>NC_086444.1:59008535-61432285 GCF_028390025.1 Pseudophryne corroboree | reverse complement strand
AGCCATTTTACTATTTTGTTGGGTTTTATTAAAAATAAAATAAATTAGTATTAGGCCGTCAGGTTCACAAAACCCATCTGTAAAGTGGTCTGTGTGCAAATCACCACAGGACTCTGGAGAGCTGCATTAGTGTGTTTTTACTACCTGCAAGTCGTACTACAGTACCTGCAGCAGCACTTCCTGTATAGCAAAAACTTCCTGAGTAGCCAACACTTCCTGTATGACCAGTGGAAAGCAATAATGCAATCCATATTCAGCATACATCTACACTCTCATCATCGGGTTTGAGATCCGGAGGGGTTTCTAAAACCAACTAACCAACAACTCCCTTCTACACAGTGCACTTACCTGCAATCTTTTCCCATTCTCATACAACCCTCTGACCCCCTGCCTGCATCCTGACCTCCGGCACCCTGACCGCATCCTGTGGCCAGAGTCTCTGCATTGTCGGCTAGAGAGTAGGGGGCCCAGACGGAACTGCACATTGGTGCCCTCCTCTCTTAATACGCCCCTGAGTACATGACACCTTTAAAGACATATGTACTGTAGTTAAATGAAACCATCTTAGCTTTATATATACAGTATGGATGTTGTGCAACTAAAGCGTACATTTTCTAGGCTCATTTAAGGGAAATTTACCAATAAGGGGAAAAAAAAGGAAAATTCACTGCAACCAGCAATTAACTTTGATCGATCTGGTATTAGTCAGAGAATGAAAAGAATTCTCTTGTTACAATTAATTATTGCACGTCTGTGCTTTGCTCAGAAATAACACTATTCACTTTTAGGCAGTGGCGGATCTAGGGGGGGGGGGGGGGGCACTCGGGCCCGTGCCCCCCCTGTCATTTGTGGCCTTCTGTCCCCCGTCCCCCCCCGGCGCCGGCACCGCACAGGGAGATGACCGGCGCCCGCTGAGATTGTGTTACCAGCGGGCGCCCGTCTCCCTGCACAGCGGCAGCCGGAGGCAGGAGCTCAGTACTGAGCTCCGGCTTCCGGCGCTGTCACTGTGCGGCGTGCGCTATGGGAGAGACGTCAGTCATGATGTCTCTCTCATAGTGCTAACTGAGGAGCGGACGCCCAGGGAGGAGGAGGACTGCAGCGGCCTGGAAGCGGGAACGGGGCTCGGTAAGTATGATGTTTTTTTCTACCTAAATGCAGCTGGGGCATCTACTGGGGGCAAACTACGGGGGAACATTACTACTGGGGGGGGCATTACTACTGGGGGCATTATAACTGGGGGGCATCACTACTGAGGGGTCATCTATTGGGGGCAGCTACTGGGGGCCATTTTTACTGGGGGCCATCTACTGGGGGCATTATTACTGGGGGGCATCTACTGGGGGCATTACTACTGGGGGGTCATCTATTGGGGCAAACTCGTAGGGGGCATTATTACAGGGGGGTCATCTATTGGGGGCAACTACTGGGGGCCATCTACTGGGGGCATTATTACTGGGGGGCATCTACTGGGGGGGTCATCTATTGGGGGCAGCTACTGGTGGACATTTTTACTGGGGGCCATCTACTGGGGGCATTATTACTGGGGGGCATCTACTGGGGGCATTACTACTGGGGGTCATCTATTGGGGGCAAACTCCTAGGGGGCATTACTACTGGGGGCAAACTACTGGAGGACATTACTGGGGGGCATCTACTGGGGGCAAACTGCTGGGGGACATTATTACTGGGGGGCATCTACTGGGGCAAACTACTGGGGGACATTATTACTGGGGGGCATCTACTGGGGGCAAACTACTGGGGGACATTATTACTGGGGGCCAACTACAAAGGTGCTAACTACTGGCGGCGTAACTACAGGGGCATTACTACTGGCGGCTTAACTACAGGGGCATTACTACTTGGGGGCTAAACTACAGGGGGGGCAAACTACTGGGGGCATAACTACAGGGGTCAAACTACTGGGGGATAACTACAGGGGCCAAACTACTGGGGGCATTACTACTGGAGGCTAAACTACAAGGGGGGCATAACTACAGGGGCTAAACTACAATGGGGCAAACTACAGGGGGGCATTACTACTGGTGGCTAAACTACTGGGGGCATTACCACTGGGAGGCTAAACTAAAGAGGGGGGGGGTAAACTACTGGGGTCATAACTGCAGGGGCATTACCACTGGGGGCATTACTACAGGCAACATTACTACTGGGGGCAATACAGGCATTGCATAAGGGGCACCACTACTATGGGGTCTATATAAGGGGCACTACCAGTACAGTGGACATTGCATAATGAGCGCTACAACTGTGGGCATTGTATAAGAAGCGCCACCTCACATGCACTGAAGCCGCACGCAAATGTACTTGCCCCTTCCATGGTGCCCCCCCCTATCATTTTCTTCTGGATCCGCCCCTGCTTTTAGGGCTAGATTTACTAAAGAGCGGTTAATGTTTTATGACACAATAAATGTTGTCTGTGTCTTGAAATAATGAGTTATGTGCCCATAATAAATACATTTTATTTACCTACTAGCAATGAAATAATTTTGCCAAAATAAGATTGTTCTTGATTACTTTAGCCCCTGGAAATACTATATAATGATTATCATCATGTAGGGCCGTAACAAGGCAGATCCATGGGGAACATCACTGCCCGACGGCCCTTTTACCTGGTGACCATCACTGCCCAGCGACCCCTGCATCTGGCTAGCATGGTAACTAGAACAGCATCATGCGGCCAATATTGTTGCCGTAGTGACGTCTGGAATGTCCCAGTGCTGGTGGCCTCACCCCTTCGGTGCAACGTCATGATGTCATGTACTCAGGGAGTGGGGTCGGCACTGCCCTCATGATACATGTATTACGCCTCCCCATGTAGCTTATTAGCTAGGTAGACATGGCGGATTTGCCTAGCCCACCTACGTTTTTGGTGTTGTGAAACTGCCGCACATGGCCGGTGATTTGAGAATCACCCTCTAAACTGCTGAAAAGTAAATGCATCAGCTGTGAATATTGCCAGAGATGTGCGGCCGTACAGACCGATTTTTAACTAGTTTTCCCCCCTTAAGCTCAAAATGCAGTTGGCGTTTTTACAGGTAACTATCGGTAAAAGATGGAATTGATAAAGTACAGTACTCCCAATTGCGGGATAAAATCCAAATCATGTTATTTAGCGGATAGTGAAGAGAATGTTCTGAAGGTCGTGCGGTGACCTTCAAAATAAAAATGAGAAGTTATAAGTTACATCTGCAACTTTTTTCCGTGCTTCCGTTCCTGATCTTAATTATCTCTAAGCTGAAAGAAATAAAGTAGAATTACGTGATCTCTTAGGATACGGCTACAGATCCATTCTGAAATGTTTTTTAAATATTACCTCTGTCGTTTTCATGATCAAAAAAGTGAATTTCAGGATTGTTTAAATGTTTCAGTTAAATGTTGTGCTTTTGCTTAGCATATTTCTTGTCTGAGTAAGTATATATATTTTCAGAATAATGAGACATCTGCCATAACAGGGTAATTTAAATCGCACTTACGCTTTTAAATATCTCAAATTAGTTTTATAGCATAACGTATTGTAACTAAACTTTAAAGTGCTCTTTCAATGTGAATATTTTCTCCTTGATAAAGTCTTTGGCATTTAGACGGTAATATGATGTAACGCAATACAGTCTATTGTGCAGCATGAGGTAATTGGCTGGTTCAAATGCCATGCCGGAGAAATAAAAACGGACTGTGGGTTTAAGTGAATGAAGACCCATAAAATTAACAAAAAGTAGGAGAAAAAAATAAACTATTTCCTTTTTTTTTTTTTTTTTTTAGGAAAGAAGATAAAATAATGGGTCTGATTTATAGTCAGGTGCCAATTGTGCTGTCCTAGTGTCTTTTACCTCAGTTGCGGCTATGACTTTATTCTAATCATGCTACATAGCTCTTCCCTTGGTGTACATCACTTGCAGCGTCAGTAGATGCTGCATTACAGTCTGGTGCACCTTTACACACAACTGGATCCAGTCCTAGGGATAGGCAATATAGGCAAATGCCTTGGGGCATCTGAAAAGCCTAGGGGCATCTGGGCAGGCTGGACATCTAAATTCTGAATAGCAATTTCGGGTTTTAGCTTTACTGCACTGGCCGGTCACCTATGGGGGCTGGAGAGACACAAGGGGATATGAGGTTGTGTGGGATGGGGAGTACAATACAATGTTGGAAGGGGAGCACAGCACCACGAGGCCACTCCCTACTGTCAAACTATGCCCCCTTTCGGACAAAATCTTGCCTAGGTCACCAAATTGGTCAGGGCCGCCTGTGGACACCACCATCGGTGGCAGTTTCTTCATTTTAGTATGGCCTCCTGTGTACATAACCGCTTTCAACGACACAGCCGCACCACACCTGTGACTCTCCTATAAGATGCAACCTCTCTGTGCATCTTTTCTGCTACCGTTCATCTAAATTTGTTCTGAGACATCGAGATTCACGTGGATGCAAAATCGAGATGCACGTGGAGACGGAAAGCATGGATCCACTGCGTCTAACATCGCCGCTGCACATAGGCGTGTGCAGACGCCGACATGCAGGTGCCGCTCCGGACTTCTCCCCCTCCGCGGCATTATAGTTTACTCTCACCTCCCCTGTCCTGGATATAGGCTGCTTACCTGGGCGGCCCAGGTGAGCAGTCTTATGTCCCAGTGGAAGGGGTGGAGGACGTAGTCAGTTACCTGGTGGAGGGGGGGGGGGAGTCCGGAGCGGCACCCGTATGTCGGCGTCTGCGCTCGCCTTGCTGCTGCATCTGACCGATATTTACTAAAGTGTGGGTTTATAGAAGTGGGGATATTGTCTATAGCAACCAATCGGATTCTACTTATCATTTAGCTAGCACCGTCTAGAAGATAATAGATAGAATCTGATTGGTTGCTATGGGAAACATCTCCACTTCTATAAACCCACACTTTAGTAAATATACACAGTGATGTCATAAGGTGGGTGCGGCCAAAGTGCTAGCTCCTCTGCAGTGACATGAGCCTGGTGTTGCAGTGTGACAGCCTCCTACTGCACCTGGCTCCTGTCATTGTTGAGGAGCCGACAGCGAAGGAAGAGTGTCTCCGTGGGCTGCCCAGTACAGCCCAGCATCTCCAGAGATGCTGGGCACGCCCCCGGAGTTACGAGTTCGGGATCCATGTGAGGCCACGCCCACTTATCTGAGGCCACGAACCTCTGTCATGCAGGGAGATCCAGGGTGCGCACCGGGTGTCACCACACCAGGTGACGCCTCTGAATATACACCTCAGTGTCAGTCCCACTGTATCCACCACTACACCCCCTCAATGTAGCTTTTGTGAAGTTCTGTCCTTCATACATTGGCCCCCATTTATCAAGCAGCACTAAGTGAAGTGGTAAATAGCGTTTTCATTCGCCGTGGTATAGTGGCATCGTGCTCTTCTATTTAAGAAGAGCCTATGCCACGGCGAGCGAATGCGGTATTTGGCGCATCAGCGCTGATGTTTACCTTACATCAGCGCTGACTAATGAACTGTGTCCCCGAATCGGCCTCCTACCGCGTATGCGCCAGTTTATGCTAATTCCTGGCACATGCGTGGTAGTGATTTCCGGATGTGGCGGCCATTTTGGTTTTACTGTCTCTATAGCAACTCGGCAGGCGTGATGTGTGCCGGAATTGCTGCGGGAGGGGGGAGCCGGAGCGCAGGACGGGCTCCGCTGCAGCGGTGTCCATAACGTCTGCCCGGAGCAGAAGAAGCCATTTCAGGTAAGCGAGCGCTATTTCAGAAATAGCGCTCGTTCTTAAATACAGTTTATATGGCCGCAGTATAGGGAATATGAAAGGCTGATAGCGCTGATAGTTAGCAGCGCTATTAGCCTTGTTAAATAGCAATTGGTCCCATTTACCACCAAAAACAAGTTTCCAGCAAGGAAACTCGTTGATAAATGGGGGTCAGAGTCAGAGGCAGAACTCTGGGAGGCAACGGAGTCATCTGCCGCCGGGCTCCTGCTCTGAAGGGGGCACCTCTTCTCCCATTCTGTGACACCATTGAATTAAGTTAATTGATAGCTGTCGCTGTCTTTTCAGTGGCCAACTTCCTCACTGGTCCCTGCACCTTACAAATCACACCCTCTTTATTATACTGTAGATACACATTTTACAAGTATCACACCCAGGATTAGAAACCACGACCTATTACACTGGAAGCAGACACCTTACTGATGAAGCTGTTCGCTCCTGTATAGGAAATATGAGAATTTTAACTATATGAAGATACTTCTCTGACAATTACACGTAACTTCATACAGTTAGAATTCTCATGCTTCCTCTACAGGAGCAAATAGCTCCATCAGTAAAGTGTCTGCTGTTAGTGTAACAGGTCATGGGTTCTAACCCTGGGTATGACTGCTAAGAAATGTGTGATTTAAAAGAAAAGACAATTAATTGTATAAATACAGTATATACATTTTTTTTCAGAACACTACATATATATACACACACACATATATATATATACACACACACACACACACACACACATATATATATATATATTTCTCTATCGTCCTAGTGGATGCTGGGGTTCCTGAAAGGACCATGGGGAATAGCGGCTCCGCAGGAGACAGGGCACAAAAAGTAAAGCTTTTCCAGATCAGGTGGTGTGCACTGGCTCCTCCCCCTATGACCCTCCTCCAGACTCCAGTTAGATTTTTGTGCCCGGCCGAGAAGGGTGCAATCTAGGTGGCTCTCCTAAAGAGCTGCTTAGAGAAAGTTTAGCTTAGGTTTTTTATTTTACAGTGAGTCCTGCTGGCAACAGGATCACTGCAACGAGGGACTGAGGGGAGAAGAAGTGAACTCACCTGCGTGCAGGATGGATTGGCTTCTTGGCTACTGGACATTAGCTCCAGAGGGACGATCACAGGTACAGCCTGGATGGTCACCGGAGCCGCGCCGCCGGCCCCCTTGCAGATGCTGAAGTTAGAAGAGGTCCAGAATTGGCGGCTGAAGACTCTGACAGTCTTCTAAAGGTAGCGCACAGCACTGCAGCTGTGCGCCATTTTCCTCTCAGCACACTTCACACGATGTCACTGAGGGTGCAGGGCGCTGGGGGGGGGGGCGCCCTGGGAGGCAAATGTAAACCTATATACTGGCTAAAAATACCTCACATATAGCCCCCAGAGGCTATATGGAGATATTTAACCCCTGCCAAACTTCACTAAAGAGCGGGAGACGAGCCCGCCGTAAAAGGGGCGGGGCCTATCTCCTCAGCACACAGCGCCATTTTTTCTCTCACAGAAAGGCTGGAGAGAAGGCTCCCAGGCTCTCCCCTGCACTGCACTACAGAAACAGGGTTTAAACAGAGAGGGGGGGCACAAATTGGCGATATAAATATATATATAAAGATGCTATTAGGGAGAAACACTTATATAAGGTTGTCCCTATGTAATTATAGCGTTTTTTGGTGTGTGCTGGCAAACTCTCCCTCTGTCTCTCCAAAGGGCTAGTGGGGTCCTGTCCTCTGTCAGAGCATTCCAGGTGTGTGTGCTGTGTGTCGGTACGTGTGTGTCGACATGTATGAGGACGATGCTGGAGGAGGCGGAGAAATTGCCTGTAATGGTGATGTCACTCTCTAGGGAGTCGACACCGGAATGGATGGCTTATTTAGGGAATTACGTGAGAATGTCAACACGCTGCAAGGTCGGTTGACGACATGAGACGGCCGACAAACAATTAGTAACGGTCCAGGCGTCTCAGAAACACCGTCAGGGTTTTTTTTATAAAAAACGCCCATTTACCTCAGTCGGTCGACACAGACACAGACACGGACACTGAATCCAGTGTCGACGGTGAATAAACAAACGTATTCCTCATTAGGGCCACACGTTAAGGGCAATGAAGGAGCTGTTACATATTTCTGATACTACAAGTACCACAAAAAAGGGTATTATGTGGAAGTGAAAAAACTACCTGTAGTTTTTCCTGAATCAGATAAAATAAAATGAAGTGTGTGACGATGCGTGGGTTTACCCCGATAGCAAATATTGGCGTTATACCCTTTCCCGCCAGAAGTTAGGGCGCGTTGGGAAACACCCCTTAGGGTGGATAAGGCGCTCACACGCTTATCAAGTGGCGTTACCGTCTCCAAATACGGCCGCCCTCAAGGAGCCAGCTGATAGGCAGCTGGAAAAATATCCTAAAAAGTATATACACACAGACGGTGGCTATACTGCGACCAGCGATCGCCATCAGCCTGGAGATGCAGTGCTGGGTTGGCTTGGTCGAATTCCCTGACTAAAAATATTTTATTGATATAGAGCATTTAATAGGATGCATTCTATATATATGTATGCGAGATGCACAGAGGGATATTTGCACTCTGGCATCAAGATAAGTGCGTTGTCCATATCTCCCAGAAGATGTCATGGACACGACAGTGGTCAGGTGATACAGATCCCATACGGCACATGGAAGTATTGCCGTATTAAGGGAAGGAGTTATTTGGGGTCGGTCCGTCGGACCTGGGGGCCACGGCCACAGCTGGGAAATCCAACCTTTTTACCCCAAGTTACATCTCAGCAGAAAAAGACACTGTCTTTTCAGCCTCAATCCTTCCGTTCCCATGTGGGCAAGCGGGCAAAAGGCCAGTCATATCTGCCCAGACATAGAGGAAAGGGAAGTAGACTGCAGCAGGCAGCCCCTTCCCAGGAAAAGAAGCCCTCCACCAGTGGGGGGGTAGTCTCAAGAGTCTCAGCGCGCAGTGGGATCACTCGCAAGTTGACCCCTAGATCATACAAGTATTATCCCAGGGGTACAGATTGGAGAGTCGAGACATTTTTTCCTCGCAGGTTCCTGAAGCCTGCTTTACCAACGGCTCCCTCCGACAAGGAGGCAGTATTGGGAAAAAATTCACAAGCTGTATTTCCAGCAGGTGATAATCAAAGTACCCCTCCTACAACAAGGAAAAGGGTATTAGTCCTCCACACTATATTGTGGTACTGAAGCCAGACGGCTTGGTGAGACATAATCTAAATCTGAAATCTTTGAACACTTACATAAAAAGGTTCAAATCAAGATGGAGTCACTCAGAGCAGTGATAGAGAACCGGAAAAAAGGGGACTATATGGTGTCCCTGGACATCAAGGATTACCTCCATGTCCAAATTTGCCCTTCTCAACAAGGGTACCTCTGGTTCGTGATACAGAACTGTCAATATCAGTTTCAGACGCTGCCGTTGAATTATCCACGGCACCCCGGGCCTTTACCAAGGTAATGGCCGAAAAGATGATTCTTAAAAGAAGAAAGGCATCTAAATTATCCCTTACTTGGACGATATCCTGAAAGGGACAAGTTTCCAGAGAACAGTTGGAGGTCGGAAAAGAACTATCTAAAGTAGTTCTACGACAGCACGAGTGGATTCTAAATATTCCAAAAATCGCAGCTGTTTTCCGATGATACGTCTGCTGTTCCTAGGAATGATTCTGGGCATAGTCCAGAAAGAGGTATTTCTCCTGGAGGGGAAAGCCAGGGAGTTATCCGACCTAGTCAGAAACCTCCTAAATCCAGGCCAAGTATCAGTGCATCAATGCACAGGAGTCCTGGGAAAAATGGTGGCTTCTTACGAAGCGATTCCATTCGGCAGATCTCACGCAAAAACTTTTCAGGGGGATTTGCTGGACGAATGGTCCGGATCGCATCTTCAGATGCATCAGCGGATAACCCTGTCTCCAAGGACAAGGGTGTCTCTTCTGTGGGGGCTGCAGAGTGCTCATCTTCTAGAGGGCAGCACATTCAGCATTCAGGACTGTGTTCTGGTGACCACGGATGCCAGCCTGAGAGGCTGGGAAACAGTCACACAAGGAAGAAATTTCCAAGGAAGTGTGGTCAAGTCTGGAGATTTCTCTCCACATGAATATACTGGAGCTAAGGGCAATTTACGATGCTCTGAGCCTAGGAAGACCTCTGCTTCAAAGTCAACCGGTGCTGATCCAGTAGGACATCATCATGGCAGTCGCCCACATAAACAGACGGGGCGGCACAAGAAGCAGGAGGACAATGACAGCAAGGATTCTTCGCTGGGCGAAAGATCATGTGATAACACTGTCAGCAGTGTTCATTCCGGGAGTGGACAACTAGGAAGATTTCCTCAGCATAAATGAATTCCACCCGGAAAAGTGGGAACTTCATCTGGAAGTTTCCACATGTTTGTAAACCGTTGGGAAAGACCAAAGGTGGTTATGATGGCGTCCCACATGAAGCGCCAGGTCTAGAGACCCTCAGGCAATAGCTGGGACGCTCTGGTAACACCGTGGGTGTACCAGTCGGTGTATGTGTTCCCTCCTCTGCCTTTCATACCCAGTGTATGGAGAATGATAGGAAGGAGAGGAGTAAGAACTATACTCGTGGTTCCGGTTTGGGCCAAGAAGAACTTGGTACCCGGAACTTCAAGAGATACTAGAAAGGATCTTGATTCAGCAAGAATCATGTCTGTTCCATGACTTACCGCAGCTGCGTTGACGCCAGGGCGGGTGAACGCCGGATCCTAAGGGAAAAAGGCATTCCGGAAGAGGTCATCCCTACCCTGGTCAGAGCCAGGAAGGAGGTGACCGCACAACATTATCACCGCTTAGGTGAAAATATGTTCCATGGTGTGAGGCCAGGAAGGCTCCACGGAAGAATTTCAACTAGGTTAATTCCTACATTTCCTGCAAGCAGGAGTGTATATGGGTCTCAAATTGGGGTCCATTAAGGTTCAAATTTCGACCGGTCGATTTTCTTCCAGAAAGAAATTGGCTTCAGTTCCTGAAGTCCAGAAGTTGTTAAGGGAGTACTGCATATACAACCCCTTTTTGATGTCTCCAGTGGCACTGGGCGATCTCAACGTAGTTTGGGATTCCTAAAATCACATTGTTTTAAACAACTCAAATCTGTGGATTTGATATATCTCACATGGAAAGTGACCATGCTGTTGGTCCTGGCCTCGGCCAGGCGAGTGTCAGAATTGGCGGCTTTATCTCACAAAGCCATATCTGATTGTCCATTCGGACAGAGCAAAGCTGTGGACTCGTCCCCAGTTTCTCCCTAAGGTGGTGTCAGCGTTTCACCTGAACCAGCTTATTGTGGTGCCTGCGGCTACTGGGGACTTGGAGGACTCCAAGTTGCTGGATGTTGTCAGGGCCCTGAAAATATAGTTTCCAGGTCGGCTGGAGTCAGGAAATCTGACTTGCTGTTTATCCTGTATGCACCCAACAAGCTGGGTGCTCCTGCTTCTAGGCAGACTATTGCTCGTTGGATTTGTAGTACAATTCAGCTTGCACATTCTGTGGCAGGCTTGCCACAGCAAAAAATATGTAAATGCCCATTCCACAAGGAAGGTGGGCTCATCTTGGGCGGCTGCCCGAGGGGTCTCGGCATTACAACTCTGCCGAGCAGATACGTGGTCGGGGGAGAACACGTTTGTAAAATTTTACAAATTTGATACCCTGGCAAAAGAGGACCTGGAGTTCTCTCATTCGGTGCTGCAGAGTCATCCGCACTCTCCCGCCCGTTTGGGAGCTTTGGTATAATCCCCATGGTCCTTTCAGGAACCCCAGCATCCACTAGGACGATAGAGAAAATAAGAATTTACTTACCGATAATTCTATTTCTCGGAGTCCGTAGTGGATGCTGGGCGCCCATCCCAAGTGCGGATTATTCTGCAATACTTGTACATAGTTATTGTTACAAAAATCGGGTTATTGTTGTAGGAAGCCGTCTTTCAGAGGCTCCTTTTGTTATCATACTGTTAACTGGGTTTAGATCACAAGTTGTACGGTGTGATTGGTGTGGCTGGTATGAGTCTTACCCGGGATTCAAAATCCTCCCTTATTGTGTACGCTCGTCCGGGCACAGTACCTAACTGGAGTCTGGAGGAGGGTCATAGGGGGAGGAGCCAGTGCACACCACCTGATCTGGAAAAGCTTTACTTTTTGTGCCCTGTCTCCTGCGGAGCCGCTATTCCCCATGGTCCTTTCAGGAACCCCAGCATCCACTACGGACTCCGAGAAATAGAATTATCGGTAAGTAAATTCTTATTATATATATATATATATATATATACACACACACACGCACATACATACATACATACATACATACATATATTTATCTTAATATAGGAAATAGGGGGGCACCAATATTTATCTTGCCTCCGGGCAACTGTGACGAACTTACGCCACTGGTCAGAGTATCTAGTTTAATGCAGCATTTGTATGTATCCTATTTGCATTACATTTGTTTAGCATCTGATATACAGTATAGTATTGTGAACGGTTTGTCACTGCAGGTGCAATTGATACATTCTTGTGTTACAGGTCTAGAAAAAGGAAGTCAGTACAGTTTTCAAGTCTCTGCAATGACGGTAAATGGAACCGGCCCCTCGTCTGATTGGTATACAACGGAGACGCCAGAGAATGATCTCGATGGTAAATATGTGCCATAGGGACACATGTTAAATGATTAGGACAGTGGTTCCCAAACTGTCTTGAATCACGACACCCGGGCCTAGAGCATCAGCATTTTTTTTCACTGCACCCCTAGGATAGAAGTTTTTATCGATAAGTTTTCAAAAAAATATGACATTTAAAAAAAATAATGCCCACCTGTCATCTTAGGGTGATGTACAGATGATGTACAGATCTTCTGATTGTGTACGTGTTTTATGATTGGCAGCTACTAGCACTGGTTTTGCCTATCGTTTGACTATAAATAATTTGATTTTGTCCTGGAACACCAACCCAAGGCACCCCTGCACCCGAGGGTGTCTAGGCACACAGTTTGGGGACCACTGGATTAGGGAGTTTATTTGCGGCTACTCCCTGAAAAGGGCCGTCTTGAGAAACGTCTCCACTTGCCCCCTTCTCTTCTCCTAAGAAAGCTTGATACATTTTCCCCATAATATATGTATATTGGGGGTAATTCAGAGTTGATCGCAGCAGGAAATTTGTTAGCAGTTGGGCAAAACCATGTGCACTGCAGGGGAGGCAGATATATCGTGCAGAGAGAGTCAGATTTGGGTGAGTTATTTTGTTTCTGTGCAGGGTAAATACTGGCTGCTTTATTTTTACACTGCAAATTAGATTGCAGATTGAACACACCACACCCAAATCTAACTCTCTCTGCACATGTTACATCTGCCCCCCCTGCAGTGCACATGGTTTTGCTCAACTGCTAACAAAATTCCTGCTGCGATCAACTTGGAATTACCCCCAATGTAACAAAACAAAAAAAAATCAACATCAGGTAAATAATGTTAAGGCAAAACGAAATCATGTTTAATGTTCTCTGAGGAATTCTGGTACAAGCTTCAATATTAAAGACGTTCATAAATACTGAACGCTTGTCCCTCACTCCTATAGTTTTTCTTTGGGATGGAAGTTACAAACGTACAGATACTTTTATTGCGCAGCAGGAAGTCACCAACGTCTTAGGGTACTGAGAGTCCTGTACCAGCTGTTACATTGCGGCCTGCAGGTTCATGTTCTCCCTCTGCCGTCACTGTATGTCTGTTTAAAATAAGCATCAATGAGACAGACAGTATGCTGAAGTACCCCAATCCCCTGCGGATATCCCTTTTAATTAGTGTATTTTGTTAACGTGATTGGAAAGCCCCTCATCGCTGAGATATCATGGTTTCCCGCAACGCTCCCATGTGTTTGCTGACATCTGTTTTCCACATAGAGACCCCTCCGCAGCGGGAGCGTCTTGAGATCATTGCTCTTAAAGGGTTCCATTTAATTTGCATAAGACAGGAATATATGTGGTGTCTGAGCGTAAGATGGTACTTCCACATTAAAGCGATCACACAGCCCTGGTTACAAGGGTGCTCAGCCTTCAGGCTCGTGGGTGCCCCCCTGCAACATTTACTAAGTACCCTGTGACTGCATTGTCTTCCTATATTCATTTTTGAGTTTTTTATTTTATTTTGCTCTTTCTTTGCCGGTCGGATGTTTATATTATAGATCAGTTGTCAGAGACTTGACACTGTGTTATATAGTAGCGTACTGTATCTAGATGTTGTTGTGATTTTTGGGCCTACAGGCCATTGTTTGAGCAGCTTGATGATTACAGATAAACTGAATGCATTAACAGACAAAAGAAAACAAGACACCCTGAGTGGAGGGTTGGTTCTAAATCGGAGTGGGAGAAGGGACCTTCTGACGTCACTAGGGGAGGAGACACGTCACCAGGGGGAGGAGCTCTGGCCAAACAGGGTACCCGAAAAGTACCCTCGGTGGCTCACTTCGCTCACCACCTGATTACTAAAGTTCATAGTTGGTGGCGTGGATAGTAGAGGAACTATCCCGCTGGCCTAGCTCCTCCCTTTGTGTCGTGGCTCCTTCCCCTGACATAAAAGGTCCCTTAGGCCACTTGAATCTAGCATCTACCCTGAGTGGAGGCCTGTCCGAGGTTTGCAGAGCGGGTATGGATCATTGGGTCAACAGTAACTAGGTCGACAGTCATTAGGTTAACCAGTATTGGTTGATAGTGACTAGGTCGACACCTAAAATAGGTCGACATGGTCATTATGTCGACATGGAAAAAGGTTGACGTGAGTTTTTTGGGTGTCATTTTCTTCGCAAAGTAATCGGGAACCCCAATTAGTGCACCATGTCTCCTCGCATGGCTCGCTCCACTCGACATGCTTCGGGCAAGGTTATCGTTCCCAATCGTAGTCCACGTGGATCGTAAAGTATGAAAAAGTTTTAAAAAATGATTATTTAAAAAAAAAAACCTCATGTTGACCGTTTCATGTGTCGACCTTTGCCATGTCGACCTATTGGCCATGCCCACCTAATGCATTATCGACCAATAGGGGTCGAACTGATAAATGTCGACCTAAGTGTTGTCGACCTAAAGACCGGATTCCTGCAGAGCTACTGTAGATTGTTGAAACAACATGGAGTTTTGCAAAAGGTACCACAACCGTTCCCACTCTGCCAAACCACATGATGTTCTGCTAGCGCTGACATGACGAAGATCATATTTTGGACTCTGCTTGGTACACTCTTATAGATATACAGTATGTGCAGATATATCTATAAGCGGATTGTGCAGTTTTTGTACAAACACACTGCCCGATCCGTTGTGACTAACGCCACAAACTGGGCGGGTATTTACATGCGCCCGCCCAGTTGCCCTGTCAATCACCGCCGGCTTGTGCAGCCAGCGTACGAGCAGTCGGCTAACCGCCCATAAACGCGGCACGATGCACCAGTATATCTGTAGATGTATCTGCCATCTGCTGTGCTGCAAGGCCGACGCGATATGCTGTACCTGTGAATGACGTTGTTCACAGACTTATCGCTGCTAAACACTGGCCGACGGACCATCGACATATAAACCATTCCATTGAATGGCCGATATATTGGCCAGTGTGTTTGCACCAGAAGACATACATAAGCCTAAACTGAGCAGTTTTATTTAATGGCTAATTCCAAACTAGACTGTAATGTGGCAATTACAGTTTTGCAAGGTTCATATATCTAGATTCTTCTGCAGATCTAGATTATTCTTATTAATATTATCTTTTACTTATATAACTCTGTAGTATTGTACATAGAGGGTAGATAAAATTATATAATAGGTGACCAAATTAGACCATTATGAATAAATGCAGACATTTTCTTATACATAATTACAAATTGCAAAGTGTATATTGCAGAAATATGTACTGAAATAACTGAGAGAGGGCCCTGCTCTCGCTCTAGACTGGTTACAGGTACAGTAGGTATAAAGAGGAAGGGGAGCGTGTTTAGGGATAGTGTGGTATGTTAGGTAGATTACACTTAGGTCGACAGTGTCCTGGATGACCACTATTGGTCGACAGTAAGTAGGTCGACATGGTTTCTAAGTCGACAGGGACTCTAGGTCGACATGTAGTAGGCCAACATGAGAAAAGGTCAACATGATTTTTTTTTTACTTTTTTTGGTGTAGTTTTCTCCGTACAGTGACGGGGAACCCCAGTTAGTGCACTGCGTCCCCTCGCATGGCTCATGTCGCTCGCCATGCTTCAGGCAAGGTGCCTCCCTCCACTACCGCTGCGCTTGGCACAGGTTACCGTTCCCAATTGTAGTCCACGTGGATTGGAAAGTATGAAAAAGTACAAAGAATGAAGAAGAAAAAAGTGTCAACCTTTTTTCATATCGACGTAGAGTCCCCGTCGACCTAGAAACCAAGTCCACCTACTTACTGTCGACCAATAGTGGTCGACCTAGACAGTGTTGACTTACTGTCGACCTAGAGACCGGATCCCTTTAGGGCATGAGAACTTGCAGAATTAGTAGGAGATGTGGTAGGCTTCAATGAAATGAGTTTGGATGGGAGTCCGGATGCCAGTCTGAGGGTAGGAGGGAATTCCAGCAGTAGGGAGCCGTGCTGGAGAAATTCTGGTGGCCGGTGTGTACAAGAGGTGATCTGGGAGGAGGTGAGGCTGCAGTGGGGCTTGGCAGTGCCACATTGGGAATTATTGCCCCCTATTCCACAATTGCATCTCTTCAGCAGTCCCGGACATCGGCTTAGCGCTCCTATTAATAATAGCACAGTAGTGCAAAGACAAAGCATATCCTTTGCATACCGCAAATGAATGTGACCCATGACAAATCTTCTGCATATTTGACTTTTCTGAGAGCATTTAGTTATAAAATGAAATACTGTATTTACTATGTAGATGTTGTAGTTGACTACTCATAAAAATCACATTATTCTTCCAATCATTTTAAGTGTTAAAAGTAAAACACTCCTAAGAAATCCAAATTCTGGTACCTGAGCCGGGATCATCTATTTATATTATTATTATTATTATTTTCTCTAACGTCCTAAGTGGATGCTGGGGACTCCGTCAGGACCATGGGGAATAGCGGCTCCGCAGGAGACAGGGCACAAAAATAAAGCTTTAGGATCAGGTGGTGTGTACTGGCTCCTCCCCCTATGACCCTCCTCCAAGCCTCAGTTAGGTTTTTGTGCCCGTCCGAGCAGGGTGCAATCTAGGTGGCTCTCCTAAAGAGCTGCTTAGAAAAAGTTTTTTAGGTTTTTTATTTTCAGTGAGTCCTGCTGGCAACAGGCTCACTGCATCGAGGGACTTAGGGGAGAGAATTTCAACTCACCTGCGTGCAGGATGGATTGGATTCTTAGGCTACTGGACACCATTAGCTCCAGAGGGAGTCGGAACACAGGTCTCGCCCTGGGGTTCGTCCCGGAGCCGCGCCGCCGACCCCCCTTACAGATGCTGAAGATTGAAGGTCCGGAAACAGGCGGCAGAAGACTTTTCAGTCTTCATGAAGGTAGCGCACAGCACTGCAGCTGTGCGCCATTGTTGTCACACACTTCACACCAAGCGGTCACGGAGGGTGCAGGGCGCTGCTGGGGGCGCCCTGGGCAGCAATATTTTATTACCTTAAGGCAAAAGAATACATCACATATAGCCATTAAGGCTATATGTATGTATTTAACCCATGCCACTTATCTAAATCCACGGGAGGAAAGCCCGCCGAAATAGGGGGCGGGGCTTATTCTCCTCAGCACACAGCGCCATTTTCCTGCTCAGCTCCGCTGTGAGGAAGGCTCCCAGGACTCTCCCCTGCACTGCACTACAGAAACAGGGTAAAACAGAGAGGGGGGGCATTTTTTGGCGATATACTGGATATATTTAAGCTGCTATAAGGAACAACACTTATATAAGGTTGTTCCCATATATATTATAGCGCTTGGGTGTGTGCTGGCAAACTCTCCCTCTGTCTCCCCAAAGGGCTAGTGGGGTCCTGTCTTCGATAAGAGCATTCCCTGTGTGTCTGCTGTGTGTCGGTACGTGTGTGTCGACATGTATGAGGACGATGTTGGCGTGGAGGCAGAGCAATTGCCGATAATGGTGATGTCACCCCCCAGGGAGTCGACACCGGAATGGATGGCTTTGTTTATGGAATTACGTGATAATGTCAGCACATTACAAAAATCAGTTGACGACATGAGACGGCCGGCAAACCAGTTAGTACCTGCCCAGGCGTCTCAGACACCGTCAGGGGCTGTAAAGCGCCCTTTACCTCAGTCGGTCGACACAGACCCAGACACAGACACTGAATCTAGTGTCGACGGTGATGAAACAAACGTATTTTCAAGTAGGGCCACACGTTATATGATCACGGCAATGAAGGAGGCTTTGCATATCTCTGATGCTGCAAGTACCACAAAAAGGGGTATTATGTGGGGGGTGAAAAAACTACCTGTAGTTTTTCCTGAATCAGAGGAATTAAATGATGTATGTGATGAAGCGTGGTTTAACCCAGATAGAAAAATGCTAATTTCAAAAAAGTTATTAGCATTATACCCTTTCCCGCCAGAGGTTAGGGCGCGCTGGGAAACACCCCCTAGGGTGGATAAGGCGCTCACACGCTTATCAAAACAAGTGGCGTTACCGTCTCCGGATACGGCCGCCCTCAAGGATCCAGCAGATAGGAGACTGGAAACTACCCTAAAAAGTATATACACACATACTGGTGTTATACTGCGACCGGCCATCGCCTCAGCCTGGATGTGCAGTGCTGGGGTCGTCTGGTTAGATTCCCTGACTGAAAATATTGATACCCTGGATAGGGACAGTATTTTATTGACTATAGAGCAATTAAAGGATGCTTTCCTTTATATGCGAGATGCGCAGAGAGATATTTGCACTCTGGCATCGAGAGTAAATGCGATGTCCATATCTGCCAGAAGGAGTTTATGGACGCGACAGTGGTCAGGTGATGCGGATTCCAAACGACATATGGAAGTATTGCCGTATAAAGGGGAGGAATTATTTGGCGTCGGTCTATCGGATCTAGTGGCCACGGCAACTGCCGGAAAATCCACCTTTTTACCTCAGACACCCTCCCAACAGAAAAAGACACCGTCTTTTCAGCCGCAGTCCTTTCGGTCCTATAAGAACAAGCGGACAAAAGGACAGTCATATCTGCCTAGGGGCAGAGGAAGGGGTAAGAGAGGGCAGCAAGCAGCCCCTGCCCAGGAACAGAAGCCCTCCCAGGGTTCTGCAAAGCCCTCAGCATGACGCTGGGGCCTTACAAGCGGACTCAGGAACGGTGGGGGGTCGACTCAAGAATTTCAGCGCACAGTGGGCTTGCTCACAGGTGGACCCCTGGATTCTGCAGGTAGTATCTCAGGGTTACAGATTGGAATTCGAAAAGTCTCCCCCTCGCCGTTTCCTAAAGTCTGCTTTGCCAACGTCTCCCTCAGACAGGGAGACGGTATTGGAAGCCATTCACAAGCTGCTTGCTCAGCAGGTGATAGTCAAGGTACCCCTCCTACAACAGGGAAAGGGGTATTACTCCACGCTATTTGTGGTACCGAAGCCGGACAGCTCGGTAAGACCTATTCTAAATCTGAAATCTTTGAACCTGTACATACAAAAATTCAAGTTCAAGATGGAGTCACTCAGAGCAGTGATAGCGAATCTGGAAGAAGGGGACTTTATGGTGTCCCTGGACATAAAGGATGCTTACCTGCATGTCCCAATTTGCCCTTCACATCAAGGGTACCTCAGGTTCGTGGTGCAAAACTGTCATTATCAGTTTCAGACGCTGCCGTTTGGATTGTCCACGGCACCCCGGGTCTTTACCAAGGTAATGGCCGAAATGATGATTCTTCTGCGAAGAAGAGGCGTATTAATTATCCCTTACTTGGACGATCTCCTGATAAGGGCAAGGTCCAGAGAACAGCTGGAGGACGGAGTAGCACTAACCCAAGTAGTGCTGCAACAACACGGGTGGATTCTGAATTTTCCAAAATCTCAGTTGACCCCGACAACACGTCTGCTGTTCCTGGGAATGATTCTGGACACGGTTCAGAAAAAGGTGTTTCTTCCGGAGGAGAAAGCCAGGGAGTTATCCGAACTTGTCAGGAACCTCCTAAAACCAGGGACAGTGTCTGTACATCAATGCACAAGAGTCCTGGGAAAGATGGTGGCTTCTTACGAAGCGATTCCATTCGGCAGATTCCACGCACGAACTTTTCAGTGGGATCTGCTGGACAAATGGTCCGGATCGCATCTGCAGATGCATCAGCGGATAACCTTATCGCCACGGACAAGGGTGTCTCTTCTGTGGTGGTTGCAGAGTGCTCATCTGTTAGAGGGCCGCAGATTCGGCATACAGGACTGGGTCCTGGTGACCACGGATGCCAGCCTGAGAGGCTGGGGAGCGGTCACACAAGGAAGAAACTTCCAGGGAGTATGGTCCAGCCTGGAGATGTCTCTTCACATAAATATACTGGAGCTAAGAGCGATTTACAATGCTCTAAGTCTGGCAAAACCCCTGCTTCAGGGTCAGCCGGTGTTGATCCAGTCGGACAATATCACGGCAGTCGCCCACGTAAACAGACAGGGCGGCACAAGAAGCAGGACAGCAATGGCAGAAGCTGCAAGGATTCTTCGCTGGGCGGAAGATCATGTGATAGCACTGTCAGCAGTATTCATTCCGGGAGTGGACAACTGGGAAGCAGACTTCCTCAGCAGACACGATCTACACCCGGGAGAGTGAGGACTTCATCCAGAAGTCTTCCACATGATTGTGAACCGTTGGGAAAAAACAATGGTGGATATGATGGCGTCCCGCCTCAACAAAAAACTGGACAGGTATTGCGCCAGGTCAAGAGATCCTCAGGCAATAGCTGTGGACGCTCTGGTAACACCGTGGGTGTTCCAGTCAGTGTATGTGTTCCCTCCTCTGCCTCTCATACCAAAAGTACTGAGAATTATACGGCAGAAGGGAGTAAGAACGATATTAGTGGCTCCGGATTGGCCAAGAAGAACTTGGTACCCGGAACTTCAAGAGATGCTCACGGAGGATCCGTGGCCTCTACCTCTAAGACGGGACCTGCTTCAGCAGGGACCATGTCTATTCCAAGACTTACCGCGGCTGCGTTTGACGGCATGGCGGTTGAACGCCGAATTCTAAAGGAAAAAGGCATTCCGGAAGAGGTCATTCCTACACTGGTAAAAGCCAGGAAGGAGGTGACTGCACAACATTATCACCGCATTTGGAGAAAATATGTTGCGTGGTGTGAGGCCAGGAAGGCCCCCACGGAGGAATTTCAACTGGGTCGATTCCTACATTTCCTGCAAACAGGATTGTCTATGGGCCTCAAATTGGGGTCCATTAAGGTTCAAATTTCGGCCCTGTCGATTTTCTTCCAGAGGGAATTGGCTTCAGTTCCTGAAGTCCAGACTTTTGTAAAAGGAGTACTACATATACAGCCCCCGGTTGTGCCCCCAGTGGCACCGTGGGATCTTAATGTAGTCTTGGATTTTCTCAAATCCCATTGGTTTGAGCCGCTCAAATCGGTGGAGCTGAAGTATCTCACATGGAAAGTAACCATGCTACTGGCCCTGGCTTCAGCCAGGAGAGTATCAGAATTGGCGGCTTTATCATATAAGAGCCCATATCTGATTTTCCATACGGACAGGGCAGAACTGCGGACGCGTCCTCATTTTCTGCCTAAGGTGGTGTCAGCGTTTCACCTGAACCAGCCTATTGTGGTGCCTGCGGCTACTAACGAGTTGGAGGATTCCAAGTTGTTGGACGTGGTCCGGGCATTGAAAATATATATTTCAAGAACGGCGGGAGTCAGAAAGTCTGACTCACTGCTTATATTGTATGCACCCAACAAGATGGGTGCTCCTGCTTCTAAGCAGACGATTGCTCGTTGGATTTGTAGCACAATTCAACTTGCACATTCTGTGGCAGGCTTGCCACAACCTAAATCTGTCAATGCCCATTCCACAAGGAAAGTGGGCTCATCCTGGGCGGCTGCCCGGGGAGTCTCGGCATTACAACTCTGCCGAGCTGCTACTTGGTCAGGGGCAAATACGTTTGCAAAATTCTACAAATTTGATACCCTGGCTGAGGAGGACCTTGAGTTCTCTCATTCGGTGCTGCAGAGTCATCCGCACTCTCCCGCCCGTTTGGGAGCTTTGGTATAATCCCCATGGTCCTGACGGAGTCCCCAGCATCCACTTAGGACGTTAGAGAAAATAAGAATTTACTTACCGATAATTCTATTTCTCGTAGTCCGTAGTGGATGCTGGGCGCCCATCCCAAGTGCGGATTGTCTGCAATACTTGTACATAGTTATTGTTACAAAAAAATCGGGTTGTTATTTGTTGTGAGCCGTCTTTTCAGAGGCTCCTACGTTTGTCATACTGTTAACTGGGTTCAGATCACAAGTTATACGGTGTGATTGGTGTGGCTGGTATGAGTCTTACCCGGGGTTCAATATCCTTCCTTATTGTGTACGCTCGTCCGGGCACAGTATCCTAACTGAGGCTTGGAGGAGGGTCATAGGGGGAGGAGCCAGTACACACCACCTGATCCTAAAGCTTTATTTTTGTGCCCTGTCTCCTGCGGAGCCGCTATTCCCCATGGTCCTGACGGAGTCCCCAGCATCCACTACGGACTACGAGAAATAGAATTATCGGTAACTAAATTCTTATTATTATTATTATACCATCTGCATTCACAAAATGATCAAAAACGCATTAGTCAGGCTGTGGGCTGAGACAGTAAATAGAATATTAATGCTGTCTTTGTTTGACTTGCAGAATCCCAAGTTCCAGACCAGCCCAGCTCCCTGCATGTCAGGCCGCTGACTACAAGTATCATTATGAGCTGGACGCCTCCATTAAACCCCAACATTGTGGTGCGGGGGTATATAATAGGCTACGGTGTTGGAAGCCCGTACGCAGAGACTGTGCGAGTGGACAACAAGCAGCGTTATTATTCTATTGAGAATCTGGGTAAGTGCTTCTTATTAAATAACAACAGTAACCATATTTGTACTGTATATAGTGAGTAACTGAAAATATGATGAAACAAACTTACTATACTGCAATAACTTATAAGTAAGTACTGTCCTACGCATTGTATTGGTAAGTGTATTAATAAATACCCAGAACTTCCCCTCACTATTGATTTATAATAGGTTGATATTATCAGTCACAATGCAAAACACAAGAATACATTGTGCAAAACTCAGACTGATGGACAAATATGATACCACCAATATTTCTGTAGCACTAGTGCCGGATCTCTGCGGAAGCTCACCTCCGAATAGCGCGCAATTCCATCTCCACAGAACTCATCCTGCATGCTAATGACAGCTACGCATTTCGCCATACAGTAAATCACCTAATTTGTCCGTAGCTGGACATGCGTGCAGCGCAGAATCAGTCTCTCTACATACTGGGCCTGATTCTGATTTGGAAGTAAAGCACAGAAGCAAGTAACTTTGTATCTGGAACAAACCATGTTGCCATGCAAGGGGAGCAAAAACATTTATATTTTTTTCTGTGCAGGGTAAATACTGGCTGCTTTTGCATGCAGCCCACAAATGTTCAGCAGCTTTATTTTTACACTGCAATTTGGGCACATCCCACCCAAATCTAACGCTCTCATACTTGCCTACTCTCTCGGATTCTGCGGAAGACATCTGGTTTCTCGGGTAGTCTCCCGCAGCACCAGAAGAGTGGGCTCCCCTCAAGCATTTTGCCCACTTACTATTGCCCCCCACCCCCCAAACACTATTGAAGTGGGCAGAATGGGGAGATAAATATGAAGAAAATGTTGACCCGGTGGAGGGGGTGGGGTCTAATGATGTGATTATCATATATGCTAATTGCACCTTTTTACCTCCACCCCTATGCAGATATTGCTCAAGTGTGTACTTTTCCCATGAGGGGGTGGGGCCTAATGATGCAATTAGCTCAGCCCCGCCCCCATAGCCGCCCACCTGCTTCTCCTCTCTGGGTATCTCCCGGAGAGAAGATTAGTAATGTAGGTAAGTATGCTCTCTCTGCACATGTTACATCTGCCCCAGCTGCAGTGCAACATGGTTTTGCCCACGAGCATGGTTACTTTTTTATTTTTCTTTACTTCTAATACCCCTTTTCCACTTACGAGCACGGGTCGCAGCCGGGAGCCTGACACGGGAGCTGCCTCCTGCTGCGACCCGTGCTCAGCCCCTTTCCCATCAGCAGTCACAACCCGGCATATGCCGGGTTGGTGACGCTTCTAGTGACGCGGCAGGGGCGGCGCAGGGAGATCACATGATCTCCCAGCGCCGCCCTTCCATACAGTGTAAATGGGAGCCGTGTCGCATCGACACGGCTCCCGTTTACACTACAACTCTACCCGGATCATTCCCGTGTCCTACCCAGGTAGATAGCCGGGTAGGATTCACGGGTCACTTGATCCGGGTTGACCCTTTTCCACTTGCAAAAAACACGGGTAAATGCGCGCCCCCGTGCATTTACCCATGTTTTTTGAGCTAGTGAAAAAGGGGTATAAATCAGAATCAGGCCCAGTGAGCACATTTATTACCTGGGCGAACATTCCTCATGGCAGTCTTGTATTTGGTGCGTACAAGTACACAGTAATACATTTTCATACCGTTATATGGCATCCCGCATAAAACAAAACCAGTCTGTTTTCTGAATACACCTCCTCTTCTCACCGGACGGTCACATCTCCCGGTTAGCCGTGCCCAGTTACCTTCAGAACATTTAAATGGGAATTTTACCAATTTTTTTAATTTTTTTATAGATCTCTCTTCTGTTATGTGACGGATGCAAACAAATGTGTGCACGTCATCATGACCATGAGATAATGGCTCATCGTACTGATAATTCTAAGCATGTTGCTGAAACCAGCAGAGAAAGGGCCTCTGGGGGTCATTCCGAGTTGGTCGCTCGCTAGCAGTTTTTAGCAGCCGTGCAAACGCTATGCCGCCTCCCACTGTGAGTGTATTTTAGCTTAGGAGAAGTGCGAACGAAAGAATCGCAGAGCGGCTACAAAAATTTTTTGTGCAGTTTTAGAGTAGCTCAAAACCTACTCAGCGCTTGCGATCACTTCAGACTATTCAGTTCCTGTTTTGACGTCATGAACACGCCCTGCGTCCGTCCAGCCACGCCTGTGTTTTTCCTGGCACACCTGCGTTCTTCCGAACACTCCCTGAAAACGGTCAGTTGACACCCAGAAACGCCCTCTTCCTGTCAATCCCTCTGCGGCCAGCAGTGCGACTGAAAAGCTTCGCTAAACCTTGTATGAAACTACATTGTTCGTTGTAATAGTATGACGCACGTGCGCACTGCGCCGCATACGCATTCGCAGAAGTGCCGATTTTTTGCCTGATCGCTGCGCAGTGACCGAAATCTGCTAGCGATCAACTCGGAATGACCCCCTTTGTGCACAAAAAGGAGACTCTCTCAGGGCAAAAATAGATCTAAGTGACAGGTACAGAACAGCACTTTGTTTGGTATCTGGATGTCGTAAATGATTCCCAGTGGAGATGGAAAAACTCCGCTCACACTGTATGTTTTGCTCTACAGTTCCAAGAAAAAAAAGTTTGAAAAAACCCCCACAGTACTTGAATGAATTGGGTATAGTTTCTCCTTTTCACAAGAGTCCCAGAGATTTGTGAATACTGCTGCTTGAACCCACCAGGTAGCTGCAGCACAGCGCTCCCCAGTTGGGGCTACCAACGTGCTACATACACCTTTATAGCTCTTCAAGGCAAAAGTCAGAAAACTTTGCTGAGATTTCTTTTTTTCAGAGCCTGAGTTAAAAAGGTTCCAGACAGAATCGCTGAAGTTCTAAAGCAGCGGTGCTCCATCACCAAGGTGATAAACACAAACAATAGCATCTTTATCATTTTACGTTCCTGCATTGCAGGCTGAATTTCTTCGCGGCGCGGGTGCTATAAAGAAAACCAGATAAAGCATGCCTGGTGGACAGACGGAGGGAGACTTCCAGTGTAATGCTGCTTGCATCTGTAATGCTTTATTACAGCTGTTGTGGGCCAGAGCTGAATTCAGAACCTTGTGTGTTAACATCGGCCAAGGGGAGAAGATGACAATGGTTCTGCGTCTCCCGGCTCTGCCCGCATAATGATAATTTTATTAGATGATCCTCTGTTGGCATTTGGCAGAGGCGCAGTAGATTTCCTCTTACTACTGCCTGGTCATTATCAATGTGATGAGTTTCCAAGAGGCATAAAGAAAAGGATAGATGTTATGTCTCATCTATCAGTCATCATGTTCTAGAGTACGAAGCTCTGCAGGTTGTATCGGTTTATAATGGGTGTATATATCAATATTATGAGGTCTTCTGATGCATACACTTTCTATCCTGCCGAAGTTTCTTCCCAAACTTTATTTTTTTGTATTTTGTTTTTATATGTATTACTTACATTGCTCTAAAACAGGTTTTCACAGTCTTTCACGTGACCCCCAGAAAACATTGCTTATATGTCTATGCTCCACAGCATATGTGACCAGGTTATGTATCACATACAGGAGAATAGGTGTATCAGAGCTGTCGGAATGGGGGGAAGGGGGGGGGGGGCAAGGCTCCTACTTTAAAAGTCTGCCACCGGCGCCACAGCGTGCTGCCCATGTCCTGTCCTAGCCGGTTCTTCACTGATGCATCACTGAAGAGTGAAGAGCCAGCTAGAACATGGGGCAGCAGGCTGCGGCGCTGGTGGCAGCCTTTTTGAAGTATGAGTCTCCGCGGGGATCCGGAGGTAAGTGCTCCATGCACGGGGGTGGGTGGGGGGGATGTGAATCAGGGAGGGAGAGACAAAATGTATTTTTTACTATGCCCCCACAATCACAAAACATTCTGGCGCCCCTGAATACAGTACAGGAGAATTGGTGTATCACATACAGGAGAATAAGTGTATTACATACAGGAGAATTGGTGTATTACATACAGGAGAATTGGTGAATTACATGCAGAATAATTGGTGTATCACATACAGGAGAATTGGTGTATCACATACAGGAGAATTGGTGTATTACATACAGGAGAATTGGTGTATCACATACAGGAGAATTGGTGTATTACATACAGGAGAATTGGTGAATTACATGCAGAATAATTGGTGTATCACATACAGGAGAATTGGTGTATCACATACAGGAGAATTGGTGTATCACATACAGGAGAATTGGTGTATCACATACAGGAGAATTGGTGTATCACATACAGGAGAATTGGTGTATCACATACAGGAGAATTGGTGTATCACATACAGGATAATTAGTGTATCACATACAGGAGAATTGGTGTATCACATACAGGATAATTAGTGTATCACATACAGGAGAATTGGTGTATTACATACAGGAGAATTGGTGTATCACATACAGGGTAATTGGTGTATCACATACAGGAGAATTGGTGTATCACATACATAAGAATAAGTGTATTACATGCAGGATAATTGGTGTATCACATACAGGAGAATTGGTGTATCACATACAGGAGAATTGGTGTATCACATACAGGAGAATTGGTGTATCACATACAGGAGAATTGGTGTATCACATACAGGATAATTAGTGTATCACATACAGGAGAATTGGTGTATCACATACAGGATAATTAGTGTATCACATACAGGAGAATTGGTGTATTACATACAGGAGTATTGGTGTATCACATACAGGGTAATTGGTGTATCACATACAGGAGAATTGGTGTATCACATACATAAGAATAAGTGTATTACATGCAGGATAATTGGTGTATCACATACAGGAGAATTGTGTATCACATACAGGAGAATTGTGTATAACATACAGGAGAATTGGTGTATTACATGCAGGAGAATTGGTGTATCACATACATAAGAATAAGTGTATTACATGCAGGATAATTGGTGTATCACATACAGGAGAATTGTGTATCACATACAGGAGAATTGTGTATAACATACAGGAGAATTGGTGTATTACATGCAGGAGAATTGGTGTATCACATACAGGAGAATTGTGTATCACATACAGGGTAATTGGTGTATCACATACAGGAGAATTGGTGTATCACATACAGGAGAATTGGTGTATCACATACAGGGTAATTGGTGTATCACATACAGGAGAATTGGTGTATCACATACATAAGAATAAGTGTATTACATGCAGGATAATTGGTGTATCACATACAGGAGAATTGTGTATCACATACAGGAGAATTGTGTATAACATACAGGAGAATTGGTGTATTACATGCAGGAGAATTGGTGTATCACATACAGGAGAATTGTGTATCACATACAGGAGAATTGTGTATCACATAAAGGAGAATTGTGTATCACATACAGGAGAATTGTGTATCACATACAGGAGAATTGTGTATCACATACAGGAGAATTGGTGTATCACATACAGGAAAATTGGTGTATTGCATGCAGGAGAATTGGTGTATCACATACAGGAGAATTGTGTGTCACATACAGGAGAATTGTGTATAACATACAGGAGAATTGGTGTACTACATGCAGGAGAATTGGTGTATCACATACAGGAGAATTGTGTATCACATACAGGAGAATTGTGTATCACATAGAGGAGAATTGTGTATCACATACAGGAGAATTGGTGTATCACATACAGGAAAATTGGTGTATTACATGCAGGATAATTGGTGTATCACATACAGGAGAATTGTGTATCACATACAGGAAAATTGGTGTATTACATGCAGGATAATTGGTGTATCACATACAGGAGAATTGTGTATCACATACAGGAGAATTGTGTATAACATACAGGAGAATTGGTGTATTACATGCAGGAGAATTGGTGTATCACATACAGGAGAATTGTGTATCACATACAGGAGAATTGTGTATCACATACAGGAGAATTGGTGTATCACATACAGGAAAATTGGTGTATTGCATGCAGGAGAATTGGTGTATCACATACAGGAGAATTGTGTATCACATACAGGAGAATTGTGTATCACATACAGGAGAATTGTGTATCACATACAGGAGAATTGGTGTATCACATACAGGAGAATTGGTGTATCACATACAGGAGAATTGGTGTATCACATACAGAAGAATAAGTGTATTACATACAGGAGAATTGGTGTATTACATGCAGGAGAATTGGTGTATCACATACAGGAGAATTGTGTATCACATACAGGAGAATTGGTGTATCACATACAGGAGAATTGTGTATCACATACAGAAGAATTGTGTATCACATACAGGAGAATTGGTGTATCACATACAGGAAAATTGGTGTATTGCATGCAGGTGAATTGGTGTATCACATACAGAAGAATTGTGTATCACATACAGGAGAATTGGTGTATCACATACAGGAGAATTGTGTATCACATACAGGAGAATTGGTGTATCACATACAGGAGAATTCGTGTATCACATACAGGAGAATTGGTGTATCACATACAGGAGAATTGGTGTATCACATACAGGAGAATTGTGTATCACATACAGGAGAATTGGTGTATCACATACAGGAAAATTGGTGTATTGCATGCAGGAGAATTGGTGTATCACATACAGGAGAACTGATGTATCTCATACAGGAGAATTGGTGTATCACATACAGGAGAATTGGTGTATCACATATATGAGAATTGGTGTATCATATATAGAAGAATTGGTGTATCACATATAGGAGAATTGTGTATCACATATAGGAGAATTGGTGTATCACATATAGGAGAATTGTGTATCACATATAGGAGAATTGGTGTAATATATACAGGAAAATTGGTGAATTACATGCAGGAGAATTGGTGTATCACATACAGGAGAACTGATGTATCACATACTGGAGAATTGGTGTATCACATACAGGAGAATTAGTGTATCACATATATGAGAATTGATGTATCACATATAGAAGAATTGGTGTATCACATATAGAAGAAATGTGTATCACATACAGGAGAATTGTGTTTCACATACAGGAGAATTGGTGTATAACATACAGGAAAATTGGTGTATTACATGCAAGAGAATTGGTGTATCACATACAGGAGAATTGTATATTACGTTCAGGAGAATTGGTGTATCACATACAGGAAAATTGGTGTATTACATGCAGGAGAATTGGTGTATCACATACAGGAGAACTGATGTATCACATACAGGAGAATTGGTGTATCTCATACAGGAGATTTGGTGTATCACATATATGAGAATTGGTGTATCACATATAGAAGAACTGGTGTATCACATATAGGAGAATTGTGTATCACATATAGGAGAATTGGTGTATCATATACAGGGTAATTAGTGTATTACACATACAGAAGAATTGGTGTATCACATACAGGGTAATTGGTGTATCACAAATAGGAGAATTAGTGTATCACATACAGGAGAATTAGTGTATCACATATAGGAGAATTGGTGTATCACATACAGGAGAATTAGTGTATCACATACACGAGAATTGGTGTATCACATACAGGAGAATTGGTGTATCACATATAGGAGAATTGGTGTATCACATACAGTATAGGAGAATTGTGTATCACATATAGGAGAATTGGTGTACCACATACAGGGAGAATTGGTGTATCACATACAGGTGAATTGGTGTATCACAGACAGGAGAATTGGTGTATCACAGACAGGAGAATTGGTGTATCACATACAGGAGAATTAGTGTATCACATACAGGAGAATTAGTGTGTCACAGACAGGAGAATTGGTGTATCACATACAGGAGAATTGATGTATCACATACAGGATAATTAGTGTATCACATACAGGATAATTAGTGTATCACATACAGGATAATTAGTGTATCACAGACAGGAGAATTGGTGTATCACATACAGGAGAATTAGTGTATCACATACAGGAGAATTAGTGTGTCACAGACAGGAGAATTGGTGTATCACATACAGGAGAATTGATGTATCACATACAGGATAATTAGTGTATCACATACAGGATAATTAGTGTATCACATACAGGATAATTAGTGTATCACAGACAGGAGAATTGGTGTATCACATACAGGAGAATTAGTGTATCACATACAGGATAATTAGTGTATCACATACAGGATAATTAGTGTATCACATACAGGAGAATTGGTGTATCACTTACAGGAGAATTTGTGTATCACATACAGGAGAATTAGTGTATCACAGACAGGAGAATTGGTGTATCACATACAGGAGAATTAGTGTATCACATACAGGAGAATTAGTGTATCACATACAGGATAATTAGTGTATCACATACAGGATAATTAGTGTATCACATACAGGATAATTAGTGTATCACAGACAGGAGAATTGGTGTATCACATACAGGAGAATTAGTGTATCACATACAGGATAATTAGTGTATCACATACAGGATAATTAGTGTATCACATACAGGAGAATTGGTGTATCACATACAGGAGAATTGGTGTATCACAGACAGGAGAATTGGTGTATCACATACAGGAGAATTAGTGTATCACATACAGGATAATTAGTGTATCACATACAGGATAATTAGTGTATCACATATAGGAGAATTGGCGTCTCGGTCTTTGTGTGCATTAGTCATGTTTTCGTTGCACCGTCCACTGTTTTTTATTTTGTCAGTGTTGCAGCATCGTTAGTAAGCTGGGTGTAAGAGTCCCAACTGCGTCCAAACACATTAATCAAGCACAGAAGTTTCAGTGCACTCCCATGACACTACCATCAGACACAGCCGCTCCGTGTAACCTAATAATCGCTATCCAGTTGCCGCCCTTTTACGCCTACTTGCTGGTATTCTCCGTTCACACAACGCAACTGCTCGCTACTTTGGACGGACTGTGCGGCTCATGAGCATACTACATATCTGCAGATCCAGGCGCATGCTTAAAATGGGCTGATGCATCCGTCTTAGAATCCCCCACCGAGACGTAAGGCGTGCGCATGTGCGTGTGACAATTTGTGCGCCTTAAGCATATTTGCATGGCATGACTTAAGTCCAGTTCTAATTCTGACAGAGATGATGAAAAAGCTCTTTAATAAAAATATTGCATTTTTTACACATCTGTGTGACAAGCAAAAAAAAAAAATCTATTTTAGCCAACAAAAGGAGCGCAGTTTTTATGCAGCTTATTCTTTTTAATATATCCTTCTATGCTTAATACTCAGCTCTCAGCGGCCCAGGTCTTCCTAACAAGGCCAAGATTCCTGTGATACCTCCTCGTATGCAGTACATTGACCTTAAATCATAATGAAGCTCTGAATGAAAGAAATACAGTCACCCTCCTCTCTATCGCTTGCCTGTGTCTGAGTCCTCAGAGCTTCTTTTCTCCTTGGATAAAAAATGAGGCAGCCTTTTATTTATCGCCCGGGGCGAGGAAGGGTGAGGATCTTGCATATTTTCTCTTTCAGCGATATTTTACCTTCTGAACGTACATTTAAGAATGTAGAAAAGATATTTTAGATCCCTCCGACCGGACTGCCTCCCTCTTCTCCAGTGGTGGGGATGAAAGGAGAGACCCGATTTGCAGGGCAGGTGCAGTAGAGAGTTGGCTCCTCCTCTTTCCTTGCAACATAGTTAAATGAATTAGGAGAATCTCTGAAAATTAAATACGTGTTTGAGAAAGTCCAATTTTATTTAGGCTGCCAGGTAAATGAGAGGCGGGTGGTCCCAAGGGTGGAACCTCCACATTTCTGGTAATAGGGTGTGCAAATAATTACACACCCTATTATTACAGTCCTTGGTACACAGCACAGACGCCGTTCTCTGTGGCACGTCCCACCATGGATGGAGGACTAAGAATATGTGAGGAGACACTGTACATGTGCAGTAGCGCACTAAGGATAAGGGTCAGAGGTTGCGGCACTGACCGGAATGCTACAAAGGGAGACCATGCGGAGCGCTCCCCTGCCAACACTGCCTCGTTCCATCTTTATCACTTCTGGCTTCCTGACTTTGGGTCATTTCTTTTGTATGCCACGTATCCTGAACCCAGACCATGACCTGACTGTTCTGGTTGTTGCCTGTAATAACTGCCCGCATTGAGGTATCTATAAATGCAAGGTAAGGTGTGCACAAGAACCCCTGAATACAGGGAGGCCCTAACTGCACACCCTGCACCCATGTTTTTTTACTTACCACTCCAGAGTCCTGCGTTGGTGCTAAAGCAGAGGCAGAAATCACCTAGAAAATACTGTGGTGGCCATTTTGCCTGTGATTTTCACATGAGCAGAAGAGATTAGTCACTGGGAATATGGCAGGCACCATTTTTCCGGAGACCTGTGCAAGCACAGTAGACTCTGGCACATTGCCAGTCTACTGCACCGCAGAGAGGATGGGGCCCGCACAGAGCCTGACTACCGGCCTCTGGATCCTGCCTCGGTGACCTGAACTTCTGTTAGCTGCTCTGTCTCGGTGTCCTGCCCTAGTCTCTCCGCTCACGTTCAGAATTTACCTGGGCTGTGTTAATTGCAAAGTCCAAACTTATTAGCAGGGGTTCCCCTGTGAATTCCTAACCCTCAGTAGACTCTGAGCCATTAGGCTAAGAAGTGCAACCTTTAATCGGGACGATTTAAGGCCGATTTCCCTTGTGTCTGATTGCCAGTGCACACTACACGATTTAATGAATTAGCTTACACCAGGTTGCATGCCAGATCGCCTGGACAATGTCGCATGCAACCACGGGAGCGCGCAAGTCACCTGTAAACACTAGGTGATGTAGACGATTTGTCTTTACAAAACAGCAAATCGTCCTGATATTGCTCTAGTGTGTACCTGGCTTAAGTGGGGGACAATTAATTTTTAAGATACTACTGTAATACTTGTTGCAGCTAGTACAGAAAATGTGAGCAGCTACAATAAAACAGAGATAGTGTAGGAACAGGGTTATGGAGAAGAGTGAGAGCGACTGGAGCCCTTTGAAGAAATTAGCGTTGTGGGACTGTTCAAGAGTTTTGAAGAGTCTGATAGGGAAGGATAGAGACCACCATTTAGGAAGAGCAGACTTACAGACATGCATGGTGTGGGCTTAGAGTAATAGACATTAAAAAGTCCCTGGGGGACAGCGAATGGTACTGGGAGAGTATTTATGGGTGAGGCCAATAATAGAAGTTTGGATTTTTTTAGGAATTATGGAGGAAGTTTATAGGAAGCCAGTGAAGAGATGGACAGAGAGAGGTAGTGGAAACGTGATAAGTGTACATGAGACTTGCAACAGTAGCAGCAGTATTCAGGACTGATTGTAGGGGTCTTGTCATTGGCCAGCAAGCAGGAGGTTACAATAATCAAAGTGAGAAACTATACGGGTATGGTGCAATCAGGGTAAGGAAGCATGTGTTTGGATTTGTGCATGCAAATAATGCAGGATGTGGGATTATTATTATTTATTATTATTACATTTTATTTACAAGGCGCCATAAGAGTTTTGCAGCGCCATACAAAGGACAGTACAGGGAGCCAAAACTTAGCATTACAGTAAATAAATAACATAAATAGAGTACAGGTAACAAAGAGCAGCACAATTCTCAACACATAATGCAGCTAAGATGTAGATAGCGATGGAGTAATCATTGTACTACTAGGGGCTGGCGACCATAGATAGAGATGAGCCTTTACCAGCAGGAGAAAAAGCGGGTAAAGATGGTGGCTGAGTAGGAGAGAGCTGCGAGTGAAATATGTCGAGAAGAGGGCTTTGACAACAAGAGGAAAGAGGGACCTGCTCTGAAGAGCTAACAATCTAGTGGGAAGGGGCAACACACAGATGACATGAGGTCCAAGCAAGCGGGAGGCAGCCTTATGGCAGTATGTAAGCAAAGCAGAGATGTTCAAGGCATGAGGCAGGGGGATGGAGGAGCAGCCTCAGGACTGGGTTATGCATCGGGAGGGTACGCTTTGATGAATAGGTGGGTTTTTAGTGCCCGTTTGAAGCTTTGCAAGATCGGGGAGAGTCTAATGGAGCGGGGGAGCGCGTTCCCCTGAAGGGGTGCCGCACGGGCAAAATCTTGAACTCGTGCATGGGAAGCAGTGACCAGGGCAGAGGAGAGGCGACGGTCATTGGCTGACCATAGTGATACAATGAGTGATACATAGTGGGGAGCGGGAGGTGGCCCAGAGGTTTGCAGTCAGGTAGGATAGCAGGGTCACTGACTGTGGAAGAGGCATCATGCAGTGGTTTGGACAGTGACAGGAGGAATAAAGTCAGTGTTTTTCTATATTTAACTTGAAATGCCTTTGAGACATACATGAGCAGATGGGTGAATGACAGTTTAGGATGATGCCTAATAAAGAACTGAGCTCGCTGACAGAATCGCTGTATGTAAATCTGAACAGGGAACCTTTTGGGGAAAGAGTGCAGAATTTATTTTCTGTAAAACACTAAAAACATAAACACTAAAAAATGAGACATCATCCCTCTGTATTTTACCAATTTGTCAGTATTTCCTGCAACCCCTGCCCCCACTGTTTGCAGCGTCGTCTACAGAAATTAATAAAAAAAATGGTTTTGACAGGTTTTTTTTTACAGTGTAGCTCAGATTGGATAATTTCCCCATTGTGTCACAGATGTTGCTGTTTCAGTTCCTAATTATCAGGGTTCCAAATTCTAACCAAATCTATGGGGGTCATTCCGAGTTGATCGCTAGCTGAAAATGTTCGCTGCGCTGCGATTAAGTAAAAATCCAGCTTTTCTGCGCTTGCGTATGCGGCGCAGTGCGCACGTGCGACGTACTTTCACAACCGCCGAAGTATTTTTACACAAGGTCTAGCGAAGCTTTTCAGTCGCAATGGCAGCTGCAGAGTGATTGACAGGAAATGGGAGTTTCTGGGTGTCAACCGACCGTTTTCAGGGAGTGCTCAAAAAAACGCAGGCGTGCCAGGAAAAACGCAGGGCATGTTTGTGACATCAAATCCGGAACTGAATGGACTGAAGTGATCGCAAGCGCTGAGTAGGTCTGGAGCGACGCTGAAACTGCACAATTTTCTTTTGCAGCCGCTCTGCGATCCTTTCGTTCACACTTCTGCTAAGCTAAAATGCTTATGTACCCCTATGTACCCAGGGCCGGTTCGAGCGCTTTCAGCGCCCCGGGCGGGCAATAGGGTCGTGGCTTCATACAGGGGGCGTGGTCAGTTACATCCCCTGTACAGTAGTAGCGCCGCTGAAATGATGTGCGGTGCGCAATGACGTCATCGCGCACCGCACAGCAAAGGTCCTCTCCACGAAGGGAAACTAGACGCTACGCGTCTAGTTCCCTTCACAGCGGGGGGCAGCGGCAGCGGGACAGACCGGGCAGCGGGGGGCAAAGCAGCAGCGGCGCCCCGGGCAAAAGTCCTGCTTGCCCGTGGCAAGATCCGCTACTGTATGAACCAAGACTTACACGTTATGCCGATGTTTATGAAGCTAAGCAATTTTTGTCCACGGAAACCCCTAAAAACTTGTATAGCGCCTGCGTCCCGTGGTGTCTGTGCACAAAGGTGCAGTTGCGATTGACATGTGCTGATCATTCCTGGGTAGCAACTGGGTGGGGGGCTATGTTGGGTGTGTTGTGAGGGTGTCGCTGAAGTGGTTGCTAACGCAGACACTACAGGCGTGTCGCTCACAGTGGAGATGACAGCAAAAGACATGAGGCAGATGTACTAAGCCTTTGAGAGTAAAGAGGTGGAGAGAGATAAAGTACCAACCAACCAGCTCCTAACTGTCATTTTTTCAAACACAGCCTGTAACATGACATTTAGGAGCTGATTGGCTGGAGGTTATTTAACATACATAACGAGTGATAACAAGAATATCACTTGTTAAATCTGCCCCTTACTGTAGATACTTTTGAAAATAAATCACTGAGTTATTGAGTGAATGCGCATCGCTTACTGCATCACCAGAGCAGAAGTACAGTAGGCGTATATGAATATTTATGCAATTAGTGTCATGTTCACTTTAACTTACGTTATCCGCAGTACATCGCCCTGTGTGTTCTTGTGAAACATTTGTTGGACTAAATTCTCATAACAAGCATGCTACAGTTGATTGGATACTTGGGTGTAATGCAAATTTGTGCAATGTTGTCTCTAAATGCAATATTAAACTATAAGACCAAATAAGTGTAAAATAGATTATGACATAATATATTATTGTTAATATAACAGGCTCTGTGTGTACACTGTGTATATACAGTATAGTGTTGATATGTTTATTTGTTGAAAATATATCTGGAAAGGAAGGGAACGTATTAAATATAGGCTGTTATGGTGTAAAATAAGAAGTAGCCGCAGGCTACAGTAACCCAGTAAATGACCAAATGGGGAGTTGGTCCTAATTCCTGGGAGGTCTCGGTACGACTAGCAATGTGGGAAGTCTAAAACAATATATATATATATATATATATAGAAATAGCATGGGTCCGGCACTCCTCGATGGCTTCCACTATTGCATCGGTGCCTTCACATGTACAGCGTGTACAAACATATAGTTACCCAGGTGCGGCACTCGATGTATCACAAACACAGACTGTGTTTGTGATACATCGAGTGCCGCACCTGGGTAACTATATATATATATATATATATATATTTCCATTTTACGATCCAAGCCACACATCTATTATCCAATGGGTAACAAAGCAAAAGGCATCCAGTGAATCATGAAAACCTCATTGTTATTCCGACTGTGGGGCAGATGTATTAACCTGGAGAAAGCATAAGGAAGTGATAAACCAGTGATATGTGCAAGGTGATAAAGGCAGCAGCCAATCAGATCCTAACTGTTAATTTACATATTGGAGCTGATTGGCTGGTACGTTTATCACCTTGCACTTAACACTGGTTTATCACTTCCTTATGCTGTCTCCAGGTTAATACATCTGCCCCTGTGTGATGGTCAGATATTGCTGGTAATACGCTGTGTGAGCGTATCACCTGGACTGTTGTATGGAAAATGACTCATGTTTAAATACTTCTACATATATCTCATTGCTGTCTATGGATACTTATGTTGTCTTATAAGTTCTTTTCAGTCACTGTAACTGTGTTTGGAATCATCATGCCCAATGTCAATCCAATACCAATCTGACCTGTTGGAGTTGGATCTTGTCCCCGATGATGTATGTTGAGATGGAACATTGATTTCCATCTTGTTGGGTCATGGTTGCACCAGGCAGTGCAGGTACTATACACAATACAATTTGGCTGTTTATCACTGAAAAATCCATTACACCAAAAGGAAGCCCCTGCATGTAATGAAATCTGCAGGATCATGGCCACCAAGAGGAATTCCGGGCTCAGATACAGTGTTGGCAACGCTGCCATTTTGCCGGGTGGTTGTCCTCTTTGGCTGGCCCCTACCTCCTAAAAGTAAAACCTTGCATTGCCGGACTTAGCGCCACTCGGCAATTACAGTGTGCATGGCATATCTCCCAGTAATGGCACACTACACATGCACTTTATACAAGCCCACCTACCCTTTTTGTTACACAAATAATATTATGAAATAACTATAAATGCCGCTTTCTACTGTAGTTGGGATTTGTTTTACAGATTTACAATTAATGATGATGAGTAAAAGTTAGGGCAGAGCCGCCGGGAGATCTTCTGAGCCCCAACACTAGGGGGTGTGGTGAAGCATGTGGGGCATACCGGGGCACTTTTCTTCATACTGTGCGGGTGAAGGGGGCATGAGCTGCAGATTTGTTGCATGGCCACTCCTCGTACCCACTCCACCACCCCCATTCAGTGGCGCACGCAGGGGGGTTTCTGAACACTCAGAACCCCCGCCCCCCTGCTGCTTTTCGTGGAACGCAATTTAAGCCCCGGCCCTCCCTCCATTATGCTCCGCCCTTTAAAGACCCGCGAATCGCGCGTTGTGCAGCAGATTCTTCCTGGCTGCTATCTGTCTTTAAGCTGTGTCTCCCCCTGATCTCTATCTCCGTCTCTTCACTATCCAAGTCTCCAGAGATGAATCTTATTAATGGATGTCTGGCATCCTCTGCAGTCTTCCTGGTGGCACTTGTAAGTGCTTAATGAAAGTTTACTTTATTTTTATTATGGTATATATATATATATATATATATATAAAACATATACTGTATATGTATTTGTGTGTGTTATACTTGTGTATATATGTATGAACATTCATATATATATATATATATATACATACAGTATATATATATATATATATATATATTGCATACACACACACTAGTTTTACGGACCCAGCATATACTGGGTCACCTCAGTCTCCACCTCTGTGCTTGGCTCCACCCATTTCTGGAAACTCCCCCATGCAAATCCTGCATTTGCCACTGCCATTTTACCCTACCCGGTGCTCCTGGGTTTTGGGGGGTGCAATACCCTTCTCTGGTGGAGTTTATAATTTTTATTTCACAAAAATATCACATATTTAGAATAGTAAAATGATACAATGTTTCAGTGTTGATGTTTAAACAACTATATAAAATGTTAATAAAATATTTTCTGGACTATCATTTTCATACTGTAGATTTTCTCAGATTTAATCCCATAATGGGCTTTTATGATACGGCAACGTTTCTGTTACTCACAAAAGGTATTATTAATAGAGTAATACAGTTCACATTCCTACGGGTCACCGTTGTCTTGCCGTGTACTTTGTACCTACTGTTCAGAGAGATAGGAAATACACTCATTCTGCTCTCCTGCTAATGATGAATTAAAATGTTCACAGACACTTGCATTTATTAAAGCCAAATAATTATAGTTTTTATTCCAATATTATTTAATGGCCAGCTGGGAGCGAGGTGAAACTATGCTTAGTTTATGCTGTATTTTTAACATTCATTATTGAGGTTAATTAAGAAAACGTGAGGGTGTATTTCTGCTCCTCTTTCTCATTGGAGATAACAGGGAAAACTGCATTCTGAATTTCTGGCAGACAAGTACAATGACGTAACGAAATAAACAATTTAAAAACATGTCTTAATAAGAGAGGGGTAGATCCTCCTGTAACATTACAGTGGGCCTTTACCTACATACAGTGGAGCGATGACGTGCGGTGAGGTAAATGGCCACTTCAACAGAGGCAGCCATTTTGTGGACTGACCCAATACACACTGCATGAAGGTAAAGTCCATTAATTCAATAGGAACTAGCAAAACTAGTGAAACCTAATTAACTCTGCAATCTGCCCAAAGTATTTTTTGGTTTGTCAAGGTCATATCCCTAAATGTTTTTGCTTCACCCATCCATGCAGGGTTAGTCCTGTGAACTTCACATGCTCTCAGCAGGTATAATAGGAGGTACTGTTTTGGATATTGGGCCAGCCAGGGCAGTATGGAGCCTGGCTGGGCCCAGGTACTTTTCTGGGGGTGTGGCCTATTTGTGGAAGGGGGGGGGGGGAAATACAGGAAATAGTACTTCGGTGTGTGGCCAATTACCTTTTCCATTATGGAATTATGGTGGCTGACATTTCTTTTTAAAAGGAGAATTTCTTCCAAAAATATATTTAATTTGTTAAACTCTCTCCTCCATAAGGGGGGGGAGATGTATCAAACCTTGGAGAGAGATAAAGTGCCAACCAATCAGTTTGTAACTGCCGTGTTACAGGCTGTGTTTGGTAATTAGCTGGTATCTCTCTCTATTTTATCTCTCCCCAAGGTTTGATACATCCCCCCTAAGTGCCTACATTTTGGGGGACCTATGACTAGTGTCTTGGCTTCCATGCTTCTAAACATAAACTCGCACATAGCTGTGGATTGGATAATGAATGTTACTGGGGAACCTACTGGAAGGGGTATTACCAAGCAGAGATGGACACAGTGATGACCCCAGACATGGTACCTCTCTGGTTATACCATTTGCAAGACAGTTCAGGGAAAGAAGATGACTTTTAGCTACAATAGAAACAATACTATAACAAATAATGTTGCATTGTGGGACACATCAGATAAATAGGGGTTCTCTCGATCGGGGTAAAATACTTCACATAGATACTTCATATAGATAAAATTTAAGACATTCACCTCTGGAAATCGGTATTTGAATACTGTACCTGTATTTCTATAGATCTTTAATACTGTACCAGCAAATATTTTTTTTCCCAAAGATAATTTATCAAACTGTACTCTCAATGATTAGGCTCTTACTGCACTCGCCGTCTGAAAAATATTCCTCATTGCAGGTAATTTATTCTGTGCCACCGCGCTACGGAAAATAAGTCATACATCTCTTGCCATTTACCAGCAAGGAAAAGACAATATGTATTAGAGAGGAACACCCACAAGAACTGTTTATGTATTAAGTGGCCTGTCATCAATGAATGCTCATTGTAGTTAGCTGATGGATTTGAAAGTGTCTATATAATGCATACAGTCATTTCAATTTGCACAATGCAGAAAATAATTTAGCGCACAGGTTCTCAAACTCAGTCCTCAGGACCCCCAAACAGTTCATGTTTTCCAGATCTCCTCACAGAATCGCAAGTGAAATAATGAACTCCACCTGTGGCTCTTTTAAAATGTATCAGTGAGTAATGACTACACCTGTGCACCTGCTGGGTGATCTGGAAAACATGAACTGTGTGGGGTCCTGAGGACTGAGTTATGCTGCATTCAGATCGCAAATGCCGGATCCTACCCGGTAAGAGAAATGTGTACTTACCGGGTGGTATCCGGCATTTGCGCTCCGTTGCTGGCTTTCCGACCGGGCAATATACCGGGTCGGTTGCCATAGCAGCGGAGGGCGCAGCAGCAGCAGGGGCGGGGGGGGAGGCGGCGCCGGGAGATGAGCTCATCTCCTGCACCGCCTCTGCCTATGCTGTGAATGGGAGCCGTGTCGCATCGGAACGGCTCCCATTCACACTGCGCCTGACCCGGTAATCAACCCGGTAATAACCCTTCTTTTTTACCGGGTTGAATTACCGGGTCAGGCGACCCGCTAATTCACCAAAGGACCTTTCACATCGCACACGGACCCGTTTCGACACGGCAATATGCCGTGTCGATACCGGGTTTTTAGTGCGATGTGAAAGGGGTATTAGAGAACCACTGAACTAGAGAGATGTTACATGTATTGTTAATCGAAAATTGATACATTTAACCTTAAAATGTATATATGAAAAAAATGTATGTTTGATGTGTTAAAATATTGAAAATAATATTACCTATTGGTAATCATTTTTATTTTGATTTATTGATTTTGGTGGTGGCCCTATCTTCATCACTTCTTTATACAATAGATTTATTTGTTTTTCAGTATTTTATTAACCAGTCAGCTAAAAATCAATCCAGGTTTTTCTTTTAGTCAATACTTTTTTTTTAAACAGTATTTCTCATTAAATTAAATAGCCCATTTATTTATTAGTATTTTTATGGTCATTTCTTATAATGTAATTGACTAGGTTCTAGGGACTTTTCGTTTTTATTTTCTACTTCTCATTTTCCGTTATGTCCGGAGCTTCGCACTAAATTGGATCGAATAACCTGTAGCCAATCAGATCATTGGAATGATTATAAAAGCAGAAAATGAGTTAAGGGGTCTATTTACTAAGCCTTGGATGGAGATAAAGCTCATGGAGATAAAGTACCAGCCAATCAGCTCCTAGCTGTCATTTTTCAAACACAGGGGCAGATGTATTAACCTGGAGAAGGCATAATGAATAGAGATGAGCGGGTTCGGTTCCTCGGAATCCGAACCCGTCCGAACTTCAGGTTTTTTTACACGGGTCCGAGCGACTCGGATCTTCCCGCCTTGCTCGGTTAACCCGAGCGCACCCGAACGTCATCATCCCGCTGTCGGATTCTCGCGAGGCTCGGATTCTATCGCGAGACTCGGATTCTATATAAGGAGCCGCGCGTCGCCGCCATTTTCACACGTGCATTGAGATTGATAGGGAGAGGACGTGGCTGGCATCCTCTCCGTTTAGACTAGAGTACTAGAGAGAGACACAAAGTTTGGGGAGCATATTATTAGGAGGAGTACTACTTGCTGCTGATAGTGTGACCAGTGACCACCAGTTTAATTAATCCGTTCTCTGCCTGAAAAAAAACGATACACAGTGTGACACAGTCACATACCATATCTGTGCTCAGCCCAGTGTGCTGCATCATATGTAATACTGTATATCATTATCTGACTGTGCTGAGTGCTCACTGCTCACACAGCTTAATTGTGGGGGAGACTGGGGAGCAGTTATAGCAGGAGTACATATTTTAAGTACAGTGCACACTTTTGCTGCCAGAGTGCCACTGCCAGTGTGACTGACCAGTGACCACTGACCACCAGTATTGTGATTGTCTGCTGACCACCAGTATATTGTGATTGTCTGCCTGAAAAAGTTAAACACTCGTCGTGTGGTGTTTTTATAAACGCATTCTGCAGACAGTGTCCAGCAGGTCCGTCATTACATAATATATACCTGTCCGGCTGCAGTACTAGTGTGATATATATATATATTTTAATTTTATCTCATTATCATCCAATCTATATTAGCAGCAGACACAGTACGGTAGTCCACGGCTGTAGCTACCTCTGTGTCGGCAGTCGCTCGTCCATCCATAATTGTATACCACCTACCCGTGTTTTTTTTTTTTTTCTATCTTCTTGATACTAGTAGCTTACTTTAGGAGTCTGCAGTGCTGACAGACAGTGTCCAGCAGGTCCGTCATTACATAATATATACCTGTCCGGCTGCAGTACTAGTGTGATATATATATATATTTTAATTTTATCTCATTATCATCCAGTCTATATTAGCAGCAGACACAGTACGGTAGTCCACGGCTGTAGCTACCTCTGTATCGGCAGTCGCTCGTCATCCATAAGTATACTAGTATCCATCCATCTCCATTGTTTACCTGAGGTGCCTTTTAGTTGTGCCTATTAAAATATGGAGAACTAAAATGTTGAGGTTCCAAAAATAGGGAAAGATCAAGATCCACTTCCACCTCGTGCTGAAGCTGCTGCCACTAGTCATGGCCGAGACGATGAAATGCCAGCAACGTCGTCTGCCAAGGCCGATGCCCAATGTCATAGTACAGAGCATGTAAAATCCAAAACACCAAATATCAGTAAAAAAAGGACTCAAAAATCTAAAATAAAATCGTCGGAGGAGAAGCGTAAACTTGCCAATATGCCATTTACCACACGGAGTGGCAAGGAACGGCTGAGGCCCTGGCCTATGTTCATGGCTAGTGGTTCAGCTTCACATGAGAATGGAAGCACTCATCCTCTCGCTAGAAAAATGAAAAGACTCAAGCTGGCAAAAGCACAGCAAAGAACTGTGCGTTCTTCGAAATCCCAAATCCACAAGGAGAGTCCAATTGTGTCGGTTGCGATGCCTGACCTTCCCAACACTGGACGTGAAGAGCATGCGCCTTCCACCATTTGCACGCCCCCTGCAAGTGCTGGAAGGAGCACCCGCAGTCCAGTTCCTGATAGTCAGATTGAAGATGTCAGTGTTGAAGTACACCAGGATGAGGAGGATATGGGTGTTGCTGGCGCTGGGAAGGAAATTGACAAGGAGGATTCTGATGGTGAGGTGGTTTGTTTAAGTCAGGCACCCGGGGAGACACCTGTTGTCCGTGGGAGGAATATGGCCATTGACATGCCTGGTCAAAATACCAAAAAAATCAGCTCTTCGGTGTGGAAGTATTTCAACAGAAATGCGGGCAACATTTGTCAAGCCGTGTGTTGCCTTTGTCAAGCTGTAATAAGTAGGGGTAAGGACGTTAACCACCTCGGAACATCCTCCCGTATACGTCACCTGCAGCGCATTCATCATAAGTCAGTGACAAGTTCAAAAACTTTGGGCGACAGCGGAAGCAGTCCACAGACCAGTAAATCCCTTCCTCTTGTAACCAAGCTCACGCAAACCACCCCACCAACTCCCTCAGTGTCAATTTCCTCCTTCCCCAGGAATGCCAATAGTCCTGCAGGCCATGTCACTGGCAATTCTGACGAGTCCTCTCCTGCCTGGGATTCCTCCGATGCATCCTTGCGTGTAACGCCTACTGCTGCTGGCGCTGCTGTTGTTGCTGCTGGGAGTTGATGGTCATCCCAGAGGGGAAGTCGTACTCGTAAGACCACTTTTACTACTTCCACCAAGCAATTGACTGTCCAACAGTCCTTTGCGAGGAAGATGAAATATCACAGCAGTCATCCTGCTGCAAAGCGGATAACTGAGGCCTTGGCATCCTGGGCGGTGAGAAATGTGGTTCCGGTATCCATCATTACTGCAGAGCCAACTAGAGACTTGTTGGAGGTACTGTGTCCCCGGTACCAAATACCATCTAGGTTCCATTTCTCTAGGCAGGCGATACCGAAAATGTACACAGACCTCAGAAAAAGACTCACCAGTGTCCTAAAAAATGCAGTTGTACCCAATGTCCACTTAACCACGGACATGTGGACAAGTGGAGCAGGGCAGGCTCAGGACTATATGACTGTGACAGCCCACTGGGTAGATGTATGGACTCCCGCCGCAAGAACAGCAGCGGCGGCACCAGTAGCAGCATCTCGCAAACGCCAACTCTTTCCTAGGCAGGCTACGCTTTGTATCACCGCTTTCCAGAATACGCACACAGCTAAAAACCTCTTACGGCAACTGAGGAAGATCATCGCAGAATGGCTTACCCCAATTGGACTCTCCTGTGGATTTGTGGCATCGGACAACGCCAGCAATATTGTGTGTGCATTAAATCTGGGCAAATTCCAGCACGTCCCATGTTTTGCACATACCTTGAATTTGGTGGTGCAGAATTATTTAAAAAACGAGAGGGGCGTGCAAGAGATGCTGTCGGTGGCCAGAAGAATTGCGGGACACTTTCGGCGTACAGGCACCACGTACAGAAGACTGGAGCACCACCAAAAACGCCTGAACCTGCCCTGCCATCATCTGAAGCAAGAAGTGGTAACGAGGTGGAATTCAACCCTCTATATGCTTCAGAGGTTGGAGGAGCAGCAAAAGGCCATTCAAGCCTATACAACTGAGCACGATATAGGAGGTGGAATGCACCTGTCTCAAGCGCAGTGGAGAATGATTTCAACGTTGTGCAAGGTTCTGCAACCTTTTGAACTTGCCACACGTGAAGTCAGTTCAGACACTGCCAGCCTGAGTCAGGTCATTCCCCTCATCAGGCTTTTGCAGAAGAAGCTGGAGACATTGAAGAAGGAGCTAACACAGAGCGATTCCGCTAGGCATGTGGGACTTGTGGATGGAGCCCTTAATTCGCTTAACAAGGATTCACGGGTGGTCAATCTGTTGAAATCAGAGCACTACATTTTGGCCACCGTGCTCGATCCTAGATTTAAAACCTACCTTGGATCTCTCTTTCCGGCAGACACAAGTCTGCTGGGGTTCAAAGAACTGCTGGTGACAAAATTGTCAAGTCAAGCGGAACGCGACCTGTCAACATCTCCTCCTTCACATTCTCCCGCAACTGGGGGTGCGAGGAAAAGGCTCAGAATTCCGAGCCCACCCGCTGGCGGGGATGCAGGGCAGTCTGGAGCGACTGCTGATGCTGACATCTGGTCCGGACTGAAGGACCTGACAACGATTACGGACATGTCGTCTACTGTCACTGCATATGATTCTCTCCCCATTGAAATAATGGTGGAGGATTATATGAGTGACCGCATCCAAGTAGGCACGTCAGACAGTCCGTACTTATACTGGCAGGAAAAAAAGGCAATTTGGAGGCCCTTGCACAAACTGGCTTTATTCTACCTAAGTTGCCCTCCCACAAGTGTGTACTCCGAAAGAGTGTTTAGTGCCGCCGCTCACCTTGTCAGCAATCGGCGTACGAGGTTACATCCAGAAAATGTGGAGAAGATGATGTTCATTAAAATGAATTATAATCAATTCCTCCGTGGAGACATTGACCAGCAGCAATTGCATCCACAAAGTACACAGGGAGCTGAGATGGTGGATTCCAGTGGGGACGAATTGATAATCTGTGAGGAGGGGGATGTACACGGTGATATATCGGAGGATGATGATGAGGTGGACATCTTGCCTCTGTAGAGCCAGTTTGTGCAAGGAGAGATTAATTGCTTCTTTTTTGGTGGGGGTCCAAACCAACCCGTCATTTCAGTCACAGTCGTGTGGCAGACCCTGTCACTGAAATGATGGGTTGGTTAAAGTGTGCATGTCCTGTTTATACAACATAAGGGTGGGTGGGAGGGCCCAAGGACAATTCCATCTTGCACCTCTTTTTTCTTTAATTTTTCTTTGCGTCATGTGCTGTTTGGGGAGTATTTTTTTGAAGGGCCATCCTGCGTGACACTGCAGTGCCACTCCTAGATGGGCCAGGTGTTTGTGTCGGCCACTAGGGTCGCTTACCTTACTCACACAGCTACCTCATTGCGCCTCTTTTTTTCTTTGCGTCATGTGCTGTTTGGGGAGTGTTTTTTTGAAGGGCCATCCTGCGTGACACTGCAGTGCCACTCCTAGATGGGCCAGGTGTTTGTGTCGGCCACTAGGGTCGCTTACCTTACTCACACAGCTACCTCATTGCGCCTCTTTTTTTCTTTGCGTCATGTGCTGTTTGGGGAGTGTTTTTTGGAAGGGCCATCCTGCGTGACACTGCAGTGACACTCCTAGATGGGCCAGGTGTTTGTGTCGGCCACTAGGGTCGCTTAGCTTACTCACACAGCTACCTCATTGCGCCTCTTTTTTTCTTTGCGTCATGTGCTGTTTGGGGAGTGTTTTTTGGAAGGGCCATCCTGCGTGACACTGCAGTGCCACTCCTAGATGGGCCAGGTGTTTGTGTCGGCCATTAGGGTCGCTTATCTTACTCACACAGCTACCTCATTGCGCCTCTTTTTTTCTTTGCGTCATGTGCTGTTTGGGGAGTGTTTTTTGGAAGGGCCATCCTGTGTGACACTGCAGTGCCACTCCTAGATGGGCCAGGTGTTTGTGTCGGCCACTAGGGTCGCTTAGCTTACTCACACAGCTACCTCATTGCGCCTCTTTTTTTCTTTGCGTCATGTGCTGTTTGGGGAGTGTTTTTTGGAAGGGCCATCCTGCGTGACACTGCAGTGACACTCCTAGATGGGCCAGGTGTTTGTGTCGGCCACTAGGGTCGCTTAGCTTACTCACACAGCTACCTCATTGCGCCTCTTTTTTTCTTTGCATCATGTGCTGTTTGGGGAGTGTTTTTTGGAAGGGCCATCCTGCGTGACACTGCAGTGCCACTCCTAGATGGGCCAGGTGTTTGTGTCGGCCACTAGGGTCGCTTAGCTTACTCACACAGCTACCTCATTGCGCCTCTTTTTTTCTTTGCGTCATGTGCTGTTTGGGGAGTGTTTTTTGGAAGGGCCATCCTGCGTGACACTGCAGTGCCACTCCTAGATGGGCCAGGTGTTTGTGTCGGCCACTAGGGTCGCTTAGCTTACTCACACAGCTACCTCATTGCGCCTCTTTTTTTCTTTGCGTCATGTGCTGTTTGGGAAGTGTTTTTTTTTGGAAGGGCCATCCTGCGTGACACTGCAGTGCCACTCCTAGATGGGCCAGGTGTTTGTGTCGGCCACTAGGGTCGCTTAGCTTAGTCATCCAGCGACCTCGGTGCAAATTTTAGGACTAAAAATAATATTGTGAGGTGTGAGGTGTTCAGAATAGACTGAAAATGAGTGGAAATTATGGTTTTTGAGGTTAATAATACTTTGGGATCAAAATGACCCCCAATTTCTATGATTTAAGCTGTTTTTTAGTGTTTTTTGAAAAAAACACCCGAATCCAAAACACACCCGAATCCGACAAAAAAAATTCGGTGAGGTTTTGCCAAAACGCGGTCGAACCCAAAACACGGCCGCGGAACCGAACCCAAAACCAAAACACAAAACACGAAAAATTTCAAGTGCACATCTCTAATAATGAAGTGATAAACCAGTGATATGTGCAAAGTGATAAAGGCACCAGCCAATCAGCTCCAATATGTAAATTAACAGTTAGGATCTGATTGGCTGGTGCCGTTATCACCTTGCACATATCACTGGTTTATCACCTCCTTATGCCTTCTCCAGGTTAATACATCTGCCCCTGTGTTTGAAAAATGTCAGTTAGGAGGTGGCTGGTATTTTATCTCCTTCCACTTTATCTCCATCCAAAGCTTAGTAAATAGATCCCTAAATACTGTAAATAGACCCCTTCGTCTGGTGTGAGGCAGCAACGTGTCCACTTGTGTGATTGTGTCAGTGAGGACAGGCCTGCATGTTATAGTGGCAGTAGTGGTGTGAAGAGGGGAATGGAGGCAGCAGGAAGCCACAGAATGAGAGTTATATAGTGGAAAGCGCAGGGTTCCTCAGCAGCACAGAGTACAGTATATCAAGAGATGAGTGATGTGTCAGTGAGGACAGAGCTACAAGTGACAGGAGCAGTGACATAATCATACTAATTGATTCATTTATAAACAATCTTGTTATTGGACTAGTTTCTTTTATGGCCCTTTATGCAAATCATACTAGATAGTATAGTTCCATGAATTGCATTTTCTCCCCCATTATCCTTGTTTCTCTTCTGAATGCTTTCCTGTTACATTTAATGTGGTGTGACAATTCTTTCACAAGACAACACATTTGGGATGTGGCCTAACGGCAGTGAATAGGCATACAGTAATACAGGTGGTATGAATTCCTCATAGAAGATATGGGAATGGGAAACAAGGCTTCCTAAGTTTGCCCATAACCACAGAGAGGGATAATGAATATATGACTATGTTTACCATATACATGCCCCAGGGCCAGTCAAAATAAAGCACAGAAAGCGGTTCCCTTTAAAGCCTATGTTGAGTACTAGAGGAATATACGTCTAATCTTGGCTCTAAGCGGTGGGATCATTGATGAAAGTATGTAGCACTTACAACAAAAACAAATGAGCAATTTGTACCGTGATTGCTTCAGTACAATTTCTCCAATTCATTATTCCATTTAACAAAATAGCACATTTTACCAAAGTAAGTAAGGACAATTATATTATAACTAAACAAATGCATTGAGCTGCTCCGTCATCATGAATATGAATGGTCTCTGGAAACACTTCACATCAAGTTCTTTCAGTTTATTCATTCATTTGGCAATGATCCTAATGATATTCACAATGACCTAATCAATTATTCAGTAATCTCCCAGGAAGGTCTTCGCAATTAAACCACTTCAGATCTGGCGAGAGCCTCTGTTGCAATGCATCATGGGGATGCTGGGCTCTAGAGGGATTAATAGTAATTATTGTGCTTGCAACAAAGCATAACTGAGAAAGGATAATGGTCATTATCATGGGTTATGAACCAGAAAACCAGGTTTAAAATGCACATTTATGTGACCTCTGCAAAGTCAGTCGCCCCTTCACTGCGCCCCGTCTCTGCCCCAGCTATTCCGGTGTTGTGCAACGTTTTCCTGTGTGTATCCCAATATGCAGGATTATTCAATATTAAAAGGATTTGGAAACTGTCATTATCAATTCTATTGTTGCATTTGGTCCAGTTTAGCCATATATTAAGGCATTGGTTCCCTAACAGTCCAGGTTTTAAGAATATCCCCACTAAAGCAAGGGTGACTAATACCCCTTGCACATCTCCAATGTCGGAATTGGAAAAGGGTCCGTCCTGGGTGGGATCCGGCATTGGAGGCTGCTTGCTGGCTTCCCGACCCGGCAGTTGCTGGGTCGGTTGCCATAGCGGCGGGGGGAAAGAGCCGGCAGCGGGAAGGAGGCGGGGCTGGGAGATGAGCTCATCTCCGCCTCTCCCTATACTGTAAATGGGTACCAGGTCGCATCGACCGGGCAACCCATTCACACTGTGCCTGACCCGGTATTCAACCCGGGAATTACCCTTCTTATTACCCGGGTTGAAATACCGGGTCAGGCGACCCGAGAATTCGGACATGGCCTTTTCACATCGCACACTAACCCGTGTCGTCCCGGCAATATGCGGGACGATATTGGGTTATTTGTGCGATGTGAAAGGGGTATTAATTAGTTCCCCAATCAATTTGATTACACCATCTGTGCACAAGCCTGGATATCCTTAAAACCTGTACCGTTAGGTTGCCTTGAGTACTGAGTTTGGGAAACCCTATATTACAGTATATCACAGGTTTTTTCTAACCTATCTTCTTGTGAACAGTTGACGTATGTCAAGTGAGTTTTCTAAGATGACCCTCCCTGGCTTTATTTATTATTTATTACCAGTTATTTATATAGCGCACACATATTCCGCAGCGCTTTACAGAGAATATTTGGCCATTCACATCAGTCCCTGCCCCCAGTGGAGCTTACAATCTATATTCCCTACCACATGTACACGCACACACATTCACACTAGGGTTAATTTTGTTGGGATCCAATTTACCTACCAGTATATTTTTTGATTGTGGGAGGAAACCGGAGTACCCGGAGGAAACCCATGCAAGAACGGGGAGAAGATACAAACTCCACACAGTTAGGGCCATGGTGGGAATCGAACCCATGACCTCAGTGCTGTGAGGCAGTAATGCTGACCATTATACCATCTGTACTGCTTTGTGCGCAGGTCATGGCATCTGTGCCTTGATCCCCTGTGACGTCTCTACTGCGCATGTGCATATCACCAGGAAAATGGCCACTGCACGATTTTCCCAGTGATTTCTGTCTGCAGCACCAGCCGGCACGGGACTCGGGAGGGGTAAATATAGTTCTATTGGTGCAGGGTGTTTGGTGTGGGTCTCCTGGACAAGGTGTGTGGTGTGGGTCCCCCTGGACACCACACACCGTGCACCCATTATAGATACACCAAAGTGTCTCTGCCCCTTTCATTACTATATAACATGGAAAGCAGCCAAGACGACTATTACAGTAAAATGGCTGGAGATAAAGTACCAGCCAATCAGATCCTAACAGCCATGTCACAGGCTGGGTTTGAAAAATAACAGTTAGGAGCCGATTGGCTGGTACTTTATCTCCTTTCACTTTATCTCCATCCAAGGCTTAGTAAATACACCCCTAAGAGGGACATTTACTAAGGAGTGATAAGAGCGGAGAAATGAGCTAGTGTAGAAGTTGCCCATGGCAACCAATCAGCACTGAAGTAACACCTAGAATTTGCATACTATAAAATTATACAGAGCTGCTGATTGGTTGATGGGGCAACTTCTCCACTGGCTCACTTCTCCGCTCTTATCACTGCTTAGTAAATGTCCCCCATAGTCTCCTAATAAATATGAATGAATCGCTATAACTAGTAGTCCCAAAGCCGTATAGATCAGTGAGCCATTGCTGACATACGTACAAGCCAAGCACAGTGATACATACACAATATTTGAAATCACAATTATTGCAGCAGTAAACAATTTATAGGTAGCTGAGAAATAGCAATATGTGCGCCTGATAACATCCGTTCAAATATACAGTACTAGGAACTTTAATAACTACTAGACCGACACAGCATAACCTCACGTAAACAGCCACTTGCATGTAGATGGGGATGAAGGATGGAAATCTCTGCCTCAATATTAAAGATATCATAAACAACAAACTATACTGCTTATTACCAAATAACAGACATCAGCCGTGGCGGGATAGAACCAGGATAATAAATCATGAATACATAGTAGCTGCTTATAGCAACATTTCAGCACTAAGCAGTATCTATGTATAGCATTTGTATTTATAGTGTTTGCTTTTAGCTGCATCATATTTGCACATAGCGACACTGCAGCAAGAACAGCATGTAATATTATATTATGAACACTGGTGAATAATAAGTAAGAACAGCAATGTGAGAACAGTATGAGTGCCTTATCCTACACTCTGCGTAGACATTTGACACTACAGAGCTTCAATTAACATCATCACTATCATCAGTGCCGTAACTAGACATTTTAGTGCTGTGTGCAAGAAATGGCATCGGTCCCCCCCCCCCCCATTATGTAAAATAGGGGCAGTGCACGCCGTAGGTGAGCGCCAAAAATATAGGGGCATGGCTTCATGGGTAAGCAGTGTTGTCACAAAATAATACCAATTCATATTATGGTGCACAGTAGTCTCCATTATTCAAATTATGCCGCACAGTAGCACCACTACACCAGGTAGAGCCCCTTTTGCACATTACGGTGGACAGATTCCCCTTTTCCACATTACGGCAGACAGAGTCCCCTTTTTACACATTACGGTAGACACAGTTAGATAGATAGATAGATAGATAGATAGACAGAATAGATGATAGATACTTACTGTCTCTCCGCTGGCTCAGGCAGTCAGGCTCCTCGGTGCAGCTGCTGGCAGAACCCGATGGGGGAGGAGGAGGGAGGGTGACTCAGGAGGCGCAGCAGCGCACTGTAATTGGTGGCGGCGCTGCTGCAGCTGTCCCTCTTCTTCCACATTGGCTGGCCGCTGCCGCTGTACGTGCTGGGATGAAGGAAGCGCATTTCAACATTCACAGTGGCGGCGGCCAGCCTATGTGGAAGGAGAGGGACAGCTGCATCGGTGCTGCCACCAATTATAGTGCGCTGCTGCGGCTCCTGAGTCCCCTTCCCTCTTCCTCCTTCTCCCCTGCCCTTGGAACTGCTCCTGTCCTCGCTCCATCACACACAGGAGGCTTGTAATGAGTCAGTTTGACTCATTACGGTGCCGCTGACTAAAGTCCCCTTAGAACGGGGACGCGGGCAGTTGCGCCCTTAGGGCGACTGCGCTGTGTGCCAGGCACACCTGGCACACACGTAGTTACGGCTCTGGCTGTCATCTAAAAAGGGGCTAGGTGCAATCCCTGTGGGGGCCATCCCACATGTATTAAAGACTCTGTGTATATTTTCCCACCATGCTACAGTATATCACCCAGAAGGCTATGCTGCATGCAAAGCAGTTTACTTGCACTGTTAACATCATTAATGAAAATTATTGCTATTCACTCATCTTATTAATCAAACAAAAGAGCTCATGTGGACACATTGTGATCATCAGGAGTTGTATAGACCTGGTAATGCTAGACTGTAGCAAGAGTCTTCTATTAGCACTCAGTGGGGATCATTCAGATCCCGAAGGATCTGCGTCCTGATGCGCAAAGTTTGGAACTTTGCGAATGCGTAGAACAAGGGCGTAACTACCATAGGTGCAGGCAGTGCAGCTGCTATGGGGCCCAGAGCTGAGAGGGCCACCTTCCCTGTCACAGTTACATGTGTTCTATACAAGGGTGTAGCTACCATAGGTGCAGGCAGTGCAGCTGCTATGGGGCCCAGAGCTGAGAGAGGCCACCTTCCCTGTCACAGTTACATGTGTTATATACAGGGTATAGCTACCATAGGTGCAGGGAGTGCAGCTGCTATGGGGCCCAGAGCTGAGAGAGGCCACCTTCCCTGTCACAGTTACATGTGTTATATACAGGGTGTAGCTACCATTGTGCAGGTAGTGCAGCTGCTATGGGGCCCAGATCTGAGAGGGGCCACCTTCCCTGTCACAGTTACATGTGTTATATACAGGGTATAGCTACCATAGGTGCAGGTAGTGCAGTTGCTATGGGGCCCAGAGCTGAGAGGGGCCACCTTCCCTGTCACAGTTGCATGTGTTATATACAGGGTATAGCTACCATAGATGCAGGGAGTGATACTACGTGGCATAATGTGTACTGGTAGCCCTATAATGTGAATTTGAGTGCTACTATGGTTCAGAAATGAATTAAATCACTGCTATGGGGCATAATATAAACCAAGGCACTACTATGGTCCAGAAAATGAACTAGGGTATTATTATGGGGAATAAAATTAGAGAGAAGTGTCTCTCTAGAAGCATTTGGGTAGGGGCTCCTTCAAAATGTTGCTGTGGGGCCCACAAAGTTCTGGCTCTGCCCCTGGCGCAGGATCAGTTCTGCGCATGCGTGAACAGGACCTGCTACACAGGACGCGGTACGGCATCAGACTGTCAGCCTTTGTGGGCAAGGTGGGGGCAGCGACGGCTTCTGCTTGTGAAAACCGAGGCGTCTCGATGCCATTTAAGGTGATGGAAGAGCCCATGATCTCCGTCGTTTGACAGTGATTTCCTGGAGTCTTCCAAGAATCTGCGACGGGCGGCTTGCGTGACCCCAAGGGTGCCACCAGCCACCTGATGGTGTCACAGTGTCACCATGCTGCGTTCTAGGAAGTAACTCAGATAACTACTGAGCAGGAGGTGTGTACTTGTAATATAGACGCTCCCTGCTGCATTTACATACAGAGCTATCGCTGCAGCTTCCAAGCTCCTCCAACCACATCTGAATTAGCCCCAGTGTCAGGAAGCTGACATAAAGGTGTAAAAAGATTTCTCTAACGTCCTAAGTGGATGCTGGGGACTCCGTCAGGACCATGGGGTTTAGCGGCTCCGCAGGAGACAGGGCACAATAATAAAAGCTTTAGGATCAGGTGGTGTGCACTGGCTCCTCCCCCTATGACCCTCCTCCAAGCCTCAGTTAGATTTTTGTGCCCGGCCGAGAAGGGTGCAATCTAGGTGGCTCTCCTGAGCTGCTTAGAATAAAAGTTTAAGTTAGGTTTTTTTATTTTCAGTGAGTCCTGCTGGCAACAGGCTCACTGCTACGAGGGACTTAGGGGAGAGAAGTAAACTCACCTGCGTGCAGGATGGATTTGCTTCTTAGGCTACTGGACACCATTAGCTCCAGAGGGAGTCGGAACACAGGTCTCACCCTGGGGTTCGTCCCGGAGCCGTGCCGCCGACCCCCCTTGCAGATGCCGAAGTTGAAGAGGTCCAGAGGTCCAGAAACAGGCGGCAGAAGACTTTCAGTCTTCATAAGGTAGCGCACAGCACTGCAGCTGTGCGCCATTGTTGTCAGCACACTTCATACCAGCGGTCACTGAGGGTGCAGGGCGCTGGGGGGGGCGCCCTGGGCAGCAATGTATTATACCTTTTTTATGGCTAAAATACATCACATATAGCCTTTGAGGCTATATGGATGTATTTAACCCCTGCCAGATCTCACAAACTCCGGGAGAAGAGCCCGCCGTTTTAGGGGGCGGGGCCTATTCTCCTCAGCACACGGCGCCATTTTCCTGCTCAGCTCTGCTGTGAGGAAGGCTCCCAGGCTCTCCCCTGCACTGCACTACAGAAACAGGGTTAAAACAGAGAGGGGGGGCACTTATTTGGCGATATGATTACATATGTGAAAATGCTATAAGGGAAAACACTTGTATAAGGGGTTGTCCCTGTATAATTATAGCGTTTTTGGTGTGTGCTGGCAAACTCTCTCTCTGTCTCCCCAAAGGGCTAGTGGGGTCCTGTCCTCTATCAGAGCATTCCCTGTGTGTGTGCTGTGTGTCGGTACGTGTGTGTCGACATGTAGAAGGACGATGTTGGTGAGGAGGCGGAGCAAATTGCCTGTATTAGTGATGTCACTCTCTAGGGAGTCGACACCGGAATGGATGGCTTATTTAGGAATTACGTGATAATGTCAACACGATGCAAGGTCGGTTGACGACATGAGACGGCCGGCAAACAAATTAGTACCTGTCCAGGCGTCTCAGACACCGTCAGGGGCTTGTAAAAACGCCCATTTACCTCAGTTGGTCGACACAGACACAGACACGGACACTGACTTCAGTGTCGACGGTGAAGAAACAAACGTATTTTCCTTTAGGGCCACACGTTACATGTTAAGGGCAATGAAGGAGGTGTTACATATTTCTGATACTACAAGTACCACAAATAAGGGTATTATGTAGGGTGGGAATAATCTACTTGTAGTTTTTCCTGAATCAGATAAATTAAAGGGTGTGATGATACGTGGGTTTCCTCCGGTAGAAAATTATTGGAGGTATACCTTTTCCCGCCAGAAGTGAGGGCGAGTTGGGAAACACACCTTAGGGTGGATAAGGCGCTCACACGCTTATAAAAACAGGTGGCGTTACCGTCTCCAGATACGGCCGCCCTCAAGGAGCCAGCTGATAGGAAGCTGAAAAATATCCTAAAAAGTATATACACACATACTGGTGTTATACTACGACCAGCAATCGCCTCAGCCTGGATGTGCAGCGCTGGGGGGGCTTGGTCGGATTTCCTGACTGAAAATATTGATACCCTTGACAGGAACAATATTTTATTGACTATAGAGCATTTTAAGGATGCATTTCTATATATGCGAGATGCGCAGAGGGATATTTGCATTCTGACATCAAGAGTAGATGTGATGTCCATATCTGCCAGACGATGTTTATAGACACGACAGTGGTCAGGTGATGCAGATTCCAGACGGCACATGGAAGTATTGCCGTATAAAGGGGCGGTCCATCGGACCTGGTGGCCATGGCAACAGCTGGAAAATCCACTTTTGTTACCCCAAGTCACATCTCAGCAGAAAAGGACACAGTCTTTTCAGTCTCAGTCCTTTCGTACCCATAAAGGCAGGCGGGCAAAAGGCCAGTCATATCTGCCCAGGGTTAGAGGAAAGGGAAGAAGACTGCAGCAGGCAGCCCATTCCCAGGAACAGAAGTCCTCCACAGCTTCTGCCAAGTCCGCAGCATGACGCTGGGGCCATACAAGCGGACTCAGGTGCGGTGGGGGGTCATCTCAAGAGTTTCAGCACGCAGTGGGCTCACTCGCAAGTGGACTCCTGGATCCTACACGTAGTATCCCAGGTGTACATTGGAAATTCGAGACGTCTTCCCCTCACAAGTTCCTGAAGTCTGCTTTACCAACGTCTCCCTCCGACAGGGAGGCAGTATTGGGAAAAAATTCACAGGCTGTATTCCCAGCAGGTGATAATCAAAGTACCCCTCCTACAACAAGGGAAGGGGTATTATTCCACACTATATTGTGGTACTGAAGCCAAACGGCTCGGTGAGATCTAAAAGATTTGAACAATTACATACAAGGGTTCAAATCAAGATGGAGTCACTCAGAGCAGTGATAGCGAACCAGGACGATATGGTGTCACTGGATATCAGGGACGCTTACCTACATGTCTAAATTTTGCCCTTCTCACCAAGGGTATCTCAGGTTCGTGGTACAGAACTGTCACTATCAGTTCAGACGCTGCCGTTTGGATTGTCCACGGCACCCCGGGTCTTTACCATGGTAATGGCCGAAATGATGATTCTTCCTAAAAGAAATATGGACGCTTTCCTGATAAGGGCAAGGTCCAGAGAACAGTTGGCGGTCGGAGTAGCACTATCTCAAGTAGTTCTACGACAGCACGAGTGGATTCTAAATATTCCAAAATCGCAGCTTTTTCCGACGACACGTCTAATGTTCCTAGGAATGATTCTGGACACAGTCCAGAAAAGGATGTTTTCTCCCGGAGAAGAAGGCCAGGGAGTTATCCGAGCTAGTCAGGAACCTCCTAAAACCAGGAAAAGTATCAGTGCATCATTGCACAAGGGTCCTGTGAAAAATGGTGGTTTCTTACAAAGCGATCCCATTCGGTAGATTTCACGCAAGAACCTTTCAGTGGAATCTGCTGGGAAAATGGTCCGGATCGCATCTTCAGATGCATCAGCGGATAACCCTGTCTCCAAGGACAAGGGTGTTTTCTTCTGCGGTGGCTGCAGAGTGCTCATCTATGAAAGGGCCGCAGATTCGACATTCAGGACTGGGTCCTGGTGACCACGGATGCCAGCCTGAGTGGCTGGGGAGCAGTCACACAAGGAAAAAATTTCCAGGGAGTGTGATCAAGTCTGGAGACTTCTCTCCACATAAATATACTGGAGCTAAGGGCAATTTACAAGGCTCTAAGCTTAGCAAGACCTCTGCTTCAAGGTCAGCTGGTATTGATCCAGTGGGACAACATCACGGCAGTCGCCCACGTAAACAGACAGGGCGTCACATGAAGCAGGAGGGAAATGGCAGAAACTGCAAGGATTCTTCGCTGGGCGAAAAATCATGTGATAACACTCTCAGCAGTGTTAATTCCGGGAGTGGAAAACTGGGAAGCAGACTTCCTCAGCAGGCATAACCTCCACCCGGGAGAGTGGGGACTTCAGCGGGAAGTCTTCCACATGAGTGTAAACCGTTGGGAAAAACCAAAGGTGGACATGATGGCGTCCCGCCTGAACAAAAAACTAGACAGATATTGCGCCAGGTCAAGGGACCCTCAGGCAATAGCGGGGGACGCTCTGGTAACACTGTGGGTGTACCAGTCAGGGTATGTGTTCCCTCCTATGCATCTCATACCAAAAGTACTGAGAATCATAAGAAGGAGATGAGTAAGAACGATACTCGTGGTTCCGGATGGGTCAAGAAGGACTTGGTACCCGGAACTTCAAGAGATGCTCACGGAAGAACCGTGGCCTCTACCTTTAAGAGAGGACCTGCTCCAGCAGGGGCCTTGTCTTTTCCAAGACTTACCGCGGCTGCGTTTGACGGCATGGCAGTTGAACGCCGGATCCTGAAAGGGCATTCCAGATGAAGTCATCCCTACCCTGGTCGAAGCCAGGAAGGATGTAACCGCAAAACATTTTCACCGCATTTGGCGAAAATATGTTGCGTGGTGTGAGGCCAAGAAGGTCCCTACAGAGGAATTCCAACTGGGTCGTTTCCTACATTTCCTGAAAACAGGACTGTCTATGGGCCTAAAATTAGGGTCCATTAAGGTTCAAATTTCGACCCTGTCGAATTTCTTCCAAAAAGAACTGGCTTCAGTGCCTGAAGTTCAGACGTTTGTAAAAGGGGTACTGCATATACAGCCTCCTTTTGTGCCCCCAGTGGCACCTTGGGATCTCAATGTTGTTTTGAGTTTCCTAAAGTCACATTGGTTTGATCCACTCACCACTGTGGAATTAAAATATTTCACATGGAAGGTGAAGATTCTATTAGCCCTGGCTTCAGCCAGGCGTGTGTCAGAATGGGCGGCTTTATCATATAAAAGCCCTTACTTAATTTTTCATTCTGACAGGGCAGAATTGAGGACTCATCCTCAATTTCTCCTTAAGGTGTTTTCTGTTTTTCACATGAACCAACCTATTGTGGTACCTGCGGCTACTAGGGACTTGGAGGACTCCAAGTTACTTGACGTTGTCAGGGCCCTGAAAATATATGTTTCCAGGACGACTGGAGTCAGAAAATCTGACTCGCTGTTTAGCCTGTATGCACCCAACAAGATGGGTGTTCCTGCTTCTAAGCAGACGTTTGCTCGCTGGATTTGTAGTACAATTCAGCTTGCACATTCTGTGGCAGGCTTGCCACAGCCAAAATCTGTAAAAGCCCATTCCACAAGGAAGTGGGCTCATCTTGGGCGGCTGCCCGAGGGGTCTCGGCCTTACAACTTTGCCGAGCTGCTACTTGGTCAGGGGCACACCCTGACTGAGGAGGACCTGGAGTTCTCTCTTTCGGTGCTGCAGAGTCATCCGCACTCTCCCGCCCGTTTGGGAGCTTTGGTATAATCCCCATGGTCCTGACGGAGTCCCCAGCATCCACTTAGGACGTTAGAGAAAATAAGAATTTACTTACCGATAATTCTATTTCTCGTAGTCCGTAGTGGATGCTGGGCGCCCATCCCAAGTGCGGATTGTCTGCAATACTTGTACATAGTTATTGTTACAAAAATCGGGTTATTCTTGTTGTGAGCCATCTTTTCAGAGGCTCCTTCGTTGTTATCATACTGTTAACTGGGTTCAGATCACAGGTTGTACGGTGTGATTGGTGTGGCTGGTATGAGTCTTACCCGGGATTCAATATCCTTCCTTATTATGCACGCTCGTCCGGGCACAGTATCCTAACTGAGGCTTGGAGGAGGGTCATAGGGGGAGGAGCCAGTGCACACCACCTGATCCTAAAGCTTTTATTATTGTGCCCTGTCTCCTGCGGAGCCGCTAAACCCCATGGTCCTGACGGAGTCCCCAGCATCCACTACGGACTACGAGAAATAGAATTATCGGTAAGTAAATTCTTATTATAAGCAGAAACGAAAAAATTCATCATGATTGAACAGCAATGATATTAAGGAGTATATTCAACTGAAGTCGAATCCATTCCGACATTCATTTGGCCCTATTCAATGGTCATCTCAATTAGACTTTTACTAAAGACGAATTGAGATGCGGGGTGGGGGGGGGGGGTGGGAGCCGCGGGCAGACGGGGGAGAGCAGCGCTACAGCAACAGCTATATAGCCGCTACTGTAGCGCTGCTCTCCCCCGTCTGCCCGCGGCTCTCCCCCGTCCCTCCTGTCTCACATCCGCCGCTCCGTTCCCCCTGTCACAGCCGCTGCTCCGTCCACCCTGCTGCCGCGGCTCCCCGTCTCCCCCTCTCTCACAACCGCCGCTCACTGCAGCATCCACCCGGCTCCAGCAAGTGAGGTCTCGCTTGCTGGAGCCGGGTGGACGCTGCTGCTGTGTCCTCCAGCGCTGCTCACCCCGTCCCCGCCTCGGCTCTCCCCATCTCCGGCGCTGCTGTCCCCATCTCATTCGACTTTTTTTAAAGTGTTTTCGACACAAGCACGTGGATTGGCAGCTATTCCGCCGATCCACGTGCTTTTCGACTAGTCGAATTCATGATTCGACCTTAAAATGTCGAAAACTGACGTCTTTTCGACAGACGGCAGCTTTCGACTTCAATTGAATATACCCCTAAGTCTTTAATACATAAGGAAATACAGGTTGAGTATCCCATATCCAAATATTCCGAAATACGGAATATTCCGAAATACGGAATCTTTTGAGTGAGAGTGAGATAGTGAAAACTTTGTTTTCTGATGGCTCAATGTACACAAACTTTGTTTAATACACAAAGTTATTAAAAATATTGTATTAAATGACCTTCAGGCTGTGTGTATAAGGTATATATGAAACATAACTGAATTTTGTGAATATACACACACTTTGTTTAACGCACAAAGTTATTAAAAATATTGGCTAAAATGACCTTCAGGCTGTGTGTATTAGGTGTATATGAAACATAAAGGCATTCTGTGCTTAGACTTAGGTCCCATCACCATGATATATCATTATGGTATGCAATTATTCCAAAATACGGAAAAATCCGATATCCAAAATACTTCTGGTCCCAAGCATTTTGGATAAGGGAGACTCAACCTGTATAACAAAAAAATATATTCCGCCTTGTTAATAAAATATACCAACTCAGGATATAAGAATTATTGCACTTTAACGGAACCAGTAAGAGTTACTTTCATGTCACCTCATAACCACTAAGCTTTAATTTTTTATGTGTTTCTGTTGTGTTTGTTTGGTTTGCAGAACCGAGCTCCCATTATGTGATTTCTCTGAAAGCTTTTAATAACGCCGGAGAAGGTGTACCTCTCTATGAAAGTGCTACAACCCGATCGCAAACCGGTAGGTTGAAAAAAGCCTTTTCTGTTTGGTTTACTCTTGTTGCCTTTTTGTTCAATGTTTATTTTCTCAGGAGATCACAATGGCATGAAATGAACAGGTAACTATACATAAATTAGACAACGCAGCGTATTGCTCCGTAATTCAGTTCATTAAACATTAATGTGCCGCACTTAACATAGAAGGATAATATTTTCTAGGAAAGTGGACCGTGTGTCCCCCTGCCTCAGACCTTCCTGTCCACCTCTTTCTTTCTTTTTAAACAACAATTTTTACTTTATTAAAATAATAAACAGGAAAAGGCATACAGACAGTGTGCTCTGAGAGTGCACAATAAGAGGCACAGCATGCAGACAGTGTGCTCTGAGAGTGCACAATAAGAGGCACAGCATGCAGACAGTGTGCTCTGAGAGTGCACAATAAGAGGCACAGCATGCAGACAGTGTGCTCCGAGAGTGCGCAATTAAAGGCACAGCATGCAGACATTGTCCCCTGAGAGTGCACCAATAAGAGGCACAGCATGCAGACAGTGTGCTCTGAGAGTGCACAATAAGAGGCACAGCATGCAGACAGTGTGCTCTGAGAGTGCACAATTAGAGGCACAGCATACAGACAGTGTGCTCCGAGAGTACACAATAAGAGGCACAGCATGCAGACAGTGTGCTCTGGAAGTGCACAATAAGAGGCACAGCATGCAGACAGTGTGCTCCGAGAGTACACAATAAGAGGCACAGCATGCAGACAGTGTGCTTCGAGAGAACACAATAAGAGGCACAACATGCAGACAGTGTGCTCCGAAAGTACACAATAAGAGGCACAGCATGCAGACAGTGTGCTCCGAGAGTACACAATAAGAGGCACAGCATGTAGACAGTGCGTAAAAAGTAGTGACCCAGGAAATTATAATAAAAGACACAAACAGGAAAATTGTGCCGTCACCTCTTTCATTATAACAGGGAGACTATTTTGCAAATGACATGTTCAATCTGCCTGGGATAATTTGTGAAGATGATTGAATTCTGCTATTTACTCAGTTTTCCTATTTTAATATAAAAACCTACAACAATTATAATTTACAAATTCATTATGTAAATAGTATTTGAACGAAAATTGTATTGTCTTTCTCACATCTTACCGCTAAAGGAGTTGGATGACCAGAATTTTGTTATACGTTGTGTAATGATTGTACAATGTGATGGAATGTATTGTTGTAATATGTACTGATCTGTTATAAGAGATTTTTGAACATTTATTTTTAAACATCTGACATTTAGTTATTTTTAAAGCCATGTGATTTGTTTAATAATATTTCTCTGACGTCCTAGTGGATGCTGGGAACTCCGTAAGGACCATGGGGAATAGACGGGCTCCGCAGGAGACTGGGCACTCTAAAAGAAAGATTAGGTACTATCTGGTGTGCACTGGCTCCTCCCTCTATGCCCCTCCTCCAGACCTCAGTTAGAATCTGTGCCCGGCCAGAGCTGGGTGCTCCTAGTGGGCTCTCCTGAGCTTGCTAGAAAGAAAGTATTTGTTAGGTTTTTTATTTTCAGTGAGATCTGCTGGCAACAGACTCACTGCTACGTGGGACTGAGGGGAGAGAAGCAAACCTACCTGCGTGCAGCTAGCTTGTGCTTCTTAGGCTACTGGACACCATTAGCTCCAGAAGGTTCGAACACAGGGCCCGACCTCGATCGTCCGTTCCCGGAGCCGCGCCGCCGTCCCCCTTGCAGAGCCAGAAGACAGAAGAAGGAGATGAAATCGGCGGCAGAAGACTCCGGTCTTCATTAAGGTAGCGCACAGCACTGCAGCTGTGCGCCATTGCTCCCACTGCACACCACACACTCCGGTCACTGTAGGGTGCAGGGCGCTGGGGGGGGCGCCCTGGGCAGCAATAAGAATACCTTTTGGCACTATATACACATAATACAGTCTGGAAAACTGTATATGTGTAAAAAAAAACCTCCATTAAGCTATACAAAACGTGGGAGAAGCCCGCCGCTGAGGGGGCGGGGCCTTCTTCCTCAGCACACAGCGCCATTTTCTCTTCACAGCTCCGCTGGAAGGACGCTCCCCAGGCTCTCCCCTGCAGTATCCTGTACAAGAAGGGTAAAAAAGAGAGGGGGGGCACATAAATTTAGGCGCAAATAGGATAATAAGCAGCTATTGGGAAAAATCACTCATTATAGTGTAAATCCCTGTGTTATATAGCGCTGTGGTGTGTGCTGGCATACTCTCTCTCTGTCTCCCCAAAGGACTTTGTGGGGTCCTGTCCTCAGTCAGAGCATTCCCTGTGTGTGTGCGGTGTGTCGGTACGGCTGTGTCGACATGTTTGATGAGGAGGGTTACGTGGAGGCGGAGCAGGGGCAGATAAGTGTGGTGTCGCCCCCGACGGGGCCGACACCGGATTGGATGGATATGTGGAAGGTCTTAACAGACAGTGTCAACTCCTTACATAAAAGGTTCGATGACGCAGCAGCCTTGGGACAGCCGGGATCTCAGCCCGCGCCTGCCCAGGCGTCTCAGAGGCCATCAAGGGCTCATAAACGCCCGCTAGCTCAGATGGTAGACACAGATGTCGACACGTAGTCTGACTCCAGTGTAGATGAGGATGAGACAAATGCACAGTCTACAAAAGCCATCCGATGCACGATTACTGCAATGAAAAATGTATTGCACATTTCTGATGTTAACCCGGTTACTACCAAGAAGGGTATTATGTTTGGGGAGAAAAAGCAGCCAGTGACTTTTCTCCCATCTGATGAATTAAATGAATTGTGTGAGAAAGCGTGGAGTTCCCCCGATAAGAAACTAGTGATTTCTAAGAGGTTACTGATGGCGTACCCTTTCCCGCCAACGGACAGGTTACGTTGGGAAACATCCCCTAGGGTGGACAAGGCGCTCACACGCTTATCAAAAAAGGTGGCACTGCCGTCTCAGGATACGGCCGCCCTAAAGGAGCCTGCGGATAGAAAGCAGGAAGCTATCCTGAAGTCTGTGTATACACACTCGGGTACTATTCTGAGACCTGCTATTGCTTCAGCATGGATGTGTAGTGCTGCAGCAGCATGGTCTGATACCCTGTCAGACAACATTGATTCCCTCGACAGGGATACTATTTTGCTAACCATAGAACATATAAAAGACGTTGTCTTATATATGCGGGATGCACAGAGGGACATTTGCCTGCTGGCATCTAGAATTAATGCAATGTCCATTTCTGCCAGGAGAGCATTATGGACTCGGCAGTGGACAGGTGATGCTGATTCTAAAAGACACATGGAGGTTTTGCCTTATAAGGGTGAGGAATTGTTTGGGGATGGTCTCTCGGACCTCGTATCCACGGCAACAGCTGGGAAGTCAACTTTTTTACCCCAGGTTCCCTCACAGCCTAAGAAAGCACCGTATTATCATGTACAGTCCTTTCGGCCTCAGAAAGGCAAGCGGATCAGAGGCGCATCCTTTCTGCCCAGAGGCAGGGGTAGAGGAAAGAAGCTGCACCAGGCAGCCAGTTCCCAGGAACATAAATCCTCCCCTGCTTCCACCAAGTCCACCACATGACGCTGGGGCTCCACAGGCGGAGCCGGGTGCGGTGGGGGTGCGTCTCCGAAACTTCAGCAACCAGTGGGTTCGCTCACAAGTGGATCTCTGGGCTGTACAAATTGTATCTCAGGGATACAAGCTGGAGTTCGAGGCGACTCCCCCTCGCCGTTACCTCAAATCAGCCTTGCCAGCTGCTCCCAGGGAAAGGGAGGTAGTACTGGCGGCAATTCACAAGCTGTACCTCCAGCAGGTGATAATCAAGGTTCCCCTCCTTCAACAGGGACGGGGTTACTATTCCACAATGTTTGTGGTACCGAAACCAGATGGTTCGGTGAGACCCATTCTGAATTTAAAATCCTTGAACACTTATATAAGGAAGTTCAAGTTCAAAATGGAATCGCTCAGGGCGGTTATTGCAAGCCTGGAAGAGGGGGATTTTATGGTGTCGCTGGACATCAAGGATGCTTACTTGCATGTCCCCATTTACCCACCTCACCAGGAGTACCTCAGGTTTGTGGTACAGGATTGTCATTACCAATTCCAGACGTTGCCGTTTGGTCTGTCCACGGCACCGAGAGTATTTACCAAGGTAATGGCCGAAATGATGATACTCCTTCGGAAGAAGGGAGTTGTAATTATCCCGTACTTGGACGATCTCCTTATAAAGGCGAGGTCCAGAGAGCAGTTGTTAGTCAGCGAAGCACTCTCTCGGGAAGTGTTGCAACAGCACTTCTGGATTCTGAATATCCCAAAGTCGCAGCTGATTCCTGCGACGCGTCTGCTTTTCCGGGGCATGATTCTGGACACAGAACAGAAGAAGGTGTTTCTCCCGGTGGAGAAGGCCCAGGAATTGTCATCTCTGGTCAGGGACCTCCTGAAACCAAAACAGGTGTCGGTGCATCACTGCACGCGAGTCCTGGGAAAGATGGTGGCTTCTTACGAAGCAATTCCCTTCGGCAGGTTCCATGCAAGGATCTTTCAGTGGGATCTGTTAGACAAATGGTCCGGATCGCATCTTCAGATGCATCGGTTGATCACCCTGTCCCCAAGGGCCAGGGTGTCTCTGCTGTGGTGGCTGCAGAGTGCTCACCTTCTCGAGGGCCGCAGATTCGGCATACAGGACTGGGTCCTGGTGACCATGGATGCAAGCCTCCGAGGATGGGGGGCAGTCACTCAGGGAAGGAACTTCCAAGGACAGTGGTCAAGTCAGGAGACTTCACTAAACATAAATATACTGGAACTAAGGGCCATTTACAACGCCCTGAGTCAAGCAGAGCCCATGCTTCAAAACCAACCAGTGCTGATTCAATCAGACAACATCACGGCGGTCGCCCATGTAAACCGCCAGGGCGGCACAAGAAGCAGGATGGCGATGGCAGAAGCCACAAGGATTCTTTGTTGGGCGGAGAATCACGTGCTAGCACTGTCAGCAGTGTTCATTCCGGGAGTGGACAACTGGGAAGCAGATTTCCTCAGCAGGCACGACCTCCACCCGGGAGAGTGGGGACTTCATCCAGAAGTATTCACGCAGATTGTAAACCGTTGGGAACGGCCACAGGTGGACATGATGGCGTCCCGCCTCAACAAAAAGCTAAAAAAATATTGCGCCAGGTCAAGGGACCCTCAGGCGATAGCTGTGGACGCACTAGTGACACCGTGGGTGTACCAGTCGGTTTATGTGTTTCCTCCTCTTCCTCTCATACCCAAGGTACTGAGGATAGTAGGAAAGAGAGGAGTAAGAACTATACTCATCGTTCCGGATTGGCCAAGAAGAACTTGGTACCCAGAACTACAAGAAATGATCTCAGAGGACCCATGGCCTCTGCCTCTCAGACAGGACCTGTTACAGCAGGGGCCCTGTCTGTTCCAAGACTTACCGCGGCTGCGTTTGACGGCATGGCGGTTGAACGCCGGATCCTAACGGAAAAGGGCATTCCAGATGAAGTGATTCCTACACTGATAAAAGCTAGGAAGGATGTGACAGCAAATCATTATCACCGCATATGGCGGAAATATTTTGCCTGGTGTGAGGCCAGGAAGGCCTCAACAGAGGAATTCCAGCTGGGGCGATTTCTGCACTTCCTACAGTCAGGAGTGACTATGGGCCTAAAATTGGGGTCCATAAAGGTCCAGATTTCGGCCTTATCTATTTTCTTTAAAAAAGAACTGGCTTCACTGCCTGAAGTTCAGACGTTTGTTAAGGGAGTGCTGCATATTCAGCCCCCTTTTGTGCCTCCAGTGGCACCTTGGGATCTTAACGTTGTGTTGGATTTCCTGAAATCCCACTGGTTTGAGCCACTTAAGACCGTGGAGCTAAAATATCTCACGTGGAAAGTGGTCATGCTATTGGCCTTAGCTTCGGCTAGGCGTGTGTCAGAATTGGCGGCTTTGTCATGTAAAAGCCCTTATCTGATCTTCCATATGGACAGGGCAGAATTGAGGACTCATCCCCAATTTCTCCCTAAGGTGGTATCAGCGTTTCATTTGAACCAACCTATTGTGGTGCCTGCGGCTACTCGGGACTTGGAGGACTCCAAGTTACTGGATGTAGTCAGGGCTTTGAAAATCTATGTAGCCAGGACAGCTGGAGTCAGGAAAACTGACTCGCTGTTTATCCTGCATGCACCCAACAAGCTGGGTGCTCCTGCTTCAAAGCAAACTATTGCGCGCTGGATCTGTAACACGATTCAGCAAGCTCATTCTGCGGCAGGGTTACCGCATCCTAAATCGGTAAAAGCCCATTCCACAAGGAAGGTGGGCTCTTCTTGGGCGGCTGCCCGAGGGGTCTCGGCTTTACAGCTTTGCCGAGCTGCTACTTGGTCGGGTTCAAACACATTTGCTAAGTTCTACAAGTTTGATACCCTGGCTGAGGAGGACCTTGCCTTTGCTCATTCGGTGCTGCAGAGTCATCCGCACTCTCCCGCCTGTTTGGGAGCTTTGGTATAATCCCCATGGTCCTTACGGAGTTCCCAGCATCCACTAGGACGTCAGAGAAAATAAGAATTTACTCACCGGTAATTCTATTTCTCGTCGTCTGTAGTGGATGCTGGGCGCCCGTCCCAAGTGCGGACTCTCTGCAATACATGTATATAGTTATTGCTTAACTAAAGGGTTATTGTTATGAGCCATCTGTTACTGAGGCTCAGTTGTTGTTCATACTGTTAACTGGGTATGGTTATCACAAGTTGTACAGTGTGATTGGTGTGGCTGGTATGAGTCTTACCCTGGATTCCAAATCCTTTCCTTGTTGTGTCAGCTCTTCCGGGCACAGTTTCCTTAACTGAGGTCTGGAGGAGGGGCATAGAGGGAGGAGCCAGTGCACACCAGATAGTACCTAATCTTTCTTTTAGAGTGCCCAGTCTCCTGCGTAGCCCGTCTATTCCCCATGGTCCTTACGGAGTTCCCAGCATCCACTACGGACTACGAGAAATAGAATTACCGGTGAGTAAATTCTTATTTAAAATGATATTGGTGATAATAATTACCATTTGAATGTAGTTGGTACCTTTAGAACTTAAGTCCAACAGCAGTATATGGGCACAGAAATTTACTGATAATAAAACATTATACATTAGCACCATTCTCCCAATAGGGCTCAAAGCACTTTGTATATGTTTATTTACAGTTCACGAGGCAGCCATCTTGGATGTACTCACTTACTATTCCAGGTCATCCACATCAACCCCTGCCCCATTGGAGCTTACACTCTAAAGAATAGATCTATCAAACAAAGAGGTAGAATCAATCAGGTTCTAGCTACCATTTATCTAGAACATTCTATAGACTTAACTATAGAATCTGATTGGTTGTTATGGGAAACACCGCCAATTATCCTCTTTAGAATGTTTGATAAATCTCCCCCATAAATCCCCTACAGACGCGTACTTCAGGCTACATTTTATTCAGAAGCCCATCACCCTACCAGTATGATTTTGGACTTCTGAGAGAACTCCCCCCCATGAAAACATTAAGAGAACATACACATTTTACACGGCTAGGGCAATCAAACTCATAGCATCAGTGCTGTGAGGCAGCAATGCTAACCACTGTGCCACTGCATTTCAATAATCAGCTCTGAAGTACAGATGGGTCCACATTTATCTTGACCTTTAATAGGATTAACTGAGACTAGGCAGTCGGACTTAATCCCCTGCTGTAATGACTTAATCCCCTGCTGTATTGTTCTCTGTATTGTATTGCAGTTGAGAACAATAGATGAAGGGTTTATGCTAATAAGTCATGTTGGGCCTAGGCGCAGAAAACTAGTCAAGATAACTGTGGACCCATCTGTATATACCAATCCAATAAACGCCAAGGTCATGGGGCAAATATAAATGTTGGTGATATATGTAGATTGTGAAGTATTCCCCAAAGAAGGATATAAGACCAATACAGCTTGATAATTTATTTCTGTTGCCCACTGTCCCAACATCTGGGCTAAATCAATATGTAATTCCTGTTTCATTGTAAAATATGATAATAGGTACAGTATCACTCGTCTCTAAGACAACTGCGCTAAGAAATATTATGAAGTGGAAATCAATACAGAAAACATCATACTCTCTGAATGATGAACAAGACAGAACCTGCACTAGCCACCAACTAAAATTAAATTGTCTTCCTTTGTCTAGAAAACAGATGCGTAGCTTTTTATTCATCTTCTCTTTAAGTCATCACTTTGTACATATTCTGTATTCTTCTGATTTTTTTGCACAGTCACTGTGTATATATATATATATATATATATATATATATTAGTGTATGTTAACTTAAGTGGCACAAATTATAGTTCATTGAACACCTACAGTATCTGTGTTTGGGATGACTTAACCATATCATAAGAGCCTTGCCTCTGAGTTGACCTTGTTGCTATCTTAACCAGTGAACCAAATGCTTTTAAGATGGATAAAAGTTCCTAAAGTGTCCTCTCAGCTAAGCCATACAGCAGCTGTGCCGCACAAAAGATATATGTTATATTTTTTTTTCTCTTTTAGAGGAATTAACCTGTTAAACTACAGTATGTTTTTTTCTTGAATTATTTAATTTTTTTACATACAGTTAAAATATTTTTGTTGGATTTTAATCTAATTGCACCTTTAGGGAGGTATACATTTAGCTGCAATAATGCGGTTTCGCAATCATTCGGTATCCAATTAGCTGTGAAAAGTTATTGGCGATAAGTCCATACGGTTTATCGCAAATTTCTCTTCATCATTTTTGAGCAGGGGATAAGTAGTGCAAAATCCCTACTTTAAGGTAAAAATGTAGGGATTTGGTTCAGAACCCCTGGGACACCCCTGCTGAATAACTCATTAGGCACTTAGAAGTTTTTAATTATTTTTAATTGGCCATTAATTACACGTCATTTTTGGGGTCAATAAATGCAAAGAGATGAAAATTGGGGTACAAGGTATGGGAGAGGTATATTGGGGTGCTTTATGAGTGGGACAAGTGTTTTTAGACTTGTAGGTGGGAGTAATTGGACCATTTCCACTTTATTTTTAAAGTCCCCTAAAATGACCAAAATATATACTTATACCCATTTTTATGTATGTACCCCAAATTTAATGAGAGCACTTATTTTGCGGAAAAGAAAAATAGCTTTCTATCATTTTTTCACATTTAAAAAAAAAATGCATATAACAGCCTTTTGACCCGATTTAATTACACCAAATAGCTTTCTTATGGCCGCTAATAGACTTCTATAATTTTTTCAATATTACTTTACCTTTTTGGGGGGTACAGGCAGATTTCCCCATTTTCTGCTAAGTTTATTTCTGCTTTTGCAGACTAGAATTATCTTGTGAATACAATTATCGACATTTTGGAATAGGATAGGTGCGAAAATGGGAGCACACAGGCTACAATAAGCTGATTGTTCGGGAGATAGGTGGAGATAGGTGGATTGTATTATCGCGGCTAACTGGATACCCCCATTAGTGATGTACAGTACTGTATGTATGTATGATGTTCAAATTTAAGTGTTGCTGGTCAGAGTGGTGCCTTTAATATGATATATCAATACAGTAATCTAAATAATTTTTTATTAATATTTTCTCCCTTTGGAAAATCCTATTTCATCTTCTACCTACATCTGTCACTGGATACAATGATTTAAAGACAACTGTAGACAAAAGATGAGGAGGAATCCTTGTAGTGTGGTAGATAGTGTTCTCAGCTGTTGCCTGCGTGGGGTTCTGCTTCAAGGGTGCCAGCAGTGGCATTTTCAGAACAGTGGGAGCCCCTGGAAAATTAGTATAATAATAATTAATAAAAATATACAACACAACAAAAATCTATCACCACCTCTATGTTTGTCTTGGAGTTAATGATTTATGAATAGTGAAGCGGCATAAAAAATATTTTCAACTGACTAGTCATTGGTGCCCATGCGGGAAAGTAACATACAGTATATAGAGTAATTTGTTGCAATGAAAATCTCAAGGATATATCATACGTCAATATATTTTCCTGTAGCGGATATTCGCAAGGGAATCACATAGCCCATTATTGGATTGATATTGGTATATTTAAATATCTTTTTTAAAATATTTATTTTTTCTTTACAAGAAGTACTTGATAAACACAGTATTCAGCATTTAAGAAATATTTAGAATTCCCACATCACGAATATATTTATTTTAAATTTGTAGCACGCTTTTTCACTGTTTTTGCTAATTAATTTTTAAATCTATTTATATAAAAATACAACAATTCCTTCTTAGAATTCAATACTCATAAATCTACCAAATACAATTTTTGTTGCAATATAGATCAATAGAGTAAAATAAAACAAGTACTTGAATGCAGGTTGCTCTTTGATAAATCTGAAAATGAATAAGCTTAAAAAATGAAAGATAAGACAAATATAAATATTTAATTATATAAAAAATAGTAAATACATTTATAAAAATTATTAGTAATTCCTACTTTTCTTCTCTATCCCTCTCACACCATTTTCACCCTTACCATTATTTTGTATTTAACCCATTGTGTTTTTCTTTGCTGCATGGATGTGTTCTTTTATTATTTTCTTTTCTTTTTTTATTTATTTATTTAAATATTAATTTACTGCATGATTACCCAGATCCATTGGATCCCTCAGAAATTGAGTTTTATCCTTTTATTGATGATTTCCCTACCTCGGTCCCAGAAATGTCCACCCCCATGCTCCCACCAGTAGGTGTCCAGGCTGTTTCGTTAACGCACGATGCTGTGAGAGTCAGCTGGGCAGACAACTCTGTCCAAAAGAACCAGAAGACAACTGAGGTTCGTTTCTACACCATCCGATGGAGAACCAGCTACTCTACCAGCTCAAAATACAAGGTAAATTAAATCTGATCATGAGCATTAATTGCAGATAGAACCATAACGTCTGTTTATGCTGATAATTTTTTTTAACCACTTGTTTTCGTTTAATTTATGCTTTTTTTTGTGTTATTTTGCCACCATCAGCTGAGTGTTTATTACATTAATTTCCCACTTTAGTTATATATTACATTACCTTTATTTGCCCTTGGTATTTAAGTAAATTGATGGATGAATATATAAAAAATATTCTACTTATGGGACTTTAGCCCTATGATTCAGGGCCCCTGGTCCTGAAAACGATCAAAGACCTAGTGTGGGAAGGGGAGGAGCTATGGCCAATGCTTCATGGGTGTGGCCAGTGCTGTGTGGGTGTGGCCAGTTCCATATGGGCATGTACACCCTCTACACGATCAGCATCAATGTCTCTCTAAATATGTAAAAGTAGAAATAGTGCATAATTTTATTTAGAAAATGTAAATAGAATTTTAATACTTATGATTTATGGTGGACCGTGTAGCCAGCTGGGTGGCTGATCATGATGATGGGTCTATTTTTATATGCAGGCATGGAGCTGTAGTCCCATCCACCCATTGTAAATATGGCCCTACTATGAGTATGCCAGTTAGTTGGCTTCATGATATCATACTTTATTACAGGTAGACTGTTTTCTCTTCTTAATAATACTTGGATCTCCTGCCAAACCTCATCTTTTCTCTTATACAATACAGTAGTATTTGGTATAACTGATGGTGGAGACGTTATTGAATGTAAGGTATATTGCCAATGGAGGAGCAGCAGGTCCTGAAATATCACAGAGAGCAGGAAAACTGGTGGCAGAGACCACTAACCAGCTACACACATGATAACATAAAGGTGTGCCTAGCATATACTGCAGGTCCTCCAGTGCATGGTACAATTAAGCACTATTTGAGGTTACAGTTCCTTTTTCTCTCTTCAACGTCAGATTCCGTGATGCCCTCATGTAACATTGGTCCCATGTTCTATTGTTTCTCAATGTTTTCTTTTTCCCCTGTAAGTCTGCTGACACAACATCCCTAAGCCATACTGTGACGGGTCTGAAACCAAACACCATGTACGAGTTCTCAGTGATGATCACAAAAGGCAGAAGGTCGAGTACATGGAGTATGACCGCACACGCTACTACTTATGAGACAGGTAAACATCGATTGCGCAGTCTCAGTTCATGGTTGTAATCTCCCGTTGTGTTCTCCATCAGCGTATGTCCTCTGTGTTTTCTGATCTGAAGACTAATATGGATCATTACAGTAACTCTTTTTAATTTTACTTCTAGACATTTCTAGGCATTAGGCAAGGATTTGTGTAATATGTTTTTCCAACATAGGCTGTCGGATCCTATATTGTGGCAGAGAAGGCAGGTAGGGGTCTACGTACTAAGATTCGTATTTGGTCGAGATGAAACTTGATCAGTTTTAGCTTAAACATGCTCGTGTTTGCAAAATCCAAAAACAAAAATGTAGGACCAGATGCATCGTTTGGAAAGTGATAAAATGGAGAGGGATAAAGTAACAGCCAATCAGCTCCTAACTGTCATTTTGCAAACACAGTCTGTGACATGGCAGTTAGGACCTGATTGGCTGGCACTTTTTCTTTCTCCAAGCGATGATGCATCTAGCCCATTGTCTGTTTCATGTTTTCCGATGGTGCATACAATCATGTATTCTCTGTCGTCTTCTCTTGAAACACACCCGTAGGTTCAAAAGGGATCCGGTCTTCTGACTCTGACCAGTGCTCTGTTTCCTGAGCGTTCACAAGCTCAATATTCAGCATGCCGACTTACAGGGACTATTCCCACTCGTGGGTGTCCACGACACCCACAGAGTGGGAATAGAACTTGTGGTATGCGAAGCGAGCCACCAAGCCCGCTGCATGGCGAATGCAGCGAGCCCGCAAGGGGCTCCGTTGTGCCGCACCCGGTGGCATTCTGCTGTCTAGATCCCAGGATCGCCACCGGGATCCCCAGCACCGGTCTCCCCTACCCAACCCGTTCAAACATGCTCAAGAGAACATATATAAAGTAGTGTAGTGTAATGGGGATCAGGACTATAGGTCGACACCATATGGTCGAAAATGCATTTGGTCGACATTGACAAAAGGTTGACATGGACAAAAGGTCAACACTAGAAAAGGTCGACATGGAGTAAAGGTTCACCGGTTCAAACAGTCAACATGGCAATGGTCAACACACAATGGTCAACACTTGTTTTTTGATGGGTTTTTTTTTTACTTTTTCCATCCTTGACTATCCATGTCACAAACCATAACCCAAGCGTGTCGAGCAAAGTGAGCACCACGAGGGGATGTGTTTCCACAAATGGTGGTCCCAGATGGAAAAACTATCCACATTAGCCACAAAAATTAATTCGGAGCAACATTTGCAAACATTCATTTACATACTCGTTTTGTTGTGTCTCTTTGTATAGGACAAAAAAATGTTCAGGGATATTAAAATTTTTGGACCATAACTCCTTTGCTATTTGCAAAATGCTTTTTGTTTGTACAAACAAAATTTTTTTTTTTTACTAAAAATGTAAACAAAAAAACTTTATTGAGTGTAAATTCTATGCGGAATCAATTGTGTCTATTCATCATATCAAAGTTATATGTCTGACTTTAACTTAAAACATAAAAACACATGCAGACTCGCAGCAGAGAAGGTAGTCTATTTGAAAAGCGTATTTTGGGGTGAGTTTGCTCAATTTACAGAAGTCTTTGCCAACACGATTCTTGGTTTTATTTTCTACTGACATTACTTTCAAGTTGGTTCGATGGTGTATTTAGTTGTATTTGTTTTTTTGGGCATGTTTTTGGGCATGTTTTGCGGAAACAATCAAGTTTGTTCACCCGTGTTTAGCGTTAGTACATCTCTGTGTTTTGGAAATTGGTCCAATATGCCCGACAATGCATTCTCGACCAAACACGATTCTTAGTACATATACTCCTTAGCCTCAATTGAGCCTATGATAGGTGTGTTTGCTCTTGTGCTACTATACTGTGTGTAATCAATGTTCTACGTATGTATTTTATTATGTTTTTTTGTATTCTTTAATACAGTATTTGATATTAACAAGCTTCTTAATCCAACTATTTGTATTGGACTGTAACCTATCTAGGCCTCGTCCTGGACCCACATTATTCAGTCATCCTTCTATAGGCAGAGTAATAGCCTGAAGGGGGCCCTGTCCTCTCCTTTATAGCTCTCACTGGCTGCCTGATATGTGGACACACAGATTCTCTTCTTCCCCCTGCCAGGATCCAAGGATCCATCCCTATGCACCTTCCCCCGCCGCCCCGTCGATTCAGGCCCAGTGCCTCTCCAAATATCTAAACCCTTACATTTATATGTGTTCCAGCTCCTGATAAATGACCGTTACTATGGGAGAATATTCTATTTCAATTATATTTTCCTTTGAGCAGAAAGCGTTGCACCATAGCCCGTTACAGCCGGCCATATCCGCTGAATATAACTGTACAGCTTTCATAGGCTTAGGAGATTGCTATAGACATTCAACACACTTTCTCCTTTCATGCCAGCGTTCCATTCCTAGAGTATTGAAAGCAGACTCTGGGGCAGGGAAGTGTCAAGATGTCATAATTATATGTGCGATTCTCCTGATAATTCGGTCTCCTGCTTCTGTTATGATTATATTATATTATACATGCCATCAGCACCTTGAATACTGTACTGTTAATTTACACTTCATTCTTAGCCAACTCTTTCTCTCTTTTTTTTCTTCTTCACATTTTAAGCTCCAACATCTGCCCCGAAGGATTTAACAGTTATCACACGGGAAAGGAAGCCTCGAGCTGTTATAGTGAGCTGGCAGCCTCCGATTGAAACCAACGGCAAAATTACCGGTACCTTATATCTGCTTATTCTGCACTTTTACTTTGCAAACCGAACGCTTAACTCTTTCACGTCGCTGTTTGTATAGCGACACTGTTTTATATTTTTGTGTTTAGACTGATAAAGAAAAATATGTTGCATGTATACGCTCTCTACACCAGGATATGTAGATGAGATTAAGGCTCTGATTGTGAGACGCACGCTTTCCACACGCAGTGCCGCCGTTGACGTAGTTGAGCAGCGTGAAAAGTTTAATCAGCGCGAAAAGTTCTGAACACCCCTACGGCTCATGCATTAGATAGAGTGTATGCACAGAGGCGCTTTAGCGATCGATCCAGAGTGTGCGTCTTAAGAGAGGAGGGGACTCGTCTGCTGATTCTGCTCTGTGGCCCTCCTCCTCCCCTCTGCGGCGCTGTAGACTCTGCGCTTGCACATGTTGTCCACCGTGTTCCCGGAGACTAATCTCTTTTGCGTATGTGTGGGGCTACGAAAACATGGCGCCGGCCACGATACCCGAGAAAAATCTATCCAAATCACCGGGAAAATGGCCGCCGGGCAATTTTCCAAGTGATGCTTCCAGCATCAGCAGCGTCAACGCGGGACTCCAGAGAGGTAAGTAATTAAATATGGGTACAGGGTGTGCGGTGTCAGCCCCCCTGGGCACAGTGGCCCGTGTGCACTGTACACCCTGCATCCATTATAGAGACGCCGGTGTTTGCGTGGATGCATTGTACATAGGGGAAGACGCTTGTTGCAGCATTTGCAGAAACCCGCTCATGTGCGTCCGCCAACACGCGCTGCTGCGTACCCTTTTGCGTGTGTCTCAGAATCAGCCTGTTAATGAGTACGGTGTTAAAGCTACAACGGTGTTACCATCACACCAGCAAAAAAGATAAAGAGGGCAAAGCACTTTTGCAATATAAAAATTACCTAAAGTAATTGAAAGGTGCTATCTAGTCTATATGTGATAATTACACTGAGACACCTTACCCTGCTGTGTAACTTCTCATCTGGCAGATTGGAAATTAGTCACTATGGAAATGTATTTATAGGCAAAAAGTTATCGGAGGGGGAAAAACTTAGCAGAACTTGTTACATCTAAGAAAGCTTGTGCGCTACAGGCCTGATGCTGTGTTGAACGAAAGGACCTGGGCCCTCATTCCGAGTTGTTCGCTCGGTAAAAATCTTCGCATCGCAGCGATTTTCCGCTTAATGCGCATGCGCAATGTCCGCACTGCGACTGCGACAAGTAAATTTGCTATGCAGTTAGGATTTTTACTCACGGCTTTTTCATCGTTCTGGCGATCGTAATGTGATTGACAGGAAATGGGTGTTACTGGGCGGAAACAGGCCGTTTTATGGGCGTGTGGGAAAAAACGCTACAGTTTCCGGAAAAAACGCAGGAGTGGCCGGAGAAACGGGGGAGTGTCTGGGCGAACGCTGGGTGTGTTTGTGACGTCAAACCAGGAACGACAAGCACTGAACTGATCGCAGATGCCGAGTAAGTCTGGAGCTACTCAGAAACTGCTACGAGGTGTGTAATCGCAATATTGCGAATACATCGTTCGCAATTTTAAGATGCTAAGATTCACTCCCAGTAGGCGGCGGCTTAGCGTGTGCAAAGCTGCTAAAATTCACTTGCGAGCGAACAACTCGGAATGAGGGCCCTGATTGAAAGGCGCACGCACGTCGCACGCGATACAGTTGTACATGTAGCTGAGCGATTATTTGCAACTGAGTACGCGCAGGTAAATTCAGAAAGCCGCTACGGTGCATGCGTTACACAATAAAAGGTGACGGTGCGATCGGGACAGGCAGTCTCAGAAACGGGGCGGCAATGTGATGGCCATTTGTGGGCAGTGAATGGGAGGTGTAGTCTGAAGTGAACGCCCCAAAAAAACTCTCATGGGCGTGTCAGAGGCGTGTCCATGAAAGCGGCATCATTCCCACGCCTACAGCTGCAGCCTCAGAGGCCGTAGTCAGACAGAGATAGTCCCACGCTACCAGATCACTGCTATAATACCACACAACTCGTAGCGTGTAACCTGACGATTATCTGCCGTGGGAGAATGACGGAGCAGCCGGCTATTTATCAGGCTTAGAAAATGTTTATTGTTAAAACAGTTCCCCAGAAGTAGTACAACAGACGCTGTGTGGGTTCCAGCAGCTACAGCACCAGGAACAGCTGTGTTGTACTCGCATCAGAATATAAAACATGTTTATTTTATACCATAAGGTCTGTGGCACCTAAGCCTGCTCTCATGGAATTTTCTGAATTTGGTGGGAATTCTCCCAGACCCTCCCCCAAGCCTACCCTCTTACCTTATAACATGAGCTACAGCATCGCACCGCGGGGGAGTGGGGCTGTGATGACGCAAAATGTATTTCAGATTCTTGCTACATCACAGTTAGGAAAAACAAAGGGCTCATCCTTGCACCTGCGGCACTGGGGAACCCTCGTCTGGGATTCCCGCTACAGCCGTAAAATAGGATTTTACTTGTAGAACTTCCCGCCCTATACATTGAAGCTGCTAGGATGGGATGTCCCACACTGAATGTTGGAAATCTAATTTTTAGCAATTCCACTTACGAAATGACATTTTGAGGCTGCTACAGAGATTAGCACAGGCAGATACGGGCGGTTATCATCAGTCGATAGGTGTCACGAAGTGCTATATCCTGCGCAATTTTACACTTTCATTAAACATCCACATGTATTAAAGCAGTTACCAATGAGAAAATCTCTTTTCTCTACGGTCTCTGCAATACAAATTGTCCTCCTACAGCTTTGCTCCGTGCGCTACAAGTCGCGTTACATATAATGCGTGAGTGCCATGTGATCCGGCAGCGCAGAGAATCTTTTTCTGTGTTTTTTTTCCAGAAAATGTCAGCCGCACAAAGAATTTATTTTAGTCAGTATAATCTGCTTGTGCGTCCTGTTGCATTATTTATGTCTTAGCGGGACAAGCAGTGATAACAGTGGAGAGTTAGCCAGTGGAGAAGTTGCCCATGGCAACCAATCAGCATTGACGTAACATTTGTAATTTGCATACTATAAAAGTATACAGAGCAGCTGATTGGTTGCCATGGGCAACTTCTCCACAGGCTCACTTCTCCACTTTTATCGCTGCTTAGTACATGTCCCCCTAAGACGTAAAATAATGCAAAAAGACGCTACCGCGTCCGGCCACGGCATGACGGGACTTGAAGGGCTATTTAGCGTGACTGCAGCAAGGATGTACATCTGTACATGTCCTGATACAAGGCGATGTTAATGCAGCTGCTCATACTTAAAAACAATGATTTCACCTTTGTGGCTTAAAGAGACATGTACTAAGCAGTGATAAAAGTGGAGAAGTGAGCCAGTGTAGAAGTTGCCCATGGCAACCAATCAGCATTGATGTAACATTTACAATTTGCATACTGTAAAGGTATACAGAGCAGCTGATTGGTTGCCATGGGCAGCTTCTCCACTGGCTCACTTCTCCACTTTTATCTCTGCTTAGTAAATGTACCCCTTAATGTCTTATCGCATATCAGCACCGGTAGGACAGGATTACCCGCCAGTATGTGTACTGTTTCCAGCGATGCCTGACTGGGAACTGGGAATTGCGGCGGCGTCCGCCTGCACATGAGCTCTATTGCGTTTTTATTTGTGATATCTTGTGCATATTCTTTGGGGCTGGCCGGGAGGCAAGACCCAGCGCCTCAGCACTATGACTGCCAAGACCACCGGAGGCCCACGTCTTCTCTCCCCCACTCCGGCGGCCGAGATGTTAATACATTTCACCGTTTTTGTTCCCTGAGTCTCCTCGATAAGAGACAAATCAAGATCAACTTCAAAGGTACAATATGTACCCTAATAATATGTCACTCACAGCCAGACTGAGTTCAGCATTGGCCCTTTGCCAGGCCTGGCCAACCTGTGACTCTTCAGCTGTTGTAAAACTACACATCCCAGCATGCCATGCTATAGCTTTAGCATTCCCTAATAGCAAAACTGTGCCAGTGCTTGTTGGGACTTGTAGTTTCACAATAGCTGGAGAGCCACAGGTTGGCCAGGCCTGCCGTCAGCTTTCAGTTGGATTTTTCTACCAAAGTGCACAGTATCCAAACTCTTGTGATACATCCATTGATTGAGAAAGTCCCTGATTTCCTTTAGAAGTCCGTACATGGGGATAACACCCATCGGCAAGCCACAGGTCCCTACAACATGCAATCACAATGCACAGTCACCAATCCTGATGGACAGGCACCCGGCAGGTTTTCAGACTTAGTTTCTGGGATGAATCCTGGTGAATAAAAATCCCACATAGATGTGTAACAAGGTTACAGACTGCATCATTCATCATAATTGGAAGTGACTGAAGCTGGTACTTACCACATGGAAAGAATAATCTGTTATGATGTTGATACAGCAGCTACAAATACATAATGCAGAACCGGGGTCATTAATAATTCATGGCTGCTTAAAATGTTCTCCTAACGCTGCCACGCTCTATATTTTTGTCTGTGTTTAGCGTACATCCTGTTTTATACCTTGGACAAAAATCTCCAGATTGACGACTGGGTGATGGAAGCAATCAGCGGCGATAGATTGACTCATGAGATCCTCGACCTCAACCTAGATACGGCTTATTATTTCAGAATTCAGGCTCGGAACGCCAAAGGCTTGGGACCCCTTTCAGATCCAATCCCTTTCAGAACGCCAAAAGGTGAGAATTCATTTTCTTCACCTTTTTTTTTTCTTCTACTTTTTGCTATTTAATATTCGCCACAGGAGAGACGCGGAGAGCGGAACTGTCATTGCAGATAAACAGTCGGCGCACGGAAAAGCTGCGTTACAGGTCTAAATGTGCAGATTGGCCCCAAACTTCCCATTTGTATAATCTTGTTGTCCTATTTTTATATTCAAAAATATATAATGTAACACAAGGGATCACACATTATACACTGGAATGAATGGGCTGCATCCTCAGGCAATCTGTGACGGTAGTGTCTAGTTTACCTTCGTGGAGAGGACCTTTCCCATAACCCCCTGGGGCCATGTCACAATCTATTTGGAATAGTAAAGTGTGACGAGCGGAGCGAGACACCGAGCCCGAAGCGTGGTGAGCGAAGTGAGCCCGCGAGGGTCCAATGCTGCATAGGGAAAAAAAATACCCCCAAACGAATGGAGAACGAAGAAAACATGTAGGTGCTGTAAGGTCGGAGGTTCTCTCCTGCCCTCTTGTTTTGTCACTTCCAGGTCCTGAGCACGAAGGTAACATAGACACAACCATTCTGTGACATTGGCGCAGTGGAGCAACAGACATAATGCAAACTAAAGTCTGCTCCATCTGTGTGACTGATCATAAAAGTGCAACGCAATAGGAAATTTTCTGGGAATCGTCATTAGCTGTTCTTGTGTTCAATCAACTGTGTTTTCATTGGTTCTGTGTTGTTAAGTGATTACAGTACATATTTGTGTTGCAATCCAGTGCAAGATAACTATTGACTGGCCATGTATAATTACTATGTTATGTGATATTTGGGAGTAGCACAGTTGCACAGTGGCTTTCATTGCCACTTTACATCGATGAGTTTGAATCCAACCGGGAATTTTGTATCTGAGGGGTGTGTGTGTGTAGATTGTGTGTGCGTTCTCTGATTTCCTCCACCCTCCAAAGTCTGATTGGTACTGTAGGTTCAAGGACGTAGCTACCATAGGTGCAGGCAGTGCAGCTGCTATGGGGCCCAGAGCTGAGAGAGGCCACCTTCCCTCTCACAGTTACATGTGTTATATACAAGGGTGTGGCTACCATAGGTGCAGGGAGTGCAGCTGCTATGGTGCCCAGAGCTGAGAGGGGCCACCTTCCCTGTCACAGTTACATGTGTTATATACAAGGGTGTGGCTACCATAGGTGCAGGGAGTGCAGCTGATATGGGGCCCAGAGCAGAGAGGGGATCACCTTCCCTGTCACAGTTACATGTGTTATATACAGGGCGTAGCTACCATAGGTGCAAGGAGTGCAGCTGCTATGGGGCCCAGAGCTGAGAGGGGTCACCTTCCCTGTCACAGTTACATGTGTTATATACAGGGTGTAGCTGACATAGGTGCAGAGTGCAGCTGCTATGGGGCCCAGAGCTGAGAGGGGTCACCTTCCCTGTCACAGTTACATGTGTTATATACAGGGTGTAGGTACCATAGGTGCAGGCAGTGCAGTTGCAATGGGGCCCAGAGCTGTGAGGGACCACCAACCCTGTCACAGTTACATGTGTTACAATACATATTTCACCATTATGTGGTACGTAGGGGTCCTTTCAAACTTTGTCCTTGGGGCCTGCAATATATCTAGGTATGCCCCTGGACTTGCTCATTGTAGTGTGGTATAAAATGAACTGGAGGGCATTTTAATGTTATATAATATGAACCGGGGCACTGTAATGCGGCACAATATGAACGGGGAGCACTATATATCATAATGTGAATTGGGGGTACTGTGCGGCATAATGTGTACTGGCAGCTCTGAAATGTGACATAGTGTGAACTTATACACTACTGCGATTCATAAAATAAACTAGGGCACTACTATGGGGCATAACAGTAAATAAGGCTCTACTATGGTTCAGAAAATGAACTAGGGCACTATTATAGGGCATAAAATGAACAACTGCTGCAGAGAAGTGTCTCTCTAGAAGCATTGGGACGGAGTCCCCTTCAAAATGTTGCTATGGGGCCCACAAAGTTCTGGCTCCGCCCCTGTGTAGGTTAATTGTCTTTGTGGCAGGGAAATCGTTTGTTAGCTCCACTGGGACAGGGACTGGTGTGAATGAGTAGATATTCTCTGTAAGAGATACATTTGGCTTGTCAGCAATGAGCATGTCGACAAGCATTTTGGGGACCCCAGAACACAGACACCGTGATCAGTGCCGTAACTAGGCATTTTAGCGCTGTGTGCAAGAAACGACAGTGGCGCCCCCTCCCCCATGTAAGACAGGGGCAGTGCGCGCCGAAGGCATGCAAAAAAATTAGAGGGGCGTGGCTTCATGGGGAAGGGGCGTGGCCACAAAATAATAGCAATTCATACTACGGTGCACAGTAGTCTACATTATTCAAATTACGCTGCACAGTAGCGCCACTACACCAGGTAGAGCCCCTTTTATACATTACAGCAGACAGCGTCCCCCTTTTGACACATTACAGCAGACAGTCCCCCTTTTTACACATTACAGCAGACAGCGTCCCCGTTTATACACATTATGGCAGACGGTGTCCCCCTTTATACACATTGTGGCAGCCAGGCCCCCTTTTTACACATTACGGGAGCCAGTCCCCCTTTTTACACATTGCGGCAGCCAGGCCCCCTTTTTACACATTACGGCAGACAGTCCCCCTTTTTACACATTGCGGCAGCCAGTCCCCCGTTTTACACATTGCGGCAGCCAGTCCCCCTTTTTACACATTGCGGCAGACAGTCCCCCTTTTTACACAATGCGGCAGCCAGTCCCCCTTTTTACACAATGCGGCAGCCAGGACCCCTTTTTACACATTATGGCAGACGGTGTCCCCCTAAAAGAGAGAGAGAGAGAGAGAGAGATACTTACCTGACAGGCTCCTCGTGCTGGCAGCTCCCTCGGTGCAGGCAGTGAGATGAGAAGGAAGAGGAGGGAGGGGGAGCAGGGAGCCGCAGCAGCGCTATTTGATTGGTAGTAAGCGCCGCTGCAGCATCCCCCTCTTCTTCTGTATTGGCTGCCTGGCGCTGCTGTGGATGCTGGGATGAAGGAACCGCATCCCAGCATCCATAGCAGCGCCGGGCAGCCAATACAGAAGGAGAGGGGGATGCTGCAGCGGCGCTTACTACCAATCAAATAGCGCTGCTGCGGCTCCCTGCTCCCCCTCCCTCCTCCTCCTTCTCTCCGCTGCCCGGCGCTTCTGTCTTCCCCTCCACAGCGCGGCGGCGGCGCACACAGCAGAGGCGGCATGTAATGAGTCAATTTGACTCATTACATGCCGCTGGCCGTTGCGCCCTCAGGGCAACTGCGCTGTGTGCCAAGCCCCCTTGGCACACACGTAGTTACGGCCCTGACCGTGATGCCGTTGACAGTTGTATTGCCGGTTGGTGTAAAATGCTGTAAGTAGCATTTCATACCTACCGACATCACTGGGCTAGTATATGAATAGTGCCCTAGTTCAGAAAATGAACTAGGGCACTATTATAGGGCATAAAATGAACAACTGCTGCAGAGAAGTGTCTCTCTAGAAGCATCGGGACGGAGTCCCCTTCAAAATGTAGCTATGGGGCCCACAAAGTTCTGGCTCTGCCCCTTTGTCCTTGGGGCCTGCAATATATCTAGGTATGCCCCTGGACTTGCTCATTGTAGTGTGGTATAAAATGAACTGGAGGGCATTTTAATGTTATATAATATGAACCGGGGCACTGTAATGCGGCACAATATGAACGGGGAGCACTATATATCATAATGTGAATTGGGGGTACTGTGCGGCATAATGTGTACTGGCAGCTCTGAAATGTGACATAGTGTGAACTTATACACTACTGCGATTCATAAAATAAACTAGGGCACTACTATGGGGCATAACAGTAAATAAGGCTCTACTATGGTTCAGAAAATGAACTAGGGCACTATTATAGGGCATAAAATGAACAACTGCTGCAGAGAAGTGTCTCTCTAGAAGCATTGGGACGGAGTCCCCTTCAAAATGTAGCTATGGGGCCCACAAAGTTCTGGCTTCGCCCCTGTGTAGGTTAATTGTCTTTGTGGCAGGGAAATTGATTGTTAGCTCCACTGGGACAGGGACTGGTGTGAATGAGTAGATATTCTCTGTAAGAGATACATTTGGCTTGTCAGCAATGAGCATGTCGACAAGCATTTTGGGGACCCCAGAACACAGACACCGTGATGCCGTTGACAGTTGTATTGCCGGTTGGTGTAAAATGCTGTAAGTAGCATTTCATACCTACCGACATCACTGGGCTAGATGTACTAATCCCTGAAAAGTGATAAAGTGGAGAGTGATAAAGGGGCCCATTTATCAGCGAGTGATAAAACTCTTTGTGAATAAAACTCGTTGCCTATGATAAATAGTGCTCCAGCCAATCAGCTCCCAACGGAAAAATAACTGTTGGGAGCTGATTGGCCATAGGCACTATTTATCATATGCAATAAGTTTTATCATTCACAATGAAGTTTCTCTAACGTCCTAGTGGATGCTGGGAACTCCGAAAGGACCATGGGGAATAGCGGCTCCGCAGGAGACTGGGCACAACTAAAAGAAAGCTTTTAGACTACCTGGTGTGCACTGGCTCCTCCCACTATGACCCTCCTCCAAGCCTCAGTTAGATTTCTGTGCCCGGCCGAGCTGGATGCACACTAGGGGCTCTCCTGAGCTCCTAGAAAGAAAGTTTATTTTAGGTTTTTTATTTTACAGTGAGACCTGCTGGCAACAGGCTCACTGCATCGAGGGACTAAGGGGAGAAGAAGCGAACCTACCTGCTTGCAGCTAGCTTGGGCTTCTTAGGCTACTGGACACCATTAGCTCCAGAGGGATCGACCGCATGGTACTGGCCTTGGTGTTCGTTCCCGGAGCCGCGCCGCCGTCCCCCTTACAGAGCCAGAAGCAAGAGGAGGTCCGTAAAATCGGCGGCAGAAGACATCGGTCTTCACCAAGGTAGCGCACAGCACTGCAGCTGTGCGCCATTGCTCCTCATGCACACTTCACACTCCGGTCACTGAGGGTGCAGGGCGCTGGGGGGGGGGGGGGCGCCCTGAGCAGCAATAAAAACACCTTGGCTGGCAAATATATCACAATATATAGCCCCAGAGGCTATATATGTGATAAATACCCCTGCCAGAATCCATAAAAAAGCGGGAGAAAAGTCAGCGAAAAATGGGCGGAGCTATCTCCTTCAGCACACTGGCGCCATTTTCTCTTCACAGTGCAGCTGGAAGACAGCTCCCCAGGCTCTCCCCTGTAGTTTGCAGGCTCAAAGGGTTAAAAAGAGAGGGGGGGCACTAAATTTAGGCGCAATATTGTATATACAAGCAGCTATTGGGAAAAATTCACTCAATATAGTGTTAATCCCTAATTTATATAGCGCTCTGGTGTGTGCTGGCATACTCTGTCTCTGTCTCCCCAAAGGGCTGTGTGGGGTCCTGTCCTCAGTCAGAGCATTCCCTGTGTGTGTGCGGTGTGTCGGTACGCCTGTGTCGACACGTTTGATGAGGAGGCTTATGTGATGGCAGAGCAGATGCCGATAAATGTGATGTCGCCCCCTGTAGGGCCGACACCAGAGTGGATGGATAGGTGGAAGGTATAAACCGACAGTGTCAACTCCTTACATAAAAGGCTGGATGACGTAACAGCTATGGGACAGCCGGCTTCTCAGCCCGCGCCTGCCCAGGCGTCTCAAAGGCCATCAGGGGCTCAAAATACACAATCCACTAGGAACATCCGTTACATGATCCCGGCAATAAAAAATGTGTTACACATTTCTGACATTAATCCAAGTACCACTAAAAAAGGGTTTTATGTTTGGGGAGAAAAAGCAGGCAGTGTTTTGTTCCCCCATCAAATGAGTGAATGAAGTGTGAAAAAGCGTGGGTTCCCCCGATAAGAAACTGGTAATTTCTAAAACGTTACTGATGGCGTACCCTTTCCCGCCAGAGGATAAGTTACGCTGGGAGATTTCCCCTAGGGTGGATAAGGCGCTCACACGTTTGTCAAAAAAGGTGGCACTGCCGTCTTAGGATACGGCCACTTTGTAGGTACCTGCTGATAAAAAGCAGGAGGCTATCCTGAAGTCTGTATTTACACACTCAGGTACTAGATTGAGACCTGCAGATAGTGCTGCTGCAGCGTGGTCTGTAACCCTGTCAAACAGGGATACTATTTTGCGAACATAAGACGTCGTCTTATATATGAGGGATGCACAGAGGGATATTTTGCCGGCTGGCATCCAGAATTAATGCAATGTCCATTCTGTCAGGAGGGTATTAGAGACCCGACACTGGACAGGTGATGTTGACTTTAAAAGGCACATAGAGCCTTATAAGGGTGAGGAATTGTTTGGGGATGGTCTCTGGGACCTCGTATCCACAGCAACAGCTGGGAAGACAAATTTTTACCTCAGGTTTCCTCACAGCCTAAGAAAGCACTGTATTATCAGGTACAGTCCTTTTGGCTTCAGAAAAGCAAGCGGGTCAAAGGCGCTTCCTTTCTGCACAGAGACGGGGGAAGAGGGAAAAAGCTGCACCGGTCAGCCAGTTCCCAGAATCAAAATTCTTCCCCCGCTTCCTCTGAGTCCACCGCATGATGCGGGGGCTCCACAGGCGTAGCCAGGTACGGTGGGGGGCCGCCTCAAAAATGTCAGCGATCAGTGGGCTCGCTCACAGGTGGATCCCTGGATCCTTCAAGTAGTATCTCAGGGGTACAAGCTGGAATTCGAGGCGTCTCCCCCCCGCCGTTTCCTCAAATCTGCCTTGCCGACAACTCCCTCAGGCAGGGAGGCTGTGCTAGAGGCAATTCACAAGCTGTATTCCCAGCAGGTGATAGTCAAGGTGCCCCTACTTCAACAAGGACGGGGTTACTATTCCACACTGTTTGTGGTACCGAAACCGGACGGTTCGGTGAGACCCATTTTAAATTTGAAATCCTTGAACACATACATAAAAAAATTCAAGTTCAAGATGGAATCGCTCAGGGCGGTTATTGCAAGCCTGGAGGAGGGGGATTACATGGTATCCCTGGACATCAAGGATGCTTACCTACATGTCCCCATTTACCATCCTCACCAGGAGTACCTCAGATTTGGGGTACAGGTTTGCCATTACCAATTCCAAACACTGCCGTTTGGACTGTCCACGGCACCGAGGGTCTTTTCCAAGGTAATGGCAGAAATGACGATACTCCTTCGAAAAAAGGGAGTTTTAATTATCCCGTACTTGGACGATCTCCTTATAAAGGCGAGGTCCAAGGAGCAGTTGTTGGTCGGAGTAGCACTATCTCGGGAAGTGCTACAACAGCACGGATGGATTCTATACATTCCAAAGTCACAGCTGGTTCCTACCACACGCCTACTCTTCCTGGAGATGGTTCTGGACACAGAACAGAAAAAAGTGTTTCTCCCGCAGGAGAAAGCCAAGGAGCTGTCATCTCTAGTCAGAGACCTCCTGAAACCAAAACAGGTATCTGTGCATCACTGCACACGAGTCCTGGGAATAATGGTAGCTTCTTACGAAGCAAAATTCCATTCGGCAGGTTCCATGCAAGAACCTTTCAGTGGGACCTCTTAGACAAGTGGTCGGGATCGCATCTTCAGATGCATCGGCTGATAACCCTGTCTCCAAGGACCAGGGTATCTCTACTGTGGTGGCTGCAGAGTGCTCATCTTCAAGAGGGCCACAGATTCGGCATACAGGACTGGGTCCTGGTAACCACGGATGCCAGCCTTTGAGGCTGGGGGGCAGTCACACAGGGAAGAAATTTCCAAGGACTTTGGTCAAGTCAGGAGTTGTCCCTACATAAATATTCTGGAACTGAGGGCCATTTACAATGCCCTAAGTCTGGCAAGGCCTCTGCTTCAAAACCAGCCGGTACTGATCCAATCAGACAACATCACGGCAGTCGCCCATGTAAATCGACAGGGCGGCACAAGAAGCAGGATGGCGATGGCAGAAGCCACAAGGATTCTCCGATGGGCGGAAAATCACGTCTTAGCACTGTCAGCAGTGTTCATTCCGGGAGTGGACAACTGGGAAGCAGACTTCCTCAGCAGACGCGACCTACACCCGGGAGAGTGGGGACTTCATCCAGAAGTCTTCCAACTGTTGGTAAATCGTTGGGAAAGGCCACAGGTGGACATAATGGCGTTCCGCCTAAACAAAAAACTAGATATTGCGCCAGGTCAAGGGACCCTCAGGCAATAGCTGTGGACGCTCTAGTGACACCGTGGGTGTACCAGTCGGTTTATGTATTCCGTCCTCTGCCTCTCATACCAAAGGTACTGAGAATAATAAGAAAACGAGGAGTAAGAACGATACTCGTGGTTCCGGATGGGCCAAGAAGAGCTTGGTAACCAGAACTTCAAGAAATGATATCAGAGGACCCATGGCCTCTACCGCTCAGACAGGATCTGCTACAGCAGGGGCCCTGTCTGTTCCAAGACTTACCGCGGCTGCGTTTGACGGCATGGCGGTTGAATTCCGGATCCTAAAGGAAAAGGGCATTCCGGAGGAAGTCATTCCTACGCTGATAAAAGCCAGGAAAGAAGTAACCGCAAACCATTATCACCGTATTTGGCGAAAATATGTTGCGTGGTATGAGGCCAGGAAGGCCCCAACAGAGGAATTTCAGCTGGGTCGTTTTCTGCACTTCCTACAGTCAGGAGTGACTATGGGCCTAAACTTGGGTTACATTAAGGTCCAGATTTCGGCTCTGTCGATTTTCTTCCAGAAAGAACAGGCTTCACTGCCTGGAGTTCAGACATTTGTAAAGGGAGTGCTACATATTCAGCCCCCCTTTTGTGCCTCCTGTGGCACCTTGGGATCTCAACGTGGTGTTGAGTTTCTTAAAATCACATTGGTTTGAGCCACTTAAAACTGTGGATTTGAAATATCTCACATGGAAAGTGGTCATGTTATTGGCCTTGGCTTCGGCCAGGCGTGTGTCAGAATTGGCGGCTTTGTCATGTAAAAGCCCTTATCTGATATTCCATATGGATAGGGCAGAATTGAGGACTCGTCCCCAGTTTCTCCCTAAGGTGGTATCAGCTTTTCACTTGAACCAACCTATTGTAGTGCCTGCGGCTACTGGGGACTTGGAAGATTCCAAGTTACTGGACGTAGTCAGGGCCTTAAAAATTTATATTTCCAGGACGGCTGGAGTCAGGAAAACTGACTCGCTTTTTATCCTGTAGGCACCCATCAAAATAGGTGCTCCTGCTTCTAAGCAGACTATTGCTCGCTGAATTTGTAGCACAATTCAGCTGCAGCATTCTGCGGCTGGATTGCCGCATCCTAAATCAGTAACAGCCCATTCCACGAGGAAAGTGGGCTCATCTTGGGCGGCTGCCGGAGGGGTCTCGGCTTTACAACTTTGCCGAGCTGCAACTTGGTCAGGGGCAAACTCGTTTGCTAAATTCTACAAATTTGATACCCTGGCTGAGGAGGACCTTGAGTTCTCTCATTCGGTGCTGCAGAGTCATCCGCACTCTCCCGCCCGTTTGGGAGCTTTGGTATAATCCCCATGGTCCTTTCGGAGTTCCCAGCATCCACTAGGACGTTAGAGAAAATAAGATTTTACTCACCGGTAAATCTATTTCTCGTAGTCCGTAGTGGATGCTGGGCGCCCGTCCCAAGTGCGGATTGTCTGCAATACTTGTACATAGGTATTGTTAACTAAAGGGTTATTGTTGAGCCATCTGTTGAGAGGCTCAGTTATGTTTCATACTGTTAACTGGATATGGTATCACAAGTTATACGGTGTGATTGGTGTGGCTGGTATGAGTCTTACCCGGGATTCAAAATCCTTCCTTATTGTGTCAGCTCTTCCGGGCACAGTATCCTAACTGAGGCTTGGAGGAGGGTCATAGTGGGAGGAGCCAGTGCACACCAGGTAGTCTAAAAGCTTTCTTTTAGTTGTGCCCAGTCTCCTGCGGAGCCGCTATTCCCCATGGTCCTTTCGGAGTTCCCAGCATCCACTACGGACTACGAGAAATAGATTTACCGGTGAGTGAAATCTTATTTTTTCACTCATTGATAAGTGGGCCCCAAAGTACCAGCCAACCAGCTACTAAATGTCTTTTTATAAACACATCCTGTGACATGGCAGTGAGGAGCTGATTGGCTGATACTTTGTCTCCGTCCAAGGCTTAGTAAATAGACCCCTTAGTACATCTGGGGCTGGCACCTCTATTCTGGTGTCCTCATAATGCTTGCTGACATTCTGAGAAAAGTCAACTACTTCCCCTCTGTAATGCTGAGTAATATGTAGGCCCTATATAAATAACTATTAATAAATAATAAATACATATCATTGGCATCAGTTTCCAAAAAAATGATCTCCAACTAATCTAATGTAAGCCTTGGCATGGTGGAGGGACTGGTGGAGGGACTGTGAACGGGTTCCAACTCTCAAATTCAAGCACGGCAAACTTACCATTACATCAATTACAAATAGCCTTTAAATAAGTCTTATGGATTATGACAGTGATACGGAATGTCAGAATTAATTTAGTCTATTGCTGTTTTTATAGAACAAAAATTAAAAGCTGACGTTTTATTCTGCGTTCAGATTTTTACAGTTCTGTTATTTCTACTTATCGCCAAGAATATAAAAAAAATCAGTGACCTATTGCAAAAGTAAGTACAGGATGAAGCTTTGTAGCAACGTGACGTAATTGTCAAGGTTCACTGTACCCAACCCCAAGATGTAAATGTTTGATGTAATTCCCTATACGCCGTGTAATCTTTTATTAGAGTCAATCACGGATGACGAGGCCTGTCACCACATCTAAGATGGTGAGACTGTGTGAAGTTTTCACCATTTATTTATTTATTTTAGATTTTTTTTTTTACATTTATGCTAATTTCTGGGTGTTTTCTCATCCTTGCATGAAAATTCTGAAATTCATATGTTTGGATCTGAGACTCCATAAGGCAAGAAAAAGCCCCAAAGACCCTTCCCTTGAACTAACCACCCTCTGTGTTCATCCGCAGTTTACATTGTACTTAAAAAACCAGCATACTTGGAAATGCCCTTTCATTTAACCCGTGGAGAGATTCAAATGATTAAAGTTTTAAATGATGCATTTCATTAAGTTTGCCGAGGCATTGTAGCGTTCTAAGCAACAACCAGATGTTCTTTTTTTTAAAGGTCTGCGTGGTATATAAAACTCTTTGAGTAGAGATTATATGTAAGGCAACCTTGTATCAAAGGACATATTGTTGCAATTTCATTTAAGATGTGAAATGAAAATGCAGAATTATATTTTCTTTTGCTACAAGTGCATGCAATTTATTCTCCATACTCATCTTTAGAATTACACTATGTAACCTTAAATAGTGTAATCTATTAATGATACAGATGTGTCCACATTTATCTTGACCTTTAATAGGATGAACTGAGACTGGGCAGTCGGACTTAATCCCCTGCTGTATTGTTCTCCGTATTGTATTGCAGCTGAGAACAATAGATGAAGGGGTTATGCTAATAAATCATGTTGTGCCTAAGCGCAGAAAACTAGTCAAGATAACCGTGGACCCATCTGTATATGAAGTAGGATTTGATGCAATAAATTAGGCCACATGGTTAAGTATTGAAAGTAAAATATTTGCTTTAATAGCAAGTATATACTGTATGGGAGGCATTCATGTTGCTAGCTGTTGAGACCACGGTTATCAGGATACAGACGCCAGAATCCCGACACCTGGTGAAAAACCAGTGGACGAAAACTCGACCGCCAGCTGGAATGCTCACTCGGGTGGTGGTCCACACCACCACCCGAGGGGGAATATAACCCTGTGGTGACCTAAGGTCGCCACCGGGTCCACAGCAAGGTGAGCGCAGCAAGCCTTCGTGGGGGCACGCTGCGCCCACCGCCGGCATTATGGCCGTCAGGATCCCGGCATTGGTCTCCTGACCACCAGGATCCTGACAGCCGGGATTATCATACTGAATATATATATATATATATATATATATATACACACACACACACACACACACACACACACACACACACACACACACACACACACACACACTGTATGTATATATATATATATATATATATATATAAAGAGTAAAAAGAAGGCACCCAGTACAATAGAAAAATCATGAAAAGAGTTGGTGGTGCAGGGTCATGGCAAACAATACTCACTTTTCCAAAAGAAAAGAAAAAAGACCAGCACTCACGATTTTGATGAAAGAAAAAAGAAGATTTATTCCTTACAGAAGATCCATCTTAGTTCAGTCCTGGCACTGCGGCCCGACAGCTGTTTCAACGCTAAATGGTTTTCTATATACATACTTAATTGTGCTTGAGGCATAACTTGAGCGGTAGAAATTCAGATTGTCCACAATAGTCGGAGAAGGTACTGTACTTTGCAATCAGTGATATTGCACATTTTTAAGCTCACATTTTACACTTACAATTGGAAAAATATTATAAAGTTACACAAAAAATAAGTGTCACGTGTATTTAAGATGATTCCTCTGCACTACACACTAAAAGCATTATTCTACACCAAATAGTACTTTAGAAAATAAAACCAAAATCTTTATTTCAATAAATAAGTACACTAACTGGAATGTGATACTTACAGTATACTATTGCACTTAGGGGTACATTTACTAAGCAGTGATAAGAGCGGAGAAGTGAGCCAGTGGAGAAGTGCCCATGGCAACCAATCAGCACTAAAGTAACATCTATCATTTGCATACTGTAAAATGATACAGAGCTGCTGATTGGTTGATGGGGAAATTTCTGCACTGGCTCACTTCTCCGCTCTTATCACTGCTTAGTAAATGTACCCCATAATGTGAAGGCATTTCCTAGGAATATAGGGTAGGATGTACATTGTCCTGTGCAGATGCCCTGGTCAAAATCCAACACATTTTGCTCTGGGCATCAAGTAAACGGAAGTCCTCTGTGTGCAATAATTGTGGCAATAAACTATACATCCCTTGTGACATCTTCACCACATTGAGCGCAACAGTGTTGATTCAGCTAGTGTTGCAAAGATAAAAATAATTCCCATTACTGGTCAGTGGAAACCATACCACAATTCCCCCAAAGTATCCCAATTCCCCCAAAGAGTCCCAATCTGCAAAGTAACTCTCATGTTCTGACCAAGCACGCTCACTTTCCTATGTATATTTCACCACTTTCCTATGTAGCCCCGTATCAATCCAAATAATTCTGCTCCATTCAAGACCCTCAAATTGGGACTTTCCTGGTGAAATAGAGATGCTTGGGAAGGTGATGTAAAAAACAGTTTGCAGACAGTACATACCTTCAAACATTGGAGAATTTAAATCACTATAATGAGGTCTATTCATGAAGCAGTGAAAAGTGTGGAGAAGTGAGCCAGTGGAGAAGTTGCCCATGGCAACCAATCAGCTTTGAAGTAACATTTATCCAGTGCATTCTATAAAATTATACGTAGCAGCTGATTGGTTGCCATGGCCAACTTCTCCAATGGCTCACTTCTCCATTCTTTTCACTGCTTCATGAATAGACCCCATTGTGCTTTAAGGATGTGTGCCATATTATACTGGTAAAGAGTATAGGTGGTAATGTTTGAACATGCCACCACAACCCCTGCATTGAGCCACTGCATATTCTAAGGATGAACATCAAAAGGCCAGCATCGAATGCTGGAAGGGTTTCAGCCATCGTTTAACTTTAAACGATGGTGTGTATCCCTTGCTTGTATACCATTTGATGGTTTGAACCATTGATGTCACGCTCATTCTCAATGGAGAGGTATGGTATACGTTCAGAATGTCAACACTCGATTTTTGGTGATTTTAAAGTTAGGGTTAGACTGTGGTTAGGGTTAGGTTTTAGGGTTAGTCTACACCGCTATGGCAAACTCTATGGTCAACATTCTCAATGCCGACATTCTGGCAAAGTTGTCTTTATGTCAATGTCAGCATTGTGAACGTTGACCTCACATCCACGTCGGCATTCAGGCTATGTTTACATTCTGAAATTCGACTAGTCATACCACGCCCAGCGATGTAGTTGTCACATGTGCAAAGTAGCTCTGCTGCTGAGCTCGGCCACCGTTACCCGCACAGAATCTAACCAGAAACCCATCACCATTGTGCTGAAATCATCAAAGTTTACTAATAGCCATCCCAAACATATTCCCTTCCCCTCCCCTACAAACACCCATACAGTGCCACAAATACTCATAGTGAGATGCGTTCAGCATCCCGGTGGTTGGGGTGCTGGCATCATGTGACCAACACCAGAATCCCGGCACCACTCAGGAGAGCGGCACCGGAGAACCGTCAGCCAACATCCCAAAGGTGAGTATTGGAGCTCACGCTTAGGGTTAGGGCTCGAGGGGGTCGGGGGGGGTAGGGGTGTGCACTAGGGGGGGTTAGGGTTAGGACTAGGGGGGTTTAGCCATAGCCACCACCCCCGAGGATTAGCCGTAGCATGAAATCTCCGGATTGTTAGCCCTAGCGGCCACCCCACCTTGAGGGTTAGACTTAGGGTAAGGTGGGGGGGGGGGGGGGGGTAGTGACTAGGGCTAACCCTCCAATGTCAGCATCTTCAGTGTCAGGATGCCACTCTGCAAATCGTACGTGTTACCCAGTGACATGTGCATTGGGCTCACGTTAGATCCACCGCGCTTAAATTTCCTGGATAATTCCATAAGTGCTCACTAGCAAGATGGTACACGTGAATCAAACTCTAAACCTGAGCAACACAATTATCAGAAATTAGATTTTATTTTAAGAAAATATTATATTTATGACTATAGCGTGAATTCTCTGAGGTTCAGAGAAAATTAAGTATAGAACATAGAACTATTTATTCCTGTATTTAATTTTTGTAATCCTTACCAATTTTCCACACTTACTAGCCACATAACACCCATCCTCTACTCCCTTCACTGGCTGCCTGTAACATGGCGAATCATATTCAAGATTGGCTTACTGAGTTTCAAAGCATTACATGACCAGGGCCCAATGTACCTGAAGCAGCTTCTGACCCCATGCTGCCCCACTCGATTACTGCGATCTGTAGATGAAGGACTTTTAGCAGTACCTAGAATCTCCCGTAATTCATCTGGGGGTCGAGCTTTTAGTCATGCAGCTCCGACTCTATGGAACTCACATCCCCGCACAGTGCGAGAGGCCCCAACTATAGAATCCTTCAAAAGTAGACTCAAGACTTTCCTGTTTACTCAGCATTTCCATAATGTCCCTTTAGTATCTCCATGCTTCTGTATTTTATGAAGATCTGTTCTGTACTTCATTATTTTCTGTACTATATTATGCTATGTATCTGTTAAGCGCCTTGAGCCCTATTGGAGAAAGAGCGCTATATAAATAAAATTATTATTTTTATTATTATTATTACTACAATGGCACTAACATGACTAAGGGGGACATTTACTAAGCAGTGATAAGAGCGGAGAAGTGAGCCAGTGGAGAAGTTGCCCATGGCAACCAATCAGCACTGAAGTAACATCTATAATTTGCATACTATAAAATGATACAGAGCTGCTGATTGGTTGATGAGGAAATTTCTCCACTGGCTCACTTCTCCGCTCTTATCACTGCTTAGTAAATGTCCCCCTAAGTCACATGACATTACATCCAACTTATACACATTGGGGGGGACTAACAATGCCTAACACGTAGTCACTTATTTGGATTACCCCAGCAGCTTTCCTCTTTGCATATTAAACATACAGCACACACAGGCAAAATAGCCAATCAAGGATGTAATGATTGTAATAGACCTATTTGTTCTTCTATATAGTGATGAAAACACAGTTAAATCTCGGCATTACCATTGCTGCAGAGAAATGTGCTTAACAAAAAATTATTTTATTGCATTTTAGATCTGTTTTGCTTATCACAACGTGGCCATCGCTGATCATACAAACCTGAGTTGCATTTCTAATTTTACAGCACCACCTAATGACTGAGCTCTGTAACATGCGTTGCCTCATGTTAGCATACAGTACGTGGCTTAGTTTTTTTTTTAATAGTTACAGTCCGGGGAGAAGGCTTATCGCAGAGCTGCAGGCGGGAACGGCGCCACTCACCTCATGCATTTTTATATATTTGATATATCAGTATGCATCTGATGAATGATAATGGGTGTGTGTGGAGCCAGATACACTCAAGGGTGGAATCACCTAATCAGACCAGATGTGACTGAACATAATTGTCAGTAATTGCAGAGGTTCAGGTTTCTATGAAGTCCATCTGCCCATGTTATTTTATATGCTACGAAATTTTAGGTCTGTCATACTTCGGACTGTGCTGTGACGCCATAAGCTTCCCTGCTGCTTGCCTGTCCCACTATATGCCGAACTTCATTGAGATCCCTCTACAATTTATTTATTACCAGTTATTTATATAGCACACACATATTCCACAGCGCTTTCTGAAAGCTCCAGTCAAACTGGCGTACCCGTGGTTACCTACCTTTTCGGAATGTCACTCGTTAATTTCAGGGCCCTCTCCTAAGAGAGTGGATCAGCCGCCAACATCCGCTCACTTCTACAGAAAAGTGTGCGGTCCAGAGGTTGGATCACACCACCTGGGCTCACTATCGCTACACAATGGCATGCCATTTTATGATGATTCACACCGCCATGCCCCCATATTTCCCACCTGGACTTCCCCCTCCGGCAAGATGGATGTGGTATACAAGATCTACATTCATTAGTCTGGGTACACATCAGAACAATGTGCATACGATGCAACACCATCTTCGATGGATCCAGTGGCGTCATTTCATCCCAGGTGCCCGGAGATATATCTTGGACCCCCAACCCCATGCCAACCTGTTATTGCTCACATTAACATTTGCAGATCCATGTGAATTTGCTAATGTCAAATGCACATTAGCAGAAAAAAACGCTGATTCCATTTGCAATCTTTTTGACTACCAGACAATACTGAGAGCAATTTTGTAATCTCTAAACAATACTAAGAGCAATTGTGTGACTACTAGACAATACTGAGAGCAATTTTGTGATCTCCAGACAATACTGAGAGCAATTTTGTAATCTCTAAACAATACTAAGAGCAATTTTGTGACTACTATAGAATACTGAGAGCAATTTTGTGATCTCCAGACAATACTGAGAGCAATTTTGTAATCTCTAAACAATACTAAGAGCAATTTTGTGACTACTAGACAATGCTGAGAGCAATTTTGTGACTACCCTACAATACTGAGAGCAATTTTGTGACTACCAGACAATACTGAGAGCAACTTTGTGATCTCCCGACAATACTGAGAGCAATTTTGTGACTACTAGACAATACCGAGAGCAATTTTGTGACTACTAGATAATACTGAGAGCAATTTTGTGACCTCCAGACGATACTGAGAGCAATTTTGTGACTACTAGACAATACTGAGAGCAATTTTGTGATCTCCAGACAATACTGAGAGCAACTTTGTAATCTCTAAACAATACTACAGTAAGAGCAATTTTGTGACTACCCTACAATACTGAGAGCAATTTTGTGACTACCCTACAATACTGAGAGCAATTGTGTGACTACCAGACAATACTGAGGGCAACTTTGTGATCTCCAGACAATACTGAGAGCAATTTTGTGACTACTAGACAATACTGAGAGCAATTTTGTGACTACTAGATAATACTGAGAGAAATTTTGTGACCTCCAGACGATACTGAGAACAATTTTGTGACTACTAGACAATACTGAGAGCAATTTTGTGACTACCAGACAATACTGAGAGCAAATTTGTAATCTCCAGACAATACTGAGAGCAATTTTGTGACTATCAGACAATACTGAGAGCAATTTTGTGACTACTAGACAATATTGAGAGCAATTTTGTGACTACTAGACAATACTGAGAGCAATAGTGTGACCTCCAGATGATACTGAGAGCAATTTTTGAGACTACTAGACAATATTGAGAGCAATTTTGTGACCTGCAGTCAATACTGAGAGCAATTTGGTGACTACCAGACAATACTGAGAGCAATTCTGTGACCGTCAGTGTCGGATATATTGCAGAGAGCATCGCAGTGACCTCCATATTATACAGAGAGTGCTGCTGTGTCGTCCAGATCCACCTGCCCACATGCCTACCCAATCTACATTTGGGAATTTCACCTGTAGATACAGACACATATATACAGGTACACAGACACATACTGTATAAACACAGAAACATATATACAGACACATATATAGTTACTCAGACACATACTGTATGTACACAGACACACATAGTCAGAGTTGCACAGATACACATACACAGTTACAGACACATATAGAGTTACACAGATACACATATACAGTAACTGTACATAGACACACATACTGTATACACAAACACTATATATACACAGACACATTATAAACACATACATATATAGACAAGGTTACACAGAGACACATAGTTACATAAATACACATGTACAGCTGCATAGACACACATATACACAAACACATACTGTATATACACAGACACATTATATACACAGATATACTGAATATAGACAGGGTTACATAGATATACATATATTTACAGACACATACATATTCAGACACATACTGTATATAAACATACACATAAATACTGTAGTTACGCAGACACAATAGTCCGCATACCTTACATACAGTATACTGACGGTTGTGTCACTGAGTTGGGACTGTGGCAGCTCCATCATCTGTCCGATATGGCACTGCAGGAAATAGGACTAGGTAGCCCCGCCCCCTGCTGGGACACTGCCACTTTCCGTTTCTTCTTTTAATCTTCAGGATGGCCCCATGTAGGAGGGATGCCTGGGACACATTCCCCCAGACTCAGAACCCCTTTTGTGATCCAGTATTCTCCTGTGACTGTAAGCAGCTGCCCCCCTCCTCGTGTGGGAGGTGGAGCTTCTGCCAGTGCCTGCCCGGGAGGATAGGGGAGCATACTGTAGCAGGAGGCTGGAGGAGGTGGAGCTGCTCTGGCTGTCCAGACTGTCTGTCACTGTACTCCCGTAGTCACAACTGGTAAGGGGAGCGCAGCAGGGGACAAGTGTGTCAGATCGATAGCGCCGGCTGCAGAAGCCGTCGCAGTTATCATATGCATGATGCTTAGTGAACAACACAGCGCCGTCGCTGCAGGAGACCCGGGCTGGGAGGTGTCTGAGACAATGGAGTACAAGTGCCCCCTTATTGGCTGGAGACCGGCGGCACTTGACTCCATTGACTCCGGTAATTCCGCCCCTGGATAGATCTGTGGACGGAAGGGCCAGACGGGGCGGAGGTAGAGCGACAGAGAGAGAGAGCGGGGAAGAGAAGTCGAGTCTCGCAGGGCGAGAGAGAGAAGCGCAGACTCTGAGCGAGGCCGGCAGGAGACAGTCCAGAAGAGACAGGGAGAGCGGGAGGCACTTTCGGCACCAGCTGCAACACGGGGGGAGGAGCGGGGCCATGCTGTATTCGGTAGCATGGCCCTTGTAAGCAATATCGTATGTCGGACCTGCGTGCAGGTCCGATGTGCAATGCTGGATATCACCCACGGGAGCGTGCATCATATCCTGTATCGTGCGTGCACACTATACAATATCACAATGAACCGGCCGATATCAGCCGGATTGTATGCGAGATGGCATAGTGTGTACACACCCTTAGGTCTACAGTCATTAGGCCGACCCCGGATGGTAGACAGCACAAGGTCAACATGGACAAAAGGGCAACATATGAAAGGTCAACACTGGAAAAGGTCGACATGATAATGATCTACATAAACATGGTCGACACTTTTTTTTTTTTGCATTTTTGGGGTTAGTGTGGATAGTTTTTTCATCTGGGAGCACCATTTGTAGAAATGCGTCCTCTCGCTGACTCTCTTCGCTCGTCACTCTTCAGGCACAGTGTGTCGCTCTGCTTCGCTTGACACACGGTTACTAAAGGATATAATTTGTGACCATATATGTGTCGACAATTGTCATGTCAATCATATGAACCTGTCGACATTTTCCAAAGTCAAAATTTCATATGCCGATCTATTGTCCATGTTGACATTTTATCCATGTCGACCTTATGCTTGTCGACCATATGGGGTCAACCTAATGACTGTCGACATAATGTATGCCGACACATAGTCCGGATCCCCCGGCAAGACCTAGGCAATGACAATGAAAAGCTAAATTTGTTCATTATCTCTAGTAGATCATCTCAGAAGGTCTGTGGAACTGAGATACTTGGGGTAATATTTCTTCTATATGGGTGCAGCTTAATTTAGTAAGAAATAATCCCCATCCCAGAGAAGCATCTAGGGGAAGTCTACTGTAGAGCCTTATCTACTCTCCCAAAACGTCCTGGAGACTCCTGAATATTGGGTGGCTCCAGAAGACTAAACAGGTGTTGGGCAAGCCCCTCTCTGGTGCCCGCTGGCTTCAGTCTGGAAGTGGGGGGACTGAGGGCTTGATGATGTGATTTTCACTGAATCATTTCATTGTGTCAACTGCACCCCACTTTATAATGCCGGGAATCTCAACTTTGTACCATAAGCCTGGGAACATGATGGTGCAATCATGGCGCAATGCCCCCAACACCCCCCAGCGGGGAAAGACAGCGTTATGTGCATAGCTGGTCGCCAAGCATACATAGATGTGTCTGGCTACAGTATATACAGTATCTGCAGGTCTGCGGCTGACTTCCATCAGGTGAATGACAAATACATTATATATTGCATTAGTGCCATGCTATAGTATCGCAAAGATCTCTGCAACATGATACTCAGAAGGATCAAGAAGATACATAGCGGTATATAAAGACACAACAAACACAAAATATAAAAGTATAATATAAATAATCACACATAAACACATACAAAAATAATAGCATGGAAGACAATACATGTACAAGTCAGCAGAACACATTTCCAGAACTACAGTGATAAAATGCATTGATTTAAAGATGTTTTTCCTACTGTACAGTACCTCTTCCCAGGGCCAGATTAAGCCTTGGAGGTCCCAGGGCAATTAAGACCTGGGGGAAGGGGGTGTGTATGTTATGCATACCTCGCAACATGACCCATTCGATGAGCGACAAAATGCTCTTCTCCTGGACTTCCCTCTTAATATATGATTGGTGTTACCTGTGTTGAACTATTTAATTGATAAGAAAGGTGTTTCAACACAGATGGGGAGGAGAAACGGGGATCCCTGGGTCACTTACATTTCTCTCTCCCTTCCTATCTTTCCTCTGGTCAGGAATCTCCTTTGGTAGGTCGTGAAACCTTATACTCCTGCTGTATGTCACTGCCTACACTGCATGCTATCCTGCTCACATTCTGGCTTCCTGGTTCTGCTGCTACACAAGAGGGAGCTCTAGTGATGTCAGTGTGCTCCGAAAAATGGCGCGCGCACACACACACACATATATATATACATATATAATATATACATACAGTATATGTATAGAAAATACATATACTGTACATAGATAGATAGATAGATAGATAGATAGATAGATAGATAGATAAATAGATTATAGGCCGGCACTCAACTTAATTGTTTTATGTGCTCTGGTGCCCTCTGGAATGCATGTACACTTAAAAGAAAGGACGGCGGCACTCATAGGCAGTTAGTAGTTATAATCCGTGTATTGAACACTCAAGCATGACACCAACGTTTCGGGGCCAATCCTACCTGGATGAAGTCCTAAAGGACGAAACGCATCGGATTCCCTTACTAACCTCCACCAGTACTAAGACAAGTCTGACCTCCTGCACTTACTACTCTGCTTTTTAAAAAATAGTTTTTTATAAAAATTTTTTATATTTATTGGATTTTTTATATATTCTGTACTCTTAAATGAATTAAATTGTCTACTTTTAGCACCATTGGTTCTTGCACCTTGCACTCTCAAAAGAAAATGTACCATAAGTATATATATTGATTTTTTGAACACCACGGGTCGCCGTACCCCCATCCCCCACACTCTCTCTCTCTCTCTCTCTCTCTCTCTCTCTCTATATATATATATATACACACTGTGTATCTCTCTCTCTCTGTGTGTGTGTGTGTGTGTATATATAGATAGATAGATAGATAGATAGATAGATACCCTGTTAACGCCGACACTTGGTCTGCCTCCACGGGCTCACTGTCTCTGGTGCCCTCCACCGAGGTCTCAGCCTCCATATATTCAACAAAGCAAGAGGCGGCACTCAGAGGCTTGAAGGTGCAAAAACTTTAGTGCAAACACTGCATGGTTACATCAACGTTACGGGGCGCACATCCTGATGAAGGGGCTGTGCACCCCATAACGTTGATGTAACCATGCAGTGTTTGCACTAAAGTTTTTGCACCTTCAAGCCTCTGAGTGTCGCCTCGTGCTTTGTTGATTATATATATATATATATATATATATATAGAGAGAGATTGAGCCACGCTAGTCGTGGCTCCGTCTGTGCCTGGGCGCACCCAACCAGTCGCGCCTAACAATGACAGTGTCTCCGGGCGGGCGCACGTATGTGACAGAGATGCTGTCGGAGACGTGCCCCATTCTAGTGACTCCCGGCGTGACTAGGCAGATGGATCGCTTAGTCACGCCGGGAGTGCACGCCTGCGATTGGGCCGCCTCAGATAAGTGCGGCTCCATGTGTATATATGCATTTTTTTTTCTTACATATTTTGGAATATTTGCATACTATAATGAGATATCTCAGGGATGGGAAGTCTACACACAATGCATTAATGTTTAGGTCATTTTAAACAATATCTTTCATAATTTTGTGCGTGAGACAAAATTTGTGTCAATTGAACCAGCATAAAGCAAAGGTGTCACTGTTTTAGTCGCGCTCCCAAATTTTCAGATTCTGGATATAGGAGACTCAACATGTATGTGCGTGTATGTGTAGATAGATAGATAGATAGATAGATAGATAGATAGATAGATAGATAGATAGATAGATAGATAGATAGATAGATAGATAGACTTATACTGGTTATAGACACACAGAAGATAGATAGATAGATAGATAGATAGATAGATAGATAGATAGATAGATAGATAGATAGATAGATAGATAGATAGATACTGTTTATAGACACATAGAAGAGATAGATAGATAGATAGGTAGATAGATAGATAGATAGATAGATAGATAGATAGATAGATAGATAGATAGATAGATAGATAGATAGATAGATAGATACTGGTTATAGACACACAGAACATAGTTAGATAGATAGATAGATAGATACTGTTTATAGACACATAGAATAGATAGATAGATAGATAGATAGATAGATAGATAGATAGATAGATAGATAGATCGATCGATAGATAGATAGATACTATTTATAGACACATAGAATAGATAGATAGGTAGGTAGATGCAGTTTATAGACACACAGAAGATAGATAGATAGATAGATAGATAGATACTGTTTATAGACACATAGAAGAGATAGATAGATAGATAGATAGATAGATAGATAGATAGATAGATAGATATATCAGTGACGGTGTGGATTGGCTACTTTCCTAGACAGAATATGACATCCCACCATCACTGCCTGCCTCCTCGGCTATTTTTTGATTCTCTGCAATGACATTTTGAAATGCTACAAATAAATGGAACGCTACGTGGACACTTGTCGTCTAAAAGGAATGTAAAACGCAGCATCTCGTCCTGTCTAATGCTCTTTAAGACTGACTCTTGAGATAAAGCCTGCTAACAAAACCACTGATTTGATATGCCAACCATCTGATAAAGTCTGTCATCATGTAACGATAATGTCTCTCTTTCTCTTTGTAGTGGAGCACCCTGACAAAATGGCTAACGACCAAGGTACAGTGACCTCATTCTGTCAACTTTTCTTCAAATAATCAATGTTGCGCTCCGGGAGTAATGTCAGCACTCACAGCGCGTTTTGCTTTTCACCTGGACTGCACACCTGATGAGGCAGACACCAACGTGCTAATTAATCTCGTTAATGAAGTTCTGCAAGGCTGGGGCTGCTGTTGCCTTTGATGGGAGTGATGTAAATTTTCTGGAGAGGAAATTGTTTTGTCTCTTTTTCTGAAGGACCAATTAAAATGTCAAGCTTCTTTGTATGAAATAAATTTTTGTCTCTCTCCCCGTACTTCTGAATAATTCACATTAAGTATAATTAAGCTCAGCATAATTTCCAGGCTGCTGTTGCTTCTTTCCATTGGCTATAGAATAAATTTGCAGATTTTCATTTGGAATCCTTGTAAATCAGTCACCCCTCCTAGACAGTGTTTGGGGGTTTAGTGCAAACACGGGTTTACGGTTAAGTTTTTGTGTCGGAGAATTATTGTTTATCTTTTTCTAAAGTATAGTATTAATGACTGGTTTAAATTGGTTGAACGAAACCGTGATATTTGAAGGAGACCTGTCATCTTTAGTTACCGCAACAGCTTGTGATATGGACAGAAAACTATTTATAAAGAAGGGAAGGCAAAGGGTAGCAAAGTGGTTAGCACTGGCGTTAATTCTGTCCCTTCTGACTGAACTGCTTTGGAATTCCCTCGGTTCAAACTGGGTGGTCGGTTGTAGGAGGAGAATTTTTCCCAGTTTGGAGTTTGTACGTTCTTCCTTTGCTCGCATTAGGTTTCCTCAGGGTGCAAAGACGGGCACGGGTAGGTTTTTTGGCTGTTGATAATAATTATTTATATATGTAGCGCCTTCCTCCAAATGTACACAGCATGAGGCAGCCATCTTGGTCATGCTCAGTAGGTTATCCAAATCAGTCTCAGCAATTTATAGTGTAAACTCCCTAAAACACACACATAATGGACTACCCCGATGAAACTCATATAAGCATGATGAGAACATACAAACTCCACATAGACTGGGCCCTTGTGAGTGTGGTACTAGACCGAAGTGCTTTGCCATCATATTTTCCTAATATTCTATATTTATCATAACATATCAATGCTAAACAAGTGTCATTTTTTTTGGAACCATAATAATATTTGTAAGGCGTCTACAAAGTTTCCTTCTCATCACTTTCCCGCCCTTGACTTACCTCAACGACCGTTACCACTGCATTTGCAGATGTAGCCATATTTATCGAGTTGCGATGCGGCATGCTGCTGAGCGTGCCAGGCTGCAATTATTAGCAACCAGCAATTGTTCCATTAATTTCTTATGGAATTAATGGAGCGATCGCTGGCTGCGAATATTCACAGGAGCGCAATGCAGCATGCAACGATGCAACCTGCCGCATTGCAGAAAACAGTAATATGGCTACATCGATACGTTAGTTACACCCATGGTACTATGTAAGTTTGGGATCCGGTCTCTAGGTCAACAGTAAATAGGTCGACACTATCTAGGTCGACCACTATTGGTCAACAGTAACTAGGTCGACAGGGTTTCTAGGTCGACAGGTCAAAAGGTCGACATGAGTTTTTCACAATTTTTTTCTTTTTTTGAACCTTTTCATACTTAACGATCCACGTGGACTACGATTGGAACGGTAATCTGTGACAACAGGAGGGGAAACGGTGCACTAATTGGGGTTCCTGGTCACTCTACGAAGAAAACGACACCAAAAGAACATAAAAAACTCACGTCAACCTTTTGACCTGTCGACCTAGAGACCCTGTCGACCTAGTTACTGTCGACCAATAGTGGTCGACCTAGACACTGTCGACCTAGTTACTATCTACCTTCCATACCACACCCGTAAGTTTGAGGATAATAATATCCAATTTAAGTCACAAATATATAGATAATGATATACACTCTGTATATATAGTATGTTACATTTATTTCCCGATGCCAGTGGCATTCTATGTAAATTAATTAATTAAGTTAGCCATCCCGGTAGTTTAAAAAGAAAGATGGCCTGTGCTGTTGTAATAGAGGAAGCAACGCAAATGAAACAAAAGTTGTTAAAAAAAAATTTCCGAGCAAATCCATAGTTGGTTTTTCACATGCGCAAATGTGATTTTGCGTGGAAATGACAGGTCAATTTCATAAAGTAGCAATCTGTGCCCAGCGCGGCTTTGAAATTCTGCTTGTCCGCACCCCCCCCCCACCCCTCACGCCGCGCTGCGACAAGATCAGGATGTATGTGCTGCGGAATTTGACACAAATACAAGTAGATACTTTAAAAGGTTTTGTGCCAGCCATTGCTTAAGTATGACTCCTAACAAATCGCGGCTTACCAGTGATTCCGACAGTCTCCTATATCTGTAATAATAAGAATTTACTTACCGATAATTCTATTTCTCGTAGTCCGTAGTGGATGCTGGGGACTCCGTCAGGACCATGGGGAATAGCGGGCTCCGCAGGAGACAGGGCACATCTAAAAAGCTTTTTAGGTCACATGGTGTGTACTGGCTCCTCCCCCTATGACCCTCCTCCAAGCCTCAGTTAGGTACTGTGCCCGGACGAGCGTACACAATAAGGAAGGATCTTGAATCCCGGGTAAGACTCATACCAGCCACACCAATCACACCGTACAACTTGTGATCTGAACCCAGTTAACAGTATGATAACAAAACGAAGTAGCCTCTGAAAAAATGGCTCACAACAATAGTAATAACCCGATTTTTGTAACAATAACTATGTACAAGCATTGCAGACAATCCGCACTTGGGATGGGCGCCCAGCATCCACTACGGACTACGAGAAATAGAATTATCGGTAAGTAAATTCTTATTTTCTCTAACGTCCTAGTGGATGCTGGGGACTCCGTCAGGACCATGGGGATTATACCAAAGCTCCCAAACGGGCGGGAGAGTGCGGATGACTCTGCAGCACCGAATGAGAGAACTCCAGGTCCTCTTTAGCCAGAGTATCAAATTTGTAAAATTTTACAAACGTGTTCTCCCCTGACCACGTAGCTGCTCGGCAAAGTTATAATGCCGAGACTCCTCGGGCAGCCGCCCAGGATGAGGCCACCTTCCTTGTGGAATGGGCATCTACATATTTCGGCTGTGGCAGGCCTGCCACAGAATGTGCAAGCTGAATTGTACTACAAATCTAGCGTGCAATAGACTGCTTAGAAGCAGGAGCACCCAGCTTGTTGGGTGCATACAATATAAACAGCAAGTCAGACTTTCTGACTCCAGCCGTCCTAACTATATATATATATATATATATATATTTTTAGGGCCCTGACAACGTCTAGTAACTTGGAGTCCTCCAAGTCCCCAGTAGCCGCAGGCACCACAATAGGTTGTTTCAGGTGACAACGCTGACACCCCTTTAGGAAGAAACTGGAGACGAGTCCCAGTTCTGCCCTGTTCAAATGGAAAATTCTAATATGGGCTTTTGTAAAACAAAACCGCCCATTCTTTTTGACAATCGCCTGGCCGAGGCCAGGACTAACAACATGGTCACTTTCCATGTGAGATATTGGTCAACAGCATGGTCACTTTCCATGTGAGATATTTCAAATCCACAGATTTGAGCGGTTCAAACCAATATGATTTTAAGGAATCCCAACACTATGTTGAGATCTCACGGTGCCCCTAGAGGCACAAAAGAACTGTATATGGAATACACCCTTTACAATCTGGACTTCAGGAACTGAAGTCAATTTTTTCTGGAAGAAAATCTACAGGGCCGAAATTTAAATCTTAATGAACCCCAATTTGAGACTCAAAACACTCCTGTTTTCAGGAAGTGCAGAATCGACCTAGTTGAATTTCCTTCGTGGAGCCTTCCTGGCCTTACCCACGCAACATATTTTCACCACATGTGGTGATGACGTTGTGCGGTCACCTCCTTCCTGGCTTTGACCAAGGTAGGTATGACCTCTTATGGAATGCCTTTTTCCCTTCAGAATCCGGTATTCAACCGCCATGCCGTCAAACGCAGCCGCGGTAATTCTTGGAAAAGACATGGTACTTGCTGAAGCAAGTCCCTTCTTAGCTCCCCAGGCCCTTAGTCCTCTGTGAGCATCTCTTGAAGCTCCGGGTACCAAGTCCCTCTTGGCCCATCCGGAGCCACTAGTATAGTTCATACTCCTCTATGTCTTATAATTCTCAATACCTTGGTTATGAGAAACAGAGGAGGGAACCCATACACTGACTGGTACACCCACGGTGTTACCAGAACATCCACAGCTATCGCCTGAAGGTCTCATGACCTGGCGGAATACCTGTCCCGTTTTTCGGGCGGGACGCTATCATGTCCACCTTTGGTCTTTGCCAACGGTCCACAATCATGCTGAAAAACTTCCCTATGAAGTTTCCACTCTCCCGGGTGGAGGTCATGCCTGCTGAGGAAGTCTGCTTCCCAGTCGTCCACTCCCGGAAAGAACACTGCTGACAGTGCTATCACATGATTTTCCGCCTAGCGAAAAATCCTTGCAGTTTTGTCACTGCCCTCCTGCTTCTTGTGCCGCCCTTTCTGTTTACGTGGGCGACTGCCGTGATGTTATCCCACTGGATCAATACCGGCTGACCTTGAAGCAGAGGTCTTGCTAAGTTTAGAGCCTTATAAATTTGCTCTAAGCTTATTTATGCAGAGAGAATTCTCCAGACTTAATCACACTTCCCTGGAAATTTTTTCCCTGTGTGACTGTTCTCCAGCCTCTCAGGCTGGCCTCCGTGGTCACCGGCATCCAATCCTGAATGCCAAATCTGCGGCCCTCTAGAAGATGAGCACTCTGTAATCACCACAGGAGAGACACCCTTGTCCTTGGATATAGGGTTATCCGCTGATGCATCTGAGGATGCGATCCGGACCATTTGTCCAGCAGATCCCACCGAAGAGTTCTTGCGGGAAATCTGCCGAATGGAATTGCTTCGTAATAAGCCACCATTTTTACCAGGACTCTTGTGCAATGATGCACTGACACTTTTCCTGGTTTTAGGAGGATCCCGATTAGCTCGGAGAACTCCCTGGCTTTCTCCACTGGGAGAAACACGTTTTTCTGGACTGTGTCCAGAATCATCCCTATGAACAGTAGACGTGTCATCGGAAAAAGCTGCGATTTTGGAATATTTAGAATCCACTCGTGCTGACGTAGAACTACTTAAGATAGTGCTACTCCGACCTCCAACTGTTCTCTGGACCTTGCCCTTATCAGGAAAGCGTCCATGTTTCCTTTTAAGAAAAATCATCATTCCGGCCATTACCTTGGTAAAGACCCGGGGCGCCGTGGACAACCCAAACGGCAGCGTCTGAACTGATAGTGACAGTTCTGTACCAGGAACCTGAAGTACCCTTGGTGAGAAGGGCAAATTTGGACCTGTAGGTAAGCGTCCCTGATATCCAGTGACACCATATCGTCCCCTTCTTCCTGGTTCGCTATCACTGCTCTGAGTGACTCCATCTTGATTTGAACGCTTGTATGTAAGTGTTCAAATATTTCAGATCTCACCGAGCCGGTTGGCTTCAGTACCACAATATAGTGTGGGATACTACCCCCTTCCATGTTGTAAGAGGGGTACTTTGATTATCACCTGCTGGGAATACAGCCTGTGAATTGTGTGAGGGGGAGATGTCTCGAATTTCCAATGTACACCTGGGATACTACATGTAGGATCCCGGAGTTCCCTTGCGAGTGAGCCCCCTGCGTACTGAAACTCTTGAGATGACCCCCTACCGCACCTGAGTCCGCTTGTACGGCCCCAGCGTTATGCTGCGGACTTGGCAGAAGCTGTGAGGGGCTTCTGTTCCTGGGAATGGGCTGCTTGCTGCAGTCTTCTTCCCTTTCCTCTACCCCTGGGCAGATATGACTGGCCTTTGCCCGCCTGCCCCTATGGGGACGAAAGGACTGAGACTGAAAAGACTGTGTCCTTTTTTGCCGATATGTGATTCGGGGTAACAAAAAGTGGATTTTTCAGCTGTTGCCATGGCCACCAGGTCCGATGGACCGCCCCTTTATACGGCAATACTTCCACATGCCGTCTGGAATCTGCCTCACCTGACCACTGTCGTGTCTTCGTCTGGCAGATATGTAAATCACATTTACTCTTGATGCCAGAATGCAAATATCCCTCTGCGCATCACGCATATATAGAAATGCATCCTTAAAATGCTCTATAGTCAATAAAATCTTGTCCCTGTCAAGGGTATCAAAATTTTCAGTCAGGAAATCCGACCAAGCCCCCTCAGCGCTGCACATCCAGGCTGAGGCGATTGCTGGTCGTAGTATAACACCAGTATGTGTGTATATACTGTCATGATATTTTTCAGCTTCCTATCAGCTGGCTTCTTGAGGGCGGCCGTATCTAGAGACGGTAACGCCATGTTTTTATAAGCGTGTGAGCGCCTTATCCACCCTAAGGTGTGTTTCCCAACTCGCCCTTACTTCTGGCGGGAAAGGGTATACCGCCCATAACTTTCTATCGGAGGAACCCCACGTATCATCACACACTTCATTTAATTTATCTGATTCAGGCAAAACTACAAGTAGTTTATTCACACCCTACAAAATACCCTTATTTGTGGTACTTGTAGTATCAGAAATATGTAACAGCTCCTTCATTGCCCTTAACATGTAACTCGTGGCCCTAAAGGAAAATTACGTATGTTTCTTCACCGTCGACACTGGGGTCAGTGTCCATGTCTGTGTCTGTCGACCGACTGAGGTAAATTGGCGTTTTTACAAGCCCCTGACGGTGTCTGAGACGCCTGGACCGGTACTAATTTGTCCGCCGGCCATCTCATGTCGTCAACCGTCTTGCAGCGTGTTGACATTATCACGTAATTCCATAAGTAGACCATCCATTCCGGTGTCGACTCCCTAGAGAGTGACATCAACATTACAGGCAATTTGCTCCGCCTCCTCACCAACATTTTCCTCATACATGTCGACACACACGTACCGACATACAGCACACACACAGGGAATGCTCTGATAGAGGACAGGACCCACTAGCCCTTTGGGGAGACAGAGGGAGAGTTTGCCAGCACACACCAAAAGCGCTATAATGTATATAACAACCCTAGAAGGTGTTGTTTCTATATATGCGCTCTTAATATATCATTATATCGCCAATTTATGCCCCCCTTCTCTTTTAACCCTGTTTCTGTAGTGCAGTGCAGGGGAGAGTGGGAGCCTTCCTCACCAGCGGAGCTGATCAGGAAAATGGCGCTGAGTGCTGAGGAGAATAAGCTCCGCCCCCTTTTCGGCGGGCTTTTCCTCCCGGTTTTTTAATAACTGGCCTGGGTTAAAATACATACATATAGCCTTAATGGCTATATGTGATGTATTTATTTGCCAAATAGGTATTTATATTGCTGCCCAGGGCGCCCCCAGCAGCGCCCTGCACCCTCCGTGACCGTGTCAGTGAGCCGTGTGACAACAATGGCGCACAGCTGCAGTGCTGTGCGCTACCTCTCTGAAGACTGTGAAGTCTTCTGCCGCCTGTTTCCGGACCTCCGTTCCGCCGTCTTTCTTCAGCGTCTGTAAGGGGGATCGGCGGCGCGGCTCCGGGACGAACCCCAGGCTGACCTGTGTTCCGACTCCCTCTGGAGCTCAGTGTCCAGTAGCCTAAGACTTCAATCCTCCTGCATGCAGGTGAGTTGCCAGTCTCTCCCCTAAGTCCCTCGTTGCAGTGATCCTGTCGCCAGCAGGAATCACTGATTAGAAACCTAAAAAAAAACTTTACTAAATAGCTCCTTAAGAGAGCCATCCAGTTTGCACCCTTCTCGGACGGGCACAAAAACCTAACTGAGGCTTGGAGGAGGGTCATAGGGGGAGGAGCCAGTACACACCATGTGACCTAAAAAGCTTTTTAGATGTGCCCTGTCTCCTGCGGAGCCCGCTATTCCCCATGGTCCTGACGGAGTCCCCAGCATCCACTAGGACGTTAGAGAAAAGACATGACAGTGGCCTTATTTCATCTGACAAGGAAACCTAGGCTCGGGCACAGAAAGTGGATGAGATGGGCCGTGACAACTTCACATGATAAAAGACAATTTTCATACAGCCAAGGAAATGTCAGATGTAAACCATCAAGTGGGCTGGTCAGATCAGATGTGAAATGAATCTATGTTCTGTCAGTCATGGGCTACCTGATCCTCTGGTCTGTCAAACGAGAACAGGTCTGTCATGGAGAGGATGGGGGAAGGGGGGGTTAGCGGAAGCTAAGACAGTTCTGCCGGTGAATAATTAACATAGACAGAGAGATACTTTTCCGCCAGCAACCTCTGTTCTGTGGATTGGCAATTTCCAGATCACACAGCCATTCATTAACATGTTACATACTTACGAACATTTTCTTATCAATTCTGTTTAAGTACGTGCAGCGGGAATTCTATATTTATTCAGCAGAGCTGATAATCCCGCTTGTCATTTGTCTGTGCAGTCTACTAATGGCTGGTATCACACGAGCTGCTTTTATTCAGCAGAGGAATAAAGTTCTTTGCTATTTCAAAGCACTTTTTTCACTATCAGAGAAATACACTGCCTGGAAAAACTCTGGTGGTCATTCCGAGTTGTTCGCTCATTATTTTTTGTCGCAACGCAGCGATTGGTCGCTAATGCGCAATGTCCGCAGTGCGACTGCGCCAAGTAAATTTGCTATGCAGTTAGGTATTTTACTCACGGCATTACAAGGTTTTTTCTTCGTTCTGGTGATCGTAATGTGATTGACAGGAAGTGGGTGTTTCTGGGCGGAAACTGGCCGTTTTATGGGTGTGTGCGAAAAAACGCTACCGTTTCTGGGAAAATAGCGGGAGTGGCTGGAGAAACGGAGGAGTGTCTGGCCGAACGCTGGGTGTGTTTGTGACGTCAAACAAGGAACGAAACTAACTGAACTGATCGCAGTTGCCGAGTAAGTGTGGAGCTACTCAGAAACTGCTAAGAAGTGTCTATTCGCAATTTTGCTAATCTTTCGTTCGCAATTTTGATAAGCTAAGATTCACTCCCAGTAGGCGGCGGTTTAGCGTGTGCAAAGCTGCTAAAAGCAGCTTGCGAGCGAACAACTCGGAATGAGGGCCTCTGTGCATTAACTAAGCAGTTTGTGAGTGCTTTAATTGCTAGTGTGCAGGTACAGGTGAAATAATACAGTATTTACAGCTGTAGGGTATTTGTTTGCTTCAGTTGTTTTCCCGCTGGCCCGAAATCCAAAATTCAGCTGTTAGTAATTGTCAGGACAGGAGATCTGCTCATATGACTCCACCCTTTATCTAACCTATCATATTAGAACTTTAGGTATTCGTAGTAGAGGCTTTGTTGACTTGCATGATGCCTGGTATCACACTTTGTATACTATAACGTAACACAATTCAAATGTAAAATTAAAATATATGTATTTAAAAAATATATATTTTTAAAAAATGAGCCATGGCTATTTAATTTATAATTTGAACATTAAGGAAAACTAGCCCTTAAGGACTCGTTCATATCGTGCAGTGTGTAGGCACCAACGATGAACGATGCGCGGCCCTACGCTCGTTCATCAGTGGTGCCCCGTCGCTTATGCATGCAGGCAAATATGGACGAGATTGTCCATATTAGCATGCATTGCTATGAAGCCGGGTGACGGGGGGAGTGAAGAAACTTCATCTCCCGTCACCTCCCTCCCGCCGCCGGGTTGCCCGTCTGCCGTATTGGCGGTCGGGCAGCTCGGCGGCGGGTTGCCCAGGCTGTAGGGCCTTTTAGTTTGTAGAGTAACCAATTAAGGGGTATATTTGTCAAAGCTTGGATAGATAAAGTGGAGAGTGATAAAATACTAACCAATCAGCTCCTAGCTGCTATGTTACAGGCTGTGTTTGAAAAATGTCAGTAGCTGATTGGTTGGCACGTTATCTCTCTCCAAGCTCTAATAAGTATCCCCCTAATTGTTTGGTTTTGTCATTTGCTGCTGCTAAGAAAAAAAGCAATCTTGGTTTTCATCAAACATGATATTAGTGCATGGGTGTAAACTATAAAACTGTTATTAATGGGTGAACAGACTTACCTGAAACCGGAAATCTTCTCTCATCTAACAGGTCGTCATGGAGACGGGGCTTATTGGCCAGTGGACACAAATTTGATTGACAGGAGTAGTCTTAATGGTACGTACCGGACAAATATACTCTTACACTATTCAGCAACTGTTACTGTCCTGTTACCATCACACGGTGGGTAATGCTGCCATTTTGTTGTTCAAAATTTGCAGCCTATCATTGGTTCAGCTGACAAAATGGCTGCTTGCTTCTACTGTGTGTTCATGGCAGAGTTTCTTGCCATAGAAAAATAATTTAGAATGGAAATAGGCCATTGTCTCATGATGGCTGGGAGAAATGTGCGACAATTATAACATTTACCAGAATTTGTAATTGAATTGGTTTTAGGAAAGTATCACATCGCTGGATTTCAGGACAGGGAGATATTGTTTGTTTTAGATCGCGCTGCATGGAGGATGTGAGACAAAAAACAGTAAGACTTCCATACTGCAATAGGCAGAATTGTGCACAGATGCAGATTAAACTTCTCACTGAATTGTATCTGCACCTTGGAATCCGTAGTGTAACTGAGATTTGACTGGATGAAAGTGATTGACATGCAGAGAATTTGGACTGATTTGTCATGTTTGTAGGGCTTTGAAATAAAGGACAGGGGGAGCAGGGATGGATGGAGGGAGGAAGGAAGGTTATGTGTAGGATATATATTCCTCTCCGCATCTGCCACTCTCCACAAAACCTACACTGGCTTCCATTCCCCTACAGAATCCTATTCAAACTCATCACCCTCACATGCAAGGCCATCTCTAATTCCACTGCTCCCTACATCTCCAACCTCATCTCCCTACGCCGTCTCCGGTAGGCCAATGACCGTCACCTCTCCTCTAACATGGTCACTGCATCCCATGCGCAAATTCAAGATTTTGCCCGTGCTGCCCTCCTACACTGGATCAAGCTCCCCGCTCTATTCCTCTCCCCAACCTTGCAAAGCTTCAGACGGGCACTGAAAACCCACCTGTTCATCAAAGTGAACCCTTCCACATAACCAAATCTCAAGGCCACTCTCCCAACGCAAGACCTCATGCCTTGACCATTTCTGCCTCGCTTACTTCCTGCCATCAGGCCAACTTCTGCTTACTCGCACCTCATGTCACCTGTCTGTCTTCCCCCTCCCACTAGAGTGGGAGCTCCTTGGAACAGGGCCCTCTTCTCTCCTGTTCTGACAAACCTCTTCTCTTGTACTTCAATTGCAGCTCTCTCCTACGTAGCGACTGTCTATACCTGTCTCTCGCTCGTATCTGTTTATCTCTTTCAACGGCTGCCCACCCCTAGTAGTACGCCAATTACTCCTTTGCTTCATTACAGCTCGGCTGTAGTATGTACTGAGAACTGTGGCGCTAAATGTTACCTGTGCTCTGTTCTAATTTTTCCGTTCCTTTAATGATAAGTTCTGTGTACCCTGTATTGTTCTAATGCATTCCGTATGTACGGTGCTGCGAAACACTTGTGACGCCCTATAAATAACACGTAATAATAATAATAATAATAATAATAGATGAAAAACCAGTTAAGCACAGATTGTAGTTTATTCTTAGCCTACTAACATAACAGTACTACTGAAATTCAATAATCACGTATTACAAATTGAATGGGAAACAAATCAACATGTGATATTCGCCACTGAAACAAAGAAAAAAGTGCATTTAAATTTTTTTAAATTAGATGGGACGGAAAACCTATTACGGAAATACAAAAAAAACAGTACAATACAAAAAGAAAAGGAAATAAGGTTAGCAAAATTTAAAGATTGAAAATAGATTGCAAATCACGGCACATCCAAGCCCTGAATGTTTTTCAAGCACATAAGCAGTAAGTAAATGAAAAAGGTATAATATAGGATCACAAAATAAATATAGAAAAAATAAATATAGAAGGTAGATTGTCTTGATCTGTTGAGGTCTGAAACAATTATCCTGTACAGTGGGGGTCATTCCGAGTTGATTACTCGCTAGCAGTTTTTAGCAGCCGTGCAAACGCTATGCCGCCGCCCACTGGGAGTGTAGTTTAGCTTAGCAGAAGTGCGAACGGTTGTTTCGCAGAGCGCCTGCAAAAAATTTGTGCAGTTTCAGAATAGCTCAAAACCTACTAAGCGCTTACAATCACTTCAGACTATTCAGTTCCGGATTTGATGTCACACACCCGCCCAGCGTTCGCCCAGCCACGCCTGCGTTTTTCCGAACACTCCCTGAAAACGGTCAGTTGCCACCCAGAAATGTCCACTTCCTGTCAATCACTATGCGGCAACCAGTGCGACTGAAATGCATTGCTAGACCCTGTGCAAAACTGCATCGGTTGTTGTGCCCGTACGCCGCGTGTGCGCATTGCACCGCATATGCATGCGCAGAACTGCCATTTTTTAGCCTGATCGCTGTGCTGCGAACAAATGCAGCTTGCGATCAACTCGGAATGACCCCCCGTATGTTTTGTTTTGGTGACTTGTAAGGTTCTTTTCTCACAAACTAAATCATTTAGGTTTTTTTTTAAGATCTTTAATTCCCTTTAATTATGGACCCTCTTAAGTTTTCCTGCAGCTTTCTTACAGTGTGGTACTTAAATCTGTAGGGGTCATTCCGACCCGTTCCCACGCTGCAATTTTTCGCAGCCAGTGCGAACGGGTCAGAACTGCGCATGCGCACGGGCGGCAATGTGCAGGCGTGTCGGTCGCCGGCGCCGGCCATCCCCACGGAGCGACGGACCTTATGAAGAAGCCGTTTGCAACGGCGAATGCAAGAAGATTGACAGGCAAAAGGCGGATCTGGGCGACAACTCACCGTTTTCGAGGAGTGTCCGGAAAAACGCAGGCGTGCCCAGCCATTGAAGAGGAGGGTTCCTGACGTCAGCTCCAAGCCGGATTATCGCAGCAGGTGAGTAAGTCCTGAGCTGTGCAAAAATTGCACAAACTTTTGTATGTGCGGCTCTCTGCACAGCGGATCGCAGCCCTGCACAGCGATGGTATCCGTTTGGATGGTCGACCATGTTATGGTCGACAGTCATTAGGTCGACCACTATTGGTTGACATTGACATGGTCGACATGGATACACGGTCGACACATGAACAGGTCGACATGAGTCTTAAAAAATATATATATTTTGTGGAACTTTTCCATACGTTACGATCCAGGTGGACTACGATTGGGAACGGTAATCTGTGCCGAGCGCAGCGGTAGCGTAACGAGGCACCTTGCCCGAAACATGGCGAGCGAAGCGAGCCATGCGAGGGGACGCGGTGCACTAATTGGGGTTCCCTGTCACTTTACGCAAAAAACGACACAAAAAACCCCTCATGTCGACCTTTTCATGTGTCGACCATTTTCATGTGGCGACCATTTGTCCATGTCGACCATGCCAATGTCGACCAATAGTGGTAACCTAAGGACTGTCGACCATAGCATGGTCGACCATTCATACCGGAACCCACAGCGATCCCCCCCCCCCCCTATAGGCGGCGATTACCTGGTTGCAGCAGTGCTAAAAGTAGCCTGCGTGCGACCAGGTCGGAATGAGGGCCTGTATCCTCTGCTCAGATCTAGGTGCTCCTACTTGTGATCCCGGTTTTGTCATTTCTGAGTCTATTATAATGAATTAATTTGCTACTACAATTACATTTATGTGACTCATTGCAATAGAATCGGGTTCCATGTATATATTATTTTTTTAAACAACTTTTTTTAATTGTCTTTTTTAATATGTATATCTTTATTTTTCTAAAATAACATAAATTAAAGAGAGTATGGAAGTAAATAAAGGTTCCCCTGTTTACACCGACCTGCCCTATTCTTTGAACGTGTTGGAAGCCCCTCCTGTGGGGCTTTGCTTTGTCTTCTTTGTAATAAGGGCATGACGTATATTCTTTTTAGAAATAATAAAGTGAAGCATTACTCACATTGCCATCACCCCAGTGAAGTCTTTGCATAACATAATGTATACAAGTCATTAATCACCTTATTGTAGCTCCGCAAATCAATCACTTACATGAATAACACTTTTTTAGTCAACCTTTTGTTAATGAAAATGCAAATTACAAGATATTAACTCGGGAACCTGAACGTCTGCCCACACTGTTGCTGCTGTAATAAACTTACATCTGAGGTCGCTACGTTTCGTGGCGATAGTCCATGATAAATGTAAATATTATCCTCTGGAAACTATAGTGAGTAAAGCACAAGTGTGAGTGTGTTGACAAAGATGAAATTATATAATGGTGATCCTTGTTATTTTTAAAAAGAAACATTTCCATTTACTCTTTAAGCGGTTTTACACTCAGCTTCAAATGAGAGAGGATTTAATTCATTATGCAATGAATTAAATGGCGAAAATGGGTACGTTTATTCCAACATCATCCTTAGGATGCCCCAAGCAGTGGTCTACTAACTGAAGCTAGCTGACCCAAAGCCGGCCTTAGGCATAGGCCGAGGGCATTTGGTATGCTTAGGGGCACCAGCAGCTTCTGCTGATTAAAATGATATGCGGCATGCCTATATTCTGTGTGTGACTGCGGCTGTATCTGCATACGAAATGCTATGTTGCAGTGTATTCCTGGAAATCACTGTAATGTAGCATTTCATATGCAGATACAGCCACAGTTGCACACAGAATATAGGCATGCTGCATATCATTTTAATCAGCAGAAGCCACATAGTAATGCAAATAATATGATGCATTTTCATAAACAAAAGGCGCACGACGTTAGCAGGGCTGCCAGCTGACTCATGCCAGGCATCTCCTGCAGAACTAGCGGCGGTGCTAGGGGGCACCAGCCAAAATCGTGCCTAGGGCATCATATTGGTTAGGGCCGGCTCTGTGCTGACCCACCCCCTAAGCTTGACATCATGATGTCACAGGTTCAGGGGGTGGGGCCGCCCCTGCAACGGCACTGCTCTCAGCGTTTTTGCCCATTTTGTGCACTGAACCAATAACCAGTCTATACATTCACTAAAGGTAAGCAACGTCCCTGAGGCACTAAGGAACGGCCTAGTGCCTCAATAATGTCACTAGATCCAGGCGCCGTAATATCTGAAATCTCAAATGGCTGAATTTGCAAAGCTCGCTCCTATTTAGTTGGTAGCTGCTGCGTGTTTCTTCTCCCGTCGCTGTGCGATTCAGTAGTCTATTAAATATGAAAATAAATTAAAATGCAAGAAAGATGTAATGATAAACAAAGACAAATGTGTTGTATAATTAGGGGAGGGTGTGTTTGGGGCCCACACAACAGCCCGTGCATGCTTAGCCAAGCTGAAAATTAATATGCGGCAGGATACTTTACTTAATTTTCTTCAAAATGTCTGTGGGGAAATAAGATATTAATTAAATATGGGCCTGTTGTGCGCTATGTGGCAGAAATCCATGTAGATTACAATACATTAACTATATGTGATCGTCACCAGTGACGATCCCCAGCAACCAATAGCATACCATTCTCAGGATCACATGGGGCGTCGGAGATCTGCTAGTGGAATATCCAGGAACATGGCGTGTAGTGTTAATCCCAATGTGACATATCATATTATGACAGAGCTCACTGCTCATTGATTAAAGATGAATTCATTACTGGAACCACAGGGGATACAGAACCTGAGTTTTCAGCAGTTTATGTGTTGAACAACGAGCCCCTCTCGCTTTGGTTCAGGCTCAGTTAGTTATATGAAATGACAAACTGAAACAAAGAAATGTATCTGCTGTGGGTTAGTATAGTACGGACGGTAGGTCTTTAGTGCAAAACTAAGGAGCACTGTTGTAGGGGGTAAACACCGATAGTGCATTTTATCGGTGTTCAGACTGGTCCTTCTGGGGCAGATGTATTAAGCCTGGAGAAGGCATAAAGTGATAAGTGCAAGGTGATAACGCACCAGCCAATCAGCTCATAACTGTCAATTTACATATTGGAGCTGATTCGCTGGTGCATTATCACCTCGCACTTATCACCGCTTTATCACTTCTTTATGCCTTCTCTAATCTTAATATATCTGCCCCTTTATTAGAGAAAGAAGAGAAAGAAACGAATATAACAAGCTAAGGGGTCTATTCATGAAGCAGTGAAAGGTGTGGAGAAGTGAGCCAGCGGAGAAGTTGCCCATGGCAACCAATCAGCTGCTCTGTGTAATTTTATAATATGCAAATTAGAAATGTTACTTCAATGCTGATTGGTTACCATGGGCTACTTCTCCACTGGCTCACTTCTCCACACTCTTCACTGCTCCATGAATAGACCCTTTATTTTGGAGACATGGGGGTAAATTTACTAAGGTGGGAGATTTTTAGAACTGGTGACGTTGCCCATAGCAACCAATCAGATTCTACTTAACATTTGTCTAGCTGCTTCTAGAAGATATTAGATACAATCTGATTGGCTGCTATGGGCAACATCACCAGTTCTAAAAATCTCCCACCTTAGTAAATTTACCCCCTGGGGCCTAATTCTGAGTTGATCGCAGCAGCAAATTTGTTAGCAGTTGGGCAAAACCATGTGCACTGCAGGTGGGGCAGATGTAACATGTGCAGAGAGATTTAGATTTGGTTGGGGTGTGTTCAAACTGAAATCTAAATTGCAGTGTAAAAATAAAGCAGCCAGTATTTACCCTGCACAGAAACAATATAACCCACCCAAATCTAACTCTCTCTGCACATGTTACATCTGCCCCACCTGCAGTGCACATGGCTTTGCTCATCTGCTAACAAATTTGCTGCTGCGATCAGGTCTACAAAACACAAAAAACTAGTGTATTGCGCTCGATGCACTGATTAAATAAATAAATAAATAAATCTCTACAATTGTGTGTCTGCTTTTCCTCAAATTAACACACATGGAACTTGCTTTTGTAAAATCCAACAAGAACTTTTTAATAATGGCACACAAATATATGACATAAATACCAAGATTAAATGAGATAAAACACACTGAGGAATTCGCTTTAGCTATCTTAGACACAAGTTAGTTTGGTAGTAATAGTGTCCTTAAGCAATATCAGATAGACCGCAACAGTGTATCATGGCCCTCATTCCGAGTTGTTCGCTCGCTAGCTGTTTTTAGCAGTATTGCACACGCTAAGCCGCCGCCTACTGGGAGTGAATCTTAGCATCTTAAAATTGCGAACGATGTATTCGCAATATTGCGATTACACATCTCGTAGCAGTTTCAGAGTAGCTTCAGACTTACTCGGCATCTGCGATCAGTTCAGTGCTTATCGTTCCTGGTTTGACGTCACAAACACACCCAGCGTTCGCCCAGACACTCCTCCGTTTCTCCGGCCACTCCCGCGTTTTTTCCGGAAACGGTAGCGTTTTTTCCCCACACGCCCATAAAACGGCCTGTTTCCGCCCAGTAACACCCATTTCCTGTCAATCACACTACGATCGCCTGAGCGAAGAAAAAGCCGTGAGTAAAAATCCAAACTTCATAGCAAATTTACTTGGCGCAGTCGCAGTGCGGACATTGCGCATGCGCACTAAGCGGAAAAACGCTGCGATGCGAAGAAATTTTCCGTGCAAACGACTCGGAATGACCTCCCATGTAAAGTGCTAAACAGACATGCCTCGTCAGTTACATAAATGCATCTAAGTTTGCAACTGTTACTACTGCCTGTAAGAATTTGTATGTAATGTGTCCAATCCTCCTGCTACTGGCGTCCCAGTGCAGAGGAATACTGCTTTGAAATATATTTACCCGAACCAGCGGGATTGTCCACACACACAGCGCAGATCTCCAGAAGGATATCCTTATGGCATGCAGCCACAGCGTCCGCCGCCGGCACTATTGGTGGTGCAGTGTAAAACTCTGTCCTGGCGGGTGGGTGCGGACGCTATAAGTGCCGTCAATCAGCGTACTTATTTGGATAAATGGTAGAATGTGCAAGGAGATGTCCTTATGGCATGCTGCGATCAGGTCTGAATTAGGCCCATCAAACGCAGTCATTGTGGGACTGATACATTGTTAAGCTCACGCCCAGTGCGTAGCCCGGCTTGTGGCTCTGCACGGCGCATGCTCAGAAAATCAGCTACGCAGGTTGAAGCGTATTGGTCCTTACCGTTATCAGTGAAGTAGGGTTGTTCTGTCTAACGATGGCAAGTGCGTGCCACACAGCCCTGCCAATATTAGCAATTGCATCTGTTCAGAGGATTGCACCTGCCAGCTGGTGGTGCTGGTGATAATGATTTGTCGGAAAATAGTCGCATTTTTGACGTGTGCAGAGGCGTACACAACCTGTGTGTTTCCTATGTGCACAAATACACTTTTGTTGTTTGAAAGTTTCTTATGAGTTTCTTATATCAAATATACGTCCAACTCTGAATTGACTCCCATTGTGGGGCAGATGTATCAAGTGTTATATAGTGAGATAAAGAGGAGAGAGAGAAAGTACCAACCAATCAGTCTAACGGTCATTTCACAGGCTGTGCTGATTGGTTGGTACTTTATCTCTCTCCACAGTTGGATATATGGGAGTGATTCCGAGTTGATCGCTAGCAGCCGTTGGTCGCTGCGTAGCGATCATTGAAAAAAATGGCTAATCTGCACATGCGTATGTACCTCAACGCGCACGCGCATCGTACGGGTACAAAGTCCTTTGTGGTTTTGCACTGGATCTAGCGACGATTCCAATCGCACAGTCGAACGCAAGGAGATTGACAGGAAGTGGGCGTTTATGGGTGTCAACTGACCGTTTTCTGGGAGTGTTTTGAAAAACGCAGGCGTGGCCGGGCGTTTGCTGGGTGGGTATCTGATGTCATTACCTTGTCACTCGTCGAGGCAATCATCGCACAGGATAAGTAACTACAGGGCTGGTCTTGTTTTGCACAAAATGTGTTTGCAGGCGCTCTGCTGCACAGGCGTTCGCACTCCTGCAAAGCGAAAATATACTCCCCCCGTGGGCGGCGACAATGCGTTTGCACGGCTGCTAAAAACTGCTAGCGAGCGATCAACTTGGAATGACTTGAAGATGATTTCCCCTTAGTAACAGCAGCAGATTACATTTTTATTTTTGCATGCAGGATAAATACTGGCAGCTCTTGCATGTAGCCTACAAATGCTGGCCAGCTTTATATTTGCACTGCAGTTAAGAGTTTGGTTAATACATGCCCCTCCCAAACTCGATATCTCTCTGCACATTTGAAATCTGCCCCACCTGGAGTGCAACATGCTTTATCCCGGGTGCAAATCTGCTGCTTTTATTTGCTTTCGTCCCAACTCTGAGTCAGCCTGAACCTTATAACCTAATAACAGGACACGTGTTCCCTGTCACAGAGAGAACAAGAGCTTCTGTAGTAGTAAACATTTGTCTGCAACTTTCAGCACCAGCTGATCCCAAGGTCTTCCTGGTCATAGCACAGAACATTCAGATTAGACAAAAGACATTTCATTCTGTTTTATACTGACATCAAGTGTGCAGTGAAGAATACGGCTGTAACGCGCTTTTAGAAAGTCACTGATGTTTGGCCCCAAAAACGGCTATGACACACATGCATTTTGCCGCCAACCCCCGTAATCGCCCCCAAACGGTCCCTTCCTACCAATCACTCTGTGTTAAAAATCTCATTGCGAGTGACAACGCAAAGTACTTTGGTGCGTGCGCTGTGCGATTGCGGTACGTACCAGTCTGATAATAATCTCTCAGTTGCGTGAACATCGGCATTGCATACAAACATTAACCAGGCCCAGAGGGTAAGGGCCGGGTGTAATGGAGTCTGAGTTGGCCGGAGGTGCCGGTTGCCAGCAGAACTCGGACATTTTATTAAAGCAGCAAAAGTATGCCTTGTATAAGATTGCCGCTTTAAAAAATGTCAGAGTTCGGATGGCAAGCGGCACCTCCGGCAAACTCTGACTCATTTCATCCGGCCCCAAATACATACCTCCCAACTGTCCCAATTTTCGTGGGACAATCCCTTTTTTGGGGACTGTCCCACTGCCCCACCCGCAGTTGGGAGGCTCCTGCACTCGCTGAATAGATGCTGTGCGCATGCGCACAGCATCTATTCACTGGAGACAGAATGAGAGGGGGCATGCCAGCAGCTCATGGAGTGACTAAAACGGGGGCGTAGCTCGCGATCACGAGCCCTCCTGAGATACCACGCCCCCTTTTACATACCCAATGCCCCTTTTCTGAGCGCAGATGTACCTCCTTACCCGGCCATAAAGTTGGGAGATATGCAAATGTGTACTGATCAATCTAGTGTAAAGGTATACAGCGAGAGCCCCAGCGTAATCTGCCAAATGCTGCTCAGGTCATAGCAAAACCTGCAATGTAGACACACTGGGAGCACTAATAATATCTTCCAGATATTCCCTGCAGTGTATACTAAATGTAGCAAACTGTGGAGAGAGATAAAGTACCAGCCAGTCAGCTCTGAACTGTGCTTTTTCACACACAGCCTTAAACATGCCAGTAAGGAGCTGACTGTCTCTCTCTACTTTATCTCTCTCCAAACTTTGATACATTATCCTGTAACTCTTTGTATTGTGCTGGGTACACATTGGGTCCAATTCAGACCTGATCGTTGTGCGAAATCGCACAGCGGGCGATAATTATCGAATGACTGCGCATGTGTGTGCACCGCAATGTGCACGCGCGTCACCAAACAGCAACAGGATGGCACGAAAAAATTTTATCGCACAGAGTTCGCAAGGTGATTGACAGGAAGCGGATGTTTGTGGGTGGTAACTGTCCGTTTTCTGGGAGTGTCAGGGCAAACGCAGGCGTTCCCAAGCGTTTTCAGGGCGGGTGTGTGACGTCAGCTCTAGCCCCGATCAGCCTGATTTCCTCGCACTGGAGGAGTAAGTATTGAGCTACACACAGACTGCACTCACTGCACAGAATGGGAAAAACATTTGATGGTGAGTGTGATGTGAACGGATTTGCAGCTGTCCGCTGACTGAGGGGAATTTTTGCACGGTGTACACATGCAATCGCACACTTGCACGAGGCAAATTTTTACTCCCCCTGGGCGGCGACTATCTCATCGCAGGACAGTGTAATTTGCAGCACAGCGATCAGGTATAAATTGGGCCCACTAGCAGATACTGTATATCGCCGGTTCCATTGAACGGGTGATATATCTGTAGTGCATCGGCGGGAGTGCGCAGACGATATGTCGGTGAACGACATTGGCCCTCATTCCGAGTTGCTCGCTCGCTAGCTGCTTTTAGCAGCTTTGCACACGCTAAGCCGCCGCCTACTGGGAGTGAATCTTAGCTTTGCAGAATTGCGAACGAAAGATTCGCATAATTGTGAATAGAAATTTCTATGCAGTTTCTGAGTAGCTCGACACTTACTCTGCCACTGCGATCAGTTCAGTCAGTTTCGTTCCTGGTTTGACGTCACAAACACACCCAGCGTTCGCCCAGACACTCCCCCGTTTCTCCAGCCACTCCCGCGTTTTTCCCAGAAACGGCAGCGTTTTTCTTCACACACCCATAAAACGGCCAGTTTCCGCCCAGAAACACCCACTTTCTGTCAATCACACTCCGATCACCAGAACGAAGAAATTTCTTCGTTAAGCCGTGAGTAAAATACCTAACTTTTTGGCAAATTTACTTGGCAAAGACGCGCTGCGAACATTGCGCATGCGCAGTTTGCGACAAATCTCTCCGTTGCACAAACCACTAACGAGCGTCAACTCGAAATGAGGGCCCTAGTTCACAGACATATTACGTCAGCTCTACAGCACAGCCAATGCCTGATTTATCTGCATATATATCGGCGCATCTGGCGGTGTGTACGGGTGATCCGTCGACTTCCCACACATTTGCTGCTGGGACCGCCGGTGACTGACATCACAACTGAGCAAGCACATTTAAGTGACACATCCGTCAGAGTGTATATGCACTTACTGTACCAATTGTTAGGTCGGCAACGACCCGTCGGCTGGGTGTGTACCCGGCATTACTGTGGGGACAGGAATTTGAAATGAATGAAGCCTCTGACTGTTTTCATGACATGCAGTAAATAAAGTTTACAAAATGGGAGATGTATTAAACTTCTGAGCAAGAGAGAAAGTGGAGAAGTGACCCACCCAACCGGCTTCTAGCTATCATTTATCTAGCACAGTCTATGAAATGACAGACATGATTGGTTGCTATGGGCAACCTTAACACTTTCTCTCTCTTGAATGTTTAATACATGTCCCCCAAAGAGAGATGCATCTGAAGATATATTTATTTTTCTCAGATTTGGGCTTACTGCTGTCTCCCTGCAGTAGCTCACACTTACTAATGCTGTACAGAATGGCTCCGTCATTTCTATGTGTCAGTAAATTAAAGAATGACTTTCCCTCTTGCCTTAGAACTTTTATGAGCCAGTCTGCAATGTGAGCACCAAGCGTCCGCATGGCAGCTGTACATATGCCTCTTAGGGATGTGCATATAAGGCCGTGGACACAGCTGAAATGTAGACATGATAGACTGGCGACAGACCAGCCCTGGCAGTGTAGCAGTGACTGGCAGTCACGGTGTCTCCTGGGTCCTGGAGGTCACGTGTGGAGAAGTTACAGCACAGAGCTCATATGGGGGTCATTCCAAGTTGATCGCTAGCTGCATTTGTTCGCTGTGCAGCGATGAGGCAAAAAAAATGGCACTTATACGTATGCGGCGCAATGCGCACGCGCGACGTACTATTACAACGAACTATGTCGTTTCACACAGGGTCTAGCGAAGCTTTTCAATCGCACTGGTGGCCACAGAGTGATTGATATGAAGTGGACGTTTCTGGGTGGCAACTGACCGTTTTCAGGGAGTGTTCGGAAAAACGCAGGTGTGTCAGAAAAAACGCAGGAGTGGCTGGGTGAACGCAGGGCGTGTTTGTGACGTCAAAACAGGATCTGAACAGTCTGAAGTGATCGCAAGCGCTGAGTAGGTATGGAGCTACTCTAAAACTGCACAAAAAAAATTGTAGCCGCTCTGCGAACCTTTCGTTCGCATTTCTGCTAAGCTAAAATACACTCCCAGTGGGCGGCGGCTTAGCGTTTGCACGGCTGCTAAAAACTGCTAGCGAGCGACCAACTCGGAATGACCATCATGGTGCAGTGGTTCTGCTAAGTAATCTTCCCCTATCCCTAATTCAGAGGTTCCCAGACGCGGTCCTCAAGGCACCCCAACGGTCCAGGTTTTAAATGTATCCATGCTTGGCCGCAGGTGACTTAATTAGCACCTCAGTCACTTTGATTTAACCATCTGTGCTGAACCATGGCTATACCTAAATCCTGGACTGTTGGGGAGCCTTGAGGACCGTATTTGGGAACCTCTGCCCTAATCCCTGACCCTAGCCCTCCCTCTATTGCCTAACCCTACTTTCCCTCCCCCACATCCTAACCCTAATGTTGACATTCTGAGAATGTCCAGTTTTTAAATGTCGACATTTCTGATATCAAGATTGTGCAAATGTCAACATTCTGAGCGCGTTGACCTGTTCCCTGTCAACATTTCAGCATTGTCGACATAACTGTCTTCATTGGGATGTTGTCATTATGACTGCATCCTGCCTCTTAGGGTCCATGAACAACAATGAGACCCCCTGGGACATGGGTTGCCTATTTCAGAATGTGTGAAATCTCCCGGTGGTGTATAAAATAAAAGTATTATCGGGGAAGAAGATGGCGAGGGGTTAATGTTATGTTTCCGCTCTGTGAGAATGTCACTGCAGTAGAATGTCCCCTTATGACTGATTTTGGACTGCCGGTAACAAGGCTGGAGATCTGCACAGAGCTGGTCTTGTATCTTCAATCAGCCTTTCAGCGTTCTGCACAACAGAAAGCCGTGCCGGCGTTTGAAGAGGTTCCCTTCCCCTTGATAAGATGAAGGATAGCATTTGAAATCAGTGTTCTCTATTTTTCATCTCGCTGTGTAAATGTATACTCAACGTAAATGAGAAAGAGAAGGAGTTTCTGAGATGAACAGCAGCAACGGCCTTCTATGAGGGTCGGCGTAAGATGCTCACATTCTGTCTGTGTGCTACCTCCTTAGTAATGGTAATTAGGGTCTTCTCTTCTTGGAGAACACTATTTACATGCCAGCCTTATCAGTCATTGCTCTACGCACCGGCACGTGAGTGGGTGTCGGTACAGAGCTTCCCGCCACGAGTCACCGGATGGAAATTCTCAGCACTAGTCTGTATTTTGCTCCCGTCTAACCAGAGTGTCAGTTATTGATTAGATACTGTATAGGTCAGTGATGGCTAACCTTGACACTCCAGCTGTTGTTGAACTACATATCCCAGCATGCGCCCTGCATCAGTTTTGTTATTTGGCCATGCTAAAATGGATGCAAGGCATGCTGGGATGTGTAGTTCAACAACAGCTGGAGTGTCAAGGTTAGCCATCACTGGTATAGGTTGATTGAAGTTGAGTGCGTAGTGCCAGAGATACATGGGCTGAATGTGTGGCACGCACTGCCCACGTCGGACACAGTGGTGTGGTTTTGTTTCTTCTTCCCATGCGTCCAGACTTGTGACTGTGGTGGCCGCATGCTCTGGCACACCCAAGACATTCCCCCTGAACGGATCTTTTTTGCATGCACCTCCCAGTCAGCACCCATGGTTTTTCTGCCACCTTTCTGATACCACCTGTCTGGAAAGCAACAGCGCCTCTGTGTGTCCACTCTGTGTAATGCATGCGCCATACGGAGTTTCAGAATTTTTGCACATGCACAGTAGCAAAAACTTGCTCAACTGCGGATTACGTGCGATTCCACATCAAGCATTGGCCCTCATTCCGAGTTGATCGCTTTGATCGAGTTGATGGCTTGCTAGCTACTTTTTGCAGCCGTGCAAACGTATAGTCGCCGCCCACGGGGGAGTGTATTTTCACTTTGCAAGTACAGCCGAGCGGTACGAAAAAGTTTTTTGCAGCTTCTGAGTAGGTCTGAACTTACTCAGCCCTTGCGATCACTTCAGCCTGTCCGGTCCCGGAATTGACGTCAGACACACGCCCTGCAAACGCCTCGACACGCCTGCGTTTTCCCTACCACTCCCAGAAAACGGTCAGTTGACACCCATAAACGCCTTCTTCCTGTCAATCTCCTTGCAATCGGTTGTGCGAATGGATTCGTTGCTAGAAGCATTGCACAGCAACGATGCTGTTTGTACCCGTACTATGCGCGTGCGCATTGCGGTGCATACGTATGCGCAGTAGTAACCTGATCGCTGTGCTGCAAAAAACGGCAGCGAGCGATCATCTCGGAAAGAGGGCCATTATATTGAAACATAAGTAACAAAAACTGCAGATGTATTTGGGTAATAAAAAAATTCTCAAAATGATTTTAAAGGGTCTACTTACTATACTAAGATAAAGTGGAGAGAGATAAAGTACCAACCAACCAGCCCCTGTCATTTTTCAAATACAGCCTGTAACATGGCAGTTAGTAACTGAGGGGCAGATGTATTAAGCCTGGAGAAGTGGTAAAGCAGTGATGAAGCAGTGATAAGTGCAAGGTGATAACACACCAGCCAATCAGCTCCAATATGTAAATTGACAGTAGCTGATTGGCTGGTGCATTATCACTTCCCACTTATCACTGCTTTATCACTTCTCCAGGCTTAATACATCTGCCCCTGATAGGCTGGTACTTTATATCTTGCCCAGTACAGTCTTAACCTTCAGTATGTGATTTTAGAGAGGAGGGGAAGATGACAGCTGACTATTCCACGCTCTTGTTACTTTAGCTTTTTATGGTGATATCAGAGGCAGTAGCCTGAATTGATACATTGTACTGATAGATGTATAACCTGTCTGATACAATGTTCTGTCACCTGGCCCAGCTCTCCTGCATGGATTTTGTTAAACTGTCTGAAACATCACAATAACTTGTATTGGTTCTAAACATATTTCTTCCACAGTGTTGTACAGTACATGACTGATGTCTGAGCCGGGCTCATCTATACCAAAAGCCCAAATTAGATGCATGTATAAATTAACATGACAAGCTAGAGCTGAATCCATGGGGGTCCAGCTAATATTTAACCACGTTATCCATTACTCACGGCGGCCCTGAACGTGATTCTCTCCATCAATATGGAATGAAAGTAAACAGCACAGCAGCGCTGCATACACCAAGGTCGTTAGATAAATCTTCTATACATAAAATATTTGTAGATGGCTCCGAGCTCGTCGCAGCATCTGACTGATGCATACTGCAGGTTGTGTTGAATTTCCAGGTGCATTTTTAACCTGTGCTAGTCCTATACTCTATGCAGATTTTATTATATATATATATATATATATTTTAACAGAATTTTTTCCCCTTTTATACCTCACATGGGAAGCAGGATGATAATTGTTTTGATCTAGATATTCAGAGGTCAGGCCAATCACACTAGTTGCACCTCATGTGGTGTGTGTCGGCAAATTGGATATACAGCCAGTGTCTACAGGCAGCACATATGTGGGCATTGAGCAATGGATATCACATGTTGGGAACCGGTTGCTGATTAAACGCACAGCCACTGTGTTAAGAATCAAGCAGAATTTTTTTTTTTTTTTTTTTTTTGTGGCATCATTATATAGAGTCTTCTAATCATCGTATCTGGTTGAACCATCCAGAAAGTTGCAGACTTGCGTAGATTGTTTTGTGGATAATCCAGGCTTGGTTCCACAGTTGACAAGGCCGCCATTCAGTAAATATTTCACCTTGATAGTTCTGGACTCTAACTAGGCTGTAGCATGCAGAAGCTTGTCTAGAATGTTCTGGTTGAGTACATTGCTGTCATTGCACTATAAGGTCAACTGTTCAAGCTTTTCATAGAGTATCTCCACAGTCAACATCACGTGGCCTCATCTCAAGACCACCCATGTTGTTACAGTGCACGTTTTCAGCATTTAACTTTTTAATACGTTGTGTTTTCTTGAATTCTAGAGCCCCCCATAGGACAGATGCACCCCCCTCACGGTGTGACCCCTCAGAAGAACAGCAATCTCTTGGTGATTATCGTGGTCACTGTTGGAGCCATCACCATCCTAGTGGTGGTCATAGTTGCCGTCATCTGCACAAGGAGGTCTTCTGCGCAGCAGAGGAAGTAAGTCATTTTCGTGCAACATCTCAAACACCCAATATACCCTTTTGAGATTTTCCTACAAGACATAGTTATATTACAATTCTGCAATGGTTATAAAGTAGGCAAAACACTAGAACAGCAATATTTAGCCAAACATCCTTAAGATAGGTCACGGAAGGACAAAATTAGGCCAAAGACACAGAGGGGCAGATATATTAACCTGTAGAAGTGATAAACCAGTGATAAGTGCAAGGTGATAACGCACCAGCCAATCATTACGGATTTGAAAAATGACAGTTAGGAGCTGATTGGCTGGTGCGTTATCACCTTGCGCTTATCACTTCTTTATACCGTCTCCAGGCTCAATACATCTGCCCCAGAGTTTTCCAATAACTGTGTCACCACCCAATCATGAAAATGGTCTACAAGAGAACGATCCAAAGGTTACCTCCCCTTTATTCTGCCTTTATTCCTCACTCAGTTGACATTAATGATAGCTCCTTCATGCAGCCGCATCAAATACATACATTCGTTGAGACCTCCAATAAAGCAGTATACACTACGTATCAGCTGTGATTTGCTGCTGGATGCTACTGGAGGCATTTTAATTTGTAATCCTATAAATATCCCTCCCAATGTTTTATCCTTCTCCATAAACAACGGCTGGTGTTGTGTGCCCTGGTGTAATTTTGGCTTGGGATCGGCAGCGGCAGAGTGTTGCGGCAATGCTGCATTTAGCATCCAACAAAAGAGAGAAAAAAAAAGCTTTGGAATTTGTTAAGAATTATATCTGAAATGACTTCTTTCTGAAAACAGTCCAAGGCGGCCCTTACCTAGCAGCTGGCAGAGTAACAAGACAGCGGATAAGAAGTAAGAGGCTGAATTTCAGCGCACAGTCAATTTAGCTGTTTGGCAGGGAAAAAAGAAAACAACCTTTTCTGACTTTAGGCTGTGTACTGTGCCGGCTTAAGAATATTGTGATATGTTTTCTTTAACCATTAAAGGCTTACAAGCTGTACTAACATGCAATACTGTATGACCCCTTCTGCGTACTGATTGATCACAATCTTATAACAAACAGACAATGGGGGTCATTCCGAGTTGATCGTAGCTGTGCTAAATTTAGCACAGCTACGATCATTCACACTGACATGCGGGGGGACGCCCAGCACAGGGCTATTCCGCCCCGCATGTCAGTGCCCCCCCCCCCCCCCCCCTCAGAAGTGCAAAGGCATTGCACAGCGGTGATGCCTTTGCACTTCAAGAGTAGCTCCCGACCAGCGCAGCTTTAGCGTGCTGGCTGGGAGCTACTCATCGCTCCCCGCCTCGCAGTGGCTGCGTGTGATGTCACGCAGCCGCTGTGGCCGCCCCTCCGTTCGGTCCGGCCACGCCTGCGTTGGCCGGACCACTCCCACGATACGGCGGCCAAACGCCGCCATTTCGCCCCCTCCCACCCAGCGATCGCCTCTGCCTGTCAATCAGAGGCGCCTAAGAGGAGACCGTTATTAAAGATACTAGAGGAGGCTCTAGTATCTTTAATAACAATCTCCTCTGAGGCGGCGGCCATTTTGGGAGGGACGTTTTCAATTTAAGCAGGCAGTCGCGAACAGTCTGCTCTGCAGCGGCTGAAGCAGTGGCGGCCGGGTGGTGGGGGGAGAACCCACTGACAGAGCAGAACCCTCACAAGAAGCAAGACCTTCACAACAAGCAGGTACTGAATAATTAATGGGGGGGGGGGGGGGGTCATATTATAGTGACAAGGGCATTAATGTTGGGGATATATTATGTTGTCAGGGGCATTACTGTGGGGCATAATATGGTGACAGGGGCTATGGTGTTGCTCCATATCTGCTTATGATTTATATATATATATACCGTATATACTCGAGTATAAGTCGACCCGCATATAAGCTGAGGCACCTAATTTTACCACAAAAAACTGGGAAAACTTATTGACTCGAGTATAAGCCTAGGGTGGGAAATGCAGCTCTAGCCGTACACAGCCCTCATACTGCCAGATATGCCACCACCAGGCCTACTAGCCTACTAGCACCCTGAGCGAAAACATGTAAAAGCGCCCCCCCCCCCCCCCCCATGCGCGCGCGCTCCAGGGAAAGTGGGCGTGACCTCTTGGAAAGTGGGCGTGGCCTCAGGACTTCATATTATTAGACTATAAATAAATATGTTTTCACACCCCCTCTACGCACACAATTAGCAGCCTTACACATAACAGCCACAGTAGTGTTCCTTACACACAATGTCTCCAGTATAGTGTCAGATACATATAATGTCTCCAGTATAGTGCCAGATACACAATGTGCAGTGCCAGATAGACATGATATGCCCCCCAGCAGTGCCAGCTACACGATAGTGTTCACTTTTTTGGGCAGGGAGGGCACATTTTTAAGTTAGGAGGGCAAAATGATGTACATACTGTAATGCTTGGTGCTCATTTACCTACATGGTAGAGCATGGACAGTGCGCACCGAAGGCGCGCAGCAAAAATTTAGGGGCGTTGCTTCGTGGGGAAGGTGCGTGGCCACATAATAGTGGCAATTCGCATTACACCACACAGTAGTGCAGTTAATACACACTGCACCAGGTAGAACCTCCTAGACATTTTGCGCCAGGCAGAGCACGTTAGACACTTTGCGCCAGGCAGAGCACGTTAGACACTTTGCGCCAGGCAGAGCACGTTAGACACTTTGCGCCAGGCAGAGCACGTTAGACACTTTGCGCCAGGCAGAGCACGTTAGACACTTTGCGCCAGGCAGAGTACGTTAGACACTTTGCGCCAGGCAGAGCACGTTAGACACTTTGCGCAAGGCAGAGCACGTTAGACACTTTGCGCCAGGCAGAGCACGTTAGACACTTTGCGCCAGGCAGAGCATGTTAGATACATTGCCTAGACACAGACACCTAGCGGGAACACTACATGATATGCTCCCCAGCCGTGCCAGCTACACATGACATGCCCCCCAGCAGTGCCAGTAACACATGACATGCCCCCCAGCAATGCCAGATACTTAAATGGCCACACAGTGCCAGATATGTCCCTACATAAATGCCCCCACAGTGCCAGATACAGAAAAGCCCCCACAGTGCCAGATAAATGCCCCCACAGTGCCAGATATGACCCCACAGTGCCAGATATGACCCCACAGTGCCAGATAAATGCCCCCACAGTGCCAGATATGCCGCCAGCAACACATGACATGCCCCCCAGCAATGCCAGATACATAAATGCCCCTACAGTGCCAGATACAGAAATGCCCCCACAGTGCCAGATAAATGCCCCCACAGTGCAAGATAAATGACCCCACAGTGCCAGATAAATGCCCCCACAGTGCCAGATAAATGCCCCCAGTGCCAGATAAATGTCCCCACAGTGCCAGATAAATGCCCCCAGTGCCAGATAAATGTCCCCACAGTGCCAGATAAATGCCCCCACAGTGCCAGATAAATGCCCCCACAGCGCCAGATACATAAAATGCCCCCACAGTGCAGATATGCCCCTACAGTGCCAGATACATAAATGCCCCCACAGTGCAGATATGCCCCCACAGTGCCAGATACATAAATGCCCCCACAATGCCAGATACATAAATGCCCCCACAGTGCCAGATACATAAAATGCCCCCACAGTTCCAGATACATAAATGCCCCCACAGTGCCAGATACATAAATGCCCCACAGTTCCAGATACATAAATGCCCCCACAGTGCCAGATACATAAAATGCCCCCACAGTTCCAGATACATAAATGCCCCCACAGTGCCAGATACATAAATGCCCCACAGTGCCAGATACATAAATGCCCCCACAGTGCAGATATACCCCCACAGTGCCAGATACATAAACGCCCCCTCAGTGAAAGATATACCCCCACAATGCAGACATACATGCCCCCACATTTCCAGATACATAATTGCCCCACAGTGAAAGATATGCCCCAACAGTGCCCCCACACAGAGCCCGATCCACGATACCTGTGGTTGTGGGCGGCTCTTCTAAACTCCTGTGTGCGTGGCTGCCCGGCGCCGGCGTCTAACGTCAGACGCCGGCGCCGCACAGCCACAGCCGCATACACAACACCTTAAGTTTATGCCAGGCAGCACTGCAGGCTGGCTCCAGGCACAAAGATGGCGGCGCCAGCGCGCGGCGCCCATAAAGGGTGGCGCCCTGCGCGGCCGCTCTAGTCGAACGTGCCTGGAGCCGGCCCTGGCCCCCACAGTGCCAGATATGCCCCCACAGTGCCAGATATGCCCTCACACTGCCAGATATGCCCTCACAGTGCCAGATATGCCCTCACAGTGCCAGATATGCCCCCACAGTGCCAGATATGCCCTCACACTGCCATATATGCCCCCTCAGTGCCAGATATGCCCTCACACTGCCAGATATGCCCCCACAGTGCCAGATATGCCCTCATAGTGCCTGATATGCCCTCATAGTGCCAGATATGCCCCCTCAGTGCCAGATATGCCCTCATAGTGCCAGATATGCCCCCTCATAGTGCCAGATATGCCCCCTCATAGTGCCAAATATGCCCTCATAGTGCCAGATATGCCCCGTCATAGTGCCAAATATGCCCTCATAGTGCCAGATATGCCCCCTCAGTGCCAGATATGCCCTCATAGTGCCAGATATGCCCCCTCATAGTGCCAAATATGCCCTCATAGTGCCAGATATGCCCCCTCAGTGCCAGATATGCCCTCATAGTGCCAGATATGCCCTCACACTGCCAGATATGCCCCCTCAGTGCCAGTGGGTGGGGTGTGTTCAAACTGAAATCTAAATTGCAGTGTAAGAATAAAGCAGCCAGTATTTACCCTGCACAGAAACAAAATAACCCACCCAAATCTAACTCTCTCTGCACATGTTATATCTGCCCCCCTCCCTCTGCAGTGCACATGGTTTTGCCCATTTGCTAACAAATTTGCTGTGCGATCAGATCTGAATTAGGCCCTATGTTGCCAAAATCACCCGCAGCTATATACAGTCGAGTCTTGCGGCCACATTATGAATTGCATGCAGCCCTTCTGCACCAGTCAGGCCCTACTGTGTGCCCTTACATGTCTTGGGTGGCAGAATAAAGCCTGTAATGTCCGTAGACAGCGCCACCTCTGTCAGTGTTCCAGCTGGTCTCAGTGGTTGCCGTCACGTACATCAGCTTTGGGATGCAATCACACGAAGGGGGATTAAATTTTAATTAAGTACGTACATTCCAGTTCTTCCCAAAACAAATATGTATTACTGTTCTGGGTGCTCAAAGGTTCAACTAACTAGATCAGGACTATCCATATCATAGGGGCAAACATGAGGACGGGCTTCTAGGATTAGAGACCTTTCCACATTTCCAAACGGAACGTTTCCAGTTATTCCCTTTCATCTGATGCTCGGAAGCCGGGATTTTGTGTGTTTGTACAAATTGCAATGAAACACTGCCTGGTACTGTGCGCCCGTGTGTGTAGCTGCGAGGAGCTGGCATCTTCCCTTGTGTATAACTTATACTACTTATCAGCAAGCAGCTGGTGGTAAAGTGGCATGACACCTGGCAGAGAGATCAGCAGGGTCCAACATATCATCTTTCCTGCACATCTGTATCCAGAATCCGCTCATCCTCCAGCCTGCACTGCGGGTTCTCACCCTATACTGACTTACTGTCATTACACTTATACATTTATATACAGTATCTGTACATGGGGGGCATTGTTTAGGTGTGTGGTACATACAGATATGAGATAGATATGATATGGATAAATACATACAGTACTTAGATGATTTCTAGATATAAAATTGATAGATACTGTAGATAGATAGATAGATAGATAGATAAATAGGAAGATAGATATGAGATGAATAGATAGCTAGATAGATAGATAGATTTGAGATCGATAGATATGAGATCGATAGATAAACAGATATGAGATAGATTAGTTAGATAGATAGATAGATAGATAGATAGATAGATATGAGATGACAGATACTGTTTATTGACACATGAGACAGATAGATTTGGGATCGATAGATATGAGATAGATAGATAGATAGATAGATGCTGTTTATAGACACATAGAATAGATAGATAGATAGATAGATAGATAGATAGATAGATAGATAGATAGATAGATAGATAGATAGATAGATACTGTTTATAGACACACAGAAGATAAATAGATAGATAGCTAGATAGATAGATAGATTGATTTGAGATAGATAGATAGATAGATAGATAGATAGATATGAGATGGACAGATAGATAGATACTGTTTATAGACACATATGACATAGATAGATACTGTTTATAGATATATGAGACAGATTGAGATCGACAGATATGAGATAGATAGATAGATAGCAAGATAGATAGATAGATAGATAGATAGATAGATATGAGATGGACAGATAGATAGATACTGTTTATAGACACATATGAGACAGATTTGAGATCGATAGATATGAGATAGATAGATAGATAGATACTGTTTATAGACACATAGGATAGATAGATAGATAGATAGATAGATAGTGTTTATATACACATAGAAGAGATAGGTAGGTAGATACTGTTTATAGACACATAGATAGATAGATAGATAGATAGATAGATAGATAGATAGATAGATAGATACTGTTTATAGACACAAAGGACAGATAGATAGGTAGATAGATAGATAGATAGATAAATTTGAGATCGATAGATAAACAGCTATGAGATAGATAGATAGATAGATAAATAGATAGATATGAGATGGACAGATAGATAGATACCGTTTATAGACACATATGACATAGATAGATAGATAGATAGATACTGTTTATTGACACATATGAGACAGATTTGAGATCGATAGATATGAGATAGATAGATAGATAGATAGATAGATAGATAGATAGATAGATAGATAGATAGATATGAGATGGACAGATAGATCTGTTTAAACATGCAGTGATTACTCCCATTCTAAAAAAAAACAAAACACAGCTCTGACCCAATCATACTCTCTAACTACCGTCCCATTTCTCAGCTACCCAGTCCCTCCAAGCTACTTGAGAGACTTGCCTACACTCGCCTTACACACTTTCTTAACTCCCACAACTTATTGGACCCACTTCAGTCAGGCTTTCGTGCCCAACACTCCACAGAGACGGCACTGACCAAAGTAGTGAATGATCTAGTCACTGCTAGATCAAAAGGCCATTACACACTACTTATTCTTCTAGATCTCTCTGCTGCTTTTGACACGGTTGACCACTCTCTTCTCATACAAACACTACAATCCCTAGGTCTTCAGGACACAGCCCTTACTTGGTTCTCATCCTACCTATCTAATCGCTCTTTCAGTGTTCACTTCTCTGATTCTACCTCCTCTTCTCTACCTCTATCAGTTGGAGTACCGCAAGGCTCAGTCTTAGGTCCTCTGCTTTTCTCTATCTATACCTCCTCTCTTGGTAAACTAATCAGCTCCTTCGGATTTCAGTATCATTTGTACGCTGATGATACACAAATCTACCTATCCTCCCCAGATTTGTCACCATCTGTATTGGCTCGTGTCACTGGATGCCTGTCTGCCATTTCATCTTGGATGTCATCTCGCCACCTCAAACTCAACATTTCCAAAACAGAATTAATTATTTTCCCACCAGCTAAGAGTAGTTATTAACCTGATATCTCCATAACTGTTGACAATGCAACTATCCACCTTACCCCACAAGCTCGTTGCCTAGGTGTCACCCTTGACTCTGAACTGTCCTTTGTTCCACACTTCAATCTGTCTCTAAATTATGTTACATGCACCGTAAAATCATATCCAAAATATGCCCTTATCTTACACAAGACACTGCAAAAACTCTAATCCATGCTCTCATCATCTCCCGCATTGATTATTGTAATAGTCTCCTTACTGGTCTTCCCAAACATAGGCTCTCACCACTTCAATCCATTTTAAATGCAGCTGCAAGGCTAATCTTCCTCGCCAGACGTTCTTCATCTGCTGATCCGCTCTTTCAGTCCCTCCATTGGTTACCGGTATTCTACCGTGTCAAATATAAAATACTTTTACTTACATACAAGGCTATTAACCAAACTGCACCATCATACATCGCCTCACTCATCTCAAAATATCTCCCTACCAGACCTTTCCGCTCTGCACAAGATCTGCGTCTCTCATCCACAAGTATTACCTGTTCCCACTCAAAATTACAGGACTTTACTCTGTGGAATGCACTCCCACACACAATAAGACTCTCCTCTAGTCTCCAAACCTTTAAACGTTCCCTGAAAACTCATCTCTTCAGACAAGCCTTCCAAATTTCAGACCCATACACATAACCTTCAATGCTTCCCTATCCAGTTACATCCCCTCTGTACAGTCCACATAACGTCTTCCAACATTGCTGGGTGATCATATCATACAACCCATTAAGAACCTAGCAATCTGGGGAACCATTATGTAACAGGTAGCATCTATCCTTGTGTATCAATGCCTATTTCCCTATAGATTGTAAGCTTGCGAGCAGGGCCTTCCTACCTCTGTCTGTCTGTCTGTCTTTCTTTGCCCAGTTTTGTTCTATAACTGTTGTTCTAATTGTAAAGCGCAACGGAATATGCTGCGCTATATAAGAAACTGCTAATAAATAAATAATAAATAATAGATAGATACTGTTTATAGACACATATGAGACAGATAGATTTGAGATCGATAGATATGAGATAGATAGATAGATAGATAGATAGATAGATAGATAGATAGATAGATAGATAGATAGATAGATAGATACTGTTTATAGACACATAGGATAGATAGATAGATAGATAGATAGATAGATAGATAGATAGATAGATAGATAGATAGATAGATACTGTTTATAGACACATAGAAGAGATAGATAGATAGATAGATAGATAGATAGATAGATAGATAGATAGATAGATAGATAGATAGATAGATAGATAGATAGATTTGAGATCGAAAGATATGAGATCGATAGATAAACAGCTATGAGATAGATAGATAGATAGATAGATAGATAGATAGATATGAGATGGACAGATACAGTAGATAGATACTGTTTATAGATACATATGACATGGATAGATAGAAACTGTTTATTGACACATATGAGACAGATTTGAGATCGATAGATAAACAGATATGAGATAGTTAGATAGACGGATAGACATGAGATGTACAGATAGATAGATAGATAGATAGATAGATACTGTTTATAGACACATATGACATAGATAGATAGATACTGCTTATTGACACATATGAGACGGATAGATTTGAGATCGATATATATGAGATAGATAGATAGATAGATAGATACTGTTGATAGATAGATAGATACTGTTGATAGATAGATAGATAGATAGATAGATAGATAGATAGATAGATAGATAGATAGATAGATAGATAGATAGATAGATACTGTTTATGGACACATAGAAGAGACAGATAGGTAGGTAGATACTGTTTATAGACACATAGGACAGATAGATAGATAGATAGATAGATAGATAGATAGATAGATAGATAGATAGATAGATAGATAGAGATACTGTAACATGAGATTATTATTCGTGTGCTTCAGGCTTATTATCATTGCTTTGTACTTGTATGGTAACAGGAAACGGGCCACACACAGTGTCAGTAAACGAAAAGGAAGCCAGAAGGATTTGAGGCCTCCCGATCTATGGATCCACCATGAGGAGATGGAAATGAAAAACATAGAAAAGCCAGCAGGCTCCGAAAACCAAGGCCGGGAATCCCCCAGGCAGAGCTGCCAGGACATCACCCCTGTCAGCCACAGCCAGTCAGAGTCACAGCTGGGCAGCAAGAGCGCCTCACATTCCGGTAACCTCCCCTTACCCTAGTAATGGTGAAGGGGGGAGCAGTGGGGGAGAGGGGGAAGGGGGGGGGGGGCGACACAAAACTCAGCACCTGATGGAATTACCTTTTACAGAAACAAATTGATAATGTATTAATGCCACCTACTGATATCTTATTCTGCTGCCATCATGTGGCCCATGCAGCCAGATTTCTCCAGGCGCCATGTGAATTAAATGTCAGCATCTTTGGCCTGAGCGGATTAAGAGATTAAATTTAGGAGACATGAGAGGATAATTGGCAGTGATTGCCAGTTACCTCCACTCTGTCCGCAGAGGCTGCACTGTGTAATGAGAAAGAAATAATGTAACTGTGGCTGCATGCCTCATCCAAATGCTCAGCGAGTAATGGGGCACGGCAACCTGTGTTGGTTATATTATACCAGGAAATCTATGAGTGTGGGTTTGCGCTGTGGTGTGAGCAGAGGTAACTGTCAATCATTTGCAATTCTCTGCTCTTCAGCTACATGAACATGTTTCCTTCAAGTAATTGATAGTTGTCTCCGCTCAAATTTGATGCATTCGTACTTCTTGTGGGCATAACATGCGCAGTACAGTTCTCTCACAGTGCCATCTGGTGGCAAAAAAAATTAATGTAGGCAATTTCAATATGACACTTCGGGGAACAAACATGATATGATGGCATGCTCCAACATAATAAATCACCCGGCATTAGACGATCACTACATCTGTAGAAGAATATATAAATTGAGTCTGAATCTAGAACTTGAGGAATATTATTTTTTAATATACTAATAAAGTCTGTTAAGGTCTCTTAAGTAAGTGATCTGTTGTCTCCAGGGCCGGATACAGATGAAGTTGGCAGCAACATTTCAACACTAGAACGCTCTCTCGCAGCCCGCCGAGCGACACGAGCCAAACTCATGATCCCAATGGATTCACAGCCCAGCAACTCTTGTAAGTGCCCAACATTTAGTACAGTACTTTTTTAAATAATGTTCTCTTTAGAGAAAACACTCATGTTTATTGCGGGTAAGGTTTAAACTCAATCTTATTCTGGAAATTTGAGGTTTCAATGTTGCCTCTCCTCTGTCTGCTACTCTGCTTCATACCATCCCCTCTCCCTTCCTGCTCCTCCACCCATCCCACTGTGCAACTCACTCAACTCCCCGCTTTGTGCAACTCACTGTGTAACTCACTCAACTCCCCGCTTTGTGTAACTCACTGTGCAACTCACTCAACTCCCCGCTTTGTGCAACTCACTGTGCAACTCACTCAACTCCCCGCTTTGTGCAACTCACTGTGCAACTCACTCAACTCCCCGCTTTGTGCAACTCACTGTGCAACTCACTCAACTCCCCGCTTTGTGCAACTCACTCAACTCCCCGCTTTGTGCAACTCACTCAACTCCCTGCTTTGTGCAACTCACTGTGCAACTCACTCAACTCCCCGCTTTGTGCAACTCACTGTCCAACTCACTCAACTCCCCGCTTTGTGCAACTCACTGTGCAACTCACTCAACTCCCCGCTTTGTGCAACTCACTGTGCAACTCACTCAGCTCCCCGCTTTGTGCAACTCACTGTGCAACTCACTCAGCTCCCCCCTTTGTGCAACTCACTGTGCAACTCACTCAACTCCCCTCTTTGTGCAACTCACTGTGCAACTCACTTAACTCCCCTCTTTGTGCAACTCACTGTGCAACTCACTCAGCTCCCCGCTTTGTGCAACTCACTGTGCAACTCACTCAGCTCCCCGCTTTGTGCAACTCACTGTGCAACTCACTCAACTCCCCGCTTTGTGCAACTCACTCAACTCCCCGCTTTGTGCAACTCACTCAACTCCCCGCTTTGTGCAACTCACTGTGCAACTCACTCAACTCCCCGCTTTGTGCAACTCACTCAACTCCCCGCTTTGTGCAACTCACTGTCCAACTCACTCAGCTCCCCGCTTTGTGCAACTCACTGTCCAACTCACTCAACTCCCCGCTTTGTGCAACTCACTGTGCAACTCACTCAACTCCCCGCTTTGTGCAACTCACTGTGCAACTCACTCAGCTCCCCGCTTTGTGCAACTCACTGTGCAACTCACTCAGCTCCCCGCTTTGTGCAACTCACTGTGCAACTCACTCAACTCCCCTCTTTGTGCAACTCACTGTGCAACTCACTCAGCTCCCCGCTTTGTGCAACTCACTCAACTCCCCACTTTGTGCAACTCACTGTTCATCTCACTCAACTCCCCGCTTTGTGCAACTCACTGTTCATCTCACTCAGCTCCCCGCTTTGTGCAACTCACTGTTCATCTCACTCAACTCCCCGCTTTGTGCAACTCACTGTGCAACTCACTCAACACCCCGCTTTGCCTTCCCCTGGCTCTGACCCTACACTCCCCCGCCTCCCGGCAGCTGCATACTTACTTCCCATCAGGTCCTCCTCCGCTACTGCTAGGGTCTGTCCTATCTTTCTAGCAGTGGGAGCCATTGGAGAGTCCAAAGGTGCCTCCACCTCACATGTACAGATAGAGCAGATTTCATTGCAGTGAACGGATCACAGAGACACTCGTCACCTGGTACTTGGACATGGTGCACCAGTCACGTAATAATAAACTCTACTCCATCTGTAAAAAGACCAGAGATGTTCTGGACAGTGCTGCGAAAAGGTGCGTTTTAGTAGTACAGCAGTGAGCCAGGAATTTGCTAGTATGAACGTATGATTCGTACATAAAGTAATCGCATTGTGATGTTTGTAGATGGTTTATGGTCAAAGGCCACTAGTAGAAGTTTTAATCAATACAGAGCTCACTGACTGCCTTTAATCTCTCGGATTCTTTTATTGTTGAGAATAAGGGTGATGAAATGCTAGGACTTCCTCTGTTCCTGCACTCACATACCAGGCAGGTTCCATTAGCCACCACTAGAGAGGTTTTCACTGTAAACAAGTACTAACAGAACGTTACAGTATACTGTCATTCTTTTGATATTTAAGTACAGAGATGGCGATGGTAACAGAATATATGAGGTCAAGCTTCCCAGCTGAATTGTTTACGAGCTTCAACCTTTCTCCCTTTACTTTCGGGATTTTTTTTGTTGGAGCGAAAGGCCGTCATATTCTTTGTTAAAAACGCAAACATGCACTTTGCTATGATGTAATGGTAAAAGCAAACTAATGGGGTCAAACAAAGCAGGATATGGATTCCCTCGCCTTGTGAGTGTACGGAAATCAATTCTTCCATGAGTTCACGCCAAGGACAGAAGAGGCAGGCCTTTCCGTCTTCAGGCAAAATTAATGGGCATTACACGGCCCGGGCAAAAGAGATCTGCAGAATAAAAAGAAGACGTTCAATCAGTTTTGTTTTTTTTTGTTTTGATTTTTTTTTTTATTAATAAAAAGCCTATGTCTTGTACAAAAGGATAGAAAATAGGTTGTTGTTTTTTTTTTGTAGTCAAACTTTTAGGGGGGAGATGTATCAAACCTTGGGAGAGAGATAAAGTGGACGGAGCTAAAGTACCAGTCAATCAGCTCCTAACTGTCATGTTACAGGGTGTGTTGAAAAATGACAGGAGCTGGTTGGTTGTTACTGTAGCTCTCTCTACTTTATCTGTCTTCAAGATTTGATAAATCTCCCCATAGCACTTATAATTCAGCCAGAATAAACGTCTCTAATTACAATGCACATTTATTAATACACACAAACAATTGTCGATGTATTTCGGCTATAAGACCATTTTTTGTACTTATTACAAAGTGTAGAATTATTTAAATTAGTTTTTGGTGGGAGCCATCCTGAAGTTAAATGTCCTGTTCTGTATTCTAAAGCCGGGTACACACTAGATGATGTGTGTACCCGGCCAATGCGATGACTGATGTATCGAAACACTGAACGATATACCACGCAATATATCGTTCAGTCACATTTACATGCATCATAGTTGCCGACATTCTGGCTCCCTCCTCCGGAAGGAGGCAGCCAGGTCAGCTCAGCAAGGGGCGTGGCGCGGCAAAGGGAGGCGTGGCAGCACGATCGCATCATCGTAGACCCGCCTCCACTACGTCAAGATTATTGGCATAATGGGGGAAAGCGGCAGGGTCACGATGATGCGAACTGCGTCATAGGCCCCCACCGATGCGGGGGATACTTGAGTGTTTCCCCAGGGGGTGCGGGGGCTCAGCTGCCGGCCGGGAGACTTGCTAACTCTTACGGGGGTCAGGGAGCGCCACTGGATTTTTTGGGAGCCTCCTCGCCATTCTGGGAGAGTAGGTAAGTATGACCTGCATTCAGTATGTTGGCCCGATACGCCGGGTTGGATGACATATCGCCTAGTGTGTACCCAGCTTAGCTTCATGTGAACATTCTCAGACGTGCTAAAAGCTGGAAAAGTTATTTTATAGTTAGAGTAGAGGATGGAGGATTACCCTTGGTGCATATAGAATATACAGTAGCCCTGATTTAGTCAAGGTTACACCCTATAACCTATACACAATGTAGAATGAGGATAAGATTTGGGCAGCTAATCCTTCTGGAAATATAATGGTGTGGGAGGATAAAAAAACATACCAATAATATGGATGGGTGAAGAATAATCATACATATATGATACTGTATGTGAAATAAAATTATCACTTCCCTTCATAACGGACTTGTCTCTTGTCTCCTTGTATGGGGTCAAATTAGTGATTGTAAGATAAAAGATATAGGGGTCTATTTACTAAGCCTTGGATGGAGATAAAGTAGCTGGAGATAAAGTACCAGCCAATCAGCTCCTAACTGCCATGTTACAGGCTGTGTTTGAAAAATGACAGTTAGGAGCCGATTGGCTGGTACTTTATCTCCAGCGACAGGTGCAGCAGTATATGCATGTGAGCATTATACACAGGTGCAGCAGTATATGCATGTGGGCATTATACACAGGTGCAGCAGTATATACATGTGGGCATTATACACAGGTGCAGCAGTATATGCATGTGGGCATTATACACAGGTGCAGCAGTATATGCATGTGGGCATTATACACAGGTGAAACAGTATATACATGTGGGCATTATACACAGGTGCAGCAGTATATGCATGTGGGCATTATACACAGGTGCAGCAGTATATACATGTGGGCATTATACACAGGTGAAACAGTATATACATGTGGGCATTATACACAGGTGCAGCAGTATATACATGTGGGCATTATACACAGGTGCAGCAGTATATGCATGTGGGCATTATACACAGGTGCAGCAGTATATACATGTGGGCATTATACACAGGTGAAACAGTATATACATGTGGGCATTATACACAGGTGCAGCAGTATATGCATGTGGGCATTATACACAGGTGCAGCAATATATGCATGTGGGCATTATACACAGGTGCAGCAGTATATACATGTGGGCATTATACACAGGTGCAGCAGTATATGCATGTGGGCATTATACACAGGTGCAGCAGTATATACATGTGGGCATTATACACAGGTGCAGCAGTATATACATGTGGGCATTATACACAGGTGCAGCAGTATATACATGTGGGCCTTATACACAGGTGCAGCAGTATATACATGTGAGCATTATACACAGGTGCAGCAGTATATACATGTGGGCATTATACGCAGGTGCAGCAGTATATACATGTGAGCATTATACACAGGTGCAGCAATATATGCATGTGGGCATTATACACAGGTGCAGCAGTATATGCATGTGGGCATTATACACAGGTGCAGCGGTATATACATGTGGGCATTATACACAGGTGCAGCAGTATATACATCTGAGCATTATACACAGGTGCAGCAGTATATACATGTGGACATTATATGCAGGTGCAGCAGTATATGCATGTGGGCATTATACACAAGTGCAGAGGCAGAACTCTGGGAGGCAATGGAGTCATCTCCCGCCGGGCTCCTGCTCTAAAGGGGGGCACCTCTCCTCCCATTCTGTGACACCATAAGTAATTGATAGCTGATAGTAATTGATATTCTGTGACACCTGTAAGTTAATTGATAGCTGCAAATCACACCCTCTTTATTATACTGAATATACACATTTTACAAGTGTCATACCCAGGATTAGAAACCACAACCTATTACACTGGAAGCAGACACCTTACTGATGAAGCTGTTTGCTCCTGTGTAAGAAATATGAGAATTTTAACTATATGAAGATACTTCTCTGACAATTACACGTAACTTCATATAGTTAGAATTCTCATGCTTTATCTACTGGAGCAAATAACTCCATCAGTAAAGTGTCTGCTGTTAGTGTAACAGGTCATGGGTTCTAATCCTGGGTATGACTGCTAAGAAATGTGTGATTTAAAATAAAAGACAATTAAATGTATAAATACAGTATATACATTTTTTTCAGAACACTACACACACACACACACACACACACACACACACACACACACACACACACACACACACACACACATTTATCTTAATATAGGAAATAGGGGGGCACCAATATTTATCTTGCCTCCGGGCAACTGGGACGTACTTACGCCACTGCACAGGTGCAGCAGTATATGCATGTGGGCATTATACACAGGTGCAGCATTATATACGTGTGGGCATTATACACGGGTGCAGCAGTATATACATATGGACATTATACACAGGTGCAGCAGTATATACATGTGAGCATTATACACAGGTGCAGCAGTATATGCATGTGGGCATTATACACAGGTGCGGCAGTATTTGCATGTGGGCATATACACAGGTGCAGCAGTATATACATCTGGGCATTATACACAGGTGCAGCAGTATATACATGTGGACAGCAGCTGCAAATTTGGTGATTTATGATCAGAGATGTGTGGACACTGTAGGCGCCATAGACTTTTTACTCCAGAGTTTTGACTATAAAAATTATTACAATAATACAAAGAAGATATTTATAATATATTCTTTGTATTTTTTATATACTTTAAATAGGAAAAATTCTGGCATATATTGGAGTATGAAAGGTGTCTGCCTCACCTCACCACACGTCACTGGCAGGTGGAGGTTAGGATTAGGTAGTGGGGGCGGGGTTAAAGTCAGGCACTGAAGGGAAGGTTAGGGGTAGGGATTAGGGCTAGGAATAGTGGAGAAATACTCATCCGAACGCCGGATGAGTTCAACTTTATATTTTTCTCATGCATTGGTATAAACTATTCCAAAAAGAAGTATTACTACTGTATTCCAAATCCGTATACACTTTTTTTGTATTGAAGAAATATTTTCCAGCATAACTTAAATGTAAAAGACTTGTCATTCAAACAAATATCTGCGGCATGCGCGCCAATCATACTGCCAAGCATCGATACAAAACTGGCTTCATGTTGACACACTGGTAGCATTAAGTTACAGTTTTTCAATTTTCTTTTTTTTTGTCCCCAAGGAAAACATTTTAGCTGGTGCAATCCTATAGCAGGAAATATAGAGGCTTGCTGCGCACCAATCTATTTTGTTTATCTCAGGTTTACAATGTAAAGGCATTCATTCTCTGCATATAAAGTATGACGGCGCGCGGCAAATTGCTTTTGTGACACTGAGCTGCGGCGTTATGAAAACTCAACGTGATTTGTTTAAACATTTTAACAATTCTAAACTCTTCACATTAGTGTCACAGCAGAATTCAATTGTCAACAAGCCACAGATTTTCCTGGGATTTTTAATCAGAAATGGTCACAGAGTAACGATGTAAAAATAAAAAATAGTACATTGAAATGATACATTGTTTTGATTTCATTTCCGAATATTAATAAAATGCTGTAATAGCTGTACTTTATTTCAATCACATCCACAATGCAGACTGGAGGCGGCGTGGATTCATTGCATTACCACGTAGTGTATCACATTAAATTGGCGCTAATTAAGCGCAGATCTTAGAATACTATTGTACAAATTATGTGTAACAATGTTATTTTTATTCTCTACAGCTGTTGTCAGTGCCATCCCAGTGCCCACACTAGAAAGCGCCCAGTACCCAGGAATTCTTCCATCACCGACTTGTGTTTACCCACATCCGCAGTTTACGCTACGTCCTGTACCTTTCCCTACCCTTTCTGTGGATCGGGGATTCGGACCTTGTCGAGGTGAGCTATTTAGAAAAAAAAATGGGATCTGCATATCCCTTCCCTCTGTCTTGTTACCCTGTTCATTTGTCTGCCCCCCCCCCCCCCCCCCCATACCTTGGTAACAGTTGAAAAACAATAAAAACTAATAGTCAAAAAAACAAATGAAAATTGTATTTGTATAGCAGCACTGTCAGCTAGGAAAATATGTTATAAACAGTCCTCCCTAGCGGTTCTATAATACAGACTCCACAAAACTCTCCATCGCTATATTGTGGGGTAGGGAGGGTTTTAGTGGAAGGTGAATCACAAGCCGCAATCTAGAGGTAGCAGCTTGTGATTGGTCTTCCAGTTCACACTTATTTTTGCTCCATGTTTTTTGAGAGTGTCTGGGGATGTGCAGGGCAGTAGAGAGCCAGGCTGGGCCCAGGTACTATTCAGGGGGTGTGGCTAATCATAGGAGGCGGGGCCATCCACCCTTAGAAAACATACAGATTCAATTGTATTTTTAGCGCTTCCCTGGCCACACTGCAGCCCTGCAAACAGCAGCGTGTGTTGGGCTGAGGAGAAGAGCTGCAGCAGCTGCGGCAAAGTAAGGGGGGGGGGGGGCTGGGCCCCTTCATCATTCTGGGCCTGGGTGATTAAGGAGAAAACGGCAGCACAGAGTAGAGCCTAATGCATACTTGCCTACTTTGCTGCCCCCTTCTCCGGGAGGAGGCAGCGTTGTAGGTGCATGGGGGCGTGGTCAGTCATTGTGGCTCTGCCTTCCCCACTATACATTGCTGAGAAAATATGCACTGTTCCTGCTGTGGGCGGCCGAGGCGGGGTGCGGAGGGCCTGACAGGGAAAACGGAAGTCTTGCCCACCTTTCTGGGGAGCCGGGAGGGTGATCCGATTTTTGGGTGCCTCCCGGCCATTCCGGGAGAGTAGGCAAGTATGGTCTAATGCTACTGCTAAGGAGAGGGGGCACAGTAGGACATTTTCCTATGTGCTGGTGCAGTTTTATAGAAAACTGGATGCAGAAAATGTATTTTAAATAAAAATGTATATAGAAAATGGCAGTAGTACCGGCAAGGGGTCTAGATATGTGCAGAGCTGCCATGACAATGACTGGCCCAAGTAATAGTGGGCGTGGCTGCACCTGTTTGGGTATTTTCTATAGACCATGTATTCTTAATTTCCATTTGTTTAAACTAATATATGTCTGTATTATTGAAGCTGCATTTACATTATGACAAACCTAAAAAGCTTGTTAGTTAGATTAACTGTCACCTAAACACAAAAATGGAAACCCCCATAAATGTGAGATAACTCTGATAAATGTGTTAAAAACAGTAGAAAAAAATATCACAGCCAATTAGACTGTAGCTAAATGGATGTGAGTATACTGTAGGACAAAAAGTGCACATGGCAAAGCACAGCACATCAGTTATGCTTGTTGGGGCATCAGTGGACATGATGTGCAGGGATCTGCTAACCTGTACAGGGTATTACCTAGGAGACTGTAAGCAAACTCTGCAGTACAGTGATACAAAATAAACAATGGACCTTATTCAAAAAGGATTGTAAAATTTGCGATTAACAATCCGGCTGATTATTGAACAACCGTGCATGCACAGCATTCGCATTGCGCACGCCTGAGCAGACATAGCGACAGAAATTGCGTACACATCGTGGTCGCAATGCAGCCGCTGTTTGACTAACAGGAAGCCGGCATTTCTGGGCGGAAACCTGCCATTTTCTGGGTGTGTTTTTAAGGAGGGCCTCTGACGCCAGCGTTGACCACTTCCAGCCTCTTGCGTCACAAGAATTGTGGACAACTTTACCTGGCGCAGGTGGGAAAAACCTTTAATGTTCCGGTAATTGCATATGGTTCTGCGATCAGCCGGCATATTGTGATGCATCCGCAATTTCTGCAGTAGGCGTTTTTTCTCTATTTCTGGGCGGCGAATATTTGATTGCAGCAACTGCTTTTTAGCAGAAACTGCAATCCTTACTGAATAAGGTCCAAAGGGCCTAATTCAAATCTGGTTGCAGCAGCAAATTTGTGCTAATGGGCAAAACCATGGCCCTCATTCCGAGTTGTTCGCTCGCAAGCTGCTTTTAGCAGCTTTGCACATGCTAAGCCGCCGCCTACTGGGAGTGAATCTTAGCTTAGCAAAATTGCGAACGAAAGATTAGCAAAATTGCGAATAGACACTTCTTAGCAGTTTCTGAGTAGCTCCAGACTTACTCGGCAACTGTGATCAGTTCAGTCAGTTTCGTTTCTGGTTTGACGTCACAAACACTCCCAGCGTTCGGCCAGACACTCCTCCGTTTCTCCAGCCACTCCCGCGTTTTTCCCAGAAACGGTAGCGTTTTTTCGCACACACCCATAAAACGGCCAGTTTCCGCCCAGAAACACCCACTTCCTGTCAATCACATTACGATCACCAGAACGAAGAAAAAACCTCGTAATGCCGTGAGTAAAATACCTAACTGCATAGCAAATTTACTTGGCGCAGTCGCACTGCGGACGTTGCGCATGCGCATTAGCGACTAATCGCTCCGTTGTGAGAAAAATATAACGAGCGAACAACTCGGAATGACCCCCCATGTGCAGTGCAGGTGGGGCAGATGTAACATGTGCAGAGAGAGTTAGAGTTGGGTGGGGTGTGTTCAAAATGAAATCTAAATTGCAGTGTAAAAATAAAGCAGCCAGTATTTACCCTGCACAGAAACAATATAACCCACACAAATCTAACTCTCTCTGCACATGTTACATCTGCCACACCTACAGTGCACATGGTTTTGCCCATCTGCTAACAAATTTGCTGCTGCAATCAGGTCTGAATTAGGCTCAATGTTTGCTCTTTTAAGTACATTTTTAAAAGATAGCGTCATCCTGTCCATCAGAATCCTGACAGCCCCCCATTAAGCCCCCTAACCCTCACCTATTCCCTTCCCTAACCCTCCCTTCCCTGCTGCCTAAACCTATCCCTTCGCGCTGGGTGCCTAACCCTAACCTCCACTTCTATGTGCCTAACCTTGCGTCTCTGGTCCCTATCCCTAACCTTCCAGCGGCTGCACCCTAACCCCCCTTCTGCTGCCTAAACGATTGAGATGCTGGTAGTCAGTATTTTGACTCCGACATTTTGCCTGGCGTTGGTATATCGACGGCAGGTTTGTGTCCTCTTTTGGGATCCTGGCGCCGATATATCGACCGCCGGGATCCCGTTTGCCAGGAAGCTAACTGCTTGCCGAAGAAACTTAAAATGAGATGTAGTTGGCATCCCAACAGAGAGGATGCCAGCGGTATTATCTAGAGCACAGGTTCTCAAACTCGGTCCTCAGGACCAGTGCCGTAACTAGCCATTTTAGCGCTGTGTGCAAGAAACGACAGTGGCGCCCCCCCCCCCCCATGTAAGACAGGGGCAGTGCGCGAAAAATTTATAGGGGCGTGGCTTCACGGGGAAGGGGCGTGGCCACAAAATAACAGCAATTCATACTATGGTGCACAGTAGTCTACATTATTCAAATTACGCTGCACAGTAGCGCCACTACACCAGGTAGAGCCCCCTTTACACATTACAGCAGACAGCGTCCCCCTTTTTACACATTGCGGCAGCCAGTCCCCCTCTTTACACATTGCGGCAGCCAGGCCCCCTCTTTACACATTGCGGCAGCCAGGCCCCCTCTTTACACATTGCGGCAGCCAGGCACCCTTTTTACACATTGCGGCAGCCATGCACCCTTTTTACACATTGCGGCAGCCATGCACCCTTTTTTACACATTGCGGCAGCCAGGCACCCTTTTTACACATTGCGGCAGCCAGACCCCTTTTTACACATTGCGGCAGCCAGTCCCCCTTTTTACACATTGCGGCAGCCAGGACCCCATTTTACACATTGCGGCAGCCAGGACCCCATTTTACACATTGCGGCAGCCAGTCCCCCTTTTTACACATTGCGGCAGCCAGTCCCCCATTTTACACATTGCGGCAGCCAGGACCCCCCCTTTTTACACATTGCGGCAGCCAGGACCCCCCCTTTTTACACATTGCGGCAGCCAGGCCCCCTTTTTACACATTGCGGCAGCCAGTCCCCCTTTTTACACATTGCGGCAGCCAGGACCCCTTTTTACACATTGCGGCAGCCAGGACCCCTTTTTACACATTGCGGCAGCCAGTCCCCCTTTTTACACATTGCGGCAGCCAGGACCCCATTTTACACATTGCGGCAGCCAGGCCCCCTTTTTACACATTGCGGCAGCCAGACCCCCTTTTTATACATTGCGGCAGCCAGGACCCCTTTTTACACATTGCGGCAGACGGTGTCCCCCTGAGAGAGAGAGAGAGAGAGAGAAAGAGAGAGAGAGAGAGAGAGAAAGAGAAAGAGAGAGAGACATACTTACCTTCTCCCCGCTGACAGGCTCCTCGTGCAGCTCCCTCTCGGTGCAGGCTGTGTGAGGTGAGAAGGAGGAGGAGGGAGGGGGAGCAGGGAGCCGCTGCAGCGCTATTTGATTGGTAGTAAGCGCCGCTGCAGCATCCCCCTCTCCTTCTGTATTGGTTGCCTGGCGCTGCTGTGGATGCTGGGATGAAGGAACCGCATCCCAGCATCCATAGCAGCGCCGGGCAGCCTATACGGAAGGAGAGGGGGATGCTGCAGCGGCGCTTACTACCAATCAAATAGCGCTGCTGCGGCTCACTGCTCCCCCTCCCTCCTCCTCCTTGAACCCGGCGCTGCAGCTCTCTCCTCCAGCGCGGCGCACGGCGCACACAGAGGCGGCATGTAATGAGTCAATTTGACTCATTACATGCCACTGGCCGTTGCGCCCCAAGGGCAACTGCGCTGTGTGCCAAGCCCCCTTGGCACACACGTAGTTACGGCCCTGCTCAGGACCCCACATGGTTCATGTTTTCCAGGTCACCTGTAGATTTTTAAAATGTGACAGTTGGTGATACACAGAGCACCTGCTGGGTGACATGGAAAACGTGAACCGTGTGGGGTCCTGAGGACTGAGTTTGAGAAACACTGATCTAGAATACACTTACTTACCCTTTTCTCATATTTTATATTTTACTGCACAGAAAGTGCCTTTTCCCTGCCTCATTTATTCATAAATATACGTAGCACATGACCGATGCCGGAACTGAAGATTATCTCTGAAGAATATTTAACAAGATGCAGTCTCATCGGCGCTATGTTCTCATCAAAGACGTGAGAAGTCAAGAGATGATTTTAAAATATATATATATATATATATATATATATATATAAAAATATCTGTTTTGCTTCTCTTATTATGACACATTATACCTTCAAAGAAAAAATACTTCAAAGTAACAGCAAAATACTCAGCAGCTTTGGAAGCAAGCAAGCGCTACAAATTATATACAGAGCATTTCACAGCAAACAAATTGCCCTTCAAAAACAGAGACAGAAGTGTTCTGATCATGGCGGTTGTTACAACGCACACCTTAAAAAAGGCAACAAGAGAAGATATTACATGAACTCTTATCAAATATGTTCTGCAAAATTATGTTTTCAGTTACTTTGTCACAACGAGACTGTGATTCCCGGAGACAGCCGAGTTCCAGAGAGCAAACAGCCCTTACACATCCCGTCCACTTCTGCAGTGACAAGGGCAGGGAGAGCAGCTGCTATGGGGCCCAGAGCTGAGAGGGCCCACCTTCCCAGTCACAGTTACATATGTTATATACAAGGGCGTAGCTACCATAGGTGCAGGGAGTGCAGCTTCTATGGGGCCCAGAGTTGAGAGGGGCCACCTTCCCTGTCACAGTTACATATGTTATATACAAGGGCGTAGCTACCATAGGTGCAGGGAGTGCAGCTTCTATGGGGCCCAGAGCTGAGAGGGTCCACCTTCCCTGTAACACTTACATGTGTTATATACAAGGGCGTAGCTACCATAGGTGCAGGAAGTGCAGCTGCTATGGGGCCCAGAGCTGAGAGGGGCCACCTTCCCTGTCACAGTTACATGTGTTATATACAAGGGTGTAGCTAACATAGGTGCAGGGAGTGCAGCTGCTATGGGGCCCAGAGCTGAGAGAGGCCCACCTTCCCTGTCACAGATACATGTCTTATATACCGGGTGTAGCTACCATAGGTGCAGGGAGTGCAGCTGCTATGGGGCCCAGAGCTGAGGGGGGCCACCTTCCCTGTCACAGTTACATGTGTTATATACAGAGTGTAGCTACAACAGGTGCAGGGAGTGCAGCTGCTATGGGGCCCAGAGCTGAGAGAGGCCCACCTTCCCTGTCACAGATACATGTCTTATATACCGGGTGTAGCTACCATAGGTGCAGGGAGTGCAGCTGCTATGGGACCCAGAGCTGAGAGGGCCACCTTCCCTGTCACAGTTACATGTGTTATATACAGAGTGTAGCTACAACAGGTGCAGGGAGTGCAGCTGCTATGGGGCCCAGAGCTGAGAGGGGCCCACCTTCCCTGTCACAGGTGCATGTGTTATATACAGAGTGTAGCTACAACAAGTGCAGGAAGTGCAGCTGCTATGGGGCCCAGAGCTGAAAGGGGCCACCTTCCTATCACAGTTACATGTGTTGTATACAAGGGTGTAGCTACCATACGTGCAGGGAGGGCAGTTGCTATGGGGCCCAGAAATGGGGGGCACACCTTCCTTATCACAGTTACATTTGCTACAGTATATACATTTTTCACCACTGGCTGATACATAGAGGTCCTTACAAACAGGAGGACATTATAATGTAACATAATATAGAAACATAGAATTTGTCGGCAGAACCACTTGGCCCATCTAGTCTGCCCCTTTTTTTTTTTTTATATTATTTTTATCTCTAACCTTATTTGATCCTTATTTCTTCGTAAGGATATCCTTATGTCTATCCCATGCATGTTTAAATTGCTCTACTGTCTTAGCCTCTACCACCTCTGATGGGAGGCTATTCCACTTGTCCACTACCCTTTCTGTGAAATAATTTTTCCGCAAATTTCCCCTGAACCTCCCCCCCCTCCAGTCTCAGTGCATGTCCTCGTGTCCTTTTGCTTCTCTTCATTATGAGAATGTTTCCCTCCTGGACTTTGTTAAAACCCTTGATATATTTGAAAGTTTCTATCATGTCCCCCCTTTCCCTTCTCTGCTCCAAACTATACATATTGAGATTTCTTAGTCTTTTTGGGTATGTTTTGTGATGTAGGCCATGCACTATTTTAGTTGCCCTCCTTTGTACAGTTTCTAATGTATTAATATCCTTTTGAAGATATGGCCTCCAGAACTGAATACAGTATTCTAGATGAGGCCGTACCAATGACCTATACAGTGGCATTATTACTTCTTTCTTTCTGCTGCTGATTCCTCTCCCAATGCAGCCAAGCATCTGACTAGCCTTCCTCATTGCCTTGTTACATTGCTTACCTGCCTTTAAGTCATCTGAAATAGTGACTCCTAGATCCCTTTCCTCCTCAGTAGTTTCCAGTATAGTGCCATTAATACTGTATTTAGCTTTAGGATTTTTGAGACCCAAGTGCATGATTTTGCATTTTTTGGCATTAAACTGTAATTGACAGACTCTTGACCATTCCTCTAGTCTACCTAGATCCTCAATCATTTGTTTTACCCCACCTGGTGTGTCTACCCTGTTGCATACCTTTGTGTCATCTGCAAAAAGGCATACTTTCCCTTTAATGCCATTTGCAATGTCACCAATAAAGATATTAAAAAGCACTGGTCCAAGTACAGATCCCTGGGGTACTCCACTGGTAACATTTCCCTCCTGTGAATGCACTCCATTTACCACAACTCTCTGTTTTCTATCCTTCAACCAAGATCTTATCCATTCAATAATCCTAATATCCAATCCCAAACTTTCAAGTTTATTTAGCAGTCTGCGATGTGGAACTGTGTCAAAAGCCTTACTAAAGTCTAGATAAGCTATATCCATTGCTCCACCTTTATCCATCACTTTAGTCACACAATCAAAAAAGTCAATAAGATTTGTTTGACATGATCTCCCCCCAGTGAATCCATGCTGTTTGGGATCCAGTAAATTGCCGGATTTGAGATAATCTACAACTCTTTCTTTTAAGAGTGTTTCCATCAATTTCCCTACTACTGATGTAAGACTCACTGGTCTGTAGTTGTTTGCCTCTTCCTTGCTTCCACTTTTGTGCAGTGGTACTACGTTTGCTCTTTTCCAGTCCCCTGGAATTACTCCTGTAGCTAATGACTGGTTGAACAATTCTGTCAATGGTGCTACCAGCACCTCTTTAAGTTCTTTTAGTATCCTTGGATGTATCCCATCTGGCCCCATAGATTTGTCCACTTTCAGCTTTGAGAGTTCTGTTAGGACCTTCTCCTCTGTAAATGTACTTGTTTCATTTTCCTGAATATCCCTGCAACTTAACTGTGGCCCCTTCCCCTCTCTTTCAGTAGTAAATACTGAGCAAAAATAATCATTAAGATGATCTGCTATTAAATTGTCTCCTTCAACAAGACTCCCAGTGTCCGTCTTTAGTTTTATAATTCCGCCTTTTGTTTTTCTCCTTTCGCTTATATACCTAAAAAAAGTTTTGCCTCCTTTACCCACTGACTGGGCCATTTTCTCCTCAGCTTGTGCCTTTGCACATCTGATTACCTTCTTTGTCTCCTTCTGTCTAACAAGATATATCTTTTTGTCTTCATTATTTTGTGTCTGCTTATATTTCCTAAAAGCCATCTTTTTTGCTCTCACAATATTTGCTACTTCTTTTGCAAACCACACTGGCTTCCTTTTCCTTGTGTTTTTTCCTAACAGTTTTGATACAAAGGTCTGTTGCCTTCAATATTGCACATTTTAATGTTTCCCACCTCTCCTGCACTGTTTCCAAGTTCCTCCACTCTGCCAAAGAATCGCTTACACATTTTCCCATCCCTACAAAATCAGCCTTCCTAAAATCCAACACCTTTGTTTTCGTATGGGACGAGTCAGTCTCTGTCTTAATGCTGAACCATACTGCTTGATGATCACTGGATCCCAGGTTTTCACCCACTTTTACGTCCGATAATCTGTCTCCATTTGTAAGTATTAAGTCTAATATTGCGTCTTTCCGAGTGGGCTCCCTCACCAATTGGTGGAGGGATGCTCTCTGAAGGGAATTTAAAATGTTCCTACTTCTAGTGGAACTAGCAACAGACACCTCCCAGTTTACATCAGGAAGATTAAAGTCTCCCATGATTATTACCTCTCCTTTTAATGCCATTTTAGTTATGTCCTGCAATAGGTTCTTGTCAAGTTCCTCTTCCTGACCTGGTGGCCTGTATATCACGCCAATACGAATAATCAACTTTTCCCCTGTTTCTATGGTCACCCAAAGTGCCTCAGTTTTTTCTTCAATACTTTGTATTAATGTAGTATTTATGGCATTTTTTACATACATTGCTACCCCTCCTCCGATTTTTCCAATTCTGTCCTTCCTAAATAAAGTATATCCCGGTATAGCTATGTCCCAGTCATGATTTTCATTGTACCATGACTCTGTAATTGCCACAATGTCTAGATCATCCCTTGTCATTATTGCAGTTAGTTCTGGGATTTTATTTCCTAAGCTCCTAGCATTTGCACACATAGCTTTTAGAGTTTTGTTTGTGCTTTTTCTGTTCCTAGCTATGTTCTTCTCTCTGCCTATTTTTATTTGGTTTTGATCTGAATTATCTTCTGTTGCTGTGGATATGCTTCCTATTCCCTTTGCCTGCAGAAACAATACCTCTGTGTTGGGGGAGCAGATTTCTTTATTCCTGTTTGGTTCACTGCCCCCCTTTGTTAGTTTAAATAGTTCTTGATGAAGCATCCAAACTGTTCAGTTAGTATTCTTGTTCCCCTTGAAGATGGGTGCAGGCCGTCACTTTTGTATAAGCTCCTATCTTGCCAGATGGTATGACTGTGGCCTATAGATCCAAATCTCTCCTCATTGCACCATATCCTTAAGGCCCCCATCCACTAGTCAGATTTGGGCAGTTTTCTTCAGATTTCGATGCATCTGACCGTCATATCTGAAGAAAAGTGTCACATCAGATGGCTCTTCAGATCCAATGCTCACTCCTGTGTCAGATATGTCTGAACTACAGATCTCTGAGGCTGCCCCAACTATTTATCTGAATCTGAAGAAAACAGGTGCACATCGGATTGTTTTTTTTACTTCAGATGTATCTGATCAGATTCATCTGAAGCGTCACTTGACTGACATCTCCCTGACCACTCCCACCCACCAAGAGGGGGAACAGCGGCAGCAGCAGCATCAGATCAATTGCATGTAGCATGTGTGCATCAGATATACCTGATGCGATCTGGCACATGATATATTGCATCAGATATATCTGAAGTGAATGCAATGAAAATTAAAGCCAGGGTCTGATCCGATTCCCGGGACGCTCCTGGGAGAGTTCAAGAGAAATCTGATGCTATCTGCAGTTCAGACAAGTCTGAGTAGTGGATGGCCACCTTTAGCCAAACATTGAAGTTTCTGATGCAATGAGTTCTGTCTTCCCCTCTGTGTACTGGCAATATGAACTGGGGCACTGCAATGTGGAATAATATGAAGTGAAGGCACTGTATGTCATAATGTGAATTGGGGGTACTGTGCTGCATAATGTGTACTGGCAGCCCTACAATGTGACATAATGTTAACTAGGGCGCTACTATGGTTCATAAAATAAACTGTGGCACTAATATTGGACATAACATTAACTAAGGCACTACTGTAGTTTAGAAAATGAACTAGGGCACTAATATGGGGCATAAAATTAACAACTGCCCTTCAAAATGTTGCTATGGGGCCCACAAAGTTCTGGCTGTGACCTTGCCGCTTGTCCTATATAATTATAAAAACCATAATGAAAACACAGACATATAACTTACTGTATGCAAAAAAGGCCACAGCTTTTATTATTTGACAATGGTGGTGAATTAAAGCACGAAGAAGCAATCAGCTGCGGCTTGAAATCACTTGACCAATTTTGGGGTGGCTATCCACCCCCTGGCGCCCTTTTGTTGAGTAGAATTCAGCAACCCCTCCTTGGCTCAGTACTGAATTCCTATTCAGGTGAACTCAAACCCCAGCCGTATAAAAGGGGGTAGTGCTCCCATTGCAGATCTCTTGCACCATCTATATGGCTGCTGGTTGACGTGCTTTACAGCCTGCTGCTTCTCGTCTATTGGGAAGGGAAAGTTAACACAAACATAAACAACAGTGTATAACACTGCAATAAAATACAGTAACAATGGTGGATGGGCAACGTGAAAGTTCCTAGAGACAGAACAATTTCAGGCTATTCCTTATAAAACATTCCGCGGTGCTTCGTATACAGATTCAGACTCAGTCACACACAGTTATACAAGTGTCATATCAATCAGTGCAATCTCATGTAGCGCATTGCAATTAAGATGCACAATCATGCAAAAGACGCTCGATGCCGCACAATAAGGCATCTCGTTCCGCATAGCCTACTGAGGCTAGTTGTATGAAGACACATCTGTAAGTCAACTTATATATATTACTTTCATATGCATAAATAGATTTTATTTTACACTTCATTAAAATGTAATGGGTTTACTTTATTATTGTCTAACTACAGCTGACGCATCATTTTGCATTTTCAGTACGTACTAGAGGCTAATCCGTACCAGAGTTAGCCGCACCAGGCTGAACATTACTGCGAGATATTACCTACAGATGCAGTAGATTATGAAGCAGTTTATAATTAGTCGTAAAATCTGACAGTGCACCTCCAGCACTTAAATGCAATCTGTGCAAAAAGAGAAGAAGAAAAAATATCAGATCACAATTTTATCATTAAGTAACAAACGCATATAAATGACTAAAATAAAACAGAGTCAATTGTCATTGGGACTATGAAATTCTTTATGATTGGAAATGCAGTATAATATAGGAGTTGATTTATATCTGTGGGGCTATGAATAATTGTTTTGGTTTTTTATTATAATATCTGCAGTGAGGTCATAGCCGTAATATAAGCACTTTCAGCTACATTTTTTGCTTTTCCATTTAAAAAGTGCTTAGTTTATTGTTTTTCAGCAATTACTTTTATGCATTTCAGTAATTATTAGGAAACCAGCAGGGGAGATTTAAGTTGTGGAACTCGAAGTTTCCTCAGGGAATTTTGTTCCTTTAATAGTTAATTTACATATTGGAACTGATTGGCTGGTGCCTTTAACACCTTGCACATATCACTGGTTTATCACTTCCTTATGCCTCCTCCAGGTTAATACATCTGCCCCTTTGTTCCTTTAATAGTTAATTTAAAGGGCACTGGTCAACCGCTTACAGTGGAAAGAGCCATTTCATGTGTCAAACTAATAGATAAGAGAATGTAGCCTATACATTGACTAGGAGTCAGCTGTCGGTATCCTGGCGTTCAGGATACCAACGCCCGAAATTTAAACGCTGACATTGTACCGGCGGCTATAACCACGTCACCCGCCCGGAATTCCTACTCCGTTGTTGGGTCCACACTGCCAACTGAGTGGGAATAGTACTTGTGGCGAGCCACCAGGCCCAAAGTACGGCGAGCGCTGGGAACCCATGAGGGGACTTGCGCCCTCACTGCCTGGATACCAGCAAACGGGATGCCGCTGTCGCTATACTGACAGCCGGCATCCTGTCTGCTGGTATTTCATACCGGATCTGTCAGGTACATCACTGTGGCATTCCCTACTGGTGTAACTATAATGGGTGCAGGGTGTCTGGTGCCTAAGTGGCCCTGACTCAAGGAGAGCGCAAACCGCTCATACAGTACTGCACCCTTTAAGTATCCACTGCTGAAGAAATCACCGGGAAAATGGTGTCAACACCATTTTCCCGGAGACATGCGCATGCACAGTAGACAGTTACAATGCCAGAATCTTCACTGTGCATGCGGCTGCACAAGGGGGGAAGGAGGAGCATACAGATATTGCACATGTGACCCCTCTCAGATAAAACACCTCTGCTTGACGCAAAAGTTGTCTGAAGGTGGATGATCCCTCCAGTGGCTACCTGCACAGTTAGGTTTCCTGTAGCATACAGTAATTATTAGAAAGAAATCACTCATACATTTTGTTGCACTGACTATGGGTTTTCTAATATCTTTCCAGCAGTGAATGAATGTCCACAGTCCCAGCAGTCATCCATGATGACGCACACGCAGCCGGAACACCCAAGTAATGAGGACGCTCCCAGCCGAACGATCCCTACTGCCTGCGTCCGGCCGACACACCCCCTACGAAGTTTTGCCAACCCCTTGCTACCTCCGCCAATGACCGCAATGGAGCCTAAAGTTCCTTATACGCCACTTTTATCTCAAACAGGTAATGTTCACTTTTCTCTTCCTCACAGTTGTATGGCATAAGTGTCTAAGAAGAAGCGGCCATTGTACATCAGGCGCTTTATTTAACGCATCCCTGCAGCTTAGACAGAAGTTCCCTTAGAAGGCTGCCGCATTGTACCAAGCGTTGATTCTTCTGAAAATTGCATCAGCTTCAGAATTTGAATGCAACGCGGCTTATCGGACCTTGGAAGGCAGCCAGCACTGCTTAGCAATCATTAACACTTTATAAAGGAGAGAAACATTAACCATAATTAACACACCACACCCAAATCTAACTCTCTCTGCAAATGTTACATCTGCCCCCCTGCAGTGCACATGGTTTTGCCCATTAGCTAACAAATTTGCTGCTGTGATCAGATCTGAATTAGGCCCATGGTCCAGGAAGATTGCCAGTCTAGAGATTCTCTACTTTGTGGTGTCTCATTGATGATCCATTCTCCTGCTTCTGCAAACAGAAGACTTGTGGATCTCGGTTGTTGGTGAAACACGGTAGCAACAGCATATAACAAAGGGGAGGAGAGAGGGGCAGAAAAATGCTTCGCTAAGCCCCATTCAAAAATTTGAGTAGGGACCCAGAAATGCATTTTGGGATCCCCCAACTCTGGTCTTAAAGGATCAGAGTAACACTTGTGACCATGGTGGTCATTCCGAGTTGTTCGCTCGTTGCCGTTTTTCGCAATGCAGCGATTACGTGGAAAATGCGCATGCGCATGGCACGCAGCGCGCATGCGCATGGCACGCAGTGCGCATGCGCTAAGTAAATTGACACAAAACTTGGTAGATTTACACAAGCTCGAGCGATGTTTTTCCATCGCTCGAGTGATCGTAGTGTGATTGACAGGAAGTGGGTGTTTCTGGGCGGCAACATGGCGTTTTCCGGGAGTGTGCTAAAAAACGCAGGCGTGCCAGGTAAAAATGCAGGAGTGGCTGGAGAAACGGGGGAGTGGCAGGCCGAACGCAGGGCGTGTTTGTGACGTCAAACCAGGAACTAAAAGGACTGAGGTGATCGCAATCTAGGAGTAGGTCTGGAGCCACTCAGAAACTGCAAGGAATTATTTAGTAGCAGTTCTGCTAATCTTTCGTTCACAATTCTGCTAAGCTAAGATACACTCCCAGAGGGCGGCGGCCTAGCGTTTGCAATGCTGCTAAAAGCAGCTAGCGAGCGAACAACTCGGAATTAGGGCCTATGTGCGGTCAGAGTAGAGTCAGACATGGTGGGGAGTGGGGACAGGCTGCTTTTTCCTCCATCATATGTATCTGCCACATCCAAACTTCATTCACACCTAAAGGTGGGTACACACTGGCTGATATATCGGCCGTTCTATTGAGCGGCCGATATATATCGCGGGTCCGTCGGCCAGTGTGTACGGGTGATATGTCTGTAAACTCCGTCGTTCACAGACATATCGCGTCGGCCCCGCAGCACAGCCGACGGCCAATATATCTACCGATATATTGGCGCATCGCTGTGTGTGCGGGCGACCAGCCGGCCGCCCGCCCAGTTCATGACGTCAGTCGCCGACGGATCGGGCAGTGTGTATGCACAGCACACTGCACGATCCGTCCATAGATATATCTGCCGATCAATTGATCTGCAGATATATCTATCAGTGTGTACCCACCTTTAGACCTAGGACTCCTAGGGGACTGCTAGTTGGTGGAAGTATATTACTATACACAAAATAAGGATGAACATTTCCCATAAGACAGCAGAAACAACAACAACAAAAATTATTTGCAAATCAATGGCTTATCAATTGGTGGATGTGACGTTCTATAACTTACTGCCCAATTAAAGGGGTCAGTCTAATTAGGAGAAAGTTTGTGAAAGCGATTCTGTTCTATTAAACTTGCAAACATCACATGAATGTGTGCAACCGAGAAGTGTGAGATCCAATTAGAAATTCGAATTCTCGGGACAAGTCTGAGTGAATAGTCTGCAAAATGCAATCTGGGACACATTCATGAAAATTTGAAGAAACCATCTTGGTCCCCAAAAAGTTACAACTGAGATAGCAGGACCATATAGAGGGCGGTTAATGGCCAGGAGGAAGTACTGGAGGTTTTAAAAAGTGTCAGATAATTTTTGCACTTTCTATTAATGGTTTAAAAATTATATAAAGTGGTTTTCATAAAATTAAAGTGGTTCCAGCATTTTGGAGTACAGAAAAAATAAGAATTTACTTACCGATAATTCTATTTCTCATAGTCCGTAGTGGATGCTGGGGACTCCGTCAGGACCATGGGGAATAGCGGCTCCGCAGGAGACAGGGCACATCTAAAGAAAGCTTTTAGGATCACATGGTGTGTACTGGCTCCTCCCCCTATGACCCTCCTCCAAGCCTCAGTTAGGTACTGTGCCCGGACGAGCGTACACAATAAGGAAGGATCTTGAATCCCGGGTAAGACTCATACCAGCCACACCAATCACACTGTACAACTTGTGATCTGAACCCAGTTAACAGTATGATAACAAACGAAGTAGCCTCTGAAAAGATGGCTCACAACAATAATAATAACCCGATTTTTGTAACAATAACTATGTACAAGTATTGCAGACAATCCGCACTTGGGATGGGCGCCCAGCATCCACTACGGACTATGAGAAATAGAATTATCGGTAAGTAAATTCTTATTTTCTCTAACGTCCTAGTGGATGCTGGGGACTCCGTCATGACCATGGGGATTATACCAAAGCTCCCAAACGGGCGGGAGAGTGCGGATGACTCTGCAGCACCGAATGAGAGAACTCCAGGTCCTCCTTAGCCAGAGTATCAAATTTGTAAAATTTTACAAACGTGTTCTCCCCTGACCACGTAGCTGCTCGGCAAAGTTGTAATGCCGAGACCCCTCGGGCAGCCGCCCAAGATGAGCCCACCTTCCTTGTGGAGTGGGCCTTTACAGATTTAGGCTGTGGCAGGCCTGCCACAGAATGTGCAAGTTGGATTGTGCTACAGATCCAACGCGCAATCGTCTGCTTAGACGCAGGAGCACCCATCTTGTTGGGTGCATACAATATAAACAACGAGTCAGATTTTCTGACTCCAGCTGTCCTTGAAATATATATTTTTAATGCTCTGACAACGTCCAGTAACTTGGAGTCCTCCAAGTCGCTAGTAGCCGCAGGCACCACAATAGGCTGGTTCAAGTGAAAAGCCGAAACCACCTTAGGGAGAAAATGAGGACGTGTCCGCAGTTCTGCCCTGTCCGAATGGAAAATCAGATATGGGCTTTTGTATGATAAAGCCGCCAACTCTGAAACTCTCCTGGCTGAAGCCAGGGCCAGTAGCATGGTTACTTTCCATGTAAGATACTTCAAATCTACAGATTTGAGAGGCTCAAACCAATGAGATTTGAGAAAATCCAAAACTACGTTTAGAACCCACTGTGCCACTGTGGGCACAATCGGTGGCTGTATATGTAGTACACCCTTGACAAAAGTTTGTACTTCAGGCACTGAAGCCAATTCCTTCTGGAAGAAGATTGATAAGGCCGAAATTTGAACTTTAATAGACCCCAATTTGAGGCCCATAGACAATCCTGCCTGCAGGAAATGTAAGAATCGACCCAATTGAAATTCTTCCGTTGGGGCCTTCTTGGCTTCACACCACGCAACATATTTTCTCCAAATGCGGTGATAATGTTGTGCGGTCACTTCCTTCCTAGCCTTAATCAAGGTAGGAATAACTTCCTCTGGAATGCCCTTTTCTTTTAGAATCCGGCGTTCAACCGCCATGCCGTCAAACGCAGTCGCGGTAAGTCTTGGAACATACAAGGTCCCTGCTGAAGCAGATCCCTTCTTAGAGGTAGAGGCCACGGATCCTCCGTGAGCATCTCTTGAAGTTCCGGATACCAAGTTCTTCTTGGCCAATCCGGAGCCACTAGTATTGTTCTTACTCCCCTTTTCCGAATAATTCTCAGTACCTTTGGTATGAGAGGCAGAGGAGGAAACACATACACTGACTGGTACACCCATGGTGTTACCAGAGCGTCCACAGCTATTGCCTGAGGGTCTCTTGACCTGGCGCAATATCTGTCCAGTTTTTTGTTGAGGCGAGACGCCATCATATCCACCTTTGGTTTTTCCCAACGGTTCACAATCATGTGGAAAACTTCCGGATGAAGTCCCCACTCTCCCGGGTGAAGGTCGTGTCTGCTGAGGAAGTCTGCTTCCCAGTTGTCCACTCCCGGGATGAACACTGCTGACAGTGCTATGACATGATTTTCCGCCCAGCGAAGAATCCTTGCAGCTTCTGTCATTGCTCTTCTGCTTCTCGTGCCGCCTTGTCTGTTTACGTGGGCGACTGCCGTGATGTTGTCCGACTGGATCAACACCGGCTGACCCTGAAGCAGCGGTTTTGCCAAGCTTAGAGCACTGTATATCGCTCTTAGCTCCAGTATATTTATGTGAAGAGACGTCTCCAGGTCTGACCATACACCCTGGAAGTTTCTTCCCTGTGTGACTGCTCCCCAGCCCCGTAGGCTGGCATCCGTAGTCACCAGGACCCAGTCCTGTATGCCGAACCTGCGGCCCTCTAACAGATGGGCACTCTGCAACCACCACAGGAGAGACAACCTTGTTCTTGGTGACAGTGTTATCCGCTGATGCATGTGCAGATGCGATCCGGACCATTTGTCCAGCAGATCCCACTGAAATGTTCGTGCATGGAATCTGCCGAATGGAATTGCTTCGTAAGAAGCCACCATCTTTCCCAGGACTCTTGTGCATTGATGTACTGACACAGTTCCTGGTTTTAGGAGGTTCCTGACCAGTTCGGATAACTCCCTTGCTTTCTCCTCCGGGAGAAACACCTTTTTCTGAACCGTGTCCAGAATCATTCCCAGGAACAGCAGACGTGTTGTCGGGGTCAATTGAGATTTTGGAAGATTCAGAATCCACCCGTGTTGCTGAAGCACTACTTTGGTTAGTGCTACACCGACTTCCAGCTGTTCTCTGGACTTTGCCCTTATCAGGAGATCGTCCAAGTAAGGGATAATTAATACGCCTTTTCTTCGTAGAAGAACCATCATTTCGGTCATTACCTTGGTAAAGACCCGAGGGGCCGTGGACAAACCAAACGGCAGCGTTTGAAACTGATAATGACAGTCTTGTATCACGAACCTGAGATACCCTTGGTGTGAGGGGTAAATTGGGACATGCAGAGAAGCATCTTTTATGTCCAGGGACACCATGAAGTCCCCTTCTTCCAGATTCGCTATCACTGCTCTGAGTGACTCCATCTTGAACTTGAATTTCTGTATGTACAGGTTCAAGGATTTCAGATTTAGAATAGGTCTTACCGAACCGTCCGGCTTCGGTACCACAAATAGTGTGGAATAATACCCCTTTCCCTGTTGTAGGAGGGGTACCTTGACTATCACCTGCTGAGAATACAGCTTGTGAATGGCTTCCAATACCGTCGTCCTTTCTGAGGGAGACGTTGGTAAAGCAGACTTTAGGAACCGGCGAGGGGGAGACCTTTCGAACTCCAACATGTAACCCTGAGATACTATCTGCAGGATCCACGGGTCCACCTGTGAGCGAGCCCACTGATTGCTGAAAATCTTTAGTCGACCCCCCACCGCTCCTGAGTCCGCTTGTAAAGCCCCAGCGTCATGCTGATGGCTTTGTAGAACCCGGGGCGGGCTTCTGGTCCTGGGCAGGGGCTGCTTGCTGCCCTCTCTTACCCTTTCCTCTGCCTCGCGGCAGATAAGACTGTCCTTTTGCTCGCTTGTTTTTATAGGAGCGAAAGGACTGCGGCTGAAAAGACGGTGTCTTTTTCTGTTGGGAGGGGGTCTGAGGTAAAAAAGTGGATTTGCCGGCAGTTGCCGTGGCCACCAGATCCGATAGACCGACCCCAAATAATTCCTCTCCTTTATATGGCAATACTTCCATATGCCTTTTGGAATCCGCATCACCTGACCACTGTCGCGTCCATAAACTTCTTCTGGCAGATATGGACATCGCACTTACTCTTGATGCTAGAGTACAAATATCCCTCTGAGCATCTCGCATATAAAGAAACGCATCCTTTAATTGCTCTAGAGTCAATAAAATACTGTCCCTATCCAGGGTATCAATATTTTCAGTCAGGGAATCCAACCACACTACCCCAGCACTGCACATCCAGGCTGAGGCTATTGCCGGTCGCAGTATAACACCAGTATGAGTGTATATACTTTTCAGGTTAGTTTCCAGCCTCCTATCCGCTGGATCCTTGAGGGCGGCCGTATCAGGAGACGGCAACGCCACTTGCTTTGATAAACGTGTGAGCGCCTTATCCACCCTAGGGGGTGTTTCCCAGCGCGTCCTAACCTCTGGTGGGAAAGGGTATAATGCCAATAACTTCTTAGAAATTAGCAGTTTTCTATCTGGGTTAACCCACGCTTCATCACACACGTCATTCAATTCCTCTGATTCTGGAAAAGCTACAGGTAGTTTTTTCACCCCCCACATAATACCCCTTTTTGAGGTACCAGCAGTATCAGAGATCTGCAAAGCCTCCTTCATTGCCGTGATCATATAACGTGTGGCCCTGTTGGAAAATACGTTTGTTTCTTCACCGTCGACACTAGATTCATCTGTGTCGGTACCCGTGTCGACTGACTGAGGTAAGGGACGTTTTACAGCCCCTGACGGTGTCTGAGACGCCTGAGCCGGTACTGACTGGTTTTCCGGCCGTCTCATTTCGTCTACTGACTTTTGTAATGTACTAACATTATCACGTAATTCCATAACTAAAGCCATCCATTCCGGTGTCGACTCCCTAGGGGGTGACATCACCATTACCGGCAATTGCTCTGCCTCCACACCAACATCGTCCTCATACATGTCGACACACACGTACCGACACACAGCAGCCACACAGGGAATGCTCTAATCGAAGACAGGACCCCCTTAGCCCTTTGGGGAGACAGAGGGAGAGTTTGCCAGCACACACCAAAAGCGCTATAAATGTATATAAACAACCCTAAAAGGTGTTGTTTTTGTTATAAGCGCTTTTAATATATAAATATCGCCAATTTATGCCCCCCTTCTCTTTGTTACCCTGTTTCTGTAGTGCAGTGCAGGGGAGAGTCCTGGGAGCCTTCCTCACAGCGGAGCTGAGCAGGAAAATGGCGCTGAGTGCTGAGGAGAATAAGCTCCGCCCCCTTTTCGGCGGGCTTTTCTCCCGGGTTTTGAGAAATCTGGCCTGGGTTAAATACATACATATAGCCTTAATGGCTATATGTGATGTATTCTTTGCCACTAAAGGTATTTAATATTGCTGCCCCGGGCGCCCCCAGCAGCGCCCTGCACCCTCCGTGACTGGTCAGTGAGAAGTGTGTAGCAACAATGGCGCACAGCTGCCGTGCTGTGCGCTACCTTCATGAAGACTGAAGAGTCTTCTGCCGCCTGTTTCCGGACCTCCGATCTTCAGCATCTGTAAGGGGGGTCGGCGGCGCGGCTCCGGGACGAACCCCAGGATGACCTGTGTTCCGACTCCCTCTGAAGCTATGTCCAGTAGCCTAAGACTCCAATCCATCCTGCACGCAGGTGAGTTGAAAATCTCTCCCCTAAGTCCCTCGATGCAGTGAGCCTGTTGCCAGCAGGACTCACTGAGATTTAAAACCTAAAAAAACTTTTTCTAAGCAGCTCTTTAGGAGAGCCACCTAGATTGCACCCTGCTCGGACGGGCACAAAAACCTAACTGAGGCTTGGAGGAGGGTCATAGAGGGAGGAGCCAGTACACACCATGTGATCCTGAAAGCTTTCTTTAGATGTGCCCTGTCTCCTGCGGAGCCGCTATTCCCCATGGTCCTGACGGAGTCCCCAGCATCCACTAGGACGTTAGAGAAATGGGGGTAATTCCAAGTTGATCGCAGCAGGAAATTTTTTAGCAGTTGGGCAAAACCATGTGCACTGCAGGGGAGGCAGATATAACATGTGCAGAGAGAGAGAGATTTGGGTGGGTTATTTTGTTTCTGTGCAGGGTAAATACTGGCTGCTTTATTTTTACACTGCAAATTAGATTGCAGATTGAACACACCACACCCAAATCTAACTCCCTCTGCACATTTTACATCTGCCCCCCCTGCAGTGCACATGGTTTTGCCCAACTGCTAACAAAGTTTTTGCTGCGATCAACTTGGAATTACCCCCAATGTCTTTTCAGTGTTTTTTGAAGTATGTAAAAAGTTGGAATAAACACTTTACCTGTCATGTGCAAGTTCTAAAACCCTTCTCACATCTTTATAACATATCCATCTACTTCTGCCACATTATGTACACTTCCACCTACCTGTCCCACATCATTTACACCTCCACCTACCTGTCCCACATCATTTACACCTCCACATACCTGTCCAAAATAATTTACACCTCCAACTACCTGTCTCACACCATTTGCACGTCCACCTACATGTCTCACATCACATACACCTCCACGTACCTGTCCCACATCATTTACACCTCTACGTACCTGTCCCACATCATTTACACCTCTACGTACCTGTCCCACATCATTTACACCTCCAATTACTGTCCCACATCATTTACACCCCCACATACCTGTCCCACATCATTTACACTCTACGTACTTGTCCCTCATCATTTACACCTCCACGTACCTGTCCCACATCATTAACACCGCCACGTCCCTGTCCCACATCATATACACCTCCACATACCTGTCCCACTTAATATACTCCTCCACATATCTGTCCCACATCATTTACACCTCCATGTACCTGTCTCGCATCATATACACCTCCACGTACCTGTCCCACATCATATACACCTCCACGTACCTGTCCCAAATCATATACACTTCCACGTACCTGTCCCACATCATATACACCTCCATGTACCTGTCCCAAATCATATACACCTCCACGTACCTGTCCCACATCATATACACCTCCACGTACCTGTCCGTCATCATTTACACCTCCACCTCCCTGTCCCACATCATATACTCCTCCACATACCTGTCCGTCATCATCTACACCTCCACGTTCCTGTCACACATCATATACACCTCCACGTCCCTGTCCCACATCATATACACCTCCTCGTACCTGTCCCATATCATTAACATTTCCACGTACCTGTCCCTCATCATTTACACCTCCACGTACTTGTCACACATCATATACACCTACACGTACCTGTCCCGCATCATATACACCTCCACGTACCTGTCCCTCATCATTTACACCTCCACGTACCTGTCCCACATCATATACACCTCCACGTACCTGTCCCTCACCATTTACGCCTCCTCCTACCTGTCCCACATCATATACTCCTCCACATACTTGTCACACATCATATACACCTCCACGTCCCTGTCCCACATCATATACACCTCCACATACCTGTCCCACATCATATAAACCTCCATGTACCTGTCCCGCATCATATACACCTCCACGTACCTGTCCCACATCATATACACCTCCACCTACCTGTCCCTCATCATATACACCTCCACCTACCTGTCCCTCATCATATACACCTCCACCTGCCTGTCCTACATCATATACACCTCCACCTACCTGTCCCACATCATGTACACCTCCACATACCTGTCCCTCATCATTTACACCTCCACGTCCCTGTCCCACATCATATACACCTCCACCTACCTGTCCCACATCATGTACACCTCCACATATCTGTCCCTCATCATTTACACCTCCTCCTACCTGTCCCACATCATATACACCTCCACGTCCCTGTCCCTCATCATTTACACCTCTACATACCTGTCCCTCATCATTTACACCTCCACGTACTTGTCCCACATCATATACACCTCCATGTACCTGTCCCACATCATTTACACCTCTACGTACCTGTCCCACATCATTTACACCTCCAATTACTGTCCCACATCATTTACACCCCCACATACCTGTCCCACATCATTTACACTCTGCGTACTTGTCCCTCATCATTTACACCTCCACGTACCTGTCCCACATCACTAACACCTCCACATACCTGTCCCACATCATATACACCTCCACCTACCTGTCCCACATCATATACACCTCCACGTACCTGTCCCACATCATATACACCTCCACCTACCTGTCCCACATCATATACACCTCCATGTCCCTGTCCCACATCATATACACCTCCACCTACCTGTCCCGCATCATATACACCTCCACGTACCTGTCCCACATCATATACACCTCCATGTACCTGTCCCGCATCATAAACACCTCCACGTACCTGTCCCACATCATATACACCTCCACGTCCCTGTCCCACATCATATACACCTCCACATACCTGTCCCACATCATATACACCTCCATGTACCTGTCCCGCATCATATACACCTCCACGTACCTGTCCCACATCATATACACCTCCACCTACCTGTCCCTCATCATATACACCTCCAAGTCCCTGTTCCTCATCATTTACACCTCCACCTGCCTGTCCTACATCATATACACCTCCACATACCTGTCCCACATCATGTACACCTCCACATACCTGTCCCTCATCATTTACACCACCACGCCCCTGTCCCACATCATATACACCTCCACCTACCTGTCCCTCATCATTTACACCTCTACATACCTGTCCCTCATCATTTACACCTCCACGTACTTGTCCCACATCATATACACCTCCATTTACCTGTCCCTCATCATTTACACCTCCACCTACCTGTCCCACATCATATACACCTCCACCTACCTGTCCAACATCATATACTCCACCACCTACCTGTCCCACATCATATACACCTCCACCTACCTTTCCCACATCATATACTCCTCCACCTACCTGTCCCACATCATATACACCTCCACATACCTGTCCCACATCATATACACCTCCACCTACCTGTCTCACATCATATACACCTCCACCTGCCTGTTCCACATCATATACACCTCCACCTACCTGTCCCACATCATATACACCTCCACCTACCTGTCCCACATCATTTAACCCATTATTGAGCTTTCTAGAGAAAAAGTGACATGTTATTTATGGCTAAATGACACTATTTAAATCTCTCCAAGTGCATGATTATTCATTAGGAGGGGTGTACCAGAGGTTATGCACTGTATCCCAACATTTGTACCTTAAAAAAGATTTTCCCTACCTTTTCACCTGCTCAGGGGGTGTGCACACAATTATTATTTTATTTCATCTAAAAAATCAATGCGAGTTTGGAAATGGATTGCATATGTCATCCTTAGAGTGAGTTTGCCTAATTAGATTGACCCCATTATTTCTATAAGAAGGTATTTGCCAGGTTTATCCTCCATTCTACAGTAGGTGCTCAGTCACTAAGGCTGGTTTTTACGTTTCATCAATCCATTTACTATAAATAATTTGCTTTCTTTTGGTTTCACAAATATTTTCTGGACAGGTTTTCTTGCATGTGAAAAACACTTACACCTAATCCAGAGATAAGACGCCGCGTTCCTTCCCCGTGCGTCGTCCTGCCATTTCTCTATAATACTCATAAACACGGTCATATAAGTGATTTGGTTTAGTCCGCTTTCAAGAAAATTGAAAATGTTTGATGGAGTGTTAAGCTTACTGCATTATAGATCTGACATAAATTCCATACTTTTTCTTTACAAGTGAAAATTCCCTTAAGCTACTAAAATAATCATCTGCATTTCAAGCAAACCAGGTTTAAGAGAAGTTTATAAGCCTATGGAGGAATTTGATCTTTCTGAGATTGCATATTCTTCTACACTGTCTTTTCAGAACGGATTTTCTTTAATGCTTTTTGTTGAATTATTACTGAACACTGTACGTGAATACCTTAAATGACTGTAGGGGAGGCAATTGGAATTGAAATAAACGTCATTAGCTTTGATAGAAAGGTATCATCTTAATATAGATTTTTTTTTCATATCATACAAAGTAACAATACATAGGAGGCAAACGGTAATAATTATAATTGCTTAACGTGTGGCCATCACTCTCATGCTCAGGAGGCATCTATGTTGCGGGCCTCGTGCCTCAATAGTGTCACCTGTTCCTTATGAATTAATAGACTGCAGTTTGTTCTTCTTTCTTTAGACTGCACTAAAACGTTACTAGTGTATATTGAAACACATATTGGGAATACATAAGCAACATGAATATTTTATATCGAAATTATAGAGTTATATTTGGATAGTAGTGATTTCACTTTTCTGGTATTGTCTAAATGTAAAACAAAATATAACATGCGTCCTATATGTGTATCTTATCATTTTATAGGAATAATGATCCTGCCTATTGTTAAATAAAAAGGATATTAGAAGCAGGGGCAGATTAAGTCCCCATGGGGCTCTACACAACATATTGGTTTTTGCCCTCATTACCGTCCTTTTGTCATAAGAAACAAAACATAAAACCAGGCAAGGGACACAAAACCCTAGGCAGGAGCCTAGGATGGATGATGGATTACATGGTTGTGATTATAAATCACTTTGGGGCTTTATTCTCTGTATATATTTATGATTACAAAACGTGCCAGTGATGTTTAATATCCTTACATTTTAACCCATTCAGTGCTAAGGACCAGTGGGACTTGTTCTCTTCAAATAACTCAACAGTGCTAAGGATGAGTCCCACTTATTCTAAGCGCTGCAAAAGACGAAAGAAGGGAGAGCACCTGCCAGTCCAGCACCAGAAGTTACTGTAGTTGGGTGACAGGAAGGAGGCAGGACAAAGAAAACAAGCTCTGCCTCCTCCCAGACTCTACACAAAGAAGATTATTAAGATTCAGATGGTATTAAGTACCCTGTCTCCCGCATCCTGGCATCTAGAGACTTGGGGTCACCTTTATTTGAAAAAGGTTAGTCTCCTACTGCAAACTATATGCCTATTACTTTTTAGTGTCTGTTGATTACTACGGAAATCATACATGGGTTCTTCCTGATTATGGCTCCAATAAAGTCATGGACCATTCACATATAAAATTGGGGAGCTCCCTCTTTCAAATGATGTGGCCCATTAGTAGTTCTTGTCTATGATCACCTGTGCTCACCAGATAATAGCAATCTGTTTTGCAGAAACAGTAGTAGAGCCAGGGGTTGTGAGTAGATGTGCACCGGAAATTTTTCGGGTTTTGGTTTTGGATTCGTTTCCGCGGCCGTGTTTTGGATTCGGACGCGTTTTGGCAAAACCTCCCTTAAAATTTTTTGTCGGATTCGGGTGTTTTTTTTTTCAAAACCCCCTCAAAAACAGCTTAAATCATAGAATTTGGGGGTAATTTTGATCCTATAGTATTATTAACCTCAATAACCATAATTTCCACTCATTTCCAGTCTATTCTGAACACCTCACACTACTATTTTTAGTCCTAAAATTTGCACCAAGGTTGCTGGATGACTAAGCTAAGCGACCCAAGTGGCCGGCACAAACACCTGGCCCATTTAGGAGTGGCACTGCAGTGTCAGACAGGATGCACTTAAAAAAATTGGCCCCAAACAGCACATGATGCAAAGAAAAGAGAAAAAGAGGTGCACTGTGGTCGCTGGACGGCTAAGCTAAGCGACACAAACACCTCAATATCACAGGAATTATTTGTTCTAATCAATGGTATTATTGGTCCAAATCACTGGAAGAAAATGACAAAATCACAGGAATTATTTGTTCTAATCAATGGTATTATTGGTCCAAATCACTGGAAGAAAATGACAAAATCGCAGGAATTATTCGTTCTAATCAATGGTAGTAGTGGTCCAAATCATTGGAAGAAAATGACAAAATCACTGGAATTATTTGTTCTAATCAATGGTATTATTGGTCCAAATCACTGGAAGAAAATGACAACAAATCACTGGAATCATTTGACAAGATCACTGTAATTAATAATTCATTATAAATCACTGATATTAATTGGTAAAATCTCGCTATCGCCTGCCTAGTGAAGTGGAATCTAGATGGGATTTTGTACCGGGGACACAATAACTTCATCAATTGTCTAAATCCCAATGCACTAATGGCGGAAAACGGGCGCACGTCTAACAGCGCACTGATTATACTGAGAACTGATTATACTGATCAATCACTGATTATACTGAGCACTGATTTTACTGAGCACTGATGATACTATGGAGAACTGACACTGAGCAGCGAGAATAGCACTGGACTATTGTCCTGTAGTATACTGGTCACCACAATGCTGCACTGTACTACTATATATATACTGCTCACAACAATGCAGCACAGATATGGATACTTGAAGTGACACCGCGGAGCTGCAAGATACAGCAATGGCCTACTGTACTGTACAACTATATACTGGTGGTCACCAAAATGCTTCACTGTACTACTATATATACTGCTCACAACAATGCAGCACAGATATGGATACTTGAAGTGACACGGAGCTGCAAGATACAGCAATGACCTACTGTACTGTACAACTATATACTGTTGGTCACCAAAATGCTGCACTGTACTACTCTCTATATATATATATATATATATATATATTTATAGCGCACGACAATGCAGCACAGACATGGATACTTGAAGTGAAACGGAGCTGCAAGATACAGCAGTGGCCTACTGTACTGTACAACTATATACTGGTGGTCACCAAAATGCTGCACTGTACTACTATATATACTGCTCACAACAATGCAGCACAGATATGGATACTTGAAGTGACATGGAGCTGCAAGATACAGCAATGGCCTACTGTACTGTACAACTATATACTGTTGGTCACCAAAATGCTGCACCATACTACTATATATACTGCTCACAACAATGCAGCACAGATATGGATACTTTAAGTGACACGGAGCTGCAAGATACAGCAATGGCCTACTGTACTGTACAACTATATACTGTTGGTCACCAAAATGCTGCACTGTACTACTATATATATATATATATATATATATATATAGTATATACTGGTCACACAACAATGCAGCAGATATTGAGCACTGATGATCAGGATACTGTATAGAACTGAGTCTGACACAGAGCTGCAAGATACAGCAATGGCCTACTGTTCTGTACTACTATAATTATATACTGGTGTTTCCCACAATGCAGCACACTGAGCACAGATATTTGCAGCACACTGAGCACAGATATGGAGCTTTTCAGGCAGAGAACTCAGAGATCTGCAGCACACTGAGCACAGATATTTGCAGCACACTGAGCACAGATATTTGCAGCACGCTGAGCACAGATATTTGCAGCACACTGAGCACAGATATTTGCAGCACACTGAGCACAGATTATTTGCAGCACACTGAGTACAGATATTTGCAGCACACTGAGTACAGATTACGGATCTTTTCAGGCAGAGAACGCAGCCACGTCCTCTCCGTTCAATCTCCAATGCACGAGTGAAAATGGCGGCGACGCGCGGCTCTTTATATAGAATACGAATCTCACGAGAATCCAACAGCGGGATGATGACGTTCGGCCTCGTTCAGGTTAACCGAGCAAGGCGGGAAGATCCGAGGCTGCCTCGGAACAGTGTAAAATAGGTGAAGTTCGGGGGGTTCGGATCTCGACGAACCGAACCCGCTCATCTCTAGTTGTGAGACATTACTTATAAACCAAAAAAGCACACTAATGGCCAAATCTAACTCTCTCTGCACATGTTACATCTGCCCCACCTGCAGTGCACATGGTTTTGCCCATTAGTGTGCTTTTTTGGTTTGCTAACAAACCTGAATAACCCCCTTAGTTTGCTGTCTTGCAATTTGAGTAAAAAAAACATTTTAGCTGTTACTTGCAGAGATATGGTCATAAGACCACTTTACAAAAGTTATTAGCGCAGCTTTAAACATGCATTTGGTGTGTTCTGGATCCTGTGGACATTTCCCCCGTCCTGCAATGCATCACTGGTTCTGACACAAGTTTTACAGCTGAATGCATAACATTGAGAGGGGGCTATATTTACTAACGGCTTGCAATAGTGTAAAGACCATTTCCTCTGAGTAATTACTACTGGCTACGGGTAATTGTGACTTTATATCAAAGTAAATCTGGCTTTTACATAATGAGCAGGTGCCGCATGCACCTGAACGGGTCTCTGGAGTGGAGGAGCAGAGTGGCGCCGGTAATGGACAGTCAAACAGCACATGCTCCCAGGGGTGTGTCCACCTCTCCATCTGTCATGATGTGGCCACGCCCACTGTCTCAATTCCCTGTGCTTCAAAGTTGGGATGTATGTTTTATGTACAGTATGACCCCACCAACACTGTAGTATGAATACAATTCTATGTATACTGTAACTTTACAAATGAATGAAGACTTAACCTAACAGGGGTCCTGGTGTTAAGCTATGGAGAATTTCCTTACCCAAAAAAACCCGAGCATTCCAGGAAACAAATCCCATTTACATGTGTGTTATGGGCCTGGGTCATATTTGTACGCAAACCCAACAGTTTACATACAGATACCATGTTTGGGGGACTACGCAGGCGCAGAACGGGTCTTGTGATACCACTCGCAGCGACGGCGCCCGAACTGTTCTTCAAAACAAGTGTCGCCCCAGTTTTGAAGGCGTGACGGGTTCCATCACCCCGCTGTCCGACCCCTGCGGCCAACCTGGGTAAGCTTCAGCTGTGGTGCCTGTGACTGCCACAAAGCGCGACATAGTGATCCGAGGCTGCAACTGCACTCTAATCCTCGCTAATGTCAACAGGAGGCGTCGATCTCCTACAGACGCCTCCTGCCGCATAACAGTTTTAGTTAGGCGGAATTGCTCAGCCGCTTCCTTGCAGCTTTGCGGTTCCATATACACATGAATCAGGACCATTGATTTATAGTTTCAGGTACTTGTCAGTTCACTAGAAGTAAGCTCTTGCTTTTGCAATCACTTGAAGTCTCTTACTGAATTTTCAGTTGCTCAAGTGCTTATTTATATTGTAGTGTAATTGCCGACTGGCTTCCTACCGTCACCCAGGATGACTCCACAACTATTATGACTGGAGCTAGAACTGGTAAAACATAAATGAACAATGGAGGTCATTCCAACCCCTCGCACGCTGCGGATCTTCGCTGCGGTGCGAACGGGTCGGGACTGTGGCTGCGCGGCGCCCGCAATGCGCTCGCACGTCGTTGCCAGGCAACGATGCCGCCAGCGCTGAAAGTGATCGCAGTGGCAATCGCAATAAGATTGATGGCGTGGAGGCGTTCCGGGGCGTCTACTGACCGTTTTCCGGCCGTGGAGAAATGAACGCAGGCGTGTCCAGGCGTTTGGAGGGCGGATGTCTGACGTCAATCCCGGGACCTTCGTCGCTGGATCTGTCGCATAGGGTAAGTAGGTCTGACCCTGATCTTGTTTTGCAGGAAACTTTTTTAGCATAGCAGGGCTGCACAAGCGATCGCAGCCCTGCTATGCTAAAATAAACTCCCCCATAGGCGGCGTCTAGTTGATCGCACGAGCAGCAAAAAGTTTGTATGTGCGATCAACTCGGAATGACCCCCATGTTACTTCTTTGTTATATCTGTGAACAGGAAAGTTGCACTTTTGCGAGACTCTGGGATTTCGCAGAGAACGGCTCAGGACGCTGGAACATAATTAGTTCTGAATATTAAAAAGTTTACAAGAGGAAAACACTTGGCTTTAACTTCTGTTTCTGTGCGGCGTATGTACAAGAGATCCTTGGACGTTGACGCGTATAAATGACAGGAAGAAAATGAGGATCTGTTTAGACTTTGAAATATGATTTTAAATACATAAAAATAAGGTTGGCTTTTATATCCGTTCCTAGAGCTGTCAGCCTAATGTAATCTAAATGGAGAGGCAGAAAGGAACCCATATATTTTGTCTGCACAAATATAAGTCTAATCCTCTGCAAATGTCATTTCTTTCATGCTTAACTTATTCATTCCCCGGAAATCAATTTGTAATATCAATATTAAGCAGACTGAGTAATCATCAAAGTTGATAACGTCTCATCACAAAGTGAAGGAGACTGGAAGGTGTATGCGACATGAGGCAAGGTTATCTAAACTCACTTGTAGAAGAAGAATTATGAGATTTAAAATGAATTGTTCCCTGTTATCAACATTCTCCATTTGAAAGGAATGCTTTTTACAAATAATAATAGTAAATGTTTATGTGTGTGTTACGTGCGTGCTCTGGAGGGGACAGTGGTGCCCAAGGTGGGGATTCCGAATTCCAACCCAAGGTGTAGGGCGGGAGAACGGCACTGTGATTGTATTATTGTGGCTCCGCCCCCACTGTTCAAAGCGGAGTGGGGCATACGATGACGCCATTCAATGCAAATGACGCCATCAAACTGACTAGCGTTCATTTTAACTATTCTGTATTTATTGTATGGTTTCAACAAAGTGTAGTACAGTTGATCAAATTGTTACAATCAAATTTGTCTTCAATGCAGGAGCTGAGCTATTTGCAGTACAGTACATAGGTTTCAGTGCATTTGGGTCTCCAGAAAAATGGCTCTGTCAGTAATAGACACATAGTGGTTTAGCTAGGGATGGCCATTGTACGATGCACCATTAGTGGTCACCATCGATGGTGCCATCTGTGATTTACATCGATGACAAGAAATCATCAAAGGGAAACCATTGATGGTGCCAAGAGGGTGGGCGGCTACTAATTACCTGGGCCCAAGTCTGTTTCAGGGGCCCAGCATGGTCCCCACCCCGTATGCTTTCCTTGCTCCTCCTCCACAGCACCATCTTCCCAGTGACATCTTTGGGAAGATGGCGTCGCACAGCAAAAGCAAAGACTCTAGCACTGTGCCCCCTCTGATTAGGCCATGCCCCCTCTAGTACCTGGGTCCTTCACCGCTCTCTACGGCCTTGACCATAACATGATTGGCCAATCACGGAAGAGGAGCGGAGTTTAAGCAATCTCCTCTATTGATGGCAAAACCATTGGCCATTGGTTGATGGTCATTGGCAAAACCATTGGCCATTGGTCGATGGTTGATGGCCATCCCTGGGTTATTTCACCTGAAACTGATATTCTACTATTTGTTTCATTATTATTCATTATTCAACACCATTCTCCGCATCAGTCTCAGCACATAGGCACAGAGCCAGCCCTAACCAATATGATACCCTAGGCAAGATTTTGGCTGGTGCCCCCTAGCACCGCCGCTAGTTCTGCAGGAGATACCAGGCATGAGTCAGCTGGCAGCTCTGCTAACATCGGGCGCCTTTTGTTTATGAAAATGCATCTTATTTGCATTACTCTGTGGCTAGGGTGCACAAGCAGCTTCTGCTGATTAAAATGATATGCAGCATGCCTATATTCTGTGTGCAACTGCGGCTGTATCTGCATACGAAATGCTACATTGCAGTGATTTCCAGGAATACACTGCAATGTAGCATTTCGTATGCAGATACAACCGCAGTCACACACAGAATATAGGCATGCCGCATATCATTTTAATCAGCAGAAGCTGCTGGTGCACCTAAGCATACCAAATGCCCTAGGCATTTGCCTAGTTTGCCTATGCCTATGGCCGGCTCTGCATAGGCAGGTACTTTACTGATAGAGCCAGGTATCTGAATACTGATATTCTCAGTCTCTGTTCTATGTATGTCTATCAGTGACTGTACGTTCCATGTGTGTGTGTCCCATATGTGTTAGATACACGGGATGAGGTGGGTGTCACAGTGCCATAAGTTTTCAGATGCTTGGATAAAGGGTATGTGGTTAACAAACCGCCCGTCTGGATCCCAGCTGTCTCAATACCGACGTTGGGATCCCGACGGGGGTACTACACCACCGCCGGAATACCGGCGAGGTAGGTGATTCCTCCTCTATGGGTTTCCACAACACCCATGGAAGGAGATTTCATTGTGCTAGCCCCCCTGCCGGCATTCTAGCTCCCGGGCTGCCGATGTCGGTATACTGACATTTGGCATCCCGTGCGGCGGGATCAAATACCAATACTGAATAAAGAGTGCACATATCTGCATTTTATTGGTCAGCAGGATATTAATATAAAATTGGAGGCGGGCTGTTCTCTCCTCAGTCCCGAAGGGAGTTCTGTGCTGTCACTTTGTTACTAGTAGCTGCATATTACAGTCATTCTGTTTGTACAGCTGTATGCATGTGTTAGTATGGACGAGACTAGTAAAAGCCAGAAAGGCAGTTTGTGAAGCAAAGACTTTGCCTACAGCCCAAACGTAAATGTTCCCAAAATATCCTGTATTGTTACAAAGTGCTGATCTTGCAAGAAGTGTCTGAGATAACATGGAGAACATTTTGTTAATGAAACAACGGGGGACATTGTTATTGCATTGTTGCATCGCATGGAGGGTTATGTAGAAGGCACTGATGAGGTCATTTATCAAAACCTCATGACTTTAGCCTATGGCTATACAGGTGCAAAGTGCATCTTACAGTACTTCAACCAAACATGAATATTCAGTTATTAGACAGTAGTTACTAATTAGTATTTAAAGCTGCAAACCCATGATTGATTTTTTATTTTTTAACATCTATCCCGCTGGCTACCACAGTGACAGCAGATGAATTAACTGGCCTATTTATCATTTAAGTCACGGCGGACAGCGCTTCGTAGAGGAATCTGTTTTGGCAATGTCTTTACCCCATCAAAAGCTCCTTCACCACTTGACAACCACGATCAACAAGTTTGTACTGGGCAAGCGCTCACAGTACACCGTCACTTATAGCCTACACGGCTATCTTCATCTCAAGGCGGCTATCACTAGGCTGTAATTCTCATGGGCTCAGCCCCAGAGTAGGCTGACCAATCCCGGGCCGGGACATTTTTTCAATCCCGGGAATCAGGATTGAAAAATGATCAATCCCAGGATTGGTTTATTTTCAATGTGTCCCTACCCCCGACCCCACCCACACAATTTGCCATCAACTGGAGGGGTGGGGGGGTCCACTTGCTGCGGGACAATGCGGGCAGCTAGGTCTGTGCAGCGTGACCTCTGACATCACACCACACTGCGCAGTGCACACAGTGGGGGGAAGGGGGAGCTGAGCTGGGGGAGCCGGGCAGCCTCTGAGCCTCCTGAGGAAGCTCAACGCTGCCCGACATTGAAAAAGGAAGGGGCAGACTAATCCCGAAATCCCCGGGATTGGAAGCTCCAATCCCGGGATTGAATCCTGGCTGATTTTTGGCCCAAATCCCAGGATCCCGCTGATACCCGATCCTGGGATTGGCCACCACACCCCAGAGTGTGCCACGAAAAAGTCACACTGAACAGCAAGCTACTTGCTTCCTCAGTCTTCTTCCGGAAATCTGTGTAACTAGTATTCTGAAAGCTGTGTTGTTTTTGCAATAATTGGCAGACAAGAGATTTCCTCCAGAATTGGATGTTATCTATTGGCAGCCTACAGACATTGGAAGGAATGACAAGACAATCTCATTACGTATTTATTCCCGCTCCCACCTCCCGCTGCTTACTATCATGCTCCTAGTAATTAGATGGGATGACAAACAAGTGTTCTTGGCACAGAAGCTGCAACACAAGTTAAATGAATTCCCTTACTCTCAGGCTCTTTTACATGATGACATTTTACTTTTGCCAAGGAAAGAGAGTTGATATAACTCCTATATTGTACTAAATAAGAATAGAGTCTCGTTAGCATCGGTTCAGGTGACGGGTCTCCCAAAAACCATGAAAATAGTCATATTTAAATATATTGTTGTGTCATTTAGAGTTCCAAGGCTTTTACACTTTACATGGTAATTATATTTCATGTGGCACTTCTAGATTTGCTTGCATAAGCTTCGGAATTGGGTATGATAGACTAAAACGTGATTAAAAGCCATTCTCTGCATATTAATAAAAAGGGTATTAGCTTTATTAGCTTGAGAGCTGCCAGCTAAAATGCTAAACGGTCATATTTGCATATGCTTACTTTAATTTAAAATGTCTTAACAAGTTTAATAAACTTCGTTTTCAGGGCTACAATTATAACCTTCTGTGATATTTGTGCCATTATAAATAAAATACAACTAGAATAATTGTCATTTGTAAATTGGATATATGAATCCACAAAAGAAGCACACCAAAGGTTATTGAAAAACTCAGCGGCAAACATATATACATACTGTATACAGTGGATTAATCATTTGCAACTGATCTTCAATTAGCTTTGATAAATGTCAGCAGTTTTAAAAAATTAGCAACTGGACCTTTCAGCAGGGGCTGAACCAAGATTTCACGTTTGATTTATAGCAATATAATATGGAATATTCCGTATTGTATGGTTTCAACAGTGTGTAGTATAGTAGATATAATCAACAGAATTTTAAATGTATTTTTTATTATTATGTCTTGAAGCTTATATTGCATGTGATCTTGTTTGTGGGCCCAGGTCATACAATATTCCTGGAATAAGAGAAAGCACTCCTACCTACAAGCTAGGTTGAACAGTGGGAATTTGGTCAGGAATTACTGACCAAGCAATGACCTTACCAGCTTAATCCTATCTCCCATAACTGTTTTGCCTGCTTGTTATCAGAAGGTTCTCCCTTATTTGTGGTAGATTGGGAGATATTTCCATTAAAACACCAGAAAATCGTGTTTTTATCAGATACACAGTCACACCCATGAGGATCTGGCCACACCCCCAGCTTACCATAGTGATACACAGTCACGCCCACGAGGATCTGGTCACATCCCCATCTTGCAATGGCCACACAACCTACCATGAATTATGAATGAGTTATTCTCTTTACCCAAAAATGTTGACATTTGCTTTCATTACTTTCATATTAATACAACATTCAGCAAGTTTTTAGGTATAATAGGAATTGAGTTTAATAAACTGTATTATGTAATGTAATTATGTTATTACCAGAATATGTATGATGTAAATGAGTAACACTTTTCGGATGCTATGTTTATTTAGGGTCCAGCCTGCCTAAGCCACAAGTAAAGACAGCATCATTGGGGCTGGCAGGGAAAGCCAGATCTCCGCTTCTCCCAGTGTCTGTACCCACAGCCCCTGAGGTGTCGGAAGACGGTCACAAGCACACAGATGACCCAGCCAGTGTAAGACTCCACAGCCTCAGTTTTGCTATCCTTGCATGCCAGGTGTTTTTTCATAAATATAAAAAAGAAACTATATATATATATATATATATATATATGTAGTTATAGTTCCATTTACCAAAATTTGCTGGAACATTTATTTTTTTGCATGTGTCTTTTTGTGCGCACAATTTTTCCACCTGTACGCAAATTTGGACACATCTCTGCAGCTTGACTGCCCCTATATGTGTACTTGGTTTGATCCCTGTCGTTATTGTCTGGGCACACTTGCACCAACCCTATACTATAAGTGCTAAAAATACTTGAATGAAAAAAGGTGTATATACTCTTCCAGATAACTCTGCAGAGCTCGCGACTCCATCAACACACCCTCTCTGTACCTATATTAGAACGCCCCATTACACCCCACCACTTGCATGTGGAGATGTACTGTAACTCCAGGGCCGAAACTAGGATTTTCATCACCCGGGGAAAGGCAGTAATTTGGTTACTGTGGAGGGCAGTATGTTTGATTTATAACTGTTGGGGCCTACAGATGGGTCCACGGTTATCTTGACTAGTTTTCTGTGCCTAGGCGCAACTTGACTTATTAGCATAAACCATTCATCTATTGTTCTCAACTGCAATACAATACAGAGAACAATACAGCAGGGGATTAAATCATTACAGCAGGGGATTAAGTCCGATTGGCCAGTCTTAGTTAATCCTATTAAAGGTCAAGATAAATGTGGACCCATCTGTATGTGCTTGATAACTGTGGGGGCTAATGTGTTTAATTACTGTGGAGGCCAATGGGTCTGTTTTTTGCTCCAGGAGGGACTGATAGCGTGCCTTCGCAATTTTTAAAGTCTTGTCAGGTGTGCTGCGAGTCGAAAAAGGTTGAAAATCACTGCCCTATATGATACACTACATCACTACACTACACCCTCTTATATGCTACACCACATCAGTGCACTGGATACCTCCATATACTGCCATATGTTACTACACTACATACATCCAGCGGCGTCACAAGGCGGGTGCGGGGGGTGCGGCCCGCACCCGGTGTGACGCCTAGAAGAGGTGACACCAATCTGTGGGCTCCTCCGCAGTGACAGGATCCAGGTGCTGCAGTGTGAAATTCTGCTACAGCGCCTGGCTCCTGTCATAGCAGAGGAGCCGACAACGCTGCAGACAGTCTCCGGGGGCAGCCCAGTACAGCCCAACATCTCCGGAGATACAGGGCACGCCCCCGGAGTGACGACCCATGAGGCCACGCACCCTTTCTTTGTGGCCACTCACTCTTTCTTTGCCGCGAGCGCGCCTCCGTCGCATTGGCATATTAAGGGTGCGCACCGGGTGTCACCACACCTGGTGACGCCTCTGCATACATCACTACACTACATCCCCCTATAAGCTACACCAACCCCCCCTCCCCCCTTCTGGGAGGCAAAGTGGAGGATGATACTGCTACCTGGAAGCACAGGGCCGATAATGAAGTCTGTCTTTATACTCACCACAAAGCTGCTGTAGTGATACTCCGTGAGAGTTGGAGGTCGTCCAGGCTCTGTGAAGTGGATAGCTAGCAAAGTGAACCTTTGATTTCTGTAACATCGGTGACTGCACCTGTTAACAAGCATAAGCCTGGGGCAGCGTGTCCTCTCAGTGGTATGTAGCCGGCAGCTTGTTATCGGTTGGTGCTGGGCAGGCAGCCAGGATCATAGCCTGCTGAAAAACACAGCACCAACAGCTCGCTTCTATAGCTTGCACAGTGCACTGCACGTTAGTCACAGCACTGCATGGCAAAGAAGAGAGTGTAAGACAGTAGCCGGCATACACAGGTCACAGGTACTGGTGCTCACCCGCATAGCGTTAGAGCCATCTCCGGGCAGACAGGTGGGTAAGAGACACTGCCCTCGGAGCCATCTGCTGACTCACTAGAGCAGCAGAGCACTGCCAGTAAAAAAAAACCCTGCTCCTCTGTAACTCCTCAGCGCACCCTCAAATCCTGCACCTAGGGCACATGGCCCCTTAGTCCCCCCCCCCCCCTAGTTACGGCCCTGGTAACTCATAGGCATACAAATCTGCATCGTCCTCACTTTTCTTATCCAATTTTAAGAGCAATGTCCAGTGCAAAAACACACAAACGGACATACATGTCATCTGCATGAGCCCCAGCTGCGCCCTTTGACCCATGTTGTGGGTGGAGCCAATAGTCATGAGTATAATCCTATTAATAACAGGAAACTAGCACAGACCAGTGGATCACCTGGCTCCACAGCAAGAGTTAGGTAATGACCTGACAATGGACCCCCAGCTGTGCTCTGAGGGAGGGGCCTCTTCCCGGAGGTCCAGTAGAGGTCTCTGCCATCATTTCAGAGTAGGAGGAGCAACATCACTGAGGCATGAGGCACCTCCTCAACGATGTCATCAGTTCTTAGGAAACTGATGAGCTGCATTATCATGAGTAGTGTATTGGCCCACAAAATGGCTGCCTCCACTGTTTATAGGTACACGTTATTGTTGAGAGTGGAGTGCGTTACTGCACAGACTCCATGTTAGTTCCTATGGGGAGGCTACATTGCTTAACCAAGATGTCTCCCGAATCTAGTACTGCACATTCACAGCGCCATTTTGTCACTGTGTATGAGCTATGTATCACTTAGCTCCATTAAGACCTGTGATATACCTGCCCCGAAGCATTTCAATGCTCCATCCAACCAGTGTGTATAACAGTGAGTACAGATGCACCCATTACTACTTCCCACTGGTTAAGCAAGTAGGCTGTTCATATTTTTTAGGCATCTGCTGTTGCGTACACTTACGATGCAGGATTGTTAGCGGATACACAGCTTATAAAGCTCCTATAATGGTCGAGACCGGGAGGTTGCATCTTTGGTGCTGCACAAACGACCTCCCGATCCCGGTAGAGGAGCCACTTACCTCACTGCTGCTGCTGCCCAACAGGGGCCAAGGATGGATGCATACCACTTGGCCGATTGTGAGAGCTTAACCCGATCAGCAGGAGATTGACTAGGTGTCGTTCAGTTGTTCAGTTCTAATTACCCTTTGTATAAGAGTGTCAAATATTTTTTTTCCATTTTTTTTTTCAATTAAATTTAAATTACAATTCAATTAAATTAAAATTTTACATTTTTATACCATGCAGCTAGTAATTATGTTTTGCTTTAACAGGTGTATGAACAGGATGACCTGAGTGAGCAAATGGCGAGCTTGGAGGGATTGATGAAGCAGCTCAACGCTATCACTGGCTCCGCCTTCTAACTGTGTCTGACCATGAAAAATTAACTCTTTACGCTGCCGGCGGGGGGCCTGGAAAGCGTTGCAGAGCAATGCGCTTAAGCTCCCTCTGAGTGGCAGCCGAGGGGTTAATGGGACACCCAGGAAAATTGCAGCATACCAGTGTTTTAAATCTCACCCATGAAAAACATCCACATAGATGACCCACCGGACTTTGAAAACCTTTTTGTGGATTTGATACAGGAATCCACGTGGCATCGGGGGAATGGCTCATTGCGTCAGAACTGTCTTTATCCTTTCTTCTTCTCTGCAAAATCACTGTCGGAATTGTGAGGGAAAGACTCAGTCGCTGCAAGATCAATAAACCCTCTCGGAAGCTGAAATTACCATTATTCCACACACACACACATTGTATGTTACCGGGCATGGTAAATGTTTAATGTTCTAGGTCATAAGTGTTCTCATTCCACCACCACTACTACTACGACCAGGTGCAAATCTTGAGACAACTTTTATTTTTTTACTGCAACTGTAAAGATTGTTCTTATTTTCAAATCCACGGAAAGAAATGACGCAATGTTGAAAAGTATATCAAAACACCCTTAAGACATGGCTTCCTAGCTGAGAATCCCCCCCCCCCCCCCAACTTCAATGATCAGATGGTAGTATGAACATCATTGCTTCTCTTCCATACGTAGATAATGAACGTACATCTTACATCACCCCACGTTTGCCAGCCTGCAGGTGAAGCAGAGTTTGTTGCAGCGAACAGTGCACTTTAAAAAAAAAAAAATTGCCATCAATTCAAATATCTCAAGAATTTAACCAGTGAATTAAAAAATCAGAGATCTGTTCTCCTCTTTTTCCTAACCCACAATGCACCATTCGCTGCAATAAACTCTACTGCATCTGCACTGTGAGCATGTAATTCACTGTATAGATACTAATACTTTTTTTATGCTTTATACAACCACGTGGGTTGCTCCTAAATCACCTGACATGAGTTACAAAAGCATGAGGAAAAAAAATAATCAAGCAGCACAAACTCTACCACTGTATAGTTTATTTTATTTTGTCACCAGTGTCGCACAAAGGTTGTCTATGGAAAGGAGAGTTGTCTGACCTCAAATGTTCCAGTAGTTATGATTTATATTTGGTAGCAGAGACTTGATATAGAGCACAGCTGAGCGGGTACAAGACACTGTCTGTTATCTTCTCTATAAAATTGATACCATATATCATACAGTGTCTGGTGGGGCACAGTCATTTTGTGTGGCTTTTGTTTACTGTCTGGCGTTTGCATCCAGCGATGTGATTTTTGTCAAAAGTCAGATAAAATCCGCTCTGCCAGTTTAATTGGAAAAGTTGAGGACTCGGCTTACAACTACAGCTGGTCACACATACAGTAGAAGTGAAAAGGTGATTTATTTTTTATTTATTTTTCCTTTCAATACCCAACAACGTGGATAAGGGAATCACTCTTTTGATTATTTTATAATGGAGAATTTAACAATGTTTCTATTTTCTTACTGCATGATGTCTTGCGTCCTGGCCTTGTGAACCGCAGGGGCGGAACAGTAGATCGCAGAGCCTTATAGCAAAATTTGGGCTGCCTCTAGAGCCCCAGCCTCTAGAACCCCAGAGCAGACAAAAGGCATGTGTTGTACGTGGGCATGCCTTGGCCGGAGAATGATCAGGAGAGGCCTCCGCTCTGGTCTTTTGTGATAAGATTGGGTACCTGGAGGCTATGATTAGAGACTTTCAGCTTTCTGAAAAAAACGGACTATATCATTTCTTTTTTATCCAGTGTTGAAGCGCAATTGTATACAAATCTTGTACCATAGTATACCTTAGGAGGGTGTATGGCACAGTTGAAGGAGGTGTCACCTCACCTCCGGGTTTTCTAGCGACCTGCGCCCACAGTAGTTCTGCCACTGTCTAACAGTATGTAATTATCAAAGTTTGTAGAGACATAAAGTACTGACCAATCAGCACCTTACTGCCATGTTATAGGCTGTGTTTACAAATGACAGTTAGGAGCTGATTCGTTTATATTTTATCTCTCTCCACTGTATCCCTCTACAAGCTTTGATACATATCCCCCTATATGTTTTAATATGTCCTCACTACACCTGTCACCTAAACGCTATGTATAATTCTTTCTTGTACATATTTACACACAATAGTAGCTGCCAATTTGTGGACTGAAATGATGTTCATGAGAATTCAACTTATTAATTCACTAAGTTCCAGTGACATCACTGCATTTACATGGATATTAGTCTGGCCCACAAAATGGCCGCCTCCAAGGTACTGTCAACAGAGTTCCCAGAGGATATCTAGAACGCATGCCCTTATGAACTGAAAAAAACACCTTAAACATGGCATGGGCTGTCTAATCATAGCCTGGAGAGGAAATATACAGCTTATTTTCTCATTTACGTACTTGTGGATGTCTTCTAGTATTATGTAATATACCATTCTCATTTTAAAATAATGTGTTAAAAAAAAATCCTGGAACCCAAAGGACATTGGCATTTCTATAATTGGTGCTTGGTGTAGGGGGGGGGAGGCATATTTATACTCACCTCTCCGGAGTCCTGCATCGGCCAGTGCTGCAGAGCAGCAGAAATTGCTATGAAAATTTTGTGGCGGACATTTTCCTAGTGATTTGTGCATGTGCAATAGAGAAGTCACCAAGAAAGTGGCGTGGGCACCATGTTTGCGGAGACCTGCAAATGTGCAAGAGGCTTTGGCAAAAAGCCAGAGTCTCCTGCGCCGCCATAGAGGAAGGGGCCCGCACTGAGGCTCCTCTCTTAAACCGCCTTTGCCAGGGGTCTACCACAAACATATTTAATATTGAAATCAATGGTGTTGTTAGCTACCTAGACGAACACTTGACTGTTCCTGTAAGACTTTCCGTTACACACTCAGGGCAAGTTGTATCAAACCTTGGAGACAGATACAGTAAGGTGGAGAAGATGCTTTGGGCAACTTCTCTACTGTACCACTCTCTAAGGTTTGTGTACTTGAGTGCTTCTAAAGGATAATTGCCAACATTTTAAAACTGTGTCCTCCACCAACCTGCTTCTCTGTTCCTGAGTTGGTGAAGGCCTTTCACTAACTGGGAACCTCTTACCATGCACTATCAGGATCCTGATGAAATCAAGCTTCCACAAAGAAGTGCCTAACTTGAGAGCAGATCCTAACAGATCACTACAAAACTTGCCTCTGACCCCCATCATTGTGACCCCTTGGGGACATTGATGTGATGGTTCCAGTGCAACAGCAATTTCTGGTGGACTGTGATAACCAGGGCAGAAATTGGGTCTAAAAAAACACTCTTGGACAGTCTAGTCGTAAATCTGCCCATCATTTGTGGGAATGGGGGGTTGATTTCATCAGGGACCCTAATAGTGCAACAGAAATTGGTTTCTTGGGGGAAATTCCACAATGGAAGTAATCAGGAATCAATGGGGGTTGAAGATTACTATTTCAATGTTGAGTCTAAGGGGTATATTTACTAAGGTGTGAATTTTTTTAGAAGTGGAGATTTTGCCCATAGCAACCAATCATATTCCACTTAACATTTATCTAGCGGCTTCTAGAAGATAAAAGCTAGAATCTGATTGGTTGCTGTGGACAACATTTCCACTTCTAAAAAATAACCTCACACCTTAGTAAATATACCCCTAGATGGGAAATTGAGCTTCATACATCTGTTGACCACTGTTATAAAAGATGCAGCAGTATTCCTAACAGCTTGGTTAAGTAAAACATGGTTTACCCACAACTCACAGCTGAATCCATAGACAGTCCTTTTAATTAACGTTCCATTCAGATTGGCTGGATGGCATTTTCTATGAATAGTCCCCACTTTTCTCAAAGCAAACACATCTTAGTATCACCAAGATAATTAGCCGATGCAGACTATGAAGACATGACCCTGTAACTCATAGAGACTTTTCAGGATATAATGATACAAGGTTGTACAAATGTTCCACCTCCCACTGCAGCCAATCAGATGCCATTTCTCTAGTACAGTCTTGAAATTGAAGGCAAACTTGCGATTGGTTTCTTTGGGTTAACCTACATTTGTGCACAAAGCCCAGCGCTATGAAATAAGCTAATTTGCCTTCTGGAGATTTTGCCATTCTCACGCCTTTGTCATTGTACTTCTTGTGGACAGATGATTGTCGTATCCTGTTTAAAAATATCACGGTTCATCCCTCTTGGTCATTCTCCTCTGCTTGTCGTATCGTGAGGATGTACATGCTCTGACCATTACTAAACGAGTGTGGGTCATATATCACAGTATGCTGCACCCATTTCAGTGCCAGGAGCGCAAGGTGGTAGGAATAAAACAATTAAAACCATTTTTTATAACTGTAAAATAAATCTGCCAGTTCCGGACTTGGCAGCAGTGTGGGGAAGGGAGGGGTGTGCTTTTTTATAAGTATTATTTAATTTATTATTTAGACTGTTTCCTTTAGGATAAATTATGGTCAATTTTGTATCAAATATGAAATAACTGATGCTGGGTGGGAGAGATTTATCAAAGCTTGGAAGGAAATAACGCAGAGAGTGACGTAGTACCAGCCAGTCAGCTCCACGTTACAGGCTGTGTTTGAAAAATGACAGTTGGGAGCTAATTGGTTAGTACTTTATCCCTCTCCATTTTATCTCTCACCAAGCTTTGGTACATCTCCCCCTGGGTTTTAAGACTGATGTACATTTTTTTTTATACTTGTGTAATGTAAAATACTATTTAACCTGTTCATGTTTGCTGAGCTTTATTGGGCTACACTGTTTCTATCTTTCCTTTTAAATATTTTATTTGGTGTGTATTATATTGTAGTATTGTAGCTCCTCGTGGGTGGGGCCATGGTAAAATTCACTAAAGGTTATACAAACATTTACAATAATTACATTTTATGAAAACAGAAATGTATGCAATTCTGGTTAGTACTTATGACTTGAACAACATATTCTATGCATTGAAAGTTTTGTCATTTAGGGGGAAATGTATCAAACCTTTGAAAGAGTTAAAGTGTAGAGAAATAAAGTATCAGCCAATCAGCTCCTAACTGCCATGTTACTTGCTGTATTTGAAAAATGACAATTAGGAGCTGATTGGTTTGTACTTTATCGCTCTCCACTTCATTTCTCCCCAAGCTTTGATACACCTGCTTCTTCGTCATCATTTAAGTAAACTGTTTCCTGGCACTTGTAGGTGGGATGGCACGGCTGCATCTTCTATAGTGGAACTTTAACACCTCTTTGGTCTGTTTGGTTATCCCTTGTTAAATTGTCCTATGTCTAGTATGCAGATTGCTCTCTATCCTGCACTCTTGCTCTTCATCACTAGTTGTTCTGCTGCATGCCGTTACGAGTTATCAGCACTGACAAAGAGAAAGTTAAGCAGCCGTAGAGACACAACACTGTCATGGATCGCTATTGAGACTGAAATTGCGATGGTCTCAAAACTGCCACTGCTAAAAAATCACATGAAAAATTGGCCAATGAGCATTTTTGCAATTTAGCGATCCATGCTGAATTAGGCCCCCTGCCCACAAGAGGAATTAGCAGACTAGTCACTCTACTTATACCCGTTTCAGACCGCCTGAGGGTGGGTCGCCCCCGGGAGCCTGACACGTGATCTCCAAGTGCCGCCCGTCCACACAGTGTGAACGAGAAACTGTTCGTATCGACCCTGCTCCCGTTCACACCGCACAGCGAGCGGGGTTGAACACGAGTTCAACCCAGCTTGCTACCAGGGTTGATTTACTGGGTCGCTCGTCCTGGTATATTTCCCCTGGCACCTTTCAGACCGCACAGGAACACGAGTTATGCGCGCGTTCATGTGCCAGTAACCCGTGTTCAAACCTGGTTGTCTGAAAGGGGTATAACTGAACTATCACCCTGGCAAATATTTCTGTTCGGGAACGGGAATTGAAAGAATATTTCTGCGTTGTGTTCGAATTACTGTAACCTATTTAAAGTAAGGAATTTTTTTTTTTTATTTACTTGATTTTTTTACACAATATTAAGCTCCACTTTGCAATGTGATGTATCCGTGTAGGATTAGGTTACAGGTTGTTATGGTAATGTTTTAAACTGTTTCATTTCATGGCCATAAATTTTGATTTGCTTCACAATTACACAATCAATTGGAACCAACTTGTTCTTTGAATTGTTGTCAGGAATTCACCACACTTTACCTGGCCAAACTTTGAACGCAGTCATTTGTATAATCTTTAGTGAATTGAAAACTGTTGCTGGATTTTTTTTAGTATTGTGTATGCCAACGTCTCGAGTAAAATAAGTTCCTGACGCCCAATGTTATAAGTGCATCCGTGCTTTTATGCTTTGCTTGAAGTCTTGTTAAATTGGCACGAAAAAGATTCATCCAGAAAAAAAAATTGTTCAAGTTACGCGAGAAAACTTGTCTCAATCCCGTTCAGTGTCTTCTAAAATGTGTCTGTCTTCTTTTCTTGATGGGATTGGGTGTACATCAGCTTATAAACAGCCAAGTCAGGTATTTCTGATACGAAAAAGCCTCCAAGCGGAAAGACGAACCAGTAGAATTTCTTGAATTGTTAACCAAATTAGATTAGTGATTTCAATATTTAAATGTAAATTCTGTTTTCAGAAGAGAAACTTAATTCTAGTTTAAAATTGACTGTTTCTACACACAATCTTGTATACTACTTCAAGAAGAAAAGTTTTTGTTTTTTTAATGCACTGTAGAACAGTCCCATATTCATTTTTTATAGAAATGTTACCCAATGTTGCATTCTTTTGTTTATTGAATAAAATTTTGATAGAAAACAGTTTGTTTGCCGGTGTGTTGTGTTTTTTCCAGCACTTAATCCAAATGAAATGATTACAGTGTATATACATATGGGGGTCATTCCGAGTTGATCGCTAGCAGCGTTCGTTCGCTGTGCAGCGATGAGGGGAAAAAATGGCACTTCTGCGCGTGCGTATGTGGCGCGATGCACACGCGCAACGTACTATTATAACGGCCGATGTAGTTTCATACAGGGTCTAACAAAGCTTTTCAGTTGCACTGCTGACCGCAGAGTGATTGACATGAAGTGGGCGTTTCTAGGTGGCAACTGACCGTTTTCAGGGAGTGTTCGGAAAAACGCAGGTGAGCCAGGAAAAACGCAGGCGTGGCCGGGCGAACGCAGGGCGTGTTTGTGACGTCAAAACAGGAACTGAACAGTCTGAAGTCATCACAAGCGCTGAGTAGGTTTTGAGCTACTCAGAAAGTGCACAAAAAAACATTGCCGCCGCTCTGCGATCCTTTCATTCGCACTTCTGCTAAGCTAAAATACACTCCCAGTGGGCGGCGGCATAGCGTTTGCACGGCTGCTAAAAACTGATAGCGAGCGAACAACTCGGATTGACCCCCATAGGCAGGAGTGTAGAGAGCACTGGGGGCCCAGGTACTTGGGGGGGGGGGGTGGCCTCATCACGGGTGATGTGACCACGCCCCTTATGCAAATTACTGCAGAAAACATCTTTTCAGTGCTGCAAAGCGGGTCTGAGTGCAGATTTGGGGGCGCTATTGTGCCCCTCAGCCAGAGGCAAATCCAGAGGGGGCATGTTCAGTGTGATCGCTCCCCCATTACCCCCAGTACAGGCAGAAGAGACTGGTGCTGGTGCTAAATGGCAGCAGTCTCCCTGCTCCACCACAGCCCAGCCAGCATATAGCAGAGTGTGCTGGCTGGAGAAGAAGTTGCTGCTGACAGGTAAGGGAGACAGGGAACCATGGAGGACCAGGTTAATCTCCATCAAGCCCAGGTAATTAGTACCTGCTCTCCCCCTCTTGGCGGCAGTGCATATAGGGGGAGATGTATCAAGTCTTGCAAAAAGAAAGTGAAGTTGATCAGCTTCTGTCATTTGTAAAGCACAGTGGAGTTTATAATCTATATGCCCTACTACATGTACACGCACACCGATAAACTACGGTCCATTTTTTAAAACATACCAGCAAGTTTTTGGAGTGTGGGAGGAGGATGGGGGCATACGGAGGAAATAAAAGGAAACTTAATGAGAACATACAAACTCCACAAACATTGGCCAGACCTGGGTCTTGATCTCATGCTGGGTTCAGTAATGGTGACCACTGTTCCATTCATTCTGCCCCAAAGATTATGTAAATGAGCAAAAGTGTGACATTTCCATTTATTTGGACAATCCAGTTACGCTGTGAGGGCCTGATTCATGTTTGTAAGTAAAGCAAAAAAGTAAGCAATTGGGCAAAACCATGCTGCACTGCAGGTGGAGCAGATGTACTGTAACATGTGCAGAGAGAGTTAGATTTGGGTGGCTTATATTGTTTCTGTGCCTAGTAAATACTGGCTGCTTAAAATTTATACTACAATTTATACCGCTTTTCCACTTGTAGCACGTGTCGCAGCCGGGAGCCTGATATGGCTGCGACCCGTGCTAGAGCCCCCTTCTACATTAGAGCTCACCAACCCGGAATATTGCCGGGTTGGTGACGCTGCTGCTGACGCGGCAGGGACGGCGCTGGGAGATCACATGATCTCCCAGCTCTGCCCTTCCAAACACTGAATGGGAGCCGTGTCGCATCGACACGGCTCCTGTTTACACTACACAGCTTACCGGGGTGAACACATGTTCAACCCGGCAAGCTACCCGGGTAGGATTCCCGGATCACTTGATCCGGGGATTTGCAAGGGGGGCAGTCTCCACTAGCAAAAAACACGGGTAAATACCCGCCCCGTGCATTTACCCGTGTTTTTAGAGCTAGTGGAAAAGGGGTATTAGATTTCAGTTTGAACACGCCACACCCAAATATAACTCTCTGCACGTGTTACATCTGCCCCACCTGCAGTGCAGCACGGTTTTGTCCAGTTGCTTGTTTTTTTGCTTTACTTACAAACAAGAATCAGTCCATAAGTTACAATCTGAGAAACCAGTTACTCTCTGAGTTACAATCTGCATACATATCATAGATCACCAACAAAAAGACCATTTTAGACCTTATCAACACTCCTGAATGGGACATATTTGAGCACATATACAGTAATATGACACTTATGAAGGGAATTAGTAATGTACAATATCAAGTCTCTGAGGGATACACAATACTATCCCCAACCTGCAGTTAATTTGTTCCAAGTACATAGTCACCTATAGTTACATAGTTGATGAGGTTGAAAAACGACAAAATGTCCATCGCGTTCAACCTGTATAATAAAATTATATTTCATTTAAATGCTGTATCCTTGGATAATCCTTTCAGTTAGGAATTTAATTCATTTTTAAACGTATTGAGTTGACTGAGTCCACCATTACTACCTTCATTGGCAGAGAATTCCAAATCCTTATTGCTCTTACTGTGAAGAACCCTTTCCTCCATTGTGTATGATTTTTTTTTCTCTTCTAACCTCCGGGGTGTCCATGTGTTCTGTGTAGCATTTTTTTTATATAAACAGATCGTCTGATAGATCCTTGTATTGTCCCTTTATGCATTTATAAATATTAATAATGTCCCCTCTCAGCCACCTCTTTTCGAGTGTAAACATACATTATCTAACCTTGTAAGTCTTTCCTCATAATTTAGTGCCTCTAACCCCTTAAACAGTTTGGTGGCTCGCCTCTGAACCCTTTCGAGTTCCAAGATGTGGTGTGGTGCCCAGAACTGTACACAATATTCCAGATGTGGTCGCACCAATGATTTATACAGTGGCAGGATTACACGCTCATCCCTTGTCTCCATTCCCTGTTTTATGCATGCTAACACCTTACTTGCTTTTGTTGCTGCATTATGACAATACGTACTGCTACTAAGTCTATTATTGATAAGCACCCCCAAATCTTTTTCAACTACCGTTATCCCTACATTTTCCCCATTTAATTTATAGGCTACCCAATTGTTCTTAGTCCCAGAGTGCAGAACTTTAAATTTTTCTATATTAAACCTCATTCTCCATTTGTCTGCCTAGATCTCCAGTCTAGATAAGTCATTCCGTAGAGACTCAACATCCTTGTCTGAATTAATTACTCTACACAGTTTAGTATTGTCTGTGAAAAATTGACACTGTGCTTTCCAGGCCCACTCCTAGGTCATTAATGAATATGTTAAACAGCAATGGCCCGACTACTGAACCCTGCGGTATATGAGTATATACTGTAAGACTTAAGATAAACCAATACACTACAAATGCCACACTTTTCCTTAATAGGGCACCAGCCTGCTACACATACAATGAAAAGTATCACATGTATGCTATAATATCAGGATAAAATTGTGCATTTTAGCACAGAATATACATACATGTTTAGACCAAACCCCTTTATTCCCTGTCAACCGTGGCTAGCAAACTGGTACTTGTAGTTCTACAAGAGTTGCAGAGCCACTGGATGCTTGTTGTCGCTGTATAGGATGTACAATTATATTTATATTGCACTTCTGATTAGGAAGCAGATCTTTTTTCTCCGCACATTCCACGATATTATCAAAATATGGGTTACCTCGTCCTTCCTTGGCTGATAAGACAGAATCAGTCCTCTATTAATTTAAATAATTTGACCTGCTCTGGTGCCTTTGTCTATTTTTGTAGTCCTTTACTGAAAAATAATGAGGTCTGAAAAAGCTATGGATGATGGCCAACGCATAACAATTCTCATACGCTTGAAAACATTCTTCGTTTTCCTGGAAATATATGGATTTATATATTAATAGCACAGCACTGAGCAAGATAATGATGCTTTTTAAAAAAAAAAAAAAAACAAGCAGAAATTAAATCGGTAGAGTTATTAATACAAAAACTGACACATTACAATTGGGCGTGAAAATTAAAGTCCAAATTAAAAAAAGTTTCACTCATTTAAAAAAGTTCTTTGACTATTAATGCATTCATACATGTGCCTCTTTCAAAGGATAAATCCTTTTTTGGTTATTATCGCCATACTGAGTTGGCGATAACAGAACAGGGGGGTAATTCCAAGTTGATCGCAGCAGGATTTGTTTTAGCAGTTGGGCAAAACCATGTCCACTGCAGGGGAGGCAGATATAACATGTGCAGAGAGAGTTAGATTTGGGTGTGGTGTGTTCAATCTGCAATCTAATTTGCAGTGTAAAAATAAAGCAGCCAGTATTTACCCTGCACAGAAATAAAATAACCCACCCAAATCTAACTCTTTCTGCACATGTTATATCTGCCCCCCCCCCCTGCAGTGCAAATGGTTTTGCCCAACTGCTAACAAAATTCCTGCTGCGATCAACTTGGAATTACCCCCCAGGTGCAGTATGATGACGGTACAAGTACTATTGCAATACTTGATGAGGCTTCAACATGGAAAATACAGGGTTAACACATCTCTGATGAATTGGATTTGGAAACATAAGCAATATTGCTGAATATTGCCAAGGGCTATCCCTCCCAGCGGGTCAGGAGACTGATGCCGCAATCCTGACAGGTTTTGTTAGCATGCAGCACACACCTTCAGATGAAACCATGTACAGCACTAGTTAAGATGAACAGATTTGTGGCGGGATGTAATGCTTATATTGTAGGCTAATGATCCAATCAGGCTCTGCATTATTTATCAGCTATTGCATTAGGGTTTGTTAAATGTTTTATCCACACACACAGCGGGATTTAATACCACCCGAGTGCTGCGGCCGTGCAGGATGCTGGGCAAACTCAGATATTCTTTTTAAATTGGCAATCACTTACAAGGCATGGTTTTGCGTTGTAAAGTAGTTGCCCCTTTAAAAAAAAAAAGCCAGCGTTCAACCGCCTTCCCGCGCGGCCGTCGGACTCGGGTGGCATTAAATCCCACCGTGTGTGTGGATAAAACACAATTTAACAAACCCTAATGTAATAACTGATAAATAATGCAGAGCCTGTTTGGATAATTAGCCTACAATACAAGCCCCAACCTCATGGCTAGATAAAATACAGACCTCAATTTGAGGTAATGCACTGTGAAGAAATTTAAAGAGAGAATGGATTTACCAAGCTGAATCACATTACCCAATGTACAGTAATCTGCTTAAATTCGACACAACAAAGGAAAGGGTTCTTCACAGTAAGGGCAGTAAGGATTTGGAATTCTCTGCCAGAGAAGGTAGTAATGGTGGACTCAATCAATATGTTTAAAAATGAATTAGATAAATACCTAACTGAAAGAAATATCCAAGGATATAGAATTTAAAGTGAGTGTATTGTAGAAAATAAGAATTTACTCACCGGTAATTCTATTTCTTGTAGTCCGTAGTGGATGCTGGGGACTCCGTAAGGACCATGGGGAATAGACGGGCTCCGCAGGAGACTGGGCACTCTAAAAGAAAGATTAGGTACTATCTGGTGTGCACTGGCTCCTCCCTCTATGCCCCTCCTCCAGACCTCAGTTAGGGAAACTGTGCCCGGAAGAGCTGACACTACAAGGAAAGGATTTGGAATCCAGGGTAAGACTCATACCAGCCACACCAATCACACCGTATAACTTGTGATAACCATACCCAGTTAACAGTATGAACAACAACTGAGCCTCAATCAACGGATGGCTCATAACAATAACCCTTTAGTAAGCAATAACTATATACACGTATTGCAGAAGAAGTCCGCACTTGGGACGGGCGCCCAGCATCCACTACGGACTACGAGAAATAGAATTACCGGTGAGTAAATTCTTATTTTCTCTGACGTCCTAGTGGATGCTGGGGACTCCGTAAGGACCATGGGGATTATACCAAAGCTCCCAAACGGGCAGGAGAGTGCGGACGACTCTGCAGCACCGAATGAGCAAACTCAAGGTCCTCCTCAGCCAGGGTATCAAACTTGTAGAACTTAGCAAATGTGTTTGAACCCGACCAAGTAGCAGCTCGGCAAAGCTGTAAAGCCGAGACCCCTCGGGCAGCCGCCCAAGAAGAGCCCACATTCCTTGTGGAATGGGCTTTTACTGATTTTGGATGCAGCAATCCAGCCGCAGAGTGAGCCAGCTGAATCGTGCTACAGATGCAGCGAGCAATAGTCTGCTTCGAAGCAGGAGCGCCAACCTTGTTGGCTGCATACAGAATAAACAGCGAGTCAGACTTTCTGACTCCCGCCGTTCTGGAAACATACATTTTCAAAGCCCGGACTACGTCCAGCAACTTGGAATCCTCCAAGTCCCTAGTAGCCGCAGGCACCACAATAGGTTGGTTCAAATGAAACGATGATACCACCTTAGGGAGAAATTGGGGACGAGTCCTCAATTCTGCCCTGTCCATATGGAAGATCAGATAGGGGCTTTTACATGACAAAGCCGCCAATTCTGACACACGCCTAGCCGAAGCTAAGGCCAATAGCATGACCACTTTCCACGTGAGATATTTTAGCTCCATGGTCTTAAGTGGCTCAAACCAGTGGGATTTCAGGAAATCCAACACAACGTTAAGATCCCAAGGTGCCACTGGTGGCACAAAAGGAGGCTGAATATCCAGCACTCCCTTTACAAACGTCTGAACCTCAGGCAGTGAAGCCAGTTCTTTTTCAAAGAAAATGGATAAGGCCGAGATCTGAACCTTTATGGACCCTAATTTGAGGCCCATAGTCACACCTGACTGTAGGAAATGCAGAAAACGACCCAACTGGAAGTCCTCTGTAGGGGCCTTCCTGGCCTCACACCAAGCAACATATTTCCGCCATATGCGGTGATAATGCTTTGCTGTCACATCGTTCCTAGCTCTTATCAGCGTAGGAATTACTTCATCCGGTATACCCTTTTCCGCTAGGATCCGGCGTTCAACCGCCATGCCGTCAAACGCAGCCGCGGTAAGTCTTGGAACAGACAGGGCCCCTGCTGCAACAGGTCCTGTCTGAGAGGCAGAGGCCATGGGTACTCTGTGACCATCTCTTGAAGTTCTAGGTACCAAGTCCTTCTTGGCCAATCCGGAACAATGAGTATTGTTCTCACTCCTCTTTTTCTTACTATTCTCAGTACCTTGTGTATGAGAGGAAGAGGAGGAAACACATATACCGACTGGAACACCCACGGAGTTACCAGTGCGTCCACAGCTATCGCCTGAGGGTCCCTTGACCTGGCGCAATATTTTTTTAGCTTTTTGTTTAGGCGGGACGCCATCATGTCCACCTGTGGCCGTTCCCACCGATTTGCAATCTACTCGAAGACTTCTTGATGAAGTCCCCACTCTCCCGGGTGGAGGTCGTGCCTGCTGAGGAAGTCTGCTTCCCAGTTGTCCACTCCCAGAATGAACACTGCTGACAGTGCTTGTACGTGATTCTCCGCCCAACGAAGAATCCTTGTGGCTTCCGCCATCGCCACCCTGCTTCTTGTGCCGCCCTGTCGGTTTACATGGGCGACTGCCGTGATGATGTCTGACTGAATCAGCACTGGTTGGTCTCGAAGCAGGGGCTCCGCTTGACTCAGGGCGTTGTATATGGCCCTTAATTCCAGTATGTTTATGTGCAGACGAGTCTCCTGACTTGACCACAGCCCCTGGAAGTTTCTTCCCTGAGTGACTGCCCCCCATCCGCGGAGGCTTGCATCCGTGGTCACCATGGCCCAGTCCTGTATGCCGAACCTGCGGCCCTCGAGAAGATGAGCACTCTGCAGCCACCACAGAAGAGACACCCTGGCCTTCGGGGACAGGGCGATCAGCCGATGCATCTGAAGATGCGATCCGGACCACTTGTCCAACAGATCCCACTGAAAGATCCTGGCATGGAACCTGCCGAAAGGAATGGCTTCGTATGACGCTACCATCTTTCCCAGGACTCGCGTGCAGTGATGCACCGACACCTGCTTTGGTTTCAGGAGATCCCTGACCATGGTCACTAACTCCTGAGCCTTCTCCTCCGGGAATCATGCCCAGGAAGGGCAGACGCGTTGTAGGAATCAGCTGCGACTTTGGAATATTCAGAATCCAGCCGTGCCGTAGCAACACTTCCTGAGAGTGCGCTACGCTGACCAACAACTGCTCTCTGGACCTCGCCTTTATGAGGAGATCATCCAAGTTCGGGATAACTGTAACTCCTTGCTTCCGGAGAAGTACCATCATCTCCGCCATTACCTTGGTAAAGACTCTCGGTGCCGTGGATAGACCAAACGGCAACGTCTGGAATTGGTAATGACAGTCCTGTACCACAAACCTGAGGTACTCCTGGTGAGGCGGATAAATGGGGACATGCAAGTACGCATCCTTGATGTCCAGAGATACCATAAAATCCCCCTCTTCCAGGCTGGCAATGACCGCTCTGAGCGATTCCATTTTGAACCTGAACTTTTTCATGTAAATGTTCAAGGATTTTAAATTTTGAATGGGTCTTACCGAACCGTCCGGTTTCGGTACCACAAACAGTGTGGAATAGTAACCCCTTCCCTGCTGAAGGGGGGGTACCATTATTATCACTTGCTGGAGGTACAGCTTGTGAATAGCCGTCAGGACTATCTCCCTCCCCGTGGGAGAAGCTGGCAAGACGGATTTTAGGTAACGGTGAGGGGGCGTCACTTCGAATTCCAGCTGGTATCCCTGAGATACAATTTGTATAGCCCAAGGATCCACTTGTGAGCGAACCCACTGGTTGCAGAAATTTCGGAGACGCACCCCCACCGCTCCTGGCTCCGCCTGTGGAGCCCCAGCGTCATGCGGTGGACTTAGTGGAAGCAGGGGAGGACTTTTGTTCCTGAGAACTGGCTGCATGGTGCAGCTTCTTTCCTCTACCCCTGCCTCTGGCAAGAAAGGATGCACCTCTGACTCTCTTGCTTTTTTGAGAACGAAAGGACTGCATTTGGTAATACGGTGCTTTCTTAGGCTGTGAGGAAACCTGTGGCAAGAAAGTCGACTTTCCAGCTGTCGCTGTGGATACGAGGTCCGAGCGACCGTCCCCAAACAATTCCTCACCCTTATAAGGCAAAACCTCCATGTGTTTTTTAGAGTCGGCATCCCATGTCCATTGCCGAGTCCATAAGACCCTCCTGGCAGAAATGGACATTGCATTTATTCGAGAGCCCAGCAGGCAAATGTCCCTCTGGGCATCCCGCATATATAAGACGACGTCTTTAATATGGCTAAGTGTTAGCAATACGGTATCCCTGTCCAGGGTATCCAACCCCTCTGACAGAGTATCTGTCCATGCTGCAACAGCACTGCACATCCAAGCTGAAGCAATAGCCGGTCTCAGTAGAGTACCAGAGTGTGTATACACAGACTTCAAGATACCTTCCTGCTTCCTATCCGCAGGTTCCTTTAGGGCGGCCGTATCCTGAGACGGCAGGGCCACTCTTTTAGATAAGCGCGTCAGGGCCTTGTCAACCCTAGGGGAGGATTCCCAGCGTAACCTATCCGTTGGCGGGAAAGGGTACGCCATTAGTATTCTCTTGGGAATCACCACTTTCTTATCAGGGGAAGACCACGCTTCTTCACATAACTCATTTAATTCATGTGACGGGGGAAAAGTCACTGGCTGCTTTTTCTCCCCAAACATATTTACCCTCTTGTCAGGGACAGGGTCAGCCTCTGAAATGTGTAATACATTTTTCATTGCAATAATCATGTATCGGATGGCCTTAGTCAATTTGGGCTGTAATAGTGCCTCATCCTCGTCGACTCTGGAGTCGGACTCCGTGTCGACATCTGTGTCAACCAACTGAGATAGTGGGCGTTTTTGAGACGCTGACGGCCTCTGAGGCGCCTGGGCAGGCCCGGGTTGAGAGCCCGGCTGTCCCCCGGCAGCAACATAATCAAATCTCTTATGTAATGAGTTTACATTGTCATTTAAGACCTTCCACATATCCATCCAATCAGGTGTCGGCACCGACGGGGGCGACACCACATTTATCTGCACTTGCTCCGCCTCCACGTAACCCTCCTCATCAAACATGTCGACACAGCCGTACCGACACAGCACACACACAGGGAATGCTCTGACTGAGGACAGGACCCCACAAGGTCTATGGGGAGACAGAGAAAGAGTATGCCAGCACACACCACAGCGCTATATACACAGGGATACATACTACCAGAAATGAATTTTTCCCAATAGCTGCTGTATCAATACACCTTTTGCTTAAATTTATGTGCCCCCCCTCTCTTTTTACCCTCTCAGTGCCAGGAGACTGCAGGGGAGAGCCTGGGGAGCGTCATTCCAGCGGAGCTGTGAAGAGAAATGGCGCTGGTGTGCTGAGGAAGAAGGCCCCGCCCCCTCAGCGGCGGGCTTCTGTCCCGCTGTTTCTGACTAAAAAATGGCGGGGGTTTTACACATATACAGTCACAGACTGTATTATGTGTCTTTTTTATGCCAAAGGTATTCTTATTGCTGCCCAGGGCGTCCCCCCCCCCCCCCAGCGCCCTGCACCCTACAGTGACCGGAGTGTGTGGTGTGCAGTGGGAGCAATGGCGCACAGCTGCGGTGCTGTGCGCTACCTTAATGAAGACAGGAGTCTTCAGCCGCCGATTTCATCACCAACTTCTGATCTTCTGGCTCTGCGAGGGGGACGGCGGCGCGGCTCCGGGAACGGACGACCGAGGACCTTTGCCTGTGTTCGAACCCTCTGGAGCTAATGGTGTCCAGTAGCCTAAGAAGCGCAACCTAGCTGTGAACAGGTACGTTTGCTTCTCTCCCCTCGGTCCCACGTAGCAGTGAGTCTGTTGCCAGCAGATCTCACTGAAAATAAAAAACCTAACATTACTTTCTTTACTAGCAGGCTCAGGAGGGCCCACTAGGTGCATCCAGCTCTGGCCGGGCACAGATTCTAACTGAGGTCTGGAGGAGGGGCATAGAGGGAGGAGCCAGTGCACACCAGATAGTACCTAATCTGTCTTTTAGAGTGCCCAGTCTCCTGCGGAGCCCGTCTATTCCCCATGGTCCTTACGGAGTCCCCAGCATCCACTAGGACGTCAAAGAAAAGCATGATTTTTAGTGTTAGTTAGACTTAATAACTTAACTTCCTCTGGGTCTGTAACTCTGTATAGCTAAATAGTGTTAAATACAGTGTAGTGTAAGAATTATTAAAAAAAGGTTGAACTAGATGGACATTTTGTCTTTTTTTTTTCAACCTCATTAACTATGTTACGATGTTACTATGGTATTCAATGCATAGCCTATTCTAATAGACAATATACAATACAGAGAGCAAACTAGTAACCAATTTACAATACAGAGAATATTCTGGCAATAGATTTACAATACAGTTAGATCTTACTCATACATACAGTATTGGCAGAGGCGGCCCTAACCAATATGATGCCCTAGGCAAGATTTTGGCTGGTGCCCCCTAGCACAGACACTAGTTCCGCCTCTGACCCTGTACACCATTCTATACTTTATACACCACAAAGTAGTACACCTTATACACATATTGCCACACATTAGTAATGCCTGTATACACATAATACCACACAGTAATGCCCCTTACACATATGACACACATTATTAATGCCCTTATACACATAATGCCCCTTACACATATGCCGCACATTAGTAATGCATTTCATATGCAGATAGAGCCGCAGTCACACACAGAATATAGGCATGCTGCATATCATTTTAATCAGCAGAAGCTGCTTGTGCCCATAGGCATTCCAAATGCCCTAGGCAGTAGCCTAGTTTGCCTATGCCTAGTGCCGGCTCTGAGTATTGGTTAAAGTTATGGCTGTCACACAGTTTTTGAAAACAAATTGTACTGTTTTTTTGTGTGTGGGCAGGTTGACCAATTATAATCAAGCAATCTCTTTTCTGCCCATGTTCATTATATCAAAGAGATCAAATGTATTATTTGTGCACACAAAGGGTTATTTAGTGCAGATGTACTAATGGATATAAAATATGTCAAACTAGTGGTTTGTTTAGACTGATCTGCAGCGATTGCTACCCGTATAGTCCCCATTTATCTCTACAGATTGTATCTGAGAAATACTGGTCTTATTAATACTGTGTCAAAAAATGGTAATCTGGTCTCGGTATTACTTTATGACTGTATAATAAAAGTACATATATAAATATAAGGTTTTAAATAATAATAATTTGGACAGAACTGCTTCGAAGGTGAAAAATAAATTACAGAACACTATTTGATACCTCTGTGCTAAGGAAGACACAAGTTAAAAATTTCAACTAGTTTTGAAGTGCATAAGAGATTTTATGCCCGAGTCCCAAATATGACTCAGTTTTTTCTCAAAACGTTATTTAAATGTAAATTTACATTTTAACGTGTTTGAAATATCTCGCTAGTGGGAATCTATCTACAGTGTCACAGCGTGGCAATATATTTGGATAATACCTGGACATTTACAGCCTAATGATATATTTAATTCTCGTGGTTTTTTTCACCTACAACATAATCAATGTATATTTAATGCTTGGACTATTTACATAATGTACCATTACTGCAAGGAAAGGAAGCATTAGCTATATCTCATCCAAGTATATTAAATTGGATCTGTCACAAACAAGCATTGTAGGTCGCTGTATTGTGAGATGAACAATAATACCTTCCATCTTCATGAAGGATGTAACATGACCAGTGGGGACAAGGCAGCCTGGTTACCCAGCTCTGAACAAATAGGTGATTCAGCTGGGGCCAATAGCTTGAATGAGGTGGAGGCACTTTGTGCCTCTTACCTCAGCATTTTCACTTGGTTTCAGGAAACTGTCTGGTGAGTATTGAGATAGTCCACATACTTGCATCATTGTGTGTAGGTTATGGGCATAGGCAAATGAAGGGGCGAGGTGGTTCCGGTTTCCCAGAAACCCCCCTACTCTTGGCCAGTGGCTCAAATTCTGACAAAAATTGCAATAGTATATATACGATTATTAGACCTGCTGCCACCTCATGCAGTGTAAGGGACAGAGAAGAGCTTCTGCACTTGCCCAGTGGTAGCAGCTATTCTACCTGGTTTGCCATGTGTGAATGGATGAGTCCTCAACCAGTGCACTGTACTAGAGAGTAGCTATCAGAAAGAAGAGACAGAAGCCTTAACATGAGGTGGGAGAATGTGTGCTTAGAAAGTGCAGTACTGGTTCTATTATGTTTGTTTGTTTATTTATGTATTATTTAAATATGTATGCTACAGCCTGTACTATTGTGTTAGATATTAATGCTGTATTCCATACAGTATCCAGTGTACAAAACCAATGTTTACATTAATATCCACGGTTGTTTCTCGGTTCTTCTACCACTCTCCCAGACTCCCACACTTGCGCCAGTGTTCCGCAGAGTGGGAGATTGTGGATTGCATTTGGAAACCCCCCTCTAGAAATCCTGAATATGCCACTGAAGGGCCCTCATTAAATCCAATGCACTATTTAGAAAACATAAGCAGTATCACCACCAAAATGTCTGTTAATGATAAATAGGCGTCATTGAACTGGAACTTTTCCTTTTAATGGAAATAAAATTCAACAATTGCCCTGGCCATTTGGATGACATTAGTTTAGACCAGTGGTTCTCAAACTCGGTCCTCAGGACCCCACACGCTTCACATTTTCCATGTCACCCGGCAGGTGCTCTGTGTATCACCAACTGTCACTTTTTCAAAATCTACAGGTGACCTGCAAAACATGAACCGTGTGGGGTCCTGAGGACTGAGTTTGAGAACCTGTGGTTTAGACTATCATTATAAAAACACAAATAACCAATAATTTAAAAAAAAAAATGTAATAAATCTTTTGGCAATGTAAAAATTCCAGAATGACTCTTCTGCGCCACGGGAAGTTAACGTTCTCTTTGTCAAGTTAACATTTTACAATAATGTAAGTTCACTATGGAGCTCACGCTTAGCTTGGGCCTGAACTAAATATCTGCTGCGCACACCCACCAAAAGATAAGTAGATGCGCATTTACGCTTCCTTACGGTTTGAGAAGGGCGAAGGAAAGCGCATCCAAATGCTGACTATAATAAGGGTGCGTTCTTGTACTGACATGTCCATGCTCACAGGGGTGTGGCAAACTAGTCAACAGTGATCCAGTCAACCGTCACCAGGTCGACATGAGAATGCCGACTGGGTCAAAATGTCAACATGCAACATGTGAAAAGTGTTCATGGTGGACTGTCGATAAACTGTGCCGGGTCCCAGCAGTGCTGTGGCAGAATTTCAGTTGTAAACATTGTAACCCTGTCGACAGTTTGAGTATGTTGACTTTCTAAACGTCGGCATGGGTACTGTCGACTATGGATTTTTGAGTAGATACATGCAAAATGCTCCTTACATTCCTCTATTAGCCAAATACTGTAAACTGTACACCCAAAGCTGCTTACTATCATACATACAGCAGGGGATGCAGGACTATAAATCTATCCAGCTCCCAAAACTCTGTTTAATGGATGACCTGATAATTAATTGTCCGTCAGGCAGATGTAGTGCTGGATACTTAATGGTTGGCTTTTTACCTACTATATCATGCAAGGAACAGATTATGGCACCTGGTCATTATTTTCCCCATACGTACGAGGAGAGACAATTGCTATGCTAGAGAAGAGCAGTCATTGTTTCCCATTAGAAGAAAAATGTCATAAATAACATTACATGATAAATAGGACGTGTTCTAGAGCACAATGTGAGACTTGCACAGCAGAGAAGGTACAATGAATCAACAAAAGGGCTTCAGTGCAGGCTACATATTCTGCTACATGGTCCATTCTCACCCATAGCACAGAAAATTGTGTCTTATACTTGTCGTTAATGCCCCATTATACACGGTAGCCGCAAATGTTTTCTTGCTTACCTGTGACCGGCACCGGGGCAGATACAGACAAAGCATAGGTCTATGTAATCCAGCTGTGCCGGATATGGTGAAACGGGGGGGGGGGGGGAGGGAATGTATCTACTTCTACTTACACGCTCTCGTTTTTGTTCCTACTTCCTTCAATGACATCATAGATTTTACTTGGTGTAAGGTGATTATTATTATTACTATGGTTTGAGGGGTCTGTGTACTAAGCCTTGGAGATAGATAAAGTGGATGGAAGTACGGTACTAGCTTATCAGCTAGTAACTGCCATGTCACCGGCTGTGTTTGAAAAATGACACTTAGGAGCTGTTTGGTTGATACTTTATGTCTCCCCACTTTATCACTATCCAATGCTTAGTACATAGATCCGTTTGTCTTCTTTATTCAAATATCTGAGATCCCAAATATTCTGAAATCCAAAATTTGTGAGACTGAGATAGCGACCCCCCTTTGCTTTATGATGGATCTGTGTGCATAAACTTTGTTTCATGCACCAAAATATTATACATATTGTATAAAATCATCTTCAGGTGGTGTGTATAATGGGCATATAGTAACATAGTATTATTATTATTATTATTATTATCATCATTTATTTATATGGCGCCACAAGGGTTCCGCAGCGCCCAATTACAGAGTACATATGCACATAATCAAAACAGTGACTTACAGTTGAAATCAATTTTGGACAAGTACAGGGTAACTAAGCATAACTACACCAGTAAATGACAGAGATAAGTTCCAGGTGGCCCAAAAACTGTGATTTGGGCAGTTGAGAATTATTAAAGAAGAAAAGGGTGAGCACATGAGGGAAGAGGGCCCTACTCATAGTATTCATAGTATTCAACGTTGAAAAGAGGCAAAATGCCCTTCGCGTGTATTCTGTATTAAGGCCCTCATTCCAAGTTGTTCGCTCGCTAGCTGCTTTTAGCAGCCATGCAAACGCTAGGCCGCCGCCCTCTGGGAGTGTATCTTAGCTTAACAGAAGTGCGAACGAAAGGATCGCACAGCGGCTACAAAAGAAGATTGTGCAGTTTCTGAGCAGCTTCTGACCTACTCCTAGCTTGCGATCACTTCAGACTGTTTAGTTCCTGTTTTGACGTCACAAACATGCCCTGCGTCCGGCCAGCCATGCCTGCGTTTCCCCAGGCACGTCTGCGTTTGTATCTGTCACGCCTGCGTTTTTCAACACACTCCCCGAAAACGGTCAGTTACCTCCCAGAAACACCCACTTCCTGTCAAGCACTCTGCGGCCAGCAGTGCGACTGAAAAGCGTCGCTAGACCTGGTGTGAAACTACTTCGGCTTTTGTGAAAGTACGTTGCGCATGCGCATTGCGCCGCATACGCATGCGCAGAAGGGCCGCTTTTTTACCTAAAAGCTGCGCTGCGAACAAAAACAGCTAGCGAACAACTCGGAATGACCCCCTAAGTTGAGTTGATTTTACTGTACCTGCTGAAGAATGTTTTATGACTAGTTAACAATTATAAATCATGTTACATCCGGATTAACAACGTCAATATTTTAAATGTTGTAACCTTGGATATCATTTTCATTCAGAAATTCATCCAATCCCCTTTTAAATGCATTTACAGTGTCCACCATTACCACCTTCCCTGGCAGGGAATTCCAAATCCTTATTGCCCCGACAGTGAAGAACCCTTTCCTCCGTTGCGTGCTGAATTTTCTCTCCTCTAGCCTCAGCGAGTGCCCTCGTGTCCTATACAGAGTTCTTTTAATAAACAATTCCTCTAATAACTCTTTGTAATGTCCCTTTACATATTTTGAAGACATTAATAATGTCTCCTCTTAGACACCTCTTTTCCAGTATATACATGTTCAACCTAGTAAGCCTTTCCTCGTAATCCAGTCCCTCTAGCCTTTTAATCAATTTAGTAGCTCACCTTTGAACCCTTTCGAGTTCACCGATATCTTTTTTATACCGTGGTGCCCAAAACTGAACACAATATTCCAGGTGCAGACGTACCAATGCTTTATACAGCGGCAGGATTACATCCTTGTCCCTTGTCTCAATTCCCCGTTTTATGCACGCTAACATATGAAACATAAATGCACATATTCCAAAATATGGAAAAATCCTAAATCCTAAATACTTCTGGTCCCAAGAATTACAGATATGGGAGATCCTTCTCCTCTTCCTCCTCGTCCTTCTTCTTCTTCCACAAATTTCCACAGCACCATACAGAGCAAAAATACAAAACAGTCATACAGTATACACAATCATCGATACATAATTACATGTGTAGGCCCTGCTACAGTGTTTACCTATTGGCTGAGTTGGTGAGACTACGGGGCAGATTGAAACAAAAGAAGGGAGGACCAAGAACTTACTTTCTAAAAGAGAAGAGGAAGAATAGATACAATGGAATTAAGGATGTATGAGGTACAGAATGGATTAGGCAGAAAAGCTACGCAGAAGAGAAAGAAGCGTTTGATGGCGGTTGAGGAGAGACTGGTAGAGCAAGGGAGAGCATTCCATAGATTGGAAGGTGATGATCCTAAGTCGTTCTGTCATGCAAATATTATAACCATCTATTAAGACTGATGGGAATGTTCTGGAACTTGGTACAGCATTATGAGGTAAAGAAGACAAAAAAGAACTACTCTACTGTATGGTACACTGTATGCTTTAGAAACAGACTTACTAGTACCTTCTTAATTACAGAAGTAACCACAGACAAATGCATCAATGGAACCTCGGGGTCTATGTACTCGAGAGTGATAAAGTACCAACCAATTAGCTGCTACAAGAATCTCCTTCAAACACAGCCCTGTAATGTGACAGAGAGAAGCTGATTGTTTGGTACTTTATCTCCCTCTACTTTATCTCTCTCGAAGGCTTAGCACCTCTTTTACACTACTGCTAGGACTGGTTAGCTTTTGTTAACTAGTCAGTGGCATCATTGCGATATATATCAATTGTTACTGCTTTTTAGGTGAGGAGAGTCTATTGACATTATTATCTATTTGAACTATGAATACATTAATTTTATATGCTCTGTTGTATGTACTGCTTCACAATTGTCTGTTTAATGCTGCCACACAGCTGTAATCCCTTTCAAATTGCCAACACCTGCCTCCATGTTGTTTCTTTTTTTACATGTGAATCTGACAGTTTATGTGTGTTGCCTATATGTCACCTGTATTAGGTGCTTGTTCCCTTGGTGGAAGACACTGCTAACTACACAAGCTAGTATATAGACTATGGTGCAGGCACTGTACTGGAGACAGATGCGAAGACACACACACACACACACACACACACACACACACACACACACACACACACACACACACACACACATCATAACACCACTTACAGCAACACCCCTTGGAGTGCCGGAGTCAAACGACTGTTGCATAATGAAAAGAAAAAGCTCCATATATTGCACAAACACAAATCTGTGTCTCCTGAATAAAATAATTAGCTTTTTTACTGATAAGAACATGTCATAGAACCAGAGGTTGCAAGCCAAGAAAGAAGGTTGTCTAGTGTGAGGAAGAAGAATACCAGGTAACAAACTAAAAAACAAGAGGAAGAGGGAGGTTCCTGGCAGAGAGGCAATATGAAATTGGAAGCCTGTGGTTGGGGAATCTTAGGCTATGAAGGAGATGACTCCCTACTTTCCCTCCGTTCTTAATAGGGATCAACATATACATCATGTACTGTATGTGCTAAACCTTCAGCTTTTCCCAAGAGTGGATCCTCAGCAATGTCAGGAGTGCTAGGAGCCATAGGAGGACATGTCCAGCAGGGTTACAAAATTACTAAAGGAGAAAATGGTAAAAATAAGTCCCATGCGACAGGGGAGGGGAAATTAGAGGCCTATGATGGTGGAATCCTAGGTCCATCAAAGAGACGAACGATTATCATCACTGACTCTCTAGACTCCATAATCAAAATTTATTTTTGGATTCGGTTTCTGAATGTAAATGGTCCTAGAGCAGCGGGGGATTATAAATGCACAAAAGTTGATAAATAGAGATGTGCACTGGACCATTTTTGCTGGATTTCGATTCGGCTCTGATTCATTGTCCAGCTTTGGGTTTAGATTTGGCCAAACCGGCGGTACTGGTTTTGGATTTGGGTTTTGTTTTAAACAATTTACAAAAGAAAGCTAACATCAGATAATTAGGGTCTTTTTTGTTCTTAGAGCTCCCATGTGAAATTGGTGTTTCTGGTTGGCTAATGGGTATCTATCTTGCGGACACATGGAAAAAATGTTTTGTGGAAGAGTCATGACTTCTGTGCTTGTTTGAGGTGTGGGCATGGAAAAGGGAGCACCTGTTTCTGATGGATTTCTTGCACCCAGCGTGGTGGAGACGCAACTACCAGTAGTAATGAAGATATTTACAGCTGCAGATGGAATAAGGCGCCCATCATTTTATTGCGATTGACATAAACATTTCTTTAAGCTAGCTTATCACTAAATAAACGACACACCAAAATAAAGACACGGACACGGTAGCTGGAGTTAAAGGTCAGATGATATTTATTGATCGCTGACCAACTCTTTAAACTATAATTGTAATTGAAATTAATTTTCGATTGTGAATTAAATTTAGATTGGAGGATGGCAAAGGAAAAGCCGCTACCAGACACCAGCTCCAGTCACTTAGATGAAATCCAACAAACCAAGGAGGGGACTAACCAACAACACCGCCTCCTACCTGCATAAACCGCATTGTGCTGGCCTCACCACTCTTATCTTTGGCAAACGTTCTGTTCCCGCAGGGGAACGTCTAAATGTCCACCCGCAAGGGAAGGACACACCTGCCGTCCTTCTAAAGAGGGTGCCCCACAATGACCACTTATGCCTCTCTGACTGCTGGTTGGTAGCGACTTCCCACCAATGTGGCTGTCAAGAGCCAACGGAAGAGGAAGAAAAAGGAAAAAGAATCAGGGAGGGCGGGAGGGCATACAAAATGGCAAGAGGAAGTCTGAGGCACATGACTTTGGAGTATATACTATCCCAAAACCAACCCCTAAACCTTTGACGGACAGCCCAATAATCCTATAGGAAAAATGCAACAGAAAACCATGACTACCTAGCAACTGCTTAGTCATAAACAACCAATCACAAAAAACTGGGCTCTTATATGGCCTCAGGTTTATGCAGCCTTCAGCTAATCTAAGGCGCCCATAATTTTATTGCGATTGACATAAACATTTCTTTAAGATAGCTTATCACTAAATAAACGACACACCAAAATAAAGACACGGACACGGTAGCTGGAGTTAAAGGTCAGACGACATTTATTGATCGCTGACCAACTCTTTAAACTATAATTGTAATTGAAATTAATTTTCGATTGTGAATTAAATTTAGATTGGAGGATGGCAAAGGAAAAGCCGCTACCAGACACCAGCTCCAGTCACTTAGATGAAATCCAACAAACCAAGGAGGGGACTAACCAACAACACCGCCTCCTACCTGCATAACCCGCATTGTGCTGGCCTCACCACTCTTATCTCTGGCAAACGTTCTGTTCCCGCAGGGGAACGTCTAAATGTCCACCTGCAAGAGAAGGACACACCTGCCGTCCTTTTAAAGAGGGTGCCCCACAATGACCACTTATGCCTCTCTGACTGCTGGTTGGTAGCGACTTCCCGCCACAAAGGTTTAACAAACCGCCACTGCCATCCAAACAAGAAACCAAGAAAAACTAAAGACCCCTAACGAAAAGGACCAAAAACATCATCTAGGAAAACCTGAAACACCGGCCGGAGAAAGGTTAACCCCATCCTCCTTGTAGAACTGCCTATTACGCAGCACAAGTAAAGGATGCCTGACAGCCACTCCACCTATGGACCTAACAAACAGCGACACCGCCGAATTCACCTTCTTGCGAGCCTTCTCAAGAGCTGAGAAACGCACCGCACCCCTCCAATGAAAACGCGGAACTATCTCTGACCACACAATCTGGACTCCCGGCCAGTGACAACGAATCGCCACCAAATCAGCCTTAATGGACAAAATTAGGTCGATTCCTTTAACTCGGCCCAAATCGTTGCCGCCCAAATGCAGGACAATACAGCTGGGGCGACCCCAGTGACGCTCATGGTGAAAAAGGAGCCGCAACAAATCACCCCAAAGCATACCCCGAACACCTAACCAACGGAACTCCCTAGCCCCAAAAACGTCAGCTGACCTAAGTGCCATAGGATGTCTTGCCGCCCAAAAAAATGTAAGAGTGGCCAACCAGCCACACTTGCTCCCCAAAATCGACGACGGCTGATAAAGAAGAACACCCTAACATCAGAAAATTGAAATACAAGACATAGAAAACAAATGTAAGAAAACAGAAATAACCCAAGTGAAGGAGAAAACTCAAAAAACCTCCCATGGACCTTCAGAGTATAGCCAATTGAAAGTAGGCCCCCTCGGAGGAAAATTTTAAAATACACTTCACACCCTCGATTCCTGAACGCTAATTGTTCAAAAACCGACGAGTAAACAAGTTTTTGGGTTAGCGCAACAGGCGCACTTAAATCTTATCAAAACGAACATAAGACCTATAGGAGGCAGACTTCCAATGGCCCAGCTCCCGTATAGCTGCCGGGGAGGAGCTCGTCGCTGCAGCATGTGTAGCCGCCCCAATCCGAAAGGAATGGGTACCGAAGTCCGCACAGCGCAAACTCAAAGCTTCCAAACATTTCTTAAACACCGAAGCAAATTGGAACCTAGTCAGAGGACCGGCGTGCGCATGCACTAGCAACTGGTCGCCACACGGAAGCCTCAGCCTGAAATACTCCTGCGCCAGGCGCAGCGGGCAGACACCTGCATCCTCCCGGGCCTCCAAGGACACCCAGCGACCCCAACCTGTTTGATCTGTCTTGGACCGCACAATCCTACAGAGCAAAAGGACATCCTGCAGGCGCACATTCCCGTAAAGCATACCGGAATCACGGGAGGACTTACTGCACGCCACTAACTCGCTCACCCTGAAAGCCCCAAAGAAAGCTAGGGCAAAAGCAAATCTAAAAAGGGCCACCTCGAACTCCGAGGCCGCGATTTGAGGCAGCACACCCAGCAACTCGTTAGAAGCTACAAAGTCACGGGCCTACGTGAGTCCGCGGCTGCCGGGCGCATCCTAGCCCATCCCTTAAGTGCTCTGGAAAGGACAAAAGACACAGTTGGGTCCATCATCCCGTGGAGCCATGAGTGAAAGGAAATGCCCGCAAGGGAAGAAGAAATGGCCGCTTTGGACCTACCCTCTTGATAATGCTCCCAAACAAAGGACATCAAAACGTCTACCGGGGACTCACCTGCCATACAGTACCTACTTTGAAAGGCCGACCAATCACGCCAGGCCGCCTCATACACCCTGAGCGTGGAAGGAGCCAACGCACGCCTGGCCAGAGCAGCTAACCCGACTCGACAATCTGCCAGACAGAAGGCGGTCACGATAAACCCTCCGCCGCTCCTGGAACCAACTCACGGAACTTATCAGACTGAAACCGAGACAAAGCATCCGTAATCCCATTGTCGATTCCGGGAACATGACGGGCCCTAAAATTAATACTGCGCCGCAAGCAGACAAGAACAAGATGCCGCAACAGCCGCAAAGCCTGGGAAGAAGAAGAATGCTGATTATTGATAGCGTGTACCACTCCCAAGTTGTCGCAACGGAACGAAATGTCCCGATTCGAAAACTGGCAGGCCCACAACTCCAGGGCAACAATGATCGGAAACAATTCCAGCAATAGGAGGTTCCTAGTGAAACCTTGTGCAACCCAAGAAGGCGGCCAAGCAGCAGCACACCAGGACCCGGCAAAAAATGCCCCAATGCCATGACTGCCCAAGCTATCCGTGAACAACTGGAGCCAACTGTTGGAACAACGAGGGGGAGGCCACAAAACCTCCCTGTTGAAGGACACAAGGAAAGAAGACCAAACTCGCAAATCATCCCTGATCTCGCGGAAGAGGTAAACTGTGTGATACTGCCTGGCCGTCCCCGAAGTGGCCCGTTCAAGTTTGCGACAGAAAACCCTTCTCATGGGAATAATCCTGCATGCAAAGTTGAAGGAGCCTAGCAACGACTGCACCTGCTTAAGCCAAACCCTGCGCTTACCCAAACAATCGTCAATTAAACCTAAAAGCTTACGCACTTTATCAGCGGGGAGGCAACAGCAACCCGCCACGGTGTCTATCTCAATCCCCAGATAGCTCAGACAACTAGAGGGGCCCTCGCACTTGTCCGGCGCAACGGGAACCCCGAACCCTTCGAACAAGGACCTGGCAACCGACAGAATATCGCCACAGACAGATCTGCCTCCCGGACCCACAAAGAGAAAATCGTCCAGGTAGTGAGCAACCCCAGGGTGACCGGAGGCGGCCTGGATGCACCAATGCAAAAAAGTGCTAAATCTCTCAAAATAGGCGCAGGAGACTGAACAGCCCATGGGGAGACACCGATCCACGTAAAACTCGGCACCCAATTTGAAACCCAGAAACTGCAGGGTATCAGGGTGCAGGGGAAGAAGACAAAAAGCCGACTAAACGTCAAATTTTGCCAACAGGGCACCCGGACCACAGTACAGAACCAAGCGCAGAGCCTCATCAAAAGACTGATAACGCACTCTGCACACGGCCTCGGGAATGGAGTCATTAACCGAACCACCATGAGGATGCGATAAGTGCTAAATCAGGCGGAACTTACCCGGTGCTTTCTTGGGCACCACCCCACGGGGGAGATGCACAAGGCGGGAAGAGGGGGAATGGCGTAGGGCCCACACATGCGCCCCAAGCCGATCTCCGCGTCCACCTTCCGCCGAACCTCATGCGGGAATTCGCGAGCCGATTTCAAATTCTGGCGAGCCACCACGTACACCGAATCCGAAATGGGCAGGTGAAAACCGTGACTAAAACCCCCCAAAAGGAATAACGCGGCCGACCTTTCGTTGTATAAACTAAGCCAGCGCCGCAATTCAGGAACCCGAATAGGGGAGGGAGCCATACTTACCAACTCCTGCGGCCTCGGCGTGGGACAGTCCTTGGACGGGTGACCGGCCCCACACGATTTGCACGAGTGGCGAAAACGACAATTTACACCCCTGGTGCATTTACCCTCATTGTAGGCAAAACACCTGCCCTTCCCTAAGGAGCGGGAACTTGAAGTGCCGGTCGCAAGAGGTTTCTTACCCGGGACCTCCCCACGGGGCCTAACCTGCTGTGTGACCTCCAACCAAACCTCCACATCCTTGTAACCCGAAGGCAGAACGGCGTTACCATCCTGATTACGACGGAATTTCTCGTCGTAGTCCCGCCAAGCGTAGCCTTTGGATTTCAAGTACATGTCATGCACCAGAAACAGGTACTTAACCATGTTGGGATACTCCGCAGGCCGCGTTTCGGTGTAACAAGCTGTAAAAACTAAGAAACCCCGCAACCACTGATGGAAATTACGGAAAGCATTCTCCCCAATGCCCCCGGTTTTCTCATCCGCAAGGGTGAAAATATCTACATACTTCCCCTTCCTGATTTTCTCCCTCATCCTCTTGCGAACTCCCCGAGTAACGGCCGTATTGGCGCAATGCACCATCTCAGTAAAACACGGGGATCAGAGGGAACCGCCGCCGCAGGCGCTGGCGCCCTTCCTAGATTCCTTGGCCACGCGTCGCGCAATGAGCCTAGCAAGCTTACGCGGGTGCCGAGGAGAATCCGAAGAGACACTACTAGAAGAGGTAGAAGAAGTGCTAGAGGAACAGGGAGAAGGAACAGCATGCTCACCAGCGCCCGAAGGACCCGGAACCGTGCAAGCCGCTTCACCCACCACCGGTCATGGCGGAACGTCTTCTGGCAGGGCAACCGCTGTGGTTCTCCTCGATCTCCGACTCCTCCTTGTTGAAGTCACCGTTGTCCCCGGACTTGCCAGCACCTGAAAGGAGGAAACAGAAGGGACAACAGGTGCAGGAGAAACCTGCGCATCAACTACAACGGGGGGAACAGGCGGTAGAGGGGGCAAAGCGCCATCGCACGATGGCGGGGGGCCAGTGGGCAGCGGCAGAGGGGGGCAACCCGCGGAGAGAGACTATCCAATGAGGGGAAGGTTCGACCCGACCAAAGGCGCGTCGCCGATGGTGTAGGCAGGCAGCCACGCAGGCGGGGGAAGATACCCAGCCCACCAGGGGAAAACCAATGAAACGGAAAGGGAACTGAGCGGGAGCGGGGGAGGAATGCCAAAACTGTGCGTACGGGGCCGAAGCAGTGGGAGAAGACCCGAGGTATGAGCCCGCAAAAGCTGGAGGGGGAATCGCCACCCGAGGGGCCGAGGAAACCGCGAGACTCTGATAAGGCGCCAAGGAGGACGTGTGAAACGCCTGCGAAACGGGCCAGGGGAGTCCACCGGGAAAAAACTGATCCTGGTCAACCCACCAGACGCCGCCGACGGCGGAGGAGGGGCAGGCAGGTGGAACGCCGCAGCAACAGACGACTGCATTGCCAGCACCTGCACCGTCCCACCCGGCCCAGCAGGCGGCGCATGGAAACCGATGAAAGGGGACGACGCCGGGCGCAAAGACCCCGCGGGGGAAAGGGGGTCGCACCTGATCACCCCCGACGAGAGCACCCCAGCCGGGGACCCCCGCACAGGTGCAGCAAGCGGGGCCTGCATCCCGACACCCCTGTACGCGTAAGCGCCTACTAAATCCCGGGAACCCGCCCCACCAACCCCACCCACCGCTGAAAGAGCCCCCAAACCAGGCCCTCCCGCAAGGGGGGGCCCAGCACCCACAGCATTGGACATGATAAGTGGGGGCACAGGCAAATCCTGCTGCCCCACAGAAACATAGTCTCCCTACAGCTGACGCCCCCCTTCCCCCTCCCCGCAGTCCGGCCCCGGGCGCAAGGCAGCACGTGGGCGCCAACGCCGCTGGCCAGAGCCGCCAGCGGGAGGGAGACGGGGGATGCACCCGCCGCCGCCGCACCGGGCGAGAGAGCCACCAGGGGAGCACCAGCAGCCGGGGACGCACCCCGCGACCGCGGCCCGGCCGAGCCACAACCCGCCGCGGCCGGGGCAACGCGTCTGCCTGCCGGACGAGCAGCACCCTTGGCAGAGCGGGCCGCAGCGGTCCGACTCCGCCGCGACCCTACAGACGCGGGGACCAGGGCAGGCGAAGCCACGCTCCGCGAACGGGAGAGCGCTGCCCGCCTGCGGCCTACAAAAGGCGATGGGGGGGGGCGGACCTGCGAGGATGAGGCATGACCAAGGATGGGGAACCGAAATGCAGCTGGCAGCACACAAGGGGAGTAATAGGAGAGGAGAGAAGGACAGCTTAAACAAATACACAACACTAAATGAATAAACTAAAAGAATGAAAGACACTAGGTAATTTAAACAGTACTCAGTCTTCCTGGGCCAAACAAAATGGCAAGAGGAAGTCTGAGGCACATGACTTTGGATTATATACTATCCCAAAACCAACCCCTAAACCTTTGACGGACAGCCCAATAATCCTATAGGAAAAATCCAACAGAAAACCATGACTACCTAGCAACTGCTTAGTCATAAACAACCAATCACAAAAAACTGGGCTCTTATATGGCCTCAGGCTTATGCAACCTTCAGCTAATCAAATACCAGGTGGTGCACTAAACACATTAAAGTTGGTATATACAGTATTTGCATTTGCATAAGGTAGTAAATCTGGCTGCTGCATCCGTCCGCCGTTGCGGCTGCTTTGCGCCCAATTTGGAATCAGGCCAATTGTCCAATCAGCCAACAGAATCATTATTTCTTATTTCTGTTTGGTTGATCCACATATCATATGACATCTCTCGAAGAGAGTACTAATGATGGTAAAAGCTGTAAGCACGGCTTCCCTCTCCCCCATTCCTTCCTTACCCTTCTGTTTTCGTATTCCATCATCCATCCACAATCCCTGTGCACTACCTAAGTTCAAGAAAAAGTTTTCTAAAGCCCCCTCCCAAAAAAAAAAAAAAAAAACGCTTTATACAAAATGTAGCTCAGGTGGATCATCACAAATTCATCTAAGTGACAACTGCAAGAACAACTATACATACTGTAAATGTAGCACCTACACAAAAAGACGATGCCTACTGTCTCGATATGGATACAACATATTCATAGAATATTTCCAGGTCACTGTCTTGTTTGTTATTTCATATCTTGTGTAACAGAAACCTAAAGAGACAAAACGTGTCAAAAATATCTACATGTTCCAACCACGCAATGATGACCTATAGACTTTCCATGCTGCCAACCCTTATGGGTTGCAGAGACCGGCTTTTGAATCTAAAGTAGACTAATATGTTCATGTGCAAATACCAAACTAGCCAAAGGGCAAAGCTCTGTAGAAATGCATATAAATAGTCTAATGCTCTGTATGTCATTATACAATATATAGGTTAAGTGTAAGAACAGATTTAAGTCAAGAATGTAGAATTCAGCAGTTGATCCTTGATAGTATAGACTCAGCGTTATTCTCTACAAGCAATGGCAGTCATTTACAAGGAGCAAGGCGTCCATAGGTTAGTAACTAGTCCCGTGCACCAATGATATTTTTGTGGCTTCACCATCTACAAAATCACATGACCAGTACCAATATGACATGTAAAATAATTTTACTTGACTAATGCATACTTGCCTACCTGACCCTCTCCATGAGGGAGTAAATGCTTTGTTCCTGTACTTTCCTGGTAATGTATGATTGCCATCACCTGTGGTGAAACACCTTTCTTATCAATTAACTAGCTCACCACAGGTGATGGCAATTATACATTACCAGGAAAGTCAAGGAACAGAGCATTTTCTCCCTCATGCGGAGGGTCAGGTAGGCAAGTATGGACTGATGTCCATATGAAATCTACACAAGCAGGATTATATATAATACAATGATAAAAACCTCAGACATAGCAATGCTGAATAAATAGCACTATGAATATATTTTACTATGTCAAAATTTTCTGTTGTTGTTTGAAACTAATGGCTCTATTTGTGGCTAGTACCGTGTGGAAACAGCTGTTTCCACAGGGTTTGTATATTGGGGAAATCAGAGCCGTCTTAACAGCAGTGTAGGCCCCTGGGCACAGCAATGCACTGGGGCCCCTACCCACCCATCAGCAGTGGGGGGTGCCATCAGCGGTGGGTAGGGTGTGTTCTATCTTTCGCTCAGCATGTAGGACCTGGAGAAATAATTTCTACTAATTACTCCTTTACTGCACAAATGGGGCGGGAAGGAGAACACTAAACTGTAGAAGGGGACATTGTGCGGAATGGAGGGGCCCTGGTACATGACTTCCAGGGTGGTAGGGGGTGTTTAATACACAGGGGAGGGGTGGATAGTGGAGTGGGCTTAATATTCATCATTTTCCGGGGGTCAGGGCAGCTTGCTTTACTGCAGATATCTCCAGTTTCTGGAAATAGATTTCTTAGCTTTAACAGGACAAAAAAACTAGAGAGTCCCACCTTACAGGAGATACTGGGGATTTGGAGATCAGAGTTCAGGAGCCAGAGCAATCCACCAACGAATATATAAAATTGCATACCAGGTGCGTGGAGATGGAGCAGGGACCATCTGCTGGAAGGTTGATATCTCTGGTTCTGGGTAAAGTAGAGACAAGCTGCCAGTGTCCACTGAAAGGGAAGAGTCACGGCTTTTGAATTATATCATCAGAAATACTCTAAGTGTGAAAGAACCCGAGATATCTGGCTGGGAATAACAATTAACAGGCTTGGATGGGGACCACTGCTTTGAAGTTGGATATCTCCGGTTCCCCAGGGCCGATTTTCAAAAATCTAGTACCCCTGGAAAGAGGGGACCCTCAGCTATCAGCCTAGGGTCCTTACACTCCTGGGGCCCTTGGGCAAGAGCCCATTGAGCCCATACGAAAAGACGGCCCTGGGGGAAATTTAAGAAAGGCCTGAGCGCAGTCAATATCAGATATTTCCTACAGTAGGCAAACTATTGCTGGAGACCGCAGTCCCCATTATTCTCAATGGGGACTACGTTGTAGGCCAATTTACTAAACTCTGATAGCTAGGTTAGATATCAAAGAGGAGATATATAAAGCGTTGGCAAGAGATAAAGTGGAGAAGATTGCCGAAGCAATACATCATCTTCTGTCATTGTATAGACTGTGCTAGCTAGTGACGTAAGTTCTTAGCAGGCACCCGCAGGTGAAGCAGTTGGAGGTGCCCCCTCCCCACATCATTTCTGATACATTGTTATTAGAGATGAGCGGGTCCAAATCTCCGAGAATCAGACCCACCCATACGTTGCTATCCGAGTCTGGCTCAGGACTTCCTGCCTTACTAGAATCCCAAAACGGGGCCAAAAGCCACCATCCCGATGTCGTATTTTTGCGAGTTTTGGATTCTAAAAAGGTCCCCGGTGATTGACACCATCTTCACTTTGACTGTGGAGAGTGTGCTGGATGGACATGTCCGTCTCAGTACTGTGTGGCGTGGGGCTGGTGCTCTGTCTGCTGTATCTGATAGGGGTGCTCTGTCTGCTGTATCTGAAAGGGGTGGTCTGTCTGCTCTATCTGAAAGGGGTGCTCTGTCTGCTCTATCTGAAAGGGGTGCTCTGCTGTATCATTCCAGGCGGGGTGCACTGTCTGCATATCTGAAAGGGTTGATCTGTCTGTCCATCCTGGGTCTCCGCCCCAGTGTAAAATTAAAATAATAAAAGCTAAAAACAAAAAGCCTAAAAATCTAATTATAAAAAAATATATTTATATATTTTTGTTTGTGCTGTACCCCAGTGCACTAAACAATTTTTATTTTATTTTCATAAGTACTGTGACACTGGCAGTCAGATCGCAGGATATTATTATTTTGTACTCATACACGTATTGTGCGACACTGTTGGTGAAAGTCAAGCGCAGTGTACGATTACTAATTCTGACGCATACACATATTGTGTGACGCTGTGGGAGAAGGTGGTACCCCCACAGTAATAGATTTTATTTCCTACTCATACACGTATTGTGCGACACTGTTGGTGAAGGTCAACCGCAGTGTACGATTACTAATTCTGACGCATACACATATTGTGTGACGCTGTGGGTGAAGGTGGTACCCCCACAGTAATAGATTTTATTTCCTACTCATACACGTATTGTGCGACACTGTTGGTGAAATTAAACCGTAGAGTTTAATTATTATCTCTGACGCATACACGTATTATGACACTGTAGGTGGTATATTTTTTGTACTAATTGTAGTGTGTGCTGTACCCCACTTGGTTCGTGTTTGTTGATGAATATGGAGTACAAACAATTGAGAGGAGAGGCATAGATGGCTTAAATCAGGGCATGTAAAATCAAAGAAAAAGTAAAAGTCGGATTAGTAAAAGTCAGATTAGTGCAATAATATAAATAACCAATACAAATGGTTGTCTATGAATTAAAGACCGTCACCAATGCCCCCAATGATTAATTTCAATTTTTTCAATCGAACAAATTAAATTAAATTACTAATCAATCATTCCTTCCACTACATACATACTCTACCTCCCTTGGACCCCTGATCTAGTTATTGCAAAAAATATGTGTCAGACCATTTTTGCTGATTTTGGTTTCATTTTATTTTTTCAATCTACAAAAACAGCTGAAAACATATGATTTGGCCTTTTTTTTTTGTTTTGTTCCTATAGTATTATTAACCTCAGTAACATTCATTTCTAGGCATTTCAAGGCAATTTTGACCACAGTATAAATAATAAAAATATATTTTGTACAATTTATGTTTTTAGATGCTGTAATCATCTGTACAGATTATTTTCAGCCTCAATGTAGGATCAATTCATGAAAGTAATGTTTGACCTGGAGAAGGTTCCTCTTCATCCAGCTTTACACAAGGTACTGTGGCACTCATTCCGAGTTGTTCGCTCACAAGCTGTTTTTAGCAGATTTACTCATGCTAAGCCGCCGCCTACTGGGAGTGAATCTTAGCATCATAAAATTGCGAACGACGTATTCGCAATATTGCGATTACACCTCTCTTAGCAGTTTCTGAGTAGCTCCAGACTTACTCGGCATCTGCGATCAGTTCAGTGCTTGTCGTTCCTGGTTTGACGTCACAAACACACCCAGCGTTCGCCCAGACACTCCTCCGTTTCTCCAGCCACTCCCGCGTTTTTCCCAGAAACGGTAGCGTTTTTTCACACACTCCCATAAAACGGCCAGTTTCCGCCCAGAAACACCCACTTCCTGTCAATCACATTACGATTGCCTGAACGATGAAAAAGCCGTGAGTAAAATTCCTAACTTCATAGCAAATTTACTTGGCGCAGTCGCAGTGCGAACATTGCGCATGCGCACTTAGCGGAAAATCGCAGCGATGCGAAGAAATTTACCGAGCGAACAACTCGGAATGACCCCCTGTATGTAGTACCATGTAAATGTTTTTTTTTATCAATATACACAATTAATTCTTGTATTAATTCAACAAATTTCCACTTTATTGCAGACATCTTGGTAAAGGGAGTGCAATTGCGCCGAGTCCCGGATGCGGCTTCCTTATATGGAATTTCAAACCTGCAAGATCCGACGCTGGATGAGAACAATAATGTGATGTGGTCAAAATTGACTGGAAATGACTGGAAAGGAATGTTTTTGAGGTTAATAATACTGTAGGAACAAAGACAGGCCCAAATTCTGTGAATTTAGCTGTTTTTATGATTTAAAAAACAAACAAATCCAAAACAAATACAGATCCAAAAAAACAAAGGAGCTACAGATCCAAAACACAAACCCAAAACCCGAGATTTGGGCCGGCGCTCATCCCTAATTGTCATGAATCGATACATTGTGCAATCTCTTAGTGTCCCCAGGGCACACTGCCCCTAGTGTTCCCGGCAGAAAAGGGGGCAGGGTCCTGACATGTAGGTAGGACTTCCCTGCACTTCCGAAAAGGATGGGGGTAATGGTGTGGCCCTGTCTGCATCTAATGGAGGTGCTGGGCTTCCCCCAACCTCTCCCTTCAATGTGAATAGATGCCATGCGCATTCATCTATTCACCGGCGGCGATCGGACACAGCAACTTGTCCCTCGGGTGGGGATGGCACCATGCAGGCTGTTTTAGTAGGTAGCCGTGATTAGAGCATGGTGCATTTTGCCTCTTTAAAACTGGGCACGGTGCGGCTCCCTGCTAAAACAGCCTGACGTGAACACTAGTCCCATTACATAGCCCCCTGTCCTGCAGCTTGAATGTCACTTGCAGGCATTACCAGCTCACAGGCCCCATCCACCACACACTCTCTCATTTTGACTTTTTTAATAATAACACTGGGCTGCATATTGCTATTAGCTTTATTAACCAACCCCAGACCCTTACACATGGTACCCTGCAGTCAGGGGCGTTTTAAGAGAGGAGGGTGCTCGGGTGCAGACTCCGGGTGGGCCCCTCCTCCTCTCCATGGCGCCGTTGGGTCCGGCACTGCCCGTCACGGGATTCTGGAAAGGTAAGTATTACAACAACATGGGTGTAGTGTGTGTGGTGTGGACCCCCCTCGGGTCCAGGGGTCGTGTGCACCGCACACACTGCACCCATGATAGAAACGCCAATGGCTGCAGCTCCCCCACCATCAGAACAGAGTCCTGGACCCGCAGCACCCCAGTTCCATTATACCTGCTTTTAGGGTCACTGGCTTACAGGCAATCTCTTATCCCAGCAACTCCGCGCTGACACCTCCGCTATCGAAGGCGCGCGCGCTCCAGGAAAAGTGCCCGTGGCCTCTTGGAAAGTGGGCGTGGCCTCATAACTTCATATTATTAGACTATAAATAAATATGTTTTATTTTCACACACCCTCTACGCACACAATTAGCAGCCTTACACATAAGAGCCACAGTAGTGTTCCTTACACATAATGTCTCCAGTATAGTGCCAGATACACATAATGTCTCCAGTATAGTGCCAGATACACATAATGTCTCCAGTATAGTGCCAGATACACAATGTGCAGTGCCACATAGACATGATATGCCCCCCAGCAGTGCCAGCTACACACAATATGCCCCCCAGCAGTGCCAGCTACACGATAGTGTTCACTTTTTAGGGCAGGGAGGGCACATTTTTAAGTTAGGAGGGCAAAATGATGTACATACTGTAATGCTTGTTGCTCATCTACCTACATGGTAAAGCATGAGCAAAAATTTAGGGGCGTTGCTTCGTGGGGAAGGTGCGTGGCCACATAATAGTGGCAATTCGCTTTACACCACACAGTAGTGCAGTTGATACACACTGCACCAGGTAGAACCTCCTAGACACTTTGCGCCAGGCAGAGCACGTTAGACACTTTGCGCCAGGCAGAGCACGTTAGACACTTTGCACCAGGCAGAGCACGTTAGACACTTTGCACCAGGCAGAGCACGTTAGACACTTTGCGCCAGGCAGAGCACGTTAGACACTTTGCGCCAGGCAGAGCACGTTAGACACTTTGCGCCAGGCAGAGCACGTTAGACACATTGCCTAGCCACAGACGCCTAGCGGGAACACTACATGATATGCTCCCCAGCCGTGTCAGCTACACATGACATGCCCCCCAGCAGTGCCAGCAACACATGACATGCCCCCCAGCAATGCCAGATACATAAATGGCCACACAGTGCCAGATATGTAGATACAGAAAAGCCCCCACAGTGCCAGATAAATGCCCCCACAGTGCTAGATAAATGCCCCCACAGTGCTACATAAATGCCCCCACAGTGCCAGATATGACCCCACAGTGCTACATAAATGCCCCCAGTGCCAGATAAATGCCCCCACAGTGCCAGATAAATGCCCCCACAGTGCCAGATAAATGTCCCCACAGTGCCAGATAAATGCCCCCAGTGCCAGATAAATGCTCCCACAGTACCAGATAAATGCCCCCACAGTGCCAGATAAATGCCCCCACAGTGCCAGATAAATGCCCCACAGTGCCAGATAAATGCCCCCAGTGCCAGATAAATGCCCCCACAGTGCCAGATAAATGTCCCCACAGTGCCAGATAAATGTCCCCAGTGCCAGATAAATGCCCCCACAGTGCCAGATAAATGCGCCCACAGTGCCAGATAAATGTCCCCACAGTGCCAGATAAATGTCCCCACAGTGCCAGATAAATGCCCCCACAGTGCCAGATAAATGCTCCCAGTGCCAGATAAATGCCCCCACAGTGCCAGATAAATGTCCCCACAGTGCCAGATAAATGTCCCCACAGTGCCAGATAAAAGTCCCCACAGTGCCAGATAAATGCCCCCACAGTGCCATAAATTCACTCACCCCCCCCCCAAAAAATACCTGCGGCGTTGGAGGGGGAGGAGTACTGCTGTGCGGGGGTGCGGGCATGCGGGCGGGTGCAGTGCAGGTCCGGGTGCGGGCGGGCGGCCAGGAACCCTTTTGAGTGCGCTGTGCGCACTGCGTGGCGCCGGCATCTGACGTTAGACACCGGCGCCGCTCATCGCGTATAGCGCACTCAAGTCACACACGAAGCAACACATGACATGCCCCCCAGCAATGCCAGATACATAAATGGCCACACAGTGCCAGATATGTAGATACAGAAAAGCCCCCACAGTGCCAGATAAATGCCCCCACAGTGCCAGATAAATGCCCCCACAGTGCTACATAAATGCCCCCACAGTGCCAGATATGACCCCACAGTGCTACATAAATGCCCCCAGTGCCAGATAAATGCCCCCACAGTGCCAGATAAATGCCCCCACAGTGCCAGATAAATGTCCCCACAGTGCCAGATAAATGCCCCCAGTGCCAGATAAATGCTCCCACAGTACCAGATAAATGCCCCCACAGTGCCAGATAAATGCCCCCACAGTGCCAGATAAATGCCCCACAGTGCCAGATAAATGTCCCCACAGTGCCAGATAAATGTCCCCAGTGCCAGATAAATGCCCCCAGTGCCAGATAAATGCCCCCACAGTGCCAGATAAATGCCCCCACAGTGCCAGATAAATGCCCCCAGTGCCAGATAAATGCCCCCACAGTGCCAGATAAATGTCCCACAGTGCCAGATAAATGCCCCCACAGTGCCAGATAAATGCCCCCACAGTGCCAGATAAATGCCCCCACAGTGCCAGATAAATGCCCCCAGTGCCAGATAAATGCCCCCACAGTGCCAGATAAATGTCCCCACAGTGCCAGATATATGTCCCCAGTGCCAGATAAATGCCCCCACAGTGCCAGATAAATGCGCCCACAGTGCCAGATAAATGTCCCCACAGTGCCAGATAAATGTCCCCACAGTGCCAGATAAATGCCCCCACAGTGCCAGATAAATGCTCCCAGTGCCAGATAAATGCCCCCACAGTGCCAGATAAATGTCCCCACAGTGCCAGATAAAAGTCCCCACAGTGCCAGATAAATGCCCCCACAGTGCCATAAATTCACTCACCCCCCCCCCCAAAAAAATACCTGCGGCGTTGGAGGGGGAGGAGTACTGCTGTGCGGGGGTGCGGGCATGCGGGCGGGTGCAGTGCAGGTCCGGGTGCGGGCGGGCGGCCAGGAACCCTTTTGAGTGCGCTGTGCGCACTGCGCGGCGCCGGCATCTGACGTTAGACACCGGCGCCGCTCATCGCGTATAGCGCACTCAAGTCACACACGAAGCAACACATGACATGCCCCCCAGCAATGCCAGATACATAAATGGCCACACAGTGCCAGATATGTAGATACAGAAAAGCCCCCACAGTGCCAGATAAATGCCCCCACAGTGCCAGATAAATGCCCCCACAGTGCTACATAAATGCCCCCACAGTGCCAGATATGACCCCACAGTGCTACATAAATGCCCCCAGTGCCAGATAAATGCCCCCACAGTGCCAGATAAATGCCCCCACAGTGCCAGATAAATGTCCCCACAGTGCCAGATAAATGCCCCCAGTGCCAGATAAATGCTCCCACAGTACCAGATAAATGCCCCCACAGTGCCAGATAAATGCCCCCACAGTGCCAGATAAATGTCCCCACAGTGCCAGATAAATGTCCCCACAGTGCCAGATAAATGTCCCCAGTGCCAGATAAATGCCCCCAGTGCCAGATAAATGCCCCCACAGTGCCAGATAAATGCCCCCACAGTGCCAGATAAATGCCCCCAGTGCCAGATAAATGCCCCCACAGTGCCAGATAAATGTCCCACAGTGCCAGATAAATGCCCCCACAGTGCCAGATAAATGCCCCCACAGTGCCAGATAAATGCCCCCACAGTGCCAGATAAATGCCCCCAGTGCCAGATAAATGCCCCCACAGTGCCAGATAAATGTCCCCACAGTGCCAGATAAATGTCCCCAGTGCCAGATAAATGCCCCCACAGTGCCAGATAAATGCGCCCACAGTGCCAGATAAATGTCCCCACAGTGCCAGATAAATGTCCCCACAGTGCCAGATAAATGCCCCCACAGTGCCAGATAAATGCTCCCAGTGCCAGATAAATGCCCCCACAGTGCCAGATAAATGTCCCTACAGTGCCAGATAAATGTCCCCACAGTGCCAGATAAAAGTCCCCACAGTGCCAGATAAATGCCCCCACAGTGCCATAAATTCACTCACCCCCCCCAAATACCTGCGGCGTTGGAGGGGGAGGAGTACTGCTGTGCGGGGGTGCGGGCGTGCGGGCGGGTGCAGTGCAGGTCCGGGTGCGGGCGGGCAGCCAGGAACCCTTTTGAGTGCGCTGTGCGCACTGCGCGGCGCCGGCATCTGACGTTAGACACCGGCGCCGCTCATCGCGTATAGCGCACTCAAGTCACACACGAGGCTGCAGTGCACAGGGCCGGCTCCATGTTCGAATATGGCGGCGCCAGCGCGCGGCGCCCCTTAAGGTTGGCGCCCTGCGCGGCCACTCTATTCGAACATGCCTAGAGCCGGCCCTGGCAATAACTAATGGTAAAGTGATAGTGACAGCTATCACTTTACAGTAGATCTCTCCAATCAGAGCTGCTGCTACAGTTAGAGTATTACATTAAATAAGAATTTACTTACCGATAATTCTATTTCTCGGAGTCCGTAGTGGATGCTGGGGTTCCTGAAAGGACCATGGGGAATAGCGGCTCCGCAGGAGACAGGGCACAAAAGTAAAGCTTTCCGATCAGGTGGTGTGCACTGGCTCCTCCCCCTATGACCCTCCTCCAAGCCAGTTAGGTACTGTGCCCGGACGAGCGTACACAATAAGGGAGGAATTTTGAATCCCGGGTAAGACTCATACCAGCCACACCAATCACACCGTACAACTTGTGATCTAAACCCAGTTAACAGTATGATAACAGCGGAGCCTCTGAAAAGATGGCTCACAACAATAATAACCCGATTTTTGTAACTATGTACAAGTATTGCAGATAATCCGCACTTGGGATGGGCACCCAGCATCCACTACGGACTCCGAGAAATAGAATTATCGGTAAGTAAATTCTTATTTTCTCTATCGTCCTAGTGGATGCTGGGGTTCCTGAAAGGACCATGGGGATTATACCAAAGCTCCCAAACGGGCGGGAGAGTGCGGATGACTCTGCAGCACCGAATGAGAGAACTCCAGGTCCTCCTTAGCCAGGGTATCAAATTTGTAGAATTTAGCAAACGTGTTTGCCCCTGACCAAGTAGCTGCTCGGCAAAGTTGTAAAGCCGAGACCCCTCGGGCAGCCGCCCAAGATGAGCCCACCTTCCTTGTGGAATGGGCATTTACATATTTTGGCTGTGGCAGGCCTGCCACAGAATGTGCAAGCTGAATTGTATTACACATCCAACTAGCAATAGTCTGCTTAGAAGCAAGAGCACCCAGTTTGTTGGGTGCATACAGGATAACAGCAAGTCAGTTTTCCTGACTCCAGCCGTCCTGGAACACATTTTCAGGGCCCTGACAACATCCAGCAACTTGGAGTCCTCCAAGTCCCTAGTAGGTGCAAGGCACCCCAATAAGCTGGTTCAGGTGAAACACTGACACCACCTTAGGGAGAGAACTGGGGACGAGTCCGCAGCTCTGCCCTGTCCGAATGGACAAACAGATATGGGCTTTTTTGAGAAAAAACCACCAATTTGACACTCGCCTGGTCCAGGCCAGGGCCAAGAGCATGGTCACTTTTCATGTGAGATGCTTCAAATCCACAGATTTGACTGGTTTTAAACCAATGTGATTTGAGGAATCCCAGAACTACGTTGAGATCCCTCAGTGCCACTGGAGGCACAAAAGGGGGTTGTATATGCAATACTCCCTTGACAAACTTCTGGACTTCAGGAACTGAAGCCAATTCTTTCTGGAAGAAAATCGACAGGGCCGAAATTTGAACCTTAATGGACCCCAATTTGAGGCCCATAGACACTCCTGTTTGCAGGAAATGCAGGAAACGACCGAGTTGAAATTTCTTTGTGGGGCCTTCCTGGCCTCACACCACGCCATATTTTCGCCACATGTGGTGATAATGTTGTGCGGTCACCTCCTTTCTGGCTTTGACCAGGGTAGGAATGACCTCTTCCGGAATGCCTTTTTCCCTTAGGATCCGGCTTTCCACCGCCATGCCGACAAACGCAGCTGCGGTAAGTCTTGGAACAGACATGGTACTTGCTGAAGCAAGTCCCTTCTTAGCGGCAGAGGCCATAAGACCTCTGTAAGCATCTCTTGAAGTTCCGGGTACCAAGTCCTTCTTGGCCAATCCGGAGCCATGAGTATAGTTCTTACTCCTCTACGTCTTATAATTCTCAGCACCTTAGGTATGAGAAGCAGAGGAGGGAACACATACACGACTGGTACACCCACGGTGTTACCAGAACGTCCACAGCTATTGCCTGAGGGTCTCTTGACCTGGCGCAATACCTGTCCCGTTTTTTGTTCAGACGGGACGCCATCATGTCCACCTTTGGTATTTCCCAACGGTTTACAATCATGTGGAAAAAACTTCCCGATGAAGTTTCCACTCTCCCGGGTGGAGGTCGTGCCTGCTGAGGAAGTCTGCTTCCCAGTTTCCATTCCCGGGATGAAACACTGCTGACAGTGCTATCACATGATTTTCCGCCCAGCGAAAAGTCCTTGCAGTTTTTGCCATTGCCCTCCTGCTTCTTGTGTCGCCCTGTCTGTTTACGTGGGCGACTGCCGTGATGTTTTTCCCACTGGATCAATACCGGCTGACCTTGAAGCAGAGGTCTTGCTAAGCTTAGATCATTATAAATTTACCCTTAGCTCCAGTATATTTATGTGGAGAAAAGTCTCCAGACTTGATCACACTCCCTGGAAATTTTTTCCTTGTGTGACTGCTCCCCAGCCTCTCGGGCTGGGCTCCGTGGTCACCAGCATCCAATCCTGAATGCCGAATCTGCGGCCCTCTAGAAGATGAGCACTCTATAACCACCACAGGAGAGACACCCTTGTCCTTGGATATAGGGTTATCCGCTGATGCATCTGAAGATGCGATCCGGACCATTTGTCCAGCAGATCCCACTGAAAAGTTCTTGCGTGAAATCTGTCGAATGGAATTGCTTCGTAGGAAGCCACCATTTTTACCAGGACCCTTGTGCAATGATGCACTGTTTTTAGGAGGTTCCTGACTAGCTCGGATAACTCCCTGGCTTTCTCTTCCGGGAGAAACACCTTTTTCTGGACTGTGTCCAGAATCATCCCTAGGCACAGCAGACGTGTCGTCGGGATCAGCTGCGATTTTGGAATATTTAGAATCCACCCGTGCTGTTGTAGCAGTATCCGAGATAGTGCTACTCCGACCTCCAACTGTTCCCTGGACTATGCCCTTATCAGGAGATCGTCCAAGTAAGGGATAATTAAGACGCCTTTTCTTCGAAGAAGAATCATCATTTCGGCCATTACCTTGGTAAAGACCCGGGGTGCCGTGGACAATCCAAACGGCAGCGTCTGAAACTGATAGTGACAGTTCTGCACCACGAACCTGAGGTACCCTTAGTGAGAAGGGCAAATTTGGGACATAGAGGTAAGCATCCCTGATGTCCCGGGACACTATATAGTCCCCTTCTTCCTGGTTCGTTATCACTGCTCTGAGTGACTCCATCTTGATTTGAACCTTTGTAAGTGTTCAAAAATTTTTTTAGAATAAGTCTCACCTAGCCTTCTGGCTTCAGTACCACAATATAGTGTGGAATAATACCCCTTTCTTGTAGTAGGAGGGGTAATTTAATTATCACCTGCTGGGAATACAGCTTGTGAATTTTTTCCCATACTGCCTCCTTGTCGGAGGGAGACCTTGGTAAAGCAGACTTCAGGAGCCTGCGAAGGGGAAACGTCTCGACATTCCAATCTGTACCCCTGGGATACTACTTGTAGGATCCAGGGGTCCTGTACGGTCTCAGCGCCATGCTGAGAACTTGTCAGAAGCGGTGGAACGCTTCTGTTCCTGGGAATGGGCTGCCTGCTGCAGTCTTCTTCCCTTTCCTCTATCCCTGGGCAGATATGATCTTATAGGGACGAAAGGATTGAGGCTGAAAAGACGGTGTCTTTTTCTGCAGAGATGTGACTTAGGGTAAAAACGGTGGATTTTCCAGCAGTTGCCGTGGCCACCAGGTCCGATGGACCGACCCCAAATAACTCCTTTATACGGCAATACACCTTTGTGCCGTTTGGAATCTGCATCACCTGACCACTGTCGTGTCCATAAACATCTTCTGGCAGATATGGACATCGCACTTACTCTTGATGCCAGAGTGCAAATATCCCTCTGTGCATCTCGCATATATAGAAATGCATCCTTTAAATGCTCTATAGTCAATAAAATACTGTCCCTGTCAAGGGTATCAATATTTTTAGTCAGGGAATCCGACCAAGCCACCCCAGCTCTGCACATCCAGGCTGAGGCGATCGCTGGTCGCAGTATAACACCAGTATGTGTGTATATACTTTTTATGATATTTTCCAGCCTCCCGTCAGCTGGTCCTTGAGGACGGCCCTATCTATAGACGGTACCGCCACTTGTTTTGATAAGCGTGTGAGCGCCTTATCCACCCTAAGGGGTGTTTTCCAACGCGCCCTAACTTCTGGCGGGAAAGGGTATACCGCCCATAATTTTCTATCGGGGGGAACCCACGCTCACACACTTTATTTAATTTATCTGATTCAGGAAAAACTATGGTAGTTTTTTCACATCCCACATAATACCCTCTTTTGTGGTACTTGTAGTATCAGAAATATGTAACACCTCCTTCATTGCCTTTAACGTGTGGCCCTAATAAGGAATACGTTTGTTTATTCACCGTCGACACTGGATTCAGTGTCCCTGTCTGTGTCTGTGTCGACCGACTAAAGTAAACGGGCGTTTTAAAACCCCTGACGGTGTTTTTGAGACGTCTGGACCGGTACTAATTGTTTGTCGGCCGTCTCATGTCGTCAACCGACCTTGCAGCGTGTTGACATTATCACGTAATTCCCTAAATAAGCCATCCATTCCGGTGTCGACTCCCTAGAGAGTGACATCACCATTACAGGCAATTGCTCCGCCTCCTCACCAACATCGTCCTCCTACATGTCGACACACACGTACCGACACACAGCACACACACAGGGAATGCTCTGATAGAGGACAGGACCCACTAGCCCTTTGGAGAGACAGAGGGAGAGTTTGCCAGCACACACCAAAACGCTATAATTTTATATAGGGACAACCTTATATAAGTGTTTCTCCCTAATAGCATCTTTATATAGATATTTATATCGCCAATTAGTGCCCCCCCTCTCTGTTTAAACCCTGTTTCTGTAGTGCAGTGCAGGGGAGAGCCTGGGAGCCTTCTCTCCAGCCTTTCTGTGAGAGAAAATGGCGCTGTGTGCTGAGGAGATAGGCCCCGCCCCTTTTCCGGCGGCCTCGTCTCCCGCTCTTTAGTGAAGTTTGGCAGGGGTTAAATATCTCCATATAGCCTCTGGGGGCTATATGTGAGGTATTTTTAGCCAGTATATAGGTTTACATTTGCCTCCCAGGGCGCCCCCCCCCCAGCGCCCTGCACCCTCAGTGACTGCGTGTGAAGTGTGCTGAGAGGAAAATGGCGCACAGCTGCAGTGCTGTGCGCTACCTTTAGAAGACTGCAAGGGTCTTCAGCCGCCGATTCTGGACCTCTTCTTACTTCAGCATCTGCAAGGGGGCCGGCGGCGCGGCTCCGGTGACCATCCAGGCTGTACCTGTGATCGTCCCTCTGGAGCTGATGTCCAGTAGCCAAGAAGCCAATCCATCCTGCACGCAGGTGAGTTCACTTCTTCTCCCCTCTGTCCCTCGTTGCAGTGATCCTGTTGCCAGCAGGACTCACTGTAAAATAAAAAACCTAAGCTAAACTTTCTCTAAGCAGCTCTTTAGGAGAGCCACCTAGAATTGCACCCTTCTCGGCCGGGCACAAAAATCTAACTGGCTTGGAGGAGGGTCATAGGGGGAGGAGCCAGTGCACACCACCTGATCGGAAAGCTTTACTTTTGTGCCCTGTCTCCTGCGGAGCCGCTATTCCCCATGGTCCTTTCAGGAACCCCAGCATCCACTAGGACGATAGAGAAAATACATTTACACAGTCCAATGATGCAGCTGTCCCTTATCCCCCCAGATGACCCTTTGGCAGCTGATGCTTGAAGACCAAAGGTTCCATTAACCTCCGGGAGTTCCACCACTGTGCACCAATGATAAACAAATCATTAACTGCTAAATGTATGAAGCAGTGATAAAAGTGGAGAAGTGAGCCAGTGGAGAAGTTGCCCATGGCAACCAATCAGCATTGAAGTAACATTTATAATTTGCATACTATAAAATTATACAGAGCAGCCGATTGGATGCCATGGGCAACTTCTCCACTGGCTCACTTCTCCACTCTTATCACTGCTTCATACATTTACCCATATATGTGTCACTGTACTTACTACCAGTGAGAAGGATCTATAGTTATCTTATGCATTGCCTAACCTCTGCCAGATACATAAAAGCTAATTATGAATGCTAATAACGTGTCGTTTGTTACAGTTGTGCACTAGTGGTAGATATACTGTACACTGAACACTATTAGTGGGACTTATTTGATCAAGGTGAGTTACACAATACATTACATTTAGTCATTGCCATATATGTCATGTATTACCTTTTGCTATGCCAATTAGTCTTTGGCTCATCTTTCTTAAATCGAGAATACTCTGACGAAAGCAGAAACTAAAGTACTAAATTATGGATTGAAATATGCACCTGACAATAAAATAAATAAGTTTAACACATATGTAGATATACAAAAATTCACCAGAAAGTTGAGTCTGAAAAAATATTTTATCAAACAATGAGAAGCAAGTTCGGAGATTAGATCACAGCTCAAACCCAAGTCTACTTTCAATCCCACTCATATTAGAGGATGTTTCATTGAAACTTTTAATAAGTTAATATGTGAAGAAGTTGAAAAAAATCAATCCACAGTGGAAGCAAAAACCTAATTTGACCAAAGAGGAAAGAGAAGCAGTAAATCCTTGGAAAAGAACAATGAAATTATTATAAAACCTGCTGACAAGGGGGGAAGTATAGTGATAATGGACAAAGAGAAATATGGCAAAGGAAGTACTGAGACAACTCCATGATCAAAATACTTACCGCCTGCTTAGAGGTGATCCCAGTGGAAGAATAGAGAAGGACCTTGAGAAGCTTTTGAAGAACATCTAGACCTGGGAAACATCAATGAAAAGGAAATGAAATTTATGATAAATAAAAATCCATCGATTCCTGTGTTTTACATATTACCCAAAATTCACAAAGATATGGAAAATCCGCCAGGTCGACCAATAGTTGCAGGCACAGAATCCATCACGGACAATCTTTCCCAGTATGAAGACCATTTCCTTCAACCAGAGTTTATAAAGATACCATCTTATCTGAAGGATACAATAAATGTCATCAGTACTCTGAAGGATCTAGATTATGAAGATGGCGACATACTAGTAACAACGGATGTGAGTTCACTATATTCCATTATAGATCACAAAAAAGGTTTGGACGCCATACATTTCTTTCTAGAAAGAAGTGGTTTGGAAGAAGAAAGGATTGATTTCTTTTTGGAAACAATAGATTTTATTTTAACCAACAACTTTTTCCTGTTCAAAGATAAGTTCTTTCAACAAATTAAAGGGGCAGCTATGGGCACCCGCTTTGCACCTTCATATGCTAGGCTTTTTATGGGGAGTTGGGAGGAAAAATATGTTTGGATCAACAACCCGTACTTGGATAGAATAAAAAAATGGATTCGGTACATAGAAGATATCATGTTTGTATGGAAAGGAAGCAGGTTTGAGCTTGATCATTTTTGCAACCATCTTAATAAGAATGATCTAAATATTGTCCTCACCTATAAAAAAAGCCAAGAGAGCGTCACTTTTTTGGATCTCTGCATATATATTGAAGATCATTAAATAGTGACTAAAAATGATATTAAACCCACGGATAATAATTCATACATTCCCATTACCAGCAATCACCATCCCACTTGGCTAAAGAGCGTCCCCAACAGCCAAATTCAGAGAGTTCGACGGAATCGCTCAAACATAGGGGTCATTAAAGAACAGGCAGAGAAAATGAAAGGGAGGTTTATCAACAAAGGGTATAACGAATAAGACATCAATAAGAAAATGGAAGAGATGACAACCATCGATAGATCCAAACTACTTATGTATAAGGAAAAAGAGAAGAAGTCTGAGATAATCGGAGTCCCGTTCATCACACAATTCAACAATCAATATAAAGACATAGAACGGATTGTGAGAAAACACTGGCATCTTCTTACGAAAGACCCTATTTTAAAAGGTATTATTGAAGATAAACCTAAATTCATATACAGACGAGCCACCAATTTAAGAAATCGTTTGGGGAAAAGTGCAGTCCAAGAGAAAAAAAGTGGATGTATTAAAACAGTGGGCTTCCATAGATGCGGAGATTGTATGATGTGCAGGACACACAAGAATACTCAGAGAAAGACACTTCATTTCCAATTCGAATAGGATGACATTGAAAATCAATGAATTCATTACCTGCAACACAAGCAATTGCATCTATTTAATAGAGTGCACAATTAACAAACAGTATATAGGAAGAACATCACGGAAATTAAAAGAAAGATGGGCAGAACACTTAAGAAACATTAAAAAGGGTTTTGAGCAACGCCATCTTTGGGACCATTTTAAACAACAACATACGTGTTCTTTGTCCGCAAGAAAACAAGTCATAGGGATCAAAAAAGTAACGGGAAATTGGAGAAAAAAGGGTACAGAAGCATATTTAGCGAAAAGTGAGATGAAATCCATACATGACGCTAAAACTCTAGTCCCTTTCTGTTTGAACGTGGACTTTGAGATAAAATGGTTTTTGTAACAAACCATTTCCATTTTTGTAGAAATGTCACCATTCTTTTTAAGATCTATTTCTCTCAACACATATAGCCCTCTCATTATACTGTTCTGTCATATATAAAACCTAAATCAACAAGTACAGCTTCTCTTATAACTTACCCACCATTAAATTTGTTCTGTAACTGAATTATATTTAGATAATAAATACTGAGGTGAATAGTCTAAAAAAAAATAACATCAGCCATTCAATCCAGCTGCTGATATTGTTTTTGTATCATATCCATACCACAGAAATTACCCTGTTTATAGTGAGATAAGATTCACTTATAGTATAAGGCAGCGGCCGCTTATCTTATAAACAAAGAAGTATCATCTACATATTACAGCGGCCGCCCATATTTACATTCCAAAACACCAGGGACTGGAAAACACACCTAGTGTCCTCCTGAGACAAATAGAAGCTTGTAACGTGGGGAGAACTGCCCACCGCCCTTCTAAACCATGGCAACCACAGACGTCAGAACAAAGGGAGGGGCAACAACATAGACATTATGGTGGCCAATCCCGGGATCGGCGGGATCCCGGGATTTAGGCCCAAAAATGGCTGGGATTCAATCCCGGGATTGGAAGCTCCAATCCCGGGGATTGAGGGATCAGTATTGAGCGTCCACAGGACGCTCAAACGCTGCCCGGCTTCCTGCTTCCGGGTCCCCAGCACAGCGTGAGAGGTCACGCTACACTGTTAGCTGCTGCTGGGAGACGCCAGCAGCGTTCACACGGTGTTCCCCTCCCGCCTGCCCCCGGTATATGGTGAGTTATATGTGCGGGGCGCGCGGGGCGGGGTGGGGAGAGGGGGCGGCCACCTAGGTAAAAGCCAATCCCGGGATTGAAAAAATGGCCCTGGATTGGCTTCCCTAATAGATGTCCACCGAGACATGCTACACACAGTGATATTATAGGCGGAGCGGGAGATAGCAGCCGCTCACCTCCCACATTACTATAGCAACCGCTGGACGTGATGGCAACATAACGACGGGTTACCATGGTAACCGTAATTAAGAGGTTATGGAAATTATGGGACATCCTCCCAGTAGTTTTAGGTTAGGCATCACCAACATAGACTCTTTCACTAGAGCACAAAATACAGCTCTAGTGACAATAAAAACAAGATTAGGATTGGCTGTCAAAAACGGGCTGCCTAGGCATAACAACTGAGCCGGAAGTACCTGGCTTCAGACTATAGTAAGAATAAATGTTTAAAACTCAATAAAGGAAGAATTTTTTAAGTAACAAAAATAAAGTATATGTTGATTATAAACACACACTCATTCTGGTATGTTCTGAATTTTGTTTTTATATGTTTTTAGCAAGCCAGCCCACTGACCAATCAGATTAGTGGTGGGACTTCAGATGGTATAAATATACTTTTGGATTATATGGAAGCACCACCTTTGAAAAAGACCTCCTGGTCGAAACGCGTCGGTTTGGTGCCTTACAGAACTATCCAGGGACGGTCATTTGGGAACACCCTCCTCCTACACCTCTGGGTAAGACTTTCTTTTCCCGGGACTTTAAACATCAGCACTGGCGGTGTATGTAGAGACGAGGATATAACATCAGTGATTCCCTGCTATTGCACCAGATATCTATTTTTTATGTTGGAATAAAAATGTTTTATCTACTTTGAATACTGAATATTGTGGGGGAATAAGGACCCTATTTGGCGTCAAAGAAACCTTGATGTGCGGTCTCCAAAGAGAAATGAAGTAAGCATTCATGTGAGCACCTGATCTTGAAAATATACCTTTATATATAATTTTTCTTCTTACTTTCATGTAAGAAAAGTGAGAAACCATTCTTTTGGAATAATCACGTGTGGTGATCCTCTTAAACCTACTATCAAAAACCACCACCCCATAAAGAATATCTATCCATGTCGTAGGGAGTGACGAATGTGTTTAGCCATTTTTGTTAAAAGGTGTCACACTATGTATGATTTATTTTTTTGCGTGTATTACTACCTCTGTGTGATGATTGCCTGAGGAAAAACTTCACGGCTGCATATAATACGATCATTTAAACTCGTCTGAATAGGGGAGTATTATGGTTTATAGATTTTAAATAATTTTCATTATACCATGCATTGTATGTCCACCTGTGGAGCACAGAAATATTATTTCTTATAATATGTTAATACTTTTCATCGGGTAGTGAGTGATAGCACCTGACAATATTTCTTAGCTGCTCCTCCCCTGCGCAACAGAGGTTTATTTCTTGTATTTGCTAAAAGAACTTTACATGAAACCCCTGAACAATACTGTGAGAATTTGTTCCCAGACGGAGAAACAAAAGCTTTGTATGGCGTAAAGCAAAGTGCTCGTTGTTGGTACATTAAGCTTCCAGATGTGAAAACAATGGGGCTAATTCAGACCTGATCGGTGCTGTGCGCGTTCGCTGGGTAGCTGGGCGGGAGGGGGCGGGCCAGCGGCGTTTGCCCGCCGTTTAGAGGGCACGGTCCGGGCAACGCAGGCTCATCCGGACCGTTAGGGGGGGGGGGTTTGGACTGTTGCAACTGCGCTGGCTGGGAGCTACTCCTAAAGTACAAAAGCATCACCACTGTGCGATGCTTTTGTACTTGTATGACAGGGTAGCGCCTGACATGTGGGGCGGACTGGCCCTGTGCTCAGGGTAGCTGATCGTAGATCTGAATTAGCCCCAATATGTACTCGCATTGACAACAGCACTGAACCAACCAAAGCCATGTCACCCACAAGTGAAGCAGAGTTAGAGGACTGAGAGATGTACCCTAAAAAAGCACTATCGAAAGTTTAATGTCAGCTACTATAGCAACTCGTCCAGGCATCGCAAATGCTATGAACCGCGCAAGCTACTGTAATTTGTTATCAACCCAGGGAAGCAGCATTGGACAGCATATAAAGAACTCTCCAGAAACATGAAAGGTTCATATCCTTAAAGTTAGAATTCTCACAGTCTGGGAGTTCCACTTTGAAATCTTTCTGTGATGACAGTTGGGGATCGGATGAGGATTGCTGTCGTTCCTCCATACTGTAGCATATATAGGGCCTAATTCAGACCTGATTGCAACAGCAACATTTTTCTCTAATGGGCAAAACCATGTGCACTGCAGGGGGAAGGGCAGATGTAACATGTGCAGAGAGAGATAGATTTGGGTGGGGTGTGTTCAAACTGAAATCTAAATTGCAGTGTAAATATAAAGCAGCCAGTATTTACCATACTTGCCTACCCACCCGGAAAGGCTGTGAGGCTCCCGAAAATCGCGCCCCCCCCCCCCCCCCCCCCCCGGAAAGGTGGGCAAGTGTCCCGCATTTCCTGGCAGCCCCCGCACTCCCCCTCGGCCGCCCACAGCAGAGAACAAGTGGGCGGTCCGAGGGGGATGCAATGCCATCGTAGTTCCGCTCCCCGCTGTACAATGCCTGTTTTCTCTGCACTGTTGAGCAGGGGTGTGGCTACGATGACGCGACTTTGGTGCCACGCCCGCGGACCACTCACTTACCCCGTCGGCCAAACCCCCGGCCCGCCCACACCACCGCCGGACACGCCCCCATTAGCCTACCATGCTGCAGCCTCCCGGAGGATGGTGCAGCAAGGTAGGCAACTGTGGTATTTTCCCAGTAGCGGATCTTGCCACGGGCAAGCAGGACTTTTGCCCGGGGCGCCGCCTTCCGGATGGCGCCGGCGCCATCCGGAGGGCGCCGCACCATGGCAAGATCCGCTGCTGCTGTGGTGCCCCCCCCCCCGCTGCCATGTGCAGGGAAACTAGACGCTATGCGTCTAGTTTCCCTTTGTGGGCTGCCTGCTGTGAAGGGAAACTAGATGCTACGCGTCTAGTTTCCCTTCCTGGAGAGGACCTTAACTGTAATGATGTGCGGTGCGCGTTGACGTCATCGCGCACCGCTCAGCAAAGGTCCTCTCCACGAAGGAAACTAGACGCTTAGCGTCTAGTTTTCCTTCGTGGAGAGGACCTTTGCTGTGCGGTGCGCGATGACGTCATCGCGCACCGCACATTCTACTACAGTACAGGGGGCGTGACTGACCACGCCCCCTAATGCCGCCCGGGGTGCAAGAAGCCCCGGAACGGCCCTGTATTTACCCTGCACAGAAACAATATACCCCACCCAAATCTAACTCTCTCTGCACATGGATTATCTGCTCCACCTGCAGTGCACATGGTTTTACCCATTAGAGAAAGATTTTGCTTTTGTGATCAGGTCTGAATTAGGCCCATAGTTGTGTTGGCAGGCGTAGCCTGGACAAGTAGAAAGCAACCATCAATCTTGTATCTCATGTGGAAGTTTTTTTTTTTTTTTCAGCTGCGCAGAAGACAGCAAAGTCCCTGTCATAGTGCCAGAGTCTCTGATATTTTCTGTGCTTGTGTCTGTTAGAGATGTCTGATAATATTACCTCCAGCAACCATAGGTTGCTGTGTTTTGAGAACTTTCCCTGGAATACACCCTTTTCCAAGATGGCTAGAATTGCATCAAAAAAACTAAACTTGGATCTTGATTCCGGTTTGGGCCTACAAAAGGCAGTTTCTGCTTGAGTAGTCTATCTGCTGAGTTCTTGCTCCTTGTTGAAGTTACCTAGGTCGTTGGTGCTGCACTAATGATATATCGGAATTGGATGGAATCGGATGGAAAAAGTGTTTTTTTTTTTGTGCATGTGATATATCGCATGCAATGTATCACAGGGAAGTTTTATTGGCATTCTCAGGACACTCCCAGCCCTATAATTCAGTCCATCAGATATATCTTATGGTTCAGTTGTATGCCATATGATATATCACATGTGATGTATAGCATCTTCATCAATCACATGCAATATATCTTACGCAAAAATAGCACAAAAGTACCAAATCGTATGGAATCACTCCCGGGAAGGTCTTGGGGGAGTTCAAGGGAAATTGCACCCGACTGCAGCCTCAGACATATTGTTGTAGTGTATGGGGCCCTTAAAACATCTTATCAACTGACTTGTGCACCAATCAGGCCACGTCTGAATATCTATTTGTCTACTGACCAGGCTACATCTGATTACCCACTTGTGTACCAACCCAGCTATGTATGACTACCCACTTGTGTACCAACCCAGCTACGTCTGACTACCCACTTGTGTACCAACCCAGCTACATCTGACTGCCCAAGCCAGCTATATCTGACTGCCCACTTGTGTACCAAGCCAGCTATATCTGACTGCCCACTTGTGTACCAACCCAGCTAGGTCTGACTGCCCACTTGTGTACCAACCTAGCTACATCTGACTGCCCACTTGTGTACCAAGCCAGCTACATCTGAGTACCCACTTGTGTACCAACACAGCTATATCTGACAGGCCACTCATGTACCAACCCAGCTACATCTGACTGCCCACTTGTGTACCAACCCAGCTACATCTGACTGCCCACTTGTGCACCAACCCAGCTACATCTGACTGCCCACTTGTGTACCAACCCAGCTATGTCTGACTGCCCACTTGTGCACCAACCCAGCTACATCTGACTACCCATTTGTGTACCAACCCAGCTATGTCTGACTGCCCACTTGTGTACCAAACCAGCTACATCTGACTACCCACTTGTGTACCAAGCCAGCTACATCTGACTACCCACTTGTGTACCAACCCAGCTACATTTGGCTTCCCACTTTTGTACCAACCCAGCAATGTCTGACTACTCACTTGTGTGCCAACACAGCTAATGGCATCGGACTGTCAGTCACCGACAGTCTGCTGCTGTCCTGCATCTAACATTGCAGACCCATACTGCATATGCGCAGAATCGGTCCAGTTCATGCGCAAAGTACCGAACATCGCCACAGATCCTTCGGGATCAGAATGAGGGTCATTACCTTTTGGATATTTAGTGGTTACTTGTTTTTGGCTTCTGAAGTTCTTGTGAATCTTCCAGTGTTAGTGATCTGTTTTTATTTTTGTGCCTGAGGCCTCCTCCACTGTTATAAAACACGCATTATCTCTTCGGTCAAACTGAATTAGAGGTGGACGCTATCTCCATTTTCTCTCAATTGTCCATTGGCTTAAAATCTGCACATGCATATCTAGTCTTGCAACGTTGATCACAATGTCTCCAAAAGCCGCAGCACGCTTGACGGGGAGCATTGCAGAAAATGTGGGCATGTCTGCCCTGTTTTTTTTTCTCTGTGTGCCGAAGCCAGTGGCTGCGTCCTCAGATGCAGTCCTCTGCAACTTTGGCGTATTTTTGCACAACTACTGCAGCACCGGCACTATAAGCGTCCCCCCTCTGCAAAAACACTCTCTGTGTTGGTTTCAAAGAAAATGGCATTTCAGTGTCAGTGGCCTTGGATGAATAATTCCTTTTGAATGCAGCAGCTGAGGTTCATATACCTGTTTTATGGGCAGCTCGTCATCTGAGACTTTCTAATGAAACCCAGCTCTAAGCTCAAGAGGATTCATTATTTAACACTTACAATTGCTTCGCTGACAGTGGTTTGATTGAAGGACTTTCCCTGCTAGAGGTCAGCCACACAGATCTAGTTATGGATAAAACTGATAAGGTGAGAGAAAGAGCTCAGAGTTTAAATGCTATTAGGTCATCTTCTGGAACGTTGATTTATCCAGAGTCCAAAATCTTACAACAATTGAATTTTTTTTTTGATACATGGCATGTTTTACGTCCCAAAATGACCCTCTCCAGGAGGGACAGAATACTCTGCTCCTGGACTTCCCTCTTACTGTATGATTGCCATCACCTGTGCTGAATCACCTTTCTTATCCATTAACTTGTCCAAAACAAGTGCCGGGAATCATAAATTAAGAGAAAAGTCCAGAAGCAGAGCATTGTGTCCCTCCTGGAGAAGGTCATGTTGGAAGGTATGATATGGATCAGTGGCGTAACTACCACCCCCGCAGCCACTGTGGAGTCTTGGAGGCACAGGGCTTCGGGGGGCGCTGCCACTGATTTAGCGCAGATTGACATGCGGACGAGACGTCCGCATGTCAATCTGCTAATTGTCCCTCCCAAAATGGCCACCACCATAGAGGAGACAGATGCTAGAGGTCATACTTGACCTCTAGCATCATAGTGTTTCCATACTATGGGTGGCAGAGTCAGCCCCAGAGGCCAGCAGCAGTATACAGATGCCAGTGCTCACCTGTCCTGGGGTCCTGGCTCGGGTAAAGTCCAGGAGTGCAGTGGGGTGGCCGGAGCAATGCAGGGCACAGAGGGAGCCGAGCAGCAGAGCGCATCCCATGTAGACAGCACAGCAGCAGGGCACTGAGCCGCAGCTCTCCCCCAGGGGCCCCACCACCCTGCCCGGCATCCTGCTGCCCCAGGTTTAGTAGTGACAGCAGTAGCCCAAAGATGGTGGCCAGCGAGAGGATGAAGACTGGGGGCAGTGGGGCGCTGGGCTCTGGTCCCCGCTGCTCAGGGAGCACAGGCTCCATGCTGCCTTCTTAGCGTCCTCAGCACAGTAGGGTGGCCCAAGGATGAGCTGCTTGCATGGGGGAGGGATGCCTGGGTCTCCCCTCCTCCTGCAGATGGCATGATTCACTAAGCCAGGATCCATCTCACTGCTCAGCTCCTCTGCCCTGCCGCCCATGCCATGGCTCCCATCCACATTCATAGCCCTCTAAATGCAGGGAAATGGTGCTGCCTGGGAGCGCATAGCACTGGTGGCCGCGGCACCCTGGCACCGAGCATGAAAACTCCTTAGCAACGAGCATTACACACCCCTAGCAACAAGCATTACCCCCTGGTAACAAGCATGACACCTAGCTCATAAAATCCCTGGCAACAAGCATTACCCCCTAGCAAGGAGCATGACACCCAGTGCATGAAACTCCTGGCAATGAATATTACCGCCTGGCAATGAGCTTGGCACCCAGCACATGAACCCCCTGTCAACAAGCATAACACTCAGCGCATGAAACCGCTGGCAATGAGCATGACACCCTTAGCATGACAGCCCCTGGCACTGTGCATGGAACCAAGAGCATGAAATCCCTGGCAATGAGCAGTCATTTAAAAGTAATTAGAAGCTTTACTGTAGGACTTAATGTGTAATGGGCATTGCGGTGTGTGGCACAATGTATCACGGACATTGCAGTGTGTGTCATAATGTGTCACAGGCATTACGGTGTGTGGCATACTATGTCACTGGCATTGTAGCATGTGGTATAATGTCTCAGGGGCATTGCAGTGTGTGGCATAATGTATAACGGGCATTGCAGTTTGTATCATAATGTGTCACAAGCAAGACGGTGTGTGGTATACTATATCACGGGTATTGTGGTATGTGGTATAATGTCTCAGGGGCATTGCAGTGTGTGGCATAATTTATAACGGATATTGCGGTGTGTGGCATAATGTGTCACAGGCATTACGGTGTGTCATAATTTGTCGGGGGCATTATGGTGTGTGGCATATTGTGTAATGAGCATTATGGTGTGTGGCATAATGTCTAAGGGCCATTGCAGTATGTGGCATAATGTGTAAGGGGCATTACTATAAGGAGGAAAAATGACAAATAATATAAGGGGCATGAATCAGGGGGTGTAGTACGGCTGACCGGCGGTCAGCTTACCGACGCCGGGATCCCGGCAGCATACCGACGCCGGGATTCCGGCGAGGAGGGGCGAGTGCAGCAAGCCCCTTGCGGGCTCGCTGCGCTCGCCACTCTGCGGGCTCGGTGGCGACCTGCCGTCGCCACAGGTTCTATTCCCACTCTATGGGTGTCGTGGACACCCACGAGTGGATATAGTCCCTGTTGGTCGGCATGCCGACCATCGGGATAGTGAGTGGTCGGGATGGTGGAGGAGGTCATGTGATTGTCGGTCTCCCGACCGCCGGTAACATGAAGACCACCCGAATCAGGATTATTATTTTTTTCCTGTGGTGGCCAATGTCTCGGCATACAGGTTGCAAAACTGGGGTATAAGGTAGTCTTTTCCTGCAATGCCATGCCCCTTTCAGTGAAGCCACACCCATTTTATTGAGGCCTCACCCTTTTTCGGTGCGCATCTTCACTTTTCTAGTGGCAATTATCGGAGGAGGGGGGAGAGAATTTTTGGCCTTGGTGTAAAAAAATTTCTAGTTACACCACTGGCCCAATAGTACTTATAGCCCTTGATGCTGAAAGCACTTTGATAGAGCTGCGCAGAATGTTTGATTTCCTTCTCGCTGTCTCTGTTTTCCTATAGTTTTACGATTAAAAGTGGGATGATTTATTTTCTTCCATTACTGATAAATTATTTATGACAGTTCTTTATGACAAGGAAAAAAACTTCTCTTAGGCTAGGGCCACACATAGCATTTTAAGGGGTTCCCATTCAGCGGGACCTGCTTGGCAGGAAGGCGCCTGCACATGGACTCCTATGCGGCCGTCTTCCCATATACGGTGGTTGAGCAGGATGACCGGATTTCATGTAGAACACATACATTTGAATGTATGTGTTCACAGAGGGGGTCATTCCGAGTTGATCGCTAGCTGCCGATGTTCGCTGCGTAGCGATCATTTAAAAAAATGGCAAAACTACGCTTGCGTTTGGGGTGCAGCGCGCGCGGTATACGGTTACAAAAAGCATCGTTGTTATGCACTGGTTCTAGCGACGATTCCATTCGCACAGCCGATCGCAAGGAGATTAACAGGAAGTGGGAGTTTCTGGGTGTCAACTGACCGTTTTCTGGGAGTGGTTGGAAAAACGCAGGCATGGCCAGGCGTTTGCAGGGCGGGTATCTGATGTCAATTCCGGGACCTTTGTCGCTGCAATCATCGCACAGAATAAGTAACTTCAGGGCTGGTTTTGTTCTGCACAAAATGTGTTTGTACCCGCTCGGCTGCACATGCGATCGCACACTTGCAAAGCGAAAATACACTGCCCCGTGGGCGGCGACTATGCGAATGCAAGGCTGCTAAAAGTAGCTAACGAACGACCAACTCAGAATGACCCCCAGAGTGCGGCCGATGTCGCACATGTGTGTACACAAAACTCTCCTTCCTGCCAAGTGGAACCCGCAAAAACGCTGTGTGGCCCTAGCCTTATACCGTATATTTTCTTAGTATTTCTTATCCTTTTATGGTTATACAGTACTATTTATTACTGTTACATTATCAAAAAGGAAAAGAGTTATTTAATGGTGGTGCACACGGAAACAAATAACAAATCTAAGGGGGGATGTACTGTATGAAAAAGATGGTAAGTGTGAAATGCGCTATAACCAGCGCTATATGACACTTACAGCGAACACCTGCATGTATGAAAGCAGATAATGTAGAGAAAATCTCCTTTCTCTACAGTACCTGCAAACAGAAAATCATTCATCTGTTAATAAACAAGACAAGGGGGAGAATCAGAGGTGTATGCAGGCTTGGACTGGCCCACAGGGGAACAGGGGAAACCACCGGTGGGCCCCCCTGCCTGGGGGGCCCACCTCCTGCTCTAAGGATCAGGTTCCAGACTGTGCACTTGTATTATACATTATACATATATTACCTTATACTGGACTATGGTGTATTTTCTACAGTGCATTGCTGTTATTAATCTGGTACATTATCATGCATGCAGCAGATGAATTTACTGTATATATTTATGAAGGGGCCCAGACGTTGCACTAATGATTAGTCAAGCCAATGAGGTGGCAGGCCACACCCCCTCAGCAGACTGGCCACACCCCTAACATGGGCCCCTACCACTGCATTCCCCCGGTGGGCCCTACATGCCCCAGTCCGACACTGAGTGTATGCACACCTGATGGTTTGCGTGTGACTCCGTTGGTGAAAAATCTGCGCAGATGCTGCACTGATTAAGTGTAGATAACGTTCCGCAGGATCGTACGCAGAGCCCCCAGGCCAAAGCATGATTGACTCGTGGCAGGCGAGGCGACTGTCACCCCTGTTTTCTGGGTGTGCAGCAGTCAGCATCCTTGCATGCAGCTTCACTGGCATCACATGCACAAATGTCTCAGGCCATCCTTGAGTAACCTGAGGGTTAATCAGGTGAACGATGTTCTTCACGCAGATGATCCAATGCTGAGTCAGTTGGCGCAGCGGCAGATCACAGAAGGCGGGAAGATCTCATGATGTTTGTGAGATAAAGCGCAGACGCAGTGGGTCCAGTCAGGAGGCAGGACATAGCCAATCACCACTAGGCTGATGCACTATGGGCCTTGCATGTATCGCCATTGTGTGACGTTATTGCTTCCCGCTTCACCTCGATAAGAGGCAGCAAGCTGAAATGTGTGTGCCAGCGGCTACTCGCCCCCAAACAGAGCAACAATTGGATTGCACCATCAGTCGCCATCTAGTGGCAGCCGCAGGCAAAAATAATTGAATTCCCCCTATAAAATCTTAAGGTGTGTCTAATAATAGTTCACCGATGGGCATAATATTATAAATACTTGAAAAGGTTCCTGATCGAAAAAGAGAACAGAAATTGTCAATATAAACGAATAAAACTCTGGGGCGTATTTATGGCCACCTAGATCTCTATGTCAGTTATGTGTATGATGAAATTTGAGGGGGTCTTGAAGTCAATTGGGGAGGGGGGGCAGCTCGTAAACTTACTCTCTTACATTGCAGATTAGGGGTAGGGTACAATATTTAAATGATCTGGTGCAGACCCTGCATAGTATTAACCTTAGGTTATATAGGGCCTAATTCAAGGTTGAACGCAAATGCAAACGCATTTGCAGTTTCCGATAATCGATACACTGCGCATGCGCAAAATTCGCATTGGCGTATGTCTGCCGTATTTGCATACGGAATAGAGTAAAAATCGCCGCCGCTAAATTATTCAGCAGACTTGCACATTAAAACAACCCCTCAAATATACAATGCTAGAAAGGCGTGGCGGAGGAGTGTCTGTGGGCAGTCTCCACAAGTTTACAAATCTGGGCGTGTAACAGGGGCGTGCAGTGGGAGTATATGTACCTGGATACAGGGTGGTGCATATGCAAATCTGCAGATAGGCAAGCTTACAGTACAGAAAAAGTCAATGCAGATTCTGGGCAGGTACAGAGCTATGCATACTGCATACCTCCCGAGGAGGGAGAACATTGCGCGCCTCGCGGCAAGCGCAGCGATCGCAAGCCACGCCCCCATTTTCGTTATTATGGGGGCATGAACAGCGCTGTGAGAGCTGCTGGTCATGCCCCCTGTCCCTCTCAGCCGTGAATAGACGCTGTGCGCATGCGTGTGTCCGCCTCTCCTGAGTACTTACTAATGATGGTTGGAGGCGTGGCTAAGTCTGCAGGGACATCCCTGGACCACGGCCACGCCTCATCCCAGCGTCTGTGAGGAGACACGAGATGGAGCCGGGCCGGCCAGGAGAGCGGATGAGGCGGCAGTGCAGCCCCAATGGTGAGTGAGGGGTTCTTTTGAGCAATCCACCAGGGGGAGGGGAGGGGCACGCACGGCAGCAGTGGCGGGGAACGGGACTATACCGCAGCATGTAATTATGCTTTGTGGCCCCGTCTGGCATAGCTACGCCCCTGACTGTGCAATTCACTATAATGGCAGCAGCATACTTGCCTACTCTCCTGGAATGGGCGGGAAGCTCCAGAAAATCGGGTGACCCTCCTGGTCCCCCAGAAGAGCAGGCAAGTCTCCCAATTTCATGGGTCCCCCCTGCCCGCCTGCCCACTTAGCGAGTAAAGTGGGCGGTCTGGGCAGACGATGATGCGATTCTTGTTGAAGCCACGCCCCCTGCTGTATAATGCCGGTAATAGCGGCATTACACAGCAAGGGGCGTGGCTTACATGACGTGATCCTGCAGCCACGCCCCATTCCACCTCCACCACGCCCCTGTTCTGCCTCTTGCCCGCCCCCCTCTGCACGCACATCACTGCCCGCTTCCCTGCTGAGCCGACCTGGCTGCTCTCTCCCGGGGGTATATTTACTAAGCTCCCGATTTTGACCGATTTGGTGTTTTTTCTTCAAACTGTCATCTCGGGAATTTACTAAACTGAAATCTCGGCAGTGATTAGGGCATTCGTATTTTTTTGGAAGTCAAAGAAAAAAAATACGAATCACATCGACATCGGAAAATACAAAAGAAGCCAACTCGGCAGCTTAGTAAATTATATGCACTTTTTTCAAAAAGTTGGAAAAAAACACGCACGATGTAATTTGAGTTTAAACTCCCTTCAAATCACTGCAAATACGAATCTTAGTAAATATACCCCCCGGAGAGAGAAGCCTTAAAGTCGGCAAGTATGGCCAATAGTAACATCGATGATTGATGCGGTTGCTGCACAATTGGCGAATAATCGCACACAGCTGATGTTGTTTAGTAAAATCACACACAGCTCATGTACTGCCTCACTATTTTAGCTCCAGGTTTTTGACCCTTATGCATTCTGAATTTCATGTTTATTCCTTTGTTTAGCTTATGTTGGTGAGTGCATCATTCAAACTGTTCATGCATTACAATTCAGGACATTAATAATATATGCACATGGGGGGTAATTCAGAGTTGATCGCAGCAGCAAATTTGTTAGCAGATGGGCAAAACCATGGGGGGTCATTCCGAGTTGTTCGCTCGTTGCCGATTTTCGCTATACTGCGATTAGTCGCTTACTGCGCATGCGCAAGGTTTACAGAGCGCATGCGCTTAGTTATTTTACACAAAAGTTAGGTATTTTACTCACGGCATAACAAAGCTTTATCATCGCTGTGCTAATCGTAGTGTGATTGACAGGAAATGCGTGTTTCTGGGCGGAAACTGGCCGTTTTATGGGAGTGTGCGGAAAAACGCAGGCGTTCGAGTTGCAAAACGTAGGAGTGGCTGGAGAAACGGGGGAGTGGCTGGAGAAACGGGGGAGTGGTTGGGCAAATGCTGGGTGTGTTTGTGATGTCAAACCAGGAACGAAAAGGACTGAGCTGGTCGCAATGGCTGAGTAAGTCTGGAGCTACTCAGAAACTGCTAAGAAATTTCTATTCGCAATTCTGCTAATCTTTCGTTCACACTTCTGCTAAGCTAAGATACACTCCCAGACGGCGGCGGTTTAGCATGTGCAATGCTGCTAAAAGCAACTAGCTAGCGAACAACTCGGAATCACCCCCCATGTGCACTGCAGGGGGGGCAGATATAACATGTGCAGAGAGAGTTAGATTTGGGTGGGTTATATTGTTTCTGTGCAGGGTAAATACTGGCTGCTTTATTTTTACACTGCAATTTAAATTTCAGTATGAACACACCACACCCAAATCTAACTCTCTCTGCACATGTTACATCTGCCCCCCCCCCCCCCCCCCCCCTGCAGTGCACATGGGTGGTCATTCCGAGTTGATCGCAGCCAGCAACTTTTTGCTGCTGCTGCGATCAACTAGTCCACCCCTAAGGGGGAGTGTATTTTAGCTTAGCAGGGCTGTGATCGCTTGTGCAGCCCTGCTAAGCTCAAAACATTTCAAGCAAAACAAGAGTAGCCCTATACCTACTTACCCTGTGCAATGGATCCAGCGATGCTGGGGCCTGCTTTGCCGTCACTCCTCCGCCCTCCGTTCTCCTGGACACGCCTGCGTTTTACTCACCACTCCCCAAAAACGGCTCCAAACGGTCCGGATCCGCAGTGGCACACCTCCTTCCTGTCAATCTTCTTAGCAGTCGGCTCTGCGACCGCTTCCTTTGTAAGTCGCGACATCGCGCACTGTGCCCGCCGCGCATACGCATTCCGCAACCATTCTCATCGCAGCGATAAACCGCTGCGTGTGAACGGGTCGGAATGACCACCATGGTTTTGTCCAACTGCTAACAAATTTGCTGCTAAGATCAGGTCTGAATTACCCCCTAGGCCCATTACCCTGTGTTTGTAGTTTAATTTACTGGAAGCACTAAGGCAGAGGTTCTCTTACTGCAAATGAACACTAATCTGCAAAGAAACTGCAGTATAATTGCTTCTAACGCTAGTTTGTGCAGCTTTCAGGGTGACTCCTATTTTGAGTATTTGGATTTTTTTTTGTTAGTTTGCAGTGTGGGCGTGTGTTTTTTTTTGTGAGCAGATTTGCGATCATTTTGCCATTGATTGCAACTCTGCTTTTGCTAATACATTTGTGTTCAACTTTGAATTAGGCCCATAGGACAAATTCTCACCAATCCATGAGATCGCATGCTGGGGGCCGCTTTCCCCCTCCCCCTCGTTCAAACAGAAATTGCGATCGTAATGCAATTTCTGCTTGATAGCAGAAATTAGGGATGCCTCCTGCCAGCGCAGCTTCCGATCACGGTGGCTGCGTGTGATGTCACGTGGCCGCCGCAATCACGCCCACACCACGCCCCCCCCACAATTTTGAGGTTGCCGCTGCCGCCCCACAAATGCCTCTGCCTGATTGACAGCAGGCGCATGCGCAGGGTGGGCACTGCGCCTGCAACCTTTTTGTAATTTTGGGGTTTTGAACGCTTATTGCAATTCAACCTGAAAGTCCCTATCTATTTCACAGTAAATTACACAGAATAATCATTTACATCAGTCCCATGTGGAGCTTACAGTCTAAGGGGGACATTTACTAAGCAGTGATAAGAGCGGAGAAGTGAGCCAGTGGAGAAGTTGCCCCATCAACCAATCAGCAGCTCTGTATAATTTTATAGTATGCAATTTATAGATGTTACTTCAGTGCTGATTGGTTGCCATTGGCAACTTCTACACTGGCTCACTTCTTCACTCTTATCACTGCTTAGTAAATGTTCCCTATATAATCTACTTTCAGAAAATATATATATATTCTCTGCACCCAGGCACCTCTCATAAGAGTTAAATGTTGCTGAAGAAGTGAAAAGAATTGTGAAGTGTGAACAGGGGCGGCAGCACTGTTGGATTTTTATTTGATACGTTTTGAAGATAATTGATCTACTTTCTCTACTTGCACTTGATTTGATCCTCTTCCCTTCTTTGATTAAGCAATGTGACTTTTTCTCTTGTAGCACTATCCTGGGTGAAGATAATTCTGAGAACACAGCGGAGGTCAGAGGAGGAGCAGTACGCATAGGCAGCAGGGTGGAGTTGGGTGTAGCCAAGACCATAAATGAGGACAAACCAAGTAGGATTTCTGTCTCCAGCAGAACTCTCTGGGCTAGGGATGGCCATCGACCATCAATGATTCATAATCATCAATGGTTTTTGGTTGATGTAGAATACTTTTGCCATCGATGAGGAAGAACCAGATGGTTTCCCTCAATCGATGGCATGACATAACCAATTTTTTTATTTTTTATTTTTAACTAGGTGCCAGGACACTGAGCATAGCTCCGCCCCTGACACCTGTGAAGACACGCCCATGGGCCCTAATTGGCCCACAGCTCGCCCAATACTAAAGTAGAGGGGTGACCATCAATGGTTATCCTTACTCTGGGCTTCCCAAACTCCACCCCCAACAGCTTATCTCCAGTTTCCCTCCTCAGGCTGCCATCACTAGGGACTCCACGGGCAGGCCCGGCGATAACCACTCAGCAAAGGGATGCAAAGCAGGGAGGCTCCAGTCTGGAGAGGTGCTCTCCCCGCTCTGCATCCCTGTGCCGAGATGATGTCCCTGCTGCTGCCTGCTGCTGCGCCTGTCACACTCTATGACAGGCAGCGGCGCCGCCGGCAGCATGAAGCCTCCTCTCCCCCTCCACTGTCACAGACTCACAGCGCAGTGTGCAGACATAAAGGGGGGTGGAGCTACATAGGGATAAGGGGCGGAGCTACACAGGACCAGGCTGCATAAGGAGGATGAGATAGCAGACTTCCTTATGTAAGTGACTGGAAAGGAGAGTGAGTGAAAGTGTGTGTGTGTGTATACAGTATCTGTGCATATGCATGTGTGACTGTGTATGTGTGTAATGTACTGTATGTACAGTATGTGTGTGTATGTAAATGTGTATGTGGTGTGTGTGTGTGTGTGTGTGTATACAGTATCTGTGCATATGCATGTGTGACTGTGTATGTGTGTATGTACTGTATGTACAGTATGTGTGTGTATGTAAATGTGTATGTGGTGTGTGTGTGTGTGTGTGTGTGTGTGTATACAGTATCTGTGCATATGCATGTGTGACTGTGTATGTGTGTATGTACTGTATGTACAGTATGTGTGTGTATGTAAATGTGTATGTGGTGTGTGTGTGTGTGTGTGTGTGTGTGTGTGTGTATACAGTATCTGTGCATATGCATGTGTGACTGTGTATGTGTGTATGTACTGTATGTACAGTATGTGTGTGTATGTAAATGTGTATGTGGTGTGTGTGTGTGTGTGTGTGTGTGTGTATACAGTATCTGTGCATATGCATGTGTGACTGTGTATGTGTGTATGTACTGTATGTACAGTATGCATGTGTATATGTATATGTGTATGTGGTGTGTGTGTGTATGTGGTGTGTATGTGTGACTGCGGCATAATGTGTGTAAGCATCACTGCTACAGGGGGCATTACATGTGTAAGCATCACTGGTACGGGGGCATTACGTTTGTGTCACTGCTACAGGGGGCGTTACTTGTGTAAGCGTAACTGATACAGGGGGTGTTAAGTGTGTAAGCGTTACTGGTACAGGGGGCGTTACGTGTTTAGGGATCACTGGAACTTGGGCGTTATGTGTGTAAGCGTCACTACTACAGGGGGTGTTACGTGTGTAAGCGCCACTACTGTAGGGGGTGTTACTTGTGTAAGCGTCACTGCTACAGGGGGCATTACGTGTGTCAGCGTCACTGGTACGGGGGAGTTAAGTGTGTAAGCGTCACTGCTATGGGGGGCATTACGTGTGTAAGTGTCACTGGTACAGGAGGTGTTACATGTGTGTCACTGCTACAGGGGGCGTTACATGTGTAAGTGTCATTGCTACAGGGACTATTACGTGTGTAAGCATCACTGCTACAGGGGGCGTTACATGTGTAGGTGTCACTGGTACGGGGGCATTACATGTGTATGTGTCACTGCTACAAGGGGCTTTATGTGTGTAAGTGTCACTGCTACAGGGACCATTACGTGTGTAAGCTTCACTTCTACAGGGGGCATTACGTGTGTAAGCGTCACAGGTACAGAGGGAGTTACGTGTGTAAGTGTCACTACTACAGGGGGTGTTATGTGTGTAAGCGTCACTGATACAGGGGGCATTACACTTGTAAGCATCATTGGTACAGGGGGCGTTACGTGTGTAAGTGTCACTGTTACAGGGGGCATTATGTGTGTAGGTGTCACTGCTACAGGGACCATTACATGTGTAAGCGTCACTGCTACTGGCAGCATTACATGTGTAAGCATCACTACTACAGGGGGCATTACGTGTGTAAGCGTCACTGGTACAGGAGGAGTTACATATGTAAGTGTGACTACTACAGGGGGCATTACGTGTGTAAGCGTCACTGGTACAGGGGGAGTTACATATGTAAGTGTGACTACTACAGGGGGCATTACGTGTGTAAGCGTCACTGGTACAGGAGGAGTTACATATGTAAGTGTGACTACTACAGGGGGCATTACGTGTGTAAGCGTCACTACTACAGGGGGCGTTACGTGTGTAAGCGTCAGTGCTACAGGGGGCATTATGTGTGTAAGCGTCACAGGTACAGGGGGCGTTACATGTGTAAGTGTCACTGCTACAGGGGAGCACTATGTGTGTAAGCATCACAGGTACAGGGGGCGTTACGTGTGTAAGTGTCACTGCTACAGGGGGGCGTTACGTGTGTAAGCATCACTACTACAGGGGGCGTTACGTGTGTAAGCGTCACTACTGCAGAGGGCGTTACATATGTAAGCGCCATTACTACAGGAGGCATTGTGTATAAGCGGCACTACCACAGGGGGCATTGTGTGTAAGCGGCACTACTACAGGAGGCATTATGTGAGCTGTCATTTTGTAAAGTATGGCAGGGGGCAAATTTATAGTTTGTAGGGGGGCGTCAAACACCATAGCACCGGCCCTGTCCACGGGGTCCTAATTCCTGTCTATTAACTCCTCAGATTCCAGGGTATAACACTTGAAAGTAGTTTGTGATCTTCAGATGGATGGTGATTCCCAAATAATGCAGACAAATATACAGTAGTGCACCCTGTGTGAGTTAGAGTAGAGGGCTATAGACCAAGAACTATACTCAACCTGTAGTAGAGCGTAATCGGAGTTGGACAATTTTTCTTTTTCAACTTGCTTTTGACAACACTTCAGCAGGGGTGTATCTAGGGGTCTGAGTGCCCCTGGCAAAGTAAGGAACTGACTCTCCCCCCCTACCTTAGGCCTGTGTCAAAAAGGGATGTGATCTCATGGGGAAGGGGCGTGACCACACAGTAGTACCCCTTATTCATATTACAGCACACAGCAGTGTCTCTTATTTACAGCTCACAGTAGTACCCCTTATACGTGGTACACCACACACTAGAGCCCTTAATTCACATTACACAGTAGTACCCCTCCCCTTATACACATTATACCTACCCAGTAGTAGTTCCCTTGCACATTATACACACAGTAGTAGTGCCCATTACACATTGGCCCTCATTCCGAGTTGTTCGCTCGGTATTTTTCATCGCATCGCAGTGAAATTCCGCTTAGTACGCATGCGCAATATTCGCACTGCGACTGCGCCAAGTAATTTTACAATGGAGATAGTATTTTTACTCACGGCTTTTTCTTCGCTCCGGCGATCGTAATGTGATTGACAGGAAATGGGTGTTACTGGGCGGAAACAGGCCGTTTTATGGGCGTGCGGGAAAAAACGCTACCGTTTCCGGAAAAAACGCAGGAGTGGCCGGGGAAACGGGGGAGTGTCTGGGCGAACGCTGGGTGTGTTTGTGACGTCAAACCAGGAACGACAAGCACTGAACTGATCGCACAGGCAGAGTAAGTCTGAAGCTACTCTGAAACTGCTAAGTAGTTAGTAATCGCAATATTGCGAATACATCGGTCGCAATTTTAAGAAGCTAAGATTCACTCCCAGTAGGCGGCGGCTTAGCGTGTGTAACTCTGCTAAAATCGCCTTGCGAGCGATCAACTCGGAATGAGGGCCCTTATGTCAACAGTAGTAGTGCCACTTCCGCATTATGCCCTGTGCATAATTATTATAATAAACACACTTGCACTGTGCAAGAATGTTTATCATAATCAACTTTTTTGCAAATGATTAAAGATCCAAGGTTCAAATGCATCCTTGTAGCAATGCACATGGGCAGAAGCAGGTAAATTACGATCAATTGTATTAAAAATATGGTGTTATTGTTTATTGTGAACAATTATTGGCACATTGGCAGCAATCAAGTATCACATATCATGCTCTATATAAGCAGTCTGCAGTATGCACATAGGGGGAGAGTCAGCATATACTAGTGCCTGGTGTTGTGTGACCGCCTTATTCACAGGATTTGCAGCAATATACTATAATACAGGTTGAGTATCCCATATCCATATATTCCGAAATACGGAATATTCCGAAATACGGACTTTTTTGAGTGAGAGTGAGATAGTGAAACCTTTGTTTTTTGATGTCTCAATGTATACAAACTTTGTTTAATACACAAAGTTATTAAAAATATTGTATTAAATTACCTTCAGGCTGTGTGTATAAGGTGTATATGAAACATAAATGAATTGTGTGAATGTAGACACACTTTGTTTAATGCACAAAGTTATAAAAAATATTGGCTAAAATGACCTTCAGGCTGTGGGTATAAGGTGTATATGTAACATAAATGCATTCTGTGCTTAGATTTAGGTCCCATCACCATGATATCTCACTATGGTATGCAATTATTCCAAAATACGGAAAAATCCCATATCCAAAGTACCTCTGGTCCCAAGCATTTTGGATAAGGGAGACTCAACCTGTATTACATGACATTAACCCTTCTATGGCTATTGTACATGTAACGGCTGGAGAAGGCTGCAGTAACATAGCTCATGTCCAGTTTTACTAGGCCATATACATACCATTATTCTTGTCAGGTAGCTGATAGAGCAGGCTGCAGAGAGGGGATGGCAGGGACAGCTTTCTTGCCAGAGATTGGTCAGTCGTCACTTTTGGGCCCGCTCCCCTGATTGAACGGTGAGCGGAAGCAATGTATGCGTCTTGTAGCTGGGCGTTCAGGGGGAGCTAGGGGAAGAGTGAGGCATCGGGGTCCACGGAACTCCCTGGACAGAACTGGTATGTGATTCTACCTCCTGTTGCGGGTAGCACCTGGCGAGTGCCATCCTGGCCAATAGGTAGATACACCCCTGCACTTCATATAGGCCACTCTCAAAGGATAAAAAATAGGAATTTAATACCTACTGGTAATTCCTTTTCTCGTAGTCCATAGTGGATGCTGGGGATATGTACTTTAGTACCATGGGGTATAGATCGAGTCCACTGGAGCCTGGCACTTTAAAAACCTTTAGTGTGTGTATGTGTGTGCTGGATCCTCCCCTCTATGCCCCTCCTACCAGACTCAGTCTAGGAAACTGTGCCCAAGGAGATGGACATACCACGAGAGAAGAAAACAGGTACAACAGCGGTGAGGCACAAAGCCAACACACAACCATAACCGAAAGGAGGGCGCTAACCAGAACGGAGGATAGCAACACCAACCTAACCAGGATAGCACAGCTATCCCAACAACATAAAGGGACCGCAATGGCGGCTCAACCAAATACTTACTCAGGTTTCAAAGCACTGAGGCGTGCGCCCAGTATCCACTACGAACTACGAGAAAAGGAATTACAACTGTAAGGCCGAGACACCCTAGGCAGCCGCCCAGGAAGAGCCCACAGACCTCGTCGAGGTCGGGTCCTGAATTCCGTCCTGTCTTCATGAAAAATCAAATAAGGGCTCTTACAGGATAAGGCCCCCAATTCAGAGACACGTCTGACAGACGCCAATGCTAACAACATCACTTTCTTCCAGGTGATAAATTTTAACTCCACCCCACAGTATGTAAGGGTTCAAACCAGTCCGATTGAAGAAAGGACAGAACCACACTGAGATCCCACGGAGCCGTGGGAGGTAAGAAGGGCAGTTGCATATGAAGAACTCCTTTTAGGAAAGTTTGTACTTCCAGTAAAATGGCCAGTTGTGTCTGGAAGAAAATAGAGAGCTCCAAAATCTGGACCTTGATGGAGCCTAAACGTAGGCCCATATCCACTCCCGCTTGCAGGAAAAGTAGAAAACAACCAATTCTAAATTCCACGGGAGAAACCTTTTGACTTTCACATCAGGAAACATACTTTTTCCAGATACGATTATAATGTTTAGACGTAACCATCTTCCTGGCCTGGACTATGGTAGAAATAACCCGGGAGGGAAGACCTTTTCATGCTATAATCTCCCTCTCAACTTCCAAGCCATCGAACGTAGCCGCTTTAAGTCTGGAAAGACGAACGGACCTTGTTGAAGAAGATCCTTTTCGGAGCGGCAGAGGCCAAGGATCCTCCAGAGCCAAGGTTAGGAGGTCCAAGTACCACGCCCGTCGAGGCCAATCCGGGACAATTAGAATTGCTTGAACGCTTTCTCAGTCTTTTTAGAACCTTTGGGATAAGCGGTAGAGGAGGGAACAGGTTAACAAATTGGTACATCCAAGGTGTCATCAGTGCATCCACTGCCACAGCCTGCGGATCCCTCATTCTGGAACAGTAATGGCATAGCTTCATGTTGAGATGAAGATAGCGAACCTGAGGTAAGCCTGATGAGGGGGCCACATGGGAATGTGTAGGCAAGCATCCTTGACATCTAGGGATACCAGGAATTCCCCCTCCTCTAGACCTGACACCACTGGCAGCAGAGATTCCATCTTGAATTTGAACACCCACAGATACGGGTTTAGAGAGTTCAGGTTTAAGATGGGTCGCACCGAACCATCTGGTTTAAGATGAGAAACTGGAGTAAAAACCCCTGTTGTGCAACGGAGGAGGTACCGGAACCACCACCCCTATCCGCAAAAGTTTTTGAATGGCCTCTTGCAAGGTAACTTTTGCTGTGGGCAAAACTAGTAAGCCTGATTTGAAAAATCTATGAGGAGGAAGTGCTTGAAATTCCAGCTGGTAACCCTGGGAAATGAGGTCCCTCACCCAGGGATCCCGGCAGGACTTCGCCCACACGTGGGCAAAGTGTTGAAGGCGAGCACCCACCTGAAAGTCGCCTTGCTGCTGGGGCCAACCGTCATGCGGAAGGCTTAGCGGCAGGGGATCCGGTGGTCTGGTCCAGGGATGCAGCAGTTGCAGGTTTACGGGACTTACCACGAGATCCTCTCGGAGTAGTGGAGACTCCTCGGCCCCTGCCTCTGAACCATGCCACACGAAAGGACTGCAAAGAGGGTCCTGTGTAAGAACATCTAGCAGTTTGCGCAGCTGACCGCAGATAGGTAGACTTACCCGCCGTTGCCTGGGAGATCCATTTATTTAATTCGTCCCCACACAAGGCATCACCTGTAAAGGGAAGATTTTCTACACCCTTTTTGGAATCAGCGTCCGCTGACCATTAACGTAACCACAGACCTCTGTGTCGTCAAGTGTACTATCCATCCATACCTGTGGTGCATTTCAGTTTTGCACAGTTTGCTGACCACCAGTATATACTATATAGCAGTACGGTACAGTAGGCCACTGCTCTACCTACCTCTGTGTCGTCAAGTATACTATCCATCCATACCTGTGGTGCATTTCAGTTTTGCACAGTTTGCTGACCACCAATATATACTATATAGCAGTACGGTACAGTAGGCCACTGCTCTACCTACCTCTGTGTCGTCAAGAATACTATCCATCCATACCTGTGGTGCATTTCAGTTTTGCACAGTTTGCTGTCCACCAGTATATAATATATAGCAGTACGGTACAGTAGGCCACTGCTCTACCTACCTCTGTGTCGTCAGGTATACTATCCATCCATACCTGTGGTGCATTTCAGTTTTGCACAGTTTGCTGTCCACCAGTATATAATTTATAGCAGTATGGTACAGTAGGCCACTGCTCTACCTACCTCTGTGTCGTCAAGTATACTATCCATCCATACCTGTGGTGCATTTCAGTTTTGCACAGTTTGCTGACCACCAGTATATACTATAGTGTTCACTCTAGGCTGTTTTAGCAGGGCGCCGCGCCCTGCACGTTTTTTAACAGGCAAAACCCGCCCTGCCCCTTTTGCGGCGCCCTGCTAGAACAGCCGCCCGCTCCCTGCCCTCCCGGCGTGTATAGATGCCGTGCGCATGTGCGCGGCATCCATTCACGCATTGTGAGAGGGCTGGGGGAAGCCCAGCACCGACGGAGGTGCTGGGCACGCCCCCAACAGTGACGTCGCCGGCCACAGACGCTCTCTATAGTAGCGTCTGTGGGCCGCACCGCCCCCTAAAATGACGGAGGCGTGGCCACGCCCCCTAATTTACGTGGCCGCGCCCCCATTTCGGACGCGCGCGCGGCGACGCCGCACGCTCGCACATGTGCCCCCGGAGTCCGGCGCCCTGCCCCTTTTCACTCCTAGAGTGAACACTATATACTATATAGCAGTACGGTACAGTAGGCCACTGCTCTAACTACCTCTGTGTCGTCAAGTATACTATCCATCCATACCTGTAGTGAATTTCAGTTGCGTGCAGTATATATAGTAGTAGGCCATTGCTATTGATATATTACTGGCATATAATTCCACACATTAAAAAATGGAGAACAAAAATGTGGAGGGTAAAATAGGGAAAGATCAAGATCCACTTCCACCTTGTGCTGAAGCTGCTGCCACTAGTCATGGCCGAGACGATGAAATGCCATCAACGTCGTCTGCCAAGGCCGATGCCTAATGTCATAGTAGAGAGCATGTAAAATCCAAAAAACTGAAGTGCAATAAAATGACCCAAAAATCTAAATTAAAATCGTCTGAGGAGAAGTGTAAACTTGCCAATTTGCCATTTACGAGACGGAGTGGCAAGGAACGGCTGAGGCCCTGGCTTATGTTCAAGGCTAGTGGTTCAGCTTCACCTGAGGATGGAAGCACTCATCCTTCTGCTAGAAAACTTAAAAGAGTTAAGATGGCAAAAGCACAGCAAAGAACTGTGCATTCTTCTAAATCACAAATCCCCAAGGAGAGTCCAATTGTGTCGGTTGCGATGCCTGACCTTCCCAACACTGGACGGGAAGAGCTTGCGCCTTCCACCATTTGCACGCCCCCTGCAAGTGCTGGAAGGAGCACCCGCAGTCCAGTTTCTGATAGTCAAATTGGAGATTTCACTGTTGAAGTACACCAGGATGAGGATATGGGTGTTGCTGGCGCTGGGGAGGAAATTGACAAGGAGGATTCTGATGGTGTGGTGGTTTGTTTAAGTCAGGCAGACGGGGAGACACCTGTTGTCCGTGGGACGAATATGGCCATTGACATGCCTTGTCAAATTACAAAAAAAAATCACCTCTTCAGTGTGGAATTATTTCAACAGAAATGCGGACAACTGGTGTCAAGCCGTGTGTTGCCTTTGTCAAGCTGTAATAAGTAGGGGTAAGGACGTTAACCACCTAGGAACATCCTCCCTTATACGTCACCTGGACCGCATTCATCAGAAGTCAGTGACAAGTTCAAAAACTTTGGATGACAGCGGAAGCAGTCCACTGACCACTAAATCCCTTCCTCTTGTAACCAAGCTCCTGCAAACCACACCATCAACTCCCTCAGTGTCAATTTCCTCCTTACATAGGAAAGCCAATAGTCCTGCAGGCCATGTCACTGTCAAGTCTGACGAGTCCTCTCCTGCCTGGGATTCCTCCGATGCATCCTTGAGTGTAACGCCTACTGCTGCTGGCGCTGCTGTTGTTGCTGCGGGTCTGGGACTCAGGGTCGACAACAAAAATGTCGACACACCTTAGGTCGACACCAATTGGTCGACACACCTTAGGTCGACATGGACAAAAAGTCGAAAGGAACAAGGTCGACATGGAAAAAGGTCGACATGAGTTTTATATGTTTTTTTGGTGTCGTTTTCTTCGTAGAGTGACCGGGAACCCCAATTAGTGCACTGCGTCCCCTCGCATGGCTCGCTTCGCTCGCCATGCTTCGGGCATGGTGCCTTCGCTTCGCTTAGCTCGGCACAGATTACCGTTCCAATCGTAGTCCACGTGGATCGTTAAGTATGAAAAGGTTCCAAAAAAGAAAAAAAACATAAAAAACTCATGTCGACCTTTTTCCATGTCGACCTTGTCCCTGTCGACCTTTTGTCCATGTCGACCTTTTGTCCATGTCGTCCTAAGGTGTGTCGACCAATTGGTGTCGACCTAAGGTGTGTCAACCTTTTTGTTGTCGACCTGGAGTCCGGATACCGTTGCTGCTGGGAGTCGATCGTCATCCCAGAGGGGAAGTCGGAAGACCACTTGTACTACTTCCTGTAAGCAATTGACTGATGAAATATCACAGCAGTCATCCTGCTGCAAAGCGGATAACTCAGGCCTTGGCAGTCTGGATGGTGAGAAACGTGTTTCCGGTATTCACCAATAATTCACAGGGAACTAGAGACTTAATTGAGGTACTGTGTCCCCGGTACCAAATACCATCTAGGTTCCATTTCTCTAGGCAGGCGATACCGAAAATGTACACAGACGTCAGAAAAAATGCAATTGTACCCAATGTCCACTTAACCACGGACATGTGGACAAGTGGAGCAGGGCAGACTCAGGACTATATGACTGTGACAGCCCACTGAGTAGATGTATTGCCTCCCGCAGCAAGAACAGCAGCGGCGGCACCAGTAGCAGCATCTTGCAAAGGCCAACCCGTTCCTAGGCAGGCTACGCTTTGTATCACCGCTTTCCATAAGAGGCACACAGCTGACAACCTCTTACGGAGACTGAGGAACATCATCGCAGAATGGCTTACCCCAATTGGACTCTCCTGGGGATTTGTGACATCGGACAACGCCACCAATATTGTGCGTGCATTACATCTGGGCAAATTCCAGCACGTCCCATGTTTTGCACATACATTGAATTTGGTGGTGCAAAATTATTTAAAAAACGAGAGGGGCGTGCAAGAGATGCTGTCGGTGGCCTGAAGAATTGTGGGCCACTTTCGGCATTCATCCACCGCGTGCTGTAGACTGGAGCACCAGCAAACAGTCCTGAACCTGCCCTGCCATCATCTGAAGCAAGAGGTGGTAACGAGGTGGAATTCAACCCTCTATATGCTTCAGAGGATGGAGGAGCAGCAAAAGGCCATTCAAGCCTATACATCTGCCTATAGGCAAAGGAGGGGGAATGCACCTGACTCAAGCGCAGTGGAGAATGATTTCAACGTTGTGCAAGGTTCTGCAACCCTTTGAACTTGCCACACGTGAAGTCAGTTCAGACACTGCCAGCCTGAGTCAGGTCATTCCCCTCATCAGGCTTTTGCAGAAGAAGCTGGAGACATTGAAGGAGGAGCTAAAACAGAGCGATTCCGCTAGGCATGTGGGACTTGTGGATAGAGCCCTTAATTCGCTTAACCAGGATTCACGGGTGGTCAATCTGTTGAAATCAGAGCACTACATTTTGGCCACCGTGCTTGATCCTAGATTTAAAACCTACGTTGTATCTCTCTTTCCGGCAGAAACAAGTCTGCAGAGGTTCAAAGACCTGCTGGTGAGAAAATTGTCAAGTCAAGCAGAACGTGACCCGTCAACAGCTCCTCCTTCACATTCTCCCGCAACTGGAGCTGCGAGGAAAAGGCTAAGAATTCCGAGCCCACCCGCTGGCGGTGATGTAGGGCAGTCTGGAGTGCTGACATCTGGTCCGGACTAAAGGACCTGCCAACGATTACTGACATGTCGTCTACTGTCACTGCATATGATTCTGTCACCATTGAAAGAATGGTGGAGGATTATATGAGTGACCGCATCCAAGTAGGCACGTCAGACAATCCGTACGTATACTGGCAGGAAAAAGAGGCAATTTGGAGGCCCTTGCACAAACTGGCTTTATTTTACCCAAGTTGCCCCCCCCTCCAGTGTGTGCGCCGAAAGATTGTTTAGTGCAGCCGGTCACCTTGTCAGCAATTGGCGTACGAGGTTACTTCCACAAAATGTGGAGAAGATGATGTTCATTAAAATTAATTATAATTAATTCCTCCGTGGAGACATTCACCAGCAATTGCCTCCAGAAAGTACACAGGGACCTGTGATGGTGGATTCCAGTGGGGACGAATTAATACTCTGTGAGGAGGGGGATGTACACAGTGAAAGGGGTGAAGAATCGGAGGATGAGAAGGAGGTGGACATCTTGCCTCTGTAGAGCCAGTTTGTGCAAGGAGAGATTGATTGCTTCTTTTTTGGTGGGGGCCCAAACCAACCAGTCATTTCAGCCACAGTCGTGTGGCAGACCCTGTGGCTGAAATGATGGGTTTGTTAAAATGTGCATGTCCTGTTTATACAACATAAGGGTGGTGGGAGGGCCTAAGGACTATTCCATCTTGCACCTCTTTTTTTTTTATTTCTCTCTGCATCATGTGATGTTTGGGGCTAATTTTTTAAAGTGCCGTCCTGTCTGACACTGCAGTGCCACTCCTAGATGGGCCAGGTGTTTGTGCCGCCCACTTGGGTCGCTTAGCTTAGTCATCCAGCGACCTCGGTGCAAATTTTAGGACTAAAAATAATATTGTGAGGTGTGAGGTGTTCAGAATAGACTGGAAATGAGTGGAAATTATGGTTATTGAGGTTAATAATACTATGGGATCAAAATTACCCCTAAATTCTATGATTTAAGCTGTTTTTGAAAAAAAATACCCGAAACCAAAACACACCCGAATCCAACAAAAAATTTTCAGGGAGGTTTTGCCAAAACGCTTCCGAATCCAAAACGCGGCCGCGGAACCGAATCCAAAACACAAAACCCGAAAAATTTCCGGTGCACATCTCTAATTATAATGTGCCTGCTGAAGTAATGGCTTAGTACCAATTGACAGCTCTGATTCTTAGCACTCCCAAATAATTTAATGTCAATATGTTAAATGCTATAGCCCTGGATAAATTTTCCAGTTAAGAATTTGTCCAATCCGCTTTTAAATACATTTACAGAGTTTGCCATTATTACCTTCTTTGGCAGGGAGTTCCAAATCTTTATTGCCCTTACCGTGAAGAACCCTTTCCTACGTTGTGTACTGAATTTTCTCTCCTCTAGTCTAAGCGTGTGCCCACGCGTCCTATACAGAGTTCTTTTAATAAACAAATCCGCTGCTAGCTCCTTGTAATGACCCTTTACATATTTGAAGATATTAATGTCTCCTCTTAGAAACCTTGTCAGCAATCGGCGTACGAGGTTACTTCCAGAAAATGTGGAGAAGATGATGTTCATCAAAATGAATTATAATCAATTCCTCCGTGGAGACATTCACCAGCAATTGCCTCCAGAAAGTACACAGGAATCTGAGATGGTGGATTCCAGTGGGGACGAATTAATAATCTGTGAGGAGGGGGATGTACACAGTGAAAGGGGTGAGGAATCGGACGATGAGGAGGAGGTGGACATCTTGCCTCTGTAGAGCCAGTTTGTGCAAGGAGAGATTGATTGCTTCTTTTTTGGTGGGGGCCCAAACCAACCAGTCATTTCAGTCACAGTCGTGTGGCAAACCCTGTGGCTGAAATTATGGGTTTGTTAAAGTGAGCATGTCCTGTTTATACAACATAAGGGTGGGTGGGAGGGCCCAAGGACAATTCCATCTTGCACCTCTATTTTCTTTCATTTTTCTTTGCATCATGTGCTGTTTGGGGACTATTTTTTTGAAGTGCCATCCTGCCTGACACTGCAGTGCCACTCCTAGATGGGCCAGGTGTTTGTGTCGGCCACTTGTGTCGCTTAGCTTAGCCATCCAGCGACCTTGGTGCACCTCTTTTTTTCTTTGCATCATGTGCTGTTTGGGGACTATTTTTTAAATCTGCCACCCTGTCTGACACTGCAGTGCCACTCCTAGATGGGCCAGGTGTTTGTGTCGGCCACTTGGGTCGCTTAGCTTAGTCACACAGCTACCTCATTGCGCCTCTTTTTTTCTTTGCATCATGTGCTGTTTGGGGACTATTTTTTTGAAGTGCCATCCTGCCTGACACTGCAGTGCCACTCCTAGATGGGCCAGGTGTTTGTGTCGGCCACTTGGGTCGCTTAGCTTAGTCATCCAGCGACCTCGTGCTATTTTAGGACTAAAAGTAATATTGTGAGGTGTGAGGTGTTCAGAATAGACTGAAAATAAGTGGAAATTATGGTTATTGAGGTTAATAATACTATGGGATTAAAATGACCCCCAAATTCTATGATTTAAGCTGTTTTTGAGGTTTTTTTTATAAAAAAACACCCGAATCCAAAACACACCCGAATCCGGCAAAAAAATTTCAGGGAGGTTTTGCCAAAACGCATCCGAATCCAAAACACGGCCTCGGAACCGAATCCAAAACCAAAGCACAAAACCCGAAAAATTTCCGGTGCACATCACTAATATTATCTGACAACTTGACTACTGCCCTGGAAATCCATCCACAAACTATTGTGGGGCGCTGTGCTACGCCTGCTGCCGTATATATCGCCTTGAGAGTTGTCTCAATTTTATGGTCAGCAGGGTCTTTAAGGGATATAGCCCCTGGCACCGGCAGTACCAATTTCTTAGACAGTCTGGACACAGACGTATCGACTGACGGGTTTTTTCCCCATATCATCCTGTCCTCAGCTGGGAGGGGGGAGAGTATATAGAAACCTCTGAGGAATTTTTAAATTTCTTGTCAGGGTTTACCCATGCCTCCCTGGCCCGGGAGTTTAATTCCTTTGACACAGGAAAAGTAACTGAGGTCTTAGGTCTAACATTAAAGTACAACTCCTCATCTGGTTCTGCCTCCTGATCTGGTATGTGAAGAACCTCTCTCACAGCATAAATGAGGGCCTCCACCTCAGGGGACAGAGAGCTGTCCTCATCCATATCATCATCATCCACATCAGACCGATCAGAATCAGAATCAGACTGGAGCACCTGTGGCAGGGAGCGTTTATGTCAAACCAACAGAGGGGGCTGATAAGCCTTTCTGGTATTTGCTGCTTTTGCCATACAATCAATAGACTGTTTCAACACCTGTCTCTCCTTTTTAGCTGCAGCTAATTCTGAATTTACATTCTGAATAGTTACATAGTATACAGTAGTATAGTTACATAGTCAGTGAGGTTGAAAAGAGGCAAAATGCCCATCGTGTCCAACCTGTATACTGTGTTAATCTGTTTATATTATAATTAGAGATGAGCAGGTTCGGTTCGTCGAGATCCGAACCCCCCCCCCCAACTTCACGTGTTTTTCACGGGTCCGAGGCAGCCTCGGATCTTCCCGCCTTGCTCGGTTAACCCGAACGAGGCCAAACGTCATCATCCCGCTGTCAGATTCTCGCGAGATTCATATTCTATATAAAGAGCCAGGCGTCACCGCCATTTTCCACTCGTGCATTGGAGATTGAACGGATAGGACGTGGCTGCGTTCTCTCCCTAAAAAGCTTCGTAATCTGTGCTCAGTGTGCTACAAATATCTGTGCTCAGTGTGCTGAAAATATCTACGTTCTCTGACTGAAAACACTCCATATCTGTGCTCAGTGTGCTGCATTGTGGGGACTGGGGACCACCAGTATTATAGTAGTACAGTACAGTAGGCCATTGCTGTGTATCTTGCAGCTCTGTGTCAAGTATACTATGTCTGTGCTGCATTATTGTGAGCAGTATATAGTAGGACAGTGCAGCATTTTGGTGACCAGCAGTATACATATATAGTACAGTACAGTAGGCCATTGCTGTATCTTGCAGCTCTGTGTCAAGTATACTATCTCTGTGCTGCATTATTGTGAGCAGTATATAGTAGGACAGTGCAGCATTTTGGTGACCAGCAGTATACATATATAGTACAGTACAGTAGGCCATTGCTGTGTATCTTGCAGCTCTGTGTCAAGTATACTATCTCTGTGCTGCATTATTGTGAGCAGTATATAGTAGGACAGTGCAGCATTTTGGTGACCAGCAGTATACATATATGGGCCCTCATTCCGAGTTGTTCGCTCTGTATTTTTCATCGCATCGCAGTGAAAATCCGCTTAGTGCGCATGCGCAATGTTCGCACTGCGACTGCGCCAAGTAACTTTACTATGAAGAAAGTATTTTTACTCACGGCTTTTTCTTCGCTCCGGCGATCGTAATGTGATTGACAGGAAATGGGTGTTACTGGGCGGAAACACGGCGTTTCAGGGGCGTGTGGCTGAAAACGCTACCGTTTCCGGAAAAAACGCAGGATTGGCCGGAGAAACGGTGGGAGTGCCTGGGCGAACGCTGGGTGTGTTTGTGACGTCAACCAGGAACGACAAGCACTGAAATGATCGCACAGGCAGAGTAAGTCTGGAGCTACTCTGAAACTGCTAAGTAGTTAGTAATCGCAATATTGCGAATACATCGGTCGCAATTTTAAGAAGCTAAGATTCACTCCCAGTAGGCGGCGGCTTAGCGTGTGTAACTCTGCTAAATTCGCCTTGCGACCGATCAACTCGGAATGAGGGCCCTAGTACAGTACAGTACAGTAGGCCATTGCTGTGTATCTTGCAACTCTGTGTCAAGTATACTATCTCTGTGCTGCATTATTGTGTGCAGTATATAGAAGGACAGTGCAGCATTTTGGTGACCAGCAGTATACATATATAGTACAGTACAGTAGGCCATTGCTGTGTATCTTGCAGCTCTGTGTCAAGTATACTATCTCTGGGCTGCATTATTGTGAGCAGTACAGTATATAGTAGGACAGCGCAGCATTTTGGTGACCAGCAGTATACATATATAGTACAGTACAGTAGGCCATTGCTGTGTATCTTGCAGCTCTGTGTCAAGTATACTATCTCTGTGCTGCAGTATATAGTAGGACAGTGCAGCATTTTGGTGACCAGTAGTATACATATAGTACAGTAGGCCATTGCTATTGATATATTACTGGCATATAATTCCACACATTAAAAAATGGAGAACAAAAATGTGAAGGGTAAAATAGGGAAAGATCAAGATCCACTTCCACCTCATGCTGAAGCTGCTGCCACTAGTCATGGCCGAGACAATGAAATGCCATCAACGTCGTCTGCCAAGGCCGATGCCCAATGTCATAGTAGAGAGCATGTAAAATCCAAAAAACTAAAGTGCAGTAAAATGACCCAAAAATCTAAATTAAAATCGTCTGAGGAGAAGTGTAAACTTGCCAATTTGCCATTTACAACACGGAGTGGCAAGGAACGGCTGAGGGCCTGGCCTATGTTCATGCCTAGTGGTTCAGCTTCACATGAGGATGGAAGCACTCATCCTCCCGCTAGAAAACTGAAAAGAGTTAAGATGGCAAAAGCACAGCAAAGAACTGTGCGTTCTTCTAAATCACAAATCCCCAACAGAGTCCAATTGTGTCGGTTGCGATGCCTGACCTTCCCAACACTGGACGGGAAGAGGTGGCACCTTCCACCATTTGTACGCTCCCTGCAAGTGCTGGAAGGAGCACCCATAGTCCAGTTCCTGATAGTCAAATTGAAGATGTCACTGTTGAAGTACACCAGGATGAGGATATGGGTGTTGCTGGCGCTGAGGAGGAAATTGACAAGGAGGATTCTGATGGTGAGGTGGTTTGTTTAAGTCAGGCACCTGGGGAGACACCTGTTGTCCGTGGGATGAATATGGCCATTGACATGCCTGGTCCAATTACAAAAAAAAAAATCACCTCTTCGGTGTGTAATTATTTTAACAGAAATGCGGACAACAGGTGTCAAGCCGTGTGTTGCCTTTGTCAAGCTGTAATAAGTAGGGGTAAGGACGTTAACCACCTAGGAACATCCTCCCTTATACGTCACCTGGAGCGCATTCATCAGAAGTCATTGACAAGTTAAAAAACTTTGGGTGGCAGCGGAAGCAGTCCACTGACAACTAAATTGTACCCAAGCTCCCAGTGCAAACCACACCACCAACTGCCTCAGTGTCAATTTCCTCCTTAGACAGGAAAGCCAATAGTCCTGCAGGCCATGTCATTGGCAAGTCTGACGAGTCCTTTCCTGCCTGGGATTCCTCCGATGGATCCTTGAGTGTAACGTCTACTGCTGCTGGCGCTGCTGTTGTTGCTGCTGGGAGTCGATTGTCATCCCAGAGGGGAAGTCAGAAGATCACTTGTACTACTTCCAGTAAGCAATTGACTGTCCAACAGTCCTTTGCGAGGAAGATGAAATATCACAGCAGTCATCCTGCTGCAAAGTGGATAACTCAGGCCTTGGCAGCTGTGTTGGTGTTAGACGTGTGTCTGGTATCCACCGTTAATTCACAAGGAATTAGACAATTTATTGAGTTAGTGTGTCCCTGGTAACAAATACCATCTAGGTTCCACTTCTCTAGACAGGCGATACCGAGAATGTACACAGAAGTCAGAAAAAGAGTCACCAGTGTCCTAAAAAATGCAGTTGTACCCAATGTCCACTTAACCACGGACATGTGGACAAATGGAGCAGGGCAGACTCAGGACTATATGACTGTGACAGCCCACTGGGTAAATGTATTGCCTCCTGCAGCAATAACAGCAGTGGCGGCACCAGTAGCAGCATCTCGCAAACGCCAACTCGTTCCTAGGCAGGCTACGCTTTGTATCACTGCTTTCCATAAGAGGCACACAGCTGACAACCTCTTACGGAAACTGAGGAACATCATCGCAGAATGGCTTACCCCAGTTGGACTCTCCTGGGGTTTTGTGACATCGGACCACGCCACCAATATTGTGCGTGCATTACATGTGGGCAAATTCCAGCACGTCCCATGTTTTGCACATACATTGAATTTGGTGATGCAGAATTTTTTTTAAAACAACAGGGGCGTGCAAGAGATGCTGTTGGTGGCCTGAAAAATTGTGGGCCATTTTTGGCATTCAGCCACCGCGTGCCGAAGACTGGAGTACCAGCAAACACTCCTGAACCTGCCCCGCCATCATCTGAAGCAAGAGGTGGTAACGAGGTGGAATTCAACCCTCTATATACTTCAGAGGATGGAGGAGCAGCAAAAGGCCATTCAAGCCTATACATCTGTCTACGATATAGACAAAGGAGGGGGAATGCACCTGACTCAAGGGCAGCGGAGAATGATTTCAATGTTGTGCAAGGTTCTGCAACCCTTTGAACTTGCCACACGTGAAGTCAGTTCAGACACTGCCAGCCTCATCAGGCTTTTGCAGAAGCAGCTGAAGAGATTGAAGGAGGAGCTAAAACGGAGCGATTCCACTAGGCATGTGGGACTTGTTGATGGAGCCCTTAATTCGCTTAACCAGGATTCACAAGTGGTCAATCTGTTGAAATCAGAGCACTACATTTTGGCGACCGTGCTCGATCCTAGGTTTAAAGCCTACATTGTATCTCTCTTTCCGGCAGACACAAGTGTGCAGAGGTGCAAAGACCTGCTGGTGAGACACTTGTCAAGTCAAGCAGAACGTGATCCATCAACAGCTCCTCCTTCACATTCTCCAGCAACTGGGGGTGCGAGGAAAAGGCTAAGAATTCCGAACCCACCCACTGGCGGTGATGCAGGGCAGTCTGGAGCGAGTGCTGACATCTGGTCCAGACTGAAGGACCTGCCAACGATTACTGACATGTCGTCTACTGTCACTGCATATGATTCTGTCACCGTTGAAAGAATGGTGGAGGATTATATGAGTGACCGCATCCAAGTAGGCACGTTAGACAGTCCGTACATATACTGGCAGGAAAAGAGGCAATTTGGAGGCCCTTGCACAAACTGGCTTTATTTTACCCAAGTTGCCCCCCCCTCCAGTGTGTGCGCCGAAAGATTGTTTAGTGCAGCCGGTCACCTTGTCAGCAATTGGCGTACGAGGTTACTTCCACAAAATGTGGAGAAGATGATGTTCATTAAAATTAATTATAATTAATTCCTCCGTGGAGACATTCACCAGCAATTGCCTCCAGAAAGTACACAGGGACCTGTGATGGTGGATTCCAGTGGGGACGAATTAATACTCTGTGAGGAGGGGGATGTACACAGTGAAAGGGGTGAAGAATCGGAGGATGAGAAGGAGGTGGACATCTTGCCTCTGTAGAGCCAGTTTGTGCAAGGAGAGATTGATTGCTTCTTTTTTGGTGGGGGCCCAAACCAACCAGTCATTTCAGCCACAGTCGTGTGGCAGACCCTGTGGCTGAAATGATGGGTTTGTTAAAATGTGCATGTCCTGTTTATACAACATAAGGGTGGTGGGAGGGCCTAAGGACTATTCCATCTTGCACCTCTTTTTTTTTTTATTTCTCTCTGCATCATGTGATGTTTGGGGCTAATTTTTTAAAGTGCCGTCCTGTCTGACACTGCAGTGCCACTCCTAGATGGGCCAGGTGTTTGTGCCGCCCACTTGGGTCGCTTAGCTTAGTCATCCAGCGACCTCGGTGCAAATTTTAGGACTAAAAATAATATTGTGAGGTGTGAGGTGTTCAGAATAGACTGGAAATGAGTGGAAATTATGGTTATTGAGGTTAATAATACTATGGGATCAAAATTACCCCTAAATTCTATGATTTAAGCTGTTTTTGAAAAAAAATACCCGAAACCAAAACACACCCGAATCCAACAAAAAATTTTCAGGGAGGTTTTGCCAAAACGCTTCCGAATCCAAAACGCGGCCGCGGAACCGAATCCAAAACACAAAACCCGAAAAATTTCCGGTGCACATCTCTAATTATAATGTGCCTGCTGAAGTAATGGCTTAGTACCAATTGACAGCTCTGATTCTTAGCACTCCCAAATAATTTAATGTCAATATGTTAAATGCTATAGCCCTGGATAAATTTTCCAGTTAAGAATTTGTCCAATCCGCTTTTAAATACATTTACAGAGTTTGCCATTATTACCTTCTTTGGCAGGGAGTTCCAAATCTTTATTGCCCTTACCGTGAAGAACCCTTTCCTACGTTGTGTACTGAATTTTCTCTCCTCTAGTCTAAGCGTGTGCCCACGCGTCCTATACAGAGTTCTTTTAATAAACAAATCCGCTGCTAGCTCCTTGTAATGACCCTTTACATATTTGAAGATATTAATGTCTCCTCTTAGAAACCTCTTTTCTAGTGTATACATACTGTATTTAACCTAGCAAGCCTTTCCTCGTACTCCAGAGACTCTAACCCTTTAATCAGTTTAGTAGCTCTTCTTTGAACTCTTTTTAGTTCCCCGATATCTTTTTTATAATACGGCGCCCAGAACTGAACACAATTTTCCAGGTGCGGACGTACCAATGATTTGTACAATGGCAGGATTACATCCTCGTCCCTTGTCTCAATGCCCCGTTTAATGCACGCAAACACTTTACTTGCCTTATTTGCTGCACTTTGACTTTGTGTACTGTTATTAAGCCTATTATCTATGAGCACCCCCAAATCTTTTTCCACCATAGTTACCCCTATATTTTCCCCATTTAGAGTGTAGGATGCAAGTGTATTTTTTATCCCAAAATGCATAACTGCATTTTTCTATATTAAACCTCATTCTCCATTTAGATGCCCAGGTTTGAATTTTAAATAAGTCATTCTGTAGAGACTCCAGAATGCTTTCAGTGAGCTGCTTTTAAAATTATCTAGCCAGTCAGGTGCCTGTGAACTGTGTCCCTGTGGAGATAAGGAGCACTGGAGGTCATTCTGACCCGATCGCACGCTGCAGTTTATTGCAGCGGCACGACCGGGTCAGAACTGCGCATGCCCAATGGCCGAAGGCCGTCCCTGCACTAGGATCGCCTCTGCCTGATTGACAGGCAAAGGCGGTCGCTGGGCGGGGGAGGTGTCGGAATGGTGGCGTATGGCCGCCGTTTTGTGAGCGCGGTCTGGCCAATGCAGGCGTAGCTGGCCAGTGCGGGAGGCGGGCCGCAGTGGCTGCGGACGTCACATGCAGCCGCTGTGGGCCAGGGAGTGACACGTAGCTCCCGGCCAGCTCCTGGCTGCGCTGGCCAGGAACTACTCCTAAAGTACAAAAGCATTGTCGCTGTGTGATGCTTTTGCACTTCTGCGGGGGGGGGGGGGGGGGGGGGGGGCACTGACATGCAGGGCTACGGTCATCTTGGAATGACCCCCACTGTTCACACATGAGGGACCCCGCTCAAGAAGCGGTAGAGTTACAAGCAGCACACATAACCATGGGGGTCATTCTGAGTTGATCGCTTGCTAGCTACTTTTTGCAGCCGTGCAAACGCACAGTCGCCGCCCACGGGGGAGTGTATTTTTGCTTTGCAAATGTGCGATCGCATGTGCAGCCGAGCGGGACGAAAATGTTTTTTGCAGTTTCAGAGTAGGTCTGAACTTACTCAGCCCTTGCGATCACTTCAGCCTGTCCGGTCCCGAAATTGACGTCAGACACCCTCCCTGCAAACGCCTGGACATTCCTGCATTTCCCTAGCACTCCCAGAAAACGGTCAGTTGACACCCATAAACGCCCTCTTTCTTTCATTCTCCTTGCGAACGGCCGTGCAAATGGAATCGTCGCTAGAATCATTGAACAGCAACAATGCTGTTTGTTCCTGTATGACAGGCGTGCACATTGCGGTGCATACGCATGCGCAGTAGTAACCTGATCGCTGCGCTGCGAAAATCAGCAGCGTGCGATCAACTCGGAATGACCCCCCCATGTGCACAGACATATTTACACCACTGTAATACCGCACAGCTCACTGAAAGCACCGCCACACAGACCCCAGAAAGCCCCTGGAGTGACACTGAGGAACGGAGACCAGCACACAGAACACAGCAGCACAGTGCGTGAAATGATGTGTATAACCTTAGAGATGTGCAGTGGCGCTGTTGCTGGTGTGCTCCCCCCCTGCTATGACCCCCTGGTACCAGTACAGAAGTCTACAACAGTGTGGGTCCGTGTAATTGCGTACGGTCCCATTACTGTTTATACTGGCTGATGTGAATAGAAAAACAGTACACCCAAAGCCTAAGTGACAGGGAGCACTGTGGAGCATGAGCCCTGAGCCAGTGTAGTCTGCAGCGGGCACCGCAGCTCGAGGCCCGTGACCGCCGCATGACATGCCGCAAAAACTGCACTGGGGACCCGCTAACTGGGACCCCAGTGTTAACACTCACCGCACCTGACGATCTTCGGCATCTGTTAGAGCATGGCGGGCTAGCTGCTGGCGTGGGCACACACAGTAATGGTGTGTGAAACAGCACCTCAGGAGCTCAGTGTCCTGTCAGCTGGGATTACGAACCATTAACCCTCAGGAGGTTGGTTCGCCCCCCCCCTAAGTCCCACGAAGCAGGTAGACTGGTTGCCTACCAGTACTACCTGAAAATAAATAACTAAAATAAAAAACAAAGGAAACTCTCTGCAGCTCCAGAGAAATGCACCCGGCTCTTGGGCAGATTTTTCTAAACTGAGTCTGGTAGGAGGAGCATGGAGGGGAGGAGCCAGCACACACATACACACACTAAAGATTTTAAAGTGCCAGGCTCCAGTGGACCCGATCTATACCCCATGGTACTAAAGTACAGATCCCCAGCATCTACTAGGACGAAAGAGAAAGAAAATTTACATGGTGTGCACCTGTATAGTAGCGCGTTAGGGCCTGAGTCAGAGATAGACGAAAACCATCTTTTTCACAGTTGAGTGATTATCTGCGTGTGTCACTGTGCACATGCCAAAATGGTCTTGTGACGAAGGTACCGTAAAAATGCAGGAGTGCAGTGACCAGTTAGTGGACGTGTTTGAGGCTGCGACTGTGATCTTGTACTCAGCTGCACTGTCTCCAACATCTTACCTCCTGCAGCCATGCTGTGTGACCATAGGGGGTAATTCAGACTGCATTGCTGCAGTGGCAGCGATCGCAGTCTGAATTACTATGCGCATGTGCGGCAGTGCGAAAGCATCTCACTGGTGCGATCGCCTCTGCCTGATTGACAGGCAGAGACGGTCGTGGGGCGGGAGGGGACGGGCCAAAGTGGCACAGTCCGGAAAACAAACAGAGCGGTGTCAGGACCATTGTGGGGGGGGGGGGGCTACGGCGGCTGCGTGAAGTCACACGCAGCCGCTGCGACCCGGGACGCGGCGCTTAGCCAGCGCACAGGAACAGTGCTGGCAGGGAGCTACTTGTCAGGCACAAAAGCCGCCGTGCCATGCTTTTGTACCTGTGCAGGGGGTAAAGCCTGACAGGCGGGGCGGACCAGCCCTGTGCTGGGCGTCCCCCCGCATGTCAGAGAAACTGATCGCAGATGTGCTAAATTTAGCACATTTACGATCAGGTCTAAATTACCCCCATAGTGCAGGCCATGGCCCTCATTCCGAGTTGTTCGCTCGCAAGCTGCTTTTAGCAGCTTTGCACACGCTAAGCCGCCGCCTACTGGGAGTGAATCTTAGCTTATCAAAATTGCGAACGAAAGATTAGCAAAATTGCGAATAGACACTTCTTAGCAGTTTCTGAGTAGCTCCACACTTACTCGGCATCTGCGATCAGTTCAGTCAGTTTCGTTCCTGGTTTGACGTCACAAACACACCCAGCGTTCGCCCAGACACTCCTCCGTTTCTCCAGCCACTCCCGCGTTTTTCCCAGAAACGGTAGCGTTTTTTCGCACACACCCATAAAACGGCCAGTTTCCGCCCAGAAACACCGACTTCCTGTCAATCACATTACGATCACCAGAACGAAGAAAAAACCTCGTAATGCCGTGAGTAAAATACCTAACTGCATAGCAAATTTACTTGGCGCAGTCGCACTGCGGACATTGCGCATGCGTATTAGTGACTAATCGCTCCGTTGCGAGAAAAATATAACGAGCGAACAACTCGGAATGAGGGCCCATGATCCACTGATTGACGTATGTGGAGTCTTTGTACACAGCTGCTGAGACACTGGTGGGCATCTCAATACAAATCCAGGCGGAAGCAACATTTGCATATTATTATTATTATTATTATTATTATTATTATTACAGTATGTTATTCTTCTATTAAATGTTATTACACTTTGGACATTGATTTATAGAGCCCTATATACAGTATGTTTGGTTTTGGACTCCAATGGATGCGGTAATCCTTTGAATAAGTGGGCGACAGTATGTTGAATAAACCTATTTAAGTTTATCACCCCAAATAGTAGGTTTATAGGAACAATGCAACAAAGTGTATATTTAGAAACACTTTAATTGGTGCACAGGTAGCCAATTAACTTTAATTGTTTTTTTTTATAAATAAGCACCAAATGTAGGTCAACAAATATAAATGTAGTTAACCAGACTCTATAGTTTGTTTAAATATAGTAAAATAAAATGTAGGATAAAAAGAGCAAAGGTCATGTTCATGTAGCAGTGTTTACCCTCTCATGCCCTCCAACATTACTGGGCAGCCAGTGTTAAAAATAGTCATCAGCAGTGGCGTACCTAAGGCGGGGCGAACAGGGCACATGCCCTGGGCACCATGGCAGGCTCAGCAGATGGGTGGCACTGCCGGCCAAGGCATCATACCCGCACCACCCACCTGCCACTGATCACCGACCCAATCCACCACCGATCGCCCCCTGGCCGGCCAGAAAAGGAAGAGGGGTGATATTGGATTTGTAGTTTATTTTTTGGGGGAAACAACACAGGGGGGAGATGATGGTCTGCTTGTAGACGCAGGGTGGAAATGATGGTGTGCTAAGAGACAATGCAGGAGAGAGTGTTTTGAGAAATGACACGGGGGAGATGATGGTGTGGTTTAAAATTGGGGTGGGGGTGGGTGGGGGGTTGATTCTGAGTCAGATGCAGGAAAATAATCAGGTACAAGCATCCAATGTTTTCCATCTGCACATGCGTATTAGTCCCAATGGCCACCACCAGGAGACACAGATGAAAATGATGCGGAGATCAATGCAATTTCAATGGGGTCATTTGTGGGTGGAAACGCAGTTCCACTGACACCTGCACGCATGGTCCCTTGGACATTCTTCATATACCATAAACAGGTGCAGTGTCCAATAGTCTGGCTAATGGTCTGCCAATACTAGTTTGGGCCCCCACTACCGATGGCACGTGCCCAATAAACAGGACATTGTCTCACTGGAAGGGGCGTATCCATACAATAGTATTCTCAATTCAAATTATGCCACATGCCATAGTAGTGGCCATTATAACCCATTAGGCCACACACAATATGGGACATTTTCCCTAACAGAAGCATCACAGAAAACATTTTTTATTTTTTTATTATAGAATCCTATGGAGAGACAAGGAAAATGAGTTTCCCACCATTAATTGGATTTCCTGTTCCGCGTACTTCTGGTCTCATCAATAAAGTTTTTGTTATAAAAAGCACCACAGCAGACTGAGACAAACATCCTTGATAAAGAATCCAAGAGACTTGGGAGGTATTTCCAAGTTGATCGCAGCAGGACATTTTTTAGCAGTTGGGCAAAACCATGTGCACTGCAGGGGAGGCAGATTTAACATTTGCAGAGAGAGTTAGATTTGGGTGGGGTGTGTTCAAACTGCAATCTAAATTGCAGTGTAAAAATAAAGCAGCCAGTATTTACCCTGCACAGAAACAAAATAACCCATCCAAATCTAACTCTCTCTGCAAATGTTATAACTAGTGATGTGCACCGGAAATTTTTCGGGTTTTGTGTTTTGTGTTTGGATACGGTTCCGCGGCCGTGTTTTGGATTCGGACGCGTTTTGGCAAAACCTCCCTGAAAATTTTTTGTCGGATTCGGGTGTGTTTTGGATTCGGGTGTTTTTTTTACAAAAAACCCTCAAAAACAGCTTAAATCAAAGAATTTGGGGGTCATTTTGATCCCATAGTATTATTAACCTCAATAACCATAATTTCCACTCATTTTCAGTCTATTCTGAACACCTCACACCTCACAATATTATTTTTAGTCCTAAAATTTGCACCGAGGTCGCTGGATGACTAAGCTAAGCGACCCAAGTGGCCGACACAAACACCTGGCCCATCTAGGAGTGGCACTGCAGTGTCAGACAGGATGGCAGATTTAACAAATAGTCCTCAAACAGCACATGATGCAAAGAAAAAAAGAGGTGCAATGAGGAAGCTGTGTGACTAAGCTAAGCGACCCAAGGGGCCGACACAAACACCTGGCCCATCTAGGAGTGGCACTGCAGTGTCAGACAGGATGGCAGATTTAAAAAATAGTCCCCAAACAGCACATGATGCAAAGAAAAAAAGAGGTGCACCAAGGTCACTGGATGGCTAAGCTAAGCGACCCAAGTGGCCGACACAAACACCTGGCCCATCTAGGAGTGGCACTGCAGTGTCAGACAGGATGGCAGATTTAAAAATAGTCCCCAAACAGCACATGATGCAAAGAAAAATGAAAGAAAAAAGAGGTGCAAGATGGAATTGTCCTTGGGCCCTCCCACCCACCCTTATGTTGTATAAACAGGACATGCACACTTTAACAAACCCATCATTTCAGCGACAGGGTCTGCCACACAACTGTGACTGAAATGACTGGTTAGTTTGGCCCCCACCAAAAAAGAAGCAATCAATCTCTCCTTGCACAAACTGGCTCTACAGAGTCAAGATGTCCACCTCCTCCTCATCGTCTGATTCCTCACCCCTTTCACTGTGTACATCCCCCTCCTCACAGAGTATTAATTCGTCCCCACTGGAATCCACCATCACAGGTCCCTGTGTACTTTCTGGAGGCAATTGCTGGTGAATGTCTCCACGGAGGAATTGATTATAATTCATTTTGATGAACATCATCTTCTCCACATTTTCTGGAAGTAACCTCGTACGCCGATTGCTGACAAAGTGAGCGGCTGCACTAGACACTCTTTCGGAGTACACACTAGAGGGGGGGGGGGGCAACTTAGGTAAAAAAAAGCCAGTTTGTGCAAGGGCCTCCAAATTGCCTCTTTTTCCTGCCAGTATACGTACGGACTGTCTGACGTGCCTACTTGGATGCGGTCACTCATATAATCCATTCTTTCAGTGGTGACAGAATCATATGCAGTGACAGTAGACGACATGTCAGTAATCGTTGGCAGGTCCTTCAGTCCGGACCAGATGTCAGCAATCGCTCCAGACTGCCCTGCATCACTTCCAGCGGGTGGGCTCGGAATCTTAGCCTTTTCCTCGCAGCCCCAGTTGCGGGAGAATGTGAAGGAGGAGCTGTTGACGGGTCACGTTCCGCTTGACTTGACAATTTTCTCACCAGCAGGTCTTTGAACCTCTGCAGACTTGTGTCTGCCGGAAAGAGAGATACAACGTAGGTTTTAAATCTAGGATCGAGCACGGTGGCCAAAATGTAGTGCTCTGATTTCAACAGACTGACCAGTGACCACCCATGAATCCTGGTTAAGCGAATTAAGGGCTCCATCCACAAGTCCCACATGCCTAGCGGAATCGCTCTGTTTTAGCTCCTCCTTCAATGTCTCCAGCTTCTTCTGCAAAAGCCTGATGAGGGGAATGACCTGACTCAGGCTGGCAGTGTCTGAACTGACTTCACGTGTGGCAAGTTCAAAAGGTTGCAGAACCTTGCACAACGTTGAAATCATTCTCCACTGTGCTTGAGTCAGGTGCATTCCCCCTCCTTTGCCTATATCGTAGGCAGATGTATAGGCTTGAATGGCCTTTTGCTGCTCCTCCATCCTCTGAAGCATATAGAGGGTTGAATTCCACCTCGTTACCACCTCTTGCTTCAGATGATGGCATGGCAGGTTCAGGACTGTTTGCTGGTGCTCCAGTCTTTGGCACGCGGTGGCTGAATGCCGAAAGTGGCCCGCAATTCTTCGGGCCACCGACAGCATCTCTTGCATGCCCCTGTCATTTTTTAAATAATTCTGCACCACCAAATTCAATGTATGTGCAAAACATGGGACGTGCTGGAATTTGCCCAGATGTAATGCACGCACAATATTGGTGGCGTTGTCCGATGTCACAAATCCCCAGGAGAGTCCAATTGGGGTAAGCCATTCTGCGATGATGTTCCTCAGTTTCCGTAAGAGGTTGTCAGCTGTGTGCCTCTTATGGAAAGCGGTGATACAAAGCGTAGCCTGCCTAGGAACGAGTTGGCGTTTGCGAGATGCTGCTACTGGTGCCGCCGCGGCTGTTCTTGCTGCGGGAGGCAATACATCTACCCAGTGGGCTGTCACAGTCATATAATCCTGAGTCTGCCCTGCTCCACTTGTCCACATGTCCGTGGTTAAGTGGACATTGGGTACAACTGCATTTTTTAGGACACTGGTGACTCTTTTTCTGAGGTCTGTGTACATTTTCGGTATCGCCTGCCTAGAGAAATGGAACCTAGATGGTATTTGGTACCAGGGACACAGTACCTCAATCAAGTCTCTAGTTGCCTGTGAATTAACGGTGGATACCGGAAACACGTTTCTCACCACCCAGGCTGCAAAGGCCTGAGTTATCCGCTTTGCAGCAGGATGACTGCTGTGATATTTCATCTTCCTCGCAAAGGACTGTTGGACAGTCAATTGCTTACTGGAAGTAGTACAAGTGGTCTTCCGACTTCCCCTCTGGGATGACGATCGACTCCCAGCAGCAACAACAGCAGCGCCAGAAGCAGTAGGCGTTACACTCAAGGATGCATCGGAGGAATCCCAGTCAGGAGAGGACTCGTCAGACTTGACAGTGACATGGCCTGCAGGACTATTGGCTTTCCTGTGTAAGGAGGAAATTGACACTGAGGGAGTTGGTGGTGTGGTTTGCAGGAGCTTGGTTACAAGAGGAAGGGATTTAGTGGTCAGTGGACTGCTTCCGCTGTCATCCAAAGTTTTTGAACTTGTCACTGACTTCTGATGAATGCGGTCCAGGTGACGTATAAGGGAGGATGTTCCTAGGTGGTTAACGTCCTTACCCCTACTTATTACAGCTTGACAAAGGCAACACACGGCTTGACACGAGTTGTCCGCATTTCTGTTGAAATAATTTTACACCGAAGAGGTGATATTTTTTGTATTTTGACCAGGCATGTCAATGGCCATATTCGTCCCACGGACAACAGGTGTCTCCCCGGGTGCCTGACTTAAACAAACCACCTCACCATCAGAATCCTCCTTGTCAATTTCCTCCCCAGCGCCAGCAACACCCATATCCTCATCCTGGTGTAATTCAACAGTGACATCTTCAATTTGACTATCAGGAACTGGACTGCGGGTGCTCCTTCCAGCACTTGCAGGGGGCGTGCAAATGGTGGAAGGCGCAACCTCTTCCCGTCCAGTGTTGGGAAGGTCAGGCATCGCAAACGACACAATTGGACTCTCCTTGGGGATTTGTGATTTAGAAGAATGCACAGTTCTTTGCTGTGCTTTTGCCATCTTAACTCTTTTAAGTTTTCTAGCATGAGGATGAGTGCTTCCATGCTCAGGTGAAGCTGTTCCACTAGCCTTGAACATGCCAGGGCCTCAGCAGTTCCTTGCCACTCCGTGTTGTAAATGGCACATTGGCAAGTTTACGCTTCTCCTCAGATGATTTTGATTTAGATTTTTGGGTCATTTTACTGAGCTTTATTTTTTGGGATTTTACATGCTCTCTACATTGGGCATCGGCCTTGGCAGACGAAGTTGATGGCATTTCATCGTCTCGGCCATGACTAGTGGCAGCAGCTTCAGCACGAGGTGGAAGTGGATCTTGATCTTTCCCTATTTTACCCTCCACATTTTTGTTCTCCAATTTTTAATGTGTGGAATTATATGCCAGTATCAATAGCAATTGCCTACTACTATATATACTGTGCACAACTGAAATGCACCACAGGTATGGATGGATAGTATACTTGACGACACAGAGGTAGGTAGAGCAGTGGCTTACTGTACCGTACTGCTATATATTATATACTGGTGGTCAGCAAACTGTGCAAAATTGAAATGCACCACAGGTATGGATGGATAGTATACTTGACGACACAGAGGTAGGTAGAGCAGTGGCCTACTGTACCGTACTGCTATATATTATATACTGGTGGTCAGCAAACTGTGCAAAACTGAAATGCACCACAGGTATGGATGGATAGTATACTTGATGACACAGAGGTAGGTAGAGCAGTGGCCTACTGTACCGTACTGCTATATATTATATACTGGTGGTCAGCAAACTGTGCAAAACTGAAATGCACCACAGGTATGGATGGATAGTATACTTGACGACACAGAGGTAGGTAGAGCAGTGGCCTACTGTACCGTACTGCTATATATTATATACTGGTGGTCAGCAAACTGTGCAAAACTCAAATGCACCACAGGTATGGATGGATAGTATAATTGACGACACAGAGGTAGGTAGAGCAGTGGCCTTCTGTACCGTACTGCTATATATTATATACTGGTGGTCAGCAAAATTATGCACTGTACTCCTACTATATACTACAATGCAGCACAGATATGGAGTGTTTTTCAGGCAGAGAACGTATAATACTAGTGGTCACTGGTCAGCAAAACTCTGCACTGTACTCCCAGAGCCGGCCCTAACCAATATGATGCCCTAGGCAAGATTTTGGCTGGTGCCCCCTAGCACCACCGCTGGTTCCGCCTCTGACCTTGCACCTCTTTCCCAGCACCATCACCCCTCACCCAGAGCAGTCCTTATTTTGGTGTTTGTACCCCCTATATTTTAAATAGGAACAGTTTGCACATTTGGCGCACAGCCCAAAAAGGGGTGTGGTTTTGCTGGCAAGAGGCATGGCCACACAATAGTAACCCCAATTCCAATTACGTCACACAGTACTGCACCTTTATTCACATTTGATCATGTGATAGTGTCCATAATTCATATTACATCCCACAGTAGTATCACTTTACCTTAAACGTTACTCCTCACAGTAGAGCCCCTTATTCACATTACATCACACTGAATTGCTCCTTATTCACATTACACCACACCATATTGCTCTTTATTCACATTAGATGACACAGTAGTGCCCTTTCTATACGCAACGCCACATAGTAGAGCACCTTATACACATAATGCCACACATTAGTAATGCATTTATACACATAATTCCACGCAGTAATGCATCTTACACATATGACACACATTATTAATGTCCTTATAAACATAATGTGCCTTACACATTATGACAACCTTTATTAATGCCCTTTTACACATAATGTCCCTTACACATATGCCGCACATTATTAATGCCCTTATACACATAATGACACACATAGTGCCCCCTACACATTTGCTGCACATTATTAGTGCCCCTATACACATAATGACACACATACAGTAGTACCCTGTTACACATATGCCGCACATTATTAACGCCCTTATACACATAATGACACACATAGTGCCCCCTACACATATGTTGCACATTATTAATGCATTTTTACATGACACACATACTCCTTACATATATTCCGAACACTACTGCATGCACAACCAACCCACTCACATGCACACAGCACTCACACTACCACTAACACTGTGACCTCTGCCTCTGCTTGGATACAGATGTGTCCTCATAAATCTTGCCTCAATGCTAACGTCGGGCACCTTTTTTAATGAAAATGCATCTTATTTGCATTGCTATGTGGCTAGGATGCACAAGCAGCTTCTGCTGATTAAAATGATATGCAGCATGCCTATATACTGTGTGAGACTGTGGCTGTATCGGCATATGAAATGCTACACACAGAATATAGGCATGCCGCATATCATTTTAATCAGCAGAAGCTTTTGATGCCCCTAGGCATATCAAATGCCCTAGGCAATTGCCTAGTTTGCCTATACCTGTGGCCGGCTCTGTGTACTCCTCCTATATAATACTGGTGGTCCCCAGTCCCCACAATAAAGCAGTGTAAGCACAGATATATGCAGCACGCTGAGCACAGATATGGAGCGTTTTTCAGGCAGAGAACGTATAATACTGGTGGTCACTGGTCAGCAAAACTCTGCACTGTACTCCTATATAATACTGCAGGTCCCCAGTCCCCACAATAAAGCAGTGTGAGCACAGATATATGCAGCACACTGAGCACAGATATGGAGCGTTTTTCAGGCAGAGAACATATAATACTGGTGGTCACCGGTCAGCAAAACTCTGCACTGTACTCCTCCTATATAATACTGGTGGTCCCCAGTCCCCACAATAAAGCAGTGTGAGCACGGATATATGCAGCACACTGAGCACAGATATGGAGTGTTTTTCAGGCAGAGAACGTATAATACTGGTGGTCACTGGTCAGCAAAACTCTGCACTGTACTCCTCCTATATAATACTGGTGGTCCCCAGTCTTCACAATAAAGCAGTGTGAGCACAGATATATGCAGCACTCTGAGCACAGATATTGAGCGTTTTTCAGGCAGAGAATGTATAATACTGGTGGTCACTGGTCAGCAAAACTCTGCATTGTACTCCTCCTATATAATACTGCTGGTCCCCAGTCCCCACAATAAAGCAGTGAGCACAGATATATGCAGCCACCTGAATAAAACTGAGAGGACGCCAGCCACGTCCTCTCACTATCATTTCCAATGCACGAGTGAAAAATGGCGGCGACGCTCGGCTCCTTATATAGAATACGAATCTCGCGAGAATCCGACCGCGGGATGATGACGTTCGGGCGCGCTCGGGTTAACCGAGCAAGGCAGGAGGATCCGAGTCTGCCTCGGACCCATGTAAAAAGGGTGAAGTTCGGGGGGGTTCGGATTCCGACAAACCGAACCCGCTCATCACTAGTTATAACTGCCCCCCCTGCAGTGCACATGGGAGGTCATTCCGAGTTGTTCGCTCGCAAGGCGATTTTAGCAGAGTTGCTCACGCTAAGCCGCCGCCTACTGGGAGTGAATCTTAGCATCTTAAAATTGCGAACGACGTGCGATTACAAACTTCTTAGCAGTTTCAGAGTAGCTTCAGACTTACTCGGCATCTGCGATCAGTTCAGTGCTTGTCGTTCCTGGTTTGACGTCACAAACACACCCAGCGTTCGCCCAGACACTCCCCCGTTTCTCCAGCCACTCCTGCGTTTTTTCCGGAAACGGTAGCGTTTTTCCCCACACGCCAATAAAACGGCCTGTTTCCGCCCAGAAACACCCATTTCCTGTCAATCACACTACGATCGCCTGAGCGAAGAAAAAGCCGTGAGTAAAAATCCTAACTTCATAGCAAATTTACTTGGCGCAGTCGCAGTGCGGACATTGCGCATGCGCACTAAGCGAAAAATCGCTGCGATGCGATGAAATTTACCGAGCGAACAACTCGGAATGAGGGCCATGGTTTTGCCCAACTGCTAAAAAATTTCCTGCTGCAATCAACTTGGAATTACCCCCTTGAAACGGATATTGGATGCTGGGTAAGCACTTGCATCAGGAGGCCAGCGGGATCACAGACTTACCACTTACGGTTCTGGTTTTCCTCAGCGGCAGCGGATGCTTACTACAGCCACACTCCAACAGGAGAGTTAGCTCAGGGCAAAGTAGGAAGTATCAGCATGCCTGAACTTTTGTACATTCCCGTTTAATAGTGACCAGTCCTGGATGACCTGCCTAACATCAGCTCACATTTTTTCCTAAATAGGCGGTAAACATTAGGTCATTTGACCACTTTTTACTTGTTTTATAACGGTTTATGTGGATGCTCTCCCCCTCTCTTCCTTTTTCACCTCCTCCTTCCTGTCTTTGTTTATTTTTAATTTATTATTTATTTTTATTTACTTTTTATTTAAACACCTAGCGCTCGGTTGCAGGTAATACTGCAATTACATTTCTTAGCATAATCTCTTACTGAGCTTCTGAAATACACTAGTGCTGCATGGTGGCCCTCATTACGAGTTGTTCGCTTGCTAGCTACTTTTAGCAGAAATGCATACGCAAAGCCACCGCCCTCTGGGAGTGTATTTTAGCATAGCAGAATTGCTAACGAAAGCTTAGCAATTGCTAACGAAAGATTAGCAATTCTGCTAATATTAGCAGAATTGCTAACGAAAGCAATTTCCTTGCAGTTTCTGAGTAGCTCCAGACCTACTCTTAGATTGCGACCACCTTAGTCCGTTTAGTTCCTGGTTTGACGTTACAAACACGCCCAGCGTCCGAACAGCCACTCCTCCGTTTCTCCAGACACTCCTGCGTTTTTACCTGGCACGCCTGCGTTTTTTAGCACACTCCCTGAAAACGGCCAGTTACCACCCAGAAACTCCCACTTTCTGTCAATCATCAGAGCGATTGAAAAGCTTTGTTCACCTGTGAGTAAAATAGCATAGTTTTGTGTAAATTTGCTTAGCGCGTGTGCCCTGAGATGCATACGCATGCGCAGAACTGCCGGATTTTAGCCTATTAGCAATTCTGCTAAAATTAGCAGCGAGCGAACAACTCGGAATGGGGGCCAGTATTCCTAACCAACCTCAATACCACACACAGTAATGCCCATTATAACACCTTGTGACACACACCGTAATGCCCATTATAACACCTTGTGACACACACAGTAATGCCCGTTATACCATCTTGTGACACACACAGTAATGCCCATTATACCACCTTGTGCCACACGCAGTAATGCCCATTATAACACCTTGCGACATACACAGTAATGCCCATTATACCACCTTGTGACACACACAGTAATGCCCATTATAACACCTTGTACCACCTTGTGTCACACACCTGTAATGCCCATTATAACACCTTGTGACACACACAGTAATGCCCATTATAACACCTTGTGACACACACCGTAATGCCCATTATAACACCTTGTGACACACACAGTAATGCCCATTATAACACCTTGTGACACACACCGTAATGCCAATTATAACACCTTGTGACACACACAGTAATGCCCATTATAACACCTTGTGACACACACAGTAATGCCCATTATAACACCTTGTGACACACAAAGTAATGCCCATTATAACACCTTGTGCCACACACAGTAATGCCCATTATACCACCTTGTGACACACACAGTAATGCCCATTATAACACCTTGTGACACACACCGTAATGCCCATTATAACACCTTGTGACACACACAGTAATGCCCATTATACCACCTTGTGACACACACAGTTATGCCCATTATACCACCTTGTGACACACACAGTAATGCCCATTATACCACCTTGTGACACACACAGTAATGCCCATTATACCACCTTGTGCCACACACAGTAATGCCCATTATACCACCTTGTGCCACACTCAGTAATGCCCATTATAACACATTATGCCACACACACTAATGCCCATTATACCACCTTGTGACACACACAGTAATGCCCATTATAACACCTTGTGACACACACAGTAATGCCCATTATACCACCTTGTGCCACACACCGTAATGCCCATTATACCACCTTGTGACACACACAGTAATGCCCATTATACCACCTTGTGCCACACACAGTAATGCCCATTATACCACCTTGTGACAATTACAGTAATGCCCATTATAACACCTTGTGACACACACCGTAATGCCCATTATAACACCTTGTGACACACACAGTAATGCCCATTATACCACCTTGTGACACACACAGTTATGCCCATTATACCACCTTGTGACACACACAGTAATGCCCATTATACCACACACAGTAATGCCCATTATGCCACACACCGTCATGCCCATTATACCACATACCGTCATGCCCATTATGCCACACACAGTAATGCCCATTATGCCACACACAGTAATGCCCATTATAACACCTTATGCCACACACAGTAATGCCCATTATACCACACACCGTAATGCCCATTATGCCACACACAGTAATGCCCATTATGCCACACACCGTAATGCCCATTATACCACACACCGTAATGCCCATTATGCCACACACTATAATGCCCATTATAACACCTTATGCCACACACAGTAATGGCCATTATACCACACACACCGTAATGCTCATTATGCCACATACAGTAATGCCCATTATGCCACACACAGTGATGCCCATTATGCCACACACAGTAATGCCCATTATGCCACACACAGTAATGCCCATTATACCACACACAGTATTGCCCATTATACCACACACCGTAATGCCCATTATGCCACACACAGTAATGCCCATTATGCCACACACAGTAATGCCCATTATACCACACACCGTAATGCCCATTATGCCACACACAGTAATGCCCATTATGCCACGCACCGTAATGCCCATTATACCACACATCGTAATGCCCATTATGCCACACACTGTAATGCCCATTATAACACCTTATGCCACACACAGTAATGGCCATTATACCACACACCGTAATGCTCATTATGCCACACACAGTAATGCCCATTATGCCACTCACAGTAATGCCCATTATGCCACACACAGTAATGCCCATTATGCCACACAAGTAATGCCCACTATGCCACACACAGTAATGCCCATTATGCCACACACAGTAATGCCCATTATGCCACGCACCGTAATGCCCATTATACCACACACCGTAATGCCCATTATGCCACACACCGTAATGCCCATTATAACACCTTATGCCACACACAGTAATGGCCATTATACCACACACCGTAATGCTCATTATGCCACACACAGTAATGCCCATTATGCCACTCACAGTAATGCCCATTATGCCACACACAGTAATGCCCATTATGCCACACAAGTAATGCCCATTATGCCACACACAGTAATGCCCATTATGCCACACACAGTAATGCCCATTATGCCACACACAGTAATGCCCATTATACCACACACCGTAATGCCCATTATGCCACACACAGTAATGCCCATTATGTCACACACAGTAATGCCCATTATACCACACACCGTCATGCCCATTATGCCACACACAGTAATGCCCATTATGCCACACACAGTAATGCCCATTATGCCACACACTGAAATGCCCATTATAAAACCTTATGCCACACAGAGTAATGCCCATTATACCACACACCGTAATGCCCATTATGCCACACACAGTAATGCCCATTATGTCACACACCGTAATGCCCATTATACCACACACCGTAATGCCCATTATTCCACACACAGTAATGCCCATTATGCCACACACCGTAATGCCCATTATACCACCTTGTGACACACACAGTAATGCCCATTATAACACCTTGTGACACACACAGTAATGCCCGTTATACCACCTTGTGACACACACAATAATGCCCATTATACCGCCTTGTGCCACACACAATAATGCTCATTATAACACCTTGTGACACACACAGTAATGCCCATTATACCACCTTGTGACACACACAGTAATGCCCATTATAACACCTTGTGACACACACAGTAATGCCCATTATACCACCTTGTTAGTTGTGACACACACAGTAATGCCCATTATAACACCTTGTGACACACACAGTAATGCCCATTATACCACCTTGTGACACACACAGTAATGCCCATTATACTACCTTGTGCCACACACCGTAATGCCCATTATAACACCTTGTGACACACACCGTAATGCCCATTATAACACCTTGTGACACACACAGTAATGCCCATTATAACACCTTGTGACACACACAGTAATGCCCATTATAACACCTTGTGACACACAAAGTAATGCCCATTATACCACCTTGTGACACACAAAGTAATGCCCATTATACCACCTTGTGACAATTACAGTAATGCCCATTATAACACCTTGTGACACACACCGTAATGCCCATTATGCCACGCACCGTAATGCCCATTATACCACACACCGTAATGCCCATTATACCACACACTGTAATGCCCATTATAACACCTTATGCCACACACAGTAATGGCCATTATACCACACACCGTAATGCTCATTATGCCACACACAGTAATGCCCATTATGCCACTCACAGTAATGCCCATTATGCCACACACAGTAATGCCCATTATGCCACACAAGTAATGCCCATTATGCCACACACATTAATGCCCATTATACCACACACCGTAATGCCCATTATGCCACACACAGTAATGCCCATTATGCCACACACAGTAATGCCCATTATACCACACACCATCATGCCCATTATGCCACACACAGTAATGCCCATTATGCCACACACAGTAATGCCCATTATGCCACACACTGTAATGCCCATTATAACACCTTATGCCACACAGAGTAATGCCCATTATACCACACACCGTAATGCCCATTATGCCACACACAGTAATGCCCATTATGCCACACACCGCAATGCCCATTATACCACACACCGTAATGCCCATTATGCCACACACAGTAATGCCCATTATGCCACACACCGTAATGTCCATTATACCACCTTGTGACACACACAGTAATGCCCATTATACCACCTTGTGACACACACAGTAATGCCCATTATAACACCTTGTGACACACACAGTAATGCCCATTATACCACCTTGTGAGTTGGGACACACACAGTAATGCCCATTATAACACCTTGTGACACACACAGTAATGCCCATTATACCACCTTGTGACACACACAGTAATGCCCATTATATTACCTTGTGCCACACACCGTAATGCCCATTATAACACCTTGTGACACACACACAGTAATGCCCATTATAACACCTTGTGACACACACCGTAATGCCCATTATAACACCTTGTAACACACACAGTAATGCCCATTATAACACCTTGTGACACACACAGTAATGCCCATTATAACACCTTGTGCCACACACAGTAATGCCCATTATACCACCTTGTGACACACACAGTAATGCCCATTATAACACCTTGTGACACACACCGTAATGCCAATTATAACACCTTGTGACACACACAGTAATGCCCATTATACCTCCTTGTGACACACACAGTTATGCCCATTATACCACCTTGTGACACAAACAGTAATGCCCATTATACCACCTTGTGACACACACAGTAATGCCCATTATACCACCTTGTGCCACACACAGTAATGCCCATTATACCACCTTGTGCCACACACAGTAATGCCCATTATAACACATTATGCCACACACAGTAATGCCCATTATACCACCTTGTGACACACACAGTAATGCCCATTATAACACCTTGTGACACACACAGTAATGCCCATTATACCACCTTGTGCCACACACCGTAATGCCCATTATACCACCTTGTGACACACACAGTAATGCCCATTATACCACCTTGTGCCACACACAGTAATGCCCATTATACCACCTTGTGACACACACAGTAATGCCCATTATACCACCTTGTGACAATCACAGTGATGCCCATTATACCACCTTGTGACACACACAGTAATGCCCATTATACCACACACAGTAATGCCCATTATGCCACACACAGTAATGCCCATTATACCACACACAGTAATGCCCATTATACCACACACCGTAATGCCCATTATGCCACACACATTAATGCCCATTATGCCACACACAGTAATGACCATTATACCACACACAGTATTGACCATTATGCCACACACCGTAATGCCCATTATGCCACACACAGTAATGCCCATTATGCCACACACAGTAATGACCATTATGCCACACACCGTAATGCCCATTATGCCACACACAGTAATGCCCATTATGCCACACACAGTAATGCCCATTATACCACACACCGTGATGCCCATTATGCCACACACAGTAATGCCCATTATGCCACACACAGTAATGCCCATTATGCCACACACAGTAATGCCCATTATACCACACACCGTAATGTCCATTATTCCACACACAGTAATGCCCATTATGCCACACACAGTAATGCCCATTATGCCACACACCGTAATGCCCATTATGCAACACACAGTAATGCCCATTATACCACACACAGTGATGCCCATTATGCCACACACAGTAATGCCCATTATACCACACACACCGTCATGCCCATTATGCCACACACAGTAATGCCCATTATGCCACACACAGTATTGCCCATTATGCCACACACAGTAATGCCCATTATGCCACACACAATAATGCCCATTATACCACACACCGTGATGCCCATTATGCCACACACAGTAATGCCCATTATGCCACACACAGTAATGCCCATTATACCACACACCGTAATGCCCATTATGCCACACACAGTAATGCCCATTATACCACATACAGTAATGCCCATTATACTACACACAGTAATGCCCATTATGCCACACCCAGTAATGCCCATTATGCCACACACTGTAATGCCCATTATAACACCTTATGCCACACACAGTAATGCCCTTTATACCACACACCGTAATGCCCATTATGCCACACACAGTAATGCCCATTATGCCACACACCGTAATGCCCATTATACCACACACCGTAATGCCCATTATGCCACACACAGTAATGCCCATTATGCCACACACCGTAATGCCCATTATGCCACACACAGTAATGCCCATTATAACACCGTATGCCACACACAGTAATGCCCATTATAACACCTTATGCCACACACAGTAATGCCCATTATGCCACACACAGTAATGCCCATTATGCCACACACAGTAATGCCCATTATACCACACACCGTAATGCCCATTGTGCCCCACACAGTAATGCCCATTATGCCACACACAGTAATGCCCATTATACCACACACCGTAATGCCCATTATGCCACACACAGTAATGCCCATTATGCCACACACAGTAATGCCCATTATGCCACACACCGTAATGCCCATTATGCCACACACAGTAATGCCCATTATGCCACACACAGTAAAGTCCATTATGCCACACACAGTAATACCTATTATGCCACACACAGTACCCATTATGCCACACACAGTAATGCCCATTATACCACACACCGTAATGCCCATTATGCCACACACAGTAATGCCCATTATGCCACACACAGTAATGCCCATTATGCCACACACCGTAATGCCCATTATACCACACACAGTAATGCCCATTATACCACACACCGTAATGCCCATTATGCCACACACAGTAATGCCCATTATGCCACACACCGTAATGCCCATTATACCACACACCGTAATGCCCATTATGCCACACACAGTAATGCCCATTATGCCACACACCGTAATGCCCATTATGTCACACACAGTAATGCCCATTATAACACCTTATGCCACACACAGTAATGCCCATTATAACACCTTATGCCACACACAGTAATGCCCATTATACCACACACCGTAATGCCCATTATGCCACACACAGTAATGCCCATTATGTCACACACCGTAATGCCCATTATACCACACACAGTAATGCCCATTATAACACCTTATGCCACAATCAGTAATGCCCATTATGCCACACACAGTAATGCCCATTATACCACACACCGTAATGCCCATTATGCCACACACAGTAATGCCCATTATGCCACACACAGTAATGCCCATTATACCACACACCGTAATGCCCATTATAACACCTTATGCCACACACAGTATTGCCCATTATGCCACACACAGTAATGCCCATTATGCCACACACAGTAATGCCCATTATACAACACACAGTAATGGCCATTATGCCACACACAGTAATGCCCATTATGCCACACACCGTAATGCCCATTATACCACACACAGTAATGCCCATTATGCCACACACAGTAATGCCTATTATGCCACACACCGTAATGCCCATTATGCCACACACCGTTATGCCCATTATGCCACACACAGTAATGCCCATTATGCCACACACAGTAATGCCCATTATATCACACACAGTAATGCCTATTATACCACACACCGTAATGCCCATTATGCCACACACAGTAATGCCCATTATACCACACACAGTAATGCCCATTATGCCACACACAGTAATGCCCATTATGCCACACACAGTAATGCCCATTATGCCACACACCGTAATGCCCATTATACCACACACCGTAATGCCCATTATGCCACACACAGTAATGCCCATTATGCCACACACCGTAATGCCCATTATGCCACACACAGTAATGCCCATTATATCACCTTATGCCACACACAGTAATGCCCATTATAACACCTTATGCCACACACAGTAATGCCCATTATGCCACACACCGTAATGCCCATTATGCCACACACAGTAATGCCCATTATGCCACACACCGTAATGCCCATTATACCACACACAGTAATGCCCATTATAACACCTTATGCCACACACAGTAATGCCCATTATGCCACACACAGTAATGCCCATTATACCACACACCGTAATGCCCATTATGCCACACACAGTAATGCCCATTATGCCACACACAGTAATGCCCATTATACCACACACCGTAATGCCCATTATAACACCTTATGCCATACACAGTAATGCCCATTATGCCACACACAGTAATGCCCATTATGCCACACACAGTAAAGCCCATTATACCACACACAGTAATTCCCATTATGCCACACACAGTAATGCCCATTATGCCACACACCGTAATGCCCATTATAACACCTTATGCCACACACAGTAATGCCCATTATGCCACACACAGTAATGCCCATTATGCCACACACAGTAATGCCCATTATACCACACACCATAATGCCCATTATGCCACACACAGTAATGCCCATTATGCTACACACAGTAATGCCCATTATGCCACACACAGTAATGCCCATTATACCACACACCGTAATGCCCATTATGTCACACACAGTAATGCCCATTATGCCATACACTGTAATGCCCATTATACCACACACTAAGGAGGAGAAATCGAACAGAGAAACAAAGTACAATCATCTCAGACACCTCAAGGGTGTCACTCACCTAGAATGGAGGCTCCTCTGGTGGTCTCAGGCACTTGTCCGGCATCCCTTGCTGATATCTGCGGCCGCAAGATCAGCTGGGTCTCTCCTCTGATTGTGTCCCACCAGGTGCTGCCATCTTGCCATCGTGTTCCGCATGTTCCCCACAGTTTCGGCCTCTAGCGGCCACCATCTTACTGGAGGCTCTTAAAATGTTTCTGGCGCCAGGACCCCCTGATTCCGCCTGTACCGTGCCAGTACATCACCAAATATGCAGCTGTGCGACATTATGTCATGATGTCACAACACAGCCACGTCTTTCAGAAACCCCACCCACCGCTCTGCGACCAGACCAGTTCATGACTGAACTACTGAACTACTGAACTACTTGCAAGGAGAGTGACTCGTGAGTCGTCAGGACAATGCAGTTCAATCAGCTTCACAGGGGTTTATTTACTAAGATTCGTAATTTCCGAAAAAAGGTCAAAGTTCAATCACGAATGACATCGACAGTGTAAAACTGCAACTTTTTGAATGGATTACGACTAATTTACTAAGCTGTCGTATTCGTGTTTTTCTTTGCTTCCGATGTCGATGTCATTCGTGTTTTTTTACCTAATTTAACGGCAGTGATTAGCAAAACACTGCCGTTTTTTTTTACAATCAATCTCGGCCGGATTTGTGTGATCCGTGCTGGGTTTTTTTTTTTTTTTTTTTAAAGTAAACAATGTAATTTTTTCAAAAAAAATGCGTGGGGTCCCCCCTCCTAAGCATAACCAGCCTCGGGCTCTTTGAGCCGATCCTGGTTGCAGAAATATGTGGAAAAAAATGACAGGGGTTCCCCCATATTTAAGCAACCAGCATCGGGCTCTGCGCCTGGTCCTGGTCCCAAAAATACGGGGGACAAAAAGAGTAGGGGTCCCCCGTATTTTTAAAACCAGCACCGGGCTCCACTAGCTGGACAGATAATGCCACAGCCGGGGGTCACTTTTATACTGCGCCCTGCGGCCGTGGCATCAAAAATCCAACTAGTCACCCCTGGCCGGGGTACCCTGGGGGAGTGAGGACCCCTTCAATCAAGGGGTCCCCCCCCCCCAGCCACCAAAGGGCCAGGGGTGAAGCCCGAGGCTGTCCCCCCCCATCCAATGGGCTGCGGATGGGAGGGCTGATAGCCTTTGTTGAAAAATAAAAGATATTGTTTTTAGTAGCAGTACTACAAGTCCCAGCAAGCCTCCCCCGCATGCTGGTACTTGGAGAACCACAAGTACCAGCATGCGGCGGAAAAACTGGCCCGCTGGTACCTGTAGTACTATTACTAAAAAAATACCCAACAAAACACAAGACACACACACCGTGAAAGTATAATTTTATTAAATACATACACACATACATACATACTTACCTTAAGTTCCCACGCAGGTCGGTCCTCTTGTCCAGTAGAATCCAAGGGGTACCTGTTGAAAAAATTATACTCACGAGATCCAGTGGTCCAGGCTCCTCGGCAAATCCAGGGTTAATCCACGTACTTGAATAAAATAAAAAAACGCTGTCACGACCACGAACTGAAAGGTGACCCATGTTTGCACATGGGTCACCTTGCCCCGAATGCCAGAAACCCACTTTGCCTTCTGGCTAAGTGGGTTTCTTCAGCCAATCAGGGAGTGCCACGTTGTAGCACTCTCCTGATCGGCTGTGTGCTCCTGTACTGAGTGACAGGCAGCACACGGCAGTGTTACAATGTAGCGCCTATGCGCTACATTGTAACCAATGATGGGAACTTTCTGCCCTGCGGTTGACCTAAAGTGACGTCACCGCTGAGCAGAAAGTTCCCATCATTGGTTACAATGTAGCGCATAGGCGCTACATTGTAACACTGCCGTGTGCTGCCTGTCAGTGAGGACAGGAGCACACAGCTGATCAGGAGAGTGCTACAACGTGGCACTCCCTGATTGGCTGAAGAAACCCACTTAGCCAGAAGGCAAAGTGGGTTTCTGGCATTCGGGGCAAGGTGACCCATGTGCAAACATGGGTCACCTTTCAGTTCGTGGTCGTGACAGCGTTTTTTTATTTTATTCAAGTACGTGGATTAACCCTGGATTTGCCGAGGAGCCTGGACCACTGGATCTCGTGAGTATAATTTTTTCAACAGGTACCCCTTGGATTCTACTGGACAAGAGGACCGACCTGCGTGGGAACTTAAGGTAAGTATGTATGTATGTGTGTATGTAATAAAATTATACTTTCACGGTGTGTGTGTCTTGTGTTTTTTTGGGTATTTTTTTAGTAATAGTACTACAGGTACCAGCGGGCCAGTTTTTCCGCCGCATGCTGGTACTTGTGGTTCTCCAAGTACCAGCATGCGGGGGAGGCTTGCTGGGACTTGTAGTACTGCTACTAAAAACAATATCTTTTATTTTTCAACAAAGGCTATCAGCCCTCCCATCCGCAGCCCATTGGATGGGGGGGGACAGCCTCGGGCTTCACCCCTGGCCCTTGGGTGGCTGGGGGGGGGGGACCCCTTGATTGAAGGGGTCCTCACTCCCCCAGGGTACCCCGGCCAGGGGTGACTAGTTGGATTTTTGATGCCACGGCCGCAGGGCGCAGTATAAAAGTGACCCCCGGCTGTGGCATTATCTGTCCAGCTAGTGGAGCCCGGTGCTGGTTTTAAAAATACGGGGGACCCCTACTCTTTTTGTCCCTCGTATTTTTGGGACCAGGACCAGGCGCAGAGCCCGATGCTGGTTGCTTAAATATGGGGGAACCCCTGTCATTTTTCCCCCCATATTTCTGCAACCAGGATCGGCTCAAAGAGCCCGAGGCTGGTTATGCTTAGGAGGGGGGACCCCACGCAATTTTTTTTAACAACAAAAAACACTTTCCCACCCCTTCCCATTGATATACATGCACGGATCTCATGGATCCCTGCATGCATCTCAAATCACGAATAAAAAAAGCAGGTCTGTTTTTTTTTAGGACTTTTTTGCGAATTGTAATTTTTCACGGCAGTGTTTTGTGTTTTTTTGCTTAGTAAATGACCGAGATTCGTATCTAAACAGGCGTAATTTGACCGATGGTGTATTCATTCGTAATTTTTTACCTGAACTAGCAAAAAATTACGAATGCCCTCATCACTGCCGTGATTAGTGTTTAGTAAATGACCGAGATTGACCGAGATGACACTTTGATGAAAAAACGGCATCTCGGTCAAAATCGGGAGCTTAGTAAATATACCCCACAGAGTCCACTGACTCCATGAGCACAGCAGTGACCCCTGTGGCAGCTGAGGTAAACTGACTCATGAGTATTCAGTATTCACTCTCTCTCTCTCTCTCACACACAGACACACACACACACACACACACACACACACACACACACACACACACACACACACACACACACACACACTGATTGGTTGCTATGGGCAACATCACTTCTATAGAACTACCTAAGTATATGTACCATCATATTTCTAATTATTTCAAGACTGAAGGTTCATCAGACAGACATACATATCCCCCTATGTCTTGTGTAGAGTAATCAGACCCAACAGCAGGCATGTCCAAACTGCGGCCCTCCAGCTGTTGAGAAACTACACATCCCAGCATGCCCTGACACAGCTTTAGCATTCTCTGACAGCAAAACTGTGTCAGGGCATGCTGGGATATGTAGTTTCACAACAGCTGGAGGGCCGCAGTTTGGACATACCTGCCCTACAGGAAGCATGCAGCACTCAGAATTTGTCTTTGGCTGATTGGAAGTGACAGTGTACCTTGTGACCACCTAATATGCTAGGTGAATTAATCATGGCTATATGCAGTTCAGTATCAGCTCCATACAATGCATATGCCTGAGCACAGCAGTGCCACACATGCAGAGCCGGATTAAGGCTTCGGGGGGCCCGGGGTACTTAAAACAAGGGGGCCCTAAGGTCTAAAATTAAATTATATATATATATATATATATATATATATATACGCACACACACACACACAGCAGAATAGCTTGGCACTCAGGACAAAACTGCAAAATGTAGGGTGCCTTCCCAAAGAAATTAATAATCACCAGTATGTTACGTATAAGAATGAGGCGACACTCCAGTGTAAATCAAGAATCCTATGTATTAATAATTCAGCATAATTCCAAACATGTCAACGTTTCAAGGTCTGCAGATCTTTTCGTCAGGGCGTACAGCAAAGTCACTTTGCTGTACGCCCTGACGAAAAGATCTGCTGACCTTGAAACGTTGACATGTTTGGAATTATGCTGAATTATTAATACACAGGATTCTTGACTTACCCTGGAGTGTCGCCTCATTCTTATACGTAACATACTGGTGATTATATATATATATATATATATATATAATGGCACACACTACAATTTCAACTAGGGGAGGATCGGGTATTTTACAATATAATATATATATATATATATATATATATGTATAAATACATGCACACACTATATATATATATATATATAAATACACGCACACACTATATATATATATATATATATATATATATATATATATATTACACACACACAAACAAACATATATACATATATTTACACAAACACATATACATATATATAAATATATATATATATATATATATATATATAATATTAATAAATAAATATATATATATATATACCCATAATATTAACTTCAATTTTCATTGTGCACTATTGTCACTGTGTGTTTGTCTTGAAGACGGGGAGGTGGTCCCCGAAACGTTGACCTCACTAATACAAGTTCATTCACTGCTTTAAAAGACTCCGAGTGCCGCCTCTGATTTTGGATTGTTGGTACATGTCAGGGAGAGGATCCCTGGGGAGGGCACCGGAGCAAGGTACACCCCACGGGGGAGGACTGGAGTGCCAGAGAGCATCTGGGATATATATATATATAATGGCACACACTACAATTTCAACTAGGGGAGGATCGGGTATTTTACAATATAAATATATATATATATATATATGTATAAATACACGCACACACTATATATATATATATATATATATATATATTACACACACACAAACAAACATATATACATATATTTACACAAACACATATACATATATATAAACATATATATATATATATATATATATATAATATTAATAAATAAATATATATATATATATATATATATATATATATATATATATACCCATAATATTAACTTCAATTTTAATAACAAAAAAGGTAATGCAGCCTGTCTTACTTTTGCACTGCTGTGCTGATGGGAGACAGGCTGTGATGAGTGGCAGACACACACAGAACAGGAGGAGAGCACGTTCCTCTCTCCTCCGCCAGTTATTACAACAACCTCCAGTCCACTCGCGCCGAGGCTCTGCATGCCCGGGATCCCGTCTCTTTCTCCCCTGCAGCCTGCGCTCCAACCAGTCACGGAGCCGCAGGCTGCAGATTCACATATCATTGGACAGCCGTGCCGTCATTCGGCTCGGCTGCCCACTAAAGGTCTGCAGCACTGGCGGCTGCTTGATGGCTGTCAGACGTCAGTGGGGTGAGCAGGGAGCGCACGTTGCAGATCGGATCGGAAATAGAGATCCGATCTGCGGTGGGTGGCGGGGGGCCCTCTTACAGCATGGGGCCCAGGGGTACTTATCCCCAGAGCCCCCCCCCTTAATCCGGCTCTGCACACATGGTAGGTTAGAAGTACTGCACTGACTCGTATGGCTGTATGAGTCATTGAGTCAGTGAACTGATCAGTGAACTGTAATGAACTACTGAACTACTGAACTACTTGCAAGGAGAATGACTCACGAGTCATCGGGACAATGCAGTTCAATCAGTTCCACAGAGTGAGTCCACTCCATGTCTGAGCACAGCAGTGACCCCTGTGGCAGCAGAGATGTACTGACTCATGAGTATTGCTGAGTGAGAGCTGAATAAAAACAGTGCTGCTGCAGCACCTACACAACACCCAGCAGAAGATTTAGCACAGCAGTATGCACAGGATCCAGTAGTACCAGAAGTAGCAGCAAGTGTTTGGACATCTGGACTAATAGGACAGTGATTGTATCACAGAAAGGTGAGCAGCATGACCACACATGCTCACTCACAGACACACATAGGGGTAAATTTACTAAGGTGGGAGATTTTTAGAACTGGTGATGTTGCCCATGGCAACCAATCAGATTCTACTTACCATTTATCTAGCTGCTTCTAGCAGATAATAGATATAATCTGATTGGTTGCTATGGGCAACATCAACAGTTCTAAAAATCTCCCACCTTAGTAAATTTACCCCATAGACTTTGGCTAGGCAGTGCAGATGCTATTTTTTTTATTAGATCTGTATTGCTGGGCTGTGTTGTACTTTTAACTTTCATTTCACAGCATCAGATTCAGGAAGTGAAAATCCAGTGAATGAGACAGTGACTAGCCTAATGCTGGCTCTATTCTGTCTGTGTCTAACTCCTCCTTCCTGATGAACTAATCTTTGCCAAAGCTGTGAACTGAACGAACTAGTTCACTTTGAAGATTAGTTAATTTTGAACTAATCATTCATGAACTACCCATCACTAGTTCATCTGGCCATCGTCCCTTATGCCATTTGACAGAACTGTGCTCTCCATCCCTAACAATCCGAGTCCAGGAGTAATCTGTGCTGATCCCTGGAGTAATTGCTCTCACCTGGGGCTGGCTGTTGGAGTGGTACACGTGGGAGACCCGGTGTATGCTGAGCAGGTGATCTGCTGCCCCTCTGACTTTCCTGTTGGAGAAGGGTGCTTCTGTAATGGACTGGGCAGTGTGAGGTAGGACAAGACACTAGTGCCGCTGGCGCTGCTGTGTGTGAAGTACAGTAGGCATGCATTGCAACTGGAGATGAGAGCTGAGTGCACACTGTACCGTGACTACTGTCCCCCGGGGCTTGGAGCCGCATGCCTGGCTGCGTGACGTCATTATGTGGTGGACCCGCACTCCCGCAATGCTCCTCTGGGAACAGAGCACAAATAGTAAAAGGGGGGGGAGAGCGCTGCCTGCTGCGGTGGCCATAGGAGCAGCGCGGAAAAGAAAGCCGGCGGTGAGCTGACAGCCGCGGCAATCAAGAGCAGGGCTGGAATTCATGGGGCCCGTGACCCATCCCACAGGACGGGAGCCGGGCCCCTTCAAACCCGCCAGGCCCTAGGCGAGCACCTAGGTTGCCTTGCGGGAAATCCGCCTCTGGCAGTTACTGCAACTCTGTCCACCTCTGAATCACCCACTTTCTGTGCAAGATTTTACATAAACATATTACTTTATGACTTCATTGTACAATACACATAGGAAAGCTTCAAAATACTAGACTTAAACTAAGCCTACTATTGAAATGTTATAAAGCAAAAAATATCCCCTAATTGAAATATACAGTAAATGTATTGGATATTTGGAGATATATGCCTCTGTCCATGCACTTTATATAGTCACAGAACTCTGGTGACGCCTTAAAATCATGTATTGCACAGTAGAGGGACATTATGCCCAGAGCCAGATTAGCAGCTGGTGAGTGGAGCTCCAGGCCTCCACATACAAATAGGTCAGAGATGAGCGGGTTCGGTTCTCAGAGACCCGAACCCTACCAAACTTTACGTCCCGAGCCCGGCTCGGGTTTTCCCGCCTGACTCGGAAACCAGAACGAGGCAAACCGTCATCATCCCGCTGTCGGATTCTCGCGGGGTTTGGATACCATATAAGGAGCCGAGCGTCGCCGCCATTTTCACTCCAGTCCTGGAGAGTGTAGTTAGAGGACGTGTCTCCGTCCTCAGTGTCTGCGCAGGCGGGAAAGTGGGTGGGTGATTATAGTGCTGTCTTGTGCTGCTCAGTCCAGTCTTAGCTGCATCAGTCAGTCCAGTGACCAGTCACAGTGGTGGTGTCCTCTGCTGCCATATGTCCAGTGCTGCTGTATAAGTCCCTTACAGTGTCGCTGTGTTGTCCTGCATCAGACCAGTGGTAGTGTCCTGTGCATCAGTCAGTCCAGTGACTAATCACAGTGGTGGTGTCCTCTGCTGCCATATGTCCAGTGTTGCTGTATAATAAGTCCCTTAGTGTTGCTGTGTTGTCCTGCATCAGACCAGTGGTAGTGTCCTGTGCTGTATATTATTTACTTCAAATAAAGGGGTTATTAACATTTAATCCAAATATAATTTTTACAGGCTTTGCCCTGTGTGGTGTAGGGGTACACTCGCCTGTGCTGCATATTTATTATAATAGCTCCAAATAAAAGGGTTATTATTATCCAAATTAATTTTGCAGGCTTTGCCGTGTGGTTTAGGGGTACGCTCTACTGTGCTACCAATATTGTGCGTGTAGTACATCTGGGCAAATTCCAGCACGTCCCATGTTGTTTGTGCCTCACACTTGTGCCGCTTAGCTTAGTCATACAGCTACCTCATTGCACCTCTTTTTCTTCTTTGCATCGTGTGCTGTTTGGGGCCTAGTTTTTTTCAGTGCCATCTTGTCTGCAACTGCAGTGCCACTCCTAGATGGGCCAGGTGTTTGTGCCGCACACTTGTGTCGCTTAGCTTTGTCATCCAGCCACCTTGGTGCAACCTTTGGCCTAAAAACAATATTGTGAGGTGTTCAGAATAGACTGGAAATAAGTGGAAATTAATGTTATTGAGGTTAATAATACCGTAGGATCAAAATTAACCCCAAATTATGTGATTTTAGCTGTTTTTATGTTTTTTTTCAAAAATCCTCCAGATCCAAAACCAAAACACGAAAGAGTGGTTTGGGCAAAACCAATCCAGATCCAAAACACAAGGATGGAACCAGAACCAAAACCGAAACACAAAACACGAAAAGTGCCCACCGCACATCTCTAAAATAGGCCCATCGTGATGAATATTAAGGCTGTATTTGTCGTTTTCTCACAAAATGCTACACTTTTTCTAATTTATGTATTTAGGGAGACACTGGAGCTGCTAGTGTACGGGATGTACATGCCCACATGGCTCTGGCCACACCCACACAGCACTGTTCACACCAATTCGGCACTGTCCACACCCACACACCCTGGTCACACCTATGAGGCACTGACCACACCCACACAGTACTGGTCACAGCTCCTCCCCTTTTCAGTTTTAACCATTGAACATTTTCAGCCCCAGGTACATGTGATCCTTAACGCAGGCCTGTTTATGCCATAAATCATTAATGAGGACTCTGAAGTGAGATATGACAGCAGGAAGCCTCATTATTTCCACTCATATCCTGAATAATATTGTGAGTAACATGCATGTGATGCAGGGCCGGTTCTGGGGCTCTGTGCAGGGCGGCATTAGGGGGCGTGGCTTCGTACAGGGGGCGTGGTCATTTACGCCCCCTGTACAGACTGAAATGATGTGCGGTGCGCGATGACGTCATCGCGCACCGCACAGCAAAGGTCCTCTCCACGAAGGGAAACTAGACGCATACGCGTCTAGTTTCCCTTCACAGCGGCAGCGGGGGGCGGGGGGCAGCGGGCAGCGTGGGGCACAGCAGCAGCGGATCTTGCCCTGGTGCAGCGCCCTGCGCCCTCCGGAAGGAGGCACCCCGGGCAAAAGTCCTGCTTGCCCGTGGCAAGATCCGCTACTGATGTGATGTAGATAATAAACATATTATTATCTTATTTAAAGTATGGTATTGGGAATATAATTCACATTATATTCTCATTATTGTAATATTCCTTTGAGAAAATTCTAACATATTAGTGCCCTTTCATACAGTAAATGCCTTGAAGTACTTTTTCCATAAACCAGACTCTTCTTAGTGCGGGGAACGTTATAATTTACCAGCTGTGCAATAAAAATATTAACTACAATACCTAGTTATCAACGCAAAGTTTCATTTACTGTTTCTACCAGTTAATGGCTCGTTTTCTTTCCCCTCAATTCTTTAAATTGTACTTTATTCCCTTTAAATGGCAAAAGCTTTAATCATGCAGTATTCAGAGGCCATTCATGAGAGTGACTTGACCGATGCTCATTGTAATCAGACAAGGAACTGAGTCAGCTCTGGCAAGTTTTTTAACAGTGAACTTCAAACATTGCCTAATCCTTGGCGAGAGTGTGCCCGTGATTGTTTAATTTATTGCTAATTTAATCTCTTAGAGAAGAAAAGCAACAGTCATTTCAGCTATGTCACGCTCTTCGCTGGAGGAGAGTTACCTAGACGACATTTTTAGACATTTCCTATAGCAAACATTAGTTTTCATTTATGCACTGTTAGAGAACATCCTACTGAATTACATTTCATGATCTATAAAGTCACATCAGTTTCAACCCGGGCAACTGACAGTACCACCCGGAAAAGCCCTTTCTCTGGTGAAAACACTATTTTCTCAGCTTAATAGATAGATCCCATGATAGTTTGGCACTATTACACCTGGTTCTGCTTCTGTTCACTTTACACCACGGGGGTCTTTCCGAGTTGATCGTAAAGCTACGATCATTCACACTGACATGCAGGGGGACACCCAGAACAGGGCTAGTCCGCCCCGCATGTCAGTGCCACCCCCCCCCCCCCTGCAGAAGTGCAAAGGCATCGCACAGCGGCGATGCCTTTGCACTTCCTGAGTAGCTCCCGACCAGCGCAGCTTTAGCGTGCTGGCCAAGAGCTACTCGTCATCCCCCCCGGCCCGCAGCGGCTGCGTGTGATGTCACACAGCCGCTGAGGACCGCCCCCCCCCCCCCAACGGTCTGGCCACACCTGCATTGACTGGACCACTCCCCCTAAACGGTGGCTGATACATTTTTGTGGACTGGATGGCACAGTCCTAAATTGGTTCAAATCATTTCTCACAGGCAGGTCACAGAGAGTATCATCTGGATTATACTCATCACCACCAGTACCATTGCTATGTGGTGTCCCACAAGGTTCTATACTATCCCCCATGCTTTTTGCAGTATACATGCTCCCGCTGGGTGAAATAATCAGGCACCATGGGCTAGTCTACCACTGCTATGCAGATGATACACAACTGTACTTGTCCTTTGCTCCGGGCACTGATAACCCAATAGCAACCCTAAATGGCTGTCTAGCTGAACTCCAGGAGTGGATGAGTGCTAGTTGGCTGCGACTGAACCCGGATAAAACAGAGGTCCTTATGACAGGACTGCAACATCAAAGGACAAAACTGCAGCATAGCCAACCAACTGGACTTACACTCGGGGATTCAGAATTACAAACCACTGATCATGTGCGGAATCTTGGCGTTGTCCTGGATGGTGGCTTGACACTTAAACATCAGATATCAGCCACAATCAAAACCTCATTCTTTCACCTGAGGAACATAGCCAGAATCAAGCACTTAATTCCCTCAGTTGATCTGCCAAAGGTCATCCACGCATTTGTATCATCTCGATTAGACTACTGTAATGCCCTCTACCTTGGTCTCCCAGCAAAAGAATTGCACCGCTTACAGCTGGTGCAAAACACAGCTGCCAGGCTGTTAACCAACCAGCCCCGTTCTAGCCACATAACACCCATACTCTACTCCCTTCACTGGCTGCCTGTAAGATGGCGAATCATCTTCAAGATTGGCTTACTGAGTATCAAAGCACTACATGACCAGGGCCCAAGGTACCTGAAGCAGCTACTGACCCCATACTGCCCCACTCGATTACTGCGATCTGTAGATGAAGGACTTTTAGCAGTACCTAGAATCTCCTGTAATTCATCTGGGGGTTGCGCTTTTAGTCATGCGGCTCCGACTCTATGGAACTCACTTCCCCGCACAGTGCGAGAGGCCCCAACTATAGAATCCTTCAAAAGTAGACTCAAGACTTTCCTGTTTACTCAAGCATTCCCATAATGTCCCTTTAGTATCTCCATGCTTCTGTATTTTATGAAAATCTGTTCTGTACTTCATTATTTTCTGTACTATATTATGCTGTGTATCTGTTAAGCGCCTTGAGTCCTATTGGAGAAAGAGCGCTATATAAATAAAATTATTATTAATTATTATAATTATTATTATTATTATTAATGCCACTATCCAGCCCCCTCCCGCCCAGTGACTGCTTGTCTCAGAGGCGATCGCTAGGCAATGACAGCTGCGCAGGTCCGACCCGATCGCTGCGCTGTGACAAAATGCATCGAGCGATCGGGACGGAATGACCCCCCATATACAGAATACCCATACATTTTGGGGAGCATTTGTTGACTCCAAACCTTCAAAGAAAGTAGAATTACCTCCCAGCTACTGCAGATGAAGCAATGACTGGTGGGGGGATGGTTTTGGAATACTGACTGTCGGGATCCCAATGGCCAGAATCCTCACAGTGGAATCCTAACATTCACAATGCAGATGGAGCAAGGTAAGTATTTTAATCCTAACCTAACCACTACCCCGCCCCCACCCTTCCCCAACAGACTAACCCTCCCCCTAGTGCCTAAACCTATCGTTAACCCAAGTACTTACTTCGGGATCTGTTGGGATTCAGACCATCGGGATTTTGACTGTCAGGATCCTGACCACATCCCACTGGGAGTGGGAAGGAAAATAGTGTGAGGCTCTACCATATCAACAATCCTTAAGTAACTGCTGAAGTTTAAAATATTATGTTCCAATAATGGGACAGTCTCAGAGTCAGTACTCCTTGAGCTGACCGCTGGGATCCCGAGCGCCTGTAACATAACCGCATCACATGAGTACGGCTGTACCTGCTGTTAACTAGAGATGAGCGGGTTCGGTTCGTTGAGATCCGAACCCCCCCCCCGAACTTGCGGGTCCGAGGCAGCCTCGGATCTTCCCGCCATGCTCGGTTAACCCGAATGAGGCCGAACGTCATCATCTCGCTGTCGGATTCTCGCGAGATTCGTATTCCATATAAAGAGCCGCGCGTCGCCGCCATTTTCACTCGTGCATTGGAGATTGAACGGAGAGGACGTAGCTACGTTCTCTCCCTGAAAAGCTCCGTATCTGTGCTCAGTGTGCTGCAAATATCTGTGCTCAGTGTGCTGCAAATATCTACGTTCTCTGTCTGAAGAGCTCCATATCTGTGCTCAGTGTGCTGCAAATATCTACGTTCTCTGCCTGAAAAGCTCCATATCTGTGCTCAGTGTGCTGCAAATATCTGTGCTCAGTGTGCTGCATTGTGGGGACCTCCAGTATATAATGATAGTAGTACAGTACAGTAGGCCATTGCTGTATCTTGCAGCTCCGTGTCAGACTCAGTTCTAGACAGTATCCTGATCATCAGTGCACAATATCTGCTGCATTGTTGTGGGACCAGTATATACTATATATATATTATATATAGTAGTACAGTGCACCATTTTGGTGACCAACAGTATAGTAGTACAGTACAGTAGTCCATTGCTGTATCTTGCAGCTCCGTGTCACTTCAAGTATCCATATCTGTGCTGCATTGTTGTGAGCAGTATATTAGTAGTACAGTGCAGCATTTTGGTGACCTGACCAACAGTATATAGTTGTACAGTACAGTAGTCCATTGCTGTATCTTGCAGCTCCGTGTCACTTCAAGTATCCATATCTGTGCTGCATTGTTGTGAGCAGTATATTAGTAGTACAGTGCAGCATTTTGGTGACCAACAGTATATAGTTGTATAGTACAGTAGTCCATTGCTGTATCTTGCAGCTCTGTGTCACTGCAAGTATCCATATCTGTGCTGCATTGTTGTGAGCAGTATATATAGTAGTACAGTGCAGCATTTTGGTGACCAACAGTATATAGTTGTACTGTACAGTAGGCCATTGCTGTATCTTGCAGCTCCGTGTCACTGCAAGTATCCATATCTGTGCTGCATTGTTGTGAGCAGTATATATAGTAGTACAGTGCAGCATTTTGGTGACCAACAGTATATAGTTGTACAGTACAGTAGTCCATTGCTGTATCTTGCAGCTCCGTGTCACTGCAAGTATCCATATCTGTGCTGCATTGTTGTGAGCAATATATATAGTAGTACAGTGCAGCATTTTGGTGACCAACAATATATAGTTGTACAGTACAGTAGTCCATTGCTGTATCTTGCAGCTCCGTGTCATTGCAAGTATCCATATCTGTGCTGCATTGTTGTGAGCAGTATATATAGTAGTATAGTGCAGCATTTTGGTGACCAACAGTATATAGTTGTACAGTACAGTACAGTAGTCCATTGCTGTATCTTGCAGCTCTGTGTCACTGCAAGTATCCATATCTGTGCTGCATTGTTGTGAGCAGTATATATAGTAGTGCAGTGCAGCATTTTGGTGACCAACAGTATATAGTTGTACAGTACAGTAGTCCATTGCTGTATCTTGCAGCTCCGTGTCACTGCAAGTATCCATGTCTGTGCTGCATTGTTGTGAGCAGTATATATAATAGTACAGTGCAGCATTTTGGTGACCAACAATATATAGTTGTACAGTACAGTAGGCCATTGCTATTAATATAATAATATTACTGGCATATAATTCCACACATTAAAAAATAGAGAACAAAAATGTGGAGGGTAAAATAGGGAAAGATGAAGATCGACTTCCACCTAGTGCTGAAGCTGCTGCCACTAGTCATGGCCGAGACGATTCAATGCCATCAACGTCGTCTGCCAGGGCCGATGCCCAATGTCATAGTAGAGAGCATGTTAATCCAAAAAACAAAATTTCAGTAAAATGACCCAAAAATCTAAATTAAAAGCGTCTGAGGAGAAGCGTAAACTTGCCAATATGCCATTTACGACACGGAGTGGCAAGGAATGGCTGAGGCCCTAGCCTATGTTCATGGCTAGTGGTTCAGCTTCACATGAGGATGGAAGCACTCATCCTCCCGCTAGAAAACTGAAAAGAGTTAAGATGGCAAAAGCACAGCAAAGAACTGTGCGTTCTTCTAAATCACAAATCCCCAAGGAGAGTCCAATTGTGTCGGCGGTTGCGATGCCTGACCTTCCCAACACTGGACGGGAAGAGGTGGCTCCTTCCACCATTTGCACACCCCCTGCAAGTGCTGGAAGGAGCACCCGCAGTCCAGTTCCTGATAGTCAAATTGAAGATGTCACTGTTGAAGTACACCAGGATGAGGATATGGGTGTTGCTGGCGCTGGGGAGGAAATTGACAAGGAGGATTCTGATGGTGAGGTGGTTTGTTTAAGTCAGGCACCCGGGGAGACACCTGTTGTCCGTGAGATGAATATGGCCATTGACATGCCTGGTCAAATTACAAAAAAATCACCTCTTCAGTGTGGAATTATTTTAACAGAAATGCGGACAACAGGTGTCAAGCCGTGTGTTGCCTTTGTCAAGCTGTAATAAGTAGGGGTAAGGATGTTAACCACCTAGGAACATCCTCCCTTATACGTCACCTGGAGCTCATTCATCAGAAGTCATTGACAAGTTCAAAAACTTTGGGTGACAGCGGAAGCAGTGCACTAACAACTAAATCCCTTCCTCTTGTAACCAAGCTTCTGCAAACCACACCACCAACTCCCTCAGTGTCAATTTCCTCCTTAGACAGAAGAGCCAATAGTCCTGCAGGCCATGTCACTGGCAAGTCTGACGAGTCCTCTCCTGACTGGGATTCCTCAGATGGATCCTTGAGTGTAACGCCTACTGCTGCTGTTGCTGCTGGCACTGCTGATGTTGCTGCTGGGAGTCGATCGTCATCCCAGAGGGGAAGTCGGAAGACCACTTGTACTACTTCCAGTAAGCAATTGGCTGTCCAACAGTCCTTTGCGAGGAAGATGAAATATCACAGCAGTCATCCTGTTGCAAAGCGGATAACTCAGGCCTTGGCAGCTGTGTTGGTTAATTCACAGGGACTTAGAGAATTTCTTGAGGTAGTGTGTCCCCGGTACCAAATCTCATCTAGGTTCCACTTCTCTAGGCAGGCGATACAGAGAATGTACACAGATGTCAGAAAAAGAGTCACCAGTGTCCTAAAAACATGCAGTTGTACCCAATGTCCACTTAACCACGGACATGTGGACAAGTGGAGCAGGGCAGACTCAGGACTATATGACTGTGACAGCCCACTGGGTAGATGTATTGCCTCCCGCAGCAACAACAGCAGCAGCGGCACCAGTAGCACCAGTAGCAGCATCTCGCAAATGCCAACTCGTTCCTAGGCATGCTACGCTTTGTATCACCGCTTTCCATAAGAGGCACACAGCTCACAACCTCTTACAGAAACTGAGGAACATCATCGCAGATTGGCTTACCCCAATTGGACTCTCCTGGTGATTTGTGACATCGAACAACGCCACCAATATTGTGCATGCGTTACATGTGGGCAAATTCCAGCACATCCCATGTTTTGCACATACAATTAATTTGGTGGTGCAGATTTTTTTTTTTAAATGACAGGGGCATGCAAGAGATGCTGTCGGTGGCCTGAAGAATTGCGGGCCACTTTCGGCATTCAGCCACCGCATGCCGAAGACTGGAGCATCAGCAAACACTCCTGAACCTGCCCCTCCATCAGCTGAAGCAAGAGGTGGTAACGAGGTGGAATTCAACCCTCTATATGCTTCAGAGGATGGAGGAGCAGCAAAAGGCCATTCAAGCCTATACATCTGCCTATGATAAAGGCAAAAGGAGGGGGAATGCACCCGACTCAAGCGCAGTGGAGAATGATTTCAACGTTGTGCAAGGTTCTGCAACCCTTTGAACTTGCCACACGTGAAGTCAGTTCAGACACTGCCAGCCTGAGTCAGGTCATTCCCCTCATCAGGCTTTTGCAGAAGCAGCTGGAGAGATTGAAGGAGGAGCTAAAATGGAGCGATTCCACTAGGCATGTGGGACTTGTTGATGGAGCCCGTTAATTCGCTTAACCAGGATTCACGGGTGGTCAATCTGTTGAAATCAGAGCACTACATTTTGGCCACCGTGCTCGATCCTAGGTTTAAAGCCTACGTTGTATCTCTCTTTCCGGCAGACACAAGTCTGCAGAGGTTCAAAGACCTGCTGGTGAGAAAATTGTCAAGTCAGGCGGAACGTGACCCGTCAACAGCTCCTCCTTCACATTCTCTCGCAACTGGGGCTGCGAGGAAAAGGATAAGAATTCCGAGCCCACCCGCTGGCAGTGATGCAGGGCAGTCAGGAGCGAGTGCTGACATCTGGTCCGGCCTGAAGGACCTGCCGATTATTGACATGTCGTCTACTGTCACTGCATATGATTCTGTCGTAGGCACGTCAGACAGTCCGTATGTACACTGGCAGGAAAAAGAGGCAATTTGGAGGCCCTTGCACAAACTGGCTTTATTTTACCTAAGTTGCCCCCCCTCCAGTGTGTACTCCGAAAGAGTGTTTAGTGCAGCCGGTCACCTTGTCAGCGATCAGCGTACAAGGTTATTCCACAAAATGTGGAGAAGATGATGTTCATCAAAATGAATTATAATCAATTCCTCCGTGGAGACATTCACCAGCAATTGCCTCCAGAAAGTACACAGGGCCCTGTGATGGTGGATTCCAGTGGGTACGAATTAATACTCTGTGAGGAGGGGGATGTACAAAGTGAAAGGGGTGAGGAATCGGAGGAGGATGATGAGGTCGACATCTTGCCTCTGTAGAGCCAGTTTGTGCAAGGAGAGATTGATTGCTTCTTTTTTTGGTGGGGGCCCAAACCAACCAGTCATTTCAGCCACAGTCATGTGGCAGACCCTGTGGCTGAAATGATGGATTTGTTAAAGTGTGCATGTCCTGTTTATACAACATAAGGGTGGGTGGGAGGGCCCAAGGACAATTCCATCTTGAACCGCTTTTTTTATTTATTTATCTTTGCATCATGTGATGTTTGGGGCCAATTTTTATAAGTGCTATCCTGTCTGACACAGCAGTGCCACTCCTAGATGGGCCAGGTGTTTGTGCCGCCCTCTTGGGTCGCTTAGCTTAGTCATCCAGCAACCTTGGTGCAAATTTTAGGACTAAAAATAATATTGTGAGGTGTAAGGTGTTCAGAATAGACTGGAAATGAGTGGAAATTATGGTTATTGAGGTTAATAATACGATAGGATCAAAATTACCCCCAAATTCTATGATTTAAGCTGTTTTTGAGAGTTTTTTGAAAAGAAACACCCGAATCCAAAACACACCCGAATCCGACAAAAAATTTTAAGGGAGGTTTTGCCAAAACGCGTCCGAATCCAAAACACGGCCGCGGAACCGAATCCAAAACCAAAACACAAAACCCGAAAAATTTCCGGTGCACATCTCTACTGTTAACCAAGTAAAAATGCAAAAAAATAAAACAAAAACCCACAGACACAGTTTAATAAAAATTTTATTTAATATATAAACAGAAACACAAAGCCATGTTCTATTTTATACTTGTATATGAGTCCTAGCTCATCTTTGTCAACTTGTGATTGCCACGGCTAGTGTGCCTGTTGCTAATATATGCACACATGATCCATAGTATTGCATGAGTATGTACAATCCCACAAATATGTCACACGCGGGCATGACTAGTCGCAGTGGCGACTTATTCGCACGTGTAACCTGTTTACGGCAAAGCTGAGGGAGGACACATCTGATCTAATTGTCCTAAATTAGTCCACTTTCTGTATATGCTGATTTCTACTCCAGTCACTGAAGTGGGCTCCTTCCCGGACAGGGTATAAAGACAGCATTATTTTGAATACAAGATGTCTGATGTGAGACTTCTCTATAGAGAGCAGTTTCACATTGGCCATCATGGATTAAAAAAGAGGCTACCTCTGTCCTGGAGCCTGCAAGACCTCAGTTATGTTACTGGAAATGTGCTGTCTACTACCTGTCCTGACCTTGGCTATGTTACTGGAAATGTACTGTCTGCTAACTGTCCTGTCATAGTTGCATTATTCGAAGTATGTTGTTTGCTACCTGTCTTGACCTGAGTTATGTTATTGGATATATGCTGTCTGCTACCTGTCCTGACCTCTTGCTATGTTTACTTAGATATGTCCCTCACTGAAGTCATGGAGGAATCCTAGTACAGATAAGAACATGAAGCTCTATGGGAAAGCTGGCTTTATCAAAGTTACTACATAAATTCTGTTTTCATTGTTCTTTTAGAATCTTGCGCTAAGTATGAACCTAAAACTTTGATGGTAGCTTCCATATGTTTAGTGCTAAATGTCTGACAAATGATTATGTATATGAACTAGAGATGAGCGGGTTCGGTTTCCTGAGAACTTCACCACCCGAGCCCGGATCCGAGTCAGGCTCTGGATTTCCCACTTGACTCGGAAACCAGAACGAGGCAAAACATCATCATCCCGCTGTCAGATTCTCGCGGGGTTTGTATTCCATATAAGGAGCTGTGCGTTGCCGCTATTTTCACTCCGGCATTGGAGACTGTAGAGAGAGGACGTGTCTCCATCCTCAGTGTCCTGCATCAGTTCAGTGGTAGTGTCTTGTGCTGCATCAGTCCAGTCACAGTGGTTGTGTCCTCTGCTGCCATATGTCCAGTGCTGCTGTATAAGTCCAGTCAAGTGGTGCTGTGTTGCGCTGCATCAGTCCAGTGGTAGTGTCTTGTGCTGCATCAGTCCAGTCACAGTGGTGGTGTCCTCTGCTGCCATATGTCCAGTGCTGCTGTATAAGTCTAGTCCATTGCAGTGGTGCTGTGTTGTCCTGCCTCAGTACAGTGGTAGTGTCCCTGTGCTGCTGTATATGTCCAGTAGTACTGCCGTATAAATCCAGTGGTACTGCCGTATAATTCCAGTGATCCTGCCGTATAATTCCAGTGGTACCGGTGTATAAGTCTAGTGATCCTGTCGTATAATTCCAGTGGTACTGGCGTATAAATCCATTCCAGTGATACTGCCGTATATGTCCAGTGGTACTGCCGTATAAGTCCAGTGGTACTGCCGTATAATTCCAGTGATCCTGCCGTATAATTCCAGTGGTACTGGCGTATAAGTCCAGTGATCCTGCCGTATAATTCCAGTGGTACAGGCGTATAAGTCCAGTCCAGTGATACTGTTGTATATGTCCAGCGGTACTGCCGTATAAGTCCAACGGCACTGCCGTATAATTCCAGTGATCCTTCTGTATCATTCCAGTGGTACTGGCGTATAAGTCCAGTGATACTGCCGTATAATTCCAGTGGTACTGACGTAAAAAAGTCCAGTCCAGTGGTACTGCCATATAAGTTCAGTGGTGCTGTCCTGTGCTGTATATTATTTACTCCAAATAAAGGGGTTATTAATATTTAATCCAAATAATTTTCACAGGGTTTGCCCTGTGTGGTGTAGAGGTACGCTCTCCTATATCGCATATTGTTATATAACAAAAATTTGGAGGATAAAATAGGGAAAGATCAAGAACCACTTCCTCCTAGTGCTGAAGCTGCTGCCACTAGTCAAGACATAGACAATGAAATGCCATCAACATCGTCTTCCAAGGCCGATGCCCAATGTGATAGTAGAGGGCATTTAAAATTCAAAAAGCCAAAATTCAGTAAAAAGACTCCCCAATTTTTTTTAAATGGTCTGAGGAGAAACGTAAACTTGCCAATATGCCATTTACGACAAGGAGTGGCAAGGAATGGCTAAGGCTCCTGGCCTATGTTCATGACTAGTGGTTCAGCTTCACATGACGATGGAAGCCCTCATCCTCCCGTTACAAAAACAAAAATAAGAGTTCAGATAGAAAAAGCACAGTAAAGAACTGTACGTTCTAAGATGGTATCACAAATTCCCAAGGAGAGTCCAAGTGTGTTGGCGGTTGCGATGCCTGACCTTCCCAACACTGGACGGGAAGAGGTGGCTCCTTCCACCAATTGCACGCCCTCTGCAAGTGCTGGAAGGAGCACCCATAGCCCAGTTTCTGATATTGAAATTGAAGATGTCACTGTTGAAGTACACCAGGATGAGGATATGGGTGTTGCTGGCGCTGAGGAGGAAGTTGACAATCAGGATTCTGATGGTGATGTGGTTTGTTTAAGTCAGGCACCGGGGGAGACACCTGTTGTCTGTGGGCTGAATAAGCCCATTGTGATGCCTGGGCAAAATACCAAAAAAGCCACCTCTTCGGTGTGGAATTATTTCTCCACAAATCCGGACAACAGGTGTCAAGCCATGTGTTGCCTTTGTCAATCTTGGTGGGGGTAAGGACGTTAACCACATAGGAACATCCTCCCTTATACGTCACCTGCAGCGCATTCATCAGAAGTCATTGTCAAGTTGTGAAACTTTGGGTAAGAGTGTAAGCAGTCCACTGACACCTAAATCCCTTCTTCCTCTTGTACCCAAGCTCCTGCAAGCCACACCACCAACTCCCTCAATGTCAATTTCCTCCTCAGTCAGGAACGTCAGTAGTCCTGCAGGCCATGTCACTGGCAAGACTGAGAAGTTCTCTCCTAACCGGGATTCCTCTGGAGGATCCTTGAGTGGTACGACTGCTGTTGCTGCTGTTGTTGCTGCTGGTAGTCTATCATCATCCCAAAGGGGAAGTCGTAAGACCACTTGTACTACTTCAACTAAGCAATTGACTGTTCAACAGTCCTTTGTGAGGAAGATGAAATATGACAGCAGTCATCCTGTTGCAAAGCGGATAACTCAGGTGTTAGACGTGCATCCGGTATCCGCCTTTAGTTCAGTGAGACTTAGAGAATTGTTTGAGGTAGTGTGTCCCCGGTACCAAATCCCATCTAGGTTCCATTTTGACCACCGTGCTCGATCCTAGGTTTAAAGCCTACGTTGTATCTCTCTTTCCGGCAGACTCAAGTCTGACGAGGTTCAAAGACCTGCTGGTGAGAAAATTGTCAAGTCAAGCGGAACGTGACCCGTCAACAGCTCCTCCTTCATTTTCTCCTGCAACTGGGGCTGCGAGGAAAATGATAGGATTTCCTAGCCCACCCGCTGGCGGTGATGCAGGGCAGTCAGGAGCGAGTGCTGACATCTGGTCCGGACTGAAGGACCTGCCAACGATTATTGACATGTCTGCTGTCACTGCATATGATTCTGTCACCATTGAAAGAATGGTGGACAATTATATGAGTGACAGAATCGAAGTAGGCATGTTAGACAGTCCATACGTATAATGGGGGTAATTCTGAGTTAATCGCAGCAGGATTTTTGTTAGCAATTGGGCAAAACCATGTGCACTGCAGGGGAGGCAGATATAACATTTGCAGAGAGAGTTAGATTTGGGTGGGTTATTTTGTTTCTGTGCAGGGTAATACTGGCTGCTTTATTTTTACACTGCAATTTAGATTGCAGATTGAACACACTACACCCAAATCTAACTCTCTCTGCACATGTTATATCTGCCTCCCCTGCAGTGCACATGGTTTTGTCCAACTGCTAACAAAAATCCTGCTGCGATCAACTCAGAATTACCCCCAATGGTAGGAAAAAGAGGCAATTTAGATGCCCTTGCACAAACTGGCTTTATTTTACCTAAGTCCCCCCCATCCCTCCAGTGTGTATACTCCGAAAGAGTGTTTAGTGCAGCCGGTAACCTTGTCAGTGATCGGCGTAGGAGGTTACTTCCACAAAATGTGGAGAAGATTATGTTCATCAAAATTAATTATAAATTCCTCCGGGAAGATTGTTACCAGCAATTGCCTCCAGAAAGTACACAGGGACCTGTGATGGTGGATTCTAGTGGGGATGAATTAATACTTTGTGAGGGGGAGGATGTACACACTGAAAGGGGTGAGGAATCTGAGGATGAGGATGAGATCGACATCTTGACTCTTTAGAGCCAGTTTGAGAGATGAATTGCTTATTTTTTGGTGGGGGCACAAACAAACCAGTAATTTCATCCACAGTCGTGTGACAGACCCTGTTGCTGAAATGATGGGTTGGTTAAAGTGTGCATGTCCTATTTATGCAACATAAGAGTGGGTGGGAGGGGCCAAGGACAATTCCATCTTGCACCTCTTTTTCTTTTTTGCATCATGTGCTGTTTGGGGACTAGTTTTTTAAAGTGCCATCATGTCTGACTCTGCCGTATAAGTCCAAGGGTACTGCCATATAAGTCCAGGGATACTGCAGTGGTGCTGTCTTGTGCTGCATCAGTCCAGTGGTGGTGTCTTGTGCTGCCATAAATCCAGTGGTGGTGTCTTGTGCTGTATATTGATTACTCCAAATAAAAGGCTTATATACATTACTTATATTATTATCTAAATAATTTTTACAGGGTTTGCCACGTGTGGTATAGGGGTACACTCGCCTGTGCTGCATATTATTATAATAGCTCCAAATAAAAGGGTTATTATTATTATCCAAATTAATTTTACAGGCTTTGCTGTGTGTGTGTGTGTGTGTGTGTGTGTGTGTGTGGTTTAGGGGTACGCTCTCCTGTTCCACCAATATTGTGCATGTATTACATCTGGGCAAATTCCAGCACGTCCCATGTTGTTTGTGCCACACACTTGTGTCGCTTAGCTTAGTCATACAGCTACGTCATTGCACCTCTTTTTCTTCTTTGCATGATGTGCTGTTTGGGGCCTATTTTTTAAATCTGCCATCCTGTCTGACACTGCATTGACACTCCTAGATGGGCCAGGTGTTTGTGCTGCACACTTGTGTCGCTTACCTTAGCCATCCAGCTACCTAATTGCACCTCTTTTTCTTCTTTACATCATGTGCTGTTTGGGGCCTATTTTTTAAATCTGCCATCCTGTCTGCAACTGCAGTGACACTCCTAAATGGGCCAGGTGTTTGTGCCACCCACTTGTGTTGCTTAGCTTAGTCATCCAGCTACCTCGCTGCAACCTTTTGGCCTAAAAACAATATTGTGAGGTGTTCAGATTAGAATAGACCTGAAATGAGTGGAAATGAATGTTATTGAGGTTAATAATACCGTAGGATCAAAATTACTTCCAAATTATGTGATTTTAGCTGTTTTTATGGTTTTTTCAAAAATCATCCAGATCCAAAACCAAAACACGAAAAGTTGCCCGTTACACATCTCTAATATGAACCCATTTCAAGGACAGAACACAGTTTACTTCTCATAGATCTTCCCTTGTAGTGGAGACACTTGAATTATTAATGAAAATCTGTTTCCTTTAAAACAATCAGTAAAATGTCAGTTGATTATGTAAAAAAAAAAAAAGACACAAAACAGTTTTTAACAAGTCGGATCAAGATAAATAGATAATGCAGCGTACATATGTCAATGTTATTTAACAAGCGAAGTACTAGGCAAACTGCTCTAAATGGTATCTTGGCTTAATTGCTTCTCGAAAGAATTAGCCTGTTACACATTAAAGAAATGTTATTCCGTGTCTAAAGTGTGTAATTCTATAGGTTTATACGCTCTGCAAATTAAAGTAAAGCGCTTAGTAATTTCTTAACAGGCTTATAAAAGGTGAGGTTGTCTATTAATAGAGCCAACTCAGTTTTTTTTTTAAATGCTAGACTGCCGCAATAAAAACACACAAGAGCCACAATCGTGCAAACAGACAGCTGATACAAATCAGAGAGCGCTATAAAATGAAATTGCTCGCTACTTGTTATATGTTTAATTAGTGATTAGTACTGCAGCGCTTCCCACTGTGATTAACAGTGTAACTGGAGTTCCCAGCTTGTGCAACTTTTTCTCTCAGTACGATCAAATAGGAACAAGCAGCCAATAAGTCTGGCCGAACACAGAGCTAGTTAGGCTGTTCGGTGTCTGGGTCTAGCAGCCGATTCCTACCGTGCTCCAGTTAGCGAGGTCCAGCGATGACTGCACGTTATCAGATTCATTCATTTTTTATCTGGATTTTCCAGCCAGGCCAATTATTGTCTGCATAAAGATCTTTACGTGGGCAGTACGGATGGTGTAATGGTTAGCATTACTGCGTCACAGCACTGAGGTCATGGGTTTGATTCCCATCATGACCCTAACTGTGTGGAGTTTGTATATTCTCCCTGTACTTGCGTGTGTTTTCTCCGAGTACTCCGGTTTCCTTCCACAATCCAAATATATACTGGTAGGTTAATTGGCTCCCTACAAATTAACCTTAGCGTGAATGTGTGTGTACATGTGGTAGATTGTAAGCTCCACTGGGGTAGGGAGTGATGTGATGCAAATATTCTCTGTAAAGCACTGTGGAATATGTGTGTGCGATATAAATAACTGGTAATAAATAATAATAATTTACTAAGTAATTGTAAAGCAACATTTCCATTGTAAACAAGCAACTAAATATTGATGTGTTCAATTAGGATCAGTATGGGATCCCACCGCTCAAAAAAACAGTCGCCGGGATTCCGATTTTTACAAAGCCGACAGGGATGAATAAAGTGAGACCGCCACCTATATGAGTGCTGATGAGTAACTATTTTCAGGTGGGACCCATTTGCTTACAGGCGTTTGGAATCTCGGTAGACAACTATATGACCAGGGTCCAGGGTTCCCTAACCCTCTGGGACCCACAGCAATGGCACCACCCACACCCACTATAGCTACGCCCACGCATTCAATAACGTAATGTTTTTTTGTTAAAAAGGCACAATTATTTTATCCTTTTTTTTTATTTTGCAAAAATGTGTCAGGTGTTGGTATACTGCTGCTGCAGTTCCCTAATCTCTATCATTTTGGGGAGTTCTCCTGGGCTACAGTAAGCATGTAATCCAGTCTCCCAATTTTGCCCAATTCCCCAGGAAAGGGGTGGTCAAGGGGCTTGAGGCGGTGAATCCCGTGATCATGGCCCCACTCTCCTCTGCCAGAGACAGGAGGCAATTCAATGCATGATGCCCCTTGGGGTATGGGACTCCAGGTCGACACCAAAAAGGTCGACACACCTTAGGTCGACATGGACAAAGGTCAACATGGAAAACGGTCGACATGAGTTTTTTCTTTTTTTGGTGTCGTTTTCGTTGTACAGTGACTGGGAACCCCAATTAGTGCACCGCGTCCCCTTGCATGGCTCCCTTCGCTCGTCATGCTTCGGGCAAGGTGCCTCGCTCCGATACCGCTGTGCTCGGCACAGGTTACCGTTTCCAATTGTAGTCCATGTGGATCGTAAAGTAAGAAAAAGTTAAACATTTTTTTTTTAAAACTCATGTCGACCCGTTTCCATGTCGACATACGGTGTGCCGACCAATTGGTGTCGCCCTAAGGTGTGTCGACCTTTTTGGTGTCGACCTGGAGTCCGGATGCCGCCCATTGTACCTCCCACCTGCCCTCTATTTAATATTTGTCTTTACAAAGCTTTTTGGCCAAAGATAGAAAAGTGAATGTCTGTTTAAATAAATAATAAATAAATATCACCATACATTCTTGCCTACAATTACATTTGATCTTGCCCTTAACATTTCACTACATAAATAATTGATAATAATACTGACTAATATTTTGAACCCTATTCTGTCTTTCCCTAACTTCCCAACCTTTCTTCTCCTCTCTCTACCCCCCATCTCTCCCACTCAGGGGTACCAAGACAAGAAGGGGAAAGGCCAGGTACTGGTTACTCAGGCTTGGTCTTTTTGGAGGGGCCCAGTGGGGTCTGGGTCAGGTGCTGTGGAGGACAAATGTCTTCCTTGCAGCACATGGTCTTAGTACTGTATGTTTCCTTTTTTTCCCAGAGGGGGAATGGACATGCCTCCCTTATTTGGCCACACACCCAAGTACCCAGGCTCCGGTCAGCTCTCGGCTGCTCCGTTACCACTCTCTCTCTCCGTATCCCTCTTTCCCGCATCTCTCCCCCGTTGGTTCTCTCTCTTTCCCCCTCCTTTCTCCAAGTACAGAGGTGCTAGAAGAGGTACAATCCCCAGCATGTCCAGACTAGAGTGAGGGTGTTGCCCTATATATATAATAGAAACCGCCCAGGGAGTGAGAATCCTGGCAAAGGAAGCTCTGCAGCCGCCAATTCCTTTAGAAATACAGGTCCCAGCAAGCCCTGCCAGGTCACCCAGAACACAGAATGTGGCTAGTTGATGGTGCTAGCAGTGCCTTGTACTCTTCTCCCCCAGCCCCAGTCTCTGAATCTACCGTCTCCTAGTTAACGCTCTCTCTGCCACAGAGACCACGCTCTAGATTATGCTAATTTGCAGCAGGGGCTATCCGGCCAGCACGGGGTTAAAACCAGAGAGCGCCTTTCCGGCTACCTTCAACCTAATATGATGGCATGGGGTTTACTGAATCAGTCGAGGAAAGCAATGCATGCTGAATCCACCCCGTTATGATTAATTAAACAGTTCACTATTACAAGGTGGCAGTGCGAGATGAGTGGGGGGGTGCGTGTCACCTTTGCACGACTGCCAACTCTAACTGCAAATCTATATATATATATATATATATATATATATACCAAACAGAAAACCCAGCACCCTCCTAAGCAGCTTCATTCACCTTAAATGCTTTAATATAGATCTCTCTCTCATGCACCCCTAAGCTCATTTACCTTTAACCTGGATCAGCAGCTATTTAGGTGTGTTGGTGACTGTCTCACTTTGGAAGCCAGTAGTCTGTTGGCAGGTGAGCTGTAAACCAGGTAAGCACACTTGTGTAGTTGTGTTATTTGTGTTGGTGACTGTCTTACCTTTTAAAAGCCATAAGTGTGGCAGGTAAGCTCTAAACCAGATAAGCACATTGTCCTCTATGAGACAGCAGTTGCCAGGTTTCTATAAAATCTATGTGAAAGTTTGTGATAGAGTAGGACTTGCGGTGAAATGGGGTCCCGTGGAGTGGGCCGCAAGCTTACATGCATTGTACAATTCATAAACCAAAACCCCATTGTTTATTCAGATGTATATTAAAGCATTAAGGTGAATGAAGCTGCTTAGGAGAGTGCTGGGTTTTCTGTTTGGTATATTTGAGTTCAATGGTCACAGCCCACCGCACCCCAACCCCTGGGAATGGCGAGTGTAGTGGTTTCTCGTGTTTGTATATATATATATATATATATATATATATGTATATCATACTTGCCTACATGACCCTCTCCATGAGGGAGAAAATGCTCTGTTCCTGGACTTTCCTGGTAATGTATGATTGCCATCACCTGTGGTGAAAAACCTTTTTTATCAATTAACTAGCTCACCACAGGTGATGGCAATCATACATTACCAGGAAATTCCAGGAACAGAGCATTTTCTCCCTCATGGAGAGGGTCAGGTAGGCAAGTATGATATATATATATATATACTGCTAAAAAAATAAAGGGAACACTTAAACAACACAATGTAACTCCAAGTCAATCACACTTCTGTGAAATCAAACTGTCCACTTAGGAAGCAACACTGATTGCCAATCAATTTCACATGCTGTTGTGCAAATGGAATAGACAACAGGTGGGAATTATAGGCAATTAGCAAGACACCCCCAATAAAGGAGTTGTTCTGCAGGTGGTGACCACAGACCACTTCTCAGCTCCTATGCTTTCTGGCTGATGTTTTGGTCACTTTTGAAAGCTGGCGGTGCTTTCACTCTAGTGGTAGTATGAGACGGAGTCTACAACCCACACAAGTGGCTCAGGTAGTGCAGCTCATCCAGAATGGCACATCAATGCGAGCTGTGGCAAGAGGGTTTGCTGTGTCTGTCAGCGTAGTGTCCAGAGCATGGAGGCGCTACCAGGAGACAGGCCAGTACATCAGGAGATGTGCAGGAGGCCATAGGAGGGCAACAACCCAGCAGCAGAACCGCTACCTCCGCCTTTGTGCAAGGAGGAACAGGAGGAGCACTGCCAGAGCCCTGCAAAATGACCTCCAGCAAGCCAGAAATGTGCATGTGTCTACTCAAACGATCAGAAACAGACTCCATGAGGGTGGTATGAGGGCCCGACGTCCACAGGTGGGGGTTGTGCTTACAGCCCAACACCGTGCAGGACGTTTGGCATTTGCCAGAGAACACCAAGATTGGCAAATTCGCCACTGGCGCCCTGTGCTCTTCACAGATGAAAGCAGGTTCTCACTGAGCACATGTGACAGACGTGACAGAGTCTGGAGACACCAAGGAGAACGTTCTGCTGCCTGCAACATCCTCCAGCATGACCGGTTTGGCAGTGGGTCAGTAATGGTGTGGGGTGGCATTTCTTTGGGGGGCCGCACAGCCCTCCATGTGCTTGCTGCCATTAGGTACCGAGATGAGATCCTCAGACCCCTTGTGAGACCATATGCTGGTGCGGTTGGCCCTGGGTTCTTCCTAATGCAAGACAATGCTAGACCTCATGTGGCTGGAGTGTGTCAGCAGTTCCTGCAAGACGAAGGCATTGATGCTATGGACTGGCCCGCCCGTTCCCCAGACCTGAATCCAATTGAGCACATCTGGGACATCATGTCTCGCTCCATCCACCAACGCCACGTTGCACCACAGACTGTCCAGGAGTTGGCGGATGCTTAAGTCCAAGTCTGGGAGGAGATCCCTCAGGAGATCATCCGCCACCTCATCAGGAGCATCCCCAGGCGTTGTAGGGAGGTCATACAGGCACGTGGAGGCCACACACACTACTCAGCCTCATTTTGACTTGTTTTAAGGACATTACATCAAAGTTGGATCAGCCTGTAGTGTGTTTTTCCACTTTAATTTTGAGTGTGACTCCAAATCCAGACCTCCATGGGTTAATAAATTTGATTTCCATTGATAATTTTTGTGTGATTTTGTTGTCAGCACATTCAGCTATGTAAAGAAAAAAGTATTTAATAAGAATATTTCATTCATTCAGATCTAGGATGTGTTATTTTTGTGCTCCCTTTATTTTTTTGAGCAGTGTATATATATAGAGATGTGAGGTGGGCACTTTTTGTGTTTTGCTTCTGGTTCCATGCTCGTGTTTTGGATCTGGATTGGTTTTGCCAAGACCACCCTTTTGTGTTTTGGTTTTGGATCTGGATAATTTTTGGGAAAAAAATAAAAACAGCTAAAATCACAGAATTTGGGGGTAATTTTGATAATACTGTATAATTAACCTCAATAACATTCATTTCCACTCATTTCCAGTCTATTGTGAACACCTCACAATATTGTTTTTAGGCCAAAAGTTTGCAGCGAGGTGGCTGGATGGCTAAGTTAAGCGACACAAGTGTGCATAACAAACACCTGGCCCATCTAGGAGTGGCACTGCAATGGCAGACAGGATGGCACTTAAAATAACTAGGCCCCAAACAGCACATCATGCAAAGACGAAAAATAAGTGCAATGAGGTAGCTGTATGACTATGCTAAGTGACACAAGTGTGCATGGGACAACATGGGACGTGCTGGAATTTGCCCAGATGTAATACACGCACCATATTAGTGGAACAGGAGAGCGTACCCTTAAACCACACAAACACACACACACACACACACACACACACACACACACACACACACACACACGGCAAAGCCTGTAAAATTAATTTGGATAATAATAACCCTTTTATTTGGAGCTATTATAATAATATGCAGCACAGGCTAGCGTACCCCTACACCACACAGGGCAAACCCTGTAATATTATTTTGATAATAATAATATAAGTAATGTAAATAGCCCTTTATTTGGAGTAAATAATATGCAGCACAGGACACCACCACTGGACTTATGGCAGCACAAGACAACACCACTGGACTGGACTTATACAGCAGTACCCCTGGACTTATACGGCAGTACCACTAGACTGGATTTATACGCAGTATCACAGGAATTATATGGCTGTACCACTGGACTTATATGGCAGTACCACTGGACTGGATTTATACGGCGGTATCACTGGAATTATATGGCTGTATCACTGGAATTATGCGGCAGCACCACTGGAGTTATACGGCAGTACCACTGGACTGGTTTTATACGGCAGTATCACTGGACTTATACGCCATTACCACTGGAATTATACGGCAGTATCACTGGAATTATACGGCAGTACCACTGGACTGGAATTATACGGCAGTATCACTGGAATTATACGGCAGTACCACTGGATTTATACAGCAGTACCACTGGACTGGATTTATACAGCAGTATCACTGGAATTATACGACAGTACCACTGGACTTTTACGGCAGTACCACTGGAATGTATTTATGCGGCAGTATCACTGGATTTATACGGCAGTACCATTGGACTTATACAGCAGTACCACTGGACTGGATTTATATGGCAGTATCACTGGACTTATACACCAGTACCAATGAAATTATTATATGACAGTATCACTGGAATTATACAGCAGTTCCACTGAACATACATGGCAGTACCACTGGACATACATGGCAGTATCGCTGGACATATACGGCTGTACCGCTGGACATATACGGCAGTATCACTGGACATATACGGCAGTACCACTGGACTACACTACAGCAGCACTGGGACACCACCACTGGACCGATGCAGGACAGCACAGCACCCCTACAATGGACTGGAGTTATACAGCAGCACTGGACATATGGCAGCAGAGGACACCACCAATGTGACTGGACTGATGCAGCACAGGGACACCACCACTGGACTGATGCAGCACAACACAGCACCACTGGACTGGACTTATACAGCAGCACTGGACATATGGCAGCAGAGGACCCCACCAGTGTGACTGGACTGATGCAGCACAAGACACTACCACTGAACTGATGCAGGACACTGAGGACGGAGACACGTCCTCCCTCTACACTCTCCAACATACTGTAAATAGCACAGCGTTTTCCCATGTCCACACACAGTGAACAAGCCACCGCATGTTGAAACGGCCGTTTGTGTCAGTGGTGCTTTTTGGTGCACAATTCAGCCCACATATACCCTGGTATCGTATTGACCCATTTGGGGAAAATACTTATACACTTATTTATTTATTTGAAGTTTCTTGTTGTTTTTTTGTTGTTTTTTTGTCTGTGGAATTGATGTTGGATTAAAATAGACCAGGGAAATTTCTATGTAACCATTGAGATCTAGATAGATTTGTGTGGGCTCTTCCCCCTCTCCTTTTGCTATTTCAGACAGGCTGTCTGGTTTTGGTGTTCCCTTTATACAAATCATACAATACTGATTTAGCCTTACTTCCTGCAAACTCCAGAGATTGTTATAATATATCAATTTACAGCACAAGTGTCTGTCATTGTGAGATTGATGTCAGATTATAACGACTGGTTGTGCATATGTTAAAAGCCGGTTTTGTCTGAAGATTTGACTTACTTGGGATCACAATGTATCCCTGTTAATTAACACTACAATCACCATCATATACATTGAAACTAGCTCTCTGTATTTATTTGTTTATTTATACCAATGCCAGACTAAAATAGGTCTGAGAATTTTCTATCCTATCCTATCTATCTATCTATCTATCTATCTATCTATCTATCTATCTATCTATCTATCTATCTATCTATCTATCTATCTATCTCTTTTCTCTAATCTCTATGGGCCGTAGTCAGCCCACCTCTCTCATTCTCTGTCCGCTATATATCATTATATGACATTGGATAGCAGAAGGTGAGGGCCTTAACTCATACTATCCCTTTTTCCAAAATTAAAGTACTCTCTCTTCCAAATGCCAGATTATTACCTCTCTGCAATTCCCTAGGAAACAGAGAAACTCTGCTATCAGTTGGAAAGCAGAAGTACTTCTTTAATTTGGTTAGTCATAAACCACACACTTTCTCATTTGTGATCATTGGTCTTCTTACTGCCATATTTCACTGGCTACGCCCAATCTCGTCTGATCTTGGAAGCAAAGCAGTGTAAAGCCGAATTAGTACCTAGATGGGAGACCACTAGGGAATATTGGGTACAGTAACTGGATATCCATTTTTCAACACAAAAAGCAGAAGTGTGGGTGAAACCTTTGACTCTCACCACCGTTTCCATCTTTCTATAGAAAAACCTACATCATATCTTGATCTCCAACTTCAAATAGTATCCTTCATTCATACCAGGAGAATCACTAACAGAAGGCGAGATATTATCAAAATTATCAACATTTTAAAAAATCAACAACGCCTACCATTATTAATTTCTGGTTATCGGACGATATTCCAGTTTAAATATTTTCACCTCAGGCTAGAATTGATTAATTTTCAGCATTATATTTTACTTTGCAAAAAGGGTTATATAACTGCACTCCAGAGGTGTTAATCTCTTTATTTGTTTTGTCTATGTATACCCATAATTTTATAAAAAGCTTATTAAAAGTTATATTTTAAATTATTTCATTATACAAAGCGTGCCCCAACACAGAGTCTCTCTTTCCTCTTTTTTTGTTATTCCATGTTTCATTGACTCTGGGAGCACCGCCAACTTCAGAGATTTGATATTCATTTTAAGGGAATTTCTAATTTCCTTTACTGTTGTTTTTTTCTAGGACAATATATAATCAAGCCTAATTTTCTTTGAAAGAAATTTTCTATACAGTCCTGTGCGGTACCAAACAAACCTACTTTGGACACCACCACTGTGACTGGACTGATGCAGCATAAGACACTACACTGGACTGAGCAGCACAAGATAGCACTGGAATCATCACCCCACTTTCCCTACCGCACAGACACTGAGGACGGAGACACGTCATCTCGAAATACTCTCCGAGACTGGAGTGAAAATGGCGGTGACACGCGGCTCCTTATATGGAATCCAAACCCCGCGAGAATCTGACATCGGGATGATGACGTTTTACCTCGTTCTGGTTTCTGAGTCAGGCGGGAAAACCCGAGCCGGGGCTCGGATCTGAGCTTGGGTAGTGAAGTCCGGTAGGGTTCGGTTCTCAGGGAACGGAACCCGCTCATTTCTAGTATTCTGTAGGTGGGAAATAGGAAAACTACGTAATTAGAATTCTAATAAACCTCCCCTAAGGAAATGAAAGGGGGGTTGACATAATGACATCATCACCGATGCGTGACTTGTGTTGCATGAACGATAACTCCAACACAGACAAATGGATAAAAATTTGGATTGCACATCCAGTGTGTAGAATTTAATAAATTTTTTCCTGTATCTGCTATGGCTGCTCCTCAGGTAACGCCAAGAACCATGGATTAATATTTACTTACATTAAGACATCTGAAATTTACAACTCTTTAGACTTACCACATTTTCAACAATCATTCATTGCTGCAACCATGAAAATCAGAAACTCCAGTGCGAAGAATGAGTAGAATAGCTAGTATATATAAATTGCTGAATTTTGCCTTTATAAATGTTGGGTTACACTATGTAGACAAAACTGGTTGGAACCCCCCCCCCCCCCCCCACACACACACACACACGCAAAATGGTGTGCTCCTGCAGCAGACACGGGTTAATGAAGGTATAAAACAGGCAGAGGAGCACTGGTTTGATTATTTACTAATGATATGGCTTGGAGGAAGGAGCTAACCAAGTTTGAAATGGGTATGATCGTAGGCTGCGAGATGTCATGTTGCAGGGCAATGCTTGACTGATATAGAGCAAATTCGGTAACTCTGATGGACTGGCCAGTCCAGAATCCACATATTAACCCCATTGAGAACCTCTGGGACGAATTGGAGTGATGGGTGCGTTCTAGCAGGGCCGGTTCGAGCCCTTTATGTGCCCCGGGCAGGACATAGGGGTGTAGCTTCATACAGGAGGCGTGGACAGTTATGCCCCCTGTACAGTAGTAGCGCCGCTAAAATGCTGAGCGGTGCGCGATGACGTCATCGCGCACCGCCCAGCAAAGGTCCTCTCCACGAAGGGAAACTAGACGCGTAGCATCTAGTTCCCTTCGTGGAGAGGACCTTTGCTGTGCGGTGCGCGATGACGTCATCGCGCACCAGACAGTAAAGGTCCTCTCCACGAAGGGAAACTAGACGCTACACGTCTAGTTCCCTTCACAGCGGGACGCAGTGGCAGCGGGACACAGCGGGCAGCGGGGGGCACAGCAGTGGCGGATCTTGCCATAGTGCGGCGCCCTCCGGAAGGCGGCGCCCCGGGCAAAAGTCCTGCTTGCCCGTGGCAAGATCCGCTACTGCGTTCTAGGCAGAGTCGACTTTCTTCAGTGCTACAGTTGGTCACTGTACTCAAGGCAAATAACAAAACATACCACCTGCTGCTGTCCAGGAAATTGTAGACTGTTTGACAAGAAGGGAGTTTGCAGTAATCACTGCACGTGGTGGACCTGCAAAGTACTGATGTCAATATAATCCCGTTGATCTATTTGCTGTCAGTGTCCAATCACTTTTGTCTACATAGTGTATGTTACTGCAAAGCCCAAGTTGAGGAAGCAGTAATACCAAGAACAACCTGTAGAGGGCACAGCTGCTAAACTATTACATACTGTATACAGGGGCGTAGCCAGAACTTTGTGGGCCCCATAGCAGCATTTTAAAGGGGCCTCTGTCCCAATGCTTCTAGTGAAACACCTTTTCACAGCAGTTGTTAATGTTATGCCCCATAAAAGTAACCTAGTGCATTTTCTGAACCAAAGTAGTGTCTTAGTTAATGTTATGCATCATAATAGTGCCCTAGTACCCCCAATTTACATTATGACATACATTTCATATTATGCCACGTTACAGTGCCCCAGTTCATATTATGCCCCACGGTAATGCCTCCACTTCATATTGTGCCACATTACAGTGCCCCAGTGCATATTATGCCACACTATAATGCCTCTACTGCATATTCTGCCACATTACAGTGCCCCAGTTCATATTATGCCCCACTGTAGTGCCTCTACTACATATTCTGCCACATTACAGTGCCCTAGTTCATATTATGTAAAATTATGACCTGCAGATCATTTTTTACCAAAATACAATGAGCAATTCCAGGGACATAACTAAATATATTGAGGGCCCAAATATATTGAGGGCCCCAAAGCAAAGTCTGAAAGGGGCCCCTATGTACCAGTCAATGGTGAAAATGTATATAATTCATGAAACTTTGACAGGGCAGGGGGGCCCCTCTAAGCTCTGGGCCCCATAGCAGCTGCACTCCCCGCACCTATGGTAGCTACGCCCTTGACTGTATAGTCACATTTGCAGTCCTTTTCAGAATATTCTCTTGTAGTGCTGTAGTTCCACTGTTATCTTCTTCTGATTACACCATGGCCCAAATCTTGCTAGGAAGATAATTAGATTCCTACAACACTTTGGTGAGGTTTCCGCCTAAAGCAAGCCATCGTTCTCATAGAGCACATTATACTCACAAGTACCTGGATGTCCCAAGTTGCTCAACTGCAACAAACAGGGAAATATTATCTCTAAATATTGCAGAGTAAATAAATTGGATGGAAACTAGTTGGAGTGAGACTGATAGAATGGTGCTCACTGGGTACTGATGTAAATACTGTAAGCCACAGACTAGATACACAACTAGGCAAGATATGGGAGCCAATATTAGTGCAGAGCATTACCAGGAATAATTTACGGTCACGGGTAGAAAACGGGCAAGGCAAGGTCAAAGAAACAATCCAAGGTCAGGGCAGGCAGCTAGCAAGGCAAGGTCAGATAAACAAGATAAAGGCAGGAGACAGAAGCAGGATACAGGGACAATCCAGGTCACATGAGAGGGAGGCTTAAAGAGTCTGGTGAACCAATAGGAGTGAGTATGGAGGTTCAGCTCTGAATCACATGATCAAAGGTCAAAGAGAAGTGAAGCCATTGCCTAGCAATGACCATAGAATCCGGTAGAGCAGCAACAACACCATCTAAATGACACCAACAACTGTTGTGTAGCAACCGACCCGCTTATTGTGGTGCTCCCATGCATCATAGCACGCATTATCATTTTGTCAATGATAAAAGAGCAGGAAAGTTCTAATTAGCTTTGTGATATACACTGTATGGTTCTTGCTTGATAATGTCCAATGCCTTCTCATGCTCTAGGTCAAAGGTCGTTCCTTATAAGCTATATCATTGTACCCGTGTGGCAAAAACAGGTATAGCTCTGTAACAGCCTGCAGTTCTCAAAAATGTAATTACCTGTCTCTTTGTAGTCAGGGCTTTATAGTTTGAATATCCTTTAACATCAGGATTTCTCTGCCAATTACTCTGTGTCCAAGATAGCAACTCCTGCCACACTGTACCTGTGCTATTGGGATGCTGTTAGCATCCCGGCAGTCAGTATGCTGGTGGTCATGTGACTGACACCAGAATCCCGACACCACTCAGAATCCAGGCGCTGAGACCAGTGGCGTAAGTTCGTCACAGTTGCCCGGAGGCAAGATAAATATTGTTGCCCCCCTATTTCCTATATTAAGATAAATATATGTATGTTTGTGTGCGTGTGTATGTGTGTGTGTGTGTGTGCGTGTGTGTGTGTGTGTGTGTGTATATGCAGTGTTCTGAAAAAAAATTATATACTGTATTTATACATTGAATTGTCTTTTATTTTAAATCACACATTTCTTAGCAGTCATACCCAGGATTAGAACCCATGACCTGTTACACTAACAGCAGACACTTTACTGATGGAGCTATTTGCTCCTGTAGAGGAAACATGAGAATTCTAACTATATGAAGTTACGTGTAATTGTCAGAGAAGTATCTTCATATAATTAAAATTCTAATATTTCCTATTCAGGAGCAAACAGCTTCATCAGTAAGGTGTCTGCTTCCAGTGTAATAGGTTGTGGTTTCTAATCTTGGGTGTGATACTAGTAAAATGTGTATATTCAGTATAATAAAGAGGGTGTGATTTGTAAGGTGCAGGGACCAGTGAGGAAGTCGGCCACTGAAAAGACAGCGACAGCTATCAATTAACTTAAATCAATGGTGTCACAGAATGGGAGGAGAGGTGCCCCCTTCAGAGCAGGAGCCTGGCGGCAGATGACTCCGTTGCCTCCCAGAGTTCTGCCTCTGGCTGAGACACTGACTGCCAACATCCGGAAAGTAAGTATCGGTGTGATCGTTAGGGCCCAGGGTTTAGTGTTAGGCACTAGGGGGGGATGTTAGTCCTAGCCGCTATCCCCTGAGTCTTATCTCTAGCCACCAACACAGCAGGTTAGGGTAGGTTGGAAGGGGGGGGTAAATAATTACCCCGTTCCCTGTTGGCATTCTAATTATCAGGATGCCGGTGTTGGACACGTGACCGCCCGCACCCTGACCCCTGGTATAATGTATCACACATGTTATCACAGTTAAAGAAAAAAACCTAAGCGCTTGGGTGAAAAACACTGCACTGAGATTGTCAGCAGCCTCCTGATAAAGGGAATTGCCAATCCCTTGCATTAACCACTGACCAACAAAATAACAGGTGGCGCTTGACAATCAAATGAATTTAAAAAACATTTATTTATATACAATAATTAAAGTTACAACACACTCCCGGGAGAAATGAAATAATAAGACAATTTCACAATAATAAAAACTTCACAATAGTAAAAAACTGTGCACTGTAAAGAAGCTTCTTGTTCAATTCCTCAGGGAGCTATTTATGATCTATGAACTTAAATGCACGTGTTTATAAAAATATATGTAGCTGAAGGATTAACACTATGTTTGATACACTGTAATACCAAACACATTTAAAGTATAGAATATATCTGTGAATGATATGTGTATTAATATGGTATCATGTCATAAGTCACTCACGTCCTGGTGTGCCATAAGGTGCTGAATACGTCACAGATCCAAAAGAATGGATAATTTCTTATGAAGGTGAATAAGTATGTTTCCTCCGCTGGGCAGGAGCCTGTGGTTTCCTTGCTCCCTGGTGTCGTCCCGCTGTGCTGACAGAGACCCACACCAGTGCCACAGCGTGTGAGGTGATGCTGCACCGTGGTGTGTGCCTGAAGTGGCCGTGCAGGTGGATTGTACTGCCTCCGATACCTCCGCACTTGCAGATAGGAGGCTGTGTAAGCTGGTTTTCCGGAGGTCACCGGTCTGCGCCCGGCGCAGACCGGTGACCTCCGGAAAACCAGCTTACACAGCCTCCTATCTGCAAGTGCGGAGGTATCGGAGGCAGTACAATCCACCTGCACGGCCACTTCAGGCACACACCACGGTGCAGCATCATCACACCTGCTCAGGCTCTGGTACGCGTCTTTAATAGAACAGCGAGACGACACCAGGGAACAAGGTCTACACAGGCTCCTGCCCAGTGCAGACCGGTGCACTCCGGAAAAATCAGAACCACAGCCCCCTGTCTGCAAGGGCGGAGGTACCGGAGGTTTACAGATTTACCTGCACGGCCTGTCCAGGCACACTCAACGGCGCAGCATCACCTCACACGCTGTGGCACTGGTGTGGGTCTCTGTCAGCACAGCGGGACGACACCAGGGAGCAAGGAAACCACAGGCTCCTGCCCAGCGGAGGAAACATACTTATTCACCTTCATAAGAAATTATCCATTCTTTTGGATCTGTGACGTATTCAGCACCTTATGGCACACCAGGACGTGAGTGACTTATGACATGATACCATATTAATACACATATCATTCACAGATATATTCTATACTTTAAATGTGTTTGGTATTACAGTGTATCAAACATAGTGTTAATCCTTCAGCTACATATATTTTTATAAACACGTGCATTTAAGTTCATAGATCATAAATAGCTCCCTGAGGAATTGAACAAGAAGCTTCTTTACAGTGCACAGTTTTTTACTATTGTGAAGTTTTTATTATTGTGAAATTGTCTTATTATTTCATTTCTCCCGGGAGTGTGTTGTAACTTTAATTATTGTATATAAATAAATGTTTTTTAAATTCATTTGATTGTCAAGCGCCACCTGTTATTTTGTTGGTCAATGTTATCACAGTTCTCCTAAATAATGGAGAATAGCCATGTTTGACTGTGAGTCTGGGATTGGCTTCTGAAATAATGCATTTACCAATTTGGCAGATGAAATCCGCATTACAGAAGCTGCCTATGTATCAGGTTCCTCTACTGCCGACTCTCATTAACACTATGCTGTTGCTCCACCTTACCTTTCATGCCACATATACTTTACAAGCATCAAGAGTTATAACTATTGAGAGTAGATGGCAGTAGCACTACATCTAACGTCATACAAATCTCTAAGACATGCAGTAATATTGAGATAAGGTCATGAGATTCACATAGCAATAAATAGTGTCTGGTGTTGCCGGTGTGCATCCATTACACATATTCAAAAAGTGAGTATGAGCCACCAGTCGACTTCAAATTTGGGCCCAGATTTATCAAGCCATGGAGAGTGATAATTTGCACAGTGATAAAATACCAATTAACCAGCTCCTACCTGCCATGTTACTGTTCTTGAAAAATGACAGGAGCTTATTGGTTGGTACTTTACCACCATGTAATTTATCACTCCAAGGCTTGATAAATTTGGGCCCGATATCTCATTCCAGTTTCGAAGTAGTATTAGATAACAGTGCCAGCACTTAATGGAAACAATTACTTGGCCCAGCTAAGCAATCTCAACATTCTTTAACTCATTGCTCTATAGACACAATGAAAGAAATAAGTTGTATTTAAAATATACTAAAATATATGTGTTGTATAAAGAAATATAGCAATAATTGTATAAGCATTCACTATCCACAGCACCTGTAGGTGATATCTGTCAGGCTTAATGGTAAGTCATTTCCAAGTTTGGCTAAAGACAGCAATAGCGCACATTATAAACTGGATAACATCTGAGTTATTCATCAGTGAGGAGTAGATAATGCATTCTTCTTTCCAAATGACAGTACTGTGGACTGGGCAAGGCCAAATAACATGGCAGTAAACTGGCATAGACACAAAAGAACATTACAGTAAGCTGGTATAGGCCAAATGATACTATACAAATGAACTAGTATAGTACAAAACATACCGCTATGTTGTCATCTGCCAAAAATGAACCCATAGGCTGTCTGTGAGAGTGTGATAGGGAATTTAGAATGCAAGCTCACTGGTTCAGGTAATCTGCACTAGGTTGAATAATGCTTCTCATTCGGTAACACTCTGAACACTGGGGGTAATTCCGAGTTGATCGCAGAATCAAATTTGTTAGCAGTTGGGCAAAACCATTTGCACTGCAGGTGTGGCAGATATAACATTTGCAGAGAGAGTTAGATTTGGGTGGGGTGTGTTCAAACTGAAATCTAAATTGCAGTGTAAAAATAAAGCAGCCAGTATTTACCCTGCACAGAAACAAAATAACCCACCCAAATCTAACTCTCTCTGCAAATGTTATATCTGCCCCCCCTGCAGTGCACATGGTTTTACCCAACTGCTAACAAATTTGCTGCTGCGATCAACTCGGAATTACCCCCACTGAGCAAAGGAGTAATACTAGGCTTAGACATGGTATGATACCTGGCAGTGGTAGCTATACTACCAGAGCCTAGAACACGTGAGACCTGGCATAGACAGGATGATTCAGTCTGTAACACACTAGGGACGTGTGCCTGCTAAGGCAGTTGAACGATTGATGACAGACAATTGTTAGCTGCTCTGCAAACAGGTATTTGCATGCAGAAGGCAATAGAATAACAGACTATGGGGGACATTTACTAAACAGTGATAAAAGTGGAGAAGTGAGCCAGTGGAGAAGTTACCCATAGCAACCAATCAGCTGCTCTGTATATTTTTATAGTATGCAAATTATAAATGTTACGTCAATGCTGATTGGTTGCCATGGGCAAATTCTCCACTGGCTCACTTCTCCACTTTTATCACTGCTTAGTAAATTTCCCCCTATAGCTGGAAGCAAAGGTAGAACTGCAGGTAGCAGACAGCACACTGGTGTATAGGGGAGCACTGATTATGAGACGGAGAACTAGTGCTGAATCCATATATACAGTATATGCCATGTACAGTATGTAACTCCCACCCCCTATTGCCTTCCATAGAGGGGAGCTGGTACTTCCTAGCCAGCTTGAGCTGCAGTGTTGTGTTGGGGGCACGTGACAGGAGCTTTCCTATCTGTGACTAGATAGGGATCCATGCTTGCGCTGTGTGCAAGATGGCTGATGGCATGAGGAGAGCGACTTTCAGGTAAAGCTGTGCATGTGGACAATGGGAAGCTGGTCAACACGTGACTGCTGATTATAGATGGGACATACTCTGACCATTACAGAGAGCCTCTGAGGCGGAGAATACAATATAAAGCTGTCACGTATGTGAAATACATGTATAACACCACTGACTGTGTTAAATACAAGATTCTATTATTTAGATAGGGAAAGTACTAGCCCCTAAGCTATCATTTCTTAGCTTGATATACTGTAGAGCACAAGCAATCTTAAGCATAGTGCTAACTGCACCAATTCACTGATATTTGACTGTATTTGTAGTAACATTCAACATACACTAACTGTGCAAGAATGAAAGATACTGCCAAAAATATTTTAAGTAATTTGCTAGTTGGCTGGTTGGACCACAGCAGAAGGGATCTATTAAGGAATTTAGGCTCAGATTTTCTAGATTAGTGGTGGCCAACGCGTGGCTCTTGAGCCACATGCGGCTCTTTCTTCATTCAAATGTGGCTCCCAACACTCAAAGTCACGTGACCACAAGAGATCTGTAAACCACTGCACTCTAGCCAGGCATGCAGCAGCACTACGTAGACTGAGAACTGAGGGAGCCATATACACATGGGGGAGCTGGCTGGAGTGACACAGGCGGGTGCTGGCTGGAGTGACACAGGCGGGTGCTGGCTGGAGTGACACAGGCGGGTGCTGGCTGGAGTGACACATGGGGGAACTGAAGTGTATTATGTGAATCTGGCTTTTCAATATATTTTATGCGGATCTGGCTTTTTCAATTATTTGATGTAGAAGTGGCTTTTTCATTGTATTTTATGTTGGATCTGGCTTTTTCAATATTAATTTTTATTATTTTGTGGGTAAACAAAGCAAAAGGGATAGGGGTACAGAAAAGAAAGGAAAGGGGGGGGGGGGAGGGTGAAGGGGGTACACATACCAATCGGCAAAATACAGAATTACAAAAAGAGTATTATACAAGACATTGTACAAAAGAAAAGCAATGCGAGGGTAAATCCGACCAACAGAACATACATACTAATATAATATCGAATATGTATTTTATACCAGGGGCGTGCCCTAGCAGGCACAAGGTCACACCCCATTTTTGCAAGTGCACCTTCAGCTCGAAGTCAGCTCTTTGATGTACCTAACAAGATTTCTTGGCTCTTTGTCTCTGACTGGTTGGCCACCCCTGTTCTAGATCATTTTCTAGAATGCAATAGAGAAATGATAGCTAAAATCAGATTGGTTGCTATGGGCAACACCGCCACTTGTCTGTTTTAGAAGCTTTAGTAAACCTACTGTACTTCAAATTTGACTATATAAGGAGTCTTAAGTTATAACCACAATAGTTCATCAACCCTTGCAAAAAAATTAAGTTACACAATCTGCAGACAAAGTTTACAAGCCCAGGTTTGCACCATACCAGTGTTCACTAAAGCAAAGCAGCCCTCCCTGTTAAGCTCTAGGACCCTCAAACCCATCCTGCTCCCTCACAGACCTAAACCAGGGAAAATTAAAATCTTAATATAAATGCACCAATAAGAAAATACCTGGCCAAAGTGTGTATGCTCTCTTAAAACGGATATTGTAGCATTTTATTTATATTCTAAATAAGGATTGTTAGTATAGTGTGATAGGAGGATATACATTTGTTAGGTTATAAAAATATGAATAGGAAAGAGAGTTAAGAACTTCAATAAGAGTTACTTTGTTTATGGTGTATAATGTATTGCAATAGAAACTTCTCTTTGAATGAAACAGAATGTAATTCTAAGCTGTGAACTAAGGTTTGCTAATCCAGTTTACCTCTATACTACAAGCTCCACAGTGTCTGTTAAAAAAAAAAAAAAACCTGTCTTCTGAAGGTGTGGGTTAATTAAATGCTATTGTGAAAGATTACCTTTGCCACTTTTGAAATTGAATATGTCGATTATATGTCTTTGTTGTGTAGAAAGTGGAGCATGCAACTTCACAGATGCCATGTTGCTACTCCTCCAGGGAAGCTTCATTCCCTTTACCAAGATTGCTGCCGAGGCTACTACTGAGAATGTGCGGAGCCATCTTGGGACTGTGTAAGAGTGCCACAGTGGTTGACAGTAGTGATTACCTTGTTTCCTACACTGCTACCCGGAATCTACATAAACTCACCCACTCACTGGGCTGTTTGTAGCTGTTTATATAGAAACTCTGCTAAATCCTCAAACTTGTACACTCATATTTCCAACTTGTTGACTGTATTTATCCTAGAGATGAGCGGGTTCGGTTCCTCGGAATCCGAACCCGCCCGAACTTCAGCTTTTTTTACACGGATCCGAGCGACTCGGATCTTCCCGCCTTGCTCGGTTAACCCGAGCGCGCCCGAACGTCATCATGACGCTGTCGGATTCTCGCGAGGCTCGGATTCTATCGCGAGACTCGGATTCTATATAAGGAGCCGCGCGTCGCCGCCATTTTCACACGTGCATTGAGATTGATAGGGAGAGGACGTGGCTGGCGTCCTCTCCATTTAGATTAGAAGAGAGAGAGTGAGATTGAGACAGAGACACTTGATTTACTGGAGCTTAGGAGTACTAGAGAGTGCAGAGTTTACTAGTGACTGACCACTGACCAGTGACCACCAGTGCAGTTTTATTTAATATAATCCGTTCTCTGCCTGAAAAAAACGATACACAGTGACTCAGTCACATACCATATCTGTGCTCAGCCCAGTGTGCTGCATCATCTATGTATAATATCTGACTGTGCTCACACAGCTTAATTGTGGGGGAGACTGGGGAGCAGTTATAGGTTATAGCAGGAGCCAGGAGTACATACATATTATTAAAATTAAACAGTGCACACTTTTGCTGCAGGCAGGAGTGCCACTGCCAGTGTGACTGACCAGTGACCTGACCACACTGACCACCAGTATAGTATACTATATTGTGATTGCCTGAAAAAGTTAAACACTCGTCGTGTGACTTGTGTGGTGTTTTTTTTTTAATTCTATAAAAAACTCATTCTGCTGACAGACAGTGTCCAGCAGGTCCGTCATTATATAATATATACCTGTCCGGCTGCAGTAGTGATATATATATATTTTTTATATCATTATTTATCATCCAGTCGCAGCAGACACAGTACGGTAGTTCACGGCTGTAGCTACCTCTGTGTCGGCACTCGGCAGTCCATCCATAATTGTATACCACCTACCCGTGGTTTTTTTTTTCTTTCTTCTTTATACATACTACATCTCATTATCATCCAGTCTATATTAGCAGCAGACACAGTACAGTACGGTAGTCCACGGCTGTAGCTACCTCTGTGTCGGCACTCGGCAGTCCATCCATAATTGTATACCACCTACCCGTGGTTTTTTTTTCTTTCTTTATACATACTACATCTCATTATCATCCAGTCTATATTAGCAGCAGACACAGTACAGTATGGTAGTCCATGGCTGTAGCTACCTCTGTGTCGGCACTCGGCAGTCCGTCCATAATTGTATACCACCTACCCGTGGTTTTTTTTTCTTTCTTCTTTATACATACATACTACATCTCATTATCAACCAGTCTATATTAGCAGCAGACACAGTACAGTACGGTAGTCCACGGCTGTAGCTACCTCTGTGTCGGCACTCGGCAGTCCGTCCATAATTGTATACCACCTACCCGTGGTTTTTTTTTCTTTCTTCTTTATACATACATACTACATCTCATTATCATCCAGTCTATATTAGCAGCAGACACAGTACAGTACGGTAGTCCACGGCTGTAGCTACCTCTGTGTCGGCACTCGGCAGTCCGTCCATAATTGTATACCACCTACCCGTGTTTTTTTTTTCTTTCTTCTTTATACATACTACATCTCATTATCATCCAATCTATATTAGCAGCAGACACAGTACAGTATGGTAGTCCACGGCTGTAGCTACCTCTGTGTCGGCACTCGGCAGTCCATCCATAATTGTATACCACCTACCCGTGGTTTTTTTTTCTTTCTTCTTTATACATACTACATCTCATTATCATCCAGTCTATATTAGCAGCAGACACAGTACAGTACGGTAGTCCACGGCTGTAGCTACCTCTGTGTCGGCACTCGGCAGTCCATCCATAATTGTATACCACCTACCCGTGGTTTTTTTTTCTTTCTTCTTTATACATACTACATCTCATTATCATCCAGTCTATATTAGCAGCAGACACAGTACAGTACGGTAGTCCACGGCTGTAGCTACCTCTGTGTCGGCACTCGGCAGTCCATCCATAATTGTATACCACCTACCCGTGGTTTTTTTTTCTTTCTTCTTTATACATACATACTACATCTCATTATCAACCAGTCTATATTAGCAGCAGACACAGTACAGTACGGTAGTCCACGGCTGTAGCTACCTCTGTGTCGGCACTCGGCAGTCCATCCATAATTGTATACCACCTACCTGTGGTTTTTTTTTCTTCTTCTTTATACATACTACATCTCATTATCATCCAGTCTATATTAGCAGCAGACACAGTACAGTATGGTAGTCCACGGCTGTAGCTACCTCTGTGTCGGCACTCGGCAGTCCATCCATAATTGTATACCACCTACCCGTGGTTTTTTTTTCTTTCTTCTTTATACATACATACTACATCTCATTATCATCCAGTCTATATTAGCAGCAGACACAGTACAGTACGGTAGTCCACGGCTGTAGCTACCTCTGTGTCGGCACTCGGCAGTCCGTCCATAATTGTATACCACCTACCCGTGTTTTTTTTTTCTTTCTTCATTATACATACTACATCTCATTATCAACCAGTCTATATTAGCAGCAGACACAGTACAGTACGGTAGTCCACGGCTGTAGCTACCTCTGTGTCGGCACTCGGCAGTCCATCCATAATTGTATACCACCTACCCGTGTTTTTTTTTTCTTTCTTCTTTATACATACATACTACATCTCATTATCAACCAGTCTATATTAGCAGCAGACACAGTACAGTACGGTAGTCCACGGCTGTAGCTACCTCTGTGTCGGCACTCGGCAGTCCATCCATAATTGTATACCACCTACCCGTGGTTTTTTTTTCTTTCTTCTTTATACATACATACTACATCTCATTATCATCCAGTCTATATTAGCAGCAGACACAGTACAGTACAATAGTCCACGGCTGTAGCTACCTCTGTGTCGGCACTCGGCAGTCCATTCATAATTGTATACTAGTATCCATCCATCTCCATTGTTTACCTGAGGTGCCTTTTAGTTGTGCCTATTAAAATATGGAGAACAAAAATGTTGAGGTTCCAAAATTAGGGAAAGATCAAAATCCACTTCCACCTCGTGCTGAAGCTGCTGCCACTAGTCATGGCCGAGACGATGAAATGCCAGCAACGTCGTCTGCCAAGGCCGATGCCCAATGTCATAGTACAGAGCATGTCAAATCCAAAACACCAAATATCAGTAAAAAAAGGACTCCAAAACCTAAAATAAAATTGTCGGAGGAGAAGCGTAAACTTGCCAATATGCCATTTACCACACGGAGTGGCAAGGAACGGCTGAGGCCCTGGCCTATGTTCATGGCTAGTGGTTCAGCTTCACATGAGGATGGAGGCACTCAGCCTCTCGCTAGAAAAATGAAAAGACTCAAGCTGGCAAAAGCAGTAGCACCGCAAAGAACTGTGCGTTCTTCGAAATCCCAAATCCACAAGGAGAGTCCAATTGTGTCGGTTGCGATGCCTGACCTTCCCAACACTGGACGTGAAGAGCATGCGCCTTCCACCATTTGCACGCCCCCTGCAAGTTCTGGAAGGAGCACCCGCAGTCCAGTTCCTGATAGTCAGATTGAAGATGTCAGTGTTGAAGTACACCAGGATGAGGAGGATATGGGTGTTGCTGGCGCTGGGGAGGAAATTGACCAGGAGGATTCTGATGGTGAGGTGGTTTGTTTAAGTCAGGCACCCGGGGAGACACCTGTTGTCCGTGGGAGGAATATGGCCGTTGACATGCCAGGTGAAAATACCAAAAAAATCAGCTCTTCGGTGTGGAACTATTTCAACAGAAATGCGGACAACAGGTGTCAAGCCGTGTGTTCCCTTTGTCAAGCTGTAATAAGTAGGGGTAAGGACGTTAACCACCTCGGAACATCCTCCCTTATACGTCACCTGCAGCGCATTCATAATAAGTCAGTGACAAGTTCAAAAACTTTGGGTGACAGCGGAAGCAGTCCACTGACCAGTAAATCCCTTCCTCTTGTAACCAAGCTCACGCAAACCACCCCACCAACTCCCTCAGTGTCAATTTCCTCCTTCCCCAGGAATGCCAATAGTCCTGCAGGCCATGTCACTGGCAATTCTGACGAGTCCTCTCCTGCCTGGGATTCCTCAGATGCATCCTTGCGTGTAACGCCTACTGCTGCTGGCGCTGCTGTTGTTGCTGCTGGGAGTCGATGGTCATCCCAGAGGGGAAGTCGTAAGACCACTTTTACTACTTCCACCAAGCAATTGACTGTCCAACAGTCCTTTGCGAGGAAGATGAAATATCACAGCAGTCATCCTACAGCAAAGCGGATAACTGAGGCCTTGGCATCCTGGGTGGTGAGAAACGTGGTTCCGGTATCCATCATTACTGCAGAGCCAACTAGAGACTTGTTGGAGGTACTGTGTCCCCGGTACCAAATACCATCTAGGTTCCATTTCTCTAGGCAGGCGATACCGAAAATGTACACAGACCTCAGAAAAAGAGTCACCAGTGTCCTAAAAAATGCAGCTGTACCCAATGTCCACTTAACCACGGACATGTGGACAAGTGGAGCAGGGCAGGGTCAGGACTATATGACTGTGACAGCCCACTGGGTAGATGTATGGACTCCCGCCGCAAGAACAGCAGCGGCGGCACCAGTAGCAGCATCTCGCAAACGCCAACTCTTTCCTAGGCAGGCTACGCTTTGTATCACCGGTTTCCAGAATACGCACACAGCTGAAAACCTCTTACGGCAACTGAGGAAGATCATCGCGGAATGGCTTGCCCCAATTGGACTCTCCTGTGGATTTGTGGCATCGGACAACGCCAGCAATATTGTGTGTGCATTAAATATGGGCAAATTCCAGCACGTCCCATGTTTTGCACATACCTTGAATTTGGTGGTGCAGAATTTTTTAAAAAACGACAGGGGCGTGCAAGAGATGCTGTCGGTGGCCAGAAGAATTGCGGGACACTTTCGGCGTACAGGCACCACGTACAGAAGACTGGAGCACCACCAAAAACTACTGAACCTGCCCTGCCATCATCTGAAGCAAGAAGTGGTAACGAGGTGGAATTCAACCCTCTATATGCTTCAGAGGTTGGAGGAGCAGCAAAAGGCCATTCAAGCCTATACAATTGAGCACGATATAGGAGGTGGAATGCACCTGTCTCAAGCGCAGTGGAGAATGATTTCAACGTTGTGCAAGGTTCTGATGCCCTTTGAACTTGCCACACGTGAAGTCAGTTCAGACACTGCCAGCCTGAGTCAGGTCATTCCCCTCATCAGGCTTTTGCAGAAGAAGCTGGAGACATTGAAGGAGGAGCTAACACGGAGCGATTCCGCTAGGCATGTGGGACTTGTGGATGGAGCCCTTAATTCGCTTAACAAGGATTCACGGGTGGTCAATCTGTTGAAATCAGAGCACTACATTTTGGCCACCATGCTCGATCCTAGATTTAAAGCCTACCTTGGATCTCTCTTTCCGGCAGACACAAGTCTGCTGGGGTTGAAAGAACTGCTGGTGAGAAAATTGTCAAGTCAAGCGGAACGCGACCTGTCAACATCTCCTCCTTCACATTCTCCCGCAACTGGGGGTGCGAGGAAAAGGCTCAGAATTCCGAGCCCACCCGCTGGCGGTGATGCAGGGCAGTCTGGAGCGACTGCTGATGCTGACATCTGGTCCGGACTGAAGGACCTGACAACGATTACGGACATGTCGTCTACTGTCACTGCATATGATTCTCTCAACATTGAAAGAATGGTGGAGGATTATATGAGTGACCGCATCCAAGTAGGCACGTCACACAGTCCGTACTTATACTGGCAGGAAAAAGAGGCAATTTGGAGGCCCTTGCACAAACTGGCTTTATTCTACCTAAGTTGCCCTCCCACAAGTGTGTACTCCGAAAGAGTGTTTAGTGCCGCCGCTCACCTTGTCAGCAATCGGCGTACGAGGTTACATCCAGAAAATGTGGAGAAGATGATGTTCATTAAAATTAATTATAATCAATTCCTCCGCGGAGACATTGACCAGCAGCAATTGCCTCCACAAAGTACACAGGGAGCTGAGATGGTGGATTCCAGTGGGGACGAATTGATAATCTGTGAGGAGGGGGATGTACACGGTGATATATCGGAGGATGATGATGAGGTGGACATCTTGCCTCTGTAGAGCCAGTTTGTGCAAGGAGAGATTAATTGCTTCTTTTTTGGGGGGGGGTCCAAACCAACCCGTCATATCAGTCACAGTCGTGTGGCAGACCCTGTCACTGAAATGATGGGTTGGTTAAAGTGTGCATGTCCTGTTTTGTTTATACAACATAAGGGTGGGTGGGAGGGCCCAAGGACAATTCCATCTTGCACCTCTTTTTTATTTTCTTTTTCTTTGCGTCATGTGCTGTTTGGGGAGGGTTTTTTGGAAGGGCCATCCTGCGTGACACTGCAGTGCCACTCCTAGATGGGCCCGGTGTTTGTGTCGGCCACTAGGGTCGCTTATCTTACTCACACAGTCAGCTACCTCATTGCGCCTCTTTTTTTCTTTGCGTCATGTGCTGTTTGGGGAGGGTTTTTTGGAAGGGACATCCTGCGTGACACTGCAGTGCCACTCCTAGATGGGCCCGGTGTTTGTGTCGGCCACTAGGGTCGCTTATCTTACTCACACAGTCAGCTACCTCATTGCGCCTCTTTTTTTCTTTGCGTCATGTGCTGTTTGGGGAGGGTTTTTTGGAAGGGCCATCCTGCGTGACACTGCAGTGCCACTCCTAGATGGGCCCGGTGTTTGTGTCGGCCACTAGGGTCGCTTATCTTACTCACACAGTCAGCTACCTCATTGCGCCTCTTTTTTTCTTTGTGTCATGTGCTGTTTGGGGAGGGTTTTTTGGAAGGGCCATCCTGCGTGACACTGCAGTGCCACTCCTAGATGGGCCCGGTGTTTGTGTCGGCCACTAGGGTCGCTTATCTTACTCACACAGTCAGCTACCTCAATGCGCCTCTTTTTTTCTTTGCGTCATGTGCTGTTTGGGGAGGGTTTTTTGGAAGGGCCATCCTGCGTGACACTGCAGTGCCACTCCTAGATGGGCCCGGTGTTTGTGTCGGCCACTAGGGTCGCTTATCTTACTCACACAGTCAGCTACCTCATTGCGCCTCTTTTTTTCTTTGCGTCATGTGCTGTTTGGGGAGGGTTTTTTGGAAGGGCCATCCTGCGTGACACTGCAGTGCCACTCCTAGATGGGCCCGGTGTTTGTGTCGGCCACTAGGGTCGCTTATCTTACTCACACAGTCAGCTACCTCATTGCGCCTCTTTTTTTCTTTGCGTCATGTGCTGTTTGGGGAGGGTTTTTTGGAAGGGACATCCTGCGTGACACTGCAGTGCCACTCCTAGATGGGCCCGGTGTTTGTGTCGGCCACTAGGGTCGCTAATCTTACTCACACAGCTACCTCATTGCGCCTCTTTTTTTCTTTGCATCATGTGCTGTTTGGGGAGGGTTTTTTGGAAGGGACATCCTGCGTGACACTGCAGTGCCACTCCTAGATGGGCCCAGTGTTTGTGTCGGCCACTAGGGTCGCTTATCTTACTCACACAGCGACCTCGGTGCAAATTTTAGGACTAAAAATAATATTGTGAGGTGTGAGGTATTCAGAATAGACTGAAAATGAGTGGAAATTATGGTTTTTGAGGTTAATAATACTTTGGGATCAAAATGACCCCCAAATTCTATGATTTAAGCTGTTTTTTAGGGTTTTTTGAAAAAAACACCCGAATCCAAAACACACCCGAATCCGACAAAAAAAATTCGGTGAGGTTTTGCCAAAACGCGGTCGAACCCAAAACACGGCCGCGGAACCGAACCCAAAACCAAAACACAAAACCCGAAAAATTTCAGGCGCTCATCTCTAATTTATCCATGAGATAATTTTCCTTCAAATAAAGACATTTGTATATAAAAAAAAGTATAATTATTTGTATCCAGGATGATTCTCCTTACCCCTCGGGTGGACTGAGAAGATAGAGTGAACTCAACATCGCAGAGGAACTCCTACCTACTAAGTAGGTGAACAATTCTTATGGCACTTTTACACCACCTGTCAGGGTATTACGATATAAGTATTAGCCATGTTTACTTATCTGTAGCTCCCTTGGCTCAGAGATTCTTTTTCAGATCTCCCCCTCAGGGAACTTGCTTGTCTGCTTCCATCAAAGGGTAACCTCTCCAGCAGGCTCTATCCAGCTCTCTAAGTAGCACACATAGGGCCAGATGTACTAAGCCTCGAAAAGTGATAAAGTGGAGAGTGATGAACTATAACCAACCAGTCTGTAATGGCAGTTTGGAGCTAATTTGCTGGTACTTTATCTCTATCCACTTTATCACATTTTAAGGCTTTGTACTTCTGCCCCAGGATCTCCCAACTGCCTGTTCCCCTTGTAGCATACAGGTTCTCCCGGTTGCCAGCAATCTCCTTACCACTCTGTGATTAATAGCCATCTACTCTGGGCCTCCCTTCTGTGACACAGTGTCTCTTGTGCCTCTCTCGGTTCCTTTTTGGAGAGATGGTGCCTCCTCTTCAGCTTTACTTCACATGACCACGTTTAGGACTGCAGGGGACCCCTAGAGCTGGGGGGAACATCTGGGCCAGGGATAGTGAGAGATAACCTGTCTTATAAATAGGAACGTTATCCTAATATTAAACAACTCATTACACATTGGGAATATATGTTTTGTCACTCAGATAGAACTGAGAAAATTAAAAACTATTGGTTTTGAACTGTTTTTCTTTTGAAGGTATAATCATTAGTAGGGACAGTGGCATCATTGGTAGTAGGGACACCCGGTGCGGGAGGGCATATTAAGTGCATGGCGAAGCCGAGCGCCAGCAAAAAGGGGGCATGGTCTCATGGATAGAGGCGTGACCTCTTGGATAGGGGCATGGCTTAACACATAGGGAGTGTGGCATCACGGTACGGACCTCCATCTAATGACTCTGGGGGTCACCGAGATGTGGGCAGCAGCAAAGTAATGTTACAGTGCAGTACCCTGCTCGTGTCACTTGACAGCAGACAGCACTTTGGTGTCACCCCTCAGCGGACCCCCGTTGTGACGCCATTGGCCAGGGATTACCCATCAAGTGGAAGCACAAGAGCAACCTGCTTAATGGTCGGAGCCCGAGACCTTTTAGTTCTGAATGCTCACATAGGGGCAGCTTAGACCCCAGAAGCTTTGTGTGTTTGGACAGTGTGAAATTAAGCATAGATGCTTTTTTTTTTTTAACACTCCTGATACCAGCTGAGACTCAAATGTCAGGGCACTTAAAAAAATATATATACTTATCAAAAAACAAAAGGCCTGGATCAGATATGTACTGAATGACAGGCTGCCCACGTTTTGGGGCAGAGGGTGGTCTTGCAGGCCAGGGTCTGAGTTTTCGGACACAGATTCCCTGGCCCCGGCTGAGCAGCTCCATCACAGATAGTCTTTTCCTACAGATGTCTCCTGATGCATCCCCGTTTTTAAAAAACTAAAGAAGCAGGAGCAATGCTTCTTCATCAAGGCAGCGAATCGGAGCTCAAACTCCTCAGTGTTGAAAGTGGAGTGTGCTACTGCACACACTGCATATTGCTGCTCCTCCAGGGAGCTTCATTCCCTGTACCAAGATGGCTGCCGAGGCAACTCCTCAGAAATGTGCAGAGTTATCTTGAGACTGTGTGAGAGTCAACAGTGGAAGATAGCAGTCTTCCAATGTGACCTCTGATTATATATCCAGCATTCTGTACCTATACCTGCTACCTACTGTACATATACTCACTTGCTTGTGAGCTGTATGACACCTCACTCCACTCCATCTCACAGTGTGTATAACAGTGAGTACATCTGTCAGCTGATCAGTAAAACCAGTCCACTGGATAAATAACTGGGCTGTTGGTAGTTGTAAGGCCTCTACTGACTCTGTGGCATCCTATAGCCTGTATCAACATATTACCAACACAAGTAAGGTCCCTAAAAGACTGTTAGTGCCACTTAAGCAGTAGTCTACTTGGGCAATGCAATAAATCAAGTTACTTTGCTCCTGGAACAAACCATGTTCTAATGCAACCAGGGTGCAAATTAATGTATTACTGTATTTTTGCATGCAGAGTAAATACTGGCTGCTTTTGCCTGTAGCCTACAAATGCTGGACAGCTTTAATTTGACACTGCAATTTACCCTGCACATTTATTACATGGTTTGGCCAATTTATGCAGGTCCTGATTCAGAGGCTGACACAGTACTGATTTTTGTGCAGTTGAGAGAATATTTGCTACTGCGCATGCACAAACAGTCTAGTAGACCCTTACTGTGCATGTACTACGCACCAATGTGTGCGATTGCATATAAAGTTGCATACGACATCACTATAGCTTGAGATGGCTTCTGCAAGTCATGGCCAGTTCAGGGTGGGGACTGGGAGGTGAACTAAAGTATTCGCAAAAAGAGGAGGTGTCATGAGCATGTTTCAGCATGCGGCGGCAATCTTTCACAGTGCTGCAGTCACAATGGCCATACAAATGTTAGGAATGCATTAGTGCGTACGCACCCGTGACTATTCGTGCAAGCACATCCCAACCAAGGACCTATCTGTATCGTTACAGGGGAGGCTTTGCAGCAGATAGGGGCTATTTGAGGAGTCGATGTTGCGACCGATGGTGGAGTAATCGAATCCATCAGCGCACCTGAGCATTGCTCAGATATGCAAGGTGGGCATTGCAGGTTTTGCTAAGTCCACCGCACAATGGGTAGGCTTAAACTGGCATTTACATATTTTTGCACTGTGGGATATATTTACTAAGAATCGTGTTTCTGCCGATTTCCGTCGTAATTAAACTCGAATGACATCGGCCGTGCAAAATTGCAACTTTTTGTATTTGTAATCGGTAATTTACTAAGCTACCGTGTTTCTCTAATTCGGATTTTCCGATGTCGATGTAATTCGTATTTCTGTTGTGTGTTTTCCGGCCGTATGTGTTTGTGTCCGGCTGTACATGGATGTTTGGATGCCTGATTCGTACTTTTTAAGTGCGGCAGTCTTTTCAGGACAGTGCGGCCGCATTTTAACATTTACTTTTGATTTTGAAGGTGATGCATGATTGGTTGTGTAGAATATGAGGGAGTGTCAAAGCCGCAGTTTAGTTAGCGGAGAGGAGAGAGATTGAGGAGAGAGTCTGAGGAGTTGGTGAGTGATTTGTTGGTCTATATTTCGAGTTCTGATTGTTGTATTGTGTTTGAAAGTTGTCTAGTCTATATTGTTGTCTTGCTAGTTATCAGTGTGTCATTTTTATTGTCAGTGTTTTTTTCATTTAAGTCTCTTGTCAGTGTTTGTGTGTGTGTGTGTGTGTGTGTGTGTGTGTGTGTGTGTGTGTGTGTGTGTGTGTGTTCTGTGTCGAGGAGGAGTGTGTTTTGTTAGTCTTTATTTTTTAGTGTTCTGTGTTGTTTGTCTTCAGTATGTCTCATGCAGAGGTTAGTGAGGTGAAGTAGGTTAGTGAGGGAGGTTAGGTGGAGGAGGTTGGTGAGGTAGGTGAAGTGGAGGAGGTTAGTGAGGAGGGAGAGGGGGAGGAGGTGGCAGAGGATGCGCCCGAGTCCTCTAGTGAAAGTGATGTGGCTCTGCAGCCACGCACCAGGACCAAGTCAGGCTGCAATGTTAAGTTCACTTTTGCTGAAAATGAGGCCCTGGTGCGGATGATTGCCTCATGTAACTTTTTGGGCCACAGGCTGCCACGGTATCCTCCCATAAGAAATCAGCCATCTGGAAGAAGGAGGTTGATGCTGTTAATAGTGAGGCGAACCGAGGACACATGTAGAAAGAGGTTCTATGATATCAAATGGCGTGTGAAAGCCAAAATGGCCATGGAGGCCAAGTCTGCACGCCAAACAGGAGGTGGCCGTCCTTGTGTGGCCTCTTATTTGGATTATGAGGTGCCCCTGCAGAACCTGATTCCTCCGGAAGTCTTGAGGGGGACTTATGTCCAGGACTCTAATCGGCCCAACCAGGCTGGTAAGTTGTGTTTTTGTTTAAACCACTATTATGATGTTCTTTTGTTGTTATGTAAAATAATTAGGTTTGTGGTGTTTGAAAAAAATTATGTATTGGCCTTTAATAAGGAGACATGTTTTTTAGTAGTCAATTTGACATTGTGCATGCTGACAACCTTTTTTTTTTTTTTTGGGGGGGTTGTCTTTTTTATGTTTTTGTTGTGAAACTGAATTTTTCTTCATGCTTTTTGTGGTTGCATCATGAACACCTTTTATTTATTGGGGGGGGGGGGGGTATTTTGGTTCAAAAATTAAGCAACCATACTGTCTTTTCATCTGCATTGTATTTTTCCAAATGCAAGAGTGTTTTTTTTGGGTAATGTATGGTTAGTTGCAGTATGTGTTATATTTTGGTAGATAGTATGTGCACAGTTTTGGTAATGTATTTACTAAAAATGTTATGGTAATACGAATATACATCATTAATTAATTAATTAATTAATGAGTAGAAATATATATATTATTGTTTTTTTAAATAATTATATTAATTGCATCATATTCATTTGCAGTTTCCAAAAAGTCACACACAGCCTCTGGCCCAGTCTCCACTCCGACTGATGCTGATGATGCTGATGATGCTGGTAAGAACATTAGCATTGGGTGTGTTTTTACATCAATTTGGCAACAATATTATTTTTTTTTTCTTTAGGCCCATCCACACACGTGTTGCCACCATGGAAACGCAGTCTGGGTGTGTCTTCCTGGACAGTACACATCACACCACCACGTCGAAGCATGTCGGAGGTATCAGCCGCCCCACTGATGCAACTCCTCGACAGTAACATAACATAGTAATAATATAGTATCTAAGGTTGAAAAAAGACAATTTGTCCATCAAGTTCAACCTATTTGTGGTCTCCTATGCAGGATTATTTTGGTCTAAATTTTGTCTGATGCTGATGTCAGCCATTGTGTTTTATTCCTCTTTTCATAGTAACTATAGTGCGCGACTATGCACCATAACCCTGGATATCCTTATCCATTAGGAATTTATCTAACCCATTCTTAAAGGTGTTGACTGAGTCCGCCGTTACTACTCTCTCAGGCAGGGAATTCCAAACACATATGGTCCTTACTGTGAAAAAACCTTTACGCCGCATTGTGCAGAATCTCCTCTCCTCTAACCTAAGCGAGTGTCCACGTGTCCTCTGTGCTGATCTTACCAAAAACAGTTCCCGCGCAAGCTCTGTGTATTGTCCCCTTATATATTTGTAGATGTTGATCATGTCCCCTCTTAGTCTCCTCTTTTCCAGTGTAAACATGCCTAGTCTTGCAAGCCTTTCCTCGTATTCCAGCATCTCAATGCCCTTACTTAGTTTGGTCGCCCGCCTCTGAACCTTTTCTAGCTCCAGAATATCCTTTTTGTAGTATGGTGCCCAAAATTGCACACAGTATTCAAGATGTGGCCTCACTAGTGATTTATTTAATGAGAGTATAACACTCTCGTCCCTTGCATCAGTTCCCCATTTTATGCATGCTAATATCTTATTAGCCTTCTTTGCTGCAATCCTACTTTTGGTACTGCTGCTTAGTTTGCTATCTATGAGGACACCTAAGTCCTTTTCCAGTACAGAATCCCCTAAGGTTACCCCATTTAGTATGTAGGTGTAATTTTTGTTCTTGCTACCATAGTGCATTACTTTACACTTGTCTGTATTGAAGCACAGTCTCCATTTGGCTGTCCATGCTTCTAATTTAACTAAGTCATTCTGAATAGACTCAGCATCCCCGTCCGTATTTATAACCTTACACAATTTGGTATCGTCTGCAAAAATTGACATGATACTCTCTAGACCTTCTGTTAGGTCATTGATGAAAATGTTGAACAATAGTGGTCCTAGTACAGACCCTTGTGGCACACTACTTAGCACTTCAGTCCAATTTGAAAATGATCCATTAACCACAATGCGCTTATTATCTAACCAATTTTTGACCCAAGTGCATATTGTGCTCCCTAGCCCTATTTCTTGTAGCTTATAGATAAGTCACATGTGTGAGACAGTGTTAAAAGCTTTGGCAAAGTCTAAAAAGATTACATCCACCTCCTTACCCTGATCAAGGTTCGCACTTACTGTTTCATAAAAGCCAAGTAAGTTGGTTTGACATGATCTGTCCTTCACAAATCCATGTTGATACCTATTAATTACCTTATTGACTTCAAGGAACTTCTGAATACTATCCCTTAGAATACCTTCCAATACTTTCCCCACTATAGATGCAAGACTAACTGGTCTATAATTACCCGGTTCAGCTTTACTTCCCTTTTTGAATATTGGCACTACTTCCACTATACGCCAGTCTTTGGGAACCATACCTGATATAACAATCTTTAAAGATCAAAAATAGCGGTCTTGCAAGTTCAGAGTGAGGCTTCATTAGAACCCTTGGGTGAATTCCATCGGGACCCGGTGACTTATTAATCTTTAAATAGTCCGCAGCCATTGTCCCCGCAATCACCACACCTGCCTGTGGAGTTTTAAAACACAACACAAAAATGTCACATACTTTCAGACACACACTTTACCATTGTCCAAATTCTTCAAAGATGCCTTTTCTATTTAAGATGGCTTATTGCTCATACCAACCAAACACATTCCACTCAACATTTATGTTAGTCCTTATAGTCCAAACATCTTGGAATGTGTTTGGAATGTATGTGCAACAGGCCTGCTTAAAATGAACACACATCTTAGTTAAATCTCCCCTTTGTACTGTCACAGTTTAAGGCAGCAGTTTACGAACAAAGTGGTGATGCAAATAATGCACCCCAAACAAACTCATCATTATGTATTTTAATTACTTAATGTGAAAGAATTGATGGGCCTATGTTAGTCATAGCCAGCAAACAAAAGGACATTTTTTTTGATAAACTATCGATCCCAAAAAAAACCATAGAGAAAAGAATGTGAATACAAACAACATCCAGTAAATAAAAATTCTGTAAATTAATATTTGTAGGCCGAGGGAACAAAACACATTGAATATTCTAGATTAGATAATAAGCTTACACTTTCATGCAACTGGTCTTTCATTTCAGGGGATCCCATTCTTCAGCCAATTCCACCAGCCCTAGTGCCAAAACCTGACAATGGAGATACATACACATTACACCTACACCTCACAGCAATACCACCACCTGACCCAAGCCCCACACATTTGTCTACTCCGCCCAGGCAAATGACACCACAACCGGCCGTAAGCCCAATCACAACACAACCAGAGTCTCCGGAACAGGCTTTCTGGGACAGCTGGACCACTCAGCAAAGCAATAATCTAGAGTGCTTGCGTAGGCAAACACAATTAATCGCTAGTCTGGCCCATCACATACCAAGATTATGTAGAAGCAACAGTCGGCAAATCACTGAACTCACCAGAATGGCTAACACCATGGAATTACTGAGGGCAGACAATAATAGGATGCTAGACACTTATTAAAGAATCCTGGATGAAAATCACAGGCTCCACCAATCATACCTGCAATTATTAACTGCCACAAAAACAACAAAAGAGAGCATGGTCCGAATAATGGAAAGCCACACGACGGCCACTAGAGACTTGAATGTCACTCTAACTGCACTAACCCAGCATCTCAGGCATCAATCAGAGCAAACAAGTACCAGCTCAACAGCCACAGCCAACCTTAGTGTCACCTGTCACCTCACCACCAAGACGTTCTGGCCGAACATGACCAGACACAAGCGGCAAAGGCCCATCCACATCCAGAGGAAGACCTGCAAAATAATTACAAAGAATCATGTATTTTAATTGGAAAATTATAATAGTATGCAACTACCATTATACATGTTTTTGGCCAAATTAAGGCCATGGTTTATTATTTGCTTCTCAAAAACTAAAACCAAGGCAAAAAAAAACCTGGTGTCTGTCAATTATTTCTAGAATAAATATAGTACAGCTGTTTAAGTAGTTAATATGCATGGTGACATTCAAGCAACATATCTTACACATGCGGCAGTGCTTAAGTATTGATATAGAGAAGAGTGTCCTTAATAACAGTTTTAATTTTTTTTTACAATTTCCTTAGGGAGATGTGAAAGCATGAGCAAACACCAATTAAGCACAAATCAACATACAATAGTGTGGTACTATAATGTTTAACACAAATGTGCTTTCAATTTTTAACATTATAAAGGTATACTGCACACTGACAAAAGTGTTTTGTTTAAAACCTAACAAAAACACACAAAAAAACATAATCACTTTCTTCACAACCATACATTATAACACTTACCTTAGTAACTGGCCAGTTCTATTTTAAATGTCTTCATTTCTGCAAATCGAGGCCTTTTGCGGCCGAATTGAGAGTATTTCCGACCGCATTCATAAATAGGAATCCTTGGTAAATTACCGTGTTCTTTTAAATAACAGGTGCATTTGATCGTTGGTGTATTCATTCGTATTTGTGAAGATGGGCGTGAAAAAAATTACAAATGCCCCAAACATTGTTGAGTTTATTGTTTAGTAAATTACCGAGATGCCACTTAGAAAAAAAATCCCAACTCAAATTAATTCGAATGAAATCGGGACCTTAGTTAATATACCGCATTATTTCCGGGTCTTATTCAGAGGTGCACAAAGTTACTAGTTTTGTTTGCTTTGCTTCCAACTCAGAATCAGCCTCAGCATCTGAGAGCCCCCCTTTATACAGTATCTGGAATATTTATAATGAGTTCTAGTCAAGCTCTGCAATGTTATCTCATCAGTAGTCTGAGGATAGTTATCAAAATCAGCAGGAACTGTGCTATCTGGAGACATCTCTAAATATGGAGGCTTATTACTCATTCCGGCTGACACTGTCCTGCAGAAGGAACATGCAGTATACTGTTATACTATACGTCAGCTTCTCTTGTTCTAATGAGGCTCAGTAAGGTTACAATGGCACCGATGACTTGTATCAACAGGACAGGACATCTGCTAATTGTGAAATATTAATTTATCATATCAGTGACTTAGATAATACCGCCTTATAATCCCTTACAAGGTCTTTTCCATACAGGGGCTAATTGTGAGTCCTTGCGGATAACAGCTTACTGCACATGTGGGAAGAAAGAAATCGGTAATTCTGCTTGTGACAAATCAGTTGTAAGCACGCGGACGGAGTACGATAGTGTGTACGGATTGCTCTGTCTTTTCGAATGACCAAACTGTCCATGAAATAGATGATATGGGCGGTAACAGGGTGGCAACAATGCACGTCTCAATAGTAAATATGACAGCTCTAGATGGAAAAAAACAATGGGCTGGATAGGCTTCCACATACAGTCTTGCTGTCGTGGATTCTTGGGTGTCACGGTTCAGGGGAAATTCCCCTGTGTGTGTGTCTAATGCTGGGAGCACGCAAGCACCACAGAATAGAGTGAGCTGAAGACTTTATTGAATACACAAGGGGTAGTAAAAGGTAGAACAGGTTTTAAGCAGTTAGTACGGGTGTGATATGCTTTACCGGCATTCGGGATGGTGACAGTTATAAGACTGACTGCAGCATCCCAATGGAGAGTATCCCGACAGGGGCTAGGTATATATATCTACTCTTTTCCAATACCCCCCTAACCCTAACCCTCAGTTCCCGCAGCCTAATCCTAAAACCCCACAGCTTAACCCTAACCCTCCCTGGTAGTGCCCAAACCTAACCTCACCTCCCGTAGCTTAACCCTAACCCTCCCTGGTGGTGTCCAAACCTAACCTCACCTCCCGCAGCTTAACCCTAACCCTCCCTGGTGGTGCCTAAACCTAACCTCACCTCCCGCAGCCTAACCCTAACCCTCCCTGGTGGTGCCTAAACCTAACTTCACCTCCCGCAGCTAAACCCTAACTCTCCCTGGTGGTGCCTAAACCTAACCTCACCTCCCGCAGCTAAACCCTAACACTCCTTGGTGGTGCCTAAACCTAACCTCACCTCCCGCAGCCTAACCCTCCCTGGTGGTGCCTAAACCTAACCTCACCTCCCGCAGCTAAACCCTAACCCTCCCTGGTGGTGCCTAAACGTATCTTCAGCTCCCGCAGCCTAACCCTAACCCTCCCTGGTGGTGCCTAAACCTAACTTCACTTCCCGCAGCTAAACCCTAACCCTCCCTGGTGGTGCCTAAACCTAACTTCACCTCCCGCAGCTAAACCCTAACCCTCCCTGGTGGTGCCTAAACCTAACCTCACCTCCCGCAGCTAAACCCTATACCTCCCTGGTGGTGCCTAAACCTAACCTCACCTCCCGCAGCTAAACCCTAACCCTCCCTGGTGGTGCCTAAACTTAACCTCACCTCCTGCAGCCTAACCCTAACCCTCCCTGGTGGTGCCTAAACCTATCCTCACCTCCCGCAACTAAACCCTAACTCTCCCTGGTGGTGCCTAAACCTAACCTCACCTCCCGCAGCTAAACCCTAACCCTCCCTGGTGGTACCTAAACCTAACTTCACCTCCCGCAGCCTAACCCTAACCCTCCCTGGTGGTGCCTAAACCTAACCTCACCACCCGCAGCCTAACCGTCACCTTTCCTGGGGGTGCCTAACCCTACCTCCAGGTAGGGTTAGGCAACCCTGGGGGCAAATGGGGGGCAGGTAGCAATTTCCCAGGCTTGTATGAGGCACCCATGGAGGGCGTGGACCGGAGCTCCTATTAACATAACCTGGATAGAATAACCCGGGAACACTCTTTCAGGCCATAGCGTATCCTGTGAAAAACTCTGGTCATGACCAGGCCAAATAATCCGAGTCAACCCATTTACACCGACAAAACGACCTACTGTAGATTCTTCCAGGATCCTTGCGTTGATGAAAGGAATATAACTGTGTTCCTTGACAAACCAAGTTGCAATGCAAGCGGGATGGAAAATAAATACATTTTGGCATGTAGGGTAAATTATGGTTGCTTTTGCATGTAGGCCACAATGCTGAAAAGCTTTATTATTACACTGAAATTTAGATTTCAGTTTGCACATCCCCCCTTCCCCCTAAAATATAAGAGGTGCATTTACTAAGATGGGAGTTCTATTTAAAATGGGATGTTGCCCATAGCAACCAATCAGATTCTACTTCTCATTTATCTAGCACCTTCTAGAAGATAATACGTGGACTCTGATTGGTTGCTATGGGCAACATCCCATCTTAAATGGAACTGCCGTCTTAGTATATTTAGCCCAAAATCTCAGGCCAAAAGTTGCATTGCTCCCAAAGCAGAATCGGCTCCTTTAGTGGCTTCACAAACATTTTTGTACTTATTCAGATGAAAGGCTTTTGAAAAATACTTTATAATTAAGTATAAAAACTTGTCAATTTGGTAAATTAGTCTTTGTAAAAAAAGAAAATAAAATGAAAATAAAAACAATACATATTTTGTTCAAAATACACCAATATTTGTAGATACTGTATTTGCCCAAATGTATTTCTCATTTACAGATTTGGGACTCTATAATGAACAGTGGATAAATTATAATTTTGCCATTTTTTTGGTAAGAGAATATCGGAGTCTGGGTAACACATTTTATTGGAAAATTGATCAGAATTAGATTGCACGATTCTGCAACCTCCTGGCTGTCTTGTTCCTTAATCGGTTATGTGCAGACTTTGATTCTTATACTAGCCTCAAATCAAGTCATTAATCTTGATAAGAGTCATTCATTGCAAGAGGACAGGACATATTGGACGCAAGCCTCCAGGTCTGATCTAGGATAGCTTCTTATTTGATCTTATGCCAACAAGACAGCTTTTGGCTGAAACAAGAGTTCTACCATTAAGTCTTGGAGATGAGAACTGAGCAACGTGCTAGTGGCCAATTTCTCACCCAAAATGTCAGTTTTATTCATAATCACAAATGGTTTTTAATTACCAATAAGCCTGTAAGTAATAGGGCTGTCCGTGAAAGGATATTGGAAAATATAGCATTTTAATAAAGTGGAAATAGTGCTGTTTCTCATAACACCCATTCTCCGAGTCCACTGTATATACAAGAATTGTAGGTAATATTGTTAGTTGCTATAAGTATACTAAAAGTTGATTTTTTTTGCTCCAATCTGCACATCGGCTGATGCATGGTATCATTATAAATTCCATTCGTACTTGGCGTATTTATAATGGGAGCAGTGTGTGCGGTGCACACGGGCCCCTGGGATCCAGGGGGCCACATGCTGCACTCCCCATTTTTTTCAATACTTACCCTACGGAGTCCCGCGTCACAGCAGCAACGCTGCAGAAATGAGTGGGAGAAAGGCGTGGTGGCCATTTTTACGGTGTTTCATGCATGCATAGTAAAAACATCACTGGGAAAATGGCCACCGCCCCATTTTCCCGGAGTCCTGCGCATACGCACTACGCTCTGGGACAGCGCTAGGGTCTCCTAGTGACCCTGGTGCCCAGAGTTTAGAATGCTGCCGACCAGAGTGAAGGGGCCCCAGATTAAGATTGCACACGGGCCTTCTCCTCTCTTAAGACGCCCCTGAATCCTAATCATGAGTTGCTGCAGTTGCAGGTACAGTAGCTGTGGGACCCTGATTTACTACAGTATCTTATTCTGATGCGCAAATTTGCTTAGCTCATGTGAGAGGCCACACATTGATTTTACACCAGCCCTGGCAACCATCATTATTAGTAAAGCCACTTGCACCACATGTTAGGTGCAAGAGATACTTAAGAAACAGGGTTCCCTTCCCTGAATGCACAAAGCTTTATAGACACACCCATGCCACTCCCATTCCACACCCATCCTACCCCCATTCCACACCAATGCTACTCCCATGCCACACCGATGCCATTCTCATGACACTCTCAGAAGATAGGGAAGTTCCATGCGATCACATTGTAGCAGTCCAGTACCCACCATGAAATTTCCTTTTTGACAGTTCCATCTAACGTGTGGACGTACTGTACTTATGCAAAGATGCATACATTTCCATCAGAGCATTCAATGTAAAGAAAAAGCTTGCCATTTGTGCCCGTACATAGAGATCGGTGTCACGCAGCCATTGTATGTTCATTTTTACTGTTTTGTATGTGGAGAAATTAGCATGAATATTTATTTATTTCTTTATACTATGTAACAGCCAGGGGCGTGACTACTGTAGAACTTTGTGTGCACCATAGCAAAATCTTGAAAGCCCCCTACAATTTTCACTACAATGTCCCTTAGGGGGGCAGGAGAGAGAGGGGAGTGAGAGACAAAGAGGATGTTAGGCAGAGAAAGAGAGAGAGAGAAGCAAGAAAGACGGGTTTCATAAATAAAGAGGGAATTAGAGAAGGAGGAACGTGAGAGAGAGAGAGAGAGAGAGAGAGAGAGAGAGAGAGGGGGGGTGTCAGGGAGAAAGAGAGAAACAGATGAGAGGGGAGAGAGAGGGTACCATGGAGACAGAGAGAGGGTGTCAGAGATAGAAAGGGGGGAGGGGTAAGAGAGAAATAGGTAGGGGTGCGCGCGGGAGTAAGAGAGTGAGTTTCAGGGAGAGAAAGAGATATTTTCAGGGAAAGAGAGAGACAGTGCAGGGGGGGAGGAAGAGAGAGAGTATCAGAGAGAAAGAGAACATTGGCCCTCATTCCGAGTTGTTCGCTCGGTAATTTTCTTCGCATCGCAGTGATTTTCTGCTAATTGCGCATGCGCAATGTTCGCACTGCGACTGCGCCAAGTAAATTTGCTAAGAAGTTTGGTATTTTACTCACGGCATTATGAGGTTTTTTCTTCGTTCTGGTGATCGGAGTGTGATTGACAGGAAGTGGGTGTTTCTGGGCGTTTCTGGGCGGAAACTTGCCGTTTTATGGGTGTGTGTGAAAAAACGCTGCCGTTTCTGGGAAAAACGCGGGAGTGGCTGGAGAAACGGGGGAGTGTCTAGGCGAACGCTGGGTGTGTTTGTGACGTCAAACCAGGAACGAAACTGACTGAACTGATCGCAGTGGCAGAGTAAGTATTAAGCTACTCAGAAACTATAAAGAAATTTCTTTTCGCAATTTAGAGAATCTTTTGTTCGCAATTTTGCTAAGCTAAGATTCACTCCCAGTGGGCGGCGGCTTAGCGTGTGCAATGCTGCTAAAAGCAGCTTGCGAGCAAACAACTCGGAATGAGGGCCAGTGTCAGAGAGAGAGATACAGATGTAGCCACCTTTACCTTGACCGATTCTCCGCCTAGACGGACGTTTAGTCACGCTAAGGTGATAGCTTAGCTTGCTGAGTTTAATCACAGGCAGGCGCGTTGAGGCGATTCTAGATACTCAGCATGCATTACACATCTCCACCACTGGGTGGCTAATGCTCCACTAATCCAGTATGATCGTATAGTGGCGGATTGATCTACAGCTCTGGCAAATGGTCAGTGACGACTGTAATGTTAATAGATGGTGACCAATGGTCAGACGGTGAGTGTTCTCAATATAAATAAATAGTTTATACAGACACAAACGAACATGTTAAAACACTTGTGTATGCAGACGCAAGATTGTGTATGGAGACGCAACTAATTGTGTAAAAGGAATTATGTACAATGCATAAATACCGTGCTTTTGAAATACATGAACAGTATGAGCGTCCGAGTTCCCGTGACATTCACTTTATTATAATTTTTTTCTTTGTTATACATTCAATGGAAGGGTGCACACAGGTTTCACATAAATCTTGTCTTGTAACCTGATCGGAACTCCCTACCTGTCTACTGCATGAACTGTGCAGGCTCCCAGGGGGGGAAGGGGAAAGTAGGATGGGGGTAGGGCGAGGCAGTGGAAAATACTGTGTTCAAAGAACGGGCAATGCTGAAGGAGCGTCAGAATCCACTAGCTAAAATACACAGGGTCGATAGGGATTAGCGAGGTCTATGCACATAAAGATACACCAGACCCCATCGCATCACAAAGTGACAAAATTTCCGAGGCACATGAACCCCCGCCTTGTAGCATTATGTGCATAGACCTCGCTTAACCCTATCGCCCCTGTGTATTTTAGCTAGGGGATTCCGACGCTCCTTCAGCACTGCCCTGAAGCCTGCAAAATCTATGTCATCACTCGCTCCATAGCTGAGTGCTGACACAAGGTGGATGTTCATGTGCCTTGGACATTTTTTCACTTTGTGATGCGATGGGGTCTGGGGTATCATTAACTGCATAGACCTCGCTTATCCCTATCGACCCTGTGTATTTTACTAGGGAATTCTGACGCTCCTTCAGCATTGCCCCGTGACCTACATAATCTGTGCTGTTACTTGCTCCATAGCCGAGGGCCAGTGGCGTAACTAGAAATTCTTCTCCCCCAAGCCAAAAAATCCATCGGCGCCCCCCCCCCCCATACTCCACATAATTGGCACTAGCAAAGGGAGAAAAACGGCGCGCGCCACCAAAAAGGGTGTGTGGCTTTGTTGAAATGGGCGTGGCTTCACGTGAAGGGCGTGGCATTGCAGGAAAAGACTACCTTATACCCCAGTTTTGCAACCTGCGCGCCCAGACGTTGGCCACCACAGGAAAGAAAAATAATCCTGATTCATGCCCCTTACATTATTTGTCATTTTTCCTCCTTATAGTAATGCCCAGTATACATTATTCCACATACTGCAATGGCCCTTAGACATTATTCCACACACAATAATGCACATGACACAATATGCACACACTGTAATGCCCCAGACACATTATGCCACACACCGTAATGCCTGTGACACATTATGACAGGAATCGCAATGCCCGTTATACATTATGCTACACACTGCAATGCCCCTGATACATTATAGCACATACAATGTCTGTGACACAGTATGACACACACCACAATGATCCTGAGACATTATACCACATACCACAATGCCCGTGATATAGTATACAACACACCGTAATGCCTGATACATTATGACACACACCGCAATGTCCGTGATACATTATGCCACACACCGTAATGCCCATTACACATTAAGTTCTACAGTAAGGCTTCTAATTACTTTTAAATTACCTGCTCGTTGCCAGGGGTTTCATGCTCTTGGTTCCATGCACGGTGCCAGGGGTTTTCATGCTCAGGGTGTCATGCTCGTTGCCAGGGGTTTCATGCACTGGGTGTCATGCTCGTTGCCAGGGGTTTCATGCACTGGGTGTCATGCTCGTTGCTAGGGGGTAGTGCTTGTTGCTAGGGCCATGCTCCCAGTGCCACATATGCCCCCCAGTGCCAGATATTCCCCCACAGTGCCAGGTATATGCCCCCAGTGCCAGATATTCCCCCACAGTGCCAGGTACATGCCCCCAGTGCCACATATACCCCCCCCAGTGCCACATATGCCCCCTCAGTGCCTGCTCCCCCCAGTGCCAAATATTCCCCCACAGTGCCACATATTCCCCCTCAGTGCCTGCTCCCCCCAGTGCCAGATATTCCCCCACAGTGCCAGGTATATGCCCCCAGTGCCAGATATTCCCCCACAGTGCCAGGTATATGCCCCCCAGTGCCAGATATTCCCACACAGTGCCACATATGCCCCCTCAGTGCCTGCTCCCCCCAGTGCCAAATATTCCCCCACAGTGCCAGGTATATGCCCCCAGTGCCAGATATTCCCCCACAGTGCCAGGTATATGCCTCCAGTGCCAGATCTTCCCCCCACAGTGCCAGGTATATGCCCCCAGTGCCAGATCTGCCCTCACAGTGCCAGGTATATGCCCCCAGTGCCAGATCTGCCCCCACAGTGCCAGGTATATGCCCCCAGTGCCAGGTCTGCCCCCACAGTGCCAGGTATATGCCCCCAGTGCCAGATCTCCCCCCCCCCCACAGTGCCAGGTATATGCCCCCAGTGCCAGATCTGCCCCCACAGTGCCAGGTATATGCCCCCAGTGCCAGATCTGCCCCCACAGTGCCAGGTATATGCCCCCAGTGCCAGATCTCCCCCCCCCCCCACAGTGCCAGGTATATGCCCCCAGTGCCAGATCTGCCCCCACAGTGCCAGGTATATGCCCCCAGTGCCAGATCTGCCCCCACAGTGCCAGGTATATGCCCCCAGTGCCAGATCTGCCCCCACAGTGCCAGGTATATGCCCCCAGTGCCAGATCCCCCCCCACAGTGCCAGGTATATGCCCCCAGTGCCAGATCTGCCCCCACAGTGCCAGGTATATGCCCCCAGTGCCAGATCTGCCCCCACAGTGCCAGGTATATGCCCCCAGTGCCAGATCTTCCCCCCACAGTGCCAGGTATATACCCCCAGTGCCAGATCTTCCCCCCACAGTGCCAGGTATATGCCCCCAGTGCCAGGTATATGCCCCCAGTGCCAGATCTTCCCCCCACAGTGCCAGGTATATGCCCCCAGTGCCAGATCTGCCCCCATAGTACCAGGTATATGCCCCCAGTGCCAGATCTGCCCCCACAGTGCCAGGTATATGCCCCCAGTGCCAGATCTGCCCCCCACAGTGCCAGGTATGTGCCCCCAGTGCCAGATCTGCCCCCACAGTGCCAGGTATATGCCCCCAGTGCCAGATCTTCCCCCCACAGTGCCAGGTATATGCCTTCAGTGCCAGATCTGCCCCCACAGTGCCAGGTATATGCCCCCAGTGCCAGATCTTCCCCCCAGAATGCCAGGTATATGCCCCCAGTGCCAGATCTGCCCCCACAGTGCCAGGTATATGCCCCCAGTGCCAGATCTGCCCCCACAGTGCCAGGTATATGCCCCAAGTGCCTGCTCCGCCGGCCCCCCCCCTATGTGTTGGAGGGACACGCAGCGCAACGCGCGCCTCTCCAGTGTCCCTCCTGGCTCTCCGGCTAGTCTAATAAAGGAAGTGCCGGTTCGTGAGCCAATCAGAGCTCACGAACGGCACTTCCTTAGACCAGCCGGAGAGCCAGGGAGGGACACAGGAGAGGCGCGCGATGTGCGCTCCGTGTCCCTCCAACACAGCCGGGAGGGAGAGGAGACCGCAGATTGACATGCGGACGCTCGTCCGCATGTCAATCTGTTCTAAGTCAGTGGCGCCTCCGCAGCCCCTCGCCCCCAAGCCACCGCAAAGGCTGCAGGGGCAGTAGTTACGCCACTGCTGAGGGCGTCCATGGGGAAAGGAGTCACAGGCAGTAGCCATTTCAATTGAGTTTGCCCTGCTACAGAATTGTATGTGTACCATTTGGTGCATAGAACCTTAACAGTACAACCGCTCCTGCAGCTTTGCCCTGGTTTATGTGAATAACTCCCTCCCTGTCTACTGCATGACCTGTGCAGGCTCCCAGGGGGGAAGGGCGATGGGCTGGCGGGAGGTGGTGGAAAATACTGTGCTTTTGAAATGCAAGTACTGTATGAGTCCGAGTCCCCAGTATGTTCTTCTAGTGTACTAATTAGCACGAACAGCTTGTAATGTACAGTGACAAGTTTAATCTTTCTATGTATAATTGAGAGATAAAAGCTCCTCCCTAAGTTCCTAGATGCCAAATCACCGTCCTTAGTATCTGTGTACAGTGTGTTCTACTAGTGTACTAATTAGCACGAACAGCTTTTAACTGGATGCCAAATCACCGTACTTAGTTAGTATCTCTGTACAGTATGTTCTATTAGGGTACTAATTAACACGAACAGCTTGTAATGTACAGTGGCAAGTTTAATCTTTCTATGTATAATGGAGAGAGATAAAAGCTCCTCAGTAAGTTCCTGGTCACCGTACTTAGTATCTCTGTGCAGTATGTTCTATTAGGGTACTAATTAGCTGTTCGTGCTAATTAGTACCCTAATAGAAAATACTATACAGAGATACTAAGGACTGTGATTTGGCAACCAGGAACTTAGGGAGGAGCTTTTATCTCTCTCCACTATACATAGAAAGATTAAACTTGCCACTGTACGTTACAAGCTGTTCGTGCTAATTAGTACACTAGTAGAACATACTGTACAGAAATACTAAGTACAGTGATTTGGCATCCAGGAAGTTAGGGAGGAGCTTTTATCTCTCTCCATTGTAATCTTTCTAAATATAATGGAGAGAGATAAAAGCTCCTCCCTAAATTCCTGGATGCCAAATCACTGTCTGTAGTATCTCTGTACAGTATGCTCTACTAGTGTACTAATTAGCACGAGCAGCTTGTAACGTACAGTGGCAGGTTTGATATTTCTATGTATAATGGAGAGAGATAAAAGCTCCTCCCTAAGTTCCTGGTTGCCAAATCACCGTCCTTAGTATCTCTGTATAGTATTTTCTATTAGGGTACTAATTAGCACAAACAGCTAATTAGTACCCTAATAGAACATACTGTACAGAGATACTAAGTATGGTGATTTGGCATCCAGGAACTTACTGAGGAGCTTTTATCTCTCTCCATTATACATAGAAAGATTAAACTTGCCACTGTATGTTACAAGCTGTTCGTGCTAATTAGTACCCTAATAGAACATACTGTACAAAGATACTAAGTACGGTGATTTGGCATCCAGTTAAAAACTGTTTGTGCTAATTAGTACACTAGTAGAACACAGTGTACAGAGATACTAAGGACGGTGATTTGGCATCTAGGAACTTAGGAAGGAGCTTTTATCTCTCCATTATACATAGAAAGATTAAACTTGCCACTGTACGTTACAAGCTGTTCGTGCTAATTAGTACACTAGTAGAACATAGAGTACAGAGATACTAAGGACGGTAATTTGGCACCCAGGAATTTAGGGAGGAGCTTTTATCTCTCTCTATTATACTTAGAAAGATTACAATGGAGAAAGATTAAAGCTCCTCCCTAAATTCGTGGATGCCAAATCACTGTACTTAGTATCTCTGTACAGTATGTTCTACTAGTGTACTAATTAGCATGAACAGCTTGTAACGTACAGTGGCAAGTGTAATTTTTCTAAGTATAATGGAGAGAGATAAAATCTCCTCCCTATGATCCTGGATGTCAAATTACCATGCTTAGCATTTCTGTACAGTGTTTCCTATCTAGCCAGAAACCCTGCATCCTGTGCAAGCTAGGCGGACAACAGGAGGGGACCCAATACACGGTTGCTTCCCGTTTCCCTTTCCAGTGTCACATAAACTAGTGGTTGATCTGACCCGAAAGCCAAGAGTCTCCTCTTTTGTATGGTACCAGTCCTGAGTCTCTGGGACACCTAGAACCAGAGATATCAGTACGCAAAGTGGACCCATTTTCCCATAGACTATAATGGGACGGTTAATTCAGACCCACCATAGGTTTCGACGCTTGCCATGAGCCTTGTGGGGGTCACAGAAACTTGGGGTTGGTACCCTCTGGTAGCTAATTGTCTCCCCTTCCATACCAACCTAGCGATGAAGGCTCCCACCTCCACACTGAGAGTCCCAGGCTTGATTCCCAAAGTGCCAACCTTTTTTTTTTTAATATATTCCCGTGACATTCACTTTATTATTTTTTTTCTTTGTTATACATTCAATGAAAGGGTGCACACAGGTTTCACATAATTCAAAGTAAATCAGCAGCGATTCATTCCACTATATACAAATACACAGCAGTAATGAGTATAAATTAGTGTATTCCAACGCAACAAACTGATCAACAGTACTGTAGATCGTCGGCATTTGTCTATTGTACCTGACCTGAACTCCCTCCCTGTCCGCTGCATGACCTGTGCAGGCTCCCAGGGGGGAAGGGCGATGGGGGTGGGGAGAGGCGGTGGAAAATACCGTGCCTTTGAAATACAAGTATTAGCGTCCGAGTCCCCTAAGGCATAAACCAACACCAATGGGAAGGAAGTGCCAACCTTTTTTTTTATGTGTTCCTGTAACATTCACTTTATTATTATTTTTTTTCTTAGTTATATATTCAATGGAGGGGTGCACACAGGTTTCACATAAATCAGAGTGGGCGGGGGATTTTCCTACATACAGTAGTATACTGTTGCACATGTCTTGTAACCTGATCGGAACTCCCTCCCTGTCTACAGCATGTACTTTGCAGGCTCCCTGGGCGGAAGGGGTAAGTGGGATGGGGGTAAGGTGAGGCAGTGGAAAATACCGTGTTCAAAGAAAAGACATAATCAAAACCATGGGGAACTTTGTGGTGTATCGTTAAGTGCATAGACCTCTCTTATCCCTATCGACCCTGTGTATTTTAGCTAGGGGATTCTGACGCTCCTTCAGCATTGCCCCGTGACCTACAAAATCTGTGCTGTTACTTGCTCCATAGCCGAGGGCCTCCATGGGGCAAGGAGTCACAGGCGGTAGCCATTTCAATTGAGTTTGCCCTGCTACAGAATTGTATGTGTACCGTATGGTGCATAGAACCTTAACAGTACAACCGCTCCTGCAGCTTTGCCCTACTATATACTGGTGGTCACCACAATGCAGCACTGTACTACTATATACTAGTCCCCACAATGCAGCACTGATCCAGAGAATAGAACTGAGTCTGACACAGAGCTGCAAGATACATCAATGGACAACTGTACTGTACTAATATATACTAGTGGACACCACAATGCAGCACTGTACTACTATATACTGGTCTCCACAATGCAGCACAGATATTGAGCACTGATCCGGAGAATAGAACTGAGTCTGACACGGAGCTGCAAGATACAGCAATGGACAACTGTACTGTACTGCTATATACTGGTCCCCACAATGCAGCACTGTACTACTATATACTGGTCCCCACAATGCAGCACACTGAGCACAGATATTGAGCTTTTCAGGCAGAGAACGTAGCCACATCCTCTCCATTCAATCGACAATGCACGAGTGAAAATGGCGGCGACACGACGCTCTTTATATGGAATCCGAATCTTGCGAGAATCCGACAGCGCGATGATGACGTTTTCCTCCGTTCGGGTTTTGCGTGTTAGGCGAGAAGAACCGAGGATGCCTCCGACCCGAGTAAACCACGTGAAGTTCGGAGGGGATCGGATCTCGACGAACCGAACCCGCTCATCTCTAGTTATAAGACACAGTGCTCCCTATGGCTACATGCATTTTAAATAAAGTTTCTCGTGGCCACTTACAGTATATGGAACCTCTTGTAAAGCACAATACACAAACAAATTCTGCAAAATATAAGAGTTTTTTCTTCAACAAGTAGATTTTACTAACTTTGGGGCTCACTTACATTTGGATGTACTGTAAGTCATTTTTATGACACGCCTCTCAGATGGAGCAATACACGTCCGCAATGATAGTTGTTACTTTCACATCTCCCTGAAATGCTTTTTCAAAAGTAGGCAAGTATGCTTTAAGTCGGGTTCTGTTGTATAACCTGGGCAGAGTCAAGGTCTGCAGAAGCATGACCGGAACACCAACTGTCAGTGCAGTGCTATACGCTGGAAGTCCAACTGCACTAAGTGAGTGTAATAATACCACTCATACTGTATAGTCATTTTGGACAGGTTGGTATTGGGTGACCGGTGGTTGGGAGACTGGTGGTCACCATACCGACTCCGGGATTCTGTCTGTCAGATGGCCAGCAGGGGGGGGTTCGGCCAGCACAACAAAGACCCTTGCGGGCACGTTGCGCTTGCCACAGGTTCTATCCCACTCTATGGGAATAGTCCCTGTTGCTCGGCATGCCAACTGGCGGGCTAGTCAGTGTTCATGATGCCAGCGCTGGTATTGTAACCACATCCTTTTTGGACTTGAGGAGCCTGCACACTGCAAGCGTCTGGTTGTTCATTTATTGTTCCTCTCCCTGATGTTACAGATGGGTCCATGTTTATCTTGACCTTTAATAGGATTAACTGAGACTGGGCAGTCGGACTTAATCATTTGCTGTAATAATTTCATCCCCTGCTGTATTGTTCTCTGTATTGTATTGCAGCTGTGACCAATAGATGAAGGGTTTATGTAAATAAACCATGGTGTCCCTAGGCGCAGCAAAGAAGCCAAGATAACCGTGGATCTATCTGTAGATCGAGACTATACATACCTCAGTCCTTTTCTAAGTCACTAAGCTATACAACAGTGAAAATGTGATATAAATTCATACAGTAGTTTTTGTGTGATGCCAGAACGTACAGACAGTCTAAATTTCACTTTTTTTTTTCTCCATGGTCCATAAACAGTCCCTAGAAGTACAATTCTCAATAAAAAAATGTCTATGTACAGACACAACCCTTACAGTTTTATTATATGTATATATTTTTATTGTAGGGTGTCCCTATTTATCTTTGGCTATGTAAGGCTTTGTGTGAACCCAATTTCCACTGTTGTTATGTTGTTTATTACTGTTCCAGTGTTTCAATGATAACCTCATTTAAGGACAAAACGATGAAAAAATCGGAGTAAATGTGTGAAAAGCACAAACATTATCCGATTGGTCTGATTCTGCATATGCTACAGCAGTGTTTTTCAACCACTGCGCCGTGGCAGACTAGTGTGCCCTGAGCAGTCTCCAGGTGTGCCGACATAGAAGCACAGCCAGGCCCGTAAGTGTTTTGCCGCTACTGAGGCCCTGGAACGATCAATACTGGTGGGTTTAGTGGTTGCAGAGCCAGTTCTTATTTTGGACCTGGGCAGTGTTGGGCTCTTCTGGCTTTCTCAGATGTGGCTTAGGCGTTACCTATGGAGAAGCTGCAACATGACATCATAGGACATGCAACTGCACCATGCATCACCATTATATTTGTATGTGCCTTGGCAATACTTAAATCTTGTTCAGTGTGCCGCGAGTTGTAAAGGGTTGAAAATCTCTGTGCTACAGTGTCGTCACCATGTTGTTATAAAAACTACAAAAGACGAGCATTGGTGGAGGGGCTGCTGGAGGGGCCTGGCAGGAGCCCCAGTTTGCTACCCCTCCCCAGTATGCCTGTGCTGTAGCCAGTGGCAGTGGCGTTGTCTTCATGGTGGTCTCTTCGGGAAGATGGCACTGCACATAGAAAGCAAAGACTCTGTCACTGCTCCTGATTGGCTTCTGGTCCATGAACACGGACCGGCACCTGATTTAAGATACCCGTGCCATCGCCGGAGACCGGACTGGGGAGCAAGAGAGGTGTGCGCTGTGCTCTCCTGCCCTCGCTGCAAGCAAGGTGGTTGCCGCAAAGGAAAAGGATGCGGTAGGAGCTTCGAGTTTGACACCCCTGCCCTAGAGTATCAGAATTTCTGTCACGGCACCCCAAAACCATAGTTTCTTAGTGAGAAATTTAGAAAAAAATATAAAATGAAGTAAATTGTGTTTATAATATGTCATCCTTAGGTTCAGTTATGTGGTGAAGAACTGGTTTTGCCAATTAAATTCAGTATAAGTAATTTGAATTGTTCATGGATCACCAAACTACGGCACCACTGCAAGGCCTCCCCTATCCCCCCCTTCCCACCTTTCCCGAGGAACCCCAGGGTCTCACGGCCCCCTGTTTGGAAACTACTGCCATAAAATAAACTTATATTTATAACTACATGTAATACACCTTAGATCTCAGTTCCTTTAAGGTTTTATATCCTTGTATACAGTAAACTACACATATTTGAAAATCCTACACCAGGCACAAGTAATAATTCAGATGCGTTGTTGACCGGCGGCCGGGATCCTGGCGGTCAGCATACCGATGACGGGATCCTGACTGCCAGCATGCCGGGAGAGGGGCAAGCGAAACGAAGCCCCTTGCTGCGGGCTTCACGCTGCGGGCTTGGTGGCTTGCTGCGCTCGCCACAGGTTCTATTCCCACTCTATGGGTGTCATGGACATCAACTAGTGGGAATAGTCCTCGGCCCCACTGACGGCATTCAGTGGCCGGGATCCCGGTGGTGGTATGCTGACCGCCGGGATGGTGACTACATCCCATTTAGATGACTATGTGGGAGTTTTATCATTATTATCCTATTTGTATGTAAAAAGTGTTGAAAGGGGAGAGCGCTACTGCGCAGATTCCATACTGTTCCTTCAGGAAGGCTTCACTCCCTGTACCAAGATGGCTGCTGACCTAAATCCTGCACATAAATGCAGCGGCATCTTGTCAATGTCTTAGAGCATCACAGTGGGAGACAGTAGTTTTTCACTTAACTCCTCAGAGACCTGAGATTATCAGAGATCCACAACACTTCCAGTGATCCTGCCGAATAACACCCCTCTCATCTCAACCTCCGCTCAGTGAGAACCAGTGTGTAACAGTGATTAAGTGGGGTTCATAGAAATATTTTATGCAAGTCACAGTATGAGCTTATCATCTTCTGAGTGTTGGAGAATTATTATACATTTTTATTTTTTATTTTTTGGTCAGATAATTTTTTATTATTATTTTATAATGTAACTGGACCCTGTATTGTTGTTTTCCCCTCAGCTCACTTTAAAAAAGTTATAAAGGAGAAAGATATCTAAAAGCAATTATAGAGTAAGACCATTTTCCTTACTGTGTAAGCTGCAAAGTGCAAACTAGGTGTCCTGTTAGTTGCTTTTCATTTTACCTTTGTATGCCTTACTGCCATGTTTTACTTATTGCACAGTGTAATCTATGTAGTGGACCCAAAATGGCTGCCTCACATGGTACTCTCTTAATATATTTGTCTCCCTAAATATGTGTCATTTCTTCACCTTTTGAGAAAATGTATTTATTAAGACAACTTCAAGCAAAATATATTTAAAAAATAAATGTCTATTTTTATTTTAAGCAAAATGTAGCCTATATTTGTTCTACTTCTTCTTCTTCTTCTTCTTCTTCTTCGTCTTCGTCTTCTTCTTTAAAAACACCACACCGTCTTTAAGAAAAAAGTTTATTAGTCAGGGTCTTCACCTGGGGGCGGCGGCCTTTAAGCTCTTTTGCATGGCTGCCGCCTTTCCAGGGCTTCCAGCTTCTTCACCTGGTGGGTGGTGGCTGTTAAGCTCTTTTGCATAGCACTTGGAGAACCACAATTGCCAGCATGTCCGGACATAAAGGGCCCGCTGGCACCTGTAAAGAAAATATTAAAATAAAAACACCACACCTTCTTTAAAAAAAAGTTTATTAGTCAGGGTCTTCACCTGGGGATGGTGGCATTTAAGCACATTTGCATGGCCACCGCCTCTCCAGGGCTTCCGCCGTCTTCACCTGGGGGGCCGCCGCCTCCCCAGGGCTTCCGTCGTCTTTCTCCGGCGTCTTCACCTGGGAGGCAGCGGCCTTTAAGCTCTTTTGCATGGCTGCCGCCTTCCCAGGGCTTCCAGCGTCTTCACCTGGTGGACGGTGGCTATTAAGCTTTTTTGCATAGCACTTGGAGAACCACAAGTGCCAGCATGTCCGGACATAAAGGGCCCACTGGCACCTGTAGTCCACCTGTAAAGAAAATATTAAAATAAAAACACCACTCCGTCTTTAAAAAAAAGTTTATTAGTCAGGGTCTTCACCTGGGGGCGGCGGCCTTTAATCTTTTTTGCATGGCTGCCTCCTCTCCAGGGCTTCCGACGCCTTCACCTGGGGGGCCGCCGCCTCCCCAGGGCTTCCGACATCTTCACCGGGGAGGTAGCGGCCTTTAAGCTCTTTTGCATGGCTGCCGCCTTCCCAGGGCTTCCAGCGTCTTCACCTGGTGGGCGGCGGCCGTTAAGCTCTTTTGCATAGCACTTGGAGAACCACAAGTGCCAGCATGTCCAGACATAATGGGCCCGCTGGTACCTGTAGTCCATCTGTGAAGAAAATATTAAAATAAAAACACCACACCGTCTTTAAAAAAAAAGTTTATTATTCAGGGTCTTCACCTGGGGGCGGCGGCCTTTAAGCTCTTTTGCATGGCTGCCGCCCATCCAGGACTTCCAGCGTCTTCTTTCTTCAGGAGCTCTTCCGCCGTCGGACTGACGCCGATGCCTCGCGCTGACTAATATAAGTTAGCCGGAGGGGCCGGGGTGACGACGCAGCGACCTGTGATTGGCTCGTGGTTGCCATCTTGAATTTCAAAAATTACGCTAAGGTGCCATTTTTGAAATTGGTACCGCTCCACTGCCAAACTCTGCAGAATGGCAGTGCCACTAATACTCTCACTGCCACCGATGCCCGCACCTCCGCGCACCCATACATTGATGGCAGCGGATCCAGTGACGGATCCTCTGGCCAATCACTGTGGCCTCACTGACAGGGGCGTGCTTTCATGGGTTGAAAGCACGTCCCTGTATGAAAGCAGCACCTCTAATGTTGCCGCTTTCCCATGCATTTCCAATGGACTTTTAATGCCCATGGCTAGGCCCCGCCCACCCCGCCCACCGCTCCCACACCCTTCCCCATTCACAATGGGAGGCACCACGATCGGTGCCTCCAAAACACATTTAAACAGGGATAATGATTAGATTAATATAAAGGAGATACTTATGACAGAATACAGTATGTGTCATAAGTATCTTCTTTATATTATTTTAATCATTAATGACAGGGGAGGTACTGCCTCCCCTACCTTCCCTGACTGCACGTCCCTGGTTTGCCCAGACCACCCGCCCACCAACTAACCTTGCCTAACCCAGTCTTCCCATCTGTCACCTCAAATCTGATATTTTGACCTATTTACCCGGCAGGAGAAAAACGCACCTATACGTCAATGGTGAGAGAGTGAAAAAAGAGAGCAAGAAATGAGTGGGCATGGAGAGCCCACCGGGGGAATGCAGAGGTAAAGGCCCATGCTTAGGGGTGTGGCCTGCTGCCACAGAGGCTTGGCTAACATGGTATAGGGCCCATGATAAATATATATAGTAAATACTGCTAGTGCATGCATGATAATGTACCAGATTAATAACTGCAATGCACTGTAGATAATATGTATAATGTACAATTCAAGTGCACAGACGGGACCTGATCCATAGACGAGGAGGTGGCCCCCAGGCAGTAGGGCCCACCGGTGGTTTCCCCTGTACCCCTATGGGCCAGTCCAATCCTGAGTGGGAGTGAGGAGGGGAGGGGGACAGTCATAACCACCATAGCATTCATTTCTGACGCTAACAGGAATTACAACTGTACAAATGTAGCCATTCTCGTTGTGGCTACACCATAAGGCGACTGCGCCTTGTTAGTCGCGACCGCACCGCGTACGTCTGGACGTCTAAGACATGTGTGTGCCCCATTCACATGGATGGGGCCGGCAAATGCCGCAACTCGACATGGCTAGGCACAGGTGCGCATAGCTGCGTCGAGGGTGCACGTTTCCCTCAGATGTAGCCATGATCAGCATGGCTACATCTGTATATAGTATTGGATTAAAACAAAAGTAATGATTAAAGGACAATTTAATTCTCTTACATCTCTACATATTAATAAAAATGGATCAGCGTGCAACACTGGCACACTGGGATTTAGGCAGGCAGAGAGAGAGAGAGAGAGAGTAAAGCACCCTTCATATATCTCCAATGGCCCATTTGCAGTCACTTGTGGATGTTAAGTAATGGCACTGTCCCAGTAGGTGTGAGATTTTGTTTTTATCCAATACTATGCTATCCCCAAGGTCATAAGTCATATATTATAATAGTCATGCTAAACGTCTGCCGACGATTCAAAATAAGCTGCTCTTATCTTTGTCCAGTCACTAACCTTCTACCAGTGTGCTATGCCATGCCAGGCCTCTGAAAGCATATGCAAGAGACAGCAACAGCATAGCCCTGACATAGGCAGTTTCCATTATGACATCACAGCATGACCTCACACACCCCACCAGACCGGCTAAGACTGGTTATTTCTGGTTTGAGGCCCTTGTCTTTTACATGACTGACCAAAGGGAAATGTGATTTCACTTATTATTTAAAATTATTACATGAGACAAATTTTATTACTGCCGTTTGCCGTCAGTTTTGGTCACTTAGTGGCATCTAATATTGTGATGTATATTTTATATTTTACAAATAGAGCCTGATTCAGGTTGGATCGCAATCGCAATAAGCGATCCAACGGTAAAAATTGCTAAGAGGATGCGGGATCCTGCGCAGGGCCCATCCTGCGCATGCACCTGCATTTTCTACGGCGCCCCACAGAAAATGCGATTGCTTCTGCCTGTCTATGAGGCAGAGATGGTCGCGGGGGTGGGGGGGGGGGCAACGCTCCATTTCAAAGATGGCGGCAACAGAGAAACAGGGGGCATAGTCTGGGCAGCTGCATGACATCACACACAGCCGATGCTATCACAAAAATGGCTGCGGGTCACATGCGGGCGCCGAACATGTGGGGCATACTAGCCCTGTGCTGGGCGGGACGCATGTCGCATGTCAGAGAATCTGATCATAAATGTGCTAAATTTAGCACATCTAGGATCAGGTCTGAATCACCCCCATGGAATAAAAAAAAGACCCAAATTATGTGATTTTAGTTTTGTTTGTCAATTTTTGAAAACAAAAAAACAAAACCAGTCACGGCAGTTTGGCAAAAACCAAATACAAAGCCGGATGACGAATCAGGGCCAATTCCAAATCCATCAAAAATGGTCCTGTGCACATCTAGTAATATTCTAATATCACATTGGGTTTGCTAGCATTGTATGCCTAGGGATGTGCTGATATGAGACATTCCCTTTAACTCCTGTTTTATTGAGTTTAATAAATTATTCCTGTAGTTTAGCTGGTCATTCAAAACTAGGGATCAGTGCTACCATATGGTCCCTACTGGTCTGCACATGTGCACTGATGTTGCTTGCTAACTGGTAGCTGCATTAGAAGTTGTTGCATTCCACAGGAGGAGCTAGCTGCTTATATCCAGTTTTGCGTTCCACATGGCACAGTTCGGGAGCACCAGTGCCACATTTTACACATGGTACCCTGAGGTTACCGGCAGAGAGGTGCATCTCTGCCTGACCGATTACGTGACTTAAGTGTTGAACAGTGTAATGTGTTTTTGTTGCTCTTTGACCTTTGGGACCTTGTGTTAATATTGTTGCTATAGGATGTGATACCACTACCAGGCAGGCCATGTGGTCCAAATTAAACTACTGTACATGTAGTTTGCTGTCTTTTTGTACATTATTCTGTTGGTATAAACATACTTGCCTACGCTCCCTCATTCTGCAGGAGACTCCCTGAAATAGAAGCAATCTCCCTAACTCCCTGAATAGTCCAGCAATCTCACTGATTGCACCTTAACCCCTGATGGGGGGGAAGGTAGAGAATAGAATAACAGTCGGTAAGAGTAATTCTAGAAAGGCACTTGTAAATAATGGTAAGTTACCATTAAAGCAAAAGGGCAAAAGAAATATTAACATAAAATGTATGCTTGCGAAAGCAAGAAGCCTATCAGGTAAAATGGGGGAATTGGAATGGCATGTATCAAAAAATCAGTATGATATTATAGGTATTACGGAAACATGGTGGGACGACTCTCACGACTGGGTTACTAATTTGGAGGGATATTCACTTTTCAGGAGGGACAGGGCTACCAAAAGGGGAGAGGGGTATGTCTCTATGTAAAACCATCTCTAAAACCAAACTTAATATATGTTATTTACGAGGGGACTGGTGATAATGTGGAATCACTATGGGTTGAGATCACTAGTGGGGACACTGAAATAAAGAAACTAGTCATTGGCACGTGCTACAAGCAACCAGATATTAGCATACGTGACGAGGAACTACTCTCACAGCAAATTGAAAAAGCTGCGGGAATGGGGGACATCCTAGTGTTAGGAGATTTTTAACTATCCGGGTATAAACTGGAGTAACGATTCATGTGTAAAAATTAGGAGCAGCAGGATTCTAAACACATTAAAGGATCAATACTTGTCTCAATTAGTCGAGGACCCAACCAGAGGTAATCATGTTCTGGACCAAGTTATTACCAATAATGTGGACATTATATCAAACATTACAGTTGGGGAGACCTTGGGAAACAGTGATCACTATATGACCACATTCAGCATCAGTTTCAAGTAGTGATGAGCTGGTTCGGTTTCTCGGAAACCGAACCCCCCCGAACTTCACCTTTTTTACACGGGTCCATGGCAGGTTAGAACCTTCCCGCATTGCTCGGCTAACCCGAGCGCGCCCGAACGTCATCATCCCGCTGTCGGATTCTCGCGAGATTCGGATTCTATATAAGCAGCCGCGCGTCGCCGCCATTTTCACTCGTGCATTGGAGATGATAGGGAGAGGACGTGGCTGGCGTCCTCTCCGTTTATTGTAGAAGTTGATTGGTTTATTTCTTATTTGTGGGGGGGATTGGGGAGCAGCTGTTAGGAGGAGTACAGTGCAGAGTTTTGCTGACAGTGACCACCAGTATACGTTGTCTGCCTGAAAAACACTCCATATCTGTGCTCAGTGTGCTGCTTTATTGTGGGGACTGGGGACCACCAGTATAATTAATATTATATAGGAGGAGTACAGTGCAGAGTGCACTGCTGTACCTACCTCTGTGTCGTCATCCATTAAGTATACTATCCATCTACATTCTATACCTGTGGTGCATTTTAGTTTTGCAGTTTGCTGACAGTGTCCACCAGTATACTATATATATACTTATAGCAGTACGGTAGGCCACTGCTGTACCTACCTCTGTGTCGTCACTCGTCATCCATTAAGTATACTATCCATCTACATTCTATACCTGTGGTGCATTTTAGTTTTGCAGTTTGCTGACAGTGTCCACCAGTATACTATATATATACTTATAGCAGTACGGTAGGCCACTGCTGTACCTACCTCTGTGTCGTCACTCGTCATCCATTAAGTATACTATCCATCTACATTCTATACCTGTGGTGCATTTTAGTTTTGCAGTTTGCTGACAGTGTCCACCAGTATACTATATATATACTTATAGCAGTACGGTAGGCCACTGCTGTACCTACCTCTGTGTCGTCACTCGTCATCCATTAAGTATACTATCCATCTACCTGTGGTGCATTTTAGTTTTGCAGTTTGCTGACAGTGCCCACCAGTATACTATATATACTTATAGCAGTACGGTAGGCCACTGCTGTATCTACCTCTGTGTCGTCACTCGTCATCCATTAAGTATACTATCCATCTACATTCTATACCTGTGGTGCATTTTAGTTTTGCAGTTTGCTGACAGTGTCCACCAGTATACTATATATATACTTATAGCAGTACGGTAGGCCACTGCTGTACCTACCTCTGTGTCGTCACTCGTCATCCATTAAGTATACTATCCATCTACCTGTGGTGCATTTTAGTTTTGCAGTTTGCTGACAGTATCCCCCAGTATACTATATATATACTTATAGCAGTACGGTAGGCCACTGCTGTACCTACCTCTGTGTCGTCACTCGTCATCCATTAAGTATACTATCCATCTACATTCTATACCTGTGGTGCATTTTAGTTTTGCAGTTTGCTGACAGTGTCCACCAGTATACTATATATATACTTATAGCAGTACGGTAGGCCACTGCTGTACCTACCTCTGTGTCGTCACTCGTCATCCATTAAGTATACTATCCATCTACCTGTGGTGCATTTTAGTTTTGCAGTTTGCTGACAGTGTCCACCAGTATACTATATATATATACTTATAGCAGTACGGTAGGCCACTGCTGTACCTACCTCTGTGTCGTCACTCATCATCCATTAAGTATACTATCCATCTACATTCTATACCTGTGGTGCATTTTAGTTTTGCAGTTTGCTGACAGTGTCCACCAGTAGACTATATATATACTTATAGCAGTACGGTAGGCCACTGCTGTACCTACCTCTGTGTCGTCACTCGTTATCCATTAAGTATACTATCCATCTACATTCTATACCTGTGGTGCATTTTAGTTGTGCGCAGTAAATATAGTAGTAGGCCATTGCTATTGATACTGGCATATAATTCCACACATTAAAAAACGGAGAACAAAAATGTGGAGGTTAAAATAGGGAAAGATCAAGATCCACTTCCACCTCGTGCTGAAGCTGCTGCCACTAGTCATGGCCGAGGCGATGAAATGCCATCAACGTCGTCTGCCAAGGCCGATGCCCAATGTCATAGTAGAGAGCATGTAAAATCCAAAACACAAAAGTTCAGTAAAATGACCCAAAAATCAAAATTAAAAGCGTCTGAGGAGAAGCGTAAACTTGCCAATATGCCATTTACGACACGGAGTGGCAAGGAACGGCTGAGGCCCTGGCCTATGTTCATGGCTAGTGGTTCAGCTTCACATGAGGATGGAAGCACTCATCCTCTCGCTAGAAAAAAGAAAAGACTTAAGCTGGCAAAAGCACAGCAAAGAACTGTGCGTTCTTCTAAATCACAAATCCCCAAGGAGAGTCCAATTGTGTCGGTTGCGATGCCTGACCTTCCCAACACTGGACGGGAAGAGCTTGCGCCTTCCACCATTTGCACGCCCCCTGCAAGTGCTGGAAGGAGCACCCGCAGTCCAGTACCTGATAGTCAAATTGAAGATGTCCCTGTTGAAGTACACCAGGATGAGGATATGGGTGTTGCTGGCGCTGGGGAGGAAATTGACAAGGAGGATTCTGATGGTGAGGTGGTTTGTTTAAGTCAGGCACCCGGGGAGACACCTGTTGTCCGTGGGAGGAATATGGCAATTGACATGCCTGGTCAAAATACAAAAAAAATCAGCTCTTCGGTGTGGAATTATTTCAACACAAATGCGGACAACAGGTGTCAAGCCGTGTGTTGCCTTTGTCAAGCTGTAATAAGTAGGGGTAAGGACGTTAACCACCTCGGAACATCCTCCCTTATACGTCACCTGCAGCACATTCATCATAAGTCAGTGACAAGTCCAAAACTTTGGGTGACAGCGGAAGCAGTCCACTGACCACTAAATCCCTTCCTCTTGTAACCAAGCTCCTGCAAACCACACCACCAACTCCCTCAGTGTCAATTTCCTCCTTACCCAGGAAAGCCAATAGTCCTGCAGGCCATGTCACTGTCAAGTCTGACGAGTCCTCTCCTGCCTGGGATTCCTCCGATGCATCCTTGAGTGTAACGCCTACTGCTGCTGGCGCTGCTGTTGTTGCTGCTGGGAGTCGATCGTCATCCACGAGGGGAAGTCGGAAGACCACTTGTACTACTTCCCCGTAAGCAATTGACTGTCCAACAGTCCTTTGCGAGGAAGATGAAATATCACAGCAGTCATCCTGCTGCAAAGCAGATAACTCAGGCCTTGGCAGCCTGGGCGGTGAGAAACGTAATTCCGGTAACCATCGTTAATTCAGAGACAACTATAGACTTGATTGAGGTACTGTGTCCCCGGTACCAAATACCATCTAGGTTCCATTTCTCTAGGCAGGTGATACCGAAAATGTACACAGACCTCAGAAAAAGACTCACCAGTGTCCTAAAAAATGCAGTTGTACCCAATGTCCACTTAACCACGGACATGTGGACAAGTGTAGCAGTGCAGACTCAGGACTATATGACTGTGACAGCCCACTGGGTAGATGTATTGCCTCCCGCAGCAAGAACAGCAGCGGCGGCACCAGTAGCAGCATCTCGCAAACGCCAAGTCGTTCCTAGGCAGGCTACGCTTTGTATTACCGCTTTCCATAAGAGGCACACAGCTGATAACCTCTTACGGGAACTGAGGAAGATCATCGCAGAATGGCTTACCCCAATTGGACTCTCCTGGGGATTTGTGACATCGGACAACGCCACCAATATTGTGCGTGCATTACATCTGGGAAAATTCCAGCACGTCCCATGTTTTGTACATACATTGAATTTGGTGGTGCAGAATTTTTTTTAAAAACGACAGGGGCGTGCAAGAGATGCTGTCGGTGGCCCGAAGAATTGCGGGCCACTTTCGGCATTCAGGCACCGCGTACAGAAGACTGGAGCACCACCAAACATTCCTGAACCTGCCCTGCCATCATCTGAAGCAAGAGGTGGTAACGAGGTGGAATTCAACCCTCTATATGCTTCAGAGGATGGAGGAGCAGCAAAAGGCCATTCAAGCCTATACATCTGCCCACGATATAGGCAAAGGAGGGGGAATGCACCTGACTCAAGCGCAGTGGAGAATGATTTCAACGTTGTGCAAGGTTCTGCAACCCTTTGAACTTGCCACACGTGAAGTCAGTTCAGACACTGCCAGCCTGAGTCAGGTCATTCCCTTCATCAGGCTTTTGCAGAAGAAGCTGGAGACATTGAAGGAGGAGCTAAAACAGAGCGATTCCGCTAGGCATGTGGGACTTGTGGATGGAGCCCTTAATTCGCTTAACCAGGATTCACGGGTGGTCAATCTGTTGAAATCAGAGCACTACATTTTGGCCACCGTGCTCGATCCTAGATTTAAAACCTACGTTGTATCTCTCTTTCCGGCAGACACAAGTCTGCAGAGGTTCAAAGACCTGCTTTTGAGAAAATTGTCAAGTCAAGCGGAACGTGACCCGTCAACATCTCCTCCTTCACATTCTCCCGCAACTGGGGGTGCGAGGAAAAGGCTAAGAATTCCGAGCCCACCCGCTGGCGGTGATGCAGGGCAGTCTGGAGCGAGTGCTGACATCTGGTCCGGACTGAAGGACCTGCCAATGATTACTGACATGTCGTCTACTGTCACTGCATATGATTCTCTCACCATGGAAAGAATGGTGGAGGATTATATGAGTGACCGCATCCAAGTAGGCACGTCAGACAGTCCGTACGTATACTGGCAGGAAAAAGAGGCAATTTGGAGGCCCTTGCACAAACTGGCTTTATTCTACCTAAGTTGCCCTCCCTCCAGTGTGTACTCCGAAAGAGTGTTTAGTGCAGCTGCTCACCTTGTCAGCAATCGGCGTACGAGGTTACTTCCAGAAAATGTGGAGAAGATGATGTTCATCATAAAGAATTATAATCAATTCCTCCGTGGAGACATTCACCAGCAGCAATTGCCTCCAGAAAGTACACGGGGACCTGAGATGGTGGATTCCAGTGGGGACGAATTAATAATCTGTGAGGAGGGGATGTACACAGTGAAAGGGGTGAGGAATCGGAGGATGATGATGAGGTGGACATCTTGCCTCTGTAGAGCCAGTTTGTGCAAGGAGAGATTGATTGCTTCTTTTTTGGTGGGGGCACAAACCAACCAGTCATTTCAGTCACAGTCGTGTGGCAGACCCTGTCGCTGAAATGATGGGTTCGTTAAAGTGTGCATGTCCTGTTTATACAACATAAGGGTGGGTGGGAGGGCCCAAGGACAATTCCATCTTGCACCTCTTTTTTTCTTTCATTTTTCTTTGCATCATGTGCTGTTTGGGGACAATTTTTTGGAAGTGCCATCCTGTCTTGATTGACACTGCAGTGCCACTCCTAAATGGGCCAGGTGTTTGTGTCGGCCACTTGTGTCGCTTAGCTTAGTCACACAGCCACCTTGGTGCGCCTCTTTTTTTCTTTGCATCATGTACTGTTTGGGGACAATTTTTTGGAAGTGCCATCCTGTCTTGATTGACACTGCAGTGCCACTCCTAGATGGGCCAGGTGTTTGTGTCGGCCACTTGTGTCGCTTAGCTTAGTCACACAGCCACCTTGGTGCGCCTCTTTTTTTCTTTGCATCATGTGCTGTTTGGGGACAATTTTTTGGAAGTGCCATCCTGTCTTGATTGACACTGCAGTGCCACTCCTAGATGGGCCAGGTGTTTGTGTCGGCCACTTGTGTCGCTTAGCTTAGTCACACAGCCACCTTGGTGCGCCTCTTTTTTTCTTTGCATCATGTGCTGTTTGGGGACAATTTTTTGGAAGTGCCATCCTGTCTTGATTGACACTGCAGTGCCACTCCTAGATGGGCCAGGTGTTTGTGTCAGCCACTTGTGTCGCTTAGCTTAGTCACACAGCCACCTTGGTGCGCCTCTTTTTTTCTTTGCATCATGTGCTGTTTGGGGACAATTTTTTGGAAGTGCCATCCTGTCTTGATTGACACTGCAGTGCCACTCCTAGATGGGCCAGGTGTTTGTGTCGGACACTTGTGTCGCTTAGCTTAGTCACACAGCCACCTTGGTGCGCCTCTTTTTTTCTTTGCATCATGTGCTGTTTGGGGACAATTTTTTGGAAGTGCCATCCTGCCTGACACTGCAGTGCCACTCCTAGATGGGCCAGGTGTTTGTGTCGGCCACTTGTGTCGCTTAGCTTAGTCACACAGCCACCTTGGTGCGCCTCTTTTTTTCTTTGCATCATGTGCTGTTTGGGGACAATTTTTTGGAAGTGCCATCCTGTCTTGATTGACACTGCAGTGCCACTCCTAGTTGGGCCAGGTGTTTGTGTCGGACACTTGTGTCGCTTAGCTTAGTCACACAGCCACCTTGGTGCGCCTCTTTTTTTCTTTGCATCATGTGCTGTTTGGGGACAATTTTTTGGAAGTGCCATCCTGCCTGACACTGCAGTGCCACTCCTAGATGGGCCAGGTGTTTGTGTCGGCCACTTGTGTCGCTTAGCTTAGTCACACAGCCACCTTGGTGCGCCTCTTTTTTTCTTTGCATCATGTGCTGTTTGGGGACAATTTTTTGGAAGTGCCATCCTGTCTTGATTGACACTGCAGTGCCACTCCTAGATGGGCCAGGTGTTTGTGTCGGCCACTTGTGTCGCTTAGCTTAGTCAAACAGCCACCTTGGTGCGCCTCTTTTTTTCTTTGCATCATGTGCTGTTTGGGGACTATTTTTTAAATCGGCAATCCTGTCTGACACTGCAGTGCCACTCCTAGATGGGCCAGGTGTTTGTGTCGGCCACTTGGGTCGCTTAGCTTAGTCATCCAGCGACCTTGGTGCAAATTGTAGGACTAAAAATAATATGAGGTGTGAGGTGTTCAGAATAGACTGGAAATGAGTGGAAATTATGGTAATTGAGGTTAATACTATGGGATCAAAATGACCCCCGAATTCTATGATTTAAGCTGTTTTTTAGGGTTTTTTGAAAAAAACACCCGAATCCAAAACACACCCGAATCCGACAAAAAAATTTCGGTGAGGTTTTGCCAAAACGCGTCCGAATCCAAAACCAAAACACAAAACCCGAAAAATTTCCGGTGCACATCACTAGTTTCAAGTAACATAGCTATAAGGAATCAACAAAAACATTCAACTTTAGAAAAGCTAACTTCAATATGTTAAACGACATTGGGGGAAATTTACTAAGGTGGGAGATTTTTAGAACTAGTGATGTTGCCCATAGCAACCAATCAGATTATATCTATTATCTGCTAGAATCAGCTAGATAAATGGTAAGTAGAATCTGATTGGTTGCCATGGGCAACATCACCAGTTCTAAAAATCTCCCACCTTAGTAAATTTACCCCATTGACTGGGAAGTTTTGTTTCATGGTAAAGACACATCGGAAATGTGGAATGCTTTAAAAGGGTTGCTTGATAGCAATATTCACAAATTCATACCCTTGAGCAGTAAACGCAGGAGTAATAGACTCAAATCAATGTGGCTTAATAAGGATGTCATAGAAGCAATGGCTAAAAAGAGGTGTTCTTTTAAAGCATTTAAAACTAATGGAGGGGAGGAGTCATTCCAGTATTACAAAGAATGCAATAAAAGATGCAAAAAAGTAATAAGGGCAGCTACAATTGTAAACGAAAAACAAATCGCTATAGAGAGTAAAGCCAATCCCAAAGAGTTTTATAAATACATAAACATTAAAGGGTTAAAAAATTAGAACATAGGCCCATTAATAGATGAACTGTGAGCCTTGGAAACGATGACAAAATAAAAGCGGATATACTGAACTGCTTTTTTTCACCAGGGAGGATCAGACGGTGTTAGTAGTGCATAACGACAGTGAAGGTAATGATTCTTGGCTAGATGCTTGTTTAAGTGAGGAAATAGTCCTGGAGAGACTAAGCAACATAAAGATTAATAAATCACCGGGACCAAATGGTTTTCATCCGAGGTGTTACGTTCCTGATGCTCAGAACTAGAGAGATGTTGCAAAGTGAGTCCAGAGCACCAGGACGTGACGCTGAAATAAGGGGTGGTACGGGAATAACCCCTAGCACCCTACCTCCGTTGTTTTACCTGTGTGGTCAGTTCACGCCTGAGTGACTATGGTTTCTTGGGCCCACGGCAGCCGCGTTTGAAGGGCGGATTAGGTCTGCCCAACTCCGATGCCCCCAGGTCTTAGAGTGAGACAAGGTGTGAACCGAGACAGGATAATAACAAGGGGACCTCTAACTAAAGCAAACAGAAGCTAGGGGCTACTAACTACCCTAAAATTAAATATATTTGCGGCACGCCGCCAAAGGAAAAGAACAACAAAAGATACCACTGTCCACTCCCCCACACGGCACCGCCGAGTTCCGGGGAGGACAGTGAAAAGCGGAAACCTCCGCAAAAACCACCAATACAAAAGTAACACAAGGACTAAGCGACCTAGGCCGCAACACGCGGCAGAAGCCGCTACTCACGAAACCGTGAGAGAACCCCAACAAGCGAGAACCCCCAGATGACTGCAACAGGTTCACTTGGACAGGAAGGATTCCCAGGACCGGCTTCAGAACTCCAGAACTCAGGAGCACAGGGAGCAGGATCGACCAGATACAGCTGACCAGGAACAGACGTTGCAAGGCAGGAACAGCATACAGGAAGCTATCACCGGCGAGGCTGCAGTGTGCTGGCTCCCATAAAAAGAACCTGCTGGCCAATGACAGGAGGGCCAGCAAGACCAGCCCCCAAACCCTAATTACTAGTTGCCGTGCAGCTGCCCTGCTGCACGAGCAACTAATCAATCCTATCTGGCAACGGGGAACGCGGTCCGCCAATGGCGTCCCCGTTGCTATGGACCCAGCGGCTGAGGACGCCCGGCATCCTAGCATTGCCAGGGACCCGGCGGCTACAGTACGCACGGCGTCCTGGCGTTGCTAGGCACCGGGCGGGCAGGGAGGGAGGTGCGGCTGCCGTGAGCGTCGCTTGGAAAGAGACCGAGCGGCACCGCGGACCGTGGCACCTAACACAAGGGTTATTATGGAGCTTAAGGCACAGCTTGCAAGACCCTTATACTTGATTTTCTAGAGTTCCATTAAATCGGGTATGGTACCGATGGATTGGCGTATAGCTGAGGTAGTGCCATTATTTAAAAAGGATTCTAAAAATCATCCTGGTAACTATAGACCAGTTAATTTAACCTCTATAATGGGTAAAATATTGGAAGGAATTTTGAGGGATAGCATAGAGGATTATCTGCGGAATACTAAGTTTATTAGCAGGAGTTAGCATGGGTTTGTGAGGGACAGATCATGTCAAACTAACTTAATTAGCTTCTACGACGAAGTGAGCGATAATCTTAACCAGGAAAAAGCAGTGGATGTGGTCTATTTAGATTTTGCAAAAGCCTTCAATACAGTGCCTCACAAGAGACTGATCATTAAATTAAGGGAACTTGGCCTAGGATACACTGTTTGTACATGGATAGGTAATTGGCTGGATAACAGGGTACAACGAGTAGTGGTCAATGAGATGTTCTCCAGCTGGGCACTAGTACTCAGCGGTATACCACAAGGGTCCATATTTGGTCCGCTACTGTTCAATATATGTATTAATGACCTAGGAATAGGCCTGGGAAGCATAGTATCAATCTTTGCAGATGATACTAAACTGTGTAAGGTAATTAATTCGGAAATAGATGTGGAGTCTCTACAGAATGACTTATTTAAACTTGAATTCTAGGTGTCTAAATGGGGAATGAGGTTCAATATTGAAAAATGCAAAGCTATGCATTTTGGGATTAAAAACAAACTTGCATCCTATTCACTTAATGGGGAAAATATAGGGGTATCAGTAGTGGAAAAAGATTTGGGGGTCCTCATAGATAATACACTCAATAACAGTACACAGTGTCAAAATGCAGTGAAGAAGACAAGTAAAGTCCTTGCTTGCATAAAACGGGGTACTGAGACCAGGGACGAGGATGTAATCATGCCGCTGTACAAATCATTGGTACGTCCGCACCTGGAATATTGTGTTCAATTTTTGGCACCATATAATAAAAAAGATATTGCGGAACTCGAAAGAGTTCAAAGGCGTGCTACTAAACTGATTAAAGGGTTAGAGACACTGGAGTATGAGGAAAGGCTAACTATGTTAAATATGTATACTCTAGAAAAGAGGCGTCTAAGAGGAGATATTATTAATATCTTCAAATATGTAAAGGGTCATTACAAGGAGTTAGCAGGGGATTTGTTTATTAATAGAACTCTGTATAGGACACATGGACACTCACTGAGGTTAGAGGAGAGAAAATTCTGTACAAAACGTAGGAAGGGGTTCTTCACGGTAAGGGCAATAAAGATTTGGAAGAAGGTAATAATGGCGGACTCTGTAAATGCATTCAAAATCATATTGGACAGCTTTCTAGCTGAAAAAAGTATCCAAGGCTACAGCATTTAATATATTTGGCATTAGTATCTGGGAGTTGTACGAAATATAGTTGACAATTGGTACGAAACCATTATTTCAACTGGTGCATTGTAATTAGAGATGAGCGGGTTCGGTTTCTCTGAATCCGAACCCGCACGAACTTCATGTTTTTTTCACGGGTCCGAGCAGACTCGGATCCTCCCGCCTTGCTCGGTTAACCCGAGCGCGCCCGAACGTCATCATGACGCTGTCGGATTCTCGCGAGACTCGGATTCTATATAAGGAGCCGCGCGTCGCCGCCATTTTCACACGTGCATTGAGATTGATAGGGAGAGGACGTGGCTGGCGTCCTCTCCATTTAGATTAGGGTTGAGAGAGAGAGAGAGAGAGAGATTGACCTGAGGCTGTGATACTGTAGAAGAGAGTGCAGAGTTTAGTGACTGACGACCACAGTGACCACCAGACAGTGCAGTTGTTTGTTTTATTTAATATATCCGTTCTCTGCCTGAAAAAAACGATACACACAGTGACTCAGTCACATACCATATCTGTGTGCACTGCTCAGCCCAGTGTGCTGCATCAATGTATATATATATATCTGACTGTGCTCAGCTCACACAGCTTATAATTGTGGGGGAGACTGGGGAGCACTGCAGTGCCAGTTATAGGTTATAGCAGGAGCCAGGAGTACATAATATTATATTAAAATTAAACAGTGCAAACTTTTGCTGCAGGAGTGCCACTGCCAGTGTGACTAGTGACCAGTGACCTGACCACCAGTATATATAATATTAGTAGTATACTATCTCTTTATCAACCAGTCTATATTAGCAGCAGACACAGTACAGTGCGGTAGTTCACGGCTGTGGCTACCTCTGTGTCGGCACTCGGCAGCCCGTCCATAATTGTATATACCACCTAACCGTGGTTTTTTTTTCTTTCTTTATAGTCATACTAGTTACGAGTATACTATCTCTTTATCAACCAGTCTATATTAGCAGCAGACACAGTACAGTGCGGTAGTTCACGGCTGTGGCTACCTCTGTGTCGGCACTCGGCAGCCCGTCCATAATTGTATATACCACCTAACCGTGGTTTTTTTTTCTTTCTTTATACATACATACTAGTTACGAGTATACTATCTCTTTATCAACCAGTCTATATTAGCAGCAGACACAGTACAGTGCGGTAGTTCACGGCTGTGGCTACCTCTGTGTCGGCACTCGGCAGCCCGTCCATAATTGTATATACCACCTAACCGTGGTTTTTTTTTCTTTCTTTATACATACATACTAGTTACGAGTATACTATCTCTTTATCAACCAGTCTATATATTAGCAGCAGACACAGTACAGTGCGGTAGTTCACGGCTGTGGCTACCTCTGTGTCGGCACTCGGCAGCCCGTCCATAATTGTATATACCACCTAACCGTGGTTTTTTTTTCTTTCTTTATACATACATACTAGTTACGAGTATACTATCTCTTTATCAACCAGTCTATATATTAGCAGCAGACACAGTACAGTGCGGTAGTTCACGGCTGTGGCTACCTCTGTATCGGCACTCGGCAGCCCGTCCATAATTGTATATACCACCTAACCGTGGTTTTTTTTTCTTTCTTTATACATACATACTAGTTACGAGTATACTATCTCTTTATCAACCAGTCTATATTAGCAGCAGACACAGTACAGTGCGGTAGTTCACGGCTGTGGCTACCTCTGTGTCGGCACTCGGCAGCCCGTCCATAATTGTATATACCACCTAACCGTGGTTTTTTTTCCTTTCTTTATACATACATACTAGTTACGAGTATACTATCTCTTTATCAACCAGTCTATATATTAGCAGCAGACACAGTACAGTGCGGTAGTTCACGGCTGTGGCTACCTCTGTGTCGGCACTCGGCAGCCCGTCCATAATTGTATATACCACCTAACCGTGGTTTTTTTTTCTTTCTTTATACATACATACTAGTTACGAGTATACTATCTCTTTATCAACCAGTCTATATTAGCAGCAGACACAGTACAGTGCGGTAGTTCACGGCTGTGGCTACCTCTGTGTCGGCACTCGGCAGCCCGTCCATAATTGTATATACCACCTAACCGTGGTTTTTTTTTCTTTCTTTATACATACATACTAGTTACGAGTATACTATCTCTTTATCAACCAGTCTATATATTAGCAGCAGACACAGTACAGTGCGGTAGTTCACGGCTGTGGCTACCTCTGTGTCGGCACTCGGCAGCCCGTCCATAATTGTATATACCACCTAACCGTGGTTTTTTTTTCTTCTTTATACATACATACTACTACGACATCTCTTTATCAACCAGTCTATATTAGCAGCAGACACAGTACAGTACGGTAGTTCACGGCTGTGGCTACCTCTGTGTCTGCACTCGGCAGGCAGTCCGTCCATAATTGTATACCACCTAACCGTGGTTTTTTTTTCTTTCTTCTTTATACATACATAGTTACATAGACATCTCTTTATCAACCAGTCTATATTAGCAGCAGACACAGTACAGTACGGTAGTTCACGGCTGTGGCTACCTCTGTGTCTGCACTCGGCAGGCAGTCCGTCCATAATTGTATACCACCTAACCGTGGTTTTTTTTTCTTTCTTCTTTATACATACATAGTTACATAGACATCTCTTTATCAACCAGTCTATATTAGCAGCAGACACAGTACAGTACGGTAGTTCACGGCTGTGGCTACCTCTGTGTCTGCACTCGGCAGGCAGTCCATAATTGTATACTAGTATCCATCTCCATTGTTTACCTGAGGTGCCTTTTAGTTGTGCCTATTAAAATATGGAGAACAAAAATGTTGAGGTTCCAAAATTAGGGAAAGATCAAGATCCACTTCCACCTCGTGCTGAAGCTGCTGCCACTAGTCATGGCCGAGACGATGAAATGCCAGCAACGTCGTCTGCCAAGGCCGATGCCCAATGTCATAGTACAGAGCATGTCAAATCCAAAACACCAAATATCAGAAAAAAAAGGACTCCAAAACCTAAAATAAAATTGTCGGAGGAGAAGCGTAAACTTGCCAATATGCCATTTACGACACGGAGTGGCAAGGAACGGCTGAGGCCCTGGCCTATGTTCATGGCTAGTGGTTCAGCTTCACATGAGGATGGAAGCACTCAGCCTCTCGCTAGAAAAATGAAAAGACTCAAGCTGGCAAAAGCAGCACAGCAAAGAACTGTGCATTCTTCGAAATCCCAAATCCACAAGGAGAGTCCAATTGTGTCGGTTGCGATGCCTGACCTTCCCAACACTGGACGTGAAGAGCATGCGCCTTCCACCATTTGCACGCCCCCTGCAAGTGCTGGAAGGAGCACCCGCAGTCCAGTTCCTGATAGTCAGATTGAAGATGTCAGTGTTGAAGTACACCAGGATGAGGAGGATATGGGTGTTGCTGGCGCTGGGGAGGAAATTGACCAGGAGGATTCTGATGGTGAGGTGGTTTGTTTAAGTCAGGCACCCGGGGAGACACCTGTTGTCCGTGGGAGGAATATGGCCGTTGACATGCCAGGTGAAAATACCAAAAAAATCAGCTCTTCGGTGTGGAGGTATTTCACCAGAAATGCGGACAACAGGTGTCAAGCCGTGTGTTCCCTTTGTCAAGCTGTAATAAGTAGGGGTAAGGATGTTAACCACCTCGGAACATCCTCCCTTATACGTCACCTGCAGCGCATTCATAATAAGTCAGTGACAAGTTCAAAAACTTTGGGTGACAGCGGGAGTGCCACTGCCAGTGTGACTAGTGACCAGTGACCTGACCACCAGTATATATAATATTAGTAGTATACTATCTCTTTATCAACCAGTCTATATTAGCAGCAGACACAGTACAGTGCGGTAGTTCACGGCTGTGGCTACCTCTGTGTCGGCACTCGGCAGCCCGTCCATAATTGTATATACCAGCTAACCGTGGTTTTTTTTTCTTTCTTTATAGTCATACTAGTTACGAGTATACTATCTCTTTATCAACCAGTCTATATTAGCAGCAGACACAGTACAGTGCGGTAGTTCACGGCTGTGGCTACCTCTGTGTCGGCACTCGGCAGCCCGTCCATAATTGTATATACCACCTAACCGTGGTTTTTTTTTCTTTCTTTATACATACATACTAGTTACGAGTATACTATCTCTTTATCAACCAGTCTATATATTAGCAGCAGACACAGTACAGTGCGGTAGTTCACGGCTGTGGCTACCTCTGTGTCGGCACTCGGCAGCCCGTCCATAATTGTATATACCACCTAACCGTGGTTTTTTTTTCTTTCTTTATACATACATACTAGTTACGAGTATACTATCTCTTTATCAACCAGTCTATATATTAGCAGCAGACACAGTACAGTGCAGTAGTTCACGGCTGTGGCTACCTCTGTATCGGCACTCGGCAGCCCGTCCATAATTGTATATACCACCTAACCGTGGTTTTTTTTTCTTTCTTTATACATACATACTAGTTACGAGTATACTATCTCTTTATCAACCAGTCTATATTAGCAGCAGACACAGTACAGTGCGGTAGTTCACGGCTGTGGCTACCTCTGTGTCGGCACTCGGCAGCCCGTCCATAATTGTATATACCACCTAACCGTGGTTTTTTTTTCTTTCTTTATACATACATACTAGTTACGAGTATACTATCTCTTTATCAACCAGTCTATATATTAGCAGCAGACACAGTACAGTGCGGTAGTTCACGGCTGTGGCTACCTCTGTGTCGGCACTCGGCAGCCCGTCCATAATTGTATATACCACCTAACCGTGGTTTTTTTTTCTTTCTTTATACATACATACTAGTTACGAGTATACTATCTCTTTATCAACCAGTCTATATATTAGCAGCAGACACAGTACAGTGCGGTAGTTCACGGCTGTGGCTACCTCTGTGTCGGCACTCGGCAGCCCGTCCATAATTGTATATACCACCTAACCGTGGTTTTTTTTTCTTTCTTTATACATACATACTAGTTACGAGTATACTATCTCTTTATCAACCAGTCTATATTAGCAGCAGACACAGTACAGTGCGGTAGTTCACGGCTGTGGCTACCTCTGTGTCGGCACTCGGCAGCCCGTCCATAATTGTATATACCACCTAACCGTGGTTTTTTTTTCTTTCTTTATACATACATACTAGTTACGAGTATACTATCTCTTTATCAACCAGTCTATATATTAGCAGCAGACACAGTACAGTGCGGTAGTTCACGGCTGTGGCTACCTCTGTGTCGGCACTCGGCAGCCCGTCCATAATTGTATATACCACCTAACCGTGGTTTTTTTTTCTTTCTTTATAGTCATACTAGTTACGAGTATACTATCTCTTTATCAACCAGTCTATATTAGCAGCAGACACAGTACAGTGCGGTAGTTCACGGCTGTGGCTACCTCTGTGTCGGCACTCGGCAGCCCGTCCATAATTGTATATACCACCTAACCGTGGTTTTTTTTTCTTTCTTTATATATACATACATACTAGTTACGAGTATACTATCTCTTTATCAACCAGTCTATATTAGCAGCAGACACAGTACAGTGCGGTAGTTCACGGCTGTGGCTACCTCTGTGTCGGCACTCGGCAGCCCGTCCATAATTGTATATACCACCTAACCGTGGTTTTTTTTTCTTTCTTTATACATACATACTAGTTACGAGTATACTATCTCTTTATCAACCAGTCTATATATTAGCAGCAGACACAGTACAGTGCGGTAGTTCACGGCTGTGGCTACCTCTGTGTCGGCACTCGGCAGCCCGTCCATAATTGTATATACCACCTAACCGTGGTTTTTTTTTCTTCTTTATACATACATACTACTACGACATCTCTTTATCAACCAGTCTATATTAGCAGCAGACACAGTACAGTACGGTAGTTCATGGCTGTGGCTACCTCTGTGTCTGCACTCGGCAGGCAGTCCGTCCATAATTGTATACCACCTAACCGTGGTTTTTTTTTCTTTCTTCTTTATACATACATAGTTACATAGACATCTCTTTATCAACCAGTCTATATTAGCAGCAGACACAGTACAGTACGGTAGTTCACGGCTGTGGCTACCTCTGTGTCTGCACTCGGCAGGCAGTCCGTCCATAATTGTATACCACCTAACCGTGGTTTTTTTTTCTTTCTTCTTTATACATACATAGTTACATAGACATCTCTTTATCAACCAGTCTATATTAGCAGCAGACACAGTACAGTACGGTAGTTCACGGCTGTGGCTACCTCTGTGTCTGCACTCGGCAGGCAGTCCATAATTGTATACTAGTATCCATCTCCATTGTTTACCTGAGGTGCCTTTTAGTTGTGCCTATTAAAATATGGAGAACAAAAATTAGGGAAAGATCAAGATCCACTTCCACCTCGTGCTGAAGCTGCTGCCACTAGTCATGGCCGAGACGATGAAATGCCAGCAACGTCGTCTGCCAAGGCCGATGCCCAATGTCATAGTACAGAGCATGTCAAATCCAAAACACCAAATATCAGAAAAAAAAGGACTCCAAAACCTAAAATAAAATTGTCGGAGGAGAAGCGTAAACTTGCCAATATGCCATTTACGACACGGAGTGGCAAGGAACGGCTGAGGCCCTGGCCTATGTTCATGGCTAGTGGTTCAGCTTCACATGAGGATGGAAGCACTCAGCCTCTCGCTAGAAAAATGAAAAGACTCAAGCTGGCAAAAGCAGCACAGCAAAGAACTGTGCATTCTTCGAAATCCCAAATCCACAAGGAGAGTCCAATTGTGTCGGTTGCGATGCCTGACCTTCCCAACACTGGACGTGAAGAGCATGCGCCTTCCACCATTTGCACGCCCCCTGCAAGTGCTGGAAGGAGCACCCGCAGTCCAGTTCCTGATAGTCAGATTGAAGATGTCAGTGTTGAAGTACACCAGGATGAGGAGGATATGGGTGTTGCTGGCGCTGGGGAGGAAATTGACCAGGAGGATTCTGATGGTGAGGTGGTTTGTTTAAGTCAGGCACCCGGGGAGACACCTGTTGTCCGTGGGAGGAATATGGCCGTTGACATGCCAGGTGAAAATACCAAAAAAATCAGCTCTTCGGTGTGGAGGTATTTCACCAGAAATGCGGACAACAGGTGTCAAGCCGTGTGTTCCCTTTGTCAAGCTGTAATAAGTAGGGGTAAGGATGTTAACCACCTCGGAACATCCTCCCTTATACGTCACCTGCAGCGCATTCATAATAAGTCAGTGACAAGTTCAAAAACTTTGGGTGACAGCGGAAGCAGTCCACTGACCAGTAAATCCCTTCCTCTTGTAACCAAGCTCACGCAAACCACCCCACCAACTCCCTCAGTGTCAATTTCCTCCTTCCCCAGGAATGCCAATAGTCCTGCAGGCCATGTCACTGGCAATTCTGACGATTCCTCTCCTGCCTGGGATTCCTCCGATGCATCCTTGCGTGTAACGCCTACTGCTGCTGGCGCTGCTGTTGTTGCTGCTGGGAGTCGATGGTCATCCCAGAGGGGAAGTCGTAAGCCCACTTGTACTACTTCCAGTAAGCAATTGACTGTTCAACAGTCCTTTGCGAGGAAGATGAAATATCACAGCAGTCATCCTGCTGCAAAGCGGATAACTGAGGCCTTGACAACTATGTTGGTGTTAGACGTGCGTCCGGTATCCGCCGTTAGTTCACAGGGAACTAGACAATTTATTGAGGCAGTGTGCCCCCGTTACCAAATACCATCTAGGTTCCACTTCTCTAGGCAGGCGATACCGAGAATGTACACGGACGTCAGAAAAAGACTCACCAGTGTCCTAAAAAATGCAGTTGTACCCAATGTCCACTTAACCACGGACATGTGGACAAGTGGAGCAGGGCAGGGTCAGGACTATATGACTGTGACAGCCCACTGGGTAGATGTATGGACTCCCGCCGCAAGAACAGCAGCGGCGGCACCAGTAGCAGCATCTCGCAAACGCCAACTCTTTCCTAGGCAGGCTACGCTTTGTATCACCGCTTTCCAGAATACGCACACAGCTGAAAACCTCTTACGGCAACTGAGGAAGATCATCGCGGAATGGCTTACCCCAATTGGACTCTCCTGTGGATTTGTGGCATCGGACAACGCCAGCAATATTGTGTGTGCATTAAATATGGGCAAATTCCAGCACGTCCCATGTTTTGCACATACCTTGAATTTGGTGGTGCAGAATTTTTCAAAAAACGACAGGGGCGTGCAAGAGATGCTGTCGGTGGCCAGAAGAATTGCGGGACACTTTCGGCGTACAGGCACCACGTACAGAAGACTGGAGCACCACCAAAAACTACTGAACCTGCCCTGCCATCATCTGAAGCAAGAAGTGGTAACGAGGTGGAATTCAACCCTCTATATGCTTCAGAGGTTGGAGGAGCAGCAAAAGGCCATTCAAGCCTATACAATTGAGCACGATATAGTAGGGGGAATGCACCTGTCTCAGGCGCAGTGGAGAATGATTTCAACGTTGTGCAAGGTTCTGATGCCCTTTGAACTTGCCACACGTGAAGTCAGTTCAGACACTGCCAGCCTGAGTCAGGTCATTCCCCTCATCAGGCTTTTGCAGAAGAAGCTGGAGACATTGAAGGAGGAGCTAACACGGAGCGATTCCGCTAGGCATGTGGGACTTGTGGATGGAGCCCTTAATTCGCTTAACAAGGATTCACGGGTGGTCAATCTGTTGAAATCAGAGCACTACATTTTGGCCACCGTGCTCGATCCTAGATTTAAAGCCTACCTTGGATCTCTCTTTCCGGCAGACACAAGTCTGCTGGGGTTGAAAGACCTGCTGGTGACAAAATTGTCAAGTCAAGCGGAACGCGACCTGTCAACATCTCCTCCTTCACATTCTCCCGCAACTGGGGGTGCGAGGAAAAGGCTCAGAATTCCGAGCCCACCCGCTGGCGGTGATGCAGGGCAGTCTGGAGCGACTGCTGATGCTGACATCTGGTCCGGACTGAAGGACCTGACAACGATTACGGACATGTCGTCTACTGTCACTGCATATGATTCTCTCAACATTGATAGAATGGTGGAGGATTATATGAGTGACCGCATCCAAGTAGGCACGTCACACAGTCCGTACTTATACTGGCAGGAAAAAGAGGCAATTTGGAGGCCCTTGCACAAACTGGCTTTATTCTACCTAAGTTGCCCTCCCACAAGTGTGTACTCCGAAAGAGTGTTTAGTGCCGCCGCTCACCTTGTCAGCAATCGGCGTACGAGGTTACATCCAGAAAATGTGGAGAAGATGATGTTCATTAAAATGAATTATAATCAATTCCTCCGCGGAGACATTGACCAGCAGCAATTGCCTCCACAAAGTACACAGGGAGCTGAGATGGTGGATTCCAGTGGGGACGAATTGATAATCTGTGAGGAGGGGGATGTACACGGTGATATATCGGAGGGTGATGATGAGGTGGACATCTTGCCTCTGTAGAGCCAGTTTGTGCAAGGAGAGATTAATTGCTTCTTTTTTGGGGGGGGTCCAAACCAACCCGTCATATCAGTCACAGTCGTGTGGCAGACCCTGTCACTGAAATGATGGGTTGGTTAAAGTGTGCATGTCCTGTTTTGTTTATACAACATAAGGGTGGGTGGGAGGGCCCAAGGACAATTCTATCTTGCACCTCTTTTTTCTTTTCTTTTTCTTTGCATCATGTGCTGATTGGGGAGGGTTTTTTGGAAGGGACATCCTGCGTGACACTGCAGTGCCACTCCTAAATGGGCCCGGTGTTTGTGTCGGCCACTAGGGTCGCTAATCTTACTCACACAGTCAGCTACCTCATTGCGCCTCTTTTTTTCTTTGCGTCATGTGCTGTTTGGGGAGGGTTTTTTGGAAGGGACATCCTGCGTGACACTGCAGTGCCACTCCTAGATGGGCCCGGTGTTTGTGTCGGCCACTAGGGTCGCTAATCTTACTCACACAGCTACCTCATTGCGCCTCTTTTTTTCTTTGCGTCATGTGCTGTTTGGGGAGGGTTTTTTGGAAGGGACATCCTGCGTGACACTGCAGTGCCACTCCTAGATGGGCCCGGTGTTTGTGTCGGCCACTAGGGTCGCTAATCTTACTCACACAGCTACCTCATTGCGCCTCTTTTTTTCTTTGCGTCATGTGCTGTTTGGGGAGGGTTTTTTGGAAGGGCCATCCTGCGTGACACTGCAGTGCCACTCCTAGATGGGCCCGGTGTTTGTGTCGGCCACTAGGGTCGCTAATCTTACTCACACAGCTACCTCATTGCGCCTCTTTTTTTCTTTGCGTCATGTGCTGTTTGGGGAGGGTTTTTTGGAAGGGACCTCCTGCGTGACACTGCAGTGCCACTCCTAGATGGGCCCGGTGTTTGTGTCGGCCACTAGGGTCGCTTATCTTACTCACACAGCGACCTCGGTGCAAATTTTAGGACTAAAAATAATATTGTGAGGTGTGAGGTATTCAGAATAGACTGAAAATGAGTGTAAATTATGGTTTTTGAGGTTAATAATACTTTGGGATCAAAATGACCCCCAAATTCTATGATTTAAGCTGTTTTTTAGTGTTTTTTGAAAAAAACACCCGAATCCAAAACACACCCGAATCCGACAAAAAAAATTCGGTGAGGTTTTGCCAAAACGCGTTCGAACCCAAAACACGGCCGCGGAACCGAACCCAAAACCAAAACACAAAACCCGAAAAATTTCAGGCGCTCATCTCTAATTGTAATGTGCACAGCTAAACACAGAATACAGGTTGAACCCGATAGGCATTTCACCTCTTTTCAACCTCAACAACTATGTTACTATGTTAACCCCATTGTGCAGCTGTTACATTCTTGGGGGGGGAAATAAATCACAGATACATACATTCAAATGGGAACATCAGTGCCATTTCCCTGTATTGGTTATAAGTAGTGATGTGCACCAGAAATTTTTTGTGTTTTGTGTTTTGGTTTTGGATTCGGTTCCGCGGCCGTGATTTGGATTCGGACACGTTTTGGCAAAACCTCCCTTAAAATTTTTTGTCGGATTCGGGTGTGTTTTGGATTCGGGTGGTTTTTTTTTTTTTTTTCAAAAATCCCTCAAAAACAGCTTAAATCATAGAATTTGGGGGTAATTTTGATCCTATAGTATTATTAACCTCAATAACCATAATTTCCACTAATTTCCAGTCTATTCTGAACACCTCACAATTTTATTTTTAGCCCTAAAATTTGCACCGAGGTCGCTGGATGACTAAGCTAAGCGACCCAAGTGGCCGGCACAAACACCTGGCCCATTTAGGAGTGGCACTGCAGTGTCAGACAGGATGGCACTTAAAAAAATTGGCCCCAAACAGCACATGATGCAAAGAAAAGAGAAAAAGAGGTGCACTGTGTTCGCTGGATGGCAGAGCTAAGCGACACAAACACCTCAATATCACAGGAATTATTTGTTCTAATCAATGGTATTATTGGTCCAAATCACTGGAAGAAAATGACAAAATCACTGGAATTATTCGTTCTAATCAATGGTATTATTGGTCCAAATCACTGGAAGAAAATGACAAAATCACTGGAATTATTCGTTCTAATCAATGGTATTATTGGTCCAAATCACTGGAATAAAATGGCAAAATCACTGGAATTAAATGGCAGTAATGTCGGGAATTATTTCAAATGGCAGTACCACTGGACATATATGGAAGTGTCAGACAGGATGGCACTTAAAAAAATAGTCCCCAAACAGCACATGATGCAAAGAAAAGAGAAAAAGAGGTGCACTGTGGTCGCTGGATGGCTAAGCTAAGCAACACAAACACCTCAATATCACAGGAATTATTCGTTCCATCAATGGTATTATTGGTCCAAATCACTGGAGGAAAATGACAAAATCACTGGAATTATTCAATCTAATCAATGGTATTATTGGTCCAAATCACTGGAAGAAAATGACAAAATCACAGGAATTAATCGTTCTAATCAATGGTATTATTGGTCCAAATTACTGGAAGAAAATCACAAAATTACTGGAATTATTTGGCAAGATCACTGTAATTAATAATTATAAATCACAGATGTTAATTGGTAAAATCTCGCTATCTAAATCCCAATGCACTAATAGCGGAAAACGGGCGCACGTCTAATAGGCCCTGAACACTGGCCGATCCACCGCCGAGCTGCCCGACGGCGGATACGGCTGATGGACGACCCGGCGGCGGGGGGCAGTGAAGGGGGGAGTGAAGTTTCTTCACTCCCCCCATCACCCGGCTGCATTGAAGTGCAGGCAAATATGGACGAGATCGTCCATATTGGCCTGCATGTATAGCCGACGGGGGACCAGCGATGAACGAGCGTGGGGCCGCGCATCGTTCATCGCTGGAGCCTCCACACTGCACGATATGAACGTTATCTCGTTCATTAATAAACAAGATCGTTCATATCGTGCAGTCATGTCGGCCAGTGTGTAGGGCCCATAACAGCACACTGATTATACTGAGAACTGATTATACTGATCACTGATGATACTACGGAGAACTGACACTGAGCAGCGAGAACAGCACTGGACTATTGTACTGTAGTATACTGGTCACCACAATGCAGCACTGACACTGAGCACAGATATTAAGCACTGATCAGGATACTAGAAGTGACATGGTGCAGCAAGATAACGCTATGGCCTACTGTACTGTACTACTATATACTGGTGGTCACCACAATGCAGCACTGTACTACTATATACTGGTCCCCACAATGCAGCACAGATATTGAGCACTGATCTGGAGAATAGAACTGAGTCTGACACGGAGCTGCAAAATACAGCAATGGAAAACTGTACTGTACTACTATATAATGGTGGTCACCACAATGCAGCACTGTACTACTATATACTGGTCCCCACAATGCAGCACAGATATTGAGCACTGATCCAGAGAATAGAACTGAGTCTGACACGGCGCTGCAAGATACAGCAATGAACAACTGTACTGTACTACTCTATACTGGTGGTCACCACAATGCAGCACTGTACTACTATATACAGGTCTCCACAATGCAGCACAGATATTGAGCACTGATCAGGAAAATAGAACTGAGTCTGACACAGAGCTGCAAGATACAGCAATGGACAACTGTACAGTACTGCTATATACTGGTGGTCACCACAATGCAGCACTGTACTACTATATACTGGTCCCCACAATGCAGCACAGATATTGAGCACTGATCCGGAGAAAAGAACTGAGTCTGACATGGAGCTGCAAGATACAGCAATGGCCTACTGTACTAAACTACTATATACTGGTGGTCACCACAATGCAGCACTGTACTACTATATACTGGTCCCCACAATGCAGCACAGTTATTGAGCACTGATCCGGAGAATAGAACTGAGTCTGACACTGAGCTGCAAGATACAGCAATGGACAACTGTACTGTACTAATATATACTGGTGGTCACCACAATGCAGCACTGTACAACTATATACTGGTCCTCACAATGCAGCACAGATATTGAGCACTGATCTGGAGAATAGAACTGAGTCTGACACGGATCTGCAAGATACAGCAATGGCCTACTGTACTGTACTACTGTATACTGGGGGTCACCACAATGCAGCACAGTACTACTATATACTGGTCCCCACAATGCAACACACTGAGCACAGATATTGAGCTTTTCAGGCAGAGAATGTAGCCACGTCCTCTCCGCTCAATCGACAATGCACGAGTGAAAATGACGGCGACACGCGGCTCTTTATATGGAATCCGAATCTCGCGAGAATCCGACAACGGGATGATGACGTTTTCCTCCGTTCGGGTTTTGTGTGTTAGGCGGGAAGAATCGAGGCTGCTTCCGACCCGTGTAAAACACGTGAAGTTCAGGGGGGTTCGGATCTCGATGAACCGAACCCGCTCATCTCTAGTTATAAGACACAGTGCTCCCTATGGCTACATGCATTTTAAATAAAGTTTCTCGTGGCCACTTACAGTATATGGAACCTCTTGTAAAGCACAATACACAAACAAATTCTGCAAAATATAAGAGTTTTTTCTTCTACAAGTAGATCTTACTAACTTTGGGGCTCATTTACATTTGGATGTACTGTAAGTCATTTTTATGACACGCCTCTGAGATGGAGCAGTACACGTCCGCAGTGATAGTTGTTACTTTCACATCTCCCTGAAATGCTTTTTCAAAAGTAGGCAAGTATGCTTTAAGTCGGGTTCTGTTGTATAACCTGGGCAGAGTCAAGGTCTGCAGAAGCATGACCGGAACACCAACTGTCAGTGCAGTGCTATACGCTGGAAGTCCAACTGCACTAAGTGAGTGTAATAATTCCACTCATACTGTATAGTCATTTTGGACAGGTTGGTATTGGGTGACCGGTGGTTGGGAGACTGGCGGTCACCATACCGACGCCGGGATTCCGTCTGTCAGATGGCCAGCAGGGGGGGTTTCGGCCAGCACAACAAAGACCCTTGCGGGCTCGTTGCGCTTGCCACAGGTTCTATCCCACTCTATGGGAATAGTCCCTGTTGCTCGGCATGCCAACTGGCGGGCTAGTCAGTGTTCATGATGCCAGCGCTGGTATTGTAACCGCATCCTTTTTGGACTTGAGGAGCCTGCACACTGCAAGCGTCTGGTTGTTCATTTATTGTTCCTCTCCCTGGTGTTAGATCGAGACCATACATACCTCCGTCCTTTTCTAGGTCACTAAGCTATACAACAGTGAAAATGTGATATAAATTCATACAGTAGTTTTTGTGTGATGCCAGAACGTACAGACACAGGGGTATATTTACTAAGCTCCCGATTTTGACCGAGATGCCGTTTTTTCATCAAAGTGTCATCTCGGTAAATCTCGGTCATTTAGTAAACACTAATCACGGCAGTGATGAGGGCATTCGTAATTTTTTGCTAGTTCAGGTAAAAAATTACGAATGAATACACCATCGGTCAAAACGCGGCTGTTTAAGTATGAATCTCGGTCATTTACTAAGAAGTGCAAAGCAAAAAAACACAAAACACTGCCGTGAAAAATTACAACTCGTAAAAAAGTCCTAAAAAAAAACAGACCTGCTTTTTTTATCCGTGATTTGAGATGCATGCAGGGATCCATGAGATCCGTGCATGTATATCAGTGGGAAGGGGTGTGAAAGTGCTTATTTTTGCTAAAAAAATTGCGTGGGGTCCCCCCTCCTAAGCATAACCAGCCTCGGGCTCTTTGAGCCGATCCTGGTTGCAGAAATATGGGGGAAAAAATGACAGGGGTTCCCCCATATTTAAGCAACCAGCATCGGGCTCTGCGCCTGGTCCTGGTCCCAAAAATACGGGGGACAAAAAGAGTAGGGGTCCCCCGTATTTTTAAAACCAGCACCGGGCTCCACTAGCTGGACAGATAATGCCACAGCCGGGGGTCACTTTTATACAGCGCCCTGCGGCCGTGGCATCAAAAATCCAACTAGTCACCCCTGGCCGGGGTACCCTGGGGGAGTGGGGACCCCTTCAATCAAGGGGTCCCCCCCCCAGCCACCCAAGGGCCAGGGGTGAAGCCCGAGGCTGTCCCCCCCATCCAATGGGCTGCGGATGGGAGGGCTGATAGCCTTTGTTGTAAAATAAAAGATATTGTTTCTAGTAGCAGTACTACAAGTCCCAGCAAGCCTCCCCCGCATGCTGGTACTTGGAGAACCACAAGTACCAGCATGCGGCGGAAAAACGGGCCCGCTGGTACCTGTAGTACTACCACTAAAAAAATACCCAAAAAAAGACAAGACACACACACCGTGAAAGTATAATTTTATTACTTACATACACACATACATACATACTTACCTATGGCCCCACGCAGGTCGGTCCTCTTGTCCAGTAGAATCCAAGGGTACCTGTTGAAGAAATTATACTCACGAGATCCAGGGGTCCAGGCTCCTCGGGAAATCCAGGGGTAATCCACGTACTTGACAAAAAAAACAAAACGGTGTCCCGACCACGAACTGAAAGGGGACCCATGTTTGCACATGGGTCACCTTTCCACGAATGCCAGAAAGCCACTTTGACTTCTGTCTAAGTGGGTTTCTTCAGCCAATCAGGGAGTGCCACGTTGTAGCACTCTCCTGATCAGCTGTGTGCTCCTGTCCTCACTGACAGGCAGCACACGGCAGTGTTACAATGTAGCGCCTATGCGCTACATTGTAACCAATGATGGGAACTTTCTGCCCTGCGGTTGACCTAAAGTGACGTCACCGCTGAGCAGAAAGTTCCCATCATTGGTTACAATGTAGCGCATAGGCGCTACATTGTAACACTGCCGTGTGCTGCCTGTCAGTGAAGACAGGAGCACACAGCTGATCAGGAGAGTGCTACAACGTGGCGCTCCCTGATTGGCTGAAGAAACCCACTTAGCCAGAAGGCAAAGTGGGTTTCTTGCATTCGGGGAAAGGTGACCCATGTGCAAACATGGGTCCCCTTTCAGTTCGTGGTCGGGACACCGTTTTTTTATTTTTGGCAAGTACGTGGATTAACCCTGGATTTGCCGAGGAGCCTGGACCCCTGGATCTCGTGAGTATAATTTATTCAACAGGTACCCTTGGATTCTACTGGACAAGAGGACCGACCTGCGTGGGAACTTAAGGTAAGTATGTATGTATGTGTGTATGTATGTAATAAAATTATACTTTCACGGTGTGTGTGTCTTGTCTTTTTTTGGGTATTTTTTTAGTGGTAGTACTACAGGTACCAGCGGGCCCGTTTTTCCGCCGCATGCTGGTACTTGTGGTTCTCCAAGTACCAGCATGCGGGGGAGGCTTGCTGGGACTTGTAGTACTGCTACTAAAAACAATATCTTTTATTTTACAACAAAGGCTATCAGCCCTCCCATCCGCAGCCCATTGGATGGGGGGGGACAGCCTCGGGCTTCACCCCTGGCCCTTGGGTGGCTGGGGGGGGGGACCCCTTGATTGAAGGGGTCCCCACTCCCCCAGGGTACCCCGGCCAGGGGTGACTAGTTGGATTTTTGATGCCACGGCCGCAGGGCGCTGTATAAAAGTGACCCCCGGCTGTGGCATTATCTGTCCAGCTAGTGGAGCCCGGTGCTGGTTTCAAAAATACGGGGGACCCCTACTCTTTTTGTCCCCCGTATTTTTGGGACCAGGACCAGGCGCAGAGCCCGATGCTGGTTGCTTAAATATGGGGGAACCCCTGTCATTTTTTTTCCCATATTTCTGCAACCAGGATCGGCTCAAAGAGCCCGAGGCTGGTTATGCTTAGGAGGGGGGACCCCACGCATTTTTTTTTGGAATTTTACATTGTTTAATTTTTTTTTTTAAAAATACGAACCCCAGCACGGATCACACAGATCCAGCCGAGATTGATTGTAAAAAAAAACGGCAGTGTTTTGCTAATCACTGCCGTAAAATTAGGTAAAAAAACACGAATGACATCGACATCGGAAGCAAAGAAAAACCCGAATACGACAGCTTAGTAAATCCATCGTAATCAATTCAAAAAGTTGCAGTTTTACACTGTCGATGTCATTCGTGATTGAACTTTGACCTTTTTTACGGAAATTACGAATCTTAGTAAATAAACCCCAATGTCTAAATTTCACTTTTTTTTGTCTCCATGGTCCATAAACAGTCCCTAGAAGTATAATTCTCAATAAAAAAAATGTCTATGTACAGACACAACCCTTGCAGTTTTATTATATGTATAGATTTTCATTGTAGGGTGTCCCTATTTATCTTTGGCTATGTAAGGCTTTGTGTGAACCCAATTTCCACTGTTGTTATGTTGTTTATTACTGTTCCAGTGTTTCAATGATAACCTCATTTAAGGACAAAACGATGAAAAAATCGGAGTAAATGTGTGAAAAGCACAAACATTATCCGATTGGTCTGATTCTGCATATGTTACAGCAGTGTTTTTCAACCACTGTGCCGTGGCAGACTAGTGTGCCCTGAGCAGTCTCCAGGTGTGCCGCCATAGAAGCACAGCCAGGCCCGTCAGTGTTTTGCCGCTACTGAGGCCCTGGAACGATCAATACTGGTGGGTTTAGTGGTTGCAGAGCCAGTTCTTATTTAGGACCCGGGCAGTGTTGGGCTCTTCTGGCTTTCTCAGATGTGGCTCAGGCGTTACCTATGGAGAAGCTGCAACATGACATCATAGGACATGCAACTGCACCATGCATCACCATTATATTTGAATGTGCCTTGGCAATACTTAAATCTTGTTCAGTGTGCCGCGAGATGTAAAGGGTTGAAAATCTCTGTGCTACAGTGTCGTCACCATGTTGTTATAAAAACGACAAAAGACGAGCATTGGTGGAGGGGCTGCTGGAGGGGCCTGGCAGGAGCCCCAGTTTGCTACCCCTCCCCAGTATGCCTGTGCTGTAGCCAGTGGCAGTGGCGTTGTCTTCATGGTGGTCTCTTCGGGAAGATGGCACTGCACATAGAAAGCAAAGACTCTGTCACTGCTCCTGATTGGCTTCTGGTCCATGAACACGGACCGGCACCTGATTTAAGAAACCCGTGCCATCGCCGGAGACCGGACTGGGGAGCAAGAGAGGTGTGCGCTGTGCTCTCCTGCCCTCGCTGCAAGCAAGGTGGTTGGGCCACAAAGGACCCCTGCCCGCGGGCCACAAAAGGATGCGGTAAGAGCTGCGAATTTGACACCCCTGCCCTAGAGTATCAGAATTTCTGTCACGGCACCCCAAGACCATAGTTTCTTAGTGAGAAATTTAGGTAAAAATATAAAATGAAGTAAATTGTGTTTATAATATGTCATCCTTAGGCTCAGTTATGTGGTGAAGGACTGGTTTTGCCAATTAAATTCAGTATAAGCAATTTGAATTGTTCATGGACCACCAAACTACGGCACCACTGCAAGGCCTCCCCTATCCCCCCCTTCCCACCTTTCCCGAGGAAGCCCAGGGTCTCACGGCCCCCTGTTTGGAAACTACTGCCATAAAATAAACTTATTTTTATAACTACATGTAATACACCTTAGATCTCAGTTCCTTTAAGGTTTTATATCCTTGTATACAGTAAACTACACATATTTGAAAATCCTACACCAGGCACAAGTAATAATTCAGATGCATTGTTGACCGGCGGCCGGGATCCTGGCGGTCAGCATTAGAGATGAGCGGGTTCGGTTCCTCGGAATCCGAACCCGCCCGAACTTCAGCTTTTTTTACACGGATCCGAGCGACTCGGATCTTCCCGCCTTGCTCGGTTAACCCGAGCGCGCCCGAACGTCATCATGACGCTGTCGGATTCTCGCGAGGCTCGGATTCTATCGCGAGACTCGGATTCTATATAAGGAGCCGCGCGTCGCCGCCATTTTCACACGTGCATTGAGATTGATAGGGAGAGGACGTGGCTGGCGTCCTCTCCATTTAGATTAGAAGAGAGAGAGTGAGATTGAGACAGAGACACTTGATTTACTGGAGCTTAGGAGTACTAGAGAGTGCAGAGTTTACTAGTGACTGACCACTGACCAGTGACCACCAGTGCAGTTTTATTTAATATAATCCGTTCTCTGCCTGAAAAAAACGATACACAGTGACTCAGTCACATACCATATCTGTGCTCAGCCCAGTGTGCTGCATCATCTATGTATAATATCTGACTGTGCTCACACAGCTTAATTGTGGGGGAGACTGGGGAGCAGTTATAGGTTATAGCAGGAGCCAGGAGTACATATTATTAAAATGAAACAGTGCACACTTTTGCTGCAGGAGTGCCACTGCCAGTGTGACTGACCAGTGACCTGACCACACTGACCACCAGTATAGTATACTATATTGTGATTGCCTGAAAAAGTTAAACACTCGTCGTGTGACTTGTGTGGTGTTTTTTTATTCTATAAAAAACTCATTCTGCTGACAGACAGTGTCCAGCAGGTCCGTCATTATATAATATATACCTGTCCGGCTGCAGTAGTGATATATATATATTTTTTATATCATTATTTATCATCCAGTCGCAGCAGACACAGTACGGTAGTTCACGGCTGTAGCTACCTCTGTGTCGGCACTCGGCAGTCCATCCATAATTGTATACCACCTACCCGTGGTTTTTTTTTTCTTTCTTCTTTATACATACTACATCTCATTATCATCCAGTCTATATTAGCAGCAGACACAGTACAGTACGGTAGTCCACGGCTGTAGCTACCTCTGTGTCGGCACTCGGCAGTCCATCCATAATTGTATACCACCTACCCGTGGTTTTTTTTTTCTTCTTTATACATACTACATCTCATTATCATCCAGTCTATATTAGCAGCAGACACAGTACAGTACGGTAGTCCACGGCTGTAGCTACCTCTGTGTCGGCACTCGGCAGTCCATCCATAATTGTATACCACCTACCCGTGGTTTTTTTTTCTTTCTTCTTTATACATACTACATCTCATTATCATCCAGTCTATATTAGCAGCAGACACAGTACAGTACGGTAGTCCACGGCTGTAGCTACCTCTGTGTCGGCACTCGGCAGTCCGTCCATAATTGTATACCACCTACCCGTGGTTTTTTTTTTCTTTCTTCTTTATACATACTACATCTCATTATCATCCAGTCTATATTAGCAGCAGACACAGTACAGTACGGTAGTCCATGGCTGTAGCTACCTCTGTGTCGGCACTCGGCAGTCTGTCCATAATTGTATACCACCTACCCGTGGTTTTTTTTTTCTTTCTTTCTTTATACATACATACTACAGCTCATTATCAACCAGTCTATATTAGCAGCAGACACAGTACAGTACGGTAGTCCACGGCTGTAGCTACCTCTGTGTCGGCACTCGGCAGTCCATCCATAATTGTATACCACCTACCCGTGTTTTTTTTTTCTTCTTTATACATACTACATCTCATTATCATCCAGTCTATATTAGCAGCAGACACAGTACAGTACGGTAGTCCACGGCTGTAGCTACCTCTGTGTCGGCACTCGGCAGTCCGTCCATAATTGTATACCACCTACCCGTGGTTTTTTTTTCTTTCTTCTTTATACATACTACATCTCATTATCATCCAGTCTATATTAGCAGCAGACACAGTACAGTACGGTAGTCCATGGCTGTAGCTACCTCTGTGTCGGCACTCGGCAGTCCATCCATAATTGTATACCACCTACCCGTGGTTTTTTTTTTCTTCTTTATACATACTACATCTCATTATCATCCAGTCTATATTAGCAGCAGACACAGTACAGTACGGTAGTCCACGGCTGTAGCTACCTCTGTGTCGGCACTCGGCAGTCCATCCATAATTGTATACCACCTTCCCGTGGTTTTTTTTTCTTTCTTCTTTATGCATACTACATCTCATTATCATACAGTCTATATTAGCAGCAGACACAGTACAGTACGGTAGTCCACGGCTGTAGCTACCTCTGTGTCGGCACTCGGCAGTCCGTCCATAATTGTATACCACCTACCCGTGGTTTTTTTTTCTTTCTTCTTTATACATACTACATCTCATTATCATCCAGTCTATATTAGCAGCAGACACAGTACAGTACGGTAGTCCACGGCTGTAGCTACCTCTGTGTCGGCACTCGGCAGTCCATCCATAATTGTATACCACCTACCCGTGTTTTTTTTTTCTTTCTTCTTTATACATACATACTACATCTCATTATCAACCAGTCTATATTAGCAGCAGACACAGTACAGTACGGTAGTCCACGGCTGTAGCTACCTCTGTGTCGGCACTCGGCAGTCCATCCATAATTGTATACCACCTACCCGTGGTTTTTTTTTTCTTCTTTATACATACTACATCTCATTATCATCCAGTCTATATTAGCAGCAGACACAGTACAGTACGGTAGTCCACGGCTGTAGCTACCTCTGTGTCGGCACTCGGCAGTCCATCCATAATTGTATACCACCTACCCGTGGTTTTTTTTCTTTCTTCTTTATACATACATACTACATCTCATTATCAACCAGTCTATATTAGCAGCAGACACAGTACAGTACGGTAGTCCACGGCTGTAGCTACCTCTGTGTCGGCACTCGGCAGTCCATCCATAATTGTATACTAGTATCCATCCATCTCCATTGTTTACCTGAGGTGCCTTTTAGTTGTGCCTATTAAAATATGGAGAACAAAAATGTTGAGGTTCCAAAATTAGGGAAAGATCAAGATCCACTTCCACCTCGTGCTGAAGCTGCTGCCACTAGTCATGGCCGAGACGATGAAATGCCAGCAACGTCGTCTGCCAAGGCCGATGCCCAATGTCATAGTACAGAGCATGTCAAATCCAAAACACCAAATATCAGTAAAAAAAGGACTCCAAAACCTAAAATAAAATTGTCGGAGGAGAAGCGTAAACTTGCCAATATGCCATTTACCACACGGAGTGGCAAGGAACGGCTGAGGCCCTGGCCTATGTTCATGGCTAGTGGTTCAGCTTCACATGAGGATGGAAGCACTCAGCCTCTCGCTAGAAAAATGAAAAGACTCAAGCTGGAAAAAGCACAGCAAAGAACTGTGCGTTCTTCGAAATCCCAAATCCACAAGGAGAGTCCAATTGTGTCGGTTGCGATGCCTGACCTTCCCAACACTGGACGTGAAGAGCATGCGCCTTTCACCATTTGCACGCCCCCTGCAAGTGCTGGAAGGAGCACCCGCAGTCCAGTTCCTGATAGTCAGATTGAAGATGTCAGTGTTGAAGTACACCAGGATGAGGAGGATATGGGTGTTGCTGGCGCTGGGGAGGAAATTGACCAGGAGGATTCTGATGGTGAGGTGGTTTGTTTAAGTCAGGCACCCGGGGAGACACCTGTTGTCCGTGGGAGGAATATGGCCGTTGACATGCCTGGTGAAAATACCAAAAAAATCAGCTCTTCGGTGTGGAAGTATTTCACCAGAAATGCGGACAACATTTGTCAAGCCGTGTGTTCCCTTTGTCAAGCTGTAATAAGTAGGGGTAAGGACGTTAACCACCTCGGAACATCCTCCCTTATACGTCACCTGCAGCGCATTCATAATAAGTCAGTGACAAGTTCAAAAACTTTGGCCGACAGCGGAAGCAGTCCACTGACCAGTAAATCCCTTCCTCTTGTAACCAAGCTCACGCAAACCACCCCACCAACTCCCTCAGTGTCAATTTCCTCCTTCCCCAGGAATGCCAATAGTCCTGCAGGCCATGTCACTGGCAATTCTGATGATTCCTCTCCTGCCTGGGATTCCTCCGATGCATCCTTGCGTGTAACGCCTACTGCTGCTGGCGCTGCTGTTGTTGCTGCTGGGAGTCGATGGTCATCCCAGAGGGGAAGTCGTAAGCCCACTTGTACTACTTCCAGTAAGCAATTGACTGTTCAACAGTCCTTTGCGAGGAAGATGAAATATCACAGCAGTCATCCTGCTGCAAAGCGGATAACTGAGGCCTTGACAACTATGTTGGTGTTAGACGTGCGTCCGGTATCCGCCGTTAGTTCACAGGGAACTAGACAATTTATTGAGGCAGTGTGCCCCCGTTACCAAATACCATCTAGGTTCCACTTCTCTAGGCAGGCGATACCGAGAATGTACACGGACGTCAGAAAAAGACTCACCAGTGTCCTAAAAAATGCAGTTGTACCCAATGTCCACTTAACCACGGACATGTGGACAAGTGGAGCAGGGCAGGGTCAGGACTATATGACTGTGACAGCCCACTGGGTAGATGTATGGACTCCCGCCGCAAGAACAGCAGCGGCGGCACCAGTAGCAGCATCTCGCAAACGCCAACTCTTTCCTAGGCAGGCTACGCTTTGTATCACCGCTTTCCAGAATACGCACACAGCTGAAAACCTCTTACGGCAACTGAGGAAGATCATCGCGGAATGGCTTACCCCAATTGGACTCTCCTGTGGATTTGTGGCATCGGACAACGCCAGCAATATTGTGTGTGCATTAAATATGGGCAAATTCCAGCACGTCCCATGTTTTGCACATACCTTGAATTTGGTGGTGCAGAATTTTTTAAAAAACGACAGGGGCGTGCAAGAGATGCTGTCGGTGGCCAGAAGAATTGCGGGACACTTTCGGCGTACAGGCACCACGTACAGAAGACTGGAGCACCACCAAAAACTACTGAACCTGCCCTGCCATCATCTGAAGCAAGAAGTGGTAACGAGGTGGAATTCAACCCTCTATATGCTTCAGAGGTTGGAGGAGCAGCAAAAGGCCATTCAAGCCTATACAATTGAGCACGATATAGGAGGTGGAATGCACCTGTCTCAAGCGCAGTGGAGAATGATTTCAACGTTGTGCAAGGTTCTGATGCCCTTTGAACTTGCCACACGTGAAGTCAGTTCAGACACTGCCAGCCTGAGTCAGGTCATTCCCCTCATCAGGCTTTTGCAGAAGAAGCTGGAGACATTGAAGGAGGAGCTAACACGGAGCGATTCCGCTAGGCATGTGGGACTTGTGGATGGAGCCCTTAATTCGCTTAACAAGGATTCACGGGTGGTCAATCTGTTGAAATCAGAGCACTACATTTTGGCCACCGTGCTCGATCCTTGATTTAAAGCCTACCTTGGATCTCTCTTTCCGGCAGACACAAGTCTGCTGGGGTTGAAAGACCTGCTGGTGAGAAAATTGTCAAGTCAAGCGGAACGCGACCTGTCAACATCTCCTCCTTCACATTCTCCCGCAACTGGGGGTGCGAGGAAAAGGCTCAGAATTCCGAGCCCACCCGCTGGCGGTGATGCAGGGCAGTCTGGAGCGACTGCTGATGCTGACATCTGGTCCGGACTGAAGGACCTGACAACGATTACGGATACGGACATGTCGTCTACTGGCACTGCATATGATTCTCTCCCCATTGAAAGAATGGTGGAGGATTATATGAGTGACCGCATCCAAGTAGGCACGTCACACAGTCCGTACTTATACTGGCAGGAAAAAGAGGCAATTTGGAGGCCCTTGCACAAACTGGCTTTATTCTACCTAAGTTGCCCTCCCACAAGTGTGTACTTCGAAAGAGTGTTTAGTGCCGCCGCTCACCTTGTCAGCAATCGGCGTACGAGGTTACATCCAGAAAATGTGGAGAAGATGATGTTCATTAAAATGAATTATAATCAATTCCTCCGCGGAGACATTGACCAGCAGCAATTGCCTCCACAAAGTACACAGGGAGCTGAGATGGTGGATTCCAGTGGGGACGAATTGATAATCTGTGAGGAGGGGGATGTACACGGTGATATATCGGAGGATGATGATGAGGTGGACATCTTGCCTCTGTAGAGCCAGTTTGTGCAAGGAGAGATTAATTGCTTCTTTTTTGGGGGGGGTCCAAACCAACCCGTCATATCAGTCACAGTCGTGTGGCAGACCCTGTCACTGAAATGATGGGTTGGTTAAAGTGTGCATGTCCTGTTTTGTTTATACAACATAAGGGTGGGTGGGAGGGCCCAAGGACAATTCCATCTTGCACCTCTTTTTTCTTTTATTTTTCTTTGCGTCATGTGCTGTTTGGGGAGGGTTTTTTGGAAGGGCCATCCTGCGTGACACTGCAGTGCCACTCCTAGATGGGCCCGGTGTTTGTGTCGGCCACTAGGGTCGCTTATCTTACTCACACAGTCAGCTACCTCATTGCGCCTCTTTTTTTCTTTGCGTCATGTGCTGTTTGGGGAGGGTTTTTTGGAAGGGACATCCTGCGTGACACTGCAGTGCCACTCCTAGATGGGCCCGGTGTTTGTGTCGGCCACTAGGGTCACTTATCTTACTTACACAGTCAGCTACCTCATTGCGCCTCTTTTTTTCTTTGCGTCATGTGCTGTTTGGGGAGGGTTTTTTGGAAGGGACATCCTGCGTGACACTGCAGTGCCACTCCTAGATGGGCCCGGTGTTTGTGTCGGCCACTAGGGTCGCTTATCTTACTCACACAGTCAGCTACCTCATTGCGCCTCTTTTTTTCTTTGCGTCATGTGCTGTTTGGGGAGGGTTTTTTGGAAGGGACATCCTGCGTGACACTGCAGTGCCACTCCTAGATGGGCCCGGTGTTTGTGTCGGCCACTAGGGTCGCTTATCTTACTCACACAGCTACCTCATTGCGCCTCTTTTTTTCTTTGCGTCGTGTGCTGTTTGGGGAGGGTTTTTTGGAAGGGACATCCTGCGTGACACTGCAGTGCCACTCCTAGATGGGCCCGGTGTTTGTGTCGGCCACTAGGGTCGCTTATCTTACTCACACAGTCAGCTACCTCATTGCGCCTCTTTTTTTCTTTGCGTCATGTGCTGTTTGGGGAGGGTTTTTTGGAAGGGCCATCCTGCGTGACACTGCAGTGCCACTCCTAGATGGGCCCGGTGTTTGTGTCGGCCACTAGGGTCGCTTATCTTACTCACACAGCTACCTCATTGCGCCTCTTTTTTTCTTTGCATCATGTGCTGTTTGGGGAGGGTTTTTTGGAAGGGACATCCTGCGTGACACTGCAGTGCCACTCCTAGATGGGCCCGGTGTTTGTGTCGGCCACTAGGGTCGCTTATCTTACTCACACAGCGACCTCGGTGCAAATTTTAGGACTAAAAATAATATTGTGAGGTGTGAGGTATTCAGAATAGACTGAAAATGAGTGGAAATTATGGTTTTTGAGGTTAATAATACTTTGGGATCAAAATGACCCCCAAATTCTATGATTTAAGCTGTTTTTTAGGGTTTTTTGAAAAAAACACCCGAATCCAAAACACACCCGAATCCGACAAAAAAAATTCGGTGAGGTTTTGCCAAAACGCGGTCGAACCCAAAACACGGCCGCGGAACCGAACCCAAAACCAAAACACAAAACCCGAAAAATTTCAAGTGCACATCTCTAGTCTCAATTAGTCGAGGACCCAACCAGAGGTAATAATGTTCTGGACCAAGTTATTACCAATAATGTGGACATTATATCAAACATTACAGTTGGGGAGACGTTGGGAAACAGTGATCATAATATGATCACATTCAGCATCAGTTTCAAGAAACATAGCTATAAGGAATCAACAAAAACATTCAACTTTAGAAAAGCTAACTTCAATATGCTGAGACAGGCACTAAACGACATTGACTGGTAAGTTTTGTTTCATGGTAAAGACACATCGGAAATGTGGGATGCTTTAAAAGGGTTGCTTGATAGCAATATTCACAAATTCATACCCTTGGGCAGTAAATTCAGGAGTACTAGACTCAAATCAATGTGGCTTAATAAGGATGTCAGAGAAGCAATGGCTAAAAAGAGGTGTTCTTTTAAAGCATTTAAAACTAATGGAGGGGAGGAGTCATTCCAGTATTACAAAGAATGCAATAAAAGATGCAAAAAAGTAATAAAGGCAGCTACAATTGTAAACGAAAAACAAATCGCTATTGAGAGTAAAGCCAATCCCAAAGAGTTTTATAAATACATAAACATTAAAGGGTTAAAAAATTAGAACATAGGCCCATTAAAAGATGAACTGTGAGCCTTGGAAACGATGACAAAATAAAAGCGGATATACTGAACAGCTTTTTTTCACCAGGGAGGATCAGACGGTGTTAGTAGTGCATAACGACAGTGAAGGTAATGATTCTTGGCTAGATGCTTGTTTAAGTGAGGAAATAGTCCTGGAGAGACTAAGCAACATAAAGATTAATAAATCACCGGGACCAAATGGTTTTCATCCGAGGTGTTACGTTCCTGATGCTCAGAACTAGAGAGATGTTGCAAAGTGAGTCCAGAGCACCAGGACATGACGCTGAAATAAGGGGTGGTACGGGAATAGCCCCTAGCACCCTACCTCCGTTGTTTTACCCGTGTGGTCAGTTCACGCCTGAGTGACTATGGTTTCTTGGGCCCACGGCAGCCGCGTTTGAAGGGCGGATTAGGTCTGCCCAACTCCGATGCCCCCAGGTCTTAGAGTGAGACAAGGAGTGAACCGAGACAGGATAATAACAAGGGGACCTCTAACTAAAGCAAACAGAAGCTAGGGGCTACTAACTACCCTAAAATCAAATATATGTGCGGCACGCCGCCAAAGGAAAAGAACAACAAAAGATACCACTGTCCACTCCCCCACACGGCACCGCCGAGTTCCAGGGAGGACAGTGAAAAGCGGAAACCTCCGCAAAAACCACCAATACAAAAGTAACACAAGGACTAAGCGACCTAGGCCGCAACACGCGGCAGAAGCCGCTACTCACGAAACCGTGAGAGAACCCCAACAAGCGAAAACCCACAGATGACTGCAACAGGTTCACTTGGACAGGAAGGATTCCCAGGACCGGCTTCAGAACTCCAGAACTCAGGAGCACAGGGAGCAGGTTCGACCAGATACAGCTGACCAGGAACAGACGTTGCAAGGCAGGAACAGCATACAGGAAGCTATCACCGTCGAGGCTGCAGTGTGCTGGCTCCCATAAAAAGACCCTGCTGGCCAATGACAGGAGGGCCAGCAAGACCAGCCCCCAGACCCTAATTACTAGTTGCCGTGCAGCTGCACTGCTGCACGAGCAACTAATCAATCCTATCTGGCAACGGGGAACGCGGTCCGCCAATGGCGTCCCCGTTGCTATGGACCCAGCGGCTGAGGACGCCCGGCGTCCTAGCGTTGCCAGGGACCCGGCAGCTACAGTACGCACGGCGTCCTGGCGTTGCTAGGCGCCAGGCGGGCAGGGAGGGAGGTGCGGCGGCCGTGAGCGTCGCTCGGAAAGAGACCGAGCGGCGCCGCGGACCGCGGCACCTAACAGTACCCCCCCCTTGCGGAGAGGTTAAAGAACCCCTAAAGCCGGGTTTCTGAGGAAATTCCTGAAAGAATAATCTCTTAAGTTTAGGGGCATGTAAATTGTTATCCAGGACCCAAGACCTTTCTTCCGGGCCATAGCCTTTCCAGTGAACCAAAAAATAAAGCCGGCCCCGAGAAACTTTGGAATCTAAAACCTTCTCCACCAAGAACTCTTGTTGCCCCTGAACATCCACCGGAGGTCTACCCTGGGAAGTCTTCCGAGGGAATCTCCTGGAAGAAAAATACTGCTTCAGAAGGGAACAGTGAAAAGTATTGCCAATTTTGAGAGATTTAGGCAAGCATAGCCGAAAAGCAACTGGGTTGACCTTCTTAACGATAAGGAACGGTCCAATAAATTTGGGTCCCAATCTAGCCGAGGGTTGTCGGAGCTTGATGTTGCGGGTTGACAACCACACCTTATCTCCCACCTTAAAAGTGCATGGGCGTCGGAACCTATCAGAATTTTTTTTTTCTCGGAAGGCAGCCTTCTTAAGGGCAAGGTGCACCTTTTTCCAAATCATTCTGAGACAGGAAGTTAAGGTCAACAAGGAGACTGGAAAATGAGGGTAAAAAGAATTGGCTCTAGGATGAAAGCCCAAGACCGAAAAGAATGGGGACTCCTTGGTGGAAGAATGACAAGAGTTATTATAGGCAAACTCGGCCAAAGGAAGAAATTCAGACCAATCATTCTGAAGTTTGGCCAAATATAGCCGTAAATACTGTTTTAACGACTGATTAACAAGTTCAGTTTGTCCGTTAGACTGTGGATGGTACCCAGATGTTAAAGAGAGTTTCATATTTAATGAGGCACAAAAACTTTTCCAGAAACGGGCGATGAATTGCGGTCCCCGATCAGAGACAATATCCCTGGGTAAACCATGGAGCCTGAACACATGGCGGAGAAATAAAACTGCCAACCCTTGAGCAGAGGGTAATCGGGGGAGAGCAATGAAGTGGGCCATCTTACTAAAACGGTCTACTACCACCCAAATGACTCGAAATCCAGCTGAAAGAGGAAGGTCCACCACGAAATCCATGGATATATGTGACCATGGCCTGAGAGGAACGGCTAAAGGCATGAGTTGCCCGACCGGCAACGATCGAGATACCTTGTACTGAGCACAAACATGACAGGAACGGACAAATTCCCTTACATCTTTAGAAAGATTAGGCCACCACACTGAGCGAGAGATTAACTCCAAGGTCTTAGTGATACCCGGATGACCAGAAACCTTATTATCATGAAACTCAGCTAGAACAGTGCCTCTCAGAAATTCAGGGACGAAGAGACGATCTGCAGGAGTGACTTTGGGAGCCTGCTGCTGAAGCTGGACTAGCTGTGTAAATAAATCCTGTGTGAGGCCAGCCCGGATGACAGACGATGGGACTATGGGGGTAGTAGCCGGGTGGTTATTGTGAACCGGAAGAAAACAATGTGACAGGGCATCGGCTTTTGTATTCTTGGAACCGGGCCTGAAGGTGATAATAAACCTGAAACGAGTAAAAAACAGCGCCCAACGTGCCTGTCGAGCATTAAGCCGTTTAGATGACTCAATATACTGCAGGTTCTTGTGGTCAGTAAACACCGTAATGGTATGCCTTGCTCCTTCCAGCCAGTGCCTCCACTCCTCGAAAGCCCATTTAACTGCCAACAATTCTCGATTACCAACATCATAGTTGGATTCTGCGGAGGAGAATTTTCTGGACATGAAGGCACATGGGTGTAATTCCTGAGACTCCGGGTCTTCCTGAGAAAGGATAGCCCCCACTCCAACCTCTGAGGCATCTACCTCGACAATAAAGGGGAGATCCGGATTAGGGTGTCTGAGTACTGGAGCTGAGACAAAGGCCTGCTTTAAGGCCAGAAAGGCAGACTTGGCTTCAGGCGAATTGGAAGGGTCCGCTCCTTTTTTAGTCAATGCCACAATAGGAGCAACCAAATCTGAGAAGGTATGAATAAAACGCCTATAGTAATTTGCAAACCCTAAAAAGCGCTGAATTGCTTTTAAGTTCGTGGGGTGTGCCCAATTTAGGATGGCCTGGAGTTTTTTTGGTTCCATGAAAAACCCCTTAGGAGAAATAATATACCCCAGGAAGGACACTTCTGTGATGTGGAAATCACATTTCTCCAGTTTGGCGTATAAATGATTTTCCCGTAACTTCTGAAGGACCAGTCGCACATGGGTAATATGTTGTTCAAAAGACTCAGAGCAAATCAAAATGTCGTCTAAATAAATGACTACGAACTTTCCTAGAAAGTCGCGAAGGACGTCGTTAATGAGATCTTGAAATACAGCAGGAGCATTAGACAGCCCAAACGGCATCACCAGGTATTCATAATGTCCCGACTGTGTGCTGAAAGCCGTCTTCCACTCATCCCCAGATTTTATTCGGATGAGATTGTAAGCCCCTCTAAGATCGATCTTGGAAAAGATAACGGCAGTCCGGAGCTGATCAAACAGTACTGAAATCAGTGGCAAGGGGTAGGTGTTTTTAACAGAAATTTTATTCAGAGCCCGATAATCAATACATGGTCTGAGCGACCCATCTTTTTTCTCAACAAAAAAGAACCCTGCACTCAATGGAGATTTCGAGGGCCTAATGAAGCCTTTTTTTAGGCTCTCCTGTACATAATCATTCATTGCCGTAGTTTCCGGCCCAGACAGGGCATATAGTCTCCCCTTAGGCAAAGAGGCACTGGGAACTAAGTCAATAGCGCAGTCATAGGACCGATGAGGAGGCAGAATATCCGCATTACCCTTGGAGAAAACGTCGGCAAAGTCCTGATATTCCAAAGGAATAAGTTCTGGGGTGACTGCCGCAACCCGGACTAGATGGGAAATACATTCTTTAACACAAAAGGGACCCCATCAGGAAATCTCCCCAGACCGCCAATCTATGGTGGGATTATGAAAGGCAAGCCAGGGGTGACCCAAAACTACGGGGACAGCCGGACAATGGGTAAGGTAAAATTCGATTTTCTCTGAATGTAGGGCCCCCACTGTCAGTTGTACTGGAGGTGTGCAGTGAGTGATTACCCCATTAGAAAGCGGACCACCATCCAAGCCGTGCATGGTGATACGTTTATCCAAAGGTATCTGTGGAACGCCCAAAGCCTGAGCCCAACCAAGATCCATGAAATTTCCCGCAGCTCCACTGTCGACGAAGGCCGACACCAATGAACTGAGGCTACCAAAGGAAATTTTTACAGGAACTAATGAGGAATCATTAGAGGAGATTAACTGCAGACCCAAGTGAACCCCCTCACAATTCACTGGGTCAGAGCGTTTCCATGCTTATTCGGGCAATTACGTGCGATATGTCCCTTGCCACCACAATACAAGCAAAGACCAGAATTTAGCCTTCTGGTTCTTTCCTCTGGGGACAGCCGGGAGAGACCCATTTGCATGGGCTCCTCGACGTCCTCAGGGAAAGTATACACACATGGACTAGGCCTGAAACTAGCTCCTCTTTCAGCCCTCCGCTCCCGGAGACGACGATCAATATTAATAGCAAGCTCCATGAGTTTGTCTAAAGTCTCTGGAGCGGGGTACTGAAGGAGACTGTCTTTAATAACTTCAGACAAACCGAGGCGAAACTGACTGCGCAGGGCCGGGTCATTCCAGCCACAGTCGTTCGACCAATGGCGAAACTCGGTACAATACGCCTCTGCTGGATTTTTCCCTTGCTTAAGTGCACGCAGGTGGCTCTCAGCCGACGCTTCTCTATCAGGGTCATCATACAAAAGGCCTAAGGACTTAAAAAAGGCATCTACAGATAGCAAGGCAACATCATCGGCTTTTAGTCCAAAAGCTCAGGATTGCGGATCGCCTTGTAGTAATGACATCACAATCCCGACCCGTTGAGACTCAGTACCAGAGGATCGGGGCCTTAAACGAAAATAAAGCTTACAAGCTTCCTTGAAATTAAAAAAATCCTTTCGGTTACCCGAAAAACGGTCAGGTAGATGCATCTTTGGTTCTGGAATCATACTCGGGGAGGCTCGCAAAAGATCTTCCTGCGATCTCACCCGAAGAGTAAGATCCTGAACCATCTGAGTTAGTTCCTGAATCTGGTTGGCCAAAAGCTGGCTGGGATTCGGTCCTAAAACTGCCGGATTCATGAGGCCGAATTTCAAGGCCCACCAAATACAAATAACTCTTTGTGTGTGGCCGGTGATAATGTTACGTTCCTGATGCTCAGAACTAGAGAGATGTTGCAAAGTGAGTCCAGAGCACCAGGACGTAACGCTGAAATAAGGGGTGGTACGGGAATAGCCCCTAGCACCCTACCTCCGTTATTTTACCCGTGTGGTCAGTTCACGCCTGAGTGGCTATGGTTTCTTGGGCCCACAGCAGCCGCGTTTGAAGGGCGGATTAGGTCTGCCCAACTCCGATGCCCCCAGGTCTTAGAGTGAGACAAGGCATGAACCGAGACAGGATAATAACAAGGGGACCTCTAACTAAAGCAAACAGAAGCTAGGGGCTACTAACTACCCTAAAATTAAATATATGCGCGGCACGCCGCCAAAGGAAAAGAACAACAAAAGATACCACTGTCCACTCCCCCACACGGCACCGCCGAGTTCCGGGGAGGACAGTGAAAAGCGGAAACCTCCGCAAAAACCACCAATACAAAAGTAACACAAGGACTAAGCGACCTAGGCCGCAACACGCGGCAGAAGCCGCTACTCACGAAACCGGGAAAGAACCCCAACAAGCGAGAACCCCCAGATGACTGCAACAGGTTCACTTGGACAGGAAGGATTCCCAGGACCAGCTTCAGAACTCCAGAACTCAGGAGCACAGGGAGCAGGATCGACCAGATACAGCTGACCAGGAACAGACGTTGCAAGGCAGGAACAGCATACAGGAAGCTATCACCGGCGAGGCTGCAGTGTGCTGGCTCCCATAAAAAGACCCTGCTGGCCAATGACAGGAGGGCCAGCAAGACCAGCCACCAGACCCTAATGACTAGTTGCCGTGCAGCTGCTCTGCTGCACGAGCAACTAATCAATCCTATCTGGCAACGGGGAATGCGGTCCACCAATGGCGTCCCCGTTGCAATGGACCCAGCGGCTGAGGACGCCCGGCGTCCTAGCGTTGCCAGGGACCCGGCAACGCTTGGCGTCCTGGCGTTGCTAGGCGCCGGGCGGGCAGGGAGGGAGGTGCGGCGGCTGTGAGCGTCGCTCGGAAAGAGACCGAGCGGCGCCGCGGACCGCGGCTCCTAACACGAGGGTTATTATGGAGCTTAAGGCACAGCTTGCAAGACCCTTATACTTGATTTTCTATAGTTCCATTAAATCGGGTATGGTACCGATGGATTGGCGTATAGCTGAGGTAGTGCCATTATTTAAAAAGGGTTCTAAAAATCATCCTGGTAACTATAGACCAGTTAATTTAACCTCTATAGTGGGTAAAATATTGGAAGGAATTTTGAGGGATAGCATAGAGGATTATCTGCGGAATACTAAGTTTATTAGCAGGAGTTAGCATGGGTTTGTGAGAAACAGATCATGTCAAACTAACTTAATTAGCTTCTACGACGAAGTGAGCGATAATCTTAACCAGGGAAAAGCAGTGGATGTGGTCTATTTAGATTTTGCAAAAGCCTTCAATACAGTGCCTCACAAGAGACTGATCATCAAATTAAGGGAACTTGGCCTAGGATACACTGTTTGTACATGGATAGGTAATTGGCTGGATAACAGGGTACAACGAGAAGTGGTCAATGAGATGTTCTCCAGCTGGGCACTAGTAGTCAGCGGTATACCACAAGGGTCCATATTTGGTCCGCTACTGTTCAATATATGTATTAATGACCTAGGAGAAGGCCTGGGAAGCATAGTATCAATCTTTGCAGATGATACTAAACTGTGTAAGGTAATTAATTCGGAAATAGATGTGGAGTCTCTACAGAATGACTTATTTAAACTTGAATTCTGGGTGTCTAAATGGGGAATGAGGTTCAATATTGAAAAATGCAAAGCTATGCATTTTGGGATTAAAAACAAACTTGCATCCTATTCACTTAATGGGGAAAATATAGGGGTATCAGTAGTGGAAAAAGATTTGGGGGTCCTCATAGATAATACACTCAATAACAGTACACAGTGTCAAAATGCAGTGAAGAAGACAAGTAAAGTCCTTGCTTGCATAAAACGGGGTATTGAGACCAGGGACGAGGATGTAATCATGCCGCTGTACAAATCATTGGTATGTCCGCACCTGGAATATTGTGTTTAATTTTTGGCACCATATTATAAAAAAGATATTGCGGAACTCGAAAGAGTTCAAAGGCGTGCTACTAAACTGATTAAAGGGTTAAAGACACAGGAGTACGAGGAAAGGCTAACTATGTTAAATATGTATACTCTAGAAAAGAGGCGTCTAAGAGGAGATATTATTAATATCTTCAAATATGTAAAGGGTCATTACAAGGAGTTAGCAGGGGATTTGTTTATTAATAGAACTCTGTATAGGACACATAGACACTCACTGAGGTTAGAGGAGAGAAAATTCTGTGCAAAACGTAGGAAGGGGTTCTTCACGGTAAGGGCAATAAAGATTTGGAAGAAGGTAATAATGGCGGACTCTGTAAATGCATTCAAAATCAGATTGGACAGCTTTCTAGCTGAAAAAAGTATCCAAGGCTACAGCATTTAATATATTGGCATTAGTATCTGGGAATTGTACGAAATATAGTTGACAATTAGTACGAAACCATTACTTCAACTGGTGCATTATAATGTGCAGGGACGTGCAGTCAGGGGAGGCAGGGGAGGCAGTGCCTCCCCTGTCATAATGATTAAAATAATAAAAAGAAGATATTTATAACACAGTTTGTTATAAATATCTTTTTTTATTATTTTAATAATCCCCCCCCCCCCTGTGGCTGCGTGTGAGGCAGCGGGAGAGGTGCCTCCCGCTGCTAACACTAAAAGTCCGGGCAGCAGGGGGCGGGCAGGGGCGGGGCGCAGCAATGGGCTGTGAAAGCCCATTGAAAATGAATGGGGAAGCGGCACCTATACTGGTGCCGCAATGACAGGGGCGTGCGATGAATGCACGCCCCTGTCAGTGCCCCAGATGTGATTGGCCCAGCGGATCCAGTGCTGGATCCGCTGTCCAATCACCCCCTTCCCAGCTGCAGCAGGCGCCGTGGGCTGTGTGGGCGCCCGCTGCAGCCAGCACCGCTACTATGGGAGAGACGTCATGAGTCATGACGTCTCTCTCACATAGTACAGCAGAGACGAGCCGGCGGACGGAGACAGAGTTCAGCGCAGCAGGAGCGGTAAGTATGTGTGTGTGTTTTTTTTATTTTTTTTATGTGTTTGTGTTGGGGGCAGCAACAGGGGCACAACAACAAGGGGCACAGCAACAGGGGCACCGCAACTGGGGGGCACAACAACAAGTGGCACAGCAACTGGGGGGCACAGCAACTGGGGGGCACAACAACAAGGGGCACAGCAACTGGGGGGCACAACAAGGGGCACAGCAACAGGGGCACAGCAACTGGGGGGCACAGCAACAGGGTCACAGCAACAAGGGGCACAACAACAAGGGGCACAACAACAGGGGCACAGCAACTGGGGGGCACAACAAGGGGCACAGCAACAGGGGCACAGCAACTGGGGGGCACAGCAACTGGGGGGCACAACTACAAGGGGCACAGCAACTGGGGGCACAATTACAGGGGTCACAGCTACTGGGGGCAAAGCTACAGGGGGCACAGCGACTGGGGGCACAGCTAGGGGGCACAGCTATTGGGGGCAAAGGTTCAAGGGGCACAGCGACTGGGGTCACAACTACTGGGGGCACAGCGACTGGGGGCACAGCTACAGGGGCCACAGCGACTGGGGGCAAAACTACAAGGGGCACTGCTACAAGGGGCACAACTACAATGGGCACAGCTACAGGGGTCATGACTACTGGGGGCACAGCCACAAGGGGCAAAGCTACAGGGGGCACAGCGACTGGGGGCACAACTACAGGGGTCACAACTACTCGGGGCACTGCTACTGGGGGCACTGCTACAGGGGGCAAAGCTACTAGGGGTACAGCTACTAGGCTCACAACTATTGGGGGAGCCTGCTCCATCATCCCAGTTAGCAGCAGCACTCTCCCCTGTCTGTGCTAACGTCCTCCCGCTTCAGCGAGTGTATAATATTCATTAATTTCTCTCTCTCCTCCTGTGGATTACTTTGTTTGTAAGTATAATTTTCATTTTTACAGGTACCGGCCCTATTGGATACTACTGGACAAGTGGACGTGACCGGCGTGGGATGTAGGTAAGTAATCTCTCTCTCATTTTTACAGGAACCACCTATTGGATTCTACATGGACAAGTGGACGTGACCGGCGTGGGAAGTAGGTAAGTATGTTTGAGTGTGTAAGTGTGTTTTAATAAATTTTTACTTTCACGGTGTGTGTGTGTTGTGTTTTTATTTGGGTATTTTTTGTTGTTGTAGAACTACAGGTACCAGCGGGCCTGTTATTTCCCCGCATGCTGGCACTTGAGGTTCTCCAAGTACCAGCAAGCGGGGGAGGATTGCTGGGCCTTGTAGTTCCACAACAAAAAACAATATTCTTTTTTATACACACTTATGGCTATCAGGGGTGCTGGGGACAGCCTCGGGCTTCACCCCTGGCCCTTGGGTGCCTGGAGGGGGGGGACCTCTTGATTTAAGGGGTCCCCAGTCCTCCAGGGAACCCCGGCCAGGGGTGACTAGTTGGGGGGGTAATGCCACGGCCGCAGGGACCTACATAAATGTGTCCCCCGGCTGTGGCATTATGTCCCTGGCTAGTGGAGCCCGGTGCTGGTTTTAAAAATACGGGGGACCCCTACATCTTTTGTCCCCCGTATTTTTGGAACCAGGACCGGTCTAAGAGCCCGGTGCTGGTTGTCTAAATACGGGGAACCCCTGTCCAATTTTTTCTCAGTATTTAAACAACCAGGACCGGCTCAAAGAGCCCGAGGCTGGTTATACTTAGGAAGGGGGACCTCACACATTTTTTTTTTTTTACATTTTTTAACCCATTCAGACCCTTCTCCATTAAGTTAATGGAAGCCCTGGACAACAAAATTGCATTCATGTCCTCCTCCCACTCCCTTCCCAAACACTAATTTTTATTTTTTTTCTATAAAAATGTACAATATATCACAAGTATGATGAGCAGGCAGGCAGCGGGCATTGGCGGCATCGGACTGAGGTGCAAATTAGTGGCGGAGGGCTGGGTCAGTTGATGGTGGGCGAGTTGTAAGCCATTGGCGGTGGCAGCAGGCATCGGCTCAGTGGCAGTAGCGGGCATTGGCTTGGCGGCGGTAGGGGTCATCGGCAGGATTAGGCGGACATTATGGCTGTAGTGCCTCACCAGCCTCTGACCTCACCGCACGCCACTGATAATGTGCACAGCTAAACACAGAATACAGGTTGAACCCGATAGGCATTTCACCTCTTTCCAACCTCAACAACTATGTTACTATGTTAACCCCATTGTGCAGCTGTTACATTCTTGGGGGGGGGGGGGGATAAATCACAGATACATACATTCAAATGGGAACACCAGTGCCATTTCCCTGTATTATAAGTAGTGATGTGCACCGGAAATTTTTTGGGTTTTGTGTTTTGGTTTTGGATTCGGTTCAGCGGCCGTGTTTTGGATTCGGACGCGCTTTGGCAAAACCTCCCTTAAAAATTTTTGTCGGATTCGGGTGTGTTTTGGATTCAGGTGTCTTTTTTTCTTCAAAAAACCCTCAAAAACAGCTTAAATCATAGAATTTGGGGGTAATTTTGATCCTATAGTATTATTAACCTCAATAACCATAATTTCCACTGATTTCCAGTCTATTCTGAACACCTCACACCTCACAATATTATTTTTAGTCCTAAAATTTGCACCAAGGTCGCTGGATAACTAAGCTTAGCGACCCAAGTGGCCGGCACAAACACCTGGCCCATTTAGGAGTGGCACTGCAGTGTCAGACAGGATGGCACTTAAAAAAATTGGCCCCAAACAGCACATGATGTAAAGAAAAGAGAAAAAGAGGTGCACTGTGTTCGCTGGATGGCTAAGCTAAGCGACACAAACACCTCAATATCACAGGAATTATTTGTACTAATCAATGGTATTATTGGTCCAAATCACTGGAAGAAAATGACAAAATCACAGGAATTAATCGTTCTAATCAATGGTATTATTGGTCCAAATCACTGGAAGAAAATGACAAAATTACTGGAATTATTTGGCAAGATCACTGTAATTAATAATTATAAATCACAGATGTTAATTGGTAAAATCTCACTATCTAAATCCCAATGCACTAATAGCGGAAAACGGGCGCACGTCTAATAGGCCCTACACACTGGCCGATCCGCCGCCGAGCTGCCTGACGGCGGATACGGCTGATGGACGACCCGGCGGCGGGGGGCAGTGACGGGGGGAGTGAAGTTTCTTCACTCCCCCCGTCACCCGGCTGCATTGAAGTGCAGGCAAATATGGACGAGATCGTCCATATTGGCCTGCATGTACAGCCGACGGGGGACCAGCGATGAACGAGCGCGGGGCCGCGCATCGTTCATCGCTGGAGCCTCCACACTGCACGATATGAACGTTATCTCGTTTATTAATGAACGAGATCGTTCATATCGTGCAGTCATGTCGGCCAGTGTGTAGGGCCCATAACAGCACACTGATTATACTGAGAACTGATTATACTGATCACTGATGATACTATGGAGAACTGACACTGAGCAGCGAGAACAGCACTGGACTATTGTACTGTAGTATACTGGTCACCACAATGCAGCACTGACACTGAGCACAGATATTAAGCACTGATCAGGATACTAGAAGTGACATGGTGCAGCAAGATAACGCTATGGCCTACTGTACTGTACTACTATATACTGGTGGTCACCACAATGCAGCACTGTACTACTATACGTGAGTGAAAATGACGGCGACATGCGGCTCTTTATATGGAATCCGAATCTCGCGAGAATCCGACAGCGGGATGATGACGTTTTCCTCCGTTCGGGTTTTGCGTGTTAGGCGGGAAGAACCGAGGCTGCCTCCGACCCATGTAAACCACGTGAAGTTCAGGGGGGTTCCGATCTCGACGAACCGAACCCGCTCATCTCTAGTTATAAGACACAGTGCTCCCTATGGCTACATGCATTTTAAATAAAGTTTCTCGTGGCCACTTACAGTATATGGAACCTCTTGTAAAGCACAATACACAAACAAATTCTGCAAAATATAAGAGTTTTTTCTTCAACAAGTAGATCTTACTAACTTTGGGGCTCATTTACATTTGGATGTACTGTAAGTCATTTTTATGACACGCCTCTCAGATGGAGCAGTACACGTCCGCAATGATAGTTGTTACTTTCACATCTCCCTGAAATGCTTTTTCAAAAGTAGGCAAGTATGCTTTAAGTCGGGTTCTGTTGTATAACCTGGGCAGAGTCAAGGTCTGCAGAAGCATGACCGGAACACCAACTGTCAGTGCAGTGCTATACGCTGGAAGTCCAACTGCACTAAGTGAGTGTAATAATACCACTCATACTGTATAGTCATTTTGGACAGGTTGGTATTGGGTGACCGGTGGTTGGGAGACTTGTGGTCACCATACCGACGCCGGGATTCCGTCTGTCAGATGGCCAGCAGGGGGGGTTTCGGCCAGCAAAACAAAGACCCTTGCGGGCTCGTTGCGCTTGCCACAGGTTCTATCCCACTCTATGGGAATGGTCCCTGTTGCTCGGCTAGCCAACTGGCGGGCTAGTCAGTGTTCATGATGCCAGCGCTGGTGTGGTAACCGCATCCTTTTTGGACTTGAGGAGCCTGCACACTGCAAGCGTCTGGTTGTTCATTTATTGTTCCTCTCCCTGATGTTAGATCGAGACCATACATACCTCAGTCCTTTTCTAGGTCACTAAGCTATACAACAGTGAAAATGTGATATAAATTCATACAGTAGTTTTTGTGTGATGCCAGAACGTACAGACACAGTCTAAATTTCACTTTTTTTGTCTCCATGGTCCATAAACAGTCCCTAGAAGTATAATTCTCAATAAAAAAATGTCTATGTACAGACACAACCCTTACAGTTTTATTATATGTATAGATCTTTATTGTAGGGTGTCCCTATTTATCTTAGGCTATGTAAGGCTTTGTGTGAACCCAATTTCCACTGTTGTTATGTTGTTTATTACTGTTCCAGTGTTTCAATGATAACCTCATTTAAGGACAAAACGATGAAAAAATCGGAGTAAATGTGTGAAAAGCACAAACATTATCCGATTGGTCTGATTCTGCATATGTTACAGCAGTGTTTTTCAACCACTGTGCCGTGGCAGACTAGTGTGCCCTGAGCAGTCTCCAGGTGTGCCGCCATAGAAGCACAGCCAGGCCCGTCAGTGTTTTGCCGCTACTGAGGCCCTGGAATGATCAATACTGTTGGGTTTAGTGGTTGCAGAGCCAGTTCTTATTTTGGACCCGGGCAGTGTTGGGTAGAGATGAGCGGGTTCGGTTTCTCTGAATCCGAACCCGCACGAACTTCATGTTTTTTTCACGGGTCCGAGCAGACTCGGATCCTCCCGCCTTGCTCGGTTAACCCGAGCGCGCCCGAACGTCATCATGACGCTGTCGGATTCTCGCGAGACTCGGATTCTATATAAGGAGCCGCGCGTCGCCGCCATTTTCACACGTGCATTGAGATTGATAGGGAGAGGACGTGGCTGGCGTCCTCTCCATTTAGATTAGGGTTGAGAGAGAGAGAGAGAGATTGACCTGAGGCTGTGATACTGTAGAAGAGAGTGCAGAGTTTAGTGACTGACGACCACAGTGACCACCAGACAGTGCAGTTGTTTGTTTTATTTAATATATCCGTTCTCTGCCTGAAAAAAACGATACACACAGTGACTCAGTCACATACCATATCTGTGTGCACTGCTCAGCCCAGTGTGCTGCATCAATGTATATATATATCTGACTGTGCTCAGCTCACACAGCTTATAATTGTGGGGGAGACTGGGGAGCACTGCAGTGCCAGTTATAGGTTATAGCAGGAGCCAGGAGTACATAATATTATATTAAAATTAAACAGTGCACACTTTTGCTGCAGGAGTGCCACTGCCAGTGTGACTAGTGACCAGTGACCTGACCACCAGTATATATAATATTAGTAGTATACTATCTCTTTATCAACCAGTCTATATATTAGCAGCAGACACAGTACAGTGCGGTAGTTCACGGCTGTGGCTACCTCTGTGTCGGCACTCGGCAGCCCGTCCATAATTGTATATACCACCTAACCGTGGTTTTTTTTTCTTTCTTTATAGTCATACTAGTTACGAGTATACTATCTCTTTATCAACCAGTCTATATTAGCAGCAGACACAGTACAGTGCGGTAGTTCACGGCTGTGGCTACCTCTGTGTCGGCACTCGGCAGCCCGTCCATAATTGTATATACCACCTAACCGTGGTTTTTTTTTCTTTCTTTATACATACATACTAGTTACGAGTATACTATCTCTTTATCAACCAGTCTATATTAGCAGCAGACACAGTACAGTGCGGTAGTTCACGGCTGTGGCTACCTCTGTGTCGGCACTCGGCAGCCCGTCCATAATTGTATATACCACCTAACCGTGGTTTTTTTTTTCTTTCTTTATACATACATACTAGTTACGAGTATACTATCTCTTTATCAACCAGTCTATATATTAGCAGCAGACACAGTACAGTGCGGTAGTTCACGGCTGTGGCTACCTCTGTGTCGGCACTCGGCAGCCCGTCCATAATTGTATATACCACCTAACCGTGGTTTTTTTTTCTTTCTTTATACATACATACTAGTTACGAGTATACTATCTCTTTATCAACCAGTCTATATATTAGCAGCAGACACAGTACAGTGCGGTAGTTCACGGCTGTGGCTACCTCTGTGTCGGCACTCGGCAGCCCGTCCATAATTGTATATACCACCTAACCGTGGTTTTTTTTTCTTTCTTTATAGTCATACTAGTTACGAGTATACTATCTCTTTATCAACCAGTCTATATTAGCAGCAGACACAGTACAGTGCGGTAGTTCACGGCTGTGGCTACCTCTGTGTCGGCACTCGGCAGCCCGTCCATAATTGTATATACCACCTAACCGTGGTTTTTTTTTCTTTCTTTATACATACATACTAGTTACGAGTATACTATCTCTTTATCAACCAGTCTATATATTAGCAGCAGACACAGTACAGTGCGGTAGTTCACGGCTGTGGCTACCTCTGTGTCGGCACTCGGCAGCCCGTCCATAATTGTGTATACCACCTAACCGTGGTTTTTTTTTCTTTCTTTATAGTCATACTAGTTACGAGTATACTATCTCTTTATCAACCAGTCTATATTAGCAGCAGACACAGTACAGTGCGGTAGTTCACGGCTGTGGCTACCTCTGTGTCGGCACTCGGCAGCCCGTCCATAATTGTATATACCACCTAACCGTGGTTTTTTTTTCTTTCTTTATACATACATACTAGTTACGAGTATACTATCTCTTTATCAACCAGTCTATATTAGCAGCAGACACAGTACAGTGCGGTAGTTCACGGCTGTGGCTACCTCTGTGTCGGCACTCGGCAGCCCGTCCATAATTGTATATACCACCTAACCGTGGTTTTTTTTTCTTTCTTTATACATACATACTAGTTACGAGTATACTATCTCTTTATCAACCAGTCTATATATTAGCAGCAGACACAGTACAGTGCGGTAGTTCACGGCTGTGGCTACCTCTGTGTCGGCACTCGGCAGCCCGTCCATAATTGTATATACCACCTAACCGTGGTTTTTTTTTCTTTCTTTATACATACATACTAGTTACGAGTATACTATCTCTTTATCAACCAGTCTATATATTAGCAGCAGACACAGTACAGTGCGGTAGTTCACGGCTGTGGCTACCTCTGTGTCGGCACTCGGCAGCCCGTCCATAATTGTATATACCACCTAACCGTGGTTTTTTTTCTTTCTTTATACATACATACTAGTTACGAGTATACTATCTCTTTATCAACCAGTCTATATATTAGCAGCAGACACAGTACAGTGCGGTAGTTCACGGCTGTGGCTACCTCTGTGTCGGCACTCGGCAGCCCGTTTATAATTGTATATACCACCTAACCGTGGTTTTTTTTTCTTTCTTTATACATACATACTAGTTACGAGTATACTATCTCTTTATCAACCAGTCTATATATTAGCAGCAGACACAGTACAGTGCGGTAGTTCACGGCTGTGGCTAACTCTGTGTCGGCACTCGGCAGCCCGTCCATAATTGTATACTAGTATCCAATCCATCCATCTCCATTGTTTACCTGAGGTGCCTTTTAGTTGTGCCTATTAAAATATGGAGAACAAAAATGTTGAGGTTCCAAAATTAGGGAAAGATCAAGATCCACTTCCACCTCGTGCTGAAGCTGCTGCCACTAGTCATGGCCGAGACGATGAAATGCCAGCAACGTCGTCTGCCAAGGCCGATGCCCAATGTCATAGTACAGAGCATGTCAAATCCAAAACACCAAATATCAGTAAAAAAAGGACTCCAAAACCTAAAATAAAATTGTCGTCGGAGAAGCGTAAACTTGCCAATATGCCATTTACCACATGGAGTGGCAAGGAACGGCTGAGGCCCTGGCCTATGTTCATGGCTAGTGGTTCAGCTTCACATGAGGATGGAAGCACTCAGCCTCTCGCTAGAAAAATGAAAAGACTAAAGCTGGCAAAAGCAGTAGCACCGCAAAGAACTGTGCGTTCTTCGAAATCCTAAATCCACAAGGAGAGTCCGACTCCAATTGTGTCGGTTGCGATGCCTGACCTTCCCAACACTGGACGTGAAGAGCATGCGCCTTCCACCATTTGCACGCCCCCTGCAAGTGATGGAAGGAGCACCCGCAGTCCAGTTCCTGATAGTCAGATTGAAGATGTCAGTGTTGAAGTACACCAGGATGAGGAGGATATGGGTGTTGCTGGCGCTGGGGAGGAAATTGACCAGGAGGATTCTGATGGTGAGGTGGTTTGTTTAAGTCAGGCACCCGGGGAGACACCTGTTGTCCGTGGTAGGAATATGGCCGTTGACATGCCTGGTGAAAATACCAAAAAAATCAGCTCTTCGGTGTGGAAGTATTTCACCAGAAATGCGGACAACAGGTGTCAAGCCGTGTGTTCCCTTTGTCAAGCTGTAATAAGTAGGGGTAAGGACGTTAACCACCTCGGAACATCCTCCCTTATACGTCACCTGCAGCGCATTCATAATAAGTCAGTGACAAGTTCAAAAACTTTGGGTGACAGCGGAAGCAGTCCACTGACCAGTAAATCCCTTCCTCTTGTAACCAAGCTCACGCAAACCACCCCACCAACTCCCTCAGTGTCAATTTCCTCCTTCCCCAGGAATGCCAATAGTCCTGCAGGCAATGTCACTGGCAATTCTGACGAGTCCTCTCCTGCCTGGGATTCCTCCGATGCATCCTTGCGTGTAACGCCTACTGCTGCTGGCGCTGCTGTTGTTGCTGCTGGGAGTCGATGGTCATCCCAGAAGGGAAGTCGTAAGCACACTTTTACTACTTCCACCAAGCAATTGACTGTCCAACAGTCTTTTGCGAGGAAGATGATATATATCACAGCAGTCATCCTGTTGCAAAGCGGATAACTGAGGCCTTGACAACTATGTTGGTGTTAGACGTGTGTCCGGTATCCGCCGTTAGTTCACAGGGAACTAGACAATTTCTTGAGGTAGTGTGCCCCCGTTACCAAATACCATCTAGGTTCCACTTCTCTAGGCAGGCGATACCGAGAATGTACACGGACGTCAGAAAAAGACTCACCAGTGTCCTAAAAAATGCAGTTGTACCCAATGTCCACTTAACCACGGACATGTGGACAAGTGGAGCAGGGCAGGGTCAGGACTATATGACTGTGACAGCCCACTGGGTAGATGTATGGACTCCCGCCGCAAGAACAGCAGCGGCGGCACCAGTAGCAGCATCTCGCAAACGCCAACTCTTTCCTAGGCAGGCTACGCTTTGTATCACCGGTTTCCAGAATACGCACACAGCTGAAAACCTCTTACGGCAACTGAGGAAGATCATCGCGGAATGGCTTACCCCAATTGGACTCTCCTGTGGATTTGTGGCATCGGACAACGCCAGCAATATTGTGTGTGCATTAAATCTGGGCCAATTCCAGCACGTCCCATGTTTTGCACATACCTTGAATTTGGTGGTGCAGAATTTTTTAAAAAACGACAGGGGCGTGCAAGAGATGCTGTCGGTGGCCAGAAGAATTGCGGGACACTTTCGGCGTACAGGCACCACGTACAGAAAACTGGAGCACCACCAAAAACTACTGAACCTGCCCTGCCATCATCTGAAGCAAGAAGTGGTAACGAGGTGGAATTCAACCCTGTATATGCTTCAGAGGTTGGAGGAGCAGCAAAAGGCCATTCAAGCCTATACAATTGAGCACGATATAGGAGGTGGGATGCACCTGTCTCAAGCGCAGTGGAGAATGATTTCAACGTTGTGCAAGGTTCTGATGCCCTTTGAACTTGCCACACGTGAAGTCAGTTCAGACACTGCCAGCCTGAGTCAGGTCATTCCCCTCATCAGGCTTTTGCAGAAGAAGCTGGAGACATTGAAGGAGGAGCTAACACGGAGCGATTCCGCTAGGCATGTGGGACTTGTGGATGGAGCCCTTAATTCGCTTAGCAAGGATTCACGGGTGGTCAATCTGTTGAAATCAGAGCACTACATTTTGGCCACCGTGCTCGATCCTAGATTTAAAGCCTACCTTGGATCTCTCTTTCCGGCAGACACAAGTCTGCTGGGGTTCAAACACCTGCTGGTGAGTAAATTGTCAAGTCAAGCGGAACGCGACCTGTCAACAACATCTCCTCCTTCACATTCTCCCGCAACTGGGGGTGCGAGGAAAAGGCTCAGAATTCCGAGCCCACCCGCTGGCGGTGATGCAGGGCAGTCTGGAGCGACTGCTGATGCTGACATCTGGTCCGGACTGAAGGACCTGACAACGATTACGGACATGTCGTCTACTGTCACTGCATATGATTCTCTCCCCATTGAAAGAATGGTGGAGGATTATATGAGTGACCGCATCCAAGTAGGCACGTCACACAGTCCGTACTTATACTGGCAGGAAAAAGAGGCAATTTGGAGGCCCTTGCACAAACTGGCTTTATTCTACCTAAGTTGCCCTCCCACAAGTGTGTACTCCGAAAGAGTGTTTAGTGCCGCCGCTCACCTTGTCAGCAATCGGCGTACGAGGTTACATCCAGAAAATGTGGAGAAGATGATGTTCATTAAAATGAATTATAATCAATTCCTCCGTGGAGACATTGACCAGCAGCAATTGCCTCCACAAAGTACACAGGGAGCTGAGATGGTGGATTCCAGTGGGGACGAATTGATAATCTGTGAGGAGGGGGATGTACACGGTGATATATCGGAGGATGATGATGAGGTGGACATCTTGCCTCTGTAGAGCCAGTTTGTGCAAGGAGAGATTAATTGCTTCTTTTTTGGTGGGGGTCCAAACCAACCCGTCATATCAGTCACAGTCGTGTGGCAGACCCTGTCACTGAAATGATGGGTTGGTTAAAGTGTGCATGTCCTGTTTATACAACATAAGGGTGGGTGGGAGGGCCCAAGGACAATTCCATCTTGCACCTCTTTTTTCTTTTCTTTTTCTTTGCGTCATGTGCTGTTTGGGGAGGGTTTTTTGGAAGGGACATCCTGCGTGACACTGCAGTGCCACTCCTAGATGGGCCCGGTGTTTGTGTCGGCCACTAGGGTCGCTTATCTTACTCACACAGCTACCTCATTGCGCCTCTTTTTTTCTTTGCGTCATGTGCTGTTTGGGGAGGGTTTTTTTGGAAGGGACATCCTGCGTGACACTGCAGTGACACTCCTAGATGGGCCCGGTGTTTGTGTCGGCCACTATGGTCGCTTATCTTACTCACACAGCTACCTCATTGCGCCTCTTTTTTTCTTTGCGTCATGTGCTGTTTGGGGAGGGTTTTTTGGAAGGGACATCCTGCGTGACACTGCAGTGCCACTCCTAGATGGGCCCGGTGTTTGTGTCGGCCACTAGGGTCGCTAATCTTACTCACACAGCTACCTCATTGCGCCTCTTTTTTTCTTTGCGTCATGTGCTGTTTGGGGAGGGTTTTTTGGAAGGGCCATCCTGCGTGACACTGCAGTGTCACTCCTAGATGGGCCCGGTGTTTGTGTCGGCCACTAGGGTCGCTTATCTTACTCACACAGCGACCTCGGTGCAAATTTTAGGACTAAAAATAATATTGTGAGGTGTGAGGTATTCAGAATAGACTGAAAATGAGTGGAAATTATGGTTTTTGAGGTTAATAATACTTTGGGATCAAAATGACCGCCAAATTCTATGATTTAAGCTGTTTTTTAGGTTTTTTGGAAAAAAACACCCGAATCCAAAACACACCCGAATCCGACAAAAAAAATTCGGTGAGGTTTTGCCAAAACGCGGTCGAACCCAAAACACGGCCGCGGAACCGAACCCAAAACCAAAACACAAAACCCGAAAAATTTCCGGCGCTCATCTCTAGTGTTGGGCTCTTCTGGCTTTCTCAGATGTGGCTCAGGCGTTACCTATGGAGAAGCTGCAACATGACATCATAGGACATGCAACTGCACCATGCATCTCCAGTATATTGGAGTGTGCCTTGGCAATATATAGATCTTGTTCAGTGTGCCGCGAGTTGTAAAGGGTTGAAAATCTCTGTGCTACAGTGTCGTCACCATGTTGTTATAAAAACGACAAAAGACGAGCATTGGTAGAGCGGCTGCTGGAGGGGCCTGGCAGGAGCCCCAGTTTGCTACCCCTCCCCAGTATGCCTGTGCTGTAGCCAGTGGCAGTGGCGCCGTCTTCATGGTGATTTCTTTGGGAAGATGGCACTGCACATAGAAAGCAAAGACTCTGGCACTGCTCCTGATTGGCTTCTGGTCCGTGAACACAGATCGGCACCTGATTTAAGATACCCGTGCCATCGCCGGAGACCGGACTGGGGAGCAAGAGAGGTGTGCGCTGTGCTCTCCTGCCCTCGCTGCAAGCAAGGTGGTTGGGCCGCAATAGGACTCCTGCCCGTGGGCCACAAAAGGATGCGGTAGGAGCTGCGAGTTTGACACCCCTGCCCTAGAGTATCAGAATTTCTGTCACGGCACCCCAAGACCATAGTTTCTTAGTGAGAAATTTAGAAAAAAATATAAAATGAAGTAAATTGTGTTTATAATATGTCATCCTTAGGTTCAGTTATGTGGTGAAGGACTGGTTTTGCCAATTAAATTCAGTATAAGCAATTTGAATTGTTCATGGACCACCAAGCTACGGCACCCCTGCAAGGCCTCCCCTATCCCCCCCTTCCCACCTTTCCCAAGGAACCCCAGGGTCTCACGGCCCCTTGTTTGGAAACTACTGCCATAAAATAAACTTATTTTTATAACTACATGTAATACACCTTAGATCTCAGTTCCTTTAAGGTTTTATATCCTTGTATACAGTAAACTACACATATTTGAAAATCCTACACCAGGCACAAGTAATAATTCAGATGCGTTGTTGACCGGCGGCCGGGATCCTGGCGCTCAGCATACCGATGACGGGATCCTGACTGCCAGCATGCCGGGAGAGGGGCAAGCGAAACGAAGCCCCTTGTTGCGGGCTTCACGCTGCGGGCTTGGTGGCTTGCTGCGCTCGCCACAGGTTCTATTCCCACTCTATGGGTGTCATGGACACCAACTAGTGGGAATAGTCCTCGGCCCCACTGACGGCATTCGGTGGCCGGGATCCCGGTGGTGGTATGCTGACCGCCGGGATGGTGACTACATCCCATTTAGATGACTATGTGGGAGTTTTATCATTATTGTCCTATTTGTATGTAAAAAGTGTTGAAAGGGGAGAGCGCTACTGCGCAGATTCCATACTGTTCCTTCAGGAAGGCTTCACTCCCTGTACCAAGATGGCTGCTGACCTAAATCCTGCACATAAATGCGGCGGCATCTTGTCAATGTCTTAGAGCATCACAGTGGGAGACAGTCGTTTTTCACTGAACTTCTCAGAGACCTGAGATTATCAGAGATCCACAACACTTCCAGTGATCCTGCCGAATAACACCCCTCTCATCTCAACCTCCGCTCAGTGAGAACCAGTGTGTAACAGTGATTAAGTGGGGTTCATAGAAATATTTTATGCAATTCGCAGTATGAGCTTACCATCTTCGGAGTGTAGGAGAATTATTATACATTTTTATTTTTTATTTTTTGGTCAGATAATTTTTTTTTATTATTTTATAATGTAACTGGACCCTGTATTGTTATTTTCCCCTCAGCTCACTTTAAAATAGTTATAAAGGAGAAAGATATCTAAAAGCAATTATAGAGTAAGACCATTTTCCTTACTGTGTAAGCTGCAAACTAGGGGGTAAATTTACTAAGCTCCCGATTTTGACCGAGATGCCGTTTTTTCATCAAAGTGTCATCTCGGTAATTTACTAAGCAATAATCACGGCAGTGATGAGGGCATTCGTAATTTTTTGCAAGTCCAAGAAAAAAATTACGAATGAATACACCATCGGTCAAAACGCGGCTGTTTAAGTATGAATCTCGGTAATTTACTAAGAAGTGCAAAGCAAAAAACAAACAAACACTGCCGTGAAAAATTACTACTCGTAAAAAAGTGCAAAAAAAAAACAGACCTGCTTTTTTTTTCCGTGATTGGATAGGCATGCAGGGATCCATGAGATCCGTGCATGTATATCAGTGGGAAGGGGTGGGAAAGTGCTTATTTTTTCAAAAAAAATTGCGTGGGGTCCCCCCTCCTAAGCATAACCAGCCTCGGGCTCTTTGAGCCGATCCTGGTTGCAGAAATATGGGGAAAAAATTGACAGGGGTTCCCCCATATTTAAGCAACCAGCATCGGGCTCTGCGCCTGGTCCTGGTTCCAAAAATACGGGGGACAAAAAGAGTAGGGGTCCCCCGTATTTTTAAAACCAGCACCGGGCTCCACTAGCTGGACAGATAATGCCACAGCCGGGGGTCACTTTGATATAGTGCCCTGCGGCCGTGGCATCAAAAATCCAACTAGTCACCCCTGGCCGGGGTACCCTGGGGGAGTGGGGACCCCTTCAATCAAGGGGTCCCCCCCCAAGCCACCCAAGGGCCAGGGGTGAAGCCCGAGGCTGTCCCCCCCCCCATCCAATGGGCTGCGGATGGGGGGGCTGATAGCCTTTGTTGTAAAAGAAAAGATATTGTTTTTAGTAGCAGTACTACAAGTCCCAGCAAGCCTCCCCCGCATGCTGGTACTTGGAGAACCACAAGTACCAGCATGCGGCGGAAAAACGGGCCCGCTGGTACCTGTAGTACTACTACTAAAAAAATACCCAAAAAAACACAAGACACACACACCGTGAAAGTATAATTTTATTACATACATACACACATACATACATACTTACCTTATGTTCCCACGCAGGTCGGTCCTCTTCTCCAGTAGAATCCAAGGGGTACCCGTTGAAGAAATTATACTCACGAGATCCAGGGGTCCAGGGTCCTCGGGGAATCCAGGTGTAATCCACGTACTTGAAAAAAATAACAAAACGGACACCCGAGCCACGCACTAAAAGGGGACCCATGTTTGCACATGGATCCCCTTTTCCCGACTGCCAGAAACCCACTCTGACTGATGTCTAAGTGGGTTTCTTCAGCCAATCAGGGAGTGCCACGTTGTAGCACTCTCCTGATCGGCTGTGTGCTCCTGTACTGAGTGACAGGCGGCAAACGGCAGTGTTACAATGTAGCGCCTATGCGCTCCATTGTAACCAATGCTGGGAACTTTCTGCCCTGCGGTTGACCTAAAGTGACGTCACCGCTGAGCAGAAAGTTCCCAGCATTGGTTACTTGTAGTACTGCTACTAAAAACAATATCTTTTCTTTTACAACAAAGGCTATCAGCCCCCCCATCCGCAGCCCATTGGATGGGGGGGACAGCCTCGGGCTTCACCCCTGGCCCTTGGGTGGCTGGGGGGGGGGACCCCTTGATTGAAGGGGTCCCCACTCCCCCAGGGTACCCCGGCCAGGGGTGACTAGTTGGATTTTTGATGCCACGGCCGCAGGGCACTATATAAAAGTGACCCCCGGCTGTGGCATTATCTGTCCAGCTAGTGGAGCCCGGTGCTGGTTTTAAAAATACGGGGGACCCCTACTCTTTTTGTCCCCCGTATTTTTGGAACCAGGACCAGGCGCAGAGCCCGATGCTGGTTGCTTAAATATGGGGGAACCCCTGTCATTTTTTTCCCCATATTTCGGCAACCAGGATCGGCTCAAAGAGCCCGAGGCTGGTTATGCTTAGGAGGGGGGACCCCACGCAATTTTTTTTAAAATATTTGACAGTGTTTAATTTAAAAAAAACAAAAAAAATGAACCCCAGCACAGATCCGGCCGAGATTCATTGTAAAAAAGTCGGCAGTGTTTTGCTAATCACTGCCGTAAAAATAGAAAAAAAACCACGAATGACATCGACATCGGAACAAAAGAAAAACCCGAATACGACAGCTTAGTAAATTAGTCGTAATCAATTCAAAAAGTTGCAGTTTTACACTTTCGATGTCATTCGTGATTGAACTTTGACCTGAAACGGGAAAATACGAATCTTAGTAAATTTACCCCTAGGTGTCCTGTTAGTTGCTTTTCATTTTACCTTTGTATGCCTTACTGCCATGTTTTACTTATTGCACAGTGTAATCTATGTAGTGGACCCAAAATGGCTGCCTCAGATGGTACTCTCTTGTGTAGAATAAACAATACATGGTTCTAAACTCTCCTAATATATTTGTCTCCCTAAATATGTGTAATTTCTTCACCTTTTGAGAGAATTTATTTAATAAGACAACTTCAAGCAAAATATATTTAAAAAATAAATGTCTATTTTTATTTTAAGCAAAATGTAGCCTATTTTTGTTCTACTTCTTCTTCTTCTTCTTCTTCTTCTTCTTCTTCTTCTTCTTCTTCTTCTTCTTCGTTAAAAACACCACACCGTCTTTAAGAAAAAAGTTTATTAGTCAGGGTCTTCACCTGGGGGCGGCGGCCTTTAAGCTCTTTTGCATGGCTGCCGCCTTCCCAGGGCTTCCAGCTTCTTCACATGGTGGGCGGCGGCTGTTAAGCTCTTTTGCATAGCACTTGGAGAACCACAATTGCCAGCATGTCCGGACATAAAGGGCCCGCTGGCACCTGTAAAGAAAATATTAAAATAAAAACACCACACCGTCTTTAAAAAAAAGTTTATTAGTCAGGGTCTTCACCTGGGGACGGCGGCATTTAAGCACTTTTGCATGGCCACCGCCTCTCCAGGGCTTCCGCCATGTTCACCTGGGGGGCCGCTGCCTCCCCAGGGATTCCGTCGTCTTTCTCCAGCGTCTTCACCTCGGAGGCAGCAGCCTTTAAGCTCTTTTGCATGGCTGCCGCCTTCCCAGGGCTTCCAGCGTCTTCACCTGGTGGACGGTGGCTGTTAAGCTTTTTTGCATAGCACTTGGAGAACCACAAGTGTCAGCATGTCCGGACATAAAGGGCCCACTGGCACCTGTAGTCCACCTGTAAAGAAAATATTAAAATAAAAACACCACTCCGTCTTTAAAATAAGTTTATTGGCCCTCATTCCGAGTTGATCGCTCAGTTTTTCGGTCGCACTACATATTCGCAAAGTTGCGTTAGTGTAGTAAATTTGCGAACATCCGCCCCCAACGTATTTTTGCACATTCGTACGCAGTATTACACAAAGTGGGCGTACGCCAAATGACATCGCAGTAATGCGAAACCATCGCAGCATTGCGAAGCCTTCGCAAAAACACATATTTCATCGTAAAAATACTAAGTTGTAGTAGATTTACACATTTTTCAGTTAAAGTGCTCACTTTTGCTGAGAAACGCAGCACAATTTGTTTTTATACTATTAAGTGGACTAACACCTTCCAATTAAAAGTCCACAAGCCCTCCTCAATAACAAATCCAATTAGTGAATGATTTGAAATGTTCATGATCAATTAAGTATTTGTTTAAATACCTGAAGTGCACTTTGTAGCCATAAAAGAGCCTCCTTTTATTTACATGTTTAATATAAATATAGATGTTTGCAATGTGCTTGGTCTAATGTGTTTTCTGAATTTATTAAAGTAGAGTTTTTGTATGTGAATGAAGGTGTTTGCATGTTTATTTAGCCAATAACATGTTTTATTTGGTGTTTTAAAATAACTTACGTTAGATGTTTGAAATGTTTAAGGTAAAAAATGTTTGTTCTGCAATCTGCTGTTCCTTTATTGCATTAATAAATAATAAAGAGCCGCTGAAGTATTTAAATTTAGTAGTTTATTTTTTTTTTTTACTGTAATAATGATAATATCCTTTATTTTTTATTTTTTGTAAAATCACAAAATTAACAAAATTTTTCAATTGCGTCCACAAGACCCAACAAGGCCTGGAGATGGAGCCTCATGTTGGAAACAATCTCCTGCAACGATGTGGGATCTCCAACGGCAACATCTGAAATTAAGAGATAACATAAACATTACTAACTTACTCACATTGCTTATTATCCAAGCAAGGCACAAAGCACACTTTAATGCAGGCAGGTCCAAACTGCATCCCTCAAGCTTGTGTGAAACTACATATACCAGCATGCGTTGACTCAGTTTTGGGGCCAGGGAATGCCAAACCTGTGTCAGGGCATGCTGGGATGTGTAGTTTCTCAACAGTTGCAGTTGCGCAGTTTGGACAGGCCTGCTTAATGGCAAAGTTGATACATCATGGCTGTTTTATGGTACAATCATTAGCCGAAAAACACACAAGCCTGCTCAGGCTTTTTTTGTTACTTATTACAGTTTTCTTGACCATGGGGTACATTTACTACTATGTGAGTTCATTTTAAGATGTAGCGTCGCCCATAGCAAACAAGCCAAAATAAGATTATTATCTTGTAGAAGTGGTTCCCCAATTGTAAAGATTAATTGTATTGGTTGTTATGGGCGACATCCCATGTTAAAGATAACTTCCATCTTCGTCACTGTTACACCATGTTGGCATTCATTCTCATCTTTTTTTTTTTTTTTTTTTAAGGGGTTTGGTCCTGCCTCATCACACTGCATATCAACATCTTCAGAAGGCCAACATATCATAGCATTCCCACACTCCCTGAAAGCTGCCCTTACTAAATAAGTGCAAACAGGTTTGACTTGAACAATTAGTCATTTTGTGAATGTAACTTTCACACCACAAATCAGTGTGTCATTAGGCTGCATAACAAAGTGAAGCATGTGATTTGTAAGTGCAAATATTAAGACTACACAGGCACAAGTGTAAAAGACCAACAACATACTAAACTCCACTCAGGTCTAACTGTTTACCAGAAAATCTAACACATATAAACCCTGTTGTCCTGGCAACCCTGGCTACCTAATGAGTGTCAACCTAGAGTGGACACACAAAACATTGCACACATACACACTGTACATATAATGACACTCACAAATATGTAAAGGCAACATGTACACCATGAAGAAAAACACAAATATTTGTCCTTGGCCCAAGAATTCAAACAGTACAACACTGCATGTTTTGTCATTGTAAGTGTAAGTGGGTAATAATTTGTAAAAATTTTTAAAAAACTTACTTTCCACGGCAACCTGAAGACTCCCTGAACGGTCTTCAGGGGCTTCCTCTGCCCATTCACTGGGTGGGGATGTTGGCTGGATGGGGGAAGGCGGCTGGATGGGGGAAGGAGGAGGGATTGGGGAAGGAGGAGGGATTGGGGAAGGAGGCTGGATGGGGGAAGGAGGCTGGATTTGGACTGCAATTTCAGAGGGGGGGTCTGATTGAGAGGGCGAGGGGGCGGAGAGAAAGTTAATGCAATAGAGGGTGAGGGGGGTTGAGATGGTGATGTAGAAGTTGAAGGAGAAGGGGTATGGGAAGGAGGAGAAGGGGTCCCAGAAAGAGATGGAGAGGTGTGGTGAGAAGGGGAGTGGAAAGTGGAGTGGGCCAGGGAAGCTGAGGGGGACTGGGAAGCTGATGGGGACTGGGAAGATGAGGGGGACTGGGAAGATGAGGGGGACTGGGAAGCTGAGGGGGACTGGGAAGCTGAGTGGGACTGGGAAGGGGAGGGGGACTGTGAAGGGGAGGGGGAGTGAGAAGGGGAGGGGGACTGGGAAGGGGAAGGGGGCGGAGAGTTGTGCCGTTGTTGTTGTCCTATAATGATATTATTGACAACATTTAGTTTACATGAGAAATTACATAGTAAACACTTTGAATTATCAATGTTCTGTTCCATGTAAAATTCAGTGTTTATAAAAATAGAAAAGCAAACATGTTAAGATCCTCTTCATGTTGGCCACAGCAAACAAAATGAGTCCAAACTTTTACTTTGAAGCTCATTCCTTAATCTAGTCCATTGAGTCATAGTGATTGGTCTAGGCAACATCACCAGATCACTATTCAAGGCACCTTATTATATAGCCAGCACTGATCAAGTATTTGTGTACAGTTTCCTGGCTGGTTCTTATTTCTTGAAAACATGCACTTGTTTGGTGACAGTTTGCTACAGTCAGTACTGTTTGCCCTAACCACACACACTGTCCTATTTTCCAAAAAAGGACACTCAAGGTTGCAATTAGCCTACCACTTAGTGTAAATTGTGGGTAATTCCAAGGGGATTACAGCAGGAATATAGTTTGCAATTGGCCAGAACCATGTGCACTGCAGGGGAGGCAGATATAACATGTGCAGAGAGAGTTAGATTTGGGTGGCTTATTTTATTCTGTGCTGGGTAAATACAGGCTGCTTTATTTTAACACTGCAAATTATTTTGCAGATTGAACACACCCCACCCAAATCTTACTCTCTCTGCACATGTTACATATGCTTCCCCTGCAGTGCACATGGTTTAGCCCAATTGTTCACTTAATTCCTGCTGCAATCAACTTGGAATTTCCCCCATTAGCACAATTTATGCTAATAATCTTATGTAATGTAACTTACTTCGTGTATGCATAGTTCGGATTTGCTGGCGGATCTCCGCCAACAGATCGGGAGTCCTCCTGCGGAGATCACTCCACCTCCTCTCAAGTTGTATGATTGTCCGCCTGCTGCGGACGCGAGTCCGCAGCAGGCGGCGGACCTCCGCGTAGGCCTCGCGCTTCACCCGATTGGGGATGAAGCGCCCAACGCGGCCTACGCGGCGGTCCATCACCGCAACCAGCACGCGGAGCTCCCGCCTGGTGAACGGTGCTGCACGCATCATGGCAATGGCGTTTTCCTTATTTGGGCATATATTTATAGTGTCTGTTAGCATGTGATTGGTCCAAAATCTATGTTGTCATTTCTAATAACTTTATTGATCTTTGCAATGCTGTGAAGAGCAGAGTGTTATTTCGCACGAGCGGAAATACGCATTCGCAGAAGCAAATATTTATCATAAACAAAATTAAAATAAAAACACAGACACAGAGACACAGTTTATTTAAAATTACTATACATATCTGTGTACTCACCACAGTTCGTGTGATCATTCAGCTGGACAGTCACAAAGTGGGAAACATTGAGTATCATTTGTTTGTGTGTTTGTTTACATAATCAGGATTTGAGGATATAAAACAAATAAGGACACTATTTAGCAACATTACATTATTTGGTTTTCTAACTAAACATTGTAAACTTAACGTGTTTGCGGAATTTGACGCCAACAAAAATTACCCATTCCAACACAACAAAAGCCTTACACAATCACTTTACAATATCATACAAAATGTCATCATTGTTAAAAAAACATAAGCATACTGTGTTTTAAAATTTATAAAACTAGAAAATATCAAAACACTATACCTGAAATATTCGGCAACAATCCTTGCCCTCACTTGGCTCCCCCTCCGTGTAACACTCCCCCCACCGAAATGTCGAACAACCCCTGGCTCCTCATCAGGCAATTCCTCTGCCTGAGGAAGCTCTACACTACTCCTTACCGCGATATTATGTAGTATTGCGCACAGGACCACTATTTTACTTGCCATCTCCGGCGAATACATGATGTCGCCACCAGTGCGGTGGAGCACACGAAACCGCCCTTTAAGGACACCAATTGTGCGCTCCACCAGCTGCCTAGTGGCAGTAAGCGCGGAGTTAAATGCCATCTGTGGTCCTGGCCTGGGATTACGGTAAGGAGTCATGAGCCAGGGGGTGCAAGGATATCCACGGTCTCCTGTTGGAAGAGAAGGCAAAATTTTGTAATATTAAATTTGTCAAGTTACTGTTTTTAGTAACAAATATTTGAGCAACAACTCACCCAATAACCACATGTCTGCTCGTTGACTTGATCTTAATCTCTGCCATATCCCTGATTGTCTAATGACATATGCATCATGTGAACTTCCAGTAAATTTTGCATTCAGGGAAAGGATCTGGAGGGATGGCCCACAAACAACCATTACATTCAGAGAATGAAACAGTTTCCTGTTTCTATAAATTTCTTCATTATGTCTTGGTGGCTGAATAGCAACATGTGTGCCATCCACAACCCCAATAACATGTGGGAAGCGACTACCACCTTCCTCAAATTGCCGCTTCACCACATCTAGGGCACCAACATCCAAAGGCATATCAATGAATTGCTTCACCCGCTTTAGGAAAGCCTGGCAGACACGCCGCAGGACCTTACTGAACTGGCCCTGCGACATGCCAACCAGGTCTCCCACAACATGCTGATATGAGGCTGTAGCCAAAAAATGTAACACTGCAAGGAATTGTGTCAATGGTGGTATTGCTGTAGGATACCGAATTTCAGACTCCAGATCACTCTCTATTATGGAGAGAGTGTCTAGGATTAGATGTGGTGGCAGCCTGTATCTACGCACCACCACATCATCTGGCATACCAAAAAGTAGGACACGGGTTCGGAAAATTGGTGGCCTAGCACGCCTCCGTTGCCTTGGTTGATGAGGAGCCGGCTGTGGTTGTGGGGCTGGCGGTTGGGGTGGGAGTGCTGGCGTGGGTTGGGGAGGTAGGGCTTCTGCAGCAATAAATATTGACATAACACACTTTTTTGAAAAAGAAAAAAAACGAGGTGAAAAATACAAAAACAACTTATAAAAAATATTCAAACAATAAATGTTGTAAAAAATGTTGGGGAAACTTACTGCAGGAGCGTACATTTTTTCTGTGTGGAATTCATGGCCAAAATGTGAAATTAATAAAAAGAAAAATTTTAAAAATATGTTATTTTTACAAAAAAAAAAAAAAAACCATTTCTGAGCATCAAATACATCACAAACACCAATTAAAAAAACAAACAAAAATAAATAAAACATTTAGTAGCTAGTCCAGGAAACACAAACACTACTTTGCAGATCAATCCTGGGAAACAAAAATTCTATTTTAGACAAAATGGAAAACAAACAGAATCACCACACTTTTAAGAAACACAAACAGCAAACCAAAACACAGGCCAAGGGCACTTACCTGCTCCAAAAAAAAGAAAGACTTGGTGTTCAGTAGCACACCCAGAAAATAAATGAAACCAGGGATATTTCTCCCAAAAGCAAACACCTACAAGAGAACACAAATGACAGTCAAAACAAAGAAGCACAGGTTTATTTTCACAAATGGACTAGCAAAATAGTTATGTTTTAAAAATATTTAAAACCTAAAAAATTAAAATAAAAATTTTGTCAAAACTCCAAAAAAACAACAACCAAGAATACTCACAAACGAAAAAACGCATAACAAATGCAACACTGTCTAGATTCAAAACGCAAACAAAATGACAAAGGTATGCTAGACAATTACTCACTCTGCAAATTCCACAAGCACCTTCACGCACAAGCCAACAAACAACTGAAACTCCAAACTACCTACACTCACAGCGTGCAAAGTAGGCCCTTAAATAAGCAGTGCAATCATTAACCAGAATAACAGTGTACAGCTGTGTGAGTTAACGATTCGCACGTAGGTATATAAGCACACACCTGGCCGTACACACTTCATCACAAACATGGCTTCTCGTGAGCAAATCGCAGCAGAGATGGACCGCATTGCAGAGCAGGAGATGGCATTGCGCAAAAGACGCATAGATTGCCAACGCCGCATGCTGGAATACGCCTCTGCGGATGTTGAAGAGGCAGGACCTAGTACTCTGCAAATGTCTGCTTCTGAACCACAACAATTGACTGGGGATACTCTGCCACACACACAAAGTGACCAAACTGAGGGAGAATTGGCTTTAGCCACACAAACACAACAGACAGAAGCTGCTAGTGAGGAGGAAGATGGTGATGAACAACAAGAAACCTCACAGGCTACCTCCAGACGGAAGAAAAGACAGCCTGCATTCACTAAGAGGGAGTTGCGTGTCTTGGTCACGCAGGCCATGTCCAAAATCCATAGAGGGCCAAAAAACATGGGGGCTGCTTCAAAAGAACGAATCTGGAGAGACATCACAAAATCTGTGAATGAAGTTGGCTCTGTCGTCAGAACATCACAGGAAGTGAGACGACGGTAAGTGCATATTGACAGTCCTTTTTGTGTGCTAAGTTGACTAAAAAATGTAGTTACATGTGATGTTATGTCTAGCAAACACAAGCAGAACACGTGTCCTATATATTAGCTTAGACAAATAATAAGACTCTACTTTGTCCCTCTTTCACAATACATATGTAGGTGGGCCGACTTCAAATCCCGCCTGAAGGCAAAGAGGGCTGCGGAGTGGAATGCCTCAAGGGCTACAGGTGGAGGAGCACCTGTCGCTGTGGAGTATACTGACTTGGAGGAGATGGCGATGCCCTGTGTCAGTTATGAGGAGGGCCAAGGGGTGTCTCATATGGACACGGACCTGCCTGAGATCCTGACGGGACATGACTTGGAAGGTAAGTTTACACATTTAGTTGTCTGTAATTTTGACAGTATTTATAATAATAAACTAATTTTGTATCCTACTTTTTTCCCACACATTCTTCTATTTGCTTGCCACAAAACACAGCACAGGGGGGTGATCCGTTTGAGTCACAGGACGGTTATGTGGTTGAGGCTGAGGTGGAGGGACCTAGTGAGTCTGCCAGTGTGGGCCCACAAATCCCACCTCTGCAGGTTCCTACTGGCCCCCCCACCCAACCCTCTGCTATCCTGGAGATCCTGCTTGAAATCGCTAGGTATGGTGAGAGCCTAAATCGGTTTCAAGACGGGGTCATCCGGGAGGTAAGCCAGATAGCTGTCCGGCTCACTGAGCACCGAACCTGTGTTGAGCAAGGTGTTGCTCAACTCTGCCAAGGTCTGGCAGAGATCAGGCAGGGCCAAGAACAACTTGCCTCCTCATTCCAAACCCTTGCAAATAACATCTTGCAAGGGCTCCAGGCCATCGCTGTCTCCCTTGCCCACAGTGGCAGAGAGCCACCCACATCGGCTCCCTCCCCTGCCCCTGCCCAGGAAGAACAGCCCACTGGGCAGGCCCAACGAAGGTCGCTCCGCAGACCTTCCAAAGAAGAACAGCCTCAGGCGGGGAGAAAAAGAAGAAAATGATGTCTCTCCAGATGGGCAGCACCCATGTTTTTGATGTTGCCTCTCTGTATTTTTGGAGTTGGCTTGTGTGACCAGAATGGATAACTCCCTCTTAGTGAAATGTATTTTTTCTGTTTGGATGTATTGTAGCCTGTGAGTTTATGTGTATAAACACCAGAGCCATCTTCCTCTTACTAGTGTGCTATGTATTGTTGTGTTTGTGTGGTGGATCCTAATTCTTTCTCATTTGGTTGAAAATGTGTGTGTGGCAGGGTGTGTCATGTTTTATTTATGCTTTAAATATATACTTTTGACAGAAGCAGACTTTTGCAGAGTACTGAGTTCTGCTATCTAATGATTGTCAGTGCCATCTGCTTGCTGCTTGGTCCATCTCTGCCTGTGCGACTCATGTGGAGCCATGTTTAAATGTTGTCCAAAAATTATATAGTAATAAAAAAATTATTACAAAAATTTGAGCAGTTTCTTCCAGGTAATGCAGTTCCAGAAAGATTAGGTCAGCATATAGACACTTGTAGACCAATCTGCTAATTCTCCTTAAAAATTGAAAAAAACAAAAAAAAAAAGGTATGCTTTGCACCACACTTTAATGTCCATATTAAGTAAACAGACACGACGCTTTTTATAAATATCTAGGGTCAACAGGACATCATTTCAAACATTGTCAGATATTATAATCAAATATTATTGTGACTTTTAAGGCTAAATTAAAGTGTATGCTGCATTATGTTGGTGTTGGTTTATTTTTAAACAATTATGCAGATTTCAAACACTTTCACAAAAAATTTCATTTGCTTGTATTTGGGAGTCTTACACACATTAAAACAATTTTTAAAAGGCTTACACAACAATTTCCAAAAAAACAAAAACCCTTATTTGGCAGTGTGTGAGATTTCTATGTGAGTAGACTAAACATGTAATGTGTGTTCAGACAATTGCTGGTTGGTAACTTTCATCTGCTCATTAATTAACAAGTAATTGGACATCAGATGAATGTGATATCCAATTAACTGCTAATTACTGCATACACACTTGTACCAGTACTTCGCAAATGTAGAGTAACTGCAGACCTACTCTGCTGCTGCGTGAATGTTGCTACGGTTTCCTATGTTAGTTTTAACAGCGACAATGTTTATTTGCTAAAAACACGCCCATTGCGAGTTGCATACTCCCACACTGTACGCCCACTTTCACGCCCATGTCGGAGCATTGCGAAGTCGCGCCTCCGCAACGCCCACGCCACTCCTCGTTTTCGGTTGCCAGTTACGGCTTTTTTTTTTAAAAGTAATTTTGCACAGTTGTCGTACGTATGTACTCGCGCATGCGTAATCACGCATTTGCGCATGCGCAGATACTTACATTTCGTAAATTTGCGATGTGATGACTCTTAGCGAACAACTCGGAATGAGGGCCATTATTCAGGGTCTTCACCTGGGGGCGGCGGCCTTTAAGCTTTTTTGCATGGCTGCCGCCTCTCCAGGGCTTCCGAAGCCTTCACCTGGGGGGCCAACACCTCCCCAGGGCTTCCTGCGTCTTCACCTGAGAGGCAGCGGCCTTTAAGCTCTTTTGCATGGCTGCCGCCTCCCCAGGGCTTCCGGCGTCTTCACCGGGGGGCCGACGCCTCCCCAGGGCTTCTGACGTCTTCATCGGGGAGGCAGCGGCCTTTAAGCTCTTTTGCATGGCTGCCGCCTTCCCAGGGCTTCCAGCGTCTTCACCTGGTGGGCGGCGGCCGTTAAGCTCTTTTGCATAGCACTTGGAGAACCACAAGTGCCAGCATGTCCGGACATAAAGGGCCCGCTGGCACCTGTAGTCCACCTGTAAAGAAAATATTAAAATAAAAACACCACACCATCTTTAAAAAAAAGTTTATTATTCAGGGTCTTCACCTGGGGGGGGGGGGGGGGGGGGGCGGCCTTTAAGCTCGTTTGCATGGCTGTCGCCCATCCAGGACTTCCAGCGTCTTCTTTATTCAGGAGCTCTTCCGCCGTCGGACTGACGCCGATGCCTCACGCTGACTTATATAAGTCAGCCTGAGGGGCCGGGGTGATGACGCAGCGAGCCGTGATTGGCCCGTGGTTGCCATCTTGAATTTAAAAATTACGCTGAGGTGCCATTTTTGAAATTGGTACCGCTCCGCTGCCAAACTCTGCAGAATGGCAGTGCCACTAATACTCTCACTGCCACCGATGCCCGCACCTCCGCGCACCCATACAGTGATGGCAGCGGATCCATTGACGGATCCTCTGGCCAATCACTGTGGCCTCACTGACAGGGGCGTGCTTTCATTTCCAATGGACTTTTAATGCCCATGGCTAGGCCCCGCCCACCCCCGCCTCCTTCTCCCACACCCTTCCTCATTCACAATGGGAGGCACCACAATTGGTGCCTCCCAAACACATTTAAACAGGGATAATGATTAGATTAATATAAAGGAGATACTTATGACACAGAATACAGTATGTGTCATAAGTATCTTCTTTATATTATTTTAATCATTAATGACAGGGGAGGCACTGCCTCCCCTGCCTTCCCTGACTGCACGTCCCTGGTTTGCCCAGACCACCCGCCCACAAACTAACCTTGCCGAACCCAGTCTTCCCATCTGTCACCTCAAATCTGATATTTTGACCTATTTACCCGGCAGGAGAAAAACGCACCTATACGTCAATGGTGAGAGAGTGAAAAAAGAGAGCAAGAAATGAGTGGGGCATGGAGAGCCCACCGGGGGAATGCAGAGGTAAAGGCCCATGCTTAGGGGTGTGGCCTGCTGCCACAGAGGCTTGGCTAACATGGTATAGGGCCCATGATAAATATATATAGTAAATACTGCTAGTGCATGCATGATAATGTACCAGATTAATAACTGCAATGCACTGTAGATAATATGTATAATGTACAATTCAAGTGCACAGGCGGGACCTGATCCATAGACGAGGAGGTGGCCCCAGGCAGTAGGGCCCACCGGTGGTTTCCCCTGTACCCCTATGGGCCAGTCCAACCCTGAGTGGGAGTGAGGGGGGGAGGGGGACAGTCATATAACCACCATAGCATTAATTTCTGACGCTAACAGGAGTACAACTGTACAAATGTAGCCATTCTCGTTGTGGCTACATCTTAAGGCGATTGCGCCTTGTTAGTCGCGACCGCACCGCGTACGTCTGGACGTCTAAGACATGTGTGTGCCCCATTCACATGGATGGGGACGGCAAATGCCGCAACTCGACATGGCTAGGCACAGGTGCGCATAGCTGCGTCGAGGGTGCACGTTTCCCCCAGATGTAGCCATGATCAGCATGGCTACATCTGTATATAGAATTGGATAAAAACAAAAGTAATGATTAAAGCACAATTTAATTCTCTTACATCTCTACATATTAATAAAAATGGATCCGCGTGCAACACTGGCACACTGGGATTTAGGCAGGCAGACAGAGAGAGAGAGTAAAGCACCCTTCATATATCTCCAATGGCCCATTTGCAGTCGCTTCTGGATGTTAAGTAATGGCACTGTCCCAGTAGGTATGAGATTTTGTTTTTATCCAATACTATGCTATTCCCAAGGTCATAAGTCATATATTATAATAGTCATGCTAAACATCTGCCGACGATTCAAAATAAGCTGCTCTTATCTTTGTCCAGTCACTAACCTTCTACTAGTGTGCTATGCCGTGCCAGGCCTCTGAAAGCATACGCAAGAGACAGCAACAGCATAGCCCTGACATAGGCAGTTTCCATTATGACATCACAGCATGACCTCACACACCCCACCAGACCGACTAAGACTGGTTATTTCTGGTTTGAGGGCCTTGTCTTTTACATGACTGACCTAAGGGAAATGTGATTTCACTTATTATTTCAAATTATTACATGAGAAAAATTTTATTACTGCCATTTGCCGGCAGTTTTGCTCACTTAGTGGCATCTAATATTGTGATGTATATTATATATTTTACAAATAGAGCCTGATTTAGGTTGGATCGCAATCGCAATAAGCGATCCAACGGTAAAAATTGCTAAGAGGATGTGGGATCCAGCGCAGGGCCCATCCTGCGCATGCGCCTGCATTTTCTACGGCGCCCCACAGAAAATGCGATTGCTTCTGCCTGTATATGAGGCAGAGATGGTCGCGGGGGTGGGGGTGGGGGGGGAGGCAACGCTCCATTTCAAAGATGGAGATGGAGTATTACGGGGACGAGACATCAAAATGGGCGGCAACGGAGAAACAACAGGGGGCGTAGTCGGGGCAGCTGCATGACATCACACGCAGCCGATGCTATCACAAAAATGGCTGAAGGTCTCATGCGGGCACCTAACATGTGGGGCATACTAGCCCTGTGCTGGGCGTCCCCACGCATGTCAGAGAATCTGATCATAAATGTGCTAAATTTAGCACATCTAGGATCAGGTCTGAATCACCCCCATGGGAAAAAAAAAGGCCCAAATTATGTGATTTTAGTTTTGTTTGTCAATTTTTGAAAACAAAAAAATAAAACCAGTCACGGCAGTTTGGCAAAAACAAAATACAAAGCCGGATAACGAATCAGGGCCAATTGCAAATCCAGCAAAAATGGTCCTGTGCACATCTCTAGTAATATTCTAATGTGGAGATGTGTCCCGTTTTACAGGACACATTCCAGCTGCGGAGGCATTTAAATGTTGGCGCCCTCCGGGAGCCAATCGCGGCTCCCGGAGCGGCGGCCAATCAGAGACGGGCGTGGCGAGCCAATCAGCGCTCGCCGCGTCACAGGCCCCGCCCCCGGCGTCTGATGTTAGATGCCGGAGGGGAGCCGAAGAGGCCGGGCGCGCGGAAGAGCGTAGAAGGAGACGCCGCGAGGAGGAGAAGAGGACGGGAGGCCGCGCCGAAGAGCGGTGAAGAGCTCCGGTGGCCGTTGAAGATGCCAGAAGACGTCGGGCTCTTGAAAGAAGATGTCCAGCGGCGGCTGGACGCGGAAGAGCAGAGGTGGCGCCGCTGGCCAGGACGGGTCAGCGGCAGAAGAGGGCGCCGGAGACCCCCGGATCAGGTGAGGCCTCAGTGAGGCTTCTTTCACCCCCCTCCCTTTTCCTCCCCAGACCATCAGGGACGGGCATTAGGCCCGGGGGCACAATTCAGGCACTAGGCCTGGGGCGCAGATAGGAGGTTGGGGTCAACATTCCGATTAGGTGGTTTGGGCGTTAGGCCCAAGCCACCTCGGCATGGCGGTAGGCGGGCACTAGGCCCGGGGGCACATCAGTCAATAGGCCTGTGGGGCATTAGAGGGCATTAGGCCCTAGTGTATTTTGGCCAATTAGGTGAAAATAAGGTGACGCTGGGTACTAGGCCCATGTCACCCAACGGGCGACAAGTTAGGTGGGCGCTAGGCCCGTGGGTGAAGTCAGGCCGACAGTCTGTGTGCAGTCAGGGGGTGCTAGGCCCAGTGAATAAGTGCCCCCCGAGGTGAATAAAGGTGGCACTGGGCACTAGGCCCAGGCCACCCTGAGATGTTTAGGTAGGCAGGTCCGCTTGACCTGAGCCCCATAGGAGGAAGTGTACAGGAGGTGGGCAGGCTGTGTGGCGCCCACCCCCTTCCAGCGGTAGGTAGGGATTTAAAGGAACATCACCATTCGATGTTGTACTCTGATATGTGTGTTGTTACCGTGCAGGGCAAAGTGTTGTTTTAGAGTTTGTGCATAGTTTATGTTGCACCACCCACACTTGAGCCAGTTTGAGGGCTTTGTTTATGTAGCTAGTGTAGCGGATGCACACTAGGTTAGAGTTAGGCCCTGCACGGCTGTTTCTCTCTTTGCCTCCTTACAGGGACCTGTAAGTGGAGAAGATTGGAGTACAAGACGTAGGACGGTGAGTAATATCTGTCTGTGTGTTCCTTCTGTGTTTGTTCCTATCTGTCTACCTTCCTTCATGGCGAACGGTGAGCCTTGCACGCCGGTGCAAGGTAGAATTTCCACCTGGTGCGAGAGTGCCAATAGGTGAAATTCGGGCTCTGAGGCGTACGCCTGGGATGACCCTCACCTAGCCCGAAAGCGTTATTTTTCTGGGTTCCGGAGGGCGTTTCGGTCCACAGTCAGGAGGACGGCACTCAGCTATCTCTTTCCTCCTAGGGCATCGTGTCTGGGTCCGACTGAAGAATTCCAGGTCCGTTGAAGGTTCCGGTACCTGAAGGTGAGAGAGTGCGGCGCCTGGTAAGTGGTGAACCTACACCTGCACGGCAGCAGGCACTACACGCACCGCCGCCGCCCCTCTTACATTTTGGCGTAGTCGGCAGGATCAAGGATACAGGATCACGGACACGATGTGGAACGCCACCAAGAAGACCTCCGTGCGGACGGCTCCGGAACAGACTCACCCCCGGACGTGTGCGGACCAGAGCGACTGGGTGACGGTGTCTGGGGCAGACCTCCTGAAGATGGTGCAGCGGTCGGTCCAGCGTAAAAAGGAAGAGCACCGGGAGAAGGGGCGCAAGAAGGCCGCTGTGACGCCCTGCAAGAAATGTCGGCAAACGGGGCACTTTGCCGACGAGTGTACTTGGCGAGAGACGTCCCCAAAGAAGGTGGTCCAGGAAGCGGACCGAAGACGTCAGAAGGGCCAAGCGAAGAAAGAGTCCTGGTGTTTGCTCTGCGGAAACTACGGGCATGAGCATAACCGTTGTCCCTGGGATGAAGAGTGGAGCCAAGACGAGGTTGATTTCCAGTGTGAAAGCTGTGGAGATCCCCGACATAGACTCCCGGAGTGTCCATGGACTGAAGACAGGACGGACTACAAGGCCACAGTGAAGCAGCTGACGGAGTCTCGTCAGCAACTTCGGAACCGGGTGGCTGTAGAGCCCGTGTGTGCGCTCTGCGAGGCGAGAGGACATGCGCTTCCCGATTCTCCGTGGAATGAAGACCGGATGATTGCGGATGGTCGTGCCCGGAGATGGGAGGAGGAAACCAGGGAAATGGAGCGGAAGACCCTGCTTGAAGTTAGTTCGCAGGTGCCCATTTCCTCTGAGCCGGAACCAACGGGTGAAGATTCCCCAGTGAAGGAGGTGGCCAAGGAACCCGTCTTGGAGAAGGTGGCAATGGCCCTCCCTTGTTGGAAGTGTCGGCGACCAGGACATGCGGCCAGTGAGTGCCCCTGGGAAGATGCCGCGGACCTACTCTGTCCCAAGAAAGCGACCCCAGTAACGAAGGATCCTTTCCCGCATCAGGCGGAGGTGGACGACTGGGAGGAGAAGAAACCACGTTGTGAAGAAAGGCGTGAAGACCCAGTGACGAGGATGTCCGGAATCTCCCCGCATTGGGACCGTCCACGACCAGGATGTGCGGAACAGGTGTGTCCTGGGTACCTAGAGATGCCAGCGGAAGAGAAGTACGCTGAGGAAGTAAAGATGCCAGCGGAAGAGAAGTACGCTGAGGAAGTAAAGATGCCAGCGGAAGGGACCAAGTACGCTGAGGAGGAAAATAATCCCCTAGTCCAGGTATCGGTGGAGGAGGACTTGGACTACGGTGAACTGTCCGCCGACGAATCCCTCCAAGAACAGATGGAGGATGACTCTGGCATCGGAAGCGCCGACGAGAGTGACTGGCAGGATCGGGTGGAGTCGTGCTCCCAGTTGAATGCCCTCCGTGAAGAGGAGGAGATTGTCCTGGAGCAAGAATACCTGCCGGAAGTGCTGAAATGGATGGACGTACCGGGAGAGGATCGTGATGCCGTGGGAGGACCCGTTCCAGAGGAAGACATGGGACCTTTGGAGATGCCCCACGAGGAGATGCGACAGATGGTGGTTGTTGCCCGGGAGGAAACGGATCCCCCGGAGGATTCCGCTGTTGGGTGGTGGTCGGTACCACACCCTGAAGACAGGGACGATACCACAGACGATATGGGAGGTCAAGAGTGGGTGACTGTTGTCCCCGTGGAGGAAGATTCCCCTTGGTGGCCAACGTCGAGCGACCGTGAGGAGATGCCACTCCCCCAGAGGATCCGCCGATGGAGGTCAAGAGGTAAGAAGAGGAACCCGGAGCTGGAGGAAGAAGGATGTGGGGTCACGGTCTGTCCGGGCTGGGCCCTCGAACACATCCTCGCCGGAGGGACCTCGGGTTTCCCTGACCCGCGGACGATGGACATCGTGGAGACCTTTGTAGGGACTACAAAGGAAAAAGGGGGGGGGGTAAATGTGGAGATGTGTCCTGTTTTACAGGACACATTCCAGCTGCGGAGGCATTTAAATGTTGGCGCCCTCCGGGAGCCAATCGCGGCTCCCGGAGCGGTGGCCAATCAGAGACGGGCGCGGCGAGCCAATCGGCGCTCGCCGCGTCACAGGCCCCGCCCTTGGCGTCTGACGTCAGACGCCGGGCGCGCGGAAGAGCGCAGAAGGAGACGCCGCGAGGAGGAGAAGAGGATGGGAGGCCACGCCGAAGAGCGGTGAAGAGCTCCGGTGGCCGTTGAAGAGGCCAGAAGACGTCGGGCTCTTGAAAGAAGATGTCCAGCGGCGGCTGGACGCGGAAGAGCGGCGCCGTTGGCCAGGACGGGTCAGCGGCAGAAGAGGGCACCGGAGACCCCCGGATCAGGTGAGGCCTCAGTGAGGCAACTTTCACACCCCTCCCTTTTCCTCCCTAGACCATCAGGGACGGGCATTAGGCCCGGGGGCACAATTCAGGCACTAGGCCTGGGGCGCAGATAGGAGGTTGGGGTCAACATTCCGATTAGGTGGTTTGGGCGTTAGGCCCAAGCCACCTCGGCATGGCGGTAGGCGGGCACTAGGCCCGGGGGCACATCAGGCAATAGGCCTGTGGGGCATTAGAGGGCATTAGGCCCTAGTGTATTTTGACCAATTAGGTGAAAATAAGGTGACGCTGGGTACTAGGCCCAGGTCACCCAACGGGCGACAAGTTAGGCGGGCGCTAGGCCCGTGGGTGAAGTCAGGCCGACGGCCTGTGTGCAGTCAGGGGGCGCTAGGCCCAGTGAATAAGTGCCCCCCGTGGTGAATAAGGGTGGCACTGGGCACTAGGCCCAGGCCACCCTGAGGTGTTTAGGTAGGCAGGTCCGCTTGACCTGAGCCCCATAGGAGGAAGTGTACAGGAGGTGGGCAAGCTGTGTGGCGCCCACCCCCTTCCAGCGGTAGGTAGGGATTTAAAGGAACATCACCATTCGATGTTGTACTCTGATATGTGTGTTGTTACCGTGCAGGGCAAAGTGTTGTTTTAGAGTTTGTGCATAGTTTATGTTGCACCACCCACACTTGAGCAAGTTTGAGGGCTTTGTTTATGTAGCTAGTGTAGCGGATGCACACTAGGTTAGAGTTAGGCCCTGTACGGCTGTTTCTCTCTTTTCCTCCTTACAGGGACCTGTAAGTGGAGAAGATCGGAGTACAAGACGTAGGACGGTGAGTAACATCTGTCTGGGTGTCCCTTCTGTGTTTGTTCCTATCTGTCTCCCTTCCTTCAGGGCGAACGGTGAGCCTTGCACGCCGGTGCAAGGTAGAATTTCCACCTGGTGCGAGAGTGCCAATAGGTGAAATTCGGGCTCTGAGGCGTACGCCTGGGATGACCCTCACCTAGCCCGAAAGCGTTATTTTTCTGGGTTCCAGAGGGCGTTTCGGTCCACAGTCAGGAGGACGGCACTCAGCAATCTCTTTCCTCCTAGGGCATCGTGTCCGGGTCCGACTGAAGAATGCCAGGTCCGTTGAAGGTTCCGGTACCTGAAGGTGAGAGAGTGCGGCGCCTGGTAAGTGGTGAACCTACACCTGCACGGCAGCAGGCACTACACGCACCGCCGCCGCCCCTCTTACACTAATATCACATTGAGTTTGCTAGCATTGTATGCCTAGGGATGTGCTGATATGAGACATTCCCTTTAACTCCTGTTTTATTGAGTTTAATAAATTTTTCCTGTAGTTTAGCTGGTCATTCAAAACTTGGGATCAGTGCTACCATATGGTCCCTACTGGTCTGCACATGTGCACTGATGTTGCTTGCTAACTGGTAGCTGCATTAGAAGTTGTTGCATTCCACAGGAGGAGCTAGTTGCTTATATCCAGTTTTGCGTTCCACATGGCACAGTTCGGGAGCACCAGTGCCACATTTTACACATGGTACCCTGAGGTTACCGGCAGAGAGGTGCATCTCTGCCTGACCGATTACGTGACTTAAGTGTTGAACAGTGTAATTTTTTTTTGTTGCGCTTTGACCTTTGGGACCTTGTGTTAATATTGTTGCTATAGGATGTGATACCACTACCAGGCAGGCCATGTGGTCCAAATTAAACTACTGTACATGTAGTTTGCTGTCTTTTTGTACAATATTCTGTTGGTATAAACATACTTGCCTACGCTCCCTCATTCTGCAACAGACTCCCTGAAATAGAAGCAATCTCCCTAACTCCCTGAATAGTCCAGCAATCTCACTGATTGCACCTTAACCCCTGATGGGGGGTAAGGTAGAGAATAGAATAACAGTCGGTAAGAGTAATTCTAGAAAGGCACTTGTAAATAATGGCAAGTTACCATTAAAGCAAAAGGGCAAAGGAAATATTAACATAAAATGTATGCTTGCGAAAGCAAGAAGCCTATCAGGTAAAATGGGGGAATTGGAATGGCATGTATCAAAAAATCAGTATGATATTATAGGCATTACGGAAACATGGTGGGACGACTCTCACGACTGGGTTACTAATTTGGAGGGATATTCACGTTTCAGGAGGGACAGGGCTACCAAAAGGGGAGGAGGGGTATGTCTCTATGTAAAACCATCTCTAAAACCAAACTTAATATATGTTATTTACGAGGGGACTGGTGATAATGTGGAATCACTATGGGTTGAGATCACTAGTGGGGGCACTGAAATAAAGAAACTAGTCATTGGCACGTGCTACAAGCAACCAGATATTAGCATACGTGACGAGGAACTACTCTCACAGCAAATTGAGAAAGCTGCGGGAATGGGGGACATCCTAGTGTTAGGGGATTTTTAACTATCCGGGTATAAAATGGAGTAACGATTCATGTGTAAAAATTAGGAGCAGCAGGATTCTAAACACATTAAAGGATCAATACTTGTCTCAATTAGTCGAGGACCCAACCAGAGGTAATAATGTTCTGGACCAAGTTATTACCAATAATTAGAGAAATTTTTCGGGTTTTGTGTTTTGGTTTTGGGTTCGGTTCCGCGGCCGTGTTTTGGGTTCGAACGCGTTTTGGCAAAACCTCACCGAATTTTTTTTGTCGGATTCGGGTGTGTTTTGGATTCGGGTGTTTTTTTCCCAAAAACCCTAAAAAACAGCTTAAATCATAGAATTTGGGGGTCATTTTGATCCCAAAGTATTATTAACCTCAATAACCATAATTTCCACTCATTTTCAGTCTATTCTGAACACCTCACACCTCACAATATTATTTTTATTCCTAAAATTTGCACCGAGGTCGCTGGATGACTAAGCTCAGCGACCCAAGTGGCCGACACAAACACCTGGCCCATCTAGGAGTGGCACTGCAGTGTCACGCAGGATGGCCCTTCCAAAAAACACTCCCCAAACAGCACATGACGCAAATAAAAAAAGAGGCGCAATGAGGTAGCTGTGTGACTAAGCTCAGCGACCCAAGTGGCCGACACAAACACCTGGCCCATCTAGGAGTGGCACTGCAGTGTCACGCAGGATGGCCCTTCCAAAAAACACTCCCCAAACAGCACATGACGCAAAGAAAAAAAGAGGCGCAATGAGGAAGCTGTGTGACTAAGCTCAGCGACCCTAGTGGCCGACACAAACACCTGGCCCATCTAGGAGTGGCACTGCAGTGTCACGCAGGATGGCCCTTCCAAAAAACACTCCCCAAACAGCACATGACGCAAAGAAAAATGAAAGAAAAAAGAGGTGCAAGATGGAATTGTCCTTGGGCCCTCCCACCCACCCTTATGTTGTATAAACAGGACATGCACACTTTAACCAACCAATAATTTCAGTGACAGGGTCTGCCACACAACTGTGACTGAAATGACGGGTTGGTTTGGACCCCCACCAAAAAAAGAAGCAATTAATCTCTCCTTGCACAAACTGGCTCTACAGAGGCAAGATGTCCACCTCATCATCATCCTTCGATTCATCACCGTGTACATCCCCCTCCTCACAGATTATCAATTCATCCCCACTGTGTCACGATCCGGGTATCTGGACGCCATTTCTTACCCATCAGATGCCTCCTAAGGCTGGCTCAGCGCTCCAGGACCGGATCCCATCTGTTATCCTGATGTGTACATTCCTGTATCCTCTCCTGTCACTCTGGGACGCTGTCACAGTAAACGCCATATTACACCTGGCATGGCGTCTCCCGCGGCCTCCGCCGCCGTCCCTGAACTTCTGCATGCAGAGTGTCTGAGTGGCGATTACGTCAGCCGCGGCCTCCGCTGTGTCCGCGTGGTTGGATGTGCATCTGTCAGCCTGGCGCCTCCTGTCTCCGGTGGCCGGCGCCGCCATTACTGTTTTCATTACCACATGGATTACAAACCAAACTTCCCTCCAAGTGTCTGCATGGGCGCAGCCATCTTGGATTCTGTCAGCTGATCATTTCCACCAATCTGTTCTCAGTATTGATAATCTGCATAATTGCCTAGCCAATCCCTTCCTTGCTGCAGGTATAAATACACTGTGCCTGAGCAAGGAAGGCGTCAGTGCTTTGGTTGTCAAACCTAGTTCCTGTTTGTCTCTCTCCTGTGATTGTCTTCCAGGTTCCAGCTCCTGTCTCAAGACTTCCACCATAGAGACCCGCACCAGCATTCCACCTGCGGTGTAGCCTGACTCTCCAATCCATTGTGGATTCATCTGTTTCCAGCTACAACATTACCTGCTTCCAGCTCAGCTTCCAGCAGAGTACAGCTTTCCTTAAAGGGCCGGTGTCCTTTCTACACTTTACCACTCTCCACCGGTATTATTATTTCTCCGCTCTCAAGTTCTACATTTCAGTTCATATTTCATCGCTCCCAAGTTCATTTATTATTTAACTGGTTCCAGCCAGTATCCACTCCGTGCTAACAACAGTCTGGTTCCAGCCAGTATCCACAGCAGCTGTTTTATCTTCAGCAACCCAGCTTTTCCTGGAAGTCCAGCTGGCACAATCCTGGGTTATCTCCATTGCTACAGTCGGGCCTGGTAAGGACTTTCCATCTAGAAGATCATAAGAACTATCTCACACTACCAGTGCCCTGTGGCTCCTGCCATCCTGTAGTACCCAGGAACTGTATTTATTCTTTGCTGACTTTTAAGTTTTCTTTTACTGCTGCTGTGTTGCGGAGTTGTCATAATAAACATCATTGACTTTTATCCAAGTTGTCGTGGTCACGCCTTCGGGCAGTTATTATTCATGTTACTTACATGTCCAGGGGTCTGATACAACCTCCCAGGTTCCGGTACATCTCAGCCCCTACAACTGAGGCTGCCTCCCGTCAGCTCAGGCCCTCAGTTGTGACAGTAAGCACTGACCTAATGAATCCAGCCGGAGACCAGGATCAAGCGGCCAGGCCGATGCAAGAACTGGCAGCCCGACTAGAACATCAGGAGGCTGCACAGGGCCACATCATCCGCTGTCTCCAGGATCTCTCTACTCGGCTGGATGGGATTCAGACAACTCTCCGTGGATCAGGCGCGTCAGGTGCGTCAACCACAGTGACTCCAGCTATAACCCCACCCACCTTACCCATTTCTGCTCCACGTCTTCATCTTCCAACGCCAGCAAAATTTGACGGATCTCCAAGATTCTGCAGGGGATTTCTCAACCAGTGTGAGATTCAGTTTGAGCTACAACCTGGCAATTTTCCCAGTGACCGTACAAAAATTGCCTACATTATTTCTCTTCTCAGTGGCTCAGCCCTTGATTGGGCATCACCGTTATGGGAGAGGTCCGACACCCTGCTATCTTCCTACACTGCCTTCGTGTCAACATTCAGGCGCATCTTCGACGAGCCAGGCCGGGTAACCTCAGCTTCATCCGAGATTCTCCGTTTACGCCAGGGGTCACGTACTGTAGGACAATATCTGATACAGTTCCAGATCCTGGCATCCGAACTGGCATGGAACGACGAGGCCCTGTATGCTGCATTCTGGCATGGCTTATCTGAGCGTATTAAAGATGAGTTAGCTACCAGAGACTTACCTTCTAAGTTAGATGAGCTAATCTCACTCTGCACGAAAGTTGATTTACGTTTCAGAGAGAGAGCAACTGAGCGTGGAAGATCATCTGCTCCAAAATCTTCTGCTCCTCCTCCTCGTCAACTGTCACCATCTAAAGATGAGCCCATGCAACTTGGCCGTTCCCGTTTAACTCCTGCTGAGCGCCGAAGACGTCTCTCCGAGTTTCTCTGTCTCTATTGTGCAGCTCCGTCTCACACCATTAATGCCTGTCCCAAACGTCCGGGAAACTCCAAATCCTAGCTCGCCAAGGAGAGGGCCGGCTAGGAGTAATGATCTCCTCTCCATCTCCTCAAGATTGTAATCTCCCAGTCTTGCTTCAAGTTGCTCAACGTTATCGGAACGTCATTGCCCTCCTTGATTCCGGAGCAGCTGGGAACTTTATTACCGAAGCCTATGTTAAACGGTGGTCCCTACCCACCGAGAGACTTCCTTCGTCCATTTCTTTAACTGCCGTGGATGGCAGCAACATTTTTGATGCAGTTATTTCTTTAAGGACTCTACCAGTTCGTCTGAGAGTGGGAGTTCTTCATTCCGAACTTATTTCTTTTTTAGTGATTCCAAGAGCAACACATCCTGTGGTCCTGGGCCTTCCATGGCTCCGTCTTCACAATCCTACAATTGATTGGACGACTACGCAAATCCTGGCATGGGGTTCCTCCTGTGCTGAGACATGTTTGTTTAAAGTATTGCCTGTCTGTTCTTCCTCCCCCAGGTCGTCTGATGTTCCACCTCCTCCATATCAAGATTTCACGGATGTGTTCAGTAAAGCTTCTGCTGATATCCTTCCTCCTCATAGAGAATGGGACTGTCCGATTGATCTCGTTCCAGGGAAGGTTCCACCTCGAGGCCGAACTTATCCGTTGTCTCTGCCTGAGACGCATTCTATGGAGGAATATATTAAAGAGAACCTAGCAAAGGGGTTCATTCGACCTTCTTCTTCTCCAGCCGGCGCAGGCTTCTTTTTTGTAAAAAAGAAAGATGGTGGTCTGCGGCCGTGCATCGACTACAGAGGTTTGAACGACATTACCATCAAGAACCGTTATCCTTTACCCCTGATTACTGAGCTCTTTGACAGAGTTAGCGGAGCTACCATCTTTACAAAGCTGGACTTGCGAGGTGCATACAATCTCATCCGGATCCGTGAGGGTGACGAGTGGAAGACCGCCTTTAACACCCGTGACGGACATTATGAGTACCTCGTCATGCCCTTCGGATTGAGCAATGCTCCAGCTGTCTTCCAGCATTTTGTCAATGAGATCTTCAGAGACATTCTATACCGTCATGTCGTGGTCTATCTAGACGATATCCTCATTTTTGCCAACGATTTAGAGGAACATCGTTTTTGGGTTAAAGAGGTTCTGTCCCGTCTCCGTGTCAATCATCTCTATTGCAAATTAGAAAAATGCGTCTTTGAAGTCAAGTCCATTCCGTTTCTAGGGTACATTGTGTCCGGTTCCGGACTAGAGATGGATCCTGAGAAACTACAAGCAATCCAAAATTGGCCGGTACCCTTAACCCTCAAAGGGGTCCAGAGGTTCTTAGGGTTCGCCAACTATTACCGAAAGTTTATACGAGACTTTTCCACCATTGTGGCGCCTATTACTGCTTTCACTAAGAAGGGTGCTAACCCGTCCAAGTGGTCTGAAGAAGCCATGCAAGCATTTCATCTTTTAAAACAAAGGTTCATCTCTGCGCCTGTTCTGAAACAGCCTGACATCGACTCTCCTTTCATCTTAGAGGTGGATGCCTCCTCCGTTGGAGTAGGAGCGGTGTTATCTCAGAGGGCTAAAGATGGCCATTTACACCCTTGCAGTTTCTTCTCCCGGAAGTTCTCCCCAGCTGAGCGCAACTATGCCATTGGCGACCAGGAGTTGCTAGCCATCAAGCTCGCTCTAGAAGAGTGGAGGTATCTGTTGGAGGGAGCTTCTCATTCAATCACCATACTTACAGACCACAAGAACCTTTTATACCTGAAGGGCGCACAATGTCTCAACCCTCGTCAGGCCAGATGGGCACTTTTCTTTTCCAGGTTCGACTTTAAACTCCAGTTCTGTCCGGGCTCTCAGAATCGCTAGGCCGATGCCCTTTCCCGCTCATGGGAGCAAGAAAATGAGTCAGAGTCTTCAGACAAGCATCCTATTATAAATCCGTTGGCATTCTCCACGGTAGGGATGGACTCTACGCCCCCATCAGGGAAAAGTTTTGTGAAGCCGATGCTAAGGAAGAAGCTCATGCATTGGGCCCATGCTTCCCGTTTTGCCGGACATACAGGTATCCAAAAAACCCTGGAGTTTATCTCTAGGTCCTATTGGTGGCCAACTCTGAAAAAGGACGTCTTGGAGTTTATTGCATCTTGCCCAAAGTGTGCCCAACATAAAGTATCCCGCCAGTCGCCTGCGGGGCAACTGGTTCCACTATCCGTTCCCCGTCGACCATGGACCCACTTGTCGATGGATTTCATTACAGACTTACCCATGTGCAACAAGTTCAATACCATCTGGGTGGTAGTTGACCGGTTCACCAAGATGGCACACTTCATTCCTCTCACCGGTCTTCCGTCAGCTTCCAAGTTGGCTCAAGTATTCATACAAGAGATCTTCCGACTCCACGGTCTTCCTGAAGAAATTATCTCAGATCGAGGAGTTCAATTCACAGCCAAATTCTGGCGAAGTTTATGTCAAGTCCTCCAAGTCAAGCTAAAGTTTTCCACGGCTTACCATCCTCAGACCAATGGTCAAACCGAGAGGGTGAATCAGGACTTGGAGGCCTTCCTCCGCATCTATGTGTCCTCCTCTCAAGATGACTGGGTTCAATTACTTCCCTGGGCCGAGTTCTGTCATAACAACCAGTATCATTCTTCATCTGCTTCAACACCATTCTTCACTAACTTTGGATTTCACCCTAAAGTCCCTGAGTTCCAACCGCTTCCAGCAACTTCTGTTCCCGCAGTGGATATCACCTTGCATCAGTTTGCCAATATCTGGAAGAGCGTACGATCAGCTCTGCTCAAGGCATCGTTCAGGTACAAGAAGTTTGCGGATAAGAAGCGTCGAGCAGTTCCTGCTCTCAAGGTGGGTGATCGGGTATGGTTATCCACGAAGAATTTGAGGTTAAGAGTTCCCAGTATGAAGTTTGCACCTCGCTATATCGGTCCTTTCAAGATTGAACAAGTCATCAATCCTGTTGCTTACAGACTCCAGTTGCCTCCCTTCTTAAAAATACCCAGGACATTCCATGTTTCCCTGTTGAAACCGCTGATCTTGAATCGGTTTCATTCCTCACTTCCTCCAACTCCGAAAGTCCAAACTCAACGAGGCGTTGAGTATGAAGTGGCCAAGATCCTGGACTCACGTCACCGTTACGGTCAACTACAATATCTTATTGACTGGAAGGGTTATGGTCCTGAGGAACGTTCATGGACCAATGCTTCTGATGTCCATGCTCCTGCCTTGGTCCGGAGATTCCATTCCAAGTTTCCTCAAAAGCCAAAGAAGTGTCCTGGGGCCACTCCTAAAGGGGGGGGTGCTGTCACGATCCGGGTATCTGGACGCCATTTCTTACCCATCAGATGCCTCCTAAGGCTGGCTCAGCGCTCCAGGACCGGATCCCATCTGTTATCCTGATGTGTACATTCCTGTATCCTCTCCTGTCACTCTGGGACGCTGTCACAGTAAACGCCATATTACACCTGGCATGGCGTCTCCCGCGGCCTCCGCCGCCGTCCCTGAACTTCTTCATGCAGAGTGTCTGAGTGGCGATTACGTCAGCCGCGGCCTCCGCTGTGTCCGCGTGGTTGGATGTGCATCTGTCAGCCTGGCGCCTCCTGTCTCCGGTGGCCGGCGCCGCCATTACTGTTTTCATTACCACATGGATTACAAACCAAACTTCCCTCCAAGTGTCTGCATGGGCGCAGCCATCTTGGATTCTGTCAGCTGATCATTTCCACCAATCTGTTCTCAGTATTGATAATCTGCATAATTGCCTAGCCAATCCCTTCCTTGCTGCAGGTATAAATACACTGTGCCTGAGCAAGGAAGGCGTCAGTGCTTTGGTTGTCAAACCTAGTTCCTGTTTGTCTCTCTCCTGTGATTGTCTTCCAGGTTCCAGCTCCTGTCTCAAGACTTCCACCATAGAGACCCGCACCAGCATTCCACCTGCGGTGTAGCCTGACTCTCCAATCCATTGTGGATTCATCTGTTTCCAGCTACAACATTACCTGCTTCCAGCTCAGCTTCCAGCAGAGTACAGCTTCCCTTAAAGGGCCGGTGTCCTTTCTACACTTTACCACTCTCCACCGGTATTATTATTTCTCCGCTCTCAAGTTCTACATTTCAGTTCATATTTCATCGCTCCCAAGTTCATTTATTATTTAACTGGTTCCAGCCAGTATCCACTCCGTGCTAACAACAGTCTGGTTCCAGCCAGTATCCACAGCAGCTGTTTTATCTTCAGCAACCCAGCTTTTCCTGGAAGACCAGCTAGCACAATCCTGGGTTATCTCCATTGCTACAGTCGGGCCTGGTAAGGACTTTCCATCTAGAAGATCATAAGAACTATCTCACACTACCAGTGCCCTGTGGCTCCTGCCATCCTGTAGTACCCAGGAACTGTATTTATTCTTTGCTGACTTTTACGTTTTCTTTTACTGCTGCTGTGTTGCGGAGTTGTCATAATAAACATCATTGACTTTTATCCAAGTTGTCGTGGTCACGCCTTCGGGCAGTTATTATTCATGTTACTTACATGTCCAGGGGTCTGATACAACCTCCCAGGTTCCGGTACATCTCAGCCCCTACAACTGAGGCTGCCTCCCGTCAGCTCAGGCCCTCAGTTGTGACACACTGGAATCCACCATCACAGCTCCCTGTGTACTTTGTGGAGGCAATTGCTGCTGGTGAATGTCTCCATGGAGGAATTGATTATAATTCATTTTAATGAACATCATCTTCTCCACATTTTCTGGAAGTAACCTCGTACGCCGATTGCTGACAAGGTGAGCGGCGGCACTAAACACTCTTTCGGAGTACACACTTGTGGGAGGGCAACTTAGGTAGAATAAAGCCAGTTTGTGCAAGGGCCTCCAAATTGCCTCTTTTTCCTGCCAGTATACGTACGGACTGTCTGACGTGCCTACTTGGATGCGGTCACTCATATAATCCTCCAACATTCTTTCAATGGGGAGAGAATCATATGCAGTGACAGTAGACGACATGTCCGTAATCGTTGGCAGGTCCTTCAGTCCGGACCAGATGTCAGCATCAGCAGTCGCTCCAGACTGCCCTGCATCACCGCCAGCGGGTGGGCTCGGAATTCTGAGCCTTTTCCTCGCACCCCCAGTTGCGGGAGAATGTGAAGGAGGAGATGTTGACAGGTCGTGTTCCGCTTGACTTGACAATTTTCTCACCAGCAGTTCTTTGAACCCCTGCAGACTTGTGTCTGCCGGAAAGAGAGATACAACGTAGGTTTTAAATCTAGGATCGAGCACGGTGGCCAAAATGTAGTGCTCTGATTTCAACAGACTGACCACCCGTGAATCCTTGTTAAGCTAATTAAGGGCTCCATCCACAAGTCCCACATGCCTAGCGGAATCGCTCCCTTTTAGCTCCTCCTTCAATGCCTCCAGCTTCTTCTGCAAAAGCCTGATGAGGGGAATGACCTGACTCAGGCTGGCAGTGTCTGAACTGACTTCACGTGTGGCAAGTTCAAAAGGTTGCAGAACCTTGCACAACGTTGAAATCATTTTCCACTGCGCTTGAGACAGGTGCATTCCACCTCCTATATCGTGCTCAGCTGTATAGGCTTGAATGGCCTTTTCCTGCTCCTCCAACCTCTGAAGCATATAGAGGGTTGAATTCCACCTCGTTACCACTTCTTGCTTCAGATAATGGCAGGGCAGGTTCAGGCGTTTTTGGTGTTGCTCCAGTCTTCTGTACGTGGTGCCTGTACGCCGAAAGTGTCCCGCAATTCTTCTGGCCACTGACAGCATCTCTTGCACGCCCCTCTCGTTTTTTAAATAATTCTGCACCACCAAATTCAAGGTATGTGCAAAACATGGGACGTGATGGACTTTGCCCATATTTAATGCACACACAATATTGCTGGCATTGTCCGATGCCACAAATCCACAGGAGAGTCCAATTGGGGTAAGCCATTCTGCGATGATCTTCCTCAGTTGCCGTAAGAGGTTTTTAGCTGTGTGCGTATTCTGGAAAGCGGTGATACAAAGCGTAGCCTGCCTAGGAAAGAGTTGGCGTTTGCGAGATGCTGCTACTGGTGCCGCCGCTGATGTTCTTGCGGCGGGAGTCCATACATCTACCCAGTGGGCTGTCACAGTCATATAGTCCTGAGTCTGCCCTGCTCCACTTGTCCACATGTCCGTGGTTAAGTGGACATTGGGTACAACTGCATTTTTTAGGACACCGGTGAGTCTTTTTCTGAGGTCTGTGTACATTTTCGGTATCGCCTGCCTAGAGAAATGGAACCTAGATGGTATTTGGTACCGGGGACACAGTACCTCAAACAAGTCTATAGTTGGCTCTGCAGTAATGATGGATACCGGAACCACGGTTCTCACCGCCCAGGATGCCAAGGCCTCAGTTATCCGCTTTGCAGCAGGATGACTGCTGTGATATTTCATCTTCCTCGCAAAGGACTGTTGGACAGTCAGTTGCTTGGTGGAAGTAGTAAAAGTGGTCTTACGACTTCCCCTCTGGGATGACCATCGACTCCCAGCAGCAACAACAGCAGCGCCAGCAGCAGTAGGCGTTACACGCAAGGATGCATCGGAGGAATCCCAGGCAGGAGAGGACTCGTCAGAATTGCCAGTGACATGGCCTGCAGGACTATTGGCATTCCTGGGGAAGGAGGAAATTGACACTGAGGGAGTTGGTGGGGTGGTTTGCGTGAGCTTGGTTACAAGAGGAAGGGATTTACTGGTCAGTGGACTGCTTCCGCTGTCGCCCAAAGTTTTTGAACTTGTCACTGACTTATGATGAATGCGCTGCAGGTGACGTATAAGGGAGGATGTTCCGAGGTGGTTAACGTCCTTACCCCTACTTATTACAGCTTGACAAAGGCAACACACGGCTTGACAAATGTTGTCCGCATTTCTGTTGAAATACTTCCACACTGAAGAGCTGACTTTTTTGGTATTTTCACCAGGCATGTCAATGGCCATATTCCTCCCACGGACAACAGGTGTCTCCCCGGGTGCCTGACTTAAACAAACCACCTCACCATCAGAATCCTCCTGGTCAATTTCCTCCCCAGCGCCAGCAACACCCATATCCTCCTCATCCTGGTGTACTTCAACACTGACATCTTCAATCTGACTATCAGGAACTGGACTGCGGGTGCTCCTTCCAGCACTTGCAGGGGGCGTGCAAATGGTGGAAGGCGCATGCTCTTCACGTCCAGTGTTGGGAAGGTCAGGCATCGCAACCGACACAATTGGACTCTCCTTGTGGATTTGTGATTTCGAAGAACGCACAGTTCTTTGCTGTGCTTTTGCCAGCTTAAGTCTTTTCATTTTTCTAGCGAGAGGCTGAGTGCTTCCATCCTCATGTGAAGCTGAACCACTAGCCATGAACATAGGCCAGGGCCTCAGCCGTTCCTTGCCACTCCGTGTGGTAAATGGCATATTGGCAAGTTTACGCTTCTCCTCCGACGATTTTATTTTAGATTTTTGAGTCCTTTTTTTACTGATATTTGGTGTTTTGGATTTTACATGCTCTGTACTATGACATTGGGCATCGGCCTTGGCAGACGACGTTGATGGCATTTCATCGTCTCGGCCATGACTAGTGGCAGCAGCTTCAGCACGAGGTGGAAGTGGATCTTGATCTTTCCCTATTTTTGGAACCTCAACATTTTTGTTCTCCATATTTTAATAGGCACAACTAAAAGGCACCTCAGGTAAACAATGGAGATGGATGGATACTAGTATACTTATGGATGACGAGCGACTGCCGACACAGAGGTAGCTACAGCCGTGGACTACCGTACTGCATCTGCTAGTATAGACTGGATGATAATGATATAAAAAAAATATATATATATCACTACTGCAGGACAGGTATATATTGTATAATGACGGACCTGCTGGACACTGTCAGCACTGCAGACTCCTAAACTACTAGTATGAAGAAGATAGAAAAAAAAAAAACCACCACAGGTAGGTATACAATTATGGACGAGCGACTGCCGACACAGAGGTAGCTACAGCCGTGGACTACCGTACTGCGTCTGCTAGTATAGACTGGATGATAATGATATAAAAAATATATATATATCACTACTGCAGGACAGGTATATATTGTATAATGACGGACCTGCTGGACACTGTCAGCACTGCAGACTCCTAAACTACTAGTATGAAGAAGATATAAAAAAAAAAAAACACCACAGGTAGGTATACAATTATGGACGAGCGACTGCCGACACAGAGGTAGCTACAGCCGTGGACTACCGTACTGCGTCTGCTAGTATAGACTGGATGATAATGATATAAAAAATATATATATATCACTACTGCAGGACAGGTATATATTGTATAATGACGGACCTGCTGGACACTGTCAGCACTGCAGACTCCTAAACTACTAGTATGAAGAAGATAGAAAAAAAAAACCCACCACAGGTAGGTATACAATTATGGACGAGCGACTGCCGACACAGAGGTAGCTACAGCCGTGGACTACCGTACTGCGTCTGCTAGTATAGACTGGATGATAATGATATAAAAAATATATATATATATCACTACTGCAGGACAGGTATATATTGTATAATGACGGACCTGCTGGACACTGTCAGCACTGCAGACTCCTAAACTACTAGTATGAAGAAGATAGAAATATAATGAATGACGGACCTGCTGGACACTGTCAGCAGAATGCGTTTATATATAGAATAAAAAAAAAACACCACACGAGTGTTTAACTTTTTCAGGCAGACAATATACTGGTGGTCACTGCTGGTCAGTCACACTGGCACTCTGGCAGCAAAAGTGTGCACTGTTAAATATGTACTCCTGCTATAACTGCTCCCCAGTCTCCCCCACAATTAAGCTGTGTGAGCAGTGAGCACTACTCAGCACAGTCACATATACATAGATGATATTATCATGCAGCACACTGAGGCTGAGCACAGATATGGTATGTGACTGTGTATCGTTTTTTTTTCAGGCAGAGAACGGATTATATTAAATAATAAATAAAACTGGTGGTCACCACTAGTATAACTATCAGCAAAACTCTGCACTCTCTGAGTACTCCTAATGCTCCAGTAAATCAAGTGTCTCACTCTCTATCTAAACGGAGAGGACGCCAGCCACGTCCTCTCCCTATCAATCTCAATGCACGTGTGAAAATGGCGGCGACGCGCGGCTCCTTATATAGAATCCGAGTCTCGCGATAGAATACGAGCCTCGCGAGAATCCGACAGCGGGATGATGACGTTCGGGCGCGCTCGGGTTAGCCGAGCAAGGCGGGAAGATCCGAGTCTGCCTCGGACCCGTGTAAAAAGCGTGAAGTTCGGGGGGGTTCGGATTCCGAGGAACCGAACCCACTCATCTCTACCAATAATGTGGACATTATATCAAACATTACAGTTGGGGAGACCTTGGGAAACAGTGATCACTATATGATCACATTCAGCATCAGTTTCAAGAAACATAGCTATAAGGAATCAACAAAAACATTCAGCTTTAGAAAAGCTAACTTCAATATGCTGAGACAGGCACTAAACGACATTGACTGGGAAGTTTTGTTTCATGGTAAAGACACATCGGAAATGTGGGATGCTTTAAAAGGGTTGCTTGATAGCAATATTCACAAATTCATACCCTTGGGCAGTAAATGCAGGAGTACTAGACTCAAATCAATGTGCCTTAATAAGGATGTCAAAGAAGCAATGGCTAAAAAGAGGTGTTCTTTTAAAGCATTTAAAACTAATGGAGGGGAGGAGTCATTCCAGTATTACAAAGAATGCAATAAAAGATGCAAAAAAGTAATAAGGGCAGCTACAATTGTAAACGAAAAACAAATCGCCATAGAGAGTAAAGCCAATCCCAAAGAGTTTTATAAATACATAAACATTAAAGGGTTAAAAAATTAGAACATAGGCCCATTAAAAGATGAACTGTGATCCTTGGAAACGATGACAAAATAAAAGCGGATATACTGAACAGCTTTTTTTCACCAGGGAGGATCAGACGGTGTTAGTAGTGCATAACGACCGTGAAGGTAATGATTCTTGGCTAGATGCTTGTTTAAGTGAGGAAATAGTCCTGGAGAGACTAAGCAACATAAAGATTAATAAATCACCGGGACCAAATGGTTTTCATCCGAGGGTTATTATGGAGCTTAAGGCACAGCTTGCAAGACCCTTATACTTGATTTTCTATAGTTCCATTAAATCGCGTATGGTACCGATGGATTGGCGTATAGCTGAGGTAGTGCCATTATTTAAAAAGGGTTCTAAAAATCATCCTGGGAACTATAGACCAGTTAGTTTAACCTCTATAGTGGGTAAAATATTGGAAGGAATTTTGAGGGATAGCATAGAGGATTATCTGCGGAATACTAAGTTTATTAGCAGGAGTTAGCATGGGTTTGTGAGGGACAGATCATGTCAAACTAACTTAATTAGCTTCTACGACGAAGTGAGCGATAATCTTAACCAGGGAAAAGCAGTGGATGTAATCTATTTAGATTTTGCAAAAGCCTTCAATACAGTGCCTCACAAGAGACTGATCATCAAATTAAGGGATCTTGGCCTAGGATACACTGTTTGTACATGGATAGGTAATTGGCTGGATAACAGGGTCCAACGAGTAGTGGTCAATGAGATGTTCTCCAGCTGGGCACTAGTAGTCAGCGGTATACCACAAGGGTCCATATTTGGTCCGCTACTGTTCAATATATGTATTAATGACCTAGGAATAGGCCTGGGAAGCATAGTATCAATCTTTGCAGATGATACTAAACTGTGTAAGGTAATTAATTCGGAAATAGATGTGGAGTCTCTACAGAATGACTTATTTAAACTTGAATTCTGGGTGTCTAAATGGGGAATGAGGTTCAATATTGAAAAATGCAAAGCTATGCATTTTGGGATTAAAAACAAACTTCATCCTATTCACTTAATGGGGAAAATATAGGGGTATCAGTAGTGGAAAAAGATTTGGGGGTCCTCATAGATAATATACTCAATAACAGTACACAGTGTCAAAATGCAGTGAAGAAGACAAGTAAAGTCCTTGCTTGCATATACGGGGTATTGAGACCAGGGAGGAGGATGTAATCATGCCGCTGTACAAATCATTGGTACGTTCGCACCTGGAATATTGTGTTCAATGTTTGGCACCATATTATAAAAAAGATATTGCGGAACTCGAAAGAGTTCAAAGGCGTGCTACTAAACTGATTAAAGGGTTAGAGACACTGGAGTACGAGGAAAGGCTAACTATGTTAAATATGTATTCTCTAGAAAAGAGGCGTCTAAGAGGAGATATTATTAATATCTTCAAATATGTAAAGGGTCATTACAAGGAGTTAGCAGGGGATTTGTTTATTAATAGAACTCTGTATAGGACACGTGGACACTCACTGAGGTTAGAGGAGAGAAAATTCCGTACAAAACGTAGGAAGGGGTTCTTCACGGTAAGGGCAATAAAGATTTGGAACTCCCTGCTGGAGAAGGTAATAATGGCGGACTCTGTAAATGCATTCAAAATCAGATTGGACAGCTTTCTAGCTGAAAAAAGTATCCAAGGCTACAGCATTTAATATATTGGCATTAGTATCTGGGAGTTGTACGAAATATAGTTGACAATTTGTACGAAACCATTATTTCAACTGGTGCATTATAATGTGCACAGCTAAACACAGAATACAGGTTGAACCCGATAGGCCTTTCACCTCTTTTCAACCTCAACAACTATGTTACTATGTTAACCCCATTGTGCAGCTGTTACATTCTTGGGGGGGGGGAATAAATCACAGATACATACATTCACATGGGAACATCAGTGCCATTTCCCTGTATTGGTTATACGTAGTGATGTGCACCGGAATTTTTTTGGGTTTTGTGTTTTGGTTTTGGATTTGGTTCCGCGGAGGTGTTTTGGATTCGGACGCGTTTTGGCAAAACCTCCCTTAAAAAATGTTGTCGGATTAAATCATAGAATTTGGGGGTAATTTTGATCCTATAGTATTATTAATCTCAATAACCATAATTTCCACTCATTTCCAGTCTATTCTGAACACCTCACACCTCACAATATTATTTTTAGTCCTAAAATTTGCACCGAGGTCGCTGGATGACTAAGCTAAGCGACCCAAGTGGCCGGCACAAGCACCTGGCCCATTTAGGAGTGGCACTGCAGTGTCAGACAGGATGGCACTTAAAAAAATTGGCCCCGAACAGCACATGATGCAAAGAAAAGAGAAAAAGAGGTGCACTGTGGTCGCTGGATGGCAGAGCTAAGCGACACAAACACCTCAATATCACAGGAATTATTTTTGTTCTAATCAATGGTATTATTAGTCCAAATCACTGGAAGAAAATGACAAAATCACTGGAATTATTTGTTCTCATCAATGGTATTATTGGTCCAAATCACTGGAATAAAATGACAAAATCACTGGAATTAAATGGCAGTAATGTCGGGAATTATTTCAAATGGCAGTACCACTGGACATATACGGAAGTGTCAGACAGGATGGCACTTAAAAAAATAGTCCCCAAACAGCACATGATGCAAAGAAAAGAGAAAAAGAGGTGCACTTTGGTCGCTGGATGGCTAAGCAAAGCAACACAAACACCTCAATATCACAGGAATTATTTGTTCTAATCAATGTTATTATTGGTCCAAATCACTGGAAGAAAATGACAAAATCACAGGAATTATTCATTCTAATCAATGGTATTATTGGACCAAATCACTGGAAGAAAATGACAAAATCACAGGAATTATTCATTCTAATCAATGGTATTGTTGGTACAAATCACTGGAAGAAAATGACAAAATCACAGGAATTATTTGTTCTAATCAATGGTATTATTGGTCCAAATCACTGGAAGAAAATGACAAAATGACTGGAATTATTTGGCAAGATCACTGTAATTAATAATTAGAAATCACTGATGTTAATTGGTAAAATCTCGCTATCGCCTGCCTAGTGAAGTTGAATCTAGATGGTATTTTGTACCAGGGACACAATAACTTCATCAATTGTCTAAATTCCAATGCACTAATAGCGGAAAACGGGCGCACGTCTAACAGCACACTGATTATACTGAGAACTGATTATACTGATCACTGATGATACTACGGAGAACTGACACTGAGCAGCGAGAACAGCACTGGACTATTGTACTGTAGTATACTGGTCACCACAATGCAGCACTGACACTGAGCACAGATATTAAGCACTGATCAGGATACTAGAAGTGACATGGTGCAGCAAGATAACGCTATGGCCTACTGTACTGTACTACTATATACTGGTGGTCACCACAATGCAGCACTGTACTACTATATACTGGTCCCCACAATGTAGCACAGATATTGAGCACTGATCAGGAGAATAGAACTGAGTCTGACACGGAGCTGCAAGATACAGCAATGGACTACTGTACTGTACTACTATATAGTGGTGGTCACCACAATGAAGCACTGCACTACTATATACTGGTCCCCACAATGCAGCACAGATATTGAGCACTGATCCAGAGAATAGAACTGAGTCTGACATGGAGCTGCAAGATACAGCAATGGACAACTGTACTATACTACTATATACTGGTGGTCACCACAATGCAGCACTGTACTACTATATACTGGTCCCCACAATGCAGCACACTGAGCACAGATATTGAGCATTTCAGGCAGAGAACATAGCCACGTCCTCTCCACTCAATCGACAATGCATGAGTAAAAATGGCGGCGACACGCGGCTCTTTATATGGAATCCGAATCTCGCGAGAATCCGACAGCGGGATGATGACGTTTTCCTCCGTTCGGGTTTTGCGTGTTAGGCGGGAAGAACCGAGGCTGTCTCCGACCCGTGTAAAACACGTGAAGTTCGGGGGGGTTCAGATCTCGATGAACCGAACCCGCTCATCTCTAGTTATAAGACACAGTGCTCCCTATGGCTACATGCATTTTAAATAAAGTTTCTCGTGGCCACTTACAGTATATGGAACCTCTTGTAAAGCACAATACACAAACAAATTCTGCAAAATATAAGAGTTTTTTCTTCAACAAGTAGATCTTACTAACTTTGGGGCTCATTTACATTTGGATGTACGGTAAGTCATTTTTATGACACGCCTCTCAGATGGAGCAGTACACGTCCGCAATGATAGTTGTTACTTTCACATCTCCCTGAAATGCTTTTTCAAAAGTAGGCAAGTATGCTTTAAGTCGGGTTCTGTTGTATAACCTGGGCAGAGTCAAGGTCTGCAGAAGCATGACCGGAACACCAACTGTCAGTGCAGTGCTATACGCTGGAAGTCCAACTGCACTAAGTGAGTGTAATAATTCCACTCATACTGTATAGTCATTTTGGACATGTTGGTATTGGGTGACCGGTGGTTGGGAGACTGGTGGTCACCATACCGACGCCGGGATTCCGTCTGTCAGATGGCCAGCAGGGGGGGTTTCGGCCAGCAAAACAAAGACCCTTGCGGGCTCGTTGCGCTTGCCACAGGTTCTATCCCACTCTATGGGAATGGTCCCTGTTGCTCGGCATGCCAACTGGCGGGCTAGTCAGTGTTCATGATGCCAGCGCTGGTATTGTAACCGCATCCTTTTTGGACTTGAGGATCCTGCACACTGCAAGCGTCTGGTTGTTCATTTATTGTTCCTCTCCCTGATGTTAGATCGAGACCATACATACCTCAGTCCTTTACTAGGTCACTAAGCTATACAACAGTGAAAATGTGATATAAATTCATACAGTAGTTTTTGTGTGATGCCAGAACGTACAGACACAGTCTAAATTTCACTTTTTTTGTCTCCATGGTCCATAAACAGTCCCTAGAAGTATAATTCTCAATAAAAAAAAGTCTATGTACAGACACAACCCGTACAGTTTTATTATATGTATAGATCTTTATTGTAGGGTGTCCCTATTTATCTTTGGCTATGTAAGGCTTTGTGTGAACCCAATTTCCACTGTTGTTATGTTGTTTATTACTGTTCCAGTGTTTCAATGATAACCTCATTTAAGGACAAAACGATGAAAAAATCGGAGTAAATGTGAGAAAAGCACAAACATTATCCGATTGGTCTGATTCTGCATATGTTACAGCAGTGTTTTTCAACCACTGTGCCGTGACACACTAGTGTGCCCTGAGCAGTCTCCAGGTGTGCCGCCATAGAAGCACAGCCAGGCCCGTCAGTGTTTTGCCGCTACTGAGGCCCTGGAATGATCAATACTGGTGGGTTTAGTGGTTGTAGAGCCAGTTCTTATTTTGGACCCGGGCAGTGTTGGGCTCTTCTGGCTTTCTCAGATGTGGCTCAGGCGTTACCTATGGAGAAGCTGCAACATGACATCATAGGACATGCAACTGCACCATGCATCACCATTATATTTGAATTAGTGATGAGCGGGTTCGGTTTCTCGGAAACCGAACCCCCCCGAACTTCACCCATTTTACACGGGTCCAAGGCAGGTTCGAACCTTCCCGCCTTGCTCGGCTAACCCGAGCGCGCCCGAACGTCATCATCCCGCTGTCGGATTCTCGCGAGATTCGGATTCTATATAAGCAGCCGCGCGTCGCCGCCATTTTCACTCGTGCATTGGAGATGATAGGGAGAGGACGTGGCTGGCGTCCTCTCCGTTTATTGTTGAACTTGATTGCTTTATTGCTTAATTGTGGGGAGGACTGGGGAGCAGCTGTTAGGAAGAGTACAGTGCAGAGTTTTGCTGGTCAGTGACCACCAGTTTTATCCGTTCTCTGCCTGAAAAAAATGCTCCATATCTGTGCTCAGTGTGCTGCATAATATATCTGTGCTCACACTGCTTAATTGTGGGGACTGGGGAGCAGCTGTATTATATAGCAGGAGTACAGTGCAGAGTTTTGCTGACAGTGACCACCAGTATACGTTGTCTGCCTAAAAAACACTCCATATCTGTGCTCAGTGTGCTGCTTTATTGTGGGGACTGGGGAGTCGGGACCACCAGTATAATATTATATAGGAGGAGTACAGTGCAGAGTTTTGCTGACCAGTGACCACCAGTATACTATATATAGCAGTACGATACGGAAGGCCACTGCTGTGCCTACCTCTGTGTCGTCATTAAGTAAACTATCCATCTACATTCTATACCTGTGGTGCATTTTAGTTTTGCAGTTTGCTGACACAGTGACCACCAGTATACTATATATAGCAGTACGGAAGGCCACTGCTGTACCTACCTCTGTGTCGTCATTAAGTATACTATCCATCTACATTCTATACCTGTGGTGCATTTTAGTTTTGCAGTTTGCTGACACAGTGACCACCAGTATACTATATATAGCAGTACGGAAGGCCACTGCTGTACCTACCTCTGTGTCGTCATTAAGCATACTATCCATCTACATTCTATACCTGTGGTGCATTTTAGTTTTGCAGTTTGCTGACACAGTGACCACCAGTATACTATACATAACAGTACGGAAGGCCACTGCTGTACTTACCTCTGTGTCATCATTAAGTATACTATCCATCTACATTCTATACCTGTGGTGCATTTTAGTTTTGCAGTTTGCTGACACAGTGACCACCAGTATATATAGCAGTACGGTACGGAAAGGCCACTGCTGTACCTACCTCTGTGTCGTCATTAAGTATACTATCCATCTACATTCTATACCTGTGGTGCATTTTAGTTTTGCAGTTTGCTGACACAGTGACCACCAGTATACTATATATAGCATTACGGTACGGAAGGCCACTGCTGTACCTACCTCTGTCTCGTCATTAAGTATACTATCTATCTACATTCTATACCTGTGGTGCATTTTAGTTTTGCAGTTTGCTGACACAGTGACCACCAGTATACTATATATAGCAGTACGATACGGAAGGCCACTGCTGTGTCTACCTCTGTGTCGTCATTAAGTATACTATCCATCTACATTCTATACCTGTGGTGCATTTTAGTTTTGCAGTTTGCTGACACAGTGACCACCAGTATACTATATATAGCAGTACGATACGGAAGGCCACTGCTGTGCCTACCTCTCTGTCGTCATTAAGTATACTATCCATCTACATTCTATACCTGTGGTGCATTTTAGTTTTGCAGTTTGCTGACACAGTGACCACCAGTATACTGTATATAGCAGTACGATACGGAAGGCCACTGCTGTGCCTACCTCTGTGTCGTCATTAAGTATACTATCCATCTACATTCTATACCTGTGGTGCATTTTAGTTTTGCAGTTTGCTGACACAGTGACCACCAGTATACTATATATAGCAGTACGATACGGAAGGCCACTGCTGTGCCTACCTCTCTGTCGTCATTAAGTATACTATCCATCTACATTCTATACCTGTGGTGCATTTTAGTTTTGCAGTTTGCTGACACAGTGACCACCAGTATACTATATATAGCAGTACGATACGGAAGGCCACTGCTGTGCCTACCTCTGTGTCGTCATTAAGTATACTATCCATCTACATTCTATACCTGTGGTGCATTTTAGTTTTGCAGTTTGCTGACACAGTGACCACCAGTATACTATATATAGCAGTACGATACGGAAGGCCACTGCTGTGCCTACCTCTCTGTCGTCATTAAGTATACTATCCATCTACATTCTATACCTGTGGTGCATTTTAGTTTTGCAGTTTGCTGACACAGTGACCACCAGTATACTATATATAGCAGTACGATATGGAAGGCCACTGCTGTGCCTACCTCTGTGTCGTCATTAAGTATACTATCCATCTACATTCTATACCTGTGGTGCATTTTAGTTTTGCAGTTTGCTGACACAGTGACCACCAGTATACTATATATAGCAGTACGATACGGAAGGCCACTGCTGTGCCTACCTCTGTGTCGTCATTAAGTATACTATACATCTACATTCTATACCTGTGGTGCGCCTCTTTTTTTCTTTGCATCATGTGCTGTTTGGGGACAATTTTTTTGAAGTGCCATCCTGTCTTGACACTGCAGTGCCACTCCTAGATGGGCCAGGTGTTTGTGTTGGCCACTTGTGTCACTTAGCTTAGCGCCTCTTTTTTTTTTTTTGCATCATGTGCTGTTTGGGGACAATTTTTTTGAAGTGCCATCCTGTCTTGACACTGCAGTGCCACTCCTAGATGGGCCAGGTGTTTGTGTCGGCCACTTGTGTCGCTTAGCTTAGCGCCTCTTTTTTTCTTTGCATCATGTGCTGTTTGGGGACAATTTTTTGAAGTGCCATCCTGTCTTGACACTGCAGTGCTACTCCTAGATGGGCCAGGTGTTTGTGTCGGCCACTTGTGTCGCTTAGCTTAGCGCCTCTTTTTTTCTTTGCATCATGTGCTGTTTGGGGACAATTTTTTTGAAGTGCCATCCTGCCTGACACTGCAGTGCCACTCCTAGATGGGCCAGGTGTTTGTGTCGGCCACTTGTGTCGCTTAGCTTAGTCACACAGCGACCTTGGTGCGCCTCTTTTTTTCTTTGCATCATGTGCTGTTTGGGGACAATTTTTTGGAAGTGCCATCCTGTCTTGACACTGCAGTGCCACTCCTAGATGGGCCAGGTGTTTGTGTCGGCCACTTGTGTCGCTTAGCTTAGCGCCTCTATTTTTCTTTGCATCATGTGCTGTTTGGGGACAATTTTTTTGAAGTGCCATCCTGTCTTGACACTGCAGTGCCACTCCTAGATGGGCCAGGTGTTTGTGTCGGCCACTTGTGTCGCTTAGCTTAGTCACACAGCGACCTTGGTGCGCCTCTTTTTTTCTTTGCATCATGTGCTGTTTGGGGACAATTTTTTTGAAGTGCCATCCTGTCTTGACACTGCAGTGCCACTCCTAGATAGGCCAGGTGTTTGTGTCGGCCACTTGTGTCGCTTAGCTTAGTCACACAGCGACCTTGGTGCGCCTCTTTTTTTCTTTGCATCATGTGCTGTTTGGGGACAATTTTTTTGAAGTGCCATCCTGCCTGACACTGCAGTGCCACTCCTAGATGGGCCAGGTGTTTGTGTCGGCCACTTGTGTCGCTTAGCTTAGCCATCCAGCGACCTCGGTGCAAATTGTAGGACTAAAAGTAATATTGTGAGGTGTGAGGTGTTCAGAATAGACTGGAAATGAGTGGAAATTATGGTAATTGAGGTTAATAATACTATGGGATCAAAATGACCCCCAAATTCTATGATTTAAGCTGTTTTTTAGGGTTCTTTGAAAAAAACACCCGAATCCAAAACACACCAGAATCCGACAAAAAATTTTCGGTGAGGTTTTGCCAAAACGCGTCCGAATCCAAAACACGGCCGCGGAACCGAATCCAAAACCAAAACACAAAACCTGAAAATTGTCCGGTGCACATCACTAATTTGAATGTGCCTTGGCAATACTTAAATCTTGTTCAGTGTGCCGCGAGTTGTAAAGGGTTGAAAATCTCTGTGCTACAGTGTCGTCACCATGTTGTTATAAAAACGACAAAAGACGAGCATTGGTAGAGGGGCTGCTGGAGGGGCCTGGCAGGAGCCCCAGTTTGCTACCCCTACCCAGTATGCCTGTGCTGTAGCCAGTGGCAGTGGCGTTGTCTTCATGGTGGTCTCTTCGGGAAGATGGCACTGCACATAGAAAGCAAAGACTCTGGCACTGCTCCTGATTGGCTTCTGGTCCGTGAACACAGATCGGCACCTGATTTAAGATACCCGTGCCATCGCCGGAGACCGGACTGGGGAGCAAGAGAGGTGTGCGCTGTGCTCTCCTGCCCTCGCTGCAAGCAAGGTGGTTGGGCCGCAATAGGACTCCTGCCCGTGGGCCACAAAAGGATGCAGTAGGAGCTGTGAGTTTGACACCCCTGCCCTAGAGTATGTTGACATATAGGTAATTGTCCGCACTCAATATAATATTAGGGCAATGGATGTTGTCTGAATCAAAATATAATTCATTATAAATAGGCGATGTAACCATAGTGAACATGCATAGGAAGTATCGATCTAGTTAGATGGTATATATGTGTATGCTTTTGTGTGTATAGGCATAGTAGGGAATAATGTAATGCAATGTCTGCATACAGATATATGTCTGTAGCAAATGAATAATTTGATTCTGATAGATAAAATCAGCAAGCCACTTGGTTTAGGTCACTTCAAAGGCACACAGGTAATGGCATGCGCAAGGAAGTGCCTAAGACTACAATCAGGAATCTGCATATCCTGAGCAATGTATGTTATTCGGCCTTCTGCTTTGAGACAATGACTCCTAGGATCAATTGAATTAACGAAGTCTCAAATGTTGATGAACACTAGCAGTATTTACACTCCAAAATAACCAAAGGAAAACCTTGATAGACAAACAAGTATCAGACGCTATGACTCCAGAATTCACCCCCTGCTCGTCACTGTTGAACAAATTATCTGATATGTTTTACAACACCTTTGAATATGTAAATTGGGATTGTTAAAGTTGGGATATAAGACAGGGTTTGGAGCAGTCTTTAGTTAGTGCAGAGGGAAAGAGACAAGGAAAGGATCCTAAGACATCAGAAGAAGGTAGCTATGCATTTAACCCTCAATAATTCTTGCAAGTGTACAGTATGTGTGTTAATTGTTTAAGTTTGTAATATTGTTTGTGTTTGTTTAATATGTACTGCAGTTAATAATAATTATAGGATTTATTATCATTGTGTTTTTCATATCTTGTATTTTGTATACCTAGAATAAAGTGTAATTGAAATAGAGCTATTATTCCATGGTTCAAACTCATTTTTTGGAATCTCTAAATCATACAAATCTGCATATATTATATAAGGCTCTGCAAAGTTGGACAATATATTTATACCCCTAAGGTATAGAGCATTGATATATCAAATGAGCCAGAAGGATACATCCCTGCATAAAGTATATTTACCACGTGCACAGATGTATTGCTTGGACAGTAATTGTTTTCAGTAGCTATATTCATACCCACATAGTCAATGAGCCAGGATTATATATCTCTGTAAAGTATAATTACACTTTACCTTGACATATCTCTTGGACAAGTAGATATATAATTCCTAAACCCAAATGAGCCAATCACATGCATATGTATAGGAATGTTCATATAATGTACATTGCTGTGTGATTGGACTAGTGCTAATCTCTGCCCCTTTAGCTATGAGCCAACCTAATTTGTAAGCCTATTATAATATATTTGCAGATGTAAGATACATAAAGCATAAATCAATATATGATATAATAAATATATATTATATAAGATTCCACACCTCAATAATTGGCACCCCAGATGGGACCATGGAATAATTTGGTATCTATTTTAAACTAACATAATATCTATTAGGAAGCAGCACCAATGGCTATAAGCCTGCTGGCAAAGTACAAGATCACAGTGGAATAGGTTACAAATGAGAATAAAGAATTTAAAGGCCTAGAATAGAAAATGTGCACAGTGGAAATTAGTATTTCCAAATAAATGTATAAATGTACCAGGTATTAGAGTTTAACCTTAAGACACCGGTCAATCTTAAGGAGAGGATACCTTCAGTACTAAAAACAAAGAATATATAAATTTAGCATTGTAATGTTAAATATGCAAAAAGTTGCAGCAGCATTAGGAAAAATGCGCAGAACTGCGGATTTAGAAGCCAAACAGAAATGTAAAGAAGGATCAGGTTCACGTCTTCGTAAGGCGTGCCTGACCATTAATGCAAAAATGCATTCATTCTTTAAGTCCCTTAAACAGAAAAATAAACAGAAAAAGTTTGGGGCAGAAGCAAAAAGCCTGGCAGATTGTAAGCAAACTGTCATGACCTCTCAGGAGGAGATAAAAGAAAGTACAAGGGAGAACATTGTAGATGTAGGTGAGACTCAGGACAGCATTGTCCATGTGCAGCACACAGAGTCTGCTATGGTCACACAGACCACCAGCAGAACAGCCTCTGTGGTAAAGGAAGAAAGTAGCAATGTGCCGGATGTGTCTATCATCAGACAGCACATTAATGTAAAGGAGGTAGCAGCAATAGGAGATGTCCCCTATACTGTTTCTACTAAAGGGGAAGATTATTGTAACTCAGATTATGAGTATTCTGCTGAATACACTCTCAGAGTTCCCAATGTAAATGAAGAATTTGTTATGCCCTTAGGCAAAGGTGAATTGTCAGCAGATTTAAACACTGATAGCAGCAGTACAGTGCACACAGGGGTGGAGAAGTTCCCCATGGTGAAAACTCCCATGGCAACCAGAGTTGCAAACCTTGAAATGTATTTACCTGGAAACATGTTTAAAGGGGAAATCCATGAAATTAATTCAGGAATGCATGTTTACAAACAAGGTTCCCAAACTTTTGTAACCCCCACACAACACTCAGAGACATCTAGTGATGGTGCAAATGTTTTCATGCTCTCAGAGAGACCACATGCAGAGTGTCATTCTGCAAACCACACACCAATTAACAATGACAAAAAGGATCACCAGGATGAAAATGTTTTTATGCCCTGGTGCCATAACCATTTTATTACAGGTGTGGAAAGACAGAAAGCCCTGGGACCTGCAATACATATTTGGCAAAGTCTAACAAGTTTCTCTCCCCACAAAAGTAGGTTTTTTCAGAAGCTCCAAGATTCTTCCAGACTAAGGAGCCATGCCAAGCAGCAAACGCTATGGTTGAAGACAGTCTGGGCCCAGGCTACGTCACAAGGGAGTATGGTCACAAGTGAATACGGTAGTATCATTCCTTTACTTGTTAGATCCAATGTAGCCATTGTTTGCTTTGATGTTCAAACAGCCACAGTTTCCAAATTAAACCAGCATCATATCTGCAGCGACAATTGTGCTGTCATTGACACACAATGTGACAGGAAAGATTGGCACAGGCCAGAAACAATTGTTTGTTTGTTTGTTCTTCAATCTTTAAAGACACATTTGTAAATTCTGTACCTGATAACATGCAGCAGATAGGACAGAATGCATAGCAAGCTATGTTAAATCACTGTATAAATATCTGTGATATTCATTGTATGTATTTTTGTTTGATTCATAGTAATCCTGGCAACCTGTATACAGAATGGTGCAAGACTCCAAAAAGACTCCAATTTACAAGGCAAAAGGTCTTCATTAACCCTTTCATCGCTGCTATCCAGCAAAATCTACATAGCATCCCTAAAGACTGATATATGGACAAATCCTCAAGGAGTTTTCCAGGTTCACAAGAAAGGGGAATGTCTTCATTAACCTTTTCATCACAAGTAATCATTACTTGTCTTTCAAACTACATGTACATTCCCACAACAGTGTACAGCACATCTCATCACTGTGATTATACAGAACTGTCTCATCCCTTCATATACCTTAATCACATATATGTAAACATTTGTCTGAGATATATTTTATATCATTGTATTATATACCTTGTAAATATTTGATTTTTTTTTTATATTACACAATAGATACTACCTATGCTTCCTTCGTAAAAGCTTCAAAAGTAATTAAATATCTAATACTGGATGGAATTAGATTTAGTCAAAGCCATTCCTAAATGATATTTAATATCTGTTTGAAGCAAAATTATATTCATTTATTGTATTGATAGGATGTTACTATATACACATCAAAAGCATTTTAAATAATTATTAGTTCAAATATAGGTAGGATAGGAAACGCCTTTATATGGGTTAAACTAATATAAGGTTATTTAAGATTGAGATGTATAAGTAGGTTCAAGGTAGAATAAGGAGACTTAAGACTGCATGGTAATTTATTCAGTGAGGAAATACAGTAAACAGAGTAGGTGTACTACTCGCAGCCATTTGTGGTACTATTGCCCGAAGACAATTAAGACCTACTATTAACAAGGAAAGAAAGAAAGAAAGAAAGAAAGAAAGACTGGTTCACATATGCCTGTTCTATTCAAAATCACAACCTGTTTTGTGCAAAGCAATATGGACACTGGTCACAACTGCGGCATTGGATAAACGCAAAGGAAACAGAACTGCTAAAGACTGTATAAAGACTATTACTATTACCGAGGGTCATCACAAGTACTGAGTTGCAAACTCAAGATCACAGTACGCAAAATACACAGCACTCAACGTACAAAGCCCTCTGCCTCAAACAGCGAAATGGCAAGCAAAGGAGCAGCTGCTATGAAGAATTCTACTTCAACTGCCTCCATAATGCAAACGCAAGGCGTCTCCAATTGCAAGCAAACCACGCAGATGACATTACTCTCCCAGTAAATTGCTACAGCCAAGAACAGCAAAAATGTCCAAACGTACTGATCCAGATACCGAAAAAAAAAAAGGTCTACAATTGGGCTATGGTATTCCAAATGTCTGTAGAAATTAGTTTTCCTCATGAATACTGAATAAAAACCTCAGTCTTGTCTGCTTTAGTTAAAAGTAAAAGTAGAATAAGGTTAGGTAAGCTAAGAATTTTTTGAGATTTTTAAAATCATAATGGTTATTATTATTACACTTATGGTATATATTATGGTTACAACAAAAGTTATGTTTTGAAGAAATTTTGAAATGTATTTGGAAGCAATTACGCTAGTTTAATGTGTGGCCAATCAAAATAATTTCTCATGGCCACAAGGGGGCGACTGTTGACATATAGGTAATTGTCCGCACTCAATATAATATTAGGGCAATGGATGTTGTCTGAATCAAAATATAATTCATTATAAATAGGCGATGTAACCATAGTGAACATGCATAGGAAGTATCGATCTAGTTAGATGGTATATATGTGTATGCTTTTGTGTGTATAGGCATAGTAGGGAATAATGTAATGCAATGTCTGCATACAGATATATGTCTGTAGCAAATGAATAATTTGATTCTGATAGATAAAATCAGCAAGCCACTTGGTTTAGGTCACTTCAAAGGCACACAGGTAATGGCATGCGCAAGGAAGTGCCTAAGACTACAATCAGGAATCTGCATATCCTGAGCAATGTATGTTATTCGGCCTTCTGCTTTGAGACAATGACTCCTAGGATCAATTGAATTAACGAAGTCTCAAATGTTGATGAACACTAGCAGTATTTACACTCCAAAATAACCAAAGGAAAACCTTGATAGACAAACAAATATCAGACGCTATGACTCCAGAATTCACCCCCTGCTCGTCACTGTTGAACAAATTATCTGATATGTTTTACAACACCTTTGAATATGTAAATTGGGATTGTTAAAGTTGGGATATAAGACAGGGTTTGGAGCAGTCTTTAGTTAGTGCAGAGGGAAAGAGACAAGGAAAGGATCCTAAGACATCAGAAGAAGGTAGCTATGCATTTAACCCTCAATAATTCTTGCAAGTGTACAGTATGTGTGTTAATTGTTTAAGTTTGTAATATTGTTTGTGTTTGTTTAATATGTACTGCAGTTAATAATAATTATAGGATTTATTATCATTGTGTTTTTCATATCTTGTATTTTGTATACCTAGAATAAAGTGTTATTGAAATAGAGCTATTATTCCATGGTTCAAACTCATTTTTTGGAATCTCTAAATCATACAAATCTGCATATATTATATAAGGCTCTGCAAAGTTGGACAATATATTTATACCCCTAAGGTATAGAGCATTGATATATCAAATGAGCCAGAAGGATACATCCCTGCATAAAGTATATTTACCACGTGCACAGATGTATTGCTTGGACAGTAATTGTTTTCAGTAGCTATATTCATACCCACATAGTCAATGAGCCAGGATTATATATCTCTGTAAAGTATAATTACACTTTACCTTGACATATCTCTTGGACAAGTAGATATATAATTCCTAAACCCAAATGAGCCAATCACATGCATATGTATAGGAATGTTCATATAATGTACATTGCTGTGTGATTGGACTAGTGCTAATCTCTGCCCCTTTAGCTATGAGCCAACCTAATTTGTAAGCCTATTATAATATATTTGCAGATGTAAGATACATAAAGCATAAATCAATATATGATATAATAAATATATATTATATAAGATTCCACACCTCAATAAGTATCAGAATTTCTGTCACGGCACCCCAAGACCATAGTTTCTTAGTGAGAAATTTAGAAAAAAATATAAAATGAAGTAAATTGTGTTTATAATATGTCATCCTTAGGTTTAGTTATGTGGTGAAGGACTGGTTTTGCCAATTAAATTCAGTATAAGCAATTTGAATTGTTCATGGACCACCAAGCTACGGCAACCCTGCAAGGCCTCCCCTATCCCCCCCTTCCCACCTTTCCCGAGGAACCCCAGGGTCTCACGGCCCCCTGTTTGGAAACTACTGCCATAAAATAAACTTATTTTTATAACTACATGTAATACACCTTAGATCTCAGTTCCTTTAAGGTTTTATATCCTTGTATACAGTAAACTACACATATTTGAAAATGCTACACCAGGCACAAGTAATAATTCAGATGCGTTGTTGACCGGCGGCCGGGATCCTGGTGGTTAGCATACCGATGACGGGATCCTGACTGCCAGCATGCCGGGGGAGGGGCAAGCGAAACGAAGCCCCTTGCTGCGGGCTTCACGCTGCGGGCTTGGTGGCTTGCTGCGCTCGCCACAGGTTCTATTCCCACTCTATGGGTGTCATGGACACCAACTAGTGGGAATAGTCCTCGGCCCCACTGACGGCATTCTGGTGGCCGGGATCCCGGTGGTGGTATGCTGACCGCCGGGATGGTGACTACATCCCATTTAGATGACTATGTGGGAGTTTTATCATTATTGTCCTATTTGTATGTAAAAAGTGTTGAAAGGGGAGAGCGCTACTGCGCAGATTCCATACTGTTCCTTCAGGAAGGCTTCACTCCCTGTACCAAGATGGCTGCTGACCTAAATCCTGCACATAAATGCGGCGGCATCTTGTCAATGTCTTAGAGCATCACAGTGGGAGACAGTCGTTTTTCACTGAACTTCTCAGAGACCTGAGATTATCAGAGATCCACAACACTTCCAGTGATCCTGCCGAATAACACCCCTCTCATCTCAACCTCCGCTCAGTGAGAACCAGTGTGTAACAGTGATTAAGTGGGGTTCATAGAAATATTTTATGCAATTCACAGTATGAGCTTACCATCTTCGGAGTGTTGGAGAATTATTATACATTTTTATTTTTAATTTTTTGGTCAGATAATTTTTTTTTATTATTTTATAATGTAACTGGAGCCTGTATTGTTATTTTCCCCTCAGCTCACTTTAATATAGTTATAAAGGAGAAAGATATCTAAAAGCAATTATAGAGTAAGACCATTTTCCTTACTGTGTAAGCTGCAAACTAGGTGTCCTGTTAGTTGCTTTTCATTTTACCTTTGTATGCCTTACTGCCATGTTTTACTTATTGCACAGTGTAATCTATCTATATAGTGGACCCAAAATGGCTGCCTCACATGGTACTCTCTTGTGTAGAATAAACAATGCATGGTTCTAAACTCTCCTAATATATTTGTCTCCCTAAATATGTGTCATTTCTTCACCTTTTGAGAGAATTTATTTATTAAGACAACTTCAAGCAAAATATATTTAAAAAATAAATGTCTATTTTTATTTTAAGCAAAAATGTAGCCTATTTTTGATCTACTACTTCTTCTTCTTCTTCTTCTTCTTTGTCTTCGTCTTCTTCGTTAAAAACACCACACCGTCTTCAAGAAAAAAGTTTATTAGTCATGGTCTTCACCTGGGGGCGGCGGCCTTTAAGCTCTTTTGCATGGCTGCCGCCTTCCCAGGGCTTCCAGCTTCTTCACCTGGTGGGCGGCGGCTGTTAAGCTCTTTTGCATAGCACTTGGAGAACCACAATTGCCAGCATAAAGGGCCCGCTGGCACCTGTAAAGAAAATATTAAAATAAAAACACCACACCGTCTTTAAAAAAAAGTTTATTAGTCAGGGTCTTCACCTGGGGACGGCGGCATTTAAGCACTTTTGCATGGCCACCGCCTCTCCAGGGCTTCCGCCGTCTTCACCTGGGGGGCCGCTGCCTCCCCAGGGCTTCCGTCGTCTTTCTCCGGCGTCTTCACCTGGGAGGCAGCAGCCTTTAAGCTCTTTTGCATGGCTGCCGCCTTCCCAGGGCTTCCAGCGTCTTCACCTGGTGGACGGTGGCTATTAAGCTTTTTTGCATAGCACTTGGAGAACCACAAGTGTCAGCATGTCAGGACATAAAGGGCCCACTGGCACCTGTAGTCCACCTGTAAAGAAAATATTAAAATAAAAACACCACTCCGTCTTTAAAATAAGTTTATTATTCAGGGTCTTCACCTGGGGGCTGCGGCCTTTAAGCTTTTTTGCATGGCTGCCGCCTCTCCAGAGCTTCCAAAGCCTTCACCTGGGGGGCCGACGCCTCCCCAGGGCTTCCGACGTCTTCACCGGGGTGGCAGCGGCCTTTAAGCTCTTTTGCATGGCTGCCGCCTTCCCAGGGCTTCCAGCGTCTTCACCTGGTGGGCGGCGGCCATTAAGCTCTTTTGCATAGCACTTGGAGAACCACAAGTGCCAGCATGTCCGGACATAAAGGGCCCGCTGGCACCTGTAGTCCACCTTTAAAGAAAATATTAAAATAAAAACACCGCTCCGTCTTTAAAAAAAAGTTTATTATTCAGGGTCTTCACCTGGGGGCGGCGGCCTTTAAGCTCGTTTGCATGGCTGACGCCCATCCAGGACTTCCAGCGTCTTCTTTCTTCAGGAGCTCTTCCGCCGTCGGACTGACGCCGAGGCCTCACGCTGACTATAAGTCAGCCGGAGGGGCCGGGGTGATGACGCAGCGAGCCGTGATTGGCTCATGGTTGCCATCTTGAATTTAAAAATTACGCTGAGGTGCCATTTTTGAAATTGGTACCGCTCCGCTGCCAAACTCTGCAGAATGGCAGTGCCACTAATACTCTCACTGCCACCGATGCCCGCACCTCTGCGCACCCATACAGTGATGGCAGCGGATCCAGTGACGGATCCTCTGGCCAATCACTGTGGCCTCACTGACAGGGGCGTACTTTCATTTCCAATGGACTTTTAATGCCCATGGCTAGACCCCGCCCACCCCCGCCTCCTGCTCCCAAACCCTTCCCCATTCACAATGGGAGGCACCACGATCCGTGCCTCCCAAACACATTTAAACAGGGATAATTATTAGATTAATATAAAGGAGATACTTATGACACAGAATACAGTATGTGTCATAAGTATCTTCTTTATATTATTTTAATCATTAATGACAGGGGAGGCACTGCCTCCCCTGCCTTCCCTGACTGCACGTCCCTGGTTTGCCCAGACCACCCACCCACCAACTAACCTTGCCTAACCCAGTCTTCCCACCTGTCACCTCAAATATGATATTTTGACCTATTTACCCGGCAGGAGAAAAACGCACCTATACGTCAATGGTGAGAGAGTGAAAAAAGAGAGCAAGAAATGAGTGGGGCATGGAGAGCCCACCGGGGGAATGCAGAGGTAAAGGCCCATGCTTAGGGGTGTGGCCGGCTGCCTCAGAGGCTTGGCTAACATGGTATAGGGCCCATGATAAATATATATAGTAAATACTGCTAGTGCATGCATGATAATGTACCAGGGGGGTAATTCCAAGTTGATCGCAGCAGGAAATTTTTTAGCAGTTGGGCAAAACCATGTGCACTGCAGGGGGGGGGCAGATATAACATTTGCAGAGAGAGTTAGATTTGGGGGGGTTATTTTGTTTCTGTGCAGGGTAAATACTGGCTGCTTTATTTTTACACTGCAGTTTAGATTGCAGATTGAACTCACCACATCCAAATCTATCTCTCTCTGCACATGTTATATCTGCCTCCCCTGCAGTGCACATGGTTTTGCCCAACTGCTAAAAAATTTCCTGCTGCGATCAACTTGGAATTACCCCCCAGATTAATAACTGCAATTCACTGTAGATAATATGTATAATGTACAATTCAAGTGCACAGGCGGGACCTGATCCATAGACGAGGAGGTGGCCCCCAGGCAGTAGGGCCCACCGGTGGTTTCCCCTGTACCCCTATGGGCCAGTCCAACCCTGAGTGGGAGTGAGAGGGGGAGGGGGACAGTCATAACCACCATAGCATTCATTTCTGACGCTAACAGGAATACAACTGTACAAATGTAGCCATTCTCGTTGTGGCTACATCTTAAGGCGATTGCGCCTTGTTAGTCGCGACCGCACTGCGTACGTCTGAACGTCTAAGACATGTGTGTGCCCCATTCACATGGATGGGAGCGGCAAATGCCGCAACTCGACATGGCTAGGCACAGGTGCGCATAGCTGCGTCGAGGGTGCACGTTTTCCTCAGATGTAGCCATGATCAGCATGGCTACATCTGTTTAAAGTATTGGATAAAAACAAAAGTAATGACTAAAGCACAATTTAATTCTCTTACATCTCTACATATTAATAAAAATGGATCAGCGTGCAACACTGGCACACTGGGATTTAGGCAGGCAGAGAGAGAGAGAGTAAAGCACCCTTCATATATCTCCAATGGCCCATTTGCAGTCGCTTGTGGATGTTAAGTAATGGCACTGTCCCAGTAGGTGTGAGATTTTGTTTTTATCCAATACTATGCTATCCCCAAGGTCATAAGTCATATATTATAATAGTCATGCTAAACGTCTGCCGACGATTCAAAATAAGCTGCTCTTATCTTTGTCCAGTCACTAACCTTCTACCAGTGTGCTATGCCGTGCCAGGCCTCTGAAAGCATATGCAAGAGACAGCAACAGCATAGCCCTGACATAGGCAGTTTCCATTATGACATCACAGCATGACCTCACACACCCCACCAGACCGGCTAAGGCTGGTTATTTCTGGTTTGAGGGCATTGTCTTTTACATGACTGACCTAAGGGAAATGTGATTTCACTTATTATTTAAAATTATTACATGAGAAAAATTTTATTACTGCCATTTGCCGGCAGTTTTGCTCACTTAGTGGCCTCTAATATTGTGATGTATATTATATATTTTACAAATAGAGCCTGATTTAGGTTGGATCGCAATCGCAATAAGCGATCCAACGGTAAAAATTGCTAAGAGGATGCGGGATCCTGCGCAGGGCCCATCCTGCGCATGCGCCTGCATTTTCTACAGCGCCCCACAGAAAATGCGATTGCTTCTGCCTGTCTATGAGGCAGAGATGGTCGCGGGGGTGGGGGGAGGCAACGCTCCATTTCAAAGACGGAGATAGAGTATTACGGGGACGAGACATCAAAACAGGGGCGGCAACGGAGAAACAGGGAGCGTAGTCGGGGCAGCTGCATGACATCACAAGCAGCCGATGCTATCACAAAAATGGCTGAGGGTCTCATGCGGGCGCCTAACATGTGGGGCATACTAGCCCTGTGCTGGGCGTCCCCCCGCATGTCAGAGAATCTGATCATAAATGTGCTAAATTTAGCACATCTAGGATCAGGTCTGAATCACCCCCATGGAACAAAAAAAAAGGCCCAAATTATGTGATTTTAGTTTTGTTTGTCAATTTTTGAAAACAAAAAAACAAAACCAGTCACGGCAGTTTGGCAAAAACCAAATACAAAGCCGGATGACGAATCAGGGCCAATTGCAAATCCAGCAAAAATGGTCCTGTGCACATCTCTAGTAATATTCTAATATCACATTGAGTTTGCTAGCATTGTATGCCTAGGGATGTGCTGATATGAGACATTCCCTTTAACTCCTGTTTTATTGAGTTTAATAAATTATTCCTGTAGTTTAGCTGGTCATTCAAAACTTGGGATCAGTGCTACCATATGGTCCCTACTGGTCTGCACATGTGCACTGATGTTGCTTGCTAACTGGTAGCTGCATTAGAAGTTGTTGCATTCCACAGGAGGAGCTAGCTGCTTATATCCAGTTTTGCGTTCCACATGGCACAGTTCGGGAGCACCAGTGCCACATTTTACACATGGTACCCTGAGGTTACCAGCAGAGAGGTGCATCTCTGCCTGACCGATTACGTGACTTAAGTGTTGAACAGTGTAATGTTTTTTTGTTGCGCTTTGACCTTTGGGACCTTGTGTTAATATTGTTGCTATAGGATGTGATACCTCTACCAGGCAGGCCATGTGGTCCAAATTAAACTACTGTACATGTAGTTTGCTGTCTTTTTGTACATTATTCTGTGGGTATAAACATACTTGCCTACGCTCCCTCATTCTGCAGGAGACTCCCTGAAATAGAAGCAATCTCCCTAACTCCCTGAATAGTCCAGCAATCTCACTGATTGCACCTTAACCCCTGATGGGGGGTAAGGTAGAGAATAGAATAACAGTCGGTAAGAGTAATTCTAGAAAGGCACTTGTAAATAATGGTAAGTTACCATTAAAGCAAAAGGGCAAAGGAAATATTAACATAAAATGTATGCTTGCGAAAGCAAGAAGCCTATCAGGTAAAATGGGGGAATTGGAATGGCATGTATCAAAAAATCAGTATGATATTATAGGTATTACGGAAACATGGTGGGACGACTCTCACGACTGGGTTACTAATTTGGAGGGATATTCACTTTTCAGGAGGGACAGGGCTACCAAAAGGGGAGGAGGGGTATGCCTCTATGTAAAACCATCTCTAAAACCAAACTTAATATATGTTATTTACGAGGGGACTGGTGATAATGTGGAATCACTATGGGTTGAGATCAGTAGTGGGGACACTGAAATAAAGAAACTAGTCATTGGCACGTGCTACAAGCAACCAGATATTAGCATACGTGACGAGGAACTACTCTCACAGCAAATTGAAAAAGCTGCGGGAATGGGGGACATCCTAGTGTTAGGGGATTTTTAACTATCCGGGTATAAACTGGAGTAACGATTCATGTGTAAAAATTAGGAGCAGCAGGATTCTAAACACATTAAAGGTTCAATACTTGTCTCAATTAGTCGAGGACCCAACCAGAGGTAATAATGTTCTGGACCAAGTTATTACCAATAATGTGGACATTATATCAAAAACATTACAGTTGGGGAGACCTTGGGAAACAGTGATCACTATATGACCACATTCAGCATCAGTTTCAAGAAACATAGCAATAAGGAATCAACAAAAACATTCAACTTTAGAAAAGCTAACTTCAATATGCTGAGACAGGCACTAAACGACATTGACTGGGAAGTTTTGTTTCATGGTAAAGACACATCGGAAATGTGGGATGCTTTAAAAGGGTTGCTTGATAGCAATATTCACAAATTCATACCCTTGGGCAGTAAACGCAGGAGTACTAGACTCAAATCAATGTGGCTTAATAAGGATGTCAGAGAAGCAATGGCTAAAAAGAGGTGTTCTTTAAAAGCATTTAAAACTAATGGAGGGGAGGAGTCATTCCAATATTACAAAGAATGCAATAAAAGATGCAAAAAAGCAATAAGGGCAGCTACAATTGTAAACGAAAAACAAAATGCTATAGAGAGTAAAGCCAATCCCAAAGAGTTTTATAAATATATAAACATTAAAGGGTTTAAAAATTAGAACATAGGCCCATTAAAAGATGAACTGTGAGCCTTGGAAACGATGACAAAATAAAAGCGGATATACTGAACAGCTTTTTTTCACCAGGGAGGATCAGACGGTGTTAGTAGTGCATAACAACAGTGAAGGTAATGATTCTTGGCTAGATGCTTGTTTAAGTGAGGAAATAGTCCTGGAGAGACTAAGCAACATAAAGATTAATAAATCACCGGGACCAAATGGTTTTCATCCGAGGGTTATTATGGAGCTTAAGGCACAGCTTGCAAGACCCTTATACTTGATTTTCTATAGTTCCATTAAATCGCGTATGGTACAGATGGATTGGCGTATAGCTGAGGTAGTGCCATTATTTAAAAAGGGTTCTAAAAATCATCCTGGGAACTATAGACCAGTTAGTTTAACCTCTATAGTGGGTAAAATATTGGAAGGAATTTTGAGGGATAGCATAGAGGATTATCTGCGGAATACTAAGTTTATTAGCAGGAGTTAGCATGGGTTTGTGAGGGACAGATCATGTTAAACTAATTTAATTAGCTTCTACGAGAAAGTGAGCGATAATCTTAACCAGGGAAAAGCAGTGGATGTGGTCTATTTAGATTTTGCAAAAGCCTTCAATACAGTGCCTCACAAGAGACTGATCATCAAATTAAGTGATCTTGGCCTAGGATACACTGTTTGTACATGGATAGGTATTTGGCTGGATAACAGGGTCCAACGAGTAATGGTCAATGAGATGTTCTCCAGCTGGGCACTAGTAGTCAGCGGTATACCACAAGGGTCCATATTTGGTCCGCTACTGTTCAATATATGTATTAATGACCTAGGAATAGGCCTGGGAAGCATAGTATCAATCTTTGCAGATGATACTAAACTGTGTAAGGTAATTAATTCGGAAATAGATGTGGAGTCTCTATAGAATGACTTATTTAAACTTGAATTCTGGGTGTCTAAATGGGGAATGAGGTTCAATATTGAAAAATACAAAGCTATGCATTTTGGGATTAAAAACAAACTTGCTTCCTATTCACTTAATGGGGAAAATATAGGGGTATCAGTAGTGGAAAAAGATTTGGGGGTCCTCATAGATAATATACTCAATAACAGTACACAGTGTCAAAATGCAGTGAAAAAGACAAGTAAAGTCCTTGCTTGCATAAAACGGGGTATTGAGACCAGGGAGGAGGATGTAATCATGCCGCTGTACAAATCATTGGTACGTCCGCACCTGGAATATTGTGTTCAATGTTTGGCACCATATTATAAAAAAGATATTGCGGAACTCGAAAGAGTTCAAAGGCGTGCTACTAAACTGATTAAAGGGTTAGAGACACTGGAGTACGAGGAAAGGCTAACTATGTTAAATATGTATACTCTAGAAAAGAGGCGTCTAAGAGGAGATATTATTAATATCTTCAAATATGTAAAGGGTCATTACAAGGAGTTAGCATGGGGATTTGTTTATTAATAGAACTCTGTATAGGACACGTGGACACTCACTGAGGTTAGAGGAGAGAAAATTCCGTACAAAACGTAGGAAGGGGTTCTTCACGGTAAGGGCAATAAAGATTTGGAACTCCCTGCCGGAGAAGGTAATAATGGCGGACTCTGTAAATGCATTCAAAATCAGATTGGACAGCTTTCTAGCTGAAAAAAGTATCCAAGGCTACAGCATTTAATATATTGGCATTAGTATCTGGGAATTGTACGAAATATAGTTGACAATTGGTACGAAACCATTATTTCAACTGGTGCATTATAATGTGCACAGCTAAACACAGAATACAGGTTGAACCCGATAGGCATTTCACCTCTTTTCAACCTCAACAACTACGTTACTATGTTAACCCCATTGTGCAGCTGTTACATTCTTGGGGGAAAAAAATAAATCACAGACACATACATTCAAATGGGAACATCAGTGCCATTTCCCTGTATTGGTTATACGTAGTGATGTGCACCGGAATTTTTTGGGGTTTTGTGTTTTGGTTTTGGATTCGGTTCCGCGGACGTGTTTTGGATTCGGACGCGTTTTGGCAAAACCTCCCTTAAATTTTTTTGTCAGATTAAATCATAGAATTTTGGGGTAATTTTGATCCTATAGTATTATTAACCTCAATAACCATAATTTCCACTCATTTCCAGTCTATTCTGAACACCTCACACCTCACAATATTATTTTTAGTCCTAAAATTTGCACCGAGGTCGCTGGATGACTAAGCTAAGCGACCCAAGTGGCCGGCACAAACACCTGGCCCATTTAGGAGTGGCACTGCAGTGTCAGACAGGATGGCACTTAAATAAATTGGCCCCAAACAGCACATGATGCAAAGAAAAGAGAAAAAGAGGTGCACTGTGGTCGCTGGATGGCAGAGCTAAGCAACACAAACACTTCAATATCACAGGAATTATTTTTGTTCTAATCAATGGTATTATTGGTCCAAATCACTGGAAGAAAATGACAAAATCACTGGAATTATTTGTTCTCATCAATGGTATTATTGGTCCAAATCACTGGAATAAAATGACGAAATCACTGGAATTAAATGGCAGTAATGTCGGGAATTATTTCAAATGGCAGTACCACTGGACATATACGGAAGTGTCAGACAGGATGGCACTTAAAAAAATAGTCCCCAAACAGCACATGATGCACAGAAAAGAGAAAAAGAGGTGCACAGTGGTCGTTGGATGGCTAAGCTAAGCAACACAAACACCTCAATATCACAGGAATTATTAGTTCTAATCAATGGTATTATTGGTCCAAATCACTGGAAGAAAATGACAAAATCACAGGAATTATTCATTCTAATCAATGGTATTATTGGTCCAAATCATTGGAAGAAAATGACAAAATCACAGGAATTATTTGTTCTAATCAATGGTATTATTGGTCCAAATCACTGGAAGAAAATGACAAAATGACTGGAATTATTTGGCAAGATCACTGTAATTAATAATTATAATTCACTGATGTTAATTGGTAAAATCTCGCTATCGCCTGCCTAGTGAAGTTGAATCTAGATGGTATTTTGTACCAGGGACACAATAACTTCATCAATTGTCTAAATTCCAATGCACTAATAGCGGAAAACGGGCGCACGTCTAACAGCACACTGATTATACTGAGAACTGATTATACTGATCACTGATGATACTACGGAGAACTGACACTGAGCAGCGAGAACAGCACTGGACTATTGTACTGTAGTATACTGGTCACCACAATGCAGCACTGACACTGAGCACAGATATTAAGCACTGATCAGGATACTAGAAGTGACATGGTGCAGCAAGATAACGCTATGCCTACTGTACTGTACTACTATACACTGGTGGTCACCACAATGCAGCACTGTACTACTATATACTGGTCCCCACAATGCAGCACAGATATTGAGCACTGATCTGGAGAATAGAACTGAGTCTGACACAGAGCTGCAAGATACAGCAATGGACAACTGTACTGTACTACTATATACTGGTGGTCACCACAATGCAGCACTGTACTACTATATACTGGTCCCCACAATGTAGCACAGATATTGAGCACTGATCCGGAGAATAGAACTGAGTCTGACACGGAGCTGCAAGATACAGCAATGGACAACTGTACTGTACTACTATATACTGGTGGTCACCACAATGCAGCACTGTACTACTACAGTACAGTGTCAGGAAGGGGGGGTACAGTGTCAGAAAGAGGGGGGTACAGTGTCAGGAAGAGGGGGGTACAGTGTCATGAAGTAAGAGAAAGAATGAGGAGCAAGAGAGATTGTTAGGTAGAGGGGGGATAAAGAGAGAGAGAGATAGGGAGGAGGAGCGGGTAGGAGAGACACTATCGACTACAGTGCACAATGTGGGGGCTGGGCCTAGACGGTCAGATGAATGGGAGGGGCATGGACGGACAGACAGAGCACCATATAGAGGCATAGATGGACAGGTGGGGGGCATAGACGGACAGAGCACCATATAAGGGGTGTAGATGGATAGATGAACAGACGGACAGGGGCTGGGCATAGATGGACAGACCGGGGAGGTGGGCTTAGACGACAGAGCAGCATATGGGGGCATAGATGCATAAATGGATGGGGGCCAGGCATAGACGGATGGGGGGGATAGATGGACACATGGACGTGCGGTGGCATAGACAGACAGAACACCATATGGGGGAATATTGTAGATGGATAGATGACGGGAACCGAGCAGGCCATAGATAGAAACATAGAATGTGACGGCAGATAAGAACCACTTGGCCCATCTAGTCTGCCCCTTTTTTTTACCATATTTTTATCTCAAAACTTATTTAATCCTTATTTCTTTGTAAGGATATCCTTATGTCTATCCCATAGATGGACGGGGGTAGGGGGTTGTTCTAGACGGACGGATGGGGGTTGTGGTCTCAGAGAACCACCCGAACTTCCGTGATTTGAGGGAATCTTACCAAGACTCTGATCTCCCCAGCTGCCGCGGATCCCAAAACAAAGCAAAACGTCATCTTCCCACTGTTGCACCATCCATATAATTATTCTTACTCTTCCGGAGTCCCGCGTCGGATGGTGCTTCATTATTTACGCTGGTGAATAAATAAAGTGGACCATAACCGTAAAATATAGTATTTAATTGTACACATATAAAATACACTCATGAACAATAATCCATATATAGAATAAAAATATCCTCATGTGCGCAGTAGCATGATCTCAAGCCAAACGATAAAGTCCACAGAAGTGGGTGAAACGCGTTGCTGTTTCCTTCCTGGACCTAGGGCTAGTCAGCAGATCAGTGCAACAGAATCTACCGCCGAGCTAAAGTCCCAGCACCTTTACCACTGGTCACCGCTGTTTCCTTGCTGGACGGTGGACCTATTCAGTGGGTTAGCATGAAGGGACTCCTACATTGGGAACCTTGTGCTTGAACTGCTGCACACCACGGATCCGCGATTGTGCCAGACACAGGAGTCAGAGGCAATTCCACTACCCCAGGCTGTTTGACCAGCCAGAAGAGAGGGACATTATACCAGCATCACCTCTGCATCAGGTTCTGCTTCCATTATCAAAGTACTACCGGCCAAGTTAAGGTAGTGATGAGCGTGAGCCAATAAGATGCCGTTTTTAGAACAGAGTAGAACCGAGTAAAACCGAACCCGCTCATCACTAAGTCAAGGTCATGTTGAATCTGCGGTGCATGCTACAAATTACCGATGTTTAATACTTCATGCATGCGCCGATCCATACTGCGCATGTGCATTTTGGGTCTGCGATGTCAGCACGCAGATCAGCAGCAGACTGTCAGTGATTTCCCAAAACGGAGGCATGTCACCGCTGCGGTAGGGGAGGGATAAGGCCAGGATCTCAGTCACTTACCTAGCCTTTTGTTATATCTGCGGCGGTCTGCCTGCATGACCCAATGGGCGATTATCCAACGCTGCATCATGGGACGCAGCTCGGATCACTAGTGCAAACAAGAGGCGTGACGCCTCCTGATGCATTAACATATTAGTGCTATCGCTGCTGCTTCCATGTAAGAAGCAGCGGTAACAGCTCTGTCCTTATCTGAATCATGGGGGTCATTCCGAGTTGATCCCAGCACAGGGCTAGTCCATCCTGCATGTCAGTGCCACCCCCCCCACCCCACCCCACCCGCATCAGTGCAAAGGCATCGCACAGCGGCGATGCCTTTGCACTTCAAGTGTAGCTTCCGGCCAGCGCAGCTTTAGCGTGCTGGCCGGGAGCTACTCCTCGCTCCCCGGCCTGCAGCGGCTGCGTGTGACGTCACGCAGCCGCTGCGGGCCACTCCCCGCACAGTCTGGCCATGCTTGCGTTGGCCGGACCGCGCCCACCAAACGGCGGGCAAATGCTGCCGTTTCGCCCCCTCCCGCCCATCGACCGCCTCTGCCTGTCAATCATACAGAGGCGATTGTAGCGCAGCGACGGGCAGCCATGTGCTGGCACTGCGGCGCCGGCGCATTCGCGGTTCTGACCAGATCGCTACGCTGTGAAAAATTGCACCATGCGATCGGGTCAGAATGACCCCCAATGTCCTGTATGTGGGGTATTGAACTGTGCTTGTTGGTCCAATTTGAGTGCTTAGTGCATTGACTTACACTTACAGTATAAGAGCATGTTCTGCACAATTATTCTGCACTTGAAGATACTATTGCGGATATTATTATTGAGCCTGCTTGACACTGAGATATTAACGTTGGCTACTACGCTCAGAGTGCCTTGTGCCTACACTAAGGATATTTTTTTTCAAGTTCTATAGCTTCCTTGATACAACGTTACAAAGTGAACTATAGGGGGTCATTCCGAGTTGATTGTAGCTGTGCTAAATTTAGCACAGCTACAATCGTTAACTCAGACATGCGGGGGGACACCCAGCACAGGGCTAGTCCGCCCCCGCATATCAGTGCCGACCCGCCCGCACAAATACAAAAGCATCACACAGCGGCGATGCCTTCGTATTTGAGGAGTAACTCCTGGCCAGTGCAGCTTCTGCGGCTGGCCGGGAGTTGCTGGTCGCAGCGGCTGCGTGACACGTCACGCAGCCCCGCAGCCCACCCCCCCAATGGTCCGGCCACGCCTGCGTCAGCCGGACCGCTCCCCCTAAACGGCGGCTTAACGCCACCATTCAGCTCCCTCCCGCCCAGCGACCGCCTTTGTCTCAGAGGCGATCGCTAGGTAACAATGGCTACCATGCGCCGGCGCACTGCAGTGCCGGCGCATGCGCAGTTCCGACCCGATCGCTGCGCTGCGACAAACTGCAGCGAGCGATCGGGTCGGAATGACCCCCTATTGTTTCAATGGTAACACTGTGTATTTTTTCACAAGCTCACAATTGTTATACTACTGAGACCATGGGCATACAATATGAATAAATATTAGACTTTCTGGTTATGGTCCAGTTTATCTATTCCCCAGCATATATATATATTTTTTTTATATGTTTGGTTTGTGTGGGATTTGCAAATTATCCCTTTAATAGAATTGCTGCGGGTGAAGAAAGCAATTATTCCATCTGGAGTAATTAGTTTACTGGTGCAGGGTTGTTTTCTGTAAACTAGGACTCCAGAGGAGCAGACATCACTGGGGACAATGGCACAGTGGTCTTTTTCCTAGAGATTTGCGCACGGACAGCTGTGAAGTCACTGTAAAACATTTTGCGGCTCGTTTACTGAGCTGCCATAGAGGAGGAGACCTGCAAATACTGTAGTTTCCACATGGAGCTTCTCCTCTCAAACTATCCTGTAAGATGATCTTTGTATAGAATGATGATCACTAAGATAATATCTGTATTGAATGTTGCTCTCTCAAATGCTCTCTGTATTGTATGGTGCTCTCTGTAATTCTTTTAGTTTTGTATGATGGACTTCGAATACTTTCTGTATTGTATGGCAGTCTCTTCAATGTTCTCTGTATTATATTGTGGTCTCTGGAATGCTGTCTGTATTGTAACGTGCTCTCTGCAATGCTCTTCCCATTGTATGGTGGTCTCTTTAATACACTATGTATTATATGTATATGTCAGTCTGTGGTATTTACTCTGTATAGTATGATGGGAATGCTCACTGTAGAGTACTTCAGTCTTTGGAATGTTTTCTGTATTGTATGGTGGCCACTGGAATGCTCTCTGTATTGTATGATGGTCGTCTCTGGAATGCTCTCTGTATTGTATAAAATATCTGATCCTATTGTTACTCCGAGCATAAAACAGAAGCTCTCCTCTGCATTGAAAAAAACTGCTTTCAATGCAGAGATAAAAAAAAAAACTACAGATCATTGATTTTTTACAAATTGGAATTCATTCGATATTTTAGCTCAATTAGTACTATTTGCAATAAGCAATGTAATTACAGGGCTCACTGCTAAACAATTCTTTTGAAATATTAATAAAAAAAAAAAAATTCAATGGAAAAGCTATTAACTATGCTGTCATATATCAAAGTCATCGATCATCACGGATTTGTACAATAGTTTTAAATTGGCAATATAAATAGATTTTAAACAAGTCTGATTTACAGTAGCATTTATTTCTATTGCCGATTTAAAAAAACGATCAGTCACAACCTTTAATAAATGGCTTGTTAGTAAACCTGCCCCATAGCTACTGTACATGCTGATACACCCGTGAGTGCAACTGAGCTTTTATTAAAATTGTCATTTACTGATTTTGATCGCGGTGTAAAGTAGATTGTGTAGCAGCGCTGTAGTATCAACAGGGTGAGGAGGATTGCAGTATTAGTGTATAGCAGATTGTGTAGCAGCGCTGTAGCACAGTATAAGCAGTGTGAAGCAGATTGTGTAGCAACGCTGTAGGACAGTATAAGCAGTGTGAAGCAGATTGTGTAGCAGCGCTATAGTACAGTATAGGCAATGTGAAGCAATTGTGTAGCAGCACTGTAGTACAGTATAAGCAGTGTGAATCAGTTTGTGTAGCAGCGCTGTAGCACAGTATAAGAAGTGTGAAGCAGTTTGTGTAGCAGCGCTGTCGTACAGTACATGCAGAGTGGAGAAGTTATGTAGCAGCGCTGTAGTACAGTATATGCAGTGTGAAGCAGATGTGTAGCAGTTCTGTAGAACAGTATAAGCAGTGTGAAGCAGGTTGTGTAGCAGCGCTGTAGTACAGTATAAGCAGTGTGAAGCAGATTGTGTAGCAGCACTGTAGTACAGTATATGCAGTGTGAAGCAGATGTGTGTCAGTTCTGTAGAACAGTATAAGCAGTGTGAAGCAGGTTGTGTAGCAGCACTGTACTACAGTATAAGCAGTTTGAAGCAGTATGTGTAGCAGCACTGTAGTACAGTATAAGCAATGTAAAGCAGTTGTGTAACAGCACTGGAGTACAGTATATGCAGTGTGGAGCAGTTATGTAGCAGCACTGTAGTACAGTATAAGCAGTGTGAAGCAGTTTGTGTAGCAGCGCTGTACTACAGTATATGCAGTGTGATGCAGTTTGTGTAGCAGCGCTATAGTACAGTATAAGCAGTGTAGAGAAGATTGTGTAGCAGCGCTGTAGTACAGTATATGCAATGCAGTGTGAAGCAGGTTGTGTAGCAGTGCTGTAGTACAGTATATGCATTGTGAAGCAGGTTGTGTAGCAGCGCTGTAGTACAGTGTATGCAGTGTGAAGCAGGTTGTGTAGTAGCGCTGTAGTACAGTATATGCATTGTGAAGCAGTTTGTGTATCAGCACTATAGTACAGTATAAGCAGTATGGAGCAGATTGTGTAGCAGCGCTGTAGTACAGTATAAGCAGTCCACTGTAGTACAGTATAAGCAGTGTGAAGCATATTGTGTAGCAGTGCTGTAGTACAGTATATGCAGTGTGAAGCAGGTTGTGTAGCAGCGCTGTAGTACAGTATATGCAGTGTGAAGCAGTTTGTGTAGCAGCGCTATAGTACAGTATAAGCAGTGTGGAGCAGTTGTGTAGCAGCGCTGTAGTACAGTATAAGAAGTGTGAAGTAGATTGTGTAGCAGCACTGTAGTACAGTATAAGAAGTGTGAAGTAGATTGTATAGCAGCACTTTTGGCATTGGTGAGGCCAGGTCAAACTCATCAACAAAAGGCCATGTCATACTGGAAAAAGTAAGTGAACACTCACAGTATCTATGCTTTGTCCTTGTGCAAAGGTTCACTGTGGTGCATTGTATATATGCTGTTTACGGTGTTTTCTTTAGGTCTACCTGTTGTATAGCACTACATATGCTTTGTGGCGACTAATAAATTTAAGATAAAAATAATAGTTGTTTGTATATAATTTACATAAACCAGAAGCATCTTATTAGTTTGGAAAGGCTTTTAAAAATGTTTATAGAACTGGTTTGTAAGTAATACTGTAGATGCTTAACAAACAGCTCTTGTGCCCAATAGATGGCTCTCTTATGCCTGATAGACGGCTCTCTTACAGGGTCGGACTGGTCCACAGGGGTACACTCCCTCCTCTAGGGATCAGATTTTGCTCTTGAATTATACATTATGCAAATATTACATTATACTGCAAAGGACTATGGTATACTTGGTACATTATCATGCATGCACTAGCAGTATTTAATATATATTTTTATCAATGGGCCCAGACCATGCACTAATGATTAGCCAATCCTCTAAGCGTTATCCGGTTGATAGATAGACAGTGTCTATTTAGACAGTCAATAGATAGACACCATGGGGTTTATTTACTAATATTCGTGTTTTTGCCGTTTTGAAGGGTGTTTGATCTCGAATGGTATCGGGTGCATTTTACTGCAACTTTTTGAATCCTGATACGGTCATTCACTAAGCTGCCGAGTTTTGCAGATTCGTTTTTTCCGATATCGATGTGATTCGTAATATCAGGCAGTGTTTTACGGGAGTGATGAGTAAAACACTGCCTGACAAAACACAAGGAATCCCGGCCGGATCTGTGAGATCCGTGCAGGGCTTCATTGTGTACCTTAAAAAGTTAATTAAAGTCTTAAAAAAGTTAGAAAAAATTGCGTGGGGTCCCCCCTCCTAAGCATAACCAGCCTCGGGCTCTTTGAGCTGGTCCTGGTTGACAAAATATGGGGGGGAAAATGACAGGGGTTCCCCCATATTTAATCAACCAGCACCGGGCTCTGCGCCAGGTCCTGGTTCCAAAAATACGGGGGACAAAAAGCGTAGGGGTTCCCCGTATTTTTGAAACCAGCACCGGGCTCCACTAGCTGGGGAGATAATGCCACAGCCGGGGGACACTTTGATATCGGTCCCTGCGGCCATGCCATTAAAACCCCAACTAGTCACCCCTGGCCGGGGTACCCTGGAGGAGTGGGGACCCCTTCAATCAAGGGGTCCCCCCCCTCCAGCCACCCAAGGGCCAGGGGTGAAGCCCGAGGCTGTCCCCCCCATCCAAGGGCGGCGGATGGGGGGCTGATAGCCTTGTTAACAAAATGTGAATATTGTTTTTAGTAGCAGTACTACAAGTCCCAGCAAGCCTCCCCCACAAGCAAGAACCACAAGTACCAGCATGCAGTGGACAACAGGGCCCGCTGGTCCCTGTAGTACTACTACTAAAAAAATACCCCAATAAAAACAGGACACACACACCGTGACAGTACAACTTTATTACATACATGCACACCAACATACACACATACTTACCTATGTTCCCACGAGGCTCGGTCCTCTTCTCCATGTAGAATCCTAGGGGTACCTGTGATAAAAATTATACTCACATAATCCAGTGTACCTTCAATTCTTTGTATAATCCACGTACTTGGCAAAATAATAAAACGGAAACCCGACCACGCACTGAAAGGGGCCCCATGTTTACACATGGGACCCCTTTCCCCGACTGCCAGGACCCCCCCTGACTCCTGTCAAAGAGGGTCCCTTCAGCCAATCAGGGAGCGCCACATCGTGGCACTCTCCTGATTGGCTGTGTGCTCCTGTAGTGTCTGTCAGGCAGCACACGGCACAGATACAATGTAGCGCCTATGCGCTCCATTGTAGCCAATGGTGGGAACTTTGCGGTCAGCGGTGAGGTTACTTTCGGTCAACCGCTGACCGCAAAGTTCCCACCATTGGCTACAATGGAGCGCATAGGCGCTACATTGTATCTGTGCCGTGTGCTGCCTGACAGACACTACAGGAGCACACAGCCAATCAGGAGAGTGCCACTACGTGGCGCTCCCTGATTGGCTGAAGGGACCCTCTTTGACAGGAGTCAGGGGGGGTCCTGGCAGTCGGGGAAAGGGGTCCCATGTGTAAACATGGGGCCCCTTTCAGTGCGTGGTCGGGTTTCCGTTTTATTATTTTGCCAAGTACGTGGATTATACAAAGAACAGAAGGTACACTGGATTATGTGAGTATAATTTTTTTCACAGGTACCCCTAGGATTCTACATGGAGAAGAGGACCGAGCCTCGTGGGAACATAGGTAAGTATGTGTGTATGTTGGTGTGCATGTATGTAAAAAAGTTGTACTGTCACGGTGTGTGTGTCCTGTTTTTATTGGGGTATTTTTTTAGTAGTAGTACTACAGGTACCAGCGGGCCCGGTTGTCCACTGCATGCTGGTACTTGTGGTTCTCCAAGTACCAGCTTGCGGGGAGGCTTGCTGGGACTTGTAGTACTGCTACTAAAAACAATATTCACATTTTGTTAACAAGGCTATCAGCCCCCCATCCGCCGCCCTTGGATGGGGGGGACAGCCTCGGGCTTCACCCCTGGCCCTTGGGTGGCTGGAGGGGGGGACCCCTTGATTGTAGGGGTCCCCACTCCTTCAGGGTACCCCGGCCAGGGGTGACTAGTTGGGGTTTTAATGGCACGGCCGCAGGGACCGATATCAAAGTGTCCCCCGCCTGTGGCATTATCTCCCCAGGTAGTGGAGCCCGGTGCTGGTTTCAAAAATACAGGGGACCCCTACGCTTTTTGTCCCCCGTATTTTTGGAACCAGGACCAGGTGCAGAGCCTGGTGCTGGTTGATTAAATATGGGGGAACCCCTGTCATTTTTCCCCCCATATTTTTTCAACCAGGACCTGCTCAAAGAGCCCGAGGCTGGTTATGCTTAGGAGGGGTGACCCCACGCAATTTTTTGTCCCCGATTTTACACTAAACAGACCCTTTCCCATAGATAACTATGCACAGATCTCACTGATCCGTGCATGGTTATCCAAACTCGACTGGAAAAAGCAGGTCTATTTTTTTGCTGCTTTTTTAACGAATCGAAAAAAAACAGACCCGCACTTGAGCACTCAGAAACTAACACCCAAATACGAATGAATAGTGAATGCCCGTATTCTATGAAATAACAGCCGCGTTTGACCGATGGTCTATTCATTCGTATTTCTGAACGTTGTCATTCAAACCATTACGAATAGTCCAAACACTGCCGAGATTGGTGCTTAGTGAATTCCCGGATTGGGACTTAGAAAAAAACCCACAAATCGGCCAAACTCGGATTTGTAGTAAATACTGGCCCATATGTTAGACAGACATTAGGTCGACAGGGTCAAAAAGTCGACAGGGTCAAAATGTCAACATGGAAAAGATAGACAGTACAAAAGGTCTACAGGGTTAAAAATGTCGGCGTGGTCAAAAGGTTGACATGAAAATGGTCGACATAAAAGATAGATAATTTTTTTTTAAATTTAACATGTTTTTGGACTATTTCATACCTTCTCTATCCATGTCGGCATAGAGTTGATTATAAACCTTGTGGCGAGTGCAGCAAGCCACCAAGCCCGAAGCGTGGCGAGCAAAGCGAGCCCTGTGAGGGTATGCCTTTCTGCAATTGGGGGTCCCAGATGACAAAACTATCCGCACAAACCACAAACAAAAATGCAAAAAAACATGATGTCTACCTTTTTTATGTCGACCTTTTTCATGTCGACATTTTGACCCGGTCTACCTTTTTCGTGTCGACCTTTTGACCTTGGCAACCTAATGTCTGTCTAACATATGGGGGTAATTCCAAGTTGATCGCAGCAGGAATTTAGTTAGCAATTGGGCAAAACCATGTGCACTGCAGGGGAGGCAGATATAACATGTGCAGAGAGAGTTAGATTTGGGTGGGTTATTTTATTTCTGTGCAGGGTAAATACTGGCTGCTTTATTGTTACACTGCAAATTAGATTTCAGATTGAACACACCCCACCCAAATCTAACTCTCTCTGCACATGTTAAATCTGCCTCCCCTGCAGTGTCCATGGTTTTGCCCAATTGCTAACTAAATTCCTGCTGCGATCAACTTGGAATTACCCCCTTGGTGTCTATATATTGACTGTCTAATTGGACACTATCTTTTATACCACACCCCCTCTAAGCATGGGCCCCTACCAATGCATTTTCCCAGCGGTCCTTTCATGCCCCAGTCCAACACAGCTCTCTTATGCCCAATTAATGGCTATCTTATGCATGATAGCTGGCTCTCTTATGCCCGATATACAGCTCTCTTATGCCCGATAGAAGGTTCTCGTTTGCCCGATTTACGGCTCACTTATACCTGATAACTGGCTCTCTTGTGCCCAACAGATGACTCTACTGTGACCATTATACATGTTCTCTGTACACTCACGAGCCCTGCCACATCAGCCCCTCCCCCCATCTTCCCCAAGCTCTGACAGCTAGCAAGAAATTATAAATATACTGCAGCTTTGTAGATTATAAATAATATATATTAATATGCTGCGGCTGGTAATGATTCATTTAAAAGTTAGGATTTTGGTACCTACCGGTAAATCCTTTTCTCGTAGTCCGTAGAGGATGCTGGGGTCCACATTAGTACCATGGGGTATAGACGGGTCCACCAGGAGCCATTGGCACTTTAAGAGTTTGAGAGTGTGGGCTGGCTCCTCCCTCTATGCCCCTCCTACCAGACTCAGTCTAGAAACTGTGCCCGAGGAGACGACATACTTTGAGAGAAGGACTTAACACAGATAGTGGTGAGATTCATACCAGCTCACACATACAAGGCACGTCAAGACAACTAGCTTGAACAACTCAGCAACAGCTGAAACATTACTTACCAAGTAACAACGCAGTACTCAACTAAAATGAAGTTGAACTGAACCAAATAACAATTGCAGGAAAATGAAGCGCTGGGCGGGCACCCAGCATCCTCTACGGACTATGATAAAAGGATTTACCGGTAGGTAACCAAAGTCCTATTTTCTCTTACGTCCTAGAGGATGCTGGGGTTCACATTAGTACCATGGGGATGTACCAAAGCTCCCAGAATGGGAGGGAGAGCGCAAAGGCTCCTGCAGGACTGATTGACTGAACTTCAGATCATCAGAGGCCAAAGTATCAAACTTGTAGAATTTTGCAAACGTGTTTGACCCAGACCAAGTTGCAGCTTGGCAAAGTTGCACAGCCGAGACACCCCGGGCAGCCGCCCAGGAAGACCCCACCTTACGAGTAGAGTGGGCTATAACAGATTTTGGACATGGTAGTCCTGCCGTAGAATAAGCGTGCTGAATAGTGAACCTAATCCAGCGAGAAATAGTCTGCTTAGAAGCAGGACACCCAATTTTCTTGGGATCATATAGGACAAACAGAGAGTCCGACTTCCTGTGACGAGAAGTTCTCTTCACATAAATCTTCAGAGCCCTCACGACATCCAAGGACTTTGAAGTAATTGAGGAGTCAGTAGCCACTGGCACCACAATAGGTTGGTTGATATGAAATGCCGACACAACCTTTGGAAGAAACTGCTGACGAGTCCAGAGCTCAGCTCTATCTTCGTGGAAGATCAAGTAAGGGCTTTTACAGGATAAAGCCCCCAGCTCGGAGACACGTCTAGCAGAAGCTAAGGCCAACAAAGTGACCGCCTTTCATGTAAGAAATTTGAGCTCCACCTCCTGTAGAGGCTCAAACCAATCTGACTGGAGGAACTGCAACACCACGTTAAGGTCCCATGGCGCCGTAGGCGGTACAAAGGGAGGTTGGATATGCAGAACTCCCTTCAAAAAGGTCTGAACCTCAGGGAGGGCAGCCAATTGCTTCTGAAAGAAAATGGATAAGGCTGAAATCTGGACCTTCACAGATCCCAACCTCAGACCCATATACACTCCTGCTTGCAGGAAGAGGAGGAAACGTCCCAGTTGAAATTCCACTGCAGGAAACTTCTTGGACTCACACCAACAAACATATTTCTTCCAAATACGATGGTAATGTTTTGACGTTACCCCTTTCCTAGCCTGTATGAGGGTAGGAATAACTTTCTTCGGAATGCCCTTCCGAGCAAGAATCAGGTGCTCAACTTCTATGCCGTCAAACGTAGCCGCGGTAAATCTTGATAGGCGAATGATCCCTGCTGCAGCAGGTCCTCCCGAAGAGGAAGAGGCCTTGGCTCTTCTAGCAGTAGATTCAGAAGATCCGCGTACCAAGCCCTTCTTGGCCAATCTGGGGCAATAAGGATCGCTTGAACCCTTGTTCTCCTTATGAGCTTTAGGATTCTTGGGATAAGTGTGAGTGGTGGAAACACGTACACTGACTGGAACACCCACGGAGACACCAGGGCGTCCACTGCCTGTGGGTCCCTCGACCTGGAACAATAACACCGAAGCTTCTTGTTGAGACGAGAGGCTATCATGTCTATTTGGGGCAATCCCCAAAGATCTGTTATTTCATTGAAAACCTCCGGATGGAGTCCCCACTCTCCTGGATGGAGATCGTGCCTGCTGAGGAAGTCTGCTGCCCAGTTGTCTACTCCCGGAATGAAGATGGTTGACAGCACCAACGCGTGCTTTTCTGTCCAGAGGAGTATTTTTGTCACCTCTGACATTGCCGCTCTGCTCTTCGTTCCGCCCTGTCGGTTTATGTAAGCCACTGTTGTTACATTGTCCGACTGCACTTGAATGGCCCGATTTCTTAGAAGAGGGGCTGCCTAAAGAAGACCGTTGTAGACGGCTCTTAGATCTAGGATGTTGATGGACAGGCCGGCTTCCAGGCTTGACCACTGTCCTTGGAAGGTCACTCCTTGAGTGACTGCTCCCCAGCCCCGGAGGCCCGCATCCGTTGTTAGCAGGACCCAGTCCTGAATCCTGAATCTGCGGCCTTCTAGGAGGTGAGGCAATTGGAGCCACCAGAGGAGAGAAATCCTTGCCCTTGGCAACAGACGAATTCTCTGATGCATTTGGAGGTGAGATCCCGACCACTTGTCCAGGAGATCCAGTTGGAAGGGCCGAGCATGGAACCTCCCGTACTGGAGAGTCTCGTAGGAGGCCACCATCTTTCCCAATAGGCGAATGCATTGATGAAGCAACACCCGGGGTGGCTTCAAGACATCCCGGACCATGGACTGGATCACCAACGCCTTGTCCCGCAGAAGAAACACCCACTGCACTTCCGTATCCAGGATCATTCCCAGAAATGACAATCTCTGGGTTGGTTCCAAATGTGACTTTGAAAAATGCAGAATCCACCCGTGACTCTGGAGCAGCCGCGTTGTGAGAACAATGGACTGCAGCAGCTTCTCCTTGGACGATGCCTTTATCAGGAGATCATCCAGCTAAGGGATGATGTTCACACCCTGCTTGCAGAGTAGTATCATCATCTCTGCCATCACCTTGGTAAACACCCTTGGTGCTGTGGAGAGGCTGAATGGCAGGGCCTGGAACTGAAAATTACAGTCCAGGAGTGCGAAGTGGAGATAAGCCTGATGCGGCAGCCAGATCGGAATGTGAAGGCATGCATCCTTGATATCCAGGGATACCAGGAATTCCCCCTCTTCCAGACCTGATATCACCACCCTGAGAGATTCCATCTTGAACTTGAACTCCTTTAGCAAGGGGTTCAGTGATTTTAGGTTCAGAATGGGCCTGACCGAACCATCCGGTTTCGGTACCACGAAAAGGTTCGAATAGTAACCTTTGGTCAGCATGTGAGGTGGCACCGGCACAATGACCTTTGCCTCCATCAGCTTTTGGACAGCGTCTTGAAGCACTATGCTGTCCTCCAACAGAGTTGGTAAGCCCGACTTGAAAAAACGATGAGGAGGGAGACTTTGAAATTCCAGCCTGTATCCCTGAGACACAATATCTAACACCCAGGGATCCAGGTCGGACGATACCCAGACATGACAGAACTGTCTGAGTCTCGCTTCCACAGGCCCCACCTCCGGGCCGTGCTGTCCACCATCATGCGAAGGACTTTAGGGTACCTGAAGCAAGCTTTTATTCCTGGGAACCTGCAGCGGCAGGTTTCTTGGACTTAACCTTACCTCCCCTAAAGAAGGTATTGGACGATCTGGCCTTTCTAGGCTTGTTAGGCCGAAAGGACTGCTGCACAGCTGAGGAGAAGGATTTCTTCGGAGCAGGTTTCTGCTGAGGGAAGAAACGGAGACTTACCCGCTGTAACGGTGGATATCCACGCATCTAGAGCTTCCCCAAAGAGAGCCTGACCTGTATAGGGTGGCGACTCCACACTTCTTCTGGATTCCGCGTCGGCGACCACTGGCGGAGCCACAGTCCCCGACGAGCTGAAACAGACATGGAAGAAAGTCCGGCAGCCATGGAACCCAGGTCTTTCATGGATTCTACCATAAAACCTGCAGAATCATGAATGTTGCGTAAATCTAAAGCAACATCATCCCTATGCATTGTATCCCAATCATCAAGCAATGTAGCCGACCACTTCACTATTGCCTTTGCAATCCATGCACTAGCAATAGTGGGATGTAATATGGCCCCTAAAGCAGTGTACATTGATTTAAGCGTGTTATCAATTTTCCTATCTGCCGGTTTCTTTAAGGCGGTAGATCCCGGAACAGGTAAAACCATTTTTTTTGAGAGTCTGGATACAGATGCGTCAACAATCGGAGGGTTTTCCCACATTTTCCTATCCTCCTCAGGAAAAGGAAAAGCCACCAGAATACTCTTAGGGATCAGAAACTTCTTTTCAGGGTTTACCAATGCTTTTTCAAATATAGCATTCAGTTCCTTTGACGCAGGGAAGGTTAGCGAGGCTTTTTTATTTTCAGTGAAAAAAGCCTCCTCAACCTGCTCAGGTGTGGTATCATTTACATTTAACACATCCCTGATAGCCTCTATCAACAATTGCACCCCCCTTGCAAGAGATGCGGACCCCCGCAACACATTCCCATAACCATCTGTAGTGTCAGAATCGGTATCTGTGTCGTCTTGTGTGACATGCACAAGCGCACGTTTGTGGGGGCATATAGCAGGGTGTCCTGAGGTACCAGACACAGACCATACTGCTATAGAGCTCTGTAATACCTGGATTGCAGATTCATTACTTGCAATCCTGTCAGAAATCTGAGAAATCCAAGTTTTGATAGAGGAAAACCACTCTGGTTCCCTTGCTGGTATCTGTGCTAAACCAGTGCTAACCTGATTACATGGAATGGAAATCCTGGGAGGATAAATCCCCTGCAGCATATGACACAGTGTCCCTGAACATAGCTAAAGCATACATGCCGACATTCTGGCTGCTCTCTGCGGGAGAGAGCAGCCAGGTCGGCTCAGCAGGGGGGCAGGGGAGGGCTGTGATGTGGGGAGGAGGTGGACCGGAAGTGGGACGGGGGTGGAGCAGGGGCGGGACGGGGGCGGAGTTACCGCGGCACATCCTTTAAGCCACGCCTCCCACTCTGTAATGCCGCGATCCCCGGCATTACACTGCAGGGGGCGTGGCTATGATGACGCGATTCAGCAAGAATCGCGTCATCAACTGCCCGGACCGCCCACTTTACAGTTTACACACTAAGTGGGCGGATGGGCAGGGGGACCCCTGATTCCGGGAGACTTGCCTGCTCTTCCGGGGGGCCGGGAGGGTCACCCGATTTTCGGGAGCCTTCCGGCCATTCCGGGAGAGTAGGCAAGTATGAGCTAAAGGAGACCACCAAACACTCCACACACACACACACACACACACACACACACACACACACACACACACACACACACACACACACACACACACACACACACACACGTGGGGGCAGACAGAGTTTCACCCCCAAGAATGGCAAAAGAGAGACAGAGATTGGAGCCAACCCACACACAACGCTTTGTAGCAAGGAGAAACCCCCTGTCAGCGCTGACTGTGCTCCTTAATAGAACACACAGTCTAATAACAGCCTCCCCTCCCTTCTACAACCCCCTGGTACCGTGTACAGTAAGCTGGAGTTGCTGTGGAGGGACCTGCATCTTCCTCTCAGCACTTGTAGGCAGGAAAATAGCGCTGGAACGCTGCTAGGTCCGCTCTGAGGAGAAGCTCCGCCCCTTAATGGCGCTGTCTACCCGCTCTTCAGATGATTATACTGGCCTGAGGAAAGTTGTTGGCTGAGATCCCTGGACCCCGACAGGCTTGCTGACCAGTGTGGGGGGGGGGGGTAAGCGCTGGCCCAGGGCGCCCCTTACAGCGCCGCACTATGTGCCTCTGGTACCATCCCAGGAGCGCGGTTAATACAGCGCTCCCTCCCCATTGCCGCCATCTTCACACCGGCTCCCTGCTTGCTAGGGGGATCGGTGACTAACTCACCACTCTCTTCAGCTCTGTAAGGGGTTGGCGGCATGCTGCTGGGGCGAGCGGTTCCCCTGTGGCGGAGACCGATCAGACCCCTCTGGAGCTCAGTGTCCACTCTGGAGTCAGTGGCTCAGACCCCGCAGGGCGGACACTGCTCCCCCCTCCCCCCCCCTCCTAATCCCTCGCTGCAGGCAGGCTGTAAAAAAAATAAACTCTAAAAGAAAACTTTACCAGAAAAGCTCAGGAGAGCTCCCCTAGCTGTGACCGGCTCCTCCGGGCACATTTTCTAAACTAAATCTAGTAGGAGAGGCATAGAGGGAGGAGCCATCCCACAAACTCTTAAAGTTCCAATGCCTCCTGGTGGACCCATCTATACCCCATGGTACTAATGTGGACCCCAGCATCCTCTAGGATGTAAGAGAAATAGGTGAAAATAAAGCAAACAAATGAAATAGAAATGGTAATAATTATCTTTATAGTAGCTTATATCCTGTCTCAAGCTCTGATATGAACCGAAAACAAAATGTTTTTTGTGCAATATGCTTTTTGTTCCTTAATGTAATGCTTTCGGCTGTAACTCCTCTTACCGTTACATTTATGGCATACGATGCCCAGGACTGACGCTTTATCTAATGCCGAACTAAAAGTAATTTAAGGAGAAGTCATACGGTTCGGCCCAGCACAATACAAACTGAACGAAACCAAACATTTATTTTTTTACTCTAGATTTTAACAAAATCATTTGCCTGGAATAAGCTCTGACATTTTACAAATGCAATATTGTTACATGTGCACTCTGCAAACATCACTGTTCTCTCTGCAGAGCCGAGACTTAATTATTCATTTCTACTTGAGTGCTTTGATTCAGTCACTCTTTTTTCCTCCATATATTAAGGCCAAGCTGCAGACATCTCAGAAGAACATCGCCCACATTCAATTAACTTGAAGGATCATATATTTAAACTCACTGATCTATTCTTTAGGTAAAATAACTAAAACCTCCACTTCTTTGAGTCCTGTTTTCTAGACTGATCCCTCTCTCAATTTTGGCTTTAACTTTTTCCTAAAATGATTTTTACTAAGGCAAGAATCGTGGCCCATTCTCCCCGCAAATCTCTATTTCATGCAGTCTTAGTAATTGGATATTAAATTAATTAGTCATGCTACCAGGTTTTAATCAAGTGAGGCTCGTTGTAGCCTTAAGTCAGCATCTGTGTTCACACATGTGGTCTGTGCGTTTCTACACGTGAATGCCAAGAAATGTGCCAATGCTGGCTTTAATTCTCTATTCCTCTAAGTGCACCATTCCAACACACAGAGGGCTGATCCCGAGCTGCATGGAATGGAGATGTTGATGGATTTGAGCATTTGTTGGGCTACTGCACTGATTACAGAACTTTAAAAACTCTTACAGTTCATATGTATGAACAAAGTGGCTATTGCGGTATCAGAGATGTCTTGGAAAAGGGCGGGGCTTTCTTGGGCGTGACAGGCTGGAGCATGAAGGGCCCGTCAGGGAATGCAGTGGTAAGGGCCTACTATGGTTGGTGTTTTACTGATATATTGGGGCAGTGCCGTTTCTTGCGACGAGCGAGCCGCGGCACTTTGCGGGTCCTTGTCTCCCCCTCCTCCCTCTTCCCGAGTACTCTTGCTCGGGGAGCAGAGTTTCGCAGAATGACCCGGTTGTGTCGTGACACCACGATGCAATCGCGTCATTCCACGAAACTGCACCCCCGACCAGGAGTACTGATGACAAGAGGAGGGGGAGCCAAGATAGAAGGAGGAGGCGGCTGGCACGAGGAAAGAGAGGCGGGCCGAAGAGCGGGAAGATCCTCTTCATATGTACGTAGTCTCTCTCTCCCTTCCTTCCCCCCCACTTGACACTTGCCTGCCGTACTGTGTAAAACGGGGACTCTTGCCTGCCATAATGTGTAAAATGGGGACTCTTGCCTGCCATACTGTATAAAATGGGGACACTTGCCTGCCGTACTGTGTAAAATGGGGACTCTTGCCTGCCGTACTGTATAAAATGGGGACTCTTGCCTGCCGTACTGTGTAAAATGGGGATTCTTGCCTGCCGTACTGTTTAAAATGGGTACTCTTGCCTGCCGTACTGTATAAAATGGGGACTCTTGCCTGCCGTACTGTGTAAAATGGGGACTCTTGCCTGCCGTAATGTGTAAAATGGGGACTCTTGCCTGCCGTACTGTGTAAAATGGGGACTCTTGCCTGTCGTACTGTGTAAAATGGGGACTCTTGCCTGTGTAATGTGTAAAATGGGGACACATGCTTGCTGTAATGTGTAAAATGGGGACACGTGCCTGCTGTAATGTGTAAAATGGGGACTCTTGCCTGCCGTACTGTGTAAAATGGGGCCTTTTTTCTTTTTTCCTGTGGTGGTCGTGATGATGAGATCAGATGAGGCCACACCCATTTTAATGAGACCTCGCCCATTTAGATGATGCCACACCCCCTTGCCAGGAGCGCATGCGCCTTAGGCGTATGTGGCACTGGGAGCACAGCCCTAGCAGCAAGCATTACCCCCTGGTTACAAGTACAACACCCAGCTCATGAAATACCTGGCAACAAGCATTACCCCCTAGCAACAAGCATGACACCCAGTGCATGAAACCTCTGGCAATGAATATTACCACCTTGCAACAAGCTTGAAACCCAGCACATGATACCTCTGGCAACAAGCATAACACCTACCGCATGAAACCCCTTGCAACGAGCATGACACCCTGAGCATGAAAACCCCTGGCACCGTGCATGGAACCAAGAGCATGAAACCCCTGGTAACGAGCAGGTAATTTAAAAGTAATTAGAAGCCTTACTGTAGGACTTAATGTGTAATGGGCATTGCAGTGTGTGGCATAATGTATCACGGACATTGCGGTGTGTGTCATAATGTGTCACAGGCATTACGGTGTGTGGCATACTATATCACGGGCATTGTGGAATGTGGTATAATGACTCAGGGGCATTGCAGTGTGTGGCATAATGTATAGCGGGCATAGCAGTGTGTGGCTTAGGGTATAACGGGCATTGCAGTATGTGGCATGGGGTATAACGGGCATTGCGGTATGTGTCACAGGCATTACGGTGTGTGTGGTATACTATATCACGGGCATTGTGGTATAATGTCTCAGGGGCATTATTGTGTGTGGCATAATGTCTAAGGGCCATTGCAGTATGTGGCATAATGTATACTGGGCATTACTATAAGGAGGAAAAATGACAAATAATGTAAGGGGCATGAATCAGGATTATTTTTTTTTCCTGTGGTGGCCAACGTCTGGGGGTGCAGGTTGCAAAACTGGGGTATAACGTAAGGTAGTCTTTTCCTGCAAAGCCAAGCCCCTTTATGCAAAGCCACGCCCATTTCAGCAAGACCACGTCCCTTTTTAGCGTTGCGCGCCGAAGGCGCATGCGGATTCATCACTTTACTAGTGCCAATTATGGGGGGGGGACAGAAGTTTTTGGCTTGGGAGAAAAATTTCTAGTTACGCCACTGGAGCAAATGGTAGATTTTTGTATGGTGTATGCCCAGCTACTGCCATAATATTGCTTTAATCCAGGACACTATAATTTAGTGATTTGGCTGATTTAAACCAGATAAAATGCAGGCTTGAATTTTGCCAGCTACAGAGCCTGTTCAAATCATAGGTGTCCCGGATTAATGGGATATTATGGCAAGCGTATGTCATACTTTCTTACCTGACCCTCTCCATGAGGGAGAAAATGTTCCGTTCCTGGACTTTCCTGGTAATGTATGATTGCCATCACCTGTGGTGAAACACCTTTCTTATACATTAACTAGCTCACCACAGGTGATGGCAATCATACATTACCAGGAAAGTCCAGGAACAGAGCATTTTCTCCCTCATGGAGAGGGTCAGGTAGGCAAGTATGGCATATGTACAGTATAAGGAATACCCCCCTTCCCCCTGCAAATCTTGTGTTTGCCCCTGTGAAGGCCAACCTCACATTTGTGACATCTCCCCATGTTTATGATGGCAAGCTTTATAGTGCTTTCGGAAATGTCATGTCTTTCAAATGTTTTTATATCCTTACCCTGATTACCACATTCCAATAGCATTTTCTTGGAATTGCTTTTAATGTTCTTTGATCTTCATGATAAAGCTCTAGCTTGTAAATTTTCCAACCAACTAAGAGAACTGTCAAAGACAGGTGTATTTATTTTGAAACCAATGTAATCATTCTAATTGTACACAGGTGAATCCAATCAATTAATTCTGTGAAAACTACAGTAATTGCGCCAAGGTTTATTTAGGCGCATCACAAGATGAATATTTATGTAATCAATTATTTGTTTATTATTAGCTGAAAAAGCGATTAAGTTGATTATTTGTATTTTAAGTATAAAAAGGTTTGCCATATTATCCCTTTAAACAGATAGACTCATAAAATACACAGGTTTGAGGCTGCTGACTTCAAGCCTACATTTCACCTTGTTTAATCAGCCACAGAACCTCAGAAATCCATGAACATCCCGGTTTAACCACTTAACTGACAAGTTTTTTTTTTCAAAAAACTGTTCAGAAATTGTTGGGGGGGGGGGGGGGTTATTAGTGAATTAGGTGAAGAACATCTATTTAAATTTGAAACTTATCCAAAATTATTTTATTAAAAAAAAAAAAAAAATTCCCCATATTTGTAAAAATTGTTTTCAAACATCGAAACATCGACCAGCAGCATATAGCATCAGAACATCGGCCAGGAACATCGGAAACATTGCAACTTTAATATTGACAGCCACAAAGACACCAGGTACACACTAAGGGGGCTGGGGGAGTGGGTTAATTTACACAACCCCAGCGGCTACTATTGTCTGAAACTGCCGGCCGGGGAATCCTGCTGTGCTGACCGATCAGCAGTGATCGGCAGCAGGGAAAATACTGGGGGAGGGTGCTTCTGGCCCTTCTGAGAGCTACAGCTGCAGGAAGTTTCTCTTCCCTGCAACTGCACACACTGCCTATCTGACTGGTCGCATCCTGTGCGACCAGATCAGATAAGGCACTTGCTGGTGTGGTGTACTCTAAAAGAATCGTCAATAGAGTAGCCCATAGACTGCTCTGAGCTAACGCCATCTTCAGGGGCCAAGCTAAGTATTCTGGAGCTTAGAAAATTTGGCAGCATACTTACAAATCTCTTCTTAAAACCTAGGGATCTTAATAAAAATGCCTCTCTCAGTGTGTGTCTTTGTGTCTCTCCTTTCTTTTCTTTCTTTCTCTCTCTTTGTTTCACCTATTTCTCTCTCTCTCTTTGTTTCACCTATTTCTCTCTCTCTTTCTCTATATTGGTGTGTACACACGGTGAGATATTTTCTTACGATTTCAACTATATAGTCAAAATCGTAAGAAAAGTTAGTGCAGATCGCAAGGTGAAAGTCATCTTGCGATCCCGATGCGATGCGCGGTCCCGCGGGGTCGGCATCGCAAGCCTGGATAGACTTAGCAGGCAAGTCAATTTTGACTATCTCGTAGAAAAGATAGTCAAAATTGCCACTTAGAGGTATATTCAATAACTGTTGGAAGCTGCCATCTTGTCGGAAAGACAGCAGCTTCCGACAATTAGGGGTTCCGACCTATTCATTACGGCCCCTTTTTTTCCGATAAGTCGAGAATGCTGTCGGAATGCACGCTGATCGGCGGTTTTAGCCCCCTTTCCGACAATCTCAATCCGACTTTAAAAAAAGTTGGATTGAGATGAGGGAGCTGAGAGCAGGAGACGGAGGAAGGGGGGAGGGGCAGGGGGGGGGGAGGGGGGAGAGCAGGAACCCAGCGGCAGTGTCCACCGGCTCCAATAGCAGCCGTAGCAGGAGGATGGGGCACCGCCGCCGCTGACGAGAGTGTCCACCAGGCTCTAGCAAGCGAGGTCCCGCTTGCTGGAGCCGGGTGGACGCTGCCATGAGCCTCCAGTTACGCTGCTGCAGCCGCTGCTCACCCTGTCTCCTCCTCTCCTCCCCAGCGTCTCCTCCTCTCTTCCGCTCCATCTCCTCCTCCTCCGCTGCTCTCCCTACCGCCGCAGACATCTTCTCTCCCCCCGGCGCCGCAGAAGTCTTCACACGGCAGCCGCTGATAGCTCCCCTTCTTCCCCTCCGACGCCGCTGACAGCTCCCCCCGCTGCCGCTGTCAGCGCACCCGGCAGTTGCTGACAGCAGCAGCAGGACAGGATATCAGAAACGGCCAAATCCGACAGTCGGATTTGGAAGTTCTTTGAATAGGGATTCTCGGGTCCATTCCGACAACTGCATGTCGGAATGGACCCGACTCTTATTGAATATACCCCATTGCCAAAATCACACATAGTCAGTATCGCCAGCACAGTCATTATGTGCTTGCGATGCCGACCTAGCCCCTGTCGCATAGTGAGAATCAGGGTTAGCCTGAATCTCACCGTGTGTATGCACCTTATTAGTGACAAATTGTATTTAAAGTATAAAATTATTGGTGGTTTTCACCTTTTTTCCCTTTCACTATATCACTGTATTTATGTACAGTATATGAAAAGCAATGCCAGGATAGACTGAGGGAGAGGGACCTGCCCTGATGAGGAGATAACTGTCATCTTTTGAAAATGTGAAAGATGGAAACAGTGGATCCACCTCCCCATGCATATGTACAGATGTAGCCATGTTCATCTTTGCTGCGATGCAGTATGGCGGGGTGTGACTAATCACAGCCGGCGATCTCCTCATTAATTCCATTCATGCGAATAGTCGCAGCCTGACACACCATGTGGTATCCCGCAATACAGCCAAGATGAACATGGCTACATCATATAGAACAGGTTCAGGGTAGCTGCGAAAGCTTGGCAGCGTGGGAGACCTGAGCGGCAGAACATGGGATGGTCAGGTCATTTTAGTGTCGGCACAGGTCAGCAAAGGTGTGTGCATGCAGATACGGCCTACACGCAGACTAGCATATACATCTATTAGGAGTGTATCTTTGGCACCTAGTATAGGCAGGCGCAGGGTCGTAAAGAGTGGTGCCGGGCCTGGGTACCCCCCATCCCCAACCCCACCCCGAGGGCTACTGCTTCTGCTAGGTAAGAAGGTACTGGTGGCTCCAAATCCCAGCCAGGCTCCTCCAAGTGTGAGTAATAATTGCTCAAGCCTGGGCTTGTTGAGGGGCCTGAGTCTGCCATCTTTCCCCGCCCACCCATTTATCTGTCAATGACAGCTATGTTGCCTAGCGGTAAATTAGAGTGACCATAATATCCCTTTAATCTGGGACACCTATGATTTACACAGGTTCTGTAGCTGGCTAAACTCTAGCCTGAATTTCACTTGATTTTAGCCAGCCACAGAACCTGTGTAAATCATAGGTGTCCCAGATTAAAGGGATATTATGGTCACCCTGGGTATATCCACTACTGGCTATATACAGTATATGTGTGGAAATACACCATATCTCTGATCATACTTCTATTGAGATATTTTACTGTTTCTCTGCACTCAACATCCATTAGGAAGAGAGTCATGTTACATATACATTGAGTCACAGACATGCAATAAACGTGTCTTACATCTGTGCATAAGGAAACAGCAGCTTTAACACCAGTGTAAAAAGGAGCTTAGGCTGCACTACACAATGGTGGTCATTCCGAGTTGATCGCTAGCTGCTTTCTTTCGCAGCGCAGCGATCAGGTCAAAAAACGGCAATTCTGCGCATGCCGCGTCGTACTTTACAAAAGCTGATGTATTTTTACACAAGCTCTAGCGACGCTTTTCAGTCGCACTGCTGATCGTTGAGTGATTGACAGGAAGTGGGTGTTTCTGGGTGGTAACTGACTGTTTTCGGGGAGTGTGTGTAAAAACGCAGGCGTGCCAGATAAAAACGCAGGAGTGGCTGGGGAAACGGGGGAGTGGCTGGCCGAACGCAGGGCGTGTTTGTGACGTCACAACAGGAACTAAATAATCTGAAGTGATCGCAAGGTAGGAGTAGGTCTGCAGCTACTCTGAAACTGCACAATTCATTTTTAGCGTTTACACGGCTGCTAAAGGCAGCTAGCGAGCGAACAACTTGGAATGATGGCCAATGACAGATCACATTGCATTTCGGTCTGATCTCGGCTGAGAGTGTGACAGGTACACAGGTAGCTATTAACACGGGGATCGGGCTTGTCACATAGGGGATCATTCCGAGTTGATTGCACGCTGCAACTTTTTGCAGCCCGTGCGATCATTTAGTTGCCGCCTATGGGGGAGTGTATTTTAGCTGTGCAAGTGTGTGAACGCTTGTGCAGGGGAGCTGTACAAAAACATTTTGTGCAGTTTCCTAGTAGCTCTGAACTTACTCAGCCGCTGCGATCACTTCAGCCTGTCAGGTCCCGGAATTGACGTCAGACACCCGCCCTGCAAACGCCTGGACACGCCTGCGTTTTCCTCTCCACTCCCAGAAAACGGTCAGTTGCCACCCTGAAACGCCTTCCTGCTGTCAGTCACCTTGCGTTCGCCGCTGCGATCGAAATCTTCATTAGAACAATCACTGCCTGGTGTTCCCCGTCGCCGGGCAGCAACGTGCCTGCGCATTGCGGTCGCAGCGAATGCGCATTCCGGACCTGATTGCACGGCTGCAAAAAACGGCAGCGTTCGATCGGGTCAGAATGACCCCCATAATGCAGTATGATTTCATGGACTATTGGTCACCTAACCTTAGCCTGGCTCTAAGTCACAGTCGGTACAATTCATTAATGTCCTATTTTTAGACAGTTCTCATAGCAGTTAAATAGATTAAATATGTAACCCACCCCAGTAGATCCCTAGAAATGCTGGGGTAACTAATTCACAATATGTGCCTCCACCTAGGTTTAATTGTGTTAACCTACACTATAAAGGGTCTACCTCGGAAGACCCTGATCCCATTGACTTGTATTCAGTTAATACCAGATAAAGGTGTGTGCTACACAGAACGTATGACCATGGTTCCTGGAGCACATGCGTGCTACAGCGCCCCCCTCCCAAGTGTGCACGTGGGGTTAAATTAAAGGGGAACAAAAATAAATATTAGGGTAAAATCCACAGTTTTGTCAGCACTAAATAAAAATAAACAATATACAAAATATGAAACGGCAAAATCTCTGAAGAAATTGATCCTCCCTGGACAACAGCGTCTTTAGTCTGTATTCACTAATCATGTAGAGATCACATGGTCTGGAAGATACCTGTTTGTGTAGGAGTATAACCAATGTTATCATCATACAACATAGTGTCCCTTATTCATATAACACCAGACAGTAGAGCCCATTCACGTTTTGCCACACAGTACTAATGACCCTTACACATTAGACCACACACAGTAATGCCCCTTACACATTAGACCACACACAGTAATGCCCCTTACACATTAGACCACACACAGTAATGCCCCTTTACACACTAGTCCACACACAGTAATGCTCCTTACACTTTAGACCACAGCCTCTTACACATTAGACCACACTCACATTAATGCCCCTTACACATTAGGCCACACACACTAAAGCCTCCTACACATTGACCTCCCCAAGCAACTCACCTCCCGCATGTGTCCCTCTCAGAGCCAGCCCTAACCAATTTGATGCCCTAGGCAAGACTTTGGTTTGTGCCAGGGACGTGCAGTCAGGGGAAGCAGGGGAGGCAGTGCCTCCCCTGTCCTTAATGAGTAAAATAATACAAAAAAGATACTTATGACACATATTCTGTGTCATAAGTATCTCCTTTATTATTTTACTCATCATTATAAAGTGTGTAGTGTGTTTGGGAGGCACCGATCGTGGTGCCTCCCGTTGTGAATGGGAAAGATATGGGAGCGGGGGGTGGGCGCGGGCGGTGCCAAGCAAATGGGCAGGAAAAGCCCATTGAAATTACATGTAAAAGCGGCACCATTAGAGGTGCCGCTTTCATACAGAGACGTGCTTTCAAACTATGAGTGCACACCCCTGTGAGTGAGGCCACAGTGATTGGCCAGCGGATCCGTCACTGGATACGCTGTCAATCATTGTGTGGGCGTCAGTGGCAGCAGAGGTGCGGGATGCGGCGGGCCGGGTGGCGTAGGTGCGGCCGGCGGGATGCGGCGGAGATGCGGGCGGTGGTGGCGGCGGTGGGACGCGGCAGTCAGGGCCATTCAGCAGAGTTTGGCAGCGGAGCGGTAGCCATTTCAAAAATGGCGCCTCAGCGTCATTTTTGAAATTCAAGATGGTCGCTGCAAGCCAATCATGGCTCACCGCGTCATCGCTAGAGATGTGCACTTGAAATTTTTCGGGTTTTGTGTTTTGGTTTTGGGTTCGGTTCCGCGGCCGTGTTTTGGGTTCGACCGCGTTTTGGCAAAACCTAACCGAATTTTTTTTGTCGGATTCGGGTGTGTTTTGGATTCGGGTGTTTTTTTCAAAAAACACTAAAAAACAGCTTAAATCATAGAATTTGGGGGTCATTTTGATCCCAAAGTATTATTAACCTCAAAAACCATAATTTCCACTCATTTTCAGTCTATTCTGAATACCTCACACCTCACAATATTATTTTTAGTCCTAAAATTTGCACCGAGGTCGCTGGATGACTAAGCTAAGCGACCCTAGTGGCCGACACAAACACCTGGCCCATCTAGGAGTGGCACTGCAGTGTCACGCAGGATGGCCCTTCCAAAAAACACTCCCCAAACAGCACATGACGCAAAGAAAAAAAGAGGCGCAATGAGGTAGCTGTGTGAGTAAGATAAGCGACCCTAGTGGCCGGCACAAACACCTGGCCCATCTAGGAGTGGCACTGCAGTGTCACGCAGGATGGCCCTTCCAAAAAACACTCCCCAAACAGCACATGACGCAAAGAAAAAAAGAGGCGCAATGAGGTAGCTGTGTGAGTAAGATAAGCGACCCTAGTGGCCGACACAAACACCTGGCCCATCTAGGAGTGGCACTGCAGTGTCACGCAGGATGGCCATTCCAAAAAACACTCCCCAAACAGCACATGACGCAAAGAAAAAAAGAGGCGCAATGAGGTAGCTGTGTGAGTAAGATAAGCGACCCTAGTGGCCGACACAAACACCTGGCCCATCTAGGAGTGGCACTGCAGTGTCACGCAGGATGGCCCTTCCAAAAAACACTCCCCAAACAGCACATGACGCAAAGTAAAAAAGAGGCGCAATGAGGTAGCTGTGTGAGTAAGATAAGCGACCCTAGTGGCCGACACAAACACCTGGCCCATCTAGGAGTGGCACTGCAGTGTCACGCAGGATGGCCCTTCCAAAAAACACTCCCCAAACAGCACATGACGCAAAGAAAAAAAGAGGCGCAATGAGGTAGCTGTGTGAGTAAGATAAGCGACCCTAGTGGCCGACACAAACACCTGGCCCATCTAGGAGTGGCACTGCAGTGTCACGCAGGATGGCCCTTCCAAAAAACACTCCCCAAACAGCACATGACGCAAGGAAAAAAAGAGGCGCAATGAGGTAGCTGTGTGAGTAAGATAAGCGACCCTAGTGGCCGACACAAACACCTGGCCCATCTAGGAGTGGCACTGCAGTGTCACGCAGGATGGCCCTTCCAAAAAACACTCCCCAAACAGCACATGACGCAAAGAAAAAAAGAGGCGCAATGAGGTAGCTGTGTGAGTAAGATAAGCGACCCTAGTGGCCGACACAAACACCTGGCCCATCTAGGAGTGGCACTGCAGTGTCACGCAGGATGGCCCTTCCAAAAAACACTCCCCAAACAGCACATGACGCAAATAAAAATGAAAGAAAAAAGAGGTGCAAGATGGAATTGTCCTTGGGCCCTCCCACCCACCCTTATGTTGTATAAACAGGACATGCACACTTTAACCAACCCATCATTTCAGTGACAGGGTCTGCCACACGACTGTGACTGAAATGACGGGTTGGTTTGGACCCCCACCGAAAAAGAAGCAATTAATTTCTCCTTGCACAAACTGGCTCTACAGAGGCAAGATGTCCACCTCATCATCATCCTCCGATATATCACCGTGTACATCCCGCTCCTCACAGATTATCAATTCGTCCCCACTGGAATCCACCATCTCAGCTCCCTGTGTACTTTGTGGAGGCAATTGCTGCTGGTCAATGTCTCCACGGAGGAATTGATTATAATTCATTTTAATGAACATCATCTTCTCCACATTTTCTGGAAGTAACCTCGTACGCCGATTGCTGACAAGGTGAGCGGCGGCACTAAACACTCTTTCGGAGTACACACTTGTGGGAGGGCAACTTAGGTAGAATAAAGCCAGTTTGTGCAAGGGCCTCCAAATTGCCTCTTTTTCCTGCCAGTATAAGTACGGACTGTCTGACGTGCCTACTTGGATGCGGTCACTCATATAATCCTCCACCATTCTTTCAATGGGGAGAGAATCATATGCAGTGACAGTAGACGACATGTCCGTAATCGTTGTCAGGTCCTTCAGTCCGGACCAGATGTCAGCATCAGCAGTCGCTCCAGACTGCCCTGCATCACCGCCAGCGGGTGGGCTCGGAATTCTGAGCCTTTTCCTCGCACCCCCAGTTGCGGGAGAATGTGAAGGAGGAGATGTTGACAGGTCGCGTTCCGCTTGACTTGACAATTTTGTCACCAGCAGGTCTTTGAACCCCAGCAGACTTGTGTCTGCCGGAAAGAGAGATCCAAGGTAGGTTTTAAATCTAGGATCGAGCACGGTGGCCAAAATGTAGTGCTCTGATTTCAACAGATTGACCACCCGTGAATCCTTGTTAAGCGAATTAAGGGCTCCATCCACAAGTCCCACATGCCTAGCGGAATCGCTCCCTTTTAGCTCCTCCTTCAATGCCTCCAGCTTCTTCTGCAAAAGCCTGATGAGGGGAATGACCTGACTCAGGCTGGCAGTGTCTGAACTGACTTCACGTGTGGCAAGTTCAAAAGGTTGCAGAACCTTGCACAACGTTGAAATCATTCTCCACTGCGCTTGAGACAGGTACATTCCACCTCCTATATCGTGCTCAATTGTATAGGCTTGAATGGCCTTTTGCTGCTCCTCCAACCTCTGAAGCATATATAGGGTTGAATTCCACCTCGTTACCACTTCTTGCTTCAGATGATGGCAGGGCAGGTTCAGGCGTTTTTGGTGGTGCTCCAGTCTTCTGTACGTGGTGCCTGTACGCCGAAAGTGTCCCGCAATTCTTCTGGCCACCGACAGCATCTCTTGCACGCCCCTGTCGTTTTTTAAAAAATTCTGCACCACCAAATTCAAGGTATGTGCAAAACATGGGACGTGCTGGAATTTGCCCATATTTAATGCACACACAATATTGCTGGCGTTGTCCGATGCCACAAATCCACAGGAGAGTCCAATTGGGGTAAGCCATTCCGCGATGATCTTCCTCAGTTGCCGTAAGAGGTTTTCAGCTGTGTGCGTATTCTGGAAACCGGTGATACAAAGCGTAGCCTGCCTAGGAAAGAGTTGGCGTTTGCGAGATGCTGCTACTGGTGCCGCCGCTGCTGTTCTTGCGGCGGGAGTCCATACATCTACCCAGTGGGCTGTCACAGTCATATTGTCCTGACCCTGCCCTGCTCCACTTGTCCACATGTCCGTGGTTAAGTGGACATTGGGTACAACTGCATTTTTTAGGACACTGGTGAGTCTTTTTCTGATGTCCGTGTACATTCTCGGTATCGCCAGCCTAGAGAAGTGGAACCTAGATGGTATTTGGTAACGGGGGCACACTACCTCAAGAAATTGTCTAGTTCCCTGTGAACTAACGGCGGATACCGGACGCACGTCTAACACCAACATAGTTGTCAAGGCCTCAGTTATCCGATTTGCAACAGGATGACTGCTGTGATATTTCATCTTCCTCGCAAAGGACTGTTGGACAGTCAATTGCTTGGTGGAAGTAGTAAAAGTGGGCTTACGACTTCCCCTCTGGGATGACCATCGACTCCCAGCAGCAACAACAGCAGCGCCAGCAGCAGTAGGCGTTACACGCAAGGATGCACCGGAGGAATCCCAGGCAGGAGAGGACTCGTCAGAATTGCCAGTGACATGGCCTGCAGGACTATTGGCATTCCTGGGGAAGGAGGAAATTGACACTGAGGGAGTTGGTGGGGTGGTTTGCGTGAGCTTGGTTACAAGAGGAAGGGATTTACTGGTCAGTGGACTGCTTCCGCTGTCGCCCAAAGTTTTTGAACTTGTCACTGACTTATTATGAATGCGCTGCAGGTGACGTATAAGGGAGGATGTTCCGAGGTGGTTAACGTCCTTACCCCTACTTATTACAGCTTGACAAAGGCAACACACGGCTTGACAAATGTTGTCCGCATTTCTGGTGAAATACTTCCACACCGAAGAGCTGATTTTTTTGGTATTTTCACCAGGCATGTCAACGGCCCTATTCCTCCCACGGACAACAGGTGTCTCCCCGGGTGCCTGACTTAAACAAACCACCTCACCATCAGAATCCTCCTTGTCAATTTCCTCCCCAGCGCCAGCAACACCCATATCCTCCTCATCCTGGTGTACTTCAACACTGACATCTTCAATCTGACTATCAGGAACTGGACTGCGGGTGCTCCTTCCAGCACTTGCAGGGGGCGTGCAAATGGTGGAAGGCGCATGCTCTTCACGTCCAGTGTTGGGAAGGTCAGGCATCGCAACCGACACAATTGGACTCTCCTTGTGGATTTGGGATTTCGAAGAACGCACAGTTCTTTGCGGTGCTTTTGCCAGCTTGAGTCTTTTCATTTTTCTAGCGAGAGGCTGAGTGCTTCCATCCTCATGTGAAGCTGAACCACTAGCCATTCCTTGCCACTCCGTGTGGTAAATGGCATATTGGCAAGTTTACGCTTCTCCTCCGACAATTTTATTTTAGATTTTGGAGTCCTTTTTTTACTGATATTTGGTGTTTTGGATTTTACATGCTCTGTACTATGACATTGGGCATCGGCCTTGGCAGACGACGTTGCTGGCATTTCATCGTCTCGGCCATGACTAGTGGCAGCAGCTTCAGCACGAGGTGGAAGTGGATCTTGATCTTTCCCTAATTTTGGAACCTCAACATTTTTGTTCTCCATATTTTAATAGGCACAACTAAAAGGCACCTCAGGTAAACAATGGAGATGGATGGATACTAGTATACTTATGGATGGACCAGCGACTGCCGACACAGAGGTAGCTACAGCCGTGGACTACCGTACTGTGTCTGCTGCTAATATAGACTGGATGATAATGAGATGAAATCAATATATATTATATCACACTAGTACTGCAGCCGGACAGGTAGATATATTTATTATGTAATGACTAATGACGGACCTGCTGGACACTGTCAGCTCAGCAGCACCGCAGACTGCTACAGTAAGCTACTATAGTAGTATGTATAAAGAAGAAAGAAAAAAAAAAAACCACGGGTAGGTGGTATACAATTATGGATGGACGAGCGACTGCCGACACAGAGGTAGCTACAGCCGTGGACTACCGTACTGTGTCTGCTGCTAATATAGACTGGATGATAATGAGATGAAATTAATATATATATATATATATATAATATCACTAGTACTGCAGCCGGACAGGTATATATATTTATTATGTAATGACTGATGACGGACCTGCTGGACACTGTCAGCTCAGCAGCACCGCAGACTGCTACAGTAAGCTACTATAGTAGTATGTATCAAGAAGAAAGAAAAAAAAAACCCACGGGTAGGTGGTATACAATTATGGATGGACCAGCGACTGCCGACACAGAGGTAGCTACAGCCGTGGACTACCGTACTGTGTCTGCTGCTAATATAGACTGGATGATAATGAGATGAAATTAATATATATATATATATATATAATATCACTAGTACTGCAGCCGGACAGGTATATATATTTATTATGTAATGACTGATGACGGACCTGCTGGACACTGTCAGCTCAGCAGCACCGCAGACTGCTACAGTAAGCTACTATAGTAGTATGTATCAAGAAGAAAGAAAAAAAAAAACCACGGGTAGGTGGTATACAATTATGGATGGACCAGCGACTGCCGACACAGAGGTAGCTACAGCCGTGGACTACCGTACTGTGTCTGCTGCTAATATAGACTGGATGATAATGAGATGAAATTAATATATATATATATATAATATCACTAGTACTGCAGCCGGACAGGTATATATATTTATTATGTAATGACTAATGACGGACCTGCTGGACACTGTCAGCTCAGCAGCACCGCAGACTGCTACAGTAAGCTACTATAGAAGTATGTATCAAGAAGAAAGAAAAAAAAAACCACGGGTAGGTGGTATACAATTATGGATGGACGAGCGACTGCCGACACAGAGGTAGCTACAGCCGTGGACTACTGTACTGTGTCTGCTGCTAATATAGACTGGATGATAATGAGATGAAATCAATATATATTATATCACACTAGTACTGCAGCCGGACAGGTAGATATATTTATTATGTAATGACTGATGACGGACCTGCTGGACACTGTCAGCTCAGCAGCACCGCAGACTGCTACAGTAAGCTACTATAGTAGTATGTATCAAGAAGAAAGAAAAAAAAAAACCACGGGTAGGTGGTATACAATTATGGATGGACGAGCGACTGCCGACACAGAGGTAGCTACAGCCGTGGACTACCGTACTGTGTCTGCTGCTAATATAGACTGGATGATAATGAGATGAAATCAATATATATTATATCACACTAGTACTGCAGCCGGACAGGTAGATATTTTTATTATGTAATGACTGATGACGGACCTGCTGGACACTGTCAGCTCAGCAGCACCGCAGACTGCTACAGTAAGCTACTATAGTAGTATGTATAAAGAAGAAAGAAAAAAAAAAACCACGGGTAGGTGGTATACAATATTATATATATATTATATACAATTATATATATATATATATATTAAACTGGTGGTGATTATTAAACTGGTGGTCAGGTCACTGGTCACACTATCAGCAACTTGCAAGTAGTACTCCTAAGCAGACAATCACAATATATATTATACTGGTGGTTAGTGTGGTCACAATGGCAGTGTGGCACTCTGGCAGCAAAAGTGTGCACTGTACGTTATATGTACTCCTGAGTCCTGCTCTCAGACTCTAACTGCTCCCCACTGTCAGTGTCTCCCCCACAAGTCAGATAATACAGTCACACTATCTCTCTCTATCACTTCAGCAAGTAACTAGTCTAGTACTCCTCCTAATGCTCCCCAAAATTACTACTGTGTCTCTCTCTACTGTCTCACTCTCTTCTCTATAAACGGAGAGGACGCCAGCGACGTCCTCTCCCTATGAATCTCAATGCACGTGTGAAAATGGCGGCGACGCGCGGCTCCTTATATAGAATCCGAGTCTCGCGATAGAATCCGAGCCTCGCGAGAATCCGACAGCGGGATGATGACGTTCGGGCGCGCTCGGGTTAACCGAGCAAGGCGGGAAGATCCGAGTAGCTCGGACCCGTGTAAAAAAAAATGAAGTTCGGGCGGGTTCGGATTCCGAGGAACCGAACCCGCTCATCTCTAGTCATCGCCCCCTCCCGCTGACTTATATTAGTCAGAGTGAGGCAGCGGCTGTCAGTCCGATGGCGGAGGAGGAGCAGAGAAGAGCTCCTGAAGAGAGAAGACGCCGTGAAAGTCCTGGAGGTGGCCCACCAGGTGAAGATGCCGGAGCAAGACGCCGGAAGCCCTGGGGAGGTGGCGCCCCCACAGGTGAAGACGCCGGAAGCCCTGGGAAGGCGGCAGCCACGCAAAAGAGCTTAAAGGCCGCCGCCCCCAGGTGAAGACCCTGTGTAATAAAACTTTTTTAAAGACCGTGTAGTGTGTTTTTTTAAATATTTTCTTTACAGGTGGACTACAGGTGCCAGCGGGCCCTTTATGTCCGGGCATGCTGGCACTTGTAGTTCTCCAAGTGCCAGCATGCTGGGGCAGGCTTTCTGGGACCTGTAGGCCAACTGTAAAGAACAATATTAGCATACAATGAACCCCGCACCCACCGCCACCAGGGGAGCGGGGCATAACACTGGGCTATGTGTGTTGGTGACTGTCTCACTTTGGAAGCCAGTAGTCTGTTGGCAGGTGAGCTGTAAACCAGGTAAGCACACTTGTGTAGTTGTGTTATTTGTGTTGGTGACTGTCTTACCTTTTAAAAGCCATAAGTGTGGCAGGTAAGCTTTAAACCAGATAAGCATATTTTCCCCTATGAGACAGCAGTTGCCAGGTTTCTATAAAATCTATGTGAAAGTTTGTGATAGAGTAGGACTCGCGGTGAAATGGGGTCCCGTGGAGTGGGCCGCAAGCTTACATGCATTGTACAATTCATAAACCAAAACCCCATTGTTTATTCAGATGTATAGTAAAGCATTAAGGTGAATGAAACTACTTAGGAGAGTGTAGGGTTTTCTGTATGTGTATATATATATATATATATATAATATATATATACCAAACCCCCCCGAACTCCATGTGTCAAACATGGGTCCGAGGCAGGCTTGTTTGTTCCCGCCTGACTCGGAAAACCCGAACGAGGCAAAACGTCATCATCCCGCTGTCGGATTCTCGCAAGATTCGGATTCCATATAAAGAGCCGCGCATCTCCGCCATTTTCACTCGTGCATTGTAGAGGGTACAGAGAGGACGTGGCTACGTTCTCTCAGTGTTAAATCTCATATCAGTGCTCAGTATCAGTGCTTATTGCTGCTCAGTAATACTAGTGTGATGATACTACGGAGAACTGACTCTGAGCAACATGATTAGCACAAGACACTGTACTAGTATTTCTAATGTAGTATTACTGAGCACCACAAGATAATGAGCAGTGATTCTGAGCACTGATGATACTGAGTACAGTGTCTTGTGCTAATCGTGCTGCTCAGTGTCAGTTCTCCGTAGTATCATCAGTGCTCAGTATCATCAGTGCTCAGTATCACTGCTCATTGTCTTGTGGTGCTCAGTAATACTACATTAGTAATACCAGTACAGTGTCTTGTATTAATCGTGCTGCTCAGAGTCAGTTCTCCGTAGTATCCTCAGTGCTCGGTATCATCAGTTCTCAGTATCAGCAGTGCTCAGTATCATTAGTGCTCAGTATCAGAAGTGCTCAGTATCAGCAGTGCTCAGTTTCACTGCTCATTGTCTTGTGGTGCTCACTGCTCAGTAATACTACATTAGTAATACCAGTACAGTGTCTTTTGCTAATCGTGCTGCTCAGTGTCAGTTCTCCGTAGTATCATCAGTGCTCAGTATCATCAGTGCTCAGTATCACTGCTCATTGTCTTGTGGTGCTCAGTAATACTACATTAGTAATACTAGTACAGTGTCTTGTGCTAATCGTGCTGCTCAGTGTCAGTTCTCCGTAGTATCATCAGTGCTCAGTATCAGAAGTGCACAGTAACATCAGTGCTCAGTATCATCAGTGCTCAGTATCACAGCTCATTGTCTTATGGTGCTCAGTAATACTATATTAGTAATACTAGTAGTGTCTTGGGCTAATCGTGCTGCTCAGTGTCAGTTCTCCGTAGTATCATCAGTGCTCAGTATCATCAGTGCTCAGTATCAGCAGTGCTCAGTATCACTGCTCATTGTCTTGTGGTGCTCAGTAATACTACATTACTAATACTAGTACAGTGTCTTGTGCTGTATCTTGCTGCTATAGGGTGCTGTGGTAGTGTCCTGTCACTGTGCATAGGTCATCATCATTCCAGTCACAGTGGTATCTGGTATCTATCTAGTGGTATCTAATTCCAGACATTACTGCCGTCTAATTCCAGATATATTACTGGCATATAATTCCACACATTAAAAAATGGAGAACAAAAATTTGGAGGGTAAAATAGGGAAAGATCAAGATCCACTTCCATCTCGTGCTGAAGCTGATGCCACTAGTCATGGCAGAGACGATGAAATGCCATCAACGTCGTCTGCCAAGGCCGATGCCCAATGTCATAGTAGAGAGCATGTAAAATCCAAAAAGCAAAAGTTCAGTAAAATGACCCAAAAATCTAAATTAAAAACGTTTGAGGAGAAACGTAAACTTGCCAATATGCCATTTACGACACGGAGTGGCAAGGAACAGCTAAGGCCCTCTCCTATGTTCCTCATGACTAGTGGTTCAGCTTCACATGATAATGGAAGCACTCATTCTCCCGCTAGAAAAATGAAAAGAGTTAAGCTGGCAAAAGCACAGCAAAGAACTGTGCGTTCTTCTAAATCACAAATCCCCAAGGAGAGTCCAATTGTGTCGGTTGCGATGCCTGACCTTCCCAACACTGGATGGGAAGAGGTGGCTCCTTGCACCATTTGCACGCCCCCTGCAAGTGCTGGAAGGAGCACCCACAGTCCAGTTCCTGATATTGAAATTGAAGATGTCACTCTTGAAGTACACCAGGATGAGGATATGGGTGTTGCTGGCGCTGAGGAGGAAATTGATGAGGAGGATTCTGATGGTGAGGTGGTTTGTTTAAGTCAGGCACCCGGGGAGACACCTGTTGTTCGTGGGATGAATAAGGCCATTGACATGCCTGGTCAAAATACAAAAAAAAATCACCTCTTTGGTGTGGAATTATTTCAACAGAAATGCGGACAACAGGTATCAAGCCGTGTGTTGCCTTTGTCAAGCTGTAATAAGTAGGCGCAAGGACGTTAATCACTTAGCAACATCCTCCCTTATACGTCACCTGGAGCGCATTCATCAGAAGTCATTGACAAGTTAAAAAAACTTTGGGTGACAGCGGAAGCAGTCCACTGACAACTAAATCCCTTCTTCCTCTTGTACCCATGCTCCCAATGCAAACCACACCACCAACTCCCTCAATTTCAATTTCCTTAGACAGGAACGCCAATAGTCCTGCATGCCATGTCACTGGCAAATCTGACGAGTCCTCTCCTAACTGGGTTTCCTCCGATGGATCCTTGAGTGTAACGCCTACTGCTGCTGGAGCTGCTGTTGTTGCTGCTGGGAGTCTATGTCATCCCACAGGGGAAGTCTGAAGACCACTTGTACTACTTCCAGTAAGCAATTGACTGTCCAACAGTCCTTTGCGAGGAAGATGAAATATCACAGCAGTCATCCTGTTGCAAAGCGGATAATTCAGGCCTTGACAACTATGTTGGTGTTAGACGTGCATCCGGTATCCACCGTTAGTTCACAGGGACTTAGAGAATTGCTTGAGGTAGTGTGTCCCTGGTACCAAATCCCATCTAGGTTCCACTTCTCTAGGCAGGCGATACCGAGAATGTACACAGACGTCAGGAAAAGTGTCCTCAGTGTCCTAAAAAATGCAGTTGTACCCACTGTTCACTTAACCATGGACATGTGGACAAGTGGAGCAGGGCAGACTAAGGACTATATGACTGTGACAGCCCACTGGGTAGATGTATTGCCTCCCGCACCAACAACAGTGGCGGCATCAGTAGCAGCATCTTGCAAACGCCAACTCATTCCTAGGCAGGCTACACTTTGTATCACCGCTTTCCATAAGAGGCACACAGCTGAAAACCTCTTATGGAAACTGAGGAACATCATCGCAGATTGGCTTACCCCAATTGGACTCTCCTGGGGATTTGTGATATTGGACAACGCCACCAATATTGTGCATGCATTACATGTGGGCAAATTCCAGCACATCCCATGTTTTGCACATACAATTAATTTGGTGGTGCATCATTTTTTGAAAAACAACAGGGGCGTGCAGGAGATGCTGTCGGTGGCCCGAAAAATTGCGGGCCACTTTCGGCATTCAGCCACCGCGTGCCGAAGACTGGAGCACCAGCAAACACTCATGACCATGCCCTGCCATCATCTGAGCAAAAGGTGGTAACGAGGTGGAATTCAACTCTCTATATGCTTAAGAGGATGGAGGAGCAGCAAAAGGCCATTCAAGCCTATATATCTGCCTACGATATAGGCAAAGGAGGGGGAATGCACCTGACTCAAGCGCAGTGGAGAATGATTTCCATGTTGTGCAAGGTTCTCCAACCCTTTGAACTTGCCACAAGTGAAGTCAATTCAGACACTGCCAGCCTAAGTCAGGTCATTCCCCTCATCAGGCTTTTGCAGAAGCAGCTGGAGAGATTGAGGGAGGAGCAAAAATGGAGCGATCCCGCTAGGCATGTGGGACTTGTGGATGGAGCCCTTCATTCGCTTAACCAGGATTCACGGGTGGTCAATCTGTTGAAATCAGAGCACTACATTTTGGCCACCGTGCTTGATCCTAGGTTTAAAGCCTACGTTGTATCTCTTTCCGGCAGACACAAGTCTGCAGATGTTCAAAGACCTGCTGGTGAGACAATTGTCAAGTCAAGTGGAACGTGACCCGCCAACAGCTCCTCCATCATTTTCTACCGCCACTGGAGCTGCCAGGAAAAGGATAACATTTCCAAAACCACCCGATGGGCAGTCAGGAGCAAGTGCTGACATCTGGTCCGGACTGAAGGACCTGCCAACGATTACTGACATGTCGTCTACTGTCACTACATATGATTCTGTCATCATTGAAAGAATGGTGGAGGATTATATGAGTGACAGCATCCAAGTAGGCATGTCAGACAGTCCATACATATACTGGCAATTTGGAGGCCCTAGCACAAACTGGCTTTATTTTACCTAAGTTGCCCCCCCCCCTCCAGTGTGTACTCCGAAAGAGTGTTTAGTGCAGTCGATCACCTTGTCAGCGATCGTCGTAGGAGGTTACTTCCAGAAAATGTGGAGAAGATGATGTTCATCAAAATGAATTATAAATTCCTCCGTGGAGACATTTACCAGCAATTGCCTCCAGAAAGTACACAGGGACCTGTGATGGTGGATTCCAGTGGGGACGAATTAGTACTCTGTGAGGAGGAGGATGTACACAGTGAAAGGGGTGAGGAATCGGACGATGAGGATGAGGTGGACATCTTGCCTCTGTAGAGCCAGTTTGTGCAAGGAGAGATAGATTGCTTCTTTTTTGGTGGGGACCCAAACCAACCAGTCAGTTCAGCCACAGTCATGTGGCAGACCCTGTCGCTAAAATGATTGGTTTGTTAAAGTGTGCATGTCCTGTTTATTATACAACATAAGGGTAGGTGGGAGGGCCCAAGGACAATTCCATCTTGCACCTCTTTTTTTATTTATCTTTGCATCATGTGCTGTTTGGGGACTATTTTTTTGAAGTGCCATCCTGTCTGACACTGCAGTGCCACTCCTAGATGGGCCAGGTGTTTGTGCCGCCCACTTGGGTCGCTTATCTTAGTCATCCAGCAACCTTGGTGCAAATTTTAGGACTAAAAATAATATTGTGAGGTGTTCAGAATAGAGTGGAAAAGAGTGGAAATTATGGTTATTTACGTTAATAATACTATAGGATCAAAATTACCCCCAAATTCTATGATTTAAGCTGTTTTTGAGTTTTTAGAAAAAAAACACCCGAATCCAAAACACATCCGAATCCGACAAAAATGCGAAAGGGTGGTTTTGCCAAAATGCGTCCGAATCCAAACAAGACCGTGGAACCGAATCCAAAACCAAAACACGAAAAATGCCCGCTGCACATCTCTAATATATATCTATATCTATATATATCTCTATATATATATATATATATTACAAAGAAACCCATGTGCAGCGCAGCAGCCCTCTGTCAGGACCAGGACCAGCGTGGCCATGTTTGTTACTGGCAGGCCACACGAACAGGAAGCTTCTCCTCCCCCCGGACTCTGGCAGCAATACGGCCTGTTCTTACTGCGTCCAGTAGTGCCGCGTCTAGCGCCGATGATCAGTCCTGTCCTGGAGGCAGCAATGGACTGTGGCTGGGGCGCCCTTATCAGAGCAGGCGCCTGGAGCTCAAGCTCCACCGTTGCCGCCCTCACTATGCCCCTGGTGCTGCAAATAATTGAATGTACCAGTTGAAAAAACACACCATTGGGTTATGCTCATCAGATGGCACATTTTTTTTTCAGTAAAGATGTCTCCTTAACTTGTTTAAATAATAAAAACAATGGAATACATACCTCCCAACATTTTCAATCAGTGAAGAGGGCCCCCCTCGCGCGCGCGTGGGAAGGACCTGTTTATCCGAGGCCTGATGAAGGGAAACCGATACGCATTGCCATGGGACGGAAAACCCCATGTAGAATGTAGCTGACTGCCATGCCTGAGGAGCGAGGACCATCTACTTTGGAGTAAAACCGTGACTCTAATTTATGCGTTGGTCTGATTTTTCACTCAGACAATAGTCATCTGATAAGCGTGCATATACACTGGATGTTTTTCCCTTTTAATGTCTTTTAACCTGTTAAGTGTGTGTTTAATTACATTTTTTTAAACTTTATCACACTATGCAACATATGTGTCTCTTTCCATATAACTCTGGGAGGTTTTTAAGTGGTTCCATTTAACAAAGGGGATTCGTTTGTCTGTCGTTTGTAGATTGCTTTGGAAAAAAAAACCATGCTTTATATCATCTTCCTGGGGATCTTAGTAAGGTAACCATATCTCCACAGGGGGTGTATTCAATGATTGCTTGTGGATATCTATCCTTCTATTTTTAATAAAGTACATTTACCTCGATTAACCTTGAGGTAATCTCTAAGGTAAAAGGAGGTGATTGGTCCCCACTCTTTTTCCATTTGTCCGAGCACAGGTGCTGTCATTTTAAAACAGATTACACTATGTTGTGTTATTGTTTTTTCTTTTACTGAGGAACATTAAGAACAGAAGGGAGTTCCATTTCCAAGGACAACCTTTGAACTTTGCATCTAAAAGATTGGTGATATATTTTTCTTTGGAGGCTATTCCAGTTGTTTCTGTTTATGAGCTCTGACATAAGTATCAATTTCTTTTGTTTATTTGCAAAAATAAGAATTTACTTACCGATAATTCTATTTCTCATAGTCCGTAGTGGATGCTGGGGACTCCGAAAGGACCATGGGGAATAGCGGCTCCGCAGGAGACTGGGCACAAAAGTAAAAGCTTTAAGAATACCTGGTGTGCACTGGCTCCTCCCCCTATGACCCTCCTCCAAGCCTCAGTTAGGATACTGTGCCCGGACGAGCGTACACAATAAGGAAGGATTTTGAATCCCGGGTAAGACTCATACCAGCCACACCAATCACACCGTACAACTTGTGATCTGAACCCAGTTAACAGCATGATAACAGAGGAGCCTCTGAAAAGATGGCTCACAACAATAATAACCCGATTTTTTGTAACAATAACTATGTACAAGTATTGCAGACAATCCGCACTTGGGATGGGCGCCCAGCATCCACTACGGACTATGAGAAATAGAATTATCGGTAAGTAAATTCTTATTTTCTCTGACGTCCTAGTGGATGCTGGGGACTCCGAAAGGACCATGGGGATTATACCAAAGCTCCCAAACGGGCGGGAGAGTGCGGATGACTCTGCAGCACCGAATGAGAGAACTCCAGGTCCTCCTCAGCCAGGGTATCAAATTTGTAGAATTTAGCAAACGTGTTTGCCCCTGACCAAGTAGCTGCTCGGCAAAGTTGTAAAGCCGAGACCCCTCGGGCAGCCGCCCAAGATGAGCCCACTTTCCGTGTGGAATGGGCTTTTACAGATTTTGGCTGTGGCAGGCCTGCCACAGAATGTGCAAGCTGAATTGTACTACAAATCCAACGAGCAATAGTCTGCTTAGAAGCAGGAGCACCCAGCTTGTTGGGTGCATACAGGATAAACAGCGAGTCAGATTTTCTGACTCCAGCCGTCCTGGAAACATATATTTTCAGGGCCCTGACTACGTCCAGCAACTTGGAATCCTCCAAGTCCCTAGTAGCCGCAGGCACCACAATAGGCTGGTTTAAGTGAAATGCTGAAACCACCTTAGGGAGAAATTGAGGACGAGTCCTCAATTCTGCCCTGTCCGTATGAAAAATTAGGTAAGGGCTTTTATAGGATAAAGCCGCCAATTTTGAGACACGCCTGGCTGAGGCCAGGGCTAACAGCATTACCACTTTCCATGTGAGATATTTTAAGTCCACAGTGGTGAGTGGTTCAAACCAATGTGATTTTAGGAACCCCAAAACTACATTGAGATCCCAAGGTGCCACTGGAGGCACAAAAGGAGACTGTATATGCAGTACCCCCTTGACAAACGTCTGAACTTCAGGAACTGAAGCTAGTTCTTTTTGGAAGAATATTGACAGGGCCGAAATTTGAACCTTAATGGACCCTAATTTTAGGCCCATAGACAGTACTGTTTGCAGGAAATGCAGGAAACGACCCAGTTGAAATTCCTCTGTAGGGGCCTTCCTGGCCTCACACCACGCTACATATTTACGCCAAATACGGTGATAATGTTGCACAGTTACATCCTTCCTGGCTTTTATCAGGGTAGGGATGACTTCATCCGGAATGCCTTTTTCCTTCAGGATCCGGCGTTCAACCGCCATGCCGTCAAACGCAGCCGCGGTAAGTCTTGGAACAGACATGGTCCCTGCTGGAGCAGGTCCTTTCTTAGAGGTAGAGGCCACGGGTCTTCCGTGAGCATCTCTTGAAGTTCCGGGTACCAAGTCCTTCTTGGCCAATCCGGAGCCACGAGTATAGTCCTTACTCCTCTCCTTCTTATGATTCTCAGTACCTTGGGTATGAGAGGCAGAGGAGGGAACACATACACTGACTGGTACACCCACGGTGTTACCAGAGCGTCCACAGCTATTGCCTGAGGGTCCCTTGACCTGGCGCAATATCTGTCCAGTTTTTTGTTGAGGCGGGACGCCATCATGTCCACCTTTGGTTTTTCCCAACGGTTCACAATCATGTGGAAGACTTCTGGGTGAAGTCCCCACTCCCCCGGGTGGAGATCGTGTCTGCTGAGGAAGTCTGCTTCCCAGTTGTCCACTCCCGGAATGAACACTGCTGACAGTGCTATCACATGATTTTCTGCCCAGCGAAGAATCCTTGCAACTTCCGTCATTGCCCTCCTGCTTCTTGTGCCGCCCTGTCTGTTTACGTGGGCGACTGCCGTGATGTTGTCCGACTGGATCAGCACCGGCTGACCCTGAAGCAGAGGCCTTGCCTGACTTAGGGCATTGTAAATGGCCCTTAGTTCCAGGATATTTATGTGAAGTGACGTTTCCATGCTTGACCACAAGCCCTGGAAATTTCTTCCCTGTGTGACTGCTCCCCAGCCTCTCAGGCTGGCATCCGTGGTCACCAGGACCCAGTCCTGAATGCCGAATCTGCAGCCCTCTAGAAGATGAGCACTCTGCAACCACCACAGGAGAGACACCCTTGTCCTTGGAGACAGGGTTATCCGCTGATGCATTTGAAGATGCGATCCGGACCATTTGTCCAGCAGATCCCACTGAAAAGTTCTTGCGTGGAATCTGCCGAATGGAATCGCTTCGTAAGAAGCCACCATTTTTCCCAGGACCCTTGTGCATTGATGCACTGACACTTGGCCTGGTTTTAGGAGGTTCCTGACTAGGTCGGATAACTCCCTGGCTTTCTCCTCCGGGAGAAACACCTTTTTCTGTACTGTGTCCAGAATCATCCCTAGGAACAGCAGACATGTCGTCGGAATCAGCTGCGATTTTGGAATATTTAGAATCCATCCGTGCTGTCGTAGTACTACTTGAGATAGTGCTAGAGATGAGCGGGTTCGGTTTCTTTGAATCCGAACCCGCACGAACTTCACTTTTTTTTCCACGGGTCCGAGCGACTCGGATCTTCCCGCCTTGCTCGGTTAACCCGAGCGCGCCCGAACGTCATCATGACGCTGTCGGATTCTCGCGAGGCTCGGATTCTATCGCGAGACTCGGATTCTATATAAGGAGCCGCGCGTCGCCGCCATTTTCACTCGTGCATTGAGATTGATAGGGAGAGGACGTGTCTGGCGTCCTCTCCATTAGAATAGAGATAGATAGATTAGATAGAGAGAGATTGTGCAGAGTCGCAGACAGAGTTAGTTTACCACAGTCAGTGACCAGTGCAGTTGCTAGTTAACTTTAATTTAATATAATATATCCGTTCACTTCTCTCTGCTATATCCATTCTCTGCCTGAAAAAAAAAACGATACACAGCACAGTCAGTCACACAGTGTGACTCAGTCTGTGTGCACTCAGCTCAGCCCAGTGTGCTGCACAGTCATCAATGTATAAATTAAAAGCTTATAATTAATTGTGGGGGAGACTGGGGAGCACTGCAGGTTGTTAGCAGGAGCCAGGAGTACAATTATATTAATTAACAGTGCACACTTTTGCTGCAGGAGTGGTGACCAGTGCCTGACCACCAGTATAGTATTGTTGTATACTACTAATATCTCTTTAAATATCAACCAGTCTATATTAGCAGCAGACACAGTACAGTGCGGTAGTTCACGGCTGTGGCTACCTCTGTGTCGGCACACGGCAGGCAGTCCGTCCGACCAGAATTGTATTATTTATTATTATATACCTACCACCTAACCGTGGTTTTTTTTTCATTCTTTATACCGTCATAGTGTCATCCTAATTGTTACGAGTATACTACTATCTCTTTATCAACCAGTGTACAGTGCGGTAGTTCACGGCTGTGGCTACCTCTGTGTCGGCACACGGCAGGCAGTCCGTCCGACCAGAATTGTATTATTTATTATTATATACCTACCACCTAACCGTGGTTTTTTTTTCATTCTTTATACCGTCATAGTGTCATCCTAATTGTTACGAGTATACTACTATCTCTTTATCAACCAGTGTACAGTGCGGTAGTTCACGGCTGTGGCTACCTCTGTGTCGGCACACGGCAGGCAGTCCGTCCGACCAGAATTGTATTATTTATTATTATATACCTACCACCTAACCGTGGTTTTTTTTTCATTCTTTATACCGTCATAGTGTCATCCTAATTGTTACGAGTATACTACTATCTCTTTATCAACCAGTGTACAGTGCGGTAGTTCACGGCTGTGGCTACCTCTGTGTCGGCACACGGCAGGCAGTCCGTCCGACCAGAATTGTATTATTTATTATTATATACCTACCACCTAACCGTGGTTTTTTTTTCATTCTTTATACCGTCATAGTGTCATCCTAATTGTTACGAGTATACTACTATCTCTTTATCAACCAGTGTACAGTGCGGTAGTTCACGGCTGTGGCTACCTCTGTGTCGGCACACGGCAGGCAGTCCGTCCGACCAGAATTGTATTATTTATTATTATATACCTACCACCTAACCGTGGTTTTTTTTTCATTCTTTATACCGTCATAGTGTCATCCTAATTGTTACGAGTATACTACTATCTCTTTATCAACCAGTGTACAGTGCGGTAGTTCACGGCTGTGGCTACCTCTGTGTCGGCAGTCGGCAGGCAGTCCGTCCATCCATAATTGTATTATTATTATAATATATACCACCTAACCGTGGTTTTTTTTTCATTCTTTATACCGTCATAGTGTCATACTAGTTGTTACGAGTATACTACTATCTCTTTATCAACCAGTGTACAGTGCGGTAGTTCACGGCTGTGGCTACCTCTGTGTCGGCAGTCGGCAGGCAGTCCGTCCATCCATAATTGTATTATTATTATAATATATACCACCTAACTGTGGTTTTTTTTGCATTCTTTATACCGTCGTCATAGTGTCATACTAGTTGTTACGAGTATACTACTATCTCTTTATCAACCAGTGTACAGTGCGGTAGTTCACGGCTGTGGCTACCTCTGTGTCGGCAGTCGGCAGGCAGTCCGTCCATCCATAATTGTATTATTATTATAATATATACCACCTAACCGTGTTTTTTTTTTCATTCTTTATACCGTCGTCATAGTGTCATACTAGTTGTTACGAGTATACTACTATCTCTTTATCAACCAGTGTACAGTGCGGTAGTTCACGGCTGTGGCTACCTCTGTGTCGGCAGTCGGCAGGCAGTCCGTCCATCCATAATTGTATTATTATTATAATATATACCACCTAACCGTGGTTTTTTTTTCATTCTTTATACCGTCGTCATAGTGTCATACTAGTTGTTACGAGTATACTACTATCTCTTTATCAACCAGTGTACAGTGCGGTAGTTCACGGCTGTGGCTACCTCTGTGTCGGCAGTCGGCAGGCAGTCCGTCCATCCATAATTGTATTATTATTATAATATATACCACCTAACCGTGGTTTTTTTTTCATTCTTTATACCGTCGTCATAGTGTCATACTAGTTGTTACGAGTATACTACTATCTCTTTATCAACCAGTGTACAGTGCGGTAGTTCACGGCTGTGGCTACCTCTGTGTCGGCAGTCGGCAGGCAGTCCGTCCATCCATAATTGTATTATTATTATAATATATACCACCTAACCGTGGTTTTTTTTTCATTCTTTATACCGTCGTCATAGTGTCATACTAGTTGTTACGAGTATACTACTATCTCTTTATCAACCAGTGTACAGTGCGGTAGTTCACGGCTGTGGCTACCTCTGTGTCGGCAGTCGGCAGGCAGTCCGTCCATCCATAATTGTATTATTATTATAATATATACCACCTAACCGTGGTTTTTTTTTCATTCTTTATACCGTCGTCATAGTGTCATACTAGTTGTTACGAGTATACTACTATCTCTTTATCAACCAGTGTACAGTGCGGTAGTTCACGGCTGTGGCTACCTCTGTGTCGGCAGTCGGCAGGCAGTCCGTCCATCCATAATTGTATTATTATTATAATATATACCACCTAACCGTGGTTTTTTTATACCACCTAACCGTGGCAGTCCGTCCATAATTGTATACTAGTATCCAATCCATCCATCTCCATTGTTTACCTGAGGTGCCTTTTAGTTCTGCCTATAAAATATGGAGAACAAAAAAGTTGAGGTTCCAAAATTAGGGAAAGATCAAGATCCACTTCCACCTCGTGCTGAAGCTGCTGCCACTAGTCATGGCCGAGACGATGAAATGCCAGCAACGTCGTCTGCCAAGGCCGATGCCCAATGTCATAGTACAGAGCATGTCAAATCCAAAACACCAAATATCAGAAAAAAAAGGACTCCAAAACCTAAAATAAAATTGTCGGAGGAGAAGCGTAAACTTGGCAATATGCCATTTACCACACGGAGTGGCAAGGAACGGCTGAGGCCCTGGCCTATGTTCATGGCTAGTGGTTCAGCTTCACATGAGGATGGAAGCACTCAGCCTCTCGCTAGAAAACTGAAAAGACTCAAGCTGGCAAAAGCACCGCAAAGAACTGTGCGTTCTTTGAAATCCCAAATCCACAAGGAGAGTCCAATTGTGTCGTTTGCGATGCCTGACCTTCCCAACACTGGACGTGAAGAGCATGCGCCTTCCACTATTTGCATGCCCCCTGCAAGTGCTGGAAGGAGCACCCGCAGTCCAGTTCCTGATAGTAAGATTGAAGATGTCAGTGTTGAAGTACACCAGGATGAGGAGGATATGGGTGTTGCTGGCGCTGGGGAGGAAATTGACCAGGAGGATTCTGATGGTGAGGTGGTTTGTTTAAGTCAGGCACCCGGGGAGACACCTGTTGTCCGTGGGAGGAATATGGCCGTTGACATGCCAGGTGAAAATACCAAAAAAATCAGCTCTTCGGTGTGGAGGTATTTCACCAGAAATGCGGACAACAGGTGTCAAGCCGTGTGTTCCCTTTGTCAAGCTGTAATAAGTAGGGGTAAGGACGTTAACCACCTCGGAACATCCTCCCTTATACGTCACCTGCAGCGCATTCATAATAAGTCCGTGACAAGTTCAAAAACTTTGGGTGACAGCGGAAGCAGTCCACTGACCAGTAAATCCCTTCCTCTTGTAACCAAGCTCACGCAAACCACCCCACCAACTCCCTCAGTGTCAATTTCCTCCTTCCCCAGGAATGCCAATAGTCCTGCAGGCCATGTCACTGGCAAGTCTGACGAGTCCTCTCCTGCCTGGGATTCCTCCGATGCATCCTTGCGTGTAACGCCTACTGCTGCTGGCGCTGCTGTTGTTGCCGCTGGGAGTCGATGGTCATCCCAGAGGGGAAGTCGTAAGCCCACTTGTACTACTTCCAGTAAGCAATTGACTGTTCAACAGTCCTTTGCGAGGAAGATGAAATATCACAGCAGTCATCCTACTGCAAAGCGGATAACTGAGTCCTTGACAACTATGTTGGTGTTAGACGTGCGTCCGGTATCCGCCGTTAGTTCACAGGGAACTAGACAATTTATTGAGGCAGTGTGCCCCCGTTGCCAAATACCATCTAGGTTCCACTTCTCTAGGCAGGCGATACCGAGAATGTACACGGACGTCAGAAAAAGACTCACCAGTCTCCTAAAAAATGCAGTTGTACCCAATGTCCACTTAACCACGGACATGTGGACAAGTGGAGCAGGGCAGGGTCAGGACTATATGACTGTGACAGCCCACTGGGTAGATGTATGGACTCCCGCCGCAAGAACAGCAGCGGCGGCACCAGTAGCAGCATCTCGCAAACGCCAACTCTTTCCTAGGCAGGCTACGCTTTGTATCACCGCTTTCCAGAATACGCACACAGCTGAAAACCTCTTACGGCAACTGAGGAAGATCATCGCGGAATGGCTTACCCCAATTGGACTCTCCTGTGGATTTGTGGCATCGGACAACGCCAGCAATATTGTGTGTGCATTAAATATGGGCAAATTCCAGCACGTCCCATGTTTTGCACATACCTTGAATTTGGTGGTGCAGAATTTTTTAAAAAACGACAGGGGCGTGCAAGAGATGCTGTCGGTGGCCAGAAAAATTGCGGGACACTTTCGGCGTACAGGCACCACGTACAGAAGACTGGAGCACCACCAAAAACTACTGAACCTGCCCTGCCATCATCTGAAGCAAGAAGTGGTAACGAGGTGGAATTCAACCCTCTATATGCTTCAGAGGTTGGAGGAGCAGCAAAAGGCCATTCAAGCCTATACAATTGAGCACGATATAGGAGATGGAATGCACCTGTCTCAAGTGCAGTGGAGAATGATTTCAACGTTGTGCAAGGTTCTGATGCCCTTTGAACTTGCCACACGTGAAGTCAGTTCAGACACTGCCAGCCTGAGTCAGGTCATTCCCCTCATCAGGCTTTTGCAGAAGAAGCTGGAGGCATTGAAGAAGGAGCTAACACGGAGCGATTCCGCTAGGCATGTGGGACTTGTGGATGCAGCCCTTAATTCGCTTAACAAGGATTCACGGGTGGTCAATCTGTTGAAATCAGAGCACTACATTTTGGCCACCGTGCTCGATCCTAGATTTAAAGCCTACCTTGGATCTCTCTTTCCGGCAGACACAGGTCTGCTGGGGTTGAAAGACCTGCTGGTGACAAAATTGTCAAGTCAAGCGGAACGCGACCTGTCAACATCTCCTCCTTCACATTCTCCCGCAACTGGGGGTGCGAGGAAAAGGCTCAGAATTCCGAGCCCACCCGCTGGCGGTGATGCAGGGCAGTCTGGAGCGACTGCTGATGCTGACATCTGGTCCGGACTGAAGGACCTGACAACGATTACGGACATGTCGTCTACTGTCACTGCATATGATTCTCTCAACATTGATAGAATGGTGGAGGATTATATGAGTGACCGCATCCAAGTAGGCACGTCACACAGTCCGTACTTATACTGGCAGGAAAAAGAGGCAATTTGGAGGCCCTTGCACAAACTGGCTTTATTCTACCTAAGTTGCCCTCCCACAAGTGTGTACTCCGAAAGAGTGTTTAGTGCCGCCGCTCACCTTGTCAGCAATCGGCGTACGAGGTTACATCCAGAAAATGTGGAGAAGATGATGTTCATTAAAATGAATTATAATCAATTCCTCCGCGGAGACATTGACCAGCAGCAATTGCCTCCACAAAGTACACAGGGAGCTGAGATGGTGGATTCCAGTGGGGACGAATTGATAATCTGTGAGGAGGGGGATGTACACGGTGATATATCGGAGGGTGAAGATGAGGTGGACATCTTGCCTCTGTAGAGCCAGTTTGTGCAAGGAGAGATTAATTGCTTCTTTTTTGGGGGGGGTCCAAACCAACCCGTCATATCAGTCACAGTCGTGTGGCAGACCCTGTCACTGAAATGATGGGTTGGTTAAAGTGTGCATGTCCTGTTTTGTTTATACAACATAAGGGTGGGTGGGAGGGCCCAAGGATAATTCCATCTTGCACCTCTTTTTTCTTTTCTTTTTCTTTGCATCATGTGCTGATTGGGGAGGGTTTTTTGGAAGGGACATCCTGCGTGACACTGCAGTGCCACTCCTAGATGGGCCCGGTGTTTGTGTCGGCCACTAGGGTCGCTAATCTTACTCACACAGCTACCTCATTGCGCCTCTTTTTTTCTTTGCGTCATGTGCTGTTTGGGGAGGGTTTTTTGGAAGGGACATCCTGCGTGACACTGCAGTGCCACTCCTAGATGTGCCCGGTGTTTGTGTCGGCCACTAGGGTCGCTAATCTTACTCACACAGTCAGCTACCTCATTGCGCCTCTTTTTTTCTTTGCGTCATGTGCTGTTTGGGGAGGGTTTTTTGGAAGGGCCATCCTGCGTGACACTGCAGTGCCACTCCTAGATGGGCCCGGTGTTTGTGTCGGCCACTAGGGTCGCTTATCTTACTCACACAGCGACCTCGGTGCAAATTTTAGGACTAAAAATAATATTGTGAGGTGTGATGTGTTCAGAATAGGCTGAAAATGAGTGTAAATTATGTTTTTTGAGGTTAATAATACTTTGGGATCAAAATTACCCCCAAATTCTATGATTTAAGCTGTTTTTTAGGGTTTTTTAAAAAAAACACCCGAATCCAAAACACACCCGAATCCGACAAAAAAAATTCGGTGAGGTTTTGCCAAAACGCGGTCGAACCCAAAACACGGCCGCGGAACCGAACCCAAAACCAAAACACAAAACCCGAAAAATTTCCGGCGCTCATCTCTAGATAGTGCTACTCCGACCTCTAACTGTTCTCTGGACCTTGCCCTTATCAGGAGACCGTCCAAGTAAGGGATAATTAAGACGCCTTTTCTTCGAAGAAGAATCATCATTTCGGCCATTACCTTGGTAAAGACCCGGGGTGCCGTGGACAATCCAAACGGCAGCGTCTGAAACTGATAGTGACTGTTCTGTACCACAAACCTGAGGTACTCTTGGTGAGAAGGGCAAATTGGGACATGGAGGTAAGCATCCTTGATGTCCAGAGACACCATATAGTCCCCTTCTTCCAGGTTCGCTATCACTGCTCTGAGTGATTCCATCTTGAATTTGAACCTTTGTATGTAAGTGTTCAAGGATTTCAGTTTTAAAATAGGTCTCACCGAGCCGTCCGGCTTCGGTACCACAAACAGCGTGGAATAATACCCCTTTCCCTGTTGTAGGAGGGGTACCTTGATTATCACCTGCTGGGAATACAGCTTGTGAATGGCTTCCAATACCGCCTCCCTGTCGGGGGGAGACGTTGGTAAAGCAGACTTCAGGAACCGGCGAGGGGGAGACGTCTCGAATTCCAATTTGTACCCCTGAAATACTACCTGCAGGATCCAGGGGTCCACTTGCGAGTGAGCCCACTGCGCGCTGAAATTCTTGAGACGGGCCCCCACCGTGCCTGAGTCCGCTTGTAAGGCCCCAGCGTCATGCTGAGGACTTGGCAGAAGCGGGGGAGGGCTTCTGTTCCTGGGAAGAGGCTGTCTGCTGCAGTCTTTTTCCCCTTCCTCTGCCCCGGGGCAGATACGAGTGGCCTTTTGCCCGCTTGCCCTTATGGGGACGAAAGGACTGAGCCTGAAAAGACGGTGTCTTTTTCTGCTGAGAGGTGACCTGGGGTAAAAAGGTGGATTTCCTAGCCGTTGCCGTGGCCACCAGGTCCGATAGACCGACCCCAAATAACTCCTCCCCTTTATACGGCAATACTTCCATATGCCGTTTGGAATCCGCATCACCTGACCACTGTCGCGTCCATAACCCTCTTCTGGCAGAAATGGACAGCGCACTTACTCTTGATGCCAGAGTGCAAATATCCCTCTGTGCATCTCTCATATATAGAAATGCATCCTTTAAATGCTCTATAGTCAATAATATATTGTCCCTGTCCAGGGTATCAATATTTTCAGTCAGGGAATCCGACCAAGCCACCCCAGCACTGCACATCCAGGCTGAGGCGATTGCTGGTCGCAGTATAATACCAGTATGTGTGTATATACTTTTTAGGATATTTTCCAGCTTCCTATCAGCTGGTTCCTTGAGGGCGGCCGTATCAGGAGACGGTAACGCCACTTGTTTTGATAAGCGTGTGAGCACCTTATCTACCCTAGGGGGTGTTTCCCAACGCGCCCTAACCTCTGGCGGGAAAGGGTATAATGCCAATAATTTTTTAGAAATTAGCAGTTTTTTATCGGGGGAAACCCACGCTTCATCACACACCTCATTTAATTCATCTGATTCAGGAAAAACTACGGGTAGTTTTTTCACACCCCACATAATACCCTTTTTTGTGGTACTTGTAGTATCAGAAATGTTCAAAACCTCCTTCATTGCCGTGATCATGTAACGTGTGGCCCTACTGGAAAATACGTTTGTTTCCTCACCGTCGACACTGGAGTCAGTGTCCGTGTCTGGGTCTGTGTCGACCACCTGAGGTAACGGGCGCTTTAGAGCCCCTGACGGTGTTTGAGACACCTGTACAGGTATTAACTGATTTGCCGGCTGTCTCATGTCGTCAACAGTCTTTTGTAAAGTGCTGACACTATCACGTAATTCCTTCAATAAGACCATCCAGTCAGGTGTCGACTCCCTAGGGGGTGACATCACTAATACAGGCAATTGCTCCGCCTCCATACCATTTTCCTCCTCATACATGTCGACACAACGTACCGACACACAGCACACACACAGGGAATGCTCTGATAGAGGACAGGACCCCACTAGCCCTTTGGGGAGACAGAGGGAGAGTTTGCCAGCACACACCAGAGCGCTATATATATACAGGGATAACCTTATATAAGTGTTTTTCCCTTATATAGCTGCTGTATAGATTTATCTGCCAAATTAGTGCCCCCTCTCTCTTGTTTTACTCTGTTTCTGTAGTGCAGGACTGCAGGGGAGAGTCAGGGAGCTTCCCTCCAACGGAGCTGTGAGGAAAAATGGCGCCAGTGTGCTGAGGAGATAGGCTCCGCCCCCTTCTCGGCGGCCGTTCTCCCGCTTTTTTATGGAAAAACAGGCATGAGTTAAATGCATCCATATAGCCCAGGAGCTATATGTGATGCATTTTTTGCCCCCTAAGGTGTTTATATTGCGTCTCAGGGCGCCCCCACCCAGCGCCCTGCACCCTCAGTGACCGGAGTGTGAAGTGTGCTGAGAGCAATGGCGCACAGCTGCAGTGCTGTGCGCTACCTTATTGAAGACAGGACGTCTTCTGCCGCCGATTTTCCGGACCTCTTCCGTCTTCTGGCTCTGTAAGGGGGACGGCGGCGCGGCTCTGGGACCCATCCATGGCTGGGCCTGTGATCGTCCCTCTGGAGCTAATGTCCAGTAGCCTAAGAAGCCCAATCCACTCTGCACGCAGGTGAGTTCGCTTCTTCTCTCCTTAGTCCCTCGATGCAGTGAGCCTGTTGCCAGCAGGTCTCACTGAAAATAAAAAACCTAAAACTAAACTTTTTTCTAAGCAGCTCAGGAGAGCCACCTAGACTGCACCCTTCTCGTTCGGGCACAAAAATCTAACTGAGGCTTGGAGGAGGGTCATAGGGGGAGGAGCCAGTGCACACCAGGTAGTCTTAAAGCTTTTACTTTTGTGCCCAGTCTCCTGCGGAGCCGCTATTCCCCATGGTCCTTTCGGAGTCCCCAGCATCCACTAGGACGTCAGAGAAATAAAGGAAAAGAGCCCTGTACAACAAATGTGCATCTTGTAAATAATCCCAAAATGTGAAACATTAATAAATCAAAATTAAGGTTGACTAATTGGACCCATTAAATTTGAGTCCCTAACATGAAATAATTGAGAAGAACCTCTCTCTAATGCTGGAAACACAGTGCACACTAGAAGATATATCTAATAGAGATGAGCAGGTTCAGAAAGGGCACCCCTGGAATTATAAGGCAGACATATAGACATAGGAGTATTTGGAAAATCTAGTTTTCTCCGGCAGTTGCCAGAGAAAATGAAGTAGGAGATGTTGCCATATCGCGTTCCGCTGGATTATGATTCTGTCTCTTCAGCGTCTGACTGACTTTGGCCACAAATGTGGTCTCTCCCACTTTATTGGAAAACAATTCATCAAACTTGGAATTTCCGTTTCCACCATTGCGGCTACATGTTTTCGCAAATCCGGGGTATATTTACTAAGAATCGTGTTTCTGCCGATTTGGTGGGAGTTTGATCTCGATTTCTATAGGATGTGTTTTTCTGCAACTTTTTGTAATCTTTTTCAGGAATTTCCTAAGCTGGCGAGTTGTCGTTTTTCATATTTTTCAATGTTTTTCATATTTTTTTCTCAATTCATGGCCAGATTAGTGTTTTATGTAACATAGTAACATAGTATCTAAGGTTGAAAAAAGACAATTGTCCATCGGGTTCAACCTATTTGTGGTCTCCTATGCACGATTATTTTGTATAAAATTTTGACTGAAGTTGCTGACTGCCGTTCCGATTAACCCCTCTTTTTTATAATAACCATAGTGCGTGACTATGCCCCGTAACCCTGGATATCCTTATCCATTAGGAATTTATCTAACCCATTCTTAAAGGTGTTGACTGAGTTGGCCATTACAACTCCCTCAGGCAGGGAATTCCAAACATGTATCGTCCTTACCGTAAAAAAGCCTTTACGCCGTATTGTGCGGAATCTCCTCTCCTCTAACCTGAGCGAGTGTCCACGAGTTCTCTGTGTTGATCTAACCAAAAACAGGTCCTGCGCAAGATCTGTATATTGTCCCCTTATGTATTTGTAAATGTTGATCCTGTCCCCTCTTAATCTCCTCTTTTCCAGTGTAAACATGCCTAGTCTCGCAAGCCTTTCCTCGTATTCCAGTGTCTCCATACCCTTAATTAGTTTGGTCGCCCGCCTTTGAACCTTTTCTAGCTCCAGGATATCCTTTTTGTAGTAAGGTGCCCAGAATTGTACACAGTATTCAAGGTGTGGCCTCACAAGTGATTTATATAACGGGAGTAAGTTATGGCCGATGATGGGTTGTTTTTCGTAGTTTTCAATCACGGCAGTGTTGGATTTTGCGGCCGCATTTCCACTTGTACTTTCTTTTTTGTCACTCGAACGTGATTGGTTGTGTTTCAGATGTGATTCAGATAGGAGTGTCTGTGTGGCACCATATAAATATGCCCCAAACCGTCCTAATCTCATGGGTTTAGTTAGTGGAGAGGTGAGAGGTTGTTTTGTGGAGTTGGTGAGTTGGTTTGTGGATTTGGTGAGGTTTAGCAAGTTCTGAGTGCTGTATTGTGTTTGAAAGTAGTCTTGTCATTTTTCTTGTGTTGTTTTATTTGAGTTTGTCTTATTTTTGGTCCTTGTCAGATTTAATTTTAGTCTCTTGTCAGTGTTTGTTTGTGTGTGGTGTGTAGTGGTAGTGGAGGAGTGTGTTATTTGTTTGTTTTTCTCTGTTATTTGTTGTTTGTCTTATGTCAGACTCAGAGGTGGTTGAGGTGGCGGAGGTCAGTGAGGTGGAGGAGGTGAGTGAGGTAGAGGGGGTTAGTGAGAGGGAGGAGGTGAGTGAGGTGGAGGGGGTGAGTGAGGTGGAGGAGGTTAGTGAGTTGGAGGAGGTGGGTGAGGTTGCTGCTGTAGCCTCTAGTGGCACTGACAATGATGCAGCTCCGCAGCCACGCACCACTACTAAGACTGTCCACAATGTGAAATTTAATTATGCAGAGAATGTGGCTTTGGTGCGTGAGCTGATGAAATATCCTTGTCAGTTGTTTGGGCCTGAGTCATCAAAAGCTACATCACGCAAGAAGAGTGTCTTGTGGGGCAAAGTGGTTGCGGCTGTGAACAGTGAGGGTGTTGTCAAGAGTACAGAGGACACGTGCCGCAAACGATTTTATGATACTGTATAAAGCGGCGCGTGAAGGCGAAAATGGGCAAGGAGGTGAAGTCTGCTCGACAGATAGGTGGGGGACATCCCTTTATCGCCAAATATCTTGAGTACGAGGAGCCCCTGAGGAGCCTAATTCCTAATGAAGTTGTGGAGGCTGCTTATGTCCAGGATTCGGATCGGTCCAGGCAGGATGGTGAGTTTTTTGTTTTTTATATTTTAACATTTCAAAGTGTGTTTAACACTTTTCCAAACATGCCATCTTCTATTTACTGTATTTGTTTGTGTAAATTACTTTATGCATTTCTGTTTAGTAGTTGTGTTGGGTTTTTTTCACACATATTTGAATGTCCATATTTAATTTGTGTCTGGAAAAACATAATCACATTACTGCAGTTGTTTGTTTCAGTTGAATGGCTATGTTTTCACACTCTATACTTATTTGTGTGGCTCATGAGGCAGAGGCACTTACTCTTGGCTTTTTAAAATTGTCTGCAAATGTATAATGTATGTTTTGCATTGTAAATTTCCATACATTGTTGTTTTGGCAGATTGAGTGTGTTTGGCCTTTTTTTTTTTTTTTTACTGTTTTTGGATATTTGGCGGTGAGGTTCACTTCGTTTGCCATGTGAGAAAATGACTATTTTTACTTTGTTTGAGGTCAATGTGTTACTCATTTTGGTTTTTTAAAATGTAGCAATATATGTTTTTGTTTTTTTTGGATGGTGTAATAGTGTTTGTGGAATTTAACACATCATACTGTTTGGTTTCCGCCTACCTTAAATTTTTTAGACTCCACATTCTTTAAAAACATGATTGTCATTTGTAGTGTTGTGTGTTCATGTATGTGTTTTTTGTGTGTTAATATTAGTGCTTCAAAATTTTAGTGGTTTGTTCTTTTATCTAAGCACATGGACCAATTATGTTTGTATTTTTCTATGGTTGGTTCCTGGACAAAGTGCACACAATATACAGTACACTTAAATAACTGTGGCTGCTTTTTTAATTTTAAAAATGTGTATTTACTTAAGAAATTAATAAAAGGTAATGATGTACAGAATTTGCTTAAAAATGTTCTCAACAAAAACACACTTTGGCACAACATTCATTTTTTTGTTTGGTATAGGACCATCCACACAACGGCTCATTTCCAGAAGGAGGCGTCCTGAGGATTCTTGCAGGCCAAGACATATGGTCTACAAGAGACACAGTCCGGATGTGCACACCAGACAACAGGAGTCACCAGCACAACGACGCATATCAAATGTGTCATCAAGGCCACCATTCCAACTATCGGAGAGTCCGCCAACACGGAAACCACAATCCCATCAGCTGCCTGGTGAGTAGAAAAAAACAAACATTAGGACACATAATTACACAGGGCACTTTACAAATAATTAGCCTGGTTGGAGGCCACACAATAACATACCATACAAGAAGTTTAAGCCTTCTTCACACACTCAGCGCAACATAAAGGTATACGACCCTTTTCTCTTTGAACGTTGATATTATTTCTTATGATTCTTCTGACAGGTGATCTCTGCTCCGTTGACTCCAAAATGTGGAAATAAAAACAAAATAAAAAAACCACCAATGTGTAGTTCGTTCCTTTTAAACAAATAATCTCTATATCAAGTCACACTTTGTTTAACTCCAGCGTACCAAGACTCACAAAAAATAAAATGAATATGTGTTCATAAAGGTATCTTTATCCTCTCTTTCCAACCATCTAGTGCTCAATTCACCACAGAGTGTAGAAGCGAAAGTGGATTATCTTAGTGAAGGATAGTCTGATTGGGAGCGTACCCCAGAACTCACACAGAGGATGCAGGCTGTAATCACATCTAGGTATCTTTAGGCTATGACACAAAGCGTACCCAAACTCACACTGCACGACGTGTGGTGACTCCTATAAAGGTATATTTCAGGAGTTATAATTCATCGGTCCGCTCTCTAACCAGGTAACTTGTGTGCTCAATTTTATCGTGAAAAATAAAAACAAAAATACAGAATAATGTGTGGTACGTTCTGAAAGGTTAATTTATATAATTATCAAAAAAAAAATTAAACCAGCTCGTACCCAAACAAAACCAAAATTGACATGTGTTCAAAAAGTGTTTTTAATTTCCTCTTTTCTCCAACCTTCTAGTGTTCTATCAATCCACCACAGGATGTAGAGAGAAAAAAAAACGAGTTTGTCAGAATAAGAAAAAACTCAAAGGGACGTGTACCCCAAGACTCACAGCTGAAAAGCAGACTATAAACACATCTAGGTATCTTTGAGATATACCGCACAGCGTACCCGAACTCACACTGCAAGGTGTATGGTGACTCCTATAAAGGTATCTTTCAAGCGTTGTTGTTCAACGAACAGGTCTCCAACCGTACAGCTTGTATTAGGAACAGTGCAGAAATCAAACACATCTCGGTATCTTTAAATGTGCAATGTCCACATACATCTCGTACCCTGACTCACACTTGGAAGCGAAGTGCTGCTCCTATCAAGGTATCTTTTCTAGGCGGCGAGTGAGGTATCCCTTTCTCCAACTCTTATCCACCAAAGTAACATATATCCATAGGTTTTTTCCATAAAAACGAATTTATTTGTACAGAACATTCTTAAAAAATAGTCCACGGTATAAAACCATCCACAAGGGTAGAATAACAGTCAATAAAAATCCAGAAAAGCGAATAAAAAGAAGAAAAAATAGAAATAGAAAAATTTACACAGATTTAAAAATGATGGCTACTCACACTCCTGATGGCAGTATCAACGCGTTTCGGTCATGTGACCTTTATCAATAACATACTAATGGCTGAACAATAACAATAAAATGGCTAACAAATGTTATGGAGTTACAGCTCTACACTAAATATATGTTTGTCCACTTCAGCCATATAGTAGCATATTAAGATGAATATGCTGCAACAAAAACACAAGGGCAAGCTTCACAAGGATTAGGTCTATAAAAAATATTGTGTGGTGATGTAGTTAGATGTAGTGTGGAGATCCTGCATACCCATATAAATTATGCTTGCAAACCTAGTTTAACACATGTTTAAACAAACCATAAACAGTGTTTGGACAGTACTGTATGTTCTGTATTTCTGAGACGGATTCTGCTTAATATTACATTCTAAAGTAACACATCTAATATAGTAGAGAGGCATGGCCTTAATGTAACTGAAGTATTGATGTTGTTGGCAACAACCCCATTTTGACTCAGCTTTAACATGTCTTGTCTCATAATTATTCAAAACACATATTAAACCAATATATGTCTACATAAACTCAAATGTTCTTTCATTACAGCCCATACAGATGATGACAACATTCCCCCGACCCCCAGCATGACACACAAATGGAGGAAAGCTTTGTGTTACATCTCCAGCCAATCGACCAAACAATACCTACAATGCCACCTGTGAGTACGCCTCCAACAGAAACAACACCTGCACCACAAATCAGTCCACCGTCACCACAAATGACAACGCAGGATCAGGTTTTTTAGAGTACTTGGTCAACCCAGCAGGCAAATAGCCTGGATTGTCTGCATAGTCAGACACATTTTCTAGCTAGTTTGCCTCATCATCTTCCCTGAATTAGTCTAAATAGTAGTCGTCTAAATGTGCAAGTCACTCGAATCGCCAACACAATGGAATTAATGCGTGCTGACAACACACATATGATTAACACATTCCACAGTGTAATGGATGAACAACACAGACAGCACCAAAACTACCTCAACATTTTGGAAACCAACCAAATGTTAGTAGAAAGCATCAGCCGCATTATGGAGAGTCACACTGCAGCTACCAGAGAACTCAATGCTACACTGAGTAACCTGAGCCAAACCAAAACCTCAGTTCTCAACAAGCATTACAACCAAGCAACAGCTCAGGAACCCCAACATCTATCATTTCCCCAGATACCTTCCCACCAAGGCAATCCAGCCGTACACGGACACACGTCACTGGGAAAAGCACATCAGCCTCCAAAGTGGCCCCCAAAAAGCCAGGTGTTGGTGTTCATTCTGTTTTGGTGAAAAAAACAGGGTCAGTTTAAGTGTATGAAGGACACTGAAAATGCTATTTTTTTTTTATCATTAATCACTCCCATAATGTCATTTCTTCAAATTACTAATCACTCTCAGTATTACATGACCATTATGACACTTCTTTACAATAACAACCAGTGTCAGTATTCCTTGATCAGTATCCATATACTTTACAATAACAATCAGAATTCGTATTCCTTGGTCAGTAGCCAGATTATTTCTAATAACAATCAGAATCAGTAATACCTGAGCATTATGTCATTTAATTTCTAAAACAATCAATCACATTATTAGCAGGACATGTATTTGCATTATGACAATGTTATGAGTAAATCTGTTAAATGTGCCTTTATTTGTATTTGATACAATGTTTTTTTGTAGAGGTGTGAATAGGCCATGTTTTTTCACAATTCCAATGCCATATATCCACATTATGAAGATGAGAATTGTAACCATTATGTTGTTTTACAAGAACATCATGCAGTTTCTTAGAAACTACACAAACTAAGGTCTTAGTTAATGGCTTGTATTTGTACTCTGTGGTTTGGCCACACAAGCATGTGGCCTTAAACAATCAAAGCAGCACAATACATTTTTTAGAAAAAAAAACACATGCTTGTCAACCTGAAAAACATATGAGCACCACACATATCAAAACAATATATTACACATGTATCAATTGTATGTCAGTAATGCATTGTTCATATATATATATATATATATATATATATATATAGAAAAAAAGAAGAGTTTCTCATGGGAGCTAGACCACCTCAGATGTCACTTAAAGATGTATTTATTCTTAAAATTTAACAGTAAATACTGTAACAGTATATAAAACATCAATAAAACATGCAAATGATTTTGTACCATAAATGAACAATGCAGACTGATAATCTGACGAAATATGTGTTGGTAATATCTACAATTGGATCAAATATCAATTCTTCCACCAAAGCGTTCAGAAGTGTGTTCAAATTCACAAATGCGTGAATACCCAACGCGTTTCGTCCATACAGGATTTCATCAGGGGTCGTGATCTGAGTGGTTATTAAGAAAAGGAAAATAAACTAAGTGGTAAGTTAATTTGACATGATGTTACTTGATTTAAATTGTCTACTTACATACCAATACGGTCAAAGTTTGTATGATTCAGCTATTTGCCGTGGGTATGGACAATATTCCCAAAGATAGAAGATCTAAAAATGTCACCATCAAAATTGATATTAGTTTAAAGTGACCATATAAATATATAGCAAGAATTAGAAACAACATCGAAGGAGGAACAAACATAGTCGGATGATGGAGGAATGGATGTAGATCACTCTCTACTGAAAGTTATAATCGGCGTTTAATTAATCACCGTTGAATTCATTTACATATTGCTTATCATGACAGAGATAGTGATGAACATTACAGTGTATACAATTACATCATAGGTGATCAAACAGAATTACTTACATTACAATATTCGTATTTATCATACAAAGTTCATCAATGTACATAAACAGTGAAATTGTTGTGACAATGACCTATGGATTGAAAGTATAGAAAATATACATTAAAAATAACTATGAAAATAACTCTTTTTTGACAGCATTGATTAAAAACAGCAGACTCTCACACATAATGTGTATATTATAGTCTAACCCTTTACAGTATTAACTTTTATACAGGATAAATTATGACAGCTCTTATAAATGCAGTACAATTGTGCTATTGATAAGGGACCATGCTGAACATAATAACTGATCAAAAAATAGCCGATCAAAAAATAGTTGTATTTTCAAGAAGATTTTATTATTTACACGTGGTACAATGCTATTAACCTCATTTATGTTGTACCTCATTCTACAATAATTAAATTGCACCTATTTCTGGTATCAGTTGGTAGCTAAACCACATCAACTGCCGGTATTAATCAAGATGACACCTGACGTGCCTCATTAACAGATCTGATACTTATTTCTCGTTAATCTACACAGTGTCACCACTTATAATTCATATAAATAATGGAACATCAAATTATGTTCCTAATTTCTCATGAGTTATAACATCCTATGTGATCCAATAAGTGGAGATTATTACTAAATTAAATTAGAATCAATTTAAATCAATTTTAAATAGTGTGGAACAATATTAGGCTCACCTTTTGGGTGTGAAATGAAAACTCCAATTTTGAATAAGAATAGTATGGTAGACTCAGACTAAGTCAAATATCCTAAAAGAAAAATGACTTCATAAGTGGGATTTTACTCCCTAATTAAATCAAAGTGTCTATTGATAAGGTACTCACCCTGGTGCTTTCTCAGATTCCCATTCACAGCTATGACTGAGGGTGAGAGTGGGAACTGATATATATATACCTCCTATCTGATGACATCACTTCCTATTGTATAATTATCTTATTTTCTTATTTAAAAACTCTTATTTACTCTGTCAGCAGTATTCATAGTGTCCACTGATTGACCCTTAAACATAGATCTTATTGAATGAATAGAACAGTGAAATTTACTAGAGTAATAATGGTGATGAACGCTTTTGCGTTCCACCATTATTAGCGGCGTGCGTTTCACGACCGCTACTTCCGGTTCCGGCGTGCGTTCCACGGACGCTACTTCCGGTACCGGCGTGCGTTCCAGCGGCCGCTATTTCCGGTTACGATTGTAATATCGTTTCCAGTCAATGCTTTGCGGCGCACATTAAGTCTATATTAGACTACATGCTACTGATATTTACTTGATGTTACATGTAGTGTGATTTATTAAATCATTGAGTGATAATGCCTGTAATTGTTGTTTCTATTTATTAGTCCTATTAAATTAAAAATAAATATGGATTAATTAAATTAGTTTATATAATAAGTGACCATAATTTTTTTGATTGATTTTTTTATTTTTTTTTATTTTTTATTTTTTTATTGTGAATCGTTCAGTGAAAATTAAATTCATACTGATTAATTATAGACTAATTAATTGTGCTGAGTATTTATTGTGTTACTTCATTGTAAATTATTAATAATTTCATTAATTAATACTAATTAATTAAAGATTTAATTTTTGTAATAAAAATTGTTAGATAGTGTTACTTAATTACAAATTATTATTAATTTCATATAACTCTATTAGTGATGATCTAGTCATATTTCATGATAAATTGATAAATTAATGTGCTCTGTGAATACTCATGACCTAGACAAACCATACATATATAACTAATTGACTAAATAGTCATTCAAAAACTATTAAGATCAACATGATCCCCCATTTACAATTACAACAAGATTATCAGTTAACATGGAAAATCCATATGTCCCACTTTTATAGACATCTTAAGAAATAACTCGTATCATGAAATGTCAAACAATTCAGTTGCTATGATATATGCTTCTACAACTATAGACGTCCATTTAACACGATATACTAAAACAGAAATATTTAGAGTTAAACAGAGAAATTTAAAAATGATCAATTGGGATCTTAAAGAAAGGAAACTATATCAACATCTTCATTAAGGCCATTAGGGGACAAAGTGTCAAGTGTGTATATCCAGTAAGTTTCACGTTGGGATAATCTCAGATCCCTACTTCCTCCTCTTGGATCTGCCGGTATATGTTCTAAGACCGTAAATGAGAAATTGTCCCTAGTCACTATAGCATTATGCTTCTCAGCATAATGTCTTGAAAGACTATGGGAAAGAAACCTGTTTTTGACATTTCTCATATGCTCCTGAATTCTTATCTTAGTTAATCTCTTCGTCTTTCCCACGTATGTTAAACCACAGTTACAAGTGATCTTATACACAACATATTCTGTGTTACAGTTTACCAAGTGCTTCAGCCTATACCATCTCCCTGACTCTAATTTCGTGCTGAAAGATTTGTGGTCCATAAATTTGCAACATATGCATCTAGAGCATGGAAAGCATCCTTTTGTGGGTATAATATCATTGTTTTCCTTTTTATTGAAAGGATGCGGTCTTGACAACCTACTGGGTGCCACTATGCTTTTAAGATTCGTGGCTCTCTTGAATACCAGGTTTGGTTTTTTAGGAAGGGAAGGGCCTAAAATAGAATCTTTTAGGAGTATACCCCAATGTCGATTCATAATTTTTTTAATGGCTACATTCTCTTGATTAAATTGTGTGATGAAAGGTCTACAGAACCTCTGATCAGTTTGAGCTTTATTTTTGGGACATAGCCTTAAATCCCTTTTTTGCAGAGATGCTCTAGACTTTGCTGCTTCGATGGTGTCAAGATTGTAGCCCCTTTCCACAAACCTATTGCCTATTAGAGTTGCCTGTTCCCAGTAATCATCTATGTTTGTACAATTTCGTCTTATTCGCAAGAATTGCGCATATGGCACACTGTTCTTCCAAGCTGGATGATGGCAACTAGTCTGAGGAATATAACTGTTGGCGTCAACCTCCTTAAAGAAAGTCTTCGTTATTATCTTTTCACCTACTACCCCTATTAGAGTTAGATCCAAAAAATCGATCATTGTTGGATTATTTTGATAAGTGAATTTCAAATTGAATTCATTAGACTGTATACATGTCATGAATCTATTAATGCTGTTTTCATCCCCTTTCCAAACAAAAAGGAGATCGTCAATATATCATTGGTAAAATATCACATTGACTTCAAACTCAGAATGATAAATATAGATGTCCTCCCACGTTTTCATGAACAAGTTGGCATACAATGGGGCGAATTTGGTCCCCATCGCTGTGCCTTGTTGTTGCAAATAAAACTTGTTTTCAAACTCGAAGAAATTGTGATTCAGAATAAATGTAATGCTGTCCAATAAAAACTGTATTTCATTTTTAGATAAGCTTGGATCATTCAACAGAACTAACTTAATGGCCTCTACACCTTTACAATGAGGGATAGATGAGTATAATGCTTGCACATCTATGGTAAGCCAATGATACTCTTTGGACCACTCTAGGAGCTCCAACTTTTGTAATACGCTGGTAGAGTCTTTGAGATATGATTTCATTTCTGTCACATAGTGTTGCAATCTTAGATCTAAATAATGGGACAGATTCGCCGTCAGGGAGTTTATCCCTGCCACTATGGGCCTTCCTGGTGGTGTGGTCTTACTCTTATGAATCTTTGGAATATGATAGAAATTTGGGACTACCGGGTGTTTCACATACATATAGTCAAATTCTTCCTTACAAATCAAACTGTCTTTGAGGGCTTTTGAAAGTAAAACGAATAACTCCTCTTGATATAATGCAGTGGGGTTATTGGGCAATTCAATATACGTCTGCCCATCCAATAGTATCTTGGATGCCTCATTCAGGTACGCAGTTTTGGTTTGTAAAACAACTGCTCCACCCTTATCCGCCCCTTTAATGACCAGATCAGTGTCATTTTTCAGGGATTTCAATGCTCCCTTCTCCTGTGGATTAAGGTTAGTCCCATATTTGTTGCTTTTAAGCTTTATTTTCCTGAAATCTTCCCTGACTGATTCATAAAAAATGTCCAGATTGCTACCCCTGGACTCTACTGGGTAATATTTAGAAGGTAACTTAACCAATGGAGCTTTTTTATTCATACTAGAACTTGATTGAGGGTTTTTAAGGAAATGTCTCTGTATTGTTAATTTACGGACGTATTTATTAAGATCAACAAATAAGTTGAATTTATCAACATGTAAATCTGGTGCGAATTTCAATCCCTTATCTAATAGGGAGCGTTCCGCTGATGATAATTGTCTCTCTGTGATATTGACAATCCCAGACGTGGTTTCTCCTGATTGAACAGGGCTCTCCTTTTTTGGGGGCTTTTTTCGGCCCCCTCTACACCCTCGTCTCCTCCAGTATGGCCTCTCTTTATACCCTGTGGTGAGTCCAATCTGATATGCAACTCCTCTCTTTGTTGCTGTATACGGGGAAATCTGTAACCCCGCCTTTCTTCTAAAAAATGTCCCTTTTGATTTCTGTCTGGGGTAGGTGATCTGTCTGTGTTGTATCTGTTCCTATAAGAGGAATTATAATACTCCTTTGATGGCATAAAGTTATTCCTTTGGTAACCTTGATGTGAAGGGAATCTCTTCCTATGGCCTCTCCGTTCATAACCCTGATTGGGATAAGGAGATCTATAAGAACTCCTGGGTCTGTACATGCCTCTTCGGCCACCTTGATTAACTCTATAGTTCTTATAGGCTTCCTGTTGTGGCCTTTGCGAATAAGACGAAATTGTACAAACATAGATGATTACTGGGAACAGGCAACTCTAATAGGCAATAGGTTTGTGGAAAGGGGCTACAATCTTGACACCATCGAAGCAGCAAAGTCTAGAGCATCTCTGCAAAAAAGGGATTTAAGGCTATGTCCCAAAAATAAAGCTCAAACTGATCAGAGGTTCTGTAGACCTTTCATCACACAATTTAATCAAGAGAATGTAGCCATTAAAAAAACTATGAATCGACATTGGGGTATACTCCTAAAAGATTCTATTTTAGGCCCTTCCCTTCCTAAAAAACCAAACCTGGTATTCAAGAGAGCAACGAATCTTAAAAGCATAGTGGCACCCAGTAGGTTGTCAAGACCGCATCCTTTCAATAAAAAGGAAAACAATGATATTATACCCACAAAAGGATGCTTTCCATGCTCTAGATGCATATGTTGCAAATTTATGGACCGTAAATCTTTCAGCACGAAATTAGAGTCAGGGAGATGGTATAGGCTGAAGCACTTGGTAAACTGTAACACAGAATATGTTGTGTATAAGATCACTTGTAACTGTGGTTTAACATACGTGGGAAAGACGAAGAGATTAACTAAGATAAGAATTCAGGAGCATATGAGAAATGTCAAAAACAGGTTTCTTTCCCATAGTCTTTCAAGACATTATGCTGAGAAGCATAATGCTATAGTGACTAGGGACAATTTCTCATTTACGGTCTTAGAACATATACCGGCAGATCCAAGAGGAGGAAGTAGGGATCTGAGATTATCCCAACTTGAAACTTACTGGATATACACACTTGACACTTTGTCCCCTAATGGCCTTAATGAAGATGTTGATATAGTTTCCTTTCTTTAAGATCCCAATTGATCATTTTTAAATTTCTCTATTTAACTCTAAATATTTCTGTTTTAGTATATCCTGTTAAATGGACGTCTATAGTTGTAGAAGCATATATCATAGCAACTGAATTGTTTGACATTTCATGATACGAGTTATTTCTTAAGATGTCTATAAAAGTGGGACATACGGATTTTCCATGTTAACTGATAATCTTGTTGTAATTGTAAATGGGGGATCATGTTGATCTTAATAGTTTTTGAATGACTATTTAGTCAATTAGTTATATATGTATGGTTTGTCTAGGTCATGAGTATTCACAGAGCACATTAATTTATCAATTTATCATGAAATATGACTAGATCATCACTAATAGAGTTATATGAAATTAATAATAATTTGTAATTAAGTAACACTATCTAACAATTTTTATTACAAAAATTAAATCTTTAATTAATTAGTATTAATTAATGAAATTATTAATAATTTACAATGAAGTAACACAATAAATACTCAGCACAATTAATTAGTCTATAATTAATCAGTATGAATTTAATTTTCACTGAACGATTCACAATAAAAAAATAAAAAAATAAAAAAAATAAAAAAATCAATCAAAAAAATTATGGTCACTTATTATATAAACTAATTTAATTAATCCATATTTATTTTTAATTTAATAGGACTAATAAATAGAAACAACAATTACAGGCATTATCACTCAATGATTTAATAAATCACACTACATGTAACATCAAGTAAATATCAGTAGCATGTAGTCTAATATAGACTTAATGTGCGCCGCAAAGCATTGACTGGAAACGATATTACAATCGTAACCGGAAGTAGCGGCCGCTGGAACGCACGCCGGTACCGGAAGTAGCGTCCGTGGAACGCACGCCGGAACCGGAAGTAGCGGTCGTGAAACGCACGCCGCTTGTAATGGTGGAACGCAAAAGCGTTCATCACCATTATTACTCTAGTAAATTTCACTGTTCTATTCATTCAATAAGATCTATGTTTAAGGGTCAATCAGTGGACACTATGAATACTGCTGACAGAGTAAATAAGAGTATTTAAATAAGAAAATAAGATAATTATACAATAGGAAGTGATGTCATCAGATAGGAGGTATATATATATCAGTTCCCACTCTCACCCTCAGTCATAGCTGTGAATGGGAATCTGAGAAAGCACCAGGGTGAGTACCTTATCAATAGACACTTTGATTTAATTAGGGAGTAAAATCCCACTTATGAAGTCATTTTTCTTTTAGGATATTTGACTTAGTCTGAGTCTACCATACTATTCTTATTCAAAATTGGAGATTTCATTTCACACCCAAAAGGTGAGCCTAATATTGTTCCACACTATTTAAAATTGATTTAAATTGATTCTAATTTAATTTAGTAATAATCTCCACTTATTGGATCACATAGGATATTATAACTCATGAGAAATTAGGAACATAATTTGATGTTCCATTATTTATATGAATTATAAGTGGTGACACTGTGTAGATTAACGAGAAATAAGTATCAGATCTGTTAATGAGGCACGTCAGGTGTCATCTTGATTAATACCGGCAGTTGATGTGGTTTAGCTACCAACTGATACCAGAAATAGGTGCAATTTAATTATTGTAGAATGAGGTACGACATAAATTAGGTTAATAGCATTGTACCACGTGTAAATAATAAAATCTTCTTGAAAATACAACTATTTTTTGATCGGCTATTTTTTGATCAGTTATTATGTTCAGCATGGTCCCTTATCAATAGCACAATTGTACTGCATTTACAAGAGCTGTCATAATTTATCCTGTATAAAAGTTAATACTGTAAAGGGTTAGACTATAATATACACATTATGTGTGAGAGTCTGCTGTTTTTAATCAATGCTGTCAAAAAAGAGTTATTTTCATAGTTATTTTTAATGTATATTTTCTATACTTTCAATCCATAGGTCATTGTCACAACAATTTCACTGTTTATGTACATTGATGAACTTTGTATGATAAATACGAATATTGTAATGTAAGTAATTCTGTTTGATCCCCTATGATGTAATTGTATACACTGTAATGTTCATCACTATCTCTGTCATGATAAGCAATATGTAAATGAATTCAACGGTGATTAATTAAACGCTGATTATAACTTTCAGTAGAGAGTGATCTACATCCATTCCTCCATCATCCGACTATGTTTGTTCCTCCTTCTTCGATGTTGTTTCTAATTCTTGCTATATATTTATATGGTCACTTTAAACTAATATCAATTCTGATGGTGACATTTTTAGATCTTCTATCTTTGGGAATATTGTCCATACCCACGGCAAATAGCTGAATCATACAAACTTTGACCGTATTGGTATGTAAGTAGACAATTTAAATCAAGTAACATCATGTCAAATTAACTTACCACTTAGTTTATTTTCCTTTTCTTAATAACCACTCAGATCACGACCCCTGATGAAGTCCTGTATGGACGAAACGCGTTGGGTATTCACGCATTTGTGAATTTGAACACACTTCTGAACGCTTTGGTGGAAGAATTGATATTTGATCCAATTGTAGATATTACCAACACATATTTCGTCAGATTATCAGTCTGCATTGTTCATTTATGGTACAAAATCATTTGCATGTTTTATTGATGTTTTTATATACTGTTACAGTATTTACTGTTAAATTTTAAGAATAAATACATCTTTAAGTGACATCTGAGGTGGTCTAGCTCCCATGAGAAACTCTTCTTTTTTTCTATTTCTAATTTAATGCCTTGTCTGACAGGAGGCATTTCTCAGTGGTACGAGCTATACTGTATATCAGCGCAAAAAAAAGGGTTCTTTATTTTTTTGGTTTGTGTAGTATTTTGTCAGTAAGCACCCTTATTGCAGCTTTTTTAATTAACAGCAATTATGCCTATATTTAATGATAGATCAAAGAGATCTTTGAAGGTTAGAAACATTTTTGAGGAGGAGGAACAAGTTTTTCAAACCGATGATGACGATTACTATGGTTATCTAAACTTGGTAGAAAAACTAGCAGTCAAGGAGTTGAAAAATTGGTATGATATTATGACACTAGAAAAATATTTAGAGGTAGGTAGGATCCCGAGAGGTTTACGATTGCACAAAACCCCAACAATAGGAGGGGGAAATGAAAGTTTCATTACCAACTGGAACACTATTCTAGATGATTGTTCAGTGAAACTTATTACTTTAATAATTACTGAAAGGAAGAAGGAGTTAAGTCGGTTAGAGGAGGAGATAAAAAGAGTAGAATTACAAGCTACCAAATTTGAGGATAGCGAGGAGTTCAAACGGGATGTATTAGATCTACATTATAAATTGGACACTATGGAAGAAGAAATTATAGCACATAAGCAAAAGAAATTTATCAGAGATAAAAATGATTATATTTCTGGTCAAATACATCATTTACCAATTAAAGAGGAGAGATTAGATGAAAGGAATCAAATGCCAATGAATAGATATCCCCGATGGGAAAGGCCACAACAGGAAGCCTATAAGAACTATAGAGTTAATCAAGGTGGCCGAAGAGGCATGTACAGACCCAGGAGTTCTTATAGATCTCCTTATCCCAATCAGGGTTATGAACGGAGAGGTCATAGGAAGAGATTCCCTTCACATCAAGGTTACCAAAGGAATAACTTTATGCCATCGAAGAAGTATTATAATTCCTCTTATAGGAACAGATACAACACAGACAGATCACCTACCCCAGATAGAAATCAAAAGGGACATTTTTTAGAAGAAAGGCGGGGTTACAGATTTCCCCGTATACAGCAACAAAGAGAGGAGTTGCATATCAGATTGGACTCACCACAGGGTATAAAGAGAGGCCATACTGGAGGAGACGAGGGTGTAGAGGGGGCCGAAAAAAGCCCCCAAAAAAGGAGAGCCCTGTTCAATCAGGAGAAACCACGTCTGGGATTGTCAATATCACAGAGAGACAATTATCATCAGCGGAACGCTCCCTATTAGATAAGGGATTGAAATTCGCACCAGATTTACATGTTGATAAATTCAACTTATTTGTTGATCTTAATAAATACGTCCGTAAATTAACAATACAGAGACATTTCCTTAAAAACCCTCAATCAAGTTCTAGTATGAATGAAAAAGCTCCATTGGTTAAGTTACCTTCTAAATATTACCCAGTAGAGTCCAGGGGTAGCAATCTGGACATTTTTTATGAATCAGTCAGGGAAGATTTCAGGAAAATAAAGCTTAAAAGCAACAAATATGGGACTAACCTTAATCCACAGGAGAAGGGAGCATTGAAATCCCTGAAAAATGACACTGATCTGGTCATTAAAGGGGCGGATAAGGGTGGAGCAGTTGTTTTACAAACCAAAACTGCGTACCTGAATGAGGCATCCAAGATACTATTGGATGGGCAGACGTATATTGAATTGCCCAATAACCCCACTGCATTATATCAAGAGGAGTTATTCGTTTTACTTTCAAAAGCCCTCAAAGACAGTTTGATTTGTAAGGAAGAATTTGACTATATGTATGTGAAACACCCGATAGTCCCAAATTTCTATCATATTCCAAAGATTCATAAGAGTAAGACCACACCACCAGGAAGGCCCATAGTGGCAGGGATAAACTCCCTGACGGCGAATCTGTCCCATTATTTAGATCTAAGATTGCAACACTATGTGACAGAAATGAAATCATATCTCAAAGACTCTACCAGCGTATTACAAAAGTTGGAGCTCCTAGAGTGGTCCAAAGAGTATCATTGGCTTACCATAGATGTGCAAGCATTATACTCATCTATCCCTCATTGTAAAGGTGTAGAGGCCATTAAGTTAGTTCTGTTGAATGATCCAAGCTTATCTAAAAATGAAATACAGTTTTTATTGGACAGCATTACATTTATTCTGAATCACAATTTCTTCGAGTTTGAAAACAAGTTTTATTTGCAACAACAAGGCACAGCGATGGGGACCAAATTCGCCCCATCGTATGCCAACTTGTTCATGAAAACGTGGGAGGACATCTATATTTATCATTCTGAGTTTGAAGTCAATGTGATATTTTACCAAAGATATATTGACGATCTCCTTTTTGTTTGGAAAGGGGATGAAAACAGCATTAATAGATTCATGACATGTATACAGTCTAATGAATTCAATTTGAAATTCACTTATCAAAATAATCCAACAATGATCGATATTTTGGATCTAACTCTAATAGGGGTAGTAGGTGAAAAGATAATAACGAAGACTTTCTTTAAGGAGGTTGACGCCAACAGTTATATTCCTCAGACTAGTTGCCATCATCCAGCTTGGAAGAACAGTGTGCCATATGCGCAATTCTTGCGAATAAGACGAAATTGTACAAACATAGATGATTACTGGGAACAGGCAACTCTAATAGGCAATAGGTTTGTGGAAAGGGGCTACAATCTTGACACCATCGAAGCAGCAAAGTCTAGAGCATCTCTGCAAAAAAGGGATTTAAGGCTATGTCCCAAAAATAAAGCTCAAACTGATCAGAGGTTCTGTAGACCTTTCATCACACAATTTAATCAAGAGAATGTAGCCATTAAAAAAATTATGAATCGACATTGGGGTATACTCCTAAAAGATTCTATTTTAGGCCCTTCCCTTCCTAAAAAACCAAACCTGGTATTCAAGAGAGCCACGAATCTTAAAAGCATAGTGGCACCCAGTAGGTTGTCAAGACCGCATCCTTTCAATAAAAAGGAAAACAATGATATTATACCCACAAAAGGATGCTTTCCATGCTCTAGATGCATATGTTGCAAATTTATGGACCGCAAATCTTTCAGCACGAAATTAGAGTCAGGGAGATGGTATAGGCTGAAGCACTTGGTAAACTGTAACACAGAATATGTTGTGTATAAGATCACTTGTAACTGTGGTTTAACATACGTGGGAAAGACGAAGAGATTAACTAAGATAAGAATTCAGGAGCATATGAGAAATGTCAAAAACAGGTTTCTTTCCCATAGTCTTTCAAGACATTATGCTGAGAAGCATAATGCTATAGTGACTAGGGACAATTTCTCATTTACGGTCTTAGAACATATACCGGCAGATCCAAGAGGAGGAAGTAGGGATCTGAGATTATCCCAACGTGAAACTTACTGGATATACACACTTGACACTTTGTCCCCTAATGGCCTTAATGAAGATGTTGATATAGTTTCCTTTCTTTAAGATCCCAATTAATCATTTTTAAATTTCTCTGTTTAACTCTAAATATTTCTGTTTTAGTATATCCTGTTAAATGGACGTCTATAGTTGTAGAAGCATATATCATAGCAACTGAATTGTTTGACATTTCATGATACGAGTTATTTCTTAAGATGTCTATAAAAGTGGGACATACGGATTTTCCATGTTAACTGATAATCTTGTTGTAATTGTAAATGGGGGATCATGTTGATCTTAATAGTTTTTGAATGACTATTTAGTCAATTAGTTATATATGTATGGTTTGTCTAGGTCATGAGTATTCACAGAGCACATTAATTTATCAATTTATCATGAAATATGACTAGATCATCACTAATAGAGTTATATGAAATTAATAATAATTTGTAATTAAGTAACACTATCTAACAATTTTTATTACAAAAATTAAATCTTTAATTAATTAGTATTAATTAATGAAATTATTAATAATTTACAATGAAGTAACACAATAAATACTCAGCACAATTAATTAGTCTATAATTAATCAGTATGAATTTAATTTTCACTGAACGATTCACAATAAAAAAATAAAAAAAATAAAAAAATCAATCAAAAAAATTATGGTCACTTATATAAACTAATTTAATTAATCCATATTTATTTTTAATTTAATAGGACTAATAAATAGAAACAACAATTACAGGCATTATCACTCAATGATTTAATAAATCACACTACATGTAACATCAAGTAAATATCAGTAGCATGTAGTCTAATATAGACTTAATGTGCGCCGCAAAGCATTGACTGGAAACGATATTACAATCGTAACCGGAAGTAGCGGCCGCTGGAACGCACGCCGGTACCGGAAGTAGCGTCCGTGGAACGCACGCCGGAACCGGAAGTAGCGGTCGTGAAACGCACACCGCTAATAATGGTGGAACGCAAAAGCGTTCATCACCATTATTACTCTAGTAAATTTCACTGTTCTATTCATTCAATAAGATCTATGTTTAAGGGTCAATCAGTGGACACTATGAATACTGCTGACAGAGTAAATAAGAGTATTTAAATAAGAAAATAAGATAATTATACAATAGGAAGTGATGTCATCAGATAGGAGGTATATATATATCAGTTCCCACTCTCACCCTCAGTCATAGCTGTGAATGGGAATCTGAGAAAGCACCAGGGTGAGTACCTTATCAATAGACACTTTGATTTAATTAGGAAGTAAAATCCCACTTATGAAGTCATTTTTCTTTTAGGATATTTGACTTAGTCTGAGTCTACCATACTATTCTTATTCAAAATTGGAGTTTTCATTTCACACCCAAAAGGTGAGCCTAATATTGTTCCACACTATTTAAAATTGATTTAAATTGATTCTAATTTAATTTAGTAATAATCTCCACTTATTGGATCACATAGGATATTATAACTCATGAGAAATTAGGAACATAATTTGATGTTCCATTATTTATATGAATTATAAGTGGTGACACTGTGTAGATTAACGAGAAATAAGTATCAGATCTGTTAATGAGGCACGTCAGGTGTCATCTTGATTAATACCAGCAGTTGATGTGGTTTAGCTACCAACTGATACCAGAAATAGGTGCAATTTAATTATTGTAGAATGAGGTACGACATAAATTAGGTTAATAGCATTGTACCACGTGTAAATAATAAAATCTTCTTGAAAATACAACTATTTTTTGATCGGCTATTTTTTGATCAGTTATTATGTTCAGCATGGTCCCTTATCAATAGCACAATTGTACTGCATTTATAAGAGCTGTCATAATTTATCCTGTATAAAAGTTAATACTGTAAAGGGTTAGACTATAATATACACATTATGTGTGAGAGTCTGCTGTTCTTAATCAATGCTGTCAAAAAAGAGTTATTTTCATAGTTATTTTTAATGTATATTTTCTATACTTTCAATCCATAGGTCATTGTCACAACAATTTCACTGTTTATGTACATTGATGAACTTTGTATGATAAATACGAATATTGTAATGTAAGTAATTCTGTTTGATCACCTATGATGTAATTGTATACACTGTAATGTTCATCACTATCTCTGTCATGATAAGCAATATGTAAATGAATTCAACGGTGATTAATTAAACGCCGATTATAACTTTCAGTAGAGAGTGATCTACATCCATTCCTCCATCATCCGACTATGTTTGTTCCTCCTTCTTCGATGTGGTTTCTAATTCTTGCTATATATTTATATGGTCACTTTAAACTAATATCAATTCTGATGGTGACATTTTTAGATCTTCTATCTTTGGGAATATTGTCCATACCCACGGAAAAATAGCTGAATCATACAAACTTTGACCGTATTGGTATGTAAGTAGACAATTTAAATCAAGTAACATCATGTCAAATTAACTTACCACTTAGTTTATTTTCCTTTTCTTAATAACCACTCAGATCACGACCCCTGATGAAGTCCTGTATGGATGAAACGCGTTGGGTATTCACGCATTTGTGAATTTGAACACACTTCTGAACGCTTTGGTGGAAGAATTGATATTTGATCCAATTGTAGATATTACCAACACATATTTTGTCAGATTATCAGTCTGCATTGTTCATTTATGGTACAAAATCATTTGCATGTTTTATTGATGTTTTTATATACTGTTACAGTATTTACTGTTAAATTTTAAGAATAAATACATCTTTAAGTGACATCTGAGGTGGTCTAGCTCCCATGAGAAACTCTTCTTTTTTTCTATTTCTAATTTAATGCCTTGTCTGACAGGAGGCATTTCTCAGTGGTACGAGCTATACTGTATATCAGCGCAAAAAAAAGGGTTCTTTATTTTTTTGGATTTATATATATATATATATATATATATATATATATAGAACCTCCATACAAGCGGCACTGGGAGACTTGATTCAAGTGATGAAAAACTGTGCTTTTTTTTTAGCATAATCAATCAGATTGATTATGCTACAATAAAAGCACCATTTTTCATCACTTGAATCAAGTCTCCCAGTGCCGCTTGTATGGAGGTTCTGTATACGGGAGGATGCACTCTCGTCTAAGAGGGCACGGGAGCAGTTTTACATGACGGAGGGAGTGCCGGGTAAAATGGTTTTGTATATATATATATATATATATATATATATTTATTTCTGAAAACCATAAAAAAACAGAGTTAGACACATATACTTACCTTTAAAATGATGCTCGATTAGTTTTTGCCTTACCTGCCTCCCTACAGCTGTACTCCAAGTGTCGCCAGATGTTTCTCTCTCCTCTACTTGCTGACTGTTTTCTTCATCCTCCTCATCATCATCAACATGTGGCAGATGTTGTTGCAAACACATGTTATGAAGAAAACAGCAGCAGAACACATTCCTAGTCGCCTTTAAGGGACTATATAACAAAAGGCCAGCAGACTTATCAAGACACTGAAACCTAGATTTCAGTACCACAAAACATCTTTCTATCACATTCCCAGTGACCTTATGTGCATGATTGTAATTTTGTTCAGCAGGGGAATCAGGACGGGACAATGGTGTCAGAAGCTAAGAGAAACAGCCATATCCCCATCACCTGAAAGACATATACAGTATAGACTGTAAAGTAGGTATACAGCAACACATTGCTGACATAGTGGGCATGTAGAAAATATATACATTTATACACATATCTAGTTACATACCCAACAGCCATCCATCGGGCATTTTCTGGCCTCAAATTTGTCAAAAAGGGATGACTGAGGATGAAGGAGTCATGGCAGCCACCAGGGTAACCAGCAACAACACTCATTATTTTTAGTTTTGCATCACAAACCACCTGGACATTAGTAGAGTGGTCCAGTTGACGATTAGTATAAATATACTGCCTGCCCCTAGGTGGTCTCAGCTCAACGTGTGCGCAATCTATGGCACCTAGCACATTGGGAATGCCAGCAAGGTCATAGAAAGCTACCCTGACTGCATGCCACTGAGACGCCTGGGTAGGGAAGCAGATAGAGGCATCTATGTGGGATTGCAAAGCATCCAACACCTGTGTGTACATATGAACAAATGAGGTGAGTGAGATGAGTACAACTAACAACAATGTAATGTAACTTTCCGCATAAACTGCTTTGGCATAGATGAGTATGTATGGTATACATCACCTGGTTTAAGTATTTTGAAAAGGTGGGCTGTGAGATCCCAATGACATCGCCACACACAGCATGAAAGCTGCTAGTAGCCAGAAAGTGCAACACAGCCAGGAGTTTGGGCAGGCCTGAGACAGAGCAAGAGTGTGCTGTCTCAGGGTCTAGGTCCAGTTTGAAAAGGTCATACAGATGGAAAATGTTGTTTCTATTTAGCCGGAACATCTGTATGACCTGGTCATCGGCCAATGCATTTAAGTTTAAATGCCCCCCAAAAAAACAAGGCCTGCGCAGCCTCCACGGCACCTGTACAACCTGCTGACCATGTTCAGTTTCATGCCCTTGGTTTCTTCCAGACTGATGGAGCAGTCTCAGGAATCCCACAGCACACAATACATCACAGCAACACAGCACAGCACAGCAGCCATTTCAGAGTGAGGGTTGTGAATAATGTGCTTACGCCCCTTTTAAAGGCGCCAAAATTCAGGTGTAATAAATGGTGAAGTTGAAACACATGTAAACACGGCAGCCAAAAGCAGGTCTATTTTTTCCAGCATTTTTTTACGATTCGCAATTGCCCTTCCACGGACGACATTACAAAATACGAAAGCTTGGTAAATTACTGTGTTCTATGCATAAACAGCCGTGTTTGACCAATGGTCTATTCATTAGTATTTGTGAACGCTGCCGCGAAAAACCATACGAATAGCCCCAACACTGCCGAGATTTGTGTATAGTAAATTCCTGAGATTACACTTAGAAGAAAAATACAAACTCAAATTAAATCGGGACCTTAGTAAATGTACCCCACGGTTGTGATGTTGAAACTTGTTTCATATTCTGCTCTTGGCTTTAGTTTAAACCTAGGATCAACGGCAGCACCCTTGGAATTATACAGCAGCACCTCTGGACTAATACAGCAGATAGGCAGCACCCGTGGACTTATACAGAAGATAGGCAACATCCCTGGACATATATAGCTAAGGCAGCACCCCTGAAGAACTGCACAGCAGAAAAGCAACTGTGATATGGCGGACAAAGAAAAGACATGCAATATGAAATTGTCCTTAGGCCCACCCTTTTGTTGTATAAACAGGACATGCACACTTTAATAAACCAGTCATCTCAGCGACAGCATCTGCCACACGACTGTGGCAAAAATGATTGTTTTGTTTGTGCCCCCACCAAAAATGAAGCAAATAATCTCTCCTAACACAAACTGGCTTTACATAGACAAGATGTCATCATCATCCTCTGATTCCTCACCCCTATCAGTGTTTACATCCTCATCCTTACAGAGTATTAATTCGTCCCTCCTGGAATCCACCATCACAGATCCCTGTGTACTGTACTTTCTGGAGGCAATTGCTGGTAAAGAAGACAAACAAGAAATTTTCCCGGCGCTAACCAAATACCCAGTTTTTATATAACAGAGTTGCCGCTGCCTTCATATAGTTAAGGGATACTCAACCCTTAAGAAACAAACAAGAAGGAAGAAAATTTGAAAGCGCTGACACCCTGTATATATATATGAAATATATTTTTATTATTTAAACTTCAAAGTTATTTAGTACCAAAGAATAAAATAATATTCAAAAGATATAAAATCAGCAATACAATTAAAAACACATTCTTTTCTCCATATACTAAACAATGTTCATGACCCTCTTTTCTGGTCCCTAGAGACTGTTGGCAATTATTTGTTACCTTTATTCAAAACACAATTGTATCGATTCAGTCTCTGTGGAACAGAAAAGCTCCCAACTCCCTGCAGCACAATAACTCTGCTAACTATGGGGGTCATTCCGAGTTGTTCGCTCGCAAGCTGCTTTTAGCAGCTTTGCACACGCTAAGCCGCCGCCTACTGGGAGTGAATCTTAGCTTATCAAAATTGCGAACGAAAGATTAGCAGAATTGCGAATAGACACTTCTTAGCAGTTTCTGAGTAGCTCCAGACTTACTCGGCATCTGCGATCAGTTCAGTCAGTTTTGTTCCTGGTTTGACGTCACAAACACACCCAGCGTTCGCCCAGACACTCCTCCGTTTCTCCAGCCACTCCCGCGTTTTTCCAAGAAACGGTAGCGTTTTTTCACACACACCCATAAAACGGCCAGTTTACGCCCAGAAACACCCACTACCTGTCAATCACATTACGATCACCAGAACGAAGAAAAAACCTCGTAATGCCGTGAGTAAAATTCCTAACTGCATAGCAAATTTACTTGGCGCAGTCGCACTGCGGACATTGCGCATGCGCATTAGCGACTAATCGCTCCGTTGCGAAAAAAAAATAACGAACAAACAACTCGGAATAACCCCCTATGTAGCTAATTATGCTAAGCGAAAACACATACAAGGTTTCCAATTATAACACCATATCACTCCTTCTTATATGTTTTTAAAATAACATTATAATGTCCACAATCTGAGGTTTTTTTTAACTTGATATATGGATTTTGTTTTACCATTCTGGCAACAGATTTTAATCAGTAGAATCAGCTGAAATATGTTGGAGTCTTTGACTCAAAGAAATTTAACAGCGTGCACGTTGCTAAGGTGTTTTAATTCTCCCTCAGCGTAGAAAAAGTCAGTTGCACATATAGTGTTAACACATGGCCATGTATGTAGTTTTTAGTGATGTGCACCGGAAATTTTTCGGGTTTTGTGTTTTGGTTTTGGGTTCGGTTCCGCGGCCGTGTTTTGGATTCGGACGCGTTTTGGCAAAACCTCACCGAAAATTTTTTGTCGGATTCGGGTGTGTTTTGGATTCGGGTGTTTTTTTCAAAAAACACTCAAAAACAGCTTAAATCATAGAATTTGGGGGTCATTTTGATCCCAAAGTATTATTATCCTCAATAACCATAATTTCCACTCATTTTCAGTCTATTCTGAACACCTCACACCTCACAATATTATTTTTAGTCCTAAAATTTGCACCGAGGTAGCTGTGTGACTTAGCTAAGCGACCCAAGTGGCCGACACAAACACCTGGCCCATCTAGGAGTGGCACTGCAGTGTCAGACAGGATGGCACTTGAAAAAAATACTCCCCAAACAGCACATGACGCAAAGAAAAAAAGAGGCGCACCAAGGTCGCTGTGTGACTAAGCTAAGCGACACAAGTGGCCGACACAAACACCTGGCCCATCTAGGAGTGGCACTGCAGTGTCACGCAGGATGGCCCTTCAAAAAAATACTCCCCAAACAGCACATGACGCAAAGAAAAAAAGAGAGCAATGAGGTAGCTGTGTGACTAAGCTCAGCGACCCAAGTGGCCGACACAAACACCTGGCCCATCTAGGAGTGGCACTGCAGTGTCACGCAGGATGGCCCTTCAAAAAAATACTCCCCAAACAGCACATGACGCAAATTAAAAAAGAGGCGCAATGAGGTAGCTGTGTGACTAAGATAAGCGACCCAAGTGGCCGACACAAACACCTGGCCCATCTAGGAGTGGCACTGCAGTGTCACGCAGGATGGCACTTCAAAAAAATACTCCCCAAACAGCACATGACGCAAAGAAAAAAAGAGGCGCAATGAGGTAGCTGTGTGACTAAGATAAGTGACCCAAGTGGCCGACACAAACACCTGGCCCATCTAGGAGTGGCACTGCAGTGTCAGACAGGATGGCACTTGAAAAAAATACTCCCCAAACAGCACATGACGCAAAGAAAAAAAAGAGGCGCAATGAGGTAGCTGTGTGACTAAGATAAGCGACCCAAGTGGCCGATACAAACACCTGGCCCATCTAGGAGTGGCACTGCAGTGTCACGCAGGATGGCCCTTCAAAAAAATACTCCCCAAACAGCACATGACGCAAAGAAAAAAAGAGGCGCAATGAGGTAGCTGTGTGACTAAGATAAGCGACCCAAGTGGCCGACACAAACACCTGGCCCATCTAGGAGTGGCACTGCAGTGCCACGCAGGATAGCCCTTCAAAAAAATACTCCCCAAACAGCACATGACACAAAGAAAAAAAGAGGCACAATGAGGTAGCTGTGTGACTAAGATAAGCGACCCAAGTGGCCGACACAAACACCTGGCCCATCTAGGAGTGGCACTGCAGTGTCACGCAGGATGGCCCTTCAAAAAAATACTCCCCAAACAGCACATGACGCAAAGAAAAATGAAAGAAAAAAGAGCTGCAAGATGGAAATGTCCTCCCACCCACCCTTATGTTGTATAAACAGGACATGCACACTTTAACGAACCCATCATTTCAGCGACAGGGTCTGCCACACGACTGTGACTGAAATGACTGGTTGGTTTGGGCCCCCACCAATAAAGAAGCAATCAATCTCTCCTTGCACAAACTGGCTCTACAGAGGCAAGATGTCCACCTCATCATCATCGTCCGATTCATCACCCCTTTCACTGTATACATCCCCCTCCTCACAGATTATTAATTCGTCCCCACTGGAATCCACCATCTCAGGTCCCCGTGTACTTTCTGGAGGCAATTGCTGCTGGTGAATGTCTCCACGGAGGAATTGATTATAATTCATTTTAATGAACATCATCTTCTCCACATTTTCTGGAAGTAACCTCGTACGCCGATTGCTGACAAGGTGAGCGGCGGCACTAAACACTCTTTCGGAGTACACACTGGAGGGAGGGCAACTTAGGTAGAATAAAGCCAGTTTCTGCAAGGGCCTCCAAATTGCCTCTTTTTCCTGCCAGTATACGTACGGACTGTCTGACGTGCCTACTTGGATGCGGTCACTCATATAATCCTCCACCATTCTTTCAATGGTGACAGAATCATATGCAGTGACAGTAGACGACATGTAAGTAATCGTTGCCAGGTCCTTCAGTCCGGACCAGATGTCAGCACTCGCTCCAGACTGCCCTGCATCACCGCCAGCGGGTGGGCTCGGAATTCGTAGCCTTTTCCTCGCACCCCCAGTTGCGGGAGAATGTGAAGGAGGAGCTGTTGACGGGTCGCGTTCCGCTTGACTTGACAATTTTCTCACCAGCAGGTCTTTGAACCTCTGCAGACTTGTGTCTGCCGGAAAGAGAGATACAACGTAGGTTTTAAATCTAGGATCGAGCACGGTGGCCAAAATGTAGTGCTCTGATTTCAACAGATTGACCACCCGTGAATCCTGGTTAAGCGAATGAAGGGCTCCATCCACAAGTCCCACATGCCTAGCGGAATCGCTCTGTTTTAGCTCCTCCTTCAATGCCTCCAGCTTCTTCTGCAAAAGCCTGATGAGGGGAATGACCTGACTCTGGCTGGCAGTGTCTGAACTGACTTCACATGTGGCAAGTTCAAAAGGTTGCAGAACCTTGCACAACGTTGAAATCATTCTCCACTGCGCTTGAGTCAGGTGCATTCCACCTCCTTTGCCTATATCGTGGGCAGATGTATAGGCTTGAATGGCCTTTTGCTGCTCCTCCATCCTCTGAAGCATAAAGAGGGTTGAATTCCACCTCGTTACCACCTCTTGCTTCTGATGATGGCAGGGCAGGTTCAGGTGTTTTTGGTGGTGCTCCAGTCTTCTGTACGCAGTGCCTGTACGCCGAAAGTGGCCCGCAATTCTTCTGGCCACCGACAGCATCTCTTGCACGCCCCTGTCGTTTTTTAAATAATTCTGCACCACCAAATTCAAGGTATGTGCAAAACATGGGACGTGCTGGAATTTGCCCAGATGTAATGCACGCACAATATTGCTGGCGTTGTCCGATGCCACAAATCCCCAGGAGAGTCCAATTGGGGTAAGCCATTCTGCGATGATCTTCCTCAGTTGCCGTAAGAGGTTGTCAGCTGTGTGCCTCTTCTGGAAAGCGGTGATACAAAGCGTAGCCTGCCTAGGAACAAGTTGGCGTTTGCGAGATGCTGCTACTGGTGCCGCCGCTGCTGTTCTTGCAGCGGGAGGCAATACATCTACCCAGTGGGCTGTCACAGTCATGTAATCCTGAGTCTGCCCTGCTCCACTTGTCCACATGTCCGTGGTTAAGTGGACATTGGGTACAACTGCATTTTTTAGGACACTGGTGACTCTTTTTCTGAGGTCTGTGTACATTCTCGGTATCGCCTGCCTAGAGAAATGGAACCTAGATGGTATTTGGTACCGGGGACACAGTACCTCAATCAAGTCTATAGTTGCCTCTGAAGTAACAATGGATACTGGAACCACGTTTCTCACCGCCCAGGCTGCCAAGGCCTCAGTTATCCGCTTTGCAGCAGGATGACTGCTGTGATATTTCATCTTCCTTGCAAAGGACTGTTGGACAGTCAATTGCTTACTGGAAGTAGTACAAGTGGTCTTCTGACTTCCCCTCTGGGATGACGATCGACTCCCAGCAGCAACAACAGCAGCGCCAGCAGCAGTAGGCGTTACACTCAAGGATGCATCGGAGGAATCCCAGGCAGGAGAGGACTCGTCAGACTTGCATGTGACATGGCCTGCAGGACTATTGGCTTTCCTGTCTAAGGAGGAAATTGACACTGAGGGAGCTGGTGGTGTGGTTTGCAGGAGCTTGGTTACAGATTTAGTGGTCAGTGGACTGCTTCCGCTATCACCCAAAATTTTTGAACTTGTCACTGACTTATGATGAATGCGCTGCAGGTGACGTATAAGGGAGGATGTTCCGAGGTGGTTAACGTCCTTACCCCTACTTATTACAGCTTGACAAAGGCAACACACGGCTTGACACCTGTTGTCCGCATTTGTTATGAAATAATTCCACACCGAAGAGCTGATTTTTTTTTGTATTTTGACCAGGCATGTCAATGGCCATATTCCTCCCACGGACAACAGGTGTCTCCCCGGGTGCCTGACTTAAACAAACCACCTCACCATCAGAATCCTCCTTGTCAATTTCCTCCCCAGCGCCAGCAACACCCATATCCTCATCCTGGTGTACTTCACCACTGACATCTTCAATTTGACTATCAGGAACTGGACTGCGGGTGCTCCTTCCAGCACTTGCAGGGGGCGTGCAAATGGTGGAAGGCGCAAGCTCTTCCCGTCCAGTGTTGGGAAGGTCAGGCATCGCAACCGACACAATTGGACTCTCCTTGGGGATTTGTGATTTCGAAGAACGCACAGTTCTTTGCTGTGCTTTTGCCAGCTTAAGTCTTTTCTTTTTTCTAGCGAGAGGATGAGTGCTTCCATCCTCATGTGAAGCTGAACCACTAGCCATGAACATAGGCCAGGGCCTCAGCCGTTCCTTGCCACTCCGTGTCGTAAATGGCATATTGGCAAGTTTACGCTTCTCCTCAGATGCTTTTAATTTTGATTTTTGGGTCATTTTACTGATCTTTTGTGTTTTGGATTTTACATGCTCTGTACTATGACATTGGGCATCGGCCTTGGCAGACGACGTTGATGGCATTTCATCGTCTCAGCCATGACTAGTGGCAGCAGCTTCAGCACGAGGTGGAAGTGGATCTTGATCTTTCCCTATTTTTTTAACCTCCACATTTTTGTTCTCCATATTTAATGCGCACAACTAAAAGCCACCACAGGTATACAATGTAGATGGATGGATAGTATAGTATTATATTACTTATGGACGACGAGTGCACTGACGACACAGAGGTAGGTACAGCCGTGGCCTACCGTACTGCTATATATATATATATATAATATACTGTATAATAATAACGGACCTGGTGGACACTGTCAGCAGACTGTTAAACTAGTATGAAGAAAAAAAAACCCACCACAGGTATACAATGTAGATGGATGGATAGTATAGTATTATATTACTTATGGACGACGAGTGCACTGACGACACAGAGGTAGGTACAGCCGTGGCCTACCGTACTGCTATATATATATATATATATATATATATATAATATACTGTATAATAATAACGGACCTGGTGGACACTGTCAGCAGACTGCTAAACTAGTATGAAGAAAAAAAAACCCACCACAGGTATACAATGTAGATGGATGGATAGTATTATATTACTTATGGACGACGAGTGCACTGACGACACAGAGGTAGGTACAGCCGTGGCCTACCGTACCGCTATATATATATATATATATATAATATACTGTATAATAATAACGGACCTGGTGGACACTCTCAGCAGACTGCTAAACTAGTATGAAGAAAAAAAAACACCACAGGTATACAATGTAGATGGATGGATAGTATAGTATTATATTACTTATGGACGACGAGTGCACTGACGACACAGAGGTAGGTACAGCCGTGGCCTACCGTACTGCTATATATATATATAATATACTGTATAATAATAACGGACCTGGTGGACACTGTCAGCAGACTGCTAAACTAGTATGAAGAAAAAAAAAACCACCATAGGTATACAATGTAGATGGATGGATAGTATAGTATTATATTACTTATGGACGACGAGTGCACTGACGACACAGAGGTAGGTACAGCCGTGGCCTACCGTACTGCTATATATATATATATAATATACTGTATAATAATAACGGACCTGGTGGACACTGTCAGCAGACTGCTAAACTAGTAGTATGAAGAAGAAAAAAGCCACCACAGGAGTGTTTTTCAGGCAGACAAACGTATACTGGACTGGTGGTCACTGTCAGCAAAACTGTGCACTGTACTCCTGCTATAACTGCTCCCCAGTCCCCACAATTAGGCAGTGTGAGCAGTGCACTCAGCACAGATATATCATGCAGCAGTGCAGCACACTGAGTGAGCACAGATAGTGTGGAGCGTTTTTTTCAGGCAGAGAAACAACGGATTAAACTCACTGGTGGTATTATAATCAAAACCCTGCACTGTACTCCCTAACAGCTGCTCCCCGTCCCCAATCCTTCCCACAATTATAACTAAGTCACTCAGTCTTTTCTACTATAACGGAGAGGACGCCAGCCACGTCCTCTCCCTATCAATCTCAATGCACGTGTGAAAATGGCGGCGACGCGCGGCTGCTTATATAGAATCCGAATCTCGCGAGAATCCGACAGCGGGATGATGACGTTCGGGCGTTCTCGGTTTACCCGAGCCACACGGGAGAATCCGAGCACGGCTCGGACCCGTGTAAAAAGGCTGAAGTTCGGGTGGGTCGGTTTCCGAGAAACCGAACCCGCTCATCACTAGTAGTTTTTATGCAGTTTTTATGCATCAACTTTACCCTTCTTAATGTCCGTGGAGAATTTGCGCTGGTCAATAGAACTCCCGGCTCTGGTAGCAAAATTCCGTTTAGTTGAGCAAAATCTGGAGGTCCAAATCCAGTTCCACGTTTGTTGTATAAACAGGACATGCACACTTTAATAAACCAGTCATTTCAGCAACAGCGTCTGCCACACGACTGTGGCAAAAATGATTGGTTTGTTTGTGCCCCCACCAAAAATGAAGCAATTAATCTCTCCTTACACAAACTGGCTTTACATAGACAAGATGTCATCATCATCCTCTGATTCCTCACCCCTATCAGTGTTTACATCCTCATCCTTACAGAGTATTCATTTGTCCCTCCTGGAATCCACCATCACAGATCCCTGTGTACTGTACTTTCTGGAGGCAATTGCTGGTAAAGGTCTTTCTGGGGGAATTTATCATTCATTTTGATGAACATCATCTTCTCCGCATTTTGTAGAAGTAACCTCCTACGCTGATCTCTGACAAGGTTACCGGCTGCACTAAACACTCTTTCAGAGTACACACTGGAGCAGACTTGCCTACCCTCCCGCATTCAGCGTGAGGCTCCCGTTTTTCCCTTGAGCCTCCCGCTGCCCCGCAAACCTTGCTATGACTCACGTTTTTTACGGGTCCCTGTGACAAACTGGACTGCGCATGCGCGAGTTCGCAAATGCAGGGGACCGGGGCCTGCACGAGATACATCACTGCCATCATTGTGGGCAGCTGAGGCTCTCAGTGCAGAGCCAGTCTGAGCTCTTCACTGCAGCCAGCATCAGTACGAGACAGGAGCTGCAGAGACTGGATCGGGGTGTGTGTACTAAAGGGAGGGCGGGGTTAGCAATGCAGGGAGGCTATGTGTTAGAAAGGCTGGGCGCTCTCCTCTCCCTGCTCAGCAACTATCAGCTGTAAAGACCTTCAGTGCCAATCCCCCCTCAGAGACAGTTTCTTTTTATTGGCACAGCAGCGGAAGCTATCCCATAGCCGAGGCACTGCCCCTCATGCAGGCACCTGCAGCCTGTGATCCCCACCCTCTCCTCTGACAGGAAAAAAATTTTTTCCTGATAAAGCAGCAGCACATTCCAGAAGTTGAGGCCCCGCCCCTCTCACAGGCTCCACCCCCCATGACCCGTGATTACCCCCCCAGCAGCAATCCCATAGCCGAGGCACTGCCCCTCATGCAGCCACCCGTAGCTTGCGATCCCCACCCTCTCCTCAGAGACAGGAAACTGTGTTTTTTTTCCTGATACAGCAGCATAATCCAGAAGTCGAGGCCCCACCTCTCTCACAGGCTCCTCCCACGACCCGCGATTACCCCTTCCATCATTAACTATGAGGATCCAGCACAGACTCAGAGTTCCTGCAGGTAAGGGTTCTGTGCAGTCACCGTTTTCAATACTTAGTCAAGTCTAGTAAAAATCATATTGGCAGTATATGGGCTCAGTATTTTTACATTAAAATTACATTAGTTAGGTTTGAAATTTACCCAGCTCCCCTGCAAGTGCAGTAAGGCATGGAGGCGCCTTGCTGGAGAGGCAGCATCCTCTCTCAGGATGAGGTCAGGATGCGAACAGTCGTAATCACGGCACACAGGCAGAAGATGGGTGCTAGAATGCTGACATCGGATGAAATGTTTGCACCAGAAGGCCGACACCTGCATTCCAAACGTAAGTGCAAGAGTACTGTTAGTGTTAAGCTGCTGGGTGGTGGAGGTTAGGTTTAGGCACCCACAGGGAGAGTTAGGGCTAGGCTGCGGAGGGGGGGGGGGGGGGGGGGTAGGTTTAGGCACCCCAAGGGAGGGTTAGGGTTAGGCTGTGCTCCAGGGAAGGTTAGGGTTAGGCTGCAGGGAGGGCAGGCGGGTTGGGTTTTGGCACTCCTGGGTAGGGTTAGGCCTCGGGGGAGAGGGTTAGGTTTAGGCTGTGGGGAGGGAGGTTAGGTTTAGACACATCCAGGGAGGGTTAGGGTCAGACTGCGGTGGAGGGGCAGGGTTAGGGTTAAGTTTCATGAAGGGAGGGTTAGAGGGGTATTGGGGGAGTGTATATAGAATTACCTAGACCCTGTTGGGATTCTCCCCATCGGGTTGCCTTGGTCGGTCTTCTGACCGCCGGCATCCCAACCACCAGCAAAGCATATCACCCCCCCCCCCCACTCTGTTGCTATTCACTGCTTTGCCTGTCAATCTATATGACAGGCAGCAGCATCAAGGTGCTTTAGCATCGATCCACCACTGCTGCTGTAGATAGGATTTTTTTTTCTTGCTACAGCAGCCAAGGCACATATACTAGCCAAGGCACATATACTAGCCAAGGCACATATACTAGCCAAGGCACATATACTACTGCTGTTCTCTACTGGTGTAATCTGAGCACACACACTACTGTTATCTCTGGAGTAACTCAGGTGTGTATACTACTGCTCTCTCCAGGTGTATCTTAGGCGCATATACTACTGCTCTCTCCAGGTGTATCTTAGGCTCATATACTACTGCTCTCTCCAGGTGTATCTCAGGCGCATATACTACTGCTCTCTCCAGGTGTATCTCAGGCGCATATACTACTGCTCTGTCCAGGTGTATCTCAGGCTCATATACTACTGCTCTGTCCAGGTTTAACCCAGGCGCATATACTACTGTTCTGTCCAGGTGTATCTCAGGCTCATATACTACTGCTCTGTCCAGGTGTATCTCAGGCGTATATACTACTGCTATCTCCAGGTGTATCTCAGGCGCATATACTACTGCTCTGTCCAGGTGTATCTCAGGCTCATATACTACTGCTCTGTCCAGGTGTATCTCAGGCGTATATACTACTGTTCTGTCCAGGTGTATCTCAGGCGTATATACTACTGCTATCTCCAGGTGTATCTCAGGCGCATATACTACTGCTCTGTCCAGGTGTATCTCAGGCTCATATACTACTGCTCTGTCCAGGTGTATCTCAGGCTCATATACTACTGCTCTGTCCAGGTTTAACCCAGTATCCCTTTATTCTGGAATTTTGGCAGCAGGACCAAAGACAATATATTAGAAGGATAGTGCAGTCAATTTTCTAACTTTCTGCTATATATATATATATATATATATATATATATACATACATGCATACACACACACAGTGTACATAGATTTTCTATTTGTTTGTCTCTTCTGTACACAGTACATTAATATATAGTGCACCTATATTATTATTACTTTTTTTCTTTATTCTCCTTTTAGTACTATAGCTTTCACCTGTACCTGCAGGACACACCCCTGAGTGGCAATAAACACACCCATAAGGGGAGCTAGACACACCCTTTGGGCGGAGCATGACAAGCCTCTGCAATTGCGTGCCATTCTGCTACCACCTGGAATCTCCCTGAAACTAGTTTTCAAAAGTAGGCAAGTATGCACTGGAGTGGGGGCAACTTAGGTAAAATAAAGCCAGTTTGTGCAAGGGACTCCAAATTGCCCCTTTTTCCTGCCAGTATACATACGGACTGTCTGACATGCCTACTTGGATGCTGTCACCGATATAATTCTCCACCATTCTTTCAATGGCGACAGCATCATATGCAGTGACAGTAGACATGTCAGTAATTGTTGACAGCTCCTTCAGTTCAGACCAGATGTCAAAACTTGCTCCTGACTGCCCAGCATCACTGCCAGCGGGTTGGCTATGAAATGTTATCCTTTTCCTCGCAGCCCCAGTTGCAGGAGAAAATAAAGGAGAAGCTGTTGACTTGTCACGTCCCGCTTGAACTGACAGTTTTCTCACTAGCAGGTCTTTGCACCTCTGCAGACTTGTGTCCGCCGGAAAGGGAGATATAACTTAAGCTTTAAACCCAGGATCGAGCATGGTGGCCAAAATTTAGTGATCTGATTTCAACAGATTGACCACCCTTGAATCCTGGCAAAGGGAATGAAGGGCTCCATCAACAAGTCCCTCATACTTAGGTGAATTGCTCTGTTTTATCTCCTCCTTCAATTTCTCCAGCAGCTTCTGCAAAGGCCTGATGAGGGGAATGGCCTGACTCAAGCTGGCAGTGTCTAAACTGACTTCATATGTGGCAAGTTCGAAGGGTTGGAGAACCTTGCACAAGATTGAAATCATTCTCCACTTTGCTTGCATCAGGTGTACTCCCCCTCCTGTGCCTATATCGTAGGTGGATGTATAGGCTTTAATGGCCTTTTGCTGCTCCTCCATCCTCTGAAGCATATAGAGGGTTGAATTCCACCTCGTTACTACCTCTTGCTTCAGGTGATGGTAGGGCAGGTTCAGGAGTGTTTGTTGGTGCTCCAGTCTTCGGCATGCAGTGGCTGACTGTCGAAAGTGGCCGGCAATTTTTTGGGACACTTACAGCATCTCCTGCATGCCCCTGCCATTTTAAAAAATTCTGCACCACCAAATTAATTGTGTGAGCAAAACATGGGACGTGCTGGAATTTGCCCAGATGTAATGCTCGCACAATATTGGTGGCTGGGGATATCACATATCCCCAGGTGAGTCTAAGTGGGGTAAGCCATTGTGCGATGATGTTCCTCAGTTTCCGTAAGAGGTTCTCAGTGGTGTGCCTCTTATGGAAACAGGTGATACACAGCGTAGCCTGCCAAGGAATGAGTTGGTGTTTGTGAGATGATGCTGCTGCTGCTGTTGTTGCTGCGGAAGGCAATACATCTATCCAGTGGGCTGTCACAGTCATGTAGTCCTGTAGTTCTTAATTTGCCTTCCTCCACTTGTCCATATGTTTATGGTTAAGTGCACAGTGGGTACAATCGCATTATTGAGGACACTGAGGACACTTTTCTTAATGTCCCTGTTCAGTCAGGGAATCGTTTGCCTAGTGAAGTGGAATCTAGACGGGATTTGGTACCGGGGGGACACAGTACGTCCATCAACTGTCGAAATCAGGGCCGGTTCAGGGGCTTTTTGCACCCCGGGTGGCAATAGGGGGCATGGCTTCATACAGGGGGCGTGGTCAGTTACGCCCCTTGTACTGTTGTAGCGCCGCTGAAAGGATGTGCGGTGCATGATGACGTCATCGTGCACCGCACAGCTAAGGTCCTCTCTACGAAGGAAAACTAGACGTTAAGTGTCTAGTTCCCTTCGTGGAGAGGACCTTTGCTGTGCGGTGCGCGATGATGTCAATGCGCACCGCACATCATTACAGTAAAGGTCCTCTCCACGAAGGGAAACTAGATACGTAGCATCTATTTTCCCTTCACAGCGGGCAGCCGACGAAGGGAAACTTCACAGCGGGCAGCGGGGGGCACAGCAGCAGCAGATCTTGCCATGGTGCGGCGCCCTCCGGATGGTGCCAGCGCCCTCCGGAAGGCGGCGCCCTGGGCAAAAGTCCTGCTTGCCCGTGGCAAGATCCGCTAATGGTCTAAATCCCACTGCACTAATGGTGGATACCGGATGCACATCTAACACCAGCATAGTTGTTATGGCCAGGGCCGGCAACAGAAATCTTGGGGCCCCATACAATGATATCTCTGGGGGCCCCCTACACCCTCAACTCCCCCCCTCGATATGTACTACATATATAAATATATTTTTTTGTTGGAAATTAATTAACTTTTAATTAATTTGTGGGTGGCCTGAAGTGCATTCAGCCAGACCCGGACCTAACCAATTTGATGCCCTAGGCAAGATTTTGTCTGGTGCCCGCTAGCGCCGCCACTCGTTTCACCTCTGACACAGCACCCCTCTCCAAGCACAGCACCCATCACCCAGCACACTTTATCCTACACACAGCTCCCCCCAGCACACTTTATCCTACACACAGCTCGCCCCCAGCACACTTTATCCTACACACAGCTCCCCCCAGCACACTTTATCCTACACACAGCTCTCCCCCCAGCACACTTTATCCTACACACAGCTCTCCCCCAGCACACTTTATCCTACACACAGCTCTCCCCCTAGCACACTTTATCCTACACACAGCTCTCCCCCCCAGCACACTTTATCCTACACACAGCTCTCCCCCCCAGCACACTTTATCCTACACACAGCTCTCCCCCAAGCACACTTTATCCTACACACAGCTCTCCCCCCAGCACACTTTATCCTACACACATCTCTCACCCCCCCAGCACACTTTATCCTACACACATCTCTCCCCCCAGCACACTTTATCCTACACACATCTCTCACCCCCCCAGCACACTTTATCCTACACACATCTCTCCCCCTAGCACACTTTATCCTACACAAAGCTCTCTCCCCAGCACACTTTATCCTACACACATCTCTCACCCCCCCAGCACACTTTATCCTACACACATCTCTCCCCCCAGCACACTTTATCCTACACACACCTCTCCCCCTAGCACACTTTATCCTACACACAGCTCACCCCCCCAGCACACTTTATCCTACACACAGCTCTCCCCCTAGCACACTTTATCCTACACACAGCTCTCCCCCCCAGCACACTTTATCCTACACACAGCTCTCCCACCAGCACACTTTATCCTACACACAGAGCACACTTTATCTTACACACAGCTCTTCCTCCTCCTCCCCCCCACAGCACACTTTATCCTACACACAGCTCTCCCCCTAGCACACTTTATCCTACACACAGCTCTCACCCCAGGACATTTTATCGCTGGCACAGTGCACATCTTCCCTCGCCCTGCCCCCACCACCACCACATGCAGCTCTTAACTACCTTTTTCTTTTGTTCCCCCATTGATAGTCACTGTCGTCGTGGGTGTCCTCAGGGCTCTCTTTATGTGGCAGGAGAGACGGACGTGAGGTGATGGCATCACGTCGTCTAATTCCCGCCGCCGCGGGCAGCACCAGCAGCAGGGGGACTTGCGGAGGCGGGCCAAAGGAGTTTGTGCAGCGCTGCTCGCCCGCCCCTTTTTTAATGTGGGAGACAGCAGGCGGGGACAACAGCGCTGTGCAGAGTATAGTGGACGGGCAAAGTGGGCTGGAGGTGCGGAGGGGGAGAAAGCATAAGGAGAGGTGCTGAACCAGCTGGAACATCTCCTGTCCTGTTACGTCCCGCAGCCAGCCACAGCATACTGTAATGAGTCAATTTGACTTATTATCAGTACTGCTGACATTGCCGCTTCATCACACCGCACCTCCGCCACGTATCACCACTGGATCCAGCAGGGTCTGGCAGCTGTGTTGCTGCCCTGCCCGCTGTGTGGATCACACAGCATTCTTACGTGCTGCCTAAACATTTTGTGTGCCCCTGATGCTCGGGGCCCCCCTGATCCTCGGGGCCCCGTACGGGTGTCCCCTTTGACCCCCCCTGTCGCCGGGCCTGGTTATGGCCTCAGTAATCCGCTTTGCAACAGGGTGACTGCTGTAATATTTCATCTTCCTTGCAAAGGACTGTTGGACAGTCAATTGCTTAGTTAAAGTAGTACATGTGGTCTTCCGACTTTCTCTCTGGGATGACGATCAACTCCCAGCAACAACATTAATGGCATCGGTAGGCATAGCACTCAAGGATCCTCCGGAGGAATCCTTGATAAGAGAGGACTCATCAGTCATACCAGTTGTCACGATCCGGGTATCTGGACGCCATTTCTTACCCATCAGATGCCTCCTAAGGCTGGCTCAGCGCTCCAGGACCGGATCCCATCTGTTATCCTGATGTGTACATTCCTGTATCCTCTCCTGTCACTCTGGGACGCTGTCACAGTAAACGCCATATTACACCTGGCATGGCGTCTCCCGCGGCCTCCGCCGCCGTCCCTGAACTTCTGCATGCAGAGTGTCTGAGTGGCGATTACGTCAGCCGCGGCCTCTGCTGTGTCCGCGTGGTTGGATGTGCATCTGTCAGCCTGGCGCCTCCTGTCTCCGGTGGCCGGCGCCGCCATTACTGTTTTCATTACCACATGGATTACAAACCAAACTTCCCTCCAAGTGTCTGCATGGGCGCAGCCATCTTGGATTCTGTCAGCTGATCATTTCCACCAATCTGTTCTCAGTATTGATAATCTGCATAATTGCCTAGCCAATCCCTTCCTTGCTGCAGGTATAAATACACTGTGCCTGAGCAAGGAAGGCGTCAGTGCTTTGGTTGTCAAACCTAGTTCCTGTTTGTCTCTCTCCTGTGATTGTCTTCCAGGTTCCAGCTCCTGTCTCAAGACTTCCACCATAGAGACCCGCACCAGCATTCCACCTGCGGTGTAGCCTGACTCTCCAATCCATTGTGGATTCATCTGTTTCCAGCTACAACATTACCTGCTTCCAGCTCAGCTTCCAGCAGAGTACAGCTTCCCTTAAAGGGCCGGTGTCCTTTCTACACTTTACCACTCTCCACCGGTATTATTATTTCTCCGCTCTCAAGTTCTACATTTCAGTTCATATTTCATCGCTCCCAAGTTCATTTATTATTTAACTGGTTCCAGCCAGTATCCACTCCGTGCTAACAACAGTCTGGTTCCAGCCAGTATCCACAGCAGCTGTTTTATCTTCAGCAACCCAGCTTTTCCTGGAACACCAGCTGGCACAATCCTGGGTTATCTCCATTGCTACAGTCGGGCCTGGTAAGGACTTTCCATCTAGAAGATCATAAGAACTATCTCACACTACCAGTGCCCTGTGGCTCCTGCCATCCTGTAGTACCCAGGAACTGTATTTATTCTTTGCTGACTTTTACGTTTTCTTTTACTGCTGCTGTGTTGCGGAGTTGTCATAATAAACATCATTGACTTTTATCCAAGTTGTCGTGGTCACGCCTTCGGGCAGTTATTATTCATGTTACTTACATGTCCAGGGGTCTGATACAACCTCCCAGGTTCCGGTACATCTCAGCCCCTACAACTGAGGCTGCCTCCCGTCAGCTCAGGCCCTCAGTTGTGACAGTAAGCACTGACCTAATGAATCCAGCCGGAGACCAGGATCAAGCGGCCAGGCCGATGCAAGAACTGGCAGCCCGACTAGAACATCAGGAGGCTGCACAGGGCCACATCATCCGCTGTCTCCAGGATCTCTCTACTCGGCTGGATGGGATTCAGACAACTCTCCGTGGATCAGGCGCGTCTGGTGCGTCAACCACAGTGACTCCAGCTATAACCCCACCCACCTTACCCATTTCTGCTCCACGTCTTCATCTTCCAACGCCAGCAAAATTTGACGGATCTCCAAGATTCTGCAGGGGATTTCTCAACCAGTGTGAGATTCAGTTTGAGCTACAACCTGGCAATTTTCCCAGTGACCGTACAAAAATTGCCTACATTATTTCTCTTCTCAGTGGCTCAGCCCTTGATTGGGCATCACCGTTATGGGAGAGGTCCGACACCCTGCTATCTTCCTACACTGCCTTCGTGTCAACATTCAGGCGCATCTTCGACGAGCCAGGCCGGGTAACCTCAGCTTCATCCGAGATTCTCCGTTTACGCCAGGGGTCACGTACTGTAGGACAATATCTGATACAGTTCCAGATCCTGGCATCCGAACTGGCATGGAACGACGAGGCCCTGTATGCTGCATTCTGGCATGGCTTATCTGAGCGTATTAAAGATGAGTTAGCTACCAGAGACTTACCTTCTAAGTTAGATGAGCTAATCTCACTCTGCACGAAAGTTGATTTACGTTTCAGAGAGAGAGCAACTGAGCGTGGAAGATCATCTGCTCCAAAATCTTCTGCTCCTCCTTCTCGTCAACTGTCACCATCTAAAGATGAGCCCATGCAACTTGGCCGTTCCCGTTTAACTCCTGCTGAGCGCCGAAGACGTCTCTCTGAGTCTCTTTGCCTTTACTGTGCAGCTCCGTCTCACACCATCAATGCCTGTCCCGAACGTCCGGGAAAACGCCAAACCCTAGCTCGCCCAGGAGAGGGCCGGCTAGGAATAATGATCTCCTCTCCATCTCCTCATGATTGTAATCTCCCAGTGTCGCTCCAAATTGCTCAACGTTATCGGAACGTCATTGCCCTCCTTGATTCCGGAGCAGCTGGGAACTTTATTACCGAAGCCTATGTTAAACGGTGGTCCCTACCCACCGAGAGACTTCCTTCGTCCATCTCCTTAACTGCCGTGGATGGCAGTAAAATTTTTGATACAGTTATTGCTCTAAGGACTCTACCAGTTCGTCTGAGAGTGGGAGTTCTTCATTCCGAACTTATTTCACTTTTAGTGATTCCAAGAGCCACACATCCTGTGGTCCTGGGCCTTCCATGGCTCCGTCTTCACAATCCTACAATTGATTGGACGACTACGCAAATCCTGGCATGGGGTTCCTCCTGTGCTGAGACATGTTTGTTTAAAGTATTGCCTGTCTGTTCTTCCTCCCCCAGGTCGTCTGATGTTCCACCTCCTCCATATCAAGATTTCACGGATGTGTTCAGTAAAGCTTCTGCTGATATCCTTCCTCCTCATAGAGAATGGGACTGTCCGATTGATCTCGTTCCAGGGAAGGTTCCACCTCGAGGCCGAACTTATCCGTTGTCTCTGCCTGAGACGCATTCTATGGAGGAATATATTAAAGAGAACCTAGCAAAGGGGTTCATTCGACCTTCTTCTTCTCCAGCCGGCGCAGGCTTCTTTTTTGTAAAAAAGAAAGATGGTGGTCTGCGGCCGTGCATCGACTACAGAGGTTTGAACGACATTACCATCAAGAACCGTTATCCTTTACCCCTGATTACTGAGCTCTTTGACAGAGTTAGCGGAGCTACCATCTTTACAAAGCTGGACTTGCGAGGTGCATACAATCTCATCCGGATCCGTGAGGGTGACGAGTGGAAGACCGCCTTTAACACCCGTGACGGACATTATGAGTACCTCGTCATGCCCTTCGGATTGAGCAATGCTCCAGCTGTCTTCCAGCATTTTGTCAATGAGATCTTCAGAGACATTCTATACCGTCATGTCGTGGTCTATCTAGACGATATCCGCATTTTTGCCAACGATTTAGAGGAACATCGTTTTTGGGTTAAAGAGGTTCTGTCCCGTCTCCGTGTCAATCATCTCTATTGCAAATTAGAAAAATGCGTCTTTGAAGTCAAGTCCATTCCGTTTCTAGGGTACATTGTGTCCGGTTCCGGACTAGAGATGGATCCTGAGAAACTACAAGCAATCCAAAATTGGCCGGTACCCTTAACCCTCAAAGGGGTCCAGAGGTTCTTAGGGTTCGCCAACTATTACCGAAAGTTTATACGAGACTTTTCCACCATTGTGGCGCCTATTACTGCTTTCACTAAGAAGGGTGCTAACCCGTCCAAGTGGTCTGAAGAAGCCATGCAAGCATTTCATCTTTTAAAACAAAGGTTCATCTCTGCGCCTGTTCTGAAACAGCCTGACATCGACTCTCCTTTCATCTTAGAGGTGGATGCCTCCTCCGTTGGAGTAGGAGCGGTGTTATCTCAGAGGGCTAAAGATGGCCATTTACACCCTTGCAGTTTCTTCTCCCGGAAGTTCTCCCCAGCTGAGCGCAACTATGCCATTGGCGACCAGGAGTTGCTAGCCATCAAGCTCGCTCTAGAAGAGTGGAGGTATCTGTTGGAGGGAGCTTCTCATTCAATCACCATACTTACAGACCACAAGAACCTTTTATACCTGAAGGGCGCACAATGTCTCAACCCTCGTCAGGCCAGATGGGCACTTTTCTTTTCCAGGTTCGACTTTAAACTCCAGTTCTGTCCGGGCTCTCAGAATCGCAAGGCCGATGCCCTTTCCCGCTCATGGGAGCAAGAAAATGAGTCAGAGTCTTCAGACAAGCATCCTATTATAAATCCGTTGGCATTCTCCACGGTAGGGATGGACTCTACGCCCCCATCAGGGAAAAGTTTTGTGAAGCCGATGCTAAGGAAGAAGCTCATGCATTGGGCCCATGCTTCCCGTTTTGCCGGACATACAGGTATCCAAAAAACCCTGGAGTTTATCTCTAGGTCCTATTGGTGGCCAACTCTGAAAAAGGACGTCTTGGAGTTTATTGCATCTTGCCCAAAGTGTGCCCAACATAAAGTATCCCGCCAGTCGCCTGCGGGGCAACTGGTTCCACTATCCGTTCCCCGTCGACCATGGACCCACTTGTCGATGGATTTCATTACAGACTTACCCATGTGCAACAAGTTCAATACCATCTGGGTGGTAGTTGACCGGTTCACCAAGATGGCACACTTCATTCCTCTCACCGGTCTTCCGTCAGCTTCCAAGTTGGCTCAAGTATTCATACAAGAGATCTTCCGACTCCACGGTCTTCCTGAAGAAATTATCTCAGAGCGAGGAGTTCAATTCACAGCCAAATTCTGGCGAAGTTTATGTCAAGTCCTCCAAGTCAAGCTAAAGTTTTCCACGGCTTACCATCCTCAGACCAATGGTCAAACCGAGAGGGTGAATCAGGACTTGGAGGCCTTCCTCCGCATCTATGTGTCCTCCTCTCAAGATGACTGGGTTCAATGACTTCCCTGGGCCGAGTTCTGTCATAACAACCAGTATCATTCTTCATCTGCTTCAACACCATTCTTCACTAACTTTGGATTCCACCCTAAAGTCCCTGAGTTCCAACCGCTTCCAGCAACTCCTGTTCCCGCAGTGGATATCACCTTGCATCAGTTTGCCAATATCTGGAAGAGCGTACGATCAGCTCTGCTCAAGGCATCGTTCAGGTACAAGAAGTTTGCGGATAAGAAGCGTCGAGCAGTTCCTGCTCTCAAGGTGGGTGATCGGGTATGGTTATCCACGAAGAATTTGAGGTTAAGAGTTCCCAGTATGAAGTTTGCACCTCGCTATATCGGTCCTTTCAAGATTGAACAAGTCATCAATCCTGTTGCTTACAGACTCCAGTTGCCTCCCTTCTTAAAAATACCCAGGACATTCCATGTTTCCCTGTTGAAACCGCTGATCTTGAATCGGTTTCATTCCTCACTTCCTCCAACTCCGAAAGTCCAAACTCAACGAGGCGTTGAGTATGAAGTGGCCAAGATCCTGGACTCACGTCACCGTTACGGTCAACTACAATATCTTATTGACTGGAAGGGTTATGGTCCTGAGGAACGTTCATGGACCAATGCTTCTGATGTCCATGCTCCTGCCTTGGTCCGGAGATTCCATTCCAAGTTTCCTCAAAAGCCAAAGAAGTGTCCTGGGGCCACTCCTAAAGGGGGGGGGTGCTGTCACGATCTGGGTATCTGGACGCCATTTCTTACCCATCAGATGCCTCCTAAGGCTGGCTCAGCGCTCCAGGACCGGATCCCATCTGTTATCCTGATGTGTACATTCCTGTATCCTCTCCTGTCACTCTGGGACGCTGTCACAGTAAACGCCATATTACACCTGGCATGGCGTCTCCCGCGGCCTCCGCCGCCGTCCCTGAACTTCTGCATGCAGAGTGTCTGAGTGGCGATTACGTCAGCCGCGGCCTCCGCTGTGTCCGCGTGGTTGGATGTGCATCTGTCAGCCTGGCGCCTCCTGTCTCCGGTGGCCGGCGCCGCCATTACTGTTTTCATTACCACATGGATTACAAACCAAACTTCCCTCCAAGTGTCTGCATGGGCGCAGCCATCTTGGATTCTGTCAGCTGATCATTTCCACCAATCTGTTCTCAGTATTGATAATCTGCATAATTGCCTAGCCAATCCCTTCCTTGCTGCAGGTATAAATACACTGTGCCTGAGCAAGGAAGGCGTCAGTGCTTTGGTTGTCAAACCTAGTTCCTGTTTGTCTCTCTCCTGTGATTGTCTTCCAGGTTCCAGCTCCTGTCTCAAGACTTCCACCATAGAGACCCGCACCAGCATTCCACCTGCGGTGTAGCCTGACTCTCCAATCCATTGTGGATTCATCTGTTTCCAGCTACAACATTACCTGCTTCCAGCTCAGCTTCCAGCAGAGTACAGCTTCCCTTAAAGGGCCGGTGTCCTTTCTACACTTTACCACTCTCCACCGGTATTATTATTTCTCCGCTCTCAAGTTCTACATTTCAGTTCATATTTCATCGCTCCCAAGTTCATTTATTATTTAACTGGTTCCAGCCAGTATCCACTCCGTGCTAACAACAGTCTGGTTCCAGCCAGTATCCACAGCAGCTGTTTTATCTTCAGCAACCCAGCTTTTCCTGGAACACCAGCTGGCACAATCCTGGGTTATCTCCATTGCTACAGTCGGGCCTGGTAAGGACTTTCCATCTAGAAGATCATAAGAACTATCTCACACTACCAGTGCCCTGTGGCTCCTGCCATCCTGTAGTACCCAGGAACTGTATTTATTCTTTGCTGACTTTTACGTTTTCTTTTACTGCTGCTGTGTTGCGGAGTTGTCATAATAAACATCATTGACTTTTATCCAAGTTGTCGTGGTCACGCCTTCGGGCAGTTATTATTCATGTTACTTACATGTCCAGGGGTCTGATACAACCTCCCAGGTTCCGGTACATCTCAGCCCCTACAACTGAGGCTGCCTCCCGTCAGCTCAGGCCCTCAGTTGTGACACCAGTGACATGGCCTGCAGGACTACTTCTAATCCTGAATGAGAAGGAAATTGACGATGAGGGAGTTGGTGTGGTGTGGATTGCAGGAGCTTGGATACAACAGGAAAAAGGGATTTAAGTGTCACTGGACTAATTACGCTCTTACACAAAGGGGGTCATTCCGAGTTGATCTCTCGCTAGCTAGTTTTAGCAGCCGTGCAAACAATGGCCCTCATTCCGAGTTGTTCGCTCGGTATTTTTCATCGCATCGCAATGAAAATCCGCTTAGTACGCATGCGCAATGTTCGCACAGCGACTGCGCCAAGTAATTTTACAATGGAGATAGTATTTTTACTCACGGCTTTTTCATCGCTCCGGCGATCGTAATGTGATTGACAGGAAATGGGTGTTACTGGGCGGAAACAGGCCGTTTTATGGGCGTGCGGGAAAAAACGCTACCGTTTCCGGAAAAAACGCAGGAGTGGCCGGGGAAACGGGGGAGTGTCTGGGCGAACGCTGGGTGTGTTTGTGACGTCAAAACAGGAACGACAAGCACTGAACTGATCGCACAGGCAGAGTAAGTCTGAAGCTACTCTGAAACTGCTAAGTAGTTAGTAATCGCAATATTGCGAATACATCGGTCGCAATTTTAAGAAGCTAAGATTCACTCCCAGTAGGCGGCGGCTTAGCGTGTGTAACTCTGCTAAAATCGCCTTGCGAGCGATCAACTCGGAATGAGGGCCATAGTGACATAGTAACATAGTATCTAAGGTTGAAAAAGACAATTGTCCATCGAGTTCAACCTATTTGTGGTCTCCTATGCACGATTATTTTGTTTAAAATTTTGACTGAAGTTGATGACTGCCGTTACGTTTTACCCCTTTTTTGTAATAACCATAGTGCGTGACTATGCCCCGTAACCCTGGATATCCTTATCAATTAGGAATTTATCTAACCCATTCTTAAAGGTGTTGACTGTGTCGGCCATTACAACTCCCTCAGGCAGGGAATTCCAAACACGTATCGTCCTTACCGTAAAAAAGCCTTTACGCCGTATTGTGCGGAATCTGCTCTCCTCTAACCTGGGCGAGTGTCCACGAGTTCTCTGTGTTGATCTAACCAAAAACAGGTCCTGTGCAAGATCTGTATATTGTCCCCTTATGTATTTGTAAATGTTGATCATGTCCCCTCTTAATCTCCTCTTTTCCAGTGTAAACATGCCTAGTCTTACAAGCCTTTCCTCGTATTCCAGCGTCTCCATACCCTTAATTAGTTTGGTCGCCCACCTTTGAACGTTTTCTAGCTCCAGGATATCCTTTTTGTAGTAAGGTGCCCAGAATTGTACAGAGTATTCAAGGTGTGGCCTCACAAGTGATTTATATAATGGGAGTATAATACTTTCGTCCCTAGCATCAATTCCCCGTTTTATGCATGCTAATATCTTATTAGCCTTCTTTGCTGCAGTCCTACTTTGGGTACTACTGCTTAGTTTGCTATCTATGAGGACACCTAAGTTCTTTTCCAGTACAGAATCCCCTAATTTTACCCCATTTAGTAGGTAGGTGTTATTTTTGTTCTTGTTACCACAGTGGATTACCTTACGCTTGTCTGTATTGAAGCGCATTCTCCATTTCGCTGCCCAAGCTTCTAATTTAACTAAGTCGTTCTGAAGCGACTCAGCATCCCCCTCCGCATTTATAACTTTACACAATTTGGTATCATCTGCAAAAATTGACAGCATGCTCTCTAGACCTTCTGTTAGGTTGTTAATGAAAAGATTGAACAATAGCGGTCCTAATACTGAGCCTTGCGGCACACCACTTAGCACTTCAGTCCAAGTTGAAAAAGATCCATTAACCACAACGCGCTGCTCCCTATTATCTAACCAGTTTTTGACCCAAGTGCATATTGTGCTTCCTAGCCCTGATTCTTGTAGCTTGTAGATAAGTCTCATGTGTGGTACAGTGTCGAATGCTTTGGCAAAATCTAAAAAGATTACATCCACCTCTTTACCCTGATCTAGGTATGCGCTTACTGTTTCATAAAAGCCAAGTAAGTTGGTTTGACAGGATCTGTCCTTCATAAACCCATGTTGATTCCTTTTAATGACCTTATTGACTTCAAGGAACTTCTGAATACTATCTCTTAGAATACCTTCCAATACTTTCCCCACTATAGATGTAAGACTAACTGGTCTATAATTACCTGGTTCAGCTTTACTTCCCTTTTTGAATATAGGCCCTACTTCCACTATACGCCAGTCTTATATTATTGAATCCTTAAAGATCAAAAATAGCGGTTTTGCAAGTTCAGAGTGAAGCTCCATTAGCACCCTTGGGTGAATACCATCGGGACCTGGTGACTTATTAATCTTTAAATGTTTTAATCGGTCACAGACTACTTCCTCGTTTAAATAAGTACCTATCAGTGGGATATTCTCATTATTGAGATTATGTGTTAGTCCCTGAATTGGGTCCTCTCTAGTAAATACTGTTGAAAAAAACTAATTTAGTGTGTCTGCTATGTCATTATCATTTTTGCTTAAGACTCCCAACTTGTCTTTTAAAGGGCCTATACTCTCCTTCTTTAATCTCTTGCTATTAATGTATTTAAAGATTTTTTTTCTGATTCGCTTTGCATTCCTTTGCTACTTGTTTTTCAGTTTCTACTTTAGCCGCTCTTGTTTCCTTTTTGCATATTTTTTGTTACATTCCTTATAGTGCTGAAATGACTCTGCTTCCCCGTCAGATTTGTATTTTTTTAAATGCTCGCCTTTTCTTGCCCATAAGTTTCTTTATCTTTTTGTTAAGCCACATCGGTTTATGATTTTTATTCCTTTTTTTGCTGCTCGTAGGAATAAATTTGAGTGTATTTTTAGCTAGCAGGAATTTTAGTACCTCCCATTTCTCCGTAGTATTTTTCCCTAAAAACAAACCTTCCCATTCAATATCCCTGAAAAATACCCTCATCTTTTCAAAATTCGCTTTGCTAAAGTTTAGAGTCCTAGTTGAGCCAGTATAGGGCTGTTTATGAAAGCTGATATTGAATGTGACCATATTGTGGTCGCTGTTTCCTATGGGTTCCCCTACTATAATACCTGATACCAAATCCCCATTGTTTGTTAATACCAGGTCTAAGATTGCATTGTACCTAGTTGGTTCCTCAATTAGTTGAACTAAGTAGTTATCATTAGGTGTGTTTTCAAACATATTGCGCCTAGCAGTATCACATGAATAGTTTTTCCAGTTTATCTCTGGATAGTTAAAAGCTCCCATCACTACTATGTCTCCTACACCTGCTGCTCTTTCAATTTGCTTTAGTAACAATTCCTCATCAGATACGTTGATAGCAGGTGGCCTATAGCATACACCCAATACTAACTTTTTTATTCCTTTTTCCCCGCATGCATTTTCTACCCATAATGTCTCGGCAGTGTCTACAGTCCCCTCCTGAATATCTTCCCGTATATCAGGTTTTATAAACGGCTTTACGTAAAGACACACCCCTCCACCCTTTTTATTTAGTCTGTCTCTCCTAAACAGTGTATAGCCCTCTAGATTGACTGTCCAATCATGAGATTCGTCCCACCAAGTTTCAGTAATGCCTATAATATCATACTGTTTGCTTGCTGCAAGTATTTCTAGTTCGCCCTTTTTACCAGTAATGCTTCTAGCGTTTACATACATACAACTAAGATAAGTATTTTCCCTTGCGTTAGGGACATCTTTCACCTTATGTAGCAATGATGACCTGTAATCGTCATTGGTTAGTGCTTTGGTAAAATCTCTTTTAGTACACATGTTAGTAACCTTACCGCCTGCTCTTACCCTCCCCCCAACTTCTCCCCCATTTCGTTTACTACCGCCATCCCCACTATTCTCACTGCATGACCCGTAGTTTCTAGCTAAACCCTCCCCCCAGGCTCCTAGTTTAAAATCTCCAACCTTCTAACCATCCTTCCCCCCAGCACCGCTGCCCCCTCCTCAGTCAGGTGCAATCCGTCACGACAAAAGAGATGGCGCCTGACTGAGAAGTCCGTCCAGTGTTCCAGGAACACAAACCCCTCTTTCCTGCACCAATCCCTAAGCCACACATTTACCTCCCTAATCTCCCTCTGCCTCCCTGGACTAGCACGTGGCACGGGTAATATTTCGGAGAATATTACCTTAGATGTCCTTGCCTTAAGTTTCTTTCCTAAGTCCCTATAGTCTTTCTTAAGGACATCCCACCTTCCGCTAACTTTGTCATTGGTGCCAATGTGCACCAAGACTGCCGGGTCTTTCCCAGCCCCTCCCAACAATCTATCTACCCGGTCCACGATGTGCCGTACCCGAGCACCCGGGAGACAACAGACTGTACGGCGATCACGGTCCCGGTAGCAGATTGCCCTTTCTGCCTTCCTGATGATAGAATCCCCTACCACCGCCATCTGACTAGGTACGTCACTATCTTTTATCCCAACTGCGCCAGAGGGACCGCTCCTCTGGATACTAGAGGGAGCAGTCTCCTCCGGCACCGTCATTTCTTTACTATCATCCTCCGATTCCTCGTCCAGTCGGGCAAATTTGTTCGGGTTTGATAGTTCGGAGATGTCGAGCCTCCCCCTCTTTTACTTCCTTCTAACTGTGACCCAGCTGGCTACCTGATCATCATCCTCTTCTACCAGTGACCCCTCCCGCAACTCCTCCACCATTCTGTCTAAACTTCGCTCGAGATTGTGAATCTCCCTCAGTTGCGTAACGGTTTGCTCTAGATCAGTTATCTGGGCTTCCAGGGCAACCGTTCGCACACACCTCGTGCAGATGTAATCACACTGGGCCGGTAGCTCCAGGTGTGCATACATCTTGCATGACATGCACTGAGTGAGGTCCCCAATCACAGCCCCTCCCATATTGTTTGTAAGGTCTAACTCCCTGTTACTCTCAAAGGAAAAGAAGCAAAAAGAAAAAGTAGAAGACAAACAATCTCACTTATACAATAATTAAGCTGGCTTATACTTATCTATCTTTGTGCGGTTCTTGGTCCTTCACTTTTATGCAGCCGTAGTACTCTCTCCTGCGGCACTGATACTCCACTTAGCAATTGCAGTTGTTCCAGCTCACTGCACCTCCTTTTCACTTGGCTTACAGCTCCTGCTAAAAGAAAAAAAAATGCCCCTCACACACGCACAATCACAGCCCCTCTGCTACTCCAAGTAAGAGACCCTCTCACTCACTCACAAGCTCAGCCCCTTGCAGCCTCACCAGAAATTTAATGGTACTGCAAATGTGTGTTCCTGATTGTGTATTATAAAACTCACCTTTTTCTGTATTCTAACTCACCTTCTGCTGTTACCAACTCAAATACACTTACAAATCCAAGCAACACTTTAAAATACAAGCCCTTACAATGATCAAGCTCCAATGAGTCTAATCACTGATTATATAGGCTCAGCCAGCTGCTTTAGTCAGCCCCTCCTCCTCCTGATTACTCACACCTGATTCAACCCCCTCCCTCTGGCTTTCTCCTCACACTTTTTTTTCCCTCAAAAAAAAAAAAAAAACAGTACAGATACAACAAAAGAACCAGTATAGATACAAACAATCAGATTCAGATTAACTTTCTCTCACAATATTACTATCCCTATATGGATAGACAGAGAATAATCAGAACTCACCTTTTGCTGTTACCAACTCCCATACACTTACAAATCCAAGCAACACTTTAAAATACAAGCCCTTACAATGATCACGCTCCAATGAATCTAATCACTGATTATATAGGCTCAGCCAGCTGCTTTAGTCAGCCCCTCCTCCTTCTGATTACTCACACCTGATTCAACCCCCTCCCTCTGGCTTTCTCCTCACACTTTCTTTTTTTTTCTTTTCTTTTTTCCCCTCCAAAAAAAAACAAAAAAAAATTAAAAATCATGCCGCCGCCCACTGTGGAGTGTATTTTAGCTTAGCAGAAGTACGAACGCATGTGCAGTCGAGCTCTGCAAAAACAGTTTGTGCAGTTTCTGAGTAGTTCTGAACCTACTAATCACTTCAGCCTATTCCTGTCCGGATTTGACGTCATACACCCACCCATCGAATGCCCAGCCACACCTGCATTTTTTCAGACACGCCTGCATTTTTGCAAACACTCCCTGAAAATGGTCAGTTGACACCCAGAAACGCCCCCTTCCTGTCAATCCTCTTGCGACCGTCAGTGTGACTGAAAACTTTGCTAGAACCTGTGCAAAACAACAACGGGCTATGGAGGTCATTCCGAGTCGTTCGCTCGGAAAATTTCTTCGCATCGCAGCGTTTTTCCGCTTAGTGCGCATGCGCAATGTCCGCACTGCGACTGCGCCAAGTAAATTTGCTATGAAGTTTGGATTTTTACTCACGGCTTTTTCTTCGCTCAGGCGATCGTAGTGTGATTGACAGGAAATGGGTGTTACTGGGCGGAAACAGGCCGTTTTATGGGCGTGTGGGAAAAAACGCTACCGTTTCCGGAAAAAAACGCGGGAGTGGCTGGAGAAACGGAGGAGTGTCTGGGCGAACGCTGGGTGTGTTTGTGACGTCAAACCAGGAACGATAAGCACTGAACTGATCGCAGATGCCGAGTAAGTCTGAAGCTACTCTGAAACTGCTACGAGATGTGTAATCGCAATATTGCGAATCTTTCGTTCGCAATTTTAAGAAGCTAAGATTCACTCCCAGTAGGCGGCGGCTTAGCGTGTGCAATACTGCTAAAATCGCCTTGCGAGCGAACAACTCGGAATGAGGGCCTATGTACCCATACGGCTTGCGCACAGTTGTTTCCTGTGCTTTAACAAACTTTGTTTATTAAATTTTTCAAGAGGGAGGAGGGCTTCCATCCTCATGAGAATCTGAGCCACCAGTCATGAACATAGACCAAGGCCTTAGCTTTTCCTTGCCACTTCGTGTCTTGAATAGCATAGTGCCAATTTTACGTTTCTCATCAGAAAATTCTTTTTTTTTTTTTGGTTATTAATTTTTGCTTCTTTGATTTTACATGCCATCTAGGACATTGGGCATTGGGCTTAGCAGACGATGTTGATGGAATTGCATTGTCAATGTCATGACTGGTGGGAGCAGCTTCAGCACTAGTACTAGGAAGTGGTTCCTGATCGTTCACTATTTTTTCCTCCAAATTTTTGTTCTCTATTTCTTAGGACAGCGCCCCTTTATTTTTAAAGCACACGGAACAGTGCCCCTTTATTTTTACAATATACAGGACAGGGCTACAGCGCTCCTTTAGTTTTACAGCACACAGAGCATTGTCTTTATTTTTACAGCATACAGGACAAGACCACAGCACCCCTTTATTTTTACAGCACACAGAACAGTGCCCCTTTCTTTTTACAGCACACAGGAAAGGGCCACATTGATTCTTTATTTTTACAGCACACAGAACAGTTCCCCATTATTTTTACAGCATACAGAACAGTGCCCCTTTATTTTTACAGCACACAGGACAGGGCCACTGCGCCCCTTTGTTTTTACAGCACACAGAACAGCAACCCTGTACAGCACAGGACTGCAGCACCCCTGTACAGCACAGGGCAGCAGCACCTCCTTCAGCACAGGACACCACAGGAAAGCACCCCTGTACAGCAAAGAACAGCAGCACCCCTAAAAGCACAGGACACCACAGGACAGCACCCCAGAACAGTATAGGACAGCAGCACCCCTGTACGCCACCAACCACAAAAAGACAGAGGTCCGTCTCCCTCATTCTCCAAGTCCAGAGTGTTAATGGCGGTGACACGTGGCTCCTTATAAGGAATTCAAAACCCACGAGAATCCGTGGGATGATGACGTTTTGCCTCGATCGTGGATCCAAGTTTGGCAGGAAGCCCCGAGCCGGACTCGGATCCGGCCTCGGGTCATGAAGTCCTGGGGGTTCTCTGAGATCCGAACCCGCTCATCCATTATATATATATATATATATATATATATATATATATATAAAATCACTTAGTAATTATGTACCATTTTCATAAGGTTACAAGTAAGTTTTACCTCAGGAATGGTAAACATAAGAAATAATCAATCCAACACAAATGGTACATACCTATTCACACACACATGAACCTACTTGTAGGGTTACAAATATATGCACAAATTATATACAATTAGCTTTAAAGGGTAGTCAATCACATGGCTATCGTAATGTATAGGCACACTTGGCAGATGCTCAGGGTCGGAAAAATCTGGGGGCCTTTGAGCAGGGGCAAATGGTGGTCACACAATCAGATTGGTAAGGCAGCCTCCCCCAGCCATCCACCTGATTGGTGGATGGCTGGGGCTATTCAGTATATGATAGTATGTGGAGAGGTGGTGTAGGGCCACAGGAGGGCCATGTTATGATTTTTTTAATTGGTTCCCATTAATGGGTGGGTAGGGGCCCCAGTGTGCTGCTTTGCCCAGGGCCTACAATGCTGTTGAGACAGCCCTGGTAAACCTTCAGATAAGCCTAACTTCCTCATTGTCCTGCGCAGCAATTGTATAATGTTCTATACACATTCACTGTCCTTTCTGGCCTTTTAAGACCTCTATACATCTCTGCAGGAATGGACTGGGGCTGTAATTTGTCCCTAGCCAGTGGTGTATCTATAATGGGTGCAGTGTGTGCGGTGCACACAGGCCCCACACCGCACACACTGCACCCATTTCTTCTATTGTAGCCTTGGCTAATAATTAGATATACAGGTACCCATGTATACCATGTATCCCCGATAATAGTACCTACCCCGATAATAAGCCCTACCCTCACTTTTTATAAATTGTCCAAAATAAGTCCTACCCTGAAAGTAAGCCCTATCTAAATCCCCATTTTGCCCGGTCCCTGCGCTACAGTAAACTACCCAGCTCCGCCCCCCGCATGAAATGGCTGCCGCCAGTATCACAGGGCCCGGGCTTCAGTACACAAACCTTTCACTGTTTTGTTTTTAATCTTGAAAGGGGGTGATGAAGCTTCCATCACCCCCGTTGCCAGAGGAGAGAGACAGTGCCTGGCTGGCTCGGCGCATTAACAGTCAGTCAGGCACTGTCAGAGCTACCCCTCCGCAGGTCTCTCCCACATGAGTGACACTGGTGTGACCCAAAGGTCACGCCAGCGTTTATCAGTGAGCTGAGTGACGCGGAGGGGAAAAGAGATCCAGGAGCCGCTGAGAGAAGGTGAGTGAAAGCAGGGGGCTGCAGGAATGGCTGTGGGCAGTAATGATGTCTAATGTACAGTAATGAGGCCAGAGAAGTGGGCACAAATTATGGCTGGGCAGACAAGTGTGCACAAATTATGTTTATTGAAATTGCTGTCAATGTTAATAAAAGTAAGCCCTACCCAAAAATAAGCCCTATGGGGAAGCACGGTATACTGTAGATGTGAATGCATATTTATTTAATGTATATGTGTTAAGATATGAGAAGGAAGGCATTTGTTTAGTAGGATACCATTGAATGATTACCACTTTGTGGATAGAGGACCGTTAAAAAGTTTAGAAGCGGGTGCCAGGCTAAGCGCTGCGCATGAAGCAAGGGAGACTGCTAGCTTTCCCCCACGGAGAGTTAGAGAAGGGCCGTGTGCAGAGGAGAGGTCAGGGGCCACACAAGGAGATAAAACAGTGCTCCCTGCCGGCAGTTGGAGAGAGTAACGGATCTCCCTGATCGCGAGTATAGGAGACAGGCATCAGCGCAGAAGCTGTTTGCAAGGCAGAGGTGTCTGAAAATCAGGCTAAGTCACAGGCAGGGCTAGTCAGCGACAGCGAGGAGAGATAGTGGATGCAGGGGAGAGTAGCAGGCACATCACATACCTGTAGCCGGTAACGCTGTGCACCGAGTAGTGATGGTAGGGAAGCTTTGGAGCTACGCAGGATGCAGAGCAGCCCTGATCACTATGGAAACCTGCCCAGCGCTGCTTATGTGAGGGAGGCGGAGTCGCAGTCTATGACAGTCGCCTAGTTGATCAGCAGAATAGGAGGAGGAGTCGGGGGAGTGGTGCTCGACTGCACTGAAACCACAGGAGGTATAAGTGGAAGTTAATCATAACACTACACCCACAGCTATACCTGTGGACGCCCACTGTACACACAGCAAATAGCAGACTACCAGGGTCAATGTTAATAAAGTGCATAAAATTCAACCATACATTACATGACAGCAGCGGATACCATCCTGTATTATCTACAGATTATACTGTCACCAGCAGTAGTTATAGCAGTGGCTGGTAGCATATGGATACATAAATGGAGGTGACAGCAGAGATAAATGCTTAGGAGTAAAGGGAGTGGTTGATTCACAGAGACAGCTACGGTGCAGGAGAAAGAAGTAAGTTGGCAGATGAGGAGAGAGAGAAAAGAAGTATACAGTGGCAGTCAATAGGGACTGCAAATGATATATTGCCGCTTGACTAAATTGGTAAAATAAAGTGCGGATATCATATAAAGGTTACAGGGGTCATTTCCATGGAGTTGTAAGGGTTCTTCGTTGTATTACAGAGACTAACAAAAGCAAAAAGCCTTAGCCACCAGATAGTACAACCTTGAAGCCTAATAGTAACAAAACTGTGAAATAAGGAGCCTGTTAGGGCCGATAAACCTGAGAGACAAACTGATTAGGAAGATCCCATTGCACAACAACTTTCTACTCACCTTGCTATTGACTTTTTTGATAAGCCTAGCCAAGTGATCAATTACACTGTTGCAAGTTTAGAAACCCTTCAAAGTCAGTGAATCCTAGGAAAGTTTTGTAATACAAGTGTGGAGAGGTTCGAAATAGCTATCAGAGAGGAGCAAGTTTAGTACGCTAAGGGCCACATGTACTAAACGGTGATAAAAGTGGAGAAGTGATCCAGTGGGGAAGTGGCCCATGGTAACCAATCAGCATTGGCGTAACATTAAGAATTTGCATACTATAAACGTATACAGAGCAGCTGATTGGTTGCCATGGGCAACTTCTCCACTGGCTCACTTCTCCACTTTTATCACTGCTTAATACATGTCCCCCTAAGAGACATATTAACAGGCAGACGATTGTGAGTGAGTCTCCTTTCAAGCTATTTATGATAAACAAGCCATTAGAGACTGATACAGGGAGTTTAATCGTCGCTGCAGAATTCAGTTCATATGTCGAGCTCCATCAGCTCATCAGAGCAACCCCATACACATGAGGATAGAGGATCCAGAATCTATGGATCGTGATCAGTTCTTTGTCGCTTAAGAGGAGCTACAACTGCAAAAGAGTTAGTACATTGCTTTAACTGGACTCACTCAAATTTAGCTAATATATAGTAGTAATGGGCCCCAACTGCGCAATTATTTTTCTGTGTCTCAAAAAAATACCCGGGTAACTCACTATTTCTATTGTGGTCAAGTGGAGGAAAGTTTTTGTATTGCAGGCACAATTGATGTATAGGTCAACAAAGGAAGATAGAGGGGTTTAATGTGCTACTGTGTTTCATGCATTTAGACTGTTTAGGAAATGTTTACTTTGTGTATGATCATATTGGATTAAAAGATACTTACCTGCTATGTTGTCTATCTGACGAGTCAAGCTAAAAGAAAGAAGAACAGGTACAGTATATAAATATGTGTTTTATTATAAGGAAATAACGAGTGATACATTACATTCATATCTAACTAAACACCGGCTTACCTAAGCAAGCCGAGCTACAATAGATAGCTTGGGTGGATGCACACTTAACTAGTAATAGACCAACATCTTAGAGTTGAGTGGAAAGTAGGGCTCAACCTCAAAGGGGGGCTACATATACTTACCTTTTCAGGTGTCTATCGGTCTCCGTGTGTGGGCCCCCTCCTCTCCCATAGAGGTGCTGGTACATTGCTTACCTGTCTTTAAGTCACCTGAAATAGTGACTCCTAGATCCCTTTCCTCCTCATTCTAACCCTCTGAGGAAACGACCAGTGTGTGCCGGTCGAGAAACGCGTCAAGGCTGCATTAGGATCCAAGCACTCTCTACAGTTCCACGGCCTCTACCTATTCCACTTCCGTCCACACCGCTAAGTCCGGTCTGCCCGATTGGAGCCACCTACATTGGTCCCTCTTGCCACGCGGGGACCGTGGCCGTCAGCTAACCTCCTTGGGGCCAGCGGCGCCTGGTTATCTGCAGCGCCGCTAGAACACCTTTGGAAGCGGCAAGCGGTTACCGCTCTGACACGCTGCTACAGTGAGAGAGCGACAGACGAAGACGCTGGAGCGAGCGGCGCCCGGTCATCTGTGAGTGCCGCCCGAACACTCCAGAAAGTGGTATGCACTAGAGATGAGCGGGTTCGGTTTCTCTGAATCCGAACCCGCCAGAACTTCATGTTTTTTTTCACGGGTCCGAGCAACTCGGATCTTCCCGCCTTGCTCGGTTAACCCGAGCGCGCCCGAACGTCATCATGACGCTGTCGGATTCTCGCGAGGCTCGGATTCTATCGCGAGACTCGGATTCTATATAAGGAGCCGCGCGTCGCCGCCATTTTCACACGTGCATTGAGATTGATAGGGAGAGGACGTGGCTGGCGTCCTCTCCGTTTAGACACTTGATTTACTAATTTTGGGGAGCATTAGGAGTACTCAGTAGTGTACAGTGCAGAGTTTTGCTGATAGTGACCAGTGACCACCACTTTTATTTATAATCCGTTCTCTGCCTGAAAAAAGCGATACACAGCACACAGTGACTCAGTCACATACATACCATATCTGTGTGCACTACTCAGGCTCAGGCCAGTGTGCTGCATCATCTATATATATTATATATCTGTCTGACTGCTCAGCTCACACAGCTTATAATTGTGGGGGAGACTGGGGAGCACTACTGCAGTGCCAGTTATAGGTTATAGCAGGAGCCAGGAGTACATAATATATTATATAGTGAGTGACCACCAGACACACAGTGCAGTTTATTTAATATATCCGTTCTCTGCCTGAAAAAAGCGATACACACAGTGACTCAGTCAGTCACATACCATATCTGTGTGCACTGCTCAGGCTCAGGCCAGTGTGCTGCATCATCTATATATATTATATATCTGTCTGACTGCTCAGCTCACACAGCTTATAATTGTGGGGGAGACTGGGGAGCACTACTGCAGTGCCAGTTATAGGTTATAGCAGGAGCCAGGAGTACATAATATTATATTAAAATTAAACAGTGCACACTTTTGCTGCAGGAGTGCCACTGCCAGTGTGACTAGTGACCAGTGACCTGACCACCAGTATATAATATTAGTAGTATACTATCTCTTTATCAACCAGTCTATATTAGCAGCAGACACAGTACAGTGCGGTAGTTCACGGCTGTGGCTACCTCTGTGTCGGCACTCGGCAGCCCGTCCATAATTGTATATACCACCTAACCGTGGTTTTTTTTTCTTTCTTTATACATACATACTAGTTACGAGTATACTATCTCTTTATCAACCAGTCTATATATTAGCAGCAGACACAGTACAGTGCGGTAGTTCACGGCTGTGGCTACCTCTGTGTCGGCACTCGGCAGCCCGTCCATAATTGTATATACCACCTAACCGTGGTTTTTTTTTCTTTCTTTATACATACATACTAGTTACGAGTATACTATCTCTTTATCAACCAGTCTATATATTAGCAGCAGACACAGTACAGTGCGGTAGTTCACGGCTGTGGCTACCTCTGTGTCGGCACTCGGCAGCCCGTCCATAATTGTATATACCACCTAACCGTGGTTTTTTTTTCTTTCTTTATACATACATACTAGTTACGAGTATACTATCTCTTTATCAACCAGTCTATATATTAGCAGCAGACACAGTACAGTGCGGTAGTTCACGGCTGTGGCTACCTCTGTGTCGGCACTCGGCAGCCCGTCCATAATTGTATACTAGTATCCAATCCATCCATCTCCATTGTTTACCTGAGGTGCCTTTTAGTTTTGCCTATTAAAATATGGAGAACAAAAATGTTGAGGTTCCAAAATTAGGGAAAGATCAAGATCCACTTCCACCTCGTGCTGAAGCTGCTGCCACTAGTCATGGCCGAGACGATGAAATGCCAGCAACGTCGTCTGCCAAGGCCGATGCCCAATGGCATAGTACAGAGCATGTCAAAACCAAAACACCAAATATCAGTAAAAAAAGGACTCCAAAACCTAAAATAAAATTGTCGGAGGAGAAGCGTAAACTTGCCAATATGCCATTTACCACACGGAGTGGCAAGGAACGGCTGAGGCCCTGGCCTATGTTCATGGCTAGTGGTTCAGCTTCACATGAGGATGGAAGCACTCAGCCTCTCGCTAGAAAACTGAAAAGACTCAAGCTGGCAAAAGCACCGCAAAGAACTGTGCGTTCTTTGAAATCCCAAATCCACAAGGAGAGTCCAATTGTGTCGGTTGCGATGCCTGACCTTCCCAACACTGGACGTGAAGAGCATGCGCCTTCCACCATTTGCACGCCCCCTGCAAGTGCTGGAAGGAGCACCCGCAGTCCAGTTCCTGATAGTCAGATTGAAGATGTCAGTGTTGAAGTACACCAGGATGAGGAGGATATGGGTGTTGCTGGCGCTGGGGAGGAAATTGACCAGGAGGATTCTGATGGTGAGGTGGTTTGTTTAAGTCAGGCACCCGGGGAGACACCTGTTGTCCGTGGGAGGAATATGGCCGTTGACATGCCAGGTGAAAATACCAAAAAAATCAGCTCTTCGGTGTGGAGGTATTTCACCAGAAATGCGGACAACAGGTGTCAAGCCGTGTGTTCCCTTTGTCAAGCTGTAATAAGTAGGGGTAAGGACGTTAACCACCTCGGAACATCCTCCCTTATACGTCACCTGCAGCGCATTCATAATAAGTCAGTGACAAGTTCAAAAACTTTGGGTGACAGCGGAAGCAGTCCACTGACCAGTAAATCCCTTCCTCTTGTAACCAAGCTCACGCAAACCACCCCACCAACTCCCTCAGTGTCAATTTCCTCCTTCCCCAGGAATGCCAATAGTCCTGCAGGCCATGTCACTGGCAAGTCTGACGAGTCCTCTCCTGCCTGGGATTCCTCCGATGCATCCTTGCGTGTAACGCCTACTGCTGCTGGCGCTGCTGTTGTTGCCGCTGGGAGTCGATGGTCATCCCAGAGGGGAAGTCGTAAGCCCACTTGTACTACTTCCAGTAAGCAATTGACTGTTCAACAGTCCTTTGCGAGGAAGATGAAATATCACAGCAGTCATCCTACTGCAAAGCGGATAACTGAGTCCTTGACAACTATGTTGGTGTTAGACGTGCGTCCGGTATCCGCCGTTAGTTCACAGGGAACTAGACAATTTATTGAGGCAGTGTGCCCCCGTTACCAAATACCATCTAGGTTCCACTTCTCTAGGCAGGCGATACCGAGAATGTACACGGACGTCAGAAAAAGACTCACCAGTCTCCTAAAAAATGCAGTTGTACCCAATGTCCACTTAACCACGGACATGTGGACAAGTGGAGCAGGGCAGGGTCAGGACTATATGACTGTGACAGCCCACTGGGTAGATGTATGGACTCCCGCCGCAAGAACAGCAGCGGCGGCACCAGTAGCAGCATCTCGCAAACGCCAACTCTTTCCTAGGCAGGCTACGCTTTGTATCACCGCTTTCCAGAATACGCACACAGCTGAAAACCTCTTACGGCAACTGAGGAAGATCATCGCGGAATGGCTTACCCCAATTGGACTCTCCTGTGGATTTGTGGCATCGGACAACGCCAGCAATATTGTGTGTGCATTAAATATGGGCAAATTCCAGCACGTCCCATGTTTTGCACATACCTTGAATTTGGTGGTGCAGAATTTTTTAAAAAACGACAGGGGCGTGCAAGAGATGCTGTCGGTGGCCAGAAAAATTGCGGGACACTTTCGGCGTACAGGCACCACGTACAGAAGACTGGAGCACCACCAAAAACTACTGAACCTGCCCTGCCATCATCTGAAGCAAGAAGTGGTAACGAGGTGGAATTCAACCCTCTATATGCTTCAGAGGTTGGAGGAGCAGCAAAAGGCCATTCAAGCCTATACAATTGAGCACGATATAGGAGATGGAATGCACCTGTCTCAAGTGCAGTGGAGAATGATTTCAACGTTGTGCAAGGTTCTGATGCCCTTTGAACTTGCCACACGTGAAGTCAGTTCAGACACTGCCAGCCTGAGTCAGGTCATTCCCCTCATCAGGCTTTTGCAGAAGAAGCTGGAGGCATTGAAGAAGGAGCTAAAAGGGAGCGATTCCGCTGGGCATGTGGGACTTGTGGATGCAGCCCTTAATTCGCTTAACAAGGATTCACGGGTGGTCAATCTGTTGAAATCAGAGCACTACATTTTGGCCACCGTGCTCGATCCTAGATTTAAAGCCTACCTTGGATCTCTCTTTCCGGCAGACACAGGTCTGCTGGGGTTGAAAGACCTGCTGGTGACAAAATTGTCAAGTCAAGCGGAACGCGACCTGTCAACATCTCCTCCTTCACATTCTCCCGCAACTGGGGGTGCGAGGAAAAGGCTCAGAATTCCGAGCCCACCCGCTGGCGGTGATGCAGGGCAGTCTGGAGTGACTGCTGATGCTGACATCTGGTCCGGACTGAAGGACCTGACAACGATTACGGACATGTCGTCTACTGTCACTGCATATGATTCTCTCAACATTGATAGAATGGTGGAGGATTATATGAGTGACCGCATCCAAGTAGGCACGTCACACAGTCCGTACTTATACTGGCAGGAAAAAGAGGCAATTTGGAGGCCCTTGCACAAACTGGCTTTATTCTACCTAAGTTGCCCTCCCACAAGTGTGTACTCCGAAAGAGTGTTTAGTGCCGCCGCTCACCTTGTCAGCAATCGGCGTACGAGGTTACATCCAGAAAATGTGGAGAAGATGATGTTCATTAAAATGAATTATAATCAATTCCTCCGCGGAGACATTGACCAGCAGCAATTGCCTCCACAAAGTACACAGGGAGCTGAGATGGTGGATTCCAGTGGGGACGAATTGATAATCTGTGAGGAGGGGGATGTACACGGTGATATATCGGAGGGTGAAGATGAGGTGGACATCTTGCCTCTGTAGAGCCAGTTTGTGCAAGGAGAGATTAATTGCTTCTTTTTTGGGGGGGGTCCAAACCAACCCGTCATATCAGTCACAGTCGTGTGGCAGACCCTGTCACTGAAATGATGGGTTGGTTAAAGTGTGCATGTCCTGTTTTGTTTATACAACATAAGGGTGGGTGGGAGGGCCCAAGGACAATTCCATCTTGCACCTCTTTTTTCTTTTCTTTTTCTTTGCGTCATGTGCTGATTGGGGAGGGTTTTTTTGGAAGGGACATCCTGCGTGACACTGCAGTGCCACTCCTAGATGGGCCCGGTGTTTGTGTCGGCCACTAGGGTCGCTAATCTTACTCACACAGTCAGCTACCTCATTGCGCCTCTTTTTTTCTTTGCGTCATGTGCTGTTTGGGGAGGGTTTTTTGGAAGGGACATCCTGCGTGACACTGCAGTGCCACTCCTAGATGGGCCCGGTGTTTGTGTCGGCCACTAGGGTCGCTAATCTTACTCACACAGCTACCTCATTGCGCCTCTTTTTTTCTTTGCGTCATGTGCTGTTTGGGGAGGGTTTTTTGGAAGGGACATCCTGCGTGACACTGCAGTGCCACTCCTAGATGGGCCCGGTGTTTGTGTCGGCCACTAGGGTCGCTAATCTTACTCACACAGCTACCTCATTGCGCCTCTTTTTTTCTTTGCGTCATGTGCTGTTTGGGGAGGGTTTTTTGGAAGGGCCATCCTGCGTGACACTGCAGTGCCACTCCTAGATGGGCCCGGTGTTTGTGTCGGCCACTAGGGTCGCTAATCTTACTCACACAGCTACCTCATTGCGCCTCTTTTTTTCTTTGCGTCATGTGCTGTTTGGGGAGGGTTTTTTGGAAGGGCCATCCTGCGTGACACTGCAGTGCCACTCCTAGATGGGCCCGGTGTTTGTGTCGGCCACTAGGGTCGCTAATCTTACTCACACAGCTACCTCATTGCGCCTCTTTTTTTCTTTGCGTCATGTGCTGTTTGGGGAGGGTTTTTTGGAAGGGCCATCCTGCGTGACACTGCAGTGCCACTCCTAGATGGGCCCGGTGTTTGTGTCGGCCACTAGGGTCGCTAATCTTACTCACACAGCTACCTCATTGCGCCTCTTTTTTTCTTTGCGTCATGTGCTGTTTGGGGAGGGTTTTTTGGAAGGGACATCCTGCGTGACACTGCAGTGCCACTCCTAGATGGGCCCGGTGTTTGTGTCGGCCACTAGGGTCGCTTATCTTACTCACACAGCGACCTCGGTGCAAATTTTAGGACTAAAAATAATATTGTGAGGTGTGAGGTATTCAGAATAGACTGAAAATGAGTGTAAATTATGGTTTTTGAGGTTAATAATACTTTGGGATCAAAATGACCCCCAAATTCTATGATTTAAGCTGTTTTTTAGTGTTTTTTGAAAAAAACACCCGAATCCAAAACACACCCGAATCCGACAAAAAAAATTCGGTGAGGTTTTGCCAAAACGCGTTCGAACCCAAAACACGGCCGCGGAACCGAACCCAAAACCAAAACACAAAACCCGAAAAATTTCAGGCGCTCATCTCTAGTATGCACCCACTGCTCCGAAACAGTGTCACAGTGAGAGAGTGGCAGACGGAGCCCCTGCGGTGTGCCTTTAATACAGGCATAGTATGTTGCTTAATGAACAGAGGCTTAAATATCCAAAGTAGCAGTGCATTTGCTACATAGTGCAATAATCTCAACCTGCTAAAGGAAAAGTAACTTTTAACCACGGAACTGATTTATGAGTACTACCTGAAATTTCCCTCGATAAAGCCATCAGCTGTTGGCACTTTTAAATATGAACATAAAGGATATATTGGTTCCAATATAAGGATCATTACATCAGCCAATTTGGTTTCTATTAGTGCACCAGTTCTGTGGGAACATTTATGAACTTCAGTGTGGATCCTATATTAATATTAAAACAGTTGGTTTTATGTTATGTATGTTATGTATCATTAGTCATATCTAAAACTTTTATTACATTGTGACTGTGCATATTTTAAGATTAAATTTGTTCCTCCTCAGTAGTTTCCAGCCGTGCATTCTGAGTTTAATATTGTTGGCTGTAAAACATATTACAACGTTAACAACAGCGCATTAGATAAAGGTTTTGTAAAACACAGAGTAAGAAACAAATTGAATATAGTGTACATAGTAAAGGTTGTGGGAAGGCGTACACTGTAGAATGAATACATAAAATGGTCTGAGGTAAATTTCCTTTCAGGAAGCAATTGTGTAAATGCGCAAGGTACAATTTAAATTATTCTTATAATGCTTCAAAAATATCTATACTAATTTAAAGTGTCTACATGTTAATACTTAGATAATAAATGTATATACTGTATTATATTAACTATATTAGTCACGAGTGAGTAATAGTAAAACATTGTGAGGTCTGTTTATCACTGCATGCTGTTTTGCCTCAAAAGATTACATCTGTTATGAGCACATATTCCCAAAATAGCAGATGTGTTTTTGGGGAAATTTATTACCGTTCGTCTTGCCAGGACAGTGGCTCCATCTTGGATAAGAAGAAATAGTCAAGTGATAGTATTCACTATCACTTTACTGCCGGGTAGAACTTGGCTTACCTACTACTCAGTCATCATTCAGCACTTTCAGATATGTGGGACTGAGGGGGTAATTCAGATGGGTGTGGATCATTAGATCGACAATGTCTAGGTCGACAATGTTTAGGTCGGCAGTCACTAGTTCGACGGGGTTGGAAGGTCGACAGGGTTTCTAGGTCGACATGTGCTAGGTCGACAGGTCAAAAGGTCGACATGAGTGGTGTTTTTTTGGGGTGTCGTTTTCTTTGTAGAGTGACCGGGAACCCCAATTAGTGCACCGTGTCCCTTCGCATGGCTCGCTTCACTCGCCATACCTCCAATCGTATTCCACATGGATCGCTAAGTATGAAAAAGTAAAAAAAAGACAAAAACAAAACTCATGTCGACCTTTTGACCTGTCGACATAGCACATGTCGACCTAGAAACCCTGTCAACCTTCCAACCCTATCGACCTGGTGACTGTCGACCTATAGTGGTCGACCTAAACATTGTCAACCTAAACATTGTCGACCTAGACAGTATCGATCTTCAGACCAGATCCCATTCAGACTGCATCGCTGCAGCGGCAGTGATCACAGTCTGAATTACTTTGTGGAGTGCGCAGCGGCCGCACTGGGCGTACACACGCCGGGAGCCCAGTGAGATGCTAGCAGAATCTCACTGGCTGCGATCGCCTCTGTCTGATTGACAGGCAGAGGTGGTCACGGGGTGGGAGGGGGCGTGCCAACAGCATTAGAATGCTTTTGGCAAGGCGCGTCCGGACAACGGAGGCATGTCCGGACCGTTAGGGGGGCGTGCCGCGGCGGCTGCGTGATGTCACATGCAGCTGCTGCGATCCGGAACACAGCAGGTAGTTCCCTGCCATCGAGCAGGAGCTGCGCAGGTAGGGAGCTACTCGCCAGGTACAAAAGTATCGCCGCCATGTGCTGCTTTTGTAGCTGTGTGTGGAAGTGGGGTAGGGCCTGACACGCGGGCCGGACTAGCATGTCAGGGAAAATGTTCGTAGCTGTGCTAAATTTAGCACATCTACGATCAACTCTGAATTACCTCCTGATTCAGAGTTGCACCCAAGTCTGTTTTGCAGATGGATCATGCAGTTTTTGTCATGGCGCTGGCTCCATAGCCAAGTATACGATTGAGTCATAGGAACCTCAGTTGTATCTTGACTTGTGGCTGAATGATACTACCTGGGCGTAAGGAGACGGTCGATTAGCAAAGGCGCGTCGGCAATTGCTGGCTATGCAGAATTGTGAAAACGTACAAATAGGCCGGTTTTCAGTAGAGATGAGCGGGTTCGGTTCCCTGAGAACCACACCCCCCTCGAACTTCACACTCTGAGTCCGACCCGAGTTTGGCTCGGGTTTTCCCACTAGACTCGGAAACCAGAACGAGGCAAAACGTCATCATCCTGCTGTCGGATTCTCGTGGGGTTTTGTATTCCATATAAACAGCCGCGCGTTGCCGCCATTTTCACTCCAGTCCTGGAGAGTATAGCGAAAGGACGTGTCTCCTCAGTGTCTCTGTGGGAAAGTGACGTGGCGTGTGGTGTGGTGACCTGCTCTTTTGCATCATTCCAGTGGTGCTGTCTTGTGCTGCATCAGTCCAGTGGTGGTGTCTTGTGCTGCATCAGTCCAGTAACAGTGGTGGTGTCCTGTGCTGCCATAAGTCCAGTAGTGCTGTCTTGTGCTGCCATAAGTCCAGTGCTGCTGTATAAGTCCAGTCCAGTGGTGCTATCTTGTGCTGCATCAGTCCAGTGGTGGTGTCTTGTGCTGCATCAGTCCAGTAACAGTGGTGGTGTCCTGTGCTGCCATAAGTCCAGTAGTGCTGTCTTGTGCTGCCATAAGTCCAGTGCTGCTGTATAAGTCCAGTCCAGTGGTGCTATCTTGTGCTGCATCAGTCCAGTGGTGGTGTCTTGTGCTGCATCAGTCCAGTCACTCCAGTGGTGCTGAAGTATAAGTCCAGTGGTGCTGTATTGTGCTGCATCAGTCCAGTGGTGGTGTCCTGTGCTGCCATAAGTCCAGTGGTGCTGCTGTATAAGTTCAGTCCAGCTGTGCTGCCGAATAAATCCAGTCCAGTGGTGCTGCCGTATAAGTCCAGTCCAGCGTTGCTGCCATACAAGTCCAGTGGTACTGCCGTATAAGTCCAGCAGTACTGCCGTATAAGTCCAGTCCAGTGGTGCTGCCATATGAGTCTAACGGTACTCCGTATAAGTCCAGCGGTACTGCCGTATAAGTCCAGTGGTACAGCCATATAAGTCCAGCAGTACAACCATATAAGTCCAGGGGTACTGCTGTATAAGTCCAGTGGTACTGCCGTATAACTCCAGAGGTACTGCCGTATAAGTCCAGTGGTGCTGTCCTGTGCTGTATCTTATTTACGCCAAATAAAGGGGGTTATTAATAGTTAATCCAAATACTTTTTACAGGGTTTGACCTGTGTGGTGTAGGGGTATGCTCTCCTCTGCTGCATATTATTATAATAACTCCAAATAAAAGGGTTATTATTATTCAAATAATTTGTACAGGGTTTGCCCTGTGGTGTAGGGGTACGCTCTCCTGTGCTGGATATTGTTATATAACTCCAGAAAAACAATGGAGAACAAACATTTGGAGGATAAAATAGGGAAAAATCAAGAACCACTTCCTCCTAGTGCTGAAGCTGCTGCCATTAGTCATGACATAGATGATGAAATGCCATCAATGTCGTCTGCTAAGGCCGGTGCCCAATGTCATAGTAGAGGGCACGTAAAATCCAAAAAATCAAAGTTCAGTAAAATGACCACAAAAAAAAGACATTTAAATCATCTGAGGAGAAACGTAAACTTGCCAATATGCCATTTACGACACGGAGTGGCAAGGAACGGCTAAGGCCCTGGCCTATGTTCATGACTAGTGGTTCAGGTTCACATGACGATGGAAGTCCTCATCCTCCCACTAGAAAAATGAAAAGAGTTAAGCTGGCAAAACCACAGCAAAGAACTGTGCGTTCTAAGATGGTATCACAAATCCCCAAGGTGAGTCCAACTGTGTCAGCGGTTGCAAAGAGGAGGCTCCTACCACCATTTGCACGCCCCCTGCATGTGCTGGGAAGGGCATCGCCACTCCAGTTCCTGATATTGACATTGAGGATGTCACTGTAGACGTACACCAGGATGAGGAGGGTATAGGTGTAGCTGGAGCTGAGGAGGAAGTTGACGATGAGGATTCTGATGGTGATGTGGTTTGTTTGAATAAGGCACCAGTGGAGACAGCTGTTGTCCGTGGAATGAGAAGGCCCATTGTTATGCATGGGCAAAATACAAAAAAAGCCACCTCTTCGGTGTGGAATTATTTATCCACAAATTCGGACAACAGGTGTCAAGCCGTGGATTGCCTTTGTCAATCCGTAATAAGTAGGGGTAAGGACGTTAACCACCTAGGAACATCCTTCCTTATACGTCACCTGCAGCGCATTCATCAGAAATCTTTGTCAAGTTCAGAAACTTTGGGTAAGAGTGTAAGCAGTCCACTGACACCTAAATCCCTTCTTGTACCCAAGCTCCTGCAAGCCACACCCCCAACTCCCTCAACGTTAATTTCCTCCTCAGCAAGGAATGTCAGCAGTCCTGCAGGCCATGTCACTGGCATAACTGACAAGTCCTCTCCTAACCAGGATTCCTCCGGAGGACCCTTGAGTGGTACGCCTACTGCTTACTGCCACTGCTGTTGTTGCTGCTAAGAGTCAATTGTCATCCCAGAACTGATGTCAGAAGACAACTTGTACTACTTCAACTAAGCAATTGAATGCCCAACAGTCCTTTGCGAGCAAGATGAAATATGACAGCAGTCATTCTGTAGCAAAGTGGATAACTGAGGCCTTGACAGCTATGTTGGTGTTAGACGTGCGTCCCGTATGACTGTGACAGCCCACTTAGCTACTGGTGCCTCCTGCAGCAACAACAGCAGCGGCACCAGTAGCAGCATCTCACAAATGCCAGCTCGTTCCTAGGCAGGCTACGCTGTGTATCACCGGTTTCCATAAGAGCCACACCACTGACAACCTCTTACGGAAACTGCACAATGGCTTACCCCACTTAGGCTCTCTTGGGGATTTGTGATATCGGACAACGCCACCAATATTGTGCGTGCATTAGATCTGGGCAAATTTCAGCACGTCCCATGTTTTGCACATACAATTAATTTGGTGGTGCAGATATTTTTTTTAAATGATAGGGGTATGCAGGAGATGCTGTCGGTGGCACAAAAGATTGCGGGCCACTTTCGTCATTCAGCCACTGCGTGCCAATGACTGGAGCACCAGCCAACACTCCTGAACCTGCCCTGCCATCATCTTAAACAAAAGGTGGTAACGAGGTGGAATTCAACACTCTATATGCTTCCTAGGATGGAGGAGCAGCAAAAGGCCATTCAAGCCTATACATCCACATATGATATAGGCAAAGGAGGGGGAATGCACCTGACTCAAGTGCAGTGGAGAATAATTACCACGTTGTGCAAGGTTCTCCAACCCTTCGAACTTGTCACACGTGAAGTCAGTTCAGACACTGCCAGCTTGAGTCAGGTCATTCCCTTCATCAGGCTTTTGCAGAAGCAGCTGGAGAAATTGAAGGAGGAGCGAAGACAGAGCGATTCCGCTAAGTATTGCTTCTTTTTTGGTGGGGGGATTAATTGCATCTTTTTTTGTGGGGGCCCAAACAAAGCAATCATTTCAGTCACAGTCGTGTGGCAGACCCTGTCCCTGAAACTATTGGTTTGTTAAAGTGTGCATGTCCTGTTTATACAACATAAGGGTGATTGGGAGGGCCCAAGGACAATTCTATCTTGCACCTCTTTTTTTTTTCTTTGCATTGTGTGCTCTTTGGGATCTAGTTTTTAAAAGTGTCATCCTGTCTGACACTGCAGTGCCACTCCTAGATGAGCCATGTGTTTGTGCCACCCACTTGGGTGGCTTAGTTTAGTAATCCAGCAACCTTGGTGCAACTTTTTGGCCTAAAAACAATATTGTGAGGTCCAGTGCCGTGCAACTGTATGGGGCGCCCGCCGCGGCACTTCTGATGCACTTTGATTCCCCCCTCCTCCTTCCTCCCGAGTACCCAGCTTGGGGGGCGGAGTTTCGCGGAATGACGCGGGTGCGTCGTGATGTCACGACGCAATTGCGTCATTCCGTGAAACTCCGCCCTCCGAGCTGGGTACTCGGGAGGAGGGGGAGGCAAGCCTACAGGAACGGCCGGCGCGACGGAAGACGGGGGAGAGGCAGCCGAAGAGCGGGAAGAACCGCTTCAAACGTAAGTCAGTCTCTCTCTCTCTCTCCCCCCCCCCTCCTCTGCCACCTGCCAGAATGTGTAAAATGGGGACTCTTGCTTGCCATCATGTGTAAATTGGCGGCTCTTGCCTGCCATCATGTATAAAATGGGGACTCTTGCCCGGCATCATGTGTAAAATGGGGACTCTTGCCCGGCATCATGTGTAAAATGGGGACTCTTGCCTGCCATCATGTGTAAAATGGGGACACTTGCCTGCCGTAATGTGTAAAATGGGGACTCTTGCCTGCCGTATTGTGTAAAATGGGGACACTTGCCTGCCGTAATGTGTAAAATGGGGACTCTTGCCTGCCGTATTGTGTAAAATGGGGACTCTTTTTTTCCTGTGGTCGCCGTGATCTGTCGGTGCAAGGTCAAAAACTGGGGTGTAAGGTAGTCTTTTCAGACGAGGCCATGCCCATTTTAACGAGACCAAACCCATTTTATTAGGCCATGCCCCCATACATTTTACTTTTTATATCTATGGGGGGGGGCATTTTTTTCTTATGTCAAGGTGGGGGGGGGGGGCGCATTTTTTAATCTCGCACTGGGGAAACAGCCCTGGTGAGGTGTGAGGTTTTCAGAATAGACTGGATATGAGTGGAAATGAATGTTATTGAGGTTGATAATACCGTAGGATCAAAATTACTCCCAAATTCTGTGATTTTTAGCTGTTTTTATGTTTTTTTCAAAAGTCATCCAGATCCAAAACACAAGCGGAGATCCAGATCCAAACCAAAACACAAAACCTGAAAAGTGCCCGCCGCACATCTCTGTTTTTCAGATGCATCTCCTGCACCGGTGACAGGGCAGGTGCAAGCATTCACTGATAATGATGATGACTATAAAACCAAGCACACAGATGGGGTGGTTCTGTCTGCAGAGAAGCGTACAATTCCGTATTTAAGGCTTAATTCAGTCCTGATCACTGTTGTGCGAAATCGCGCAGCGGCTGATAATCGATTGACTGCGCGTACGCGATGTCAAACAGCAAAAAAATACTGCATTTTTTTTATTGCTAGGCGAACGCAGGCTGATTGACAGGAAGTGGGCATTTGTGGGTGGTAACTGGTGTTTTCTGGGAGTGTCAGGAAAAATGCAGGCGTTCCAAAGCGTTTTCAGGGCGGGTGTGTGACGTCAGCTCTGGGCCCCATCAGCCTAATTCTATCGCACTGTAGGAGTAAGTCCCGGGCTATGCACAGACTGATGGTGAGTGAGTTGCGAACGGATTTGTAGCTGTGCGCTGTCTGGTGAAGTTTTTACGCGGCGTACGCATGCATTCGCACACTTGCACGGGATGGGTTTACACTCTCTATGGGCGTCGGGTATCTGATCGCAGACCGCTGCAAAAACGCAGAGGAGTGATCAGGTCTGAATTAGACCCTTAGTTCCCTGCTCGCAATCTGTTCAGCATCAACCCCTATATGTAATGAATAAGATGTTCACTCTTCAAGGATTTCATTCATGGACTCTGAAGGCATCACGTTGTATACATTGTCTTGCATTATTCCGGAGCAGAAGTAGTGATCTTTATTCATCCTTCATATCCTTCAGCCATGAATTTATTTGACATTTCCTCCAATCTGTCGAGTAATTTCTTTTCATCCTGTACTCTCCTCTTTATCCTCATTAGCTGTCTCAGAGGGAGACCTTTATAAGGTGATGGGGATGGAAACTGTCAGCTTGAAAAATTGTATAATGTTCAGGGACTAAAGAGCGGAGACCAGCAGGCTGTGTACAGTATATTACAGGTATAGTCTAACTTAATGTATAGAAATGTTATTGTGTTGTGTGACCACTTCAGTAATAAACCGAGGGCTCATAATTCATGATTTTTTGATTTATTAGGTAAAAGAGACTTTTATGATGTGGTAAAACAATACAAGACGGTATGTAGACAGGGTCAGACTGGCCCACAGGTGTATTGGGAAATTCCCAGTGGGCCCCACTGCATGAGGGCCCAACCCCATCTTCTAGGGTCAGTATTTTGGTTGAGCAGGACCCAGTGGCGTAACTTCATCCCAATTGCCCAGAGGCAAAGGCCAATCTTGGTGACCCCCCCCCCCCCCCCCAACAGGGGCCAGGCTAGGCTGCAGGATGGGAGGTTTAGGCTTAGGCACTAGGGGGAGGGTATGACTGACAGATGGGAGGGTTAAGGTTAGGCACAAGGGGGAGGGTTAGGGTTAGACACTAGGGGGAGGGTTAGGCTTTGGGATGGGAGGGTTAGGCACTAGGGGGAGGGTTAGGGTTGGAAACTATGGGCAGGGTTAGGTTGCTGGATGGGAGGGTTAGGGTTAGGCACTATGGGGAAGGTATGGCTGCCAGATGGGAGGGTTAGGGTTGGGCACCAGGGGCAGGGTATGGCTGCTGAATGGGAGGGTTAGGGTTAGGCACTGGGGGAGGTTTAGGGTTAGGCACTAGGGGGAGGGTTAGGCTATGGGACGGGAGGGTTAGGAGCTAGGAGGAGGGTTAGGGTTAGGCATTAAGGTTAGTGTTAGGCTGCTGGATGGGAGGGTAAGGGTTAGGCACTAGGGGAAGGGTTAGGCTGTGTGACGGGAGGGTTAGGTACTAGGAGATAGGTTAGGGTTAGGCACTAGGGGGAGGGTTAGGCTGCTGGATGGGATGGTAAGGGTTAGGCACTAAAGAGAGGGGTAAGCAGGGGAATGAGCGGGTTAGTTTTAGGTCTCTATATATATTACTAGGAGGGCTGGGACTTTTATCCCTCTATATATTGATGGGTTCTATAAAGATTTGTGTGAGAAGTGGCACGACTAAACAGACCTGTCCGCAGTCTTCAATTCCAGCTCTGCAGGCTCTAATCCGTTTCAGTCACAGCTGGTGGTGGGTTTCCTTCTCCTCCTCTTGCTGACTTCTTTGATGATGATCTGGTTCCTCCTTGAGGCTGGGCACCAGCTGCTGGTGCCTCATCGAAGTCTCACTGTCAGCAGCGCGTTGCTTTCATTTTCACTACAAGTAGTGAGAGCGGTGCCTTGTCTGACACCATCCGGCAGCTGCCTTCCAATCCACTGCGCTCCGTCCACCTCAGGCACAGTCACAAGTGCTGCTGCTGCCTTAGACAGCACAGCTCCCTGTCCTCACTCTGCCCACCTCACCATCCCATAACGTTCCGGCACAGGGACACATTCTATTTAACTCCCCTGTCTGCATGCCCTCTTTCTGCCGCCGAGGTCGCCGCTCAGAAGCCAGCGCGCAGGTGTAAAAGACTGGTGAGCCGGGACAGCTCACCGTGCGCTGGCTCTGTAATACTGCTGCTGAAGCGTCTCCTTCAAACACAGCATGGGATAAATGTGGGCATTTAATGGGGTGCAATTGCAGGAGTGGTGTGCCACATGCTCACTGGCTCCTCTATACAGCAGGAACTTGGGGCACGGAATGAGGGACAACGGAGTAGATGTGCCATCTTCAGGGCTTAGAGCCCGGCGGCAACGGACTCCGTTGTCTTCGGCAGTTCTGACCCTGGCAGGACCATTGATGAACTTGGGTGCTGTGGTTTGTGTCTAGGGAAACTACACCAAGAATAGCCCCCTTGCCAATCAAAGTGGGTGGTCCTGACACACCGCTGTCCTCTCCTTATAAAGGGGCCCTGTTTCTTGCATGGCCTAATGGTTGGCCAAGTACCTCTTTGATGGCTGGTCTTACCTCCCTTAAACTTGGGTCCCTAACACTGCATTCCCTGGTGGGCCTGTGATGTCTCAGTCTGCCACTGTATGTAGAACAGTTTTAGGTGGCACTCCGAAAGCACTAAAGATTTACTAAGTAGGAACAATATGTAAGTTCCAGACTTAAATGTAGGCCTCTGTTTTATTTTTTAAAAGAGCAATGTCTTTATACAATTACAGTAAACTGTAGTTAGCAAACAATACCAAGAAACCTCAAACTGACTATAATCTCAGCCGATGTATTGGTCTTGGTGGCTGCCAGCAACTTTTTGGTACTACAGCAGTGCCTATCTCACTACTTTCTCCACTTTATCATTTATTTCTGTAATAAAAATTGGTATGTTTATTTGTCTGTCAAATCCTATATAATAAAAGGCTAACGCTGCTCCTCACCTCTATGGAGGAATTCAAGTGTTTTGTATGCCGGGTGGCCAGTAGATGGCTCAGACAGATCAATTCAAGTGTTGCTTCATTCGGCAATGCACAGACAACTATGCTGACATTGCTGTGGGGATGGTTCATTAGGTTGACATACATTAGGTTGACATACTTTGGGTCGACCACTGATGGTTGACATGCATTAGGTCGACATGGTCATTAGGTCGACATGGGAAAAGGTCAACATTAGTTGTTTTTTTTACTGTTTTTGGTGTTGTTTTCTACGTAAAGTGATGGGGAACCCTAATTAGTGCACCGTGTCCCCTTGCATGGCTCGCTTTGCTTGCCATGCTTCGGGCAAGGTGCCTCACTGTGTTTGGCACAGGTTACTCTTCCCAATTGTAGTCTCCGTGGATCGTTAAGTATGAAAAAGGTAAAATAAATGAAGAAAAACTCATGTCGACCTTTTTTCATGTCGACCTAGTACATGTCGACCTAATGACCATGTCGACCTAATGAACATGTCAACCTAATGCATGTCGACCAATAGTGGTCGACCCAGCATATGTCGACCTAATGACCACCATCCGGAATGTTGGATGTACAATGTCCTGCACATCAGATGGGATGTTGCGATGTACGATGTGCTACACATCAGATGGGATGTTGCGATGTACAGTGTGCTGCCCATCAGATGGGATGTTGCGATGTACAGTGTGCTGCATATCAGATGGGATGTTGCGATGTACAGTGTGCTGCACATCAGATGGGATGTTGCGATGTACAGTGTGCTGCACATCAGATGGGATGTTGCGATGCACAGTGTGCTGCCCATCAGATGGGATGTTGCGATGTACAGTGTGCTGCACATCAGATGGGATGTTGCGATGTACAGTGTGCTGCACATCAGATGGGATGTTGCGATGTACAGTGTGCTGCCCATCAGATGGGATGTACAGTGTGCTGCACATCAGATGGGATGTTGCGATGTACAGTGTGCTGCACATCAGATGGGATGTTGTGATGTATGATTTGTTGCACATCAGATGGGATGTTGTGATGTACAGTGTGCTGCCCATCAGATGGGATGTTGCGATGTACAGTGTGCTGCACATCAGATGGGATGTTGCGATGTACAGTGTGCTGCACATCAGATGGGATGTTGCGATGTACAGTGTGCTGCACATCAGATGGGATGTTGCGATGTACAGTGTGCTGCACATCAGATGGGATGTTGCGATGTACAGTGTGCTGCCCATCAGATGGGATGTTGCGATGTACAGTGTGCTGCACATCAGATGGGATGTTGCGATGTACAGTGTGCTGCACATCAGATAGGATGTTGCGATGTATGATGTGTTGCACATCAGATTGGATGTTGCAATGTACGATGTGATGCACTTCAGATGGCATGTTGCAATGTACGATGTGATGCACATTGCGTAGAGTGTACACAAGACCACATGCCACACAACATGTTGGACTCTGAAGTTTGGTACTGATCTGCATGATGATTGCAGAGTGTGTAAAGGAACAAGAAATAATTTTATACAATCCCTGAACATAATACAGTATAGTATATCATGTCATTGTTCTGAAGATTACATAGGGCTACATGTACTAAGCCTTGCAAAGTGATAAAGTGGAGAGTGATACAGGACCAGCCAACCAGCTCCTAACTGTCACTTTTCAAACACAAGGGGTTTATTCGTGAAGCACTGAAAAAAGTGGAGAAACAGATCTGTTGAGAAGTTGCCATGGCAACCAATCAGCATCTCCCTTACATTTTAAAGAATGTACTTTATAAAGGCTTCCTTCAAAGCTGATTGGTTGCCATGGGCAACTTCTCTAGTGGTCCTTTTCTCCACTCTTTTCACTGCTTCATGAATAGACCCCCATAGTCTGTAACATGGCAGTTAGGAGCCGATTGGCTGGTACTTTATCACCGTCCACTTTATCACTTTTTCAAGGCTTAGTACTTCTGGACCTGTGTGTGTATGCTAGAAATGTGCATTCTGGGATTGTATGATTGTCAATTAAAATATGAATGACTGCATAGCTTATTACATTGTCAATAAAACAGAAAAACACCTAAACAAGTAACACACACTTAGAGTACTTTACTTGTATTTATGTTGTTAACATTCAAAGTACAAATGGAGCCGTGCTCATCTGAGGCGGCTCCATCGCAGACGTGCAGTCCCGTTATGACTCGGTGATCCGTCCGCCTAGTCACACTGGGAGTGCACAGAGACGCTCCCATTCTGAGCGGCTCCGCCCAGTGGCGCGTGCCCGCCTGGACATAGACACTCTCCACTCAAGTGAATTAGGCGCATCTCCGTCGCGGGCACGCGTGCCCGACCGTCCGGAGACACTCTCGGTGTTAGGCACGCCTGGGCGGGCACGCCTAGTCACAGACAGGGCCACGACTAGTGTGGCTCCAACTGCATAGGGCCAAGATGTAAGGAAGTCTGCGACTGAACTCAGATTTTTTTTTAAAGGGGCAATCATGTACAAGGCTAAACCATACCTTGCAAATGGTTGCCCCTTTAAAAAAACATCAGAATTCAGCTGGCATACCGTGCGGCCACCCCCAAACTCAGACTTCATTACACCCCGGCCTGGGTTGGAAAAAGCATGGGAACCCCATTGGCTTCAGGAGTTGGCTAACCTGGGGGGTAATTTCAAGTTGATTGCAGCAGGATATTTTTTAGCAGTTGGGCAAAACCATGTGCACTGCAGGGGGGGCAGATATAACATTTGCAGAGAGAGTTAGATTTGGGTGGGTTATTTTGTTTCTGTGCAGGGTAAATACTGGCTGCTTTATTTTTACACTGCGATTTAGATTGCAGATTGAACTCACCACACCCAAATCTATCTCTCTCTGCACATGTTATATCTGCCTCCCTTGCAGTGCACATGGTTTTGCCCAACTGCTAAAAAATTTCCTGCTGCGATCAACTTGGAATTACCCCCCTGGAGTCCAATCACGGAGACATGGGGTTAGTTGCATTGTCCTTTAAAATCCACTCACAAATGTGAACAATACTGAATTCCTGTGGTTATCAAGTATCCACTGAAGCGACTCACAGCGAGTTGGATACTTAATCATCGGTCCCTGCTGATGACTTGACCCACAAATAATTGTTGACTTACAAAAAGTTGGAAAGGGTTACTGAAGTATCTCTAAAAGCCTTAACATTCATTAGTCCATGATAAGACACATTGATATAAAAGGAGAAGGTTCAGCACAGTTGACACTCTCCCTAGGCTTGGCTGTCCTACAATGATGACTGCAAGAGCCAAGCAAAGAATGCACAAAGGCCTTAAGAATAATCCCATAGGGCCAGCTAAAGATATACAGGAATCTCTGCAATTTGCAAACTCATCACCAGTCTACAATACGTAAACACTTATCAGGAATGGTGCTCAATGGAGGACACCACGGAAGAAGCCACTGTTGTCCAGAGGAAAAAAGGATAAGAAATGATATATTTATATATAATCTGTATCTATCTATATATATATATATATATATATATATATAGATAGATAGATATCCAAAAGGGAAACAATTAAAGGCACTCGAGAGGACAACAAATACTCAGAGATTCAGATGATTCTTAATCGACGTTTCGGAGCTTACGCCCCTTTATCAAGACATATCATACACGGTGTGTAGTGCACCGCGTCACCTTGCATGGCTCACTCTACCTACCTTGAGCGGGCAAGGTGTCTCACTCTGCCACCGCTGCTTTCGGCACAGGTTACTATTACCAATCGTCCACGTGGATTGTAAAGTATGAAAAGGTTAAATATAAAATATAAAAATTGTAAAAACTCATGTCGACCTTTTCATCCATCAACCTGACCTGTGTTGAAATTTGCACATTGTTGACATTTTTTTAATTTTGACCTTGTCCACATTGACCAATAGTGGTCAACCTACTGACTGTCAACCTACCATTTGGCCCTTTGTGTTTGACACTAGAACAATGGAGCCTATTATGCAACCTAAATATTGTCTGCTTGTTTCAGATTTTCTTTTTATACCGTTTGTGGAGAAAAAAGGCATACATAATGAATGATTTACAGAAATTATAAAAAATAGACCCCCCCCTCCCCCCCTTCAGAACTAACACGGAATTCCAGACATGTTACTACAGATTCACAGGTGTTTTCTTGCCAATAACCAGAGACGCTGAATAACTTTCAATAAATATCAAAGGTAACTGAAATAAGCTGGAGGAGAAACCTACAAAGAACTGTACCATCAGCAACGTCCCAGAGTAGATCTCCATACCCCCAGAGATCACACCAGGCCATCTCTATAAATATTACATGTTTTCGCTGCAAATTGGAAGAACACTGTGGAGACAAAACTAACAACAGCTTTTTGGATAATTTCAGAATTGCATCATTATGGCTAAAACGTTGTTGTGTCTCACGGTCTGGTGTCACATTTTCCACAACGGAAATAGAGGAGAATTTGTTTTTCTAACTTCAGTTTTAAAAGCTTTAAAGGAAAATTCTGCAGCATATTTTATTTCATTGGAATAAAAATGTTCCCAAGGTGGATTGTAGATCAGGGCAAACAATGCAATGACATTTACATTGCAAAGGCGGCTTTCCAAATGGGGATCCGTTGGCTGTAGGCAACAAAGGCAGCTGTTCTAGGTCATTGAGAGCCACCTGCCATCGTTGTGCCAAGTGCCACTTGCTTCAATCTACACAGTACATTGGGGGTCATTCTGAGTTGTTCGCTCATTATTTTTTTCTCGCAACGGAGCGATTAGTCGCTAATTGCGCATGCACAATGTCCGCACTGCGACTGCGCCAAGTAAATTTGCTATGCAGTTAGGTTTTTTACTCACGGCATTACGAGGTTTTTTCTTCGTTCTGGTGATCGTAATGTGATTGACAGGAAGTGGGTGTTTCTGGGCGGAAACTGGACGTTTTATGGGTGTGTGCGAAAAAACGCTGCCGTTTCTGGGAAAAACCCGGGAGTGGCTGGAGAAACGGAGGAGTGTCTGGGCGAACGCTGGGAGTGTTTGTGACGTCAAACCAGGAACGAAACTGACTGAACTGATCGCAGTTGCCGAGTAAGTCGGGAGCTACTCAGAAACTGCTAAGAAGTGTCTATTCGCAATTCTGCTAATCTTTCGTTCACAATTTTGATAAGCTAAGATTCACTCCCAGTAGGCGGCGGCTTAGCGTGTGCAAAGCTGCTAAAAGCAGCTAGCGAGCGAACAACTCGGAATGACCCCCATTAGACGGAGGCACACAACCATCAGCAGTCTAGCAGAATAAGAAAAACAATGATCGCCTTTGTACTTAAAACAAACCCTTTCTGTTTGAACTTGTGCTGAGGAGGTGTTAAGTAGATCAAGCCTTTGAGAGAGATAAAGTGGAGACGTTTCAAATACTGTGCTAGATAAATGACAGAAGCTGATATGGGCACCATATCCACTTTATCTCTCTCCAAGGGGCATATTTATCACAATCTGCATTCTAAAGCAGATGTGGTGAAAACATTTCCCCCTATTTGAAATATGAAAATTTATTTTTTCACACGAGTGTTAAAAGCCTTTTGCTAGGAGAAGGCTAAGAGCTGTAAGCAGTGCAATAGCATGAAGTTATAACACCGCTTCCTGGTTTGGGTCCCCAGCAGCCAATGCGCATGCGTGGCTGTTGCCCGGTGTATGCGTCACCAGGGACAGAAGGAAAAGTTCCCACTCTGAAAAAGTGAAAAAGTAGTAGCCCCACTTGCGTATTTATAGTGGGTGCAGTGTGTGTCTGATGTATCGCGTCATTTAAGCCACGCCCCCGCTGTGTAATGCCGCGGTGTGGCTACGATGACGCGATTCAACAAGGTCCGACTGCCCATACCGCCCACTTTACACGCTAAGTGGCCGGCCGGGCAAGGGGGACCTCAGAAATCGTGAGACTTGCCTGCTCTTTCGGGGGAACCGGGAGGGTCACCCGATTTTCGGGAGCCTCACGAACATTCCGGGAGAGTAGGCAAGCATGGACTGATGTGATTGGTGAAATATTCTCTGTAAAACGCTTCAGAATATGTGTGTGTGCTATATGAATAACTGGAAATAAATAATGGCTTCCTTGGGAAAGTGCGTGGCCACAGAATAGTACATATTCACATTACACCGCATAGTAGTGTCCGTTATTCACATTACCTCACACAGTAGTACCCCTTATACACGTTACACCACACAGTAGTACCCCTTATACACGTTACACTACACAGTAGTACCCCTTATACACGTTACACCACACAGTAGTACCCCTTATACACGTTACACCACACAGTAGTACCCCTTATACACGTTACACCACACAGTAGTACCCCTTATACACGTTACACCACACAGTAGTACCCCTTATACACGTTACACTAAACAGTAGTACCCCTTATACACGTTACACCACACAGTAGTACCCCTTATACATGTTACACCACACAGTAGTAACCCTTATACACGTTATGCCACACAGTAGAGCCCCTTATACACGTTACATTATGGTTGAGCCCCTTATACACTTTACACCACGGTAGAGCCGCTATGGAAGTAGCTGTATTTAACTATTTACGTGTTTAATTCAAATAAATTAAAAATACTATATATGCCCCAACTGACCTCACAACCCCACAGTTCCTTAATGAAAATAAAGCCCCAAATGTGACCGCCCCCCACAGACCTGATAACTCCCCCGTCTCTGAATGAAAATAATGCCCCCAAAATGACCCCCACCCAGATCTGATAATCTTCCAATGCCTTCATGAAAATAATGCCCCAAATGTGACCCCCTCCCACCATAGACCTGAAACCCCCAAACTCTCAATGAAAATAATGCACCAAATCCACCCCCCACTTTCATAATCCCACAAATGCCTCAATGAAAATAATACCCTGGAACTGCCATCCCAGACCTGATAATCCCACTACGCTTCAATGAAAATAATGTCCCAGAAGTGCCGAAGGGGCAGAGAGAGCTGTGCCGCAGCAGCCTGAGGGGCAGATAGAGCTGTACCGCAGCAGCCTGAGGGACAGAGAGAGCTGTGCTGCAGCAGCCTGAGGCCAGAGAGAGCTGTGCTGCAGCAGCCTGAGGGCAGAGAGGGCTGTGCCGCAGCAGCCTGAGGGCAGAGAGAGCTGTGCTGCAGCAGCCTGAGGGCAGAGAGAGCTGTGCCGCAGCATCCTTAGGAGCAGAGAGAGCTGCACCGCAGCAGCCTGAGGGGCAGAGAGAGGTGCTGAAGCAGCCTGAAGGGCAGAGTGAGGTGCTGCAACTTCTAATGCTGAGAGAGGTGCTGCAGCAGCAGCTGGGGCAGAGAAAGGTGTTGCAGCATCAATGTAGAGAGAAGTGCTGAAACAGCCGGGGCAGAGAGGGGTGCTGCAGCCGGGGCAGAAACAGGTGCTGCAACAGCTGCTGTAGAGAGAGATGCTGCTGCAGAAGCCAGGGCAGAAAGAGGTGATGCAGCAGCTAGGGCAGAGAGAGCTGCTGCAGCATCTACAGTAGAGACGTGCTGCAGCTTCCAGGAAAGAGAGTGCTGCAGCAGGACAGAAGTAACCATACTGTGCAGCGACAAGCAGACAGTGAGGCAGGCAGAGCTCCTTTGGCCTATCCTGTTCCCTACCTAGCCTCTGAGAACAAGTCAGTGTACGCCCCCTCTGCTTCTCCTCCTCCTGCTCTGCGGTTGCTCGCACAGTGGACTACAGGAAGGGGGGGATGTCAGGCTGCAGCATGCCCTCTAACTTTTTTGGTGCCCGGAGCTCGCGCTCCACCACAGCCACCCTCACTACAACTCTGCTTACACCACACACCCTGCACCCATTATTTGTAATACTTTCCCTCCGAAGTCCGCCGGTGCAGCAGCAGCACTGCAGAAATCACTGGGAAAATGGCGTGGAGCCATTTTCCCGGAGATCTGCGCATGTGCTCTAGATTCTGGGACAGAGCTATGGTGCCCAGAGCTAGAGAGCAGGGGCCCCAGACAGATCCTGCACACAATCCTCCTCTCTAGAAACGCAGATGAGTAGCCCATAGTCTACTATAGGGTAATTCCATCTGAAGATAGTGTTATCCTAGTAAATCCAATGCTTTGTAATCAAATGCTTTGTAAATACAGCAGCCCCCATAGAAATCGGAGATATCTGCTGCGATCCCACCATAGTACATCTGGGGTATACTAAAAATGTGTGGGTATACTATCCACTGAAAAAGCAGGTTTCAGGGAATCTCCCACGAACATTTAATGCTAAATAGGCCCCCAAGACTTGTTGCATCTCCCCCATAATGCGAGTACTGAGGAGCAGGACCTGGGTGTGACTTGAGCATTACAGGAGATTCTTTTTCTAATCTACAGTATTTAGGAGACTCTGGCCTGTTCATATTCTAGTCCATATATATATATATATATATATATATATAAATAATATACACACATTTATTATAGAACACTGCAAGAAAATGTATTTGGACACAAATCCTCTTTAACACATTTAAATAACACATATCGATATACTACCATACCCAGGATTCAAACTCATAGTTTGTTGCATTCCAGTCAGACATCCTATTCATTAAACTATTTAATCCTGCATAGCAACTATGAGATTTCTAACTATATTAAGCTTCTGGTACTTTGTACTTTACTTCAGCATTGCAATTGAGCAGATCTATGTAGTGTGCAGCCACACACCCAATCCCTTGCAGCCACACACTACATAGATCTGCTCAGCCGCAATGCTGATCATTTTTTCACAAAGCAGAAGGTTACAGTAGCTTCAATATTTGGAATTCTCTAGCTTTCTGGGCAAGGTCAGATAGCTTAATGAATAGAATGTCTGACTGCAATGCCACAGGCTATCCCTGCAATGCCACCTGAATCCCAGGTTTGTCAGCATTTTGAAATGCATTATTATTATTATTACATTTTATTTATAAGGCGCCTCAAGTGTTTCTCAGCACCGCACTTACAGCACACATTACAACAATACAGGGAACACAGACCTTAACATTACAGTAACTAAAAAAACTAAATTAGAGCACAGGTAAAAAGTAGCGCCACAGGTCTCAGTACACATGCAAGGAAGCAAAGAAGTGATCGGTGTACTAGTAAGGGCGGGCAGCCGTTGGAAGAGATGAATGGTAACGAGCAAGAGGAGATTGAGGTATATACGGTTGCCGAGTAGGAGAGAGCTGTAATTGAAGTGTGAGAGATGAGGGCTGGGAGAACAGGAGTGAAGAGGGTCCTGCTCCAAGGAGCTTGCAATCTAATAAAGAACAGTGTGTCTGAATAACAGATAGCTCTCAATTTAAGTTTGTGAATGTTGTATAGGTATTAGTGACGGAAGGGGTGGGGGAAGTAAACAGGGGCGGTCAGGAGATGCCGGCTTCCAAGAGAAGGGAAGCTAAAGTCAAAGTAATTAAAACAGATTTTAACAAGTGCCACCCACAGCACCCCCTACCCTGCAGCGCTGTGTGTGGGGCACACCCTGCATCACCCTAGATTTGGCCCTGCTAGCCTGTAACATTGTAGTTGGGAGCTGATTGGCTAGTTCTTTATTTCTCTCAAATGCTTAATACATTGACCCCTAATATAGGATTAGCCCTGGATAAATTGATATACGGTAAAGTGTTAGTATTAGGAATGTTAGGAACTCAATGTGATGTAGTTCACCGTGACATGGAAGATATGCAAGCATTTTTGGCCAAACATGTACTAAGAACCTCACTTAAAACCTAGTTTTATACTCGCTTAATTGTAGAGTTTATAAAAATAATTTTGATCATCAGTATTCTTAATGCTCAGAGTGTGCACCAGCAGTTAATATTTCCATAGTACTACTACCAGTCTCAGCATGGTAACTCCCCTTATTATGTTTAAAAGGATTCGGGAACTTGATTGCCTTCCGTTTAAAACTATGGTGTGCAGTGCACCCAACCCTCCATCCAGCAATCATTTCTCAGGTTCATATTTCACAAGAGATAGAGGGCGGGATGTACTAAAGGAAAAATACAATAAAACCCCCGTTTTTTTTTTTTTTTTACTGCAGTTTCATATGTACAAAGACCCGGCCACCTGCTTTTCAGCATGAGGGTATCGCCAGGCTTGGACTGGCCCACAGGGGTACAGGGGAAACCACCGGTGGGCCCTACTGTCTGTAGGCCCACTTTCTGCTCTAAGGATCAGGTTCCAGACTGTGCACATGAATTATACATTATACATATGTTACATTATACTGGACTATGGTGTATTTTCTACAGTGCATCGCTGTTATTAATCTGTTATTAATCTGGTACATTATCATGCATGCAGCAGCTGAATTTACTGTATGTATTTATGAAGGGGCCCAGACGTTGCACTCTCTAATGGTTAGTCAAAACAATAAGGTGGCAGGCCACACCCCCTCTGCAGACTGGCCACACCCCTAACATGGGCCCCTACCACTGCATTTCCCCGGTGGGCCCTACATGCCCCAGTCCGACACTGGGTATCGCCATCTTTTTATGGCGATAACCTATAGAAGCCTATGGGCTTCTTTCCGCAACCCACCGCTGCACCCGCCGCACCCCCCTCACCTCTGTCCAGGCAGCATATGTTAGTACATATGCGATTAGCATTGCTGCGGCGAGGGGCGGCAATGTTTTTTTAATACACCCGCCCAGAGAGTATTAAAGACTTGGAGTGTCCTGCAAGTATTGCTACAAGGTACTGCTGGAGAGGTATGGGACTCCAAGTCGACACCAAAAAGGTCGACACCAATTGGTTGACACGTCTTAGGTCGACAGCTGAAATAGGTCGACACGGAAAAAGGTCGACATGAGTTTTTTAGGTGTCGTTCTCTTCGTCGAATGACCGGGAACCCCAATTAGTGCACCATGGGGGTCATTCTGAGTTGTTCGCTCGTTGCCGATTTACGCAACGGAGCGATTAAGGCGAAAATGCGCATGCGCATGGTACGCAGTGCGCATGCGCTAAGTATTTTTGCACAAAACTTAGTAGATTTACTCACGTCCGAACGAAGAATTTTCATCGTTGAAGTGATCGGAGTGTGATTGACAGGAAGTGGGTGTTTCTGGGCGGAAACTGACCGTTTTCTGGGAGTGTACGAAACGCGGGAGTGTCTGGAGAAACGGGGGAGTGGCTGGCCGAACGCAGGGCGTGTTTGTGACGTCAAACCAGGAACGAAACGGGCTGAGCTGATCGCAGTGTAGGAGTAAGTCTCGAGCTGCTCAGAAACTGCTAAGAATTTTCTATTCGCAATTCTGCAAATCTTTCGTTCGCTAAGCGAAGATACACTCCCAGAGGGCAGCGGCCTAGCGTGTGCAATGCTGCTAAAATCTGCTAGCGAGCGAACAACTCTGAATGACCCCCCGTGACCCCTCGCATAGCTGGCTTTGCTCGCCATGCTTTGGGCAAGGTTGCCGTTCTCAACTGTAGTTCACGTGGATCGTAAAGTATGAACAATTTCAAAAAAGTAAGAAAAAAAATGTGAAAAACGCATGTCGACCTTTTTCCATGTTGACCTTGTTCGTGACGACATAAGGTGTGTCGACCTTTTTGGTGTCGACCTCGAGTCCGGATACCCTGCTGGAGAACTGCAGGATGTTACACCAATGGATTCCTCAAACATTGTGTAAAACTGAAATGCTATCCCAGAGGCGTCACCAACACCTTGTGCACCCACACCATAAAAGGGGCGTGGCCCCGCGGAGGGGGTGTGGCTTCGATTCCCGACCCCGTTTTTTGTCACTTGAAGGGTTCGGGAGGTGCGTGCTTCCTCTTGTGTAGTGATTTATGTGCAGAGCCGGCTCCAGCTCAGTGACAGGAGCCAAGTGCTGCATATAATGTAACAGTGCAGCACTCTGCTCCTGTCACTGAGCAGGAGCAGGCACTTTGGTGTCACCCCTTGGCGGGTGACACCCGGTTGCGGGCCGCACCCCCCCACCCCCCCCTTGTGACGCCACTGTGCTAGCCCATAGCATAGGCTATTCAACAGCAAGAGTAGCCTACAGGATGTAGTACCCAAAGATTACCAGATACACAATTCAACAGCATAGTGCAAAGTCACTGATGAGGCAATTGTGACAGAGGGACGTTGGCAGCAGGGCTGCTATCAGAAATTGTGGGGTCCGGGACTCACAAAATAGGCAGGGCCCTCCCTCCAAAAAAAAAAAAATTATGCTGCAACGCTCCATCCCTATGTGACGTCATAGATCTTGAAGTTACATATGGGTGGAGCGTTATGCATGCTTGCTTACCTTAAATTTCTCCTCATCCGGGAGAAGCCCAGAGAGGAGACGCTGCACGAAACTTTGTGGGGCGGGTCCGGGCTGTGACATCATTAAGCCCCGCCCCCACATCGGGAAAAGACGCGATTTGTGTGTCCGCGGGAAGGGGGCAGGGCTAAAATGAAGCGATTTGCGTCATTTTAACCCCTTCTCCACCCTACGGACCCGCAAATGCGGGAGATTATCTTTCCATCCTGCCCGCATCACTAGGGTGCGAGCAGGATGCGGGAGACCTGCCCACTCTTCCAGGGTGCGGGGGGCTACCCCAAAAAACGGGAGCCTCCCGCAGCTTCTGGGAGAGTAGGCAAGTATGGTGTTATGGACAGGGCCGGTTCTAGCCCTTGTGGCACCCCGGGCGAAAATAGGGGCATGGTCAGTGGCATGGTCAGTTATGCCCCCTGTAGAGTTGTGCCCCCAGTGGTATTGCCCCCAGTACAGTTGTGCCCCTGTTTGTGCCCCCTAGTTGCGCCGCTTTCAAAAACATAAATACATTTAAAAAAAAATTAGTTTAATTAATACTCACCATCCCTGCGCCTGATTCCCGACTGCTGCTGACCGCTGCCCTCTGTCTCCATCTCCGGCCGCCGGCGCCGCTCCTCTGATCTATGGGAGAGACGTCATGACGTCACTCCCATAGCACCACATAGACATAGACCCTTAGTGTCTATGTGCCGTTCCACAATGCATTGCGGTGCGCGATGACTTCATCGCGCACCACACAGCAGTGACAGCCAGCACCGGGGGGCATCACCAGTAGCGGATGTTGCAACGGCGGCGGCGCCCTCCAGATGTCCGCGGCGCCCTCCTGAAGGCGGCGCCCCGGGCAAAAATTCTGTGTGCCCGTAGCAAGATCCGCTACTGGTTATGGACTTGCAGGAATGATTCACAGAGAGATAATGCAAAGGGAATGCTTACTTTAAGAAGTCCTCTATGAGCATCATCCCGCTGTTGTTGTACACACCTGGTGCAGCTCTCCAGGTATCGGCGGTAGAAGCAAGGGACCGGGACACCAGTCCCCGCAGTCTCCCCCTGGGGGCTGCCCTGGTTGGCAGTAGGAAGCAAGCAACAGTAAAAGGTGATTACAGTCCAAATGCCAATGTGTGGCGGACTAAGCAGAGTTTTGGAGTCACAAGAGGTCATTCCGGGCAGCAAATGAAGCAGAGCGGGCATCCAAGCCTGAGAGCAGATTTCTGGCTGATCAGCAGCACCTGCAGATGATTAACACTAATACAGGAATTACATGGAGAGCCATGCAAATTCGATAGGTGACTGGGGGTTGGCTTTTGTCAGCGGGTGTGTCAGCAGTCGTGTCAAGGGCGTGCTGGTGTTAGGGACTGCATCGAAAGACGACATACAGTACACAGATTCATGCAACAACAAAATATGTATCCACTGCTAATTTAAAATAATAATAATAATAATAAATTGAGTTCTATTAGCTAATTGGCATGTTTTGTTTTCGTATTGCACAATTAAATAATAATAAAGTCAATTCTAAATAGGATTAAAGTGAATATTGATTGCTTTGACATTTTACAGTGATGTGCAGACCACTGTACTTATAACATTAACATTTGAGTGTAGACTAGGGATGTGCACTTGAAATTTTTCGGGTTTTGTGTTTTGGTTTTGGGTTCGGTTCCGCGGCCGTGTTTTGGGTTCGACCGCGTTTTGGCAAAACCTCACCGAATTTTTTTTGTCGGATTCGGGTGTGTTTTGGATTCGGGTGTTTTTTTCAAAAAACCCTAAAAAACAGCTTAAATCATAGAATTTGGGGGTCATTTTGATCCCAAAGTATTATTAACCTCAAAAACCATAATTTCCACTCATTTTCAGTCTATTCTGAATACCTCACAATATTATTTTTAGTCCTAAAATTTGCACCGAGGTCGCTGGATGACTAAGCTAAGCGACCCTAGTGGCCGACACAAACACCTGGCCCATCTAGGAGTGGCACTGCAGTGTCACGCAGGATGGCCCTTCCAAAAAACACTCCCCAAACAGCACATGACGCAAAGAAGAAAAAAAGAGGCGCAATGAGGTAGCTGTGTGAGTAAGCTAAGCGACCCTAGTGGCCGACACAAACACCTGGCCCATCTAGGAGTGGCACTGCAGTGTCACGCAGGATGGCCCTTCCAAAAAACACTCCCCAAACAGCACATGACGCAAAGAAGAAAAAAAGAGGCGCAATGAGGTAGCTGTGTGAGTAAGCTAAGCGACCCTAGTGGCCGACACAAACACCTGGCCCATCTAGTAGTGGCACTGCAGTGTCACGCAGGATGGCCCTTCCAAAAAACACTCCCCAAACAGCACATGACGCAAAGAAGAAAAAAAGAGGCGCAATGAGGTAGCTGTGTGAGTAAGCTAAGCGACCCTAGTGGCCGACACAAACACCTGGCCCATCTAGGAGTGGCACTGCAGTGTCACGCAGGATGGCCCTTCCAAAAAACACTCCCCAAACAGCACATGACGCAAAGAAGAAAAAAAGAGGCGCAATGAGGTAGCTGTGTGAGTAAGATAAGCGACCCTAGTGGCCGACACAAACACCTGGCCCATCTAGGAGTGGCACTGCAGTGTCACGCAGGATGGCCCTTCCAAAAAACCCTCCCCAAACAGCACATGACGCAAAGAAGAAAAAAAGAGGCGCAATGAGGTAGCTGTGTGAGTAAGCTAAGCGACCCTAGTGGCCGACACAAACACCTGGCCCATCTAGGAGTGGCACTGCAGTGTCACGCAGGATGGCCCTTCCAAAAAACACTCCCCAAACAGCACATGACGCAAAGAAGAAAAAAAGAGGCGCAATGAGGTAGCTGTGTGAGTAAGATAAGCGACCCTAGTGGCCGACACAAACACCTGGCCCATCTAGGAGTGGCACTGCAGTGTCACGCAGGATGGCCCTTCCAAAAAACACTCCCCAAACAGCACATGACGCAAAGAAGAAAAAAAGAGGCGCAATGAGGTAGCTGTGTGAGTAAGCTAAGCGACCCTAGTGGCCGACACAAACACCTGGCCCATCTAGGAGTGGCACTGCAGTGTCACGCAGGATGGCCCTTCCAAAAAACACTCCCCAAACAGCACATGACGCAAAGAAGAAAAAAAGAGGCGCAATGAGGTAGCTGTGTGAGTAAGCTAAGCGACCCTAGTGGCCGACACAAACACCTGGCCCATCTAGGAGTGGCACTGCAGTGTCACGCAGGATGGCCCTTCCAAAAAACACTCCCCAAACAGCACATGACGCAAAGAAGAAAAAAAGAGGCGCAATGAGGTAGCTGTGTGAGTAAGATAAGCGACCCTAGTGGCCGACACAAACACCTGGCCCATCTAGGAGTGGCACTGCAGTGTCACGCAGGATGGCCCTTCCAAAAAACACTCCCCAAACAGCACATGACGCAAATAAAAATTAAAGAAAAAAGAGGTGCAAGATGGAATTGTCCTTGGGCCCTCCCACCCACCCTTATGTTGTATAAACAGGACATGCACACTTTAACCAACCCATCATTTCAGTGACAGGGTCTGCCACACGACTGTGACTGAAATGACGGGTTGGTTTGGACCCCCACCGAAAAAGAAGCAATTAATCTCTCCTTGCACAAACTGGCTCTACAGAGGCAAGATGTCCACCTCATCATCATCCTCCGATATATCACCGTGTACATCCCGCTCCTCACAGATTATCAATTCGTCCCCACTGGAATCCACCATCTCAGCTCCCTGTGTACTTTGTGGAGGCAATTGCTGCTGGTCAATGTCTCCACGGAGGAATTGATTATAATTCATTTTAATGAACATCATCTTCTCCACATTTTCTGGAAGTAACCTCGTACGCAGATTGCTGACAAGGTGAGCGGCGGCACTAAACACTCTTTCGGAGTACACACTTGTGGGAGGGCAACTTAGGTAGAATAAAGCCAGTTTGTGCAAGGGCCTCCAAATTGCCTCTTTATCCTGCCAGTATAAGTACGGACTGTCTGACGTGCCTACTTGGATGCGGTCACTCATATAATCCTCCACCATTCTTTCAATGGTGAGAGAATCATATGCAGTGACAGCAGACGACATGTCCGTAATCGTTGTCAGGTCCTTCAGTCCGGACCAGATGTCAGCATCAGCAGTCACTCCAGACTGCCCTGCATCACCGCCAGCGGGTGGGCTCGGAATTCTGAGCCTTTTCCTCGCACCCCCAGTTGCGGGAGAATGTGAAGGAGGAGATGTTGACAGGTCGCGTTCCGCTTGACTTGACAATTTTGTCACCAGCAGGTCTTTGAACCCCAGCAGACTTGTGTCTGCCGGAAAGAGAGATCCAAGGTAGGTTTTAAATCTAGGATCGAGCACGGTGGCCAAAATGTAGTGCTCTGATTTCAACAGATTGACCACCCGTGAATCCTTGTTAAGCGAATTAAGGGCTCCATCCACAAGTCCCACATGCCTAGCGGAATCGCTCCCTTTTAGCTCCTCCTTCAATGCCTCCAGCTTCTTCTGCAAAAGCCTGATGAGGGGAATGACCTGACTCAGGCTGGCAGTGTCTGAACTGACTTCACGTGTGGCAAGTTCAAAAGGTTGCAGAACCTTGCACAACGTTGAAATCATTCTCCACTGCGCTTGAGACAGGTACATTCCACCTCCTATATCGTGCTCAATTGTATAGGCTTGAATGGCCTTTTGCTGCTCCTCCAACCTCTGAAGCATATAGAGGGTTGAATTCCACCTCGTTACCACTTCTTGCTTCAGATGATGGCAGGGCAGGTTCAGGCGTTTTTGGTGGTGCTCCAGTCTTCTGTACGTGGTGCCTGTACGCCGAAAGTGTCCCGCAATTCTTCTGGCCACCGACAGCATCTCTTGCACGCCCCTGTCGTTTTTTAAAAAATTCTGCACCACCAAATTCAAGGTATGTGCAAAACATGGGACGTGCTGGAATTTGCCCATATTTAATGCACACACAATATTGCTGGCGTTGTCCGATGCCACAAATCCACAGGAGAGTCCAATTGGGGTAAGCCATTCCGCGATGATCTTCCTCAGTTGCCGTAAGAGGTTTTCAGCTGTGTGCGTATTCTGGAAACCGGTGATACAAAGCGTAGCCTGCCTAGGAAAGAGTTGGCGTTTGCGAGATGCTGCTACTGGTGCCGCCGCTGCTGTTCTTGCGGCGGGAGTCCATACATCTACCCAGTGGGCTGTCACAGTCATATAGTCCTGACCCTGCCCTGCTCCACTTGTCCACATGTCCGTGGTTAAGTGGACATTGGGTACAACTGCATTTTTTAGGACACTGGTGAGTCTTTTTCTGACGTCCGTGTACATTCTCGGTATCGCCTGCCTAGAGAAGTGGAACCTAGATGGTATTTGGTAACGGGGGCACACTGCCTCAAGAAATTGTCTAGTTCCCTGTGAACTAACGGCGGATACCGGACGCATGTCTAACACCAACATAGTTGTCAAGGCCTCAGTTATCCGCTTTGCAACAGGATGACTGCTGTGATATTTCATCTTCCTCGCAAAGGACTGTTGGACAGTCAATTGCTTGGTGGAAGTAGCAAAAGTGGGCTTACGACTTCCCCTCTGGGATGACCATCGACTCCCAGCAGCAACAACAGCAGCGCCAGCAGCAGTAGGCGTTACACGCAAGGATGCATCGGAGGAATCCCAGGCAGGAGAGGACTCGTCTGAATTGCCAGTGACATGGCATGCAGGACTATTGGCATTCCTGGGGAAGGAGGAAATTGACACTGAGGGAGTTGGTGGGGTGGTTTGCGTGAGCTTGGTTACAAGAGGAAGGGATTTACTGGTCAGTGGACTGCTTCCGCTGTCGCCCAAAGTTTTTGAACTTGTCACTGACTTATTATGAATGCGCTGCAGGTGACGTATAAGGGAGGATGTTCCGAGGTGGTTAACGTCCTTACCCCTACTTATTACAGCTTGACAAAGGCAACACATGGCTTGACAAATGTTGTCCACATTTCTGGTGAAATACTTCCACACCGAAGAGCTGATTTTTTTGGAATTTTCACCAGGCATGTCAACGGCCCTATTCCTCCCACGGACAACAGGTGTCTCCCCGGGTGCCTGACTTAAACAAACCACCTCACTATCAGAATCCTCCTTGTCAATTTCCTCCCCAGCGCCAGCAACACCCATATCCTCCTCATCCTGGTGTACTTCAACACTGACATCTTCAATCTGACTATCAGGAACTGGACTGCGGGTGCTCCTTCCAGCACTTGCAGGGGGCGTGCAAATGGTGGAAGGCGCATGCTCTTCACGTCCAGTGTTGGGAAGGTCAGGCATCGCAACCGACACAATTGGACTCTCCTTGTGGATTTGGGATTTCGAAGAACGCACAGTTCTTTGCGGTGCTTTTGCCAGCTTGAGTCTTTTCAGTTTTCTAGCGAGAGGCTGAGTGCTTCCATCCTCATGTGAAGCTGAACCACTAGCCATGAACATAGGCCAGGGCCTCAGCCGTTCCTTGCCACTCCGTGTGGTAAATGGCATATTGGCAAGTTTACGCTTCTCCTCCGACAATTTTATTTTAGATTTTGGAGTCCTTTTTTTACTGATATTTGGTGTTTTGGATTTTACATGCTCTGTACTATGACATTGGGCATCGGCCTTGGCAGACGACGTTGCTGGCATTTCATTGTCTCGGCCATGACTAGTAGCAGCAGCTTCAGCACGAGGTGGAAGTGGATCTTGATCTTTCCCTAATTTTGGAACCTCAACATTTTTGTTCTCCATATTTTAATAGGCACAACTAAAAGGCACCTCAGGTAAACAATGGAGATGGATGGATACTAGTATACTTATGGATGGACGAGCGACTGCCGACACAGAGGTAGCTACAGCCGTGGACTACCGTACTGTGTCTGCTGCTAATATAGACTGGATGATAAGGAGATGAAATTAATATATATATATAATATCACTAGTACTGCAGCCGGACAGGTATATATATTTATTATGTAATGACTGATGACGGACCTGCTGGACACTGTCAGCTCAGCAGCACCGCAGACTGCTACAGTAAGCTACTATAGTAGTATGTATAAAGAAGAAAGAAAAAAAAAACCACGGGTAGGTGGTATACAATTATGGATGGACGAGCGACTGCCGACACAGAGGTAGCTACAGCCGTGGACTACCGTACTGTGTCTGCTGCTAATATAGACTGGATGATAAGGAGATAAAAATTAATATATATATATATATATATATAATATCACTAGTACTGCAGCCGGACAGGTATATATATTTATTATGTAATGACTGATGACGGACCTGCTGGACACTGTCAGCTCAGCAGCACCGCAGACTGCTACAGTAAGCTACTATAGTAGTATGTATAAAGAAGAAAGAAAAAAAAAACCACGGGTAGGTGGTATACAATTATGGATGGACGAGCGACTGCCGACACAGAGGTAGCTACAGCCGTGGACTACCGTACTGTGTCTGCTGCTAATATAGACTGGATGATAAGGAGATGAAATCAATATATATATATATATATATATAATATCACTAGTACTGCAGCCGGACAGGTATATATATATTTATTATGTAATGACTGATGACGGACCTGCTGGACACTGTCAGCTCAGCAGCACCGCAGACTGCTACAGTAAGCTACTATAGTAGTATGTATAAAGAAGAAAAAAAAAAACCACGGGTAGGTGGTATACAATTATGGATGGACGAGCGACTGCCGACACAGAGGTAGCTACAGCCGTGGACTACCGTACTGTGTCTGCTGCTAATATAGACTGGATGATAATGAGATGAAATCAATATATATTATATCACACTAGTACTGCAGCCGGACAGGTAGATATATTTATTATGTAATGACTGATGACGGACCTGCTGGACACTGTCAGCTCAGCAGCACCGCAGACTGCTACAGTAAGCTACTATAGTAGTATGTATAAAGAAAAAAAAAAAAAAACCACGGGTAGGTGGTATACAATTATGGATGGACGAGCGACTGCCGACACAGAGGTAGCTACAGCCGTGGACTACCGTACTGTGTCTGCTGCTAATATAGACTGGATGATAATGAGATGAAATCAATATATATATATATATATATAATATCACTAGTACTGCAGCCGGACAGGTATATATATTTATTATGTAATGACTGATGACGGACCTGCTGGACACTGTCAGCTCAGCAGCACCGCAGACTGCTACAGTAAGCTACTATAGTAGTATGTATAAAGAAGAAAGAAAAGAAAAAACCACGGGTAGGTGGTATACAATTATGGATGGAGGAGCGACTGCCGACACAGAGGTAGCTACAGCCGTGGACTACCGTACTGTGTCTGCTGCTAATATAGACTGGATGATAAGGAGATGAAATTAATATATATATATATATATTTAATATCACTAGTACTGCAGCCGGACAGGTTTATATATTTATTATGTAATGACTGATGACGGACCTGCTGGACACTGTCAGCTCAGCAGCACCGCAGACTGCTACAGTAAGCTACTATAGTAGTATGTATAAAGAAGAAAGAAAAAAAAAAACCACGGGTAGGTGGTATACGATTATGGATGGACGAGCGACTGCCGACACAGAGGTAGCTACAGCCGTGGACTACCGTACTGTGTCTGCTGCTAATATAGACTGGATGATAATGAGATAAAATCAATATATATATATATAATATATATATATATATATAATATCACTAGTACTGCAGCCGGACAGGTATATATATTTATTATGTAATGACTGATGACGGACCTGCTGGACACAGTCAGCTCAGCAGCACCGCAGACTGCTACAGTAAGCTACTATAGTAGTATGTATAAAGAAGAAAGAAAAAAAAAAACCACGGGTAGGTGGTATACAATATTATATATATATTATATACAATTATATATATATATATATATATATATTAAACTGGTGGTGACTGGTGGTCAGGTCACTGGTCACACTATCAGCAACTAGCAAGTAGTACTCCTAAGCAGACAATCACAATATATATTATACTGGTGGTCAGTGTGGTCACAATGGCAGTGTGGCACTCTGGCAGCAAAAGTGTGCACTGTACGTTATATGTACTCCTGAGTCCTGCTCTCAGACTCTAACTGCTCCCCACTGTCAGTGTCTCCCCCACAAGTCAGATAATATACAGTCACACTATCTATCACTTCAGCAAGTAACTAGTACTCCTCCTAATGCTCCCCAAAATTACTACTGTGTCTCTCTCTACTGTCTCACTCTCTTCTCTATAAACGGAGAGGACGCCAGCCACGTCCTTTCCCTATGAATCTCAATGCACGTGTGAAAATGGCGGCGACGCGCGGCTCCTTATATAGAATCCGAGTCTCGCGATAGAATCCGAGCCTCGCGAGAATCCGACAGCGGGATGATGACGTTCGGGCGCGCTCGGGTTAACCGAGCAAGGCGGGAAGATCCGAGTCGCTCGGCCCCGTGTAAAAAAACATGAAGTTCGGGCGGGTTCGGATTCCGAGGAACCGAACCCGCTCATCCCTAGTGTAGACGCTGCACCCTTAATAGCTTTTTAAATGCTGAGGTGACTCCGATATCTTGTGGTTCCTCTGACATGTGGTTCATAAAAAAGAACATACTGTACAGTAACACTGACATGGCAACATAGACAGGCAATTAGTTAATGGCTAATATGGGGAAATTAATGGGAATGTTTAATGCAAAAGACACAGCAGGAAACCAAACAATTATTTTCATACAGGTAAAGAAGGTTGGAACTTGTACTGTACCATTTGTAGACCATACGTATTAGTTACTACACTAATCATTTATTAACAGTTATTTAGTTACTTATATAGTGCACTTACATTATGCAGCTCTTTGCATCAGCCTCTGCCCCACGGGAGCTTACAATCTATGGTCATCATTCCGAGTTGATCGCTCGCTAGCTACTTTTAGCAGCCATGCAAACGCATAGTCACCGCCCACCGGTGACTGTATTTTCGCTTTGCAGGAGTGCGAACGCCTGTGCAGCAGAGCGGCTGCAAACACATTTTGTGCAGAACAAGATAGTTACTTATTCTGTGCGATGATTGCTGCAATGAGTGACACGGTAATGATGTCAGATAACCACTCAGCAAACGCCCGGCCACACCTGCGTTTTTCCAAACACTCCAAGAAAACGGTCAGTTGCCACCCAGAAACTCCCACTTCCTGTCAATTTCCTTGCAATCGGCTGTGCGACTGAAAGCGTCGCTAGAACCTGTGCAAAACCACAATGCTCTTTGTACCAGTACGCCGCATGTGCGCATTGCAGTGCATACGCACGCGCAGTTTTGCTGTTTTTTTAACTGATCACTACGCAGCGAACAACGGCAGCTAGCGATCAACTCGGAATGAGGGCCTATATTCCCTATCACATTGACACACATTAGGGTTTATTTTTTGCCAGAGTCAAAGTAACCTGTTTTGGGGATGTAAAAGGAGAGTGGAGCGCTCTGAGGTAACCCACACAAACATGAGAGAGAACATACAAACCCCACACTGATAGCACCTTAGCCCATTGATCAGAATTTGAACTCATGACCTCCTGGCTGGGATCTAGTAATACTAACCACTTTGCCAACCATTCTGCCATTTTTTACATTTTCTGTGTAGTAAAAGAATTACATTTCAGAGAAGGTGTTCCTGTCATTTTTCAGTAAGATAACGGGATCGATCTAAACTTACAAACAACAATATCCATCAAAAAACTGTTTGGCCTTATTTATACAAAATGTGAAATCTACTCATTTGTACATACCAATTGAAGAGATTTTTCATAGAGGTCCACCAATTCCATTCAATTCCAATGTGTTTTTTTTAATAAATCAATTAAATATATTATTTAATCAGTTAATGGCACCCTACAGTCAGTATAGCTTCTGCAGTAACACTCGGAGCATCCAAAGGACACTCCATCACACACCCTGCAGTGTACGGAGTCACACAATGCATCCAGGTGTCCAGTGCCGGCCCTAACCAATATGATGCCCTAGGCAAGATTTTGGCTGGTGCCCCCTGGCACCACCGCTGGTTCCGCCTCTGACCTTGCACCTCTTTCCCAGCACCATCACCCCTCACCCATAGCAGTCCTTATTTTGGTGTTTGTACCCCCTATATTTTAAATAGGAACAGTTCGCACATTTGGCGCACAGCCCAAAAAGGGGTGTGTTTTTGCTGGCAAGGGGCATGGCCACACAATAGTAACCCCAATTACGCCACACAGTACTGCAACTTTATTCACATTTGATCATGCGATAGTGTCCATAATTAATTTTACATCCCACAGTAGTATCACTTTACCTTATAAATGTTACTCCTCACAGTAGAGCCCCTTATTCACATTACATCACACTGAATTGCTCCTTATTCACATTACACCACACCATATTGCTCTTTATTCACATTAGACGACACAGTAGTGCCCTTTCTATACGCAACGCCACATAGTAGAGCACCTTATACACATAATGCCACACAGTAATGCCCCTTACACATATGAGACACATTATTAATGGCCTTATAAACATAATGCGCCTTACACATTATGACAACCTTTATTAATGCCCTTTTACACATAATGTCCCTTACACATATGCCGCACATTATTAATGCCCTTATACAAATAATGACACACATAGTGCCCCTTGCACATTATTAATGCATTTTTACATGACAAACATAATGCTCCTTACACATATTCCGAACACTACTGCACAACCAACCCACTCACATGCGCACAGCACTCACACTGCCACTAACACTGTGACCTCTGCTTGGCTACAGATGTGTCCTCATAAATCTTGCCTCAATGCTAACGTCGGGCACCTTTTTTTAATGGAAATTCATCTTATTTGCATTGCTATGTGGCTAGGATGCACAAGCAGCTTCTGCTGATTAAAATGATATGCAGCATGCCTATATACTGTGTTAGACTGTGACGGTATCTGCATATGAAATGCTACACACAGAATATAGACATGCCGCATATCATTTTAATCAGCAGATGCTGATGATGCCCCTAGACATATCAAATGCCCTAGGCAATTGCCTAGTTTACCTATGCATATGGCCGGCTCTGCAGGTGTCTCTACACATTGTGATATTGAGCAATATAGTATTTAAAGAACGTTTAAAAAATGTTGTTTTTTCACAGCCTTTACATTGAAACAATTTATTGGGACAAAGATTAACGCATTTTGCAATTTCACCAGACTTCTCCATCAGGAGTGCTGCAGTGACACTCGGAGCATCCAGAGGACACTCCATCACGCACCCTGCAGTGTACAGAGTCACCCAATACATCCAAGTGTGTCTATACATTGTGATATTGAGCAATATAGTGATTAAAAAATGTTTTAAAAAAGTTTTTGTTTTTTTCACAGCCCTTATATTGAAACTATTTATTGGGAAAATGTTAATGCTTTTCGCAATCTTACCAGGCTTATTCATCAGGAGTAACAAGCAATCTTATAGCATACAAGTGTAAATATAACGGTCTTAATACTGCAATACCACATACTGAAAATGTTTTATGCACATTCTACTGCCAGGAAGCAGTTAGCTTCCCGACGGCTGGGATCCCGGCGGTCAATATACCGCCACAGATGGAGGACACAATGCCGGCGTCCACATACTGAAGCCGAACAGGATGCTGGAGTCACATTACCTACAGCCGACATCCCGGTCGTTCTCACAGTGGGACGCGCTGGGTCCCGTCGTGGGGTGGGTATATTAGGTTTAGGCAGGAGAAGGGGGTTAGGGTTAGGGAGCGGGGACAGGAAGCTTGTGGTTAGGGACCGGGGAGGGAGGGTTAGGCACTTAGAAAGGGAGATTAGGGTTAGGCATTAAGTGGGGAGGGTTAGGATTAGGCAGGAGAAGGGGGGTTAGGGAGCAGGGACGGAAAGCTTGTGGTTAGGGACCGGGGAGGGAGGGTTAGGCACTTAGAAGGGGAGGTTAGGGTTAGGCATTAAGCGGGGAGGGTTAGGATTAGGCAGAGCGGAAGGGAGGGTTAGGGTTAGACACCCAGAAGGGAGGGTTAGGGTAGGGTCGGGAAGAGGTGAGGGTTAGGGGGCTGAATGTTGCGCTGCAGGGATTATGATGGACGGGATGCCGCTGTTGGTATACTGACAGCCGGCATCCCGTCCATCGGCAAATCATACTGAACCCCTACTCCCAATGACCAGAATCTCTGGAAAACATTGGCATGGTGTCCTTGTAATACAAGATAGGTAAAGAAATTCTCTTCACACTTTCAAGTAGAGGGTGGGGGAAAGTATGAGCCGATGGACCAATCTCTTTTTGGATTTCTGCTTTTGGTTGGTCCTGTCACCCACTGTTTCCCCCTTCACCATGGTTTTTCAGTAATGACTCTGATAGGACCAGAGAAGCCTGGGAAATGTTACAGCGTTTCGATGGAGAAAGATGTTAGAAAAACATTTCCAGTGGGTCCTGCTGCAGTTTTGATACATTTTATAGTTACCGTTTCCATTTCTGACTGCTTGTGGCTAGGAACAGATTTATTTTATTACTGTCTCTACATTTTTTGCTGTTACTTAGGTTCCCTGATTATATTATCTCAGCACTGAAAACAAATTTTGATAACGTTTAACATGTATTTCATTGCATATCAAAGCTGCACCCATTCCCCTGAATGGTCCTGAGACATAGCACGCCATCTGGCCTCAGATGGCGTGCTATGTCAGTGATTTACAGTCTGATGCCATTTTGTGGGCGGGAAGGGGCGGAGACGGCCTCTCCGTTTGGGAAAATGGAGGTGGGTAAGCACTATTTATTGGGAGGGAAGAGGCCAGGGATCTCCTTGGTTGCAAAGAGATTTCCTGGGCTCTGTGAGAGGACCTTTTGCGTGGCAACATGGGTGCCGCAAGCCGCCAAATGGTAAGTACGGTGATCCGATGCTGCATTCTAGGATGCAGGTCAGATCACTACTGCGGCAGGAGGCGTCTGCTTGTAATATACGCCTCCTACTGCATCACCGTACAGCGCTATCACTGCTGCTGCCAGGGAAGTGATATCAACTCCAACCACATCTGACTGAGGCCAATACCTGTATATAGGTGGCAGATGATTTGTTATCCTTCTTTTGGGCGCTCTTCACACCGTTGTAAGGCCTTAACAATATTTTTATTATATGGAGTATAACCTCCAATCCTAATTGTGTGAGTGGTTAAATATGGCACGGACAAAGGGCATGCGATGGTTAAGGGGTCGTAGACCTTGCAACGGCGTGAACAGCGCACGCAGGACCTGATGAATCACCTAGTAGGTGCAGTGGTTGGGGGAGTGGCTCGTGTGGGGGAGATGCGGATGGGGGAGGGGGTGCCGCGGGTGGTGCGGTTCCTTGGGTGCCGCGGGTGGGGGAGGGGCTGGTGCGGTGGTGTTGCGGGTGGGGGAGTGGTGGGTGTGGGGGAGATGCGGATGGGGGAGTGGGCCCAGGGGTGGCGCGGATGGGGGAGAGGGTCTGGGGTGCCGCGGGTGGGGGAGGGGCGGTTGCAGTGGCACCACAGGTGTGGCTGGTGCGGTGGTAGCACAGGTGCCGCGGGTGGGGGAGGAGTAGTTGCGGGGGTGTCGCGGGTGGGGGAGGGGCGGGTGCAATGGTGTCGTGGGTGGGGGAGGGGTGGGTGCGGGAGTGCTGCGGGTGGGGTAGGGGATCTGGAGCCACCACGGGTGGTGGGGGGAGGGTGTGGGGGTGCCATGGATGGGGCCCGGAGGTACTGCGAGTGGGGGAGGGGTGGGTAATGCTTCTCCTCCTGGAAGCAGCTAAGCTGGTGTCCTCCCTTTGGCAGTGGCTCTCCCTGAGACTCGCACAGCAGCCAGTCACTATTGTTAGCGCCGGTGTCCCAACGCGCCGCATTACAGGGAAGAAGATGCACTCAATAAACTACAGCTCCCAGCAGCCCTTAGCGCCAAAATGCTTCGGCGCTAAGAGCTGCTGGGAGGTGTAGTTTATTTAGTGCGTATACTTCCCTGTAATGCTGCGCGTTGGGACACTGGTGCTAACAATAGTGACTGGCTGACAGAACTGAGTGACTGGCTGAATCAATGTAAAAGGTGAGAGTGCTGTGCAGTGTCAGTGACACTGCACACCCACTGCACTGCACTACACAGCACTGTCACCTTTTACATTGATTCAGCATCCAGACATTACCCTCCACGATATCACCCAATCTATCAGTTACATTATTCATCTCGGGGCTTCCAAGCCGGCAGCCCAGGTGCAGTGTTGCGGAGTCAGGGCCTCTGGGGATCTGGGCGCGGCTGTGGCAGGGAGGCACTTCACGCACAGAGGCTAGGGAGTGGATATTGTTGATGCTGGAGGGGTCAGGTGGACAGGCAGCAGGACATAGGGGGTCATTCCGAGTTGATCGCTCGCTAGCTATTTTTTGCAGTGCTGCGATCAGATAGCCGCCGCCTATGCGGGAGTGTATTTTCGCTTTGCAAGTGTGTGAACGCTTGTGCAGCCAAGCGATACAAAAAGGTTTTGTGCAGTTTCTGAGTAGGTTTGAACTTACTCAGCCACAGCGATCACTTCAGCCTGTTCGTGTTCGAAATTGATGTCAGACACCCGTCCTGTAAACGCTTGAACACGCCTGCGTTTTTCCAAACACTCCCAGAAAACGGTCAGTTGCCACCCATAAACGCCTTTTTCCTGTCAATCTCCTTGCGATCGGCTGTGCGAATGGATTCTTAGTTAAATCCATCGCTCAGCAACAATCCGCTTTGTACCTGTACAACGCGCCTGCGCATTGCGGTGCATACGCATGCGCAGTAGTGACTTGATCGCTGCGCTGCGACAAACGGCAGCATGCGATCAGGTCAGAATGACCCCCATAGGACGCTGCAGTAAAAGGATTTCCCCCCCCCCCCCTTATCTACAGTGCAGAGACTAGCTGCAGATGCAGTGGCATACCCTCCAGCTGGACCTTTTTGGCAGGTACAGTCCCTTTTTTTTATGTTCTGTACCAATTTCTGGCTCTCCAAACTTCCATTGAAAGTATAGGAAAAGGGGCGTGGCCACACTGCTGTACCTGTGGCCATGCCCCTTTTCGAATTTGTACCGATTTTTATGTGTAAATTGTTGGAGGGTGTGTTGCTGCAGATGCAGTGGGCCTATTTTGGGGTGTGGGCCTGGAGCTGCAGCTCCATCAGCCCCATTGTTAATCCTGCTCTGGGAACACACAGCAGCCAAAAGGCAGAGCCTCCCATTGGATGTAACCTGTGTGGGAGGGCGTTTCTCGCCCCAATCAGCTGTGGACTGGGTGTGATAGACCTGCTGCTCACCCAATGAGAGCTCCTAGCCACGCCCAGTGTTTTCCACACAGGCACAGAGTCACAGATCTGGGCTATTATATAGGAGATAATCAGGGCTGGTTCTAGACCTTGTGCTGCCCAGGGCGAAAGTTTCCTTTGCCTCCCTACCCCCCCCCCCCCCCTCGACAGGCAAAATGGGGTTAGTGCGCGGCAAAAAATAGGGGGCATGGCTTCATAGAGAAGGGGCATGGCCACAGAATAGTGCCTGAGTGCTAATGCCTCTGTGTAGTATTGCCCCCAGTAGTAGTGCCCCTGTAGTTATGCCTCCTGTAGTTATGCCTCCTGTAGTTATGTCCCCTGTAGTTATGCCTCCTGTAGTTATGCCTCCTGTAGTTATGCCTCCTGTATTTATGCCTCCTTTAGTTATGCCCCCAGTAGATATGTTCAGTGGCGACGAGAGAGGGGGGAGAGGGTACAAATTACCTGGGCCCAGGTCTGTTGGAGGGGCCCAGGTCCATGCCTCCTGTGATTAGGCCATGCCCCCTGAAAAGTATCTGGGCCCAGCCAGGCTCTCTACTGCTCTGGCTGAGAGGCATGCCATGCTCCTGTGAGTGGGAGCTTCTCATATGCTAGACACGCCCCCAAAGAGGTATGGCCATGGCCCCAGCATGCTGTGGTCACATCCCCTCCAATGGGGGCAGGGGGACCCAGGAAGTTGTTTTACCGGTGCCCAGCATTTCTCTTGGCAGCCCTGGATGTGCCCCTGTAGTTATGCCCCCATAATTATGCCCCCTGTAGTTATGCCTCCTGTAGATGTGCCCCCAGTAGATGTGCCCCCTGTAGGTATACCCCTAGTAGTTGTTCCCCCAGTAGATTTGTCCCCAGTAGTTGTTCCCCCAGTAGATGTGCCCCCAGTGGATGTGCCCCCAGTAGTTTTGTCCCCAGTAGATGTGCCCCCAGTAGTTGTGCCTCCCAGTAGATGTGCCCCCAGTAGATATGCCCTCCGTAGATTTGACACCTGTAAATGTGCCCCCTAGTAGTGCCACTTACACACACTAAAAAAAACAAACCACACAATACCCACCAGCTGTGCTCCTGCTTCCCGACCGCTGCAGCCCTCATTCTTTGCCCACCCGCTCCTATCTATGGGAGAGACGTCATGACGGCTTTCCCATAGCACCTCACAGACACTAGGGGTCAATCAGGACCCCTAGCATCTGATTGGTGCCGACTGCAGCGGGCGCCCACACAGCCCACGGTGCATGCTGCAGCCATGGTGCGGGATGCAGGTGGGCTGGGAGCCTGTGGGGTGACTGCGGCTGCGCCCGCAGGCCGCAGCGCCCCGGGCACCCGACCGGCTTGCCCGCATCTAAAATCGCTCCTGAGTATAATACAGGTTGAGTATCCCATATCCAAATATTCCGAAATACGGAATATTCCGAAATATGGAATTTTTTGAGTGGGAGTGAGATAGTGAAACCTTTGTTTTCTGATGGCTCAATATACACAAACTTTGTTTAATACACAAAGTTATTAAAAATATTGTATTACATGACCTTCAGGCTGTGTGTGTAAGGTGTCTAGGAAACATAAATGAATTGTGTGAATGTACACACACTTTGTTTAATACACAAAGTTATTAAAAATATTGGCTAAAATGACCTTCAGGCTGTTTGTATAAGGTGTATATGTAACATAAATGCATTCTGTGCTTAGACTTAGGTCCCATCACCATGATATCTCATTATGGGATGCAATTATTCCAAAATACGGAAAAATCCGATATCCAAAATACTGCTGGTCCCAAGCATTTTGGATAAGGGATACTCAACCTGTATTAAATAAATAACCCTTTAAGAATACGAAATAACAATTATACTGAATATTGGCAGAATTTATGAATTATCTTCATTTAGAATTCTCATACAGTAATACAAATCCAAACGGGTTTTTGCTGGAGTGTATTCCCATTCGCTACGGGGTAAATGTACTATATGTAATAGTAGTTTATGTTACACCATCTGTACATTATGCTTAACAAGCTCATTAATAATGTTACAGCAGTGGTGACGGCATATTGTTTGGTCTGGCCCACATAATATTGTAACCCACAGTAACACCTAACCCAATGGTTCCCAAACTAAAAGGAAAGGGATCTAGGAGTCACTATTTCAGGTGACTTAAAGACAGGTAAGCAATGCAACAAAACAATGAGGAAGGCTAGTCAGATGCTTGGCTGCATTGGGAGAGGAATCAGCAGCAGAAAGAAAGAAGTAATAATTCCACTGTATAGGTCATTGGTACGGCCTCATCTAGAATACTGTGTTCAATTCTGGAGGCCATATCTTCAAAAGGATATTAATACATTAGAGACTGTACAAGGAAGGGCAACTAAAATGGTGCATGGCCTACATCACAAAACATACCCAGAAAGACTAAGAAAGCTCAATATGTATAGTTTGGAGCAGAGAAGGGAAAGGGGGACATGATAGAAACTTTCAAATATATCAAGGGTCTTAACAAAGTCCAGGAGGGAAACATTCTCAAACTAAAGAGAAGCAATAGTACATGAGGACATGCACTGAGACTGGAGGGGGGAAGGTTCAGGGGAAATTTGAGTAAAAATTACTTTACGGAAGGAGTAGTGGACAAGTGGAATAACCTCCCATCAGAGGTGGTAGAGGCTAAGACAGAGCAATGTAAACATGCATGGGATAGACATAAGGATATCTTTACAAAGAAATAAGGATCAAATAAGGTTTAAGATAAAACTATGGTAAAAAAGAGGCAGACTAGATGGGCCAAGTGGTTCTTATCTGCCGTCACATTCTACAGTATGTTTCTATGTTTCTATAAATTAAAAGGGAAATACAGGATTAGAGCATCTGACTAGCCTTCCTCATTGCTTTGCTTCATTGCCTACCTACCTTTATGTCACCTGAAATAGTGACTCCTAGATCCCTTTCCTCCTCAGTAGTTTCCAGTATAGTGCCATTAATACTATATTTAGCCTTTGGATTTTTGAGACCCAAGTTACGATTGCTATCACCTGTTTGCTCCAGGACTTCCCTCTTATTTATGATTGCCCTCAGTGCCGTAACTAGACATTTTAGCACTGTGTGCAAGATGCAGCATCGACCCCGACCCCCCCCCACCCCCTCCCCCCGTATTTAAAACAGGGCCTGCCAAAAATATAGGGTAGTGACTTCACGGGGAAGGGACGTGGCCACAAAATAATACCAATTCATATTACGCAGCACAGTAGTCTCCATTATTCAAATTACTCCGTACAGTAGCGTCACTTACACACATTACGCCAGTTAGGGCCCCCTTTTACACATTATGACAGCAGAGTCCCCTTTTTATACATTATGGCAGCAGAGTCCCCCTTTTTACACAGTATGGCAGCAAAGTCCCCTTTTTACACATTGTGAAAGCAGAGTCCCCTTTTTACACATTACGGCAGCAGTCCCCATTTTTACACATTACAGCAGCAGAGCCCCCCTTTTTACACATTACAGCAGTAGAGTCCCCCTTTGTATACATTACGGCAGGCAGTGCTCCCTCTTTTGCACATTATGGCAGCAGAGTCCCCCTTATTACACATTACGGCAGCAGTCCCCATGTTTACCCATTACAGCAGCAAAGTCCCCCTTTTTACACATAACGGCAGCAGAGTCCCGCTTGTACACATTATGACAGAGCCACCTTTTTACACATTACGGCAGCAGAGTCCCTGCTTCACACATTATGGCAGCAGAGTCGCCTCTTTACACATTACAGCTGCAGAGGCACCCTTTTTATACGTTACGGCAGCAGTCCCTATTTTTACACATTACGGCTGCAGAGTCCCCTTTTTACACATTATGCCAGCAAAGTCCCCCTTTTTACATGTTACAACAGCAGAGTCCCCATTTTTACAAATTATGGCAGCAGAGTCTCCTCTTTACACATTACGGCAGCAGAGTCCCCTCTTATACATGACGGCAGCAGTCCCTATGTTTACACTTTACGGTAGCAGAGTCCCCTCTTTACACATTACGGCAGCAGAGTCCCCTCTTTACACATTACGGCAGCAGAGTCCCCTCTTCACACATTACGGCAGCAATCCCTATTTTTACACTTTACGGCAGCAGAGTCCCCTTTTTACACATTACGGCTGCAGAGTCCCCTTTTTACTCATTATGCCAGCAAAGTCCCCCTTTTTACATGTTACAACAGCAGAGTCCCCATTTTTACAAATTATGGCAGCAGAGTCTCCTCTTTACACATTACGGCAGCAGAGTCCCCTCTTTACACATGACGGCAGTAGTCCCTATTTTTACACTTTACGGCAGCAGAGTCCCCTCTTTACACATTACGGCAGCAGAGTCCCCTTTTTACACATTACGACAGCAGAGTCCCCTTTTTTGCACATTATGGCAGCAGTGTACCCCTTTTTACACATTATGGCAGCAGAGTCCCCTTTTTTGCACATTATGGCAGCAGAGTCCCCTCTTTACACATTGCGGCAGCTGTCCCCATTTTTACACATTACGGCAGCTACCTGTTTTTCGGGGGGGGGGGGGGGGGGGCTGGAGAACATGGTGACCTGGCTCACAGATAATGTCACAACACGCTCCCTGCCGGGATCTGACACCGCAATCTCTCTTCCTTGGTGGCTGCTGCAGGTCTCAAATGGGAGGAGCCAGGGACGGGGAGGAGAGGATCCCCCCTCTTCTTCTAGTGCTGGAAATCTTCCTCCATTCTGGTCTCAGGCCGCGGCCATATGCGGCATACTATAATGAGAACTTGAAGCTGGCGGCAGCGGCAGTGCTCCCTGGTAGCGCCGGCGGCCGGCGAGAGTGAGTGTCAGTGTCAGGGCTGCCATCAGAAATTGTGGGGCCTGGGACTGACTAAATAGACAGGGCCACTCCCTCCCGAAAAAAAGATTCTGTTGCACCACTTCACCGCTATGTGATGTCATACATTGTGATGTTACATATAGGTGGAGTATGCAGACCTACAGGAACTATTTATAGAGAGCTGATGCGCAGATAAGACTTGTTTTAAGAAGTCCTCCCACGTATCAGCCTGCTGTTGATTCACAGACCGCTGCAGCTCTACAAGTATTAAAGGTAGGAGCCAGGGGTGGGCCCCCCTCTCTGTATGGTCCCGGGACACTAGTCCCCACAGTCCCCTCCTGATGGCTGCCCTGGTCAGTGTACCAGCGGCCGTGCGGGTGTGATGCTAGATGGTGCGCCCTCAGTGCATTTGCGCTGTGGGCAAGGCACCATTGGCACACACCTAGTTACGGACCTGATTGCCATCATCTGCATTGAAACACAGTCACACAATCATAGATTAATAGGGAAGTCTAGGAACAGAGCATTTTGTACCTCCTGGAATGGGTCATGTTGGGAGGTACAGTATGTCCTTAGGTTCAGTTTTGTGGTTGTGTAGTATTGCTTTATGGAATCATATTTATGAATATTAATATTTAATATAACATATATGGTTATTAATATATGGATATATTTAAATTAATATGCGTTATCATATATATCTGCAAATATATTATGTCAGGCTTACACATTAATTGGCTGATAAATATATGCAGTCCTTATATATATATGACTTATGAAATTATGAAGTTAAGATTCCTTAAAGAGAGTTCAAGCTTGAATATTACCGCTCTTTTTATATGATTCTTTATTTACAGGCAGATCAAATCGTACAGAATAAGATATACACAGTAGTGATATATATACTAATTATAATTATATTAAGCTATGCTATGTTTCCTTCGTTACATAACATAAAACAACATGACATAAGTTTCACAAACAGTTTCAATTATTATCATATTTATACTTGCAAGTTAAAGATTGCCATCCCAAGAATCATTCCTTCTGCATGTTCTCCATGACTTCTCCTCCTGACTGACTTCCTTCCTTCTCCTTCTTCTTCTCCCTCTCCCTCTTCCTTCTAACTCCTAACTACAAGTCTGGTCCTTTTATCTCATATTTTACCAATTCAAACTATCATATTCTCATAGTTTCCAATGGAATAGGTAATTATAGGTTTGTCAGATTCCAAGGTGTAATAAAACAAACATTGAACTGGGCTGTCGTGTCCTGTTCACGGAGGCATGGTGTCATAAAAGTGTGGTGTCCACACTGCCTTAAGCAAGTATAGTATTGTAAAATCTGGAATGTCTTTTCATCCAAAGTTCTGTTGTATTGACAAGTTTTCCTGGGGTCGGTTACACAATGTTTTATCAATGGATGTGATCTCTTTTCATAGTAGTTAATTTATGCTCCCTAGCTTTTAACCTTCACTGGACAATAGACAAACCAGTAGATTCTGATCTACTGTAAGCACACCTGTGAATTCCAATGACCAACAGAGCTCTGTCACATACCTATTATCATTTATGGCCTAATACCTTTTCTCTACAATGACTCTTGATCTTACTGTAACCTCTCTGGCCTTATTTATGACTAGAGCAGAATAAACCTGTTCCCTACACTATTTTTTACCATCTTGCAGTAAAACACAAATATACAGTATATCTATATAAACACATACACAAACCTAATTTCTTAAATCAGCTAAACATTACCTCATACATTCAAACTTATTTCATATCTATTCCTTACTATATATACCCACTATACTGTCCACTATGGTAACATCGCCTATTTATAATGAATTATATTTTGATTCAGACAACATCTATTGCCCTAATATTATACTAAGTGCAGACAATTACCTATAAGGCAACAGTCGCCCCCTTGTGGCCATGAGAAATTATTTTGATTGGCCACACATTAAACTAGCGTAATTGCTTCCAAATACATTTCAAAATATTTCTTCAAAACATAACTTTTGTTGTAACCCTAATATATACCATAAGTGTAATAATAATAACCATTGTGATTTTAAAAATCTCTAAAAATTCTTAGCTTACCTAACCTTATTCTACTTTTTAACTAAAGCAGACAAGACTGAGGTTTTTATTCAGTATTCATGAGGAAAACTAATTTCTACAGACATTTGGAATACCATAGCCCAATTGTAGACCTTTTTTTCTGTATCTGGATCAGTACGTTTGGACATTTTTGCTGTTCTTGGCTGTAGCAATTTACTGGGATAAGACTGTCATCTGCGTGGTTTGCTTGCAATTGGAGACGCCTTGCGTTTGCATTATGAAGGCAGTTGAAGTAGAATTCTTCATAGCAGCTGCTCCTTTGCTTGCCATTTCGCTGTTTGACGCAGAGGGCTGTGTATTTTGCGTACTATGATCTTGAGTTTGCAACTCAGTACTTGTGATGACCCTCGGTAATAGTAATAGTCTTTATACAGTCTTTAGCCTTGTGCGTCCTTTAAATGTTTTTCCAATGCCGCAGTTGTGACAAGTGTCCATATTGCTTTTGCACAAACAGGTTGTGATTTTGAATAGAACAGGCATATATGAAACAGTCTTTTTTTTTTTTTCTTTCTTTCTTTCTTTCTTTCTTTCTTTCTTTCTTTCTTTCTTTCTTTCTTTCTTTCTTTCTTTCTTTCTTTCCTTGCTTGTTAATAGTAGGTCTTAATTGTCTTCGGGCAACAGTACCACAAATGGCTGTGAGTAGTACACCTACTCTGTTCTGTATTTCCTCACTGAATAAATTACCATGCAGTCTTAAGTCTCCTTATTCTACCTTGAACCTATTTATACATCTCAATCTTACATAACCTTATACCAGTTTAACCCATATAAAGGCGTTTTCTATCCTACCTATATTTTGACTAATAATTATTTAAAATGCTTTTGATGTGTATATAGTAACATCCTATCAATACAATAAATGAATATAATTTTGCTTCAAACAGATATTAAATATCATTTAGGAATGGCTTTGACTAAATCTAATTCCATCCAGTATTAGATATTTAATTACTTTTGAAGCTTTTACGAAGGAAGCATAGGTAGTATCTACTGTGTAATATAAAAAAAACATAAAATATTTACAAGGTATATAATACAATGATATAATATATATATATATATATATATATATCAGACAAATGTTTACATATATATTTGATTAAGGTATATGAAGGGATGAGACAGTTCTGTATAATCACAGTGATGAGATGTGCTGTACACTGTTGTGGGGGTGTACATGTAGTTTGAAAGACAAGTAATGATTACTTGTGATGAAAGGGTTAATGAAAACCTTCCCCTTTCTTGTGAAACTGGAAAACTCCTTGAGGATTTGTCCATATATCAGTCTTTAGGGATGCTATGTAGATTTTGCTGGATAGCAGCGATGAAAGGGTTAATGAAGACCTTTTCCCTTGTAAATTGGAGTCTTTTTTGGAGTCTTGCACCATTCTGTATACAGGTTGCCAGGATTACTATGAATCAAACAAAAAGACATACAATGAATATCACAGATATTTATACAGTGATTTAACATACCGTGCTATGCATTCTGTCCTATCTGCTGCATGTTATCAGGTACAGAATTTACAAATGTGTCTTTAAAGATTGAATAACAAACAAACAATTGTTTCTGGCCTGTGCCAATCTTTCCTGTCACATTGTGTGTCAATGACAGCACAATTGTCGCTGCAGATATGATGCAGGTTTAATTTGGAAACTGTGGCTGTTGGAACATCAAAGCAAACAATGGCTACATTGGATCTAACAAGTAAAGGAATGATACTACCGTATTCACTTGTGACCATACTCCCTTGTGATGCAGCCTGGTCCCAGACTGTCTCCAACCATAGCGTTTGCTGCTTGGCATGGCTTCTTGGTCTTGAAGCATCTTGTATTTCCTGAAAAATATTCTTGTGGGGAGAGAAACTTGTTAGACTTTGCCAAATATGTTTTGTAGGTTCCAGGGCCTTCTGTTTGTCCACACCTTTAATAAAATGGTTATGGCACCAGTGCATAAAAACATTTTCATCCTGGTGATCCTTTTTGTCATTGTTAATTGGTGTGTGGTTTGCAGAATGACATTCTGCATGTGGTCTCTCTGAGAGCCTGCAAACATTTGCACCATCACTAGATGTCTCTGAGTGTTGTGTGGGGGTTACAAAAGTTTGGGAACTTTGTTTGTAAACATGCATTCCTGAATTAATTTCATGGATTTTCCCTTTAAACATGTTCCCAGGTGAATACATTTCAAGGTTTGCAACTCTGGTTGCCATGGGAGTTTTCACCATGGGGAACTTCTCCACCCCTGTGTGCACTGTACTGCAGCTATCAGTGTTTAAGTCTGCTGACAATTCACCTTTGCCTAAGGGCATAACAAATTCTTCATTTACATTGGGAACTCTGAGAGTGTATTCAGCAGAATACTCATAATCTGAGTTACAATAATCTTCCCCTTTAGTAGAAACAGTATAGGGGACATCTCCTATTGCTGCTACCTCCTTTACATTAATGTGCTGTCTGATGATAGACACATCCGGCACATTGCTACTTTCTTCATTTACCACAGAGGCTGTTCTGCTGGTGGTCTGTGTGACCATAGCAGACTCTGTGTGCTGCACATGGACAATGCTGTCCTGAGTCTCACCTACATCTACAATATTCTCCCTTGTACTTTCTTTTATCTCCTCCTGAGAGGTCATGACAGTTTGCTTACAATCTGCCAGGCTTTTTGCTTCTGCCCCAAACTTTTTCTGTTTATTTTTCTGTTTAAGGGACTTAAATAATGAATGCATTTTTGCATTAATGGTCAGGCACGCCTTACGAAGACGTGAACCTGATCCTTCTTTACATTTCTGTTTGGCTTCTAAAGCCGCAGTTCTGCGCATTTTTCTTAATGCTACAGAAAACTTTTGCATTTTTAACATTGCAATCATTTACAATGCTAAATTTTTATATTCCTTGTTTTTGTACTGACGGTATCCTCTCCTTAAGATTGACCGGTGTCTTAAGGTTAAACTCTAATACCTGGTACATATATTCATTTATTTGGAAATACTCATTTCCACTGTGCACATTTTCTATTCTAGGCCTTTAAATTCTTTATTCTCATTTGTAACCTATTCCACTGTGATCTTGTACTTTGCCAGCAGGCTTACAGCCATTGGTGCTGCTTCCTAATAGATATTATGTTAGTTAAAATAACGTATATTGCACTAACACATTTATCCTAGGTTATACAGAATACAAAATTGACATTACACAATGGTAATACATTTTCATAGATACATCCCCACCGTGATTCTGTAGATTTGGTAGCCAGCTTATAGCATTTGCTACTCCTCATAAATATTATAAATCAGATAATCAGATTCAGTAATAACAAGTCCAATTCGTGGTCGCCAATATTGCTTTATGGAATCATATTTATGAATATTAATATTTAATATAACATATATGGTTATTAATATATGGATATATTTAAATTAATATGCGTTATCATATATATCTGCAAATATATTATGTCAGGCTTACACATTAATTGGCTGATAAATATATGAAGTCCTTATATATATATGACTTATGAAATTATGAAGTTAAGATTCCTTAAAGAGAGTTCAAGCTTGAATATTACCGCTCTTTTTATATGATTCTTTATTTACAGGCAGATCAAATCGTACAGAATAAGATATACACAGTAGTGATATATATACTAATTATAATTATATTAAGCTATGCTATGTTTCCTTCGTTACATAACATAAAACAACATGACATAAGTTTCACAAACAGTTTCAATTATTATCATATTTATACTTGCAAGTTAAAGATTGCCATCCCAAGAATCATTCCTTCTGCATGTTCTCCATGACTTCTCCTCCTGACTGACTTCCTTCCTTCTCCTTCTCCTTCTTCTTCTCCCTCTCCCTCTTCCTTCTAACTCCTAACTACAAGTCTGGTCCTTTTATCTCATATTTTACCAATTCAAACTATCATATTCTCATAGTTTCCAATGGAATAGGTAATTATAGGTTTGTCAGATTCCAAGGTGTAATAAAACAAACATTGAACTGGGCTGTCGTGTCCTGTTCACGGAGGCATGGTGTCATAAAAGTGTGGTGTCCACACTGCCTTAAGCAAGTATAGTATTGTAAAATCTGGAATGTCTTTTCATCCAAAGTTCTGTTGTATTGACAAGTTTTCCTGGGGTCGGTTACACAATGTTTTATCAATGGATGTGATCTCTTTTCATAGTAGTTAATTTATGCTCCCTAGCTTTTAACCTTCACTGGACAATAGACAAACCAGTAGATTCTGATCTACTGTAAGCACACCTGTGAATTCCAATGACCAACAGAGCTCTGTCACATACCTATTATCATTTATGGCCTAATACCTTTTCTCTACAATGACTCTTGATCTTACTGTAACCTCTCTGGCCTTATTTATGACTAGAGCAGAATAAACCTGTTCCCTACACTATTTTTTACCATCTTGCAGTAAAACACAAATATACAGTATATCTATATAAACACATACACAAACCTAATTTCTTAAATCAGCTAAACATTACCTCATACATTCAAACTTATTTCATATCTATTCCTTACTATATATACCCACTATACTGTCCACTATGGTAACATCGCCTATTTATAATGAATTATATTTTGATTCAGACAACATCTATTGCCCTAATATTATACTAAGTGCAGACAATTACCTATAAGGCAACAGTAGTGTACAGGTGTGGTTCTGGTTGTCCACATGTTTTATGAGTGGCAGCCACTAGCACTGGTTTTAGCCATCACTTTGACCATAAATAATTTGATTTGGTCCTAGACCACCAAGACCACCCCCCAGGGTGTCTAGGCATACAGTTTGAGAACCACTGGCCTAACCAATAGGCAATATAGCTGTAACAACAATTCATGGACAGAAAGATACATTTTTCAAGACTTACCCTCTTTCCAAATACAGAGAAATTAGTGAACCTTTATGTGAGCTGGGTTGACGAGAAGCTAGGCTTACACAAGTGATGACCCACTTTTTCCACTTTATTATGGAACTTTAATATACAGTGACCTAGGTTTATCCAGTCTTGGAGAGTGATAAATTGCATGGTGATAAAGTACCAACCAATGAGCTCCTAACTGTCATTTATCGAACACAGCCTGTAACGTGGCAGTTAAGAGCTGATTGGCTGGTACTTTATCTCCGTGCAATTTATTACTTTCCAAGGCTTGATAAATACAGGCCATTATGTGTGATTACAATTAATGATAAATGTACTAGCAGATTATGGGGCATGTTGTTCTCCGTTCTCTGAAATAGACGTTCTCCCGTCTTACTAACATCGTTATTCACAGAAACCATAGGACAACTTTTCCCCCCATAAGATTAAAAATAGAAGACTGTTTTAACAAGTAATCGGACCACTACACTTTCTGTCTATCCCACAAAGCTGACAAAATGGAACATTCTTTTATGGTGACAACAGAATATTGAAAAATAGAGTTCAAATAAGTTTAGTTATTGTAGATATTAGTAAATCTACAGTATAGTACCCCTGAGGGAATGTCAGAAGAGAGGAAGTGAGGAAGCCAGGAAGCAAAGTTGTCGATGAATTTGGAAGCAATGCCAGGGGGGCGGTAAATGACAGCTACCCTAAGATGGACTGGTTGAAAGAGGCATATAGCATGGACCTCAATTGTAGAGAATGTAAGGGATGGTTCTGGTGGTATGAGTTGGTAGGAGTAACTAGAAGATAAAAGGACCCCAACACCACCCCCATGGCGAACCCCAGGTCAGGGTGTGTGTGTGAATGCGAGGCCCCCAGCAGAGAGAGCAGCAGCAGAAGTAGTGTCAGAGGGCATAATCCAAGTTTCAGTAATGGCTAGTAGGTATAGGGAGTTGGAAATGAAAAGGTCATGAGTGGGGACCAGTTTGTTACAAACAGATCTGGCATTCCAGAGGGCACAGGATAGGGGGTATGAGTTTGTGGGAGAGATGTGAATGAGATTATCAGGGTTGCTGTAGCGATGAGGTGAGCTTAACTTTGAGAGCAGGGATGATGAAAGAGTAGTGATGGTGCGGGTGCCTGAGCTAGGAGGGGAAACTGCAGGAGGTGGGCAGGGGGGGAGTTCAGTGTGATGTGGATGGGAGTGTGGGGAGGTGACAGGGAAGGGAGGGATGGAGCAGGGCTGAGTTGTGGGGTAGCAGGACAATGGGGCAGAGGTGAGTGAAAGTGGGATAACAGGAAAGGAGGGGTAAGGAAACAGAGAGATGCAGGGGAGACAGAGGAGGGGAGAGAGGAGGAGGTATAGGAGACTAGGGGGGAAGCATAAAGATACATGATTAGGTAGACACTGATACCCCTTTTCCACTAGCTCTAAAAACACGGGTCAATGCGCTGGGGCGCGCATTTACCCATGTTTTTTTCTAGTGGAAACGCCCCCCCTGCAAATTCCCGGATCAAGTGATCCGGGAATCCTACCCGGGTAGTTTGCCAGGTTGAACACGTGTTCAACCCGGTAAGCTGTGTAGTGACACGGCTCCCGTTCACACCGTATGGAAGGGCGGCGCTGGGAGATCATGTGATCTCCCAGCACCGCCCCTGCCACGTCACTAGCAGCGTCACCAACCTGGCAATATGCCGGGTTGGTAAGCGCAGTGGGAAAGGGGGCTGAGCACGGGCCGCAACCGGATAGCACCCGTGTCAGGCTCCCGGCTGCGACCCGTGCTCATAGGTGGAAATGGGGTATGAGTGATGTGGGAAGTAGAAGAAAACCTTGACACAGTGTTAAGTACTGTAGGTAAATAGGTTGAGGGAAACTGGAAGTAGGAGTGGATGCTGTAAGTGAATCAGAACAGAAGAATTGCAGAAATGCAGGTGAGAAAAGCAATGTAGGCTCAATGGGTGTAGATTTAGTTTGAAGTGAATCAAGAGAGTAGATAAAGTGGGTGCAGAAATGTAATTGGACTGTAAGAAATGTAAGGATTGTGAGAGGGTTAAAAAGCAATGGTAATTCTGTAGTTTTTTAAGTGTCATCAGTCGCCTGTACACACAGAATGATATAGAGTGCGTCAATATACAGTGCATCCAGAAAGTATTCACAGTGCTTCACTTTTTCCACATTTTGTTATGTTATTATTATTATCCTTTATTTATATGGCACCACAAGGGTTCCGCAGCGCCCAATTACAGAGTACATAAACAAATAATCAAACAGGAAAACAGCAACTTACAGTTGATGACAGTATAGGACAAGTACAGGGTAAATAAACATAGTTACATCAGCAGATGACACTGGAGTAAGTATCAGGTGGCAGAAGACTGCTGGATGTGGTGCAGTTGAAGATTATTAAAGTAAGAAAAGGGTAAGCACATGAGGGAAGAGGGCCCTGCTCGTGAGAGCTTACATTCTAAAGGGGAGGGGTAGACAGACAGGGGTGAGACAGATGGGGTACATAGAGAGCGTGGAACAGAGGTTTAGGATGAGATTTGGCTGGGTTTGGTGAAGAAGTGGTCTTGAGAGCCCATTTGAAGTTTTGAAGAGAGGTGGAGAGTCTGAGGGGGAGAGGTAGGGAATTCCAGAGAAGTGGTGCAGCACGTGAAAAATCTTGGAGGTAGGAGTGGGAGAAAGTAATCCGTAGGCAGGAGAGTTGGCGAGCATTAGCAGAGCGAAGAGGACGGGTGGGAGTGTAAAGCGAGATAAAATCAGAGATGTAGATGGGAGAGGAGTGGGTGAAGGCTTTGTAAGCAAGTGTGAGAAGCTTGAAATGGATTCTGAAAGGGAAGGGGAGCCAGTGAAGGTCTAGTAAGAGAGGAGAGGTGGACATAGTGCGTTTGGTGAGGAAAATGAGCCGGGCAGCAGGATTGAGGATAGATTGGAGTGGAGAGAGGTATTTGTCAGGAATGCCAGTCAGGAGGAGATTACAGTAGTCCAGTCTGGAGATGACCAGTGAGTGGATAAGAGTCTTAGTAGCATCCTGGGTCAGAAAGGGTCTGATCCTGGAAATATTTTTTAGATGAAAACGGCAGGTTTGTGAGAGGTGCTGAATGTGTGGTTTGAAGGAGAGGGAGAAGTCAAGGATTACTCCAAGACAGCGCACTTGGGGGGTAGAGGAGATAGTAGTGCCATCAATAGATAATGAGATTGTAGGAGGTGAGGTTATGCGGGAGGGAGGGAAGATGATCAGCTTGGTCTTAGACATGTTAAGTTTAAGAAAGCGCTGGGACATCCAGGAAGAGATAGCAGAGAGACAGTTAGAGATACGAGTGAGGAGAGTAGGGGAGAGGTCTGGAGAGGAAAGATAGATTTGAGTGTCATCAGCATAGAGATGATATTGGAAACCAAAAGAACTAATGAGCTTACCTAGTGAGGACGTATAGAGAGAGAAGAGAAGAGGACCAAGGACAGAACCTTGGGGTACCCCTACAGTTAGTGGAAGTGAGGGGGAGGTGGAGTCATGAGAGGAGACAGAGAATGAACGGTCAGAAAGGTAGGACGACAACCAAGAGAGGGCAGTGTCACGCAGACTAATGGAGTGAAGGATTTGCAGTAGGAGAGGATGGTCCACAGTGTCAAAAGCAGCAGAGAGATCAAGTAGAATAAGTAGAGAGTAGTGTCCCTTAGATTTAGCAGCATGGAGGTCATTGCATACTTTTGTAAGGGCAGTTTCAGTGGAGTGGAGAGGACGGAAGCCAGATTGGAATGGGTCAAGCAGTGAGTGTGAGGAAAGAAAGGAAGTAAGGCGGTTGTAGACAATACGCTCAAGGAGTTTGGAGGCAAAAGGGAGGAGAGAGATGGGTCGGTAGTTGGAGAGAGTGTTTGGATCAAGGGTAGGTTTTTTAAGAATAGGAGAGATGAGTGCGTGCTTGAAGGCAGAGGGGACAGTGCCTGATGAGAGGGAGAGATTGAGAAGGTGGGAAAGATGGGAACAAGCAGAAGAGAGGTAGCGGAGGAGGCGGGAGGGGATAGGGTCAAGTGGGGAGGTGGTGAGGGGACAGGAACGAATGAGGGCCATGACTTCCTCTCCAGATGCATGGGAGAAAGATGACAGAGTTGGTGCGAGGGATGGGGAGGGTTGGTAAGGGATGGGAGAAGGCTGGTTACTGATGGTCTGGTGTGATGTGATGTCCTGACGTGTGGAGTCAATTTTGGATGTGAAGTAAGTGGCAAAGTCAAGGTGGAGGTGGGCAGAGAAGTGAGTTGAGAGTGGCAAAGAGGCGCCGGGGGTTGGAAGACTGGGAGGAGATGAGGTTCTTGAAGTATGACTGTTTAGCAAGAGAAAGGGCAGCACTGAAGGATGAGAGCATAAGTTTGAAATGGAGGAAGTCTGCCTTAGAGCGTGATTTCCTCCAGTGTCGCTCAGCAGTACGTGAGCATTTTTGCAGATATCTGGTGCATTTGGTTATGTTACAGCCATATTCCAGACTGGAATAAATTAATTTTTCCCCTCAAAATTCTACACACAATACCCCAAAATGACAATGTGAAAAACAGTGTTTTTGAGATTTTTTTAAATTTATTAAAAATAAAAAACTAAGAAATCACATGTACATATGTATTCACAGCCTTTGCTCAATACTTTGTTGATGCACCTTTGTCAGCAATTACAGCCTCAAGTCTTTTTGAATATAATGCCACAAGCTTGGCACACCTATCTTTGGGCAGTTTCACCCATTCCTCTTTGCAGCACCTCCCCATCAGGTTGGATGGGAAGCGTCAGTGCACATCCATTTTCAGATACCTCCAGAGATATTGAATCGGATTCAAGTCTGGGCTCTGGCTGGGCCACTCAAGGACATTCACTTCATTGTCCTGAAGCCACTCCTTTGATATCTTGGCTGTGTGCTTAGGGTCGTTGTCCTGCTGAAAGATGAACCGTCACCCTAGTCTGAGGTTAAGAGCGCTCTGGAGCAGGTTTTCATCCAGGATGTCTATGTACATTGCTGCATTCATCTTTCCCTCTATCCTGACTAGTCTCCCAGTTCCTGCTGCTGAAAAACATTCCCACAGAATGATGCAGCCACCACCATGCTTCACTGTAGGGATGCTATTGGCCTAGTGATGAGCGGTGCCTGGTTTCCTCAAAACATGACGCCTGGCATTCATGCCAAACAGTTCAATCTTTGTCTCATCAGACCAGAGCATTTTGTTTCTCATGGTCTGACAGTCCTTCAGGTGCATTTTGGCAAACTCCAGGTGAGCTGCCATGTGCTTTTTACTAAGGAGTGGCTTCCGTATGGCCACTCTACCAAACAGGCATGATTGGTGGATTGCTGCAGAGATGGTTGTCCTTCTGGAAGGTTCTCTTCTCTTCACAGAGGAATGCTGTAGCTCTGACAGAGTGGCCATCGAGTTCTTGGTCACTTTCCAGACTAGGGCCCTTCTCTCCCGAACGCTCAGTTTAGACGGCCGGCCAGCTCTAGGAAGAGTCCTGAAAGTTATGAACTTCTTCCATTTACAGATGATGGAGGCCACTGTGCTCATTGGGATCTTCAGAGCAGCAGATATTTTTGTGTACCCTTCCCCAGATTTGTGGTTCGAGACAATCCAGTTTCGAAGGTCTACAGACAATTCCTTTGATTTCATGCTTGGTTTGTGCTCAGACATGCACTGTCAAGTATGGGACCTTATATAGACAGGCGTGTGCCTTTCCAAATCATGTCCAATCAGCTGAATTTACCACAGGTGGACTCCAATTAAGCTGTAGAAACATCTCAAGGATGATCAGTGGAAACAGGATGCTCCTGAGCTCAATTTTGAGCTTCATGGCAAAGGCTGTGAATACTTATGTACATGTGATTTCTTAGTTTGATATTTTTAATAAATTTGCAAAAATCTCAAAAACACTTTTTTCATGTTGTCATTATGGGGTATTTTGTGTAGAATTTTGAGGGGAAAAAATGAATTTATTCCAGTTTGGAATAAGGCTGTAACATAACAAAATGTGGAAAAAGTGAAGCGCTGTGAATACTTTCCAGATGCACTGTATTGTCAAGTGGCTGCATCCAGGAGCATTCTGTCATCCGCCGGGTCATCATATAGAACATGAGATGTGATGACAACACCGATGACCCACTGGAACAAGCAATTTTGGGTACACAGTAGACGATGTGGACGTTATGACTCTCCAATTCGCGATATCGGACAACATATCGTCTAATGTGTACCCACCCTTAACTTACTTGGTTATAAACAATACAGCTATCTAATTACAGTTTAAAAAAAATACATAAAAGTACCAATAGGTCTCAAACCTCACACTAAATAAACAAAGCTTATATACATGACACAAAAACACCGTAGTGTCAGGTTTACACTAAATGGGATATGTACTAAGCAGTGATAAAAGTGGAGAAGTGAGCCAGTGGAGAAGCTGCCCATGGCAACCAATCAGCTGCTCTGTATACTTTTAAAGTATGCAAATTATGAATGTTACGTCAATGCTGATTGGTTGCCACGGGCAACTTCTCCACTGGCTCACTCCTCCACTTTTATCACTGCTTAGTACATGTCCCCCTAAGTATTAAACATTTTCAACTACAGATTAGTCCGTCCTCATCTTACCTGCTAGTTGCGACAATTGTGGGTCGTTTGCCGCGTTTAGCATACCCACGAAATGTTTTGCATGGTGCTCATGCTCCGGTGAATGTGTCACATGTGGTGCATCTAGTCGCAATCGCAACTTATACGCACATGCGACCCATTCGCGGGTTAGCTGATGGAGGACACATCTGTATAAGGTGAAACCACTCAGAAGGCAGGGGAGATTTCAAAATACAGGTACACCCTCAATTATCTGGCACCTCTTTTAATACGGACACATCAGGTGCTGGGGGAAGATAGGTTGTGGGTGGGAGTTAGGATGTAGGAGGAGTTAGACAGTCTGTGGGAGGGTAGTGGGGATGCGGCGTGGAGTTAGGCTGTGAGAGGCATGTTTGTCAGAATGCCACCAACACCACTGTCACGATAATTCACCAAAACATTGAATCCGGCACAGTGCCGGGACCGAGGGTGCCAGATTATCAGTGGTCTACCTGTACATGAATCTGTTGAGTATTCTTGGTGTTTTGCTGATCATTGTTATGGTTTGTGTCAGTCAGTGGGAAAGTGAATGGAGCAGGTTTGTTCTTCCTGTCATCTCTACTTACCTGTAAGTTAGAGATGAGCGGGTTCGGTTCCTCGGAATCCGAACCCGCCCGAACTTCATGTTTTTTTTCACGGGTCCGAGCGACTCGGATCTTCCCGCCTTGCTCGGTTAACCCGAGCGCGCCCGAACGTCATCATGACGCTGTCGGATTCTCGCGAGGCTCGGATTCTATCGCGAGACTCGGATTCTATATAAGGAGCCGCGCGTCGCCGCCATTTTCACACGTGCATTGAGATTGATAGGGACAGGACGTGGCTGGCGTCCTCTCCATTTAGATTAGAAGAGAGAGAGTGAGATTGATTTGAGACAGAGACACTTGATTTACTGGAGCTTAGGAGTACTGTAGAGAGTGCAGAGTTTAGTAGTGACTGACCACAGTGACCACCAGACAGTGCAGTTTTATTTAATATAATCCGTTCTCTGCCTGAAAAAAACGATACACAGTGACTCAGTCACATACCATATCTGTGTGCACTGCTCAGCCCAGTGTGCTGCATCATCTATGTATATATCTGACTGTGCTCACACAGCTTATAATTGTGGGGGAGACTGGGGAGCAGTGCCAGTTATAGGTTATAGCAGGAGCCAGGAGTACATATTATTAAAATTAAACAGTGCACACTTTTGCTGCAGGAGTGCCACTGCCAGTGTGACTGACCAGTGACCTGACCACACTGACCACCAGTATAGTTAGTAGTATACTATATTGTGATTGCCTGAAAAAGTTAAACACTCGTCGTGTGACTTGTGTGGTGTTTTTTTTTTATTCTATAAAAAACTCATTCTGCTGACAGACAGTGTCCAGCAGGTCCGTCATTATATAGTATATACCTGTCCGGCTGCAGTAGTGATATATATATATATTTTTTATATCATTATTTATCATCCAGTCGCAGCAGACACAGTACGGTAGTTCACGGCTGTAGCTACCTCTGTGTCGGCACTTGGCAGTCCATCCATAATTGTATACCACCTACCCGTGGTTTTTTTTTCTTTCTTCTTTATACATACATACTACATCTCTTTATCAACCAGTCTATATTAGCAGCAGACACAGTACAGTACGGTAGTCCACGGCTGTAGCTACCTCTGTGTCGGCACTCGGCAGTCCGTCCATAATTGTATACCACCTACCCGTGGTTTTTTTTTCTTTCTTCTTTATACATACATACTACATCTCTTTATCAACCAGTCTATATTAGCAGCAGACACAGTACAGTAGTCCACGGCTGTAGCTACCTCTGTGTCGGCACTCGGCAGTCCATCCATAATTGTATACCACCTACCCGTGGTTTTTTTTTCTTTCTTCTTTATACATACATACTACATCTCTTTATCAACCAGTCTATATTAGCAGCAGACACAGTACAGTACGGTAGTCCACGGCTGTAGCTACCTCTGTGTCGGCACTCGGCAGTCCATCCATAATTGTATACCACCTACCCGTGGTTTTTTTTTCTTTCTTCTTTATACATACTACATCTCATTATCATCCAGTCTATATTAGCAGCAGACACAGTACAGTACGGTAGTCCACGGCTGTAGCTACCTCTGTGTCGGCACTCGGCAGTCCGTCCATAATTGTATACCACCTACCCGTGGTTTTTTTTTTCTTTCTTCTTTATACATACTACATCTCATTATCAACCAGTCTATATTAGCAGCAGACACAGTACGGTAGTCCACGGCTGTAGCTACCTCTGTGTCGGCACTCGGCAGTCCATCCATAATTGTATACCACCTACCCGTGGTTTTTTTTTCTTTCTTCTTTATACATACATACTATACTACATCTCATTATCATCCAGTCTATATTAGCAGCAGACACAGTACAGTACAATAGTCCACGGCTGTAGCTACCTCTGTGTCGGCACTCGGCAGTCCATCCATAATTGTATACTAGTATCCATCCATCTCCATTGTTTACCTGAGGTGCCTTTTAGTTGTGCCTATTAAAATATGGAGAACAAAAATGTTGAGGTTCCAAAATTAGGGAAAGATCAAGATCCACTTCCACCTCGTGCTGAAGCTGCTGCCACTAGTCATGGCCGAGACGATGAAATGCCAGCAACGTCGTCTGCCAAGGCCGATGCCCAATGTCATAGTACAGAGCATGTCAAATCCAAAACACCAAATATCAGTAAAAAAAGGACTCCAAAACCTAAAATAAAATTGTCGGAGGAGAAGCGTAAACTTGCCAATATGCCATTTACCACACGGAGTGGCAAGGAACGGCTGAGGCCCTGGCCTATGTTCATGGCTAGTGGTTCAGCTTCACATGAGGATGGAAGCACTCAGCCTCTCGCTAGAAAACTGAAAAGACTCAAGCTGGCAAAAGCACCGCAAAGAACTGTGCGTTCTTCGAAATCCCAAATCCACAAGGAGAGTCCAATTGTGTCGGTTGCGATGCCTGACCTTCCCAACACTGGACGTGAAGAGCATGCGCCTTCCACCATTTGCACGCCCCCTGCAAGTGCTGGAAGGAGCACCCGCAGTCCAGTTCCTGATAGTCAGATTGAAGATGTCAGTGTTGAAGTACACCAGGATGAGGAGGATATGGGTGTTGCTGGCGCTGGGGAGGAAATTGACCAGGAGGATTCTGATGGTGAGGTGGTTTGTTTAAGTCAGGCACCCGGGGAGACACCTGTTGTCCGTGGGAGGAATATGGCCGTTGACATGCCTGGTGAAAATACCAAAAAAATCAGCTCTTCGGTGTGGAAGTATTTCACCAGAAATGCGGACAACATTTGTCAAGCCGTGTGTTGCCTTTGTCAAGCTGTAATAAGTAGGGGTAAGGACGTTAACCACCTCGGAACATCCTCCCTTATACGTCACCTGCAGCGCATTCATAATAAGTCAGTGACAAGTTCAAAAACTTTGGGCGACAGCGGAAGCAGTCCACTGACCAGTAAATCCCTTCCTCTTGTAACCAAGCTCACGCAAACCACCCCACCAACTCCCTCAGTGTCAATTTCCTCCTTCCCCAGGAATGCCAATAGTCCTGCAGGCCATGTCACTGGCAATTCTGACGAGTCCTCTCCTGCCTGGGATTCCTCCGATGCATCCTTGCGTGTAACGCCTACTGCTGCTGGCGCTGCTGTTGTTGCTGCTGGGAGTCGATGGTCATCCCAGAGGGGAAGTCGTAAGTCCACTTGTACTACTTCCAGTAAGCAATTGACTGTCCAACAGTCCTTTGCGAGGAAGATGAAATATCACAGCAGTCATCCTGCTGCAAAGCGGATAACTGAGGCCTTGACAACTATGTTGGTGTTAGACGTGCGTCCGGTATCCGCCGTTAGTTCACAGGGAACTAGACAATTTATTGAGGCAGTGTGCCCCCGTTACCAAATACCATCTAGGTTCCACTTCTGTAGGCAGGCGATACCGAGAATGTACACGGACGTCAGAAAAAGACTCACCAGTGTCCTAAAAAATGCAGTTGTACCCAATGTCCACTTAACCACGGACATGTGGACAAGTGGAGCAGGGCAGGGTCAGGACTATATGACTGTGACAGCCCACTGGGTAGATGTATGGACTCCCGCCGCAAGAACAGCAGCGGCGGCACCAGTAGCAGCATCTCGCAAACGCCAACTCTTTCCTAGGCAGGCTACGCTTTGTATCACCGCTTTCCAGAATACGCACACAGCTAAAAACCTCTTACGGCAACTGAGGAAGATCATCGCAGAATGGCTTACCCCAATTGGACTCTCCTGTGGATTTGTGGCATCGGACAACGCCAGCAATATTGTGTGTGCATTAAATATGGGCAAATTCCAGCACGTCCCATGTTTTGCACATACCTTGAATTTGGTGGTGCAGAATTTTTTAAAAAACGACAGGGGCGTGCAAGAGATGCTGTCGGTGGCCAGAAGAATTGCGGGACACTTTCGGCGTACAGGCACCACGTACAGAAGACTGGAGCACCACCAAAAACTACTGAACCTGCCCTGCCATCATCTGAAGCAAGAAGTGGTAACGAGGTGGAATTCAACCCTCTATATGCTTCAGAGGTTGGAGGAGCAGCAAAAGGCCATTCAAGCCTATACAATTGAGCACGATATAGGAGGTGGAATGCACCTGTCTCAAGTGCAGTGGAGAATGATTTCAACGTTGTGCAAGGTTCTGATGCCCTTTGAACTTGCCACACGTGAAGTCAGTTCAGACACTGCCAGCCTGAGTCAGGTCATTCCCCTCATCAGGCTTTTGCAGAAGAAGCTGGAGACATTGAAGGAGGAGCTAACACGGAGCGATTCCGCTAGGCATGTGGGACTTGTGGATGGAGCCCTTAATTCGCTTAACAAGGATTCACGGGTGGTCAATCTGTTGAAATCAGAGCACTACATTTTGGCCACCGTGCTCGATCCTAGATTTAAAACCTACCTTGGATCTCTCTTTCCGGCAGACACAAGTCTGCTGGGGTTGAAAGACCTGCTGGTGAGAAAATTGTCAAGTCAAGCGGAACGCGACCTGTCAACATCTCCTCCTTCACATTCTCCCGCAACTGGGGGTGCGAGGAAAAGGCTCAGAATTCCGAGCCCACCCGCTGGCGGTGATGCAGGGCAGTCTGGAGCGACTGCTGATGCTGACATCTGGTCCGGACTGAAGGACCTGACAACGATTACGGACATGTCGTCTACTGTCACTGCATATGATTCTCTCAACATTGAAAGAATGGTGGAGGATTATATGAGTGACCGCATCCAAGTAGGCACGTCACACAGTCCGTACTTATACTGGCAGGAAAAAGAGGCAATTTGGAGGCCCTTGCACAAACTGGCTTTATTCTACCTAAGTTGCCCTCCCACAAGTGTGTACTCCGAAAGAGTGTTTAGTGCCGCCGCTCACCTTGTCAGCAATCGGCGTACGAGGTTACATCCAGAAAATGTGGAGAAGATGATGTTCATTAAAATGAATTATAATCAATTACTCCGCGGAGACATTGACCAGCAGCAATTGCCTCCACAAAGTACACAGGGAGCTGAGATGGTGGATTCCAGTGGGGACGAATTGATAATCTGTGAGGAGGGGGATGTACACGGTGATATATCGGAGGATGATGATGAGGTGGACATCTTGCCTCTGTAGAGCCAGTTTGTGCAAGGAGAGATTAATTGCTTCTTTTTTGGGGGGGGTCCAAACCAACCCGTCATATCAGTCACAGTCGTGTGGCAGACCCTGTCACTGAAATGATGGGTTGGTTAAAGTGTGCATGTCCTGTTTATACAACATAAGGGTGGGTGGGAGGGCCCAAGGACAATTCCATCTTGCACCTCTTTTTTCTTTTATTTTTCTTTGCGTCATGTGCTGTTTGGGGAGGGTTTTTTGGAAGGGCCATCCTGCGTGACACTGCAGTGCCACTCCTAGATGGGCCCGGTGTTTGTGTCGGCCACTAGGGTCGCTTATCTTACTCACACAGTCAGCTACCTCATTGCGCCTCTTTTTTTCTTTGCGTCATGTGCTGTTTGGGGAGGGTTTTTTGGAAGGGCCATCCTGCGTGACACTGCAGTGCCACTCCTAGATGGGCCCGGTGTTTGTGTCGGCCACTAGGGTCGCTTATCTTACTCACACAGTCAGCTACCTCATTGCGCCTCTTTTTTTCTTTGCGTCATGTGCTGTTTGGGGAGGGTTTTTTGGAAGGGACATCCTGCGTGACACTGCAGTGCCACTCCTAGATGGGCCCGGTGTTTGTGTCGGCCACTAGGGTCGCTTATCTTACTCACACAGCTACCTCATTGCGCCTCTTTTTTTCTTTGCGTCATGTGCTGTTTGGGGAGGGTTTTTTGGAAGGGACATCCTGCGTGACACTGCAGTGCCACTCCTAGATGGGCCCGGTGTTTGTGTCGGCCACTAGGGTCGCTTATCTTACTCACACAGCGACCTCGGTGCAAATTTTAGGACTAAAAATAATATTGTGAGGTGTGAGGTATTCAGAATAGACTGAAAATGAGTGTAAATTATGGTTTTTGAGGTTAATAATACTTTGGGATCAAAATGACCCCCAAATTCTATGATTTAAGCTGTTTTTTAGGGTTTTTTGAAAAAAACACCCGAATCCAAAACACACCCGAATCCGACAAAAAAAATTCGGTGAGGTTTTGCCAAAACGCTGTCGAACCCAAAACACGGCCGCGGAACCGAACCCAAAACCAAAACACAAAACCCGAAAAATTTCCGGCGCTCATCTCTACTGTAAGTCTGCAAAGGCTTAATGACCATTAGCTCTGGGAATATTATATTTCAGACACTGGATCACTCATTGATATGATGTACAAATAAACCATTGATGTATCCTTGGTTCTGTCTGACTCAGAGTATGAAGTACATATGCAAAAATGCGCAAAGTTGCTTCTGCGCACACAATATATGCAAAACTCCCCATTTGCGTCTGTGAACAGAGATCCGTACGATTTAGAGTCAGCCGCTGCAATTGTCGCCAAATGCAGCTCCTCTACATGCCTTCTCATGGAACACAAAATGTAATTTTTGCATTTGGGTGCTTTGCAAGTAAAACATCTGCTCTTATACCTCCATTAATAATGGATATACCACATCTACCAATCCGCCCAGAACCAAAGTTTACACTTTGCAGTTGGCGCCATCAAGATGAGCTTATCAATACACTTTCTGTACAAATAGTAAAGAACAAGCGTATAACACCACAAAACAAGAAAGAAACAATATTTGCAAACGGTGACATAATTTTTATAGTTTTATTTCTCACTGTTAGAGCCTTTAACCCAATCAGATGTTAATTGTCTAGTATATGGCCAATGCTTTATGTTTGGTCAGTTTGGTTAAAGGCGCTGCTTCAGTAGCTGTAGGCATGCCCGAGGGGGTGTGGTCAGACCTCCATCGTGACATGGCTAGACCCCCTATCCAGAACCAAGAATCTCCAGTTTGGTAGAAGGCATGCAAAGGGTATTAATACCATTGTTGACAGTCACTTTTAAGGTATTCATGGAAGTTTGGGGCTGGCAGACCGTCGCTCGGGATCCCCGTGGTCAGCATACTGACTCCGGGATCCCGGCAGCAGAATGCTGGCGGGGGCGAGTGCAACAAAGCGATGTGCGCTCACCACGCAGCAGGTTCTATTCCCACTCTATGCGTGTCGTGGACACCCACGAGTGGGAATAATCCCTGTGGGTTGGCATTCTGTCTGCCACCATTTTGATTGCTCAGGATCCCGGCGTCGGCATAGTGACCGCCGGGAACCCGAGCACCGGTCACATGACCACATCCCTTAATGGCAAGCTCTAGATATTTGGCAGTTCTTGTTTTAATACATACGGCTAGATGCATCATCACTTGGAAAGTGATAAAATGGAGAGTGAAAAAGTACCAGCCAATCAGGTCCTAACTACCATGTCACAGGCTGTGTTTGAAAAATGGCAGTTAGGAGCTGATTGGCTGTTTCTTTTTCACTCTCTATTTTATCACTTTCCAAGCGATGATGCATCTGGCCCATAATGTAGTAAATCAGCACAGTTTCACAGTGAAAACCATTCATCTCTTCCTTTTGCAGTATAATGTTGTGATAAGTGTCGCCAACGCATTTCACCGAACAGTTTTAATGATAATTGTTTTCATAGCCCACCATTTACTAGGCTTCGTTGAACTCTGATACTGTAAATCGCTGTGATACCACTGCTCACTTTAACTAATATAATTCTCTCACTGTGGTGATTTCTACTGTTTTTATATTCTCATTACTTCTTTAAGATTCAGTATAAGTAAGTCTGGAACAAGCATTACTGAGGAAGGAAGAATTGTGATTAATTAAGGCGGTGCAAATGTGATAAAGGCCAGCTATTACAAGGACACATCTTGACATGAAATTCACATCTGGGTCCAGTGGCGTAAATACAAATTTTGCGCTCCCCTGAAAAGTAACTTTCTAGTGCCTCTGCCTCACTCCCATGATACCTGCTCGTTGTCAGGGGTTCTGCTGGTTGTCAGGGGATCCTCCCCCGGCTGCCACTGCTGTGGGTCTGTGATCCTGCCCGGGGCCGCTGTTTGTGCCTCCCCCTTCATACTATTGAAAATGTCCCTCCGAAAATGGCCGCTGCTTTAGAGGAGAGTTATTAAGGATGCTAGAGGAGGCGGCGGCCATTTTGGGAGGGACATCTTTCCCAGGGTGCTGCTCTTCTGGCCAGTGGCTCCTCTCTACTGCACTGACAGCAGCGTGGCGGCCCAGGACATTTGTCCCCACAGTTCCCCCAGCGCCCACAAGCCACCCAGCGCCTCTAAGCCACAGTGGTGTCTGCGGGGACTGTTGCTATGCCACTGTCTGGGTCCACAATTCCAAAATAATTGCATTTACCCATGGCCTCCTGCCAATGCAGAAAGCAGACATGGGGGCTAATTCAGTAGGGATAGCAAAATCTGCTAATCAGCAGAATTTGCTATATTTTTGCTTGCATGCTGGTTGCCGCCCATCGCTGGGCAAGGCCGCCCAGCATACTGACCGGCGCCTCCCCCACTTTGACAAGCAGAAATTGCAATCGCTTCACAATTTCTGCTTGTCAGCAGAAACTAAAGATGATTCCTGCTGGCGCAGCTTAGATGCAGCCGTAGGAGTCCCGGCGGCATTTGACCTCTCGCGGCGGCTGCGTGTGATGTCCCCGATATGCCCCCATTAGCGTAGCACCACCCACTGTTTTTGTTGCCCCGCCCCCGCAATGCTCCGTCTCCTCCCTGGAAATGGAGCGTTGCCTCCGCCTCGCGACCGTCTCTGCCTGATTGACAGGCAGAGGTGATCGCATTTTCTGCAGACCCCCTCCTGCAGAAAATATGGGTGCATGCGCAGGCCGGGGCGCCCGCATCTTTTCAGCAAAAAATTCCAGTTGGATCGCACACTGCTATCCAACCTGAATTAGCCCCAGGATGCTTGTCAAATGCTCCGCTCACATATAGGTACATTTGCAGAATAAAAAAACCCTCACATCCGCTGTACTTTGGTAAAAGACACTTAGTGTGGGATCACACTCTAATTAGTAAAAAAAAACAGATATCAACTGACCTCGTTATACTTATTAAGAGGGCTAAGAGGATTTTATTTATTCCAAGAAAAGCATTAGGAATTCAGTGAAAAGTGCGGGCAACATCATGTGTCGGTCGTTTGCATATGAAGAACATTCTCAGCTCTCATCTCAAGTAGTACACATTTAGAAAATTATTTCAGCAATTCACAGTTTGGTAAACAGGGCTCTATATATTAATTTGAGTAAGCCGTTAGAATGCACAACTGATGTTAATGAAATTCTAATTACAGATAGATGCTCGGCTGCAAAAAAAAAAAAGATAATTAACTTTTTTTATATATGTAACCTTTAAAAATGTTGCAAAACTTTTAATAAAATGTCAGTTGTCCTATTCGTGGTCACTACTGATTAACTTATGTTTTACATTTCTGTCACTGCTACAGAAAGCAATGTATGTCCAAAAATGTGACAATTAATATTTTAGAGATTTAAAAGTAAACTTGATAATTGAAGCATAAGCCAGGGATCTGGTTGAGCATAACTAAACCCTGGGTGAATTTGAACCATGGCCACTTTAAGTCTTTTTTGGTTGCTGCTTTAAGTTGCAGTCCAAATACGTGATTGACAGGCTAGGTAGCCAATGGTGGTGAGGACACGTTTGTGTTATAAGGAACTTTGGGGGACATGTACTAAACAGTGATTAAAGTGGAGAAGTGAGCCAGTGGAGAAGTTGCCCACGGCAACCAATCAGCTGCTCTGTATACTTTTATTGTATGCAAATTATAAATATTATGTCAATGCTGATTGGTTGCCATGGGCAACTTCTCCACTTGCTAATTTCTCCACTTTTATCACTGCTTAGTACATCTCCCCCCGAGTCTGGAAGATTGTAGATTAGCAAAAATGCTCACAAGATTCACTATGGTTGGTATCTTATATATAAAAGGTTACAAGTTATTTTCCCGCTACTGCTGGTTTCTCTCTGCTATAATCTCTATGTGTGGTACCCACATAACAGGGCACAAGACTGCCATCAGAAATTATGGGGCACAGGACTGACAAAATAGACAGGCCCCACCCCCTCCCCCCAAAAAAGATTCTGCCTCTCTTCTCCATCCCTATGTGATGTCATACATTGTAATGTTACATATAGGTGGAGCGTTGCGGACTTACAGGAACGGTTTACAGAGAGCTGATGCGCAGATAAGGCTTGTTTTAAGACGTCCTCCTTGTACATCAGACTGCTGTTGATTCACAGACTGGTGCAGCTCTACTGGTATTGGTGGTAGGAGCCAGGGGTGGGCCTCCCTCTCTTTAAGGGCCCGGGACACCAGTCCCCACAGCCCCCCCCCCCCCCCCCCCCCCCCCCCGATGGCTGCCCTGACAGGGCATCACTTTAATGATCATATTCCTGTTTCTCATAAACTGTTTGTGTGAAGTGAAGTAGTGGCCAGTTCATAGGACCCTGTGGGGTATATTCAATTAGGGTCGAAAACTGCTGTCTGTCGAAAAGACGTAAGTTTTCGACTTTTTAAGGTCGAATCGTGATTCGACCTATTCAATCCCTGCAGTTTTTATTCGACAAGTCGTGGAATTCGACTTGTCGAATAGTACGTGAATCGGCGGTATAGCTGCCGATTCACGTACTTTTGAGTGAAACGGGGCCAAATTCGACAAGATTTGGCCCCGTTTCGGACCATCTCAGTCTGACATAAAAAAATGTCGGACTGAGATGTGGGACCCAGAGGAGGAGAGGGAGGGGGAGCCGCGGGGAGATGGGGGACAGCCGCAGGCATACAGGGGAGAGCAGCGCTATAGCACAGCGCTGCAGCAGGATGTCTCACAGCCGCGCCGCTCACGGCAGCGTCCACCCAGCTCCAGCAAGTGAGGTCACGCTTGCTGGAGCAGGGTGGACACTGCCGTGAGGTCTGGCGGCTGTGAGACATCCTTCTCTCCTCCGTCTGCCCGCGGCTGTCCCCGCTGGTCTCCCCCCTCTCCTCCCTCTCCGGTCCCTCATCTCAATTCGACTTTTTTAAAGTCGAATTGAGATGAGGTTGAATAGGGGTTGTCGGATCCATTCCGACAAATGCATGTCGGAATGGATCCGACCCTAATTGAATATACCCATATATGTCCCTCTTATGACCCTATGTGAAGCCAAGCCACACACCAGAGACAGGAAGGGTAAGCTGTATGAGCCACAGTATTAAGAATGGAACCACTCACCAGAGGAGTTTGAGCGTGAGTCGTGAGAAGATAGTTTCCGGTCGGCATTGAGGCTTCTCAGAGCGGTCCAGATGGTAGCTGTGAGGAAGGTCCACCAGAGCTGCATCCGTCTCTCTATACACACAGCACTGAAGAGCAGCCACCCCAAGAGGACAGACCAAAGGTTAGATTTTTTTCTGTGCAGGGTAAATACTGGTCGCTTTATTTTTACACTGCATTTTAGATTTCAGTTTGAACACACCCCACCCAAATCTAACTCTCTCTGCACATGTTACATCTGCCCCACATGCAGTGCAGCATGGTTTTGCCCAGTTGTGTGCTTTTTTTGCTTTGCTTACAAACCTAAATCAGGCATGCTGTTCAGAATGTTGACATTGACAGAATGTTGACAATTACAAAACATCAACATTACATACTTTGATATTTAGAATGTTGACCACAGAATGAGGACAGACAATTTTTGCACAAAATTAAGGTTAGGGTAAGGCCGCAATTAGGGTTAAGAGATAAGTATAGGATACTCACCTCCAGAACAGAAGTCCTGTTGACATTCCTTGTGAATGTTGACATTTGACATGTTGATCTATCGCCCAGTTGACATTGTTAACATCACAAATTCTATCACACCCCAAGGATCACCTTAATTCATTATATATAATCGGTAACCATTGATTCTTCCCCTACCTGTACCATTAACGGCTGCTCCATCCATGCTTTCTTGGGCTCTCTCTGTGGTTGTGTCTATACAAAATTAATGAGAACTCCAAATACTCTACTCCTGTAGCCTCCTCGCTAGCTCTCATCAAGCTTCCAAAACCCTCATGAATGAATGAAGGACCAGGAACTTCCAGGTGAATGTGTAAATGCTATCTTAGCTCTTACATTTTCTACAGAGCATATGGTAGACTTGTGTAGCTTATCCAACTTGACTCATCTCCTTTTCCCAAGTTAATCAATCTTGCACCTTCTGACAACAATGATTAACTCCCCTCCATTTAACATGTGCACTCTGCCAATCTGTAGACAGGCCAATTATCCCAGATGAAACCCAACTCACACTTGTCATAACTCCTCTACTTTGTAACTCTTCATTGCCACCGTGCCACTAGCATCACCCCGAGCAACGCAAACAGTGTGGCCCTGGGACCAAAGTAGCTGCTCCCACTAAAAAGGATAACTTGTACATCTCAGTGAAGTCTGGTAGTATTTTCAGCCCTACCTTTTGCCTCAGCACCTGCTGCTCTATGTACTTCTGTCTGGTGTTATGGACATCTTCTACAGCATGTAGTGTAAGCAATGCCCACCAAGCAATTACCTGGTGTGAGTAACCAGTTGCACTATCTGAAGAAGCTCAGAGTACGCTATAATTCACAACTGCCATTTCCGTTCTAACGTTACCACCATTCACCATCACACTCCTTTCACTCCCAGCAGATATGATAGCTACATCTGTTTTAGATATAATTGGAGACGTTTCCATATGGGAAGAGAAAAGATGGACAACAATGTTGTGCACATATAGACACTGAATCATCGTTCATTTAGAACTCTCCATTATGAGTACCAGCACTTATTAATATCATCCTCTTCAGGGCCCTCCTAATGGTTATAGATGACATACAGTAACACCCTGATAGGCCCCTGTTATAGTGGCATAATTGTCCTGGTCTGACGTTTCTACTGTATGTCCATACTTAGAGACTGTGGTATCCTCTGTTTGCTCTATACCGTGTTTCCTAGCTAGCTCGGTGGCTTTGGACCTCTTTCCCTCATCCAGAGATTACTACCAGAACCCATATGTAGCAGAACTTGTAATATGTGATATGAGAATAACTGCACTTCATTTTCACTACTGGCCTCCTTCTATGTGGAAATCCAGAACTGGGTCCCTCCTTTCTCTCCATCTGTCACCAGCAGTTGCTACCTTTACCAACTCGCCAAGTCCTTTTTGGGCAGAAATCTAATTTCTTTGCCACTTTGGACTCCTACTTTCATAGTGCCTCGAATCCAATTTTTCCTTCTTCAGGTCCTTGTCCCTGTTATTCAGCTTATCTTTATCCAGTTTTGTTCATGTCTGATATTCTGCTAGTTATCTCCAGCTCATTGTGCCTATTCCAGAAGTGCCTTGTGCCTCATTCCTCCAGCATATACTTCAGCCAGGTCCCTCCTGCTGGTTACATCTTGCTTTCACACTAGACCTTTGGGGTCCAAGGTTGGACTGCTCATCTCTGTTGTGAGTCATATCAAACTAGACTGACTGTCTTGAATCTGGTTCCATGTCCTTTGCTATCCCTAATTCCACTTCATTGTTCCAGGTAAAGTTCGAGAGCACCAACCCACCATTGTTGTTTCTTGTATGGTCTTCTGGGAGTACGGGGATGGGAGACTGCCAGTCCATTCTATCTAGCTGCCATTTCCTGCTGGGCATATACTGCTCTCCTCCAGTCTTCCAGTCTCACGCTGTTTCCTCTATCTAACCTGCAAACAGTAGGACCTACAGGCAGCTCACTGCTGCAGTAATGACCCTTCCGGCAAACTACTCGGATACTTAATATTTTTGCACATACCATTATTTACAAAATAAGCCTCTTAGGATGAGATGTATCAAACTGTGGGAAGAAATAAAGTGGAGAGAAATAAAGTAGTAACTACTCAGCCTTTATCTGCCGTTTTACAGGCGGTGTTTGAAAAGTGACAAAAGTTGACTGGTTGGTACTTTATCTGCCTCCACTTTATCTCTCTGTCCAAGATTTGACGCATCTCCTCCATAGTGCCCAAAACCTAACTGGCTAAATTGTTGTTTTCCTTTCTGTAAGGCACTGCTCTCTTTATCTAGTAGGATAGTCTCATATCATTTACAATATATACTGTATGTCAGTGGTGCAAGTGGAGACAATTTCTTAGTGGTACTCTGTGGCGTGGCCACAGGTCACGAGGGGCATGGCCAGGGATGGACTGGGGACTAAAATTGGCCCTGGCATGCACGTGCGTATGTGAAAGGAGTGCACGGACACTAATCATGAGGGTGTGACACGAGTCAGGGGGTCGTGGACTTGCGGCATGCCCCCCGTATTTCTTAGCAACCAGCACTTCGGGCAGCAGAGGGGGACAAATAGAGAGCCGGAAGCTGCACTGTGCGCAGCCTTCCCTGATGTCTGTGTGACCGGACAGGCCCATCGGCCCTTCTGGCATGTGTCAGAAGTGCCAGATGGGCAGTCCTGCCCTGGGCATGGCTATGTATTAGGAGGGCAGTGGTCACTTGAAACACCCATTTCTCATCACTCTGAGAACATTCTTCTCCATACCATTCCAAATGCACCTTACCTATGTGGTGGTTTCTCTGCAATGGGGAACCTCTGAAGAAATTGATCTTTCCTGGGAAGACAGTGTTTTCAGTTGGTATTCACTATTCATGTAGGAGATCACATGGTCTGGAAGATGCCTGTTCGTGTAGCAATATGACCAATGTCATCAATATACAACAGAGGTTCTACCAGACTCATGCCCCCTGTGTCACCTCCTGCCCCCTGTATCTACTTGTCTCCTGCCCCATCACTAAAGCCTCCTGTCTTTTCATCCTCCTTCCCCATCACACCAGCCTCCTGTTCCCTGTGCCTCTCAGCCTCCCCCTGTCTCTCAACCTCCCCCTCATTTTGTGTCTCTCAGCCTCCTCTCACTCAGTCCCTCAGTTTCACCCTCTGTGCCTCTCAGCCTCCCTCATACTCGGATACCACATCCAATGGTTAATTAATTAAACAATTGATCTAATACTGTACTGTCTACAGTATCTAACTGTCCATCTCATATCTATCTATCTATCTATCTATCTATCTATCTATCTATCTATCTATCTATCTATCTATCTATCTTTCACTCTCTCAGATCTACCTATCCATCTGATATCTATCTCAAGCTCTTTCTACCTACAGCATGCATCTAATATCTATCAAAGTCATATCTATCTCTCTGTCCTCATATCTAGTTTCTACTGATCATATCTATCTATCTATCTATCTATCTATCTATCTATCTATCTATCTATCTATCTGTGTTACTATTGTGTTATTGTTGTATTGCGTTATATTGATTGTATTGTCTTGTTTGTTTCATTTAGGTTGCCATAGCAACCTTCCTGTGACACGGACCAACATACTGCACGGGGCCAGTGACGCAGACACGCGCTTCCGTGGTGGGCGGGCAATGGAGCTGAGCAAAGGAGCGTCCCGTTACTATGGTGACGGTCCGGCGCGTCTACCTATTGTGACGTCATACGCGGGCGACGCGGGAGCGGGACCGGGCCCACGAGCGGACATTTGGCGCTGTGGAACAGGTGAGTATAGTCATGTTTACATGTCTCATTATTGTATGGTGGGTATATAAGGACATTTTGTGGTTCAGTTTGGCTGGTTAGGCCCTGAGGACGGGGTGTTCCCCGAAACATGTCGGATCAATAAACGGACCGCTTTTTTTCACCACCTATGAGTCTGCTTGAGTGCCGCCTGCTTCCATCCACAATATAGAGGACTAGCATTGTCTCTCAAGGAGGGCACCGCAGCACATTGCCATTTGGAGAGGGAGTGCCGGGACTGTTTTACCTTATCTATCTATCTATCTATCTATCTATCTATCTATCTATAGTGGCGAATAAGGGTGGCACTCAAGCAGACTGTTGCAAGTGTAGATGATCAGTTTTTATTGAACCGACATGTTTCGGGGACTAGCCCCGTCCTCAGGGCCTTAACGGTTAACGGTTAAGGCCCTGAGGACGGGGCTAGTCCCCGAAACATGTCGGTTCAATAAAAACTGATCATCTACACTTGCAACAGTCTGCTTGAGTGCCACCCTTATTCGCCACTATATTTATTGAGGACTTCGCCTCTGGGAGGGCACCGCAGCATTATTAACAGAATATAAGAGGAGTGCCGGGATTTTCCGTATTTCTATCTATCTATCTATCTATCTATCTATCTATCTATCTATCTATCTATCTATCTATCTATCTATCTATCTATCCCTCTGTCCATTACATTACTTATTACTGTGTACTGTATGTGTCTGGTTCCTTACATGATAATATGGTCACATGCTGATAGATATATAAGGGTTACACACGGCTATCATACTAGAGGTTACTATCTGGTATCTGCCCCAGTATAAAGGAGAGATTGCTGCTCTACACTGGGCTCCTACAAAGCCCTTCCTCTGCCTCCTGTCAATCCTGCCCTTCCCTTGCCATCTGCTTCACCTGCCCTTCCCCTGCCTGCTGACCCTCCCTCCCCATTCCATGTAACACTGAATGGACAGCTCATCCAGGGCCGTCATTATGCGGGGGGGAGGGAGGGGGGGCAGGAAGGAGGCCCTCTGACCTACATTGTCCATCTCAGATAACATAAAGCCTACAGGATCAGATCTACTATCAGACATTCTCTGGCGTGTGGAAGGGTCGCAATGCTGCAGCCAGACTGTCCTCACAGCAGTGCTGGCTTGAGGGCCGTTCAGAGTTCAGATGGAGCAGTCGAACGTGGGTGCAGGGGCCACCACTTTCGGGATGTAGTTATGTGACCGACAATCAGAACGCCGGTCACAATACCTCCCCCTATATCCTGCCCCCCCCCACAATCCCGCCGGTCGGCATGCCGACCAACAGCGACTATTACCATTCATGGGTGTCCATGACACCCATAGAGTGGGAATAGAACCCATGGCGACCGCAGCCACCGAGCCCGCAAGGGGCTTGTTGCGCTCGCACACCCCCATGCCTGCATTCTGCTGCATTCCACTGCCAGGATCCCGATTCTGGTGTCGGTATGCTGACCGATGGTCTCCTGACCACCAGTCACACATACCACACCCCCACTGTCAGCCTACTGAGCCCCTTAACAGGAAGTTCTTGCCGTCTCCAAGCCAACATCCGACCAAAGCACATATGCACCAAGGGAACTATTTACACTAATGGAACTATTTACTAAGCACTAAGGGAACTATTTACTAAGCCTTGGATGGAGATAAAGTGGATGGAGATAAAGTACAAACCAACTGACATGACAGTTAGGAGCTGATTGGCTGGAACTTTATTTCCGTCCACTTTATCTCTGTCCAAGGCTTAGTAAATAGACCCCTAACAGCTGCAAGCGGCAAGCCCTTCACAGCCTCTCAACCAAGTCCTCAGAGATGTGCCTTCAGCTGAGACCATGGAGGTCACAGTAAGTGCAGCACCCCAACACGTTCCAGCTTCCTGCATTTACTAGGCAATACTTGCCATTTGCTGTTTGGCCGCACTTTTATCATATGACATCTACTATATGTTTTCCTGGAATCACATAGGCAATAGGCTGCTTGTTTATTGCAATTTTTGGGAACTTATTGTTACCACTTCAAGCAGAGATTGCTACTTTTACAAAATGTTGCTTATTAACCAGTGCATAGTCTCTTCTATTTTTCCTCTCTCTCCCATTTCCCCCGTTCCTTCTCTCTCTTGGGAGTAAGTGTAATAGCGCCAAAATTGCCAGAGGTGCGGGACTATTTTTAAAGAGGTAATCATACACAAGGCAAAACCAACCTGGTAATGTTGTGTAAATAATTCATGCTTTAAACCAGGGGTGGGGAACCACTGGCCCGTGGGCCTTATCCAGCCTGGAAAAGCTTTTTGACCGACCCGGAGCCTACCAAAGGCAGCCACCGAGTGTAAAGCCATACACCGTGCACAGCATCCTGGATCCAGCATCTAGACCTTGTGGATCTCAGGGTGAAAGATTTTTTGGGCACCCATCAGGTTTAAAACAGGGACAGTGCGCGCCAAAGGAGCACAACAAAAATATAGGGGAAGTTATGCCATAGTAGAGCCGCTTATAAATGTTACTCTGCAGCTTCTTATACAGAGAGGGGTGCTGCAACAGCAGCCTGGGGCAGAGACGGGTGCTGCAGCACCCGAGGCAGAAAGAGATTCCTCAGCAGCCGGGGCAGAGATAGGTGCTGCAGCACCTGGGCTGAAAAAGGTGCTGCAGCAGCTGGAACAGAGAGAGATGCTACCATAGCTGGGACAAAGAGAAGTTCTGCAGTAGCCGTGGCAGAAAGAGGTGCTGCAGCAGGCAGGGCAGAGAGTGGTGTAGCAGGACAGAAGTAATCCTGCTGCACAGCTACAAGCAGACAGTGAGGCATATAAGGAGGGCGGCAGAGCTCAGGCATGTGTCGGCTGTTAGCCTCTCCTGCTGACTCCTCTGACCTGCCCTGCTCCTTACCTAGTCTCAGAGTCCGAGTCAGTGTGGTATAGCAGGCAAAAGGAGGGGGTGAGCATGCGGCGGTGCGCCCTCTAACTTTTCCGGCACCCGGAGCTTGCGCTCCACTGGAGGCACACTCATTACACCCCTGATTACCCATTGATTCCCAATAACACGGATCTACCTTTAAATAATGTGACAAGATCTACTCTCATTTGGATTTTAAAGCAGCTGTACAGGATACATCTGATTAAAAGTGCATTTATTAAACGAAAGCGACAATGAACAGTATTTTAGTTTATAAATGGCACTCTGTAAATAATGCCTATTGGTATGATTGGTATGACATGTCAGTCCCATCCGAAAGAACAGGTACAACCAGTATCTCAGCCACTGGCTTCCTCATAGGCACACCAGCTAGACCCGCGTTCTGCAGTGATGGATAGCTGCATTAATCACAAATAAAGAGTTTTATCACTTGCCGCTGACCTGCATTAGCAGAGACAGCACTCCTGTCATATCACCAGCTTCTGCCTCCCCCAAGAACCCTGTGTTCCCTGTACCACTCACACTGCCCGAGATGTCTGGTAAGGGTGATGCAGTGCAATGAAAACAAAGGGAGAGCTGTAGGCTGGTATCGTCCTTTAAAATTTTTTAAGGACAACAGAGATAAAAATATATATATAAAAAATAAAAACAATATTTCATTTCAAATAGCAGAATAAGTCAAATATGAATAAATACAAGATAAAGACATAAAGCACAGCTGCTTATTACTGGAGCTCTGTCAGTGTACCTGCAGCCAAGCTTGGTGATATGGATTGTCAGTTCTTGTGCCTAGGCAGAGCTGCTGGAAGCCAGTGCCTGGCAGAGCTACAAAGTTCAGGGAGCAGGGAGTTAGCAAAAAGAGATTTTGCAGCAGAGTTAAGCAAGTCTTAAGCTGGTCTCACTAGCTGATATATCGAATGTTCCAACGAACGGCCGATATATCATGATCCTCTTGGCCAATGTGTACACCAGTTATGCCTGTGAATGACGTAGTTGACAGACATATGGCGCTGGCCGTGCAGCACAGCCAATGAACGATATATCTGCAGATTTAACAGGCCATCTGGCTGTGTGTATGGGCGGCCTGCCGACTGCCCATACACTTGCTGTGAAGGGGAGGGGGTTGACATTATAGTTGGGTGGTCCCAGTTGGGAACCCTCGCCAACACAACGTCACATTGAGCGTTTGATTGATAAGTGTGTACAGCAAGTCCACCGATGTTTCGGTCAGGTGTGTACCCAGCCTTACTGAACTGAATTCCTACTCCCAGTCTCTCTGCGGAGGACGTTGAAGCCAGCAAGAGACGCCGCTGGAAGAGGGCCCGGAGATGCTGGAGCGGGGTGTGACATCATGACATCACCGTCGCGCTCCCATCAGTGTTAGAAAGGCTGAAATTGCAATTTTGACTGTTTTAGATTTTAAATATTATTTTAATATGATTGATGTGTATAGAAAACTTTATTGGCAAATGAGAATTGCAAACAAAGTTACGTTTGGTAGGAGAGCTAGCACTCATGAATATCCCAGCCTCAAATGTTTTAGTAATATACAAAAGATGATCAGTTGGACAACACTTGGGATAAAAATGCTCTGTAAAACCTTCTGTTGCTGTATATCCTGTAGGTACATAAAAAATGCATAGGCTAACTTTACTTTTGAAAACTTTTTGATATTCTCCAGTTAAATGTCCTTCTTTCAAAGTCAACTTATTTTATTGGGCGATGGTGCGAAGTATACACAAAGTATGGAGTGATACCTTTTGTACTGTGCTTCAAGCTACTGTTACATAAATTACGATGTCAATAATACCAATAGATTACAATACCATTCAGGGACTGGAAAAAACAAATCAGGGTTTTTCAAATCGATAAAACTTTGGTCCTCATTCCGAGTTGATCGCTCGCTAGCTGCTTTTAGCAGCTGTGCAAACGCATAGTCGCCGCCCACTGGGGAGTGTATTTTCGCTTTGCAAGTGTGTGAACGCCTGTGCTGCCGAGCGGGATGAAAAAGTTTGTTTCAGTTTCTGAGTAGCTCTGGACTTACTCAGCCGCAGCGATCAATTCAGTCTTTTTGGTCCCGGATTTGACGTCAGACACCCGCCCTGCAAATGCCTGGACACGCCTGTGTTTTTCCAAACACTCCCAGAAAACGGCCAGTTGCCACCCACAAACACCCTCTTCCTGTCAATCTTCTTGCCATCGGCTGTGCAAATGGATTCTTCGTTAACTCCATTGCTCAGCAACGATCAGCTTTGTAGCCGTATGACGCGCCTGCGCATTGCGGTGCATACGCATGCGCCGTAGTCACCTGATTGCAGCGCTGTGAAAAACGGCAGCGAGCGATCAACTCGGAATGACCCCCTTTGTTTTTGTGCAAGAATAATTATGTTCATTATCATCTTCCATTGTCTTGTTATGGATGTGTGTGTGTGTGTGTGTGTGTGTGTGTGTGTGTGTGTGGTGGTGTGAGGTTGCAATTTGCTGTTTCTGCCATGGGTGCCAAATCACCTGGAATCACTACTGCTGACATTGTGAGGCCAATTCAATTAGCAGCAATGTTCTGATGAACATCCCGCTGTTCCGAGGTGGGCAGCTACTAATTATCCGGGTTCAGGCTCGTTGGAGGGGCATGATACGGGAGGCTGGCAGTTGGGATTCTGGCAGTCACATCACGACACTGGCAATTAGAATGCCGACAAGGTAATTAATTTACTCCTCCCTTGCCCCCAACCCTACCGCTAAACCGCCGGGGGTGGCAGCTAGGGCTAAGATAGTAGGTGTGGCAGGTAGGGCTAAGTTACAGGGGGTGGTGGCTAGGACTAAGACTTGGTGGTGGCAGCTAAGACTAAACCCCTTCTAGTGCCTACACTTAACTCCCCCCGCCCCCCCCCCCCGGGCCCTAACTCTAACTGTCACCCCGATACTTACCTTCGGGATGTCGTTAGTCGACGTTCCAGTGTCAGGATTCCGAATGATGATGGGATTCTGGCATTGATTACAGGACCACCAACATCCCAACCGCCAGAATACTGACCGCTTCCTGTTGGAGGGGGGCAGGGGTCCAGCTGAGTATACTTACCTTGTTGTGATGGCAAGCGGTTCCCTCCTCCTCTGCAGTGCCATCTTTCCAGTGACATCTTCGTGAATAGTAAATTCAGAGGTTTTGGTGCTTCAAATTTCCAACAATGTCCAGTGCTTTCAATCTCCAACAAACATCCTAAACTCTCAGATGACTTTGCCACAAAATGTATCAATGTGTGGTGCTTTTGTACTTCCTGCTTTGAAAGTGAAAGATATAGGGGTAAATGTAACAGCCTGTGAATTGCAGTCATTTGATTGTGGTGCTATGGCAGCAGTGATTTAAAAGAAAAATCAAGCTACAGTAGTTTACATTATTACTAGAGATGTGCGGCGGATACTTTTCATGTTTTGTATTTTGATTTTGGATCTGGATCCCCGCTCGTGTTTTGGATCTGGATGATTTTTGCAAAAAACATAAAAACAGCTAAAATCACAGATTTTGAGGGTCATTTTGATCCTATGGTATTATTAACCTCAATTAAATTAATTTTCACTCATTTCCAGTCTATTCTGAAAACCTCACACCTCACAATATTGTTTTTAGGCCATAAGGTTGCACCGAGGTAGCTGGATGACTTTGCTAAGCGACACAAGTGTGCGGCACAAACACCTGGCCCATCTAGGAGTGGCACTGCAGTGGCTGAATGTCGAAAGTGTCCCGCAATTTTTCCAGCCCCCGACACATCTCCTGCACGCCCCTGTCATTTTTCAAAACAATTCTGCACCACCAAATTAATTGTATGTGCAAAACATGGAACGTGCTGGAATTTGCCCAGATGTAATGCATGCACAATATTGGTGGACTTATACGGCAGTACCCCTGGACTTATACGACAGTAGACCCTGGACTTATACAGCAGTACCCCTGAACTTATACGGCTGCACCATTGGACTGGACTTATACGGCAGTACCCCTGGAATAATACGGCTGCACCACTGAACTGGACTTATATGGCAGTACCCCTGGACTTATACGGCAGTACCCCTGAACTTATACATCTGCACCACTGGATTGGACTTAAGTGGCAGTACCCCTGGACTTAAGTGGCAGTACCCCTGAACTTATATGGCTGCACCACTGGACTGGACTTATACGGCAGTACTCCTGGACTTATACGACTTCACCACTGGACTGGACTTATACGGCAGTACCTCTGGACCAGTACCCTTGGACTTATACAGCAGTAACCTTGAACTTATATGGCTGCACCACTGGACTTATACGGCAGTACCCCTGAACTTATACAGCTGCACCACTGGACTGGACTTATATGGCAGTACCCCAGGACTTATATGGCTGCACCACTGAACTTATGGCAGCACAGGACACCACCATGGACTTACGGCAGCACAGGACACTACCACTGGACTGATGCAGCACTACACAGCACCACTTGACTGGACTTATACAGCAGCACCACTGGACTTATGGCAGCACAGGACACCACCACTGGACTTATGGCAGCCCAGAACAACACCACTGGACTGATGCAGCAAAAGACAGCACCACTGGACTGGATTTATACAGCAGCACTGGACTTATGGCAGCACAGGACACCACCACTGTGACTGGACTGATGCAGCACAAGACACCACCACTGGACTGATGCAGTACAACACAGCAGTGGAATGACCCAAAAGAGCAGGTCGCCACACCACGCATCACACCACTTTCCCACGCAGACACTGAAGAGACACGTCCTCTCGCTACACTCTCCAGGACTGGAGTGAAATTGGCGGCGATGCACGGCACCTTATTTGGAATCCAAAACCTGCGAGAATCTGACAGCGGGATGATGATGTTTTACCTTGTTCTGGTTTCCGAGTCTGGCGAGAAGTCCTAAGCCGGACTCGGGTCTGGGCTCGGTACGTGATGTTCGGGGGGTTCGGCTCTCAGAAAACCGAACCCGCTCATCCCTAATTATTACCACTTTAAATCTAGCGGTGTAATTTCTGAAATCTCACGAATACTGCATATTAATTCTGAATTCTTTTGATTTAAAATAAAAAAGTTAAAAAAGTTAGCATGCCCTCCAGCTGTACCTTTTTTATGGTCTGTACCGATTTTTGGCTCTCCACCCTTCCATTGAAAGCATAGGAAAATCTATTTAATTATATTGAAAAGTCCAAGCACATTGGGGGTCATTCCGACCCGTTTGCTCTCAGCGGTTCTTCGCTGCGGTGCGAATGGGTCGGAAATGCACATGCGCAGTGGACACATTGCGCACGCGCGTCGTTGCCTATGACAGCCATTGCCCGGCGACAAGAAAAGTGATTGCAGCGGCGATCGCAAGAATACAGACAGACGGAAGGCGTTCCGGGGGCAGATACTCACCGTTTTCCAGGTGTGGTGAGTCCAACGCAGGCGTGTCCAAGCGTTTGGAGGGCAGAAGTCTTATGTCACAGCCTTCATCGATGGATCCGTCGCACTGGGTAAGTAGCTGCAGGGCTGGTCTTGTTTTACTTGAAACTTTTTTAGCATAGCAGGGCAGCACAAGTGATCGCAGCCCTGCTATGCTAAAATACACTCCCCCATAGGCGGCGTCAGGTTGATCGCACGAGCAGCAAAATGTTGCTACGTGCGATCAACTCGGAATAATCCCGATTGCCACTAAGATTTCAACCTGACAGATTGACAATGTTTTCTGCATTTTTTGCCAACTCCCTCCTCCCCCTCCGAATGATTATTTTCTTCCTCTGAAACCTGGCCTGTAAATTTCACAGTTTTAAATATGCTTGCTTTATTCCTGTTAGCCAGTGCCATATTAATGTGCACATGGGCCTGGTGCTGAAAATAAAGAATGGCCTGTATTATGTTCCCCTTACTGGGGGTGTGACAAGTCCTGCAGCAGAGTGACTAATGTAGGGGTGTCCCAGTGCTGTGGGTGTGTGGTGTACACAGAGGGTATGGCCTGTGATGTGGGTGTGACTATCTCTATGTAGGGCATAAATGGTGAATACCTTAAATCACTTTATAGTGTAGCTATAACAAAAAAAAGTTGCGTGTTTTTTTTTTTGTGTTATCTGCCTTTCCTTAAATTCTAGAATAGTTTAAACTATAAAAAAAAATTGTTCACTGATTATTGCCATATTTACTTAAATGTTCATCCTACATTTCTAGCCACTGCAGTAAATAACAAAATTAACCACCTTCTAGCTTTTTTAGCAAAATAAATAGCTGTAATGGCAATACCGCACCAGGGTGATATGGGTTAACTTACTGATTTGCAGAGGGTGTAGTATGTTATGGGATCACGACCGCCGGCATAACATACTACACCCTCTGCAAAGCAGTAAGTTAACCCATATCACCCTGGCAGCTGGGCAAGCGCAAATGAGCTACGCTATTTATTCTCTCTCCAGGGGGCTCGTGGACCCCCAAGAGGGAGAATAGTTGTTGGTATACTGAGCGCCGGGATCCCAACAGCCGGCATACTGAATACCACCCCTTTGTGCTCTCTGTTTTACGTCTTAATTAAAAAATACAAATACATTTTTTGTAACTAAAAAATATTTAAGATGATAAAAAAAGTCTCAAAAAAGCCTTTACATAAAAAAAAAAATATATATAGTATATTAAAAAAAATGTAAACTGTCAGTGCCATCCTGAGATAGCGGTAATAGAACAGGTAATGCGGCAGACTACCACTACCAATACCACTACAATACTAGTTAAATAGGCTACCCCATGTAAAGGATGTGGGAAGCCTTCATCAGATAGCAGATATCGCTTCCCAACGGTAAATTTTATGTTTATAGAAAAAGTCACTGACTAGGATTGTTTTGTATATTATTATTATTGGCGCTAGCTAAAACATTTTTTTTTATTACCTTTTACGTTTATGGCAAAGAAAAACCATGCCTTTGTACCCTGAAATAACACTCTCTTCTAATGTTCTTTCTGTAAATGTTCAACCTCTCTATGATTACATTTTAGCACAATACATATAAGCCGCTCATAACTTTATTGTGATTACATAAACCTTTTACTTAAGCTAGCTTATCACTAAATAAAACCACACCACACACTGAAATAAAGACACGGACACAGTAGCTGGAGTTAAAGGTCAGACGATGTTTATTAATCGCTGACCAACTCTTTAAACTAATAATTGAGGCCGAATTAGAATTGAATTGAATATATATTAACTTTAGTTTGGAGGATGGCAAACAGAAAACCGCTGCCAAACACCAGCACCCGTCACCTAGATGACAAACCACCAAACCAAGGAGGGGAGTACACATACCCCGCCTCCTTCCCGCATAACCCGCATTGTGCTGGCCTTACCCCTCTTTCTCTGGCAAACGTTCGGTTCCCGCAGGGGAACGTCTAAATGTCCAACCGCAAGAAAAGGACACACCTGCCGTCCATTTAAAGAGGGAGCCCCACAATGACCACTTATGCCTGTGTGACAGCTGGTTGGCAGCGATTTCCCGCCAATCTGGCTTTCAATAGCCCACAGCAAGAACAAAAAACGTAGACGCATTCTGGGAGGGCGGGCGGGCATAAACTGAAAGGCAAGAGGGAGTCTAGCAAGATGGCCACCCCCTATATACTAACCTAAGACCCTCCTCTTCATCCTGATGCACAACCCCTTAAACCAATAGGAAAAAACCAACCGGGAAAACTGATCTGCCTAGCAACTGCTTAGTCATTTAACAACCAATCACAAAAAGTTGATCGCTTATATGGCCTCAGGCTTATGCAGCCTTCAGCTTATCTAAGCCGCTCATAACTTTATTGTGATTACATAAACCTTTTACTTAAGCTAGCTTATCACTAAATAAAACCACACCACACACTGAAATAAAGACACGGACACAGTAGCTGGAGTTAAAGGTCAGACGATGTTTATTAATCGCTGACCAACTCTTTAAACTAATAATTGAGGCCGAATTAGAATTGAATTGAATATATATTAACTTTAGTTTGGAGGATGGCAAACAGAAAACCGCTGCCAAACACCAGCACCCGTCACCTAGATGACAAACCACCAAACCAAGGAGGGGAGTACACATACCCCGCCTCCTTCCCGCATAACCCGCATTGTGCTGGCCTTACCCCTCTTTCTCTGGCAAACGTTCGGTTCCCGCAGGGGAACGTCTAAATGTCCAACCGCAAGAAAAGGACACACCTGCCGTCCATTTAAAGAGGGAGCCCCGCAATGACCACTTATGCCTGTGTGACAGCTGGTTGGCAGCGATTTCCCGCCACCAAGGTTTTCCAAACCGCCACCGCCATCCGCAAACAGAACCTTAACCAACCAGAAACTAACTAGCTCTAACGAAAAAGACCGAAAATATCTTCCAGAAAAAACTGCACTCCTTCCGGAGAAAGGTGAACCCCATCGTCTCTATAGAACTGCCTGTTCCGCAGCACCAGCAGAGGATGCTTAATTGCCACTCCGCCTATGGCCTTGACAAACAGAGACACAGTCGAGTTCACCTTTTGGCGTGCTTTCTCCAGCGCCGAGAAACGCACCGCACCACGCCAATGGAAACGGGGCACCATTTCCGACCAGACAATGCATACCCCAGGCCAGTGACAACGTATCGCCACCACATCCGCCTTTATAGACAAAATCAAGTCTATGCCTTTAACTCGGCCCAGATCATTACCACCCAGATGAATGATAATACAACTGGGGCGACCCCAGCGGCGCTCCCTAGAAAAAAGGACGCGCAACAAATCACCCCATAACATGCCCCTAACACCTAACCATCTAAATTGCCGGGACCCAAAAATCTCAGTCGCCCTAGATGCCATGGGATGTTTCTCCGCCCAAAAAACATATGAATGACCAACCATCCATATGTGGTCTCCAAAATTGCTGACAGCTGTAAAAGAAAATATCCTAATGTCAGATTATGCACATAATCTGTAACTTAAACACAACGTAACCAATAAAACCCAAGTGAAGGAGAAAACTCAAAAAACCTCCCGTGGACCTTGGTAGAACAGCCAATTGAAATTAGGCCCCCTCGGAGGAAAAATTTTAAAAAATTCGCTTCACACCCTCGATTCCTGAACGGTAAGCGTTCAAAAACCGACGAGTAAACACATTTTTGGGTTAGCGCAACAGGCGCACTTATAACTTATCTATACGGACATAGGACTTATAGGAGGCCGACTTCCAGCGACCCAACTCCCGAATAGCCGCTGGTGATGAACCAGCGGCCGCCGCATGGGTAGCCGCCCCAATCCGAAAGGAATGAGTACCGAAGTCCGCCTCCTGCAAGCCCAACGCCGTCAAACATTTCTTGAACACCGATGAGAACTGAAACTTTGTCAGAGGGTCCAACTGCGCGTGCACCAGCAACTGGTTGCCCCCTGGAGGTCTTAACCGCACATACTCTTGCGTCAACCGCAGCGGGCAAACGCCCATACCTCCCTGAGCCTCCAAGGACAACCAGCGACCCCGACCTGTTTGATCTGTCTTGGACCGCACAATCCTACAGAGCAACAGGCCCTCCTGCAAGCGCACATTCTCGTAGAGCAGACCCGATTCCTGGGACGCCTTGCTGCTCGCCACTAGCTCGCTCACCCGAAAAGCCCCGAAAAAGGCCAGGGCATACGCGCTACTAAACAATGCCACCTCAAATTCCGAGGACGCAATCCGAGGTAGCACACGCAGCAATTCCGCTAGCAGCTGCAACGTTATAGGCCTACGTGAATCCGCAGGCGCCGGGTGCAACCTAGCCCAACCTTTCAGCGCTCTGCAAAGGACAAACGACCCCGTGGGGTCCGTTGTCCCGTGGAGTCGCGAGTGAAAGGCGATGCCCGCAAGGGCAGTAGCCATGGCCGCTTTTGACCTACCGTTTTGGTAATGCTCCCAAACAAAGGTCAACAGGGCGTCGGCCGAGGACTCACCTGCTACCCCGTACCTACTCTGAAAGGCTGACCAATCCCGCCATGCAGCATCATACGCTCGTAGCGTAGAGGGAGCCAGTGCACACCTGGCCAACGCCGTTAAACCGCTTCGACCATCTGCCAGACAGAAGGTGGGCACTGTAACCCCTCTGCCTCCGCTCCCGGAACCAACGTCCTGAATTTGTCAAACTGGAACCGGGACAATGCATCCGCAATTCCATTGTCAACTCCAGGTACGTGGCGAGCCCTAAAATTAATATTGCGCTGCAAACAAACCAACACTAAATGCCTTAGCAATCGCAGCGCCTGCGGAGATGAGGAACGCTGGTTATTAATCGCATGCACTACCCCTAAGTTGTCGCAAAGAAACAAAATGTCCCTATTTGCGAACCGTCCGGCCCATAACTCAAGCGCCACTAAGATCGGGAACAATTCCAGCAGAAGCAGGTTCTTGGTAAACCCACGCGTTACCCAAGATGCCGGCCAGGCCGCAGCGCACCATGAGCCAGCGAAGAACGCGCCGAAACCTCGACTGCCTGAAGCATCCGTGAACAACTACAGCTGCTTACTGGAACAACAAGGAGCGGGCCACAACACTTCCCTGTTGAAGGACACCAGGAACGAGACCCAAATCCGCAAATCATCCTTGATCTCGCGGGAAAGGTACACGGAGTGATTCTGTCGAACCGTCCCCGCGGTGGCCCGCTCAAGTTTGCGACAGAAAATCCTACCCATGGGGATAATCCGACACGCAAAATTGAGAGAACCAAGCAAGGACTGCACCTGTTTAAGCCGAACCCTGCGTTTTCCTAAACAGTCTGTAATCAAACCCAATAGTTTCCGCACCTTATCCTCGGGCAAGCGACAGCACCCCCCTACCGTGTCAATCTCGATACCTAAATAGCTAAGACAAGTGCAAGGACCCTCGCACTTATCCTGCGCAACCGGTACCCCTAAAGCGCAGAATAACGACCTGGCCACCGAGAGAATGTCCCCACAGACCGAACTGTCTCCGGGGCCTACAAAAAGAAAGTCATCCAGGTAGTGAGCCACCCCCATCTGCCCGGAGGCGGTCTGGACGCACCAGTGCAAAAACGTGCTAAAGCACTCAAAGTAGGCGCAGGAGACAGAGCAACCCATGGGGAGACACCGATCGACGTAGAATTCGCCCCCTATTTTGAAACCCAGAAACCGCAGGGAATCTGGGTGTAGCGGGAGTAGCCGAAAGGCCGACTCCACGTCCAATTTTGCCAACAGACTCCCCGGACCACAATCCCGCACTAATCGCAGCGCGTCGTCAAACGACTGATATCGAACTCTGCATTGGGCTTCCGGGATAGCGTCGTTGACCGACAGCCCCGGCTGGTGCGACAAGTGCTGTATCAAACGAAATGTACCTATGGCCTTCTTGGGCACTACCCCTACTGGGGAAATGCACAAGGAGGGCAACGGGGAAAGGGCGTAGGGCCCAGCCATGCGCCCCAGCCCAATCTCCCCGTCAACCTTCCGCCGGACTTCCTGCGGGAATTCCCGAGCCGATCTCAAATTCTGGCGTGCAACCACATACACCGAATCCGGGATTGGCAAACGAAAACCGTGCTGAAAGCCCTGCAAGAGAAACGATGCCGCCGACTCATCGGGGTACAAGGTAAGCCAGCGCTGCAACTCGGGAACTATAATCGGGGAGAAGGCCTTACTTGCCAATTCCACCGGCCTCGGTGGAAGCGGCAGGCTTACCGCCTGTCGCCGCGGTGCATTCCTTGGCCGGGTGACTGGCTCCGCACAACCTGCATGAGTGGCGAAAACGACAGCCCGTTCCTTTGCCGCATTTGCCGTCGTTGTAGGCAAAGCACTTGCCTTTTCCCGTCAATCGAGAAGCCACCGCCCCGGCCGCCCCGGGCTTCTTGGCCGTGACGTCCGGGGTGGGTTTGACCTGCTGCGTGACCTCCAACCACACCTCAACATCCTTAAAACCCGCGGGCAGGATGGGGTTGCCATCCTGATTGCGACGAAACTTCTCGTCGTAATCCCGCCACGCGGAACCCTTGGATTTTAAGTACATATCGTGTACTAAAAACAAATATTTCACCAAGTTGGCATACTCCGCGGGACGCGATTCCGTGTAGCAAGCCATGAACACCAAAAACCCACGCAGCCACTGGTGAAAATTGCGAAACGCATTTTCCCCAATACCACCCGGTTTCTTGGCCGCGTCAAAACCCTGCCGCATTTCCTCTGTAAGGGTGAATATGTCTACATACTTCCCCTTACGTATTTTTTCCCGCATGCGCTTACGAACCCCTCTTGTCACTGCCGTGTTGGCGCAATGTACCATCTCGCCGTAACGGGGAGGGTCGGAGGGGACCACCTGCGCAGGAGCGGCCACTTTGTTTGCCTCCTTGGCCATTCGCCGCGCGATGAGCCTAGCTAATTTACGCGGGCGCCGCGGAGAGCCGGATGATACGCTGCTAGAAGACGAGGAACTACAAGTTGAAACGTGTAAAGGAATATTTAGCTCACCGGAGTTTGAAGGACCCGGAACCGCGTCGTCCGCTGCACCCGCCTCCGCTGATGGCCGTACCTCCACGTTCGCAGTCGCGCTTGTCCGTGACCTTCGCCTCGTGACGGGCGTAGCCCCTGAATTAGACGGAACCTGCAAGGGAGAAAAAGAGGGGACAACCGGCACCGGGGGAACCAGAACATCATTAACACTTGTCCGCGGAGGCGGAGAGCCCGTCCCCCCGTTCCGTGGCGGATGGCCGCCCGGCAGCTGCAGGGAGGGGGCCCCCGCCGAGGTGTACCCGATCGACTGCGTAAAGGCTGACCCGCTCACTGCACCGAAACTCGCGGGGTAAGACGGCCGCCACGCCGTATGCGGCGGGCAGCCGCCCGCCCCCGCCCATCCGTATGACGCCGGAAGGAACTGAGGGGGCGCCGCGAGAGGGGGCCAACTCTGTGCCACCTGATACCCACCGCCCGGTGCCTGCCCTGACTGCAGGCCCGCAAAGGCCGGCAAGGGCACTGCGACTCGGGGGCCACCGACCGACCACGTGGACTGCACGCCGGCGCCCGCGCTGGCCCCGTGCGGGGAAAACTGTGTGCCGGACACCGTCATGAAGCCCATGGAAGGCATGCTGGCGGCTAAGGGGAATGCTGGAGCCGGAGGCCACGCAAAACCCCCGGGGAAGGACTGGCTCCCCGCGAAGCCTTGCTGCGCTGCTACCGAAAGCGCCCCGCCGGGCGTCATATAAGCCGCCGAGACGGATGTCTGTGTGGACCCAAACTGAAAAAGACCGGGAAGGGCGTGGAGAGGGGTTTGAAAACCGACGAGCGGGGGCGCCGTTAATGGCGTCGGGGCGTCTGACACCCAGGAGGAGCCCGAGCAGGCCACCGAGGCCGGGGGAAAACCCTGCCATGTGACTGCCGCCGGGGCGGGTGTGGCGGCCGCCGCTGCCACGTCCCCCGCCCCGGCGACACTAGGCCCAAACGGCCCAATATTATTTAAATTGAGGTGCGGTGTGCTAAACCCCCCGCTGGAGGGGGGTAGTATGGGGCCCTGTATTGTCCCGGGGACAGCGGGAGCCGCTACCCGCTGCCCTGGGCTCATATCCCCCAGCTGCATATTGACCCCCCCCTCGCCCCCCGCAGCTCTGCCGCGGCCGTCCGGCACAGCTTGTGCCCCCAGGACGCCGCCGAGAGCCGACCGCGGGGATGGAGGAGGAGGGCCGGAGGCACTTATGGAAGGAGGGAGGGAAGTCGATTCGCCCGCGGGAGGCGCCGGGGAGCGCGGCCCAGCCGGACCGCGCGCACCCGCGCCACGTGCAGAGCGGCCGCCGGCCGCCGGAGGGGAAGTGCTGCAGACGCCCGAGGCAGGAGGGAGAGGAGAGGCCCGTCCCGCTGCGAGCGCCGGGACGCGCGGCCCGGCCGAGCCGCGCGCATCGGCACCACGTGACGAGCGGCCGCTGGCCGCCCGTCTCCGTGCGGCAGGGGAGCGGGCTGTAACTGCCCGTCCCCGCCGCCTGTCTGAAACAGGGGGAAGTCCTCTCTGTGGCGCAACGCTCGGGGAGCGGGAGCGGAAGGCGCTCCCCGCATCCACGAGGCGCCGGGGGGGGGGGGAGCTGCACGTTTTGGACGAGGCATGGCAGAGGGGGGAGAATCTGCAAAAGTAGACAATGACACGCAGCGAGGGGGCACAGCACTGTATAATGCCCTAGAGAAGGCAAATGAAATTAAAAAAAAAAAAAAAAAACAATTTACAGGCAGTGAAAATAAGCAATAGTACTTATCCTTCCTGGGGCATAAACTGAAAGGCAAGAGGGAGTCTAGCAAGATGGCCACCCCCTATATACTAACCTAAGACCCTCCTCTTCATCCTGATGCACAACCCCTTAAACCAATAGGAAAAAACCAACCGGGAAAACTGATCTGCCTAGCAACTGCTTAGTCATTTAACAACCAATCACAAAAAGTTGATCGCTTATATGGCCTCAGGCTTATGCAGCCTTCAGCTTATCTAATACAGGCAGCATTGCAGTGACCGCCATATACTGTATTCCAGCGGTGCAAGTGGGTGGGTACGCGCGGGTACGGCGTACCTTTAAAAATATAGCCGTGGGTACGCGGTACCCACCGTCGCCGGGCCACCACTCAGTGTGCTCACTAAAGCCATTGTTACCCCTGTCGCTGTGCACCAACGCTGCCGAGGCTCCACCTCAGCGCCTCCCCTTCACAGCCAGCTGGGATCGTGACGTACTCACACTCCCATGGCTGGCGTGGCGGGCGCGCGGAGTACCCTGGGGGCTGGCTGGGCGCATCTCTCAGTCTCTCCTTGAGCAGCGCAGCGGCAACTTGCAGGGGTCACTCAGGGAGCGCCACGTTAAGAGCACGGAGCACTGGAGCAGGCTCATCTCTCGGAGGGGAGCCTGACTGCCTGAGGTACAGACAGTGTACTGTCTGTAGTGCATACTATTTTAACAGTCACAGGGGGAAATTCAAATGTTTGAAAAGTTGGTTGGGTGCCTGTTTTTTCCTGTCCATTAGATAGGAAAAAACAGACTCCCAACTTACTTTTCAAACATTTGAATTCCCCCCAGTGTCAGCGGCCTGGGGCAGTGAATGTAATCACCAGTGGGCATGGTGACTTCAAGTACAGCAACACCAAAATAACTATCCTAATAGATAAGTGTGTGTATGTGTATATATATATATATATATATTAGTGATGAGCGGGTTCGGTTTCTCGGAAACCGAGCCCCCCCGAACTTCACCCTTTTTACACGGGCCCGAGCCATACTCGGATTCTCCCGTATGGCTCGGTTAACCCGAGCGCGCCCGAAAGTCATCATCCCGCTGTCGGATTCTCGCGAGATTCGGATTCTATATAAGCAGCCGCACGTCGCCGCCATTTTCACTCGTGCATTGGAAATGTTAGGGAGAGGACGTGGCTGGCGTCCTCTCCGTTATTGTTGAACTTGATTGTGCTTTATTGCTTAATTGTGGGGAGGACTGGGGAGTAGCTGTATAATATAGGAGGAGTACAGTGCAGAGTTTTGCTGATCAGTGACCACCAGTTTTATCCGTTCTCTGCCTGAAAAAAACACTCCTTATCTGTGCTCAGTGTGCTGCATATATTTGTGCTCACACTGCTTAATTGTGGGGACTGGGGAGCAGCTGTATTATATAGCAGGAGTACAGTGCAGAGTTTTGCTGACAGTGACCACCAGTATACGTTGTCTGCCTGAAAAACACTCCATATCTGTGCTCAGTGTGCTGCTTTATTGTGGGGACTGGGGACCACCAGTATAATATTATATAGGAGGAGTCCCCTGCAACCCAAACAATCACCTCTACGATGCCCCGAACACTGACGGCCAACCCCAGGCACTGCAAGTCACCCAAGAAGAGGTGGAGGCATTGTTCAAAAGGACCAAAACCAGGAAAGCTCCGGGTCCTGATGGAGTGTCACCATCTGCCCTAAGAGCATGTGCGGGTCAGCTCGCCCCCATATTCACCAAGATCTTCAATAAATCGCTGGAGCTACAGAAAGTCCCTTCCTGCCTCAAAAGGTCTACTATAGTCCCGGTCCCCAAGAAACCCACTATTATGAACCTGAACGACTACAGGCCGATAGCACTGACGTCTGTGGTCATGAAAACGTTCGAGCGTCTGGTTTTGAATCACCTGAAAACTGTGACTGGCCCTCAACTGGACCCCCTGCAGTTCGCCTATCGCTCGAATCGGTGTGTCGAGGATGCAGTCAACCTGGGCCTGCACTACATTCTACAGCACCTAGACATTCCCGGTACCTACGCGAGGGTCCTGTTTGTCGATTTCAGCTCGGCCTTCAATACAATCGTCCCCAGCATCCTCCACCCCAAATTACTTCGCCTAGGGGTCCCAGAAGCTACCTGTTCCTGGATAATAGAGTTCCTGACAGATAGGACACAGGTGGTGAAAGCGGGGGAATTCACCTCTCAAGCGCGGTCCATCAGTACAGGGGCCCCTCAGGGCTGTGTCCTCTCACCCCTGCTCTTCTCCCTGTACACAAATGACTGTACCTCAGAGGCGCAATCAGTAAGGATCATCAAATTCACCGATGACATCACCGTCATCGGCCTCATCAAGGATGGGGACGAATCGGCCTATAGACGGGAAGTAGACCGGCTGGCCCAGTGGTGCATCCACAACAACCTTGACCTCAACCCCCTCAAAACTGTCGAGATGATAGTGGACTTCAGGAAGAAGTCATCTAGTGCACCTCCGCTAACGATTGCTGACAGTGTGGTATCGCTAGTGGACTCCTTCAAGTTTCTAGGGACCACAATCTCCAGGGACCTTAAATGGGGGTCCAACACTGACGCCACTGTTGGGAAAGCGCAGCAGAGGTTGTTCTTCCTCAGGCAACTAAGGAAGTTCAACATCCCACAGAAGCTCCTGCTCCTCTTCTACTCCGCGATTGTGGAGTCGGTACTGTGCTCCTCGATACTCGTATGGTACAGCTCCGCCAGTGCGAGGGACATATGCAGGCTCCAAAAGGTGGTCAGAACCGCAGAGAAGATCATCGGGGCCGACCTTCCCTCAGTCAAGGACCTGTACTTGTCCAGAGCTAAAAAGCGGACAATGAAGATAGTAAAAGACCAGCTACACCCCGGCCACAGCATGTTTAACTTGCTTCCTTCAGGCAGGCGTTACAGGGCTGTCCCCGCCAGATCCACCAGAAGCCTCAAAAGTTTCTTTCCCCAAGCTGTCCGCCAGCTGAACTCCTGAACATTGACTGACTAGACGTACATGTGACTCACTTGTGTCCCTACGGTATACCTATCTGTGTAACTTTACTTGCCCCCCCCACACACACACACACACACACACACACACACCTGCTTACCTGTTACCTACTTGGCTGTTGTATAGCAAACCGAAGACAAATTCCTAGTATACGTAAGTATACCTGGCCAATAAAGCTGATTCTGATTCTGATTCTGAGGAGGAGTACAGTGCACAGTTTTGCTGACCAGTGACCACCAGTATATCATATATAGCATTATGGTACAGTAGGCCACTGCTGTACCTACCTCTGTGTCGTCAAGTATACTATCCATCTAGATTGTGGTGCATTTCAGTTGTGCAGTTTGCTGACATAGTGACCACCAGTATATATAGCAGTACGGTACGGAAGGCCACTGCTGTACCTACCTCTGTGTCATCATTAAGTATACTATCCATCTACATTCTATACCTGTGGTGCATTTTAGTTTTGCAGTTTGCTGACACAGTGACCACCAGTATATATAGCAGTATGGAATGGAAGGCCACTGCTGTACCTACCTCTGTGTCGTCATTAAGTATACTATCCATCTACATTCTATACCTGTGGTGCATTTTAGTTTGGCAGTTTGCTGACACAGTAACCACCAGTATACTATATTTAGCAGTACGGTACGGAAGGCCACTGCTGTACCTACCTCTGTGTCGTCATTAAGTATACTATCATTCTACATTCTATACCTGTGGTGCATTTTAGTTTTGCAGTTTGCTGACACAGTGACCACCAGTATACTATATATAGCAGTACGGTACGGAAGGCCACTGCTGTACCTACCTCTGTGTCGTCATTAAGTATACTATCCATCTACATTCTATACCTGTGGTGCATTTTAGTTTTGCAGTTTGCTGACACAGTGACCACCAGTATACTATATATAGCAGTATGGTACGGAAGGCCACTGCTGTACCTACCTCTGTGTTGTCATTAAGTATACTATCCATCTACATTCTATACCTGTGGTGCATTTTAGTTTTGCAGTTTGCTGACACAGTGACCACCAGTATATATAGCAGTACGGTACGGAAGGCCACTGCTGTACCTACCTCTGTGTCGTCATTAAGTATACTATCCATCTACATTCTATACCTGTGGTGCATTATAGTTTTGCAGTTTGCTGACACAGTGACCACCAGTATATATAGCAGTACGGTACGGAAGGCCACTGCTGTACCTACCTCTGTGTCGTCCTTAAGTATACTATCCATCTACATTCTATACCTGTGGTGCATTTTAGTTTTGCAGTTTGCTGACACAGTGACCACCAGTATACTATATATAACAGTACGGTACGGAAGGCCACTGCTGTACCTACCTCTGTGTCGTCATTAAGTATACTATCCATCTACATTCTATACCTGTGGTGCATTTTAGTTTTACAGTTTGCTGACACAGTGACCACCAGTATATATAGCAGTACGGTACGGAAGGCCACTGCTGTACCTACCTCTGTGTCATCATTAAGTATACTATCCATCTACATTCTATACCTGTGGTGCATTTTAGTTTTGCAGTTTGCTGACACAGTGACCACCAGTATATATAGCAGTATGGAATGGAAGGCCACTGCTGTACCTACCTCTGTGTCGTCATTAAGTATACTATCATTCTACATTCTATACCTGTGGTGCATTTTAGTTTTGCAGTTTGCTGACACAGTGAACACCAGTATACTATATATAGCAGTACGGTACGGAAGGCCACTGCTGTACCTACCTCTGTGTCGTAATTAAGTATACTATCATTCTACATTCTATACCTGTGGTGCATTTTAGTTTTGCAGTTTGCTGACACAGTGACCACCAGTATACTATATATAGCAGTACGGTACGGAATGCCACTGCTGTACCTATCTCTGTGTCGTCATTAAGTATACTATCCATCTACATTCTATACCTGTGGTGCATTTTAGTTTTGCAGTTTGCTGACACAGTGACCACCAGTATATATAGCAGTACGGTACGGAAGGCAACTGCTGTACCTACCTCTGTGTCGTCATTAAGTATACTATCCATCTACATTCTATACCTGTGGTGCATTTTAGTTGTGCGCAGTATATATAGTAGTAGGCCATTGCTATTGATACTGGCATATAATTCCACACATTAAAAAATGGAGAACAAAAATGTGGAGGTTAAAATAGGGAAAGATCAAGATCCACTTCCACCTCGTGCTGAAGCTGCTGCCACTAGTCATGACCGAGACGATGAATTGCCATCAACGTCGTCTGCCAAGGCCGATGCCCAATGTCATACTAGAGAGCATGTAAAATCCAAAAAACAAAAGTTCAGTAAAATGACCCAAAAATCAAAATTGAAAGCGTCTGATGAGAAGCGTAAACTTGCCAATATGCCATTTACGACACGGAGTGGCAAGGAACGGCTGAGGCCCTGGCCTATGTTCATGGCTAGTGGTTCAGATTCACATGAGGATGGAAGCACTCATCCTCTTGCTAGAAAAATGAAAAGACTTAAGCTGGCAAAAGCACAGCAAAGAACTGTGCGTTCTTCTAAATCACAAATCCCCAAGGAGAGTCCAATTGTGCCGGTTGCGTTGCCTGACCTTCCCAACACTGGACGGGAAGAGCTTGCGCCTTCCACCATTTGCACGCCCCCTGCAAGTGCTAGAAGGAGCACCCGCAGTCCAGTTCCTGATAGTCAAATTGAAGATGTCACTGTTGAAGTACACCAGGATGAGGATATGGGTGTTGCTGGCGCTGGGGAGGAAATTGACAAGGAGGATTCTGATGGTGAGGTGGTTTGTTTAAGTCAGGCACCCGGGGAGACACCTGTTGTCCGTGGGACGAATATGGCCATTGACATGCCTGGTCAAAATACAAAAAAAATCAGCTCTTCGGTGTGGAATTATTTCAACACAAATGCGGACAACAGGTGTCAAGCCGTGTGTTGCCTTTGTCAAGCTGTAATAAGTAGGGGTAAGGACGTTAACCACCTCGGAACATCCTCCCTTATACGTCACCTGCAGCGCATTCATCATAAGTCAGTGACAAGTTCAAAAACTTTGGATGACAGCGGAAGCAGTCCACTGACCACTAAATCCCTTCCTCTTGTAACCAAGCTCCTGCAAACCACACCACCAACTCCCTCAGTGTCAATTTCCTCCTTACCCAGGAAAGCCAATAGTCCTGCAGGCCATGTCACTGGCAAGTCTGACGAGTCCTCTCCTGCCTGGGATTCCTCCGATGCATCCTTGAGTGTAACGCCTACTGCTGCTGGCGCTGCTGTTGTTGCTGCTGGGAGTCGATCGTCATCCCAGAGGGGAAGTCGTAAGACCACTTGTACTACTTCCAGTAAGCAATTGACTGTCCAACAGTCCTTTGCGAGGAAGATGAAATATCACAGCAGTCATCCTGCTGCAAAGCAGATAACTCAGGCCTTGGCAGACTGGGCGGTGAGAAACGTGGTTCCGGTATCCACCGTTAATTCAGAGGCACCTAGAGACTTGATTGAGGTACTGTGTCCCCGGTACCAAATACCATCTAGGTTCCACTTCTCTAGGCAGGCGATACCAAAAATGTACACAGACCTCAGAAAAAGAGTCACCAGTGTCCTAAAAAATGCAGTTGTACCCAATGTCCACTTAACCACGGACATGTGGACAAGTGGAGCAGGGCAGACTCAGGACTATATGACTGTGACAGCCCACTGGGTAGATGTACTGCCTCCCGCAGCAAGAACAGCAGCGGCGGCACCAGTAGCAGCATCTCGTAAACGCCAACTCGTTCCTAGGCAGGCTACGCTTTATATCACCGCTTTCCATAAAAGGCACACAGCTGACAACCTCTTACGAAAACTGAGGAACATCATCGCAGAATGGCTTACCCCAATTGGACTCTCCTAGGGATTTGTGACATCGGACAACGCCACCAATATTGTGCGTGCATTACATCTGGGCAAATTCCAGCACGTCCCATGTTTTGCACATACATTGAATTTGGTGGTGCAGAATTATTTAAAAAACGACAGGGGCGTGCAAGAGATGCTGTCGGTGGCCCGAAGAATTGCGGGCCACTTTCGGCATTCAGCCACCGCGTACAGAAGACTGGAGCACCACCAAACAATCCTGAACCTGCCCTGCCATCATCTGAAGCAAGAGGTGGTAACGAGGTGGAATTCAACCCTCTATATGCTACAGAGGATGGAGGAGCAGCAAAAGGCAATTCAAGCCTATACATCTGCCCACGATATAGGCAAAGGAGGGGGAATGCACCTGACTCAAGCGCAGTGGAGGATGATTTCAACGTTGTGCAAGGTTCTGCAACCCTTTGAACTTGCCACACGTGAAGTCAGTTCAGACACTGCCAGCCTGAGTCAGGTCATTCCCCTCATCAGGCTTTTGCAGAAGAAGCTGGAGACATTGAAGGAGGAGCTAAAACAGAGCGATTCCGCTAGGCATGTGGGACTTGTGGATGGAGCCCTTAATTCGCTTAACCAGGATTCACGGGTGGTCAATCTGTTGAAATCAGAGCACTACATTTTGGCCACCGTGCTCGATCCTAGATTTAAAACCTACGTTGTATCTCTCTTTCCGGCAGACACAAGTCTGCAGAGGTTCAAAGACCTGCTGGTGAGAAAATTGTCAAGTCAAGCGGAACGTGACCCGTCAACATCTCCTCCTTCACATTCTCCCGCAACTGGGGGTGCGAGGAAAAGGCTAAGAATTCCGAGCCCACCCGCTGGCGGTGATGCAGGGCAGTCTGGAGCGAGTGCTGACATCTGGTTCGGACTGAAGGACCTGCCAACGATTACTGACATGTCGTCTACTGTCACTGCATATGATTCTCTCACCATTGAAAGAATGGTGGAGGATTATATGAGTGACCGCATCCAAGTAGGCACGTCAGACAGTCCGTACGTATACTGGCAGGAAAAAGAGGCAATTTGGAGGCCCTTGCACAAACTGGCTTTATTCTACCTAAGTTGCCCTCCCTCCAGGGTGTACTCCGAAAGAGTGTTTAGTGCAGCCGCTCACCTTGTCAGCAATCGGCGTACGAGGTTACTTCCAGAAAATGTGGAGAAGATGATGTTCATCAAAATGAATTATAATCAATTCCTCCGTGGAGACATTCACCAGCAATTGCCTCCAGAAAGTACACAGGGATCTGAGATGGTGGATTCCAGTGAGGACGAATTAATAATCTGTGAGGAGGGGGATGTACACAGTGAAAGGGGTGAGGAATCGGAGGATGATGATGAGGAGGACATCTTGCCTCTGTAGAGCCAGTTTGTGCAAGGAGAGATTGATTGCTTCTTTTTTGGTGGGGGCCCAAACCAACCAGTCATTTCAATCACAGTCGTGTGGCAGACCCTGTCGCTGAAATGATGGGTTTGTTAAAGTGTGCATGTCCTGTTTATACAACATAAGGGTGGGTGGGAGGGCCCAAGGACAATTCCATCTTGCACCTCTTTTTTCTTTCATTTTTCTTTGCATCATGTGCTGTTTGGGGACAATTTTTTTGAAGTGCCATCCTGTCTGACACTGCAGTGCCACTCCTAGATGGGCCAGGTGTTTGTGTCGGCCACTTGTGTCGCTTAGCTTAGTCACACAGCGACCTTGGTGCGCCTCTTTTTTTCTTTGCATCATGTGCTGTTTGGGGACTATTTTTTTGAAGTGCCATCCTGTCTGACACTGCAGTGCCACTCCTAGATGGGCCAGGTGTTTGTGTCAGCCACTTGTGTCGCTTAGCTTAGTCACACAGCGACCTTGGTGCGCCTCTTTTTTTCTTTGCATCATGTGCTGTTTGGGGACAATTTTTTTGAAGTGCCATCCTGTCTGACACTGCAGTGCCACTCCTAGATGAGCCAGGTGTTTGTGTAGGCCACTTGTGTCGCTTAGCTTAGTCACACAGCGACCTTGGTGCGCCTCTTTTTTTCTTTGCATTATGTGCTGTTTGGGGACAATTTTTTTGAAGTGCCATCCTGTCTGACACTGCAGTGCCACTCCTAGATGGGCCAGGTGTTTGTGTCGGCCACTTGTGTCACTTAGCTTAGTCACACAGCGACCTTGGTGCGCCTCTTTTTTTCTTTGCATCATGTGCTGTTTGGCGATTATTTTTTTGAAGTGCCATCCTGTCTGACACTGCAGTGCCACTCCTAGATGGGCCAGGTGTTTGTGTCAGCCACTTGTGTCGCTTAGCTTAGTCACACAGCGACCTTGGTGCGCCTCTTTTTTTCTTTGCGTCATGTGCTGTTTGGGGACAATTTTTTTGAAATGCCATCCTGTCTGACACTGCAGTGCCACTCCTAGATGGGCCAGGTGTTTGTGTCGGCCACTTGTGTCGCTTAGCTTAGTCACACAGCGACCTTGGTGCGCCTCTTTTTTTCTTTGCATCATGTGCTGTTTGGGGACTATTTTTTTGAAGTGCCATCCTGTCTGACACTGCAGTGCCACTCCTAGATGAGCCAGGTGTTTGTGTAGGCCACTTGTGTCGCTTAGCTTAGTCACACAGCGACCTTGGTGCGCATTTTAGGACTAAAAATAATAATGTGAGATGTGAGGTGTTCAGAATAGACTGGAAATGAGTGGAAATTATGGTTATTGAGGTTAATAATACTATGGGATCAAAATGACCCCCAAATTCTATGATTTAAGCTGTTTTTTAGGGTTTTTTGAAAAAAACACCCGAATCCAAAACACACCCGAATCCGACAAAAAAATTTCGGTGAGGTTTTGCCGAATCCAAAACACGGCCGTGGATCCGAATCCAAAACCAAAACACAAAACCTGAAAAATGTCCGGTGCACATCACTAATATATATATATAGTGCTGCAAGTATGGCGGTACGGAACGGTGCAGCATACCGGTAAGAAATTCCCAGCCGCCACGCCGTACGGCCAGGCCGTATACCTGCATCCATCCCGCTGCTGTGTGAGTGGAGGAGAGCGCAGCGCCTCTCCGGCCCCTCAATTCTCTGTGATGTCTGGTCTCAGCTCAGCTCTGCGCTCTCCTACCCTCACATAGCAGCAGCAGCGGTGAGCAGGGGGGGGCACTGTGGGGCAATGTATATTTGGCACTGTGGGTCAATGTATATCTGACACTGGGGCAATGTGTATCTGGCATTGTGGGGCAATGTATATCTGGCACTGTGGGTCAATGTGTATCTGACACTGGGGCAATATGTATCTGACACTGTGGGACAATGGGTATCTGACACTGTGGGGAAATGTATATCTGACACTGTGTGGGCATTTTTCTTTATCTGGCACTAAGGGGGCATTTGTGTATCTGGCACTGTGGGGCAATGTATATCTGACACTGAGGCATTTGTGTATATGGCACTGTGGGGCAATGTGTATCTGGCACTGTGGGGCAATGTGTATCTGACACTGTGGCGGCAATGTGTATCTGGCACTGTGGCGGCAATGTGTATCTGGCACTGTGGCGGCAATGTGTATCTGGCACTGTGGGGGCATTTGTGTATCTGGCACTCTGGGGCAATGTGTATCTGACACTGTGTGACAATGTATATCTGGCACAGTGGGGGCATTTGTTTATCTGGCACTGTGAGGCAATGTATGTCTGACACTAGGGCAATGTGTATCTGACACTGTGGGGTCATTTGTTTATCTGGCACTGTGAAGCAATGTGTATCTGACACTAGGGCAATGTGTATCTGACACTGTGGGGGCATTTGTTTATCTGGCACTGTGGGGCAATGTATATCTGACACTGGGGCAATGTGTATCTGACACTGTGGGGCAATGTATATTTGACACTGGGGCAATGTGTATCTGAAACTGGGGGGCAATGTGTATCTGACACTGCAGCAATGTGTATCTGACACTGTGGGGCAATGTATATCTGGCACTGCGGGGGCATTTGTTTATCTGGCAGGGTGGGGCAATGTATATCTGACACTGGGGAAATGTGTATCTGACACTGGGGCAATGTGTATCTGGCATTCTGGGGCAATGTATATCTGGCACTGTGGCGCAATGTATATCTGACACTGGGGCAATGTGTATCTGACACTGGGGCATTTGTGTATCTGGCACTGTGGGGCAATGTGTATCTGGCACCGTGGGGACATTTGTGTATCTGGCACTGTGGGGACATTTGTGTATCTGGCACTGTGGGGAAATGTACATTTGACACTGGGGCATTTGTGTATCTGACACTGGGGCAATGTGTATCTGGCACTGTGGGGGCAATGTGTATCTGACACTGGGGGGGCAATATGTATCTGACACTGGGGCAATGTGTATCTGACACTGTGGGGCAATGTATATCTGGTACTGTGGGGCAATGTATATCTGACACTGGGGCAATGTGTATCTGACACTGGGGCAATGTGTATCTGACACTGGGTCAATGTGTATCTGACACTGGGGGGCAATGTGTATCTGACACTGGGGCAATGTGTATCTGACACTGTGGGGCAATGTATATCTGGCACTGCGGGGGCATTTATGTATCTGGCACGGTGGGGCAACGTATATCCTACACTGGGGCAATGTGTATCTGACACTGCAGCAATGTGTATCTGGCACTGTGGGGCAATGTGTATCTGACACAGGGGGGCAATGTGTATCTGACACTGGGGCAATGTGTATCTGACACTGTGGGGCAATGTATATTTGACACTGGGGCAATGTGTATCTGAAACTGGGGGGCAATGTGTATCTGACACTGCAGCAATGTGTATCTGACACTGTGGGGCAATGTATATCTGGCACTGCGGGGGCATTTGTTTATCTGGCAGGGTGGGGCAATGTATATCTGACACTGGGGAAATGTGTATCTGACACTGGGGCAATGTGTATCTGGCATTCTGGGGCAATGTATATCTGGCACTGTGGCGCAATGTATATCTGACACTGGGGCAATGTGTATCTGACACTGGGGCATTTGTGTATCTGGCACTGTGGGGCAATGTGTATCTGGCACCGTGGGGACATTGTGTATCTGGCACTGTGGGGACATTTGTGTATCTGGCACTGTGGGGAAATGTACATCTGACACTGGGGCATTTGTGTATCTGACACTGGGGCAATGTGTATCTGGCACTGTGGGGGCAATGTGTATCTGACACTGGGGGGGCAATGTGTATCTGACACTGGGGCAATGTGTATCTGACACTGTGGGGCAATGTATATCTGGTACTGTGGGGCAATGTATATCTGACACTTGGGCAATGTGTATCTGACACTGGGGCAATGTGTATCTGACACTGGGTCAATGTGTATCTGACACTGGGGGGCAATGTATATCTGACACTGGGGCAATGTGTATCTGACACTGTGGGGCAATGTATATCTGGCACTGCGGGGGCATTTATGTATCTGGCACGGTGGGGCAACGTATATCCTACACTGGGGCAATGTGTATCTGACACTGCAGCAATGTGTATCTGGCACTGTGGGGCAATGTGTATCTGACACTGGGGGGCAATGTGTATCTGACACTGGGGCAATGTGTATCTGGCATTCTGGGGCAATGTATATCTGGCACTGTGGGGCAATGTATATGTGATACTGGGGCAATGTGTAATTGACACTGGGGCATTTGTGTATCTGGCACTGTGGGGCAATGTGTATCTGGCATTGTGGGGCAATGTGTATCTGGCACTCTGGGGTAATGTGTATCTGATACTGTGAGGCAATGTATATCTGGCACTCTGGGGGCATTTATGTATCTGGCACTGTGGGGCAATGTATATCTGACACTGGGGCAATGTGTATCTGACGCTGGGGCAATGTATATCTGACACTGGGGCAATGTGTATCTGACACCATGGCAATGTGTATCTGGCACAGTGGGGGCATTTGTGTATCTGGCACTGTGGGGACATTTGTGTATCTGGCACTATGGGGCAATGTGTATCTGGTACTATGGGGCAATGTATATCTGGCACTGTGGGGCAATGTATATCTTGCACTGTGGGGCAATGTGTATCTGGCACTATTAGGGTCATATGTGTATCTGGCCCCCCCTATATGTGTATCACGCATCCATTTTCATTGGTCACGCCCCATGTGGCATTTGGCCACACCCATTTTTTGCCGCGCACGCCTACACAGTACCTATAAGACATTTTTTCTACTTGCACCACTGTGTATTACAGAGACCATCAGTGACCACCATATAAAACAGACAGCATCAGTGACCACCATATATTATAGAGAGCTTCAGTGACCACCATATAAGAAGAGGCATCAGTGACCACTATATATGACAGAGAGCATCAGTGACCACTGTATATTACAGAGAGCATCAGTGACCACTATATATTACAGAGAGCATCAGTGACCACCATATATTACAGAGAGCATCGGTGACCACCATATATTATAGAGAGCATTGCAGTGACCACTGTATATTACAGAGAGCATCAGTGACCACTATATATTACAGAGAGCATAGCAAACCACTGCATATTACAGAGAGCATCAGTGACCATCCTATATTACAGAGGGCATCAATGACCACCGTATATTACAGAGAGAACCAGTGACCACCATATATTACAGAGAGCATCTCGTGACCACCATATATTACAGAGAGCATCAGTGACCACCATATTTTAAAGAGAGCATCAGTGACCACCATATATTACAGAGAGCATTACAGTGACCACTGTATATTACAGAGAGCATCAGTGACCACTCTATATTACAGAGAGCATAGCAGACAACTGCATATTACAGAGAGCATCAGTGACCACCCTATATTACAGAGGGCATCAGTTACCACCGTATATTACAGAGAGAACCAGTGACCACAATATAGTACAGAGAGCATCTCGTGACCACCATATATTACAGAGAGCATCAGTGACCACTATATATTAGAGAGCATCAGTGACCAACATACTGTACATAAGAGAGCATCAGTGACCACTATATATTACAAAGAGAATCAGTGACTGCCATATATTACATGGAGCATCTGTGACCACCGTATATTACAAGAGAGCATCAGTGACCACCATATATTATAGAGAGCTTCAGTGACCACCATATAAGAAGAAGCATCAGTGACCACCATATATTACAGAGAGTATCAGTGACCACCATATATTACAGAGAGCATCAGTGACCACCATATATTAAAGAGAGCATCAGTGACACCATATATTAAAGAGAGCATCAGTGACCACCATATATTACAGAGAGCATCAGTGACCACCATATATTAAAGACGGCATTGCAGTGACCACTGTATATTACAGAGAGTATTACAGTGACCACTCTATATTACAGAGAGCATAGCAGACCACTGCATATTACAGAGAGCCTCAGTGACCACCCTATATTACAGAGGGCATCAGTGACCACCGTATATTACAGGGAGAACCAGTGACCACAATATAGTACAGAGAGCATCTCGCGACCACCATATATTACAGAGAGCATTACTGACCACTATATATTAGAGAGCATCAGTGACCAACATACTGTATATAAGAGAGCATCGAACCACCATATATTACAAAGAGAATCAGTGAATGCCATATATTACAGAAAGTATCGGTGACCACCATATATTACAAAAAGCATCAGTGACCACATATATTACAGAGAGCATCAGTGACCACCGTATATTACAAGAAAGCATCAGTGACCACCGTATATTACAGAGCATCAGTGACCACTGTATATTACAAGAAAGCATCAGTGACCACCGAATATTAGAGAGCATCGGTAACCACCGTATATTACAAGAAAGCATTAGTGATCACCGCAGGGACATGCAGTCAAGGGAGGCAGTGCCTCCCATGTTATTAATGATTAAAATAATGCAAAGAAGATACATAAGACACATATTCTGTGTCATATGTATCCTCTTTATATTATTCTAATAATTTCAATTAATTTAATTAGTTCGCGATAGCTAGTGCCTCCTGTAGACAGTGGGAACGGGGACAAAGCGGGGGGCAGGGCCATGTGCTGGGCTGTAAAAGCCCATTAGAAAATAAGGGGACTGCGGCACTTATACAAGTGCCTCGCTGGCAGGGAAAGCACGCCCCTGCCAGCGAGGCGTATGTGATTGGACAGCGGATCATGGCGGGGAGAAGAGGCGGTGGGATTCGGCAGTTACTGTTGGAGCTGTCCTGGGTCACTACAGGTGCGGTGGCCCTGGGAAGCCCCGACGAGGAGTGCATGTGGCAGCGGTGACTAGCACTCTCCCCTCACGTTCCTCCTCCGCCCTCCCAGCCAACAGCAGCGGCAGCGCCGCCTACACTCTGGCCTGCACAAGGCACATCTCAGGTGAGAGAGGGGGGCAGATTTACTGTATATATATATATATATATGTATGTGTGCCTCCCCAGCCAAAGATTTCACCACACGTCACTGGATCACCGTATATTATAGAGAGCATCAGTGAACACCGTATATTACAAGAGAGCATCGGTGACCACCAATGGTGGCTCCAGAGGGGTCAGGTAAGTATGTTTGCACTCCCCCTGAAACTAACCCTCCCTTCCCACAGCCTAACCCTAACGCGACACCTGTCCTGCAGCTTAACCATCCCTGGTGGTGCCTAATCTTAACCCCCCTCCCTGCAGCCTAACACTAACCTTCCCACCCCCGCAGCCTAACCGTAACCCTCCACGGGTTTGCCTAACCATAACTTTCTGTCACCACAGCCTAGCCCTGACCCTCCCATTCCTGCAGCATAACCCTCCCTGGTGTGCCTAAACCTAACTCCCCGCCCCCCTTCCCCCAGCTTACCAAACAGGAGTTCTGGCAGGGATTCCGGTGTTCAGGATCCTGGCAAAGGCATTTTGATCCATGTTGGGGTGTCGGCATCGGCATTCCGAGCAGTGATGGTATTCCGGCATCTGCATTCTGACTGCTGGGATGCCAAATGCCGTTATCCTGAACAAGTAGTAGTGCCGCTCATACACGTAATGCCCGCAATAGTAGTGCCACTAATACATATAATGCCCACAATAGTAGTGCCACTCATACACATAATGCCAGCAGTAGTAGTGCCACTCATAAACATAATGCTTGCAGTAGTAGTGCTGCTCATACACATAATGCCAGCAGTAGTAGTGCCACTCATAAACATAATGCTTGCAGTAGTAGTGCCACTCATACACATAATTCCCGCAGTAGTAGTGCCACTCATACATATAATGCCCACAATAGTAGGGCCACTCATATACATAATGCCCGCAGTAGTAGTGCCACTCATAAACATAATGCTTGCAGTAGTAGTGCAACTCATACACATAATGCCCATAGTAGTAGTGCCACTAATACAAATAATGCCCACAGTAGTAGCGCCACTCATAAACATAATGCTTACAGTAGTAGTGCTGCTCATACACATAATGCCTGCAGTAGTAGTGCCACTCATACATATAATGCCCACAATAGTAGTGCCACCATACACATAACGCCCGCAGTAGCAGTGCCACTCATGAACATAATACTTGCAGTAGTAGTGCTGCTCATACACATAATTCCCGTAGTAGTAGTGCCACTCATACTCATAATTCCCGCAGTAGTAGTGCCACTCATACACATAATGCCCGCAGTAGTAGTGCCACTCATACACATAATGCCCGCAGTAGTAGTGCCACTCATAAACATAATGCTTGCAGTAGTAGTGCTGCTCATACACATAATTCCCGCAGTAGTAGTGCCACTCATACATATAATGGCCACAATAGTAGTGCCACTCATACACATAATGCCCGCAGTAGTAGTGCCACTCAAAACCATAATGCTTGCAGTAGTAGTTCTGCTCATACACATAATGTCCTTTTAAAACTAACCCCAGAGTGTAGCTGCACTGCTGCAGAGGGATTTCTTACCAGCGGAAGGCATGAGTACAGTAACCAGTTCTGAGGAATCTTTGTGCGCTTCATCCACATTGGTCCTGCAAGAGTCTGAGCGGCTCCTCTTGGCACAGCTGGAGAGACAGAGGCGTGATAGACCATCTCATTCCCATCACCGGCCAGAGGACAGGGACTGCAGAAGGCGGTCTACCAAGCCAATCAATATGTCTTTGGCCCCCCATGGGCGGTGCACAGTGGTGCAGCTGGACAGCAATAGTCTAACCATAGGAAAGCCAGCCCTAGCCTCTGCTCCTAGACTCAGTCACTGCCAGCCTGTCTGTTACTGGGAGCAGGACTGAGGGAAATCAGCTGAGCACAACCACTGCTGACGGACCAGAGGGCGGAGCTTATTGTGGTCTGGGATGGAGTTTATTGCAGTCTCTGGGCAGAGCTTCAGGCAACATGGGGTGGTTGGAGTGACTGTGATATGCTGCTGGTGTCCAAGAGGGGATAGGCGGAGCTTTGGGCGCCGGTACTAGTGGAGTCGAACGGGAGAATGTTATTGGAGATGACAGGAAAAAAGTTTTTTTTTTCCAGTCAGCACTATCTGCACAGTCAGGAACCCTGTGGGCCTATTTTTCAGTGGGAGGCCTGGAGCTGCAACTCCATCCATCCCATTGTTAATCCGGCCGTGCTTTTAGCTGTTTGCTCACTGTTAAGGGGGTACACACGGAGAGATCTGTGCTTAAATTCTAAGCAATTTGATTAGATTGCTTAGAAATTAAGCACGGATCTCTCCATGTGTAGGGTGTTGGCGACAGCGATGCGCTGTGTGAAATGAGCGGTCCCTACCCTTCCTCATTCAGCACACATTGCGCTGAGTGATGAGCGAGGGGAGAGATGTGTGCTGAGCTGACTGTGCTAGATCGCTCAGCACACATCTACCACGTGTGTACGAGGCTTTAGAGATGTCCTAACTGAATTAACACTGGCCCTCATTCCGAGTTGATCGGTCGCAACGCGAATTTAGCAGAGTTACACACGCTAAGCCGCCGCCTACTGGGAGTGAATCTTAGCTTCTTAAAATTGCGACCGATGTATGCGCAATATTGCGATTACTAACTACTTAGCAGTTTCAGAGTAGCTTCAGACTTACTCTGCCTGTGCGATCAGTTCAGTGCTTGTCGTTCCTGTTTGACGTCACAAACACACCCAGCGTTCGCCCAGGCACTCCCACCGTTTCTCCGGCCACTCCTGCGTTTTTTCCGGAAACGGTAGCGTTTTCAGCCACACGCCCCTGAAACGCCGTGTTTCCGCCCAGTAACACCCATTTCCTGTCAATCACATTACGATCGCCGGAGCGAAGAAAAAGCCGTGAGTAAAAAAACTTTCTTCATAGTAAAGTTACTTGGCGCAGTCGCAGTGCGAACTTTGCGCATGCGTACTAAGCGGATTTTCACTGCGATGCGAAGAAAAATACCGAGCGAACAACTCGGAATGAGGGCCACTGTGTAGGAATTCCTTTGTTTATATATCTTTTGTACAATTGCTTTCTCTAAACTATATTGTTCCTGCTCCGTTTATTCTCCTGGTTTTACCAAAAACAGTATGAATCTATCTAATATCTGTAGTCGGATTTATATCCTACTTGGTCTTAATTATCCACTGGATAATGACTTTCTCTCTCTCTCTGAAAGATGACTGGAGTCTATAAAGGTCCAATCACAGTATACAGTATATTCTACAGAATTACCATAAGAAAAATTATTGCTCTTCCCCACCGCTCCAGATCTTACCTCTTCAGATAAATGGTCCTCTCAGAATCAAAAAATACACTAGTACAGTGCATCCGAAAAGTATTCACAGCGCTTCATTTTTTTCCACATTTTGTTATGTTAAAGCCTTATTCCAAAATGGAATAAATTAATTTTTTTCCCTCAAAATTCTACACACAATACCCTATAATGGCAATGTGAAAAAAGTGTTTTTGAGATTTTTGCGAATTTATTAATAATAAAAAACTAACAAATCACATGTACATAAGTATTCACAGCCTTTGCTCAATACTTTGTTGATGCACCTTTGGCAGCAATTACAGCTTCAAGTCTTTTTGAATATGATGCAACAAGCTTGGCACACTTATCTTTGTGCAGTTTCGCCCATTCCGCTTTGCAGCACCTCTCAAAGTCCATCAGGTTGGATGGGAAGCGTCGGTGCACAGCCATTTTCCGATCTCTCCAGAGATGTTTAATCGGATTCAAGTCTGGGCTCTGGCTGGGCCACTTAAGGACATTCACAGAGTTGTCCTAAAGGCACTTCTTTGATATCTTGGCTGTGTGCTTAAGTGTGATCAGTCGCCTGTACACACAGAATGATATAGCGTGCGTCAATATACAGTGCATCCAGAAAGTATTCACAGTGCTTCACTTTTTCCACATTTTGTTATGTTACAGCCATATTCCAAACTGGAATAAATTAATTTTTCCCCCTCAAAATTCTACACACAATACCCCAAAATGACAATGTGAAAAAAAGTGTTTTTGAGATTTTTTTACATTTATTAAAAGTAAAAAACTAAGAAATCACATGTACATAAGTATTCACAGCCTTTGCTCAATACTTTGTTGATGCACCTTTGGCAGCAATTACAGCCTCAAGTCTTTTTGAATATAATGCCACAAGCTTGGCACACCTATCTTTGAGCAGTTTCACGCATTCCTCTTTGCAGCACCTCCCCATCAGGTTGGATGGGAAGCGTCAGTGCACTTCCATTTACAGATACCTCCAGAGATATTGAATCGGATTCAAGCCTGGGCTCTGGCTGGGCCACTCAAGGACATTCACTTCATTGTCCTGAAGCCACTCCTTTGATATCTTGGCTGTGTGCTTAGGGTTGTTGTCCTGCTGAAAGATGAGCCATCACCCTAGTCTGAGGTTAAGAGCGCTCTGGAGCAGGTTTTCATCCAGAATGTCTATGTACATTGCTGCATTCATCTTTCCCTCTATCCTGACTAGTCTCCCAGTTCCTGCCGCTGAAAAACATCCCCACAGCATAATACTGCCATCACCATGCTTCATTATAGGGACGGTATTGGTCTGGTGATGAGTGGTGCCTGGTTTCCTCCAAAGATGACGCCTGGCATTCACGCCAAAGAGTTCAATCTTTGTCTCATCAAACCAGAAAATTTTGTTTCTCATGGTCTGAGAATCCTTCAGGTGCATTTTGGCAAACTCCATGCGGGCTGCCATGTGTTTTTTTTTATTAAGGAGTGGTTTCTGTCTGGCCACTACCATACAGACCTGATTAGTAGATTGCTGCAGAGATGGTTGTTCTTCTGGAAGGTTCTCCTCTCTCCACAGAGGAATGCTGTAGCTCTGATAGAGTGACCATCGGGTTCTTGGTCACCTCCCTGACTAGGGCCCTTCTCCCTCGATCGCTCAGTTTAGACAGCAGGCCAGCTCTAGGAAGAATCCTGGTGGTTCCGAACTTATTCCATTCATGGATGATGTAGGCCACTGTGCTCATTGGGACTTTCAAAGCAGCAGATATTTTTCTGTACCCTTCCCCAGATTTGTGTCTCGAGACAATCCTGTCATGGAGGTCTACAGACAATTCCTTTGACTTCATGCTTGGTTTGTGCTCAGACATGCACTGTCAAGTGTGGGACCTTATATAGACAGGTGTGTGCATTTCCAAATCATGTCCAATCAACTGAATTTACCACAGGTGAACTTCAATTAAGCTGTAGGAACATCTCAAGGATGATCAGTGGAAACAGGATGCACCTGAGCTCGATTTTGAGCTTCATGGCAAGGGCTGTGAATAATTATGTACATGTGATTTCTTCGTTTTTCATTTTTGATAAATTTGCAAAAATCACAAAAAACTTTTTTCAGGTTGTCATTATGGGGTATTGTGTGTAGAATTTGGAGGGAAAAAAATAATTTATTTCAATTTGGAATAAGGCTGTAACATAACAAAATGTGGAAAAAGTGAAGTGCTGTGAATACTTTTCGGTTGCACTGTAGGTTAATTGGCTCCCAACGAAAAATTAACCCTTCCGTAGATAGGCAAAGTGGTCTTATCAGCCATCAAATTCTATGGGGTAAATTTACTAATGTGGGAGTTTTTTAAGAACTAGTGATGTTGCTCAGAGCAACCAATCAGATTCTACTTAACATTTATCAAGCTGCTTCTAGAAGATAATAGACAGAATCTGATTGGTTGCTATGGGCAACATAACCAGTTCTAAAAAAACTCCCACCTTAGTAAATTTACCCCTATGTTTCTATGTTAATCTATTTGCAATACATGATACATTCTGCCCATAGTATCCTCAATCATGTTTTTATCATGAGTATTAGATTTGTAGTATTTATTAATTATTACAAAATGTATAAAATGTTAAAATAAATAATATAATCTTAAAAAGAAAAAAAAGCTCCCACTTTTTGGGTTTAACTTTATAGTATCCATTTTATTGTATTTCTGGGTCCATTACAGGTATATGTATAGTTTTCCAATTGTTACCTTTGCCTCCACTAATTTCAGTGTCTAATATATAGAAATGTGTACAGTCCCCAATGTTTTGGTTTTGATTTATTTTCAAAATCTTCATTGCATTTTAGTTTTGGTAAAACCATCATCAAATGCTTTGGTTTTGAACCTGGAGTCCTTTGAAAATTGACAACAGCTAAAAACATGAAATTTGTAGTATTATTAAAATAAATAACATTTAGTTCCAGTCATTTCCAGTCAATTTTGATCACTCACAGCTCACAATGGGGCTAATTCAGACCTGATCGCTGCTGCGGGCGATCAGGTCTGAACTGTGCATGCGTATGCACCACAATGCGCAGGTGCGACCGTCCGCAGCGCCGGGGAGCACCGGGCAGCGACGGGATGGAGCGACAAATGTGATCGCACCAGCGATCGCAAGGAGATTGACAAGAAGAGGCCGTTTGTGGGTGGCAACTGACCATTTTAGAGGAAAAACGCAGGGGGGACCGGGCGTTGGAAGGGAGGGTTTCTGACGTCAGCTCCGGCCCCGATCATCGCACTGGAAGAGTAAGTCCTGGGCTGTGCAGGGACTGCACAAACTTCTGTTTGTGCAGCTCTCCTGCACATGCGATCGCACACCTGCACAGCGAACACCCCTCCCCCTGTAGGCGGCGACTACCAGATCGCAGGGATGCAAAAAACACACCCTAGCGATCAGTTCTGAATTAGGCATTGTTTTCACTCGTATTGGCTAGTGATGACCGGGTTCGGTTCCTCGGGATCCGAACCCCCCCGAACTTCACCCTTTTTTGCACGGGTCCGAGCAGACTCGGATCCTCCCGCCTTGCTCGGTTAACCCGAGCGCGCCCGAACGTCATCATCATCCCGCAGTCGGATTCTCGCGAGTTCGTATTCTATATAAGGAGCTGCGCGTCGCCACCATTTTTCACTCGTGCATTGGAGATGATCGTGAGAGGACGTGGCTGGCGTCCTCTCAGTTTCTATGTTCAGTGTGCTGCAAATATCTGTGCTCAGTGTGCTGCAAATATCTGTGCTCAGTGTGCTGCAAATATCTGTGCTCAGTGTGCTGCAAATATCTGTGCTCAGTGTGCTGCAAATATCTACGTTCTCTGCCTTAAAAACGCTCCATATCTGTGCTCAGTGTGCTGCAAATCTCTGTGCTCAGTGTGCTTTATTGTGGGGACTGGGGACCAGCAGTATTATATAGTAGGAGGACAGTGCAGAGTTTTGCTGACCAGTGACCACCAGTATACGTTCTCTGCCTGAAAAACGCTCCATATCTGTGCTGCATTGTAGTATATAGTAGGAGGACAGTGCATAATTTTGCTGACCACCAGTATATATATATAGCAGTACGGTACAGTAGGCCACTGCTCTACCTCTGTGTCATCAAGTATACTATCCCATCCATACCTGTGGTGCATTTAAGTTTTGCACAGTATATATATAGTAGGAGGACAGTGCATAATTTTGCTGACCACCAGTATATAATATATAGCAGTACGGTACAGTAGGCCACTGCTCTACCTACCTCTGTGTCGTCAAGTATACTATCCATCCATACCTGTGGTGCATTTAAGTTTTGCACAGTATATATATAGTAGGAGGACAGTGCATAATTTTGCTGACCATCAGTATATAATATATAGCAGTACGGTACAGTAGGCCACTGCTCTACCTACCTCTGTGTCGTCAAGTATACTATCCATCCATACCTGTGGTGCATTTCAGTTGTGCGCAGTATATATAGTAGTAGGCCATTGCTATTGATATATTACTGGCATATAATCCCACACATTAAAAAATGGAGAACAAAAATGTGGAGGGTAAAATAGGGAAAGATCAAGATCCAAGCTGCTGCCACTAGTCATGGCTGAGACGATGAAATGCCATCAACGTCGTCTGCCAAGGCCGATGCCCAATGTCATAGTAGAAAGCATGTAAAATCCAAAAAAATAAAGCTCAGTAAAATGACCCAAAAATCTAAATCAAAATCGTCTGAGGAGAAGCGTAAACTTGCCAATATGCCATTTACGACACGGAGTGGCAAGGAACGGCTGAGGGCCTGGCCTATGTTCATGGCTAGTGGTTCAGCTTCACATGAGGATGGAAGCACTCATCCTCCTGCTAGAAAACTTAAAAGAGTTAAGATGGCAAAAGCACAGCAAAGAACTGTGCGTTCTTCTAAATCACAAATCCCCAAGGAGAGTCCAATTGTGTCGGTTGCGATGCCTGACCTTCCCAACACTGGACGGGAAGAGGTGGCGCCTTCCACCATTTGCACGCCCCCTGCAAGTGCTGGAAGGAGCACTCGCAGTCCAGTTCCTGATAGTCAAATTGAAGATGTCACTGTTGAAGTACACCAGGATGAAGATATGGGTGTTGCTGGCGCTGGGGAGGAAATTGACAAGGAGGATTCTGATGGTGAGGTGGTTTGTTTAAGTCAGGCACCCGGGAAGACACCTGTTGTCCATGGGATGAATATGGCCATTGACATGCCTGGTCAAAATACAAAAAAAATCACCTCTTCGGTGTGGAATTATTTCAACACAAATGCGGACAACTGGTGTCAAGCCGTGTGTTGCCTTTGTCAAGCTGTAATAAGTAGGGGTAAGGACGTTAACCACCTAGGAACATCCTCCCTTATACATCACCTGGAGCGTATTCATCAGAAGTCATTGACAAGTTCAAAAACTTTGGGTGACAGCGGAAGCAGTCCACTGCCAACTAAATCCCTTCCTCTTGTAACCAAACTCCTGCAAACCACACCACCAACTCCCTCAGTGTCAATTTCCTCCTTAGACAGGAAAGCCAATAGTCCTGCAGGCCATGTCACTGCCAAGTCTGACGAGTCCTCTCCTGCCTGGGATTCCTACGATGCATCCTTGAGTGTAACGCCTACTGCTGCTGGCGCTGCTGTTGTTGCTGCTGGGAGTCGATCGTCATCCCAGAGGGGAAGTCGGAAGACCACTTGTACTACTTCCAGTAAGCAATTGACTGTCCAACAGTCCTTTGCGAGGAAGATGAAATACCACATCAGTCATCCTGCTGCAAAGCGGATAACTCAGGCCTTGGCAGCCTGGGTGGTGAGAAATTTGTTTCCGGTCTCCACCGTTAATTCACAGGGAACTAGAGAATTGATTGAGGTACTGTGTCCCCGGTACCAAATACCATCTAGGTTCCATTTCTCTAGGCAGGCGATACCGAAAATGTACACAGACGTCAGAAAAAGAGTTACCAATGTCCTAAAAAATGCAGTTGTACCCAATGTCCACTTAACCACAGACATGTGGACAAGTGGACCAGGGCAGACTCAGGACTATATGACTGTGACAGCCCACTGGGTAGATGTATTGCCTCCCGCAGCAAGAACAGCAGTGGCGGTACCAGTAGCAGCATCTCGCAAACGCCAACTCGTTGCTACGCAGGCTACGCTTTGTATCACCGCTTTCCATAAGAGGCACACAGCTGACAACCTCTTACGGAAACTGAGGAACATCATCGCAGAATGGCTTACCCCAATTGGACTCTCCTGGGGATTTGTGACATCGGACAACGCCACCAATATTGTGCGTGCATTACATCTGGGCAAATTCCAGCACGTCCCATGTTTTGCACATACATTGAAATTTGGTGGTGCAGAATTATTTAAAAAACGACAGGGGCGTGCAAGAGATGCTGTCGGTGGCCCGAAGAATTGCGGGCCACTTTCGGCATTCAGCCACCGCGTGCTGAAGACTGGAGCATCAGCAAACACTCCTGAACCTGCCCTGCCATCATCTGAAGCAAGAGGTGGTATTAGGTGGAATTCAACCCTCTATATGCTTCAGAGGATGGAGGAGCAGCAAAAGGCCATTCAAGCCTATACAGCTACCTACGATATAATGCACCTGACTCAAGCGCAGTGGAGAATGATTTCAACGTTGTGCAAGGTTCTGCAACCCTTTGAACTTGCCACACGTGAAGTCAGTTCAGACACTGCCAGCCTGAGTCAGGTCATTCCCCTCATCAGGCTTTTGCAGAAGAAGCTGAAGAGATTGAAGGAGGAGCTAAAACAGAGCGATTTTGCTAGGCATGTGGGACTTGTGGATGGAGCCCTTAATTCGCTTAACCAGGATTCACGGGTGGTCAATCTGTTGAAATCAGAGCACTACATTTTGGCCACCGTGCTTGATCCTAGATTTAAAACCTACGTTGTATCTCTCTTTCCGGCAGACACAAGTCTGCAAAGGTTCAAAGACCTGCTGGTGAGAAAATTGTCAAGTCAAGCGGAACGTGACCCGTCAACAGCTCCTCCTTCACATTCTCCCGCAACTGGGGCTGCGAGGAAAAGGCTAAGAATTCCGAGCCGGCGGTGATGCAGGGCAGTCTGGAGCGAGTGTTGACATCTGGTCCAGACTGAAGGACCTGCCAACGATTACTGACATGTCGTCTACTGTCACTGCATATGATTCTGTCACCATTGAAAGAATGGTGGAGGATTATATGAGTGACCGCATCCAAGTAGGCACGTCAGACAGTCCGTACGTATACTGGCAGGAAAAAGAGGCAATTTGGAGGCCCTTGCACAAACTGCCTAAGTTGCCCCCCTCCAGTGTGTACTCCGAAAGAGTGTTTAGTGCAGCCGCTCACCTTGTCAGCAATCGGCGTACGAGGTTACTTCCAGAAAATGTGGAGAAGATGATGTTCATCAAAATGAATTATAATCAATTCCTCCGTGGAGACATTCACCAGCAATTGCCTCCAGAAAGTACACAGGGACCTGAAATGGTGGATTCCAGTGGGGACGAATTAATAATCTGTGAGGAGGGGGATGTACACAGTGAAAGGGGTGAGGAATCGGACGATGAGGAGGAAGTGGACATCTTGCCTCTGTAGAGCCAGTTTGTGCAAGGAGAGATTGATTGCTTCTTTTTTGGTGGGGGCCCAAACCAACCAGTCATTTCAGTCACAGTCGTGTGGCAGACCCTGTCGCTGAAATGATGGGTTTGTTAAAGTGTGTATGTCCTGTTTATACAACATAAGGGTGGGAGGGCCCAAGGACAATTCCATCTTGCACCTCTTTTTTCTTTCATTTTTCTTTGCATCATGTGCTGCTTGGGGACTATTTTTTGAAGTGCCATCCTGTCTGACACTGCAGTGCCACTCCTAGATGGGCCAGGTGTTTGTGTCGGCCACTTGGGTCGCTTAGCTTAGTCACACAGCTACCTCATTGTGCCTTTTTTTTTCTTTGCATCATGTGCTGTTTGGGGACAATTTTTTTTGAAGTGCCATCCTGTCTGACACTGCAGTGCCACTCCTAGATGGGCCAGGTGTTTGTGTCGGCCACTTGGGTCGCTTAGCTTAGTCACACATCTACCTCATTGCGTCTCTTTTTTTCTTTGCATCATGTGCTGTTTGGGGACTATTTTTTTGAAGTGCCATCATGTCTGACACTGCAGTGCCACTCCTAGATAGGCCAGGTGTTTGTGTCGGCCACTTGGGTCGCTTAGCTTAGTCACACAGCTACCTCATTGCGCCTCTTTTTTTCTTTACATCATGTGCTGTTTGGGGCCAATTTTTTTAAGTGCCATCCTGTCTTACACTGCAGTGCCACTCCTAAATGGGCCAGGTGTTTGTGCCGGCCACTTGGGTCGCTTAGCTTAGTCATCCAGTGACCTCGGTGCACATTTTAGGACTAAAAATAATATTGTGAGGTGTGAGGTGTTCAGAATAGACTGGAAATGAGTGGAAATTACGGTTATTGAGGTTAATAATACTATAGGATCAAAATGACCCCCACATTCTATGATTGAAGCTGTTTTTGAGGGTTTTTGGGGAAAAAAAACCCGAATCCAAAACACACCCGAAACCACGAAAAATTTTCAGGGAGGTTTTGCCAAAACGCGTCCGAATCCAAAACACGGCAGCGGAACCGAATCCAAAACCAAAACACAAAACCCGAAAAATTTCCGGTGCACATCACTAGTATTGCCCAAAAGTTGCAGTGAGCTGGCTAAACTTAGCAAAAGTGCAGCAGCACAAACACTAGAGATGAGCGGGTTCGGTTCCTCGGAATCCGAACCCCCCCGAACTTCAGCCTTTTTACACGGGTCCGAGGCAGACTCGGATCTTCCCGCCTTGCTCGGTTAACCCGAGCGCGCCCGAACGTCATCATCCCGCTGTCGGATTCTCGCGAGGCTCGTATTCTATCGCGAGACTCGGATTCTATATAAGGAGCCGCGCGTCGCCGCCATTTTCACACGTGCATTGAGATTGATAGGGAGAGGACGTGGCTGGCGTCCTCTCCGTTTAGATAGAGAGTGAGACACTTGATTTACTAGTAATTTAATTTTAGTAATTTTGGGGAGCATTAGGACTGGAGTACTCAGAGAGTGTAGAGTTTTGCTGATAGTTATACTAGTGACCACCAGTTTTATTTATTATTTAAAATCCGTTCTCTGCCTGAAAAAAAACGATACACAGTCACATACCATATCTGTGCTCAGCCTCAGTGTGCTGCATGATAATATCATCTATGTATATCTGACTGTGCTGAGTGCTCACCGCTCACACAGCTTAATTGTGGGGGAGACTGGGGAGCAGTTATAGCAGGAGTACATAACAGTGCACACTTTTGCTGCCAGTGTGACTGACCAGTGACCACCAGTATATTGTCTGCCTGAAAAAGTTAAACACTCGTGTGGTGTTTTTTTATTTATTCTATAAACGCATTCTGCTGACAGACAGTGTCCAGCAGGTCCGTCATTCATTATATTATAATATATACCTGCAGTAGTGATATATATATATATTTTATATCATTATCATCCAGTCTATACTAGCAGACGCAGTACGGTAGTCCACGGCTGTAGCTACCTCTGTGTCGGCAGTGCTCGTCCATAATTGTATACCTACCTGTGGTTGGTTTTTTTTTTCTATCTTCTTCATACTAGTAGTTTAGGAGTCTGCTGACAGTGTCCAGCAGGTCCGTCATTATATAATATATACCTGTCCTGCAGTAGTGATATATATATATTTTTTATATCATTATCATCCAGTCTATACTAGCAGACGCAGTACGGTAGTCCACGGCTGTAGCTACCTCTGTGTCGGCAGTGCTCGTCCATAATTGTATACCTACCTGTGGTGGGTTTTTTTTTTCTATCTTCTTCATACTAGTAGTTTAGGAGTCTGCTGACAGTGTCCAGCAGGTCCGTCATTATATAATATATACCTGTCCTGCAGTAGTGATATATATATATATTTTATATCATTATCATCCAGTCTATACTAGCAGACGCAGTACGGTAGTCCACGGCTGTAGCTACCTCTGTGTCGGCAGTGCTCGTCCATAATTGTATACCTACCTGTGGTGGGTTTTTTTTTTCTATCTTCTTCATACTAGTAGTTTAGGAGTCTGCTGACAGTGTCCAGCAGGTCCGTCATTATATAATATATACCTGTCCTGCAGTAGTGATATATATATATTTGTTATATCATCATCCAGTCTATACTAGCAGACGCAGTACGGTAGTCCACGGCTGTAGCTACCTCTGTGTCGGCAGTCGCTCGTCCATAATTGTATACCTACCTGTGGTGGGTTTTTTTTTCTATCTTCTTCATACTAGTAGTTTAGGAGTCTGCTGACAGTGTCCAGCAGGTCCGTCATTATATAATATATACCTGTCCTGCAGTAGTGATATATATATATTTTTTATATCATTATCATCCAGTCTATACTAGCAGACGCAGTACGGTAGTCCACGGCTGTAGCTACCTCTGTGTCGGCAGTCGCTCGTCCATAATTGTATACCTACCTGTGGTGGGGGTTTTTTTTCTATCTTCTTCATACTAGTAGTTTAGGAGTCTGCTGACAGTGTCCAGCAGGTCCGTCATTATATAATATATACCTGTCCTGCAGCAGTGATATATATATATTTGTTATATCATTATCATCCAGTCTATACTAGCAGACGCAGTACAGTAGTCCACGGCTGTAGCTACCTCTGTGTCGGCAGTCGGTCGTCCATAATTGTATACCTACCTGTGGTGGGGTTTTTTTTCTATCTTCTTCATACTAGTAGTTTAGGAGTCTGCTGACAGTGTCCAGCAGGTCCGTCATTATATAATATATACCTGTCCTGCAGTAGTGATATATATATATTTTTTATATCATTATCATCCAGTCTATACTAGCAGACGCAGTACGGTAGTCCACGGCTGTAGCTACCTCTGTGTCGGCAGTGCTCGTCCATAATTGTATACCTACCTGTGGTAGGTTTTTTTTTCTATCTTCTTCATACTAGTAGTTTAGGAGTCTGCTGACAGTGTCCAGCAGGTCCGTCATTATATAATATATACCTGTCCTGCAGTAGTGATATATATATATTTTTATATCATTATCATCCAGTCTATACTAGCAGACGCAGTACGGTAGTCCACGGCTGTAGCTACCTCTGTGTCGGCAGTCGCTCGTCCATAACTGTATACCTACCTGTGATGGGTTTTTTTTTTCTATCTTCTTCATACTAGTAGTTTAGGAGTCTGCTGACAGTGTCCAGCAGGTCCGTCATTATATAATATATACCTGTCCTGCAGTAGTGATATATATATATTTTTTATATCACTATCATCCAGTCTATACTAGCAGACGCAGTACGGTAGTCCACGGCTGTAGCTACCTCTGTGTCGGCAGTCGCTCGTCCATAATTGTATACCTACCTGTGGTGGGGTTTTTTTTTCTATCTTCTTCATACTAGTAGTTTAGGAGTCTGCTGACAGTGTCCAGCAGGTCCGTCATTATATAATATATACCTGTCCTGCAGTAGTGATATATATATTTTTTTTATATCATTATCATCCAGTCTATACTAGCAGACGCAGTACGGTAGTCCACGGCTGTAGCTACCTCTGTGTCGGCAGTCACTCGTCATCCATAAGTATACTAGTATCAATCCATCTCCATTGTTTACCTGAGGTGCCTTTTAGTTGTGCATATTAAAATATGGAGAACAAAAAGGTTGAGGTTCCAAAAATAGGGAAAGATCAAGATCGACTTCCACCTCGTGCTGAAGCTGCTGCCACTAGTCATGGCCGAGACGATGAAATGCCATCAACGTCGTCTGCCAAGGCCGATGCCCAATGTCATAGTACAGAGCATGTAAAATCCAAAACACCAAATATCAGTAAAAAAAAGGACTCAAAAATCTAAAATAAAATCGTCGGAGAAGAAGCGTAAACTTGCCAATATGCCATTTACCACACGGAGTGGCAAGGAACGGCTGAGGCCCTGGCCTATGTTCATGGCTAGTGGTTCAGCTTCACATGAGGATGGAAGCACTCAGCCTCTCGCTAGAAAAATGAAAAGACTTAAGCTGGCAAAAGCACAGCAAAGAACTGTGCGTTCTTCGAAATCACAAATCCACAAGGAGAGTCCAATTGTGTCGGTTGCGATGCCTGACCTTCCCAACACTGGACGTGAAGAGCATGCGCCTTCCACCATTTGCACGCCCCCTGCAAGTGCTGGAAGGAGCACCCGCAGTCCAGTTCCAGATAGTCAGATTGAAGATGTCAGTGTTGAAGTACACCAGGATGAGGAGGATATGGGTGTTGCTGGCGCTGGGGAGGAAATTGACCAGGAGGATTCTGATGGTGAGGTGGTTTGTTTAAGTCAGGCACCCGGGGAGACACCTGTTGTCTGTGGAAGGAATATGGCCATTGACATGCCTGGTGAAAATACCAAAAAAATCAGCTCTTCAATGTGGAAGTATTTCAACAGAAATGCGGACAACATTTGTCAAGCCGTGTGTTGCCTTTGTCAAGCTGTAATAAGTAGGGGTAAGGACGTTAACCACCTCGGAACATCCTCCCTTATACGTCACCTGCAGCGCATTCATCATAAGTCAGTGACAAGTTCAAAAACTTTGGGCGACAGCGGAAGCAGTCCACTGACCAGGAAATCCCTTCCTCTTGTAACCAAGCTCACGCAAACCACCTCACCAACTCCCTCAGTGTCAATTTCCTCCTTCCCCAGGAATGCCAATAGTCCTGCAGGCCATGTCACTGGCAATTCTGACGAGTCCTCTCCTGCCTGGGATTCCTCCGATGCATCCTTGCGTGTAACGCCTACTGCTGCTGGCGCTGCTGTTGTTGCTGCTGGGAGTCGATGGTCATCCCAGAGGGGAAGTCGTAAGACGACTTTTACTACTTCCACCAAGCAATTGACTGTCCAACAGTCCTTTGCAAGGAAGATGAAATATCACAGCAGTCATCCTGCTGCAAAGCGGATAACTGAGGCCTTGGCATCCTGGGCGGTATCCATCATTACTGCAGAGCCAACTATAGACTTGATTGAGGTACTGTGTCCCCGGTACCAAATACCATCTAGGTTCCATTTCTCTAGGCAGGCGATACCGAAAATGTACACAGACCTCAGAATAAGACTCACCAGTGTCCTAAAAAATGCAGTTGTACCCAATGTCCACTTAACCACGGACATGTGGACAAGTGGAGCAGGGCAGACTCAGGACTATATGACTGTGACAGCCCACTGGGTAGATGTATTGACTCCAGCCGCAAGAACAGCAGCAGCGACACCAGTAGCAGCATCTCGCAAACGCCAACTCTTTCCTAGGCAGGCTACGCTTTGTATCACCGCTTTCCAGAATACGCACACAGCTAAAAACCTCTTACGGCAGCTGAGGAAGATCATCGCAGAATGGCTTACCCCAATTGGACTCTCCTGTGGATTTGTGGCATCGGACAACGCCAGCAATATTGTGTGTGCATTAAATATGGGCAAATTCCAGCACGTCCCATGTTTTGCACATACCTTGAATTTGGTGGTGCAGAATTATTTAAAAAATGAGAGGGGCGTGCAAGAGATGCTGTCGGTGGCCAGAAGAATTGCGGGACACTTTCGGCGTACAGGCACCACGTACAGAAGACTGGAGCAACACCAAAAACGCCTGAACCTGCCCTGCCATCATCTGAAGCAAGAAGTGGTAACGAGGTGGAATTCAACCCTCTATATGCTTCAGAGGTTGGAGGAGCAGCAAAAGGCCATTCAAGCCTATACAACTGACCACGATATAGGAGGTGGAATGCACCTGTCTCAAGCGCAGTGGAGAATGATTTCAACGTTGTGCAAGGTTCTGCAACCTTTTGAACTTGCCACACGTGAAGTCAGTTCAGACACTGCCAGCCTGAGTCAGGTCATTCCCCTCATCAGGCTTTTGCAGAAGAAGCTGGAGACATTGAAGGAGGAGCTAACACTGAGTGATTCCGCTAGGCATGTGGGACTTGTGGATGGAGCCCTTAATTCGCTTAACAAGGATTCACGGGTGGTCAATCTGTTGAAATCAGAGCACTACATTTTGGCCACCGTGCTCGATCCTAGATTTAAAACCTACCTTGGATCTCTCTTTCCGGCAGACACAAGTCTGCAGGGGTTCAAAGAACTGCTGGTGAGAAAATTGTCAAGTCAAGCGGAACGCGACCTGTCAACATCTCCTCCTTCACATTCTCCCGCAACTGGGGGTGCGAGGAAAAGGCTCAGAATTCCGAGCCCACCCGCTGGCGGTGATGCAGGGCAGTCTGGAGCGACTGCTGATGCTGACATCTGGTCCGGACTGAAGGACCTGACAACGATTACGGACATGTCGTCTACTGTCACTGCATATGATTCTCTCACCATTGAAAGAATGGTGGAGGATTATATGAGTGACCGCATCCAAGTAGGCACGTCAGACAGTCCGTACGTATACTGGCAGGAAAAAGAGGCAATTTGGAGGCCCTTGCACAAACTGGCTTTATTCTACCTAAGTTGCCCTCCCACAAGTGTGTACTCCGAAAGAGTGTTTAGTGCCGCCGCTCACCTTGTCAGCAATCGGCGTACGAGGTTACTTCCAGAAAATGTGGAGAAGATGATGTTCATTAAAATGAATTATAATCAATTCCTCCATGGAGACATTCACCAGCAGCACTTGCCTCCACAAAGTACACAGGGAGCCGTGATGGTGGATTCCAGTGGGGACGAATTGATAATCTGTGAGGAGGGGGATGTACACGGTGATGAATCGGAGGATGATGATGAGGTGGACATCTTGCCTCTGTAGAGCCAGTTTGTGCAAGGAGAGATTAATTGCTTCTTTTTTGGTGGGGGTCCAAACCAACCCGTCATTTCAGTCACAGTCGTGTGGCAGACCCTGTCACTGAAATGATGGGTTGGTTAAAGTGTGCATGTCCTGTTTATACAACATAAGGGTGGGTGGGAGGGCCCAAGGACAATTCCATCTTGCACCTCTTTTTTCTTTCATTTTTCTTTGCGTCATGTGCTGTTTGGGGAGTGTTTTTTGGAAGGGCCAGCCTGCGTGACACTGCAGTGCCACTCCTAGATGGGCCAGGTGTTTGTGTCGGCCACTAGGGTCGCTTTGCTTACTCACACAGCTACCTCATTGCGCCTCTTTTTTTTCTTCTTTGCGTCATGTGCTGTTTGGGGAGTATTTTTTGGAAGGGCCATCCTGCCTGACACTGCAGTGCCACTCCTAGATTGGCCAGGTGTTTGTGTCGGCCACTTGGGTCGCTGAGCTTAGTCACACAGCTACCTCATTGCGCCTCTTTTTTTCTTTGCGTCATGTGCTGTTTGGGGAGTGTTTTTTGGAAGGGCCATCCTGCGTGACACTGCAGTGCCACTCTAGATGGGCCAGGTGTTTGTGTCGGCCACTAGGGTCGCTTAGCTTACTCACACAGCTACCTCATTGCGCCTCTTTTTTTTCTTCTTTGCGTCATGTGCTATTTGGGGAGTATTTTTTGGAAGGGCCATCCTGCCTGACACTGCAGTGCCACTCCTAGATGGGCCAGGTGTTTGTGTCGGCCACTTGGGTCGCTGAGCTTAGTCACACAGCTACCTCATTGCGCCTCTTTTTTTTCTTTGCGTCATGTGCTGTTTGGGGAGTGTTTTTTGGAAGGGCCATCCTGCGTGACACTGCAGTGCCACTCCTAGATGGGCCAGGTGTTTGTGTCGGCCACTAGGGTCGCTTAGCTTACTCACACAGCTACCTCATTGCGCCTCTTTTTTTTCTTCTTTGAGTCATGTGCTGTTTGGGGAGTATTTTTTGGAAGGGCCATCCTGCCTGACACTGCAGTGCCACTCCTAGATGGGCCAGGTGTTTGTGTCGGCCACTTGGGTTGCTGAGCTTAGTCACACAGCTACCTCATTGCGCCTCTTTTTTTCTTTGCGTCATGTGCTGTTTGGGGAGTGTTTTTTGGAAGGGCCATCCTGCCTGACACTGCAGTGCCACTCCTAGATGGGCCAGGTGTTTGTGTCGGCCACTTGGGTCGCTGAGCTTAGTCACACAGCTACCTCATTGCGCCTCTTTTTTTCTTTGCGTCATGTGCTGTTTGGGGAGTGTTTTTTGGAAGGGCCATCCTGCGTGACACTGCAGTGCCACTCCTAGATGGGCCAGGTGTTTGTGTCGGCCACTAGGGTCGCTTAGCTTACTCACACAGCTACCTCATTGCGCCTCTTTTTTTTCTTCTTTGCGTCATGTGCTGTTTGGGGAGTATTTTTTGGAAGGGCCATCCTGCCTGACACTGCAGTGCCACTCCTAGATGGGCCAGGTGTTTGTGTCGGCCACTAGGGTCGCTTAGCTTACTCACACAGCTACCTCATTGCGCCTCTTTTTTTCTTTGCGTCATGTGCTGTTTGGGGAGTGTTTTTTGGAAGGGCCATCCTGCGTGACACTGCAGTGCCACTCCTAGATGGGCCAGGTGTTTGTGTCAGCCACTAGGGTCGCTTAGCTTACTCACACAGCTACCTCATTGCGCCTCTTTTTTTTCTTCTTTGCGTCATGTGCTGTTTGGGGAGTATTTTTTGGAAGGGCCATCCTGCCTGACACTGCAGTGCCACTCCTAGATGGGCCAGGTGTTTGTGTCGGCCACTTGGGTCGCTGAGCTTAGTCACACAGCTACCTCATTGCGCCTCTTTTTTTCTTTGCGTCATGTGCTGTTTGGGGAGTGTTTTTTGGAAGGGCCATCCTGCGTGACACTGCAGTGCCACTCCTAGATGGGCCAGGTGTTTGTGTCGGCCACTTGGGTCGCTGAGCTTAGTCATCCAGCGACCTCGGTGCAAATTTTAGGACTAAAAATAATATTGTGAGGTGTGAGGTGTTCAGAATAGACTGAAAATGAGTGGAAATTATGGTTATTGAGGTTAATAATACTTTGGGATCAAAATGACCCCCAAATTCTATGATTTAAGCTGTTTTTTAGGGTTTTTTGAAAAAAACACCCGAATCCAAAACACACCCGAATCCGACAAAAAAAATTCGGTGAGGTTTTGCCAAAACGCGTTCGAACCCAAAACACGGCCGCGGAACCGAACCCAAAACCAAAACACAAAACCCGAAAAATTTCCGGTGCACATCTCGGTGCACGACAGTTTAAACAATTTAGCACATCTATGAAACAGAGTTGCACTGCAGTGGACCCTATAGAATCTTTTTTTTTATTAATTAAGAAGTAATAGCCTAAAATTAAAAGCCTAGTTTAAATGCTGCTAGTACAGTAGCAGCGAAATAGTTGAAAAATAAATTAAACAATGTATGCGCTCCCACCCCCAGATCAATAACCAGCCCTGGACCTTTGAGCCTGGTCTGGGTGACCCTTTGTTTCAATAACCAGCACAGGCTGAACCAGCCGGGTGTCTGACGCTATAGCAGGGAGACACGCAGCAGCCAGCCCCAAGCTATTCAATTCAGGGCTGGAATTCCTCAGAATTTGGGGACCACCACAACAACATGAGGTCGCTCTCCTGGGTAACTACCAGCCCTGGCCTGAAAGCTTCCCCATTGGCAGTGGATGTGGGGTTAATGGTATTGAAACAGTTAATATTGTTTATTACAGGCAGATTACAGGTACCAGCAAGCATAGCCAGATTAAGGGGGGAGCCCATAGGATACTGTACCCCGGGCCACCCTCTGTCAGGTCCCCAAGCTCTCTCTCTCTTGTGCAGCAGCAAAACCAGGCTGCCAGAAAGCGAGAAGGACCAAGGCCCTCATTCCGAGTTGTTCGCTCGGTATTTTTCATCGCATCGCAGTGAAAATCCGCTTAGTACGCATGCGCAAAGTTCGCACTGCGACTGCGCCAAGTAACTTTACTATGAAGAAAGTATTTTTACTCACGGCTTTTTCTTCGCTCCGGCGATCGTAATGTGATTGACAGGAAATGGGTGTTACTGGGCGGAAACACGGCGTTTCAGGGGCGTGTGGCTGAAAACGCTACCGTTTCCGGAAAAAACGCAGGAGTGGCCGGAGAAACGGTGGGAGTGCCTGGGCGAACGCTGGGTGTGTTTGTGACGTCAAACAGGAACGACAAGCACTGAACTGATCGCACAGGCAGAGTAAGTCTGAAGCTACTCTGAAACTGCTAAGTAGTTAGTAATCGCAATATTGCGCATACATCGGTCGCATTTTTAAGAAGCTAAGATTCACTCCCAGTAGGCGGCGGCTTAGCGTGTGTAACTCTGCTAAATTCGCCTTGCGACCGATCAACTCGGAATGAGGGCCCATATGCAGTGCAGGCAGAGAAACAGTAGAATCAGGTTTTATGTCCTACTGATGTAGCTTCACGACTAGAGGAGAAGTAGAGAGAACTGTAAGTGAAATACCTTTCATATCAATTAAATAGTTCAACACAGGTATCATATATTAAAAAGAAAGTCAAGGAGCAGAGCTTTTTGTCCCTCCTGGAATGGGTCATGTTGGGAGGTATGCACAATCTAATATACACCCCACCACTTCCCCTGACCCCCTTGTCTTTAGTGCCCCGGGCCCACCCAAAGCTTAATCCGGCCCTGCCAGCAAGCCTGCCTCAGCATGCCCGCACTTGTAGAAAAAGAAGTGCCTGCATGCCCAGAAATTAAGGGCCCGCTGGCACCTGTAGTCCACCTGTAAAGAAAATATTAAAATCAAGACAGGACTCGCACATCAGGTGGTATATTTACTAAAAGTCTGTTTGGGTCGATTTTGATCGATTTTGTGTATCACGGTCTAAATCACACATTTACTAACATGTTTTTTTTTTTACAATGTTTAAAAAAAATATATGGCAAAAATCATCTGTTAGTAAATGCGTGATTTAGACCCTGAAGCACAAAATCGATCAAAAATCGAACAGACATCGATCAAAATCTACCCAAATCGACTTTTAGTACAAATGTATACATTTATTGCAAAACAAAAAAAAAGAAACAAACAAACACAATATGCAACAATTCCATACTGTAATTACTATACAAAGCCTTGGGTGGCCTAATCTTCGTTCCATGTATGCATCCACAGTTCTTGGTGAACAAATCGAATGAGTGAGGTCCCATAGACATGCACTGTACACTATGCACAGTGCCTAACCCCAAATTACCGGGCACTGTGGTCATTTCCATAGAGATGAATGGGGAAGCTTATAGCCCAGGACTGGTAGTTACCCAGGAGGGTATGCAGTTATATTCCCGACTTTCGGGATCCCGGCGGTCGAGAAATCATACTGATCCCCTCAGGAAAGGGGGGGGGGGACATTTTATTTTTGGGGTCCCCACTTTCTGAGGAATTCCAATCCTGTGCTGACCAGTTTGGGACTGGCAGCCGTTATGGCAGGGGAACCCCACGCTGTGCGCCTCCCTGCCATAGCGTCAGCCCCTGGCTGGTTCAGCGTAGTGCTGGCTATTGGAAAAATAAGGGGAAGGCCATGCTGTTTTTCCCACTAATTTTCCAATACCAGACCAGGCTCAGAGGTTCATGGCTACTTTGCACCTTGGTAAAGCCAAGCTGCACTGCAGGTGGGGCAGATGTAATGTGCAGAGAGATAAAGATGTGGGAGGGGTACGTCCAAACACAAACCTAAATTACAGTGTATGGGGGTCATTCCGAGTTGATCGCTCGCTTGCAACTTTTTGCAGCGCTGCAATCAGGTAAAATCTTGGCAAAACTGAGCATGCGTATGCACCGCAATGCACAAGCACGTCGTACGGGTACAAAGAGGATCGGTGCTGGGCGATGGATTTAATGAAGAATCCATTCGCACTGCCGATCACAAGGTGATTGACAGAAAGAGGGCGTTTGTGGGTGTCAACTGACCAGTTTCAGGGAGCGTTTAGAAAAAAACGCAGGCGTGTCACAGCATTTGCAGCGCGGGTGTCTGACATCAATTCCGGGACCAAAAAGACTGAAGTGATCGCAGCGGCTGAGTAAGTCCAGAGCTACTCAGAAACTGCAAAAAACTTTTTAGTGCTGTCGGCAGCAAAAGCGTTCGCACACTTGCAAAGCGAAAATACACTCCCCCATAGGCGGCGACTATCTGATCGCAGCGCTGCAAAAAGTTGCTAGTGAGCGATCAACTCGGAATGAGGGCCTATAAGTAAAGCTCTACAGCATTTGTGGGCTACATGCAAACGCAGCCAGTATTTACCCTGCATGCAAAAATTTTTAAATAAAATTAATATATTTATATCTCTTGCATTGCAGTATGGTTTGTCCGGGTGCACAGTTACTTGCTCTCTTTTGCGTTATCCCCAATTCAGAATCAGCACCTACAGTATAACCCACTGTGCAATCCTGTGTAATTTCCAGAAACTGAGTTACTGTGACCCCTCCATTTAAAATATCCCAGTCCCAGCTGTTTTCACCTGTCTATTGAGGAACCATGTACAGGTTGTATTACTGGAGGACATTACTATAGGTTCATAGTAGAGTATGTCATACAGTTAATATATTATACATACCTCCCAACACGACCCTCTCCAGGAGGGACACAATGCTCTGCTTCTGGACTTTTCTCTTCATTTATGATTGCCATCACCTGTGCTGAACAGGTAATGGATAAGAAAGGTGTTTCACCACAGGTGATGGCAATGATAAATTAAGAGGGAAGTCCAGGAGCAGAGCATTCTGTCCCTCCTGGAGAGGGTCATGTTGAGAGGTATGCATTATATGATATCACTTCAGTTTACTGTAGCACAGCATGTCAAAGATAGAGGTGAGAGGCATCTAACTACACGCTACATATCCAGCAACACCCCTTAGAATTATGGAGTCTGTGGGTGTAACATTTTAGAAAGAGGAGTTATCATTTAATTCAGGTAGACAAATATACTCCTTCAAGCTGTTCATATCAAACTGTATGGGTATGAGTAATGCTGCAAATTCTGATACAGAGGGGTATATTTACCAGGGCCGTAACTTAGGTGTGTGCAGAAGGGGCACCGCACATAGCGCTGCAGTGTAGGGGGCGCTGTTGGCGGCACTTGTGAATTATCGGTTTTAATTACTTTCACTTGCAGCTACCCCCCTTTTTGAAGCCCAGCTTCTCCTAACCGTCCCTGTCCCCTACCCTGACCCCTTCTGTTGCTAATACCTATACAACATTCATGAACTCAATTTGAGATTACTTTGTTATTCAGTCACACTGAATAACAAGGTAAGAGTCTTTATTTCTTGGTTCTAAAAACTAAATAAATAAAAGTGAATTACATATTGCCACAAAGAAATACAATGCAACACCGGTTACTCAGTGAGATGACATTAACCGTTATGGACATTTCCAACTAGAAAATGTCACATGTAATACACATGTCAGTCAGTCACTACATGTCGTGGCTCTTGTAGACTCACACGGAGAATGACAAGTAATCAGAAATGAATGGATGCTTTATGCTCTGGGAGAGATTTCCATTTTATATGTACTGTCATTTATAAATCAGGCTTTTGTTCTTAAAATATTTATTTTTACTTTATTATCAATTCTGGAGTTAGAATCATATATAGTAAATGTTTTATAGGGTGCTATCAAGACAAATGGTTGTAGAGTTATATATGGTTTCAATGGGGCTAATTCAGACAGTGGGCGACCAGGTCTGAACTGCGCATGCGCGACGCAGCGCAGCGACGGGGATGGCTGGGCAGCAACGGGATGGTGCGAAAATTCTGAATGCACCGGCGAACGCAAGGAGATTGACAGGAAGAGGCCGTTTGTGGATGGCAACTGACCGTTTTCAAGGAGTGTCCGGAAAAACCGCAGGAGGGACCAGGCGTTTGGAGGGAGGGTTTCTGACATCAGCTCTGGCCCCGATCATTGCAGCATCAGAGTAAGTCCTGGGCTGCGCAGAGACTGCCCAAAATTAGTTTGTGCAGCTCTGCTACACATCTGAACGCACACTTACACAGCGAATTCCCCCTCCCCCTGTAGGCGGCGACTACCTGATTACAGGGATGCAAAAGGATACTTTGTATTATTGAGTAAAACATGGTGGGGATCAATTATGTTAAACTGTTAAAAATGTGGAGGATCAGTAGAAATAAGATTCTTATAATAATAATAATAATAATAATAATTATTATTATTATTATTATTATTATTATTGGCTGACGTTACGCCACACAGTAATAGTGCCCCTAATACACATAATGCCACACATTAATGCCCCTTACAGATAATGCCCCACATTAGTAATGTCCTTATACAAATAATGCCACACATTAATGTCCCCTACTCATATGCCCCAAGTTAGTAATTCCCTCATACACATAATGCCACACAGTAATGCCCCTTACACATTTGCCCCACATTAGTAATGCCCCTTACACATATGCCCCACATTAGTAATGCCCTTATACACACATAATGCCACACATTAATGTCCCCTACTCATATGCTCCACATTAGTAATTCCCTCATACACATAATGCCACAGAGTAATGCCCGTCACACATTTGCCCACATTAGTAATGCCCTCATACACATATTGCCACACAGTAATGCACCTTACACATATGCCCCACATTAGTAATGCCCTTATACACATAATGCCACACATTAATGTCCCCTACTCATATGCCCCACATTCATAAATGCCCTCATACACTTACTGCCACACAGTAATGCCCCTTACACATATGCCCAACATTAGTAATGCCTTTATACACATAATACCATACATTAATATCCCCTACTCATATGCCCCACATTAGTAATTTCATCATACGCATAATGCCACACAGTAATGCCTCTTACACATATGCCCCACATTAGTAATGCCACACAGTAATGCCCCTTATACATATGCCCCACATTAGTAAATGCCCTCATACACAGAATGCCATACAGTAATGTCCCTTACACATATGCCACACATTAGTAATGCTAGGAGCTTTTTTTCTATAAAACTTACTTTTGCTTGCTGGCTTGCTGGCAGTCAGTGTGTCCGCCCCTGCAGCTCACTGAATCTGTGACTGCACTTTGTGGGTGGGGGTGGCAGGCTGGGCAGTGTCCTGCAGCACAGATCACAGTGGCAGCCAGCAACACCCATCATCCTCCACCCGTAGCAGTCTTAGTTTTGGTGGCCTATGCTAGCAAGAGCATTGGTGCCTCCACCCCATATATGTAATAGTTACACCACACACCGTATTGCTCCTTGTTGACATTAGACCATACATATTGCTCCTTGTTGAGGTTACACCACACTGTATCACTCCTTGTTGATATTACATCACACCGTATCGCTCCTTGTTGACAGTACCCCATACCATATTGCTCCTTGTTGATGTAATACCATACCATATAACTCCTTATTCACATTACACGACACCGTATTGCTCATCATTCACATTACACTGCACCGTTTCTTTCCTTATAGACATTACACCACTCATTAGTGCTCTTTATACACGTTACACCATATAGTAATAGTGCAAATAATACACATAATGCCACACAGTAATGCCCCTTACACATATGCCCCACAGTAGTAATGCTAGTAGTTTTTTTTCTAGTAAACTTCCTTTTGCTTGCTGGCATGCTGGCATTCATTGTGTCTGCCCATGCAGCTCACTGAATCTGTGACTGTGATTTGTGGGGTGGGGGTGGCAGGCTGGGCAGTGTCATGGCTGCAGGGAGACAATGTCTCTGCAAAGGTCTACCGGAGGAGGAGATGCTGCTGCTGGTGGTCATGTGCAGCAGCCCACCTCCTGTGGCCACTTTTGATGCTCCTCACTGCCCTCACTTACTGCTCCCAGCCCATCAGCTCCCAGGGGTCTCTAGGGATATCACATATGCATTACAAAAAAAGACTCTACACAGTACTAACAATAACCCATATTTATATAAAACATAGCCAACATGGCACCCCACAACAGCCTACAAAGTAACTATTAACTGCTCCGAGACACTCCCAGAAAAATCTTGGGATGCTGCTCCAGTTTCCCATCCCATGGCAGGAGGTGCAGAGTCAGCAGCAGGCAGTGAAGGTCTAACAACCCTGACACGTGATTGCACACGCTGCCCCCAGGGCCGCTCTGTTGGGACTCCACTCCCTTCCTTGGTGAACAGTGCTGTGGCTTCCTCATATTTCTAATGATCAAACCGAGGGAGAGGCCAAATGCCAAATCTTCCTGGTGAGGAGCCCTGACCAATACACACATAGGATGTTAGCTGGTCCCTGTCCATTCTCCATCACATTCGCTCCAGGGCAATAGGGAATCCAGGATGTCTGGGTTCCATACTTTACGATCCACGTGGACTACGATTGGAACGGTAATCTGTGCCGAGCGAAGCGGTAGCGGAGCGAAGGCACCATGCCCGAAGCATGGCGAGTGAAGCGAGCCATGCAAGGGGACGCGCTGCACTAATTGGGGTTCCCAGTCACTTTACGCAAAAAACGACACCAAAAAAGTTAAAAAACTCATGTCGACCTTTCATGTGTCGACCATTTCCATGTGTCGACCATGTGACCATGTCAATGTCGGCCAATAGTGGTCAACCTAATGACCGTCGACCATAACATGGTCGACCATTCATACCGGAGCCCATTCGGACACGTTAGCACGCAGCGGTTTGTCGCTGCGGTGCGAACGGGTCTGGAATGCGCATGCGCAGCGGCTGCACTGCGCACGCGCGTCATTGCGTTACGTCGCGCTCTACGAAGAAAGCTGTCGCAGAGCCAACTGCAAGAAGATTGACAGAAAGAAGGTGTTCCTGGGTGGATCCAGACCATTGGCTGCCATTTTCGGGGAGTGGAGAGGAAAACACAGGCGTGTCCAGGAGAACGGAGGGCGGATGTCTGACATCAAAGCCGGCTCCAGCATCGCAGAGATCGTCGCACAGGGTAAGTAGGTCTAGGGCTAGTCATGTTTTGCTTGAAAATGTTTTAGCTTAGCAGGGCTGCACAAGCGATCGCATCCCTGCTAAGCTAAAATACACTCCCCCATAGGCGTGAACTAGTTGATCGCAGCAGCAGCAAAAAGTTGATGGCTGTGATCAACTCGGAATGACCACCTAAATCCATATCAGAAAGGAAGAACTGACAATTGCAGCTCTAATGCAGCATATGCAATGTGAGTCCCGGGCTCCCACAGTTCTTATGGCAATGCAGAATCAGCGTAACTGGGTTTTACCTGTCACCGTCACGCTGGCGACCAAATCTCAATGCCTCCGCTCCAACGCGTTTCCACCCCTGCACTGGGGTCTTCTTAAGGAATCCTGGACGTGTATATATATATATATATATATATATATAATGACTCATACATACAGTCCAGACATACATACTGTATATAAAGCACTGTAAAATAATAAAGGAAATATTGTACCGCCTCTTGCATGCTGTTTATGTTATGTTATATACTGCATAGGGTAATGCCCCCTACCCACCTCTCACTAATACACCTATACTACCCATATAGAAAGAATTCAGAAGAAAATGACTGCAATAAGCACATTGTTACTAGACACTCAGAATCAATAAAGCACATAAAAACCTCCAAGGACTCAGTTATCATTTTTCTAGAAGTTAGAAGCCGAGAGAGGAGGATAGGTCAATCTATAAAAGGGAAATATTGGATACACAGTGTATACCATATAAACCTTACATCTTAAAACAAACACAGGCATTGATGTTGGGGGATATTGTTTCTGTTCCATCACTCTCCGCCTTCATTATCCTCTTTGCCTCTTCTCTGTAAACTTCCCTATATCCAGGCACAAGAGCCAAGCTAAGATTTGTCCTAGAATCATTTCAAGAGACAGTGAAAATCTTTTTATGTGAAAATCTGTTTTTGTGATTTATTGGATATTTGCAGAAATAATAATAATTCAGTTTCTGGTCACTATTTAGTATCCTGTTTATTTCGCTCAAAATTGCGGTAAATCCTTTGAAAATGGAGTCCCTATTTTTCCATCTGCAACTGCTGCCCCCATAGGTTTCTACGGGCACTGCGAAGATACCCTATTTACCAAGAGCTGAAATGTTTTTGCTTTTCTGAGTTTGGCCCCATTAGCTAATATTATCTGTAGATGGTGTTAGCCTATCGTAACTTAGGAGCTACTCATAGGGCCTAATACAGAGTTGATCGCAGCAGCAAATTTGTTAGCAGTTGGGCAAAACCATGGCCCTCATTCCGAGTTGATCGGTCGCAAGGCGAATTTAGCAGAGTTACACACGCTAAGCCGCCGCCTACTGGGAGTGAATCTTAGCTTCTTAAAATTGCGACCGATGTATTCGCAATATTGCGATTACTAACTACTTAGCAGTTTCAGAGTAGCTCCAGACTTACTCTGCCTGTGCGATCAGTTCAGTGCTTGTCGTTCCTGGTTGACGTCACAAACACACCCAGCGTTCGCCCAGGCACTCCCACCGTTTCTCCGGCCACTCCTGCGTTTTTTCCGGAAACGGTAGCGTTTTCAGCCACACGCCCCTGAAACGCCGTGTTTCCGCCCAGTAACACCCATTTCCTGTCAATCACATTACGATCGCCGGAGCGAAGAAAAAGCCGTGAGTAAAAATACTTTCTTCATAGTAAAGTTACTTGGCGCAGTCGCAGTGCGAACATTGCGCATGCGTACTAAGCGGATTTTCACTGCGATGCGATGAAAAATACAGAGCGAACAACTCGGAATGAGGGCCCATGTGCACTGCAGGGGAGGCAGATATCACATGTGCAGAGAGAGTTAGATTTGGGTGGGGTGTGTTCAAACTGAAATCTGAATTGCAGTGTAAAAATAAAGCAGCCAGTATTTACCCTGCACAGAAACAATATAACCCACCCAAATCTAACACTCTCTGCACATGTTATATCTGCCACACCTGCAGTGCACATGGGCCCTCATTCCGAGTTGTTCGCTCGGTAAAATTCATCGCATCGCAGCGATTTTCCGCTTAGTGCGCATGCGCAATGTCCGCACTGCGACTGCGCCAAGTAAATTTGCTATGAAGATAGGATTTTTACTCACGGCTTTTTCTTCGCTCCGGCGATCGTAGTGTGATTGACAGGAAATGGGTGTTACTGGGCGGAAACAGGCCGTTTTATGGGCGTGTGGGAAAAAACGCTACCGTTTCCGGAAAAAACGCAGGAGTGGCCGGAGAAACGGGGGAGTGTCTGGGCGAACGCTGGGTGTGTTTGTGACGTCAAACCAGGAACGACAAGCACTGAACTGATCGCAGATGCCGAGTAAGTCTGAAGCTACTCAGAAACTGCTACGAGGTGTGTAATCGCAATATTGCGAATACATCGTTCGCAATTTTAAGATGCTAAGATTCACTCCCAGTAGGCGGCGGCTTCGCATGAGCAAATCTGCTAAAATTCACTTGCGAGCGAACAACTCGGAATGAGGGCCCATGTGCACTGCAGGGGAGGCAGATATCACATGTGCAGAGAGAGTTAGATTTGGGTGGGGTGTGTTCAAACTGAAATCTGAATTGCAGTGTACAAATAAAGCAGCCAGTATTTACCCTGCACAGAAACAATATAACCAACCCAAATCTAACACTCTCTGCACATGTTATATCTGCCACACCTGCAGTGCACATGGTTTTGCCCAACTGCTAACAAATTTGCTACTGCGATCATCTCTGAATTACCCCCATAGTCACTTATTTGTTAGAAATCACCACTTACACATGCCCGGATTGCTGACTGTACATACTGTGTTGGTCAATGAGGTCCGAAGCCGGAAGTACAGTCCAAACCCACGCAAGCAATAATCAACCATTTACCCACACGGTGAGCTGAATCATAACACAGGAATGAACAAAAGAGAGTGACTAAAATAAAAATGTAAATTAAAAGTAATTTTTTATTTATTAACAATTGATAAGTTGATAAAAACCTACCATTTATTGTTTAAAGAAAATCCATTTACTGTAAAACAATATCACATAATAAAATAGGACACAATAATTGATATACCTAAAAATAAAGCGTAAAAAAACAAGGTAAAAATAGCGCTGAATTTGCGACGCGTTTCACGACTTCCAGCCACTTCCTCAGGCAGTTGAACAGTGAATCATTCGCTGTGCGCTAAAGAGTGTATCTAGCAAATGACCATAATCAGATATAGGCTAGGGTGTTATATTGTATTTCTAAAAACAAGCCTTTAGATCTGTGTTTAACTTTAATACAGGATTTACAACCTCAGTCTTTGAGGCATACCAGCAGTCCATGTAATATCCATGCTTGCAGGGCCGGCGCTACCATTAGGCAACTTCAGGCAGCTGCCTATGGGCGCCGACCACCGGGGGGCGGCGCTGCCCGCTGCAGATGAAAATTGCTTTCATTATTCCCTTTGCTCAGCTGGGCTCCTCCTCATCCTTAAGTGACTGAGGAGCAGGGATGCCGCAGCTGTCCAACTGCTATCAGCAGGCACGGCATTGATGTCAGCGTAACATAGGTGAGTGCTGTGTAACTCATCGGGGGATATGCAGGGCGGCTCTTCTAAAATTCTTAAAGCTGCTGACTGGTCCTTGCTCTGTCTTCAATCCCCCCTCTCCACTCCCTGCCTGCCCTTCCACTATAGAACCCAGCATATTCCCACCCCGCACCATGATAGCACCCTTGCACCCTAATGTTAACCGGCGCCACCCCTCCCGCAATTTCATTCTCCCGCGATTGCAGGGATGCCACGGCCGGCCAACTGTTATTAAGTAAACTAAACATAGATAACACATTTGAATCTGTCGATGATGAACTAAGCTCGAATAGACACACACACACACACACACACACACACACACACTGTAATGTATTAATAACTAATAACACCATGTTTAGGAGGGTAGTGAACTCTAAAAAAAAATTTGGCTGTATTATTGCAACAAGATTGCTGAGCACTCACATGAAAGTATGTTCCTTTATTGAACCAATGGCCACAATTACAACAAATTATACACACACAGTAATGCCAGGAGTAACATTATAACATAACCTACAGCAATTTGGTTATTTAAAAAAAAGTTTGTAAAGGTAAAAGACAGGAACCTGAACATATCCGATTATAGGAAATGTGCCGAGAATGTACCCCCAATATGCCAGCTTTATACCTGCCCCCGCCTACCATGATTGCATCCCGCTTTTTAGCTGCCCCCACCTCCCGCTTTTTGTCCGCCTCCCGCAATGGCATCACGCTTTTTACCCACCCTCGCCTTCCGCGATTGCAGGGATGCTACGGCTGCCCAACTGTTAGCAGCCAGCACGGCACTGATTTTTAGGGGCTAATTCAGACCTGATCACTAGGCTGCGTTTTTACACAGCGGATGATCAGGTCTAAACTGCGCATGCGTATGCACCGCAATGCACAGGTGCGTGACATGGGTACAAAGCGGATCACCATTCACACGGGCATTTGCAAGGAGATTGACAGGGAGAAGGCATTTGTGGATGGCAACTGACCGCTTTCTAGGAGTGTTTGAAAAAAGGCAGGCGTTTCCATTCGTATGCAGGGAGGGTGTCTGATGTCAATTCCTATCCTGAACAAGCTGAAGTGATCACAGCAGCTGAGTAAGTTCTGGGCTTCGCAGAGACTACACAAAATCTGTTTGTACAGCTCTGCTACACATGTGTTCGCACACTTACACAGCTAAAATACACTCCCCATGTAGGCGGCCACTATCTGTTCGCAGCAGTGCAACAATCACCTGCTAGCGATCAGGTCTGAATTAGGCCCCATATTTTTTGTCTGATTTTCAGGAAGAAAGGGGTGGGGTGGGGGGGGGGGGGGAGCATGCAATAGGCGTTTTGCCTAGGGTGCCGAGAAACCTTACACCGGCCCTGCATGCTTGAGCACAGATGGTTAAATCAAAATGGTACTATTTAAGTCACCTGTTCTTAAATATGGCTATCCTTAAAACCTGGACTGGTTGGGAGGAAATGCTGGTTGGGAAATACTGTTTTAACTCCTTAGAAGATAATAGTCCTGAAGGATTTTTTTCTTTGCCTTCCAGCTAAATATCTGATTTATTGTCACCCAGGATGAAAGTGACTGCATTGTAGGAAGATGAAAGCTATAATGAGTACCTGTCATTTTCTCAGCGTTTTATAACTGGAATTTTGAAAATGTACTCACATTAATTTTCTCTCACTAATTAAATAGAAGACATAACGCATTGGAGAGCGAGGTTCTGAGGTGTCTATTCTTAGCCGAATGCTATAGATTACAATCCACCTCTACCAGTCTTATAAAATCATAACAGAATCTATGGACGTTAGATGGATTCTGTGTAACATTGCTGCTGAAATTAAGATAATAACTTGGGTCCTCATTCTGAGTTGTTCGCTCGCTAGCTGCTTTTAGCAGCATTGCACACGCTAGGCCGCCGCCCTCTGGGAGTGTATCTTAGTTTAGCAGAATAGCGAACGAAAGATTAGCAGAATTGCTACTAAATATTTTCTTGCAGTTTCTGAGTAGCTCCAGACCTACTCACAGATTGCGATCAGCTCAGTCCGTTTAGTTCCTGGTTTGACGTCACAAACACGCCCTGCGTTTGGCCAGCCACTCCCCCGCTTCTCCGGACACTCCCACGTTTTTCCCAGAAACGCCCCTTTCCTGTCAATCATTCACCGATCAGCAGTGCGACTGAAAAGTGCCGCACGAACACCAGCAAATCTACTAAGTTTTGTCTAAAATAACTTAGCGCATGTGCTCTGCGAACCATGCGCATGCGCATTTAGCAACAAATCGCAGCATAGCGAATAATCGGCAACGAGCGAACAACTCGGAATGACCACCTTTGTTGTTAAAGGTTTTTTTTTATAAAATACAAAGATTATGTCAAAAAATAAACATCATGTAGTTTATTCTAACCATCAAAAGGAATAAAGACCAATCCAGGAGATTATGATTAGCATAGAGTATATTACTACACCTCTGCAGTGAGATAACTAATAACAATTGAACTAATGGTGGTCATTCCGAGTTGATCACTTGCCAGCAGTTTTTAGCAGCCGTGCAAATGCATTGTCACCGCACACCGGGGAGTATATTTTCGCTTTGCAGAAGTGCGAACGCCTGTGCAGCAGAGCGCCTGCAAAAACATTTTGTGCAAAACAAGACCAGCCCTGTAGTTACTCTTCGTGTTCGTTGATTCTAACGTTGGCGAGTTGGCTTTTGACGTCACACACCCGCCCAGCGTTCGCCCAGCCACGCCTGCGTTTTCCCTGGCACGCCTGCGTTTTTCTTAGCACTCCCTGAAAACGGTCAGTTGACACCCAGAAACGCCCTCTTCCTGTCAATCTTCTTGTGGCCGCCAGTGCGAATGAAAACGTTGCTAGAACCTGTGCAAAACCACAAAGGACTTTGTACCTGTACGTCGCACGTGCGCATTGCGGTGCATACGCATGTGCAGAAATGCCGATTTATTAGCCTGATCACTGCGCTGTGAACAACGGCAGCTAGCAATCAACTCGGAATGACCCCCATGGAAGCTGCTCGTGCGTCCTATTACATTACATAGCGTCCAAGACGCATTTTCTCAGCAAAAGATGCAAAACAGACGCTCAGCGCTACCGAGTCCCGCCACGGCATGGCGTGACTTAAAGGGCTGTTTAGCGTGACTGCAGCAAGGATGAGGACACATCTCTATTCACCTTTTTCCAGACATTTTTTAAAGTAGAAAGATTAGTAATCTCTGAGAGTATGTGCAGTAATGGATATTTACTTATCTAAACCGTAAATAGAAATTCAACAAATGCAACAAATAACCAGCGCTGAAAAAACAAATGCAGCATAATATAACAGTTTGTATCAATAGTAATGCATGTATAAAAATGGTATACAGGAGAATATTTGTGTGTGTATATTAGCCACTTATGCAATAAGCATATCAGGGCCCACTGGGAGAATGCGGTTTTAGAGGCCCATGCTTAGGGGTGCAGCCAGTTACCACAGGCTGAGACAAGCCAGCACAAAGGTTTAGACAGCCATTAGAGACCATTCTAGTAAGCCATAAAAAGTGAAGAAGTGGAGTGGATAAAGAGAGATAAAGTACCATCCAATCAGCTCCTAACTGCCATGTCACAGCCTGTGTTTGAAAAATGACAGTTATGAACTGATTGGCTGGTTCTTTGTCACTCTTTATCCGTTTCCATTTTATCACTTTTTAAGGCTTAATACATTTGGGCCAATGTACAGTAATATGACCCTCTATTAGTGTAACAATGTATAATTTTAGTGCACTGTCTAGAACACTAGAGGTGGGGGTGGGCTCTTAGGCAGTGGCACCTACCAGGGATTTCCCCTGTGCCACTATGGGCCAATCTGAGCCTGATAAAAATAATAATTATCATGATAATATTAAGACACTCCATAAATGCAGTCATAAAAATTCTGGGTGGAATGGAATGGTTATAATCATTGGACTGTAGCCCACTTAGTAAAATCTGCCACTTGCAGGGGCTGCCTAGTGGTGGCAGGGACTTGCCATAGGAAATATTCCCTACAAATCACAGCCAGATAGGTAGACCGGGGGGAGGGGGAAAGGGGCAATAGTAGACAGCATTTACCATGGAAAGTGACTCCCTTGCTGTATCGTCAGCCCAATCTGACTTCTAGGGGCTGCAGTTGATGCAGTCCCTACAAGTCAGCTGTCTAGCAACGCCAGAGTCAGGCACGGAACTACCGGCGGTGCAGCTGGTGCATTGCAGCAGGGCCCGCAGCATTGAAAGGGCCCACAGCCAGAAATCATTAGCAGTACTAATAATGAGTCTGTGACTCATACAGTGATTGTACGCCAGCCGGCCACGGGCAATAAGGAAGGATGTGGAACCTGAATACGAAGCAGTACACTGTGTTCTCAGCACCACCCCTCCAGCTCCACCGGCTTCCCCTGAATGACATCACTCACTGCCACCGCCACCCGCATGGAGCACATGGAGACCAGGCAGAGACACACAGCTGAGCAACACAACAGTAACCACAGTGCAGCTTTCAGCCACTCCAGAGGCAGAGGCTGTCCTATATGAGAAAGCAGGAGGAGCCATCGAGGCAGATTTGCTGGGTACCTCGGGCTCTTTGAAAAGTGATGCATAAAGGTAAATAAAGAGGGGAGGGGGTTGTTACAGTGCACAATGGAAAATATGGAGATGGGGTCAAATGTTTATGTTATTTGCAGAATTGGACATTTTGTTTATGTTTATTTTAATTGGACACATATCATTTATTGTTATTATTTGAATGGACACAGACTATTTTACTAAGGGATACCATTCTAGTAAAGGGAACACATTACTATTACTAGACTAAAAGGGACACAAATGATATTTATTAGACTACATAGATCACAGATTAGTAATAATATAGGGCGTAATTCAGACCTGATCACTGCTGTGTGTTTTTGCGCAGTGGGTGATCACGTCCAAACTGCGCATGCGTATGCACTGCAGGGCGGGAGGGGGCATGCCAACGGCATTAGAACGCCGTTGGTGGGGCGGGGTCCGGACAATGGAGGCGTGCCTGGATCGTTGGGGGAGGGCCGTTGTGACATAGAGAGGAGGGGGCCCAAAAGGAGCCTGCATGCGGGCCTTCTCCTCTCTTAAGACGACCCTGCCTCTAACATATGGAAAGTTTACTGCTGAAAAATATAAAATCGCCAAAACTGTAATCCACTATTACAGAAGTCTCTACTTTGGGGGTAATTCAGACTGCATCGCTGCAGCTGCAGTAATCGCAGTCTGAATTACTATGGGGGTCATTCCGAGTTGATCGCTAGCTGCCGTTGTTCGCTGCGTAGCGAGTAGTGAAAAAAATGGCTAATCTGCACATGCGTATGCACCGCAATGCGCACGTGCATTGTACGGGTACAAAGAGCATCGTGGTTTAGCACAGGTTCTAGTAAAGCTTTCAGTCGCACGGTCGAACGCAGGAAGATTGACATGAAGTGGGTGTTTCTGGGTGGCAACCGACTGTTTTCAGGGAGTGCTTAGAAAAACGCAGGTGTGGCTGGGTGAACGCTGGGCGGGTGTGTGACGTCAAAAGCCGTCCCTCCATCGTTAGAATCAACGCACACGAAGAGTAACTACAGGGCTGTTTTGCACAAAAAGATTTTGCAGGTGCTCTGCTGCACAAGCATTCACACTTCTACAAAGCGAAAATACACTCCCAGTGGGCGGCGACAATGCATTTGCACGGCTGCTAAAAACTGCTAGCGAGCGAACAACTGGGAATGACCCCCTATGCGATCGCATCTGCCTGATTGACAGGGTGGGAGGGGGCGTGAGTCAGCAGCATAAGAACGCCGTTGGTGGGGCGCGGTCCGGACAATAGAGGCATGTCTGGAACAATGGGGGGGCGCGGCGGCTGCGTGACATCACACATAGCCATTGCGACCCAGGATGCGCCGGTTATCCCCCTGCCAGCGCACATAATACAAGCCCACGGGTGGCTCATCAACTCGAAGAAGTCCTCGCTGGTCCCTGCTCAGAGAATGGTGCACCTGGGGACACTACTGGACATACATAGTCAACGGCTGTTTCTGTCTCCAGAGAAGGTCCTGAAACTTCAGGACAGGATTAGATACTTCTTTTCTCATCCAAGAGTGTCGGTACACTCGGTGATGCAAGTACTAGGCCTCATGGTGTCGGCTTTCGACATGGTAGAGTAAGCTCAATTCCATTCACGCCCTCTACAGAGGTTAATCCTTTCCAAGTGGGACGGCCTGCCTCATTGGATCAGGTCTCACATGATCTCCTTAACTCTGGAGGTTCGCCTGTCGCTGACCTGGTGGCTACAGGACCAGCAGTTGAGCAGGGGCTGTCCCTTCTGGATCCCCAACTCTGTCCTACTGACTAATGACGCCAGTCTGAAGGGTTGGAGGCACGGTGTTGGAGCAACACTCTTTCCAGGGTCGGTGGACCATGGAGGAATCACTCCTCCCATTAATCATTCTGGAATTGCGGGCAGTGTTCAATACTTTGTCTCTCGCCCTGCCTCTGATACAGAACAGGCCTGTTCAAGTATCATCAGACCACGCCATCACGGTGGCATACATAAACCATCAGGGCGACACTCGAAGCCGCATGGCAATGATGGAAGTGTCAAAAATCCTTCGTTGGGCGGAACGCCTTCTGCCGGTAATATCGGCAGTGTTCATTCCGGGACTCCTCAACTGGGAAGGTGATGTCCTCAGTCTTCAGGACGTGCACGCTGGAGAGTGGAGTCTTCTTCAGGAAGTCTTTCAACTCCTAGTGAACAAATGGGGCCTACCAGATGTAGACCTGATGGCGTCTCGACACTATCACAAAATTCCGGTCTTTGGATCAAGAACCAGGGATCCGCAAGCAGAGTTCGTGGACTCTATGGCAATTCCATGGAACTTTCAGCTGCTCTACGTGTTCCTTCCAGTGTCACTCCTGCCCAGGGTACTACGGAAGTTCAAACAAGAAGGAATACTACTTCTAGTCGCTCCAGCATGGCCCAGATGTCATTGGTTCTCAGATCTGCAGGATCTATCGATAGAGCGTCCTCTTCTACTTCCTTAATGCCCAGACCTCCTTATTCAGGGCCCTTGTGTCTATCCAGACCTGGCCAGACTGGCTTTGACGGCATGGCTGTTGAAGCTTTACTCCTCAGGGCCAAATGATTCTCTGAGGCGGTCCAAACTATACTGAAGGCCCGCAAACCGGCATCTGCATGGATTTATTATAGGGTCTAGAATTTTTACTTCCCCTGGTTTGCTGCTAAGAATTACGATGCTTACACATTTATTACTTCCAGACTTCTGGCTTTTTTGCAACAAGGCCTGGATTTAGGACTTTGTCTGGCCTCTGTCAAGGTTCACATATCTGCCTTGTCAGTATGGTTTCAGAGAAAAATTGCGTCTATACCTGATGTTCATACATTCACTCAGGGCATACTGTGAATTCAACCTCCCTATGTCCCTCCTGTGGCTACATGGGATTTGTCTGTTGTCCTGAATGCCCTGCAAGAGTCTCCATTTGAATCTCTTGAGTCAGTGGACATTAAATGGCTCACAGCCAAGGTCCTGTTTCTGCTGGCTATTACCTCTGCTAGAAAGGTGTCAGACTTTGGTGCTTTGTCCTGTCTTCCACCGTTTTTGATATTTCATCATGACCGAGCAGTTCTTAGAACTCGCCCTGGTTATTTACCTAAGGTGGTGTCATCTTTTCACCTTAATCGAGAGATTGTGGTTCCAGCCTTCATCTCTTCCGAATTATCATCCAAAGAACGGTCTTTGGATGTGGTATGGGCTCTCCGTATATATGTGGAGAGGACTGCCTCTATCAGGAGGTCAGATACCCTCTTTGTACTGTTTGGTTTGACTGGCCTGCGAATAAGCAAACCTTGGCCAGATGGATTAGAATGGTGATTGCACAAGCTTATGCGCAGGCTGGACTCCCAGCTCCTGCTGCTATTAAAGCCCATTCTACTCGATCTGTTGGACCTTCTTGGGCAGCCCATAGTGGCATGTCCGCAGAACAATTGTGCAAGGCGGCTACGTGGTCCTCAGTGAACACATTTATTAGGTTCTATGCCTTTGATACTTCCACCTCCCAGGATGCTTCCTTTGGACGCCGGGTTCTCATACCCGCTAAGGTGCATCCCCTCCCTTGAGGAACTGCTTTAGGACATACCCGATGTATTCCCTGTGGAACACAGTGTACCCCGCTTCAGAAAAGCAGATTTATGGTAGACTCACCATGGTTAAATTTCTTTCTGTGAGGTATTAGGAGCATATTTTTACTTTCCCTTTACCTCAATAACTGTGCACTCATTCAGAAAAGTCCACAATTGGACAAATTCCTCTGGTTTTCACCAATCTGGGGTTAAAAACGATAGTCTCTCATTGGGAGGATTCCATACACTGAATGTGCTTAAACAAACACTACTTTGCAGCAGTTATTCATCCTGGCCAGGACAATTAATATCAGGTAAAAAGGTCTTGGGTTACAACCCACTCACTTAACCACTGGAGAGGTCCTGATGTCTCTGCATCCCTTATGGGATCCCATTTATAGGTCACCTGGAGAGACAGCCGTTCAGGGATAATATCCTCCTCACAGTTGGTGGGACAATGCCGGCTTGTGCAGCGTGCAATAGGGGACTGACGCATTTCTCCGCCTCCTCTAGGGGTCAGCGGCTTCCTCAGAGGTCATATATTATGCCAGCCGGTGTGTATTTATTGATTGTATGATTGTGTTTTTATAAATTATGTCTTACTAAACAGTAAAATCATTTACATCCAATTACTTCTGTCAGTGCTGTCTTGTTCCTATTTTTTTATTTGAAAAAAATACAGATCCAAAAACAAAACACTTGAGGCAGATTTTGTCAAATTAGAACCAAAGCTAAAACACAGAATTAATACAGACCCAACATCAAAACCATAACACGGGAGTTGGAGCACATCTTTATTTTGTATGCAGGGAAAATACTGGCTGTGTTTGCACGTAGCCTACAAATGCTGGACAGCTTTATTTTTACACTGCAGTTTAGATTAGTTTGGTCACGCTCCTCCCAAATGCAAATTTCTGCAGATTTTACATCTGACCCACCTGCAGCACAACATGGTTTTGTCAAAGGTGCAACGTTACTTGCTTACTTTTCTTTGGTCCCAGCTCAGGGGTTTAATTACTGGAGGTCAATTTTCATTTGTTCCAAATCAATGAAAAATCATTTTTAATCAATGTTTTACTTACAGGGCATTTACTAACATTTAAAAATGAATATTCAAATTTCAGTACATCTGCTATCCCCTGTTGCTAGAGAATTATCATTTAGATTTATTATATACTGTATATACTGAATTTTACAGGATTTGGTTGTGTATTGTGTTTTACAAGAGTTTCCATATACTATAAGTGGCCACAAGAAACCTTATTTAAAATGCATGTAGCCATAGGGATCATTGTACCTTATAACCAATGCAGGGAAATTGCACTGATGAGCCCATTTAAATGTATATATCTCTGATATCTTTCCCCCCCCAAGAACAGCTATATAATGGGGGTAAGGTTCAATCAGGGAGATTGCTGGTCTATTCAGGGAGTCAGGAAGATTGCTACTACTTCAGAGAGTCTTCTGAAGAATGAGGGAGGGTAGGCAAGTATGGTTCTTCTTCTACTGCTTCCCCAGACTCCCACACTTGCTCCAATGTTCAGCAGAGTGGGAAATTGTGGACTGCATTTGGAAGCCTTCCTCTAGAAATCCTGAGTGTGCCCCTGGGATCCATAGGCATTTCTATAATGGATGCATTGTGTGTGGTGCACACAGGCCCTTGGGCCCAAGGGGTCCCACACCGCACACCTTGCACCCATGTTTAATCATTTACCTCTCTGCAGGCCATGTCGGCGCTGCTGCTGCAGGAGAACTCTTTTGGAAAATGGTGCGTTTTCTAGTCGATTCTTGCATGCGCAGTATAGATTTGTCTCCGGGAACATGAGGGCGCCATGTTTTCGGAAACCTGCACATGCACAGAGTCTACGGCACCACAGAGAGGAGAAGGCCCACACAGAGGGGCAGATGTATTAACCTGGAGAAGGCATAAGGAAGTGATAAACCAGGGATATATGCAAGGTGATAAAGGCACCAACCAATCAGCTCCAACATGTAAATTAACAGTTAGGATCTGATTGGCTGGTGCCTTTATCACCTTGAACATACAGTATCAAAGGTTTATCACTTCCTTATGCCTTCTCCAGGTTAATACTTCTGCCCCAGAGTCTGCACACAGGCCCCCTCCTCTCTTAAATAGCCTCTGTATAGATCCTGTGATTTCTTTTACACAATCTACAGTCCAAGACAGATATCTCTCTGGAACATCTAATGTAAACAGTATGAACATCTTATAGATTATATAATACTAAAAGCCTGTTTTTTGATAATTGCCTTAAACACGTTCTACACTATTATTGGCTAAAGTCTATTATTAGGCCCTACTGGTCAGAGGTCACTGAATTTATGTGTAATGCATTCCGGTTCCCTAACATCTGACCTCCAAAGGTGTGACTTCTGGGAATAATTGATGGAGCAATCCTTGAGAAATATGAAAGAATTTTCGTGAGAGTAATGCATATTATGGCAAAAAATTAATAGAATGCAAATGGAAAATTTCTATCTCCCCTAACATTAGCAGCATGGGGGAAAAAGTATTAACTCTGTCTTAGCCTTGTATAAAGTGACATTCTTTTTAGCTTCTCACGCGAGATCTCCTCTGCAGCCCAGAGACGTTGTCCCTGCTGTGGAGATAGGGCATAGACATCTGCAGCTGTTGATATCGATAGCTGTAGGTGTTGGAACAGTCAGCGCCGCTGACCTTTCATACATTGTGTTTTGTTCATATGTTTGTAAATCCAGTCATAAGGACACAGAGATATGTGAGTTCACTGCTGTGCTGTTTTATTCCATCACCAACTCCAGGCACACAGCTCACTGGACCACCCACTTCCCAGCATCCCCCCTGGTCCCAGGGACCATCACTGAAGATTCAGACTTACACATATTAGTAAGGGAGTGTCTACAAATATTAAGCATTCTAATACACTAACATCACATCCTCTTTTCTTTAAAGATAAGCCCTGTACGCATCAATGCAACAATTAACAACGTCATATTAAGAACATCATCTAACACGTTTCAATGAGTCTCTCAGGTCTGCGTATTTCCCTTTTGGGTCATTCATACACAGTCTGTGTTTCATTGACCATGTTGGACCTTTCTAGAATCGTGGTTTGTTCACCAATATCAGGATCATCATACATGTCAGATGAAGGGTATTCTTCAGTCATGTTGTCTTCATTATGGTTAGGTTGAGATCTTAAATCCACCCGATTTCTTCTTACTTCCGTTCCACGCTCTGTACGTATAGTATAAGATCTTGGTGCTACTTGTGCTTGAACAATACCTTTCTGCACCTCTCTGAGACGGACTTGGTCACCCGATTTTAGATCAGATAAGCTTTTTGCTCACCTGTCATGGAACAGTTTCTGTTTCGCCTGTTGACGTTCCTTACTCAGTCTGACCAACGCTGAGTTATGTGTATTAAGCAGTTCATCATGTATCGGGAGATTTGCTCTAATCCTCCTTCCCATCAGCATTTGTGCAGGAGAAAGTCCATTCTGTAAAGGTGTACTGCGGTAGATTAAAAGACTTTTGTAGAAATCTTCTTTACCTTCTTGAGCTTTTTTCATAAGACTCTTTACAGTTTTTACTGAACTTTCCACCAACCCATTTGAGCGTGGATAGTGGGGACTTGACGTAGTATGGACAAATTCCCACTCATCAGCAAATTGTCTAAATTCAGCACTGGAAAACTGAGGACCATTGTCAGTGAACACTTCCATAGGAACACCATGCCTTGCAAAGATTGACTTCATGCAATTGATTACGGCTTTACTAGTAGTTGTATGTAGTGTCTTCACGTCAGGGTAGTTAGAGTAATAATCAGTCACGACAATGTATGTTTTACCGTTACAATCAAACAAATCTGCGCAAACTTTCTGGTACGGTCTCTCTGGCACTGCATGAGGACTCAGTGGCTCGACTTGTTGTTTTGGTCTATACGTAAGACATAATTCACATGTAGCTGTAGTCTGTGCTGTGTCTTGGTTCATTCTTGGCCAATACATAACTTCACGCGCTCTCCGCTTACATTTTTCTTCTCCTAAGTGGCCTTCATGTATCTTGCATGGCATAGTTTTTCTTAGTCGTGCAGGTATCACAAACCTATTGCCTTTGTAAATAATACCATCGACAACTGTAAGGTCACTGCGGTACATCCAATAATCATGGATAGACAGCGGGCACGCATGTTTTTCTGCTGGCCAACCTTTCAGAATGATATCTTTCAACACTTTCATTGTGTCATCTATCTCAGTTTCTTTCCTAATCTGTTCTTGTCTTGCAAGAGACACTGGTAGAGAAGCTACGATCAAATTAACAAAGGCTTCTATCTCTTCATCCATCAGACTTTTGGAACCTTCACTTATGTCCACAGCACGAGAAAGTGTATCAGCAATGTACATGTATTTGCCGGGACAGTACAGCAAGTGTACATCATATTTCTGTAGTCTTATAAGCATTCGTTGAATTCTCATAGGACAGTCATGTAATGATTTAGTCATGATAGCTACCAATGGCTTGTGGTCAGTTTCCACTGTAAATGTTTGACCATACACAAACTGATGAAATCGCTCACATGCATATGTGATCGCTAGAAGTTCTTTTTCTATCTGAGCATACCTTGTTTCAGCACTTGTCAGTGCTCTTGATGCATAGATTACTGGTTGCCATGTATCCTCATGTTCTTGTAACAGCACTGAGCCTAGGCCAAATTGCGAAGCATCTGCTGAAATTCTTATTCTTTTCGCAGGATCAAAGAATTTTAGCACTGGTTGCTCTGTAATGATCTGTTTCAAGTTTTGTCAACTTTCTTCTTGTTCATGTGACCACATCCACTCGTTATCTTTGTCCAACAACCATCTAAGAGAGGCTGTTCATTCAGAGAGTTGAGAAATAAACTTTCCTAAGTAATCATTCCTAGGAATCTTCTGACGTCGTCTTTGTTGTTAGGACGTTCCATGTTCACTATTGCTGATATTTTCCTTGGGTCTGGTTTTACACCTTGATCCGAGACCACGTCGCCCATAAAGGTAAGTGTATTCACGCCAAATTCACATTTGTCCTTGTTTAGCTTTAGATTCACTTTCTTGACAAGTTCCATTACTTGTCTCAATCTAGAATCATGTTCTTCCTTTGTAGATCCCCAGACAATAATGTCATCTATCATTGTTTCAACACCTGGAATATGTTCAAAAATCATGTGTATCTTTTTGTGATATACTTCTGGAGCAGACATTATTCCATATGGTAGTCGAAGAAATCTGTATCGACCTTCTGGTGTATTAAATGTACAAAGCTTTGAGCTGGCCTCATCTAGCTTCATTTGCCTGAATCCTGACGATGCGTCCAATTTACTGAACCATTTTGCTCCCGCAAATTGCGACATGATTTCATCTCTGGTTGGTAGTTTGAAATGTTCTCGTTTAATAGCTTTGTTTAAATCTCTGGGGTCTAGACACATTCTGAGTTGTCCATTTTTCTTTTCAACAATTACTAAGGAGCTTACCCATTCAGTAGGCTCATCAACTTTCTGTATCACACCCAAGGCTTCCATGCGATTTAACTCTTGCTTCAGTTTTTCTCTCAGCGCAAACGGCACTTTCTACAGGGGTGTATCACTGAAGAAACTTGCGTGTCTATATTTATTTTATGCTCTCCAGGCAAACAACCTAGACCTTCAAACAAGTCTCTGTATTCTGTAAACATCGATTTGCAGTCATCTTCTACTTGTGATGTCACCATAAAAATGTTCTTTAGCAAGCTTAGTTTCTCACTGGAACTTAATCCTAGAATCGGTTGCACATTTTTATCCACAATCAGTAGAGATGTTTTAAACTGTTGTCCCTTATATTTCAGTGTCACTAAGCATGTACCTTTCACAGGAATTTCCTCCCCAGTGTACCCTGTAACTTTCACTTTGGCTGGATGAATTTTAGGTTTTACTCTAAAAGTCTTATAGTCTTGAAACGTTATTAAGTTCACCTGCGCGCCAGTATCAAGCTTAAAGGGAATGACAATCTCGTTCACAGTTAAAGGGAAAATCCATTCTTTCTTATCTGCACTGCAAAGTTCAATGCAATCCACAAAGAATTCCTCTGTTTGTTTAACAGCATGCACATTGGTTGTTTCACTTTTCATTTTACAGCATTTGGCAAAGTGATTAAGTCTACCACATTTCATGCAGGTTTTACCATAAGCCGGGCACATTTTAGGATTGTGAGCATTTCCACATCTACTACACATTTCCTTATTAGACTGTGGCTTAGACTGCTTCATTCTTGAGAATGGAGGTTTGCTTGGCTCTGTTTTCTGCACTACATAGACAGCACCATCAGCGTCCTTGTGTAACTTTTTGGCTTGAAATCTAGTTATTTCTGCATATCTACACATAGTCACTGCCTTGTCTAGTGTTAGGTCTTGCTTTCTCAGCAATCTCTCTCTGAGTCCATTATCAGGTATTCTACAGACAATACAATCTCTAATCAGTGAATCCTTTAAATCACCAAACTCACAGGTTTTACTGAGTGATTGCAGCTCTGTAACATACTGATCAAATCCATCTACAGACTTCTGATCACATGTGAAAAACTTATATCTTTCATATGTCACATTTTTCCTTGGCACAAAGTAATCTTCAAACTTTTGCATTATAGAAGATAGCACCATATTCTGCCCCTCATCAAACTGAAAACTATTATAACTGTCCAGCACATCCTCTCCTATCACATGGAGGAAAATGGATGCCTTAGTTTTGTCAGCCTCTGTATCAGCTCCACATGGAGCAAGATATATATTAAACCTTTGCTTAAATATTTTCCAGTTTTCTGACAAGTTACCAGACATCAGCATGCCGGTTGGAGGAGCTAGTTTATCCATGGTTACTCGCTGTTTGAAGAGAGGAGCACACGGCAGGCTTTGCAGACACTGAGTATCACAGCCTTACAGACTGCTGCAGGATTCTTTTACACTCTGAGAGCACTAGCAGTCCAAGTTAAACTTCTTCTGATACCATGTTTTGTTCATATGTTTGTAAATCCAGTCATAAGGACACTGAGACATGTGAGTTCACTGCTGTGCTGTTTTATTCCATCACCAACTCCAGGCACACTGCACATTGGACCACTCACTTCCCAGCATCTCCCTGGTCCCAGGGACCATCACTGAAGATTCAAACTTACACAGATTAGTAAGGGAGTGTCTACAAATAGTAAGCATCTAATTCACTAACATCACACATTGCCCTGCACGTCGGCTTGCTATCTTTTCACACAGCATCCCTGTCACTGAGCCCGCACCGCCAGTGTCATACATTGGGGAGAAGCGGTATCAGTATACATGACGTGTGCTGATACCACTTCTCCCCCATAATGAAGGATCCTACATTTACCCCTCAGACCTTTAACCGCATACATTAGAAGCCACATACTATGACTGAAATTCTGCACCTAGCATGAGGCTGAGGCAAGGCTCACTGGTGCATCCACTTATTGTGACTGCAGATGCACCAAGCATGTTTCCAAGGCCTTGCACATTCAGATGCATGCCTGTACACCAGACAGGGGTGTAACTCCCAGAGGCAATGGAGACGCCCGCCTCCGGGCTCCCATCCCTGAAGGAGCATCTGCACTTACAGCATTCGTTGATGATAAATATGAATATCCCCCTGTATGCTGAGTTCTATGCTTCCATGTGACAGCACTGACACCATCAATAAACTCAGTTTCATAGCCATCATTATGATCAGTGCACACTTGTACTAGTTCTATCCTCGATGCAAGAGATTAGCCTGAGAAAATACAGATCTCTGCACACGCTCAACAAGAAAGCCTCAGCACTCGCACTAAACATAACCTGCACGTCAACTCCTCACTCCCATCAGTGACACCTACTCCACCACAAATACAAATGCAACTGAGATGCGGATGACTCGCAAATGCCCATAGATGGGTAGGCTTGCTTACGGCTTGACAACTCAAAGGTGTGACTGTCTCCCATAAAGGAACGGGTATGGGTCATTAGGTCGACCACACTTAGGTCGACAGTCATTAGGTCGACCACTATTCGTCGACATGCATTCGGTCGACGTGGCCACTAGGTTGACATGGTCACTTGGTCGACATGGAAAAAGGTCGACATGATTTTTTAAACTTTGGTGTCGTTTTCTTCGTAATTTTTTACATTTGAAAAACTCATGTTGACCTTTTTCCATGTCGACCTAATAACCATGTCGACCTAGTGACCATGTTGACCAAATGCATGTCGGCCAATAGTGGTCGACCTAAGTGTTGTCGGCCTAATGTCCGTATCCCAAAGGAACTGCCATCCTTAAAGAATTCAATGGAATTTTTTTTTAACAGGACATTGAATTACATATTTACAGGTTTTGTTGTTGCTGAATTGATAAATAACGTTCTGTTTTAAAATTTAAATGCACAATGTGCGTGTCAGTGATCTGAAGCTCAAGCACAAGTCCACTTATGAATGGCTTCAAATAAACAAAATTAAGGTTTTGGTGTCTAGTAGTCAAAGTCTTGACTTGAATGTAATTGAGATGTTGTGGTAGGACCTTAGGCCGGCTGCTCGTGCTGGAAAACCCTCCAATGTGGCTTAATTAAAACCATTCTTCAATAAAGAGTGGGATAAAATTCCTCTACGGTGATGTACGGTGAAACTGATCTCCGTTTATCGGAAGTGCTTGGTTGCTAAATGTCCCACAGTCAGTTATTGAGTTTGGGGAATGAGGAGGGGGTGCAATTAATTTTTCACATGGGTGATAAAGTTGTCGAATAACTGTTTTATCTTCAATAAATTAAATGATCATTTAAAAATGGTATTTTAGGTTTACTCAGATTGTCTTTGTATTTTATTCAGTTTTGTTTGAAGATCTAAAACAAGAAAGTGTGCCAAATATGCAATAAAAGAAAAAATCAGAAAGGGGCAAACACATTTTGACGCTACTGTACTTTGAGTCCAGGGATTGGGATGGGAAACCAGCCAGGGAAATTTATGGAAGCAGCCCTAATGGAGGTGCGGCCTAATGAGTAGAAGAGGTCTGTTGATGATGGCTGGATCCCTCCTCATAGGGCCTGATTCTACGCAATTGCGGCCTTCCTTGCATCTTTTGCTGCAGTTGTGTCTGAACTCAGGGGCAGAGTGGGAACTACACGTGGCCCTGTAAAATTTTGAATAAGTGGCCCGACATGGGCAGCACAAGAGGAATAACATGCCATGTAGCCGTGGCAGCATCACTGGATGGCAGAGGGGCTGTACTGCAGAGATGGAATAACAGAATGAAGGGGGACAATGCAGTGTACTGATTGGGCTGCCTGTCATGTGGAGGGTGGGGCCACATGACAACACACAAAACAGGCCCCGCAGGAACGCCGGCCTACCAGGAATCTTCCTATGGCCGATCCGCCCCTGTTTGAGTCTATTGTTCCCTGGTACTATCCCCTTTGCCTCTTATCATCTGTGGGGGTGTGGTTACTGCATAGAGCATATTGTTCCTAAATATTGACTATGTATGTTAGTTTTCACATTTACGCTAATATCAACTGCATTAATGAATTAAGCACACTCCTGGCAATAAAAACTAAGCTGTCTCGTACAACTGCGGCCAAGATTATCAGTCATTTATATTTTAAACTGTCAAAAGACAGTGTTATTATCTATCACTACCTGGGAGACAGTGTATGCCAAACCTTTCTAGAATATTCATTAGCCGGCTGGACGATACAAACTGCTGTCAGATTGGTTCTGTCTGGTACAGATACACAGTAATGTCACCAGGGCCATCATGACAAAGTACTAACCTGATGCTTCGTATATCCTTTGCAGTGGCATGCAGTGGTTGTGGCCCAGCTCCTCTCCTCTTTGGCACCCCTTATACATAATTGCAAAATATATTTTGAATCAGCTTTTAGTGGATGTATGATGCAAAAGAGTTTCTTTGCAGATATAGGGTGTGATACAGACCTGATCGTAGATGTGCTAAATTTCCCACAGGTGCGAAATCAGGCAGGTGGCTACCCGCCGCATTCCGGATCACAGTGGCTGTGTTGCCGGGACCGCGCTCCACCAACGGCATTCTAATGCCATTGGCACGACCCCTCTTGCCCAGCGACTGCCTTTGCCTGTCAATCAGGCAGAGGCAATCGCAGCCCTGAGATGCTTTCACATCTCACTGGACCTCACGGCACTCCCCAAATCGCTTCAGACTGCGCTCACTGCCATTGCAGCGATCGGGGTTTGAATTAGGCCCATGCTCTATGTTACATGCTCAATCAGTAGGGAGTAGGGACACACTGTGAAGCTTTTTTGTGGTATAACTTTATTTATATAATGAAACTGTTTAGATTATAAAGCAAACTAACATGCTGAATAAGACAGGTATATATGAAAAGCCACTACTGCATGCTTCTTCTCTTTCCTTCTGGAAGATTCCTATAACAAACAAGTACACAGATATATCACAGACTGTTACACGTAAACAACAGCTCCACCCTCCAGTGCAAGTACTCAACACTGATAAGTCTCAGTCTATTGTAATTACATAACAAGATGGATCCATGGAATCGACCACAAGTGCTTCAAGCATGTACACTGTGTAGTGTGACTCCAGCATGTCTGCTAAAGCAGGATGTAACTTAGTTGAACAACTGCTGTGTGCACACAGTAGAAAGGAGGAATATTAGAGTAAGCAAAAAAAGGAATTTTACCAAATAAAACCATCTGGCAAAATTTTAGAATTATACAGTAGACATAACATATATATATAGGTAACAGACAACAATTGAAACTTTTGGATGAGAAAGTGTGTCCAGCAGGCTAAACACTTATTTCAATGTCAATATACTGCCATCTTCACATACTTGGGCATTTTTATAATGAGGAGTGCCATTGTTTGTCATCTGTCTGCTGCCAGTTACAACTCTGTTCAGAAACTCCTGCCTGCCATCTAACTTCAGACCCCTGAATGACTGGAGCCCATCTGTGGAACAACAGAACACTTGTGATTCCTATACCAGCCTTAGGGGGAGATCTATCAACCTTCTAAATAGGAGCAGTGGAGGCATTGTTCATATAAACCAATAAGATTCTAGCTATCATTTATCTAGTGCATTAAATAAAATGTTAGTTAGAATCTCATCGGTTGCTGTGGACAACATAACCACTGGTTCTATTTAGAAGATCTGATTAACTTCCTATTTAGGCTCCCATTCAGTACACTGGGTAGGTATGTGGTCTGCTGCAGCTATATTCTTCACTCTGACTATACATTAGACTTTGTTGATAAATACAGAAAGTAATTACTACTAGATACTTAATGTTGTGTCCTTTTCAGTGAGAAAAAATATGCCATCACTGCTGTCTCCGACAGCAGTACCCTGGTTGCTTCTATAAGTCAAGTACTAGAGAGCAATGCCGTAACTAGGTGTGCCGAGGGGGCCTTGCCCACAGCGCAAATATGGGCAAGGCGCACCATCTGGCAGCACACCTACCCGTATGGCCAGCCAGTAGTGACAGTCCCGGGCCGGCGCCGCCATTTGCCTCCCGCCTCTGCATGTGAGTCCCACTGTGAGTGCAGGAGAATGGGACTCCTGCTGGCTGTCTGCTGCTGGAGAGGTGTGGAGTGCTGTTGGAGGTTGCTCCCGGACCCGCTCTCATGCTGCTTGTAGCATCGCCGCAGCATGTGTCCCGGACCCCAGGAGAGGCTCTGCGCCTGGATGCTGCAACCACCTCCAGGTGACTGACAGAACACACACACACACACACTTACTCAATCCAGGACAGTCACACACACACACACACACTCACTCACTCACTCATTCACTCTCTCTCTCGTGCAAAACAGGGGGGAATGCGTGGACTCTGCTACTGTAATAATGTGTAAAAAAGGGGGATTTTGCCTGCCTAATGTGTAAAAAAGGGGGACTCTGCTGCCGTAGTGTGTAAAAAAGGGGGACTCTGCTACTGTAATGTGTAAAAAAGGGGGACTCAGCCTGCCTAATGTGTAAAAAAGGGGGACTCTGCTGCCGTAATGTGTAAAAAGGGGACGCTGTCTACCGTAATGTGTAAAAAGGGGACTCTGTCTGCCGTAATGTGTAAAAAAGGGGACTCTGTCTTCCGTAATGTGTAAAAAAGGGGACAATGTCTGCCGTAATGTGTAAAAAGGGACGCTGTCTGCCGTAATGTGTAAAAAGGGGACGCTGTCTGCCGTAATGCGTAAAAAGGGGACTCTGTCTGCCGTAATGTGTAAAAAAGGGGACTCTGTCTTCCGTAATGTGTAAAAAAGGGGACAATGTCTGCCGTAATGTGTAAAAAGGGACGCTGTCTGCCGTAATGTGTAAAAAGGGGACGCTGTCTGCCGTAATGTGTAAAAAAGGGGACTCTGTCTTCGGTAATGTGTAAAAATGGGACGCTGTCTGCCGTAATGCGTAAAAAGGGGACTCTGTCTGCCGTAATGTGTAAAAAAGGGGACAATGTCTGCCGTAATGTGTAAAAAGGGACGCTGTCTGCCGTAATGTGTAAAAAAGGGGACTCTGTCTTCAGTAATGTGTAAAAAGGGGACGCTGTCTGCCGTAATGCGTAAAAAGGGGACTCTGTCTTCCGTAATGTGTAAAAAAGGGGACAATGTCTGCCGTAATGTGTAAAAAGGGACGCTGTCTGCCGTAATGTGTAAAAAAGGGGACAATGTCTGCCGTAATGTGTAAAAAGGGACGCTGTCTGCCGTAATGTGTAAAAATGGGACGCTGTCTGCCGTAATGCGTAAAAAGGGGACTCTGTCTGCCGTAATGTGTAAAAAAGGGGACTCTGTCTTCCGTAATGTGTAAAAAAGGGGACTCTGTCTTCCGTAATGTGTAAAAAAGGGGACAATGTCTGCCGTAATGTGTAAAAAGGGACGCTGTCTGCCGTAATGTGTAAAAAGGGGACGCTGTCTGCCGTAATGCGTAAAAAGGGGACTCTGTCTGCCGTAATGTGTAAAAAAGGGGACTCTGTCTTCCGTAATGTGTAAAAAAGGGGACAATGTCTGCCGTAATGTGTAAAAAGGGACGCTGTCTGCCGTAATGTGTAAAAAGGGGACGCTGTCTGCCGTAATGTGTAAAAAAGGGGACTCTGTCTTCGGTAATGTGTAAAAAAGGGGACAATGTCTGCAGTAATGTGTAAAAAGTAGTGATGTGCACCGGAAACTTTTCGGGTTTTGTGTTTTGGTTTTGGATTCGGTTCCGCGGCCGTGTTTTGGATTCGGACGCGTTTTGGCAAAACCTCCCTGAAATTTTTTTGTCGGATTCGGGTGTGTTTTGGATTCGGGTGTTTTATACAAAAAAACCCTCAAAAACAGCTTAAATCATAGAATTTGGGGGTCATTTTGATCCCATGGTATTATTAACCTCAATAACCATAATTTCCACTCATTTTCAGTCTATTCTGAACACCTCACACCTCACAATATTATTTTTAGTCCTAAAATTTGCACCGAGGGTGCTGGATGGCTAAGCTAAGCGACACAAGTGGCCGACACAAACACCTGGCCCATCTAGGAGTGGCACTGCAGTGTCAGACAGGATGGCACTTCAAAAAAAATGTCCCCAAACAGCACATGATGCAAAGAAAAATGAAAGAATAAAGAGGTGCAAGATGGAATTGTCCTTGGGCCCTCCCACCCACCCTTATGTTGTATAAACAGGACATGCACACTTTAACGAACCCATCATTTCAGCGACAGGGTCTGCCACACGACTGTGACTGAAATGACTGGTTGGTTTGGGGCCCCACCAAAAAAGAAGACTATTTTTTGGCTCTGCAGAGGCAAGATGTCCACCTCATCATCATCCTCCGATTCCTCACCCCTTTCACTGTGTACATCCCCAAACTCACAGATTATTAATTCGTCCCCACTGGAATCCACCATCTCAGGTCCCTGTGTACTTTCTGGAGGCAATTGCTGGCGAATGTCTCCACGGAGGAATTGATTATAATTCATTTTGATGAACATCATCTTCTCCACATTTTCAGGAAGTAACCTCGTACGCCGATTGCTGACAAGGTGAGCGGCTGCACTAAACACTCTTTCGGAGTACACACTGGAGGGAGGGCAACTTAGGTAGAATAAAGCCAGTTTGTGCAAGGGCCTCCAAATTGCCTCTTTTTCCTGCCAGTATACGTACGGACTGTCTGACGTGCCTACTTGGATGTGGTCACTCATATAATCCTCCACCATTCTTTCAATGGTGAGAGAATCATATGCAGTGACAGTCGACGACATGTCAGTAATCGTTGGCAGGTCCTTCAGTCCGGACCAGATGTCAGCACTCGCTCCAGACTGCCCTGCATCACCGCCAGCGGGTGGGCTCAGAATTCTTAGCCTTTTCCTCGCACCTCCAGTTGCGGGAGAATGTGAAGGAGGAGCTGTTGACGGGTCACGTTCCGCTTGACTTGACAATTTTCTCACCAGCAGGTCTTTGAACCTCTGCAGACTTGTGTCTGCCGGAAAGAGAGATACAATGTAGGTTTTAAATCTAGGATCGAGCATGGTGGCCAAAATGTAGTGCTCTGATTTCAACAGATTGACCACCCGTGAATCCTGGTTAAGCAAATTAAGGGCTCCATCCACAAGTCCCACATGCCTAGCGGAATCGATCTGTTATAGCTCCTCCTTCAATGTCTCCAGCTTCTTCTGCAAAAGCCTGATGAGGGGAATGACCTGACTCAGGCTGGCAGTGTCTGAACTGACTTCACGTGTGGCAAGTTCAAAGGGTTGCAAAACTTTGCACAACGTTGAAATCATTCTCCACTGCGCTTGAGTCAGGTGCATTCCCCCTCCTATGCCTATATCGTGGGCAGATGTATAGGCTTGAATGGCCTTTTGCTGCTCCTCCATCCTCTGAAGCATATAGAGGGTTGAATTCCACCTCGTTACCACCTCTTGCTTCAGATGATGGCAGGGCAGGTTCAGGAATGTTTGGTGGTGCTCCAGTCTTCGGCAAGCGGTGGCTGAATGCCGAAAGTGGCCCGCAGTTCTTCGGGCCACCGACAGCATCTCTTGCACGCCCCTGTCGTTTTTTAAATAATTCTGCACCACCAAATTCAATGTATGTGCAAAACATGGGATGTGCTGGAATTTGCCCAGATGTAATGCACGCACAATATTGCTGGCGTTGTCCGATGTCACAAATCCCCTGGAGAGTCCAATTGGGGTAAGCCATTCTGCGATGATGTTCCTCAGTTTCCGTAAGAGGTTGTCAGCTGTGTGCCTCTTATGGAAAGCGGTGATACAAAGCGTAGCCTGCCTAGGAACGAGTTGGCGTTTGCGAGATGCTGCTACTGGTGCTGCTGTTCTTGCTGCGGGAGGCAATACATATACCCAGTGGGCTGTCACAGTCATGTAGTCCTGAGTCTGCCCTGCTCCACTTGTCCACATGTCCGTGGTTAAGTGGACATTGGGTACAACTGCATCTTTTAGGACACTGGTGACTCTTTTTCTGAGGTCTGTGTACATTTTTGGTATCGCCTGCCTAGAGAAATGGAACCTAGATGGTATTTGGTACCGGGGACACAGTACCTCAATCAAGTCTGTAGTTGCCTGTGAATTAACGGTGGATACCGGAACCACGTTTCTCACCACCCAGGCTGACAAGACCTGAGTTATCCGCTTTGCAGCAGGATGACTGCTGTGATATTTCATCTTCCTTGCAAAGGACTGTTGGACAGTCAATTGCTTACTGGAAGTAGTACAAGTGGTCTTCCGACTTCCCCTCTGGAATGCCGATCGACTCCCAGCAGCAACAACAGCAGCGCCAGCAGCAGTAGGCGTTACACTCAAGGATACATCGGAGGAATCCCAGGCAGGAGAGGACTCGTCAGACTTGCCAGTGACATGGCCTGCAGGACTATTGGCTTTCCTGTGTAAGGTGGAAATTGACACTGAGGGAGTTGGTGGTGTGGTTTGCAGGAGCTTGGTTACAAGAGGAAGGGATTTAGTGGTCAGTGGACTGCTTCCGCTGTCATCCAAAGTTTTTGAACTTGTCACTGACTTCTGATGAATGTGGACCAGGTGACGTATAAGGGAGGATGTTCCTAGGTGGTTAACGTCCTTACCCCTACTTATTACAGCTTGACAAAGGCAACACACGGCTTGACACCTGTTGTCCGCATTTGTGTTGAAATAATTCCACACCGAAGAGGTGATTTTTTTTGTATTTTGACCAGGCATGTCAATGGCCATATTCGTCCCACGGACAACAGGTGTCTCCCCGGGTGCCTGACTTAAACAAACCACCTCACCATCTGAATCCTCCTTGTCAATTTCCTCCCCAGCGCCAGCAACACCCATATCCTCATCCTGGTGTACTCCAACAGTGACATCTTCAATTTGACTATCAGGAACTGGACTGCGGGTGCTCCTTCCAGCACTTGCAGGGGGCGTGCAAATGGTGGGAAGGTCAGGCATCGCAACCGACACAATTGGACTCTCCTTGGGGATTTGTGATTTAGAAGAACGCACAGTTCTTTGCTGTGCTTTTGCCAGCTTAAGTCTTTTCATTTTTCTAGCGAGAGGATGAGTGCTTCCATCCTCATGTGAAGCTGAACCACTAGCCATGAACATAGGCCAGGGCCAGAGCCGGCCCTAGCCAATTTGATGCCCTAGTCAAAAATTTTGTTGGTGCCCCCTAGCAGATAATCCCACCAACAATCTTAGTGTTTATACACAAACACCAAAAATAACTTGGTTTATTGCTTTTTTTTTTTTTATTGTTAAACACATGTTAAATACACAAAATATACCAAAACTGTATAAATATAAAGGAACCAAACAGAGCAATATAAATACCTCCAAATGAACTATAAAATATAAATAAAAGAACTGTGCAAACATCAATCAAAAAGAATAAATATAAAGGAACCAAACAGAGCAATATAAATACCTCCGAAAAAACTATACAATATTAATAAAATAATTGTGCAAACATCAAAACATTAAACAAAAGTAGTGCAAAACTTTAGTAAAATAATGCTGATTACATGTAACGTTGTTTTACAGACATACTCGTCTTGTTTTCTTGCAGCAAAATCATCTATCACATCATCATATGAGATTTGTTGTGAGACTACATGATTTATACTTATAATGGCAAGTCCACTGAGACGTTCTTGCTCCATGCTCGATCTTAGATAGTTTTTAATCAGCTTGAGCTTAGAGAAGCTACGTTCAGCAGCAGCCACTGTAACAGGAAGTGTGGCAGAGATTCTAAGTGCTACCAACAAATGGGGATAAATTTCTGTCACCTTTTTCTGTTGCATAAAAGTCAAGAGTTCCAAACTCGACATATTTTGTGACGGAAAATGTGGGAAATTTTGCATTTCTCCAGCAAGTCCCGTGCCAACAATATCTGGTTGTCCATCAAGAGTTAAAGCAGCGCTCAATGCTTGACACTGCTCTAACAACTCTGTTTTTGTCAAATGGGGAAAGTTTACAAGCACTCCAAATTTATCATTAACTGCTACCAAGGTCTGGAATCTCTCATCAAGTGAACAGAGGGTTGCATCCACTAAGACATTAAAAAAAGTGGTTTCCATTTTTCTCAGCACATCACCAATAGGCTCATCTGGAGCCTCATAACTAAAGTGCCTTTTAGTTATTTTCAGCCTCTTTTGTTTAAGCACTGGCTCCACATTCATCTCCTCACACATCTCCTTTGCAATTGTCTGAGCATGAGAAAATCCTGTGTTTCTGTAGCAGGTGAGGGAATCTCTTGTCTTCTGCAGCAAGTTGACAGCCAGATCTAGCTGCATCGAGGTTGACTGCATCAGTTTACTCACATGCTGGATGTTGTTGAGAATGTCATACCATATCACAGTGCAAATAGAAAACCGATATGATCCCACCTCCTCAGCCAAAGACTGGGCTTCGACTTTCACGACAGGGTCTGTAGTAGTCTCCCTCACCTCCAGAAGAGCCTCTCTGACTTGCCCAGCCTGGTACCTTACTGCCTCAATGCTTTTGATCCTGCTCTCCCACCTGGTGTCGGACCATGATTTCAGGGTGGTGTTGACGTGTTTTAGGAGGATAGCCCATCTATGCGTAGATGCTGAGAAAAGGGTGAATATTTTCATTAAATATCCAAAGTAGCCAACTGCATCTGCTGAGGTCTTAGCAGCATCAGCTACCACCAGATTTAAAGTGTGGGCACCACATGGGACAAAAAAGGCTCTTGAGTTTTGCTGCAGCAGCCTAGCCTGAACACCTTTATTCTTTCCCTTCATGTTAGCACCGTTGTCATAAGATTGGCCTCTGCAGTCCTGAAAGGGAATGTTAAGATCCTCCAGCTTTTCTAGGATTAGAGATGACAAACTTTCTCCTGTTGACGCCTCTGCCACAAGGAAACCCATGAAATGTTCTGTAATTTGTGGTGGTTCATCCAGTGTCACAATTCTTATAATAACAGAGAGCTGTTCCTTATGACTTAGGTCAGGGGTACAATCCAAAATGATGGAGTAATACTTTGATGTTTTGATCTCTTCAACCATCGTGTCAAGTATTTTGGCACTGATTGAGTCTATCAATTCATTTTGGATTCTCTTTCCCAAATAATGCATGTGACGGCCAGTATCACTTTGCACCCTTTCAACATGAAAATTCATTACTGGGTCAAATTTGGCCAAAAGCTCCACCTCTTTCAGGAAATTACCATTGTCTGGTTTGTTCAATGTGTCTGTAGACCCCCTTAAAGCCATGTTTCTTTCAGCTAATGACTGAATTATTGCTACTAATCTAGTAAGAACTTGACGCCACCTGTTTCTCTCGGCTTCAGCGAGTGCCATCTCTTGTTTATCGATGGTTTGCCCCTTGGCAAGGCGGACCTCCAATTCCTTCCATGTTTTCATGTTTGTATTGTGCTCCTGGCTATCCTCATGGGTCTTGAGCAACTGGCCTGCATTTTTCCAGTCACTTAAACCTTCTTTAATCAACTTAAAATCTTTCTGAGAAAACAGTTTGCAGCAGAAACAGTACAGACTATCATTCTTTTTTGAGTACATTAGCCAACTTCTTTTAATTTTTTCTCCATTGACCCAGACTCTGCTGAAATACTGATGCTGACATCTTCTTCCATCTTTTAGTTTTGTAAATGTAAAAGTTGTTTTGATCTTATACGGTCCTCTGATGACAAACTCTGTTCTTACGTTATCAGATAAGATAGACGGCCAATCAGCAGGGTCTATTGGAACAGCCTGTAGAGGTACAACAGAAGTGGAATGCCCAGCAGATGCAGTAGGTGTGCTTGATACAGTGCTTGGTAGTGCTGGGGAGGCGATAACAGGGGCACTAGATTTTGAAGTGCTGCGCAGTGCTGAGGATGCGATGATGGGGGCACTTGATGTTGAAGTGCTGCGCAGTGCTGAGGATACGATGATGGGGGCACTTGATGTTGAAGTGCTGGACAGTGCTGAGGATTCGATGATGGGGGCACTTGATGTTGAAGTGCTGGACAGTACTGAGGAGGTGATGATAAGGGCACTTGATGTTGAAGTGCTGTGCTGTGCTTAGGAGGCTAAGGCAGAGTCACTTGATGTTGAAGTGCTGGACAGTGCTGAGGATGCGATGATGGGGGCACTTGATGTTGAAGTTCTGGGCTGTGCTGAGGAGGCTAAGGCAGAGTCATTTGATGTTGAAGTGCTGGACAGTGCTGAGGAGGCAATGACAGGGGCACTTGATGTTGAAGTGCTGGACAGTGCTGAGGAGGCGATGACAAGGGCACTTGATGTTGAAGTGCTGGGCTGTGCTGAGGAGGCGATGACAAGGGCACTTGATGTTGAAGTGCTGGGCTGTGCTGAGGAGGCGATGACAAGGGCACTTGATGTTAAAGTGCTGGGCTGTGCTGAGGAGGCGATGATAAGGGCACTTGATGTTGAAGTGCTGGGCAGTGCTGAGGATGCAATGACAAAGACACTTGATGTTGAAGTGCTGGGCAGTGCTGAGGAGGCTAAGGCAGGGTCCCTTGATGTTGAAGTGCTGGGCTGTGCTGAGGAATCAATGACAGGGTCACTTGAGGTTGAAGTGCTGGGCTGTGCTAAGGAATCAATGACAGGGTCACTTGAGGTTGAAGTGCTGGGCTGTGCTGAGTAGGTAGGTAAAGGATGGCTTGATGCTGGACTGCTGGGCTGTGATAAGCAGGAGTTGTCTGCAGGTGGTCCCCGATTTGTAGAAGTGGGGTTACTTAAATATTTAAGAAGTGCATCTGAAGAAAGAAGAGATGTATATATGAACAAAGTGCATTACATGCAATAGTATAGTTGCATAGCCTATAACATTTCATTAGATTACCTTTGTCTTTTTTCCATTTTTCTTCCTCTTCTTTTCTTTTTTTTCTTCCTTGTGCACCAGAGGGCTTTGGGCGTTTTGACATAATGGTTCAAGTGTTTCAACAAATTCTAGCATAAAATATAAGGTATTTACAGGAAGCTATTACTTCTGTTCTCCAGTATCAGGATGAGCAATATATGATGTCCCCAGTTCACATGGTTATGACATACATTTCACAATATTACAGATGTACCCCTTCTATTTGCGGTACAGTGTGAACGCATGCTCCCGCAACCACCGCCGAGTACAAGTGCTTTTAACTACAGGTAGTGAGAGCATAGCTTCCCGCTACCCATGCTCACTACCTCCTGCCGGCTCCCCCTTCCTTTAAAGGGCAGCGGCACAGTTTACATAGCCATGCCACATATTACTGACCACAGTTCACATGATTATGCCACACATTATTGACCATAGTTCACACGGTGCTGCCCCGAAGGGGCAGATTATTTAAACAAAGTTTCACACAAGTTTCATATATACTGTATACTTAAAAACAATAATCTGGGTCACCCGCAATGCATATATAAAGACATTAGAGGGTTATACAAAATTAATCATTCTTCTACTACAACTGAATGAGGAACATATAATATTTAGGACCAATTTATAAGATAGAGTAAAAAAAGAAAAAATTTACAATAAAAATATTTTTTAAACATAATGCCCCATAACAGTGCCCTAGTTCACATTACATTATATTGTACGGTGGCCAATAAACATTATGCAACAAAGTACCCCCAATTCACATTAAGACATGTTGGGGCAGATGTACTAAGCCTGGAGAAGTGATAAAGCAGTGATAAGTGGAAGGTGATAACGCACCAGCCAATCAGCTTCTAACTTTCATTTTTCAAATTGTAATGATTGGCTGGTGCGTTATCACCTTCCACTTATCACGGTTTTGTCACTTTTCCAGGCTTAATACATCTGCTTCACAGTGTATCCAGTTCAAATTATACCACACTATAGTGCCTCCACTTCATATTGTGCCACATTACAGTGCCCCAGCTCACATTATGTATTATAAACCCTTCAAGTTCATTTTAAACCACATTTCAAAGAGCAGGTCCAGAGGTATAACTAGAAATAATGTAGACTCCAAGGCAAAAGTTTGTAAGGGCCCCTATGTATAACCTAATGGCAAAAAATGTATACAACACATGTAATTTTGACATAGCAGCTGCACTCCCTGCACCTATGGTAGCTACGCCCTGTATATAACACATGTAACTGTGACAGGGAAGATGGCCCCTCTCAGCTCTGGGCCCCATAGCAACTGCACTGCCTGCACCCATGGTAGCTACGCCCTGTATATAACACATCTAACTGTGACAGGGAAGGTGACCCCTCTCAGCTCTGGGCCCCATAGCAACTGCACTCCCTGCACCTATGGTAGCTACGCCCTGTATATAACACATGTAACTGTGACAGGGAAGGTGGCCCCTCTCAGCTCTGGCCCCATAGCAGCTGCACTGCCTGCACCTATGGTAGCTACACCCTGTATATAACACATGTAATGGGCCCTACACACTTGTAGATTTGAAAGATTTAAAAGATTAAAGATATGATAGATGAAAGATTTCCCATGAACGATTATGTGCATACACACTGAACAATGTCTGATGAAAGATTTGAAAGATTTGAAAGATCCAGCTTCATTTAAATACTGGGCATGGGGGGTAATTCCAAGTTGATTGCAGCAGGATTTTTTTTATAGCAATTGGGCAAAACCATGGCCCTCATTCCGAGTTGATCGGTCGCAAGGCGAATTTAGCAGAGTTACACACGCTAAGCCGCCGCCTACTGGGAGTGAATCTTAGCTTCTTAAAATTGCGACCGATGTATTCGCAATATTGCGATTACTAACTACTTAGCAGTTTCAGAGTAGCTCCAGACTTACTCTGCCTGTGCGATCATTTCAGTGCTTGTCGTTCCTGGTTGACGTCACAAACACACCCAGCGTTCGCCCAGGCACTCCCACCGTTTCCCCGGCCACTCCTGCGTTTTTCCCGGAAACGGTAGCGTTTTCAGCCACACGCCCCTGAAACGCCGTGTTTCCGCCCAGTAACACCCATTTCCTGTCAATCACATTACGATCGCCGGAGCGAAGAAAAAGCCGTGAGTAAAATTACTTTCTTCATAGTAAAGTTACTTGGCGCAGTCGCAGTGCGAACATTGCGCATGCGTACTAAGCGGATTTTCACTGCGATGCGATGAAAAATACCGAGCGAACAACTCGGAATGAGGGCCCATGTGCACTGCAGGGGGGGCAGATATAACATTTGCAGAGAGAGTTAGATTTGGGTGGGTTATTTTTTTTCTGTGCAGGGTAAATACTGGCTGCTTTATTTTTACACTACAATTTAGATTGCAGATTGAACACACCACACCCAAATCTAACTCTCGCTGTACATGTTATATCTGCCTCCCCTGCAGTGCACATAGTTTTGCCCAATTGCTAACAAAAATCCTGCTGCGATCAACTTGGAATTACCCCCATGGTTTTAGGAAGGTGGGCAGGTCTTCTTTGTGCAATAAATGTCAATGTCAATAATGACAAAAATGACAATGTCAATAATTCATCATACAGGTTGAGTATCCCATATCCAAATATCCGAAATACGGAATATTCCGAAATACGGGCTTTTTTGAGCGAGAGTGAGACAGTGAAACTTTTGTTTTTTGATGGCTCAATGTACACAAACTTTGTTTAATACACACAGTTATTAAAAATATTGTATTGAATGACCTTCAGACTGTGTATATAAGGTGTATATGAAACATAAATGAATTGTGTGAGTGTCGACACACTTTGTTAAATGCACAAAGTTATAAAAAATATTGGCTAAAATTACCTTCAGGCTGTGTGTATAAGGTGTATATGATACATAAATGCATTCTGTGCTTAGATTTAGGTCACATCGCCATGATATGTCATTATGGTATGCAATTATTCCAAAATACGGAAAAATCCCATATCCAAAATACCTCTGGTCCCAAGCATTTTGGATAAGGGATACTCAACCTGTATTCAATAAAAAACGGATTTGACAGTCCCGCTGTCGGAAAACGGACCAATTGACGATAGTGTGCGTCCTGGATTCGACTTCATGGACGGCACAAAAGTGTTTAAAAAAAAACCCTGAAAAAAATTGCGTGTGGTCCCCCTTCCTAAGTATAACCAGCCTCGGGCTCTTTGAGCTGGTCCTGGTTATAAAAATTCGGGGGGAAAAATGACATGGGATCCCCCGTATTTTAACAACCAGCACCGGGCTCTGCGTCCGGTCCTGGTGCCAAAAATACGGGGGACAAAAAGCGTAGGGGTCCCCCGTATCTTTTGGAACCAGCACCGGGCTCCACTAGTCAGAGAGATAATGCCACAGCCGGGGGACACTTTTATATCGGTCCCTGCGGCCCTGGCATTAAATCACTAACTAGTCACCCCTGGCCGGGGTACCCTGGAGGAGTGGGGATCCCTTAAATCAAGGGGTCCCCCCCTCCAGCCACCCAAGGGCCAGGGGTGAAGCCCGAGGCTGTCCCCCCCATCCATGGGCTGCGGATGGAGGGCTGATAGCCTTGTGTCAAATAAAAGAATATTGTTTTTTGCAGCAGAACTACAAGTCCCAGCAAGCCTCCCACGCAAGCTGGTACTTGGAGAACCACAAGTACCAGCATGCAGGGAAAACGGGTCCACTGGTACCTGTAGTTCTACTACAAGAAAAATACCCGAATAAAAACAGTACACACACACCGTGACAGTACAATTTTATTACATACATGCACACTTACATTCATACATACTTACCTATGTTGACACGAGGCTCGGTCCCCTTGTCCACGTAGAATCCATGGGTGTGCTTCATGCACACTGCCGGGGGACAAACCGCTGCCCACCAATGTATATAATATATTTCCCCCTGCCCACCAATGCATTATGTCACCCGGCAGTGTGCATGCAGCATGTGTTCCTAGTACACAGCATGCATAATGATATGCTGTGTACTGAGAACACATGCTGCATGCACACTGCCAGGGAACATAATGCGAAATAAAAAAGATTGCAAACACCTGTGAATAAAAGAAAGTGGTTAATTAGTAATGTTTACAGCACCTCTGTGCTGATGTGAAAGTCCTGTGCGTGAGTTCTCTTGTGGACACCGGAGCTATGATCCGTGCTGCGGCTGCAGTGGGGAAACCTGACTAGCTGTCTTTCCCTTAATCTGCCTACCTGTAGTCACGTCCGTCCTTAGTTCTCACATGTGGATCGTGATCTGCTCCCCCGTCCTCGATGCCGTCTTCTGCACTGCCGTTTCCACACCCGTGTGGCGCAGGCGGGATGACGTAAGGCTTTCACTCGTAACTCCTCATCCAACGCGTTTCGGACTTGCCTGTCCTTAATCATGGATAATTAAGGACAGGCACAGATTAAGGGAAAGACAGCTAGTCAGGTTTCCCCACTGCAGCCGCAGCACGGATCATAGCTCCGGTGTCCACAAGAGAACTCACGCACAGGACTTTCACATCAGCACAGAGGTGCTGTAAACATTACTAATTAACCACTTTCTTTTATTCACAGGTGTTTGCAATCTTTTTTATTTAGTTTCATTTTATTCTATTTTATTTCAGTCAATTTTTTTCTTAAGCGCTCCTGTTCTCAACTTTATATTGTCATCATCAATTTAAAGGAGCAGCTCAACATTATATAGCGCGGGTCATTTATCACATTTAGGGAACATAATGCATTGGTGGGCAGGGGATATATTATATACATTGGTGGACAGCGGTTTGTCCCCCGGCAGTGTGCATGCAGCATGTGTTCTCAGTACACAACATATCAATATGCATGCTGTGTACTAGGAACACATGCTGCATGCACACTGCCGGGGGACATAATGCATTGGTGGGCAGGGGGAAATATATTATATACATTGGTGGGCAGCGGTTTGTCCCCCGGCAGTGTGCATGCAGTATGTGTTCTCAGTACACAACATATCAATATGCATGCTGTGTACTAGGAACACATGCTGCATGCACACTGCCGGGGGACATAATGCATTGGTGGGCAGGGGGAAATATATTATATACATTGGTGGGCAGCGGTTTGTCCCCCGGCAGTGTGCATGCAGCATGTGTTCTCAGTACACAACATATCAATATGCATGCTGTGTACTAGGAACACATGCTGCATGCACACTGTCGGGGGACATAATGCATTGGTGGGCAGGGGGAAATATATTATATACATTGGTGGGCAGCGGTTTGTCCCCCGGCAGTGTGCATGCAGCATGTGTTCTCAGTACACAACATATCAATATGCATGCTGTGTACTAGGAACACATGCTGCATGCACACTGCCGGGGGACATAATGCATTGGTGGGCAGGGGGAAATATATTATATACATTGGTGGGCAGCGGTTTGTCCCCCGGCAGTGTGCATGCAGCATGTGTTCTCAGTACACAACATATCAATATGCATGCTGTGTACTAGGAACACATGCTGCATGCACACTGCCGGGGGACATAATGCATTGGTGGGCAGGGGGAAATATATTATATACATTGGTGGGCAGCGGTTTGTCCCCCGGCAGTGTGCATGCAGCATGTGTTCTCAGTACACAACATATCAATATGCATGCTGTGTACTAGGAACACATGCTGCATGCACACTGCCGGGGGACATAATGCATTGGTGGGCAGGGGGAAATATATTATATACATTGGTGGGCAGCGGTTTGTCCCCCGGCAGTGTGCATGCAGCATGTGTTCTCAGTACACAACATATCAATATGCATGCTGTGTACTAGGAACACATGCTGCATGCACACTGCCGGGGGACATAATGCATTGGTGGGCAGGGGGAAATATATTATATACATTGGTGGCCAGTGTGTCATTGGTGGCCAGTGTTTTATACATTGGTGGCCAGTGTTTTATACATTGGTGGCCAGTGGGAACACTGTGCTATACTTACCAAAGACGCGCTGCTCCTTTTCCACGATGCTGCGGCTGGCTGTGCTGCGGCTGCGCTCCTCTTCAGTGACGGCCGGGAGTTCCTCTGATGATGGACGGATGGGCGTGGCGTGCAGGCGGCGGGGCGGAGGATCGTCGTTATCGTGAGCTCTGAGGAATGGGCAAAAGCCCTGAAACATTGACATAATACACACTTTGGTGGTGTTTAAACCTGTTGCAGTCTCCTGTCGCCTCTCTCCAATTCTTTGTGTGTATGTGTATATATATATATATATATATATATATATATATATATATTATATCTCTCTCATCCAAAGGTACAGCACTTCTGGTGACTCAAAATAAATAAATAAATAAATATATATATATATATATATATATATATATATATTATAATTCTGTACACTAAAGGGCACTGAATCGTTGCCATACCACTATGCCAGCGTGTTATATTATTGAGTCACCAGGAGTGCTGTACCTTTGTATGATATTATCTTGTTTTCAACGGGCACCCGCTGCAGTATTGATGTATTACAGGGAGAACCGGACCTTTGGAAGTATATTATATATATTTTCCACACACACACACACACACACACACACACACACACACACACACACACACACACACACACACACACACACACACACACACACACACACACACACACACATATATATGCTAGTAGAAATCACTGCAGCACTCTTGAGAATTTCCATATAAAAACGTGTATTAAACATACCGCGTGGTATGGCGTGATATGTTTAATACCCATTTTTATGTGGAAAGACTCTGAGTGCCGCAGCAATTTCTACTAGCCTATACCACACAGTACCCTGGAGGCACCAGAGCAGATAACGACCAGCTGATTGGAGTGCCGGTCCATGCACTATTGGGGTATATATATATATATATATATACACAGTCAACATTTTATATATCTTTTATTCATACATCTTTCGTCAGGTTCTGACAAAATATGTATGAATAGAAGACATCTGAAACGTTGACTATTTTAACAGTACCACTGGAGTGTGCTTCGCCATGTATATTATATATATATATGTATATATTTTATATATACATATGTATTTATAATATAGATATCTAATAAATATATATCGGCGGCAATGAGGCGACACTCGCCAGACTTGCTACGATACTCGTCCCTGACAACGGGCGCAAGCCTGAAACGTAGGATTAAAGGACGCAAATTTTATGTTTACAGAATTCTGATGAGTTCCGCCTCATTGCTGCCGATATACATAGGTTTACAGGGTTCACTACGATCTGCCGGCGGCTGGCCTCCCGGCGACCAGCATACCAGCGCCGGGAGGCTGGCCGCCGGCTTACCGACAGTGTGGCGAGCGCAAATGAGCCCCTTGCGGGCTCGATGCGCTCGCCACGCTACTGGCACGGTGGCGCGCTACGCGCGCAACACTATTTTATTCTCCCTCCAGGGGGGTCGTGGACCCCCACGAGGGAGAATAAGTGTTGGTATGCCGGCTGTCGGGCTCCCGGAGCCGGTATGCTGGTCGCCGGGAGCCCGACCGCCGGCATACTGAAAACCACCCTATTTACAGGCCTTAGGATGGCACCTCAGCAAAGGTTACAATAGGAGTGCAAGCAAATTGAGAAAAAAAAAATATATATATATATTTGTATAATATATATTATGTATTTACAGTATATATATATATATATATATATATATTTATATATCTAAATATATATATATATATATATATATATATAATATATATAATATATATATAATACATATATATATATATATATATATATTGGCAAAATGACAGAGTGGACACTGAATTAACACTGCCTTACTGTCAGCAGCTGTACTTTTGCTGCTTTGCGGTGGTGGTGTCAGGGTGCAATTAGCTGCTCCCGGCTGGCCTTGAGTCCCACTCTCCCTTCGGCCTCCGCCTCCCAACTTCATTGATGGCGCAGTGCCCGGAGTCTTACTGACTCCGCTAAGGACCATGGGAGGAGGAGCTGCTGCGGCCGGACATGCGCAGTAGCCCTCCTCCTGGAGCGGCGGCCATCTTTGTAAGGGGCAGCCCAGCAGCAGACGCTGCTGGAATACCCACACTGCTCCTGAGTAGCGCCGCTGCGCCGGCGCCGTGAGCCGCACGCACAGTGACAGCCAGCTACATTTTTCGCCCTCACTCACCCGCTCCATCCTCCGGCCGCGCTACCGCAGGCAGCTCTGCTCTAATGGAAGAGCAGAGACGCCGACAGCGGCAAACAGCGGGCGCCCCCCCCCCTCACTAGCAAATTATAGCTAAATCAGCAACTAGGTAAAGGCAGATGCCCTAGGCAATTGCCTAGTCTGCCTATAGCTAGGGCCGGCTCTGGCCAGGGCCTCAGCCGTTCCTTGCCACTCCGTGTTGTAAATGGCATATTGGCAAGTTTACGCTTCTCATCAGACGCTTTCAATTTTGATTTTTGGGTCATTTTACTGAACTTTTGTTTTTTGGATTTTACATGCTCTCTACTATGACATTGGGTATCGGCCTTGGCAGACGACGTTGATGGCATTTCATCGTCTCGGCCATGACTAGTGGCAGCAGCTTCAGCACGAGGTGGAAGTGGATCTTGATCTTTCCCTATTTTAACCTCCACATTTTTGTTCTCCATTTTTTAATGTGTGGAATTATATGCCAGTATCAATAGCAATGGCCTACTACTATATACACTGCGCACAACTGAAATGCACCACAGGTATGGATGGATAGTATACTTGACGACACAGAGGTAGGTAAAGCAGTGGCCTTCCGTACCGTACTGCTATATATACTGGTGGTCACTGTCAGCAAAACTCTGCACTGTACTCCTCCTATATAATACTGGTGGTCCCCAGTCCCCACAATAAAGCAGTGTGAGCACAGATATATGCAGCACACTGAGCACAGATATGGAGTGTTTTTCAGGCAGACAACGTATACTGGTGGTCACTGGTCAGCAAAACTCTGCACTGTACTCCTCCTATATAATATAGTGGTGGTCCCTAGTCCCCACAATAAAGCAGTCTGAGCACAGATATATGCAGCACACTGAGCACAGATATGGAGTGTTTTTCAGGAAGACAACGTATACTGGTGGTCACTGTCAGCAAAACTCTACACTGTACTCCTCCTATATAATATACTGGTGGTCCCCAGTCCCCACAATAAAGCAGTGTGAGCACAGATATATGCAGCACATTGAGCACAGATATGGAGTGTTTTTCAGGCAGACAACGTATACTGGTGGTCACTGTCAGCAAAACTGCACTGTACTCCTCCTATATAATAGAGATGAGCGCCTGAAATTTTTCGGGTTTTGTGTTTTGGTTTTGGGTTCGGTTCCGCGGCCGTGTTTTGGGTTCGAACGCGTTTTGGCAAAACCTCACCGAATTATTTTTGTCGGATTCGGGTGTGTTTTGGATTCGGGTGTTTTTTTCCAAAAACACTAAAAAACAGCTTAAATCATAGAATTTGGGGGTCATTTTGATCCCAAAGTATTATTAACCTCAAAAACCATAATTTACACTCATTTTCAGTCTATTCTGAATACCTCACACCTCACAATATTATTTTTAGTCCTAAAATTTGCACCGAGGTCGCTGTGTGAGTAAGATAAGCGACCCTAGTGGCCGACACAAACACCGGGCCCATCTAGGAGTGGCACTGCAGTGTCACGCAGGATGTCCCTTCCAAAAAACCCTCCCCAAACAGCACATGACGCAAAGAAAAAAAGAGGCGCAATGAGGTAGCTGTGTGAGTAAGATTAGCGACCCTAGTGGCCGACACAAACACCGGGCCCATCTAGGAGTGGCACTGCAGTGTCACGTAGGATGTCCCTTCCAAAAAACCCTCCCCAAACAGCACATGACGCAAAGAAAAAAAGAGGCGCAATGAGGTAGCTGTGTGAGTAAGATTAGCGACCGTAGTGGCCGACACAAACACCGGGCCCATTTAGGAGTGGCACTGCAGTGTCACGTAGGATGTCCCTTCCAAAAAACCCTCCCCAAACAGCACATGACGCAAAGAAAAAGAGATAGTATACTCGTAACTAGTATGTATGTATAAAGAAAGAAAAAAAAACCACGGTTAGGTGGTATATACAATTATGGACGGGCTGCCGAGTGCCGACACAGAGGTAGCCACAGCCGTGAACTACCGCACTGTACTGTGTCTGCTGCTAATATATAGACTGGTTGATAAAGAGATAGTATACTCGTAACTAGTATGTATGTATAAAGAAAGAAAAAAAAAAACACGGTTAGGTGGTATATACAATTATGGACGGGCTGCCGAGTGCCGACACAGAGGTAGCCACAGCCGTGAACTACCGCACTGTACTGTGTCTGCTGCTAATATATAGACTGGTTGATAAAGAGATAGTATACTCGTAACTAGTATGTATGTATAAAGAAAGAAAAAAAAAACACGGTTAGGTGGTATATACAATTATGGACGGGCTGCCGAGTGCCGACACAGAGGTAGCCACAGCCGTGAACTACCGCACTGTACTGTGTCTGCTGCTAATATATAGACTGGTTGATAAAGAGATAGTATACTCGTAACTAGTATGTATGTATAAAGAAAGAAAAAAAAACCACGGTTAGGTCACTGGTATATACAATTATGGACGGGCTGCGGAGTGCCGACACAGAGGTAGCCACAGCCGTGAACTACCGCACTGTACTGTGTCTGCTGCTAATATATAGACTGGTTGATAAAGAGATAGTATACTCGTAACTAGTATGTATGTATAAAGAAAGAAAAAAAAACCACGGTTAGGTGGTATATACAATTATGGACGGGCTGCCGAGTGCCGACACAGAGGTAGCCACAGCCGTGAACTACCGCACTGTACTGTGTCTGCTGCTAATATATAGACTGGTTGATAAAGAGATAGTATACTCGTAACTAGTATGTATGTATAAAGAAAGAAAAAAAAACCACGGTTAGGTCACTGGTATATACAATTATGGACGGGCTGCCGAGTGCCGACACAGAGGTAGCCACAGCCGTGAACTACCGCACTGTACTGTGTCTGCTGCTAATATATAGACTGGTTGATAAAGAGATAGTATACTCGTAACTAGTATGTATGTATAAAGAAAGAAAAAAAAACCACGGTTAGGTCACTGGTATATACAATTATGGACGGGCTGCCGAGTGCCGACACAGAGGTAGCCACAGCCGTGAACTACCGCACTGTACTGTGTCTGCTGCTAATATATAGACTGGTTGATAAAGAGATAGTATACTCGTAACTAGTATGTATGTATAAAGAAAGAAAAAAAACCCACGGTTAGGTCACTGGTATATACAATTATGGACGGGCTGCCGAGTGCCGACACAGAGGTAGCCACAGCCGTGAACTACCGCACTGTACTGTGTCTGCTGCTAATATAGACTGGTTGATAAAGAGATAGTATACTACTAATATTATATACTGGTGGTCAGGTCACTGGTCACTAGTCACACTGGCAGTGGCACTCCTGCAGCAAAAGTGTGCACTGTTTAATTTTAATATAATATTATGTACTCCTGGCTCCTGCTATAACCTATAACTGGCACTGCAGTAGTGCTCCCCAGTCTCCCCCACAATTATAAGCTGTGTGAGCTGAGCAGTCAGACAGATATATAATATATATAGATGATGCAGCACACTGGCCTGAGCCTGAGCAGTGCACACAGATATGGTATGTATGTGACTGAGTCACTGTGTGCTGTGTATCGCTTTTTTCAGGCAGAGAACGGATTATAAATAAAAGTGGTGGTCACTGGTCACTATCAGCAAAACTCTGCACTGTACACTACTGAGTACTCCTAATGCTCCCCAAAATTAGTAAATCAAGTGTCTAAACGGAGAGGACGCCAGCCACGTCCTCTCCCTATCAATCTCAATGCACGTGTGAAAATGGCGGCGACGCGCGGCTCCTTATATAGAATCCGAGTCTCGCGATAGAATCCGAGCCTCGCGAGAATCCGACAGCGTCATGATGACGTTCGGGCGCGCTCGGGTTAACCGAGCAAGGCGGGAAGATCCGAGTCGCTCGGACTCGTGAAAAAAAACATGAAGTTCTGGCGGGTTCGGATTCAGAGAAACCGAACCCGCTCATCTCTACTATATAATACAGCTGCTCCCCAGTCCCCACAATTAAGCAGTGTGAGCAAAGATATATGCAGCACACTGAGCACAGATATGGAGTGTTTTTCAGGCAGACAACGTATACTGGTGGTCACTGTCAGCAAAACTCTGCACTGTACTCCTCCTATATAATATACTGGTGGTCCCCAGTCCCCACAATAAAGCAGTGTGAGCACAGATATATGCAGCACACTGAGCACAGATATGGAGTGTTTTTCAGGCAGACAACGTATACTGGTGGTCACTGTCAGCAAAACTCTGCACTGTACTCCACCTATATAATACAGCTGCTCCCCAGTCCCCACAATTAAGCAGTGTGAGCACAGATATATGCCGCACACTGAGCACAGATATGGAGTGTTTTTCAGGCAGACAACGTATACTGGTTGTTACTGTCAGCAAAACTCTGCACTGTACTCCTCCTATATAATATACTGGTGGTCCCCAGTCCCCACAATAAAGCAGTGTGAGCACAGATATATGCAGCACACTGAGCACAGATATGGAGTGTTTTTCAGGCAGACAACGTATACTGGTGGTCACTGTCAGCAAAACTCTGCACTGTACTCCTCCGATATAATACAGCTGCTCCCCAGTCCCCACAATTAAGGAATAAGCACAAATATTTTTGCATCAAGATTAATAAACGGAGAGGACGCCAGCCACGTCCTCTCCCTAACATTTCCAATGCACGAGTGAAAATGGCGGCGACGAGCAGCTGCTTATATAGAATCCGAATCTCGCGAGAATCCGACAGCGGGATGATGACGTTCGGGCGCGCTCGGATTAACCGAGCCATACGGGAGAATCTGAGTATGCCTCGGACCCGTGTAAAATGGGTGAAGTTTGGGGGGTTCGGTGTCCGAGGAACCGAACCCGCTCATCACTAGTAAAAAGTGGACGCTGTCTGCCGTAATGTGTAAAAAGGGGACTCTGTCTGCCGTAATGTGTAAAAAAGGGGACTCTGTCTGCTGTAGTGTGTAAAAAAGGGGACTCTGTCTGCCGTAATGTGTAAAAAGGGGACGCTGTCTGCCGTAATGTGTTAAAAGGGGATGCTGTCTGCCGTAATGTGTAAAAAGGGGCTCTACCTAGTGTAGTGACGCTACTGTGCGGAGTCATTTGAATAATGGAGACTACTGAGCACCATTATATGAATTGGTATTATTTTGTGGCCACACCCCTTTCCCGTGAAGCCACGCCCCTATATTTTTTGCGCCCGCCTGCGGTGCACACTGCCTCCGGTTTACTTTGAGGGGGGGCGCCGATGCCGTTTCTTGCACACAGCGCTAAAATGTCTAGTTACGGCACTGCTAGAGAGTGAAGTGAGTTGCAAGCTATTTTCACCAATTGGACTTTGTCAGCATAGGCACTGACTGGGGCCAGAGGGTTCCCCATGTTGTCTCAACTTGTCACTGCACAAGATAGCAAGCAAACCTCCCATCCCAGGCACAGAAGAGGAAAAAGAAAGAAGAAAGAGACATAGAAAGACATAGAGTTAAATGTCGCCCTAGGTAAGTGCATGCTACCAATTTTAATTTATGATGATTAAAAATATTTTTTATTATTAAAAAATAACTTTTCAGCCGGTAAGTATTTAAGAACAAAAAAAAATTAAATAAAACTTTTTTAGATGATAAAAGCCAAGGTCGTTTCTTTTGGTATTTGTTAATTATTCCACTTCAACTGCTTGTTCCAACTCTTCCACACCTGGGAATCTTCACTTTAGCCAGGCAGCAGAAGATTTGATAGCAGCAAATCAAGTGGAAAATACAGCACAGTGTGGGAGAACTAAATGGGGGTCTGTATAATAAAAAAAATATATATCTTTCTCCTCCAATGAATCTGACACAGCGCAGTGTCAGTTTCGGAAACCGAACGGAAGCTGCGGGAATGCTGCGAGAATGCCTCCACAGTCATAAAGTGGTTTATGCTATCTGAGGATGGCGTATGCCAATGGGGCCACACTCTGTAAAGCTTTGCAGTTTGGAGGTTGGTCCATAAGGGCCAGACTGTAGTCCCCATCTTAAGCGCTAATTATCCTTTTGCAGGATATTTATGTGAAATCTCCAGCATTTTGCAACAACAATGCATAGATTTATGAATACACTGCAATTTCTACATTTTATAACAAAAAGCTGGATATATAGGTCCCAAAATCTGAAGGATTTGTAGACACTGAGAAAAATAAGGCTGCAGTAAATCTGGACTCTCAGGCTAGACGACAATCTGATTAAGTGTGCGAGGCATTGCAGAGTCAGTCATTGACAGAGTGAAATTTGTTTGGACCGAGCGCTTGTGTGTGCAGGTGTATAGTGTTTAGAAGATTTATGTTGAACAGAGAGCAAAAATTATATATATTAAACAATAAAAATAAAAATAGAAATAAAAAATAATAATAATAAAAATAAAAATAAGGGAAGGGAGAAGGGGGGGGGGGGGAGAGGGGAAGTGCAATGTTTACAGCTCCATGATTATGGAGCTTGTGGACACTTGGGTGAGAGGGAACAGTCTGTTTATTTGCGGTAAAACCTATCCCTAACTTACCCTATTTTCCAATACTAGTGTGGCTGGAGGCTCTGGTATCTGTGATTGGGTTGCGGATGGCGTCTCCTGCCTATGCCGTGACTCACGTCCTCCTCCTCCTGGCCGCACTGTGGCCGCTGCTCCGTCCGTCAAAACCGGAAGTTTGGATGTTTACTTCCGCTATTCAGGTGCTGGCGGCGGCGGACTTCGTGTCCTTGGTGGTTGCTTCGTTTTTCTTGTACTCCAACGCGTTTCGAATCCACAGCAGGATTCTTTCTCAAGGAGATGATAAAAATGTTTATGTGAAATGTCCGTTTTTTATATAGTAAGGGGGGGGGGGAGTGGTGATTCTAGATCTGGACACCCTGGGAGAACAATCTTCATGACCATGGTATCTCCTATGCAAAATAAGTATAGGGTAAGTTAGGGATAGGTTTTACCGCAAATAAACAGACTGTTCCCTCTCACCCAAGTGTCCACAAGCTCCATAATCATTCCCAAAGGAGCTGTAAACATTGCACTTCCCCTCTCCCCCCCCCTTCTCCCTTCCCTTATTTTTATTTTTATTTTTATTATTATTATTTTTTATTTCTATTTTTATTTTTATTGTTTAATATAATTTTTGCTCTCTGTTCAACATAAATCTTCTAAACACTATACACCTGCACACACAAGCGCTCGGTCCAAACAAATTTCTAAATATCAAACAACAACCTTAGCAGCTTCCTTTTCACAAGCGCAGCAAACTATACTCATTTACATTGACAGAGTGAAGTTGGTGAAGGGACTTTGTTAATAAATTAGGTTGGAGATTTAGGGGAGAAGAGTGGTTGAGGATTTTAGAGATAACTGTTAACTTGATTGTACTGTAAGGGACATGGAGCCAGTGAAGTGACTAAAAGATGGAGGAAGTAGAGTTGGATTTGTGAGAGAGGACAATTCAGAGGTACTGATTAGGGATTGGAGGTGAGCCAGGCAGGAGTTGTGTATGTCGGTGATGAGGAGTTACACTGCAATAATCATGGTAAGAGATGATATATCTAGGATTGGTGCACAGCAGAGCAGGTAGTTAGCAGAAAGAAAGAAATGTAATAACAGGACAGATTTTGGTATACAGTAGAGCAGGTTACTTGACAGACAGAAGAGCAGACAGAAGGGTATTCCAGTAACAAAGCGAGGTCAGAAGCCAGTGTCACTTTGTACAGTTAGCTGGGTATGCACAGTTACAAAGGTAGAACAATCACCTAGCACTGATTGCTAGGTGAGGACTCCTTCTAAAGCATGAGCGGGTGCATTTTCCTGCACAGAAAGGTTGAAAATCTGCACATGCGCAGTCATATTCACATCATGCCCAGGCCCGGAACCCCAATTTAAGCTGCGAGCAATGTTTCCAAATGCCTGCAAGTCATAACTACCACCTAGTTTATCAAAATAAGAGGCACAGATTTTAAATGTGCACTGAGTTAATGCAATTTATAATGCTGACTGTGGCAATATAACAATATAATAAGATGAAAGATCATTTACCTTATCCAGCTTTCCAATATACCATCATATTTTCTTTTTTAAAGAATGGCAATTTTCAGTGTAAGAGCCATAAATTTCTATATATAGGCATTTACACAGAGGGATATTCACTCAGTGTTTGCATACAAATAAGTTCTGAGGAGGCGTGGGTACTGTCAGGGCTGCAAAAGGCCCATAGGAATAACATTTTCTATACTTTCAGTATAATTTAAGCTGAGACGTATTTATCAAACAATCACTTTGGCATGAAAACAAGATCCCCTCGAGTTTACAATATATGAACATAATGTATTTTTTATTTAAAGTGATGTTAAATTAAGTATATCATTTATTTTGTCTAGTATGTCGCATAATTGTTTAAGATAAATTAGAAAATTTGGCACAGTTACTACAGCATTTCATTATCTTGTGAGTTAGTATTTACTCTCAGGGCACACGATGACAGTTTGATGACAGTTCTAGAGCACTCCGTTGCCAGCCTTTAACTACATGTCATTAAACATGAGCCAAAAGCCAGCTTTCACTTTCTGATGTTTTATCTGCCACAGATTATGTTTCATTTGTTCTAAAAGAAAACTGTGGCATATGGGATGGCAAACAGACTCAACGCAACGCTATCACTTCCATTTAGTATCATGATTTAAAATGTACATGATGAAATATGCATTACTATATGCAGAGAGGCACATTACGTTATAATTTATGATGATACAATATCTCCTTACATTGACATAGGTGTCCATTATTCTCTGTCTTCGGGTGGTTGGACAATTTATGTTGGGGATGAGACAGTGGCGTAAGTTCGTCCCAGTTGCCCGGAGGCAAGATAAATATTGGTGCCCCCCTATTTCCTATATTAAGACAAATATATGTATGTATGTGTGCGTGTGTTCTGAAAAAAAATGTATATACTGTATTTATACATTTACTTGTCTTTTATTTTAAATCACACATTTCTTAGCAGTCATACCCAGGATTAGAACCAATGACCTGTTACACTAACAGCAGATACTTTACTGATGGAGTTATTTGCTCCTGTAGAGGAAGCATGAGAATTCTAACTCTATAAAGTTACGTGTAATTGTCAGAGAAGTATCTTCATATAGTTAGAATTCTCATATTTCCTATACAGGAGCAAACAGCTTCATCAGTAAAGTGACTGATTCCAGTGTAATAGGTTGTGGTTTCTAATCCTGGGTGTGACACTTGTAAAATGTGTATATTCAGTATAATAAAGAGGGTGTGATTTGTAAGGTGCAGGGACCACTGAGGAAGTCGGACACTGAAAAGATAGCGGCAGCTATCAATTAACTTAATTCAATGGTGACACAGAATGGGAGGAAAGGTGCCCCCTTCAGAGCAGGAGCCCGGCGGCAGATGACTCCGTTGCCTTCCAGAGTTCTGCCTCTGGGATGAGACATAACTTTCAATTAGAGCTATAGAGTAATAGTAGTGCATGGAAGTAGAAGTTGACAGGAACCAGGGGAAGGACAACTTCTTGCACAGGGGGGCAGATGGCAACAAATGGCCCATCGTACTCAGGGCTGGTCATAGGCAAATGCAGGGGGGTTTCTGGTTGCCTGGAAAACCCCCCTCCTCTTGGCAATTGGCTCAAATTATGACAACAATAGCAATGTTATATAATATGATTACTAGAGCTGCTGCCACATCATGCAGTTTAAGGGATAGAGCAGAGCTGCTGCATGTGCCCAGTGGTAGCAGCTTCTTCTGCCAAGTTTGTTGTGTGAATGGATGAGTCCTTAATCAGTGCACTGGACCAGAGAGTAGCTTCCAGGAAGAAGAGACAGGAGCCTTACCATGAGGTGGGAGAATGTGTGCTTAGAAAGTGCAGTAATGGTTCTATTATATTTGTGCATTTATTTATTATGGTATATTTAACCTTTTCGTAACCACAAATTTATATTATTTAAATGTTCGATACAGTCTATATTATAATATAGACCATCTATAGTGTTAAATATTACAACTGTATTCCATACAGTATCCAGTATATAAAAAGACCAATGTTTACATTAATGTCCAGGGTCATTACTAGGTTCTTCTACCTCTCCCCCAGACTCCTGCACTTGCTCCAATGTTCCGCAGAGTGGAAGATTTGGGACTGCACTTGCAAAAACCCCTCTAGAAATCTTGCATTTGCCACTCCTGGGACACAATTTCAAAGAGTTGTTGCAAAGATCCAGCCTACCACATCCTCCATACGTTTATCTTTAATACACTCTATCCAGCCCCTCACATACTTCCAGTTATAATATAAAAATTATAACTCTCACCTCCTTCTAGTTTGCTGGCAAGGTTGCAGTCCAGCTATACTAAAGCAGAACTCTGTGCAGGCTCCAGTGCTGCCCAGTGGCAAACGCAGGATTTTATGGGGGTTCCAAATGTTATCAGAACAAAGCAAAAAATATAATGGGTTGCAATAAGCTAACTATAGGCGCTTTGTGATGATTCCTTTGAGTCCTTGTCCATGTATTATGCATTTGTGTACAAGCACTGTGAAATGCCTGTATACCTGAAATCAGAATGGCCAAGGAAGGTGGTAACTACTTACCTGGGCATGGGCCTGTTGGAAGGGCATGACGAGGTCCTGGGCCAGTTGCTCAGGGGCAATGTCGGACTGGGGCATGAAGGGCCCACCGGGGGGATGCAGTTATAGGGGCCCATACTTGGGGGTGTGGCCAGCCTACAGAGGGGGTGTGACCAGCCTCCACAGAGGCTTGAAATACACAATAGACTTGTGCAGCATAATGCAACATATCTACCATGTATAATACAAGTGCAGAGTCTGGAACCTGATCCCTAGGGGAAGGAGTGGGGCCTCCCAGGCAGAGGGGCCCACCGGTGGTTTCCCCTGTGGGCCAGTCCGACCCTGCTCAGGGGTACTATTGTTTGCATTTGAAGCATTCGCGACACAGTGCATAGTATTTTACATTTTAGATTTTTTGGGAGAAGGCTTGGTCACGCTGTGGCTGTCTCAATGGACCTATCTGCCAAACATAAATTGTTTCTGTTTTAAATGAGAAAAAAACAACTATAATCAAAGTATGAAATATAAGTAATAATTGTTTTTCTTAGGTTTGTGTAAATGTGTATGTAGAAAAGATTTTATTCCCACAACCCTATGGACAATAAACATTTGTAGCACACATTTAGCAATTAAACTATCAAAAGTTACGTTAAGGGATGTTTAACAGTTTAGTATTTATGAACTCATATGTAATATAGATCATATGTAATATACTTTAGTGGGCATATTTCAATAGGAATGGCCTGAGGATGCTTTTATTTCCTACTCTTAGGCTTAATTCATACTACAATCAGTAGCGGATCTTGCTACAAGCACGCAGGATTTTTGCCCGGGGCGCCACCTTTCGGAGGGCGCCGCCGTAGCAAAATCCGCTGCTGGTGCCCCCCGGTCCTTTGTAGATGCGGTGAAGTGCGGTGCGCAATGAAGTCATCGCACACCGCACAGCATTGTGGGAGCAGCACATAGACACTAGCGGTCATGATTGACCTCTAGTGTCTATGCAGTGCTATGGGAGAGACGTCATGACATCTCTCCCATAGATCAGAGGAGCGGCGCCGGCCGGAGACGGAGGGCAGCAGCGGTTGGGAATCAGGAGCGGGGATGGTGAGTATTAATTATTTTTATTTTTGTAAGCGGCCCAACTCTACTGGGGGCACAACTCTCCTGGGGGCACAAATGGGGGTACAACTCTACTTGGGGCACAAATGGGGGCACAACTCTACAGGGGGCATAACTGACCACGCCCCTTTATGAAGCCATGCCCCTATTTTTGCCCGGGGCGCCACTAGGGCTAGAACCGGCCCTGACTACAATACTGTAAAATATCAGGTATACCGTAATTATGTAATAGCTGTGCAATAGTCAGGTTTAGACTCTCAAGGGCCGGGATGTAATGAAGTCCCAGTTCGGCGGCCATGCGGGCTGCCAGATGTTTTTTAAAGGGGCAATCATGTACAAGTGTAAACCATGCTTTGTACATGATTGCTCCTTTAAAAAATGTCGGAGTTCGAGCGGCGTCCCGCCTGGCCACCGAACTAGGATTTCATTACATCCTGCCCAAGGTGGCTTAAGAGACTAGACTTGGTAAACTTGAATATGGCAAATCTATTGAATAATTATTATATCCAGCAGTGGCTGGATGTAATGAAGGTTTATTAAAAACCGAAATGTTGAAATAAATCCGGGAGAGTCCAGTTCTGTTTGTGAGAAGTCCGTGAGTGCCACCTGTTACACTATATATATTACATTTATTGAAGGAGAGCACCCGGCAGGTAGATTATCTTTATTAGGAGTGCCGAGTGCATGTAAGTACATATATATATATATATATATATATGTATATTAGAGATGAGCGCCTGAAATTTTTCGGGTTTTGTGTTTTGGTTTTGGGTTCGGTTCCGCGGCCGTGTTTTGGGTTCGACCGCGTTTTGGCAAAACCTCACCGAATTTTTTTTGTCGGATTCGGGTGTGTTTTGGATTCGGGTGTTTTTTTTAAAAAACACTAAAAAACAGCTTAAATCATAGAATTTGGGGGTCATTTTGATCCCATATTATTATTAACCTCAAAAACCATAATTTCCACTCATTTTCAGTCTATTCTGAATACCTCACACCTCACAATATTATTTTTAGTCCTAAAATTTGCACCAAGGTCGCTGGATGACTAAGCTAAGCGACACTAGTGGCCGACACAAACACCTGGCCCATCTAGGAGTGGCACTGCAGTGTCACGCAGGATGTCCCTTCCAAAAAACCCTCCCCAATCAGCACATGACGCAAAGAAAAAAAGAGGCGCAATGAGGTAGCTGACTGTGTGAGTAAGATAAGCGACCCTAGTGGCCGACACAAACACCGGGCCCATTTAGGAGTGGCACTGCAGTGTCACGCAGGATGTCCCTTCCAAAAAACCCTCCCCAATCAGCACATGACGCAAAGAAAAAAAGAGGCGCAATGAGGTAGCTGACTGTGTGAGTAAGATTAGCGACCCTAGTGGCCGACACAAACACCGGGCCCATTTAGGAGTGGCACTGCAGTGTCACGCAGGATGTCCCTTCCAAAAAACCCTCCCCAATCAGCACATGACGCAAAGAAAAAAAGAGGCGCAATGAGGTAGCTGACTGTGTGAGTAAGATTAGCGACCCTAGTGGCCGACACAAACACCGGGCCCATTTAGGAGTGGCACTGCAGTGTCACGCAGGATGTCCCTTCCAAAAAACCCTCCCCAATCAGCACATGACGCAAAGAAAAAAAGAGGCGCAATGAGGTAGCTGACTGTGTGAGTAAGATTAGCGACCCTAGTGGCCGACACAAACACCGGGCCCATTTAGGAGTGGCACTGCAGTGTCACGCAGGATGTCCCTTCCAAAAAACCCTCCCCAATCAGCACATGACGCAAAGAAAAAAAGAGGCGCAATGAGGTAGCTGACTGTGTGAGTAAGATTAGCGACCCTAGTGGCCGACACAAACACCGGGCCCATTTAGGAGTGGCACTGCAGTGTCACGCAGGATGTCCCTTCCAAAAAACCCTCCCCAATCAGCACATGACGCAAAGAAAAAAAGAGGCGCAATGAGGTAGCTGACTGTGTGAGTAAGATTAGCGACCCTAGTGGCCGACACAATCACCGGGCCCATTTCGGAGTGGCACTGCAGTGTCACGCAGGATGTCCCTTCCAAAAAACCCTCCCCAATCAGCACATGACGCAAAGAAAAAAAGAGGCGCAATGAGGTAGCTGACTGTGTGAGTAAGATTAGCGACCCTAGTGGCCGACACAAACACCGGGCCCATTTAGGAGTGGCACTGCAGTGTCACGCAGGATGTCCCTTCCAAAAAACCCTCCCCAAACAGCACATGACGCAAAGAAAAATAAAAGAAAAAAGAGGTGCAAGATGGAATTGTCCTTGGGCCCTCCCACCCACCCTTATGTTGTATAAACAAAACAGGACATGCACACTTTAACCAACCCATCATTTCAGTGACAGGGTCTGCCACACGACTGTGACTGATATGACGGGTTGGTTTGGACCCCCCCCAAAAAAGAAGCAATTAATCTCTCCTTGCACAAACTGGCTCTACAGAGGCAAGATGTCCACCTCATCATCACCCTCCGATATATCACCGTGTACATCCCCCTCCTCACAGATTATCAATTCGTCCCCACTGGAATCCACCATCTCAGCTCCCTGTGTACTTTGTGGAGGCAATTGCTGCTGGTCAATGTCTCCGCGGAGGAATTGATTATAATTCATTTTAATGAACATCATCTTCTCCACATTTTCTGGATGTAACCTCGTACGCCGATTGCTGACAAGGTGAGCGGCAGCACTAAACACTCTTTCGGAGTACACACTTGTGGGAGGGCAACTTAGGTAGAATAAAGCCAGTTTGTGCAATGGCCTCCAAATTGCCTCTTTTTCCTGCCAGTATAAGTATGGACTGTGTGACGTGCCTACTTGGATGCGGTCACTCATATAATCCTCTACCATTCTTTCAATGGTGAGAGAATCATATGCAGTGACAGTAGACGACATGTCCGTAATCGTTGTCAGGTCCTTCAGTCCGGACCAGATGTCAGCATCAGCAGTCGCTCCAGACTGCCCTGCATCACCGCCAGCGGGTGGGCTCGGAATTCTGAGCCTTTTCCTCGCACCCCCAGTTGCGGGAGAATGTGAAGGAGGAGATGTTGACAGGTCGCGTTCCGCTTGACTTGACAATTTTCTCACCAGCAGGTCTTTCAACCCCAGCAGACTTGTGTCTGCCGGAAAGAGAGATCCAAGGTAGGCTTTAAATCTAGGATCGAGCACGGTGGCCAAAATGTAGTGCTCAGATTTCAACAGATTGACCACCCGTGAATCCTTGTTAAGCGAATTAAGGGCTCCATCCACAAGTCCCACATGCCTAGCGGAATCGCTCCGTGTTAGCTCCTCCTTCAATGTCTCCAGCTTCTTCTGCAAAAGCCTGATGAGGGGAATGACCTGACTCAGGCTGGCAGTGTCTGAACTGACTTCACGTGTGGCAAGTTCAAAGGGCATCAGAACCTTGCACAACGTTGAAATCATTCTCCACTGCGCTTGAGACAGGTGCATTCCACCTCCTATATCGTGCTCAATTGTATAGGCTTGAATGGCCTTTTGCTGCTCCTCCAACCTCTGAAGCATATAGAGGGTTGAATTCCACCTCGTTACCACTTCTTGCTTCAGATGATGGCAGGGCAGGTTCAGTAGTTTTTGGTGGTGCTCCAGTCTTCTGTACGTGGTGCCTGTACGCCGAAAGTGTCCCGCAATTTTTCTGGCCACCGACAGCATCTCTTGCACGCCCCTGTCGTTTTTTAAATAATTCTGCACCACCAAATTCAAGGTATGTGCAAAACATGGGACGTGCTGGAATTTGCCCATATTTAATGCACACACAATATTGCTGGCGTTGTCCGATGCCACAAATCCACAGGAGAGTCCAATTGGGGTAAGCCATTCCGCGATGATCTTCCTCAGTTGCCGTAAGAGGTTTTCAGCTGTGTGCGTATTCTGGAAACCGGTGATACAAAGCGTAGCCTGCCTAGGAAAGAGTTGGCGTTTGCGAGATGCTGCTACTGGTGCCGCCGCTGCTGTTCTTGCGGCGGGAGTCCATACATCTACCCAGTGGGCTGTCACAGTCATATAGTCCTGACCCTGCCCTGCTCCACTTGTCCACATGTCCGTGGTTAAGTGGACATTGGGTTCAACTGCATTTTTTAGGACACTGGTGAGTCTTTTTCTGAGGTCCGTGTACATTCTCGGTATCGCCTGCCTAGAGAAGTGGAACCTAGATGGTATTTGGTAACGGGGGCACACTGCCTCAATAAATTGTCTAGTTCCCTGTGAACTAACGGCGGATACCGGACGCACGTCTAACACCAACATAGTTGTCAAGGCCTCAGTTATCCGCTTTGCAGCAGGATGACTGCTGTGATATTTCATCTTCCTCGCAAAGGACTGTTGAACAGTCAATTGCTTACTGGAAGTAGTACAAGTGGGCTTACGACTTCCCCTCTGGGATGACCATCGACTCCCAGCAGCAACAACAGCAGCGCCAGCAGCAGTAGGCGTTACACGCAAGGATGCATCGGAGGAATCCCAGGCAGGAGAGGACTCGTCAGAATTGCCAGTGACATTGCCTGCAGGACTATTGGCATTCCTGGGGAAGGAGGAAATTGACACTGAGGGAGTTGGTGGGGTGGTTTGCGTGAGCTTGGTTACAAGAGGAAGGGATTTACTGGTCAGTGGACTGCTTCCGCTGTCACCCAAAGTTTTTGAACTTGTCACTGACTTATTATGAATGCGCTGCAGGTGACGTATAAGGGAGGATGTTCCGAGGTGGTTAACGTCCTTACCCCTACTTATTACAGCTTGACAAAGGGAACACACGGCTTGACACCTGTTGTCCGCATTTCTGTTGAAATAGTTCCACACCGAAGAGCTGATTTTTTTGGTATTTTCACCAGGCATGTCAACGGCCATATTCCTCCCACGGACAACAGGTGTCTCCCTGGGTGCCTGACTTAAACAAACCACCTCACCATCAGAATCCTCCTGGTCAATTTCCTCCCCAGCGCCAGCAACACCCATATCCTCCTCATCCTGGTGTACTTCAACACTGACATCTTCAATCTGACTATCAGGAACTGGACTGCGGGTGCTCCTTCCAGCACTTGCAGGGGGCGTGCAAATGGTGGAAGGCGCATGCTCTTCACGTCCAGTGTTGGGAAGGTCAGGCATCGCAACCGACACAATTGGACTCTCCTTGTGGATTTGGGATTTCGAAGAACGCACAGTTCTTTGCGGTGCTACTGCTTTTGCCAGCTTGAGTCTTTTCATTTTTCTAGCGAGAGGCTGAGTGCCTCCATCCTCATGTGAAGCTGAACCACTAGCCATGAACATAGGCCAGGGCCTCAGCCGTTGCTTGCCACTCCGTGTGGTAAATGGCATATTGGCAAGTTTACGCTTCTCCTCCGACAATTTTATTTTAGGTTTTGGAGTCCTTTTTTACTGATATTTGGTGTTTTGGATTTGACATGCTCTGTACTATGACATTGGGCATCGGCCTTGGCAGACGACGTTGCTGGCATTTCATCGTCTCGGCCATGACTAGTGGCAGCAGCTTCAGCACGAGGTGGAAGTGGATCTTGATCTTTCCCTAATTTTGGAACCTCAACATTTTTGTTCTCCATATTTTAATAGGCACAACTAAAAGGCACCTCAGGTAAACAATGGAGATGGATGGATACTAGTATACAATTATGGACGGACTGCCGAGTGCCGACACAGAGGTAGCTACAGCCGTGAACTACCGTACTGTGTCTGCTGCTAATATAGACTGGTTGATAAAGAGATGTCGTAGTATGTATGTATGAAGAAGAAAGAAAAAAAAACCACGGTTAGGTGGTATACAATTATGGACGGACTGCCGAGTGCCGACACAGAGGTAGCCACAGCCGTGAACTACCGTACTGTACTGTGTCTGCTGCTAATATAGACTGGTTGATAAAGAGATGTCGTAGTATGTATGTATGAAGAAGAAAGAAAAAAAAAACCACGGGTAGGTGGTATACAATTATGGACGGACTGCCGAGTGCCGACACAGAGGTAGCCACAGCCGTGAACTACCGTACTGTACTGTGTCTGCTGCTAATATAGACTGGTTGATAAAGAGATGTAGTAGTATGTATGTATGAAGAAGAAAGAAAAAAAAAACACGGGTAGGTGGTATACAATTATGGACGGACTGCCGAGTGCCGACACAGAGGTAGCCACAGCCGTGAACTACCGTACTGTACTGTGTCTGCTGCTAATATAGACTGGTTGATAAAGAGATGTAGTAGTATGTATGTATGAAGAAGAAAGAAAAAAAAACCACGGGTAGGTGGTATACAATTATGGACGGACTGCCGAGTGCCGACACAGAGGTAGCCACAGCCGTGAACTACCGTACTGTACTGTGTCTGCTGCTAATATAGACTGGTTGATAAAGAGATGTCGTAGTATGTATGTATGAAGAAGAAAGAAAAAAAAACCACGGTTAGGTGGTATACAATTATGGACGGACTGCCGAGTGCCGACACAGAGGTAGCCACAGCCGTGAACTACCGTACTGTACTGTGTCTGCTGCTAATATAGACTGGTTGATAAACAGATGTCGTAGTATGTATGTATAAAGAAGAAAGAAAAAAAAACCACGGTTAGGTGGTATACAATTATGGACGGACTGCCGAGTGCCGACACAGAGGTAGCCACAGCCGTGAACTACCGTACTGTACTGTGTCTGCTGCTAATATAGACTGGTTGATAAAGAGATGTCGTAGTATGTATGTATGAAGAAGAAAGGAAAAAAAACCACGGTTAGGTGGTATACAATTATGGACGGACTGCCGAGTGCCGACACAGAGGTAGCCACAGCCGTGAACTACCGTACTGTACTGTGTCTGCTGCTAATATAGACTGGTTGATAAAGAGATGTCGTAGTATGTATGTATAAAGAAGAAAGAAAAAAAAACCACGGTTAGGTGGTATACAATTATGGACGGACTGCCGAGTGCCGACACAGAGGTAGCCACAGCCGTGAACTACCGTACTGTACTGTGTCTGCTGCTAATATAGACTGGTTGATAAAGAGATGTAGTAGTATGTATGTATAAAGAAGAAAGAAAAAAAAACCACGGGTAGGTGGTATACAATTATGGATGGACTGCCGAGTGCCGACACAGAGGTAGCTACAGCCGTGAACTACCGTACTGTGTCTGCTGCGACTGGATGATAAATAATGATATAAAAAATATATATATATCACTACTGCAGCCGGACAGGTATATATATTATATAATGACGGACCTGCTGGACACTGTCTGTCAGCAGAATGAGTTTTTTATAGAATAAAAAAAAAACACCACACAAGTGAAGTCACACGACGAGTGTTTAACTTTTTCAGGCAATCACAATATAGTATACTACTAACTATACTGGTGGTCAGTGTGGTCAGGTCACTGGTCAGTCACACTGGCAGTGGCACTCCTGCAGCAAAAGTGTGCACTGTTTAATTTTAATATAATATGTACTCCTGGCTCCTGCTATAACCTATAACTGGCACTGCAGTGCTCCCCAGTCTCCCCCACAATTATAAGCTGTGTGAGCTGAGCACAGTCAGATATATAATATATACATAGATGATGCAGCACACTGGGCTGAGCAGTGCACACAGATATGGTATGTGACTGTCTTGTACTCCTGGCTCCTGCTATAACCTATAACTGGCACTGCAGTGCTCCCCAGTCTCCCCCACAATTATAAGCTGTGTGAGCTGAGCACAGTCAGATATATAATATATACATAGATGATGCAGGCATGCAGCACACTGGGCTGAGCAGTGCACACAGATATGGTATGTGACTGAGTCACTGTGTGTACCGTTTTTTTTCAGGCAGAGAACGGATATATTAAATAAAACAACTGCACTGCTGGTGGTCACTGTGGTCAGTCACTAAACTCTGCACTCTCTTCTACAGTATCAGCCTCAGGTCAATCTCTCTCTCTCTCTCCTAATCTAAATGGAGAGGACGCCAGCCACGTCCTCTCCCTATCAATCTCAATGCACGTGTGAAAATGGCGGCGACGCGCGGCTCCTTATATAGAATCCGAGTCTCGCGAGAATCCGACAGCGTCATGATGACGTTCGGGCGCGCTCGGGTTAACCGAGCAAGGCGGGAAGATCCGAGTCGCTCGGACCCGTGAAAAAAAACATGAAGTTCGTGCGGGTTCGGATTCAGAGAAACCGAACCCGCTCATCTCTAATGTATATGTATATACACACACACAGAACCCCTCCTGACTAAATTCTGCGTTTGCCCCTGCACCTCACTCCCCCTTTGACACTGCCACCACTGCCTGTCTCTTGCTTACTATGGCATATCTCCCAACTGTCCCGATTTTCGTGGGACAGTTCAGTTTTTTTGGGACTGTCCCTCCCGCGGGCAGCAGTGTCCCGTGGTGTGAGGGGGGGGGAGTTGAGAGGCTTCTGTCACTGCTGCACTGCTTTGCAGCAGTGAATAGACGCTGTGCGCATGCGCACAGCTTCTATTCACGAGTGACAGAGGGAGAGGGGTATGCCAGCAGCTCACAGAGCGCTGGGTATGCCCCCTTCAGTGACGGACTAGGGAACGTGGCTTACGATCGCTGTATCACCGCAAAGCCACGCCCCTTTTCACCACACGTGTGTCCCTCTTTCAGGATAAAGAAAGTTGGGAGGTATGCTATGGTCACTCTGAGTGTGGTCCGTGCAGAGGAGCCGCGCTGCAGTTCTAAGCCCAGGACCTGTTGCCATCACCCTTTCCTTCTCTCTATCACACTCTCACCCTCTGCTACTGCTGTTACCCTCTCCCTGGCATCACCCAATGCTGTCACCCTCTCCCTGGCGTTACGTTCTTCCTGTCACCCTCTCCCTTATGTCACCCTCTCCCTGTCACCCACTGCTGTCACCTTCTCCCTGTCACCCTCTCCCTGGCGTCACGTTCTTCCTGTCACCCTCTCCCGGGCATCACCCTCTCCCTGTCGCCCTCTCCGTGGCATCACCCTCTCCCTGTCACCCTCTTTTTGTCACCCACTACTGTCACCCTCTCCCTGGCATCACGTTCTTCCTGTCTCCCTCTCCCTGATGTCACACTCTTCCTGCCACCCTCTCCCTGGGGTCACCCTCTCCCTGGTGTCATGCTCTTCCTGCCACACTCTCCCTGGGATCACCCTCTCCCTGTCACCCACAGTTGGCATTGACTGCTGCCACCATCTTCCTGTCACCCTCTCCCTGTCACCCACAGTTGGCACTGACTGCTGCCACCCTCTTCCTGTCACCCTCTTCCTGGCACCAGCTCCCTGGCATCAAACACTTCCTGTCACGCTTTGCTGGCTATTTTGTTATCCAGGACTTTCATTAACTTTTAATAGCATCGCACAGGTGGCAATATTAAGTTAATGGAAGCTCTGGACAACAAAATTGCACTCATGTCCTCCTCCCACTCCCTCCCCAGTCCTAAACACTAATATTTATTTTTTTATTTGATAAAAATTGACAATATATTAGTCGCCTGCTCATCACAAGTTTGATGAGCAGTCAGGCTGCGTGCATTGGCGGTAGTGGACTGAGATGCAAATTAGTGTTGGGGGGGTGGGGTAGTTGATGGCGATTTTGTAGGCCATTGGCGGAAGCGGTGTCCATTAGTGGCAGGAGTAGCGGGCACCAGGGGCGGCGGCAGCTGGCATCGGCTCAGGTGCAGTAGTGGGCGATGGGAGGGATCATCAACGGAACTCAGTGGACATTATCGCTGCAGTGCCTCACCAGCCACTGACCTCACCGCACGCCACTGTGCAGCATGGATACTGTGTCACTGCTCAGCCTGTCAATTGTCATTTAGCCTGCCCCCGGGGGTCGGCTTATAAAGCGGAGAGAGATAAAGTACAAACCAGTCAGCTCCTGTCATTTTTTAAAAACAGCCTGTAAAATGACAGGTGCTAATTGGTTGGTACTTTATCTCTATACCAGGCTTGATACATCTCCACCACTAAGTGTATGCTACTTTAAAGTTAATATAATTACAATTTATTTCATATTGATTTTTTTTCTTTTGCATTTTAATAATAATTAAATTCTTACAAATAGCTGACTCACATCTATGACTTTTAATTAAATGTGTGTTTATGTAATATTTTCCAAAGAGGGCATTATCTCTTCAAAGTTCTAAAGTGATTTTTGCTACGCTGTCTCACCCGCCTTTGTACACACTGACACACACCCTCTGTCACTCACCCTGACTCACTTACCTCTTCGTGTTATGCTGCCTCCAACTGTCTCTATGGCTTTGGGACTGTAGGTAGTAGGGTTTGGCCAATGGTTTTTCTAATAATGGGGGGTGTCCAAAGTCACACATCAGAATCGGAAGGCTAATGGTGGAGGTATGCTCATGAGTGGGCGCCTTCTGTGCACTTGTGGTGACCACCCATTCATGGTTCAACCATCGATGTTATCTACTGATGAGTAAGAGCCCTGACCATCAATTATTATGTGTACCTCAATGGGCATAGTGACTGAGTAATTGTTACCCAGCTAATCGAAGCTCAGCAAAGGCTACTTATGGGTCCTGTCCAGGAAGCTCCTCATTTTTACCGGCTGCTATTCCACTAAGTGCACAGGGAAGAAGAGGGCTGAATCCAAGTGATTTAGTAGTCCATTTACTAAGCCTTGAATGGAGATAAAGTATCAGCCAATCGGCTCCTAACTGCCATGCCACAGGCTGTGTTTAAAAAATGACAGTTGGAGCTGACTGTCTTATCTCTGTCCACTTTATCTCCATCCACGGCTTAGTAAACAGACCCCTAGCCTTTAAGGTAGCACACTGCCATCTACATGTTTGCTGAAACTGGCTATTATAAGACAGAATACATTGTTACAAAAAAAAAAAATATATATATATATATATATTTGAAGGGTCAAACTCAAAGATCAAATCAATCTAATTATCAACTTTAGGAAGTTCTGTGTCCACTTTCTATAACACGTAAGAGGAACAGATCAGTTTGTGGAGGAAATGACATCACAAGATTGGAATATTCTGCAATCGTTAGCCTGGCACTGGTAACTTTCTTCTTTTATCTTGCAGAGCAAATCAAATGAAAGGTGGTCACTGTTTCTCATCTCATCTCAGTCGGGGTTAATAAATGCACAACCTAGGCAGACACAAGGGCAGTTTGGGAGCGGCCGGAGTGCATTACATGTTACATGTAGTGTATATAAATAAGAGCTATTTTGCTGCTAGTTGTCATCTATGTGGTTTTGTCTGACACATACGGTGTTGTGTATTTCATTTGTGGAGAATGCACAGAATATGCGCAGAAAATTAATATTTTATTGCCATTTTGGCAAGAGGAGAATGATAATATCAATCTGCCGTTCAGATGTATTGTCTATATCAGGCATGTCCAAACTGCGGCCCTCCAGCTGTTGTGAAACTACATATCCCAGCATGCCCTGACACAGTTTTGCTGTCAGAGAATGCTAAAGCTGTGTCAGGGCATGCTGGGATGTGCAGTTTCTCAACAGCTGGAGGGCCGCAGTTTGGACATGCCCGGTCTATATTTAGTAAATACTGTATATTCCGGCAGTATGAGGATAACATAGTTTCTCTGACGTCCTAGTGGATGCTGGGAACTCCGTAAGGACCATGGGGAATAGACGGGCTCCGCAGGAGACTGGGCACTCCAAAAGAAAGATTAGGTACTATCTGGTGTGCACTGGCTCCTCCCTCTATGCCCCTCCTCCAGACCTCAATTAGAATCTGTGCCCGGCCAGAGCTGGGTGCTCCTAGTGGGCTCTCCTGAGCTTGCTAGAAAAGAAAGTATTTGTTAGGTTTTTTATTTTCAGTGAGATCTGCTGGCAACAGACTCACTGCTACGTGGGACTGAGGGGAGAGAAGCAAACCTACCTGCTTGCAGCTAGCTTGTGCTTCTTAGGCTACTGGACACCATTAGCTCCAGAGGGTTCGAACACAGGGCCTGACTTCGATCGTCCATTCCCGGAGCCGCGCCGCCGTCCCCCTTGCAGAGCCAAAAGACAAGCGATGAAATCGGCGGCAGAAGACTCCTGTCTTCATTAAGGTAGCGCACAGCACCGCAGCTGTGCGCCATTGCTCCCACAGCACACCACACACTCCGGTCACTGTAGGGTGCAGGGCGCTGGGGGGGGGGGGGCGCCCTGGGCAGCAATTATAATACCTTTTGGCACTTAAAATACACATAATACAGTCTGCAAACTGTATATGTGTAAAAAACCCCGTCATTAAGTTACATAAAACGCGGGACAGAAGCCCGCCGCTGAGGGGGCGGGACCTTCTTCCTCAGCACACCAGCGCCATTTTCCCTTCACAGCTCCGCTGGAAGCAGCTCCCCAGGCTCTCCCCTGCAGTATCCTGATACAAGAAGGGTAAAAAAGAGAGGGGGGGCACATAAATTTAGGCGCAAATAAGATATTTAAGCAGCTATTGGGTAAATCACTTTTTATAGTGTAAATCCCTGTGTTATATAGCGCTGTGGTGTGTGCTGGCATACTCTCTCTCTCTCTGTCTCCCCAAAGGACTTTGTGGGGTCCTGTCCTCAGTCTGAGCATTCCCTGTGTGTGTGCGGTGTGTCGGTATGGCTGTGTCGACATGTTTGATGAGGAGGGTTACGTGGAGGCGGAGCAGGGGCAGATAAGTGTGGTGTCGCCCCCGACGGGGCCGACACCTGATTGGATGGATATGTTGAAGGTCTTAACCGACAGTGTCAACTCCTTACATAAAAGTTTCGATGACGCAGCAGCCTTGGGACAGCCGGGGTCTCAGCCCGCGCCTGCCCAGGCGACTCAGAAGCCGTCAGGGGCTCATAAACGCCCGCTAGCTCAGATTGTAGACACAGATGTCGACACGGAGTCTGACTCCAGTGTAGATGAGGATGAGACAAATGTACAGTCTACAAAAGCCATCCGATGCATGATTACTGCAATGAAAGATGTATTGCACATTTCTGATATTAACCCGGTTACCACCAAGAGGGGTATTATGTTTGGGGAGAAAAAGCAGCCAGTGACTTTTCCCCCATCTGATCAATTAAATGATTTGTGTGAAGAAGCGTGGAGTTCCCCTGATAAGAAACTAGTGATTTCTAAGAGGTTACTGATGGCGTACCCTTTCCCGCCATCTGATAGGTTACGTTGGGAAACATCCCCTAGGGTGGACAAGGCGCTAACACGCTTATCTAAAAGGGTGGCACTGCCGTCTCAGGATACGGCCGCCCTAAAGGAGCCTGCGGATAGAAAGCAGGAAGCTATCCTGAAGTCTGTGTATACACACTCTGGTACTCTACTGAGACCTGCTATTGCTTCAGCCTGGATGTGTAGTGCTGCAGCAGCATGGACTGATACCCTGTCAGACAACATTGATTCCCTCGACAGGGATACTGTTTTGCTAACCATCGAACATATAAAAGACGTCGTCTTATATATGCGGGATGCCCAGAGGGACATTTGCCTGCTGGCATCTAGAATTAATGCAAAGTCCATTTCTGCCAGGAGAGTATTATGGACTCGGCAGTGGACAGGTGATGCTGATTCTAAAAAACACATGGAGGTTTTGCCTTATAAGGGTGAGGAATTGTTTGGGGACGGTCTCTCGGACCTCGTATCCACAGCAACTACTGGGAAGTCGACTTTTTTACCTCAGGTTCCCTCACAGCCTAAGAAAGCACCGTATTATCAAGTGCAGTCCTTTCGGCCTCAGAAAGGCTAGCGGGTCAGAGGAGCATCCTTTCTGGCCAGAGGCAAGGGTAGAGGAAAGAAGCTGCACCAGGCAGCCAGTTCCCAGGAACAAAAATCCTCCCCTGCTTCCACTAAGTCCACCGCATGACGTTGGGGCTCCACAGGCGGAGCCAGGTGCGGTGGGGGCGCGTCTCCGAAACTTCAGCAACCAGTGGGTTCGCTAACAAGTGGATCTCTGGGCTGTACAAATTGTATCTCAGGGATACAAGCTGAAGTTCGAGGCGACTCCCCCTCGCCGTTACCTCAAATCAGCCTTGCCAGCTGCTCCCAGGGAAAGGGAGGTAGTACTGGCGGCAATTCACAAGCTGTACCTCCAGCAGGTGATAATCAAGGTCCCCCTCCTTCAACAGGGCAGGGGTTACTATTCCACAATGTTTGTGGTACCGAAACCGGACGGTTCGGTGAGACCCATTCTGAATTTAAAATCCTTGAACACTTATATAAAGAAGTTCAAGTTAAAAATGGAATCGCTCAGGGCGGTTATTGCAAGCATGGAAGACGGGGATTTTATGGTGTCGCTGGACATCAAGGATGCTTACTTGCATGTCCCCATTTACCCACCTCACCGAGAATACCTCAGGTTTGTGGTACAGGATTGTCATTACCAATTCCAGACGTTGCCGTTTGGTCTCTCCACGGCACCGAGAATATTTACCAAGGTAATGGCCGAAATGATGATACTCCTTCGGAAGAAGGGAGTTATAATTATCCCGTACTTGGACGATCTCCTCATAAAGGCGAGGTCCAGAGAGCAGTTGTTGGTCAGTGTAGCACTCTCTCAGGAAGTGTTGCAACAGCACGGCTGGATTCTGAATATCCCAAAGTCGCAGCTGGTTCCTGCGACGCGTCTGCTTTTCCTGGGCATGATTCTGGACACAGAACAGAAGAAGGTGTTTCTCCCGGTGGAGAAGGCCCAGAAATTGTCATCTCTGGTCAGGGACCTCCTGAAACCAAAACAGGTGTCGGTGCATCACTGCACGCGAGTCCTGGGAAAGATGGTGGCTTCTTACGAAGCAATTCCCTTCGGCAGGTTCCATGCAAGGATCTTTCAGTGGGATCTGTTGGACAAATTGTCCGGATCGCATCTTCAGATGCATCGGTTGATCACCCTGTCCCCAAGGGCCAGGGTGTCTCTGCAGTGGTGGCTGCAGAGTGCTCATCTTCTCGAGGGCCGCAGGTTCGGCATACAGGACTGGGTCCTGGTGACCACGGATGCAAGCCTCCGAGGATGGGGGGCAGTCACTCAGGGAAGAAACTTCCAAGGACAGTGGTCAAGTCTGGAGACTTCACTACACATAAATATACTGGAACTAAGGGCCATTTACAACGCCCTGAGTCAAGCAGAGCCCCTGCTTCAAAACCACCCAGTACTGATTCAGTCAGACAACATCACGGCGGTCGCCCATGTAAACCGCCAGGGCGGCACGAGATGCAGGATGGCAATGGCAGAAGCCACAAGGATTCTTCGATGGGCGGAGAATCACGTGCTAGCACTGTCAGCAGTGTTCATTCCGGGAGTGGACAACTGGGAAGCAGACTTCCTCAGCAGGCACGACCTCCACCCGGGAGAGTGGGGACTTCATCAAGAAGTCTTCACACAGATTGTAAATCGCTGGGAACTGCCACGGGTGGACATGATGGCGTCCCACCTCAACAAAAAGCTAAAAAAATATTGCGCCAGGTCAAGGGACCCTCAGGCGATAGCTGTGGACGCACTAGTGACACCGTGGGTGTACCAGTCGGTTTATGTGTTCCCTCCTCTTCCTCTCATACCCAAGGTACTGAGGATAGTAAGAAAGAGATACTCATCGTTCCGGATTGGCCAAGAAGAACTTGGTACCCAGAACTACAAGAGATGATCTCAGAGGACCCATGGCCTCTGCCTCTCAGACAGGACCTGTTACAGCAGGGGCCCTGTCTGTTCCAAGACTTACCGCGGCTGCGTTTGACGGCATGGCGGTTGAACGCCGGATCCTAACGGAAAAGGGTATTCCAGATGAAGTGATTCCTACGCTGATAAAAGCTAGGAAGGATGTGTCACACTGGTTTGAGCCACTTAGGACCGTGGAGCTAAAGTATCTCACGTGGAAGGTGGTCATGCTGTTGGCCTTAGCTTCAGCTAGGTGTGTGTCAGAATTGGCGGTTTTGTCATGTAAAAGCCCGTATCTGATCTTCCATATGGACAGGGCAAAACTGAGGACTCGTCCCCAATTTCTCCCAAAGGTGGTATCAGCGTTTCATTTGAACCAACCTATTGTGGTGCCTGCGGCTACTCGGGACTTGGAGGATTCCAAGTTGCTGGACGTAGTCCGGGCTTTGAAAATTTATGTTTTCAGGATGGCTGGAGTCAGGAAAACTGACTCGCTATTTATCCTGCATGCACCCAACAAGCTGGGTGCTCCTGCTTCAAAGCAAACTATTGCTCGCTGGATCTGTTGCACGATTCAGCTGGCACATTCTGCGGCTGGACTGCCGCATCCTAAATCAGTGAAAACCCATTCCACAAGGAAGGTGGGCTCTTCTTGGGCGGCTGCCCGAGGGGTCTTGGCTTTACAGCTTTGCCGAGCTGCTACGTGGTCGGGTTCAAACACATTTGCTAAATTCTACAAGTTTGATACCCTGGCTGAGGAGGACCTTGAGTTTGCTCATTCGGTGCTGCAGAGTCATACGCACTCTCCCGCCCGTTTGGGAGCTTTGGTATAATCCACATGGTCCTTACGGAGTTCCCAGCATCCACTAGGACGTCAGAGAAAATAAGAATTTACTCACCGGTAATTCTATTTCTCGTAGTCCGTAGTGGATGCTGGGCACCCGTCCCAAGTGCAGACTCTCTGCAATACATGTATATAGTTATTGCTTCACTAAAGGGTTATTGTTATGAGCCATCCGTAAAAGGAGGCTCAGTTGTTGTTCATACTGTTAACTGGGTATGGTTATCACAAGTTGTACGTTGTGATTGGTGTGGCTGGTATGAGTCTTACCCTGGATTCTAAATCCTTTCCTTGTTGTGTCAGCTCTTCCGGGCACAGTTTCCCTAACTGAGGTCTGGAGGAGGGGCATAGAGGGAGGAGCCAGTGCACACCAGATAGTACCTAATCTTTCTTTTGGAGTGCCCAGTCTCCTGCGGAGCCCGTCTATTCCCCATGGTCCTTACGGAGTTCCCAGCATCCACTACGGACTACGAGAAATAGAATTACCGGTGAGTAAATTCTTATTAAAAGCAACATGTGGGCTCATGGCTCTGGTAAGCATAACACACAGTGTCAGGTGTGACAGGTGCTTGAAAAAGACATACAAAGTAAAATGATTACAGTTATTACATTATTGACGGTCTCCAGCCTCCTGCTGGCCTTCACCTGTTAGATAATAACCTGTCAGGAGCTGCAGAAGATTTCTACAGTGAATTGCATTATATTTAGCTTCTATAGGAGGACAAGAAAGATACAGCATACTGTGCTTCCTCGTATTGCTGAGCAGTGGTGCCAAGAGAGGTGTTAGAGGGTACAAATTACCCGGGCCCATGTCTGATGGAGGGGCCCAGAGAGGGCCAGTAGGAGCCCAGGCCCCCTGCCTCTTTCCTGGAGCTCTTCTCCTCAGCCCAGGACACTCTGCTGTGTGTTGGGCTGCAGTGTGGCAAGGGAGGTGCTTAAAAGACCTTTTTTTTTTCCACAGTATTTTTTCTAAGGGAACATGACCACGCCTCCTGTGATTAGACCACACCCTTTGAAAAGTACCTGGGCCCAGCCTGGCTCTCGATGGCCCTGTTGCTGAGGAGGGAGTACTGGAGGTGTGAATCACTTTCAGTCTGAATACTACATCCCTGCAATTTGTTCTGAATTAAGGGCCTAATTAGCAGAATTTGCAATCCTTTTGTTAGCATGCTGGGGGCCGCCCATCGCTGGGCAAGGCCTCCCAGCGTGCTGACCGCCGCCTTTCCCCCTTCAACAAGCAGAAATTGCAATCGTATCGCAATTTCTGCTTGTTAGCAGAAATTAAGGTTGCCTCCTGCCGGCGCTGCTTAGCTGCGCCTGCAGGAGATCCGCCGCCATCTTTCCGATGTGATGTCATGCAGCCGCCGCAATCACATCCCCGTCACGCCCCCGTTCGCGCCAGCATGCCTTCCATTTCCATGGCACACCCCGGCAACGCTCCGTCTTCGCCTAGAAAACGGAACATTGCCACCGTCCTACCCAAAAAAAGTGCGGGCGCAGGATGGGTGCTTTGCATGCACCCGCAGGGCGAAGGCAATAATTCCGATTGGATCGCAATTTACGATCCAACTTGAATTAGCCCCTATGTCTAAATTTAGGAGGGACATTCACACAGATCAGGACTTTTGCCTCAATTACAGGACAGGTGATGGATTTATGCAGCTAACGGGTGCCCCCCAGAACCAGAGTAACAATGAGGGGGATAGAGCTACAGATCCAGCCAGCGACATACTGATAAAAAATAAATAATAGGCCCATTATTAAAATTCTTAAAATCACATTTGTAGTTTTCTCACAAAATGATGCAATTTTTCTTTTTTTATCTGGGATACGGTGATTAGATCGACCGCTATTGGTCGACATGGTCACTAGGGCGACATGGTCACTAGGTTGACATGTACTTGGTCGACATGGAAAAAGGTCGACAAGCATTTTTCAAAATATTTTTTTTTTTAATTTTTTTGTTCTTTTTCATACTTTACGATCCACATGGACTATGATTGGGAATAGTAACCTGTGCTGAGCGTAGCGGTAGCAAAGCAAGGCACCTTGCCGAAGCTCGCTCGCCATGCGAGGGGACACGGTGCACTAATTGGGGTTCCCTGTCACTTTACAAAGAAAATTACACCAAAAAAAGTAAAATAACTCATGTCGACCTTTTTCCACGTTGACTTTGTTAACGTCGACCTAATGACTTTGTCGACCTAGTGACCATGTCGACCTAATGCATGTTGACCAACAGTGGTCGACCTAATGACTGTCCACCTAAGTGTGGTGACCTAATGACCCATACCCTTTTATCTATTGAGGTAGACAGGGCGGCTGATAGTGTAGGGGGAGGACACACCCACATGGCTCTGGCCACACCCACCCAGCACTAGTCACACCCACACAGAACTAGTCCCAGCTTCTCATCTCAGTTTATGACCTTGAACATTCAGCCCCGGACCCGTGTGGCCCTTAATCCAGCCCTGGTGCCCATTCAGTACAGAGCATATACAGTAAATGATAAGTTCTAGCAGCCTGGAAGTGGTGCTTTTAGATGAGAGTAAGGGAGCTGGGGTGCTGGCAGTCCTCCAGGTGATGTGGTAAACCCAAACTCTCCATAGGCACACTCCTGTGTCATGTGACATACTGCCAGGGGAACATCTTTAAGTTGGGCTATATGGTATCGTCATTGATAAATTTGATGACTATTGTAGTACTAAAAAGGAACATACCACGAGAGGTGAGGTAGTTCACCTTTCCAGAACTGGATTAGTGTATTCACATGAGTTCGGACAGTTACAGTATTCCATCAGAGGCAGAGAGAGAGACACTTGATCATCAGGGCCGTCTTAACGGCAGTGTAGGCCCCTGGGCACAGCAATGCATTGGGCCCCCTACCCATCCTCCAGCGGTAGGGGTGGGGGGTGCTATCAGTGGAAGCTTTGATGTCCCGTGGGTGGTAGGGGGTGTTCTATCTTCCGCTCAGCATGTAGGACCTGGAGCAGTAATTTCTGCTAATTGCTCCTTTACTGCACAGATGGGGCGGGAGGGAGAACACTAAACTGTAGAAGGGGGCATTGGGCTGAATGAAGGGGCCCCGGTACATGACTTCCAGGGTGGTAGGGGGTGTTTAATACACAGGGGAGGGATGGATAGTGGAGTGGGCTTAATATTCATCATTTTCTGGTGGGAGGGCAGCTTGCTTGACTGCAGATATCTCAAGTTCCTGAAAATATATTTCTTTGTTTTAAATGGGATAAAAAAACTAGAGATTCCCACCTTTCAGAAGGTTTTGGGTACTTGGGGATCAGATTTCAGGAGCAAGAGCAAACCTCCAATGAATATATAAAACTGTATACTAGGCGCATGGAGCTGGAGCAGGGACCAGCTGCTGGAAGGCTGATATCTCTGGTTCTGGGCAAAGTAGAGATAAGCTGCCAGCGTCCAGCAAAAGGGGAGAGTCCCAGCTTTTGGATTATACCCTCAGAAAAACTCTAACTTAGACAGAACCTGAGATATCTGGCTGGGAAGAGCAATTAACAGGCTCGGATGGGGACCACTGCTTTCCCGTTGGATATCTCCGGTTCCCCAAGGCCGATTTTAATAAATCTGGTACCCCTGGAAAGAGGGGACCCTCAGCCATCAGCCTAGGGCCCTTATACTCCTGGGGCCCTTGGGCAAGAGCCCATTGAGCCCATACGGAAAGACGGCCCTGTTGATCATACCTCCCAACTTTTGGGTGTAAGCAGGCTGGCTTCGCCGCGCGCCAATCCGAAAAGGGGGCGTGGTCTTGCTCGTGACGGGCGTGGTCTGGCTCGAGTGGGCGTGGCCTCGCCAAATGGGCCGGTTTTTTGCCTTTTGGGGGCGTGCCCAGCGCTTCCCGAGCAGCTGGGCAGCCCCCGCTCCCCTCCTAGCTCTGAATTTATGCCATGCGCGTGCGCACAGCATGTATTCAGTGATCACCGGCTGCTTTGCAGAGCAGAGCAGTGGGTGATCAAAGCCTCCCCCCCAATTGCCCCCCCACCCGCGGGATACTGCTGCCCGCGGGTGGGACAGCGTGACAGGGTCCGAATATCGGGACTGTCCCGCTGAAAGCGGGACAGTTGGGAGGTATGACTTGATAAAGGAACAAACTGTTAAGCAGAAATGTGCAAATTTATGACATCCATGCATCAGATAGTGAAGGAGATGTTACAGGCAAGTTCTCCAGTTATAACTTTATGGTGTATTATTGTGCACCTGCACTCCTGTTCCTGTATTGCAGTACTAAGTCCCAGCAAGGTAGCACATCCCATTATAAGTAGCTAGGGAGTGCAGTCCAGGCCACCTCTCCACAATATGTTCTATATTATGTGTGTGTATGCACACCTGAGGGCTTGGGACACCCTCATTCTGGATTAGCATCCCACCCGCTGCCTCTCATGCTTTTAAACAGGGAACTAGCACATGCTAACTGCACGCATGCCATAGGTAAGATCCTTTCAATTATATAGAAAGTATGATGAGCGGGTTCGGTTCCTCGGAAACCGAACCCCCCCGAACTTCACCCATTTTACACGGGTCCGAGGCATACTCGGATTCTCCCGTATGGCTCGGTTAATCCGAGCGCACCCGAACGTCATCATCCCGCTGTCGGATTCTCGCGAGATTCGGATTCTATATAAGCAGCCGCGCGTCGCCGCCATTTTCACTCGTGCATTGGAAATGTTAGGGAGAGGACGTGGCTGGCGTCCTCTCCGGTTATTAATAATATTTGTGCTACTGCTTATTGCTTAATTGTGGGGACTGGGGAGCAGCTGTATTATATAGGAGGAGTACAGTGCAGAGTTTTGCTGACCAGTGACCACCAGTATACGTTGTCTGCCTGAAAAACACTCCATATCTGTGCTCAGTGTGCTGCATGGGTGTAGTACTGGTGACCGGCGGTCTCCTGACCGCCGGTCACCTTACCGACGCCGGGATCCCGGCAGCATACCGACCCGGCGGGTAGGGGCGAGTGCAGCAAGCCCCTTGCGGGCTCGCTGCGCTCGCCACGCTGCGGGCTCGGTGGCGACCTGTGGTCGCCACGGGTTCTATTCCCACTCTATGGGTGTCGTGGACACCCACGAGTGGAAATAGTCCCTGTTGGTCGGCATGCAGACCATCGGGATAGTGAGCTGTCGGGCTCACGGAGGAGGTCATGTGACTGTCGGTCAGCTGACCGGCGGTCACATGAATACCACCCGTGCTGCATATATCTGTGCTCACACTGCTTTATTGTGGGCACTGGGGACCACCAGTATATTATATAGGAGGAGTACAGTGCAGAGCTTTGCTGACAGTGACCACCAGTATATATAGCAGTACGGTACGGAAGGCCACTGCTCTACCTACCTCTGTGCTGTCAAGTATAGTATACTATCCATCCATACCTGTGGTGCATTTCAGTTGTGCGCAGTATATATAGTAGTAGGCCATTGCTATTGATACTGGCATATAATTCCACACATTAAAAAATGTAGAACAAAAATGTGGAGGTTAAAATAGGGAAAGATCAAGATCCACTTCCATCTCGTGCTGAAGCTGCTGCCACTAGTCATGGCCGAGACGATGAAATGCCATCAACGTCGTCTGCCAAGGCCGATGCCCAATGTCATAGTAGAGAGCATGTAAAATCCAAAAAACAAAAGTTCAGTAAAATGACCCAAAAATCAAAATTGAAAGCATCTGATGAGAAGCGTAAACTTGCCAATATGCCATTTACGACACGGAGTGGCAAGGAACGGCTGAGGCCCTAGCCTATGTTCATGGCTAGTGGTTCAGCTTCACATGAGGATGGAAGCACTCATTCTCTCGCTAGAAAAATGAAAAGACTTAAGCTGGCAAAAGCACAGCAAAGAACTGTGCGTTCTTCTAAATCACAAATCCCCAAGGAGAGTCCAATTGTGTCGGTTGCGATGTCTGACCTTCCCAACACTGGACGGGAAGAGCTTGCGCCTTCCACCATTTGCACGCCCCCTGCAAGTGCTGGAAGGAGCACCCGCAGTTCTGTTCCTGATAGTCAAATTGAAGATGTCACTGTTGAAGTACACCAGGATGAGGATATGGGTGTTGCTGGCGGTGGGGAGGAAATTGAAAAGGAGGATTCTGAGGGTGAGGTGGTTTGTTTAAGTCAGGCACACGGGGAGACACCTGTTGTCCATGGGACGAATATGGCCATTGACATGCCTGGTCAAATTACAAAAAAAAAATCACCTCTTCGGTGTGGAATTATTTCAACACAAATGCAGACAACAGGTGTCAAGCCGTGTGTTGCCTTTGTCAAGCTGTAATAAGTAGGGGTAAGGACGTTAACCACCTCGGAACATCCTCCCTTATACGTCACCTGCAGCGCATTCATCATAAGTCAGTGACATGTTCAAAAACTTTGGATGACAGCGGAAGCAGTCCACTGACCACTAAATCTCTTCCTCTTGTAACCAAGCTCCTGCAAACCACACCACCAACTCCCTCAGTGTCAATTTCCACCTTACACAGGAAAGCCAATAGTCCTGCAGGCCATGTCACTGACAAGTCTGACGAGTCCTCTCCTGCCTGGGATTCCTCCGATGCATCCTTGAGTGTAACGCCTACTGCTGCTGGCGCTGCTGTTGTTGCTGCTGGGAGTCGATCGGCATCCCAGAGGGGAAGTCGGAAGACCACTTGTACTACTTCCAGTAAGCAATTGACTGTCCAACAGTCCTTTGCGAGGAAGATGAAATATCACAGCAGTCATCCTGCTGCAAAGCGGATAACTCAGGTCTTGTCAGCCTGGGTGGTGAGAAACATGGTTCCGGTATCCACCGTTAATTCAGAGGCAACTAGAGACTTGATTGAGGTACTGTGTCCCCGGTACCAAATACCATCTAGGTTCCATTTCTCTAGGCAGGCGATACCGAAAATGTACACAGACCTCAGAAAAAGAGTCACCAGTGTCCTAAAAAATGCAGTTGTACCCAATGTCCACTTAACCACGGACATGTGGAGCAGGGCAGACTCAGGACTATATGATTGTGACAGCCCACTGGGTAGATGTATTGCCTCCCGCAGCAAGAACAGCAGTGGCAGCACCAGTAGCAGCATCTCGTAAACGCCAACTCGTTCCTAGGCAGGCTACGCTTTGTATCACCGCTTTCCAGAAGAGGCACACAGCTGACAACCTCTTACGGAAACTGAGGAACATCATCGCAGAATGGCTTACCCCAATTGGACTCTCCTGGGGATTTGTGACATCGGACAACGCCAGCAATATTGTGCGTGGATTACATCTGGGCAAATTCCAGCACGTCCCATGTTTTGCACATACATTGAATTTGGTGGTGCAGAATTATTTAAAAAAACAACAGGGGCGTGCAAGAGATGCCGTCGGTGGCCCGAAGAATTGCGGGCCACTTTCGGCATTCAGCCACTGCGTGCCGAAGACTGGAGCACCACCAAACACTCCTGAACCTGCCCTGCCATCATCTGAAGCAAGAGGTGATAACGAGGTGGAATTCAACCCTCTATATGCTTCAGAGGATGGAGGAGCAGCAAAAGGCCATTCAAGCTTATACATCTGCCCACGATATAGGCAAAGGAGGGGGAATGCACCTGACTCAAGCGCAGTGGAGAATGATTTCAACGTTGTGCAAGGTTCTGCAACCCTTTGAACTTGCCACACGTGAAGTCAGTTCAGACACTGCCAGCCTGAGTCAGGTCATTCCCCTCATCAGGCTTTTGCAGAAGAAGCTGGAGACATTGAAGGAGGAGCTAAAACAGAGCGATTCCGCTAGGCATGTGGGACTTGTGGATGGAGCCCTTAATTCGCTTAACCAGGATTCACGGGTGGTCAATCTGTTGAAATCAGAGCACTACATTTTGGCCACCGTGTTCGATCCTAGATTTAAAACCTACGTTGTATCTCTCTTTCCGGCAGACACAAGTCTGCAGAGGTTCAAAGACCTGCTGGTGAGAAAATTGTCAAGTCAAGCGGAACGTGACCCGTCAACAGCTCTGTGACAGGACGGTCCCGTACGAAAGCACTCGCCGCTTTCGCGTCCCGTCTCCTGCGCACAGATTGGAAGGTCAAGTCACACGAGGCCTGACCACATAGGGGATTCCCGCTTACCGTCAGTAACCGCCTGTTACTGACTCCACCCACTGCGTTGTGGGCGTGTTTATGCTGCCACCACCAAACTCCTAACCTGCCGTGGCGTTTGGAACCACGGTACTGCTCTGTATGTGCCAACGCACTGCCTTACCACACCTGTGTGGTGCTGACGAATCCCCACTAGCCACTTGCTAGGCCTCTACCGGTAGCTGGCGGAAGGCGGAACTTGGAGACATTAGGTGCTTCCCCGGACAGCCGGAGGACGGGGCTAGGTTTGGCCTAACCCTGTAGGTCACAAGATGAAGCAATCTTCTTGAGGCAATGATGTTTTATTTGCTCAATAGTTCTAAAGAGAACTCTTCCCTATTGCTAGGGGCAACAGCATACAGCAAGATGTTCCAGCAGAATAAGATGGTACTACTACCTGGAGGCTCACAGGCATCCTCTTTTTATCTCAGTTCTACACACAGTACCACAGGAGGGTAAGCCCTCCCTGTCTTCTCCAACCAATCAGGTTATCGCAGAAAATATAAAGAAATACAAGTTACATTTCAAAAGTTAAGAATTAGATAAAGCACATTCCTGCTCCTCTTCATATATAACCAAACCAGTGGCTTTCCCAAACACAATCTGATTATCATGTTCCTGTCTCTTTCACAAATGTAAATGTAACTTGCATTTCAATTGCATTCACCCTCTCACACATAGACAACGTTCTTATACTGTAAATTAAACATAATCTGCATCACACATAATGCAGCCTAAGAAATGTTACATCAAACTGTTGTTGAATGAAACCCACTCGTTTGCATTTGTAAAACACAATCTGATTAACATGTTCCTGTCTCTCTAACATCTCCATGCAAACCCAGTTCACACAAGGGCCCTCATTCCGAGTTGTTCGCTCTGAGATTTTCATCGCATCGCAGTGAGAATTCTCTTAGTGCGCATGCGCAATGTTCGCACTGCGACTGCGCCAAGTAACTTTACTATGAAGAAAGTAAGTTTACTCACGGCTTTTTCATCGCTCCGACGTTCGCATTGTGATTGACAGGAAATGGGTGTTACTGGGCGGATGCACGGCGTTTTAGGGGCGTGTGGCTGAAAACGCTACCGTTTCCGGGAAAAACGCAGGAGTGGCCGGGGAAACGGTGGGTGTGCCTGGGCGAACGCTGGGTGTGTTTATGACGTCAGCCAGGAACGAAAAGCACTGAACTGATCGCACAGGCAGAGTAAGTCTGAAGCTACTCAAAAACTGCTAACTCGTTTGTGATAGCAATATTGCGAATACATCGGTCGCACATTTAAGAAGCTAAGATTCACTCCCAGTAGGCGGCGGCTTAGCGTGTGTAACTCTGCTACATTCGCCTTGCGAGCGAACAACTCGGAATGAGGGCCAATATTCAGAGAAGACAGCAACAAATCCTTTCACCTGCATGTGTCTATAAAGTTACACAGAGACACATCTCAATCTCAAAGAAATGGCTTGTCCACAGACCCCTTTCCAGGTGCCAGGGTCATCAGCATCTCAATTCCTAGGTGAGAAGCTACCAAGCCATTTGTCCACAAACGTAAATCCATTTTAAAACCAACACAGCTTACACATTCCTTCTAAGTGCTGGCATTTGCATGCAATGTAAATGTGCAATCTTACAACTGTGCCTATTGCCTTAAATATAACATTGGTGAAAACACAGTATTAAATATATTTTTAAATACCCGGTGCCTAGCACCCACACTACCTTTAAAGATTGCGCTTAGCACCAGTGCACAGTTTAAAAGTGGCGCCAAGCGCCCATTGTCCTTGTAATGGCGCCGGGCACTAGGGGTTAACCCCTTCAGTGCCGCGGCGGCCATTTCACGTGTGGCTGGTTAGTCTCTCCGGTCACACTCCTCCCCCCCATTCAAGCGGGTCAACCAGGGACCATTGTCCCAACGATTTGGGTCCTGCTCCCGCAGTCCGTTGGGGTGAAGGGGACGCTACCTGGGGGGTGTAGGCTCCGGCCTAGACAGTTCATCCCTAGTGTAGTGGGCCTCTCTTCGTGGGTGCACAATGTTCAAATAGTCCACCTGAAGTCCAAGTTCAAGGCTCCACCACAAAAGTCTGTCCAATTTCCCCAAGGTAGGTTGCAGCCACCTAACAGGTAGGTGGTAAGTCACCACGGCGGGGGGCTGGTTACAAACAAATGCCACCCCAGGTGTCCCAATTGTGGCATACCCCACCTCCCACCATAGCAGTTTCCTGCTCAAACAGGTCACAGGGTGCTCCTGCCCATATGGCTCTTTCTGGCTCGGTACTGCTCCCAGTCCGTGCAGTGGCGCAGTAGTTCGTAACACACAGTCCTGGTCAAGAATGTGCGCCATCAGCACTGGAGCGGGTACCCGAGCCTCCTTCAATGACTGGAATGCCAACGCGCAAGCGGGTGCAAAGTCCACTGACTTGGGAATGCCCTTCCTAGCCATCTCTGTCAAGGGGTTCACTACAGGACTAAAGTCAATGACAACATGTCCGTAGGGCCTTACAGGTTCTTAGGTCAGTACCGGTCTGGGTGATGTGGGTCGGGGACAGCCTCTGGTTGCCTCCACCCCCTCTGGTTTGGGCCTACCCCTGTCTCCTCCCACATGGTGCCCCAGGCACTGCACCTCCGTCATACCTATCTGGCAAACTGTCTGCCCTAACTGTCAGACCTGCCCTCCAATCCTCCTCCGTCGACCTATGACTCGGGAAACCTACCCTGTCACCTAGGCCTACTCCTTCCTCCTCGTCCGCTACCTGTGCCACAGGGATGGCGGCCAGACCACCAGCCTCTGGATCCTGTGTGGCATCCACTACAGGGAGACTGCGTGTCATCCCCGATCTACTGCGCACAGGCAGGGGACCTGCTATGTCCACAGCAACTTGCTGCAAGGGTTCTCCTATGAGCAGAGGCCCAGAGACAACACAACCGTTGGAGTGCCCCAGCTGCCAACGCATGGCACCAGCCTTACAGTTGGTCTGGGCGTCATCCGACATTCCAGACCAGAGTAAGCACTGTGTCAGGCACTTCAGGGTACGGTCTATCTCAGGGTTACTGTCCAAAGGGGTTTCGCTGGCAACCGACACCGGTTGCGCAGGAAAGTTCCCTGGGGGGACCAGTTGGGCACATTCCCTATCTGGTCTATCCCTTCCCACTTTCCTGGCTACCCTGTACCTTAAAACTTCCTGCCCCAACCCTGTCAAGGCCGCTGCCAGAGTGGCGCCTCATGCCTTTCAGGGATGGGTCAGAGGGTTGAGCCTCCCTAAACTCCTGCCTGTGGCCCTCAATCTCTCCTAAATTGGGACACACTACAGGGGGATCTAGGAGGGGACTACTAGGGTCAGTCTGGTAGGGGTCAGTCATGGAAAAGTCAGTGTGGTTTCTCATACTCACTGCCGGAGTTGGCAAACCACTTGGGTCAGGAGCATCATTGGGCACCCCTACAGGATCAAATGAGCTGGAACCGACATCCTCTGCGTTGCTAGTGGACGTAGGCATACCAGAGGCAAAAGGCATGCGGGGTCGATGTGCTGATCTAGCCGCTGTAATCATTTCCTCTGGGCTGGTTGAAGCTGTGGTTGGCTGTGCTGGCAGTTGTCTAGCAGCTGTAGTCTTTTCCTCTGGGCTGGGCTGTGCTGAAGTAGCTGATGTCAACGGTGGTTGTGGAACTTGACTCCGGGGAATGGCGCCAACAAACGTAGTGACGATCCCACCACCCAGATCATTTCCTAGGACCACATCAGTTGGGAGACCATCCATGACGGCAACTTCTCGCAACTCTGGTCCAGCTCCCCAGTCCAGGTAGACTCTTGCCATGGGAACCGCTTTCTCTGTTCCATCTGCCAGGGTGACCGTGGCAGTGCGACCCTGCAATACTGCAGCAGGATCTAAGAGGTGGGGGCTCACCACAGTGATTGAGGCCCCAGAGTCTCTTAGGCCCTCTCCCTGCAGGGGTCCCACGTGGACTGGCTGCAGGTGCCTCCACATGTTGTGTAGGGGCTGTTTGGCCATGCAGGTGACTCTCTCCGCAGAGTGCACCTGTCTCTCGCCACACTCCATCGGACTGACTGGAGGGGGAACAGTCTCTATAGGCTCATCTCCTCTCATCAAACAAGCGATCCGGGCTCCAGCACTCGGATTTGGGGCACGAGTCTGGGGTGCTTGGGATGCAGGACAGTTCATCCTCAGATGTCCGATTTTCCCACAGCCGTAGCACTTCTTCTCCAGTCGTGGCACAGATGATCTCTGATCAGTTGCAGGGACGCTGCGGTGCGGTTGCTGGCCAAGAGCACCCGGGTTGGAAGATGCTTGTCTTTGGGGGTGATGGGCTGAAGAGGGGGGTCCCCTTGGTGGTACAGTCTTTTGGAGCTGGCTGCTGGCTGGGCGATTCTGCCCCTGTGGCCGAGTTGCCACATATTTGTCGGCTAATTGGGCAGCCATTTTTAAGCTGGGTGGCTCCCGATCTAGCACCCACTCCTTCACTTCTGGGGCGCACCTGCGGTAGAACTGCTCCCTGCAGATCAGGTCGATCAGTGCGTCCCATGTAGTGGCTTCAGAATCCTTCACCCACTTCACCACGTACTGCCGCAGCTGGGTGGCGAACTGCCCATGGGTGTTGCTAGGATTCTTGGGCAAGTCTCTGAACTTCTTCCTGTAAGACTCTGGAGTGATGAAGAATCGCTGGAAAAGGGCCTTCGCGACTTCGTTGTAATCCCCACAGTCCTCCGTGGCCACTCCTCGATAGGCCTCCAAGGCCTCTCCATGCAGAGTGGGTACAAGGTGTCTCACCCACTCCGACTTGGGTAAATCGTGTAGTTTGCAAGTCCTTTCAAAAACTTGCAAATGTCCATCAATGTCCCCATCACTGTCTGCAAACTTGGCAAACTGAATACGTCCTGATCTGTGTAAAACAGCTGACAACGGCTCCCGGGGTACCACGGCCTTTGGTGCCCGCTCATCACACCATATCTGGATGATGATCAAGCGCTCTTGCTCCGTTGCCCTTTCCCCCAATTCCGCTAGCCGATCTGCTAGGGTATCCGGGCCGCCCCCCCTGGGACGTTGGGATCCTGGCCCTGCTAGGGATTGCTGGGAAACATTGCTGCTGTGAGAGAGGGCGGGGCTTGTGGGTCTCACCGGTTCCTTACGAAGGTCCACTGTTGGGCCGTCCTCTGCAATGCTGACGCCATCAGTGCTTTCCACCTCCGCCCGATGGGACTCCTCCCAGCTCCTGAGCGCCGCCTTCATGACGCTTCTGGACACGTTGGAAGGGATATCCACACCCTTCTCCTGGCACATGATCTCCAGATCGCCCTTAGACATTCCGCTGAAGTCCATCATCTTGTGCATTCTCCTGCGCTGCAGTTACTCCTTTCCTGAGTAACTCGGCTTCTCCAATTGGGTGATGAAAAGCCGCCTGGGATAATCCCACCGCTATGCCAACAATTTCTGTGACAGGACGGTCCCGTACGAAAGCACTCGCCGCTTTCGCGTCCCGTCTCCTGCGCACAGATTGGAAGGTCAAGTCACACGAGGCCTGACCACATAGGGGATTCCCGCTTACCGTCAGTAATTGCCTGTTACTGACTCCACCCACTGCGTTGTGGGCGGGTTTATGCTGCCACCACCAAACTCCTAACCTGCCGTGGCGTTTGGAACCACGGTTCTGCTCTGTATGTGCCAATGCACTGCCTTACCACACCTGTGTGGTGCTGACGAATCCCCACTAGCCACTTGCTAGGCCTCTACCGGTAGCTGGCGGAAGGCGGAACTTGGAGACGTTAGGTGCTTCCCTGGACAGCCGGAGGACGGGGCTAGGTTTGGCCTAACCCTGTAGGTCACAAGATGAAGCAATCTTCTTGAGGCAATGATGTTTTATTTGCTCAATAGTTCTAAAGAGAACTCTTCCCTATTGCTAGGGGCAACAGCATACAGCAAGATGTTCCAGCAGAATAAGATGGTACTACTACCTGGAGGCTCACAGGCATCCTCTTTTTATCTCAGTTCTACACACAGTACCACAGGGGGGTAAGCCCTCCCTGTCTTCTCCAACCAATCAGGTTATCGCAGAAAATATAAAGAAATACAAGTTACATTTCAAAAGTTAAGAATTAGATAAAGCACATTCCTGCTCCTCTTCATATATAACCAAACCAGTGGCTTTCCCAAACACAATCTGATTAACATGTTCCTGTCTCTCTAACATCTCCATGCAAACCCAGTTCACACAATATTCAGAGAAGACAGCAACAAATCCTTTCACCTGCTTGTGTCTATAAAGTTACACAGAGACACATCTCAATCTCAAGGAAATGGCTTGTCCATACACCCCTTTCCAGGTGCCAGGGTCAACAGCATCTCAATTCCTAGGTGAGAAGCGTCCAAGCCATTTGTCCAGAAACGTAAATGCATTTTAAAACCAACACAGCTTACACATTCCTTCTAAGTGCTGGCATTTGCATGCAATGTAAATGTGCAATCTTACAACTGTGCCTATTGCCTTAAATATAACATTGGTGAAAACACAGTATTAAAATAAGAATTTACTTACCGATAATTCTATTTCTCGTAGTCCGTAGTGGATGCTGGGGACTCCGTCAGGACCATGGGAACAGCGGGCTCCGCAGGAGACAGGGCACATCTAAAAAGCTTTTTAGGTCACATGGTGTGTACTGGCTCCTCCCCCTATGACCCTCCTCCAAGCCTCAGTTAGGTACTGTGCCCGGACGAGCGTACACAATAAGGAAGGATCTTGAATCCCGGGTAAGACTCATACCAGCCACACCAATCACACCGTACAACTTGTGATCTGAACCCAGTTAACAGTATGATAACAAAACGAAGTAGCCTCCGAAAAGATGGCTCACAACAATAGTAATAACCCGATTTTTGTAACAATAACTATGTACAAGCATTGCAGACAATCCGCACTTGGGATGGGCGCCCAGCATCCACTACGGACTACGAGAAATAGAATTATCGGTAAGTAAATTCTTATTTTCTCTAACGTCCTAGTGGATGCTGGGGACTCCGTCAGGACCATGGGGATTATACCAAAGCTCCCAAACGGGCGGGAGAGTGCGGATGACTCTGCAGCACCGAATGAGAGAACTCCAGGTCCTCCTTAGCCAGAGTATCAAAATTTGTAAAATTTTACAAACGTGTTCTCCCCTGACCACGTAGCTGCTCGGCAAAGTTGTAATGCCGAGACTCCTCGGGCAGCCGCCCAGGATGAGCCCACCTTCCTTGTGGAATGGGCATCTACATATTTCGTCTGTGGCAGGCCTGCCACAGAATGTGCAAGCTGAATTGTACTACAAATCCAGCGTGCAATAGACTGCTTAGAAGCATGAGCACCCAGCTTGTTGGGTGTATACAGTATAAACAGCAAGCCAGACTTTCTGACTCCAGCCGTCCTAACTATATATATATATATATATTTTTATTTTTATTTTTTTTTTTTTAGGGCCCTGACCACGTCTAGTAACTTGGAGTCCTCCAAGTCCCTAGTAGCCGCAGGCACCACAAGAGGTTGTTTCAGGTGAAAACGCTGACACCCCTTCATGAAGAAACTGGAGACGAGTCCCAGTTCTGTCCTGTTCAAATGGAAAATTTTAATATGGGCTTTTGTAAGACAAAGCCGCCCATTCTGACAATCGCCTGGCCGAGGCCAGGGCTAACAACATGGTCACTTCCCATGTGAGATATTTGTCAACAGCATGGTCACTTTCCATGTGAGATATTTCAAATCCACAGATTTGAGCGGTTCAAACCAATATGATTTTAAGAAATCCCAACACTATGTTGAGATCTCACGGTGCCCCTAGGGGCACAAAAAAGCTGTATATGCAATACATCCTTTACAATCTGGACTTCAGGAACTGAAGTCAATTCTTTCTGGAAGAAAATCTACAGGGCCGAAATTTAAATGTTAATGAACCCCAATTTGAGGTCCAAAACACTCCTGTTTTCAGGAAGTGTAGAAATCGACCTAGTTGAATTTCCGTCGTGGAGCCTTCCTGGCCTCACCCACGCAACATATTTTCACCACATGTGGTGATGACGTTGTGCGGTCACCTCCTTCCTGGCTTTGACCAGGGTAGGTATGACCTCTTATGGAATGCCTTTTCCCCTCAGGATCCGGCATTCAACCGCCATGCCGTCAAACGCAGCCGCGGTAAGTCTTGGAATAGACATGGTACTTGCTGAATCAAGTCCCTTCTTAGCTCCCCAGGCCCTTAGTCCTCTGTGAGCATTTCTTGAAGTTCCGGGTACCAAGTCCCTCTTGGCCAATCCGGAGCCACTAGTATAGTTCATACTCCTCTATGTCTTATAATTCTCAATACCCTGGTTATGAGAAACAGAGGAGGGAACACATACACAGACTGGTACACCCACGGTGTTACCAGAACATCCACAGCTATCGCCTGAAGGTCTCATGACCTGGCGGAATACCTGTCCCGTTTTTGTTCGGGCGGGACGCCATCATGTCCACCTTTGGTCTTTGCCAACGGTCCACAATCATGTTGAAAAACTTCCCTATGAAGTTTCCACTCTCCCGGGTGGAGGTCATGCCTGCTGAGGAAGTCTGCTTCCCAGTCGTCCACTCCCGGAAAGAACACTGCTGACAGTGCTATCACATGATTTTCCGCCTAGCGAAAAATCCTTGCAGTTTTCACTGCCCTCCTGCTTCTTGTGCCGCCCTTCTGTTTACGTGGGCGACTGCCGTGATGTTATCCCACTGGATCAATACCGGCTGACCTTGAAGCAGAGGTCTAGCTAAGTTTAGAGCATTATAAATTTGCTCTAAGCTTATTTATGCGGAGAGAATTCTCCAGACTTAATCACACTTCCCTGGAAATTTTTTCCCTGTGTGACTGTTCCCCTGCCTCTCAGGCTGGCCTCCGTGGTCACCGGCATCCAATCCTGAATGCCGAATCTGCGGCCCTCTAGAAGATGAGCACTCTGTAATCACCACAGGAGAGACACCCTTTTCCTTGGATATAGGGTTATCCGCTGATGCATCTGAGGATGCGATCCGGACCATTTGTCCAGCAGATCCCACTGAAGAGTTCTTGCGGGAAATCTGCCGAATGGAATTGCTTCGTAATAAGCCACCATTTTTACCAGGACTCTTGTGCAATGATGCACTGACACTTTTCCTGGTTTTAGGAGGATCCCGATTAGCTCGGATAACTCCCTGGTTTTCTCCACTGGGAGAAACACGTTTTTCTGGACTGTGTCCAGAATCTTCCCTAGGAACAGTAGACGTGTCGTCGGAAAAAGCTGCGATTTTGGAATATTTAGAATCCACTCGTGCTGTCGTAGAACTACTTAAGATAGTGCTACTCCGACCTCCAACTGTTCTCTGGACCTTGCCCTTATCAGGAAAGCGTCCATGTTTCTTTTAAGAAAAATCATCATTCCGGCCATTACCTTGGTAAAGACCCGGGGCGCCGTGGACCATCCAAACGGCAGCGTCTGAACTGATAGTGACAGTTCTGTACCAGGAACCTGAAGTACCCTTGGTGAGAAGGGCAAATTTGGACCTGTAGGTAAACGTCCCTGATATCCAGTGACATCATATCGTCCCCTTCTTCCTGGTTCGCTATCACTGCTCCGAGTGACTCCATCTTGATTTGAACGCTTGTATGTAAGTGTTCAAATATTTCAGATCTCACCGAGCCGGTTGGCTTCAGTACCACAATATAGTGTGGAATACTACCCCCTTCCTTGTTGTAAGAAGGGTACTTTGATTATCACCTGCTGGGAATACAGCCTGTGAATTGTGTGAGGGGGAGACGTCTCGAATTCCAATGTACACCTGGGATATTACATGTAGGATCCCGGAGTTCCCTTGCGAGTGTTGCTGAAACTCTTGAGATGACCCCCTACCGCACCTGAGTCCGCTTGTACGGCCCCAGCGTTATGCTGCGGACTTGGCAGAAGCCGTGAGGAGCTTCTGTTCCTGGGAATGAGCTGCTTGCTGCAGTCTTCTTCCCTTTCCTCTCCCCCTGGGCAGATATGACTGGCCTTCGCCCGCCTGCCCGTATGGGGACGAAAGGACTGAGACTGAAAAGACTGTGTCCTTTTCTGCCAATATGTGACTCGGGGTAACAAAAGGTGGATTTTTCAGCTGTTGCCATGGCCACCAGGTCCAATGGACCGCCCCTTTATACGGCAATACTTCCATATGCCGTCTGGAATCTGCCTCACCTGACCACTGTCGTGTCTTCGTCTGGCAGATATGTACATCACATTTACTCTTTGATGCCAGAATGCAAATATGCCTCTGCGCATCACACATATATAGAAATGCATCCCTAAAATGCTCTATAGACAATAAAATCCTGTCCCTGTCAAGGGTATCAAAATTTTCAGTCAGGAAATCCGACCAAGCCCCCTCAGCGCTGCACATCCAGGCTGAGGCGATTGCTGGTCGTAGTATAACACCAGTATGTGTGTATATACTGTTATGATATTTTTCAGCTTCCTATCAGCTGGCTCCTTGAGGGCGGCCGTATCTGGAAACGGTAACGCCATGTTTTTTATATGCGTGTGAGCGCCTTGTCCACCCTAAGGTGTGTTTTCCAACTCGCCCTTACTACTGGCGGGAAAAAGGGTATACCGCCCATAACTTTCTGTCGGAGGAACCCCACGTATCATCACACACTTCATTTAATTTATCTGATTCAGGCAAAACTACAGGTAGTTTATTCCCACCCTACAAAATACCCTTATTTGTGGTACTTGTGGTATCAGAAATACGTAACACCTCCTTCATTGCCCTTAACATGTAACTTGTGGCCCTAAAGGAAAAATACGTTTGTTTCTTCACCGTCGACACTGGGGTCAGTGTCCGTGTCAGTGTCTGTCGACCGACTGAGGTAAATGGGCGTTTTTACAAGCCCCTGACGGTGTCTGAGACGCCTGGACCGATACTAATTTGTCCCCGGCTGTCTCATGTCGTCAACCGGCTTGCAGCGTGTTGACATTATCACGTAATTCCATAAGTAAGCCATCCATTCTGGTGTCGACTCCCTAGAGAGTGACATCACCATTACAGGCAATTTTCTCCGTCTCCTCACCAACATTTTCCTCATACATGTCGACACACACGTACCGACCTACAGCACACACATACAGGGAATGCTCTGATAGAGGACAGGACCCACTAGCCCTTTGGGGAGACAGAGGGAGAGTTTGCCAGCACACACCAAAAGCGCCATAATGTATATAACAACCCTAGAAGGTGTTGTTTCTATATATGGGCTCTTAATATATAATTATATCGCCAATTTATGCCCCCCTTCTCTTTAACCCTGTTTCTGTAGTGCAGGGGAGAGTGGGAGCCTTCCTCACCAGCGGAGCTGGTCAGGAAAATGGCGCTGAGTGCTGAGGAGAATAAGCTCCGCCCCTTTCACGGTGGGCTTTTCTCCCGGTTATTAGGAAAACTGGCCTGGGTTAAATACATACATATAGCCTTAATGGCTATATGTGATGTATTTATTTGCCAAATAGGTATTTATATTGCTGCCCAGGGCGCCCCCAGCAGCGCCCTGCACCCTCCGTGACCGTGTCAGTGAGCCGTGTAGCAACAATGGCGCACAGCTGCAGTGCTGTGCGCTACCTCTCTGAAGACTGTGAAGTCTTCTGCCGCCTGTTTCCGGACCTCCGTTCCGCCGTCTTTCTTCAGCGTCTGTAAGGGGGATCGGCGGAGCGGCTCCGGGACGAACCCCAGGCTGACCTGTGTTCCGACTCCCTCTGGAGCTCAGTGTCCAGTAGCCTAAAACTTCAATCCTCCTGCACGCAGGTGAGTTGCAAGTCTCTCCCCTAAGTCCCTCGTTGCAGTGATCCTGTCGCCAGCAGGAATCACTGATTAGAAACCTAAAAAAAACTTTACTAAACAGCTCCTTAAGAGAGCCATCCAGTTTGCACCCTTCTCGGACGGGCACAAAAACCTAACTGAGGCTTGGAGGAGGGTCATAGGGGGAGGAGCCAGTACACACCATGTGACCTAAAAAGCTTTTTAGATGTGCCCTGTCTCCTGCGGAGCCCGCTGTTCCCATGGTCCTGACGGAGTCCCCAGCATCCACTAGGACGTTAGAGAAATATATTTTTAAATACCCGATGCCTAGCACCCACACTACATTTAAAGATGGCGCTTAGCACCAGTGCACAGTTTAAAAGTGGCGCCAAGCGCCCATTGTCCTTGTAATGGCGCCGGGCACTAGTGGTTAACCCCTTCAGTGCCGCGGCGGCCATTTCACGTGTGGCTGGTTAGTCTCTCCGGTCACAAGCTCCTCCTTCACATTCTGCCGCAACTGGGGGTCCGAGGAAAAGGCTAAGAATTCCGAGCCCACCCGCTGGCGGTGATGCAGGGCAGTCTGGAGCGAGTGCTGACATCTGGTCTGGACTGAAGGACCTGCCAACGATTACTGACATGTCGTCTACTGTCACTGCATATGATTCTGTCACCATTGAAAGACTGGTGGAGGATTATATGAGTGACCGCATCCAAGTAGGCACGTCAGACAGTCCGTACGTATACTGGCAGGATAAAGAGGCAATTTGGAGGCCCTTGCAGAAACTGGCTTTATTTTACATAAATTGCCCCCCCTCCAGTGTGTACTCCGAAAGAGTGTTTAGTGCAGCCGCTCACCTTGTCAGCAATCGGCGTACGAGGTTACTTCCAGAAAATGTGGAGAAGATGATGTTCATCAAAATTAATTATAATCAATTCCTACGTGGAGACATTCACCAGCAATTGCCTCCAGAAAGTACACAGGGACCTGAGATGGTGGATTCCAGTGGGGACGAATTAATAATCTGTGAGGAGGGGGATGTACACAGTGAAAGGGGTGAGGAATCGGAGGATGATGATGAGGTGGACATCTTGCCTCTGTAGAGCCAGTTTGTGCAAGGAGAGATTGATTGCTTCTTTTTTGGTGGGGGCCCAAACTAACCAGTCATTTCAGTCACAGTCGTGTGGCAGACCCTGTCGCTGAAATGATGGGTTCGTTAAAGTGTGCATGTCCTGTTTATACAACATAAGGGTGGGTGGGAGGGCCCAAGGACAATTCCATCTTGCACCTCTTTTTTGTTTCATTTTTCTTTGCATCATGTGCTGTTAGGGGATAATTTTTTTGAAGTGCCATCCTGCCTGACACTGCAGTGCCACTCCTAGATGGGCCAGGTGTATGTGTCGGCCACTTGTGTCGCTTAGCTTAGTCACACAGCGACCTTGGTGCGCCTCTTTTTTTCTTTGCATCATGTGCTGTTTGGGGACAATTTTTTTGAAGTGCCATCCTGCCTGACACTGCAGTGCCACTCCTAGATGGGCCAGGTGTTTGTGTCGGCCACTTGTGTCGCTTAGCTTAGTCACACAGCGACCTTGGTGCGCCTCTTTTTTTCTTTGCATCATGTGCTGTTTGGGGATTATTTTTTTGAAGTGCCATCCTGCCTGACACTGCAGTGCCACTCCTAGATGGGCCAGGTGTTTGTGTCAGCCACTTGTGTCGCTTAGCTTAGCCATCCAGCGACCTCGATGCAAATTTTAAGACTAAAAATAATATTGTGGGGGCGTGGTCTGGCTGCTGAAGGAGGCAGCTGTGTGTTAGTGGAGCTCCCGGGACCCACAACAAAAACACTTATTTATCACCTACCTAAACCCTCCTGCTTGCCCCAACACCTCCTCTGCCCCTCTTGTACCCCCTGCTGAGTCCCCCGAGGCACCGCGGAATCAGGGAGCAGTTTTAACTGCTCCTGCGGGATGCGGCCTTCGGGGATCACGGAAGCCGGGGCCTCGATTTGGACTTCAAGCCGGAGATAGTTCCGGGACCCGCTGCTCAGGCCGCGGACCTCCTCCGGAGCTCCGACCCTCCTGCTGCCGCTAGCCGCTGACCGCGACTAAGCGTGTCTCCCCGCTCCCAGCTGTAAATACAACACTCCTGCCCGGCGGGGACCCTGAGACGCGTCGCGCGGGACGGCGCCGGCGGGCGCCCGGCGGCCATCTTGAAAATACCTCAGACACTGATTGTCTTTCTCCCGCTGGGCCACCAATTGTAATTGCGGCCCCAGGGCCAGTGACCTGTGATGCCCAAGTAAAAGAGAGGGGAGGGACATATATAAGGCTGTGACACACGGATCCTGGTGTCATACACTATCTGCCAGAGTGTCCCCCCCATCCATCCATCCATCCATGTATCTGCGTCAGCCGGCGCCCTGCTTAGTGGCTTCCACACAGCCCGCCACACGCTGCTGTCATTCATCTATAACACCGTGAAACGGTGTCAGGGCAACGTACTCTCTAACGTATAGAGTCCCGCAGATACACCTCAATTGGACCAAGTCGGATGTACTACCAATGTGAGTTGACGTATGGATCCCTAGCCATGCGCCTGCCTGCCTGATGTCACCCTAAGGCCACGCGGGGGCTTTTGCACGGTGTCGACCCACATGCTTTCCACTGCCGAGGATATGTGAAAGTGTAATTCTAAACTGCTATATTTGAAAACCGATCTCATGGTGAGAGGGATAAAGAAGAAAAAGGCAAGACCAAGCCAGGCGCGATCCCATCCCCCGCGAACCGACATTCGTCGGACCTACGTCAGTTCTTAACTACTCCAACCTCTATCCCCGCTACTTCCTCTTCTGTCCCGACCTCCCCGAATCTACACGGCCCGGTGGACGACATGGCATCCCCTGGGACTCTGTTGCCTCCACAGGCCCTCTCCCTGTCTGCGGAGATAAGCGAGATATTGTCTTATGTAAGGTCACTTCCTACGAAACAAGATTTCTCAGCTTTGGAGACTCGCTTGCTTTCCACCATCACTCAGGAAGTGACAGCGCTCCGACAAGATATGTCCCAAATTGCGACTCGAGTCGATGTCCTGGAACGCCATCAATCGTCTACTGTGGATTCTCTGATTAAATTTCGGGAGGTGATATCTCACCAACGGGACGATATCTCTTTTCTAAAATCACGTATTGAGGATATGGATAATCGCGGCCGGCGAAATAATATCAGAGTCAGAGGCTTACCCGAGAGTGTCCAACAGGCTGACCTGACAGCCGCCTTATCTACGATATTTGGAGAACTTATTGACCTGGATCCGAACAAGGACATTATATTTGATAGAGCTCACCGAGCCCTCCGTCCTCGCGGCCTACCCTCTGACAGACCACGAGACGTGATTTGCAGGCTCCATTATTATGTCCAAAAAGAGGAAATAATGAGGTCGGCCCGTCAGCTGGACAGCATTGACTTTCAAGGGGACAAGATACAGATATTTCCTGACCTTGCCTGGTCGACATTACAACAACGTCGAGCCTTGAAACCTCTTACAGACTCTCTTAGGAAACTGGAGCTGAAATACAGATGGGCCTTCCCTTTCTCCCTCCAGGTTTCTCATGGTGGTAAAGTCGCGAGTCTCTCTAGACCTTCGGATTTACAGGCCTTCTTCACGATCTTGGAAATTCCTCCGGTACTGTTACCAGATTGGGACGCTTTTCACCACCTACCGGACCTGCCTGTTGTTCTCCCTCCAGACGACGCGTGGCAACAAGTTCGTTCCCCACGGATGCGGGGAGCAACTCCTGGTCCACGTTCTTTAGAGCCTCCTTAAATGAGAAGTTTCGTCCCGAGCGGACGTAAATTTATTTGCTACCCATGTTTTATATTGAGTTTTTTTTTTCTCTTAAATAGTGCTATGTGTTGCTCACACGTGAGATCGGTTTCTGGTAACTTAATAATAGAATGCAGTTGCCATGGTTTCATAGATAAGTGATGTGGTATCGTCGACATGCTATTTTGGTTTATTTTTATGCTGAATTCTTTATCTTGTTGTCGATACTCACATACATAACTGGTCAACCTTCATGAAACCTGGTATGATTGTTTAAGGATTATATGTACACTTTTATATAAGCTTTTATATACTTTGTTTTCATATTTTGTTTCACTTGTGCCTTTGTGCACACCTCGGTAATACCACATATTTGTTTAGATTCTATCTTGTGGGTGGTCACTGTCCTGGGCCTCCCGTAGGACCCCCACTATGCTGCATCCCCTGTTTCTTTGGACTGGGAGTCGGCAGGATTCCGCTCCTGTCCTTTTTGCAGCAGTCCTTTTTGTAGTATTATCATTTCTGTTTAATGTCAAAGTACTTTTCGGCGTGGTTTCCCACGCTGCATCTTTTTTTCTTCTTTCCTTAGCTTTTCCTTTTTTCCTATTTCTTTCCCTTGCTGCTCTTCCTTCATCTTCCCCGGTGTCTGCCGTAGGGAGGGCTAATGTGAAGCAACTAGGTCCGCCTGATTATGGGGGTGAATGATTTACATGTAACTACCCTTAACGTTAAAGGGCTGAATGTTCCTGAGAAAAGGTCTAAACTTCTTAAATGGCTTAGAGATGAGAAAGTTGACGTTGCTTTTATTCAGGAAACACATTTCAAGATGGAACACGTACCGTCCCTAAAATGTCACTATTATCCTCATGTTTTCCTGTCTAATAACTCTGCTGGTAAGACATTGGGAGTGGCTATTTTGCTGGCTCGCCACCTGCCTGTCCTTAATGTTGCTTCCCATAGAATAGCTGAGGGTAGGGGGTTGCTGGTGAAATGCGACATACATGGTCAACGTTTTTCTTTCTTGAACATATACGCTCCTAACGCTAAACAACCTTCCTTTATATCCTCAGTTCTAGATAACGTGGAACCTCTCTTGGAGGGGGTTGTGGTGATGGGAGGTGATCTTAACTGGACCCTAGATCCCCACCAGGACAATTCTAAAAAGATCTCCTGCAGGCCAGAGAGGGAGCATAGGGGAATGAGACGCACCCTGCTCGACCACCAGCTGATTGACACTTGGAGACTGACGCATCCTACTGAGTTAGATTACTCTTTTTTCTCACACCCACATCAGACATATTCCAGACTTGATTACCTGTTTCTGAGCCACCGGTACTTACACCTCCTTTCCGATGCCTCTATAGGACAGATTGTGTGGTCAGATCATGCCCCAGTTAACCTCACTTTACGCTTGCCTCCTAGTACACATCGCCAATGGTCCTGGCGTTTTAACGACACTTTTTTGCAGGACGCAGACTGTAGGTCTCGAATCGACAACGCTTTAGAGTCTTACATTTGTACCAATGACTTAGAGGATATTTCCAAAGTCTCAGTCTGGGAAGCTCACAAATGTGTCATTAGGGGGGTCTGTGTTCAGATAGGATCCTTCCGCAAAAAGCAGAGGGAGAAACTTCGGGGTGATTTATTGTCTAAAATACAATCTCTCGAGCTTCTACATAAAAAATCCCAAACCACACAACATTAAGCCGATCTCGAAGCCGCTAGGGCTGATCTGAATAAGTTACTCTCTGATAGAGTCAAGTTCTCTTATCGGAAGTGCCATAGTAGATACTATCAATGGGGCAACAAACCTGGGAAATTAATTATTAGCCAAAACACTTAGAGAACAACGTGCTCTTACTTTTATTCACACAATTAAAAATAGTCACAGCCAATCCCAACACCAGACACCCCACATCGCTAGGGCCTTTAGGACATATTATTCCACTCTGTATAACCTCTCTGGTCCGACCGGAAGAACTGACAAATTGTCCCACCAAACAGCCATAGCTGACTATTAACGGGCCTTAGACTTCCCCACGCTATCCACAAAAGAAGTAGAAGATCTAGATGCCCCGTTTTCCATTGAGGAGGTTACGAAAGCTATTGAATCCTCTCCCAACGGCAAGAGTCCCGGCCCTGATGGATATACCATTGCCTGTTACAAAGCTTTTAAAGATAAACTAGTCCCTATACTCACAAGAGCCTTTAATACCATATCGGAACAATCACCTTTCTCCCCACAATCTCTCAAAGCCCATATTACAGTTCTACCCAAGGAGGGTAAAGACCCCAGCCTTTGCTCCAGTTACCGGCCAATCTCACTATTAAACATAGACATAAAACTGTTTGCCAAACTGATTGCAAACCGCCTTAAACTATTATTACCTGGTCTGATACATGGAGATCAAGCTGGATTTGTCTTAGGCCGAGAAGCCAGGGATAATACCTCTAAAGTGCTTAACACGATTCACTATGCCGGACAGCTTTTATCCCCTTCAATCATACTGTCGACCGATGCTGAAAAAGCATTTGATAGAGTGGACTGGGACTTTCTGGCTGGTATACTGAAGCATCTGGGACTCGGTAATGCCTGTCTTCACAGAATCCTATCCCTTTATACCTCCCCGTCCGCCAAAATTAGGATTAATGGCTCCCTTTCAGACTCCTTTCCAATTTCCAATGGCACGCGACAGGGCTGTCCATTATCCCCATTGCTCTTTGTCCTTTGCATGGAAACATTAGCTCGAAGCATTAGGACTAACCCGAGCATTTCGGGTTTGTAGGTAAAAGGGACTGAATACAAACTGGCTTTATATGCCGACGACCTACTTGCTATAATCACAAAACCGGTCACCTCTTTGCCAAACTTGATGGTAGAATTTGAGAAGTTTGGAGCCCTCTCTAACTTCAAGATAAACTATTCCAAATCTATTGCCATGAATTTAACTACTCCTCCTGATATAGTAGAGGGCCTGAAACATGCCTTCCCTTTTACCTGGCATGATCACAAATTAAAATATTTAGGGGTGTTACTGACTAACGATTTATCCAAACTATTCTCCCTAAATTTTAACCCCTTATTGGCTAGGCTTCGCCTAGACTTCCAGAAATGGAAGAAACTAAGATTGTCTTGGTTCGGCAGGATTAACGTTGTCAAAATGAACGCCCTCCCTAGGATACTATTCTTTCTCCAGACCCTTCCGATACACATCCCCCTGCTTTGGCTCCGAGACCAGTGGCGTCACAAGGGGGGTTCGGGGGGTGCGGCCCGCTCCTGGGTGTCACCCGCCGAGGGGTGACACCAAAATGCCGGCTCCTGCAGAGTGACAGAAGCCGAGTGCTGCACTGTTATATTATGTGCAGCACTCGGCTCCTGTCACTGTGTAGGAGCCAGCACTGCAGGGACAGCACCTCCCGGGAGTCAGCCCTCACCTCCCACACCCCCCAGTGATAAAAAAGGGTGTCGGGACGCGAAGCTCCGCCCCTCCGCAAAGCCCCGCCCCCTTTGCATGTCTGCAATTGTCTAAAAACGGATCCCGCCCGCGAAGCCCCGCCCCTCTATTTAAGCCACACCCGTTCAAGTGAAACCCCACCCCCTTTATCCTCGCTGCCGCACCGGGTGTCACAGAGGTGAGTGACGCCTCTGTCCGAGACGTCCAGAATCTTATTCGTGCGTTTGTATGGGGTTGTAAGACACATAGGTTTAAACACGACATTTTATTTAGGAGAAAACATCAAGGGGGGCAACAACTCCCGCATATTCCTAACTACTACCACGCAGTGCACTTGAATAGGATTCTGGAATGGACGCGTGCTAAAGACCGCAAACAATGGGTCCTACTAGAGGAGGGCTGTCTCCCACATTATATTGAAATTGCACCTTGGCTTCCTTCCCTTCCGAAGGTCTCACACCCCACGGTCTCCCCCACACTCAAATTATGGGCCACGTTGAGAACCCAGAGCCATATATCCTCTAAATGGTCTCCCCTAACCTCCCTTCTCCATAACTCCGAATTTGCTCCAGGTCTTCACGGGACAGCCTTTGCTCCATGGGCGGAAGCCGGGATTTTTAGAGTCGGTCAGCTGGTGAGCTCGGGTAGGGTACGCTCTTTTTCAGATGTTCAGTCTTCTTGGAACCTGCATAGTGCTGAGTTTTGGAGGTTCCTGCAGGTTCATCATTTCATATCATCTTCTAGGAACCTCTCTGACATAACTAGGGATCTCACCGGGTTTGAAAGACTATGCACCTCTCCCAGTTCTCCCACACATACTATCTCACAAATCTATATGCTGATCATGGAAAACTTTTTTCCGCAACCTCCTACCTTTCTGGCTTCCTGGGAGAGGGAACTGTCAGGGCTACCTATGCAGATTAACTGGGATTCCGTATTTACAAACGCTCAGGCGAGTTCTTTATGCTTATCGACATTGGAGACCCTCTATAAACTTATATATAGGTGGTATAGGACCCCTCTTGTTCTCAATAAAATGTTTCCCTCTCTCTCGAATCTGTGCTGGAGATGTAAAAACGTCCCAGGGAGTTTTATACATATTTGGTGGGAATGCCCTCTTATAACTCCGTTCTGGGCAGAGGTTTTTAAATGCACCGAACAGATAGTGGGAGATGAGATCCCGAAAGACCCAGGTTTTTGGCTTCTCAATCACACCCCTGCAGGAACACACTCTTACAAACATTCCCTGATGAGACATCTTAGCAACGCAGCAAAAGCGGTTGTTCCAATCCTTTGGAGATCCACTTCTCCACCCTCGATTAAATTATGGCTCACAAAGGTCGATTACTTTTTAGATATGGAAGACCTTGTCTCCTTTTCATCCGGGAAAACCGTTAATTTTATAGCTATTTTGTTCCCCTGGTACGACTTTAAAGACACACCTTTGTATCGGTCCTACATGGCGACATAACCCCCTTCGTTTTCGTATTCATATTCATATCCACATTCATATTCATAGCCATATTCATATTCCGACAACGATGTCTCTCTAATGTGTCTCAGTCCCTTATGGGGTAGAGACCCCCCCCTCCGTCCCCCAAACAACCTTTCCCTACGCGTAGACTCTCACATCTGACTCTACCCGTCTTAATTTTCCCTCTCTTCTCCTTTTTCTCTCTTTTCTTCTCTCTCTTTCTCCTTTTTTCCCATTTTCCTATGCTGTTTTGTTAAAATGTTCCTCCTTTATAAGTTCTGATGTTGTAAGCGAAGCAGACAAATTATTTTTCTACATTGGACGCCCTATGTATAGTGTACTGACATACATGATATGTGATGTTTTTGTCCACCCCCTTTTTTGGAAAAGTATTGCTGTAATGTTTTGTCTGCTGATTTAATCAATAAAAAAACAGTTTACACAAAAAAATAATAATAATATTGTGAGGTGTTCAGAATAGACTGAAAATGAGTGGAAATTATGGTTATTGAGGTTAATAATACTATGGGATCAAAATGACCCCCAAATTCTATGATTTAAGCTGTTTTTGAGGGGTTTTTGTAAAAAAAACACCCAAATCCAAAACACACCCGAATCCGACAAAAATTTTTCAGGGAGGTTTTGCCAAAACGCGTCCGAATCCAAAACACGGCCGCGGAAACGAATCCAAAACCAAAGCACAAAACCCGAAAAATTTCCGGTGCACATCACTATTAGAAAGTCAGTTTGGGGGTGCACTTTTTCGGCATGGGGCTCCTTGGATTGCTCTGGCTGGGCCACTTCGGGGGATCACCACCTTATACTTATTTCTAACACCTACATCACCCTGTGTTTGTTTTTATTTATGTAGCATTTTTCACATATCTTTTATACTTGTAACACTGATCAGCTAAACTTACTTTCTAACACTCTGACACCTTTACTGCTGTCCTCTTCCTAACACTCAGCAGCTTCCCTCACTTGCTAACACTGATTTCTCACTTCTATCCCTCATTTGTGTGATGCCCTGGTGTGGTATGGCTGGGGTGGTTTGGGGGTGCTCTGCGCCCCAGAGGCAAACCTCTAAAATTTTAGGGACCTGCCCGATGAGCTCACCGTGAAGAAGGTGGACAGGCTCATATACCGGCCAATATATGCCAAGAACCTCGGCTATGATGGTTGTTATAATTTTAATGGTGTATGGTGCACCTGCACTCTTGTTCCTAAGGGGGTCATTCCAAGTTGATCGCACTTAGCAACTTTTTGCTGCTCGTGCGATCAACTAGACCCCGCCTATGGGGGAGTGTATTTTAGCATAGCAGGGCTGCAATCGTTTGTGCAGCCCTGCTATGCTCAAAAATTTTTGTGCAGAACAAGACCAGCCCTGCAGTTACTTACCCTGTGCGATGGATCCAGCGATGAAGGTCCCGGAATTGACGTCAGACAACCGCCCTCCAAATGCCTGGACACGCCTGCGTTCAGATCTCCACACCCGTAAAACGGTGAGTATCCGCCCGGAATGCCTCCCTACTGTCAATCTTCTTGCGATCGCGCTAGCGATAACTCTCTTCTTCTGGTCGTTGCCCGGTGACGGCTGGCGCTGAGCAATGATGCGCGTGCGCATTGCAGGCACCGCGCATGCGCATTTCTGACCTGTTCGCACCGCAGCGATGAACCGCTGCTTGTGAACGGGTCCGACTGACCCCCTATATTGCAGTACTAAGGGAGTACTTCTGAGTTGATCGCAGCAGCAAATTTGTTAGCAGTTGGCCAAAACCATGTGTAGTGCAGGGGGGACAGGTATAACATGTGCAGAGAGAGTTAGATTTGGGTGGGTTATTTTTTTTCTGTGCAGGGTAAATACTGGCTGCTTTATTTTTACACTGCAATTTAGATTGCAGATTGAACACACCTCACCCAAATCTCTCTCTCTCTCTGCACATGTTAAATCTGCCTCCCCTGCAGTGCACATGGTTTTGCCCAATTGCTACAAAATTCCTGCTGCGATCAACTTGGAATTACCCCCCATGTGCACTGCAGGGGGGGGGGGGGGGGGCAGATGTAACATGTGCAGAGAGAGTTAGATTTGGGTGGGGTGTGTTCAAACTGAAATCTAAATTGCAGTGTAAAAATAAAGCAGCCAGTATTTATCCTGCACAGAAACAAAATAACCCACCCAAATCTAACTCTCTCTGCACATGTTACATCTGCCACACCTGCAGTGCACATGGGTGGTCATTCCGAGTTGTTTGCTTGCTGCCGATTTTCGCAGTGCAGCGATCAAGTGAAAAATGGCAAAAATGCGCATGCGCATGATACGCAGCGCGCATGCGCTAAGTACTTTCACACAAAACTTTGTAGATTTACACAAGCTCGTGCAACGTTTTTTCATCGCTCCAGCGATCGTAGTGTGATTGACAGGAAGTTGGTGTTTTTGGGCGGAAACTGGCTGTTTCAGGGAGTGTGCTAAAAAAACGCAGGCGTGCCAGGTAAAATCGCAGGAGTGGCTGGAGAAACGGGGGTGTGCCTGACCAAACGCAGGGCATGTTTGTGATGTCAAACCAGGAACTAAACGGACTGAGGTGATCGCAGTCTAGGAGTAGGTCTGGAGCTACACAGAAACTGCAGGGAATTATTTAGTAGCAGTTCTGCTAATCTTTTGTTCGCTATTCTGCTAAGCTAAGATACACTCCCAGAGGGCGGCGGCGTAGCGTTTGCAATGCTGCTAAAAGCAGCTAGCGAGCGAACAACTCGAAATGAGGGCCATGGTTTTGTCCAACTGCTAACAAATTTGCTGCTGTGATTAACTCTGAATTACCCCCAATGCCCTCTTTGGAAAATATTACATAAACAAACATTTAATTAAAAGTCATAGATGTGAGTCAGCTATTTGTAAGAATTTAATTATTATTAAAATGAGAATGAAAAAAATCAATATGAAATAAACCTTAATTATATTAACTTTAAAGTAGCATACACTTAGTGGTGGAGATGTATCAAGCCTGGTATAGAGATAAAGTAGAGAGAGATAAAGTACCAACCAATTAGCACCTGTCATTTTACAGGCTGTGTTTAAAAAAATGAGAGGAGCTGACTGGTTTGTACTTTATCCCTCTCCGCTTTATCTCTCTGCTTAATAAGACGACCCCCGGGGGCAGGCTAAATGGCAATTGACAGGCTGAGCAGTGACACAGTAACCATGCTACGGCGGCTGCTGATTCCGGGGAAGGAAGGCAGGACATATGTTACATACAACTTCACATGTACGTTCATATGTCCTGGCCAGCTTCCCTCCCCACACTTTGGAAGGAGCTGCAGCCCTGAATTATGCCCTAAGTCCCAGCAAGGGAGCACATCCCATTATAAGAAGCTAGGGTGTGCAGTCCAAGCCCCCTCTCCACAATAAGTTCTCCAGTTTGGCCTCTCAAACTGGATGACACCATATGTAGGGGCTGATTCAATTCTGTGCGGTGTGCAGCTGAACACCACGCAATATTCCGCTGTGCAAACATTTGCCTAATATGGCAAGCTCAATATTGCAACTTTTCTTGCGCACCTCTTTAAGGTTGTGGGGAAAAATTTCAATAGCTAGTGTGAGCCCTTCACAGAACGGCACATAACAGGCTTTGTGAGGATTGGAATCACCCCTATAGACTTTCTAAAGTAACTAAGTTGGGGTGACAGCAGTTCATATCACATACACTACAGTTTTGAGGTCAGAGGGACTGGTACAGACTGTTCAGTTAATAGGGGAGGTCCATACCTCTCTTTGTTAAACTGAAGATGTTCTAGGTAGAGATGTGCAGCGGGCATTTTTCGTGTTTTGTGCTTTGGTTTTGGATTTGGTTCCGCGGTCGTGTTTTGGATTCGGACGCATTTTGACAAAACCACCCTTTTGGATTTTTGTCAGATTCGGATGCGTTTTGGATTTGGGTGGCTTTTTTTTTCAAAAAACCCTCAAAAACTAAAAAACAGCTTAAATCATAGAATTTGGAGGTAATTTTGATCCTATAGTATTATTTAGAGATGTGCACCGGACATTTTTCGGGTTTTGTGTTTTTGTTTTGGATTCGGTTCCGCAGCCGTGTTTTGGATTCGGACGCATTTTGGCAAAACCTCCCTGAAAATTTTTTGTCGGATTCGGGTGTGTTTTGGATTCGGGTGTTTTTTTACAAAAACCCCTCAAAAACAGCTTAAATCATAGAATTTGGGGGTCATTTTGATCCCATAGTATTATTAACCTCAATAACCATAATTTCCACTCATTTTCAGTCTATTCTGAACACCTCACACCTCACAATATTATTTTTAGTCCTAAAATTTGCACCGAGGTCGCTGGATGACTAAGCTAAGCGACCCAAGTGGCCGACAAAAACACCTGGCCCATCTAGGAGTGGCACTGCAGTGTCAGACAGGATGGCACTTCAAAAAAATAGTCCCCAAACAGCACATGATGCAAAGAAAAAAAGAGGTGCACCAAGGTCGCTGGATGGCTAAGCTAAGCGACACAAGTGGCCGACACAAACACCTGGCCCATCTAGGAGTGGCACTGCAGTGTCAGGCAGGATGGCACTTCAAAAAAATTGTCCCCAAACAGCACATGATGCAAAGAAAAATGAAAGAAAAAAGAGGTGCAAGATGGAATTGTCCTTGGGCCCTCCCACCCACCCTTATGTTGTATAAACAGGACATGCACACTTTAACAAACCCATCATTTCAGCGACAGGGTCTGCCACACAACTGTGACTGAAATGACTGGTTGGCTTGGGCCCCCACCAAAAAAGAAGCAATCAATCTCTCCTTGCACAAACTGGCTCTACAGAGGCAAGATGTCCACCTCCTCCTCATCGTCCGATTCCTCACCCCTTTCACTATGTACATCCCCATCCTCACAGATTATTAATTCGTCCCCACTGGAATCCACCATCTCAGGTCCCTGTGTACTTTCTGGAGGCAATTGGTGGTGAATGTCTCCACGGAGGAATTGATTATAATTCATTTTGATGAACATCATCTTCTCCACATTTTCTGGAAGTAACCTCGCACGCCGATTGCTGACAAGGTGAGCGGCTGCACTAAACACTCTTTCGGAGTACACACTGGAGGGTGGGCAACTTATGTAAAATAAAGCCAGTTTCTGCAAGGGCCTCCAAATTGCCTCTTTTTCCTGCCAGTATACGTACGGACTGTCTGACGTGCCTACTTGGATGCGGTCACTCATATAATCCTCCACCATTCTTTCAATGGTGAGAGAATCATATGCAGTGACAGTAGACGACATGTCAGTAATCGTTGGCAGGTCCTTCAGTCGGACCATATGTCAGCACTCGCTCCAGACTGCCCTGCATCACCGCCAGCTGGTGGGCTCGGAATTCTTAGCCTTTTCCTTGCACCCCGAGTTGCGGAGAATGTGAAGGAGGAGCTGTTGACGGGTCACGTTCCGCTTGACTTGACAATTTTCTCACCAGCAGGTCTTTGAACCTCTGCAGACTTGTGTCTGCCGGAAAGAGAGATCCAACGTAGGTTTTAAATCTAGGATCGAGCACGGTGGCCAAAATGTAGTGCTCTGATTTCAACAGATTGACCACCCGTGAATCCTGGTTAAGCGAATTAAGGGCTCCATCCACAAGTCCCACATGCCTAGCGGAATTGCTCTGTTTAGCTCCTCCTTCAATGTCTCCAGCTTCTTCTGCAAAAGCCTGATGAGGGGAATGACCTGACTCAAGCTGGCAGTGTCTGACTTCACGTGTGGCAAGTTCAAAGGGTTGCAGAACCTTGCACAACGTTGAAATCATTCTCCACTGTGCTTGAGTCAGGTGCATTCCCCCTCCTTTGCCTATATCAGTGGTGGCCAACGCGTGGCTCTTGAGCCACATGCGGCTCTTTCTTTATTCAAATGTGGCTCCCAACACTCAAAGTCACGTGACCACAAGAGATCTGTAAACCGCTGCACTCCAGCCAGACATGCAGCAGCATTACGTAGACTGAGAACTGAGGGAGCCAAATACACATGGGGGAGCTGGCTGGAGTGACACAGGAGGGTGCTGGCTGGAGTGACACATGGGGGAACTGAAGTGTATTATGTGAATCTGGCTTTTCAATATATTTTATGCAGATCTGGCCTTTTCAATTATTTGATGTAGAAGTGGCTTTTTCATTGTATTTTATGTTGGATCTGGCTTTTTCAATGTATTTTATAACAGGGGCGTGGCCTAGCAGGCACAAGATCACACCCCTTTTTTGCAAGTGCGCCTTCGGCTCGAAGTCGGCTCTTTGATGTACCTAACAAGATTTCTTGGCTCTTTGTCTCTGACTGGTTGGCCACCCCTGGCCTATATCGTAGGCAGATGTATAGGCTTGAATGGCCTTTTGCTGCTCCTCCATCCTCTGAAGCATATAGAGGGTTGAATTCCACCTCGTTACCACCTCTTGCTTCAGATGATGGCAGGGCAGGTTCAGGACTGTTTGCTGGTGCTCCAGTCTTCGGCACGCGGTGGCTGAATGCTGAAAGTGGCCCGCAATTCTTCGGGCCACCGACAGCATCTCTTGCACACCCCTGTCGTTTTTTAAATAATTCTGCACCACCAAATTCAATGTATGTGCAAAACATGGGACGTGCTGGAATTTGCCCAGATGTAATGCACGCACAATATTGCTGGCATTGTCCGATGTCACAAATCCCCAGGAGAGTCCATTTGGGGTAAGCCATTCTGCGATGATGTTCCTCAAGTTCCGTAAGAGGTTGTCAGCTGTGTGCCTCTTATGGAAAGTGGTGATACAAAGTGATGCCTGCCTAGGAACGAGTTGGCGTTTGCGAGATGCTGCTACTGGTGCCGCCGCTGCTGTTCTTGCTGCGGGAGGCAATACATCTACCCAGTGGGCTGTCACAGTCATATAGTCCTGAGTCTGCCCTGCTCCACTTGTCCACATGTCCGTGGTTAAGTGGACATTGGGTACAACTGCATTTTTTAGGACACTGGTGACTCTTTTTCTGAGGTCTGTGTAAATTTTCGGTATCGCCTGCCTAGAGAAATGGAACCTAGATGGTATTTGGTACCGGGACACAGTACCTCAATCAAGTCTGTAGTTGCCTGTGAATTAACGGTGGATAACGGAAACACGTTTTTCACCGCCCAGGCTGCCAAGGCCTGAGTTATCCGCTTTGAAGCAGGATGACTGCTGTGATATTTCATCTTCCTTGCAAAGGACTGTTGGACAGTCAATTGCTTACTGGAAGTAGTACAAGTGGTCTTCCGACTTCCCCTCTGGGATGACGATTGACTCCCAGCAGCAACAACAGCAGCGCCAGCAGCAGTAGGCGTTACACTCAAGGATGCATCGGAGGAATCCCAGGCAGGAGAGGACTCGTCAGACTTGACAGTGACATGGCCTGCAGGACTATTGGCTTTCCTGTGTAAGGAGGAAATTGACACTGAGGGAGATGGTGGTGTGGTTTGCAGGAGCTTGGTTACAAGAGGAAGGGATTTAGTGGTCAGTGGACTGCTTCCGCTGTCATCCAAAGTTTTTGAACTTGTCACTGACTTATGATGAATGCGCTGCAGGTGACGTATAAGGGAGAATGTTCCGAGGTGGTTAACGTCCTTACCCCTACTTATTACAGCTTGACAAAGGCAACACACGGCTTGACACCTGTTGTCCGCATTTCTGTTAAAATAATTTCACACCGAAGAGGTTATTTTTTTTGTAATTTGACCAGGCATGTCAATGGCCATATTCGTCCCACGGACAACAGGTGTCTCCCCGGGTGCCTGACTTAAACAAACCACCTCACCATCAGAATCCTCCTTGTCAATTTCCTCCTCAGCGCCAGCAACACCCATATCCTCATCCTGGTGTACTTCAACAGTGACATCTTCAATTTGACTATCAGGAACTGGACTGCTGGTGCTCCTTCCAGCACTTGCAGGGGGCGTGCAAATGGTGGAAGGTGCCACCTCTTCCCGTCCAGTGTTGGGAAGGTCAGGCATCGCAGCCGACACAATTGGACTCTCCTTGGGGATTTGTGATTTAGAAGAACGCACAGTTCTTTGCTGTGCTTTTGCCAGCTTAAGTCTTTTCATTTTTCTAGCGAGAGGATGAGTGCTTCCATCCTCATGTGAAGCTGAACCACTAGCCATGAACATAGGCCAGGGCCTCAGCCGTTCCTTGCCACTCCGTGTCGTAAATGGCATATTGGCAAGTTTACGCGTCTCCTCAGACGCTTTTAATTTTGATTTTTGGGTCATTTTACTGAACTTTTGTGTTTTGGATTTTATATGCTCTCTACTATGACATTGGGCATCGGCCTTGGCAGACGACGTTGATGGCATTTCATCGTCTCGGCCATGACTAGTGGCAGCAGCTTCAGCAGGAGGTGGAAGTGGATCTTGATCTTTCCCTATTTTACCCTCCACATTTTTGTTCTCCATTTTTTAATGTGTGGAATTATATGCCAGTATCAATAGCAAAGGCCTTCTACAATATATACTGCGCACAACTGAAATGCACCACAAGTATGGATGGATAGTATACTTGACGACACAGAGGTAGGTAGAGCAGTGGCCTACTGTACCGTACTGCTATATATTATATACTGGTGGTCAGCAAACTGTGCAAAACTGAAATGCACCACAGGTATGGATGGATAGTATACTTGACGACACAGAGGTAGGTAGAGCAGTGGCCTTCTGTACCGTACTCCTATATATTATATACTGGTGGTCAGCAAAATTATGCACTGCACTCCTACTATATACTACAATGCAGCATAGATATGGAGCATTTTTCAGGCAGAGAACGTATAATACTGGTGGTCACTGGTCAGCAAAACTCTGCACTGTACTCCTCCTATATAATACTGCTGGTCCCCAGTCCCCACAATAAAGCAGTGTGAGCACAGATATATGCAGCACACTGAGCACAGATATGGAGCATTTTTCAGGCAGAGGAGAGAACGTATAATACTGGTGGTCACTGGTCAGCAAAACTCTGCACTGTACTCCTCCTATATAATACTGCTGGTCCCCAGTCCCCACAATAAAGCAGTGTGAGCACAGATATATGCAGCACACTGAGCACAGATATGGAGCGTTTTTCAGGCAGAGAACGTATAATACTGGTGGTCACTGGTCAGCAAAACTCTGCACTGTACTCCACCTATATAATACTGCTGGTCCCCAGTCCCCACAATAAAGCAGTGTGAGCACAGATATATGCAGCACACTGAGCACAGATATGGAGCGTTTTTCAGGCAGAGGAGAGAACGTATAATACTGGTGGTCACTGGTCTGCAAAACTCTGCACTGTACTCCTCCTATATAATACTGCTGGTCCCCAGTCCCCACAATAAAGCAGTGTGAGCACAGATATATGCAGCACACTGAGCACAGATATGGAGCGTTTTTCAGGCAGAGAACGTATAATACTGGTGGTCACTGGTCAGCAAAACTCTGCACTGTACTCCTCCTATATAATACTGCTGGTCCCCAGTCCCCACAATAAAGCAGTGTGAGTACAGATATATGCAGCACACTGAGCACAGATATGGAGCGTTTTTAAGGCAGAGAACGTATAATACTGGTGGTCACTGGTCAGCAAAACTCTGCACTGTACTCCTCCTATATAATACTGCTGGTCCCCAGTCCCCACAATAAAGCAGTGTGAGCACAGATATATGCAGCACACTGAGCACAGATATGGAGCGTTTTTCAGGCAGAGAACGTATAATACTGGTGGTCACTGGTCAGCAAAACTCTGCACTGTACTCCTCCTATATAATACTGCTGGTCCCCAGTCCCCACAATAAAGCAGTGTGAGCACAGATATATGCAGCACACTGAGCACAGATATGGAGCGTTTTTCAGGCAGAGGAGAGAACGTATAATACTGGTGGTCACTGGTCAGCAAAACTCTGCACTGTACTCCTCCTATATAATACTGCTGGTCCCCAGTCCCCACAATAAAGCAGTGTGAGCACAGATATATGCAGCACACTGAGCACAGATATGGAGCGTTTTTCAGGCAGAGGAGAGAACGTATAATACTGGTGGTCACTGGTCTGCAAAACTCTGCACTGTACTCCTCCTATATAATACTGCTGGTCCCCAGTCCCCACAATAAAGCAGTGTGAGCACAGATATATGCAGCACACTGAGCACAGATATGGAGCGTTTTTCAGGCAGAGAACGTATAATACTGGTGGTCACTGGTCAGCAAAACTCTGCACTGTACTCCTCCTATATAATACTGCTGGTCCCCAGTCCCCACAATAAAGCAGTGTGAGCACAGATATATGCAGCACACTGAGCACAGATATGGAGCGTTTTTCAGGCAGAGAACGTATAATACTGGTGGTCACTGGTCAGCAAAACTCTGCACTGTACTCCTCCTATATAATACTGCTGGTCCCCAGTCCCCACAATAAAGCAGTGTGAGCACAGATATATGCAGCACACTGAGCACAGATATGGAGCGTTTTTCAGGCAGAGGAGAGAACGTATAATACTGGTGGTCACTGGTCAGCAAAACTCTGCACTGTACTCCTCCTATATAATACTGCTGGTCCCCAGTCCCCACAATAAAGCAGTGTGAGCACAGATATATGCAGCACACTGAGCACAGATATGGAGCGTTTTTCAGGCAGAGAACGTATAATACTGGAGGTCACTGGTCAGCAAAACTCTGCACTGTACTCCTCCTATATAATACTGCTGGTCCCCAGTCCCCACAATAAAGCAGTGTGAGCACAGATATATGCAGCACACTGAGCACAGATATGGAGCGTTTTTCAGGCAGAGAACGTATAATACTGGTGGTCACTGGTCAGCAAAACTCTGCACTGTACTCCTCCTATATAATACTGCTGGTCCCCAGTCCCCACAATAAAGCAGTGTGAGTACAGATATATGCAGCACACTGAGCACAGATATGGAGCGTTTTTCAGGCAGAGAACGTATAATACTGGTGGTCACTGGTCAGCAAAACTCTGCACTGTACTCCTCCTATATAATACTGCTGATCCCCAGTCCCCACAATAAAGCAGTGTGAGCACAGATATATGCAGCACACTGAGCACAGATATGGAGTGTTTTTCAGGCAGAGGAGAGAACGTATAATACTGGTGGTCACTGGTCAGCAAAACTCTGCACTGTACTCCTATATAATACTGCTGGTCCCAAGTCCCCACAATAAAGCAGTGTGAGCACAGATATATGCAGCACACTGAGCACAGATATGGAGCGTTTTTCAGGCATAGAACGTATAATACTGGTGGTCACTGGTCAGCAAAACTCTGCACTGTACTCCTCCTGTAGTACTGCTGGTCCCCAGAATAAAGATATTTGCAGCCCCCTGAAAGTTCTGAAACAAAGTGAGAGGACGCCAGCCACGTCCTCTCACTATCATTTCCAATACACGAGTGAAAAATGGCGGCGACGCGCGGCTCCTTATATAGAATCCGAATCTTGCGAGAATCCGACAGCGGGATGATGACGTTCAGGCGCGCTCGGGTTAACCGAGCAATACTGGAGTATCCGAGTATGCCTCGGACCCGTGTAAAATGGGTGAAGTTCGGGGGGGGTTCGGATTCCGAGGAACCGAACCCGCTCATCACTAGTATTATTAACCTCAATAACCGAAACAGAGAAGAAAAAAGAGACTCTTTTCTGGGCACACTCTTTACTTTTTAAATAATAATATAAATGTTACATAGATAAGATAAGAATAAATCTAAGTATAAAATATAACTTTTATTAACATCTTGGAATAAAAAGATATATAATCGTCAAAAATTAGGTAACAATCCAATGAATGATGGAATTAGTACAAAATTGTATCAATCCTCAATAACACAAACTTATGATGTAAGAATAAATAAATAAATGTTCAATTAATAACAAATCAGTGCTGAATTTAGTGTAATCGGTCCCGATTGTATCAATATAATAAGAATGCCAAAAATTGATGAAACAGATGTAGAACCTCCAGATAATACTTGGGCTGTCGGAACAGACTAACCCTGTATATGTCCACAATCAAAAGGTACTTAAGTACTAGTTCCCACACTTTTAAAAAGGGGGACAGAGCAGATAGAAAAAAGTAACAGTGTGAATCTGCTGTCAGTGTTAGACTCTGAGCGTAACGGATCAATGTGAGCTCTACAACACTGGGTATTCCTCAATGGTCGCCCACTAGAGTACTGACCCAGCCCAACACTGATTAGCTTCCAAGATCGGACGGTTTCGGGCGTTTCCAGTGTGGTATGATAGTAGAGGATTGCGAATGATGGCAAGGGCTCTTGGAATCACTGATGAGAGTTCACTAAATATCTAGTATAAAGAAAAAGATGGATCTGCTGCCAATGTTAGACAGGGATAATCCCTGAATCAATGGTGAGAGTCCATGAAAAAAGATAAGTATGGAAAAGGAGAAAAGAAGAGGAGAGAAAAGGGGAATGAACAGGTGATTGCATCAACAAAGATATTAATTCCCCACCGAAATTTTCACAGTGCTAATTGCAAATCCGTATAGGAAAATATCTAAAAGAAGATTTTTTTGTATAAGTCAATGAGAACAACTACCAATAATGGGTGATAATGGATTCTTCACACTAGTGCAGGAAACACAGTATCAGAGATGAAATGTAACAATAATGTTGCCAGTGCTCCGTTATTGAGGTCAGAAGAAAAAAGATACTTATGTCAATGTAACTGATACTCAGTCACAAAAGACCATGAGATCTACTCATATGTATGCTAAGAGAATCTTCTAGCAATCAAAAGGTGCCTCGTCGCCTCATATAAGAAAAAAGGTGTAGAATACTCCGTATAATAGCTGTATTGCAATTAGATAACACCCTATCCACTGGAAAGGCAAAAAAAATGGTTAATCACATATACAACAAATCTTAAATCCAAATATTGAGGGTCATTGGAGGAAGAAAAGAAAAAAGAAAAGAAAGAAGAAGCAAAAAGGGGAGGGGGGGAAGGGGAACGGGGGGGAAATTAGGGTGGGGGTAACAATTGGCACTGCCCAAATATGCCCAGAAAAATAATGCACGTTGTCACTGGTTCTATAGCGGTAAATGGCTTAATTACTCAATTACCGAGATCAATTTAACAATAATAGGATATTACCCGCAATGCTGTCAAGAGAGGGAAAGATTGCAGGTGTAAGCAACGATCCTAATATGAAGTACGATGTAGAGTCCCCATATGATATAGCCACACTCCAAAGAATGCGGCACGTATGACAATCAGTCTAAAGGATGGCAGGTAAGTATCCAAGTTTAAACGGTGTGATGTAAATAATGCTTATGCACCGCAGTCAGTCTCACAAATCAGGTACACGGCATCCACGATCGAGCGGTAAGGCACATAATATTACAGTTTGAGATCAGGCAACGATCCGAAGACAGTCCTGATGCTGGAATGATGCAACCCGGCAGAGCTGGTAGGGCACTGAGCAGCGATGCGGCGACGTTTAAAATCAGGCCACGGTCCGGAGACAGTTCTGATGCTGGGATGATACAACTCGGTGGGGCTGGTACAGGTACTGGGTAGCGGTGTTGCGACTGGTACGGGTACTAGGTAGCGATGTAGCGGCTGGTTATAGTAGATAGACGGCATTCAATGAGAGAAGTGTGCATTCCCCCTCCTTTGCCTATATCGTAGGCAGATGTATAGGCTTGAATGGCCTTTTGCTGCTCCTCCGTCCACTGAAGCATATAGAGGGTTGAATTCCACCTCGTTACCACCTCTTGCTTCAGCTGATGGCAGGGCATGTTCATGAGTGTTTGCTGGCGCTCCAGTCTTCGGCACGCGGTGGCTGAATGCCGAAAGTGGCCCGCAATTTTTCTGGCCACCAACAGCATCTCCTGCACGCCCCTGTCATTTTTCAGAAAATTATGCACCACCAAATTAACTGTATGTGCAAAACATGGGACGTGCTGGAATTTGCTCACATGTAATGCACGCACAATATTGGTGGCATTGTCCGATATCACAAATCTCCAGGAGAGTCCAATTGGGGTAAGCCAATCTGCGATGATGTTCCTCAGTTTCCGTAAGAGGTTGTCAGCTGTGTGCCTCTTATGGAAAGTGGTGATACAAAGCGTAGCCTGCTTAGGAATGAGTTGGCGTTTGCGAGATGATGTTACTGGTGCCACCGCTGTTGTTGCTGCGGGAGGCAATACATCTACCCAGTGGGCTGTCACAGTCATATAGTCCTTTGTCTGCCCTGCTCCACTTGTCCATATGTCCGTGGTTAGGTGGACAGTGGGTACAAATTAATTTTTTAGGACACTGAGGACACTTTTTCTGACGTCTGTGTACATTCTCGGTATTGCCTGCCTAGAGAAGTGGAACCTAGATGGGATTTTATACCAGGGACACACTACCTCAAGCAATTCTCTAAGTCCCTGTGAACTAACGGTGGATACCGGACGCACGTCTAACACCAACATAGTTGTCAAGGCCTGAGTTATCCGCTTTGCAACAGGATGACTGCTGTGATATTTCATCTTCCTCGCAAAGGACTGTTGGACAGTCAATTGCTTACTGGAAGTAGTACAAGTGGTCTTCCGACTTCCCCTTTGGGATGACGATCGACTCCCAGCAGCAACAACAGCAGAGCCAGCATCAACAGCAGCAGCAGGCATTCCACTCAAGGATCCATCTGAGGAATCCCAGTTAGGAGAGGACTCGTCAGATTTGACAGTGACATGGCCTGCAGGACTATTGGCGTTCCTGTCTAAGGAGGAAATTGACATTGAGGGAGTTGGTGGTGTGGTTTGCAGGAGCTTGGGTACAAGAGGAAGAAGGGATTTAGGCCCTCATTCCAAGTTGTTCGCTCATTAGCTGCTTTTAGCAGCCGTGCAAACGCTAAGCCACCGCCCTCTGGGAGTGTATCTTAGCTTAGCAGAAGTGCAAACGAAAGGATTGCAGAGCGGCTACAAAATAATTTTGTGCAGCTTCAGAGTAGCTCCAGACCTACTCCTTGCTTGCGATCACTGCAGACTATTTAGTTCCTGTTTTGACGTCACGAACATGCCCTGCGTTCGGCCAGCCACGCCTATGTTTCACCAGTCACGCCTGCGTTTTTATCTGGCATGCCTGCGTTTTTTCACTCACACTCTGTAAACGGTCAGTTGACACCCAAAAACACCCACTTCCTGTCAATCACTCTGCAGTCAGCAGTGCGACTGAAAAGCTTCAATAGACCTTGTATGAAACTACATTGTTCATTGTAAGAGTACGACACGCATGCGCATTGCACCGCATATGCAGAACTGCCGTTTTTTTGCCTGATTGCTGCGCTGCGAACGAAAGCAGCTAGCGATCAACTCGGAATGACCACCTTAGTTGTCAGTGGACTGCTTCCGCTGTCACCCAAAGTTTTTGAACTTGTCAATGACTTCTGATGAATGCGTTCCAGGTGACGTATAAGGGAGGATGTTCCTAGGTGGATAACATCCTTACCCCTACTTATTACAGCTTGACAAAGGCAACACACGGCTTGACACCTGTTGTCCGCATTTCTGTTGAAATAATTCCACACCGAAGAGGTGATTTTTTTTTGTATTTTGACCAGGCATGTCAATGGCCTTATTCATCCCATGGACAACAGGTGTCTCCCCGGGTGCCTGACTTAAACAAACCACCTCACCATCAGAATCCTCCTTGTCAATTTCCTCCTCAGCACCAGCAACACCCATATCCTCATCCTGGTGTACTTCAACAGTGACATCTTCAATTTCACTATCAGGAACTGGACTGCGGGTGCTCCTTCCAGCACTTGCAGGGGGCGTGCAAATGGTGGGAAGAGCCATCTCTTCCCGTCCAGTGTTGGGAAGGTCAGGCATCGCAACCGACACAATTGGACTCTTCTTGGGGATTTGTGATTTAGAAGAACGCACAGTTCTTTGCTGTGCTTTTGCCAGCTTAACTCTTTTCATTTTTCTAGCGGGAGGATGAGTGCTTCCATTGTCATGTGAAGCTGAACCACTAGTCATGAGGAACATAGGAGAGGGCCTTAGCCGTTCCTTGCCGCTCCGTGTCGTAAATGGCATATTGGCAAGTTTACGCTTCTCCTCTGACATTTTTAATTTAGATTTTTTTGGGTCATTTTACTGAAATTTAGCTTTTTGGATTTTACATGCTCTCTACTATGACATTGCCTTGGCAGACGACGTTGATGGCATTTCATCATCTCTGCCATGACTAGTGGCAGCAGCTTCAGCACTAGGTGGAAGTGGATCTTGATCTTTCCCTATTTTACCCTCCACATTTTTGTTCTCCATTTTTTAATGTGTGGAATTATATGCCAGTAATATATCTGGAATTAGACGGCGGTAATATCTGGAATTAGATACCACTAGATACATACCAGATACCACTGTGACTGGAATGATGATGACCTATGCACAGTGACAGGACACTACCACAGCACCCTACAGCAGCAAGATGCAGCATAAGACACTGGACTAGTATTAGTAATGTACTGTATTATTACTGAGCACCACAATGCAGCACAAGACAATGAGCAGTGATACTGAGCACTGATGATGATACTACTGAGAACTGACACTGAGCAGCAAGATGCAGCACAAGACACTGGACTAGTATATTAGTAATGTGCTGTAGTATTACTAAGCACCACAATGCAGCACAAGACAGTGGTGGTCATTCCGAGTTGTTCGCTCGTTATTTTTTTCTCGCAACAGAGCGATTATTCGCTAATGCGCATGCGCAATGTCCGTAGTGCGACTGCGCCAAGTAAATTTGCTATGCAGTTAGGTATTTTACTCACGGCATTACGAGGTTTTTTCTTCGTCCTGGTGATCGTAATGTGATTGGCAGGAAGTGGGTGTTTCTGGGCGGAAACAGGCCGTTTTATGGGAGTGTGTGAAAAAACGCTGCCGTTTCTGGGAAAAACGCGGGAGTGGCTGGAGAAACGGAGGAGTGTCTGGGCGAACGCTGGGTGTGTTTGTGACGTCAATCCAGGAACGACAAGCACTGAACTGATCGCACTGGCAGAGTAAGTCTCGAGCTACTCGAGCTACTCAGAAACTGCACAGAGAAGTCTTTTCGCAATATTGCGAATCTTTCGTTCGCTATTTTGATAAGCTAAGATTCACTCCCAGTAGGCGGCGGCTTAGCGTGTGCAAAGCTGCTAAAAGCAGCTTGCGAGCGAACAACTCGGAATGAGGGCCAAAGAGCAGTGATACTGAGCACTGATGACAATACTGCTGAGAACTGACACTGAGCAGCACGATGCAGCACAAGACACTGGACTAGTATATTAGTAATGTACTGTAGTATTACTGAGCACCACAGTGCAGCACAAGACAATGAGCAGTGATACTGGGCACTGATGATGATACTACTGAGAACTGACACTGAGCAGCTAGATGCAGCACAAGATACTGGATTAGTATATTAGTAATGTGCTGTAGTATTACTGAGCACCACAATACAGCACAAGACAATAAGCCGTGATACTGAGCACTGATGATGATACTACTGAGAACTGACACTGAGCAGCAAGATGCAGCACAAGACTCTGGACTAGTATATAAGTAATGTACTGTAGTATTACTGAGCACCACAATACAGCACAAGACAATAAGCCGTGATACTGAGCACTGATGATGATACTACTGAGAACTGACACTGAGCAGCAAGATGCAGCACAAGACTCTGGACTAGTATATTAGTAATGTACTGTAGTATTACTGAGCACCACAATGCAGCACAAGACAATAAGCCGTGATACTGAGCACTGATGACGATACTACTGAGAACTGACACTGAGCAGCAAGATGCAGCACAAGAGAGACACTGTACTTGTATTACTGAGCAGCAATAAGCACTGATACTGAGCACTGATAATGAGATTTGTCACTGAGAGAACGTAGCCATGTCCTCTCTGCTCTCTCTACAATACACAAGTGAAAATGGCGGCGACGCGCGGCTCTTTTTATGGAATCTGAATCTCACGAGAATTCGACAGCGGGATGATAAAGTTTTGCCTCGTCCGGGTTTTCCGAGTCAGGTGGGAACAACCGAGCCTGCCTCGGACCCGCGTGAAACACGTGGAGTTCGGGGGGGTTTGGTTCTCGGAGAACCAAACCCGCTCATCTTTAGTCCTATGTGAAGATACTGGAGCATTTTAAGCCCAGGGCCATATCTACTATTGGGCTCGCACCGATAGCACCCCCCCCTGGACCAAACAGCTGCGTTGATAGCAGGACACCCCCCCCCCCCCACCTCTTGCTGGAGGTTGCGGCATAACCCCCCTCATGTAACCAACCGCCACTGATAGCATGCCACCCCCCACTTATTCCCCTGGCAGTAAGTCACATGCTGGAGGTTGAAGCCATGGTTTAACACCCCACAAGTAACAAGTCATTGCTGATAGCATCCCCCCCCTGCCATCACAGCCACTGCCAATAGCATCCCCCGAGCATCACAGCCACAACTGCTGATAGCACCCACCCTCCATGACTGAAGGATGGGTAGGAGCCCTTCTGCAATGCTTTGCCCAGGGGCCTACACTGCTGTTACATTTGAGTAAATGTATGAGAGCAAGATGATATCTCCACAGCTTTTATGCCCCTAAACAACTGTTAGCCCAGCTCATTCAGAATCCAGATGAATCCTGGTAAATATTCTAACTCTATCCCTAACCCTAAATCTATCCCACCTCTCCTGCAGCCTAACCCTAACTTCCCACTCCGGCAGCCTAACCCTAACCGTCCCCTTCTGCTTCCAAATCTTAAACACCTCCCCTCCCCCCCCCAGGCCAAACACTTATACTGTTGGGATCCCGACTGACGGGATGCTGACCACATTCCGTTGGGCAAAATGCACATACAACGGAAATTGTACTCTGAGCATAGGCCTAAACCTGTACAGTCATTCACAATGATTACAGTGTGAGAGTAAGGTGTGATGGAACACACGGAACCCAGCTTCACTAAAACCACTAGCTGAATATTTAATATCCCACGTTGTCTAGACACATTGGGCAGGATGTACTAATGGTTAAATGTAGGGGTTTTACCATATTTTTCCGAATGTGCAAAGCTCTGGACGCAAGGCCTCCAGTGCGGAGGGTAACGCCAGCTTTTGCTGCCATTACCCTATAGAAGCCTATGAGTTTCTTTACACATACTCACTGAGTGGGGTCCAATCGAATCCCTCCCAGCATCCCCCGCGGTTGCCCACGTCACTCTGCACATGCGCAGACGGGCTCCTGGCTCATAAACCCTGATGTCCAGTGTCCTGCAGATCACAAAGGCCAGCTTTTATTGGGAGAGTTGTGCTTTGCGGTACTAATGGCATATGTTCTCACATACTGTACGCGATTAGTATGAATGCGATGTGCTGCCATTGGTTTGTACATCCCACCAGGCATGTGCCCCCTGTTGCTTTGCCCAAAGTAGTTGTGCCCTCTGTTGCTGTGCCCCCTGTTGCTTTGCCCCCAGTAGATTTGCCCCATTAGTTGTCCCCCCGTTGCTTTGCACCCAGTAGTTGTGTCCCCTGTCGCTGTTCCCCCAAAAGTTGTGCCCTCTGCTGCTGTGCCCCCTGTTGCCGTGCCCCCAATAGTTGTGCCCTCTGCTACTGTGCCCCCAGTAGTTGTGTCCCCTGTCGTTGTGCCCACAATAGTTGTGCCCTCTGCTGCTGTGCCCCCGTTGCTGTGCCCCCAATAGTTGTGCCCTCTGCTGCTGTGCCCCCGTTGTGCCCTCTGCTGCTGTGCCCCTGTTGCTGTGCCCTCTGCTGCTGTGCCCCCATTGTGCCCTCTGCTGCTATGCCCCCCTGTTGCTGTGCAATAGTTGTGCCCTCTGCTGCTGTGCCCCCTGTTGAACACACACAAAAAGAAAAAAACAATACTTACCACTGCCCCGCTCCTGCTTCCCGACCGCTGCTGCTGCTCCGTCTGGCCGCCCCGGCTGCTCTCTATGGGAGAGACGTCATGACGTCTCTACCATAGCAGCTCCGCACAGACACTAGAGGTCAATACTGATCTCTAGTGTCTGTCACTGGAACCGGCTGCAGTGGACGCCCACACAGCCCACGACGACTGCTGCAGCCGGGGAGCGGGGTGCGGGTAGGCGGCGGTGCCTGCGTGGTGGCTGCAGCCGCGCCCCCAGGCCTCAGCGCCTTGGACGCAGGCACTATTTGCCCGCACCAAGAACCGCTCCTGCATCCCACCCATTATGTCTAAACAGAGATGCAGATAGATGGCACTTTTTCTTTGGCTGCAAGGCCAAATGCGGGAGGATCCTGCGTATATCAGCACACTGCGCATACGCCGTGAAAAAACAACTGCTGACTGCGCATGCGCCCTACCATGCATTGACGGATCACTCTTTCTGTGAAGTGGGTGTTTCAGGACGGCAACTGGGCAGCTAGCATGCGGACACATGGACCACATCCAGCTTGTGGTAGTGTGGTGGGAGTATCATTGGCTCGTTGGCCAATTTTCAAGCTTGTTTGAAGAATGTGGACAGCGATCAGTTGACTCTTTCAAGCGGATCTTTTGCATGAAGGTAGATAGATATTTGGAATAGATCTGTGAATACTTGCATTAATATAAGTTAGCAAACAGACTGAGAATCAGGCAAAGAATTGGAATTTCTTGAAGAGGTGTCAATAACTAAAACAAATGTAATAATTATTCAAATACGGTTAAGACAGTGACTGAGGAATCAGTTTATTTATACCAGAACATAGCAATTCCGTGCAGTAGGGTCTTCTGCAAATGTTTTTTTTTTTCTTAAAAAAAACAAAAAATTAGGAGTACAGTAACTGTTCAGACTTGGAACAGAACATAAGACAATGGGGGTAATTCCAAGTTGATCGCAGCAGGATATTTTTTAGCAGTTGGGCAAAACCATGTGCACTGCAGGGTGGACAGATATAACATTTGCAGAGAGAGTTAGATTTGGGTGGGTTATTTTGCTTCTGTGCAGGGTAAATACTGGCTGCTTTATTTTTACACTGCAATTTAGATTACAGATTGAACTCACCACACCCAAATCTATCTCTCTGCACATGTTATATCTGCCTTCCCTGCAGTGCACATGGTTTTGCCCAACTGCTAAAAAATTTCCTGCTGCGATCAACTTGGAATTACCCCCCTTGTCACTAACAGAAATTAGATAAATAAACTCTGTAGAACCAAATTTAAGTTAGAACCCGTCGGGGACACTGGAAATGACTTATTTGTGGATGGCCATTATAAATCAAGCAAAATAACAAAACATTTCACAGAGTTTTGATTTCCACAGAAAAGAATGCAAAAGAAAGCACCAAACTATAATTTGTCAAAAGGCTCATTTACTATTTACATCAAGTAGCAGAATGAAATTCTGTTAAAAATTGCTCTTATGTCTTTGCAAGAAAAAAAATCTTCTACAAGTAGGAAAATAAATGGAAAGGAAAGAATAAGGTCTAATTTTTGAGACTTGTAATATTTTTTTCAAAGTATTTCAATTTCCTGTAGCACGCCTTATTAATAGAGGGTCATAGATTTCTGTGAAAAATGCAGCAGATGCTTAGACAACTTGTTTCTGTCCAATCCCTCATCTTTTAAAGGGCAACATAAAATAACAAGTTTCCATAAGAAACGAGCTACTAATATTAATGAAAAAAAGCTCCCTTGCCTTCAGAGAACTTGAAATATTGGGGGTCATTCCGAGTTGTTCGCTCAGTAAATTTTTTCGCATCGCAGCGATTTTCCGCTTAGTGCGCATGCGCAATGTCCGCACTGCGACTGCGCCAAGTAAATTTGCTATGCAGTTAGGTATTTTACTCACGGTTTTTTCTTCGTTCTGGTGATCGTAATGTGATTGACAGGAAGTGGGTGTTTCTGGGCGGAAACAGGCCGTTTTATGGGCGTGTGGGGAAAAACGCTACCGTTTCTGGGAAAAACGCGGGAGTGGCTGGAGAAACGGAGGAGTGTCTGGGCGAACGCTGGGTGTGTTTGTGACGTCAAACCAGGAACGACAAGCACTGAACTGATCGCAGATGCCGAGTAAGTCTCGAGCTACTCAGAAACTGCACAGAGATGTCTTTTCGCAATATAGCGAATTTTTCGTTCGCAATTTTGATAAGCTAAGATTCACTCCCAGTAGGCGGCGGCTTAGCGTGTGTAAAGCTGCTAAAAGCAGCTTGCGAGCGAACAACTCGGAATGACCCCCATTGTCCATTGCATTAACATTGGCTATACAGCTAAAGCAAATTGCCACTCGGATAACCTACAGTATGTTCCAAAGCAAGGGGTGAGTATCATAAAATCTGTAAAGCCGTATTTTAACCCTACCATTTATTAGCAATGACACACGCTTTATAACCCTAAAACTGTAATGTTAAGTACGCAACACCTTATAAAAGCTTTTTAAGGACCTTATTTAGGTTTGTTAGCAAACCAAAAAAGCTAACTAATGGAAAAAACCATGTGCACTGCAGGTGGGGTAGATGTAACATGTGCAGAGAGAGTTAGATTTGGCTGGGGTGTGTTCAAACTGAAATTTAAATTGCAGTGTAAGAATAAAGCAGCCAGTATTTACCCTGCACAGAAACAAAATAACCCACCCAAATGTAACGCTCTCTGCACATGTCACATCTGCCCCACTTGCAGTGCAACATGGTTTTGTCCATTAGTGTGCTTTTTAGGTTTGCTGAATAACCCCCCAAGTCCAACACTTAATTCTATTTCTAAATAAGGCCCTCAGTAAATATAAAACAGAAATCTACTGTATAAAGCTACCTAGCCAAAAAGTGGGCCACATGATTAAAAGTGTGGTACAGACATTAGGTCTACACCAAAAGGTCAACAGGTCAAAAGGTCATCAGTCAAAAGGTTTACAGGGTCCAACGGTCGACACAAAAAATTGTGTTATTTTGTTTTTAAACATTTTTTTACCCAAATTTGTTGAAATGTATCCCCTCTATGAATGTCAAATTGATTTCTCACAAATATTTAAAATGCCCGCTCTAATATATATTGTAAATGCCTGCACATCTTATTATCATATCCCATAAATGTGCGCTGTACATCGCACAAAACTGCATCCCATAAGAGAAAACAATGCACCCACACATTGGGGTATATTTACTAAGGTCCCGATTTTGACCGAGTTGCCGTTTTTTCTTCAAAGTGTCATCTCGGTAATTTACTAAGCAAAAATCACGGCAGTGATGAGGGCATTCGTAATATTTTGGAAGTCCTAGGAAAAAATCACGAATCAATACACCATCGGTCAAATACGCCTGCAATTTGGTAGAAATCGTGAATTTACTAAAAAGTGCAAAACACAAACACTGCCGACAATTGCCAAACACTGCCGTGCTAAAATACAAATCGTGAAAAAGTGCTAAAAAAAAACAGACCTGCTTTTTTATCCCGTGTTTGTATAGGCATGCACGGATCCATGAGATCCGTGCATGTTTTTCAGTGGGAAGGGGGGGGGGGAAATGTTATAAATTTTCCAAAAAAAAATGCGTGGGGTCCCCCCTCCTAAACCAAACCAGCCTCGGGCTCTTTGAGCCGGCCCTGGTTGCAAAAATATGGGGAAAAAATTGACAGGGGTTCCCCCATATTTAAGCAACCAGCACCGGGCTCTGCGCCTGGTCCTGGTTCCAAAAATACGGGGAACAAAAAGAGTAGGGGTCCCCTGTATTTTTGAAACCAGCACCGGGCTCCACTAGCTGGACAGATAATGCCACAGCCGGGGGTCACTTTTATACAGTGCCTTGCGGCCGTGGCATCAAATATCCAACTAGTCACCCCTGGCCAGGGTACCCTGGGGGAGTGGGGACCCCTTCAATCAAGGGGTCCCCCCCCAGCCACCCAAGGGCCAGGGGTGAAGCCCGAGGCTGTCCCCCCCATCCAATGGGCTGCGGATGGGAGGCTGATAGCCTTTGTTCAAAGTGTTTGATTTTGTTTTTAGTAGCAGTACTACAAGGCCCAGCAAGCCTCCCCCGCAAGCTGGTACTTGGAGAACCACAAGTACCAGCATGCGGCGGAAAAACGGGCCCGCTGGTACCTGTAGTACTACTACTAAAAAAATACCCCAATAAAGACATCACACACACACCTTGAAAGTATAACTTTAATACATACATGCACACCAACATACATACATACTTACCTATGTTCCCACGCAGGTCGGTCCTCTTCTCCAGTAGAATCCATGGTGTACCTGTAGAAAAAATTATACTCACATACTCCAGTGTAGAGGGCTCCTCTGCTTGTAATCCTTTTGTAATCCACGTACTTGAAAAAATAATAAAACGGATACCCGACCTCGCACTGAAAGGGGCCCCATGTTTTCACATGGGACCCCTTTCCCCGAATGCCAGAAACCCACTCTGACTGATGTCTAAGTGGGTTTCTTCAGCCAATCAGGGAGCGCCACGTTGTGGCACCCTCCTGATCGGCTGTGTGCTCCTGTACTGTATGACAGGCGGCACACGGCAGTGTTACAATGTAGCGCCTATGCGCTCCATTGTAACCAATGGTGGGAACTTTCAGGTCAGCGGTGAGGTCACTTTCGGTCAACCGCTGACCTGAAAGTTCCCACCATTGGTTACAATGGAGCGCATAGGCGCTACATTGTAACACTGCCGTGTGCCGCCTGTCATACAGTACAGGAGCACACAGCCGATCAGGAGGGTGCCACAACGTAGCGCTCCCTGATTGGCTGAAGAAACCCACTTAGACATCAGTCAGAGTGGGTTTCTGGCATTCGGGGAAAGGGGTCCCATGTGAAAACATGGGGCCCCTTTCAGTGCGAGGTCGGGTATCCGTTTTTTTATTTTTTCAAGTACGTGGATTACAAAAGGATTACAAGCAGAGGAGCCTTCAACCATGGATTATGTGAGTATAATTTTTTCTACAGGTACACCATGGATTCTACTGGAGAAGAGGACCGACCTGCGTGGGAACATAGGTAAGTATGTATGTATGTTGGTGTGCATGTATGTATTAAAGTTATACTTTCAAGGTGTGTGTGTGATGTCTTTATTGGGATATTTTTTTTAGTAGTAGTACTACAGGTACCAGCGGGCCCGTTTTTCCGCCGCATGCTGGTACTTGTGGTTCTCCAAGTACCAGCTTGCGGGGGAGGCTTGCTGGGCCTTGTAGTACTGCTACTAAAAACAATATCAAACACCTTGAACAAAGGCTATCAGCCCCCCATCCGCAGCCCATTGGATGGGGGGGACAGCCTCGGGCTTCACCCCTGGCCCTTGGGTGGCTGGGGGGAGGACCCCTTGATTGAAGGGGTCCCCACTCCCCCAGGGTACCCCGGCCAGGGGTGACAAGTTGGATATTTGATGCCACGGCCGCAAGGCACTGTATAAAAGTGACCCCCGGCTGTGGCATTATCTGTCCAGCTAGTGGAGCCTGGTGCTGGTTTCAAAAATACGGGGGACCCCTACTCTTTTTGTTCCCCGTATTATTGGAACCAGGACCAGGCGCAGAGCCCGATGCTGGTTGTTTAAATATGGGGGAACCCCTGTCCATTTTTTCCCCATATTTCTGCAAACAGGATCGGCTCAAAGAGCCCGAGGCTGGTTTGCCTTAGGAGGGGGGACCCCACGCATTTTTTTTTTAAGTTTAAACTTTTTTTTTTCTTTTTAACAAAGTGCACAATGAAGCCCAGCACGGATCTCTCAGATCCAGCCGAGATTCATTGTATTAAAGTCGGCAGTGTTTTACAAGTCACTCACGTAAAACACTGCCAAAAAAAACGAATGACATCGACATCGGAAAACCCGAAAATGCAGAATACGGCAGCTTTGCAAATTAGTCGTAATCAATTCAAAAAGTTGCATATTTACACTTTCGATGTCATTCGTGATTGAACTTTGACCTCAAACGGGAAAATACGAATCTTAGTAAATTTACCCCATTATCTGAGTTCCAAAGCTCATTGATGTATATATTTGTTGTTAAAAGGGTATGGATTCAATATATATTACAAAGTACAGTATACCTATAGTTACAACTCATACATTAAGCAGTTAATACATAAAGTTACATACAATTACATTTACAATTACAGTTACATGCCAGCGATACAATTACCATTCCCTCCAATGTAGCTTATGTCTCCCTCTCTCTGTAAATAAATACAGGAACTGAACTGCTAGCAACTCCTCCATCATCCTCTGAGACCACAAGCAACTAACTCTGAGACCCCCAGAAACAGGAACTACCTTCCTGTGTGACTAGTTCCTGGGGGAGGGGTCTCTCTCTCATTTATGATTGAGTCACTATTCTCTTTGTATATGCTGATCAGGTTCAGCCCTGAAGACTGCCAAAGGGGCTGGCCGGAGTTCCCTGTTCACTGTATCATTCATTGTTCTAACAAAGTGATTTTAGCTTTTATACATTCAATCATAACTATCCGCTGCAATGTCCTACAACTTAATAACAAGTATCAAATTAATCTACACATTAAGCTGGTTGTTTTAATAGTAAATATGACCGGTGTATCTGGTTTCGTTCAAATAATACACATTCATGACATTACTTCAATATATATAATTCTAAATCATCATGAGCTCTGGCGCATGATATTATTATAATTATGTACTGTATGAAATAAGTGTCGAATCCATCTCTGTGGCATGTCCGTGTAAATGCGTGTGTTACCATATATTGCTGTGCTCGCTGCGCATATTTGCAAATATAGCGACTTAAATGTGTGTAGTTTGTATGTTCTCTTTATGTAATATTTTTGACTTTGACAGTCCACCCTTTGGCAGTAAACAATAACTGCCATCAATTATTAACATAAGAAAAAAATATTTCATACCATAATCAGTGACCTAGACACAAGTATGTATGCATTTCGCAAATCAGACACTTGACTATATTTGGGGAAGACAGGGAGGAGGACGAGACATCCTCTATATGCACTCGGCGGTCACGGGACCACTGGTTGGGTGTGGGACAACATTCAACCTATAGAGTATGCTGGGACAGTGCTTTGGCCTATAATGTCTGATTTGCGATGAACATTTCACACATACATGTACCTACATCTTTGTACACTGATGTTTGGATTCGATTGAGGTTCTGCTGGGTAGATGAAAAAGACACAAACAAATCGTGACAGTGACATATAAATTTTCATGATCTACATATTCCTATCATTTTCTGAACATTGTTTCCATTTCTGGAACGTATGCTAGGTCTGTTTAATCATTGAACAAGGGTTATAAGTAGTGTCCTTCCGAAATAACAATAACCTTCGGAGTTCGGGGAGAGCCACTCATAAACCTTTCTTCCACATATGTTAGTGAGCTCTTTATCTGCAGTGTGTGAATAGCCATTGTCTGACTGTTCCTGATTACCTCTGAACTCCATAACTACTAGACCTTTGATTTTTCTCTGACTTTAACAAACTGATCGGCTAATCCTGGGATCCTATAAGGAGATCACTCTTTCCTACAGAACCAGTTCCAGTCCCACACTCGCCTCCTCATAAAAAAACCTTGCAAAAATAGAATATCCAGAAAGAAAATGTTTGTCAGCGGCAAAGAGATGACAATGTCTATAATATTTGTCCTATTAAAAACACGTTAAAGGTTAAAGAACACAGTACGCAATTGGCGTAAAAAGTACCGCAAGGGTACTCCCTTAACTATACCTTAAGGAATGTACTTATACTGTAAACCTCTGTGTAGTGGGAGAGTGTAGATGCAACACAGTATAACCTTATTACCTTTAAAGCTGTTCGAGCGTCACTGACGCTCTGAGATTACTTAATACTATAAGAAATACACAGATACCGTGCTCAGGGTCCAACGCCTAAATATATATTATGAATGATATACTTGCAAAAGAATTTAACACAATACAAGTCATACACTACAATATAACATAGACTACCTAACCAGATAACTACACGGGAAATACAATACAATACAATTACGTTTAAGGGAAAATAAGAGGGGAAGAGAAGAAGAGGGAGAGAGAAAGAAATGGCTCACAATAACAAGAAGACAAATATGATTGCAGAGAAAGCTTACACATGTGAGGAACAATCGCTGCGCAGTCAGTCAATGCTGAGAATCTTTGTTTAGAAAGTACTTGAGCTTACCCATGCTGCCTGTCCCTATATACACAACACCCAGCAACACAATTGTCCCTACAATGCCGCATGGGGCAGAAGCTAGACTCCATTTTGGGAAAACTCCACTTGATTCCAAAGACTACACCACATGGCTGAAAGGGGGAGGGGAAAATACCCGCCAGCAGCCATTTTAGATTTGCAGGTCCAAACACATGGCACTCTCTACTACACCACAATCACATAGCAGAAAACACAAGACTCCATTTTATTCCAAAATGTCCAAGCCTCAAAACAATGCATATGTTCTGATTTTACAATTCCAAACAATCTAAATCACCTTTCACAATTTCAAACAACTTCAGTATCTCAATAACCAGAGCATATTCATCACAAAACCAGATCACAATGTAACCACACATCTCAGCCTGCCATTGCTACCAGCACATGTTCAAACGTAACTGCATGGTGGTATTTATGATTAACAAGATATATTATAACTAACCAGTACAATCTATTTTAAATCACCACAGGCAAACAAATACCACAAATGCTATGCTACAGGTTGTCTACTGTTCCAATTCATCACAGACTTCACAGAGTATCAACAGAAACACCCAACAAACACACAACTGCCCAAACCTCGTTAACCTTAAGCCATTTGTATCTCCAAACTAACTAAACTATGCCAATCAGCCATGAGATATTGAAATTATGATACTTAGCCTTTCGTAAGGAGCCTGGTGATGATCCAGCCATGCTTGCTGTGTGTCAGGTAGCTGTGTGAGTGAGTGAGTGAGCCCTGTGATCTCCAGTGGGTATATCATACCCTCATTCCAGCTGTGGGGGTGTGTCAACAACAAGATGTGTGTGTGTGTCCCTCACAGCATGTGAGCCAGCTGCATTAGTGGCCTTGGTTATGCAAAACAATGGGTGATGACCGACACATTCCTGTCTTGTGGGAAGCTATTGTTTGGCGAATACTGTCCCACTGTCCACTCTCAGTTGAGACAATGACATCTCAGCAATCATTCTTCTGTATACAAATCCAGCCCCATTTCGTAAACACAGGTGTTGGCCCTCCTCATTGAGTCTCAAAGCTCAGTGTAATTAAAGGCTATTGTACTCTGTCTGCGGGAAAGATACTGATTCGGAATACAATTAATCTTCAATTACTATTCCTGTGCTTTAGCTATGCATATGAAGATGTGAAGCCCTCACAACATGCAAACTATTGTTTGGGGGATCTCTAAGGTCAAAGAGCCATTTGAGACCCACTGATACCTGTTGGACTCAGGGGAATATTAACTTATAAAATACATTATATGGTTGAATTATGTAACGATTGAGTCGCACGCTGGGCACACAGAAACTCTACCGTAAATGCGCATACAGTGCGCCTGCGGGTGCACGTAACAGCGGGTATGCGCACGCACGGGAGAGCGCCCGCATGCGCAGCGCGGACATGTATGAGGTGCAAATATGGCAGTGTGCATAGTGATATTTTTCTGACTTTGACAGTCCACTCTTTGGCAGTCAACAATAACTGCCACTTCCTAAAACATTTCAAAAGGAGAAAAATATATGTCAAGTGTAAATACATTTCCATGGTTGGGTTGGGGAGGAGAAAGAGAAGGTGTGAAAAGGGTATGACCTAGTGAGATAGCAAAAGCATGTGTGTATGAATCCATGTTTGGGGGGGTCATGTATCATCGTGCCGTACGTGTTTTAAATCAAGCTTCGAGGTATTGCGAAGTATACATTTGAATTCCTTCTTATCCCGTATTAAGGGTCTGTGGATGGGCTGTCAAACTCTACCGAGCTCTTTTCGGCTGTGGTTGCAACAAAATGGGGGAGCACATTTTAGTTGATGACACATGAATGGGGGAGATATGTGATTGCTGATATCTGTGCCTGTATTCCCTATCGACTATGTGTGTCATTACCTGAGGGTTGTAGAAATGAAGATAAAGAACACTTATGGTAAATGCAGTGGTATTCTATGTCAGGTTAATGTACATTTGTCGATTGAGGTCTTGTTCGGTGTCTGTTGAATGCAGTCTTCTTTGTGCTTTTGCCCATTAGGTGCGAGCAAAAGCTGTCAATGTCCATAGATTTACAAAAGTGTTGGGCTAGCGTAATTTTAAAATTTCTAGGGAAACTGGGGATCCATGGCATAGTTCATCAAAAATCTGTGTATAAGGTTGTCAGAACTTCTTCTTTAATCCATCTGTTGTCTGTATATCGGCTCATCAAATTCCTCGTCCAAGTGGGTCTTTTTACCTTGGAGGAAAACGGAAAAACAGGTGAAAGAAACGGACCGTATAATCGCATTTTCATTACATCATTGTTTCTACCGTTGGGTCATAAATCAAGTCCATTGGGATTACAGTTTCCTCACTCCTTAGACTCATTACCTCAGGTAGTACTTTTCCAATATAACACAATCCTTCAGAGTTTGGGGCAAGCCACTTATACGCCTTCCTCCCGCATATGAAATATGCATCATCGGGGAGAACATATGGGACGGAGTAGGACATAACCATGTTACACATCTTCCATGTGAAATCTCCTAATCCTAATTCTCCCATCTGCTTAGTACACGTATCAGTTTGTACGATATGTGCACAGTATCCTAGTGATACCTCTCCAACTCTCGTAATCCTATTTCCTAAGGTATACCTATATCGGAAAGATTTTCCTCTACTGGCTATGTGGCGTACAAGCTCTGTATCTGTAGGCTTTCTATCTGCTCTATGCGAAAAGGTCATGGTTTGGTTACTCCATGACACTTCCCAATTTCCCGGCTTTCGGGGATTGGAGATGTTAAAACCTAATAGGGACCTATCCACATGGTATTGGTGGAGCTTCAAACTAGGAGGGCTGGAGATATTAAACCTCCTGTCCACCGGCCTCCCACCCTTTAGCTCAAGTACCTCCCCTACCGTTAAAGGAAATGGTACTAGCCCTGATTTGCTATGACCTTGAGGTGCTTGAGAGCATACCCAACAATCTGTTTTATTTAACACATTACCCACTAAGGAGTGATAGTCACTCCATGGATGCCGGTCAGTATGGATATTAAAACTGGATTGGCATTTCTTAATGCACCCATCCTCAACTACGTTGTTACAGAGCCTACAGATACAGTTTTCTTCAGCTAATAATCCTTAAAAGAAAAATGTTTACAAATAACATGGCTGCTAGATCGTTTCCGGTACTCGCCTTTGCTTGGTGATTGGGTTGCTATTGGAAATTTACACCTCCATCTTTATCATCAGGACCTTTCTGGATCCTTTCACGACCTCACTGATACTCTCACCGAAACAGACTGCTCTGGTCAACATCATGGTCAACAGGAAAATCCATATCACAGTCTCTTGGGGCAAGTCCGTCTTACAGGAGGAGAAAAGAAGAAATTTGTAATGGGGTACAGAAAATCAGTTTGAGGGGGAGAGAAACTTGTTACGATGATTAGTTCTCTAGTCTTGTTGTTCTTCTTGTTCTGTCGTCATCTCAAAAGGTGCTGTCTCTCAGTCTTCTAAACGAACATTCCGGTGATGCAATATTCTTTCAAATCAGCGATCTCTCTGTAAGGAGCAAAAATCTTGCATTACCATTTGTCTAACTGATGTGTGACATACCATCTTTAAAACATGAAAACATGAGTGAGAAGAGAGAAAAAAAAAAACAAAAGAGAGAGAGAACACTTCATATGCATATATATATTACATAAATCTCCAATAACCAACAATACAATAGGAAAAGAGAAAAAAAAACATTTTTCAAACATTTTTTTAAAACATTGTCAGATCGTCAGGCTGTCATATCTACATGTCCAATGGTTTCTTTGCGCCGTCCCTCCCCCCAGCACCATACTCCACTTTCTGTATCTGGCCAGGATACATTGATGCGGATAGGTCATGCTGGGGTTTGGTAGACTTCTGCAAAGACCAAGCGGATATGCAACGTTTGAGTTCTTACCAATAATCGTCAGAGATGGGGAGAGAGAGAGAGAAAGAAAAAAAAACATTTTCACAAATACATTTACAACGTTTCACCTGGTCATTCCTGTGTCTTCAGTGAATGACCTCCCTATTTGTTAACCGTTACCTCAGGCTTACCATCAGTCCTAATGATCACCTTTCCTGACCACATATCATGGGTGTGGCCCAAAATTCTTCCTATATGATCCCTGATTATAATTGTGTGTATTATAATTTTGCTCATTTCTTGGTCTAGGGGGTCTGACTTTATGTGGGTTATTACAGTTGCTGGCATAATGCCCTTCTCTTCTACAATGATAACAAATCCTTGGCTTTCTCCATGTGCTAGGGGCCTGGGGTTCCGGTCGACTTGATGCCTCCTCTAGTGCTTGGATGTTCAGTGCCATTAACCGCTTTCCCTGTACCTAGCTGATTCCTTGGATACCATGATTATGTCGTTGTCTAGGGGGTTCATATACCTTCTGTGAATCTTTGATCATACACTTAGATCTTTCCTAGGATCTGGGTAATCAGACATGATTGATCTCAATTCTGTCCGGGACCAGGGATGGCGCATTGCACTGTCCTTGACGGGAATGGTTCCCTGATCGTCAGTCTTCCCATTGGGGACTGTGATCACCCTGACAGGACTAAACTCAATTACATCACCTTGTTTTGGTCTTACAATATGGGGTACATTTGTTTGTGCGTGATATAAAACATTGTACGTACCTGTGGACACGACCTCACCTGACCCTCCGTTAGGGGGTTTGATTATTGCCTTTACCAATTTGGTCGCGTCCACCTGGATGTCTTGTAGGATGGCTTCTGGAAGAGGTGCCGACATCGTTCTGGGCTCACTTTCTTGTTGGTAATCCTGAGGGAAGTTTAACATGGGGTGCGACTTGCACAGGTTAACATTTGTAATTTTTACACTTTCATTTTCATAAACATTATAACATTTAACACTTTCATTCTTAATACAGTTACTAAGTGCATTTTTATCGTACAACATTGTGCCATTTCTCTGCAACCATAATCCTCTCCATTGCCATGTCTCTCCTCTCAAGATGAAAGTTAGGTAAGTCAATTAAATCTCTTTGTAATTCACCTTCCTGTTGCCATAACTGCAAATGATCATAATGCTTGATTCGTCTCTTTGCTGATTTAATGAGACCTATCCTTCTCCTTAAATTCGTTAACACTTCTAGGCTGAAGCTACCTACTCTTGGGAATTTCTCCCCGTCATGTCTAGTCATTCTCTCCCATTCATCACATAAACTTTCTGTGTGACTTCCGTATTTCTCACACATTACATACCTTGCCGACCCAATTGGTCGGTTCACTGAATCAACCCGAACCGAGGTTGATCGCCCCCTACCTGAACAAGTGGCCCCCATAGTTCGAAAGTGTTGCTTTATTCAGCCAACCCTTACGCAAACCAAAATGTTCAAAATAGGCTGACGGTGGCGGTTTACCGAGTACCCCACTCACTCGCCCACGCCGACCAATACGACCTGATCACACCGATATGGTGCTGGCGTACTCGACCTAGGGCCCTTGCGACCTGAACCTCTATTTACTGGAACCTGTGAGGGTGATCCGAAGAACACTTACTCTTTCCAGTAACTATTGGTTGCTGGATAGTTCCTGAGTGAGCAGCAAACTTCCCTTAAAATAAAAAAAATTTACACAAATCACGTTAGAATGTACAAATAGCGTTTGTGACCCCTTTACTCTAATGGTACTAGGTCAGATTACTAACTAATGTACACAATTACGTGCGGTACAATCGTTTAGTACACAAGCAACTAATCTTATGTACTGAGCGACCAATGGAATCGAAAATTTCGGCTGCGAATTCCTTCAGCCAGAGCTTATATGGCCTATATGGGTGTTGCACCAACCCTTTCTTGGTGTTGTGCCTGTGGACTGTATAGCGGACTTCCTTGTCTGCTGTACCTGAACCTGCTGGTCTGTTATGACCTCCTGGTCTGTTACAGTATGACCTCCTGGTCTGCTACACTCTAATGCTCAAATTGTATATTTAACCAGGGATGCCTCCCTAGCCACCATGTACGTCACTTACACGCATGTACCTCACGAGTACTCGACTTTTCTTGTGGTTCAACCTTAAAAATTGTAAAAACAAACACTCACTCACCGCATATACACTTTTGTTTCTATTTCTATTTCTGCGCAGAAATTTTTCTTTAGACCAGATGTGTTACCAATTAGGAGAAGGATCTGTTAATTTAAATTTGGAATGTTAAACTAGATTTGTGCGATTTATCGCCTGGCGTTATTTACCGCGTGGCGCTACTTATCGCGTTGAGAGGAGAGGAGAAAAACTTGTGTTTTGAGTTACGTGGGCGTACCCAGACGCTCCGTTGCGTAATTTACGCTGCGTGCGTCGGCCTTTGGTTTGCGTGCACAAATCTCAGTTTTTGTTAGAGACACGTGTACGCAAAATAAAGATCCACCGTAACACAATTTATATGTTTATCAATGTAGATGATCCTTGATCATCTACCGCACACTACACTGACTTCGCCTTATCTCCCAGGCAAAAACTGTGTGTTTGTCTATACTTTAACTATGTTACCTTTACTCTTAAACTATAAAATAGCGGCAAATCTCTTTTAGCACGTTTATCAATGCAAATGGCAAACAGGAAGGTGAGATATGTGAAAGTACACAGATGAAAATGCAATTCTAAATTTAATCTAATAACATAGATTGATGTAAGCACAGACATATAGACATTTAGACCTTATTCAGTGCTTCTAATTTGCATATGAATTGCTTTTTAACTACAGTAACTCTGTAAAAGGCGATTTATTTCAACACTGCTAGGGAACCTAACCAGTCACACAGGTTCATCTGCATTTCAATGGCCATCCTGCACCAAGCAGAGTAGGGTGGTAAGGAAACCAAAAGAGAAAAAAAAAAAAAAAACAACAACTTTGTTTTATCTGTGTATCGTTCTTAAATCAAATATTTAATTTATTATTAACTGTTATTAAACTGTATCTGAACTACTTATGATTGACTATGATATGGACTAAACAAATGCATTGAAAAAAAACTCATTAAATGATGATTTCTTTTTGACAGTGGATGGCTGATTATTTCTTGAAAATCAGCCATTTTAGGGGAAAAAAATTTGACCTTCCCAAAATGGCCGCTGCTCCTCCCCCTTCCACCTCCATGAGGGTCACACAAAATGGGGGACAGACCATGCGGCCTCTAGTCACAAAGAAAGTCATCATTCAAACTCCTAAAGTTATTCTAGGCCTGAGTTTTTTTTTTTGTTTTTTTTTAACTATATCAAGGCTATGCAGCAACTTTTAAATGTACTTTTAAACCTACTTAAACAGATAAACCATCCAATCTGCGTGTGTTGTTCTTACCTCCGGTTCCCGGATTCCTTCAGCACCCTTTACTAAGCGAAGCAGACGCTTAACTGGTCAGCACTGCAGTATCCCCGACCTCCAAACGGTTTAACGAGGGATGCTACTTTCTACCTTCTCCGCCCTTTGCTGACCTGATAATGTCTGCTGAAGTTACCTAGTGCAGATATGTGAATCCCGGAGGACGAGTCCCCCAATTGACAATGTCTATAATATTTGTCCTATTAAAAACACGTTAAAGGTTAAAGAACACAGTACGCAATTGGCGTAAAAAGTACCACAAGGGTACTCCCTTAACTATACCTTAAGGAATGTACTTATACTGTAAACCTCTGTGTAGTGGGAGAGTGTAGATGCAACACAGTATAACCTTATTACCTTTAAAGCTGTTCGAGCGTCACTGACGCTCTGAGATTACTTAATACTATAAGAAATACACAGATACCGTGCTCAGGGTCCAACGCCTAAATATATATTATGAATGATATACTTGCAAAAGAATTTAACACAATACAAGTCATACACTACAATATAACATAGACTACCTAACCAGATAACTACACGGGAAATACAATACAATACAATTACGTTTAAGGGAAAATAAGAGGGGAAGAGAAGAAGAGAGAGAGAGAAAGAAATGGCTCACAATAACAAGAAGACAAATATGATTGCAGAGAAAGCTTACACATGTGAGGAACAATCGCTGCGCAGTCAGTCAATGCTGAGAATCTTTGTTTAGAAAGTACTTGAGCTTACCCATGCTGCCTGTCCCTATATACACAACACCCAGCAACACAATTGTCCCTACAATGCCGCATGGGGCAGAAGCTAGACTCCATTTTGGGAAAACTCCACTTGATTCCAAAGACTACACCACATGGCTGAAAGGGGGAGGGGAAAATACCCGGCAGCAGCCATTTTAGATTTGCAGGTCCAAACACATGGCACTCTCTACTACACCACAATCACATAGCAGAAAACACAAGACTCCATTTTATTCCAAAATGTCCAAGCCTCAAAACAATGCATATGTTCTGATTTTACAATTCCAAACAATCTAAATCACCTTTCACAATTTCAAACAACTTCAGTATCTCAATAACCAGAGCATATTCATCACAAAACCAGATCACAATGTAACCACACATCTCAGCCTGCCATTGCTACCAGCACATGTTCAAACGTAACTGCATGGTGGTATTTATGATTAACAAGATATATTATAACTAACCAGTACAATCTATTTTAAATCACCACAGGCAAACAAATACCACAAATGCTATGCTACAGGTTGTCTACTGTTCCAATTCATCACAGACTTCACAGAGTATCAACAGAAACACCCAACAATCACACAACTGCCCAAACCTCGTTAACCTTAAGCCATTTGTATCTCCAAACTAACTAAACTATGCCAATCAGCCATGAGATATTGAAATTATGATACTTAGTCTTTCGTAAGGAGCCTGGTGATGATCCAGCCATGCTTGCTGTGTGTCAGGTAGCTGTGTGAGTGAGTGAGTGAGCCCTGTGATCTCCAGTGGGTATATCATACCCTCATTCCAGCTGTGGGGGTGTGTCAACAACAAGATGTGTGTGTGTGTCCCTCACAGCATGTGAGCCAGCTGCATCAGTGGCCTTGGTTATGCAAAACAATGGGTGATGACCGACACATTCCTGTCTTGTGGGAAGCTATTGTTTGGCGAATACTGTCCCACTGTCCACTCTCAGTTGAGACAATGACATCTCAGCAATCATTCTTCTGTATACAAATCCAGCCCCATTTCGTAAACACAGGTGTTGGCCCTCCTCATTGAGTCTCAAAGCTCAGTGTAATTAAAGGCTATTGTACTCTGTCTGCGGGAAAGATACTGATTCGGAATACAATTAATCTTCAATTACTATTCCTGTGCTTTAGCTATGCATATGAAGATGTGAAGCCCTCACAACATGCAAACTATTGTTTGGGGGATCTCTAAGGTCAAAGAGCCATTTGAGACCCACTGATACCTGTTGGACTCAGGGGAATATTAACTTATAAAATACATTATATGGTTGAATTATGTAACGATTGAGTCGCACGCTGGGCACACAGAAACTCTACCGTAAATGCGCATACAGTGCGCCTGCGGGTGCACGTAACAGCGGGTATGCGCACGCACGGGAGAGCGCCCGCATGCGCAGCGCGGACATGTATGAGGTGCAAATATGGCAGTGTGCATAGTGATATTTTTCTGACTTTGACAGAGAGAAAAGAGAAATAGAACAAAACAACTCTTGTTCATAACAAATCAATTACAATGACTGGTCTTTCTGCAGTCCATTAGTACACTCAGGTAGTGTCCCAACAGTGCCGCCTCTCAGTCTTCACGGAACAGATTTTCTGGTGATACGAGGTTCTCTTTGCCTTGCTCTTTGAAAACACAGTTCACTTGGAACACACAGTTCACTTTGCTCTCCACTTGCTCTTTGAACACACAGTTCACTTGGAACACACAGTTCACTTCAAACACACAGTTCACAAACTTGATGAATGTGAGCAATAAACTACTTTGTCACGAGTTCTCTCCAGATCAGCGACCTTCTTGCAGTGGGACGAGTGGACCCACGTCTTTTTTTCGGCGACCTTTAGTGCTGTCAACAAATCTTGGTATGGTCCTTCCCACCTGTCTATTAGGCAACCTGAGCGTAAGGGCAATCACACAGTCTCTTGGTTCATAATCAATACAGTTAGCATTTGGCATACCAGCAATCAACAGTTTCAAGTTCTTTTGTCAAGCTCTCAAATGCTGGCTCATCTCAACAAGGTACTGTCACCTCATTGGCGTATTTCTGATCATTGTGCGGATCAATCATGACATGAGGTTGTCTTTCAAAAACAACCAAAAAGACACAAATACCAAAACAAATTTCGAAGAGGGTGATTCGTCGAGTGAAGATCTGGGAGTGGTTCCGAAGCTACATAATACTAGTGGCAGTCAGTGCCGTAACTAGGCATTTTAGCGCTGTGTGCAAGAAATGGCATTGGCGCCCCCACATTCAAGATAGGGGCAGTGCGCGCCGCAGGTGTGTGAAAAATATATAGGGGCGTGGCTTCATGGGGAAGGGACATGGCCACAAAATAATACCAATTCATACTACGGTGCACAGTAGTCACTTTTATTATTTACACATTACGGCAGACAGCGTCCCCCTTTTTACACATTACGACAGACAGCGTCCCCCTTTTTATGCATTACGGCAGACAGCGTCCCCTTTTTTACACATTACAGCAGGCAGCGTCTCCTTTTTACACATTACGGCAGATAGCGTCCCCTTTTTTACACTTTACGGCAGACAGCGTACCCTTTTTACACATTACAGCAGGCAGCGTCCCCTTTTTACACATAACGGCAGACAGCGTCCCCCTTTTTACACATAACGGCAGACAGCGTCCCCCTTTTAACACATAACGGCAGACAGTGTCCCCCTTTTTACACATTACGGCAGACAGCGTACCCCTTTTTACACATTACGGCAGACAGCGCTCCCCTTTTCTCTGACGTCCTAGTGGATGCTGGGAACTCCGAAAGGACCATGGAATAGCGGCTCCGCAGGAGACTGGGCACAACTAAAGAAAGCTTTTAGGTCACCTGGTGTGCACTGGCTCCTCCCACTATGACCCTCCTCCAAGCCTCAGTTAGATTTTGTGCCCGGCCGAGGTTGGATGCACACTAGGGGCTCTCCTGAGCTTCTAGAAAGAAAGTATATAATTAGGTTTTTTATTTTACAGTGAGACCTGCTGGCAACAGGCTCACTGCAGCGAGGGACTAAGGGGAGAAGAAGCGAACCTACCTGCTTGCAGCTAGCTTGGGCTTCTTAGGCTACTGGACACCATTAGCTCCAGAGGGATCGACCGCATGGAACTGGCCTTGGTGTTCGGTCCCGGAGCCGCGCCGCCGTCCCCCTTACAGAGCCAGAAGCAAGAAGAGGTCCGGAAAATCGGCGGCAGAAGACATCAGTCTTCACCAAGGTAGCGCACAGCACTGCAGCTGTGCGCCATTGCTCCTCATGCACACTTCACACTCCGGTCACTGAGGGTGCAGGGCGCTGGGGGGGGGGCGCCCTGAGCAGCAATAAAAACACCTTGGCTGGCATATATATCACAATATATAGCCCCAGAGGCTATATATGTGATAAATACCCCTGCCAGAATCCATAAAAAAGCGGGAGAAAAGTCCGCGAAAAAGGGGCGGAGCTATCTCTCTCAGCACACTGGCGCCATTTTCTCTTCACAGTGCAACTGGAAGACAGCTCCCCAGGCTCTCCCCTGTAGTTTTCAGGCTCAAATTGTTAAAAAGAGAGGGGGGGCACTAAATTTAGGCGCAATATTGTATATACAAGCAGCTATTGGGAAAAATTCACTCAATATAGTGTTAATCCCTAAATTATATAGCGCTCTGGTGTGTGCTGGCATACTCTCTCTCTGTCTCTCCAAAGGGCTGTATGGGGTACTGTCCTCAGTCAGAGCATTCCCTGTGTGTGTGCGGTGTGTCGGTACGGCTGTGTCGACACATTTGATGAGGAGGCTTATGTGATGGCAGAGCAGATGCCGATAAATGTGATTTCGCCCCCTGTGGGGCCGACACCAGAGTGGATGGATAGGTGGAAGGTATAAACCGACAGTGTCAACTCCTTACATAAAAGGCTGGATGACGTAACAGCTATGGGACAGCCGGCTTCTCAGCCCGCGCCTGCCCAGGCGTCTCAAAGGCCATCAGGGGCTCAAAAACGCCCGCTCCCTCAGATTGCAGACACAGATGTCGACACGGAGTCTGACTCCAGTGTCGACGAGGTTGAGACATATACACGATCCACTAGGAACATCCGTTACATGATCCCGGCAATAAAAAAATGTGTTACACATTTCTGACATTAACCCAAGTACCACTAAAAAAGGGTTTTATGTTTGGGGAGAAAAAGCAGGCAGTGTTTTGTTCCCCCATCAAATGAGTGAATGAAGTGTGAAAAAGCGTGGGTTCCCCCGATAAGAAACTGGTAATTTCTAAAAAGTTACTGATGGCGTACCCTTTCCCGCCAGAGGATAAGTTACGCTGGGAGATATCCCCTAGGGTGGATAAGGCGCTCACACGTTTGTCAAAAAAGGTGGCACTGCCGTCTTAGGATACGGCCACTTTGAAGGTACCTGCTGATAAAAAGCAGGAGGCTATCCTGAAGTCTGTATTTACACACTCAGGTACTAGACTGAGACCTGCAGATAGTGCTGCTGCAGCGTGGTCTGTAACCCTGTCAAACAGGGATACTATTTTGCGAACATAAGACGTCGTCTTATATATGAGGGATGCACAGAGGGATATTTTGCCGGCTGGCATACAGAATTAATGCAATGTCCATTCGGTCAGGAGGTTGTTAGAGACCCGACACTGGACAGGTGATGCTGACTTTAAAAGGCACATAGAGCCTTATAAGGGTGAGGAATTGTTTGGGGATGGTCTCTGGGACCTCGTATCCACAGCAACAGCTGGGAAGAAAAAATTTTTACCTCAGGTTTCCTCACAGCCTCAGAAAGCACTGTATTATCAGGTACAGTCCTTTCGGCTTCAGAAATGCAAGTGTGTAAAACGAGGGAAGAGGGAAAAAGCTGCACCAGTCAGCCAGTTCCCAGAATCAAAATTCTTCCCCCGCTTCCTCTGAGTCCACCGCATGACGGGGGGGGCTCCACAGGCGTAGCCAGGTACGGTGGGGGGCCGCCTCAAAAATTTCAGCGATCAGTGGGCTCGCTCACAGGTGGATCCCTAGATCCTTCAAGTAGTATCTCAGGGGTACAAGCTGGAATTCGAGGCGTCTCCCCCCCGCCGTTTCCTCAAATCTGCCTTGCCGACAACTCCCTCAGGCAGGGAGACTGTGCTAGAGGCAATTCACAAGCTGTATTCCCAGCAGGTGATAGTCAAGGTGCCCCTACTTCAACAAGGACGGGGTTACTATTCCACACTGTTTGTGGTACCGAAACCGGACGGTTCGGTGAGACCCATTTTATATTTGAAATCCTTGAACACATACATAAAAAAATTCAAGTTCAAGATGGAATCGCTCAGGGCGATTATTGCAAGCCTGGAGGAGGGGGATTACATGGTATCCCTGGACATCAAGGAGGCTTACCTACATGTCCCCATTTACCATCCTCACCAGGAGTACCTCAGATTTGTGGTACAGGATTGCCAATACCAATTCCAAACACTGCCGTTTGGACTGTCCACGGCACCGAGGGTCTTTACCAAGGTAATGGCAGAAATGATTATACTCCTTCGAGAAAGGAGGTTTTAATTATCCCGTACTTGGACGATCTCCTTATAAAGGCGAGGTCCAAGGAGCAGTTGTTGGTCGGAGTAGCACTATCTCGGGAAGTGCTACAACAGCACGGATGGATTCTATACATTCCAAAGTCACAGCTGGTTCCTACCACACGCCTACTGTTCCTGGGGATGGTTCTGTTCACAGAACAGAAAAAAGTGTTTCTTCCGCAGGAGAAAGCCAAGGAGCCATCATCTCTAGTCAGAGACCTCCTGAAACCAAAACAGGTATCGGTGCATCACTGCACACGAGTCCTGGGAAAAATGGTAGCTTCTTACGAAGCAAAATTCCATTTGGCAGGTTCCATGCAAGAACCTTTCAGTGGGACCTCTTGGACAAGTGGTCGGGATCGCATCTTCAGATGCATCGGCTGATAACCCTGTCTCCAAGGACCAGGGTATCTCTACTGTGGTGGCTGCAGAGTGCTCATCTTCAAGAGGGCCGCAGATTCGGCATACAGGACTGGGTCCTGGTAACCACGGATGCCAGCCTTCGAGGCTGGGGGGCAGTCACACAGGGAAGAAATTTCCAAGGACTTTGGTCAAGTCAGGAGTCGTCCCTACACATAAATATTCTGGAACTGAGGGCCATTTACAATGCCCTAAGTCTGGCAAGGCCTCTGCTTCAAAACCAGCCGGTACTGATCCAATCAGACAACATCACGGCAGTCGCCCATGTAAACCGACAGGGCGGCACAAGAAGCAGGATGGCGATGGCAGAAGCCACAAGGATTCTCTGATGGGCGGAAAATCACGTCTTAGCACTGTCAGCAGTGTTCATTCCGGGAGTGGACAACTGGGAAGCAGACTTCCTCAGCGGACACGACCTACACCCGGGAGTGTGGGGACTTCATCCAGAAGTCTTCCAACTGTTGGTAAACCGTTGGGAAAGGCCACAGGTGGACATGATGGCGTCCCGCCTAAACAAAAAACTAGAGAGATATTGCGCCAGGTCAAGGGACCCTCAGGCGATAGCTGTGGACGCTCTAGTCACACCGTGGGTGTACCAGTCAGTTTATGTGTTCCCTCCTCTGCCTCTCATACCAAGGGTACTGAGAATAATAAGAAAACGAGGAGTAAGAACAATACTCGTGGTTCCGGATTGGCCAAGACCAGCGTGGTACCCGGAACTTCAAGAGATGATCTCAGAGGACCCATGGCCTCTGCCGCTCAGACAGGACCTGCTGCAGCAGGGGCCCTGTCTGTTCCAAGACTTACCGCGGCTGCGTTGACGGCATGGTGGTTGAACGCCGGATCCTGAAGGAAAAGGGCATTCCGGAGGAAGTCATTCCTACGCTGATTAAAGCCAGGAAAGATGTAACTGCAAAGCATTATCACCGCATATGGCGGATGTATGTTGCTTGGTGTGAGGCCAAAAAGGCCCCAACAGAGGAATTTCAACTGGGTCGATTTCTGCATTTCCTACAAGCAGGAGTGACTATGGGCCTGAAATTAGGCTCCATTAAGGTACAGATCTCGGCTCTGTCGATTTTCTTCCAGAAAGAACTAGCTTCACTACCTGAAGTTCAGACGTTTGTTAAGGGAGTGCTGCATATTCAGCCCCCTTTTGTGCCTCCTGTGGCACCTTGGAATCTCAACGTGGTGTTGAGTTTCTTAAAATCACATTGGTTTGAGCCACTTAAAACCGTGGATCTAAAATATCTCACGTGGAAAGTGGTCATGTTATTGGCCTTGGCTTCAGCCAGGCGTGTATCAGAATTGGCGGCTTTGTCATGTAAAAGCCCTTATCTGATTTTCCATATGGATAGGGCAGTATTGAGGACTCGTCCCCAGTTTCTCCCTAAGGTGGTATCAGCTTTTCACTTGAACCAACCTATTGTGGTGCCTGCGGCTACTAGGGACTTGGAGGATTCCAAGTTGCTGGACGTAGTCAGGGCCTTGAAAATTTATGTTTCCAGGACGGCTAGAGTCAGGAAAACTGATTCGCTATTTATCCTGTATGCACCCAACAAGCTGGGTGCTCCTGCTTCTAAGCAGACTATTGCTCGCTGGATTTGTAGCACAATTCAGCTGGCGCATTCTGCGGCTGGACTGCCGCATCCTAAATCAGTAAAAGCCCATTCCACAAGGAAGGTGGGCTCATCTTGGGCGGCTGCCCGAGGGGTCTCGGCTTTACAACTTTGCCGAGCTGCTACTTGGTCAGGGGCAAACACGTTTGCTAAATTCTACAAATTTGATACCCTGGCTGAGGAGGACCTTGAGTTCTCTCATTCGGTGCTGCAGAGTCATCCGCACTCTCCCGCCCGTTTGGGAGCTTTGGTATATTCCCCATGGTCCTTTCGGAGTTCCCAGCATCCACTAGGACGTCAGAGAAAATAAGATTTTACTCACCGGTAAATCTATTTCTCGTAGTCCGTAGTGGATGCTGGGCGCCCGTCCCAAGTGCGGATTGTCTGCAATACTTGTACATAGGTATTGTTAACTAAAGGGTTATTGTTGAGCCATCTGTTGAGAGGCTCAGTTGTTTTCATACTGTTAAACTGGGTATGGTATCACGAGTTATACGGTGTGATTGGTGTGGCTGGTAAGAGTCTTACCCGGGATTCAAAATCCTTCCTTATTATGTCAGCTCGTCCGGGCACAGTGTCCTAACTGAGGCTTGGAGGAGGGTCATAGTAGGAGGAGCCAGTGCACACCAGGTGACCTAAAAGCTTTCTTTAGTTGTGCCCAGTCTCCTGCGGAGCCGCTATTCCATGGTCCTTTCGGAGTTCCCAGCATCCACTACGGACTACGAGAAATAGATTTACCGGTGAGTAAAATCTTATTTTTACACATTACGGCAGACAACGTCCCCTTTTTACACATTACAGCAGGCAGCGTCCCCTTTTTACACATTACGGCAGACAGCGTCCCCTTTTTTTACACATTACGGCAGACAGCGTCCCCTTTTTACACATTACAGCAGACAGCGTCCCCTTTTTTACACATTACAGCAGACAGCGTCCCCTTTTTTTACACATTACGGCAGACAGCGTCCCCTTTTTACACATTACGGCAGACAGCGTCCCCTTTTTTACACATTACGGCAGACAGCGTCCCCTTTTTACACATTACAGCAGGCAGCGTCCCCTTATTATGCATTACGGCAGACAGTGTCCCCTTTTTTACACATTACGGCAGACAGCGTCCCCTTTTTACAAATTACGGCAGACAGCGTCCCCTTTTTACACATTACGGCAGACAGCATCCCCTTTTTACACGTTATGGCAGACAGCGTCCCCTTTTTATTTTAAAGACCATAAATTGCATTTAGATAAACAGACCAAAATATATTCAAAATCAGTCAAATAAAAAAAACATAAGAAATAAAAATAATAATGATTAAAAAAAAGAAGAATCATATATATAGACAGAAGCTATGTTATTGCTGGAATGTGACCCCATAGCAGGCTGTACTCCCCAATCAGTCACCAGTTTAAACCCCCCTACAATAAAGGAGCCATTTACAAAGAGACCTCTGATCATTGGGGCAGCCCATTACTTCTACTCACCCTCCTCCAGTGCTGCAGTGTCGCGGCCCCTTCAGTGACAGACAGTCTCACTCTGGCTGGCAGTGGCTCATTCACTGTGCAAGCGCGCTTACACTCCAGTTTAACCTGATTGGTGGATAGCACCAGCCATCCACCAATCAGTGTTTAGATACTCCCGCAAACTGTGATAGGTGGATGGCCAGCGCCATCCACCAATCGACACTTGTCTCACCCAGCAGTGGAGCCGCAGCGTGACTACGGACACTGACAGCTCCTGGGCTGGCAGTGAAATTGTGTATAGCCCGGCGACAGCTAGCGGCCGGGAGCCAGCAAGAGAAAGCTGGCTGCTCCAGTTGTGGCAGGTAAGCATTCTTTTCCTGCCACTGGGCTGCGGCCATTGAATGCAGAGCACAAAGGGTTGCGGGAGCCGGAGGAGCAGCCGGAGCGGCAATAAGCGGAGCACACGGGGGCAAGAGGCGGCCGATCGGGTGTATGTGGAAGGTGCGCCCTCAGGGCAAATGCGCTGTGGGCAATGCACCTTCTGCACACACCTAGTTACGGCCCTGGTGGCAGTATCTATGATCACAATAGTACAATTTCAAGCTCTGCTTCTACTTCTAGGGGTGCCATTATCTACGCACAAATTTCTGCACAATTTTTCTTTGCGGTAAACACAGCAGCATCTGTGGCGGCAGGAAATGCCTCTACCCAGTTTGAGAAAACAGTGCACACCAATACAAAACAATAATTCATAAAGGATGTTAACTGTACGAAGTTGATTTGTATTTCCTGAAAAGATCCGTCTGCAGGAGGGATATGGGATGGCTCTGTTGGTATTGCTTTACCAATATTCTTCCTCAAGCAAGTAAGACAGGTCATTGCTCTCTTTACCTGCATGAGAATAGAATCCTGGCGCACACCAGTAGGCTCTCATCAGCCTGCACCTACCCTATTTGCCTAGGTGAGTCAGACCGTGTGCCACCTCAGCTAGACTTGGAAGGTATGCTCTGGGGGCTACTGGCGTACCATGTCCACCTGCCCACAGTCCTGAGGACTTCTGGCCATACCCCTTTGTCCTCCAGACTGCCTCTTCCTGCAGGGAACACAAATTTTTGTATCTTAATTTAACTATCGTGTGTTTGCAGTGTAGAGTACCATGAGCGTAACTCAAAAAGAAAAAAAAAGAAAAAAAAAACATCTCTAGAGGAGAGAAGGAAGAAGAAAATGAAAAAGAAAATGTCAGGTTTGCCATTCACCAACAGGCATATCAGTGTCTATACAAAATTTCCCTTCACCAGTATTCCCATTCTTCACCCTTTGTGCATGACAAGGCACACTGCAGTAATACTGGTGTCATCGTGCTGTTGAGATATACTGGGTTTGGGCAGAACTCTGAAGGACCTAGGCATGTGGAGTTTGAACATGTATTGTACCACCCTGAGTGAACGCAAAAGATGAAGAGGAAACTGTAGAGAAACAGAATAGAGGTTGGTGACAGATGAGTTTGTAGAGGTGAAGAAGATTTTATAAATTTTGACAACTGGATTGGGCACTACGGGGAAGTGATTCTCTACTTGGTCTACTCCTCTTAAAAAACATTTCTGTGTGTCTTATCTCTACTGGGACTATCCCAGCCATCAACCAAGTGTCCTGTCCATCCTAAGTTCATAGGGAACCTGGTATCTGTGAGATAATTTCCTCTACCTGTGATGGACATGCATCTAGAACAGTGAAATGTAACATTAGTAAGTTGCATTTATTTTGTTCTTCCCATTAGCCGAATCTGTGTTTTCTATATGGCTTATGATTCTTTACTATATGTCCCTTGGTCCCGTCTATGTGTTTAATAATGTGGCTTGTGTTTTCTGTCTAGGGGATCTATATTGACTATGTGTCCTACTACTCCTACAATCTTTGGCAAAATGCCCTTCCTTCCTACAAGTGTAACATATTATTGACAATTAGGGATCTGGGGTTTGGACTGATGGGTCTTTCCTGTATGTGCCAGTATACTTACCGTCCTCAACCTCTCCACCTGTTGTTCTCTGCGCCTAACACTATTCTTGTGATGTTCAATAGCACACTATCTAAGATTAGCTACTGTGACCTTTCCAATTTTGCAAAGAAGTCTGCACCCTGACACTCAATGCCTTATTGAGCCCGTCCATTTGCACAGAGACAGCCACCTCCCATTTGCCGAATTAGTGTTTACCAGTGGTCTTATCCAGGTGGAGAGTTTTCTATTTCTGCAAGAGACAAAAACAAAAAAAAAGTTTAACAAGCTTCTAGGTCATGCGAAGTATTAATTCAATCCTTCTCATCCCGTATTAAGGGTCTGTACATGGTCCATCCAACATTTCCGAGCTCATCTTTACTAGGGGCATTACTAGGAACAAATACTTCTTATATGATAACTAAAAGAAATACCCTGGGGTTACCTTGTCTCTGTCCGCTTTCCTGCTGGCAAATACTAATGCGCGGACAGGTTTTTCTACATTTCTGACGTTACTTTCTTGATTTTTTTGTTTATTTTTTTGGATTTTACTATATATGTACACGATTGATACCATACTTACCTGTTCCACTGGTCTCAGCCACTTCCCCCACAGGCTACTGCTCTTCTTTTACCGGTTGGATACTCCTCTGGGTGCATGAGAAATGGCTGAAAACGATCAGGTCACCTTCTTCTCCTAAATAAAACTTCAACATTCATTAGTACATATATAGGTTACAGTCATATTTTTCATATTTTTATTATTTTCTATCGTTTGTACGCTGGCCGTAACTGTTTCCACATATACATTTGGCGGTGTACTTGCATTCTCTTTTTTTTTTTCTACTTATTTATTGTTGCTACAAGTTCAAACAGTTCTTATATTCCCATTCTTGTCTTATATGACTTTGGTTAGACATACCACCTGCAATACCTTAGGATCAAACTCACCAACCCCTCTTGCTGTCACAGGTTTAAACAATTTGTATGTCTGACCCTTTGTTTTTTGGATTTTATCAGACATATTCTTATCCTTAAGTTCTGCAATACCTCTGGTTCAAAACTGCCTACCTTAGGGAATGGTTCCCTATCTTCCGCAGTCATACGTTCCCATTCATTGCAAAAAAACTTCTGTGTGTTGTCCATGCTTCTCACACATTATGTACCTCGCGGACACCCTGGGCCGCGGTATGTCAACCTGAACCCTGGTTGCACATCCCTTACTTGAGCAACTGGCCCCCATAATTTGCAGGTATTACCCTTTCGGCTAATCCCACAAAAAAAAAAAAAAAATACTCAATATAAGGCAACGGTGAAAGTTCTCCGAGTGCTTTCACCCACTCACGCCCACGTTGGCCAGTACTACCATATCCTGTTGATAGCGCAGGCAATGTACCCTACCTAGGGCCCCTATGTAACCTCTATTTACTGGAAGTTTCTGGGAATAACTTACCCTTTCCAGTAAATATTGGCCGTTGGAGATTTCCTGACAGAGACCAGCGAAAACTCCCTTAACCTTTATTATACACAAATCACGCTTGCGTATGCTATATACAGCGCTAATGATCCCGCAATTTTACGCAAAGCTCGTAAAAAGGGTATCACGTTGCGCTAGATATTGCACCCACTAACGCACAGTCCAATCGCACAGCGTATAGGTACTTGTTACTTATCCGCCGTACGACCAATGGAATTGATTTTCAGGCTGCGAAACCTCAGCCGGAGCGTATCAAAAAAAGGCCTATATGGGTATCTTCGCTGACCCCCTGGGCGGCGGTACTCTACACTTCACTGACCTCCTGGGCTGCGGTACTCTAAATCTCGCTGACCTTCTGGTCTGCGGTACTCTGCTACCTTGCTCCTTTGTACTTCAATCTATATTAACATGAGTCAGCTGCCTCACGCCACGAGTCTCCACTCACTCGGTGTACCACTTCTACGGGATCCCGAATTCATGGGGTCCACTACGTTCAATGTTACGTTCGCTCACTCACGTTCGTTCACTCAAATACACTTTGGTTTTTCTGTACAGAAAATTAACTTTAATTCAGATAAAACAGCTTTATTCCCAGAGGCAATACAATAAAAAAGGTTTTATTTAAACTAAATCTTGGAAACTGAGCAATTTGTGCTAATGTAGCGTGGCTACTGTCCCGCCCCTAAACTAAACGATACTATTGTGTAATTTGTACTTAGCGACCGTATTCTTACGCAATTTGCATAAACACGCGACCGTGCTTACGCCGCGTGTGCAGTTCCGTACTTTGTCCGAGACACGTGTACAAAACCGTACGTCCGCAATAGGACAAATCATACAATTTCTATAAATGTGAGCAATATTAACTATAATTGCTCACTTAACACAACACACATTCTTTCTGTATAAACCCTCTTTCTACTGGGCCAGAACTGTGTTTTGTGATTTTACTCTTACTTCCTTAAATACTTATTTTAGTTTTAACTATATAGTAACAAAAAATATCTCCGGTTTCACACAGATCTATAATGACTCTAGCAATAATCAATAATTTAAATGATATGATTCAGATTGGATAGCTATCTTGCAGAACATACACTGATATAAACACACACATAATTATAATAATATTGTATATAATATATATTTATATAATATATATCACTTGACTCTCATAGAACCCCCACACAGTACACACCTACTGAATGAATGCATTTCCTTTGAAGTCTCTAATTTGCATATCAACAAAGGTTCATATGCCTGTTCAAGAGGGTTGTTCACTGCTAAGAAAAAGCAGTTACACAGGTTAATTTGCATTTCAATGGATATCTTATAGTAAGCAGAGTTAGCTAAATCTTAGAGGTAAAAGAAAAAAAACTTTGTTTTTTTTATCTGTGTGTACTTCTTACATCAAGTATTCATCTCACTATTAACTTTCATTAAGCCCCATCTGAAACTATTTGTAATTGACTATGGCATGGGTTAAATAAATGCATTGGTAACTCATAAATGGTGATTGATTGTGACCAAGGAGAGCTGATTATTCTTGAGCAGACTGAAAATCAGCCATTTAGAAAAATGACCTTCCCAAAATGGCCGCTGCTCCTCCCCCTTCCACATCCATGAGGGTTACACAAAATGGTGGACGGGCCATGTGGTTAGTCCAAAATGGAGGACAGACCATGCGGCTTCCTTTGTCACAAAGAAATCACACACCATGCAAGCACCTGAAGTTATTTTAGGCCTGAGTTAAACATAAAAACTATCAATGCTATGCAGCAACTTTTAAATGTACTTTTAAACCTACTTAAACAGATAAACAATCCAATCTGAATCAAATACAATATGACTTATTTGAACCTTGTTTTGCAACAATAAAAATACATTTTAGCATCTTAAATATTATGAGAAACGCCTTGTCCCTTAAAATTTCATATCAGCGTCTTACTGATACCACAACAATACATTAACGTGGATGTTTTTTCATCAGCTTCTCAATGCGTCCATTGGAGCCGGTCAATTACAGCCGCGTTTGTAATGTACAGTGCATCATTAATAACGTGATATCCCGTGAGAGCCCCCATCTATGAATGTCAAATTGATTTCTCACAAATATTTAAAATGCCCGCTCTAATATATATTGTAAATGCCTGCACATCTTATTACCATATCCCATAAATGTGCGCTGTACATCGCACAAAACTGCATCCCATAAGAGAAAACAATGCACCCACACATTATCTGAGTTCCAAAGCTCATTGATGTATATATTTGTTGTTAAAGGGTATGGATTCAATATATATTACAAAGTACAGTATGCCTATAGTTACAACTCATACAGTAAGCAGTTAATACATAAAGTTACAATTACATTTACAATTACAGTTACATGCCAGCGATGCAATTACCATTCCCTCCAATGTAGCTTATGTCTCCCTCTCTCTGTAAATAAATACAGGAACTGAACTGCTAGCAACTCCTCCATCATCCTCTGAGACCACAAGCAACTAACTCTGAGACCCCCAGAAACAGGAACTATCTTCCTGTGTGACTAGTTCCTGGGGGAGGGGTCTCTCTCATTTATGATTGAGTCACTATTCTCTTTGTATATGCTGATCAGGTTCAGCCCTTAAGACTGCCAAAGGGGCTGGCCGGAGTTCCCTGTTCACTGTATCATTCATTGTTCTAACAAGTGATTTTAGCTTTTATACATTCAATCATAACTATCCGCTGCAATGTCCTACAACTTAATAACAAGTATCAAATTAATCTACACATTAAGCTGGTTGTTTTAATAGTAAATATGACCGGTGTATCTGGTTTCGTTCAAATAATACACATTCATGACATTACTTCAATATATATAATTCTAAATCATCATGAGCTCTGGCGCTTGATATTATTATAATTATGTACTGTATGAAATAAGTGTCGAATCCATCTCTGTGGCATGTCCGTGTAAATGCGTGTGTTAACATATATTGCTGTGCTCGCTGCGCATATTTGCAAGTATAGCGACTTAAATGTGTGTAGTTTGTATGTTCTCTTTATGTAATATTTTTGACTTTGACACCTCTCAGTCTCGCCTTGCTCAGGCTTGGTGGCTCGATTTGCTTGCCAGAATGTTAGTAAAGTCAATAGTTTGTGACATGGCTAGTAATTGAGCTGTAAAAGTATGAAATACCCTAAAAAAAATTGTCGACCATGTTGACCTTTTGACCCTCTCAACATTTTGACTGCCGACCCCTATGGTATTAACCTTTTAACTGTCTATCAACAACCTCCCCATGATTAGATGCTTCATGTGATTATCTCACATCCTACCTTTTGGCCAGGAACCCAAAAATTCTACCAAACCTTCTGTTTAATTTGCATATAGATACCCACACTTACAGTTCCTTTGTTTCATCTGCAATAGTTAACCTCTTGGTCCTTAATATGCTTCCCAGAATGAGAAAAATATTTAGATAACTATTCAAATTTGCTACTAATATGTGTAGTTAATGGGTGAAATTCAAATGTTTGAAGTCAGTTGGGTGTCTGTTTTTTTCCTGTCTATTAGATAGGAAAAAGCAAAACTCCCAACTGACTTTTCAAACATTTGAATCTCCCCATATGTATATTAATTAGGTGTCCTATTAGGATATTTTTTTAAACAAATAAATTTGTTTCTTACCATTGTTTTTAATTTAACTCTTTAAATTCTTTTTTTTTATTATTAAGCTTTCATAGTATCCAGTATTCTCATATCTACTGTAACAACATTGGATGCCAATTTATGTACTTGCAACAGATATTTTGCTGTATTTCTTACACAGTATTTTCTTTTCTCAGCTATTTTCCTTCCTAAAATTCATATTTTTTGTAGTTCCCTAGCAAAATGTTTAATGGAAACTCAAGTGAATTTTTACAATGCTACATTGGGGCCACTTTTTCCTAAATGCCCTCTAACCAGTGCATTAAAGATTCAGGGAGGAATTTAATTAAAGGAGAAGAAACATCAGGAGTGAAAAACTGACATTTTTCCCGATGTTTAAGGTCTTATTAAGATACTTTTTCTACTGAAAACACACAGGTTCAGTGAAACCTTTGAGTTTTCGGGAGAAACAGACCCATTTTTGGTCGAAAACAGGGCTGTTTTCAGAGAATTTTGATCTTCTGCCTGAGACAGGTGAAACATAATCTTCGATAAGCCACGGCTTGCGCTGGCTTATTGGAGATAACTGAATAGCCCTGGTAGTGACAATTACCTGGGATCACTGACCGCAAGTAATTGAATTCCCCCTTAGGGGAATTCAAATAACTGCAGTAATTTACAGTGGCTAATTGATCCTCCAGGAGCTATCCAATTACTCTGACCCCGGCACTGTATCGGGCATTTTTTTTTTCAGAACCTGCTGAGGTCACGAGAAAAAAATCACTAATAAATGTTGTTTTTTTACGGCCACGATCCTGGAGCTTATCCCGGATCTTGTGTGTTTTTGCTCCCCAAAAAAACAATGGGCGTAAAATCATGGTAGATCGACCACAATTGAATCCCCCCCCCCCCCCCCCCCCAATATCTCTTCTATCAAACAGTATAAAGTTTATAAGTTTATCAATGGCCCTCTTCTAATTGGTTCTTCTACCACTTGCATTAGAAATTATCTATATTTTCATGAAACAATAGTTTCCTTGTTAGAAATAATACCTATTCATTCAACAGAACATAATTTGCTACCCTTTCAATGTCTTATGCTATACTGTATGAATAAAAGTACAATTATAGGACAATGCAAATTACAACAAATCCTAATCAGTAGGTACTGATGTATTTTTCTGCATGTACTGTCCTACTGGCCACAATATTCCTTCAGTATAGGTTCCTTCAGTATAGGTACCATTAATTGGCCAATATTCCTTCAGTATAGGTACCATTAATTGGCCAACTGCAGTGTTCTTTAGTGAGATTGCAGACAGTAAGGCAGCTGTGCATAGCAAAATTTCACACACACACACACACACACACACACACACACACACACACACACACACACACCTCCCATAAGTTTATGGCTGTCTTTTCATATGGGCTCAATAGGCAGTTGCCCAAGGGCCTCAAGAGTATAAGGCCCCTAGACTGATAGCTGAGGGACCTTTTTTCCAGTGTTCCCCATCCGAGTCTTTTAATTGCTCTTCCCAGCCAGATATTTAGTGTTCTTTCTGACTTAGAGTTTTACTGAGGGTATACTCCAAAATCTGTCACTCTCCACCTTCGGTGGACACTGGCAGCTTGTCTCTACTATGCCCAGGACCAGAGCTACTGTATCAGCCTTCCTGCAGCTGGTCCCTGCTCCAGATCTGCATGCCTGGTATGCAGTTTTATATTTTCATTGGTGGATTGCCCTGGCTCCTGAACTCTGATCCCCAAGTCCCCAATATCTCCTGAAAGGTGGGACTCTCTAGTTTTTTATCCAATTGAAATCTAATAAATCTATTTCCAGGACTGGAGATATCTGCAGTCAAGCAAGCTGCCCTCCCAGCGGAAAATGGTGAATATTAAGCCCACTCCACTATCCACCACTCCCCTGCATATTAAACACACCATACCATCCTGGAAGTAATATATCAGGGCCCCTTCATTTAGCCCAATGCCCTCATGCCCCATCTCAGACCATCTGTGCAGTAAAGGAGTACTTAGCAGAAATTACTGCTCCAGGTCCTACATGCTGAGCGGAAGATAGAGCACCACCTACCACCTGTGGGACATCAAAGCTGCCGCTGATAGCACCTCCCACCCCTACTGCTGCAGGATGGGTAGGGATCCCAGTGCATTGCTTTGCCCAGGGGCCTACACTGCTGTTAAGACGGCCCTGCCTAGGTTGCAGTGCAGCTTATAAGAATTATAGGTTTTTGTGCAGTCAATGTCTGGCATGTAAAGTAATTGTTTTATTAGACCATCCTGATATCTGATTTTGTCTACATAATAAAATGAATTCTCAATATGGCATGAGGCTATACTCCATCAATAGTATCTTTAGGGGTATATTCAATTAAAGTCGAAAGCTGCCGTCTGTCGAAAAGACAGCAGGTTTCGACTTTTTAAGGTCGAATCGTGATTCGACCTATTCAATATATCCCAAAATTTTTCGACAAGTCGATGAATTCGACTTGTTGAAAAGCACGTGGATCGGCGGAATAGCTGCCAATCCACGTGCTTGTGTCGAAATGTCAGGAGGATATCACACAACCGCGCCGCTCACGGCAGCTTCCACCCGGCTCCAGCAAGTGAGGTCACGATCCAACGCTAATTGAATATACCCCTTAATGTATAAATTGGTAAGACATGGTTGCCACTAGTGATCTTAGAATTGCCATACAGTACTTTATCTTATGGGGCTATTGCCACTATTAGGCCAATAGATTTACTTTTAACAAACTTTAAATTAAAAAAAAATTATTGTTTTTTTTTTCAAATATTTTAAACATTTCTGTTAGAGATGAAAAAAAAACCAAACTTTTACATTTAAAATTGTTTATTATTTGTTTTTTTTTTCTGAAACCCACATTTTACAATACAATTTAATAAAATAAATGTATTTAATTTAATATACTTTGCCATGAGGCTGACAATTAAATATTTAGAACCTTGAGCAACTGTATGAAATTTTTTTTTCTTATTTTCATTTACCACGAATATCTCCTCTACGTTTATGGATAGTCTCTTAATTTGGCTTGTTCCAGCAGGTCACCTTTTGTATTAATTAGTACACACTTGAGATTCTTCTTGTGCTAAATGTATTTTTCCGCAGCAAATATTAAAAATTAATTAGATTCTATCTGGGCATGCTTAACGAATTGAATTGTTAAAGCTGCAAGATTCAATTTGTATCACTTTAAATTCAAGAACCTCATTCTTTCCCCACCTTAATCAAAATACTGCACTTCTGTCTTGTGTGAAGTAAATTAAATGCTGTCTTTTGGGATCTCAAACTATTTAATTCATTTTTTTTGTGTGTGCGTGTAACATTATTCTAAGTATTGTTTCCCCGTTGTTATTAAAATATTCTGGTTTCTGAAATTTAATTATTTCTTTTCACAGCGTTTTACATAGTAATTATAATCCCTTTCATGAATACTAATAGCACTTATTTGGCAGCAACATTATGCTCGAAATACTTTGAAGGGAACATATATAAAACAGAAAGCCTTTGTTTTATTTGCGTGTATCACCGAGGCATGACTTATTAAAGGTTATTGTCATTCAAACTTCCTTTAGCTAGCGGTGGCTGTCATTTTCATGCTTGAGTTCAGATGGTGTTCTTGCGATTTGATATATATTTTTAATGCTTATTTATTTTGCAAGGATCCGAATCTCTGGAAAGATTAATCCGATGGCTCTTTCAATCATATTGTATCAAGAGCAGCACATAAAGAGTTAAGTAAGAACAATTTGAACATCTCCACAAACAATCTAGCATGCAGGATGATCCTTCATCATTTTGTTCTGTGAAACAGAATCTGTGAAAACATCGCTATATCTTCTGTTATAACTTACAAAGGCTCTTTTTGCATTATTTAATGGAAGAATGTAGTAGTACGATAGTTCACTATAATCTGAACTTGCTGACTTTCAAGTGATCCCCTAAAGGACATCCTGTACGGAGAGGTGAAAGGGGTGCTGTGTTGTGCATTGCATCATCGTAGCCATATAATCCAACACAATTTACATTATGCAGGGACAAAATAATGCAATTATGTCATCAACAGGGCCGCAGATAATGGGCGCGGCTTGGGTACTGAAGGGGACATGGAAAAATCCAAAGAGGCGCTATCACGCCCCCTCAAAAATAGGGATCCCTTGTGATTGCTCAGTAGGTGGCGGAGGTTGTCCTCTTGGCAGCTGACCCAGGTTCCTCCAGCCTGGTTAATTTGTACCTACCACTCCCCCTCTTGGTGTCACTGGCCATCAAGCCATGGAACAATCCACATCACTGGGGGAATGAGTGGGATCCAGAAGGCTAGCCTGCTCTACAGAAAGTATGAGAGAACTCCACTAAATTCAGGAGTCTTGTGAACACACCTGGAGAGTCGGCAGGTGTCCTACAACCAGGTAACTAAGAATCACGGCAGGAAGAGATGAACAAAAATTTCAAAACTGTTAGTACTCAGATCTGCATGTTGGGGGTTGTTCTGACCCGTTCGCATGTTGCTGTTTGTCGCAGCGGTGCGAATGGGTTGGGTCTGCGCCTGGGCGGCGGCCGCAATGCGCACGTGCCCCGTTGCCCATCGACGGCCGTCGCTGAGCAATGACCAGAAGAGCGAAGAAAGCGAGCACTGGAGCGACTGCAAGAAGATTGACAGCAGGAAGGCGTTCCAGGGCGGCTACTCACCGTTTCTGGGAGTGGTGAGTCCAATGCAGGCGTGTCCAGGCATTTGGAGGGTGGATGTCTGATGTCAATTCCGGGACTTGCATCGCTGGAACGATCGCACGGGGTAAGTAACTCTTACCCTGGTCTGTTACAGGAAACTTTTTTTGCATAGCAGGGCTGCACAAGCGTTCGCAGCCCTGCTATGCAGAAATACACTCCCCCATAGGCGGCATCTAGTTGATCGCATGGGCAGCAAAAAGTTGCTACGTGCGAACAACTCAGAATGACCCCGTTATCGTGAACATCCTCATCTATTTTCTGGGGTATTTTGGCAGAAGTCTTCTCAGACTTACCCGAATTATGCCACACATCTGAATGAATTCATTGCAACAGCTCTACTCACAAGTTATAAATTATGCAAAATGTGACGTTGCAAGCACAATGCAAAATGCACAAGCGTTGTATCTACAGAATGTACACCTCTGCAAACTGGCCCGAATCATGCTAAATTTTGACACAATTTTGCTCGCCTCTTGGTGCTGAAGGAGTCACGTTCTTTTTGGTTAGCCTGCCTCCCATGCTGCACTGCCAGTTTCTTGATGGCTTCGATTTTAATTGCAGATTTCAACAGGCTCTCAAAACACATAGAAATCTAGTGGAATCCATCCAAGTGTGAATAAGTCTTTAATAACATCCTCAAAATGCTCACAGAACCCAACTGTATTTATATCCTAACCTTCTGCCTTTTAACTACTCTTGCATGTGAGTTTTAATGTAAGGGGACGAGGGACGTGGCTAAACCTCAGGCATTAGCGGTGACATCTGTGAGACACGTTACAACTTGACTCCGGAGAAAGACGCTTTGGTAAGGTGCTTTAGGAGAAAATTTCAACACACCTCACAATCCCTTTACCACGTGCATGTTGAGAACTCCTTGCAACTACATGCAATTATCTGAAGAGCTGAGACTATTTATAAGCAATTTTTTTTCTTTATAAAGGTAATAGTTTAGCCGCTACAAAAACGATGAGCTTCTCTTCATCGAAGCATAATCTGCTCCATCTGTTGGGGTATTTTTAAAAATGAAGAAGCAGCTTTTCATGTGAGTAAGAAAATGCTCTTTGACTCACAAGAGGCAGCTTAGAAATAAATGTACAGCATGGAGTGTAAGCATTATTGTATCAACATTGATATTCCTGGGAAAGCCAGAAAGGCTATTAATAGTATTTTTCCAGCAAGATGAGGGATTTAACGAGGTCATTAAGTTGCATAATGTTCGGGGGCTATGTTTCTTGTTACCTACTGCTGTACGTGTTTTCAGCAAACATGTTGATGCATAAAGCGCACGTGTACTGTACCTACTGTAATTACCGGTTATTGCATCTGCTTTCAGCACTTGTCAGTGGCGTTGTACAGCTTTCCGTGCCACTCTGCTCAAATTCCTGCTGATGTCGGCAATGTGATGGGGTAGTAGGGCAAGGGATGGCAGGCAACTATAACCTGGGAAGCCAATCTGTATGATGACACCTGCAAGTACGTAGTATGGTTGGCTGCTCTAGTGTAACCGATAGTTTCTTTGGGTGTGATACAAATTACCGGCGTTTGGGATGCTGGCAGTCACATGACCGATGGTGGCATCCCGACAATTAAAATTCAGACAAGGACGGGGTAATTATTTAACACCTCCCCTGTCCCCTACCCTTACCCTAACCTGCCTGGGGTGGTGGCTGAGGTTAGGGTTCAGGAAGTGGTGGCTCGGGCTAACCCCCCCATCAGTGGCTAACCCTAACCCTAACAGTCACCCTGATACTGACCTTCAATATGTCAGCGGCCATTGTCAGAGCGTCGGTATTCCGAGTAGTGTCAGGGTTCCGGCGTCGGCCACATGGCCGCCGGCATCCCGAGTTCTCTAACTATGTTGGAATGACAAGTTCCAGCTTGCACTCTGGCAGAGAATGAAAAACAAAAACCCCAGTTAAAGTTCAAAGGAGGAACAGATGACAGGGACGCCTATACCATAGCCCAAACCAAGAAACTCCTCACAAGAAGGAACATGTATGACAAAGTTGGGTAATCCGCAGCACCTTACTTAAGGCAAACAATAAGACAGTACAGGGTAAATAGTACAGTATACTTAGTAGTGCAGGAGGACCAAAGGATCAGCCCAGCTCAAGAAATTACCTTTTTAGTGTATTCTTTTGTATGTAAATATGAGAGATTCTAAAAAGTAACTTTTAATTTCTTAACCTAAGATACAGTTATACAGAAAAAGGGGTACCCCATGGCGCTATGTAGAAGAATAAAAGCAGCACCTCGAGATGAACCTCCTGTTAGTCGAGGTTCAGAAAATAACAATTAACATACAGATCTGAGAGCGCTAATCCATAATACTGTTCATCACATTAATATACCTTAATTAACATAAAAACAGCTGTGATAAAAAAAAACTATTTATATTTTATACATAAAAAATATACATATGGCATCTGTACAGTTTCACAGAGGTACAATTCAAAGTTTTATCCGATTTACATTCAGTTTTTGTAGCGGTTCTTTAGCAGCATATATCCACCATACAGCATGGAGGAAAAAAGAATGTCTGAAATACCCAATGCGTTTCATCCCTCTGGGACATCCTCAGGGGTACAGAATCGGATGCCCAGTAAATTATAAGGAATCCTGAAGAAACATATACACCACTGTATATATCAATTAGAATAGGTATAAAAACCAGGTTAATTGTGACAGGTAACAACCTGATAGTATTCCATGTTTAAGGGGTATATTCAACTGCGGTCGAATTCCGGCATGAATTCGACAGTTTTTGGATTCAACACAATTCGACAGGCGAAACCCTGCAGCCGGGACCCGAATTCGAAATATTCAATAAATAACGGGTTCGACAGTCCCCCTTTCGAAAAATGAACCAATTGACGAATAGTGGGCGGCCTGGATTTGACTTCATGGATATCACAAAAGTGTTCAATAAATCCTGAAAAAAATTGTGTGGGGTCCCCCCTCCTAAGCATAACCAACCTCGGGCTCTTTGAGCCGGTCCTGGTTGTAAAAATACGGGGGAAAAATTGACTGTGGTTCCCCCATATTTAAACAACCAGCACTGGGCTCTGCGCCTGGTCCTGGTGCAAAAAATACGGGGGACAAAAGACGTAGGGGTCCCCCATATTTTTTCCACCAGCATCGGGCACCACTAGTCAGAGAGATAATGCCACAGCCGGGGGACACTTTTATATAGGTCCCTGCGGCTGTGGCGTTAAATCACCAACTAGTCACCCCTGGCTGGGGTACCCTGGAGGAGTGGGGACCCCTTAAATCAATGGGTCACCCCCTCCAGCCACCCAAGGGCCAGGGGTGAAGCCCGAGGCTGTCCCCCCCATCCAAGGGTGGCGGATGGGGGGCTGATAGCCTTTTGTGACAAAAAAAAAGAATATTGCTTTTTGTAGCAGAACCACAAGTCCCAGAAAAGCCTCCCCCGCAAGCTGGTACTTTCAGAACCACAAGTACCAGCATGCGGGGGGAAAACAGGCCCACTGGTACCTGTAGTTCTGCTACAAAAAAATACCCCCAAAAAAATATAACGCACACACCGTGACAGTACAACTTTATTACATACATGCACACCTACATACACACATACTTACCTATGTTGACACGAAGCAGTCGGTCCTCTTCTCCAGTAGAATCCAGGGGTACCTGTAAATAAAATTATACTCACAAACAATCCTGTGTAGATCGGTCCTTTGCTGTCTGCGGTAGACCGCGAGGTTAAGAGGGGGCAACCACAAGAGTGGCCCCACTTAACCTCGCAGTCTACCGCAGACTGCAAAGTTCCCACCATTGGATACAATGGAGCGCCTATGCGCTACATTGTATCTCCAGTGCGCCGCCTGACTGACAGTTCAGACGCGCACAGCCAATCAGGAGAGTGCCATGACGTGGCACTCCCTGATTGGCTGAAGGGACCCTCTTTGACAGCAGTCACAGGGGGTCCCACCAGTTGGGGAAAGGGGTCCCATGTGTAAACATGGGACCCCTTTCAGTGCGTGGATTGGGTTTTTTGTTTTTTATTTTACCAAGTCCCTGGATTACAAACTTAAAGAGGAGGACCGATCTACACTGGATTGTTGTGAGTATAATTTTATTTACAGGTACCCCTGGATTCTACTGGAGAAAAGGACCGACTGCTTTGTGTCAACATAGGTAAGTATGTGTGTATGTAGGTGTGCATGTATGTAATAAAGTTGTACTGTCACGGTGTGTGCGTTATGTTTTTTGGGGGTATTTTTTTGTAGTAGAACTACAGGTAACAGCGGGCCGTTTCCCCCCGCATGCTGGTATTTGTGGTTCTCCAAGTACCAGCTTGCGGCGGAGGTTTGCTGGGACTTGTGGTTCTGCTACAAAAAACAATACTCTTTGTTTGTCACAAAAGGCTATCAGCCCCCCATCCACCGACCTTTGATGGGGGGGACAGCCTCGGGCTTCACCCCTGGCCCTTGGGTGGCTGGAGGGGGGACCCCTTGATTTAAGGGGTCCCCACTCCTCCAGGGTACCCCGGCCAGGGGTGACTAGTTGGTGATTTAATGCCAGGGCCGCAGGGACCTACATAAAAGTGTCCCCCGGCTGTGGCATTATCTCTCTGACTAGTGGAGCCCGGTGCTGGTGTTAAAAATATGGGGTGTTTTGTCCCCCACATCTTTTGCACCAGGACCAGGCGCAGAGCCCGGTGCTGGTTGTTAAAATATGGGAGAACCCCTGTCAATTTTTTCCCCATATTTTTACAACCAGGACCAGCTCAAAGAGCCCAAGGCTGGTTATGCTTAGGAGGGGGGACCCCACGCAATTTTTTTCAGGATTTTTTACACTCTCAACACCCCTTCCAACTGAAAATCATGCACTGATCTCTCCATATTATTGTAGTCAGTAAAAAAAAATATATATTATTTAAAAAAATCAATTAAATAATACTTGTGGAATCATAAATAGACAAACCAAGTAGATAATCCCTTCAAATATAAATAGATATGCTATTAGCAATCAAAAAAGCACCAAAAAATACATGTTTTTAAAAAAAATTATTAGATCACGACAGAAAAATGAGGCGGAATGAAATTGACGAAATGACTGTCGAAAAGCACTGTTGTTGAATCGACATTCTTCAATTGAATATACTTTTGTCGAAAAAGCCGCATTTTTAACATTGCAGACATGTCGAATTGCAAAAAGTCGAATTGCAAAAAGTCAAAAATGAAACGGCAGGGTTTTTGTCGAAAAGTACTGTATTGAATTGTCAAATCAAATTCGACAGGTTTTTTTGTGTCGAAAATGACCCGTTTTTCTACAATTGCCGCAATTCGACCGCAATTGAATATACCCCTAAAAGGAGTCCAAAAATAATGTCTCAGATTATGGTCTATATGATGACCGGTCTTTAAGTAAACAAGTGTTTAACCCTGAATCTATAGGTAAATCATGCACAGCTTCCTATGTTGGCAGCGGTACAACTAAATTGCAATGGGACTGATGTGATCATCTCAGAGTTCAAGGTAAGATACAGTTATATTAAGATAAAATGCTAGATGTAATATATTGCGAATCACACAGACAATACAACATATGCAGTGGTGCAGGGCAATTACTATTTACCCAGGCCCAGACATGATTGAGTGGCCCAGAGGGGGTCCAATTTCCCCCCCTTTATCTGGCACTTGTGGTTCTACAAGTGACAATAGGCCCTTGGAGCTATTTTCGGGACCCAGGCATGCTGGGACCTGTAGTGACCAAGGACAAAATTAATTTTTTAATTCTGCTTTTTACACATTATGAACCCCAGATCCACCACCTACATTCCGCTTAGTAAACCCTATTCCTGGTGTTCCTTATTGAATTATTATTATTATTATTATTATTATTATTATTCATGTAGTATTATTATTATCGTTATTATTAATAATAATAATAATAATAATAATAATAATAATAAATAAAATCATCTTGTTTTACTATTTTATTTCCCCTTCAATGACAAAAAAAAATAAAAAATCTTTTACTGTAATTGCTCTATTATAACATGAGTATGGGAAAGAAAATATAGTGTATTGAAAAAATACCAGATCATTAGTGGATAAATTTGTCATCGTATGCCTAAAATTTTAGCTCTGAGTCCATTATAAAGCTCTCAAAATATCCTGACAATTTTCTGTACCCTGCTTTGAAACTGTTTTGATATTTGTCAAATGCATTATCATCAGTGTCCACAGTAGCGAGGAGCCTTGGAAAACAGAATCATGGCCTCTTCTCTCAGAAAAGGTAGAATTAAGGTGTGTTAAGTGTGCTAGCCCTTCAGATGTAACATTTCCAGAATGTTATTTACAGGAGAAACCAATTGTTGCAATACATCTTGACCAAGCTTATGCTAGCACTTTGTGAGTTGCATTGATTGTCTACTTACTGCTGTACTACTGGTTGATTTCAAATCAATGGTCGAAACTTACCTGAGAACCTTTTGTTTGCTGGGTACCCATTGTCTGCTCATCGTGAACAGACCAATGAGTTATTTGTGAACTGAGCCAAGCAAAGGACTATGGTTTAATATCATGTTGTCAATAGACAAACAGATCCGATGACAGGTGGGTCTGTTTTTCTGGCGGAATGATCATTAGTTCAGGTTTTCAAAAATGTAATTTGATTAACTTTTTTCTTTTGTTTCTAATTACCCATAATGGTAATAGCATCACTGTCTGCAACATTTTTGCAACTGTTTGTGAGTTTTTGCTAAACTGCTAATAGGTATTTTGTAAAGGTTTTAGCTTCTTATGACTAATGCTCTCTAAATAATGAACAATTTGGGAAACTAAAGAGTTAAATGTCTTAAAGAGAACTCCACTTTGAAGTTCTGCACTAAGTATCTGCTCTTTAGTATTTTACTTAATTTAACACAATTATTTCCAGATAGTTCATCATTATTAGGAACATTGCTTAAGACAATGAATGTACAGGTTGAGTCTCCCTTATCCAAAATGCTTGGGACCAGAGGTATTTTGGATATGGGATTTTTCCGTATTTTGGAATAATTACATACCATAATGAGATATCATGGTGATGGGGCCTAAATCTAAGCACAGAATGCATTTATGTTACATATACACCTTATACACACAGCCTGAAGGTAATTTTAGCCAATATTTTTTTATAATTTTGTGTATTAAACATAGTGTGTGTACATTCACACAATTCATTTATGTTTCATATACACCTTATACACATAGCCTGAAGGTCATTTAATACAATATTTTTAATAACTTTGTATATTAAACAAAGTTTGTGTACATTGAGCCATCAAAAAACAAAGGTTTCACAATCTCACTGTCGCTCAAAAAAGTCCGTATTTCGGAATATTCCGTATTTCGGAATATTTGGATATGGGATACTCAACCTGTACTATAAGTTGGAATTCAGACACAACACAAAATTCACTTTGCCAATTTCCTTATGTAATACTGCAATTAACCAACCAATTAGCTCCTGTCATTTTAAAGGCTGTGTTTGAAAAATGACAGAAAGGAGCTGATTGGTTGGTACTTTATCTCTATCCACTTTATCTCCATCCAAGCTTTGATACATCTCCCCTTATGAGTTTGAGGAAGCATCAGTCATCCAAGAGAAGGTGGCCAAATGACATCAGGTGACACAGGAGGGGACAGAAAGGGTAAAGGTCAGGGGAGTAGAAAAACAATTGTATATCATAGGCATACAGGTGATGTTGTAATCCAAAATAACTGATAAGCTCTCTGAGCGAAGCAGTGTAGAGGGATAAAAGAAGGAGGCCAAGGACAGGTGTAGTGATAGAGAAGGAGGAGTTGGATAACTACTATAGGTGACCCATGAGCTCGTTGTGTCTTTGAGAACTAAGTATGGAGGACTATCGACAGGAGAAGATGGCTAACAATGTCAAATTCCACTGTGAGGTTGAGGGGGAAAAGAGGCCAGAGAGAGGCAGGCATCGTTGAAGTCACAGACAGTATAGAGGTGATAGAAGGCAATGTCAAGTGAGTGGATGATAATGTGAGTAAAGGATTATAATTAGATACAATAAATTGTATGTGTAATATATATATATATATATATATATATATATATATACATACACTGCTCAAAAAAATAAAGGGAACACTAAAATAACACATCCTAGATCTGAATGAATGAAATATTCTTTTTAAATACTTTGTTCTTTACATAGTTGAATGTGCTGACAACAAAATCACACAAAAATTATCAATGGAAATCAAATGTATTAACCCATGGAGGTCTGGATTTGGAGTCATACTCAAAATTAAAGTGGAAAAACACACTACAGGCTGATCCAACTTTGATGTAATGTCCTTAAAACAAGTCAAAATGAGGCTCAGTAGTGTGTGTGGCCTCCACGTGCCTGTATGACCTCCCTACAATGCCTGGGCATGCTCCCGATGAGGTGGCGGATGGTCTCCTGAGGGATCTCCTCCCAGACCTGGACTAAAGCATCCGCCAACTCCTGGACAGTCTGTGGTGCAACGTGGCATTGGTGGATGGAGCGAGACATGATGTCCCAGATGTGCTCAATTGATTCAGGTCTGGGATACGGGCGGGCCAGTCCATAGCATCAATGCCTTCGTCTTGCAGGAACTGCTGACACACTCCAGCCACATAAGGTCTAGCATTGTCTTGCATTAGGAGGAACCCAGGGCCAACCGCACCAGCATATGGTCTCACAAGGGGTCTGAGGATCTCATCTCGGTACCTAGTGGCAGTCAGGCTACCTCTGGCGAGCACATGAAGGGCTGTGCTGTCCCCCAAAGAAATGCCACCCCACACCATTACTGACCCACTGCCAAACCGGTCATGCTGGAGGATGTTCCAGGCAGCAGAACATTCTCCTTGGCGTCTCCAGACTCTGTCACGTCTGTCACATGTGCTCAGTGAGAACCTGCTTTCATCTGTGAAGAGCACAGGGCGCCAGTGGCGAATTTGCCAATCTTGGTGTTCTCTGACAAATGCCAAACGTCCTGCACGGTGTTGGGCTGTAAGCACAACCCCCACCTGTGGATGTTGGGCCCTCATACCACCTTCATGGAGTCTGTTTCTGATCGTTTGAATAGACACATGCACATTTGTGGCTTGCTGGAGGTCATTTTGCAGGGCTCTGGCAGTGCTCCTCCTGTTCCTCCTTGCACAAAGGCGGAGGTAGCGGTCCTGCTGCTGGGTTGTGGCCCTCCTACGGCCTCCTCCACGTCTCCTGATGTACTGGCCTGTCTCCTGGTAGTGCCTCCATGCTCTGGACACTACGCTGACAGACACAGCAAACCTTCTTGCCATAGCTCGCATTGATGTGCCATCCTGGATGAGCTGCACTACCTGAGCCACTTGTGTGGGTTGTAGCATCCGTCTCATGCTACCACTAGAGTGAAAGCACCGCCAGCTTTCAAAAGAGACCAAAACATCAGCCAGAAAGCATAGGAGCTGAGAAGTGGTCTGTGGTCACCACCTGCAGAACAACTCCTTTATTGGGGGTGTCTTGCTAATTCCCTATAATTCCCACCTGTTGTCTATTCCATTTACACAACAGCATGTGAAAATGATTGTCAACCAGTGTTGCTTCCTAAGTGGACAGTTTGATTTCACAGAAGTGTGATTGACTTGGAGTTACATTGTGTTGTTTAGGTGTTCCCTTTATTTTTCTGAGCAGTATATATATATATATATATATATATATATATATAAAACAAGTGAAATCAGGCGCCTCCTAGTGCAATATTGATAATAATGTGACCTCCACCAGTGTATATCACCCTAAAAGTTGTAGGTGTACCATTGTAGGTGGTCTTCAAACCACCTTTATGCAGAGTATAATGATCCAAATCTCCACGGTTCTGGTATTATTTCCAGGATGCTCAAAACACTCATAGCCATGGTTCGCATAATCACCAAGATGTAAGAGATGAAAAGCGAAAGGACCATAGTGTAACAAATTTTATATACATTTATTTGACATAAAACAAGAAGTAAATAGTTGCCCATATCAATATTGCACTAGGAGGCACCTGTTTTCACTTGTTTTTTTAGATTCTATGAAGATCTGTTTGAACAACAGATTGTTTGGAAAAGCGGGCAGCCACCCCGGAAAGCACAGAGGAAGTGAATATACCACAGACTACATTTATGAACTATTGAAGGAAGGTCTCTGTGCGCCGTATATCACCCATGGCTATCATACATATATATATATATATATATATATATATATACACCCAAACAACTGCCCCGGCACGCATCCAAAACAGCTTGCTGTGGTGCCCTTCCTTGTGGACCTTGCCGGCCCACCTATGTATAGCAGAAGAAATGAGGTGGCACTCACAGACTTGTAGCTTGTAGAATCAAACTTCACACAGTGAAGATGTTTAATGAAAAAACAGTGACGTTTCGGGGACGTATCCCCTTCCTCAGACGATACGTCCCCGAAACGTCACTGTTTTTTCATTAAACATCTTCACTGTGTGAAGTTTGATTCTACAAGCTACAAGTCTGTGAGTGCCACCTAATTTCTTCTGCTATATATATATATATATATATATATATATATATATAGCGACTGGTATCGGATCGGCACTCTCCTGAATGGTAGTGGGTTGCTCGGGTGCCTTCTGGAAAAATTCATTCAAATAGACGCTGTAATGCAATCAGCGGCACTCAGAGACTGACACAGCTGGAAACAGGTAAAGTGCTGGTGCTTTTTAATCCATAGTGAAGGCTGGGTATACCAACGTTTCGGGGCACGCAAGCCCCTTTGTCAAGGTGAGCCGGAAAGCACAGAGGAAGTGAATATACCACAGACTACATATATGAACTATTGAAGGAAGGTCTCTGTGCGCCGTATATCACCCATGGCTATCATATATATATATATATATATATATATATATATATATATATATATAACCAGAGGCGTAACTAGGGTGTTTGCCACCCAGGACAAAATAAAAAACAGTGACCCCCCAAAAAAAAAAAATAATAATAATAATAATAATAAAACAAAAAAATAAATAAAATAAAAACTATAAAAGCATTATGAAAATGTTATATAGATACATAAACTGGTGAATTGCTACAAAACAGCTTACATATTTAAATATGAAGAAAACATTTACAAGTTTGAAACTTTTATTGTTTTCCTGCCAAGATCTGGGGCTTTTTTTTTTTTTATATATACATTTTTAATAAATAAGCAATCATTGGTTTTTGTTTTTTTTTAAATAATTAAACTAGGGCTAGGACTTTTCTTTTAACAAATAAGGGGCTTTTTAATATATATTTTCCTTAATTCCAAGAAAGGCCTGGAGCTTTAAAAAAAAATTTGTAAAAAAAAAAAACTATTTAAACCAAGGGCGGTTTTTTATGAATTAATATGATCCATGTTAAATTATATGTACTGTAATAAAATGCCAAAAACTCACATGCCACACAATAGTGCTCCTTATTCACATTACGCCACACAATAGTAGTACTCCTTATACACCTTACAACGCACAGCAGTAGTACTCCATATATACCTTACGCGGCACAGTGTTCCCATTATACACATTATGATTCACAGTGTGCACCAGTGGTCGAGGTGGAAATTTTGAAGTGGGGGTATGGAAAAGTGAAGGCTGTAATTATGTGCGCGCCGAAGGCGCACGTGCTCCGAAAAAGGGGGCGTGGCCACTCAAAAGGGGGCATGTCATTTAGTGCAGTTTGCCACACCATATACCTTTTATACACATTATGCACCACAATAGTAGAACCCCTTATACTATCTAGTACTGGTGCCCCTTTCACATTATACCACATGGTATGAGCTGCAATTCACATTATAGAACAATGTCTGAGCTGAAATTCACATTATAGCACAATGTCTGAGCCGAAATTCACATTATAGTGTAACAGGCCCGGACAGTGATAAAGTGCCTGCTGCCGTGCAGGTGTCGTCACTCCACCCACCTGTAGCAACTCCCGTCACAAACGATACCCAGAAGCGTCAGGGAACTCCGCCTTCCGGATTGATCGCCGGCACGAACACCTCCCTGCAGCGGTCGACGAAGAACCTAGAAGGAAGGAACGTACTGGTTGAGACGTGCGTGTCGACCTCCGTCGGAGGTACAGGGCGCGTCAGGGGTAGCGGCGACCTTCACCGGCTGGGCGGAAGGTCATCACTGGCCGAAAGGCCTCAGCTACCCAGTTCTCACACACTCGCACTCTCGCACGTTGTGTGGTGAGAGGGGTCCTCACGTCCGTGAGCGAACCCCCGACCGGTATACGGGGACGATGACAAAACAGACACAGAGTAATACTCACTCCCGACTCGCTGGTCACCTTGATGGTCGCACCTCTCCGCTCCTGTTGGGGCAAGAAGAGCAGCCTCCCTAACTGCAGGCTACACTAACGGCAAACAACAACTTACAGCCAACTACGCCTGCCTGAGCAAACTATCTTCAGCAACTGAGGCTACTGGTTCTATTCCGACTTAGTAGGGACCGGACTAACTAAACACATTCGCTAACCAACAAGCCAGTAGAACAATTCCCCGGTACAACAGGTTAACCCCGAATAACCAATTCCACTTACCGGATACTGGTAAGTAGCTACTTCCTTCCGCTCTTAACTGAGGACGCAAGCGGGGGTCCAGAGCGGACGGCCGTCCACTCCGGATTACCGGAGAATAGAGGAGCGTGGGACGGGAACGTTACTCCACACTCTCTAATCCCTCGTATTGTACACCGCGTGGGGCCAGCCGGCTCCTCACACCGGCCGACTGCGAACCCCTCGGGAGCTGCCGCACAGCCCACTCCCAACCGGTTCTACCCGGGCCGGACGGTACGATACCACCCCAAGTCCTATAAAATGCAGTAGGTGGAAGCCTGGATAAGGGTGCAGGCCTGGGGTGTGGGCACGGGCCTGGAGTGTGGGCACAGGCCTGTGGCCAGAAGTATCGGCGCAGGCCCGTGGCCAGAAGTATGGGCGCAGGCAGGAGGCCTGACCTAGGAGCACAGGCTGGAGGCCTGAACTGTGGGCACAGGCCGGAGGCCTGAACTGTGGGCACAGACCTGGAGGGCCTGAAATGTGGGCACAGGCCTGGAGGGCCTGAACTGTGGGCACATGCCTGGAGGGCCTGAACTGTGGGCACAGGCCTGGAGGGCCTGAACTGTGGACACAGGCCTGGAGGGCCTGAACTGTGGGCACAGGCCTGGAGGGCCTGAACTGTGGGCAGGCCTGGGGAGCCTGGACGGTGGGCAGGCCTGGAGAGCCTGGACGGTAGGCAGGCCTGGAGAGCCTGGACGGTGGGCTGGCCTGGAGGGCCTGGACGGTGGGCAGGCCTGGAGGGCCTGGACGGTGGGGGCACAGGCCGGAGGCCCGGACTGTGGGCACAGGCAGGAGGCCTGACTACCGTGGGCACAGGCCGAGAGGGCCTGGTTATCCCCGCAGGCCTAGTGCCTGTCCCTGGTGCTCTAGGGTGGACTAAATATAAGTGCAGGTGGCCCAGGGCCGCCTACCTGTCTCGGTGGGAGAGGCTGCAGCGGGGAGCTTCGTTGGCTCTTTGCTTCCCACACGCTGCAGCACTCTCCGCCGGACTTCTGCTGCTGGGCGCCTTACTCCGCCGACGTCTTCCTCTTCGTCGTCCTCGCCACCGGCTCTGCAGGCTCCGCCGCCGCCGCAGCCCGGTCTTCAGTCTTCTGTAGGAGATTTTCTTTCTTCTGCAGGAGCTCTTCTTTCTTCTTCGTCCGGCGTCCGACTGAGCTCTCCCGCTCCGCAGTGTCTCTTATATGACACCGGGAGCGGGCGGAGCTATGACGCGGCGAGCTCTGATTGGCTCGCCGCGGCGTCTTCTCATTGGCGGCCAAGGCGCGAGCTCCGATTGGCTCGCGCTTGGCGCGCCGTTCAAAATGCAGCGACATGATTGAAGGGGCTTGAATCCCTACAGATGCAAGTCCCTCCAAGCTGGGGCCTACCCGCCGCCCCGAAGCCCGCCGCGCCGATGCCCGCCGCGACGAACGGAGGCGGGGGACAACCCCCTTCACAATAGCACACGGAATGAGCCGAAATTCACATTATACCACACAGTATGAGCCGAAATTCACATTATAGCACACAGTATGAGCCGAAATCCACATTATAGCATACAATATGAGCCGAAATTCACATTATAGCACACGGTATGAGCTGCAATTCACATTATAGCAGACAGAATGAGCCGAAAATCACATTATAGCACACAGAATGAGCTAAAATTCACATTATAGCAGACAGAATGAGCCAAAATTCACATAGCATATACAATGAGCCAAAATGCACATTAAAGCACATACAATGAGCCAAAATTCACATTATAGCACACGTTATGAGCTTAAATTCACAATATAGCACATGGTATGAGCCAAAATTCATATTATGCCACATGGAATGAGACAAAATTCAGGGAGAGTGACAGCAGGGACAAAGGGAGAGTGACAGCAGGGACATAGGGACAGGGAGAGTGACAGTGAAAGTGACAGCAGGGACATAGGGACAGGGAGAGTGACAGAGTGGGAGAGCAAGGGCTTACAGCAGGGACTAGGGAGAGAGAAAGGCAGCAGGATAAGATTACCTATTTAGCCGCGGCGGTGCTGAGGATGCTATGATCTGCGGTGCGGTGGATGAGGAGGCTGTGGTTGGCATAGTGTGGAGGAGTTGGCTGTGGGAGTTGGCTGAGGTACAGAGAAGGACTGAGGGTGGCGACGGGGTGGCTGAGGGCCACGGCGGTGTAGCGGAGAAGGTTGCAGGGGGCTGTGGTGGTGCAAGGAGGAGAAGGCTGTGGTCGGTGGCACTGCAGCTTCTATGACCATGACGCTACTATTTCAAATCTGCCGCGGACTGGGAGCCAATCAGGAACGGTCGTGCTGGGGCTCCTGATTGGCTGCTGTGCCGCAGCAGATTTGAAATAGCACTGCGGTCATAGGAGTGAGACCTCAATGCAGTGGCGTTCTTCAGACTCAGTGCTCGAAGAAATGCCGGTATGCCATACTGGTGTATACCGGCCCACTTCGAGCACTGGTGTGCGCATTATATACCTTACGCCACACAGTGTGCCCATTATACATCTTATGCCACACAGTGTGCCCATTATACATCTTATGCCACACAGTGTGCCCATTATACACCTTACACCACATAGTGATTCCATTATACACATTACGCCACACAGTGCGCATCCCCTCATACACTATAGCACTCAGCCCCCCTTCCTCATATAGCCCATCACTCATTCAACACCCTAATACACTATAGCACCCAGCCCCCCTTCCTCATACACCCCAACACTCATACAACCCCCTCATACACTATAGCACCCAGCCCCCTTCTTCATACACCCCAACACTCATGCAACCCCCTCATACACTATAGCACACAGCCCCCCTACCTCATATACCCCAACACTCATACAACCCCCTCATACACTATAGCACCCAGCCCCCCTTACTCATACACCCCATCACTCATACAACACCCTAATACACTATAGCACCCAGCCCCCCTTCCTCATACACCCCAACACTCATACAACCCCCTCATACACTATAGCACCCAGCCCCCTTCTTCATACACCCAAACACTCATGCAACCCCCTCATACACTATAGCACACAGCCCCCCTTACTCATACACCCCAACACTCATACAACCCCCTCATACACTATAGCACCCAGCCCCCCTACCTCATACACCCCAACACTCATACAACCCCCTCATACACTATAGCACCCAGCTCCCCTTCCTCATACACTCCAACACTCATACTACCCCCTCATACACTATAGCACCCAGCCCCCCTTCCTCATACACTCCAACATTCCCCTCCCAATAAACTACAGTACCCATCCTCAGAGCCGGCCCTAGCCAATTTGATGCCCTAGGTATAACTTTGGCTGGTGCCCCCTAGTACCGCCGCTAGTTCTGCATTTGACCCACAACACTCAGGCAGTGGGGCCCACTGGGGGGTTACCCTGTGCCCCTGTGGCCAGATCAACCCTGCATAATGCCCCACAGCAATGTCCATAATACACATAATTCCACACAGTAATGCACCTTACACATATGCCCCACATTAGTAATTCCCATAATACACATAATTCGACACAGCAATTCACCTTACACATATGCCCCACATTAGTAATTCCCATAATACACATAATTCGACACAGCAATTCGCCTTACACATATGCCCTACATTAGTAATGCTTGCAGGTTTTTTTTTATAAAACTTGCTTTTGCTTGCTGGTGTGCTTGCAGTCAGTGTGTGCGCCCATGCAGCTCCCTAGATCCATGACTGCATTTTGTGAGATGGGGGTGGCAGGATGGGTGAGTGCTTGCGCCCGTTAAAGGGGCACCCGCACAAGGGATGTGACCTCACAGGGTATGCCGTCCTTTGCAAGCCTCAGCCTTTATTTTAGCTTGCTGGTTGGAGACAGATGTCAGCAAAGTCCAGATACTGCCAAACTTGCTGGTTATACAAAAAGACCAGTATCAAACATGTAGCAACTGTCCATTCTATTCACTGTTCAGTGTGTTTGCTGGTGTCTGTTACTCCCGACAACTGCATGCCCTTTATTTTATACTGCGGGAGCAATATGCACGACTCTCCAGTCTGACGCATCTGAAAGTCACACTGCACTGACGATTCATATAGAAATAGCGCAACGCAACTTAGTGACCACGATACAGTGCTGGATGGCAAGGGAATTTTACGGCATGGACTGTCTGAGAAATAAAGTGTGGGGAGAACACTACCCATGTTATATCCCTGTAGACACCTGGGGTTTGCACAGGGATAAGGGACACAGGATAGCAGGGTCCCCCTCCCCAATGTGCACAAGCAGTTTAGGTGATGTCAGATTTATGTGGAGCAGTCTTCCACAATACAGATGTGGTATCATAAGGAACCATCCAGTAATAACCTTATATAGTCAGTGAAAATATTACAGGTCCAGGAATTGCAGTTACTGGGCTTCTGCTGTCTAAGGCCTCACAAGTCAGGGGCATTCAAGCATGTCAGAGGGAGTTCAAGGGACAGTGTGCATTCTATTTGACAAATGTAAACAGCAGTGTATACAAGTACTGATTGAATACATTTAGAAATTAACAGAAGGTTTGCAGACTGTCCCTCCCAGCATGAGATACTGCAGGGACATGCTTGGATGCCCCTAGACATGCTTGGATGCCCTAGGCAAATGCCTAGCCTGCCTATAGCTAAGGCCAGCTCTGGTCATCCTCCTTACTTATGCATACCAAACCCAGCACCCCTGCTTATTTGCTATAGCACCCAGCCCCCCTTCCTCATACAAAGGAACACCCAGACAGCCTCCCTCATACAAAGCAACACTCGGACACCTCCTCATATACTACCCTTCACGTCCACTCACTGGCTGTTGCTGAACAGAGATGTGGGGGCTTTGTGGCAGCAACTTCCTGCTCCATGCACACACTGCTCCTTCTCCAGAGCAGAGGGAGCAGCAGGTCCCGCCAGCAGTGTATAAGATGGTTGGGGGGAGGAGCCCTAGCAGAGGTTAGCGCCGAGTGGGGCTTGCACTTCATCATGTGCCCCTGCTCTGGCTGATGCTGCAATGCGATCCTCACAAGTAAGTGAGTCCTCCTCCATGCGGTCCGCTGCCCATCATTCCCAATCTGGCACTAGCGCAAGCCACTCTGTGGGTGAGTGTCGGACTGGGGCATGTAGGGCCCACCGGGGGAATGCAGTGGTAGGGGCCCATGTTTAGAGGTGTAGCCAGTCCAGAGGGGGTGTGGTCTGCCACCTCATTGGTTGCAGTGCAACGTCTGGGCCCTTTCATAAATATATACAGTAAATTCAGCTGCTGCATGCATGATAATGTACCAGATTACTTATCATCAATGCACTGTAGAAAATACACTATAATCCAGTATAAGGTAACATATGTATAATGTATAATTCAAGTGCACAGTCTGGAACCTAATCCTTAGAGCAGGAGGTCGGCCCCCCAGTAGTGGGGCCCACCGGTGGTTTCCCCTGTACCCCTGTGGGCCAGTCCAAGCCTGTGTGGGTGTGCCAGTGGGCGGAATGAATAGGATTTAAAAATACCGCAAAAGCCTATGAGACCTCCGGACACCCCACCCAGCCAATGATGCTGCCTCTGTTGCTACTACCCCACCACATTCTTCTCCTATTGGCTGGCGGTGGTATTGTGGGTGTGATTACACAGTCATTTGCTCCCCATCAGCTCCTGGACGGTCCGGAGTGGAAGGAAGTCAGTATGTTCAGCGGCTGACACTATACTGTTTAACCAGTTAACTGATGATTTTTTTCCCCAAAAAAACACTCTGAAACTGTCAGGTTTTTTTTTATGAGTGAATTAGGTGAAGACCATTAATTTAACTCTATCCAAAATTATTTTAGTTTAAATTTTTTTTTTTTAATAAAAAATAGTATTTCCAAACATCGAAACATCGATCAGGAACATTGTGACCATCTGAACATCGGAAACAATGTGACCATTGCGGCTTTCATTTTGAAAGCCGGGATAGCCTCCAGTTTTACACGGGGGGTCTAGGGGTGGCTTGGGAGGGTTAATTTACACTCCCCAGCGGCTGCTATTGTCTGCAGCCGCTGGACGGGGGGGGTCCTGCTGTGCTGACCAATCAGCAGTTATCGGCAGCATGGCAATCAGTGGGGGAGAGTGCAGGGAGGCAGAGGGAGCTTCCGGTCCCTCTGACAGCAGCAGCGGAGGGGAGTTTCTCTTCCCTGCCGCTGCTAACACTCTCTATCTGACTGGTCGCATCCTGTGTGACCAGGTCACATAGAGCACTTGCAGGTGCCATGCCAGTCAAGTGGTTAAACTGCCCTGGCTTGCGGCGCCCCCTTCTGCCTGGCCTGCCATGGCGCCCAGGGCATATGCCCTGCTTGCACCACCCTAGATACACCTCTGTATACAACAAGCAAAGCGATTCCATCTGCGCAATGTCCAATGTCTCAAGTCTTTACAGTATATATAAAAACGTCCTGCACTCCACGGTGCTCCAGTAGAGTGCTGCACCCCTTGTATGCCCTATCCACTGGGCTGTGTCTACAAAGCAAGAAGGAATAAGGAGACGCACAATTGTGAAGTGAGTCTTCTAATAACGTTTATAGTGTATTAGTTAAAATATACACTCACAATATATCACATAAAACAAGCATCTCGCAATAGCGGCAACAGTCAGACTCTCAGCTCCATGTGGAGGCTCCATTCCATTCAGTGTCCCGGAGATCCCCGGCGCTGTCCCGGAAGTGAGTCACAAACCAAGCCTCGATCTCAGTGGTATGCAGGTGTCACCTCCGCTCAGTCATCAAGTTCCCAGATCGGTTTCGTCTTCCGACTCAGTGGGCATATGCGCCAGGGATCTCCGGGACACTGAATGGAATAGAGCCTCCACATGGAGATGAGAGTCCGTGCTATTGTGAGATGCTTGTTTTATGTGATAGATTGTGAGTGTATATTTTAACTAATACACTATAAACGTTTTTAGAAGACTCACTTCACTATTATGCGCATCCTTATTCCTTCATGATATATATATATATATATATAGGCAATGGTACCAGGCGGCACTCTGGAGACTATCAGTTGCGGTGAAGGAAAATCTTGTTTATTTCAACATGTTTCGGTTAGAGAGCCGTCGTCAGGAAACAAGTGTGAGCAATACAATACATACATATACACCCCCTATGAGTCCAGGTGATTGGTCGCACTTACCTGCCGCGCTCCCGCCGGTCGCCCGCTCCTTCACGCCGCTTCATCCTCATCGTCCCCAATGATGACGCTCCCGTCATCAGGGCCAGTGGGATTCCGCCGCGTGGGTCAATGACGTCACCGGACTGCAGTGGCAGGTATTGGCTCCTATGATCACCATGGAGATCTGTATAAACAAAAACATAAATATAATCAAACAGTGATGAATTTAAAAACAAATGTTATTAAAAACAGATCTGTCGGATCCCGGTTAGCTTTAACCCATAGTGGACCAATGTTAATGTATAACTATGTTGTTATAAAATCTATCAGTCATATAGATGTAAACTACAAGAATGCATTAAGGCCTGCATATTCATTTAAGCCCCGTGGGGATATAGTATCCAATTGGTGTATCCACCAACATTCTCGTTGGAGGAGTTTCTTACTTCTATTTCCCCCCCTCCGATCCAATGGTATGTGGTCAATAATTTTTGCTTGAATGGAGGCTACATTATGGCCACTTAGTGCGCAGTGTCGAGCAAATGGTTGCTCACTGTTTCCTGCATTCAGGGCCGACCTAATGGCCAATCTATGGTTGGCCATTCTCTCCTTAAATAAGCAATCTGTCTTGCCCACGTAGTATAGCCCACATGGGCAAGACAGAACGTACACAACAAAGCGAGAGGTACAAGTAAGGGGATATCTGATCCTGAACTTCTTGCCTGTGTGTGGGTGTGCAATAGTGTCACCAGTTAGCAGTGATCTGCATGTTACACAACCCACACATCGATAGCATCCTGCCTTACTGCTTAGGAAATGTGGTTGAGTTGAAGGTGTATTCAAGTCGGTTACATCAAGTTTTACTAATAGATCCTTAAGGTTCCTATCTCTTGTGTAAGCCGGTAACAGATGTGAATTATAGAGCCCCGATAGGTTCTTATCGGTGTTAATAATTGGCCATATTTGTTTCATCTGTTTTTTAAACATGGGACTATGTTATTGAACCTATTGACCCATGGGGTGATATTCGTTCTTGGTGATTTTTTACCACTCATTTCCAATGTTTGGGCTCTTGTTAATGCTAGGACTCTTGTTTTAGTGGCCTCTAAGTCAACCTTTTTATAACCTCTTGATACAAATTTCTCCACCATATGATTTATGTATTGCTCACACGTGTTTCCTGACGACGGCTCTCTAGCCGAAACATGTTGAAATAAACAAGATTTTCCTTCACCGCAACTGATAGTCTCCAGAGTGCCGCCTGTTACCATTGCCTATACAGGAGTTATCCACTCCAGGAGGGCACCGGAGCAAGCTGATCTACCTAGAGGGAGTGCCGGGTCACCATTGGTCCTTATATGTATGAGCCACATAGCTAAAATGTGTGCTTATTGAACCAGGGCACCCGTGCAGCAAATATTGCTTTTATTGCACTATACGCAGGACTATCCAGCACGGATCTTGGGCGTGCTTACTCCATTGGACCATATACACGACTGCATTATGGCCGCATCAAACGATGGAGAATCTGATTCTGCCCTGGGATTCACAATTATCAACACATGTGAAAGCTTTAGCTTCTCCGACATTGAAGCAGAGGGCATATTACATGTGCGTACTTTAAACGATGACACTACCATACCGGCTAATGAGGACCTTTACACTGAACTATATAGGATGAAAAAGAAAGAGGTGGATTTTTTATATCATGCCATCACTTTATCAGACTATTATAAGGACAAACAAATACCAAGGGGGTTTAGAGTGCGGAATATGCCCACTATAGGGCGCTACAATATGGCATTTTGTAAAAAATGGGTGGGAATATTAAATAAATGTTCCATGGACTTACTCCTCTTGGTGATAGAAGATTCCACCCGCGAATTAAACATCACCCATACTAAAATAGAGGAATTTGAAAAAACCCATAAACACACTCTTGAGGTGGATACAGACACACAATGGCTGGAAAAGTTTAATACTCAAATAGAACAATACACAAAGGATTTAATAACATTTAAAAAGGATAAACGTCGAGTGGTCCAACAAGACTATACTCAGAATCAAGTCTATCAATGGCTAATGCCAACAAAGCCAGGAGAGCGACCACGACAATCGTTCCGGGTCCGCAAACAGCATAGAGCGGCTCAAGAATGTACACAATCAGCACATCTATAAGTGAATCAGACACACAGTCAGCCAATACCAGCGAGCTTCACCCTTTAGGGGCACGAACAAGAGCGGCGAACAAAAAACCACCGGCCCAAGGACACGGACGCGAAGGGGGCACCAGTGGCAAAGACAAATCAAAGCTGCGCCAAACACGTCGCTGACGGATACTGTATTCAACCTCTCTACAACAACTCTACAGACCTATAGATTTTAGGTAAAGGACTTTCATTTGTCCCTTCGTCACAACATGACCCCTTCCAATGGCAGGTGGAAACATATAGGTATACACGTTCCCTACGCCTCAAAGATTATTTTGGCAAGAATTCGAAGGAGGTGGATCATACCAAACAGGATGAGATCCCTAGTCAATTAAGGAAGATCCAGAGCAGATCACGATTTGATCCGGGAACTATGAATGCTTCGATCAAGACTTTCTCACGCATGATGGAAGACATGGGCCGCCAAAACAAGATTCCACATAATCCCCATACCAGCAACATAACTTCCGTGGAAAGACAAGCTATTAATCAACTTAGAGCCCGCAAAGATATAGTAATACGAAATGCTGACAAAGGGGGTGCAGTGGTAATACAGGACTTATCACAATACATGAAGGAATGTGAACGACATATCCAGGACACTAATGTATATGAATTACTACTCACAAATCCAACAATACAATACAAAAAAGAGTTGGATGATGTATTGTCACGGGCAGTCCATCATCAATGGATTAGTGGGGATCTATGTAAAGCACTTACAGTAGAATTTCCAATAACACCTTTATTTTACACGGTCCCCAAAATTCATAAAAATGCCAGTGAACCCCCTGGCAGACCAATTATATCTGCCAGGGGCTCACTATACCAACCGGTTTCAGTATTTTTGGATGCACTACTCAATCCTTGCATCAAAAAGATACCTTCGTACCTTAAAGATACCACTGACCTCCTTCATTGCCTCAACACTGTGGGCACCTTACAGTACCAGCACATACAATTATGTGCAGTGCTGATGTATCAAATTTATATACGTGCATACCACATGCTGATGGAATAGCAGCAGTTAGAGCTATCATCATGGAAAGTACTTGCTATGAGGGGCCACCTGTGGAATTCTTTGTAGAATTACTAACACTGGTTTTTACCAGAAACTACTTCATGTTCAATGGGGCCTATTACCTCCAAAAGTCAGGCTGTGCGATGGGGTCCAATGTGGCCCCATCGTACGCAAATGCGTTCATGTACTATGTGGAACAGCAGTTAATCTACCAGAGTGGCATCAACCACGGTTTAATTTTATATCGTAGGTATATAGATGACCTAATGATCTTTAGAGAGGGCAATGCAGAGGGATTACAGCATGAACTTGAACTCCATAACAATACTGAGAGTGTAGTCAAATTGACTTTTAATATTAGTGACTCTATCATTAACCTCTTAGACGTAGAGATTAAGATGGTGAATCAACAAATAGTCACGTCCCTTTTCATAAAACCGACTGATAGAAATACCATATTACACCATAATAGTGCACATCCGGTAGCATTGAAAGAAGGTCTGCCATTCTCACAAATGCTGAGAGTGCGAAGAATCACTATTGACCCCACGCAGATTGAACCAGCATTAAATCCTATGGTGGATAAATTTGTATCAAGAGGTTATAAAAAGGTTAACTTAGAGGCCACTAAAACAAGAGTCCTAGCATTAACAAGAGCCCAAACATTGGAAATGAGTGGTAAAAAAACACCAAGAACGAATATCACCCCATGGGTCAATAGGTTCAATGAACATAGTCCCATGTTTAAAAAACAGATGAAACAAATATGGCCAATTATTAACACCGATAAGAACCTATCGGGGCTCTATAATTCACATCTGTTACTGGCTTACACAAGAGATAGGAACCTTAAGGATCTATTAGTAAAACTTGATGTAACCGACTTGAATACACCTTCAACTCAACCACATTTCCTAAGCAGGAAGGCAGGATGCTATCGATGTGTGGGTTGTGTAACATGCAGATCACTGCTAACTGGTGACACTATTGCACACCCACACACAGGCAAGAAGTTCAGGATCAGATATCCCCTTACTTGTACCTCTCGCTTTGTTGTGTACGTTCTGTCTTGCCCATGTGGGCTATACTACGTGGGCAAGACAGATTGCTTATTTAAGGAGAGAATGGCCAACCATAGATTGGCCATTAGGTCGGCCCTGAGTGCAGGAAACAGTGAGCAACCATTTGCTCGACACTGCGCACTAAGTGGCCATAATGTAGCCACCATTCGAGCAAAAATTATTGACCACATACCATTGGATCGGAGGGGGGAAATAGAAGTAAGAAACTCCTCCAACGAGAATGTTGGTGGATACACCAATTGGATACTATATCCCCACGGGGCTTAAATGAATATGCAGGCCTTAATGCATTCTTGTAGTTTACATCTATATGACTGATAGATTTTATAACAACATAGTTATACATTAACATTGGTCCACTATGGGTTAAAGCTAACCGGGATCCGACAGATCTGTTTTTAATAACATTTGTTTTTAAATTCATCACTGTTTGATTATATTTATGTTTTTGTTTATACAGATCTCCATGGTGATCATAGGAGCCAATACCTGCCGCTGCAGTCCGGTGACGTCATTGACCCGCGCGGCGGAATCCCACTAGCCCTGATGACGGGAGCGTCATCATTGGGGACGATGAGGATGAAGCGGCGTGAAGGAGCGGGCGACCGGCGGGAGCGCGGCAGGTAAGTGCGACCAATCACCTGGACTCATAGGGGGTATATATGTATGTATTGTATTGCTCACACTTGTTTCCTGACAACGGCTCTCTAGCCGAAACATGTTGGAATAAACAAGATTTTCCTTCACCGCAACTGATAGTCTCCAGAGTGCCGCCTGTTACCATTGCCTATACAGGAGTTATCCATTCCAGGAGGGCACCGAAGCAAGCTGATCTACCTAGAGGGAGTGCCGGGTCACCATTGGTCCTTATATATATATATATATATATATATAGTATGTTGGAGTGAATATAGCACCTAATGGTGTGGAAAAATAATAAAAAATAGTAAAAAAAATAATAAATGGGATGCCCTTGATGAAGTCCACAAGTCAGGACGAAACGCGTTGGTCATATGCCTTCTGGACCCCTTTTGATGGACAGATAAGCCTTCTTTTAACTTATTTCTTGTACTTTTTCTACTTATTGGTTCCCATTTGGAATATCTGTGATTAAAGAACTGGTTGTCTCTGGACCCAGCGTTTGGTCTGATAAGCTTGTTATTGTTTTTTATCTTGTACGTGCAATACCTTTCAATTGCCACTTGGAATATTAAATCGATTAAATTATTGTTTTTATATATAAAAAACTTTCTACACTGTTTTTTTTAACTTGCAACAATTTCTAAATACAGTTCCTTTGTATGAGAAAAATTTATATATGCATGTTTGTTTTGCATATAACTTGAATTCCACCGTGGTCATTTGACTGAAGACTTTAATATAAAGGAAGCTAAGTGTATCTTTGTATCCCAATTTTTTATTATGTTTTTATTATTTCTTATTATTTTTCCACACCATTAGGCACTATGGGGGTCATTCCGACCCATTCGCACGCATCGGTTTATTGCTGCGGTGCGAACGGGTGCGGATTGCGCATGCGCGGCAGCCGCAGTGCGCGTGTGCGATGTTGTCTGGTGACAGGGGTCGCTGGGTTACATTGCGGCTTAAGAAGAAAGCGATCGCAGGACGGACCGCGAAGAAGATTGACAGGAAGAGGGCGGTGCAGGGCGGATCCGGAACCGTTTGGTGCTGTTTTCGGGGAGTGGTGAGTAAAACGCAGGCGTGCCCAGGAGAACGGAGGGCGGAGGAGTGACGTCAAAGCCGGGCCCATCATCGCTGGATCCATTGCACAGGGTAAGTATGTCCAGGCCTAGTCTTGTTTTGGGTGAATTTTTTTTAGCTTAGCAGGGCTGCACAAGCGATCACAGCCCTGCTAAGCTAAAATACACTCCCCCATAGGCATGGGCTAGTTGATCGCAGCAGCAGCAAAAAGTTGCTGGCTGCGATCAACTCAGAATGACCACCTATATTCACTCCAACATACTATATTACTACCACTTGTGTGTCTCACTAAAACACATCATTTTGTAAAAAGCTGCCACTCAGTTATCAGTAAAAAGCTGCCACTCAGTTACTAAGATCAAGGCTGCAAGCATCTTTTGTTGCTAAGTATGTTAGTGCAAAGGATGATGATATAATCTATGGAGATATACGGAGATGTCTCAGCTGATGTGACCTCTACCTTCTCTTTGTCTTCCTCAGGTAATGACAACTTTATCTCTCCTGCAAAAATCTCTCACTGCTGCTACTTTACATCCATCACATGCTCTTTGAATTCTGTTTGGTAATGACAACTTTATCTTTAATTAGTGATTTCTAGGCCAGACTATAGTCTGTTCTCACTATGTATTAGTGGGGGTATAGTGGTTTGTTCACACCTTGAGGCAACCTTTTGTTGTGGGTGGAGTTTTCAGAGGGTGGGTGCTGCTATCAATTAACCCTGTATCCATGTCTGCATGGTTATTTAACTAGTATAGATCATGGCTGCAAGCATCTTTTGTTGCTAAGTGTGTTAGTGCAAAGTATGATGATATAATCTATGGAGATATACGGAGATAAACAGGAGAGAAACAGAAGGACAACAGACTTTCACACCCACCTCAACAATAGACCTGCAAACAACAGACTACAGTGAGTTATATAAACCACTACCAGCAACGCCTGCAGCCTGCACAGCCTGGACACTGAACTACCTGTCTGATTACGTAACATCTCTACTGCTCTCACACACTGCTCACACTCCTCAGTTACACAATCTACAACCACTGTGTATCCATCTCAGCCCTTCCGTTCCTTCCATTATTTCTTAAAATCCTGTTTGCACTGTCTTTTGCTTTCACTACACCCTGCATTCACCTTGTTCATTCTGTACTACACCCACACCACTCTATTCCTCTGAACCACACTACTGTACCGAAAAATGGCTCCTCGTTCCTGCCCCATACCAATCCTCACTGCCAGGTCTCACCCCCCAAATTCCAAATCACCCACATACACTCAGAACCCAGCCAACCTTATCCCTATCTCCCCTGTCCCCTCCCTTCCTTTCTCCTGTGCACTCTGGAATGCTAGATCAATCTGCAACAAGCTGCCAACTATCCACGACCTCTTCATCTCCCACTCTTTTCACCTTCTCGCCATCACTGAAACCTGGCTCTCCTCCTCTGACACCACCTCTCCTGCAGCCCTCTCCTATGGAGGCCTCTCCTTCACCCACATGGTCAGACCTGAGGGCCGCCAGGGTGGAGGCGTGGGCATCCTTCTCTCCCCTAACTGCACCTTTCGTGTCATCTCACCTGAGCCCTCCCTCACCTTTTCCACCTTCGAGGTCCACACTATCCGCCTCTTCTACCCCATTCACCTCCTTGTGGCAGTGATCTACTGCCCCCCTGGCCACTGTTCACCTTTCCTCGACAACTTTGCTGCCTGGCTTCCCCACTTTCTCTCCTCCGACCTCTCCTCTATCATCCTCGGTGACTTTAACATCCCTATTGACATCACTAATGCTGCTTCCACTAATCTTCTCGCCCTTTCCACCTCTTTGGACTTTCTCAATGGACCTCCACCCCTACTCACAATCTCAGCCACTCCCTCGACCTTGTCTTCACCCACCGTTGTGATCTCTCTGCTTTCTTCAACTCTTCCTTCCCTCTCTCTGACCACCATCTGCTTTCTTTCACCCTCTCATCCTCCTTCTTCCTCTCCACGCCCAGACCCACCACCACCAGATGCAATCTCGGGTCTCTCAACCCCACTTTCATGTCCTCCCTCGAGACTTTCCTCTCTCCTCTTTCCACTATGACTTGTCCCAACCAGGCAGCCTCCTTCTATAACTCTTCCCTAACCGCTGCTCTTGACTCTGTGGCGCCCCTCTCCTCTGTCCCCCTCTGTCGCTCCAAACCCCAACCCTGGCATACCAAACTAACACATTTCTTACAAAAATGCTCACGCTCCGCTGAAGGCTCCTGGAGGAAATCTCACTCTCATGCCGGACTTCCCCCATTTCAAGTTTATTCTCTCCTCCTACAGCTCTGCTCTTTCCTTCGCCAAGCAATCCTTTTTCCAAGCACTCATCTCTGCTCAGTCCTCCTGTCCACGCCGTTTCTTCGAAACTTTCAACACTCTCCTTCGCCCCCCTCCTCCTCCCCTCCCATCCTCACTCACTGCCATTGACTTTGCCTCCTTCTTCATCTCCAAAATTGAGGACATCCAACACGACATCTCCCGCCGTCACCCCTCTGCTACCCCCCTGCCCTCTCTATCCCTCCCCTCCATCTATCCCACCCTGTCCTCCTTCCGTCCCACTTCTGAAAAGGAAGTCCACTCCCTCATCTTATCCTCCCCCCCTCCACCTGCCCCCTGGACCCCCTTCCCTCCCGTCTTCTCCGCTCCCTCTCCCCCACTGCCTGCACCCAACCTCGACCCCTCATCACCCACTAACTACCGCCACATCTCTCTTCTCCCTTTCGCCTCCAAATTACTTGAACGACTGGTCTACAGCTGTCTCACAAGCCACCTCTCTGACAACTCCATCCTCAATCCACTACAATCTGGCTTTCGCCCACTCCACTCAACTGAGACTGCCCTGGTGAAAGTCATCAATGACCTGCTTTTGGCCAAATCCAAGGGCCACTTCTCTCTGCTCATCCTTCTGGACCTCTCTGCTGCCTTTGACACCATAGATCATCCTCTCCTCCTGCGCACACTCCAAAATGCTGGCCTCTCTAGCACTGTCCTTGACTGGTTTTCTTTTTACCTCACTAACCTCTCCTTCTCTGTGTCTGCCTCCAGCACCACCTCACTCCCTTCCACCCTTCCTGTTGGTGTACCTCAGGGTTCTGTCCTTGGACCCCTTCTGTTCTCCCTGTATACCTCTTCCCTGGGTGTGCTCATTAACTCCTTTGGACTTCAATACCACCTCTATGCTGATGACACACAACTCTTCCTCTCCTCTCCTGATCTGTCCCCCTCTGTCCTCTCCCAGGTTTCCAGCTGCCTCTCCGCAATCTCCTCCTGGATGTCTGAGCGCTCTCTGAAGCTCAACATGGACAAAACTGAACTCATCATCTTCCCCCCATCCAGAGCAACACCCCCGACCAATATCTCTATCATTGTTGACAACACCACCATCTCCCCTGTTCCCCAACTCCGCTGCTTGGGTGTCACTCTTGACTCCTCCCTCTCCTTTGCACCCCACATCCAAGCTCTGGCACAATCCTGTCGTTTCCAGCTACGCAACATTGCTCGTATCAGGCCATATCTCTCCCAGAGTGCAACTAAACTCCTCATCCACTCACTGGTCATCTCACGACTTGACTACTGCAATGTTCTCACTGGCCTCGCTTGCTCCCATCTTGCTCCCCTCCAATCTGTCCTAAACTCTGCAGCTAGGCTTATCTTCCTCTCCCGCCGCACCACATCTGCCACTCCCCTTCCCCAAAATCTACGCTGGCTCCCATTCCCCTACAGAATCCTCTTCAAACTCCTCACCCTCACATACAAGGCCATCTCAAATTCCACTGCTCCCTACATCTACAACCTCCTCTCCCTTCATACTCCCTCCCGTTCCCTATGGTCGACCAATGACTGTCGCCTCTCCACCACCCTGGTCACTGCTTCCCATGCTCGTGTTCAAGACTATGCCCGTGCTGCTCCCCTTCAGTGGAACGCACTCCCCCGCTCCATTAGACTCTCCCCGACCTTGCAAAGCTTCAAACGGGCACTAAAAACCTACCTATTCATGAAAGCATACCCTCCCGATGCATAACCCAGTCCTGAAGCCGCACCTCCAACCACCTGCCTCATGCCGTGAACATCTCAGCTTTGCTTGCATACTGCCATCAGGCTAACTCCCGCTTGCCTGCACCTCTTATCATCTGTCTGTCACCCCTATCCACTAGATTGCTAGCTTTTCAGAGCAGGGCCCTCTATCCTCTTGTTATCTAAGCCCTCGTCTCAACACATTTCACTCGCAGCTCTCCCCTACTCAAAGACCATCTTTACCCTGCAAGTAAAGGCTCATCTCCATCTATGGCCACCAACCTCTAGTAGTACGATGATCAATCCCTCAATACTTACATCTTAACTGTATTATGTCTTGAGAATGTGTGGTGCTCTATGTTACCTGTACACTATTTCTGTTATTTATTTACTGTAATGCTATGTTTTGTCTCCCTGTACTGTCCTTTGTTACGGCGCTGCGAAACACATGTGGCACCTTATAAATAAAATGTAATAATAATAATAATCACTAAGGGGTCTATTCATGAAGCAGTGAAAAGTGTGGAGAAGTGAGCCAGTGGAGAAATTGCCCATGGCAACCAATCAACACTGATGTAACTTTTATAATTTGCATACTATACAGATATATGGAACAGCTGATTGGTTGCCATGGGCAGTTTCTCCACAGACTCATTTTTCCACTCTTTTCACTGCTTCATAAATAGACCCCTTATTCTCTTACTTCCCGATATGTTAGGTAGCTGAAATTTAACATAGGTATTCTTCAGGTGGCAAATAGGAAAACTACGTAATTCGAATTTTAATAAACCTCCCCTAAGGGAATGAGAAGAGGATTGACATAAAGACGTCATTACCGATGTGTGGCTTGCGTTTAGAGATGTGCGGCTGGCACTTTTCGTGTTTTGTGTTTTGGTTTTGGTTCTAATTCCATTTTCATGTTTTGGTTTTGGCTTGGTTTTGCCAAAACCACCCTTTCATTTTTGGCTTTGGTTTTGGATCTGGATGATTTAAAAAAGAAACCCATAAAAACAGCTAAAATCACATAATTTGGGAGTAATTTTGCTCCTACAGTATTATTAACCTCAATAACAATAATTTCCATTCATTTCCAGTCTATTCTGAACACCACACACCTCACAATATTATTTTAAGGCCTAAATGTTTCACCGAGGTGGCTGTATGACTAAGCTAAGCATCTAGGAGTGGCACTGCAGTTACAGACAGGATGGCACAAAAAAAAAAAACTAGTCCCCAAACAGCACATGATGCAAAGAAGAAAAAGAGGTGCAAGATGGAATTGTCCTTGGGCCCTCCCACCCACCCTTATGTTGTATAAACAGGACATGCACACTTTAACAAACCAATCATTTCAGCGACAGGGTCTGCCACATGACTGTGGCTGAAATGACTGGTTTGTTTGGGCCCACACAAAAAAAGAAGCAATCAATCTCTCCTTGCACAAACTGGCTTTACAGAGGCAAGATGTCCACCTCATCATCATCATCCGATCCCTTTCACCGTGTACATCCTCCTCACTGAGTATTAATTCGTCCCCACTGGAATCCACCATCACAGGTTCATATGTATGATCTGGAGGCAATTGCTGGTAAAGGTCTTCCCGGTAGACTTTATAATTCATTTTGATTAACATCATCTTCTCCACATTTTGTGGAAGTAACCTCCTACGCCGATCGCTGACAAGGTTACCGGCTGCACTAAACACTCTTTCGGAGTACACACTGGAGGGGTGGCAACTTAAGTAAAATAAAGCCAGTTTGTTCAAGGGCCTCAAAATTGCCTCTTTTTCCTGCCAGTATACGTACGGACTGTCTGATATGCCTACTTGGATGCTGTCACTCATATAATCCTTCACCATTCTTTCAATGGTGACAGAATCATATGCAGTGACAGTAGACATGTCAGTAATCGTTGGCAGGTCCTTCAGTCCGGACCAGATGTCAGCTTTCACTCCTGACTTCCCTGCACCACCGCCAGTGGGTGGGCTAGGAAATCTTATCCTTTTCCTTGCAGCCCCAGTGGCAGGAGAAACTGAAGGAGGAGCTGTTGATGGGTCATGTTCCGCTTGAGTTAACAATTTACTAACCAGCAGGTCTTTGCACCTCTGTACACTTGTGTCTGCTGGAAAGAGAGATACAACGTAGGCTTTAAACCTAGGATCGAGCACGGTGGCCAAAATGTAGTGCTCTGATTTCAACAGATTGACCACCCTTGAATTCTGGCAAAGCAAATGAAGGGCTCCATCCACAGTCCCACATACTTTGCGGAATCGCCCCGTCTTAGCTCCTCCTTCAATTTCTCCAGCTGCTTCTGCAAAAGCCTGATGAGGGGAATGACCTGACTCAAGCTGGCAGTGTCTGAACTGACTTCACTTGTGGCAAGTTCAAAGGGTTGGAGAACCTTGCACAAGACAGAAATCATTCTCCACTGCGCTTGAGTCAGGTGCATTACCCCTCCTTTGCCTATATCGTAGGTGGATGTATAGGCTTGAATGGCCTTTTGCTGCTCCTCCATCCTCTGAAGCATATAGAGTGTTGAATTCCACCTCGTTACCACCTCTTGCTTCAGTTGATGGCGGGGCAGGTTCAGGAGTGTTTGCTGGTGCTCCAGTCTTCGGCACGCAGTGGAAGAATGCCGAAAGTGGCCCGCAATTTTTTGGGCCACAGACAGCATCTCCTGCATACCCCTCTCATTTTTTAAAAAAATTCTGCACCACCAAATTAATTCTATGTGCAAAACATGGGACGTGCTGGAATTTGCCCAGTTGTAATGCATGCACAATATTGGTGGCATTGTCCGATATCACAAATCCCCAGGAGAGTCCAATTGGGGTAAGCCATTCTGCGATGATGTTCCTCAGTTCCCGTAAGAAGTTGTCAGCTGTGTACCTCTTATGGAAAGTGGTGATACATAGCGTAGCCTGCCTAGGAATTAGTTGGCGTTTGCAAGATGCTGCTACTGTTGTCACTGCGGGAGGCCATACATCTACCCAGTGGGCTGTTACAGTCATATAGTCCTTAGTCTGCCCTGTCCCACTTGTCCACATGTCCGTGGTTAAGTGGACACTGGATACAACCGCATTTTTTATGACCATGGTGACTCTTTTTCTGACGTCTGTGTACATTCTCGGTATCGCCTGCCTAGAGAAGTGGAACCTAGATGGGAATTGATACCGGGGACACAGTAACTCAAACAAATCTTTAAGTGACTCTGAACTAATGGTGGATACCGGACGCACCTCTAACACCAACATAGCTGTCAAAGGCCTCAGTTATCTTCTTTGCAAAAGGATGACTGCTGTCATATTTCATCTTCCTCACAAAGGACTGTTGGAAAGTCAATTGCTTACTGGAAGTAGTACAAGTGGTCTTCCGACTTCTCCTCTGGGATGACGATCGACTCCCAGCAGCAACAACAGCAGCGGCAGCAACAGCAGGCATACCACTCAAGGATCATACGGAGGAATCCCGGTTAGGAGAGGACCCTCAGTCTTGACAGTGACATGGCCTGCAGGACTACGGACGTTCCTGACTGAGGAGGAAGTTGACGTTGAGGGAGTTGGTGGTGTGTCTTGCAGGAGCTTGGGTACAGGAGGAAGAAGAGATTTAGGTGTCAGTGAACTGCTTACGCTCTTACCCAAAGTTTCTGAACTTGACAGTGACTTCTGATGATTTCGCAGCAGGTGACATATAAGGGAGGATGTTCCTAGGTGGTTAACATCCTTACCCCTACTTATTACAGATTGACAGAGGCAACAGATGGCTTGACACCTGTTGTCCGGATTTGAGGATAAATAATTCCACACCGGAGAGGTGGCTTTTTTGGTAGTTTGCCCAGGCATCACAATGGGCTTCTTCGTCCCATGGACAACAGGTCCCCCCCCCCCCCCCCCCCCCCCATGGTGCCTGACTTAAACAAACCACATCACAATCAGAATCCTCATCATCAACTTCCTCCTCAGTGCCAGCAACACCCGTATCTTCATCCTGATGTACTTCAACAGTGACATCTTCAATTTGAATATCAGGAACTGGACTGTGGGTGCTTCTTCCAGCACTTTCAGGGGACGTGCAAATGGTGGAAGGAGCCACCTCTTCCCGTCCAGTGTTGGGAAGTCAGGCATCACAACCGCCGACACAATTGGACTCTCCTTGGGGATTTGTGATACCATCTCAGAGCACACAGTTCTTTTCTGTGCTCTTTCCAGCTTAACTCTTTTAATTTTTCTAGTGGGAGGATGAGGGCTTCAATTGTCATGTGAAGCTGAACCACTAGCCATGAACATAGGCCAGGGCTTTAGCCGTTCCTTGCCACTCCATGTCATAAATGGAGTTAAAGTTTACGTTTCTCCTCAGATGATTTAAATTTATTTTTTTGGTTCTTTTTACTGAACTTTGTCTTTTTGGATTTTACACACCCTCTACTATCACATTGGGCATCAGCCTTGGCAGACGACGTTGATGGTATTTCATCATCTACAGTATGTCATGGCTAGTGGCAGCAGCTTCATCACTAGGAGGAAGTGGTTCTTCATCTTTCCCTATTTTCTCCTCAAAATTTTTGTTCTCCATTATTTTTTGGGAGTTATAAGAGAAAATATGTGTCACAGGAATGACTGGAATTACTGATGACACAGGACACTACCAATGGTCTGATGCAGCCTAACAGGTTGTTATAATTGTTTTACTGCAGCAGTTGATATATAGCAGCAGCGTGTATCGCCACTGGAATTACTGATGACACAGGACACACACTACCACTGGTCTGATGCAGCCCAACAGCTTTTTAGTAATAATATAATTGTAATTAGTTATACTGCAGCAGTGGATATATATAGCAGCAGCATATATCGTCACTGGAATTACTGATGACACAGGACACACACTACCACTGGTCTGATGATGCCCAACAGCTTTTTAATAATAATATAATTGTAAGTAATTTGTTATACTGCAGCAGTGGATATATATATAGCAGCAGCGTATGTCGCCACTGGATTTACTAATGACACAGGACACACACTACCACTGGTCTGATGCAGCCCAACAGCTTTTTAATAATAATATAATTGTAATTTGTTATACTGCAGCAGTGGATATATATAGCAGCAGCATATATCATCACTGGAATTACTGCTGACACAGGACACTGGATATACGGCAGCAGAGAACACCAACACTGTGACTGCCTGTACTGATGTAGCACAATACACTGAGTGACTACACTGGACTGGTCTGCACAACACAGCCCAACTTTACAGCTATACTGGATATATGGCAGCAGAGAACACCAACACTGTGACTGCCTGGACTGATGCAGCACAATACACTGAGTGACTACACTGGACTGGTCTGCACAACACAGCACCACTTTACAGCTACACTGGATATATGGACTGGACTGAGCAGCACAACACTTGTCACCCCACTTTCCCGCCCGAATAATCAAAGACTGAGCACACTGAATCGTACACGTCCTCTCACTCTCCGAGACTGGAGTGAAAATGGCCGCGACGCGCGGCTCCTTATATGGAATCCAAATCCCACGAGAATCCGACAGCAGGATGATGATGTTTTTCCGAGTTCGGGTTTCCGAGTCAAGAGGGAAGATCCGAGCCTGGCTTGGATCTGGACTCGGAAGCCAAAGAGTTCGGGGGGGGGGGGGGGGGTTCGGTTCTCTGAGAATCGAACCCGCTCATCTCTACTTGCGTTGCGTGAACAATAATGCCCAAACGGACAATAGGATCAAAATTTGGATTGCACCTGCAGTGGATAGAATTTAATAGAGTACAAAAAATGGTCCTGTCACTTTTCACTGTATCTGCTACGGGTGGTACTCGAGTAACGCCAAGATCCATGGATTAATATTTACTTACATTAAGACGTCTCAAATTTACATCTCTATAGATTTACCAAATTTTTAAAACTCATTTATATGTACAACCGTGAAAATCAGAAACTCCTGTGTGAAGAAGAAGTAGAACAGCTAGTTGTTAATAATGGAAAGTTATGTATTAATCCTATACAGAATAATAGATAGCATAACAAAGAATTACGAACAAACATACAAAAAAAAAACCGACTATACAGTAACTAAGAGACCTTTAACATTGCCAGCTTGTTGTTTAATAAAACCCATTTTCACACTGGAAACCCCATTCTCCCTTATTTTACACTCATAACATGGAAACAGCAGCTATTATTTTTTTCCATTAAAAAAAGCTGAATTTCACTATAGTCAGCCACATTGTGAAAAAAACATGAGCCCATGCCACCTAGCAAACCCTAGAAAATATAAGCCAATTGCACATTATTATGTATAAATCCTCTATGTTAAGAGCAACAGTTTAAAATTTGCACAACGGCCAAGATCCCCATGTTTCCCGAATTACAATAGTAAGCATTTTCCCATTTTAATATTTTAAAACCTCTTTAGTTACAGAAAAATAAGGAATGAAAAGATTCACTAAACAATCGCTGAAATTGTAGTGGTAAGAAAGGATTAAAAATAAATGATGTTTTAAAGATAAATTATATGTTGAAATCCATTTCTCCGGCTGACATTTCAGTGCAGACATTTTCCAAGTAATTTGGCTGCACAGCATGCAGGAGACTTACGTCCTGCGCCGCGCCATTCTTCTCGGCGACAAACGATCCGCGGAGGAAACCACTTCAACCGAAAATGGCTTTCTATTTACATTCATGACCTCCCCCCCTAGAAGACTACACAAGTTCTCTCAATCACAGCCCAGCCTTCAATAAAAACCTCTTTATTAATTTCCACACATGCTGTGGATGCATGTTTTACAGAGTGATTTAAGAGAAATGGTAAAAGTATAATTTTGACTCATTAGTACACTAGAAAAGTATTTAATTATGCTTTTGTGCCCCACTTACATAATCAGTTTTCTGTCAAAGCCTTTTTTTTTCCTTCTAAAGTCTACAGAAGGCCAAGGCATTGTGAGTGGATAATGCCAATCTCTCTCTACAAACCAAGGTGCGATTAGGATAAGCTAACATTGTGTTAGAGACATATTCTAAAGCTTCTTGCTTAAGTCAGTGCATATTATTTCAAATCTTCCTTGGATCAGCTGAATTAATATTTAAGATGCTAAAAAATAGTTTTAGCTGGAATTTGGTGCTTGTATGAAAAAGTAGCAATTGCCAAGCAAAGTTTTGCTGCTGCTTACTTAGAGATGAGCGCCTGAAATTTTTCGGGTTTTGTGTTTTGGTTTTGGGTTCGGTTCCGCGGCCGTGTTTTGGGTTCGAACGCGTTTTGGCAAAACCTCACCGAATTTTTTTTGTCGGATTCGGGTGTGTTTTGGATTCGGGTGTTTTTTTCCAAAAACACTAAAAAACAGCTTAAATCATAGAATTTGGGGGTCATTTTGATCCCAAAGTATTATTAACCTCAAAAACCATAATTTACACTCATTTTCAGTCTATTCTGAATACCTCACACCTCACAATATTATTTTTAGTTCTAAAATTTGCACCGAGGTCGCTGTGTGAGTAAGATAAGCGACCCTAGTGGCCGACACAAACACCGGGCCCATCTAGGAGTGGCACTGCAGTGTCACGCAGGATGTCCCTTCCAAAAAACCCTCCCCAAACAGCACATGACGCAAAGAAAAAAAGAGGCGCAATGAGGTAGCTGTGTGAGTAAGATTAGCGACCCTAGTGGCCGACACAAACACCGGGCCCATCTAGGAGTGGCACTGCAGTGTCACGCAGGATGGCCCTTCCAAAAAACCCTCCCCAAACAGCACATGACGCAAAGAAAAAAAGAGGCGCAATGAGGTAGCTGTGTGAGTAAGATTAGCGACCCTAGTGGCCGACACAAACACCGGGCCCATCTAGGAGTGGCACTGCAGTGTCACGCAGGATGTCCCTTCCAAAAAACCCTCCCCAAACAGCACATGACGCAAAGAAAAAAAGAGGCGCAATGAGGTAGCTGACTGTGTGAGTAAGATTAGCGACCCTAGTGGCCGTCACAAACACCGGGCCCATCTAGGAGTGGCACTGCAGTGTCACGCAGGATGTCCCTTCCAAAAAAAACCTCCCCAATCAGCACATGATGCAAAGAAAAAGAAAAGAAAAAAGAGGTGCAAGATGGAATTGTCCTTGGGCCCTCCCACCCACCCTTATGTTGTATAAACAAAACAGGACATGCACACTTTAACCAACCCATCATTTCAGTGACAGGGTCTGCCACACGACTGTGACTGATATGACGGGTTGGTTTGGACCCCCCCCAAAAAAGAAGCAATTAATCTCTCCTTGCACAAACTGGCTCTACAGAGGCAAGATGTCCACCTCATCTTCACCCTCCGATATATCACCGTGTACATCCCCCTCCTCACAGATTATCAATTCGTCCCCACTGGAATCCACCATCTCAGCTCCCTGTGTACTTTGTGGAGGCAATTGCTGCTGGTCAATGTCTCCGCGGAGGAATTGATTATAATTCATTTTAATGAACATCATCTTCTCCACATTTTCTGGATGTAACCTCGTACGCCGATTGCTGACAAGGTGAGCGGCGGCACTAAACACTCTTTCGGAGTACACACTTGTGGGAGGGCAACTTAGGTAGAATAAAGCCAGTTTGTGCAAGGGCCTCCAAATTGCCTCTTTTTCCTGCCAGTATAAGTACGGACTGTGTGACGTGCCTACTTGGATGCGGTCACTCATATAATCCTCCACCATTCTATCAATGTTGAGAGAATCATATGCAGTGACAGTAGACGACATGTCCGTAATCGTTGTCAGGTCCTTCAGTCCGGACCAGATGTCAGCATCAGCAGTCGCTCCAGACTGCCCTGCATCACCGCCAGCGGGTGGGCTCGGAATTCTGAGCCTTTTCCTCGCACCCCCAGTTGCGGGAGAATGTGAAGGAGGAGATGTTGACAGGTCGCGTTCCGCTTGACTTGACAATTTTGTCACCAGCAGGTCTTTCAACCCCAGCAGACCTGTGTCTGCCGGAAAGAGAGATCCAAGGTAGGCTTTAAATCTAGGATCGAGCACGGTGGCCAAAATGTAGTGCTCTGATTTCAACAGATTGACCACCCGTGAATCCTTGTTAAGCGAATTAAGGGCTGCATCCACAAGTCCCACATGCCTAGCGGAATCGCTCCCTTTTAGCTCCTTCTTCAATGCCTCCAGCTTCTTCTGCAAAAGCCTGATGAGGGGAATGACCTGACTCAGGCTGGCAGTGTCTGAACTGACTTCACGTGTGGCAAGTTCAAAGGGCATCAGAACCTTGCACAACGTTGAAATCATTCTCCACTGCACTTGAGACAGGTGCATTCCATCTCCTATATCGTGCTCAATTGTATAGGCTTGAATGGCCTTTTGCTGCTCCTCCAACCTCTGAAGCATATAGAGGGTTGAATTCCACCTCGTTACCACTTCTTGCTTCAGATGATGGCAGGGCAGGTTCAGTAGTTTTTGGTGGTGCTCCAGTCTTCTGTACGTGGTGCCTGTACGCCGAAAGTGTCCCGCAATTTTTCTGGCCACCGACAGCATCTCTTGCACGCCCCTGTCGTTTTTTAAAAAATTCTGCACCACCAAATTCAAGGTATGTGCAAAACATGGGACGTGCTGGAATTTGCCCATATTTAATGCACACACAATATTGCTGGCGTTGTCCGATGCCACAAATCCACAGGAGAGTCCAATTGGGGTAAGCCATTCCGCGATGATCTTCCTCAGTTGCCGTAAGAGGTTTTCAGCTGTGTGCGTATTCTGGAAAGCGGTGATACAAAGCGTAGCCTGCCTAGGAAAGAGTTGGCGTTTGCGAGATGCTGCTACTGGTGCCGCCGCTGCTGTTCTTGCGGCGGGAGTCCATACATCTACCCAGTGGGCTGTCACAGTCATATAGTCCTGACCCTGCCCTGCTCCACTTGTCCACATGTCCGTGGTTAAGTGGACATTGGGTACAACTGCATTTTTTAGGAGACTGGTGAGTCTTTTTCTGACGTCCGTGTACATTCTCGGTATCGCCTGCCTAGAGAAGTGGAACCTAGATGGTATTTGGTAACGGGGGCACACTGCCTCAATAAATTGTCTAGTTCCCTGTGAACTAACGGCGGATACCGGACGCACGTCTAACACCAACATAGTTGTCAAGGACTCAGTTATCCGCTTTGCAGTAGGATGACTGCTGTGATATTTCATCTTCCTCGCAAAGGACTGTTGAACAGTCAATTGCTTACTGGAAGTAGTACAAGTGGGCTTACGACTTCCCCTCTGGGATGACCATCGACTCCCAGCGGCAACAACAGCAGCGCCAGCAGCAGTAGGCGTTACACGCAAGGATGCATCGGAGGAATCCCAGGCAGGAGAGGACTCGTCAGACTTGCCAGTGACATGGCCTGCAGGACTATTGGCATTCCTGGGGAAGGAGGAAATTGACACTGAGGGAGTTGGTGGGGTGGTTTGCGTGAGCTTGGTTACAAGAGGAAGGGATTTACTGGTCAGTGGACTGCTTCCGCTGTCACCCAAAGTTTTTGAACTTGTCACTGACTTATTATGAATGCGCTGCAGGTGACGTATAAGGGAGGATGTTCCGAGGTGGTTAACGTCCTTACCCCTACTTATTACAGCTTGACAAAGGGAACACACGGCTTGACACCTGTTGTCAGCATTTCTGGTGAAATACCTCCACACCGAAGAGCTGATTTTTTTGGTATTTTCACCTGGCATGTCAACGGCCATATTCCTCCCACGGACAACAGGTGTCTCCCCGGGTGCCTGACTTAAACAAACCACCTCACCATCAGAATCCTCCTGGTCAATTTCCTCCCCAGCGCCAGCAACACCCATATCCTCCTCATCCTGGTGTACTTCAACACTGACATCTTCAATCTGACTATCAGGAACTGGACTGCGGGTGCTCCTTCCAGCACTTGCAGGGGGCGTGCAAATGGTGGAAGGCGCATGCTCTTCACGTCCAGTGTTGGGAAGGTCAGGCATCGCAACCGACACAATTGGACTCTCCTTGTGGATTTGGGATTTCAAAGAACGCACAGTTCTTTGCTGTGCTTTTGCCAGCTTGAGTCTTTTCAGTTTTCTAGCGAGAGGCTGAGTGCTTCCATCCTCATGTGAAGCTGAACCACTAGCCATGAACATAGGCCAGGACCTCAGCCGTTCCTTGCCACTCCGTGTGGTAAATGGCATATTGGCAAGTTTACGCTTCTCCTCCGACAATTTTATTTTAGGTTTTGGAGTCCTTTTTTTACTGATATTTGGTGTTTTGGTTTTGACATGCTCTGTACTATGCCATTGGGCATCGGCCTTGGCAGACGACGTTGCTGGCATTTCATCGTCTCGGCCATGACTAGTGGCAGCAGCTTCAGCACGAGGTGGAAGTGGATCTTGATCTTTCCCTAATTTTGGAACCTCAACATTTTTGTTCTCCATATTTTAATAGGCACAACTAAAAGGCACCTCAGGTAAACAATGGAGATGGATGGATTGGATACTAGTATACAATTATGGACGGGCTGCCGAGTGCCGACACAGAGGTAGCCACAGCCGTGAACTACCGCACTGTACTGTGTCTGCTGCTAATATATAGACTGGTTGATAAAGAGATAGTATACTCGTAACTAGTATGTATGTATAAAGAAAGAAAAAAAAACCACGGTTAGGTGGTATATACAATTATGGACGGGCTGCCGAGTGCCGACACAGAGGTAGCCACAGCCGTGAACTACCGCACTGTACTGTGTCTGCTGCTAATATATAGACTGGTTGATAAAGAGATAGTATACTCGTAACTAGTATGTATGTATAAAGAAAGAAAAAAAAACCACGGTTAGGTGGTATATACAATTATGGACGGGCTGCCGAGTGCCGACACAGAGGTAGCCACAGCCGTGAACTACCGCACTGTACTGTGTCTGCTGCTAATATATAGACTGGTTGATAAAGAGATAGTATACTCGTAACTAGTATGTATGTATAAAGAAAGAAAAAAAAACCACGGTTAGGTGGTATATACAATTATGGACGGGCTGCCGAGTGCCGACACAGAGGTAGCCACAGCCGTGAACTACCGCACTGTACTGTGTCTGCTGCTAATATATAGACTGGTTGATAAAGAGATAGTATACTCGTAACTAGTATGTATGTATAAAGAAAGAAAAAAAAACCACGGTTAGGTGGTATATACAATTATGGACGGGCTGCCGAGTGCCGACACAGAGGTAGCCACAGCCGTGAACTACCGCACTGTACTGTGTCTGCTGCTAATATATAGACTGGTTGATAAAGAGATAGTATACTCGTAACTAGTATGTATGTATAAAGAAAGAAAAAAAAACCACGGTTAGGTGGTATATACAATTATGGACGGGCTGCCGAGTGCCGACACAGAGGTAGCCACAGCCGTGAACTACCGCACTGTACTGTGTCTGCTGCTAATATATAGACTGGTTGATAAAGAGATAGTATACTCGTAACTAGTATGTATGTATAAAGAAAGAAAAAAAAACCACGGTTAGGTGGTATATACAATTATGGACGGGCTGCCGAGTGCTGACACAGAGGTAGCCACAGCCGTGAACTACCGCACTGTACTGTGTCTGCTGCTAATATATAGACTGGTTGATAAAGAGATAGTATACTCGTAACTAGTATGTATGTATAAAGAAAGTAAAAAAAACCACGGTTAGGTGGTATATACAATTATGGACGGGCTGCCGAGTGCCGACACAGAGGTAGCCACAGCCGTGAACTACCGCACTGTACTGTGTCTGCTGCTAATATATAGACTGGTTGATAAAGAGATAGTATACTCGTAACTAGTATGTATGTATAAAGAAAGAAAAAAAAACCACGGTTAGGTGGTATATACAATTATGGACGGGCTGCCGAGTGCCGACACAGAGGTAGCCACAGCCGTGAACTACCGCACTGTACTGTGTCTGCTGCTAATATATAGACTGGTTGATAAAGAGATAGTATACTCGTAACTAGTATGTATGTATAAAGAAAGAATAAAAAACCACGGTTAGGTCACTGGTATATACAATTATGGACGGGCTGCCGAGTGCCGACACAGAGGTAGCCACAGCCGTGAACTACCGCACTGTACTGTGTCTGCTGCTAATATAGACTGGTTGATAAAGAGATAGTATACTACTAATATTATATACTGGTGGTCAGGTCACTGGTCACTAGTCACACTGGCAGTGGCACTCCTGCAGCAAAAGTGTGCACTGTTTAATTTTAATATAATATTATGTACTCCTGGCTCCTGCTATAACCTATAACTGGCACTGCAGTAGTGCTCCCCAGTCTCCCCCACAATTATAAGCTGTGTGAGCTGAGCAGTCAGACAGATATATAATATATATAGATGATGCAGCACACTGGCCTGAGCCTGAGCAGTGCACACAGATATGGTATGTGACTGAGTCACTGTGTGCTGTGTATCGCTTTTTTCAGGCAGAGAACGGATTATAAATAAAAGTGGTGGTCACTGGTCACTATCAGCAAAACTCTGCACTGTACACTACTGAGTACTCCTAATGCTCCCCAAAATTAGTAAATCAAGTGTCTAAACGGAGAGGACGCCAGCCACGTCCTCTCCCTATCAATCTCAATGCACGTGTGAAAATGGCGGCGACGCGCGGCTCCTTATATAGAATCCGAGTCTCGCGATAGAATCCGAGCCTCGCGAGAATCCGACAGCGTCATGATGACGTTCGGGCGCGCTCGGGTTAACCGAGCAAGGCGGGAAGATCCGAGTCGCTCGGACCCGTGAAAAAAAACATGAAGTTCTGGCGGGTTCGGATTCAGAGAAACCGAACCCGCTCATCTCTAGCTTACATTTGATTATTCCGGGCATCACAAGTTTGGTGCTTTCCTTGGAACTGAAAACCAATAATAGCAGTGCTGAATTCAATTAATACTAAAAATTAAAAAATGAGATGGATTGAATGAAAACAGATTAAAAAATTTATTAATAACTCTGATTAATAACCAATTAAAATTAAAAGTCAATGTGACCACCGGCAGAATAAGTGAACCAGAAATGTCCGTTCCTTTTAAATAACTGGACACCAGTTTAGGCAGAATATACAGGCTTAGGAGCTGATTGCACAGTCCCGGAAAGGGTTATTACCGCTTCTTAGGCCGCTGGAGGGAGAAATATCCCATAGATGATCCTTCAATTGGGAGTTGATAGCATATTCTCAATCCTCACCAGTATGCGGAGCTTGACTTGCGGGATGGTCCTAAGTACGCCTGTTAAACTCCACCAAATAGCAAACTCTGGGCATCCAGTATGGTCCGGGCACTGGTTCAGCAACAAAGCAACGGTGATCAGGGTGGCACCTGATGCGTTTTGCTGCAGGTCCTGCAGCTGGGGATACTAGGTCTTTGAAAAAGCTGCAGGACCTGCAGCGAAACGCGTCAGGTGCCACCCTGATCACTGTTGCTTTGTTGCTGAACTAGTGCCCGGACCATACTGGATGCCCAGAGTTTGCTATTTGGTGGAGTTTAACAGGCGTACTTAGGACCATCCCGCAAGTCAAGCTCCGCATACTGGTGAGGATTGAGAATATGCTATCAACTCCCAATTGAAGGATCATCTATGGGATATTTCTCCCTCCAGCGGCCTAAGAAGCGGTAATAACCCTTTCCGGGACTGTGCAATCAGCTCCTAAGCCTGTATATTCTGCCTAAACTGGTGTCCAGTTATTTAAAAGGAACGGACATTTCTGGTTCACTTATTCTGCCGGTGGTCACATTGACTTTTAATTGGTTATTAATCAGAGTTATTAATACATTTTTTAATCTGTTTTCATTCAATCCATCTCATTTTTTAATTTTTAGTATTAATTGAATTCAGCGCTGCTATTATTGGTTTTCTTTTTGTGTATGCTTAGGTATCCGGATTGACTAATCCTGTTATATAGCAGCAGCATTAGAACAACAGCCCATATTGCGCCCGAGCACCGTTCTTGGTATTTTCCATCTGTTTCCTTGGAACTGCCCTGAAGTCAGAAAGATGATGTCGGGAGCTGGTTACCAGGCAGAAAAAGACATTAACAAGAACTAAACTCTGCAAAGTTTGGACCGCTAGGCCATGTCAATTAAACAAATTTTGTTGGAAATCCCTGAAAATAGTCTTTTTAGTGGGATGCCTGCAAAATGTAAGAATCCCATGGATGTATCGAAAGGGATGGTATCAGGATCCTGGCGCTGGGGATACTAGTGGTCAGAATACTGACAGTGGCAGGAAAGTAGTCTAACCCTGGTAGGTAAGTAGTCTAACCCTCTAACCCTCCCTCTCCGCAGCCTGACACTAATTACCCCACCTCAGCCTAACCCTCCCTGGTGGCGCCTAACCCTAACCCTCTCCCCCCACTACCTCCCCCTCCCCCCTTTCTGTCTAACTCTAACCCTCCCTTCTTAGTGCCTAAACTTAACCCTCCCTCCCAACAGCCTTATCCTAACCTGCCCCTCACGCCGCCTAAACCTAACCTTCCCCTCCCATCGCCTAAACCTAGCCTTCCCCTCCCACAGCCTAAACCTAACCTTCCCCTCCCGCAGCATAAACCTAACCTTCCCCTCTCGCAGCCTAAACCTAACCTTTCCCTCCCGCAGCCTAACCCTAACCTTCCCCTCCCACTGCCTAAACCTAACCTTCCCCTCCCGCCGCCTAAACCTAACCTTCCCCTCCCGCAGCCAACCCTAACCTTCCCCTCCTGCCGCCTAAACCTAACCTTCCCCTCCCACAGCCTAAACCTAACCTTCCCCTCCCGCAGCATAAACCTAACCTTCCCCTCCCACAGCATAAACCTATCCTTGCTCCCACAGCCTGACCATAACCTGTCCCAGAAATTCTTACAATCAGGATGCTGGCAGTCAGGATTCTGGAACCGGCATTGTGATTAATGTTGGGATCCCGGCGTCTGTCTCCTGACCAGTGTCAGGATTCCAACTGCCGCATCCTGAATGCCGGTATGGTGACCGGATCCCGTATTGAAATTATCTGCTGCTATTCTTCTGTTTCCAATTGCAGTATTAGCCCCTGATATATTCTGGAATTCAATTCACATTCCGAATCTTGGCTCTGGCTAAAGATGTCAGATTTTACTGGAGAGCGATCCTCTGGATCCCTACCCGATAATGGCAACTTGCACAGTTTGATAACTGCACATGTGCAGAAGAATGCTTGGAATCTCACAGTACAAAGTAATGTAAAGTGGTCACATCAGCTACTGGAGACCCTTTCATAGTTATTGTGGCAAATGAGACATTCATTTGCATCCAGCGATATAAGACTTGTATGTCATGTCTATGTGTATATTGTTATGGAGTCTGTGACACAACATGGTTGCCAGCCTGTCCTCTAAGTGAACCCATAGCTACATAGATATGGGAGTAGGGAGGACACTGATGTATAGTGGAGAGTCAGAGGTTAGTTTATGACTCTTACCTTATCTAAGATGCTATAAACAACATTACAGAAAGCCAGGCAAGGTCAAGAAACCAAGAAATACAGCTGTTTAAAAAGTAAATCTACTTTCTCATAGGTACACAGCATTGAGAGAGTTAAGGAAAGGGTGGGGGCCGAAACTGTGAGGGGGTTATATCTGCCCCTCTCACCCACACTGGGTTGTTCATTTTCTGAGGGAACAGCCAAGAGCTGAGAATGCACCATATATCTTACATTGTGAAATCTCTCCACACAGAAGCCTTACCTGCGGTTGAGTAAGTTAGGTTTTTTGAATTATCCTCTTTTGTTTATTTGAAATTGTATTCTAATCGGTGTGTACTTTTAAATTATTTTCATAATCTTTGTAACTCTTTTTTTGTAACCGGAGCTCTGAAGATATTCTTGAAATTAAACATCTAATTTTTAGTTCTGTGTTTTTATGCCCAAAGGCCTCATGGTCCATGCTATCATTTAGTGACGTATTAATAATTGTGTGTGTAGGCCGAAGATGGCCTTGCGTTTAGTCGCCAAAACATCTTGCTGGTGGCAGTTTCGGGTTTAAAGTAATCCAGTAGTCACGCACGGCGATTCTCGGATTGGTGTATCTGGAGAATCGGCCGGTGTTCGTGACAGTTACATAGTTACATAGGGGGTAATTCCAAGTTGATCGCAGCAGGATATTTTTTAGCAGTTGGGCAAAACCATGTGCACTGCAGGGGGGGCAGATATAACATTTGCAGAGAGAGTTAGATTTGGGTGGGTTATTTTGTTTCTGTGCAGGGTAAATACTGGCTGCTTTATTTTTACACTACAATTCAGATTGCAGATTGAACTGGGATGCGGTCAAGATGCCGCCGCCGGCGGCATTTAGTACTGATCCCATTGAACCCACCACACCCAAATCTCTCTCTCTCTGCACATGTTATATCTGCCCCCCCCCCCCCCCCCCCTGCAGTGCAACATGGTTTTGCCCAACTGCTAAAAAAATTCCTGCTGCGATCAACTTGGAATTACCCCCATAGTTAGTGAGGTTGAAAAGAGGCAAAATGCCCATCAGGTTCAACTTGGTTTCTGTGTTAAGCTGTTCATATTATAATGCACCTGCTGAAGTAATGGTTTAGTACCAATTGACAACTATGCTTTCTACCACTCCCAGATATTAATGTCACTGTGTTAAATGCTATAGCCCTGGATATTTTTTACAGTTAAAAATTTGTCCAATTCGTTTTTAAATGCATTTACAGAGTCCACCATTATCACCTTCTCCGGCAGGGAGTTCCAAATCTTTATTGCCCTTTCTGTGAAGAACCCTTTCCTACGTTGTGTACGGAATTTTCTCTCCTCTAGCCTCAGTGAGTGCCCACGTGTCCTATACAGAGTTCTTTTAATAAACAAATCCCCTGCTAACGCCTTGTAATTACCCTTTACATGTTTGAAGATATTAATAATGTCCCCTCTAAGCCTTTTCTCGTACTCCAGTGTCTCTAACCCTTTAAACAATTTAGTAGCTCGCCTTTGAACTCTTTCTAGGTCCCCGATATCTTTTTAATAATATGGTGCACAAAATTGAACACAGTATTCAAGGTGTGAACGTACCAATGATTTGTACAACAGCAGGATTACATTTTTGTCCCTTGGCTCAAAGCCCCGTTTTATGCACGCATGCACTTTACTTGCCTTTTTTGCGGCATTTTGACATTGTGTACTGTTATTAAGCCTATTATCTATGAGCACCCCCAAATCTTTTTCCACCACAGTTACCCCTATATTTTCCCCATTTAGAGTGTAGGATGCATGTGTGTTTTTTTGTCCCAAAATGCATAACTTTGCATTTTTTTATATTGAAGCTCATTCCCCATTTAGATGCCCAGGTTTAAAGTTTAAATAAGTCATTCTGTAATGACTCCACATCGCTTTCTGAATTAATTACCTTACACAGTATAGTATCATCTGCAAAGATTGACACTGTGCTTTCCAGTCCAATTCCTAGATCATTGATAAATATAATGAACAGTAGCAGGCCAAGTACGGATCCTTGTGGTATTCCGCTGACAACTGATGCCCAGCTGGAGAACATTCCATTGACCACTACTTGTACTCTGTTATCCAGCCAATTACCTATCCATGTGCAAATAGTATATCCTAGGCAGTGGCGGAACTAGCGAGCGGTGGGCCCAGGTGCGACAAAATGCTTTGCCCCCCCCCCTCATCCCATCCCAGTCCACCCCCTCACCCCTGGAGAGGATCTGGTGAGGGGGACCTGCTCAGGGCCAGAGAAATGGATACCTAGCAACAGTGCCGTAACTAGACATTTTAGCACTGTCAGCAAGAAACGGCATCGGAGCCCCACCCCTGCATGCAAAATAGGGCGTGGCTTCGTGGGGAAGGGGTGTGGCCACAAAATAATACCAATTCATATAACGGTGCACAGTAGTCTCCATTATTTAAATTACGCCGCACAGTAGCGCCACTACACCAGGTAGAGACCCTTTTACAACTTACGGCAGACAGATTCCCATTTTTACACCTTACGGCAGACAGCGTCCCATTTTTACTAGTGATGAGCGGGTTCGGTTTCTCGGAAACCGAACCCCCCCGAACTTCACCCATTTTACACGGGTCCGAGGCATACTCGGATTCTCCCGTATGGCTCGGTTAACCCGAGCGCGCCCGAACGTCATCACCCCGCTGTCGGATTCTCGCGAGATTCGGATTCTATATAAGCAGCCGCGCGTCGCCGCCATTTTCACTCGTGCATTGGAAATGTTAGGGAGAGGACGTGGCTGGCATCCTCTCCGTTATTGTTGAACTTGATTGTGCACTATTGCTTAATTGTGGGGAGGGCTGGGGAGCAGCTGTGTAATATAGGAGGAGTACAGTGCAGAGTTTTGCTGATCAGTGACCACCAGTTATCCGTTCTCTGCCTGTAAAAAACGCTCCATATCTGTGCTCAGTGTGCTGCATATATCTGTGCTCACACTGCTTAATTGTGGGGACTGGGGAGCAGCTGTATTATATAGCAGGAGTACAGTGCAGAGTTTTGCTGACAGTGACCACCAGTATACGTTGTCTGCCTGAAAAACACTCCATATCTGTGCTCAGTGTGCTGCTTTATTGTGGGGACTGGGGACCACCAGTATAATATTATATAGGAGGAGTACAGTGCAGAGTTTTGCTGACCAGTGACCACCAGTATATAATATATAGCATTACGGTACAGTAGGCCACTGCTGTACCTACCTCTGTGTCGTCATTAAGTATACTATCCATCTACATTCTATACCTGTGGTGCATTTTAGTTTTGCAGTTTGCTGACACAGTGACCACCAGTATACTATATATAGCAGTACGGAAGGCCACTGCTGTACCTACCTTTGTGTCGTCATTAAGTATACTATCCATCTACATTCTATACCTGTGGTGCATTTTAGTTTTGCAGTTTGCTGACACAGTGACCACCAGTATACTATATATAGCAGTACGGAAGGCCACTGCTGTACCTACCTCTGTGTCGTCATTAAGTATACTATCCATCTACATTCTATACCTGTGATGCATTTTAGTTTTGCAGTTTGCTGACACAGTGACCACCAGTATACTATATATAGCAGTACGGAAGGCCACTGCTGTACCTACCTCTGTGTCGTCATTAAGTATACTATCCATCTACATTCTATACCTGTGGTGCATTTTAGTTTTGCAGTTTGCTGACACAGTGACCACCAGTATACTATATATAGCAGTACGGAAGGCCACTGCTGTACCTACCTCTGTGTCGTCATTAAGTATACTAACCATCTACATTCTATACCTGTGGTGCATTTTAGTTTTGCAGTTTGCTGACACAGTGACCACCAGTATACTATATATAGCAGTACGGAAGGCCACTGCTGTACCTACCTCTGTGTCGTCATTAAGTATACTATCCATCTACATTCTATACCTGTGGTGCATTTTAGTTTTGCAGTTTGCTGACACAGTGACCACCAGTATACTATATATAGCAGTACGGAAGGCCACTGCTGTACCTGCCTCTGTGTCGTCATTAAGTATACTATCCATCTACATTCTATACCTGTGGTGCATTTTAGTTTTGCAGTTTGCTGACACAGTGACCACCAGTATACTATATATAGCAGTACGGAAGGCCACTGCTGTACCTACCTCTGTGTCGTCATTAAGTATACTATCCATCTACATTCTATACCTGTGGTGCATTTTAGTTTTGCAGTTTGCTGACACAGTGACCACCAGTATACTATATATAGCAGTACAGAAGGCCACTGCTGTACCTACCTCTGTGTCGTCATTAAGTATACTATCCATCTACATTCTATACCTGTGGTGCATTTTAGTTTTGCAGTTTGCTGACACAGTGACCACCAGTATACTATATATAGCAGTACGGAAGGCCACTGCTGTACCTACCTCTGTGTCGTCATTAAGTATACTATCCATCTACATTCTATACCTGTGGTGCATTTTAGTTTTGCAGTTTGCTGACACAGTGACCACCAGTATACTATATATAGCAGTACGGTACGGAAGGCCACTGCTGTACCTACCTCTGTGTCGTCATTAAGTATACTATCCATCTACATTCTATACCTGTGGTGCATTTTAGTTTTGCAGTTTGCTGACACAGTGACCACCAGTATACTATATATAGCAGTACGGAAGGCCACTGCTGTACCTACCTCTGTGTCGTCATTAAGTATACTATCCATCTACATTCTATACCTGTGGTGCATTTTAGTTTTGCAGTTTGCTGACACAGTGACCACCAGTATACTATATATAGCAGTACGGAAGGCCACTGCTGTACCTACCTCTGTGTCGTCATTAAGTATACTATCCATCTACATTCTATACCTGTGGTGCATTTTAGTTTTGCAGTTTGCTGACACAGTGACCACCAGTATACTATATATAGCAGTACGGAAGGCCACTGCTGTACCTACCTCTGTGTCGTCATTAAGTATACTATCCATCTACATTCTATACCTGTGGTGCATTTTAGTTTTGCAGTTTGCTGACACAGTGACCACCAGTATACTATATATAGCAGTACAGAAGGCCACTGCTGTACCTACCTCTGTGTCGTCATTAAGTATACTATCCATCTACATTCTATACCTGTGGTGCATTTTAGTTTTGCAGTTTGCTGACACAGTGACCACCAGTATACTATATATAGCAGTACGGAAGGCCACTGCTGTACCTACCTCTGTGTCGTCATTAAGTATACTATCCATCTACATTCTATACCTGTGATGCATTTTAGTTTTGCAGTTTACTGACACAGTGACCACCAGTATACTATATATAGCAGTACGGAAGGCCACTGCTGTACCTACCTCTGTGTCGTCATTAAGTATACTATCCATCTACATTCTATACCTGTGGTGCATTTTAGTTTTGCAGTTTGCTGACACAGTGACCACCAGTATACTATATATAGCAGTACGGTACGGAAGGCCACTGCTGTACCTACCTCTGTGTCGTCATTAAGTATACTATCCATCTACATTCTATACCTGTGGTGCATTTTAGTTTTGCAGATTGCTGACAGTGACCACCAGTATATATAGCAGTACGGTACGGAAGGCCACAGCTCTACCTACCTCTGTGTCGTCAAGTATACTATCCATCCATACCTGTGGTGCATTTCAGTTGTGCGCAGTATATATAGTAGTAGGCCATTGCTATTGATAGTTACTGGCATATAATTCCACACATTAAAAAATGGAGAACAAAAATGTGGAGGTTAAAATAGGGAAAGATCAAGTTCCACTTCCACCTCGTGCTGAAGCTGCTGCCACTAGTCATGGCCGAGACGATGAAATACCATCAACGTCGTCTGCCAAGGCCGATGCCCAATGTCATAGTAGAGAGCATGTAAAATCCAAAAAACAAAAGTTCAGTAAAAAGACCCAAAAATCAAAATTAAAAGCGTCTGAGGAGAAGCGTAAACTTGCCAATATGCCATTTACGACACGGAGTGGCAATGAACGGCTGAGGCCCTGGCCTATGTTCATGGCTAGTGGTTCAGCTTCACATGAGGATGGAAGCACTCATCCTCTCGCTAGAAAAATGAAAAGACTTAAGCTGGCAAAAGCACAGCAAAGAACTGTGCGTTCTTCTAAATCACAAATCCCCAAGGAGAGTCCAATTGTGTCGGTTGCGATGCCTGACCTTCCCAACACTGGACGGGAAGAGCTTGCGCCTTCCACCATTTGCACGCCCCCTGCAAGTGCTGGAAGGAGCACCCGCAGTCCAGTTCCTGATAGTCAAATTGAAGATGTCACTGTTGAAGTACACCAGGATGAGGATATGGGTGTTGCTGGCGCTGGGGAGGAAATTGACAAGGAGGATTCTGATGGTGAGGTGGTTTGTTTAAGTCAGGCACCCGGGGAGACACCTGTTGTCCGTGGGACAAATATGGCCATTAACATGCCTGGTCAAAATACAAAAAAAATCAGCTCTTCGGTGTGGAATTATTTCAACACAAATGCGGACAACAGGTGTCAAGCCGTGTGTTGCCTTTGTCAAGCTGTAATAAGTAGGGGTAAGGACGTTAACCACCTCGGAACATCCTCCCTTATACGTCACCTGCAGCGCATTCATCATAAGTCAGTGACAAGTTCAAAAACTTTGGGTGACAGCGGAAGCAGTCCACTGACCACTGAATCCCTTCCTCTTGTAACCAAGCTCCTACAAACCACACCACCAACTCCCTCAGTGTCAATTTCCTCCTTACCCAGGAAAGCCAATAGTCCTGCAGGCCATGTCACTGGCAAGTTTGACGAGTCCTCTCCTGCCTGGGATTCCTCCGATGCATCCTTGAGTGTAACGCCTACTGCTGCTGGCGCTGCTGTTGTAGCTGCTGGGAGTCGATCGTCATCCCATAGGGGAAGTCGGAAGACCACTTGTACTACTTCCAGTAAGCAATTGACTGTCCAACAGTCCTTTGCGAGGAAGATGAAATATCACAGCAGTCATCCTGCTGCAAAGCAGATAACTCAGGCCTTGGCAGCCTGGGCGGTGAGAAACGTGGTTCCGGTATCCACCATTAATTCAGAGCCAACTAGAGACTTGATTGAGGTACTGTGTCCCCGGTACCAAATACCATCTAGGTTCCATTTCTCTAGGCAGGCGATACCGAAAATGTACACAGACCTCAGAAAAAGACTCACCAGTGTCCTAAAAAATGCAGTTGTACCCAATGTCCACTTAACCACGGACATGTGGACAAGTGGAGCAGGGCAGACACAGGACTATATGACTGTGACAGCCCACTGGGTAGATGTATTGCCTCCCGCAGCAAGAACAGCAGCGGCGGCACCAGTAGCAGCATCTCGCAAACGCCAACTCGTTCCTAGGCAGGCTACGCTTTGTATCACCGCTTTCCAGAAGAGGCACACAGCTGACAACCTCTTACGGAAACTGAGGAACATCATCGCATAATGGCTTACCCCAATTGGACTCTCCTGGGGATTTGTGACATCGGACAACGCCAGCAATATTGTGCGTGCATTACATCTGGGCAAATTCCAGCACGTCCCATGTTTTGCACATACATTGAATTTGGTGGTGCAGAATTATTTAAAAAACGACAGGGGCGTGCAAGAGATGCTGTCGGTGGCCCGAAGAATTGTGGGCCACTTTCGGCATTCAGCCACCGCGTACAGAAGACTGGAGCACCACCAAACATTCCTGAACCTGCCCTGCCATCATCTGAAGCAAGAGGTGGTAACGAGGTGGAATTCAACCCTCTATATGCTTCAGAGGATGGAGGAGCAGCAAAAGGCCATTCAAGCCTATACATCTGCCCACGATATAGGCAAAGGAGGGGGAATGCACCTGACTCAAGTGCAGTGGAGAATGATTTCAACGTTGTGCAAGGTTCTGCAACCCTTTGAACTTGCCATACGTGAAGTCAGTTCAGACACTGCCAGCCTGAGTCAGGTCATTCCCCTCATCAGGCTTTTGCAGAAGAAGCTGGAGACATTGAAGGAGGAGCTAAAACAGAGCGATTTCGCTAGGCATGTGGGACTTGTGGATGGAGCCCTTAATTCGCTTAACCAGGATTCACGGGTGGTCAATCTGTTGAAATCAGAGCACTACATTTTGGCCACTGTGCTCGATCCTAGATTTAAAACCTACATTGTATCTCTCTTTCCGGCAGACACAAGTCTGCAGAGGTTCAAAGACCTGCTGGTGAGAAAATTGTCAAGTCAAGCGGAACGTGACCCGTCAACATCTCCTCCTTCACATTCTCCCGCAACTGGGGGTGCAAGGAAAAGGCTAAGAATTCCGAGCCCACCCGCTGGCGGTGATGCAGGGCAGTCTGGAGCGAGTGCTGACATCTGGTCCGGACTGAAGGACCTGCCAACGATTACTGACATGTCGTCTACTGTCACTTCATATGATTCTCTCACCATTGAAAGAATGGTGGAGGATTATATGAGTGACCGCATCCAAGTAGGCACGTCAGACAGTCCGTACGTATACTGGCAGGAAAAAGAGGCAATTTGGAGGCCCTTGCACAAACTGGCTTTATTCTACCTAAGTTGCCCTCCCTCCAGTGTGTACTCTGAAAGAGTGTTTAGTGCAGCCGCTCACCTTGTCAGCAATCGGCGTACGAGGTTACTTCCAGAAAATGTGGAGAAGATGATGTTCATCAAAATGAATTATAATCAATTCCTCCGTGGAGACATTCACCAGCAGCAATTGCCTCCACAAAGTACTAGAGATGTGCACCGGAAATTTTTCGGGTTTTGTGTTTTGGTTTTGGGTTCGGTTCCGCGGCCGTGTTTTGGGTTCGAACGCGTTTTGGCAAAACCTCACCGAATTTTTTTTGTCGGATTCGGGTGTGTTTTGGATTCGGGTGTTTTTTTCAAAAAACCCTAAAAAACAGCTTAAATCATAGAATTTGGGGGTCATTTTGATCCCAAAGTATTATTAACCTCAATAACCATAATTTCCACTCATTTTCAGTCTATTCTGAACACCTCACACCTCACAATATTATTTTTAGTCCTAAAATTTGCACCGAGGTCGCTGGATGACTAAGCTCAGCGACCCAAGTGGCCGACACAAACACCTGGCCCATCTAGGAGTGGCACTGCAGTGTCACGCAGGATGGCCCTTCCAAAAAACACTCCCCAAACAGCACATGACGCAAAGAAAAAAAGAGGCGCAATGAGGTAGCTGTGTGACTAAGCTCAGCGACACAAGTGGCCGACACAAACACCTGGCCCATCTAGGAGTGGCACTGCAGTGTCAGGCAGGATGGCCCTTCCAAAAAATACTCCCCAAACAGCACATGACGCAAAGAAGAAAAAAAAGAGGCGCAATGAGGTAGCTGTGTGACTAAGCTCAGCGACCCAAGTGGCCGACACAAACACCTGGCCCATCTAGGAGTGGCACTGCAGTGTCACGCAGGATGGCCCTTCCAAAAAACACACCCCAAACAGCACATGACGCAAAGAAAAAAAGAGGCGCAATTAGGTAGCTGTGTGACTAAGCTCAGCGACCCAAGTGGCCGACAAAAACACCTGGCCCATCTAGGAGTGGCACTGCAGTGTCACGCAGGATGGCCCTTCCAAAAAACACTCCCCAAACAGCACATGACGCAAAGAAAAAAAGAGGCGCAATGAGGTAGCTGTGTGACTAAGCTCAGCGACCCTAGTGGCCGACACAAACACCTGGCCCATCTAGGAGTGGCACTGCAGTGTCAGGCAGGCTGGCCCTTCCAAAAAACACTCCCCAAACAGCACATGACGCAAAGAAAAATGAAAGAAAAAAGAGGTGCAAGATGGAATTGTCCTTGGGCCCTCCCACCCACCCTTATGTTGTATAAACAGGACATGCACACTTTAACCAACCCATCATTTCAGTGACAGGGTCTGCCACACGACTGTGACTGAAATGACGGGTTGGTTTGGACCCCCACCAAAAAAGAAGCAATTAATCTCTCCTTGCACAAACTGGCTCTACAGAGGCAAGATGTCCACCTCATCATCATCCTCCGATTCATCACCGTGTACATCCCCCTCCTCACAGATTATCAATTCGTCCCCACTGGAATCCACCATCACAGCTCCCTGTGTACTTTGTGGAGGCAATTGCTGCTGGTGAATGTCTCCATGGAGGAATTGATTATAATTCATTTTAATGAACATCATCTTCTCCACATTTTCTGGAAGTAACCTCATACGCCGATTGCTGACAAGGTGAGCGGCGGCACTAAACACTCTTTCGGAGTACACACTTGTGGGAGGGCAACTTAGGTAGAATAAAGCCAGTTTGTGCAAGGGCCTCCAAATTGCCTCTTTTTCCTGCCAGTATACGTACGGACTGTCTGACGTGCCTACTTGGATGCGGTCACTCATATAATCCTCCACCATTCTTTCAATGGGGAGAGAATCATATGCAGTGACAGTAGACGACATGTCCGTAATCATTGGCAGGTCCTTCAGTCCGGACCAGATGTCAGCATCAGCAGTCGCTCCAGACTGCCCTGCATTACCGCCAGCGGGTGGGCTCGGAATTCTGAGCCTTTTCCTCGCACCCCCAGTAGCGGGAGAATGTGAAGGAGGAGATGTTGACAGGTCGCGTTCCGCTTGACTTGACAATTTTCTCACCAGCAGTTCTTTGAACCCCTGCAGACTTGTGTCTGCCGGAAAGAGAGATACAATGTAGGTTTTAAATCTAGGATCGAGCACGGTGGCCAAAATGTAGTGCTCTGATTTCAACAGATTGACCACCCGTGAATCCTTGTTAAGCGAATTAAGGGCTCCATCCACAAGTCCCACATGCCTAGCGGAATCGCTCTGTGTTAGCTCCTCCTTCAATGTCTCCAGCTTCTTCTGCAAAAGCCTGATGAGGGGAATGACCTGACTCAGGCTGGCAGTGTCTGAACTGACTTCACGTGTGGCAAGTTCAAAAGGTTGCAGAACCTTGCACAACGTTGAAATCATTTCCCACTGCGCTTGAGACAGGTGCATTCCACCTCCTTTGCCTATATCGTGGGCAGATGTATAGGCTTGAATGGCCTTTTGCTGCTCCTCCATCCTCTGAAGCATATAGAGGGTTGAATTCCACCTCATTACCACCTCTTGCTTCAGATGATGGCAGGGCAGGTTCAGGAATGTTTGGTGGTGCTCCAGTCTTCTGTACCCGATGTCACAAATCCCCAGGAGAGTCCAATTGGGGTAAGCCATTCTGCGATGATCTTCCTCAGTTGCCGTAAGAGGTTTTTAGCTGTGTGCGTATTCTGGAAAGCGGTGATACAAAGCGTAGCCTGCCTAGGAACGAGTTGGCGTTTGCGAGATGCTGCTACTGGTGCCGCCGCTGCTGTTCTTGCTGCGGGAGGCAATACATCTACCCAGTGGGCTGTCACAGTCATATAGTCCTGAGTCTGCCCTGCTCCACTTGTCCACATGTCCGTGGTTAAGTGGACATTGGGTACAACTGCATTTTTTAGGACACTGGTGAGTCTTTTTCTGAGGTCTGTGTACATTTTCGGTATCGCCTGCCTAGAGAAATGGAACCTAGATGGTATTTGGTACCGGGGACACAGTACCTCAAACAAGTCTATAGTTGGCTCTGCAGTAATGATGGATACCGGAACCACGGTTCTCACCGCCCAGGATGCCAAGGCCTCAGTTATCCGCTTTGCAGCAGGATGACTGCTGTGATATTTCATCTTCCTCGCAAAGGACTGTTGGACAGTCAATTGCTTGGTGGAAGTAGTAAAAGTGGTCTTACGACTTCCCCTCTGGGATGACCATCGACTCCCAGCAGCAACAACAGCAGCGCCAGCAGCAGTAGGCGTTACACGCAAGGATGCATCGGAGGAATCCCAGGCAGGAGAGGACTCGTCAGAATTGCCAGTGACATGGCCTGCAGGACTATTGGCATTCCTGGGGAAGGAGGAAATTGACACTGAGGGAGTTGGTGGGGTGGTTTGCGTGAGCTTGGTTACAAGAGGAAGGGATTTACTGGTCAGTGGACTGCTTCCGCTGTCGCCCAAAGTTTTTGAACTTGTCACTGACTTATGATGAATGCGCTGCAGGTGACGTATAAGGGAGGATGTTCCGAGGTGGTTAACGTCCTTACCCCTACTTATTACAGCTTGACAAAGGCAACACACGGCTTGACAAATGTTGTCCGCATTTCTGTTGAAATACTTCCACACCGAAGAGCTGATTTTTTTGGTATTTTCACCAGGCATGTCAATGGCCATATTCCTCCCACGGACAACAGGTGTCTCCCCGGGTGCCTGACTTAAACAAACCACCTCACCATCAGAATCCTCCTGGTCAATTTCCTCCCCAGCGCCAGCAACACCCATATCCTCCTCATCCTGGTGTACTTCAACACTGACATCTTCAATCTGACTATCAGGAACTGGACTGCGGGTGCTCCTTCCAGCACTTGCAGGGGGCGTGCAAATGGTGGAAGGCGCATGCTCTTCACGTCCAGTGTTGGGAAGGTCAGGCATCGCAACCGACACAATTGGACTCTCCTTGTGGATTTGTGATTTCGAAGAACGCACAGTTCTTTGCTGTGCTTTTGCCAGCTTAAGTCTTTTCATTTTTCTAGCGAGAGGCTGAGTGCTTCCATCCTCATGTGAAGCTGAACCACTAGCCATGAACATAGGCCAGGGCCTCAGCCGTTCCTTGCCACTCCGTGTGGTAAATGGCATATTGGCAAGTTTACGCTTCTCCTCCGACGATTTTATTTTAGATTTTTGAGTCCTTTTTTTACTGATATTTGGTGTTTTGGATTTTACATGCTCTGTACTATGACATTGGGCATCGGCCTTGGCAGACGACGTTGATGGCATTTCATCGTCTCGGCCATGACTAGTGGCAGCAGCTTCAGCACGAGGTGGAAGTGGATCTTGATCTTTCCCTATTTTTGGAGCCTCAACATTTTTGTTCTCCATATTTTAATAGGCACAACTAAAAGGCACCTCAGGTAAACAATGGAGATGGATGGATACTAGTATACTTATGGATGACGAGCGACTGCCGACACAGAGGTAGCTACAGCCGTGGACTACCGTACTGCGTCTGCTAGTATAGACTGGATGATAATGATATAAAAAATATATATATATCACTACTGCAGGACAGGTATATATTGTATAATGACGGACCTGCTGGACACTGTCAGCACTGCAGACTTCTAAACTACTAGTATGAAGAAGATAGAAAAAAAAAAGACCACCACAGGTAGGTATACAATTATGGACGAGCGACTGCCGACACAGAGGTAGCTACAGCCGTGGACTACCGTACTGCGTCTGCTAGTATAGACTGGATGATAATGATATAAAAAATATATATATATCACTACTGCAGGACAGGTATATATTGTATAATGACGGACCTGCTGGACACTGTCAGCACTGCAGACTCCTAAACTACTAGTATGAAGAAGATAGAAAAAAAAAAACCACCACAGTAGGTATACAATTATGGACGAGCGACTGCCGACACAGAGGTAGCTACAGCCGTGGACTACCGTACTGCGTCTGCTAGTATAGACTGGATGATAATGATATAAAAAATATATATATATCACTACTGCAGGACAGGTATATATTGTATAATGACGGACCTGCTGGACACTGTCAGCACTGCAGACTCCTAAACTACTAGTATGAAGAAGATAGAAATATAATGAATGACGGACCTGCTGGACACTGTCAGCAGAATGCGTTTATAGAATAAATAAAAAAACACCACACGAGTGTTTAACTTTTTCAGGCAGACAATATACTGGTGGTCACTGCTGGTCAGTCACACTGGCACTCTGGCAGCAAAAGTGTGCACTGTTAAATATGTACTCCTGCTATAACTGCTCCCCAGTCTCCCCCACAATTAAGCTGTGTGAGCAGTGAGCACTACTCAGCACAGTCAGATATACATAGATGATATAATCATGCAGCACACTGAGGCTGAGCACAGATATGGTATGTGACTGTGTATCGTTTTTTTTTCAGGCAGAGAACGGATTATATTAAATAATAAATAAAACTGTTGGTCACCACTAGTATAACTATCAGCAAAACTCTGCACTCTCTGAGTACTCCTAATGCTCCAGTTAATCAAGTGTCTCACTCTCTATCTAAACGGAGAGGACGCCAGCCACGTCCTCTCCCTATCAATCTCAATGCACGTGTGAAAATGGCGGCGACGCGCGGCTCCTTATATAGAATCCGAGTCTCGCGATAGAATACGAGCCTCGCGAGAATCCGACAGCGGGATGATGACGTTCGGGCGCGCTCGGGTTAGCCGAGCAAGGCGGGAAGATCCGAGTCTGCCTCGGACCCGTGTAAAAAGCGTGAAGTTCGGGGGGGTTCGGATTCCGAGGAACCGAACCCGCTCATCTCTACAAAGTACACAGGGACCTGAGATGGTGGATTCCAGTGGGGACGAATTAATAATCTGTGAGGAGGGGGATGTACACAGTGAAAGGGGTGAGGAATCGGAGGATGATGATGAGGTGGACATCTTGCCTCTGTAGAGCCAGTTTGTGCAAGGAGAGATTGATTGCTTCTTTTTTTGGTGGGGGTCCAAACCAACCCGTCATTTCAGTCACAGTCGTGTGGCAGACCCTGTCGCTGAAATGATGGGTTCGTTAAAGTGTGCATGTCCTGTTTATACAACATAAGGGTGGGTGAGAGGGCCCAAGGACAATTCCATCTTGCACCTCTTTTTTCTTTAATTTTTCTTTGCATCATGTGCTGTTTGGGGACAATTTTTTTGAAGTGCCATCCTGCCTGACACTGCAGTGCCACTCCTAGATGGGCCAGGTGTTTGTGTCGGCCACTTGTGTCGCTTAGCTTAGTCACACAGCGACCTTGGTGCGCCTCTTTTTTTCTTTGCATCATGTGCTGTTTGGGGACTATTTTTTTGAAGTGCCATCCTGCCTGACACTGCAGTGCCACTCCTAGATGGGCCAGGTGTTTGTGTCGGCCACTTGTGTCGCTTAGCTTAGTCACACAGCGACCTTGGTGCGCCTCTTTTTTTCTTTGCATCATGTGCTGTTTGGGGACTATTTTTTTGAAGTGCCATCCTGCCTGACACTGCAGTGCCACTCCTAGATGGGCCAGGTGTTTGTGTCGGCCACTTGTGTCGCTTAGCTTAGCCATCCAGCGACCTCGGTGCAAATTTTAGGACTAAAAATAATATTGTGAGGTGTGAGGTGTTCAGAATAGACTGGAAATTAGTGGAAATTATGGTTATTGAGGTTAATAAAACTATGGGATCAAAATGACCCCCAAATTCTATGATTTAAGCTGTTTTTTAGGGTTTTTTGTAAAAAAAACACCCGAATCCAAAACACACCCGAATCCGACAAAAAATTTTCGGTGAGGTTTTGCCAAAACGCGTCCGAATCCAAAACACGGCCGCGGAACCGAATCCAAAACCAAAACACAAAACCCGAAAAATGTCCGGTGCACATCACTAATTTTTACACCTTACGGCAGATAGCATCCCATTTTTACACATTACGGCAGACAGCGTGCCCTTTTTACACATTACGGCAGGCAGTGTGCCCATTTTACACATTACGGCAGGCAGATTCCCCCATTTTACACATTACGGCATGCAGATTCCCCCATTTTACACATTGCGGCAGACAGCGGAAAGAAAGAAAGAAAGAAAGAAAGAAAGAAAGAAAGAAAGAAAGAAAGAAAGAAAGAAAGAAAGAAAGAAAGAAAGAAAGAATTATATTTACTGTCTGCGCTGGCTCAGGCTCCTCGGTGCAGCTTCTGGCAGAGATCCCGATTCCCGGGCAGGAGAGAAGGAGGAGGAGGGAGCCGCAGCAGTGCTGTGTTATTGGTGGAGGCGCTGCTGCTGCTGTCCCAGTCCTTCACCATAGGCTGTTCTCCGCCGCTGTGAATGGCTGGGATGCGCTTCACAGCGTCGGAAGACAGCCTATGGTGAAGCAGAGGGACAGCAGCAGCGCCTCAACCAATAACACAGCGCTGCTGCGGCTCCCTCCTCCACCTCCCTCCTCCTCCTTCCCCCCGTGACAGCTGCGCTCCTCTCCTCTCCTGTGACTGTCCTGTGTGCTGCGGGGGGCTGTGTGCTGCGGGTGGCGGTTGCCCGCAGCACACAGCGGCATGTAATGAGTCAGTTTGACTCATTACATGCTTTGGGCCCCTGGACAGTGGCGGGCCCCAGTGCAACGCACTGGTTGCACTGGCGGTAGTTCCGCCTCTGATCCTAGGCCACGTTCCCTTAATTTGATGATCAGTGTCCTGTGAGGCACTGTATTGAAGGCTTTTGCAAAATTTAAATACACCACATCCACTGTTTTTCCCTGGTCAAGATTCTCGCTCACTAACTCGCAGAAGCTAATTAAGTTAGTTTGACATGATCTATCCCTTACAAAACCATGCAGATTTTTGCTAATAATCTTATTAACCTGCAGATAATCCTGTATGCTATCCCTCAAAATACCTTCCAATATTTTACCCACTATAGAGGTAAAAATAGGATTATAATTACCTACCGGTAAATACTTTTCTCGTAGTCCGTAGAGGAAGCTGGGGTCCATATTAGTACCATGGGGTATAGATGGGTCTACCAGGAGCCATTGACACTTTAAGAGTTTAATAGTGTGGGCTGGCTCCTCCCTCTATGCCCCTCCTACCAGACTCAGTCTAGAAACTGTGCCCGAGGAGACGACATACTTCGAGAGAAGGAATTACAGATAGTGGTGAGATTATACACACCAGCTCACACAACAGGCAAATCCGGCCAACATGCCGGAACAACTCAGCAACAGCTGAAACAGTACTGAAACAGTTAAAAAAGGCAGAACTTACCTAGGAACCAGGCAGTACTGAACTATAAAAACCAATGCAGAAAAACGAAGCACTGGGCGGGCGCCCAGCATCCTCTACGGACTACGAGAAAAGGATTTACCGGTAGGTAATTAAAATCCTATTTTCTCTTACGTCCTAGAGGATGCTGGGGTCCATATTAGTACCATGGGGATGTACCAAAGCTCCCAGTACGGGAGGGAGAGCGCGGAGGCTCCTGCAAGACTGCTTGACCAAACTTGAGGTCATCAGAGGCCAAAGTATCGAACTTGTAAAACTTGGCAAACGTGTTCGATCCAGACCAAGTAGCAGCTTGGCAAAGTTGTACAGCCGAGACACCCCGGGCAGCCGCCCAGGAAGAGCCTACTTTACGAGTAGAATGGGCCTTTACAGATTTTGGACACAGCAATCCTGCCGTAGAATATGCATGCTGGATGGTGAACCTGATCCAGCATGAAATTGACTGCTTAGAAGCAGGACACACAATTTTCTTGGGATCATAGAGGACAAACAAGGAGTCAGTCTTTCAATGACGAGCCGCCCTCTTCACATAAATCTTCAAAGCCCTCACAACATCCAAGGCCTTTGAAGCAATTGAGGAGTCAGTAGATACTGGCACCACAATAGGCTGGTTGATATGGAAAGCCGATACAACCTTAGGCAGGAACTGTGGACGAGTCCTAAGTTCCGCCCTATATTCATGGAAGATCACATAAGGACTCTTACAAGATAAAGTCCCCAATTCCGACACGCGTCAAGCAGAAGCTAAGGCCAACTAAGTGAGACTGCCTTCCACGTGAGAAACTTGATGTCAGCCTCCAGCAGAGGCTCAAACCAAGCAGATTGCAGGAACTGCAGTACCACGCCCAGATCCCAGGGAGCCGTTGGCGCCACAAAGGGAGGTTGGATGTGCAGAACCCTTTCAAAAAGGTCTGAACCTCAGGGAGGACAGCCAGTTGTTTTTGGAAGAAAATGGACATAGCTGAGATCTGGACCTTGATGGAGCCCAATCTCAGGCCCATATCCACACCTGCTTGCAGGAAAAGGAGCAGACGTCCAAGTTGAAACTCCATGGCAGGAAATTTCTTGGATTCACACCAAGAAACATATTTTTTCCAAATTCGATGGTAATGTTTAGACGTTACCCCCTTCCTAGCCTGGGTCAGGGTAGGAATAACCTCACTCGGGATACCCTTACGAGCTAAGATCTGGCGCTCAACCGCCATGCTGTCAAACATAGCCATGGTAAGTCTTGATAAGCGAACGGCCCCTGCAGTAGCAGATCCTCCTGAAGAGGTAAGGGCCTTGGATCTTCCAAAAGAAGATCCAGCAGATCCGCGTACCAAGCCCTCCTTGGCCAGTCCGGAGCAATGAGGATTGCCAGAATCTTTGTTCTTTTTACAAGTTGAAGAACTCTTGGTATCAGAGGAAGTGGAGGGAAAACATACACTGACCAGTGCGTCCACCGCCACTGCCTGTGGGTCTCTTGACCAGGAACAGTACCTTCCCAGCTTGTTGTTGAGGCAGGAGGCCATCATGTCTATGTGAGGAACCCCCCACCAACCAGTTACCTCCTCGAACACCTCCGGGTGGAGAGCCCACTCTCCCGGATGGAGATCGTGGCGGCTGAGGAAGTCTGCTTCCCAGTTGTCTACTCCCGGAAAGAAGATTGCTGACATCACCACTGCATGTCTTTCTGCCCAGAGGAGGATTCTTGACACCTCTGACATGGCAGCCCTGCTCTTCGTTCCGCCTTGTCGGTTTATGTAGGCCACCGTGGTCACGTTGTCCGACTGCACCTGAACAGCCCGATCCTGTAGAAGGTGTGCTGCTTGCAGAAGGGCGTTGTACACGGCCCTTAGCTCCAGGATGTTTATTGGTAGAAGGGATTCTTGATTCAACCACCTTCCCTGAAAGGTTTCCCCCAGAGCGACTGCTTCCCTACCGCTTAGACTTGCATCTGTGGTTAAAAGGATCCAGTCCTGAATTCCAAACCTTCGGCCTTCCAGAAGGTGCAGAAGTTGTAGCCACCAGAGGAGTAAAATCCTGGCTTTCAGAGACAGGCGTATCCTCTTGTGCATGTGTAGGTGAGAGCCCGACCACTGGTCCTATAGGTCCAGCTGAAAAGGTCAAGCATGAAACCTGCCATACTGCAGAGCCTCATAGGCGGCAACCATCTTCCCCAGAAGGCGGATGCATTGATGAACCGATACCCGGGTAGGCTTTAAGACATCCCGTACCATTGTTCGAATCACCAATGCTTTCTCCACCGGGAGAAAAACCCTCTGCACTTCTGTGTCGAGGATCATTCCCAGGAAAGACAGCCTCCTTGTCGGCTCCAGATGAGACCTTGAAAGGTTCAGGATCCAACCGTGCTTCCTGAGCAGCTGTGTCGTGAGCGCGATGGATCGCAACAACCTCTCCCTGGACGACGCCTTGATCAGGAGATCGTCCAGATATGGAATTATGTTCACCTCTTGCTTGCAGAGGAGTACCATAATCTCTGCCATCACCTTGGTGAAGATCCTTGGTGCCGTGGAGAGGCCAAACGGCAGCACCTGGAACTGATAGTGATCGTCCAACAGTGCAAACCTGAGATATGCCTAATGCGGCGACCAAATGGGAATGTGGAGGTAAGCATCCTTGATATCCAGCGACACCAGGAACTCCCACTCCGTCAGTCCTGAGATGACAGCTCTCATAGATTCCATCTTGAATTTGAACTCCCTGAGATAAGGGTTCAAAGACTTTAAGTTTAGAATAGGCCGTACCAAACCATCCGGTTTTGGTACTACAAAAAGGTTCGAATAATAACCCTTGTTCCACTGTTGAGGTGGAACTGGAACAATGACCTCTGACACCATCAATTTTTTGATGGCCTCCAGAAGAATTGTTCTGTCCGCCAGCAGAGCTGGCAAGCCTGACTTAAAGAAACGGAGAGGTGGAGGATCTTGAAACTCCAGTCTGTACCCCCTGGACACTATATCCAGGACCCAGGGGTCCAGACCAGAAGACACCCAGACATGGCTGAACTGCCGGAGCCTTGCCCCCATCTGATCTTCCTCCAGGCCTAGCTGTCCACCATCATGCGGAGGACTTAGGGGTATCAGAAGCGGGCTTCTGGGCTTGGGAACCTGGGGGAGCAGGTTTTTTCCCTTGGCATGACCACCTCTGAAGAAGGTGTTCGAAGCCTTGTTCTTTCTAGACCTCGCGGACCGAAAGGACTGTGACGCGGCGGGTGTAAAAGGCTTCTTCGTAGCCGGTGCAGCTGAGGGGAGAAAAGTAGACCTACCCGCGGTAGCCGTGGCAATCCACGCATCCAACGCTTCCCCAAAGAGAGCCTGACCTGTATAGGGTAGGCCCTCCACACTCTTCCTGGATTCCGCATTGGCAGACCATTGGAGCAGCCAGAGACCTCTGCGAGCCGAGACGGACACGGAAGAGATCCCCGCAGCCATGGAACCCAGGTCCTTCATGGAATCTACCAGGAATCCTGAATATAGCGTAAATATAAATCAACATCACCTTTATCCATCGCAGTCGATTCCTCCTGCAGAGCGATTAACCACCTGCCAATAGCTTTAGCAATCCAGGCGCAGGCTATAGAAGGCCGTAATATAGCCCCGGAAGCTGTGTCAATGGATTTTAGCGTAGCATCCACCTTGCGATCTGCCGGGTGTTTCAACGTGGTAGATCTCGGGACTGGCAATACCACCTGTTTAGACAGCCTGGAGACAGAGGCGTCGACCATCGGCTGAGACTCCCATCTCTTTCTATCTTTCTCTGGGAAGGGAAAAGCACCCAAGACCCTCTAAGGGATCTGAAATTTATTTTACGGAGTTTCCCAGGCCTTTTCAAAGATAGCGTTTAATTCTTTGGATGCCGGGAAGGTGAGGGGGGCTTCTTATTATCTGTAAAAAAGGCCTCCTCCACCTTTTCAGGAGCTGTGTCAGAAATATGTAAAATATCCCTCACAGCTTCAATCATCAACTGCACCCCCTTAGCAAGTGATGCTGTCCCCCTCGACACATCCCCTTCACCGTCTGCAGTGTCAGAATCGGTGTCCGTGTCATCCTGCGTAAGCAATGCAAGTGCACGTTTTTGGAGAATGTACCGCAGGGGACCCCGAGAGAATGTACCGCAGGGGACCCTGAGGAAGCAGTATCAGACCACACAACCATAGAGGATTGTAGGATCTGAGTGGCATGTTCAGTCCTAGCAACCCTGTCAGAAATCTGAGAAATAGTCCCCCTCAGAGAGACTAACCATTCTGGCTCTCTAGCTGGGATCTGCGCTACAACAGTGCAATCCTGATTACATGGTATGGAGTCTCCCTGGGAAGACAAATCCTCTGCAGCATATGAAACAGTGTCCCTAGACATGTTGTCAGTCACACACACCAAACACCCCACAAACACACAGGGTATTTATTAGACAGAGTTTCCCCCCAAGAATGGCAGAAAGACACAGAGATTGGAGCCAACCCACTGTTAGGGTCTCCTGCCCTGTGCTGCCACGTCGTCATGGCAACCGGGAGACAAGTGCTAGCGGAGTAACCTGAGCGCAGCTGATACTCCGGTTCGGGTCTTTTGCTGTGCAGTGGTTACAGGCTCTGTGCACGGCAGGGGATCCGGTGCTGGTTTTTGTGCTCACAGTCTGTGAGGTCTGAGTGGGGCGTGGACAGCACCTGCTTTATAAGGCCTCTTCTCAGGTTAAGCAGATGCTGCTGAATCTTTGTTGGTTAGTCAGTTCCTGAAAGTTAGCCAGTACTGTGTAGCTTTGTATTTGTTGTTGCTTACTGCAAATAGGCCTGGGGATTTGGTACTACACTCTGCCAATCCAGACCTAGCAGTAAGACTGGAGTCAGTCGTTTAACTTGCTGGGGTTCTTTTACTACTCTGTGAACTTAGCAAGTTTGCGGCTGTATTCTAAGACTTGCCTGCCAAAATCCTGTCTCACTGTGCAAGGTGTCAGGTGTCAGTTTAGTGGCAGTAAGCTGAACCTGTGCACTGCAAGTGAGAATTAGGATTGTGGAGACTCTCCTTGTGTCTATCATTCCATCTCTGACCAAGGAGTTTACTGCCACACCCGTTGGTAACCCTTTAGGGTTTTGCTGTTGCCCTTAGCAACAGCATTTCGGGTTCTCTACGTATTAAAACACAACATCTTGCTTTTCCCATCTGAGCATTACTAATACTAGGGAGACACCCAGTTCCTTGGCCTCTGGGCTTCTCTGTTCACTTTGTGTGTATTTTGTTACCCTATCACCTTCTGTGTACGTAATGTCATATTCCCCAGTCTGTCTGTGAGTTCATTTGTTTTGCATACCTATCCGTTCAGACACCAGTACATTCCTGCAGGCACTGGTGTGCATAACAGTTCAAACACCAGTACATTTCTGCAGGCACTGGAGTGCATAACAGTTCTGACACCAGTACATTCCTGCAGGCACTGGTGTGCATAACATATTCAGCAGCCTAATACTCCTGTTGAAATTTTGTGGGAATATGGAGCATACCCCTCAAAATACGTTGCAACAGGTGGTCGATCAGGTGCAGGTCCTGACTCGACAATTTAATGATTTGTCCATTAAAATGCACACCTCCCAGGCCGCTGGCGGAGCTCCCGCAGCAGCAGCACCTTCAGGGGTTAAGGAGCCGAAAGTAAATCTCCCGGATCGTTTTTCTGGAGATCGCTCGCAGTTCTTTTGTTTCAAGGAGAGCTGCAAGCTATACTTCCGGCTTAGGCCTCAGTCTTCTGGGTCGGAGATTCAGCGGGTGGTGGGCATAGTGATTTCCTTGCTACAAGGAGACCCACAGGTCTGGGCATATGGGTTGCAGCCTGACTGTCCGTCGCTTAAAAGTGTTGATGCTTTTTTTACGGCACTGGGCATGTTGTATGATGACCCTGACAAGACGGCCTCAGCCGAGGCTCAGATTTCGATCCTTAAGCAAGGGCGAAGGCCAGTTGAGGTTTACTGTACGGAGTTTCGGAGGTTGGCCCATGATACCCAGTGGAATGACCCAGCCCTGAGACACCAGTACCGAAGAGGTCTTTCTAACCAGATAAAGGACCAACTGGTACAATATCCCTTGCCTGATAGCTTGGATCAGCTCATGCAGTTATCCATCCGGGTGGATAGACGGCTGAGAGAGCGTAGGCTTGAAAGGGAGACTGAGGTTTCCTTCTTTCCCAAGGGAACCTCAGACTCTGAGGAATTTTCCGAGGAGCCTATGCAGATTGGGGCTACCCGCCTCTCCTCGCGTGAGAAGACGCGGAGGAGACAGCAGGGGTTGTGTTTGTACTGTGGGAATAAAGGTCATGTGGTAGTATCATGCCCAGAAAAGCCGGAAAACTTCAGGGCCTGAGGGTGATGGGAAATATCCTGTCAGGCCAGAAGTCAGAATTTCCCAAGAAGACTTTTATCATTCCGGTGACCTTGAAGATCCTCGGTCAAACTGTCAAGACTGAGGCCTTTGTGGACAGTGGGGCCGACGGGGTTTTTATGGACCGCCAATTCGCCCTGAAACACTCTGTTCCCTTAGTACCCTTAGCATCGGAAATTGAGATTTGTGGGTTAAACGGGGAACCATTATCCCAAGGTAAAATTACCTCTTGCACTAGCCAGATTTCTTTGTTTATTGGAGCCACACACTCTGAAAAATTGTCCTTTTATGTGACTGTCTGTACTTTTGCCCCATTGGTGTTGGGGTTACCCTGGTTAAGGGCCCACAATCCTCAATTTGACTGGGTCTCTGGGGAGATTCTTAGTTGGGGTACTGATTGTTTCAGGAGTTGCTTGAGCCTTCCAGTCAGGCTCTCGCAGCTAAGTTTGCCAGGATTGCCAGGGTGTTATGCAGATTTTGCGGACGTGTTCTCCAAAAAAGTTGCAGAGGTACTACCTCCCCATCGCCCCTATGACTGTGCCATTGATTTGTTGCCAAATGCTAAGCTTCCCAAGAGCAGGTTGTACTCCCTGTCACGTCCTGAGACTCAGGCTATGGCAGAGTACATTCAGGAGAACTTGGCTAAGGGATTTATCAGACCTTCACAGTCTCCAGTTGGGTCGGGGTTCTTCTTCGTGGGTAAAAAGGACGGTTCGTTGCGACCCTGCATCGACTTCAGGGAATTGAACCGTATCACGATTAAAAACTCATACCCACTGCCCCTCATTTCGGTCTTGTTTGACCAGCTTCGTACTGCCACCATTTTTTCTAAGATTAACCTACGCGGTGCGTACAATCTAATCCGAATAAGAGAGGGGGATGAATGGAAGACTGCCTTTAATACCCACTCAGGGCATTATGAATATTTGGTGATGCCTTTTGGGCTCTGTAATGCCCCGGCAGTCTTCCAGGATTTCATGAATGATGTGCTCAGGGAATATTTGGATAGATTCTTAGTTGTATACTTAGATGACATCCTAATCTTCTCCCATTCCCTGGAGGAACATCGGAAGCATGTACGCTTAGTCCTCCAGAAACTCAGAGACCACCGGCTTGGGGCGAAGCTGGAGAAGTGCGAATTTGAAGTTCAGCAAATCGCATTTCTAGGATATATTATCTCCCCAGAAGGTTTCCAAATGGAGGGTTCCAAGGTACAGGCAGTCCTGGATTGGATGCAGCCCACTAGTTTGAAGGCGCTTCAGCGTTTCCTGGGCTTTGCGAATTTTTATAGACGATTTATCGCTGGATTTTCGTCTATAGTGGCGCCCTTGGTGGCACTCACTAAGAAAGGGGCGGATGTTGCTCACTGGTCTTGTGAGACTAAAGCGGCTTTTGCCCGTCTCAAAAGGGCATTTGTATCGGCCAAGGTGCTGCGACACCCAGATCCAGAGCGTCCTTTTGTGGTGGAGGTGGATGCCTCTGAGATGGGTATTGGGGCAGTGCTTTCTCAGATGGGAGTGTCTGATAATCGCCTTCATCCCTGTGCTTACTTTTCCCGTAAATTTTCGCCTGCCGAGATGAATTATGACGTGGGTAACCGGGAATTGTTGGCTATTAAGGATGCACTCGAGGAGTGGAGACACTGGCTTGAGGGGGCTAAGTTTGTGGTCTCAATTCTCACCGACCATAAGAATCTGGCATATTTAGAGTCAGCGAAGCGTCTCAATGCCAGGCAGGCACGATGGGCTTTGTTTTTTGCTCGCTTTAATTTTTTGATAACATATCGCCCTGGGTCAAAAAACATCAAGGCTGATGCGCTCTCGCGGAGTTTTGCTCCAATCCAGGAGACCACCGAGGAGCCGTTGCCCATTGTGTCCCCATCATGTATTAAAGTGGGCATTACCCAGGACCTCTTATCATTAGTCCTTAGAGCACAGGAGCAGGCTCCTCCAGACCTTCCGGTAGGTCTTTTGTTTGTGCCTCCTAGGTTAAGACAGCGAGTGTTCCTGGAATTCCATGCCAAGAAGTCGGCAGTTCACCCGGGTATTGCCAGAACTCGGGAGTTGCTATCTAGGGCGGTGTGGTGGCCCTCGGTGGCTAAGGATGTGGATCAGTGGGTTCGGGCATGTGACATCTGTGCCCGAAATAAGACTCCTAGAGGGGTTCCTGTTGGCCCATTACATCCACTCTCTATCCCATCTAAGCCATGGACCCACATTTCAATGGATTTTGTGGTGGACTTGCCCAAATCCTCGGGGATGACAGCCATCTGGGTTGTCGTTGACAGGTTTTCGAAGATGGCGCACTTCGTTCCACTGGTTGGGCTGCCATCGGCCAGACGCCTGTCTGAATTATTTATGCTGCATGTTGTGCGTCTCCACGGGTTGCCACTTGATGTGGTCTCTGACCGCGGATCCCAGTTTGTGGCCAAATTCTGGAGGGCATTTTGTTCCGATCTCCAGATTTCTGTCAGCTTGTCGTCAGGCTACCATCCGCAGTCTAATGGGCAGACTGAAAGGGTGAACCAGTCCTTGGAGCAGTTCCTCAGGTGTTATGTCTCCAAGTGTCAGACTGACTGGGTTGCTCATCTGTCCATGGCGGAGTTTGCCTATAACAACGCGGCTCACTCTGCTACAGGGATCTCTCCCTTCCTTTGTGTGTATGGGCATCATCCTAAGGCCAATTCTTTTGACCCCCTGGACTCCACGCCTGGTGGTTCCTCTGTGGTTTCGGTCCTTAGAGGTATTTGGAGGAAAGTGAAGAAAGCCCTTGTGTCTGTGTCATTAGTGACCAAAAGGGTTTTTGATAAGCGGAAAAGACCCTGCAGCTTCAAATTAGGAGACTTCGTCTGGTTGTCTACCAAGAATTTGAAGTTGAGACAGCCATCTCATAAGTTAGGCCCCCGGTTCATCGGCCCTTATAAGATCACCAGGGTTATCAATCCGGTGGCATTTCAGTTAGATCTGCCCCGTTCTTTGGGTATCAATAAAACATTTCATTGTTCCCTTTTAAAACGGGCGATTAGTAATCCTTCTTCCAGTGGAAGACCTTCCCCTCTTCTGATACGTGGCCAGAGGGAGTTTGTTGTTGAAAGGATTCTTGACTCCAAGATGGTTCGGGGTCGGCTGTCATTTTTGGTGCACTGGAAGGGGTATGGCCCGGAGGAGCGGTCGTGGGTGCGCAGTTGTGACCTTCATGCCCCCAGACTGATACGCTCTTTCTTCTCGCAGTTCCCCGATAAACCCGGTGGTAGGGGTTCTTTGACCCCTCGTCAGAGGGGGGGTACTGTTAGGGTCTCCTGCCCTGTGCTGCCACGTCGTCATGGCAACCGGGAGACAAGTGCTAGCGGAGTAACCTGAGCGCAGCTGATACTCCGGTTCGGGTCTTTTGCTGTGCAGTGGTTACAGGCTCTGTGCACGGCAGGGGATCCGGTGCTGGTTTTTGTGCTCACAGTCTGTGAGGTCTGAGTGGGGCGTGGACAGCACCTGCTTTATAAGGCCTCTTCTCAGGTTAAGCAGATGCTGCTGAATCTTTGTTGGTTAGTCAGTTCCTGAAAGTTAGCCAGTACTGTGTAGCTTTGTATTTGTTGTTGCTTACTGCAAATAGGCCTGGGGATTTGGTACTACACTCTGCCAATCCAGACCTAGCAGTAAGACTGGAGTCAGTCGTTTAACTTGCTGGGGTTCTTTTACTACTCTGTGAACTTAGCAAGTTTGCGGCTGTATTCTAAGACTTGCCTGCCAAAATCCTGTCTCACTGTGCAAGGTGTCAGGTGTCAGTTTAGTGGCAGTAAGCTGAACCTGTGCACTGCAAGTGAGAATTAGGATTGTGGAGACTCTCCTTGTGTCTATCATTCCATCTCTGACCAAGGAGTTTACTGCCACACCCGTTGGTAACCCTTTAGGGTTTTGCTGTTGCCCTTAGCAACAGCATTTCGGGTTCTCTACGTATTAAAACACAACATCTTGCTTTTCCCATCTGAGCATTACTAATACTAGGGAGACACCCAGTTCCTTAGCCTCTGGGCTTCTCTGTTCACTTTGTGTGTATTTTGTTACCCTATCACCTTCTGTGTACGTAATGTCATATTCCCCAGTCTGTCTGTGAGTTCATTTGTTTTGCATACCTATCCGTTCAGACACCAGTACATTCCTGCAGGCACTGGTGTGCATAACAGTTCAAACACCAGTACATTCCTGCAGGCACTGGAGTGCATAACAGTTCTGACACCAGTACATTCCTGCAGGCACTGGTGTGCATAACACCCACATGCAGCGCTATTAGAGGTATAGGGAGACCCCAACCCCCGCTGTGTCCCTTAATAGGTGACACAGCCTATACACAGCCTCCCCCCCTTCTACAACCACCTGGTACCATGCATATAGTTGGAGTTGCACTGGAGGGACCTGGACATCCACTAGTAGTGATTGCAGGCAGAAAAAATGGCGCTGAACGCTGCTGGGTCCGCTCTGAGGAGAAGCTCCGCCCCTGTCTTCCCGCTTTTGAAGATTATACTGGCCTGAGGATTTTGTGCTGGCTGAGATCCGCGGACCCCGACAGAAACATAGAAACATAGAATTTGTCGGCAGATAAGAACCACTTGGCCCATCTAGTCTGCCCCTTTTTTTTTTATATTATTTTTATCTCTAACCTTATTTGATCCTTATTTCTTTGTAAGGATATCCTTATGTCTATCCCATGCATGTTTAAATTGCTCTACTGTCTTAGCCTCTACCACCTCTGATGGGAGGCTATTCCACTTGTCCACTACCCTTTCTGTGAAATAATTTTCCCGCAAATTTCCCCTGAACCTCCCCCCCTCCAGTCTCAGTGCATGTCCTCGTGTCCTATTGCTTCTCTTCATTTGGAGAATGTTTCCCTCCTGGACTTTGTTAAAACCCTTGATATATTTGAAAGTTTCTATCATGTCCCCCCTTTCCCTTCTCTGCTCCAAACTATACATATTGAGATTTCTTAGTCTTTCTGGGTATGTTTTGTGATGTAGGCCATGCACCATTTTAGTTGCCCTCCTTTGTACAGTTTCTAATGTATTAATATCCTTTTGAAGATATGGCCTCCAGAACTGAATACAGTATTCTAGATGAGGCCGTACCAATGACCTATACAGTGGCATTATTACTTCTTTCTTTCTGCTGCTGATTCCTCTCCCAATGCAGCCAAGCATCTGACTAGCCTTCCTCATTGCCTTGTTACATTGCTTACCTGCCTTTAAGTCATCTGAAATAGTGACTCCTAGATCCCTTTCCTCCTCAGTAGTTTCCAGTATAGTGCCATTAATACTGTATTTAGCTTTAGGATTTTTGAGACCCAAGTGCATGATTTTGCATTTTTTGGCATTAAACTGTAATTGCCAGACTCTTGACCATTCCTCTAGTCTACCTAGATCCTCAATCATTTGTTTTACCCCACCTGGTGTGTCTACCCTGTTGCATACCTTTGTGTCATCTGCAAAAAGGCATACTTTCCCTTGAATGCCATTTGCAATGTCACCAATAAAGATATTAAAAAGCACTGGTCCAAGTACAGATCCCTGGGGTACTCCACTGGTAACATTTCCCTCCTGTGAATGCACTCCATTTACCACAACTCTCTGTTTTCTATCCTTCAACCAAGATCTTATCCATTCAATAATCCTAATATCCAATCCTAAACTTTCAAGTTTATTTAGCAGTCTGCGATGTGGAACTGTGTCAAAAGCCTTACTAAAGTCTAGATAAGCTATATCCATGGCTCCACCTTTATCCATCACTTTAGTCACACAATCAAATAAGTCAATAAGATTTGTTTGACAGGCTGGAAATTGTCAGTGTAGGGTACCTAGCTGGCTCAGGGCATCCCTCACAGCGACGCACTGAAGTACAGCTGAGCCGTCCGGGAGCGTGGTTAATACCGCGCTCCCACCCTTAAGCCGCCCTCTTCACACTGACCCCCTGCTTGTAAAGGGGGACAATGACTAACTCGCCACACTTCAGCTCATTGAGGGGGTGGCGGCTGGCTGCCAGGGTGAGCATTCACCTGTGGAGGGGCGCGATCTGTCCCCTCTGGAGCTTAATGTCCAGTCAGCGGAGGCAGTGGCTCAAGACCCCACAGGGCAGACACTGCTCCCCCCTGAGTCCCTCGATGCAGGGAGACTGTTGCCAGCAGCCTCCCTGTAAAAAAAAAACCTCTAAAATAAACTTTTCTAAAGAAGCTCTGTAGAGCTCCCCTAGCAGTGACCGGCTCCTCTGGGCACATTTTCTAAACTGAGTCTGGTAGGAGGGGCATAGAGGGAGGAGCCAGCCCACACTATTAAACTCTTAAAGTGCCAATGGCTCCTGGTGGACCCGTCTATACCCCATGGTACTAATATGGACCCCAGCATCCTCTAGGACGTAAGAGAAACTAACTGGTCTATAGTTACCAGGATTATTTTGAATTTCCTTTTTAAATAAAGGCACTGCCTCAGCTATGCGCCAATCCTTTGGTACCATGCCTGATGTAATTGAACTATGGAAAATCAAGTATAGGGGTTTTGCTAGCTGCGACCTAAGCTCCATAATAACCCTCGAATGAAAATCATCTGGGCCTGGTGATTTATTAATCTTTATGTTGCTTAGTCTCTCCAGGACTACTTCCTCACTTAAACAAGCATCAAGCCAAGAGTCATTATCTCCACTATCGTTATGCACTACTCTCACGGTCTGATCCTCCCTGGTGAATACTGAGGGGGGGGAAATTGTTCAGTATTTCAGCTTTTATTTTATCATCATTTATCAAAGCTCCTAATTCATCTTTTATTGGGCCTACGTTCTCCTTGTTTAACCTTTTACTGTTTATGTATTTAGAAAACTTTTTAGGATTGGTTTTACTCTCTATAGCGATTTGCTTTTCGTTACAATTTTAGCTGCGCTTATTACTTTTTTGCATTTTTTATTGCATTCCTTATAATGCTAGAATGACTCCTTCTCTTCATTAGATTTAAATGTTTTGAAAACACGCCTCTTTTTAGCCATTGCTTCTTTGACCTCCTTATTAAGCCACATTGGCTTGTGTTTAGTACTCCTGCGTTTACTGCTTATAGAAACATAGAATTTGTCGGCAGATAAGAACCACTTGGCCCATCTAGTCTGCCCCTTTTTTTTTTAATATTATTTTTATCTCTAACCTTATTTGATCCTTATTTCTTTGTAAGGATATCCTTATGTCTATCCCATGCATGTTTAAATTGCTCTACTGTCTTAGCCTCTACCACCTTTGATGGGAGGCTATTCCACTTGTCCACTACCCTTTCTGTGAAATAATTTTTCATGGGAATGAATTTGTGAATATTGCTATCAAGCAGCCATTTTAAAGCATCCCACATTTCCGATGTGTCTTTACCATGAAACAAAGCTTACCAGTCAATGCCGTTTAGTGCCTGTCTCAGCATATTGAAATTAGCTTTTCTAAAGATAAATGTTTTACAATAGTTGTTCCCTTATAGTTATGTTTCTTGAAACTGATCTCGAATGTGATCATATAGTGGTTACTGTTTCCCAAGGTCTCCCCAACTTTAGTGTTTGATATAATGTCCACATTATTGGTAATAACTAGGTCCAGAATAGTTTTACCTCTAGTTGGGTCCTCAACTAATTGAGACAAGTATTGATCCTTTAATGTATTTAAGAACCTGCTGCTCCTAGTTTTTACACATGAATCGTTACTCCAGTTCATATCCGGATAGTAAAAATGCCCTGACACTAGGATGTCCCCATTCCCGCAGCTCTGCTTCTGTGCCCCCACTTGTGATCTCAACCCATAGTGACTCCACGTTATCTCCAGTCCCCTCATAAATACCATCTATTAAGTTTGGTTTTAGAGATGGTTTAACAAAGAGACATACCCCTCCTCCCCTTTTGGTAGCCCTGTCCCTCCTGAAAAGAGAATATCCCTCCAAATTCGCAACCCAGTCATGAGAGTTGTCCCACCATGTTTCCGTAACACCTATAATATCATACTGAGATTTTGATACAAGCAATTCCCCCATTTTTCCTGATAGGCTTCTTGTGTTCGCAAGCATACATTGTAGCGTAGCATCTCCCTTGCCTGTTTGTTTTAATGGTATCTAATCTATATCTGGTATATATGGTATCTATAGAATTAATTAATCTATATTTACAAGTGCCTTTCTAGACTTACCCTTACCGACTGTTATTCTCCTCCCTCCCTTTCCACCCCCATCATAGTTAATACAGCCTTCCTCACTACTTTCTCTATTTGACCTATTAAGACTTTTTAAACCCACCCTGATGTTAGTATCTTCCCTTATGCTATGGACATCATTTTCTATATACCATATTGTTGAGCCATATTCGTCATTAGGTGATAAATTGGGAATATCTTGGGCAATACCTGTGTCAGTATTTTCGGTGTCAATACCCATGCAAATACCCTTGCCCTTACAGGCTGATCTTTCGCTCCCCCTTCTCCACCCCCAAATTGTTCACTACCCCCATCCTTACTGTTCTCACTGTTTGACCCGTAGCTTCTAGCTAAACCCTCCCCCCAGGCTCCTAGTTTAAAAGCTCCACAACCCTTATAACCATCCTGCCCCCCCCCAGCACCGCAGCACCCTCCTCATTCAGGTGCAATCCATCACGACAAAAAAGATGGTGCCTGACTTAGAAGTCCGCCCAGTGTTCCAAGAACATAAACCATTTCTTCCTACACCAGTCTCTAAGCCACACATTTACCTCCCTAATATCCCTCTGCCTCCCTGGGCTAGCGCATGGCACTGATAATAATTTGGAGAATATTACTCTAGATGTCTTTGCCTTAAGTTTCTTGCCTAATTCCCTATAGTCTTTCTTAAGGGCATCCCACCTACCGCTAACTTTGTCATTGGTGTCAACATGCGCTGGGTCTTTACCAGCCCCTCCCAACAATCTATCTACCCGGTCCGCGATGTGCCGTACCGAGCACCCGGAAGACAACAGACTGTACGGCGATCACGGTCCCGGTAGCAGATTGCCCTGTCTGTCCTCCTGATAATAGAATCCCCTAGCACCACAATCTGACTAGGTACCTCACTAACTTTTTCCCATCTGTTCCAGGGGGACCGCTCCTCTGGATGCTAGAGGGAACAGTCTCCTCCGGTTCCATCATTTCCTCAGAATCTTCGTCCAATCGGGCAAATTTGTTGGGGTTTGGCAGATTGGAAATGTCCTGTCTCCCCCTCTTCTTCTTTCTTCTAACAGTGACCCAGCTGCCTACCTGCTCATCTTCATCTACCAATGATCCCCCCTGCAACTCCTCCACCGTTCTATCTAAACTTTTCTCGAGATTGTGAATACTCCGAGTCCTCAGTCACGTTACGGTCCGCTCTAGATCAGTTACCTGGGCTTCCAAGGCAGCTGTTCGCTTACATCTCGTATAGATGTACCCACACTCGGACTGTTGTGCCAGGTGCATATAGATCATGCACGACACACACTGAGTGAGATTCTTAATAGCGGCCACCCCCATTTTTAATTAATGCTAACTCCCTGTTACCATCAGAAAATAAAAAAAGAGGGGGACAACTATATATAAGGACAATATATAAAGGACAATAAGGGACAATAAATAAATAAAGGACAAATAAGGGATAACTTAAGTACAAATTAAGTACAAATAAAATACAGTAAAGGACACAATCTATGCTATACAATACAGTACTATAGCCTAGCTGTGAAGAGAAGCAATATTCAACAACAGAACACTACAATCAAGGTTAAGGGGAGATACAGAAGGAAAGAAAAAAAAACACACAAAAAAACCCAGTCACTTATACAGTAATGTAGTTAAGCTTATAGTTATCTATCCTTGTGTGCCCCCTGATTTTTTTCTTTGTCGCAGCAGTAGTCCCCGACTCTGCAGCAAGCTTCTCAAGCAGTAGCAGCAGCAATGGCATCAGTCTCCGGTCGACTCCGTCACGCTCCTCTGATAGCTGCAGCAGCAATCTCCGGCCATCTTGTGCAGCTCCTACTGGCAGCAGCAGTAGTAGGTTCTGATCCCTCAGGCAGGCTGTGGGGGCAGCAATTTGTGGCTCGGCCGCAGCAGCATCACCGGGCAGCCCCTAATACACACTCACACAAAAATGCTGCTCCTAACTCACATACAGAATCGAAGCCACTTGCACAAAAACCAAAACGCAGCCCCTCACACACCCAAAAGACGCAGCCCCTCACACAATAACTCAGCCCCTCACCCACACACAAAAACACAGCCCCTCACACTCTCACACAATAACTCAGCCCCTCACATAATAACTCAGCACCTCACACAATAACTCAGCCCCTCACACACACACACAAAAACACAGCCCCTCACACAACATCACAGCCTCTCACACACACACAATATCTCAGCCCCTCACACACACACACACACACACACACACACACACACAAGCATAGCTGCTCACACACTCACACAGTATCTCAGCTCCTCACACACTCTCAAGGTCGCAGCGGCAGCTGCAGCTCCTACTCTTGCTGCACAGCTCCTCTCAGCACCGGCCCCACTCTGTACCCTCTCTCCGGTACAGGCTCCCGCTCCCCCCTCAGCCACTGCGATCACTTCAGCCTGTCCGGGACCGGAATTGACGTCAGACACCCACCCTGCAAACGCTAGGGAACACCTGCGTTTTTCCAACCACTCCCAGAAAACAGTCAGTTGACACCCACAAACGCCTTCTTCCTGTCAATCACCTTGCGATCGCCCGTGCTAATGGATTCTTCGCACAAACCCATTGCAGAGCAACAACCGCTTTGTACCTGCGGTTGCATTGCGGTGCATATGCATGCACAGTTCTGAACTGATCGCAGCGCTGCAAAAAACGCTAGCGAGCGATCAGGTCTGAATTACCCCCCATAATACGTACATTTCATTTGTTTTTGTTTCTCCAAGTTAGAACACTTGAAAATGTTAGCAAAAAATTTGTGGATGGGGAATTTGACGGAGATATCTGACAATGAATACAGAATATGAACAAATGTTAATAATATACAGTATGTGAAAATGTTATACTGTGGTAAAGTAGCCTTATAGTGGAGGCACACATTGATTAAAGACTTCACCACTCTTTTATTTTTCCAGGATGACCTCAAAACTGTACCTTTCACAGAGAAGAATGTTCACAGCCCTGTCACTTACCAACAAAGACCTACTCCCTAGTCACCGGCCACTATCTGGCATCGGTCATGAAAAACAAATGGACAAAAGAGGCCTTATACATTATAACCCAGAATCCTCATAATAAAAATGATCAGAGCAAATAAATGTAAACATTGTATGGGAAGCAGTTATGTGACCAGCGTTCGGAAGAGCGCCGGTCACTATACCGACGGCTGGATCCCAACCAGTGTCCAGCCCACCGGTCGGCATGCTGACCAACGTAGACTATTTCCACTCATGGGTGTCCACGACACGCAAAAAGTGCAAATAAAACCTGTAGCAAGCACAGAGAGCCAATGAGTCTGCAAGGGGCTTCGTTGCGCTCGCCCCCCTGCCGGCCATCTAACAACCGGGATCCCGGCGTTGGTATGGAGACCGCCGGTTACCCAAACCCAACACCATTGTGTCTGTGTATTATTATTATGACATTTTATTTATAAGGCGCCACAAGTGGTTTGCAGCGCTGTACATATGGCAGACATTAGAACAATGCAGGGTACACAGAACGTATCATTACAGTAACTGACAAACTAAAAAAGAGCACAGGGAACAATTAGCACCACAATTCTCACTACCGCTGAGATGTAAGGAAGCAAAGGAGTAATCGGCGTACTACTAGGGGTGGGCAGCCGTTGAAAGAGATAATCAGTTATGAGAGAGAGAGAGAGAGAGAGAGAGAGAGAGAGAGATGCAGGTAGGAGAGCGCTGTAACTGAAGTGTGAGAGAAAAGAGCTGTGAGAACAGGAGGGAAGAGGGCCCGGGTCCAAGGAGCTTACAATCTAGGGTGAGTTGGGGAATTCTTTTAACATTAGATAATTAGCAAACAGTTGTTACGAGCTGTCCATCTACTAACCTAACTAGTTGATGTTTGACAAATCATTATTACACCCTACTATTCTTCAAATTGTTCATTTTATAAATATTGATAAAACGTAACCCCCATTAACGTTAATGGATTAACGCCTTGGGCCCATTACACATGCATAAACAGTGGTCACAGAATATTTTAGTAGTCGGCTTCATCACCATTATGGCCCAATGTGGCTGTTAGACATTCATCAGTTTGATTGCTGTTAGTTTCCGGAGCCCTGCTCTTTCCTATTGGAAGGAATCCTGGAGTGCGAAGAAGGATTCATTTTGATCCCTCCCCCTTTTCCAGCCCGCAATGTGCACAAGCATGAACTCAACGCAAGTGTACTTACACTGCTAGTCAATGTTAGGGCTCATGGGACAGCAGCTTTTTGTAGCAGCCATCCAACAACTGGAGCAGTGCTGAATTGCCCCAGTGCCTTTGCATCCAGTACTGCATCCATAATTAACATGGAGATGGTTTATCTTTATAGTAAATAGGAGCCTTAGACATTGCTGTTTATAGGATCCAAAGTACAGAAGACCCCCAGAAAAGGAGACCAGGGGCCAAATGTAATAGAGTGAGAGTTTCAGAAAGTGAGAGGTTTGGTAAGGATTTTCAGTATTTTTTAAAGTGGCAATCATTTACACTGCAAAACCAGGTTAATCTTGCTGTGCAAATGATTGGGTGGTCTTCAGTATGCCGACTGTTGGGATCCCGGCACACAGTATACCGGCTCCGGAATCCCGACAGCCGGCATACTGACACTTTTTCTCCCTCGTGGGGGTCCACGACCCCCCTGGAGGGAGAATAGATAGCGCCACCGTGCCCGCAGCATGGCGAGCGCAGTGAGCCCGCAAGGGGCTCATTTGCACTTGCCACGCTGTCGGTATGCCGGCGGTCGGGCTCCCAGCGCCGGTATGCTGGTCGCCGGGGGCCCGGCCGCCGGCATACCATACTACACCCCAAATGATAGCCACTTTAAATAAAACTGCAAAACCTTACCAAATCTCTCACTTTCTGAAACTCTCACTCTATTACATTTGGCCCCAAGAATTAAAATATAACAGAGCAGTGCTGAGAATCAATGGTTGAATAATAATAAGTTGAAATAACCAGTAGCTTCTGATCCACCAGTGATCCACACTGACCTCCCTGAGCAGCAGTGCTTAATATTATGAAACTGTGGACTTGCCAGTTGCCACACGAGTTATATACCTAACACAGGAGCTTGTTCATGTCAATTTAACATGCACTTGTTTTCTGCGTCAAAGGCTATCTATATAAGATATACTGTACATCTGCTGATGTAGGAGTTGGGTACAAAATTTCAAGTCAAAGGGATTGGCAATCAAGTACTTACAGCTACAAAGGATGGACTAATTAAAGCCCACTTGATAATGGCAAAACTCATGGGGGTATATTTACAAAGATTCGTGTTTTGGCCGTTTTGAAGGGTGTTTGAACTCGAATGGTATCGGGTGCATTTTACTGCAACTTTTTGAATCCTGATACGATCATTCACTAAGCTGCCGAGTTTTGCACATTCGTTTTTTCCGATGTCGATGTGATTCGTAATATCAGGCAGTGTTTTACGGGAGTGATGAGTAAAACACTGCCTGACAAAACACAAGAAATCCCGTCCGGATCTGTGAGATCCGTGCAGGGCTTCATTGTGTACCTTAAAAAGTTGATTAAAGTCTTAAAAAATCTGAAAAAAATTGCGTGGGGTCCCCCCTCCTAAGCACAACCAGCCTCGGGCTCTTTGAGCCGGTCCTGGTTGAAAAAATATGGGGGAAAAAATTACAGGGGTTCCCCCATATTTAATCAACCAGCACCGGGCTCTGTGCCTGGTCCTGGTTCCAAAAATACGGGGGACAAAAAGCGTAGGGGTCCCCCGTATTTTTGAAACCAGCACCGGGCTCCACTAGCCAGGTACATAATGCCACAGCTGGGGGACACTTTTATAGTGGTCCCTGCGGCTCTGGCATTACATACCCAACTAGTCACCCCTGGCCGGGGTACCCTGGATTGGGAACCCCTTAAATCAAGGGGTCCCCCCCTCCAGCCACCCAAGGGCCAGGGGTGAAGCCCGAGGCTGTCCCCCCCATCCAAGGGCGGCGGATGGGGGGCTGAAAGCCTTTTGAAAAAAGTGAATATTGTTTTTAGTAGCAGTACTACAAGTCCCAGCAAGCCTCCCCCGCAAGCTGGTACTTTGAGAACCACAAGTACCAGCATGCGGTGGAAAACCGGGCCCGCTGGTACCTGTAGTGCTACTACTAAAAAAATACCCCCCAAAAAAACAGGACACACACACCGTGAAAGTATAATTTTATTACATACATGCACACCTCCAAACATACATACTTACCTATGTTCCCACGAGGCTCTGTCCTCTTGTCCCTGTAGAATCCTTGGGGTACCTGTGAAAAAAATTATACTCACATAATCCAGTGTAGAATCAGACCTTTGTATAATCCACGTACTTGGCAAAATAATAAAACGGAAACCCGACCACGCACTGAAAGGGGTCCCATGTTTACACATGGGACCCCTTTCCCCGACTGCCAGGACCCCCCCTGACTCCTGTCAAAGAGGGTCCCTTCAGCCAATCAGGGAGCGCCACGTCGTGGCACTCTCCTGATTGGCTGTGTGCTCCTGTAGTGTCTGTCAGGCTGCACACGGCAGAGATACAATGTAGCGCCTATGCGCTCCATTGTATCCAATGGTGGGAACTTTGCGGTCAGAGGTTGACCGAAAGTAACCTCACCGCTGACCGCAAAGTTCCCACCATTGGATACAATGGAGCGCATAGGCGCTACATTGTATCTCTGCCGTGTGCAGCCTGACAGACACTACAGGAGCACACAGCCAATCAGGAGAGTGCCACGACGTGGCGCTCCCTGATTGGCTGAAGGGACCCTCTTTGACAGGAGTCAGGGGGGGTCCTGGCAGTCGGGGAAAGGGGTCCCATGTGTAAACATGGGACCCCTTTCAGTGCGTGGTCGGGTTTCCGTTTTATTATTTTGCCAAGTACGTGGATTATACAAAGGTCTGATTCTACACTGGATTATGCGAGTATAATTTTTTTCACAGGTACCCCAAGGATTCTACAGGGACAAGAGGACAGAGTCTCGTGTGAACATAGGTAAGTATGTATGTTTGGAGGTGTGCATGTATGTAATAAAATTATACTTTCACGGTGTGTGTGTCCTGTTTTTTTGGGGGGTATTTTTTTAGTAGTAGCACTACAGGTACCAGCGGGCCCGGTTTTCCACCGCATGCTGGTACTTGTGGTTCTCAAAGTACCAGCTTGCGGGGGAGGCTTGCTGGGACTTGTAGTACTGCTACTAAAAACAATATTCACATTTTTTCAAAAGGCTATCAGTCCCCCATCCGCCGCCCTTGGATGGGGGGGACAGCCTCGGGCTTCACCCCTGGCCCTTGGGTGGCTGGAGGGGGGGGACCCCTTGATTTAAGGGGTTCCCAATCCAGGGTACCACGGCCAGGGGTGACTAGTTGGGTATGTAATGTGAGGGCCACAGGGACCACTATAAAAGTGTCCCCCGGCTTTGGCATTATGTACCTGGCTAGTGGAGCCCGGTGCTGGTTTCAAAAATACGGGGGACCCCTACGCTTTTTGTCCCCCGTATTTTTGGAACCAGGACCAGGCGCAGAGCCCGGTGCTGGTTGATTAAATATGGGGGAACCCCTGTCATTTTTCCCCCCATATTTTTTCAACCAGGACCGGCTCAAAGAGCCCGAGGCTGGTTATGCTTAGGAGGGGGGACCCCACGCAATTTTTTTTCCAGTTTTTACACTAAACAGACCCTTTCCCATAGATAACCATGCACAGATCTCACTGATCCGTGCATAGTTATCCAAACTCGACTGGAAAAAGCAGGTCTATTTTTTGGCAGCTTTTTTTAACGAATCAAAAAAAAATAGACCCGCACTTGAGCACTCAGAGTCTAACACCCAAATACGAATGAATAGTGAATGCCCGTATTGTATGAAATAACAGCCGTGTTTGACCGATGGTCTATTCATTCGTATTTCAGAACTTTGCCAATCAAACCATTACGAATAGACCAGACACTGCCGAGTTTTCTGCTTAATGAATTCCCGGATTGGGACTTAGAAAAAAAAACACAAATCGGCCAAACTCGGATTTTTAGTAAATACTGGCCATGGAGAGCCAAAATGTGCTTTATGTACCAAATATGGGAAAAACTATTAAACCGGTAGCCAGAAGTGTCTTGGAACAGATATGCCACTGAGTTCACTTCCCTAAAGAAAAGTGTATTGTGAGAAACAGAAAAGGGACAGTCATAGCTACAGACACATGGGGCGGAATTCAATTGTTTCCGCCCCATCTGCCTCCTATCGCTCCCGCCAGCAGCTATTCAATTGTTTCTGCCGATGGGTGCGACATCAGCATTATAGCTCTCTACCCTCAGGTGAAAGGCTGAAATGCGCAAAAAGTGATCCGTTTGGGAGCACATGACTTTAGTCAGGTTTAGCTGCTTTACGTGGCTAAACCAGACTACTTTGGGTGTGATAACTGGGGACAATTGAATGTCACCCCACAATCTCCAGTCACTTTAGACGGGAGATTGGGCGTGATTAAAACATTTAAATCCCCCCAAGGTGTCAGTAATTGTATGTCCTTGATACACAGCACTGTTTCGTAATGATGACAGCAGAGTCTTACTCACTGGAACTCTGGCATAGAAGGTTTGGGGAGTAAATTTCTCACAGCCTGCAATCAGATACAAACGGTACATGCGAATGGCCCGCAATGCGCCGGCGCGTTGGACGACTGCACTGGGCATTTATGCATAGCGACGGGATGGTGCGAAAAAAGTGATCACAAGGTGATTGACTGGAAGAGGCCATTTGTGGGTGGCAACTGACTGTTTTGTAGGAGTGTCCGGAAAAATGCAGGGGGGACCAGGCATTTGGAGTGAGGGTGTCTGACATCAGCTCTGGCCCCAATCACCAGGAAACCATCACAGCAGCAGAGTAAGTAGTGGGCTGAGCAGAAACATCAGTTTGTGCAGTTCTGTTACAAATGCGATCACACACAGGCACACAGATAATACCCTCCCCCTGTAGACAGTGACTAACTGATCGCAGGGATGGAAAAAAAATGCACCCTAGCGATCAGTTCGGAATTACCCCCTTGGTCACTTTGGATATGACAGTATTCAAAAGCTACAAAATGAGATGGTCACATAAATATATGTGAGAGCTGTATTCTAGGGAAACAAAGTCATCAGCCATTTCCCATGTCAGTAAGCAGATAGTATATACCAATGTGTGTGGTCCAATGGAAATAAAGTCAGTAAGTGGATACAGATTCTCTGGGATATTCATAGATAACTTCACAATAATCACACACGTGTACTTCATCAGAAAGAAAACTGATGTAGCAACGAAGATTGCAGAATACAAGAGACTTGTAGAGAACCAAACTGGTCAGAATCTCAAGATCTCTAGAAAGAAGGGAAAGGGAGATTGGGAATTTTTGGAAACCGCACTGGAAAAACAAAATTACCTTTAGTGAAATACTATTAGTAAACCAACATTTGGCTCTATCACCATTTAATTAAGCTATGCACTTAGTTGGCGGTGCACCCAGATATTCAGTCCAGAAGACTACAATGAAAGGGAAAAGTCCTCCCTGCAACTGCAGAGAAAACTAAGAAAAATAAGACCTTATCTTTTTCTGGGGCATGCTTTTTGAAATGATTATTGTAATTAAAATTAATCTTTATTAGTCAATATTAAAAATTCTAGGCTTTAACATAATTTATTCCTATCAGGCATACAAATTGCCAAATATTAAGCGAAGATCTCAATATAAGTATCCGTATCCGGGTATCCCAGACATCAATTTGCCTACCAATAGATTTATAAGGGATATGGTCACTCTATCTCCTCCACCAAAAATTAAAGCCTAGAATTTTTAATATTGACTAATAAAGATTAATTTTAATTACAATAATCATTTCATAAAGCGTGCCCCAGAAAAAGATAAGGTCTTCTTTTTCTTAGTTTTCTCTGCAGTTGCAGGGAGGACTTTTCCCTTTCATCAGAATCTCAAGATCTAAAGATCTGATAATGGTGGAGAATACCTAAACAGAGAGGTGGAAAAATGGTCTAAGTGAATGAGTGAACCATACACTAGTGGAGAAAGCCAGATGCATCCTGAAGGATGCAGACCTAGACAAATAGTTTTGGTCAAAAGCCATCTCCACAGCAATTTTATCTCAATTTCTCAAATTTTCTCCTACAGTTGCCCTAAAGGTAGTAACACCTATTGAAAGGTGGTCAAAGAGAAAATCAAGCATTAAACATCTTAAAACTTTTGTAAGTATTGTCTATGTACACATACCAAAAGAAAGAAAGTGCAAGCTGGAATCAAAATCAGTGAAATATATAATGATTACCTACTGTCATGAAAGCAAAGGTTACAGATTATGGAATCCAAGTACCAGAAAGCTTGTCAAGACTAGAGCTGTCATATTCAAAGAAACAGATCAAAACATAGAAAAGCTGGAAGTTGATACGCAGAAGAAGTATGTGTCACTGGACATGACAGCAGCTAGAGATGTATCTGAATCAGAGGCTACCATCATGGAAGTTCAGCCACAGAAAAGTTCTTCTGCAAGATCAAATATCGACAACTCATCTAAGAGGTATGATGAGGAATTTGCAAATATCGCATTCAGTTAGATCCACGACATCCAGCAGCCAAAATCAAAATCTGAGATAGGCAAAGGGGTTTTGCAAGAGTTAACGGTCACAAGTGAGGAAGACATCCAGAATATGTGAGAGTGACAGCAGTCCTGAATTCATGAGTCAAGAGGCTGGTGTAGTGGTCCATGCTGTCAGTGAGGAGACTCTTGTTGATGTCTCTATCAAGATGAATGGATTATAGCCACATGGGATATTGATTTTATTATGTGTCTAACCCTGGTTCCTATTCAGATCACTACTAAAAACCTTTATTCGAATGTTTGTGAACCATGGAGAGCTTGTAGTGGGGGCAGAGGGATGTTGAAAGTGGAGTGCACTTCTGCCATCTTGAGACTGTGCTAGAGTGTCACAGTGAAAGACAGCAGTCTTTCACTTAGCTGCAGAGAGACCTGTTTTTAATAGTGAGTAACAATTTTTCCAGTATTCCTGCACCACTACCCATTACCTACATAGTCACTCGCTAGTGAGCTGTATGACGCCCTGCTATGTGTAGGTGTGTATATATATAAAATAAAAAATGAACACAGGGGGTCATTCCGAGTTGATTGCTCGCTACAATTTTTTGCAGCGCAGCAAACAGGTTACTACTGCGCATGCGTATGCACCGCAATGCGCAGGCGCGTCGTACGGCTACAATGCGGATTGTTGCTAGGCGATGGATTTAACGAAGAATCCATTTGCACAGCCGATCGCAAGGAGATTGACAGGAAGAGGGCATTTGTGGGTGTCAACTGACCGTTTTCTGGGAGTGGTGTGGCGAACGCAGGCATGTTCAGGCGTTTAGAGGGCGGATGTCTGACGTAAATCAGGGACCTGCAATGCTGGATTCATCGCACAGGGTAAGTAACTCTTACCCTGATCTTGTTCTACACAAAACTTTTTTTGCAAAGTAGGGCTTCACAAGCGATCGCAGCCTTATTATGCAAACATACATTCCTCCATAGGCGGCGTCTAGTTGATCGCACGGGCTGCAAAAAGTTTCAGCGTGCTATCAACTTGGAATGACCCCCACAGTCCTAATAATACAGGTACACCACTGATTATCTGGAACCTGATGGTCCGGCACCTCTTTTAATCCGGACACATCAGGTGCTGGGGGAAGTTATTCTGTGGGTGGGAGTTAGGATGCGGAAGGCGCTTAGACAGGCTGCGGGAGGAAATAAATTAGCAGTGGGAGACTTAGTTAGGCCGCGGGAGGCCTTATATTAGCATCGGGAGGCTTAGGCTGCGGGTGGGGGAGTTTGGCTGCAGGTAGGTAGTCGGGTTGCGGTGGGGAGACTGGCTGCAGGTGGGGAATTGGGCTTCGTGGCCAGAGTTATGCTGTGGGGGACACTCTGGATAGAATTAGGCTGCAGGGGGGGGGGTGTCAGGATGCTGCCGACACCACCGTAAATGATACCACCGATAATCCGGCAAAACCTATAATCCGGCACAGTGCTGGAAGGAACCAAGGGTGCCGGATTATCGGTGGTGTACTGTACCTGTAATGTGATTTAAAGCTTTTAACAGTGTTGGCTTTTGAACTTCACACATGATGTTAAAATATGTAAGGACATAAGGGAGATATTTATGAGATACATCTGGACATGTTATGAGGGGTGGTGTCATTGGGGGCTCCATAGGTGAACAATTTAAATTGGTTCATGACTGATTTGGCGAGCGAGCATAGGGATTTAGCAGAGAGAGGAAGAATGGATTGGAATGGTGGTCTTGGCACCTGCTCTATGAGGTAGCAGGCTGGTCAGCACGGGGTTGATGACTTTTGAAGGGGCTGCAAAAAAATGATTGTGTGTCTCATTGAAAGTATAAGAGTGATGGGAGGGGACCTCCACCAGCTATAATGTCCTTTTAGATGACGGTAAATCATAGTTGGTAAATGTTTAGAAATATCCTTAGAGGGCCATTTATCCATAACTACATTTGCAATTGGATCTGGACACAATGTTAGCACCCAATATCACATTACACAATGTGGATACATCGGCTAGATGTGTAATGCAACAACCTCAGGGAAAGGGGCTCCAAGAGGAGCCCGTCCCTGTGATGTGCTCAGTGTGGACGTGGAACTACAGCGCATGCATAGTCCCACAGACCAAACATGCACATCAGCCATTTCCAGGGAGGGCTCCAGAAGAGCCCTCCGCCGGCTAGGTTTTCAAAGCGTAGTCCATAGGCTACAGTGTGCAACTGCAATCTTCAGATGGTGGTAGCTTTTGGGGCCAATGTCCACAATGATTGGCAGATCTGGCGGCATCACATGCGGCTGCTGGCGGGATTGGAAGGATCGCAGCAGGGATCCTACATACATTTAAATATTTGCAGCTACCCTCTGAAAATGAGTGTTTTCGGAGAACAAGCTGCAAACATTTTTTGATAAATGGGACCCTTAGAAAGATATTGGAGATGTGGTTCGAGAAATAGGTGTAATTCCGTACTAGCAAATAGTTGCTGCTTGATACCACTTGGCGAACACGTGGGATGCGTTTGGCATCCTGGCAGTCAGGATGCCGGCGGTCATACGACCAACGAAGGAATCCCGATGCCGCTCAGGTGACCAGCGCCGGAACACCAACTGCCGACGTCCCAAAGGTAAGTATCATGGTACAGGTGAGGGTTAGGCACCAGGGGGGGTAGTGTTAGTCACTGGGGGGGGCAGGGTTAGCCATAGCTGACACCCCCCAAGGGTTATCCATAGCCGCCACCCCGGGAGGGTTAGGTTTAGGGTAGGGTAGGGTTAAAATACTTACCCCGTCCGGTGTTGGGCTCTTCAGTGTTGGGATGCCACTGTTAATCATGTGACTGCCTGTATTACATACCGAACCCGATCACCTTTACCACTAATAATTGAGCGGGTTCGGATTTACTTGGTTCAAGTTCGGTTTTCCGGATTTTTCTTATTGGCTATCCAAAACATGTGACATCCGTGAGCCAATAAGATGCCGTTTTGAGATCCGAGTAAAACTGAACCCGCTCATCTCTACTAAAAATAAAGTAACACAATGCCAATTGGTAAAACACTACTTTAGCTGGGGTTGTAGTGGATGAATGTTAGTATTCTCAAATAAAGCCACACAAAACCTTGAAAAAGACTGTTATCAGTCAAAACCCATTGGTGGAGAAGGCTGGTGGCCATTACCATGAATAAGAGGACCAGAGCCGTACATCTCGTTTGGACTTGCTATTTATAATTGTGAAGGGGATTCAATTGATTTACATCAGTGACTAAGGCTCCATATGTCATAATTAATCTGGAGATGTGGTAATTTGCGTTATTGAGTCACCTCCCCTGGCTTCTCAGTGCTACTTCTCAATGTGGCAGAGGATGGCAATATACTGCACTTGGTAAATGAGCAGATCTGGGAGGCACTCTTATGAGTCTGGAAAGCTCCCTAAACTTTTGGGAGTTTCCCTGGAGAGATGGTAAGTATAAGGTAATTGGACTTACATAGAAAGGAAAGCCCCAGAAGCTGTGCCCTGATCCCACCTGTTTATTATGACGTAATGTTGATCAGTACAATGGAGCTCACCTGTGAAATGCCTTTACACCACCCAACTCCGCCCCTGGGTGTGGATCATTAGATCGACAGTGTCTAGGTCGACCACTATAGGTCGACAGTCACTAGGTCGACAGGGTTTCTAGGTCAACATGTTCTAGGTCGACATGACTTTTCACATTTTTTTTCTTTTTTTGAACTTTTTCATACTTAACGATCCGTGCGGACTACGATTGTCGCGGAAACATTGTCGACCTAGACACTGTCGATCTTCAGACCGGATCCCCCGCCCTTTACCTATGCAACAACATGGGCACATTTTTACAGATTGGGCTGTGTATGTGCTGATCTGAGCTTCATAATCGTCCTCTAAAGAATTCAGTAGTAAAAGAGACTTTTATAGAAGTCTTTTATAGAATTTGGAATGAGCTTGGCAACCTCCTACTTCCTTCCAAAGCAAAATGAATTATATTGCTTACCTGTATTGCTGTATTTTGCAACACAAACACAGATCATTGACATTTATATCTCTTTAAGCTGTAAGAACCTTGTGTCCCAGCCTCCTAAAACAAATTCTGATTAGCATAGCTTGTTCTCACCGACACAGCTATTTTTAAGACAGCCAATCATTGCAAAATGATGTATAGTGATCAGCAAACAGCAGAGTAACAAATGTTGATGTAAGCAGAACGACAACAATCAGCCTACAGCAACGCTCTATCGGCACGCTGCCTCCTGGAAGGTGAATCAGCATTTCCGCTGTTAGAGAAAGAATCAGGCCATGAAACTGATACTTTTAATTTGGACTTTGTGTCTCTCAATAAAGTTTGGATTCTCTAAAGCATGCACAGGTTCCAGGTACAACGTACAATATCCCCCGCGGCTGGCCATAAGTTATGATTGCTTATTAGTTATTATTAGTTATCAGTTATTGCCTGCACTTAGCAAACAAGAAAATCCCTAAGCATTACTGCTCCCTCGGGCTATTTTCCGTAGTCGTGCGCTTGACGATTCGCATATGCGCAATGGAGCTGAAAGCCCAGATATCAAATGTTAAACTAAGTATCTACTATATGAAAGTGAAAATTTGTCCTTCTGTCTGTCTTTCTTTCTATACAAATCCACAGTTTACAAGTGAAGTTCGTGAAATTTGGCATACGAGTGTATTAAAACACGCCGGAGGAAACTAAAAAAATTAGAAATCCCTAGCACCCCTAGGGGGTTCACTACGATATGCCGGCGGTCGGGCTCCCGGCGACCAGCATACCGGCGCCGGGAGCCCGACCGCCGGCTTACCAACAGTGTGGTGAGCGCAAATGAGCCCCTTGCGGGCTCGCTGCGCTTGCCACGCTACGGGCACGGTGGCGCGCTACGCGCGCCACACTATTTTATTCTCCCTCCAGGGGGGTCGTGGACCCCCACGAGGGAGAATAAGTGTCGGTATGCCGGCTGTCGGGATCCCGGCGCCGATATACTGTGCGCCAGGATCCCGTCAGTCGGCATACTGAAGACCACCCCCCCTAGGGTGGCGGGACAGCAGCACAGAGTATATCAGGAGACAGCATAACTCCGGAATTGCTGGACCCATGTACTCCAAAATTGGTACACATCTGCCTTAAACTCTGGAAACAAACACTGTGGGGTTAAGACACCCCTAGTGATGAGGCAGCAGCACTGAGTATTTCAGCAGACAGCATAACTGTGGAAGGCCTGGAGCACTTTACACCAAACTTGGTACACATCTTACCTACAATCTGGGAACAAACTCAGTGGGGGTCAGACACAGGGCCGCCATCAGGGGGGTGCTGGGGGCACATCTGTCCCAGGCCCAGCCTCTCTGACAGAGAGAGGAGAGCCCTGGATGCTCATGCAGCTACCTGCCCGCCCACCGCCGTCCCGCGGTCGTTCCCGATGTTCTGCCGCTGTCCTCCGACCCTCCAGCAGCTCTGTATTGAATACTTCCCTCCCAAAATGGCCGCCGCCACAGAGGAGACAGTTATTTAAGATACTAGAGGAGCCCTCTAGTATATGTCTCCTCTAGTATCTGTCTCCTCTGAGGCGGCGGCCATTTTGGGAGGGATGTTTTCAATACAGCTGCAGGAGGACGGAGGAGAGCAGCAGAATAGCGGGGATGGAGGAGGTCAGGCAGCAGCATCAGCATCCCGGGCCCTCCTGACAGCGGCACATGTATGTATGTATGTATGTATGTATGCATGCTTGTGTGTGTATATAATACACACACACACACACACACACACACACACACACACACACACACACACACACTCATTCATTCATTCACTGTGCATTTCTAAAGCTGATTCCTCCACAGTGTCCTAGGCATTGGACAGCAGCACAGAGTATTTCAGGGGACAGCATAACTCCTGAATGCCTGGACCATTTTACAACAAACTTGGTACACTTGTGACTTACAAGCTGGAAAAAAAACACTGTGGGGGTAAGACAACCATAGGGCCAAGGCAGCAGCACAGAGCTTTCAGCAGGCAGCATAACTCTGCAATGCCTGGAGCAATTTACATCAAACTTGGTACACATATGACATACACTCTGGGAACAAACACTGTGGGGGTAACACACCACTAGCACCCCTAGGGGTGGGCCAGCAGCACACACTATATCAAGACATGCATGATATGTCAGTGATGACAGGGCTGCCTGTGACAGGGCCAGTGACATGATGTGAGGAGGGGAATGCAGGTAGCACGAACCCACACACAGAGAATTATATAGTGGAAGTAGCACGGTCCCCTAGCAGCACAGAGTATATCAGGAGATACATCATACCTCCCAACTGTCCCGATTTTCGCGGGACAGTCCCGTTTTTTGGGGACTGTCCCGCTGTCCCACCCGCGGGCCACAGTGTCCCGCGGTGGGGGGGGGGGGGTCAGTTGGGAGGCTCTGTCAATCGCTGCTCTGCTTAGCAGAGCAGCGGTGAATAGACGCTGTGCGCATGCGCACAGCGTCTATTCAGTGGAGTCAGAGGGAGAGGGAGCATGCCAGCGGCTCACAGAGCGCTGGGCATGCCCCCTCAGTGACGAAAACGGGGGCGTGGCTCGCGATCGCGGGTCCTCCTGCGAAGCCATGCCCCCTTTTCATAGGTCACGCCTCCTTTTCGGGAGTGTCCCGCTCCACAAGAAAAGAAAGTTGGGAGGTATGGATACATAATGTGTTGCGCTATATAAGAAACTGTAAATAAATCGATAATTTCACAGGGGCACTGACATGATGTGAGGAGGGGAATGGAGGCAGCAGGAAGCCACAGACTGAGAGCTATATAGTGGAAGGAGCAGGGCCCCCAGCAGCACAGAGTATATTAGGAGATGAGTGATGTGTCAGTGAGGACAGGGCTGCATGTGACAGGGGCACTGACATGATGTGAGGAGGGGAATGGAGGCAGCAGGAAGCCACAGACTGAGAGTTATATAGTGGGAGGAGCAGGGTCCCCAGCAGCATAGAGTATATCAGGAGATGAGTGATGTGTCAGTGAGGACAGGGCTGCATGTGACAGGGGCACTGACATGATGTGAGGAGGGGAATGGAGGCAGCAGGAAACCACAGACTGGGAGTTATATAGTGGGAAGAGCAGGGTCCCTTGGGGGACCAAAAGGGGGTCCGGCCACTACACAAAGTGCGTCAGGGAAGCAAGATATGCCTATATACTAGATCTCCAACCAACGTAAATTAACGAACAACTATCATTCTAATTTACCATCCTCATCCTGTTGCGAAGCACGGGTATTCAGCTATCTACAATCTTATTTATACTGTGTGTTTAATATTTACATTTATTTATGTAAACAGACATTCTTAAAATCCCGGCCGGGTACTCCAGCTAGTAGCCTATCAAATCACTCTTGTAAATATTATTTTATTTAGCTTGATAATTATATTAAGGTAATTGAAACATTTCTGCATTACAAATTATTTCTTATAGAATATATTTTTTTTGGGGGGGTGCATATTTATCAATTATCGGGAATTGGTCATGGTAATTATAATCTCTGATTGCTGCTTATAACAACATTAAGAAGGTAAGGATTGCTGGAATGTACAATATATCCACATATGCAGGGACAGGAGGTCTTGATAGGCGCTCATCTCTGCAATGTGTAACAGGGGTGTGGATCGTTGGGTCAACAGTAACTAAGTAGACAGTCATTAGGTCGACTGCCATTAGGCTGACCACTATTGGTCGACAGTGACTAGGTCAACATCTGAAATAGGTCGACACGGTCATTAGGTCGGCATGGAAAATGTCAACATGGATAAAAGGCGATATGACATTTAAAAAAAAAAATTGGTGTAGTTTTCTTCATAAAGTGACGGGGAACCCCAATTAGTGCACCGCGTCCCCTCGCATGGCTCACTTCGCTCACCATGCTTCGGGCAAGGTGCCTCGCTCTGCTACCGCTGCACTCGGCACATGTTACTAGTCCTAATCGTAGTTCACGTGGATCATAAAGTATGGAAAAGTGAAAAAAACGGGGAAAAAATTGTGAAAAACTCACGTCGACCTTTTCATATGTCGACCTTTGCCATGTTGACCTAGTGACCATGGCGACCTAATAACCATGCCGACATAATGTGTGTCGACCAATATTGGTTGACCTAATGAGTGTCAACCTTAGTGATGTCGACCTAAAGACCGGATACTGTGTAACAGGTGAGGTGGGCGCTAATGTGATCACTTTGCTTTTGGGTGTGGGAGTCGGACATGCTACTGCACATACGCAGACCCTCCAACATGACACGTTCCATCAGGTACAACATGCTCTGCTCCTGGACTTCCATTTTGATTGATGTTTGCCATCACCTGTTGTGAAACACCTTTCTCATCAATGAGTTAATTCAACACAGGCAACGGCAATCATATATGAAGAGGGAAGTCCAGGAGCAGAGCATGTTGCACCTGATGGAGTGGGTCGTGTTGGAGGGTCTGCATACATTGTCACCAGACTGTGGATGTGGAAGTTGACTGCATCGGGTGTGGGATCCTTTGGATCCCTTTCCCGGAAAACTGTGTTGAGTGTAGCCCATAGGCTTCAATGGCTTACCGAATCAAAAGATGGTGTTTACAACCAAGCTCCATAGCTAAGTACATTTAACCATTTAGCACCTCCCATAGAAACCTATGCGAGCTGCTTTTTCGAATGAAGATAGGGTCTGATATCTGTTGCGGTTTCCCATAACTACGTGCTGGGGAGGCTTAATATTTGTAGGTTGCCCCCCAAAACAGGCGTTATCCTGCAAATATTTTCTGATAAATACAGTATGCCCTTTTGATGACACTAAATATGCTTTACTTACCTTTTGAAACTCTTTATAATAAGTTAGTAATCAATTAATTAATTATGAAGATAGGGACAAAAGAGATAGTAGGTAGCACAGCTGCATTGTGTTACTCCAGATTACTGTGGGTCTGATCCAGAAAAGTCCATTTTCGGATGAATCTTGTGATTTTTTTTGCACTATACAACCTCTGTAGCTGAGCGTATGCAGCTGTATTTATCTTACTCACATCTCCTCTTATGGCTGAGTGGGAGTACCTGGGTGGGATGGGGGTGTCTGCATGGGGTAAGTGCCCCAAGGGTAACTGTCCCAAGAGCATTCCATGGGTGTGCAGACAGTATTTCAACCTATTCAGAGAGATTTTGGGTGGCTTTATTGTGCCAGGTACATATAGGGCTGTTGCAAAAGTGCGCTGATAGTGATCACAGCTGCTTTCACAAGTGGCCAGTTGCCTGGAAACCCCCCCTTCAGGCCAGCGGCTCAAAGCATGACAATAGCTACAGATGTAACAGCACTCATTATTACCACGATGCGTATGCACGTGTACACACATAGTATCAACTACTCAGTGCGCCCGGGCGTAAATCCAATAGATTGCTGCTGCGACTATTTGCTCGTGCCTGCCAGCAGGCATACTATTTGCAGCAATGTAGACGCACCCGCAAATATTCACGGGTGCGATGACGAGGGTTACTACATCTGTATGTTACTTATACAATTTTACAATGACTGCTGCCACAACATGCAGTATATGGAACTGTGCGGAACTGAGCACTTCATTAGAGCACCAGACCAGCCTATATCATGTCAAAAGCTAACTATGCTCCTCAATGGGCTGACCACACTCTAAAATGAAACATATGGAATCCCCTCTACGAATCCTGTGTTTGCTGCTGGGAGCAGCATAGATACACCAACTCTGAATACTGATGGAAATCAGCATTTATTTACAAGCATGCAATGCGGCTGCATTTTCGCATGGAGAACCTCTAGAACTAAACACTGTACCCTCAATGAGGTTGTACTAATGACCTATAGATGTACCCATGTATTTATTTCTATTCAATTTCTATTCAATTTATATACTGTAACTTAGACCTTATTATTATTATTATTATTATTATTACTACTAGTGTAGCACCTCCAGTTACACAGCACTATACAGAATGTATACTGTTTGTCATTCACATCTGTCCCATCCCCATAAGGGCTTACAGCCACATACACACTAGAAAGCAGCCAATGGACCTACCAGCATGTGTGTGGAGTGTGGCAGGAAACTGGACCACAACTCTCCAGATGCAAACACGTGTCTGGTATTGAGATTGCAAATGTATACATTCTAACCGATTGATGTAGGAAGCTTCTCATGTTTCATGATGTTTCATGATGCACTAACCCTTACATCATCTATCATCATTTCCCCATTATGGCACTTCCTCTAAATGGTTTGTAAATCCGATCCTTACTCTTCTTTTCTATCTATGTTACACTACCTGGGGTGAAGTCAGTCCAATTCAATTTTTTATAATTTCATAATTTTTTTGATCCATTGAAATTGTAAACCTTGCTCACCCGTGAATGGTTGGACAGTGCGTCTTCCATGACTATTACTGTATCTTGTGTTGCTGTTAAGTTTACCAGCTATTGCCTTCTCATAGATATGTGGTTAAGAATAGGCAAAGAAGATTCTTTAATTTTGTAGGTGTGGCTTAGATTAAATAAATAATGAGTGGATGGACATTGTCAGGGTGGGATCCTGCAGATCCCTCTCCCGGTAATTTCTGCAATACAGTATGTAGCTTAAAAGCTACAATGGCATCTAATGGTGGTGTTAGTTACTGGCAGGTCCGTAACCAGACATTTTGGTGCCCTGTGCTGGAAAGAGCTGTGGTGCCCCCTCCCCCCCCCCCCCCGCTGAAGGAGTGTGTTCCAACAAAGGGGCGTCGGTATGAGGGGGGCAAGGGGGCAGCTCGCCCCCCGCAAAAATGAGAGAGGCGCCTATCAACTAAAGTAGAGGAGCGGAAATACCGCTGCTGCACTTTACAGCTGAGGTGCGTGCAGCAGCAGCACCTCCTGATTCCTCATCTGACTGTGTCTGTGTGGTCCAGGACTCCTCCATGCCGCCCCCTCCCACAGTGGCTCCACTTCCTCCTCCCAGCCTGGAAACCACCCTGCAGAAACGGAGGATGTAGCAGGAGGTGGGCTATATCAAGTCTGGCCCGGCCTGCTCTGCCCCTACCCTGCTTGCCCTGGCCGGCTCCCGGTGATAGTGCCGCGATGTTCGGTTATTTAGGGGGCGGGGCCAAATTCCGTGAAGTGCCCGCCCCCATAAAATACTCAGCTCTGTTGTACTATGGAAGTGTGTTTCCGGCTGGCTTAATCTCTCCCACTCTCTCTCTCTCCCCTGTCTACCTCCAGGCCCTGTGAGAGGGAGGGGGCAACTATATCAGGCCCCAGGGGCGTATATACCTATTGGCCAGGATGGCACTCGCCAGGGGCGCCAGCTGTGGAGGGCCGCCGCCCGGCGGTGCCACCCACGGCCAGGGGGTAGATTCACTGTGTCCCCAGGCCCCCACCCACAGGGATGCCCGGCAATGACCACAGAAGGCAGCAGCGGCAACCGCTGTTCTTGTCACCAGGGTCCGGCACCGTTCCGCAGTCCGCACTACAATCAAGTAATTCTGCAAAACTACAGCTCCCAGCAGCCATTGCTGCTGGGAGCTGTAGTTTTGCAGAATTACTTGATTGTAGTACGGACTGCAGAGTGGTGCCGGAGACAAGATCAGTGGTTGCTGCTCCTGCCTTCTGTGGTCGTTGCCGGGCATCCACGTTGGGATGCCGGGTTGGTCCCTGCTTGGCCTGCTCCGAGGTCCCCTCAGTGGCAACTCGGCACCCCAATACTAGGCCGGCAGCCGCAATCGGAGATGCACAGTGACGCGGCCGCCTGCTGTCCCGCGAGGCTCCGTGACTCGGAAGTCTTGCACAATACGGAGGACTGAAGAACCGCGCCGGAATACTGTTAAGCATGCCGCCCTGGATGAAGAACCAAGCCACCAGGGTTATGCGCTTGCTCCTCCGCCACCACGCTGCACTACCAACACGGGATTTGTGTATGCTAGGTGATGCATGCAGCTGCTGAGGGAACGTGGCGGATGGTGCTCAAAGCCGGGGAAAGGAGCAGCAGGCGGCTCCCTGGAGCAGGTAACCCGAGGGTAGAGCTCGGACTGTGCATGTGTGTGTGGGGAGAAACTGGTGGCGGGTGGGGTCTGGGTCACTATTATACCCGGGATACAGAAAAGATGCACTGAGGAGAGGGCCACCAGATAGTTAACAAGGGACTAGTGGCACTACATTGCTAAGCATGTCTTCTGTGTGACAGACATCTGGGTACCTGCCCTGTAGACACTGTACTGTTCTCACAGGTAACCACACTATAAAATAGGGTTAGTTTCCTGCTTTGTATGCTAGTGTGTTATTACATACCTGTCGGAGATAAGTACGAGATCCAGGCGGTCAGGAGACCGACGCCGGGAGCCCGACAGCCGGTATTCCAGCGGCGAGCGCAGCTTGTCCCCTCGCGGGCTTGAGGTGTTTGCCACACTTCGAGCCCGATGGCGTTCTTTGGTCGCCACAGGTTTCTATTCCCCTCCACTAGGTGGCGTGAACCACCACCCAAGAGGGGTAACCAGCCGGCGGTCAGAACTCCGAACGCCGGTATTTCAGGTGGTGTCGGGATTCCGGCGTCGGGATCCTGACCGCCGGGATCCCGGCAGGCGGTCAATTGACTGCCTCCCACCTGTAGCTCTAGATGAATTGGAGATATATATTCAATACTATAACCGTCAGTAGTATAATTGTGTTTGGGTTCAGTATGTAATGCCGAGGGACGGGATGCTGATGGTCAGAATACCGACATCGGCATCCCGTCCATTAAAATCCCGACAGCCCCGTAGTTAGCACCCCAAACTACCCCTGTCCCCTACCCTAACCCTCCCCGCTTGGTGCCTAACCTGAATCCCCCCTCCCCGGTACCTAACCCTAACCTTCCCGTCCCTACACCCTAACCCCTCTTCTCCTGCCTAAAGCTAACCTCCCTAATTGGGGTTACTATTGTGTGGTCATGCACCTTTTTTGGCACACGTGACTTCCATATTTTAAACATGGGGGGAGGGAGGGGCGCCAATCCCTTACTTTGCCAAGGGTGCTCAGACCCCTAGATACACCCCTGCCAGGCCCCACAGTTCAAAGGGGCCCTGAGGAATAGGGGCACAAAAAACGGGGGCCCGAGTGCTTAGTCCTAGTTTTTTAATTAAGCCAATTAAGTTTAACATAAAAAAAAAACATTTAGTTGCGCCTCACCGGCCACTTCTTCCCCGTTACACTGTCACCTGGTCTGGTCCTGCTCCTGCCCTTCCATGCTGTTTGTACACCACGCAGCAGATCATCCTTGAGCCCAGCAGGAAAATCACCTCCTGACATGACAGCAGTGTGTGTTGATGCTACCTGCATGAGAGGGCACATCACGTCAGGACACTTGCCGGCCACCTCAGCTCGTCCAGCGGCAATGCAGAGGCCGGACAGTTTAAATCCACCGCACAAGAGCGATCTGCCTGCTTTCCCGCCACCCTCCCACCACAATTACAGAGATGGGGAGAAGAACAGGAGGAACCCATCCTCCTGCACCAAGGTATAGCCTCAAAGTCACGCTGCCCTGAGACATGACTGACAGCATCCAGCCCACAGGCAGCAAGCTGACAGCAGTGACCTTCCCCTACCACTACCACTTCACTAAAGGACTTGTCCATGTCTGCTCAACCTCTCATACCTCCACCTTGTTTGCTCTGTGTGCGGTTTCATGCTGATTGTTACACACAATGTCATCTAGTGCTCGAAGTGGGCCGGTATACACTGGTATGGCATACCGCCACATCAAGCACTGACCGAGACCACCGCCGCATTTAAAATTCAGCGCTATTGAATCGGCTACGACCGGCAGCCAATCAGCCGCGGCCGCTCATGACCACACTCACTCATGACCAAAGCCTCCTGCTCGGCACCGCCGCTTCCCACAGCATAGCCTCCTCCGCACCGCCGCCCACGGCCTCCGCATCGCCGCCCACAGCCTCCGCTCCGCTGACCACAGCCTCCGCACCGCTGACCACAGCCTCATCTGCCGCCAACCACAGCCAGCTCTGCACCGCTGCTGACCACAACCTCCACACCGCCGCTGCTGATTAGGTAATTTTACACTGCTGCCTTTCTCCCTTCTGTATGTCATTGCTGTCCCTCTCTCTGTCACTCCCCATGTCCCTATGTCCCTGCTGTATCTCTACCTATCCCTGTGTCCCTGCTGTCAATCACCCTGTCCCTATGTCGCTGCTGTCAATCTCCCTGTCCCTGCTGTCACTCTCCCTGTCTCTATGTTCCTTCTGTCAATCTCCCTGTCCCTATGTCTATGCTGTCACTCCCCATGTCCCTATGTCCCTGCTGTATCTCTCCCTATCCCTGTGTCCCTGCTGTCAATCACCCTGTCCCTATGTCGCTGCTGTCAATCTCCCTGTCCCTGCTGTCACTCTCCCTGTCTCTATGTTCCTTCTGTCAATCTCCCTGTCCCTATGTCTATGCTGTCACTCCCCATGTCCCTATGTCCCTGCTGTATCTCTCCCTATCCCTGTGTCCCTGCTGTCAATCACCCTGTCCCTATGTTCCTGCTGTCAATCTCCCTGTCCCTATGTCTATGCTGTCACTCTCCCTGTCCCTCGGTCACTCTCCCTGTCCCTATGTCCCTGCTGTCACTCTCCCTGTCCCTAAATTGCAGCTCATACTGTGTGGCATAATGTGCATTTTGGCTCATTCCGTGTGAATTTTGGTTCATACTGTGTGGAAAAATTTGAATTTTGTCTCATTACATGTAGCATAATGTGAATTTGGCTCATTCTGTGTGAATTTTGGCTCATTCCATGTGGCATAATGTGAATTTTGGCTCATTCCGTTTGAATTTTGACTCATTCCATGTGGCATAATGTGTAAGGAGCACAAGTACTAGTTAGTATAAGGGGTCCTACTATTGTGGTGAATAATGTGTATAAGAGGTATATGGTGTGGTACACTACACTTAGGGCACGCCCCCTTTTCAGGAGCGCGCACGCTTAATAACAGTCTTCACTTTTCCATACCCACACTTCAAAATTTCCACTTCGACCACTGGTGTCATATAGATTTAGTGCAGCTGCAGTTCTATCTTGCCCTGCTGGAAAATGTAGTGCACATAATTCTATCAGCGCAGACCAACTCTTAGGGGCCAATTTATCATGTATTGCATGTTGAATGCGACCTGGGAGGGATCTTACCTCCCTGAATGTATAATGCAGCATACGCAGGAACAGGGGCTCCGAAAGGAGGCCATCCCTACGATGTGCTGTGGTGTCTGCTGGGACATCTGCGCATGCACGGTCAGTTTAGACCACACACGCACAGAGGTTACTTCGGGGGAGGGTTCCAGAGCCAGCAATAGGATGTGTAGCCCATAGGCTACAATGGGCTGAATTGCAGTAGCTGTGGGGAATAATATCGGGAATGCTTTGCATTCCGGATATTGGTAAATCAGGCAGCATCGCATCCCCCATAGAAACCTGTGAGGGATGCTGGTGCGGGCGACAATGGAGGGATCGCAGCAGGTACCTGCTGAGATCCCGCCTTCATACATTCAGTAGATCCCTAATATTTGCGGGCAACCCCCAAAAACGTGTGTGTGTGTATATATATATATATATATATATATATATATAGTATATGTGTGTGTGTGTGTGTGTGTGTGTGTGTATATATATAGCTGTAAATATACTTTGATAAATGGGCCCTTTAACCCCATGCTACACATGGCCATTGACAACTTCCTAACAGATTTATATTTATTAAGTAAGCTAGCCCCTCTCCCCTAACCCTTCCTTCCCGCAGCCTAACCCTAAACTCCCCCTTAGTGCCTAACCCTTACCTCCCCCTGGTTTTACCTAATCCTAACCCCCTGTCCCCACAGTCTGACCCTTCACCCTTAGTGCCTAAACCTAACCGCCACCCCCGGTGGTGCCTGACTCTTACCTCCCCCTCCCCGCAGCCTAGCCCTAACCTCCCCTCCCACAGCCTAACCACAGCCCCTCCCCCCCGGCTGGCTCTTAAACTAACCCGCCCGCTATACTTGCTTTCGGGATATCGGTGTCGGTATCCCATATAGTGTGTGTGTATATATATACACACACACACACACAATATATATTTGCGCAAGTGTATTGACACTGGGGGTCATTCCGAGTTGTTCGCTCGCAAGCTGCTTTTAGCAGCTGTGCACACGCTAAGCCGCCGCCTACTGGGAGTGAATCTTAGCTTATCAAAATTGCGAACGAAAGATTAGCAGAATTGCGAATAGACACTTCTTAGCAGTTTCTGAGTAGCTCCACACTTACTCGGCATCTGCGATCAGTTCAGTGCTTGTCATTCCTGGTTTGACGTCACAAACACACCCAGCGTTCGCCCAGACACTCCTCCGTTTCTCCAGCCACTCCCGCGTTTTTCCCAGAAACGGTAGCGTTTTTTCACACACACCCATAAAACGGACAGTTTCCGCCCAGAAACACCCACTTCCTGTCAATCACATTACAATCACCAGAACGAAGAAAAAACCTCGTAATGCCGTGAGTAAAAAACCTAACTGCATAGCAAATTTACTTGGCGCAGTCGCACTGCGGACATTGCGCATGCGCATTAGCGACTAATCACTCCGTTGCGAGAAAAAAATACAGAGCGAACAACTCGGAATGACCCCCACTGTCTCTCCCTCTCTCCCTTATGCTGTGTATATCTCTTTCCTTAACACTGTCTGTTTCTCTCCCCCTCTCTTTGACATTATCTCTTTCTCCCTCTCTCACTCCCTGGCACTGTCTCTCCCTCTCTCTCTCCCCCTAACAGTCTCTCTCTCTCCCTGACACCATCTCTCTCTTCCCCTGACACTGTCTCTCCCTCTCTCCCTTATGCTGTGTATATCTCTTTCCCTAACACTGTCTGTTTCTCTCCCCCTCTCTTTGACATTATCTCTTTCTCCCTCTCTCACTCCCTGACACTGTCTCTCCCTCTCTCTCTCCCTCCCCCTAACAGTCTCTCTCTCTCCCTGACACCATCTCTCTCTTCCCCTGACATTGTCTCTATCTCTCTCTCTCTGACACTCTCTCCCTCACCCACTGACACTCACTCTCTCTCTCTCCCTGAATCTCTCTTTACCTGACATGCTCCCTCTCATCTTTCTCTCTCCCTGACCTCCCTCTCCCTCTCTTTCTTGCTTCTCTCTCTCCCCCAGATACCTGCTTTGTCTCTCTCTCTCCTGCTTCCCTAAGGGGTATTGTAGTGACAACGGCGGGGGTAGGGGGGCCCTTTCAAGATCTTTTTACCACAAAGTTCTACTTACGCCCCTGCCTCACACCGTCCTGCATCAGCCGCCTTGTCATTTCCTATCCTCCCATCCATCCCCCCAACCTCCCCCACTCACCCCAATGGCCACAACATTTTTGCTGGACCACTGCCCACAGCCTGGGAGCCCACCAGAGCCCCTGCAGAACCACTGCCTAGCCGGAGAAACAATACAGCCTCCTCCTGGAGACCTCCATGTAACTGCTGTCCCGGGCACCTCACTTTCTGCTGCTGATGATATACCCCCCTCTCTCTCTGTCTCCATGTTGCTCTACATGTATCTCTCTCTCTCTCCTTGTCTCTCTCCATGTCTCCCTCTCTCTCTCCATCTGTCTTCTTGTCTCTCTCTCTCCATTTTTGTTATGAGGTATAACACAGAGAGGGGGCGACATTTAGAGATTTAGGGGCGCCAAACTGAAATTATATCTTGCCCCCCCAACCCCACCAAAAAATGTTCTGACACCCCTGGTCACACAATAGTACCCTCAATTCACAGTAGTATGCCTTGTTCACGTTCCATCACACAGAATCGCCCCTTAGTCATGTTGCACCACACAGTAGAGCCCCTTTTCACATTATGCTACAAGTAGTACCCCTTATACACCCTTTAGACACATTACGCAACAGTAGTACCCCTTACACCCAGTATGCCACACAGTAATGCCCCATAGACAATAAAAATCACTAGTCCTGCTGCTAGATCAGGCTTAGGTAGAGGGGGGGGGGGGGGGGGTATTAGAATTGAACTTTAAATTAAAGAACAATGAATTATTGTTATAGCCTGATCTAGTAGCACTGCAGTGGCTTTTATTTGTGGCAATTATTCTCTTTGCACTTTATGGTTCCGCAGATTGGGTTAAGGCACACATTACTGCCACCAGGAGTATTACATTCTCAGTAAGAGTGCATGCTTTAAGCACCGGGGTGGGGTGCTAATAGCTTAAATATCCATAACATGTAAATAATTAGCTTGTTTCCGAGTAATCCGAGTAAATCCATAATTCCTGAGACTTCATCACTCTAATCATGGCTTACTTTACATATAAACTTCTAAGTCATTAGGAACAGAAAGTCATTTTTTGCCACCAGGGAGCCAGTTACTCAGGGGCAGATTTATTAAGCTTGGAGAAGTGATAAAGTGGAAGGTGATAACGCACCAGCCAATCAGCTCATAACTGTCATGTTACAGGCTGGGTTTGAAAAATTACAGTTAGCAGCTGATTGGCTGGTGCATTATCACCTTCCGCTTTATCACTTCACCAGGCTTAATAAATCTGCCCCACAGTTACTATCCAGCTATCCTTGTTACTATATTATTTTAAGTTTTCCCCCATGGACATTCTTCATGTCAGTAGAAACCAGCTATTGGGACTGCTGGTCACAAGCCTCCATAACCATTGCAGGAGCTAGGAATTGTAGTTCCTCATTGGAACAGAATTGCAGACAGTCAGTAGGACTTGCCTTTAATTTCTAATACTGCTTCTCCTCTTCCGATGCCCAAACGTCATATTTTGGAAGCTGGTTACCAGAGCCCCACAGGAAATGCTATCTGTAACTTCGACCTATTGTAGCAAATGATGGACGTCCAACAGTGTAGACACCCAATATAGAACTAGCTGGGGCCCCATAGAAGGGACACTTGTGGAAATATCGGTGGTGGGCCTCAATGCCACTGTTTGCTAATTGCCTCTGTTCTGGGCTCCCGCTGCTCCTCAGTCTGCAATTCTATGGGAGAGATGTTGTGATTTCTCTCCCTACACTCGGCAACTGGAAGCCGGCAACTGGAAGGCGAAGCTCCAAGCTCAAGCTCCAAGAGGTCTATTCATGAAGCAGTGAAAAGTGTGGTGTAGTGAGCCAGTGGAGAACTTGCCCATGGTAACCAATCAGCATTGAAGTAACATTTCTAATTTGCATACTATACAATTGTACGGAGCAGCTAAATGGTTACCATGGGCAACTTCTCCACAGGCTCACTTCTCCACTATTTTCACTGCTTTGTGAATAGATCCCCAAGCACGGACACTGCTATAGAATCTGGCACCTGCAGTAGAAAGAGTCGTGACAATGGACAGTGTGGCGGTGACCAGTTCTGCCCGCAGGGCAACCTCCGCTCAGGGCCGAGCACCGAGTGCGCCACCATAGTTACTGCCCTGGCTACCGGGACAGAGCACTACAAAGCATTGTGGAACTTAGTAAGTTCCACAATAAAGCAGCCTATACAAACCTATTGGGGGTTGTTTTTCAAACAAAAATGGCAGACTATCACCGATATATGCTGCAGTCTGTCACTATATACCGTACATTCAGGAGATACTTAATATTTGTGGGTACCCATTTTCAGGGGATATGCTGCCAATAAGTAATGATATATAGGCCCTCTAGATTAATTTCAATTATGGAGACCTACAGAAAGGGGAAAGAGTTAAATGATGATGTCAAAATTGCTCTAAGTATATATATATAGGATGTGAGAGCGACTTTATATAGCTGTTTGATCAATCGCTAGTCCATTTGCAGATCCCAGAAAACCTTTGCGCGGTTCTACTGTAAAGCACAATAACAATTGAACATTATTCTCATTTATGTTTAAGTGCTTTCAAAACTTTTCACCAGATGCATTCAGCTAGCACCATAAAACACTAATAAAATAATATATATTTCCACTTCTCTCCCTGACAAACTTTTTATCTATGGCCATTTTTCAGCCTATATCTGTGAAATGTGAAATACATAGCGAAAAATGCTGCTTCAGTTCTTGATATATTGTTATTTTGGCCGATGATAGTCATATATGAATATCTCTTACTGAACTTTCTAAATCGTTATTTATTTATTTATTTTAATGTTTATTCCACTAGTTAAAAAAAAAACAGATATTCACTCATTTCAAAGTAAAATAAAAAAAACAACCCAAAAAACTGTTATACAAGGCAACAAAAATGCAACAACAGGCACATACTCTGGGTAGAATGATGTTTCTATTTTATATTTGAAAGGGCTTTTCCACCCTTCATAGAGTGGAAACTTATAGGCTTCCCTGTGCCAGTCTTTAACTTTTACTCAATGCATTTTTTTTTTTACCTTGAAACTACTTTCTGTGCTTTTCAGCAATGTCATCACAGTGTTATTTATTTGTTGGATGCAAATAAATACATGCAAGAGCATTATGTCATGGTTGTGTGTATGTTCCCTTCGTGATAAGGACCAGGAAGTGACAGCACGAGAGGGCAGACGAGAACTTCCGCCCTTACAGCACCTTAATCTTTTATCCATTCTCTGTTTGTTTGAGGTTATTTTGTTTTATCTAAGCACCATTGTACCCTCGCCACGCTTCAGGCTCGGTGTCCCGCTCTGCTTCGCTCGCCACAGGTTACTGTTCCAAATAGCTGGTGACATGGACTCAGAGGTTTATGGGAAAGGTCCTCTCCACGAAGGGTAACTAGATGCTATCAAGTCAAATGAACAAGAAACTCTGTCTGAGGACTTAATTGGGGAAATTCAATTCCCGGTATTGCGGGCAAAGGGCCTGATTCACAAGTGCGCACAGTTGCGAGCGCAACATTGCTGCACCATTTAACCTTTGAGCAACCCTATGTGGTCTCAGCGCTGTGGGGATGGTTGGAATGTCACCACCTAGTAGATATCGACACCACCAATTTTTCCTGGCACAACATAGAGGTGTGGAGGACAATGAGCAATATTGGGTTACTATACTGTAGTTCTCAGGGATGCACGTAGCCAAATATAATTTTCTATGTATCATTATATGTATTTACTGATATAAACACTACTTACAGTGAATATTCTAGCACCCACCTCACAAATGTCAATATTTTAGTGTAGTGCAGAGTGAATAGTGACTGATATTGGCCCTCATTCCGAGTTGTTCGCTCGCTAGCTGCTTTTAGCAGCATTGCACACGCTAGGCCGCCGCCCTCTGTGAGTGTATCTTAGTTTAGCAGAATAGCGAACGAAAGGTTAGCAGAACTGCTACTAAATAATTCCCGGCAGTTTCTGAGTAGCTCCAGACCTACTCCTAGACTGCGATCACCTCAGTCCGTTTAGTTCCTGGTTTGACGTCACAAACACGCCCAGCGTTCGGCCAGCCACTCCCCCGTTTCTCCAGCCACTCCCGCGTTTTTACCTGGCACGCCTGCATTTTTTTGCACACTCCCTGAAAACGGCCAGTTTCCGCCCAAAAACACCCACTTCCTGTCAATCACACTACATTCACTCGAGCGATGAAAAAACGTCGCTCGAGCTTGTGTAAATCTACAAAGTTTTGTGTGAAAGTACTTTGCACATGCGCGCTGCGTACCATGCACATTTTTGCAATTTTTGTACTTAATCGCTGCACTGCGAAAATCAGCAGCGAGCGAACAACTCGGAATGACCACCATTGGTGATTTATTAAAAAAAATGAGTGTCTGAAAAGAAAATTGAGGCTGAAGAAGTTGTGTGTTCACAGAATCCAGACACCATGCAAGCCAACTGCAGATGCCATGGAGGAGAGGCAGTGCTGCCCTCTGTCCCCGGAATGGGCTTAGCGTACAGATACGATATTTGGGGATCTGCGCAAGTGCGAGACCCATTCTGTACATGTTGCCCCAATTTTGAAGGCATGAACGGTCCAGGATCTGTGTCGTCGAACAAAGACGTCCTGGACCCCGGTGTTTGGATTCTACAGCCAACCTACGTTTGCTTCAGCTTAAGCAAGCTGGCTGGTGCCTGTAACCATCGCAAATCATGACCGATGATCGCGATGGTGATCCTCAGATGTGGCAATTCCATACAAGCATGAATAAAGCCCATTGTGGACGATGAAGTGATTCAGGAAAAGGTATTTTTGGCTTTGATATTTCAAAGGCGCAGTCTGTCTGGCACTCCGCAGAAGCCACAAGACCTTCAGGAAAATGGAGGTGATTCAGATCTGATCGCTGGGCTGCTCACTTTGCTGTCCTGCGATCAGATAGTCGCCGCCTCCAGGGGGAGTGTAAATTCGTCGTGCAAGTGTGCGATCCCATGCATATGCCGAGCTGCAAAAATTCACTGTGTGCAGCCTCTGCACAACCCAGGACTTACTCATCCAGTGCGATCACATCAGGCTGATCGGGGCCGGAGCTGACGTCACACACCCTCCCTGAAAACGCTTGGCCACGCCTGCGTTTTTCCGGACACTCCCAATAAACGCTCAGTTACCACCCACAAATGGCCTCCTCCTGTCAATCACCTTGTGAACGCCTGTGCGATCAGATTTTTTGCACCATCCCGTCGCTGGCCAACGATGCCCTTTGCTGTTGTCTGACGCGTGTGCGCATTGCGGTGCATATGCATGCGCAGTTAATATCTGATCGCGAAAACGCACAGCAGCGATCAGGAATGAATCAGGCCCCATGTCTCGAATCTCAGTTTTGCACATGATCACAGAAACATTTACATGGGCACAATATAATACATCCATATATTATACTAGAAGAGTGCTTGGCAGGACAATACCGCTGGTCACCTTGTAATAAATGGTTCCGGTATGAACGGTCGACCATGTTATGGTCGACAGTCATTAGGTCGACCACTATTGGTCGACATTGACATGGTCGACATGGACACATGGTCGACACATGAAAATGGTCGACACATGAAAGGTCGACATATGAAAAGGTCGACATGAGTTTTTTAACTTTTTTTGGTGTCGTTTTTTGCGTAAAGTGACTGGGAACCCCAATTAGTGCACCGTGTCCCCTCGCTTTGCTCGCCATACTTTGGGCATGGTGCCTTCGCTCCGCTACCGCTTCGCTCTGCACACTTTACCGTTCCAATCGTAGTCCATGTGGATCGTAAAGTATGGAAAAGTTCCCCAAAAGCAAAAAAAAGTTAAAAAACTAATGTCGACCTTTTCATGTGTCGACCTTTCACGTGTCGACCATTTTCATGTGTCGACCATGTGTCCATGTCGACCATGTCAATGGCGACCAATAGTGGTCGACCTAATGACTGTCGACCATAACATGGTCGACCATGTGAACGGATACCGTAATAAATATAATTATTCTGCCAAGCAAACCAGCAAAACTAATTCAGCCATTGAAATGCTCCTAGGCTTATGACTTAGTCTGTGCAGATAAAACACTCACCTGCTTACTGATCCATTACTCTATCCCATCAGTTTACTGTGATATATACAATCTAATTACTCACTAAGTTTTTGGCAGAACTGAGACCATTACACGGTACAACGTTTAGTCAATGGATTTCTTTCTACCCGTAACCGAATTGTCATCCCGCCCGTACAGCATCAACAGTAAAGTTTGAGGGGCACTTATAAGATATACGTTTCTTATCTATCCGTTTTCTCCTTTGCTGTCAGAGTTGGGGAAAGTGATACACTTTGTACAAAGGGGGCCATTCCGACCTGATCGCACACTAGCTATTTTTTGCAGCGCTGTGATCAGGTCAAAACTAGGCAAAACTGCGCATGCGTATGCACCGCAATGCGCAGGTGCGTCGTACGGGTACAAAGCGGATCGGTGCGGGCAATGGATTTAACGAAGAATCCATTCGCACAGCCGATCACAAGAAGTTTGACAGGAAGAAGGCGTTTATGGGTGTCAACTGACCGTTTTCAGGGAGTGGTTGGGAAAACGCAGGCGTGTCCAAGCGTTTTGCAGGGCGGGTGTCTGATGTCAATTCCGGGACCGGACAGGCTGAAGTGATCGCAAGGGCTGAGTAAGTTCAGACCTACTCAAAAACTGCACAAAACTTGCAAACTTGCAAAGCGAAAATACACTCCCCCATAGGCGGCGACTATCTGTTCGCACCGCTGCAAAAAATAGCTAGCGAGCGATCAACTCGGAAAGAATGACCCCCAATATGCCGGCATATGATTTGTAACATTCAGACTGCCGAATTGAAGCAGTTTAAGAATGTTTAATAGTTTTTCTCTCACCTGGAATGGTATCAGAATACATTTATTGTCATTAACCCCTTGGCCCACCATCACCCAACCCCTTTAGCAGTGGTGCAAGTAGAATTTTTTTCTTAGTGGTACTGATAGTAAAAAAATGGGCGTGGTCATGTGTCATGAGGGGGCGTGGTCACACAAAACTAAGGGAATGACTACATGACAATAGGGCATGGACACATTATGCCACACACCGTAATGTCCCTTACACATTATGCCAAACACCATAATGCTTATTACACATTATGCCACACACCGTAATGCTTATTCCACATTATGCCACACACCATAATGCCCCTTACACATTATGCCAAACACTGTAATGCCCATTACACATTATGCCACACACCATAATGCATATTACACATTATACCACGCACCGCAATGCTTATTACACATTATACCACACACTGTAATGCCCCTTACACATTATGCCAAACACTGTAATGTGTATTACACATTTTGCTACACACCGTAATGCTTATTACACATTATGCCAGACACTGTAACACCCATTACACATTATGCCAGACACCATAATGCCCATTACACATTATGCCACACACCGTTAAACCCATTACATATTATGCCACTGACACCATTTTACAAAATGCCCCTTATAAATTATGCCCCCGCAGTGGACTGGTGGTACTCCGTATCACCCTGCTCTCAGCACTGCCCTTTAGTCACTCACTTTAAACTCTTCTCCCCATCCTCCATCTTCCCCAGAACCTATTGTCTCTCACGTCCTCCGCTCCCTCTACTCCAAGACCAGCTACGACCTTGTTTACATTTTCAATGCTTGTGTAGGGCCATCTTAACATATAGGCAAACTGGGCAGCTGCCAGGGCCCCATGAAGCTAGGGGCTTTCATGCACGGGCAGGCTGGGCAGATGCCTCCTGGGCTAGTGCCTCCAGAGCGTCTTAGTATAGTTTTACCTCTTTCCAGACATAAGATGTCAATGTTGCAAACGTTTGCCATTTTGGTTGCCCTCTCCATGTGTAGCAACAGTGACACACACAGGCTATAGGAATGTATTACACCGCATCAAATGAAATCATCTAAATGATTCGTATTACTTTATGTATTTTTCAGCACAAAATTAATGTTTTAATTAGTAGGAGAAATAGGATATAAATAATGAAGCATAATTATAAGTAGTTTCTCAAGGGAAAGACTCCCACCAAAGCACTAATATTGGAAAATGAGTGGGTTTAGACTAAAGTTAGTATTTTAAGATTTCAGTCTTCTTGCTACACTAGGAAGATATCGGTGCATGATTCTATTTCATCTCACAGGGTCATTATTCTCAGAAATCTCTTTATTTCACAATGCAGGCATGGGTGAATCATGTCACACAATGGAAGTATGTTTGAAAGATTTTTATCCTGCTTTCATGAAAGCAACCAAGATCTAATAAAATATTCCTTCCCCCACAGCTGTACATTATGATTATGAATAAATCCTTATTCTTCAGTGAATCCCAATCCATAAAGAGCTGAATTTCAGTACTCAGTGTCCTCTGGTCACCTGAACAGCAATGTTGGTCAGGAAATGACTCCACTTTATGCCATAGGGTAGGAAAAGAGTCTCAATATGCATTAAGTTATTAAAGAGACTGGACAAATGTGATCATCCGAACAAGGGTTTAGAGGTCTACGCATTAAGGGCTTGATTCTGAGTTGCAAGAAAAGCCAAAAAACACACAACTGGGCAAAACCATGCTGCATTGCAGGTGGGACAGGTGGGGCAAAGAGAATTAGATTTGAGGGGGGGGGTTATATTTTTTTCTGTGCAGGGTAAATACTGTCTGCTTTTGCATGCATCCCACAAATACTGGACAGCTTTATTTTTACACTGCAATTTAGATTTCAGTTTGAACACACCCCGTCCAAATCTTACTGTCACCGCAGTCTGCACATGTTATCAGTGGTTTTGCCCAGTTGTGTGGTTTTTAGCTTTGCTTGCAACGCGGAAACAGGCCCTAAGCAAAGCCTTGGAGAGCGATAGAGTGGATGGAGATAAAGTACCAGCCAATTAGCTCCTGGCTGTCATTTTTCGAATACAGCCTGTAATGGGTGGTATTCATGTGACCGCCGGTCAGCTGACTGACAGTCACATGACCTCCTCCACCAGCCCGACGGGTCACTATCCCGATGGTCGGCATGCCGACCAACAGGGACTATTTCCACTCGTGGGTGTCCATGACACCCATAGAGTGGGAATAGAACCCGTGGCGACCGCAGGTCGCCACCGAGTAAGCCCGCATGGGGCTTGCTGCACTCGCCCCTCCCCGCCGGGATCCTGGCATCGGTATGCTGCCGGGATCCCGATGTCGGTAAGCAGACCGGCGGTCTCCTGACCGCCGGTCAGCAGTACTACACCCCCTGTAACAGTTCTTAGATAAGGATGTGTCCTCTTATAACTTTCCTTCAGATGGGACATACAGTATGTGAGGCTTTTCCGGATACAAAGACATAATGTGATAAGGGGTATATGGACTATGGATCTACACTAAAAAGGTCTACAGTCAATAGGTCCACCACTAATGGTAGACATGCATTTTGTACTTTATCTCTTTCCATTGTATCTCTCTTCATGCTTTGATAAATCTGCCCCTTTATCACTTTCCCACCTCTCCTTATCCTCTCTGAAGATTGACATACAGAATTGGAAAGGCAGATCTTCTTGTCTGATAATATAATATAATATTATTATTATTATTATTATTTTTTTTATCCTGGAGACATGGGTCCTCATTCCGAGTTGATCGCTCGCTGGCTAGTTTTAGCAGCCGTGAAAACGCTATGCAGCCGCCCACTGGGGAGTGTATTTTAGTTTAGCAGAAGTGGGAACGCTTGTGCAGCCGAGCTCTGCAAAAACAGTTTGTGCAGTTTCAGAGTAGCTCTGAACCTACTCAGCGCTTGCGATCACTTCAGCCTATTTGTGTCCAGATTTGACGTCATACGCCCGCCCAGCGAACGGCCAGCCACGCCTGCGTTTTTTTCAGACACGCCAGCGTTTTTGCAAACACTCCCTGAAAATGGTCAGTTGACACCCAGAAATGCCCCCTTCCTGTCAATCTTCTTGCAGCCGTCAGTGCGACTGAAAACTTCACTAGAACTTGTGCACAACCACAAAAGCCTTTGTACCCGTACGTCGCGCGTGCGCATTGCGGTGCATACGCATGCGCAGAAATACAGATTTTTAGCCTGATCGCTGCGCTGCGAACAACGGCAGCTAGCGCTCAACTCGGAATGACCCCCATGATCAATGGGATCGATCTACAAATCGTAATGATAGCAGCGATGTTCTTACCTGTTCCCCAGCACCGCTCGCTCCACTGCACATATATGACCTTTACTTTTCTTATTTTTGTATCTGCTCATGGTCCAGCGTAGCGATGGACATTGGGCGCAGAATCTGGGATTGGGAGTTGAACTGGGGCATGAACGGCCCACCAGGGGGCTATGGGAGGGGCCCATGTTTAGGGGTGTGGCCGGACTCCTGAGGGAGTGTGACCATTTGGCTAACCATTAGAGTGCATGGTGTGGGTCCCTTGATAAATATACAGTATATATAAATACTGCTAGTGCATGTATGATGATGTACCATCTTAACAGCAATGCACTGTAGAGGATACACCATGATCCTATTCAGTATAAGGTAACATATGTATAATGTATAATGCAAGTGCACAGTCTGGAATCTGATTCTAGAGGAGAGGTTAGACCCCTAGGCAGAGTTGCCCACCGGGGGTTTCCCTGTACCCCTGTGGGCCAGCCACACTCTTCTTCTGCCACCCCTGCACTGCCGACACTGCCAGCACCAACTTACTAAGGACACCGCTGGCACCTCTGCACTGCCGACACCACCGCACTGAGAACACAGCTGGCACCACTGCAAAGCCGACACTGCCGGCACCACCACACTGAGGATACCGCTGACACCTCTGCACTGCCGACACTACCGCTCTAAGGACATCGCTGGCACCCCTGCACTGCCGACACTGGGACCTGATTCTAGAGGAGGGGTTAGACCCCTAGGCAGAGTAGCCCACCGGGGGTTTCCCTGTACCCGTGTGGGCCAGCCACACTCTGCTTCTGCCTATGCTTCTAGGTCAGTGGGAGACGTTACATTGATCCTGAGTCTGGGAGGGTAGGCATGAATGATTACAATATATATTACATAGTTCGATAGCTACACCTTATCACAGCTAGGGATGAGCAGGTTTGGTTCCCTGAGAACCAAATCCGCCCAAACTTGGGGATCTGAGCCCGGATCCGAGTCAGGCTCAGATCTTCCTGCCTGACTTGGATCCCCATTTAATGCAAAACCTCAGGATCCCTCTGTCGGATACTGAGGTTTTGCCTCGGACACCAGTCTCCATAGTAACCTATGGAAGACTGCTTATCGGCTGAGAGAGCCGTTTGTCATAGCTCTCAGCCAATCAGCATCTCCCCATAGGCTACTACAGGCAAGATGGATGCCCCAACAGCACTAATAGCACCGCCACCTGCACAGCCGACACTGCCGCCCACACTGCCAACACCGCCGCCTGTATTGCCGAAACTCCCACACTGCCATCATCCCTGCACTGGGGACACTGCCGGCACCACTGCACTGAGGACACCGCTGGCACCCCTGCACTGAGGACACATTGACACCCCTGCACTGACGGCACCACCGCACCGAGGACACTGCTGGCTCCCTTGCACTGCCGACACCACCGCACTAAGGACACCGCTGACACCCCTGCGCTGCAGACACTGCCAGCACCACCTCACTGAGGACACCGCTGGCACCCCTGCACTGCCGACACTGCCGCGCTGAGGACACAGCTGAAACCTCTGCACTGCTGACACTACCACTCTAAGGACATTGTTGGCATCCCTGCACTGCTGGCACCACCACACTGAAGACACTGCTGATAACCCCGCACTGAGGACCCTCTCACAGTAAGTGCACTATTATTGTATCTATCCTGCACTGTATCCCGTGCTGTATCTAACCAACACTGTGTCAGACCACATTGTATTTGACCTGCACTGTATCCACCCACACTGTATTTGACCTGCGCTGTATCCAACCCACACTGTATCCAACCTGCGCTGTATCTGACCCACAATATATACAACTCACAGTGTATGCGACCCGTTCTGTATCTGACCTGCACTGTATCTCACACTGTATCCGACGCGCACTGTATCTGACCTTGCACTGTAGACAACTCTCACTGTATACGACACGCACTGTATCCAACCTGCACTGTAGCCTACACTGTATCCAACCCACACTGTATCCAACCCGCACTCTGACTTGCACTGTATCCAACCCAAACTGTATCCGACCTGCACTGTATCTCGGACTGTGTCCGATCTTGCACTGTAGCCAAAGCGCACTATATCCAACCCGCACTCAGACCTGCACTGCATCTCGCACTGTATCCGACCTTGCACTGTAGCCAACGCACACTATATCCAACCCGCACTCCAACCTGCACTGTATCCAACCCGCACTGTAACCTGCACTGTATCTGACCCACACTGTATCCAACCCACACTGTATCCAACTCGCACTGTATGCTATCTGCACTATATACAACCTGCAATGAATTCCACCAGCACTGTATCTGACCCACACTGTAAGCAGCATTGTATTTGACCCACTTTGTATCCAACCTGCACTGTAACCCGCCTTGTGTCTGATCCGCACTGTATCCGACCAGCACTGTAACCTGGTCAATAATTAACTATGTGTCCCAAAGTATTCCGCACTGTACTACGTAGGTACAGAATGCTGTTTTTTGTGATTGGGGAGATTTTTGGGAGCTGCTCGACAAAAAGGCTGATTGATCAGGGCTTTACATGAGTACAGAGTGGCAGTTATCAGTGCCCCAGGCCCCCAGGAGGGAGGTACAGACTGGCACTGAGAATAGGCATGTGCTGGGGGCATGTGTACTTGTGTAGGGGGCATCAATGTCTGCTGTTGCTTTACACATGGTTTCGTTTTTTTTCTTTGCTGTTTGGTAACTACTTTAGAGCAATGATGTTGTACACACGATTCTCAGGAAATCTCTGTGTTGGATTGTTTTCTATTGATAGTACTTGTGAGTTGGTTTGATTGGTTATTGCTAATACAGTACTTATTTGTGCCACTGCTTTGTTGCTTAGTTTAACCAGCCAGGCTTTGGCCTACTGTATGTTGGTGAACAATATTGTGAGCAGTGAGATGGTCAAAATTTACTGGAAATGATTGGTATTGAGGTTATTAATATGGGCCCTCATTCCGAGTTGATCGCATGTAGCAACCTTTTGCTGCTCATTCGATCAACTTGACGCCGACTATGGGGGAGTGTATTTTAGCATAGCAGGGCTGCGATCGCTTGTGCAGCCCTGCTATGCTAAAAAAGTTTCCTGCACAACAAGACCAGGGTCAGACCTACTTACCCTGTGCGACGGATCCAGCGACGAAGGTCTCAGGATTGACGTCAGACATCCGCCCTCCAAACGCCTGGACACGCCTGCGTTCGCCTCACTACGCCTGGAAAATGGTGAGTAGACACCCCGGAACACCTCCCCGCTGTCAATCTTATAGCGATCGCCACTGCGATCACTTTCTGCGCTGACGGTGTCGTTGTCCGGTGAGCAATGATGCGCGAGTGCATTGCGGGTGCCGCGCAGCCGCAGTCCTGACCGAAGAACCGCTGCATGCGAACGGGTCGGAATGACCCCCAGTGTAGGAACAAACCACCACCCCCACCAACCCACCCACACACACACACACACACACACACACACACACACACACACACACACACACACACACACACACCAAATTCTGTGATTTTAGCTGTTTTTATGTTTTTTCAAAAAAATCCTGATCCAAAACCAAAACCCGAAAGGGTGGTTTTGGCAAAAGCAATCCAGATCCAAAACATGAAAGGAGATCCAGATCTAAAAGTAAAACCCAAACCCCGAAAAGTGTCCGCCGCACATCTCTAATCATAACAATCTTAGAGGCCCATTTATTAAATAGGATTTTAATTATCTACCGGTAAATCCTTTCCTTATAGTGCGTAGAGGATACTGGGGTTCCACTTAGTACTATGGGGTATAGACGGGTCCACTAGGAGCCATGAGCACTTTAAGAATTTGATAGTGTGGGCTGGCTGCTCCCTCTATGCCCCTCCTACCAGACTCAGTATAGGAAATTGTGCCTGAGGTGATGGACATACTTTGAGAGAAGGATAGTGGTGAGATAGTGGTGAGATTCCGAACCAGCACACACAAACAGAGGAAAGCTATGCTAACCCAACTTTAAACAGGAACAGCAACAGCTGAACCAACAACAATACAGTGCTTAACCAAGTAACAGTGCAGGAAGAATGAAGCACCGGGCGGGCGCCCAGTATCCTCTATGGACTACGAGAAAAGGATTTACTGGTAGGTAATTAAAATCCTATTTTCTCTTACGTCCTAGAGGATACTGGGGTTCCATGTAGTACCATGGGGATGTACCAAAGCTTCCAAACCGGGTGGGAGAGTGCTGAGGTTCCTGCAGAACTGATTGACCAAACTGAAGGTCCTCAGAGGCCAAAGTATCGAACTTGTAGAACTTAGCAAACGTGTTCGAACCAGAACAAGTAGCCGCTCGGCAGGGCTGTAAAGCCGAGACACCCCGGGCAGCCGCCCAGGAAGAACCCACCGACCTAGTAGAGTGGGTCTGTACAGATTTTGGAACCGGCAAACCTGCCATGGAATAAGCATGCTGGACAGTGAGCCTGATCCAGCGTGCAATTGTCTGCCTTGAAGCAGGACACCCAATTTTATTGGGATCATATAGAACGAACAGCGAGTCGAATTTCCTGTGACAAGCTGTCTGTTTTACGTATACTTTCAAAGCCCTCACAACATCCAAAGACTTTGAAGTAGTGGAAGTGTCGGTGAAATGCTGACACCACTTTCGGAAGAAATTGCTGACGAGTTCTGAGTTCAGCTCTGTCCTCATGGAAAATTAAATAGCTCCAATACACGTCTTGCTGAAGCCAAGGCCAACAGTGTGACTGTCTTCCACGTAAGATATTTTACTTCCACCTCCTGTAATAGGTCAAACCAGTCCAATTGGAGGAACTGCAGCACCAAATTGAAATCCCAAGGTGTCGTGGGAGGCACAAAGGGAGGTTGGATGCGCAGAATACCTTTCAAAAACGTCTGGTCCTCAGGGAGAGAAGCCAATTGTTTCTGAAAGAAAATGGACAAGGCCGAAATCTAGACTTTTATGGAGCCCAGACATAGGCCCACATCCACACCTACCTGCAGAAAAAGCAGGAAATGTCCCAGGTGAAATCCCCCCACAGAATAAGTTCTGTTCTCACACCAGGAGACGTATTTCTTCCAAATACGGTGGTAATGTTTAGACGTTACCCCCTTCCTGGCTTGGATCATAGTCGGGATAACTTTGTTAGAGATCCCTCTTCTGGCTAGAAACAGCCGTTCAACTTCCATGCCATCAAATGTAGCCGTGGTGAGTCCTGATAGACGAACGTCCCTGTTGCAGAAGATCCTCGCGAAGAGGTAGAGGCCACGGATCTTCGAGGAGCATCTCCAGAAGGTCCGTGTACCAGGCACTTCTTGGCCGGTCTGGAGCAACGAGTATTGCTTGAACCTTTTCCCTTTTTATTCTTTTGAGAATTCTTGGGATCAGAGGAAGTGGAGGAAACACGTACACTATCTGATAGATCCATGGAGTCGTCAGAGCATCTACTGCCATTGCCTGTGGGTCTCTCGACCTGGAACAATACCACTTGAGCTTCTTGTTGAGACTAGAGGCCATCAAGTCGATTTGTGGATATCCCCACAATGTGTCAAGCACCTGAACACTTCCAGGTGAAGGCCCCACTCCCACGGGTGCAGGTCGTGTCTGCTGAGGAAGTCTGCTTCCCAGTTGTCTACTCCCGGAATGAAGACCGCTGACAACACCACAGCGTTTTTTTCTGCCCAGAGGAGAATTCTTGACACCTCTGACATTGCTACTCTGCTTTTCATTCCGCCCTGTTGGCTTATGTACGTCACTGCTGTTATATTGTCCAACTGGACTTGAATGGCCCGATCCTGAAGAAGATAAGAGGCCTGCAGAAGGGCGTTGTATATGGCCCTGAGTTCCAGAATCTTGATTGGAAGGACAACTTCCTGACTTGACCATCTTCCTTGAAACTGCACCCTCTGGGTAACTGCTTGCGTCAGTGGTTAACAGGATCCAGTCCTGAATTCCGAAACTCCGACCCTCGACGAGGTGTGAGGTCTGTAGCCACCACAGAAGGGAGATCCTGGCTTTTGGTGACAGACGAATTCTCTGGTGCGATCCAGATCGTTTGTCCAACAGATCGAGCTGGAAGGGTCTTGCATGAAACCTTCTGTATTGAAGTGCCTCGTAAGAGGCCACTATTTTCCCCGAATGCATAGATGCACCGATATCCGGGTTGGCTTCAGGACATCCCGAACCATTGACTGGATTACCAATGCCTTTTCCAATGGAAGAAACACTTTCTGCAACTCCGTGTCCAGTTTCATTCCCAGGAATGGGAGCCTCCATGTTGGCTATAGGTGAGATTTAGGAAGGTTCAGAATCCACCCGTGATCCTGGAGAAGTTTGATTGAGAGGTCAATGCTGTCCAGCAACCTCTCCGTGGATGGCGCCTTTATCAGAAGATCATCCAGGTACGGAATTATGTTCACTCCCTGCTTGCGGAGTATAAATATAATCTCTGCCATCACTTTGGTGAACACCTTCGGTGTCGTGGAGAGACCAAATGGCAGGGCCTGGAACTGCTAGTGACAGTCCTGTAGTGCAAACCGTAGATAAGCCTGGTGAGGCGGCCAGATCGGAATGTGAAGGTACGCATCCTTGATATCCAGAGACACAAGGATATTCCTCCAGACCTGAGATCACCGTTCTCAGAGACTCCATCTTGAACTTGAACACTCTTAAGAACAGGTTCAAGGACTTGAGGTTCAGAATCAGTCATACCGAACCGTCCGGTTTCGGTACTACAAACAAGTTGGAGTACTACCCCTTGTTGTGTAGATGAGGTGGAACTGGAACAATGACTTGAGTCTGTACCAGTTTTTGGATTGCCTGCTGTAAAATTATACTTGCCTCTTGTGAAGCTGGTAAGCCTGATTTGAAGAATCTGTGAGGTGGGAGTTCTTGGAACTCCAGTCTGTAGCCCTGGGAAATAATAAGATTTTACTTACCGATAAATCTATTTCTCGTAGTCCGTAGTGGATGCTGGGGACTCCGTCAGGACCATGGGGATTAGCGGCTCCGCAGGAGACAGGGCACAAAAATAAAGCTTTAGGATCAGGTGGTGTGCACTGGCTCCTCCCCCTATGACCCTCCTCCAAGCCTCAGTTAGGATACTGTGCCCGGACGAGCGTACACAATAAGGAAGGATTTTGAATCCCGGGTAAGACTCATACCAGCCACACCAATCACACCGTACAACTTGTGATCTGAACCCAGTTAACAGTATGACAACGTAGGAGCCTCTGAACAGACGGCTCACAACAAGAACAACCCGATTTTTTTGTAACAATAACTATGTACAAGTAATGCAGACAATCCGCACTTGGGATGGGCGCCCAGCATCCACTACGGACTACGAGAAATAGATTTATCGGTAAGTAAAATCTTATTTTCTCTAACGTCCTAGTGGATGCTGGGGACTCCGTCAGGACCATGGGGATTATACCAAAGCTCCCAAACGGGCGGGAGAGTGCGGATGACTCTGCAGCACCGAATGAGAGAACTCCAGGTCCTCTTTAGCCAGGGTATCAAATTTGTAGAATTTTACAAACGTGTTCTCCCCCGACCACGTAGCTGCTCGGCAGAGTTGTAATGCCGAGACCCCTCGGGCAGCCGCCCAGGATGAGCCCACCTTCCTTGTGGAATGGGCCTTGACAGATTTAGGCTGTGGCAGGCCTGCCACAGAATGTGCAAGTTGAATTGTGCTACAAATCCAACGAGCAATCGTCTGCTTAGAAGCAGGAGCACCCTAACCTAACTAACCCTAGTATGTTGGGTGCATACAGTATAAACAGCGAGTCAGATTTTCTGACTCCAGCCGTCCTTGAAATATATATTTTCAATGCCCTGACAACGTCCAGCAACTTGGAATCCTCCAAATCGCTAGTAGCCGCAGGCACCACAATAGGCTGGTTCAGGTGAAACGCTGACACCACCTTAGGCAGAAAATGAGGACGCGTCCGCAGTTCTGCCCTGTCCGCATGGAAAATCAGATATGGGCTTTTATACGATAAAGCCGCCAATTCTGACACTCTCCTGGCTGAAGCCAGGGCCAGTAGCATGGTTACTTTCCATGTAAGATATTTCAAATCCGCCGATTTGAGTGGCTCAAACCAATGGGATTTGAGAAAATCCAAAACTACATTAAGGTCCCACGGAGCCACTGGGGGCACAACCGGGGCTGTATATGTAGTACTCCTTTTACAAAAGTCTGGACTTCAGGAACTGAAGCCAATTCTTTCTGGAAGAAAATCGACAGGGCCGAAATTTGAACCTTAATGGACCCCAACTTGAGGCCCATAGACAATCCTGTTTGCAGGAAATGTAGGAATCGACCCAATTGAAATTCCTCCGTGGGGGCCTTCCTGGCCTCACACCACGCAACATATTTTCTCCAAATGCGGTGATAATGTTGTGCAGTCACCTCCTTCCTGGCTTTAACCAGTGTAGGAATGACCTCTTCTGGAATGCCTTTTTCCCTTAGAATTCGGCGTTCAACCGCCACGCCGTCAAACGCAGCCGCGGTAAGTCTTGGAATAGACACGGTCCCTGCTGAATCAGGTCCCGTCTTAGAGGTAGAGGCCACGGATTTTCCGTGAGCATCTCCTGAAGTTCCGGGTACCAAGTTTTTCTTGGCCAATCCGGAGCCACGAGTATCGTTCTTACTCCCCTTTGCCGTATAATTCTCAGTACTTTGGGTATGAGAGGCAGAGGAGGAAACACATACACTGACTGGAACACCCACGGTGTTACCAGAGCGTCCACAGCTATTGCCTGAGGGTCTCTTGACCTGGCGCAATACCTGTCCAGTTTTTTGTTGAGGCGAGACGCCATCATATCCACCTTTGGTTTTTCCCAACGGTTCACAATCATGTGGAAGACTTCTGGATGAAGTCCCCACTCTCCCGGGTGTAGATCGTGTCTGCTGAGGAAGTCTGCTTCCCAGTTGTCCACTCCCGGAATGAACACTGCTGACAGTGCTATCACATGATCTTCCGCCCAGCGAAGAATCCTTGCAGCTTCTGCCATTGCTCTCCTGCTTCTTGTGCCGCCCTGTCTGTTTACGTGGGCGACTGCCGTGATGTTGTCCGACTGGATCAACACCGGCTGACCCTGAAGCAGGGGTTTTGCCAGGCTTAGAGCATTGTAAATCGCTCTTAGCTCCAGTATATTTATGTGAAGAGACATCTCCAGGCTTGACCATACTCCCTGGAAGTTTCTTCCCTGTGTGACCGCTCCCCAGCCTCTCAGACTGGCATCCGTGGTCACCAGGACCCAGTCCTGTATGCCGAATCTGCGGCCTTCTAACAGATGAGCACTCTGCAACCACCACAGAAGAGACACCCTTGTCCGTGGCGATAAGGTTATCCGCTGATGCATCTACAGATGCGATCCGGACCATTTGTCCAGCAGATCCCACTGAAAAGTTCGTGCGTGGAATCTGCCGAATGGGATTGCTTCGTAAGAAGCCACCATCTTTCCCAGGACTCTTGTGCATTGATGCACAGACACTTTTCCTGGTTTTAGGAGGTTCCTGACAAGTTCGGATAACTCCTTGGCTTTCTCCTCCGGAAGAAACACCTTTTTCTGAACCGTGTCCAGAATCATTCCCAGGAACAGCAGACGTGTTGTCGGGGTCAACTGAGATTTTGGAAAATTCAGAATCCACCCGTGTTGTTGCAGCACTACTTGGGTTAGTGCTACTCCGTCCTCCAGCTGTTCTCTGGACCTTGCCCTTATCAGGAGATCGTCCAAGTAAGGGATAATTAATACGCCTCTTCTTCGCAGAAGAATCATCATTTCGGCCATTACCTTGGTAAAGACCCGAGGTGCCGTGGACAATCCAAACGGCAGCGTCTGAAACTGATAATGACAGTTTTGCACCACGAACCTGAGGTACCCTTGATGTGAAGGGCAAATTGGGACATGCAGGTAAGCATCTTTTATGTCAAGGGACACCATAAAGTCCCCTTCTTCCAGATTCGCTATCACTGCTCTGAGTGATTCCATCTTGAACTTGAATTTTTGTATGTACAGGTTCAAAGATTTCAGATTTAGAATAGGTCTTACCGAGCCGTCCGGCTTCGGTACCACAAATAGCGTGGAGTAATACCCCTTTCCCTGTTGTAGGAGGGGTACCTTGACTATCACCTGCTGAGACAACAGCTTGTGAATGGCTTCCAATACCGTCGTCCTGTCTGAGGGAGACGTTGGCAAAGCAGACTTTAGGAACCGGCGAGGGGGAGACTTCTCGAATTCCAACCTATAACCCTGAGATACTACCTGCAGGATCCAGGGGTCCACCTGTGAGCAAGCCCACTGCGCGCTGAAATTTTTGAGTCGACCCCCCACCGTTCCTGAGTCCGCTTGTAAAGCCCCAGCGTCATGCTGAGGGCTTTGCAGAACCCGCGGAGGGCTTCTGTTCCTGGGAAGGAGCTGCTTGCTGCCCTCTCTTACCCTTTCCTCTGCCTCGGGGCTGATATGACTGTCCTTTTGCCCGCTTGTTCTTATAGGACCGAAAGGACTGCGGCTGAAAAGACGGTGTCTTTTTCTGTTGGGAGGGGGTCTGAGGTAAAAAGGTGGATTTCCCGGCAGTTGCCGTGGCCACTAAATCCGATAGACCGACGCCAAATAATTCCTCCCCTTTATACGGCAATACTTCCATATGCCGTTTGGAATCCGCATCACCTGACCACTGTCGTGTCCATAAACTTCTTCTGGCAGATATGGACATCGCACTTACTCTCGATGCCAGAGTGCAAATATCCCTCTGAGCATCTCGCATATAAAGAAAAGCATCCTTTAATTGCTCTAAAGTCTGTAAAATACTGTCCCTATCCAGGGTATCAATATTTTCAGTCAGGGAATCCGACCAGACCACCCCAGCACTGCACATCCAGGCTGAGGCGATGGCTGGTCGCAGTATAACACCAGTATGTGTGTATATACTTTTTAGGGTAGTTTCCAGCCTCCTATCAGCTGGATCCTTGAGGGCGGCCGTATCAGGAGACGGTAACGCCACTTGTTTTGATAAGCGTGTGAGCGCCTTATCCACCTTAGGGGGTGTTTCCCAGCGCGCCCTAACCTCTGGCGGGAAAGGGTATAATGCCAATAACTTTTTTGAAATTAGCACTTTTCTATCTGGGTTAACCCACGCTTCATCACATACATCATTCAATTCCTCTGATTCAGGAAAAACTACAGGTAGTTTTTTCACCCCCCACATAATACCCCTTTTTGTGGTACTTGTAGTATCAGAGATATGCAAAGCCTCCTTCATTGCCGTGATCATATAACGTGTGGCCCTACTGGAAAATTTGTTTGTTTCTTCACCGTCGACACTAGATTCAGTGTCCGTGTCTGGGTCTGTGTCGACCGACTGAGGTAAAGGGCGTTTTACAGCCCCTGACGGTGTCTGAGACGCCTGGGCAGGTACTAACTGGTTTGCCGGCCGTCTCATGTCGTCAACTGATTTTTGTAATGTGCTGACATTATCACGTAATTCCATAAACAAAGCCATCCATTCCGGTGTCGACTCCCTGGGGGGTGACATCACCATTACCGGCAATTGCTCTGCCTCCACACCAACATCGTCCTCATACATGTCGACACACACGTACCGACACACAGCAGACACACAGGGAATGCTCTATTGAAGACAGGACCCCACTAGCCCTTTGGGGAGACAGAGGGAGAGTTTGCCAGCACACACCCAAGCGCTATAATATATATGGGAACAACCCTATATAAGTGTTGTATCCTTATAGCAGCTTAAATATAGTAATATCGCCAAAAAAGTGCCCCCCCTCTCTGTTTTACCCTGTTTCTGTAGTGCAGTGCAGGGGAGAGTCCTGGGAGCCTTCCTCACAGCGGAGCTGAGCAGGAAAATGGCGCTGTGTGCTGAGGAGAATAAGCCCCGCCCCCTATTTCGGCGGGCTCTTCTCCGGAGTTTGTGAGATCTGGCAGGGGTTAAATACATCCATATAGCCTCAAGGGCTATATGTGATGTATTTTTAGCCATAAAAAGGTATTATACATTGCTGCCCAGGGCGCCCCCCCAGCGCCCTGCACCCTCCGTGACCGCTGTGTGAAGTGTGCTGACAACAATGGCGCACAGCTGCAGTGCTGTGCGCTACCTCAGGAAGACTGAAAAGTCTTCTGCCGCCTGCTTCTGGACCTCTTCCATCTTCGGCATCTGCAAGGGGGTCGGCGGCGCGGCTCCGGGACCGGACTCCATGGCTGGGCCTGTGTTCGATCCCTCTGGAGCTAATGGTGTCCAGTAGCCTAAGAAGCCAATCCATCCTGCACGCAGGTGAGTTGACTTCTCTCCCCTAAGTCCCTCGATGCAGTGAGCCTGTTGCCAGCAGGACTCACTGAAAATAAAAAACCTAAAAACTTTTTCTAAGCAGCTCTTTAGGAGAGCCACCTAGATTGCACCCTGCTCGGACGGGCACAAAAACCTAACTGAGGCTTGGAGGAGGGTCATAGGGGGAGGAGCCAGTGCACACCACCTGATCCTAAAGCTTTATTTTTGTGCCCTGTCTCCTGCGGAGCCGCTAATCCCCATGGTCCTGACGGAGTCCCCAGCATCCACTAGGACGTTAGAGAAAAGATCTATTACCCAGGGATCCCGGCACAAACTTGACCAGATGTGACTGAAAAATTGTAATCGGGCTCCCACCTGACAGACCTCCAGGCCTCGCGGTCCACCATCATGCTGAAGGCTTTGAGGAAGCAGAGCCTGAGCTCTGTTCCTGAACACCTGCAGTTGCTGTTTTGCATGGTTTACCTCTTGCGCCTCTGGAGGCTGTAGAAGCACCTCTGGATTTTCCCTTAAACTTGGCTGTCCAAAAGGACTGTAAATTTAAAGCTGAATGGCTGGGGGAGCTGTGGAAGGAAGATACGTAGACATACCCGCAGTAGCTTTGGAGATCCATTTGTCTAGTTCGTCTCCAAACAAGGCCTCTCCAGTGAATGGTGGGCCTTCCACACCTTTCCTGGAGTCCGCATCAGCCGTTCACTGGCGTATCCAGAAGCCCCTGCGTGCTGACACTGCCATAGCGGTGTTGCGTGCATTAAGCAAACCAATCTCTTGTATGGCTTCCACCATAAAGCTTGCAGAGTCTTGTATATGCTGCAGGAGTAAAACAACATCCCCCTAGACACAGAATCTAACTCCTCAATTAGGTTACCTAACCATTTAGCAATGGCTTTTGTGATCCACGCACATGCAATAGCGGGTCTTTGGGCCACCCCAGCAGCTGTGTACAATGATTTGAGTGTAGTCTCAATTTTACAATCAGCCGTATATTTTTAGGGAGGCTGCACCAGGGACAGGCAATACAATTTTACGTAACAGCCTAGAGACTGATGCGTCCACTATCGGTGGATTTTCCCATTTTTTTCTATCCTCCAGAGGAAAAGGAAAAGATGAGAGCAACCTTTTAGAGATTTGAAATTTCTTATCAGGATTAACCCACAGTTCTTCAAACAGGGTATTCAATTCCTTTGATGCAGGAAAAGTGACTGAGGACTTCTTTTTTACATTAAAATAAGATTCCTCACACTCCTCTGACACTTTGGGGGTCATTCCGAGTTGATCGCTCGATAGCTGTTTTTAGCAGCCGTGCAAACGCTATGCCGCCGCCCACTGGGAGTGTATCTTACTTAGCAGAAGTGCGAATGAAAGGATCGCAGAGCGGCTACAAAATAATTTTGGGGGTCATTCCGAGTTGTTCGCTCGTTATTTTTTTCTCGCAACGGAGCGATTAGTCGCTAATGCACATGCGCAATGTCCGCAGTGCGACTGCGCCAAGTAAATTTGCTATGCAGTTAGGTATTTTACTCACGGCATTACGAGGTTTTTTCTTAGTTCTGGTGATCGTAATGTGATTGACAGGAAGTGGGTGTTTCTGGGCGGAAACTGGCCGTTTTATGGGTGTGTGCGAAAAAACGCTACCGTTTCTGGGAAAAACGCGGGAGTGGCTGGAGAAACGGAGGAGTGTGTCTGGGTGAACGCTGGGTGTGTTTGTGACGTCAAACCTGGAACTAAACTGACTGAACTGATCGCAGATGCCGAGTAAGTCTGGAGCTACTCAGAAACTGCTAAGAAGTGTCTATTCGCAATTCTGCTAATCTTTCGTTCGCAATTTTGATAAGCTAAGATTCACTCCCAGTAGGCGGCGGCTTAGCGTGTGCAAATCTGCTAAAAGCAGCTTGCGAGCGAACAACTCGGAATGACCCCCTTTGTGCAGTTTCAGAGTAGCTTCAGACCTACTCAGTGCTTGCGATCACTTCAGACCAGTCAGTTCCTGTTTTGACGTCACAAACACTACCTGTGTTCACCCAGCCACGCCTGCGTTTTTCCTGGCACGCCTGCGTTTTACCGAATACTCCCTCTGAAAACGGTCAGTTGCCACCCAGAAACGCCCACTTCATGTCAATCTCTCTGCGACCACCAGTGCAACTGAAAAGCTTCGCTAGACCCTGTGTGAAACTACATCGCCCGTTGTGAAAGTATGTCGCGCATGCGCATTGCGCCACATACGCATGCGCAGAAGTGCCATTTTTTTTGCATCATTGCTGCACAGCAACATTTTCAGCTAGTGATCAACTCGGAATGACTCCCTTTATCAGGAATTTGCAGAACATCTCTGATAGCCTCTATAAGAGCTTCTATTCCCTGTGACAGAGTAGCATCCACCCCCTCTCCAAATCCACCTCACCCTGCTCTATGTCTATCCCGTCAGCGTCAGAGTCAGACTGCAGAATATGGGTCAGAGATCGTTATTGTGGACAAATGGGAGGGGATTGAGACTCTGGTTTGGGGACTGAGTCTCTATTCATCAACTCATCCACAGTCTGTCTTAAGTATTGCGTCTCTTTCTCATTGCGGGATAGCTTTGTAGAAATATTTGAGATCATTCCCTCAATGGAATTAACCCATTCCGGTTCAGCCCCGCTATTCTGGGAAGGTGCACTGCCTTGAGTACCCAGTAGTGAGCCCCCTGGTGAAGAGGAACACTCCACTGTTCAAGAAACACACTCTTTGCCTAACATAATGTAAATGTGACAGCACACACACACACACACACACACACGAAAAGGTTAAGCACAAGTGCTTACAAAGGGGGTCATTCCGAGTTGATCGTAGCTGTGCTAAATTTAGCACAGCTACGATCAGGCACTCAGACATGCTGGGGGACGCCCAGCACAGGGCTAGTCTGCCCGCATGTCAGTGCCACCACCCCCTCACAGAAATGCAAAAGCATTACACAGAAGCAATGCTTTTGCATTTGAGGAGTAACTCCCGGCCAGCGCAGCTCCTGAGAACCTCTTCGCTGCTCGGTTCGCAGCAGCTGCGTGTGAGGTCACGCAGCCACCGCGGCCCGCCCCCCCCCCAACGGTCCAGCTACGCCTGCGTTGGTGGACCGCGCCCCCTAAACGGCGGCTTAATGCCGCCATCCAGCCCCCTCACGCCCAGAGACGGCCTCTGCCTGTCAATCTGGCAGAGGCGATCGCTATGCAACGACGGCCTTACTGACCCGATCGCACTGCTGCGATAAACTGCAGCATGCGATCGGGTCAGAATGACCCCCAAAGAGCCCTTCAGGGAGACACAGAGTAATTTGGTGCCAGCCCCCACCGCGCCCTTATCTCTAATGCCAAGCTTAGCCGGGTCACAGACTAAGTACCCTGATAGGGGACTTAGTACACTAATAGTCGCTTTCCCCCTGCTATGACCCCCTGGTACCGCTGAGGTAATCTGGAGTCACACTGGAGGAGCTGTGCTTCCCTGTCAAGCGTCTGTGTCCACTGCAGAGGGAAAATGACACTGGTGGGCTGCTGGATCCTCTTCTAGTGAAGCCCCGCCCCTTCAATGGCGCACGGTCTTCCCGCTTTTTTTATACTGGCTGAGGTAATCTGTTGCTTAAAATGGAGAGAAAACTGTTTTGAGGCTGTTTTTGCCAGTGTGGGTACTGTGTACAGTGTACTGAGACGCAGCTGTGTATTGTGTCAGGAGACGCAATCCGCCCCGGTTAGAAGCCATGCGTCTCCGTACCCTCATGCTGCTAGTCGGGATGCCGGCTTAGTACTCACCACTCTTCTTTCTTCTGGCTCTGTTAAGGGTGGCGGCGTGCTGCGGGAATGTACGCTCGCCGTGGTGGGGCTTGCGAATAGTTCCCTCAGGAGCTCAGTATCCTTTTAGCAGGGAACGGGACCATGAACACTTGAAGAGGTTGGGCCGTTCCCCCCAACCCCCACCCCTAAGTCCCACGAAGCAGGCAGGCTGGTGCCATCCAGCCCTGCCTGAAAATAACAAACATATAAAATAAATGCAGAAAACTCTTCAGGAGCTTCCATAAGCGTGACCAGCTCCACCGGGCACATTTTCTAAACTGAGTTTGGTAGGAGGGGCATAGAGGGAGGAGCCAGCCCACACTATCAAATTCTTAAAGTACCCATGGCTTCTAGTGGACCCGTCTATACCCCATGGTACTAAATGGAACCCCAGTATCCTCTAGGACGTAAGAGAAACATTATTTTTACTATAATAATGTGAAAAAGGGTTTTTTCCACCCTTTTCACATTATTTTAGTATCACTCTAATGTATTAAAAGGCATTTGGAGCAGTTTCCATGAAAAACTGCTCCAAACCCTTTCATTCATTTTTCTCTAACGTCCTAAGTGGATGCTGGGGACTCCGTAAGGACCATGGGGAATAGCGGCTCCGCAGGAGACTGGGCACATCTAAAGAAAGCTTTAGGACTATCTGGTGTGCACTGGCTCCTCCCCCTATGACCCTCCTCCAAGCCTCAGTTAGATCTCTGTGCCCGAACGAGAAGGGTGCACACTAGGGGCTCTCCTGAGCTTCTTAGTGAAAGTTTTAGTTTAGGTTTTTTATTTTCAGTGAGACCTGCTGGCAACAGGCTCACTGCATCGAGGGACTAAGGGGAGAAGAAGCGAACTCACCTGCGAGCAGAGTGGATTGGGCTTCTTAGGCTACTGGACATTAGCTCCAGAGGGACGATCACAGGCCCAGCTTGGATGGGTCCCAGAGCCGCGCCGCCGGCCCCCTTACAGAGCCAGAAGGTAGAAGAGGTCCGGAAAATCGGCGGCAGAAGACGTCCTGTCTTCAACAAGGTAGCGCACAGCACTGCAGCTGTGCGCCATTGCTCTCAGCACACTTCACACTCCGGTCACTGAGGGTGCAGGGCGCTGGGGGGGGCGCCCTGAGACGCAATAATAAACACCTTGGATGGCAAAAAATGCATCACATATAGCTCCTGGGCTATATGGATGCATTTAACCCCTGCCAAAATACATAAAAAAACGGGAGATAAGGCCGCCGATAAAGGGGCGGAGCCTATCTCCTCCGCACACTGGCGCCATTTTCCCTCACAGCTCCGTTGGAGGGAAGCTCCCTGGCTCTCCCCTGCAGTCACTACACTACAGAAAGGGTTAAAAAAGAGAGGGGGGCACAAATTAGGCGCAGTATTAACTATACAGCAGCTATAAGGGGAAAAACACTTATATAAGGTTATCCCTGTATATATATAGCGCTCTGGTGTGTGCTGGCAAACTCTCCCTCTGTCTCCCCAAAGGGCTAGTGGGGTCCTGTCCTCTATCAGAGCATTCCCTGTGTGTGTGCTGTATGTCGGTACTTTTGTGTCGACATGTATGAGGAGAAAAATGATGTGGAGACGGAGTAGATTGCCTGTAATAGTGATGTCACCCCCTAGGGGGTCGACACCTGAGTGGATGAACTGTTGGAAGAAATTACGTGACAGTGTCAGCTCTGTATAAAAGACAGTGGTTGACATGAGACAGCCGGCTACTCAGCTTGTGCCTGTCCAGACGTCTCATAGGCCGTCAGGGGCTCTAAAGCGCCCGTTACCTCAGATGGCAGATATAGACGCCGACACGGATACTGACTCCAGTGTCGACGGTGAAGAGACAAATGTGACTTCCAGTAGGGCCACACGTTACATGATTGAGGCAATGAAAAATGTTTTACACATTTCTGATAATACGAGTACCACCAAAAAGGGGTATTATGTTCGGTGAGGAAAAACTACCTGTAGTTTTCCTGAATCTGAGAAATTAAATGAGGTGTGTGATGATGCGTGGGTTTCCCCCGATAACAACTGATAATTTCTAAAATGTTATTGGCATTATATCCTTTCCCGCCAGAGGTTAGGGTGCGTTGGGAAACACCCCCTAGGGTGGATAAAGCGCTCACACGCTTGTAAGGGCTCTATCCTCTCCTGAGATGGCCGCCCTTAAGGATCCTGCTGATAGAAAGCAGGAGGGTATTCTAAAATGTATTTACACACATACTGGTGTTATACTGCGACCAGCAATCGCCTCAGCCTGGATGTGCAGTGCTGGGTTGGCGTGGTCGGATTCCCTGACTGAAAATATTGATACCCTAGATAGGGACAGTATATTTTTGCCTATAGAGCATTTGAAAGATGCATTTCTATATATGCGTGATGCACAGCGGAATATTTGCCGACTGGCATCAAGTCTAAGTGCGTTGTCCATTTCTACCAGTAGAGGGTTATGGACACGTCAGTGGTCAGGTGATGCGTATTCCAAACGGCATTTGGAAGTATTGCCTTATTAAGGGGAGGAGTTATTTGGGGTCGGTCTTTCAGACCTGGTGGCCACGGCAACAGCTGGGAAATCCACGTTTGTACCCCAGGTCGCCTCTCAACATGAGAAGACGCCGTATTATCAGGCGCAGTCTTTTCGTGGATAAGCGGGCAAAAGGTTCCTCATTTCTGCCCCGTGACAGAGGGAGAGGAAAAAGGCTGCAGAAATCAGCCAGTTCCCAGGAACAGAAACCCTTTCCCGCCTCTGCCAAGCCCTCAGTATACGCTGGGGCTTTACAAGCAGAATCAGGCACGGTGGGGGGCCCGTCTCAATGAATTTCAGCGCGCAGTGGGCTCACTCGCAAGTAGACCCCTGGATCCTTCAGGTGATATCTCAGGGGTACAAATTAGAATTCGAGACGTCTCCCCCTCGCCGTTTCCTAAAGTCGGCTTTACCGATGTCTCCTTCTGACAGGTAGACAGTTTTGGAAGCCATTCACAAGCTGTATTCCCAGCAGGTGATAATCAAGATACCCCTCCTGCAACAGGGAACGGGGTATTATTCCACACTGTTGTGGTACCGAAGCCGGACGGCTCGGTGAGACCGATTCTAAATCTTAAATCTTTGAACACTTACATACAGAGGTTCAAATTCAAGATTGAGTCACTCAGAGCAGTGATTGCGAACCTGGAAGAAGGGGACTACATGATGTCTCGGGACATCAAGGATGCTTACCTTCATGTCAAAATTTACCCTTCTCACCAAGGGTACCTCAGGTTTATGGTACAGAACTGTCACTATCAGTTCAGACGCTGCCGTATGGATGGTCCACGGCACCCCGGGTCTTTACCAAGGTAATGGCCGAAATGATGATATTCCTTCAAAGGAAGGGAATTTTAGTTATCCCTTACTTGGACAATTCCCTGATAAGGGTAAGATCCAGGGAACAGTTGGAGGTCGGTGTAGCACTATCTCAGGTAGTGTTGCTGCAGCACGGTTGGATTCTCAATATTCCAAAATCGCAGCTGGTTCCGACGACTTGTCTTCTGTTCCTAGGGATGATCCTGGACACAGTCCAGAAAAAGGTGTTTCTCCCGGAGGAGAAAGCCAGGGAGTTATCCGAGCTAGTCAGGAACCTCCTAAAACCGAGCCAAGTCTCAGTGCATCAATGCACAAGGGTTCTGGGTAAAATGGTGGCTTCCTACGAAGCAATCCCATTCGGCAGATTCCACGCAAGAACTTTCCAGTGGGACCTGCTGGACAAATGGTCCGGGTCGCATCTTCAGATGCATCAGCGGATAACCCTGTCACCAAGGACAAGGGGTCCCTCCTGTGGTGGTTGCAGAGTGCTCATCTTCTAGAGGGCCGCAGATTCGGCATTCAGGACTGGGTCCTGGTAACCACGGATGCCAGCCTGCGAGGCTGGGGAGCAGTCACACAGGGAAGAAATATCCAGGACTTATGGTCAAGCCTGGAGACATCACTTCACATAAATATCCTGAAGCTAAGGGACATTTACAATGCTCTAAGCTTAGCAAGACCTCTGCTTCAAGGTCAGCTGGTTTTGATCCAGTCGGACAACATCACGGCAGTCACCCACGTAAACAGACAGGGTGGCACAAGAAGCAGGAGGGCAATGGCAGAAGCTGCAAGGATTCTTCGCTGGGCGGAAAATCATGTGATAGCACTGTCAGCAGTATTCATTCCGGGAGTGGACAACTGGGAAGCAGACTTCCTCAGCACGACCTCCACCCGGGAGAGTGGGGACTTCACCCAGAAGTCTTCCACATGATTATAAACCGTTGGGAAAAACTCGACAGGTATTGCGCCAGGTCCAGGGACCCTCAGGCAATAGCTGTAGACGCTCTGGTAACACCGTGGGTGTACCAGTCAGTGTATGTGTTCCCTCCTCTGCCTCTCATACCCAAGGTACTGAGATTGATAAGATGGAGAGGAGTAAGCACTATATTCGTGGCTCCGGATTGGCCAAGAAGGACTTGGTAACCGGAACTTCAAGAGATGCTCACGGAGGATCCGTGGCCTCTACCTCTAAGAAGGGACCTGCTCCAGCAAGGACCCTGTCTGTTCCAAGACTTACCGCGGCTGCGTTTGACGGCATGGCGGTTGAACGCCGGATCCTGAAGGAAAAAAGGCATTCCGGATGAAGTCATCCCTATCCTGATCAAAGCCAGGAAGGATGTAACCGCAAAAACATTATCACCGCAATTGGCGAAAATATGTTGCGTGGTGCGAGGCCAGTAAGGCCCGACGGTGGAAATTCAACTGGGTCGATTCCTACATTTCCTGCGAACAGGAGTGTCTATGGGCCTGAAATTGGGGTCCATTAAGGTTCAAATTTCGGCCCTGTCAATTTTCTTCCAAAAAGAACTAGCTTCAGTCCCTGAAGTTCAGACGTTTGTAAAATGGGTACTGCATATACAGCCTCCTTTTGTGCCTCCAGTGGCACTTTGGGATCTCAATGTAGTTTTGGGTTCCAAAAGTCACATTGGTTTGAACCACTTAAATCTGTGGAGTTAAAATATCTCACATGGACAGTGGTCATGCTGTTGGCCCTGGCCTGGGCCAGGCGCGTGTCAGAATTGGCGGCTTTATCCTGAAAAAGCCCTTATCTGATGTTCCATTCGGACAGGGCGGAATTGAGGACTCGTCCTCAGTTTCTCCCTAAGGTGGTTTCAGCGTTTCACCTGAACCAACCTATTTGTGGTGCCTGCGGCTACTAGGGACTTGGAGGACTCCAAGTGCTAGACGTTGTCAGGGCCCTGAAAATATATGTTTCCAGGAGGGCTGGAGTCAGGAAATCTGACTCGCTGTTTATCCTGTATGCACCCAACAAGCTGGGTGCTCCTGCTTCTAAGCAGACTATTGCTCGTTGGATTTGTAGTACAATTCAGCTTGCACATTCTGTGGCAGGCCTGCCACAGCCAAAAATCTGTAAATGCCCACTCCACAAGGAAGGTGGGCTCATCTTGGGCGGCTGCCCGAGGGGTCTCGGCTTTACAACTTTGCCGAGCAGCTACTTGGTCAGGAGCAAATACGTTTGTAAAATTCTACAAAATTGATATCCTGGCTGAGGAGGACCTGGAGTTCTCTCATTTGGTGCTGCAGAGTCATCCGCACTCTCCCGCCCGTTTGGGAGCTTTGGTATAATCCCCATGGTCCTTACGGAGTCCCCAGCATCCACTTAGGACGTTAGAGAAAATAAGAATTTACTTACCGATAATTCTATTTCTCATAGTCCGTAGTGGATGCTGGGCGCCCATCCCAAGTGCGGATTGTCTGCAATACTTGTACATAGTTATTGTTACAAAAATCGGGTTATTATTGTTGTGAGCCATCTTTCAGAGGCTCCTCTGTTATCATGCTGTTAACTGGGTTCAGATCACAGGTTATACGGTGTGATTGGTGTGGCTGGTATGAGTCTTACCCGGGATTCAAAATCCTTCCTTATTGTGTACGCTCGTCCGGGCACAGTATCCTAACTGAGGCTTGGAGGAGGGTCATAGGGGGAGGAGCCAGTGCACACCAGATAGTCCTAAAGCTTTCTTTAGATGTGCCCAGTCTCCTGCGGAGCCGCTATTCCCCATGGTCCTTACGGAGTCCCCAGCCTCCACTACGGACTATGAGAAATAGAATTATCGGTAAGTAAATTCTTATTTTTTTTTAGTACAGGTAAAACCCACTTTGCATTCCCCATACTCATAATGGGAAATGCAATGTGGCCAAATTTACTAAAAAATAAAAAGTTAAAATATACCGCAGTGTGCCCTGTGATAATCTCACCAGCTCAGGCTGGCAAGATCACAGGGCGCACTGCGATAGGCAGACATTTGCCCAGCTTTCTCTGCCCCTGGCAGAGAAAGCTGTGCAGGGACTCGGCAGTGTGATCATCTCTATGTGTCCGATGGACACACAAGCTGATCACAGTGTAAAAAAAAAAAAAAAACATACTCACCTGTCTAGGGAGCCGGTTTCCGCTGCTCCGGTGAGTGCTGCCAGGCACCAGTTCCCCCATGTGCTGCGCTGTGACCCCGGTGCAGTAAAGTGATGCTGCAAAGCGGCAGCGCACTTTAAAGCACTGGCAGTTACCACAGCACACAGGATCCGGCCGCCCAGCAGTAAGTGGACTGGTAAGTATATTATCCTGCAGGGAAGGGGTCCGGGGCGCGGGGGGGTAGTCACGATGAGGGGGTTTGACCGGGAGGCGGCGGTAGCATGTGCAGCAGGACATCAGGGTATTTTTTACGAAAAATACCCCGAAGATGCTGCGAAGTGTCATCGCAGGGATAGATCTTGCTTGCAAGCTCTGTCCCTACATGCGATAATTGATACATCCCTGCGATGTAATCAATTATCGCAGTGCGAGTTTGGGTGATTTTATCACACCACATCCGCTTCTAAGGATGCGGATGGTGATAAATAGGCCCCTTAGACTTATGCAGATCAATGTCTGATTCATGTAAAATGTTTTAACTCTATTCCATAACCAACACTAGATGAGGATTAGGCAGCCCCCCATACAGCAAGCACGAGAGGTGGGGGGCTAAACAGATACCCCGGGTACAGCTCAGCTGCACACTAGACTGTGCGTTTTCATTATACAGGTTGAGTATCCCTTATCCAAAATGCTTGGGACCAGAGGTATTTTGGATATCGGATTTTTCCGTATTTTGGAATAATTGCATCCTATAATGAGATATCATGGCGATGGGACCCAAGTCTAAGTACAGAATGCATTTATGATTCATTTACACTTTATACACACAGCAGGAAGGTAATTTTAGCTAATATTTTTAATAAATTTGTGCATTAAACAAAGTGTGTGTACATTCACACAATTCATTTATGTTTCATATACACCTTATACACACAGCCTGAAGGTCATTTAATACAATATGTTTAATAACTTTGTGTATTAAACAAAGTTTGTGTACATTGAGCCATCAGAAAACAAAGGTTTCTCTATCTCAGTCTCACTCAAAAAATTCCGCATTTCGGAATATTCCGTATTTCGGAATATTTGGATATGGGATACTCAACCTGTACCACCCCTTTGAAGAGAAATCTGGTCGCTCCCAGCTAGTAATAAATTCATGTATGTTGAAAACATATTCTCCATATACCCTAGTATTTTCTTCAGGAAATATTAAAGTGTACTGTGCCAATGACCAGGGACTATTTTCCTCTTTATTTGGCACTAAGTTACAGTCAGTTAAGTAGCAGTGTAGCTCCGAGGCATCAGACTTCATTAGAAACTCACACAGAATGCACTTTTAATCGAATTATGATTGAATTGCACATCATGTGATAGTGTGATTCAGCAACTGCTCTGTTCTTGATTTGATTTCACTTACAATATTCACATGAACAGAACATCTGAAGAAAACAAAACAACACATACTGTAAAAGAACTGTGTTTCTCAGGTTCACCAATGACAGAGAGAAATGCCATAATAATAACAACATGAGTTTTTCTAGGGCCTCTCAAATGGTTCTCAGCAGAGCCATTACTAGCCATTTTGGTGCCCTGTGCCAGAATGAGAATTGGTGCCCCCACCCCTCTCCTGCCAATATCTGAAATAGAGATATTGTGCATGTTACGCCACAGTAGAGCTCCTTATACACATTGCACCACACAGTAGAGTAACTTATACATGTTACACCACACAGTAGAACAGTAAAGTCCCTTATACATGTTACACCACAGTATAGCCCCTTATACACATTACGCCACACAGTAAAGACCTTTATACACGCTACGCCACACAGCAGTGCCCCTTATACACATTACACACAGCAGTAGAGTCCCATATATATGTTGCCGCAATAGAGACCCTTTTACGCTGCAGAAAAGCTCCTTATGCACATTATGCCACAGTAGAGCCCTTATACACATTACGCCACAGTAGAGCTCCTTATACACATTATGCAATACAGTAGAGACCCCCTTTTTTATAATTTCTTCTTATCCTCCTCCTTTCTCCTCCTTATTTCTCCTCCGCTCCCTCCCCCCAAGTAACTGCTGTGCTGATTACCATTATTGTCATACCCAGCAACAGAATGGCACCTTGGTTCACTATGCCCTGTGAAGGGCACTCTGGAGAGATGTCATGTTGTCTCTCCCTGCGGGAGCAGGGGGTTTGCGGAGCTCACTTAGCTCATACAGGATGGCATAGTGCACAGAGAAGTAGCCGTTGAGATGTATATTAGTAATATACATCAACGCAGGCGCACGGTACATTGTGGTGGCCAGTTACACCCACAGGGCAACTGTCCTAGTTCTCAGTCCTAAAGAGCAAAGCAGAAGAGAAGCATAAGAACACAGTTTGAAGCATGCTTGCAGCCTAAATAGTTATGGTAACTGTTAGTTAGGTAAGCTTGTGAGTAGACCTCACTATCCAATAACATAGAGTATGCACCTGATATTCACCCATGTTTTCCAACTGCACATGTCTACAGTATTAGTAGTTAAAAAGTAAACAGCACATGCATCCCATGTTGTGTACACTTGGCGTCTGTATGTATTAGGTGGTAGGTGGCTATTCAGATGCACGGAGATGGTTCGTCTTATGGGGATGTTATGGGAGTGTTGTGGGCATGTCACAGAAGTCACTGCAAACTGAGACACTTAACGCTCATTGGAGGCCATACTCTGATGGATATTCTGCAGGTGTAGTATTATATGCCGGCGGCCGGGCTCCTGGCGACCAGCATACCGGCGACAGAATCCCGACCGCCGGCATACCAACAGCGTGGCGAGCGCAAATGAGCCCCTTGCGGGCTCGTTGCACTCGCCACGCTGCGGGCGCGGTGGCGCGTGTTATCCCTCCAGGGGGGTCATGGACCCCCAAGAGGGAGATAATGTGTCGGTATGCCGGCTGTTGGGATTCCGACGCCGGCATACTGAAGACCCCCCAAACTGAAGACCACCCATATTCTACACCTAGAATTGGGGTGGTGCAAGTTTCCATTGCAAGTGTGATGGTTGCATCAAGTGGGATTGTTGCATCTAAATATGCACAAAGTTGCAAACAGGGCCTTGCACATTCAGACGCACCAATGTACACCAAGGAAGGGCTTATACCACCATTATCATAAAGTCTCACAATGGGGCATAGTCATCATGAAAAATTGTGCAATGAGGTTTTTAGTTTTCAATTATCATTGTATTCATTTCTCTCACAATTTTTTCATTATTCCCCCATGAGAACATTCTCATTTTCGAAAAACTGGTCTTTTAGAGAAGTTAGTTTTTTCGGAAAGTGCTAACGTTACTCTTCTGAAACTGCAGCATCCACCATGCCCTGCCGCCGGCACCACCTTACTTGTGTCTCCCTGGGGCGGACGGGAAGGAAGGTAGAGGGAGGGGGGAGAGAGATATACAACATACATATCAAGACGATCTTTCCGCTCCTCGGGCGGGCCGCCTCTCCTTCCTCGCGCCGGGCGCCGGCGCCTCCTCTTTCAAGCTTGGATCCCCCTCCTCTTCACGGGTACTCCTGCTCGGGGGGCAGAGTTTCGCGGATTGACGCGGTTGCGTTGTGATGTCACGACGCAACCGCGTCATTCTGTGAAACTCCACCCCTCGAGCAGGAGTACTCGGGAAGAGGGAGGAGGAGGGAATCAGGGACCCGTAAAGTGCCGCGGTGGGCGCTCCGTGCGGTTGCACAGCTCGCCCGCCGCAAGAAATGGCACTGGGGCTGTATGCCATTTCAGGATGGCCTAACAGTTTTCTGATCAAACTCAGAAAAAATGTTTTTCGGAGTTTGATGAATGTCACAATTTCCCCTGGGGATTGTAGAACTTGTGACATTGTAAGGATGATGAATTTTCCCCAATATGTGGCAAAAAATGCAAACATGAACGCTGCGCATCCAACTAAGAATCAGGCCCTGGACTGCACTGTGCTCACTCTGTGACATCATAAATCATGTGCACACTAACCTGCTACATAGACTGTGTGACTGCACTGCGCTCACTCTGTGACATCACCATCCAATCACACACTAACCTGCTACATAGACTGTGTGACTGCACTGCGCTCACTCTGTGACATCACCATCCAATCACACACTAACCTGCTACATAGACTGTGTGACTGCACTGCGCTCACTCTGTGACATCATAATTCATACGCAGAGCCGGCCCTAACCAATATGATGCCCTAGGCAAGATTTTGGCTGGTGCCCCCTAGCACCACCGCTGGTTCCGCCTCTGACCTTGCACCTCTTTCCCAGCACCATCACCCCTCACCCATAGCAGTCCTTACTGTATTTTGGTATTTGTGCCCCCTATATTTTAAAAAGGAACAGTTTGCACATTTGGCGCACAGGCCAAAAAGGGGTGTGTTTTTGCTGGCAAGGGGCATGGCCACACAATAGTAAACCCAATTCCAATTACGCCACACAGTACTGCAACTTTATTCACAGTTGATCATGCGATAGTGTCCATAATTCATATTACATCCCACAGTAGTATCACTTTACCTTATAAACGTTACTCCTCACAGTAGAGCCCCTTATTCACATTACATCACATTGAATTGCTCTTTATTCACATCACACCACACTATATTGCTCTTTATTCACATTAGACGACACAGTAATGCCCTTTCTATATGCAATGCCACATAGTAGAGCACCTTATACACATAATGCCACACATTAGTAATGCATTTATACACATTCCACACAGTAATGCCCCTTACACATATGAGATACATTATTAATGTCCTTATAAACATAATGTGCCTTACACATTATGACAACCTTTATGAATGCCCTTTTACAAATAATGTTCCTTACACATATGCCGCACATTATTAATGCCCTTATACACATAATGACACACATAGTGCCCCTTACACATATGTTGCACATTATTAATGCATTTTTACATGACACACATAATGCTCCTTACACATATTCCGTACACTACTGCACAACCAACCCACTCACATGCACACAGCACGCACACTGCCACTAACACTGTGACCTCTGCCTCTGCTTGGATACAGATGTGTCCTCATAAATCTTGCTAACGTCTGGCACCTTTTTTTTGAATGAAAATGCATCTTACAGTATTTGCATTGCTATGTGGCTAGGATGCACAAGCAGCTTCTGCCAATTAAAATGATATGCATAATGCCTATATACTGTGTGAGACTGTGGCTGTATCTGCATATGAAATGCTACACACAGAATATAGGCATGCCACATATCATTTTAATCAGCAGAAGCTGCTGATGCCCCTAGTAATATCAAATGCCCTAGGCAATTGCCTAGATTGACTATGCATATGGCCGGCTCTGTTCATACGCACACTAACCTGCTCCATAGACTATGTGACTACACTGTGCTCCCTCTGTGACATCACCAACCAATCACATGCTAACCTGCTACATAGACTGTGTGACTGCTCTGCGCTCACTCTGTGACATCACCATCCAATCACACCCTAACCTACTTGACAGACTGTGTGACTGCACTGCACTCACTCTATGACATCACCATCCAATCACATACTAACCTGCTACACTGACTGTGTGACTGCTGCACTCACTCTCTGACATCACCATCCAGTCACACACTAACCTGCTATATAGATTGTGCGATTGCACTGTGCTCACTCTGTGACATCACCATCCAATCACACACTAACCTGCTCCATAGACTGTGTGACTGCACTGTGCTTATTCTGTGACATCACCATTTATACACACACTAACCTGCTTCATAGACTGTGTGCCTGCACTGCACTCACTCTGTGACATCACCATCCAATCACACACTAACCTGTTACATAGCCTGTGTGACAGCGCTGCGCTCACTCTGAGACATCACCAACCAACCACACACTAACATACCTCCAAACTGTCCAGATTTTCTCAGGACAGTCCCGTTTTTGGGGGACTGTCCCACTGTCCCAACCGAGGGCCGCGGTGTCCCGAGGTGTGGGGGTGGGGCAGTTGAGAGGCTCACTGTCACTCGCTGCTCTGCTGTAGAGCGGCAGTAAACAGACGCTGTGCGCATGTGCACACAGCGTCTATTCATGGAGACAGAGGGACTGGGGGCATGCCAGCAGTTCACAGATCACTGGCCATGCCCCACAGTGACGGGAAACATGGGCGTGGCTTGCAGTTGCAGCATTACCGCGAAGCCACTTCCCCTTTCCTCTGAAGCCTTGCCTCCTTTTCCAGCAAGCGCAAATCCACCACACAGGAGTCCCTCTTCATACTACATCAAAGTTGGGAGGTATGCACTAACCTGCTACATACACTGTGTGACTGTGCTGCACTCACTCTGTGACATCACTACACAATCACACACTAATACCCCTTTCACACCGCAGCTTGTACCCGGTAATTTGCCGTTTTTACTGGCTTCCTAAACGGTTCGAGCTGCGATGTGAAAGGATCACCTTCAATTTACCGTTTTCAAAATACCGGTATTTTGAAACAGTAAAAAAGCAGGGTCCTACCCGTTTCAGACCCGTTTCATTGTGCAGTGTGAAAGGGTCTGAAACGGTATTTGCAAGCCCCAGAAGGTGATAGGCTTTCTCCATGTGTGATGTCACCAGGCAGAAGCAGGAAATAAACATTTAAAATGACAACCACTGTTTTGAATGGGTGAAACGGGTTCAGTGTGAAAGGTACCAAAACGGTAATGAAATGGTAATATACTGGTTACAACATGCGATGTGAAGGGGGTATAACTGCTCAGACCCGTTTAAAGAACTGTTTCAAAAGCAGGTTTTGCGATTTGAAAGCAGCATAACCTGCTACATAGACTGTGTGCCTGCACTGCACTCACTCTGTGATATCACCATCCAATCACACAGTAACCTGCTACATACTGTACAGTAGGTTGTGTGACTGCATTGCGCTCATTCTTTGACACGTCCAATCTAGAGATGTGCACCGGAAATTTTTCGGGTTTTGTGTTTTGGTTTTGGATTCGGTTCCACGGCCGTGTTTTGGATTCGGACGCGTTTTGGCAAAACCTCCCTGAAATTTTTTTGTCGGATTCGGGTGTGTTTTGGATTCGGTGGTTTTTAAAAAAAAAACCCCTCAAAAACAGCTTAAATCATAGAATTTGGGGGTAATTTTGATCCTATAGTATTATTAAGCTCAATAACCACAATTTCCACTCATTTCCAGTCTATTCTGAACACCTCACACCTCACAATACTATTTTTAGTCCTAAAATTTGCACCGAGGTCGCTGGATGACTAAGCTAAGCGACCCAAGTGGCCGGCACAAACACCTGGTCCATTTAGGAGTGGCACTGCAGTGTCAGACAGGATGGCCCTTCAAAAAATTGGCCCCAAACAGCACATGATGCAAAGAAAAGAGAAAAAGAGGTGCACTGTGTTCGCTGGACGGCTAAGCGACACAAACACCTCAATATCACAGGAATTATTCGTTCTAATCAATGGTATTATTGGTAGAGATGAGCGGGTTCGGTTTCTCTGAATCCGAACCCGCCAGAACTTCATGTTTTTTTTCACGGGTCCGAGCGACTCGGATCTTCCCGCCTTGCTCGGTTAACCCGAGCGCGCCCGAACGTCATCATGACGCTGTCGGATTCTCGCGAGGCTCGGATTCTATCGCGAGACTCGGATTCTATATAAGGAGCCGCGCGTCGCCGCCATTTTCACACGTGCATTGAGATTGATAGGGAGAGGACGTGGCTGGCGTCCTCTCCGTTTAGAATTAGAATAGATTAGAGAGACACTTGATTTACTAATTTTGGGGAGCATTAGGAGTACTCAGTAGTGTACAGTGCAGAGTTTTGCTGATAGTGACCAGTGACCACCACTTTTATTTATAATCCGTTCTCTGCCTGAAAAAAGCGATACACAGCACACAGTGACTCAGTCACATACCATATCTGTGTGCACTGCTCAGGCTCAGGCCAGTGTGCTGCATCATCTATTATCTATATATAATATTATATATATCTGTCTGACTGCTCAGCTCACACAGCTTATAATTGTGGGGGAGACTGGGGAGCACTACTGCAGTGCCAGTTATAGGTTATAGCAGGAGCCAGGAGTACATAATATAATCCGTTCTCTGCCTGAAAAAAGCGATACACAGCACACAGTGACTCAGTCACATACCATATCTGTGTGCACTGCTCAGGCTCAGGCCAGTGTGCTGCATCATCTATTATCTATATATAATATTATATATATCTGTCTGACTGCTCAGCTCACACAGCTTATAATTGTGGGGGAGACTGGGGAGCACTACTGCAGTGCCAGTTATAGGTTATAGCAGGAGCCAGGAGTACATAATATATTATATAGTGAGTGACCACCAGACACACAGTGCAGTTTATTTAATATATCCGTTCTCTGCCTGAAAAAAGCGATACACACAGTGACTCAGTCAGTCACATACCATATCTGTGTGCACTGCTCAGGCTCAGGCCAGTGTGCTGCATCATCTATATATATTATATATCTGTCTGACTGCTCAGCTCACACAGCTTATGATTGTGGGGGAGACTGGGGAGCACTACTGCAGTGCCAGTTATAGGTTATAGCAGGAGCCAGGAGTACATAATATTATATTAAAATTAAACAGTGCACACTTTTGCTGCAGGAGTGCCACTGCCAGTGTGACTAGTGACCAGTGACCTGACCACCAGTATATAATATTAGTAGTATACTATCTCTTTATCAACCAGTCTATATTAGCAGCAGACACAGTACAGTGCGGTAGTTCACGGCTGTGGCTACCTCTGTGTCGGCACTCGGCAGCCCGTCCATAATTGTATATACCAGTGACCTAACCGTGGTTTTTTTTTCTTTCTTTATACATACATACTAGTTACGAGTATACTATCTCTTTATCAACCAGTCTATATATTAGCAGCAGACACAGTACAGTGCGGTAGTTCACGGCTGTGGCTACCTCTGTGTCGGCACTCGGCAGCCCGTCCATAATTGTATATACCACCTAACCGTGGTTTTTTTTTCTTTCTTTATACATACATACTAGTTACGAGTATACTATCTCTTTATCAACCAGTCTATATATTAGCAGCAGACACAGTACAGTGCGGTAGTTCACGGCTGTGGCTACCTCTGTGTCGGCACTCGGCAGCCCGTCCATAATTGTATATCCCACCTAACCGTGGTTTTTTTTTCTTTCTTTATACATACATACTAGTTACGAGTATACTATCTCTTTATCAACCAGTCTATATATTAGCAGCAGACACAGTACAGTGCGGTAGTTCACGGCTGTGGCTACCTCTGTGTCGGCACTCGGCAGCCCGTCCATAATTGTATATACCACCTAACCGTGGTTTTTTTTTCTTTCTTTATACATACATACTAGTTACGAGTATACTATCTCTTTATCAACCAGTCTATATATTAGCAGCAGACACAGTACAGTGCGGTAGTTCACGGCTGTGGCTACCTCTGTGTCGGCACTCGGCAGCCCGTCCATAATTGTATATACCACCTAACCGTGGTTTTTTTTTCTTTCTTTATACATACATACTAGTTACGAGTATACTATCTCCTTATCAACCAGTCTATATATTAGCAGCAGACACAGTACAGTGCGGTAGTTCACGGCTGTGGCTACCTCTGTGTCGGCACTCGGCAGCCCGTCCATAATTGTATATACCACCTAACCGTGGTTTTTTTTTTCTTTCTTTATACATACATACTAGTTACGAGTATACTATCTCTTTATCAACCAGTCTATATATTAGCAGCAGACACAGTACAGTGCGGTAGTTCACGGCTGTGGCTACCTCTGTGTCGGCACTCGGCAGCCCGTCCATAATTGTATACTAGTATCCAATCCATCCATCTCCATTGTTTACCTGAGGTGCCTTTTAGTTGTGCCTATTAAAATATGGAGAACAAAAATGTTGAGGTTCCAAAATTAGGGAAAGATCAAGATCCACTTCCACCTCGTGCTGAAGCTGCTGCCACTAGTCATGGCCGAGACGATGAAATGCCAGCAACGTCGTCTGCCAAGGCCGATGCCCAATGTCATAGTACAGAGCATGTCAAATCCAAAACACCAAATATCAGTAAAAAAAGGACTCCAAAACCTAAAATAAAATTGTCGGAGGAGAAGCGTCTTTTTTTGCTCCTCTTTTTTTCTTTGCGTCATGTGCTGTTTGGGGAGGGTTTTTTGGAAGGGCCATCCTGCGTGACACTGCAGTGCCACTCCTAGATGGGCCCGGTGTTTGTGTCGGCCACTAGGGTCGCTAATCTTACTCACACAGCTACCTCATTGCGCCTCTTTTTTTCTTTGCGTCATGTGCTGTTTGGGGAGGGTTTTTTGGAAGGGACATCCTGCGTGACACTGCAGTGCCACTCCTAGATGGGCCCGGTGTTTGTGTCGGCCACTAGGGTCGCTTATATTACTCACACAGCGACCTCGGTGCAAATTTTAGGACTAAAAATAATATTGTGAGGTGTGAGGTATTCAGAATAGACTGAAAATGAGTGTAAATTATGGTTTTTGAGGTTAATAATACTTTGGGATCAAAATGACCCCCAAATTCTATGATTTAAGCTGTTTTTTAGTGTTTTTGGAAAAAAACACCCGAATCCAAAACACACCCGAATCCGACAAAAAAAATTCGGTGAGGTTTTGCCAAAACGCGTTCGAACCCAAAACACGGCCGCGGAACCGAACCCAAAACCAAAACACAAAACCCGAAAAATTTCAGGCGCTCATCTCTAATTATTGGTCCAAATCACTGGAAGAAAATGACAAAATCACAGGAATTATTCGTTCTAATCAATGGTATTATTGGTCCAAATCACTGGAAGAAAATGACAAAATCACAAGAATTATTCGTTCTAATCAATGGTATTATTGGTCCAAATCACTGGAAGAAAATGACAAAATCACTGGAATTATTAATTCTAATCAATGGTATTATTGGTCCAAATCACTGGAAGAAAATGACAAAATCACAGGAATTATTCGTTCTAATCAATGGTATTATTGGTCCAAATCACTGGAAGAAAATGACAAAATCACTGGAATTATTCGTTCTAGTCAATGGTATTATTGGTCCAAATCACTGGAAGAAAATGACAAAATCACTGGAATTATTCGTTCTAATCAATAGTATTATTGGTCCAAATCACTGGAAGAAAATGACAAAATCACAGGAATTATTCGTTCTAATCAATGGTATTATTGGTAGAGATGAGCGGGTTCGGTTCCTCTGAATCCGAACCCGCCCGAACGTCAGGTTTTTTTACACGGGTCCGAGCAGGCTCGGATCTTCCCGCCTTGCTCGGCTAACCCGAGCGCGCCCGAACGTCATCATCACGCTGTCGGATTCTCGCGAGGCTCGGATTCAATTGCGAGACTCGGATTCCATATAAGGAGCCGCGCGTCGCCGCCATTTTCACACGTGCATTGAGAGTCATAGGGAGAGGACGTGGCTGGCGTCCTCTCCGTTTAGAGAAGAGAGAGACACAGTATTTTGGGGAGCATTATTAGGAGGAGTACTACTATACTGTATACTACTATACTACTTGCTGAAGTGATATTTATAGATTAGATAGTGTGACTGTAAGTGTATTATCTGACTTGTGGGGGAGACACTGACAGTGGGGAGCAGTTAGAGTCTGAGAGCAGGACTCAGGAGTACATATAACGTACAGTGCACACTTTTGCTGCCAGAGTCAGTGCCACACTGCCATTGTTGTGACCACACTGACCACCAGTATAATAATATATTTTGTGATTGTCTGCTTAGGCCTCGGAGTACTAGTTGCAAGTTGCAACGTGACCTGAAGTGACCACCAGTTTAATAATCAATCACCACCAGTTTAATATATATATATATATATATATATATATATATATATATAAAATTGTATATAATATATATATATATATAATATTGTATACCAGTATACCACCTACCGGTGTTTTTTTTTTTTTTCATTCTTCTTTATACATACTACTATAGTAGCTTACTGTAGCAGTCTGCGGTGCTGTGCTGACCTGACAGTGTCCAGCAGGTCCGTCATCAGTCATTACATAATAAATATATATAGTACCTGTCCGGCTGCAGTACTAGTGATATTATATTGATTTCATCTCATTATCAATAATTTATCATCCAGTCTAGACTCTATATTAGCAGCAGACACAGTACGTTAGTCCACGGCTGTAGCTACCTCTGTGTCGGCACTCGGCAGTCCATCCATAATTGTATACCACCTACCCGTGGTTTTTTTTTTTTCTTTCTTCTTTGTACATACTACTATAGTATAGTAGCTTACTGTAGCAGTCTGCGGTGCTGCTGAGCTGACAGTGTCCAGCAGGTCCGTCATCAGTCATCATTACCTAATAAATATATTATCTACCTGTCCGGCTGCAGTACTAGTGATATTATATATACATACATATATATATATTGATTTCATCTCATTATCAATCATCCAGTCTATATTAGCAGCAGACACAGTACGTTAGTCCACGGCTGTAGCTACCTCTGTGTCGGCACTCGGCAGTCCATCCATAATTGTATACCACCTACCCGTGGTTTTTTTTTCTCTTTCTTCTTTGTACATACTACTATAGTATAGTAGCTTACTGTAGCAGTCTGCGGTGCTGCTGAGCTGACAGTGTCCAGCAGGTCCGTCATCAGTCATCATTACCTAATAAATATATTATCTACCTGTCCGGCTGCAGTACTAGTGATATTATATATACATACATATATATATATTGATTTCATCTCATTATCATCCAGTCTATATTAGCAGCAGACACAGTACGGTAGTCCACGGCTGTAGCTACCTCTGTGTCGGCACTCGGCAGTCCATCCATAATTGTATACCACCTACCCGTGGTTTTTTTTTTTTCTTTCTTCTTTGTACATACTACTATAGTATAGTAGCTTACTGTAGCAGTCTGCGGTGCTGCTGAGCTGACAGTGTCCAGCAGGTCCGTCATCAGTCATCATTACCTAATAAATATATTATCTATCTGTCCGGCTGCAGTACTAGTGATATTATATATACATACATATATATATTGATTTCATCTCATTATCAATCATCCAGTCTATATTAGCAGCAGACACAGTACGTTAGTCCACGGCTGTAGCTACCTCTGTGTCGGCACTCGGCAGTCCATCCATAATTGTATACCACCTACCCGTGGTTTTTTTTTTTTCTTTCTTCTTTGTACATACTACTATAGTATAGTAGCTTACTGTAGCAGTCTGCGGTGCTGCTGAGCTGACAGTGTCCAGCAGGTCCGTCATCAGTCATCATTACCTAATAAATATATTATCTACCTGTCCGGCTGCAGTACTAGTGATATTATATATACATACATATATATATATTGATTTCATCTCATTATCATCCAGTCTATATTAGCAGCAGACACAGTACGGTAGTCCACGGCTGTAGCTACCTCTGTGTCGGCACTCGGCAGTCCATCCATAATTGTATACCACCTACCCGTGTTTTTTTTTTTTTTCTTCTTTGTACATACTACTACAGTATAGTAGCTTACTGTAGCAGTCTGCGGTGCTGCTGAGCTGACAGTGTCCAGCAGGTCCATCATCAGTCATCATTACCTAATAAATATATTATCTACCTGTCCGGCTGCAGTACTAGTGATATTATATATACATACATATATATATATATTGATTTCATCTCATTATCATCCAGTCTATATTAGCAGCAGACACAGTACGGTAGTCCACGGCTGTAGCTACCTCTGTGTCGGCACTCGGCAGTCCATCCATAAGTATACTAGTATCCATCCATCTCCATTGTTTACCTGAGGTGCCTTTTAGTTGTGCCTATTAAAATATGGAGAACAAAAATGTTGAGGTTCCAAAATTAGGGAAAGATCAAGATCCACTTCCACCTCGTGCTGAAGCTGCTGCCACTAGTCATGGCCGAGACGATGAAATGCCAGCAACGTCGTCTGCCAAGGCCGATGCCCAATGTCATAGTACAGAGCATGTCAAATCCAAAACACCAAATATCAGTAAAAAAAGGACTCCAAAACCTAAAATAAAATTGTCGGAGGAGAAGCGTAAACTTGCCAATATGCCATTTACCACACGGAGTGGCAAGGAACAGCTGAGGCCCTGGCCTATGTTCATGGCTAGTGGTTCAGCTTCACATGAGGATGGAAGCACTCTGCCTCTCGCTAGAAAACTGAAAAGACTCAAGCTGGCAAAAGCACCGCAAAGAACTGTGCGTTCTTCGAAATCCCAAATCCACAAGGAGAGTCCAATTGTGTCGGTTGCGATGCCTGACCTTCCCAACACTGGACGTGAAGAGCATGCGCCTTCCACCATTTGCACGCCCCCTGCAAGTGCTGGAAGGAGCACCCGCAGTCCAGTTCCTGATAGTCAGATTGAAGATGTCAGTGTTGAAGTACACCAGGATGAGGAGGATATGGGGATGAGGAGGATATGGGGCTGGCGCTGGGGAGGAAATTGACCAGGAGGATTCTGATGGTGAGGTGGTTTGTTTAAGTCAGGCACCCGGGGAGACACCTGTTGTCCGTGGGAGGAATATGGCCGTTGACATGCCTGGTGAAAATACCAAAAAAATCAGCTCTTCAGTGTGGAGGTATTTCAACAGAAAAGCGGACAACAGGTGTCAAGCCGTGTGTTGCCTTTGTCAAGCTGTAATAAGTAGGGGTAAGGACGTTAACCACCTCGGAACATCCTCCCTTATACGTCACCTGCAGCGCATTCATAATAAGTCAGTGACAAGTTCAAAAACTTTGGGTGACAGCGGAAGCAGTCCACTGACCAGTAAATCCCTTCCTCTTGTAACCAAGCTCACGCAAACCACCCCACCAACTCCCTCAGTGTCAATTTCCTCCTTCCCCAGGAATGCCAATAGTCCTGCAGGCCATGTCACTGGCAATTCTGACGATTCCTTTCCTGCCTGGGATTCCTCCGATGCATCCTTGCGTGTAACGCCTACTGCTGCTGGCGCTGCTGTTGTTGCTGCTGGGAGTCGATGGTCATCCCAGAGGGGAAGTCGGAAGACCACTTGTACTACTTCCAGTAAGCAATTGACTGTCCAACAGTCCTTTGCGAGGAAGATGAAATATCACAGCAGTCATCCTGCTGCAAAGCGGATAACTGAGGCCTTGACAACTATGTTGGTGTTAGACGTGCGTCCGGTATCCGCCGTTAGTTCACAGGGAACTACACAATTTCTTGAGGTAGTGTGCCCCCGTTACCAAATACCATCTAGGTTCCACTTCTCTAGGCAGGCGATACCGAAAATGTACACAGACCTCAGAAAAAGACACCAGTGTCCTAAAAAATGCAGCTGTACCCAATGTCCACTTAACCACGGACATGTGGACAAGTGGAGCAGGGCAGGGTCAGGACTATATGACTGTGACAGCCCACTGGGTAGATGTATGGACTCCCGCCGCAAGAACAGCAGCGGCGGCACCAGTAGCAGCATCTCGCAAACGCCAACTCTTTCCTAGGCAGGCTACGCTTTGTATCACCGCTTTCCAGAATACGCACACAGCTGAAAACCTCTTACGGCAACTGAGGAAGATCATCGCGGAATGGCTTACCCCAATTGGACTCTCCTGTGGATTTGTGGCATCGGACAACGCCAGCAATATTGTGTGTGCATTAAATATGGGCAAATTCCAGCACGTCCCATGTTTTGCACATACCTTGAATTTGGTGGTGCAGAATTATTTAAAAAACGACAGGGGCGTGCAAGAGATGCTGTCGGTGGCCAGAAGAATTGCGGGACACTTTCGGCGTACAGGCACCATGTACAGAAGACTGGAGCACCACCAAAAACTACTGAACCTGCCCTGCCATCATCTGAAGCAAGAAGTGGTAACGAGGTGGAATTCAACCCTCTATATGCTTCAGAGGTTGGAGGAGCAGCAAAAGGCCATTCAAGCCTATACAATTGAGCACGATATAGGAGGTGGAATGCACCTGTCTCAAGCGCAGTGGAGAATGATTTCAACGTTGTGCAAGGTTCTGATGCCCTTTGAACTTGCCACACGTGAAGTCAGTTCAGACACTGCCAGCCTGAGTCAGGTCATTCCCCTCATCAGGCTTTTGCAGAAGAAGCTGGAGACATTGAAGGAGGAGCTAACACGGAGCGATTCCGCTAGGCATGTGGGACTTGTGGATGGAGCCCTTAATTCGCTTAACAAGGATTCACGGGTGGTCAATCTGTTGAAATCAGAGCACTACATTTTGGCCACCGTGCTCGATCCTAGATTTAAAGCCTACCTTGGATCTCTCTTTCCGGCAGACACAAGTCTGCTGGGGTTGAAAGACCTGCTGGTGAGAAAATTGTCAAGTCAAGCGGAACGCGACCTGTCAACATCTCCTCCTTCACATTCTCCCGCAACTGGGGGTGCGAGGAAAAGGCTCAGAATTCCGAGCCCACCCGCTGGCGGTGATGCAGGGCAGTCTGGAGCGACTGCTGATGCTGACATCTGGTCCGGACTGAAGGACCTGACAACGATTACGGACATGTCGTCTACTGTCACTGCATATGATTCTCTCACCATTGAAAGAATGGTGGAGGATTATATGAGTGACCGCATCCAAGTAGACACGTCACACAGTCCGTACTTATACTGGCAGGAAAAAGAGGCAATTTGGAGGCCCTTGCACAAACTGGCTTTATTCTACCTAAGTTGCCCTCCCACAAGTGTGTACTCCGAAAGAGTGTTTAGTGCCGCCGCTCACCTTGTCAGCAGTCGGCGTACGAGGTTACATCCAGAAAATGTGGAGAAGATGATGTTCATTAAAATGAATTATAATCAATTCCTCCGTGGAGACATTGACCAGCAGCAATTGCCTCCACAAAGTACACAGGGAGCTGAGATGGTGGATTCCAGTGGGGACGAATTGATAATCTGTGAGGAGGGGGATGTACACGGTGATATATCGGAGGATGATGATGAGGTGGACATCTTGCCTCTGTAGAGCCAGTTTGTGCAAGGAGAGATTAATTGCTTCTTTTTTGGTGGGGGTCCAAACCAACCCGTCATTTCAGTCACAGTCGTGTGGCAGACCCTGTCACTGAAATGATGGGTTGGTTAAAGTGTGCATGTCCTGTTTATACAACATAAGGGTGGGTGGGAGGGCCCAAGGACAATTCCATCTTGCACCTCTTTTTTCTTTAATTTTTCTTTGCGTCATGTGCTGTTTGTGGAATGTTTTTTGGAAGGGCCATCCTGCGTGACACTGCAGTGCCACTCCTAGATGGGCCCGGTGTTTGTGTCGGCCACTAGGGTCGCTTATCTTACTCACACAGCTACCTCATTGCGCCTCTTTTTTTCTTTGCGTCATGTGCTGTTTGGGGAGGGTTTTTTGGAAGGGCCATCCTGCGTGACACTGCAGTGCCACTCCTAGATGGGCCCGGTGTTTGTGTCGGCCACTAGGGTCGCTTATCTTACTCACACAGCTACCTCATTGCGCCTCTTTTTTTCTTTGCGTCATGTGCTGTTTGGGGAGTGTTTTTTGGAAGGGCCATCCTGCGTGACACTGCAGTGCCACTCCTAGATGGGCACGGTGTTTGTGTCGGCCACTAGGGTCGCTTAGCTTAGTCATCCAGCGACCTAGGTGCAAATTTTAGGACTAAAAATAATATTGTGAGGTGTGAGGTATTCAGAATAGACTGAAAATGAGTGGAAATTATGGTTTTTGAGGTTAATAATACTTTGGGATCAAAATGACCCCCAAATTCTATGATTTAAGCTGTTTTTTAGTGTTTTTTAAAAAAAAACACCCGAATCCAAAACACACCCGAATCCGACAAAAAAAATTCGGTGAGGTTTTGCCAAAACGCGGTCGAACCCAAAACACAGCCGCGGAACCGAACCCAAAACCAAAACACAAAACCCGAAAAATTTCAAGTGCACATCTCTAATTATTGGTCCAAATCACTGGAAGAAAATGACAAAATCACTGGAATTATTCGTTCTAATCAATGGTATTATTGGTCTAAATCACTGGAAGAAAATGGAATGGATGGATACTTGCAGTGACACAGAGCTGCAAGATACAGCAATGGCCTACTGTACACAACTATATACTGTTGGGTCACCAAAATGCTGCACTGTAATACTATATACTGCTCACAAAAATGCAGCACAGATATGGAATGGATACTTGCAGTGACACAGAGCTGCAAGATACAGCAATGGCCTACTGTACACAACTATATACTGTTGGGTCACCAAAATGCTGCACTGTAATATATACTGCTCACAAAAATGCTGCACAGATATGGAATGGATACTTGCAGTGACACAGAGGTGCAAGATACAGCAATGGCCTGCTGTACACAACTATATACTGTTGGGTCACCAAAATGCTGCACTGTAATACTATATATACTGCTCACAAAAATGCTGCACAGATATGGAATGGATACTTGCAGTGACACAGAGCTGCAAGATACAGCAATGGCCTACTGTACACAATTATATACTGTTGGGTCACCAAAATGTTGCACTGTAATATATACTGCTCACAAAAATGCTGCACAGATATGGAATGGATACTTGCAGTGACACAGAGCTGCAAGATACAGCAATGGCCTACTGTACACAACTATATACTGTTGGGTCACCAAAATGCTGCACTGTAATACTATATACTGCTCACAAAAATGCAGCACAGATATGGAATGGATACTTGCAGTGACACAGAGCTGCAAGATACAGCAATGGCCTACTGTACACAACTATATACTGTTGGGTCACCAAAATGCTGCACTGTAATATATACTGCTCACAAAAATGCTGCACAGATATGGAATGGATACTTGCAGTGACACAGAGGTGCAAGATACAGCAATGGCCTGCTGTACACAACTATATACTGTTGGGTCACCAAAATGCTGCACTGTAATACTATATATACTGCTCACAAAAATGCTGCACAGATATGGAATGGATACTTGCAGTGACACAGAGCTGCAAGATACAGCAATGGCCTACTGTACACAATTATATACTGTTGGGTCACCAAAATGTTGCACTGTAATATATACTGCTCACAAAAATGCTGCACAGATATGGAATGGATACTTGCAGTGACACAGAGCTGCAAGATACAGCAATGGCCTACTGTACACAACTATATACTGTTGGGTCACCAAAATGCTGCACTGTCTGTAATACTCTATACTGCTCACAAAAATGCTGCACAGATATGGAATGGATACTTGCAGTGACACAGAGCTGCAAGATACAGCAATGGCCTACTGTACACAACTATATACTGTTGGGCAGGGCCGGACTGGGACTAAAAATAGGCCCTGGCATTTTTGAAGCACACAGGCCCACCTCTGTGACTCCTCCCCTTACTATTCCTGACTCCTCCCACTTATTAGTCTATGCTCTTACAAATATAATTAATATTCTAACAACATACAAGCGTACATCATTTTCTATTAAAATACACACAACCTGTGGTTGAAGTGGAAATTTTTAAGTGGGGGTATGTAAATGTGAAGTTTGTAAATAAGCGCGCGCTCCGGAAAAGGGGGCGTGGCCACTCAAAAGGGGGCGTGTCCTTCAGTGTAGTTTATCACACCATACACCCCTTATACGCATTATGCACCACAATAGTAGGACCCCTTATACTATCTAGTACTGGTGCCTCTTTCACATTATACCACACAGTATGAGCCGAAATTCACATTATAGCACCCAGTATGAGCCGAAATTTACATTATAGCACCCGGTATGAGCCGAAATTTACATTATATGCCCCCAATAGTGCAGTCCCAGATCCACAATTGCCCCCACAGTGCCAGGTATACAAATGCCCCCACAGTGCCTGGTATACAAATGCCCCCACAGTGCCAGGTAAACAATTGCCCCCACAGTGCCAGGTATACAAATGCCCCCACAGTGCCAGGTATACAAATGCCCCCACAGTGCCAGGTATACAATACAAATGCCCCCACAGTGCCAGGTATACAAATGCCCCCACAGTGCCAGGTAAACAATTGCCCCCACAGTGCCAGGTAAACAAATGCCCCCACAGTGCCAGGTATACAATACAAATGCCCCCACAGTGCCAGGTATACAAATGCCCCCACAGTGCCAGGTAAACAATTGCCCCCACAGTGCCAGGTAAACAAATGCCCCCACAGTGCCAGGTATACAAATGCCCCCACAGTGCCAGGTAAACAATTGCCCCCACAGTGCCAGGTAAACAAATGCCCCACAGTGCCAGACAATTGCCCCCACAGTGCCAGATATACAATTGTCCCCACAGCAGCCAGTGCTGCAGCTACTTACCGCTGCTGCACTGCTTCTGCTGCTGCTGCTCCTCCGGGCTGTGAGGGACGGGGGTGAATCAGGAGAGCGCGGCTGTGTCTGGTGCTGCGGCGGCTTCGTTCAAACCAACCGCTTCTGATTGGCTGCCGGTCCGCGAGCTCTGATTGGCTCACGAACTGGCGGCTGGTTTGAACGAAGCCGCCGCAGCACCAGACACAGCCGCGCTGGCGGGCGCTCTGCTCTCCTCTCCTGACAGCTGAGACATGCTGCCGCCGGACTGAGCGGCAGCATGTCTCAGTGACCGCTGGACCGGCCCAAGTGGCCATCGGCCCTTCTGGCATTTGCCAGAAGTGCCAGATGGCCAGTCCGGCCCTGCTGTTGGGTCACCAAAATGCTGCACTGTAATACTATATACTGCTCACAAAAATGCTGCACAGATATGGAATGGATACTTGCAGGGACACAGAGCTGCAAGATACAGCAATGGCCTACTGTACTGTACTACTATAAGTATAATTAATTATATACTGGTGGTCCCCACAATGCAGCACACTGAGCACAGATATTTGCAGCACACTGAGCACATATATGGAGCGTTTTCAGGCAGAGAACTTAGATATTTCAGCACACTGAGCACAGATATTTGCAGCACACTGAGCACAGATTACGGAGCTTTTCAGGGAGAGAACGCCGCAAGAAACGGCACTGGACATTACAGGCTCCCTTGCGCACCACCCTTTTAAAAAAAAGAGAAACTAATAATGTAATGTCACCTTATTTTATTTTAAAAGGGTGGGGGATTGATTGATGTATGCAGCCATTGCTGCTTTTTGGATTTTTTTTTTATTCGTGTGGTGTTTGGGTGGGGTAGTGCGTTCCAAACACATTACCCCACCCTGGAATAAAAAAAAAAGAAGAAAAAACCCTAAAAGCAGCAATGGCTGCATATATCAAACAATCCCCCACCCCTTTTAAATAAAACAAGGTGACATTACAGTTACAGGCTCCCGTGCACACCACCCTTAAATTTTTATTTTTTTTATTTTTTAAAGGGAGGGGTGGGGGAGGGGGAGATGACATTGAAATGGCAGGCTCCCAACCATGACATGCACTACACCAAACCCACCCTGGAAAATAAAGACATTGCCACCATTTAAAAATAAGTTACTTTATGGGATTCCATGCTGCTCTGGGGGGCGCCTCACAATCAGACTGCTGGCTTGCTGTGTTTTTTTTTCAGGGAGGATTTGTGTCTTTCCGGGGGGGTTAGGTAAATGGAGGCTATAAATAGGAGCCTGCAATTTATCCCCCCCTCCACCCAAAAAAAAGGGTGGATTAATACATTGCAGGCTCCTATCTATAGCCTCCATTTACCTACACCACCACCACCACCCCCTACCCTCCCTGGAAAAGGACACAAATCCATCCTAAGAAAAAACCCAGCAAGCCAGCAGTCTGATTGTGAGGCGCCCCCCAGAGCAGCATGGAATCCCATAAAGTAACTTATTTTTAAATAATTTATTTCCTCTCTCTCTCCCCCCCCCCCCCAAAGACACAAACCCAGCCTGAAAAAAAAAGCCAGCAGTCTGATTGTGACTGTGTGAGACTGACTCACTGACCGCGCTTATTCTGCAGCCAGCAGTCTCACAGTGAGAGACTGCTGGCTGCAGAATAAGCGCGGTCAGTGAGTCAGTGCTACGCTACCTTTGAAATGCGGCCTCCAGCTACTCCTCCGCAGCCGCTCCCCCATCAGCAGCCACTTCAAGCCAAATTACCTCAGCCTGCCCCTGGCGCCTTCCTGAGTGACGGACTTGTCACTTTTAAAATGGCGCCCACCCGCTCCTCCGCGGCGTCTACCTAAACCCCCGGCGTTTGACATCATGACATCACGGCGTCATGACTTCTAGACGCAATCGCGTCAAAATGCATAGCTCCGCCCAGCGAGCGGAGTAAAACGGAGGGGAGGGGGGAAGCAAAACACTGAAGGCAGCAGCTGGCAGCATGAGCCGCGGTGGGCGCCCCGTGCAAATGCACGGCTCGCACGCCTGTAGAAACGGCCCTGCTTGTGACACCAGAAGGTAGTGAAAACTGGAAGGAGAGAAACTGACAACAATTCTCCCGAGTCCCGAGGTGGGGGCAGTTTGTTTGGCACCCACGGCAAAGGCGCAGTTCCTGCTGATTTGACTCCACAAACAAAACATTTAGCCTCATCTGCCACATGAAGCCACTTTCATATTATATTCCATGGCCACTTTGATTTCCAGTCACACTCTGATAATTATAATAAGGTGCGATCTTTATTTGGAGTTCTTTAGACTGCGCCAGAGGACAGTCCATCTGGCGGTGTAGCAGTGTAACGGGTATTAGTAGCAGAGAAGAAATGGCGAGCTTACACTGTTAGCAGTACAAGTCACAGCAAACACTGACTGGAAAGGACTTTGGAAAAAGTGCATTCTAGGATATTTTGGAAACTGTAGGATGACGTTACTACATTGCATTTTTGCAATTTCTGCATTTGTTCCATTCCAGATCCCTCTTGGACACCCTCAGGCAAGCAGCATTTCGCAGTCATTAAACAGAACAATGCTGATTCTTTTGGGTAAAACAAACTTATTTTTTGGAAAGAGAAAATGTGAGGCGGGAGCAGACCAAATTAAAAGCACAGCAGTCAAATATACACTTATAGTTTCTAAGACAAAACCTAGTTTATGTTTATGCTAATATTAATTAGGGGATGGCTGGCAACATTTGCCAATAGAAGGACCAATTAATGACCAACGACATAGGACCAACCTTTACAGGCTCACATTAACTGCCTGTTACTATGAAACATCAGATCATGGTGGTCATTCCGAGTTGTCCGCTAGCTGCATTCATTCGCTGTGCAGCGATGAGGCAAAAAAACGGCACTTCTGCATATGCGGCGCAATGCGCAGGAGCAACGTACTATTACAACGAACTATGTAGTTTCACACAGGGTCTAGCGAAGCTTTTCAATCGCACTGGTTGCCGCAGAGTGATTGACATGAAGAGGGCGTTTCTGGGTGTCAACTGACCGTTTTCAGGGAGTGTTCGGGAAAACGCAGGTGTGGCAGAAAAAACGCAGGCGTGGCTGGGCGAACGCAGGGCGTGTTTGTGACCTCAAAACAGGAACTCAACAGTCTGAAGTGATCGCAAGCACTGAGTAGTGTCAAAGTCGAAAAATATCACGCTACACGTTGCCATATATTCACCCCATGCGCTTGCCCGCTGCACGTGCACATTCTCTCCCGTGCGTGCGGATACTCGCAGCTGCGTGATGGCACTTCCTCGGCCATGCGCTCGAGCGCGTGGTATGTGCATTTACGGTAGAGTTTGTGTGCGTCTAGTCGGCGACTCAATCGTTACATAGTAAAACCAAATAGTATGTTTTATAGGTAATGTCCCCCTTAATAATAACTGTAAGTTTGTTTAATGTAACTGGTCCCTGGACAGAGGAATTCCTCTTTGCATGATACGAAGGGTCAGACAGGGTTTGAGCAGTGGTGCTTGGTACCTAACTAAAGAACATTTTATTAGAAACAATCCGGTGCTGGTTAGGTAAAGATTAATCGCTCCTGCGTATAGTTATGTCTATTAGTAGTTTCTGGACATTTACTATATTTGCGGTTCATTATCCATGCAGCGGGAATTCTGAGATTCCCTCCCACCTGAGCAGTTTGATATAGTCACAGCCCACCTGTTCAAACTAACCTATGACCTTTTGTTATGATGCGAGGAGACATTCCTGTGTCCAATGAACAATAAGATTGTAGGGCCCTTTGTAGTACACTGTATGTTGTGTATATAAGGGTCACTGTCCCCAGACCGGCCAGTACTCTCTCTCATCAACATTTATCTCTGATAATTGGAGGACTGGATCCGGTTGCGCTAGCGAGTGTTCCCCGTATGGTATGTTTCTCTGTGGCCACTTTGTTACCCGTTTAATGTTAGCCATTCATTCTTAGCCTATGTATTTGTGTTTGCGATCGTTCGCTGTTGTGTATATTTCTGTTTAGTTATTCTGTTAGTCATTAATGTTAGCCTGTAGTGTATAAGCTGTTACTGTATCTTTTTCCTTTTACTTACTTACATCGTTTAGTAAAGGTGTTGGAACCTTAGCAAGGAGTGTGTTTCACCATTTGTTATTAAGGGTTGCTGAGCATCTCAATCGCTCAAACAACTAGCTTACAGACCAAGGTTAAACAGTTATATCATTGTAGTATCTCAACACTAAGAATTACAGTATAAGCATACTCTGTGTAAGGTTTAAAAGGTTATTATCTGTGTGTACGCTCGCTGTGTGTATCCCGTACTCACAGCGCAGCGTGTGTACGTAACTTGCGTACCACGTGCGAGGTCTTTGTATGCAAATAGCGTACGAAGTGCGTAGCACGTGCACGAGGGACAGCGGCCATTACGGCTTCACGATATTAGTAAATAGCTTGTGTTCTAAGGTAAATAATCAGCTTTATCAATTAGGGCCTCGTCCGTCCTCCACATATCCACACTAGTGCACACAGACTTTATCTGTCAGCAAAGGGTGGGAAAGCAGTATCCTTCGTATCCGTATTGGTGGTGAGGGATACAGTGGTGCTGACTAGATAAGCGTCTGTTACGCTGCGCTGTAGGAGTGCTGGGGTGGAATCCGAAACCGGAAGGTAGGAAGGTAAGAACAATACGCTATTATCTTTTAACTGTTTATTTCTGTTTTGCGTACGCACACACGCACGCACGCACACACCTGCATTGTTGCGGCTCACTCTTGTTGCCATTAGAATCGATTATTAGAGACGTGCTGAGGAAATCTGGTGCTATTTATTTGAGATTATAAAGGATAATTTTTAAGGGAATAATTGTAAAGGACACGCACACAGCATAGCAAATACTGTGTGGTGTACGGTAAGCGATTACAGTTGAACATCATTTACATTTATAGAAGCATGTTAGTTGCGTTGCTGTGGGCATATCTGGACTTTGTGCATACGTGTCTCGGGCAACGTGCGAGATTACGTACGCAACACAAAGGCATACGCACGTAGCGTGTTTACGCAACGGAGCGTACGGATACGCCCACCGAGACTCAAATCACACGATAACATTGTTTTAGTGGGGGCGGTATAGCATAGCCACCTGATAATAGCACAGGTTTGTTCAGTTTCCAAAAAGCTTAGTTAAAAGAGAACCTTTTTTCTATTTGCAATACTCGTGGATTGGACTACTGCCTGTATGAAAGGAATTTCTGTACAGAAAGATCAGTGTGCATATGAGTGATTAGGAGTGAGTGTGGAAATAAAGGTATTATTTTGTGAACCCAGAAATCGGGATCCCGTCGGAGACCACATCAGGTGAGTGGACACTTGGTGGCGTGGGACTGGCTTGCCCGCGTTAACATTATACAAGGTAAAAGGAGCAAGTAGTATCCGCAGACAAAAGGACTGCGAAGGTTTAAGCGCAGCCCGGGGGGTTTTGCGTAGTACCCATATAGACAAGTTGAGCTCCGGCTGAAGGTTTCGCTGCCTAAACAACCGATTCCGTTGGTCATACAGCGTATAAATATTAAGTTACTTATGCGCAGTGCGACTGGACCGCACGTAATTGTGTGCATTAGTTTGTTACCTTGATACCCATTAAAAGTTACTGTGGGATCATAAACGCTATTTGTACATTCTAACATGATTTGTGTAGGTTTTTGTTATTTTAAGGGAGTTTCGCTGTTCACTCAGGAAATCTCCAACAACCAATACTTACTGGGGAGGGTAGCATACTCCCACACGCCCCAGTAAATAGAGGTTACAAAAAGATCCCGCGAATTGGGTACGTCCAGTGGTGGGCACATTGCTGGAACTCGTATTGGCCAAATGGGGCGTAAAGTGAGTGAAGGCACTAGTTGAACTTTCACCGTCGCCTTACCGCGGGCAACTTGGTTTGTTTGTAAGAATTCGCTGAGACAGCAATATCTGCAAACGATGGGGGCCAGTTGTTCAAAGAAGGGACGTCCAACAAGGGTTCACGTTGGTATTTGTTGGCCCAAAGGGTCAGCACGGTATATAATGTGTCAAAAATACGGATCACACACACAGGTATTTTGCAAAGAATGGGAACGAATGACAGAGGATGATGGGGAGCAGTTTCCCCGGGTAGGCAGTTTGAACCCTGAGGTATTGCAGAATCTTAGAAAAAGGATAGGTCTAATAAAATCTGCAAAGCAGAGGATTAGACATTATGATTGTTTACAGTTATGGCAACAGGAGAGTGAAATACAACAGGAATTAGCTCAGAAAGCAAATTCAAATCCTGGTAGGAGTCTGATACCAACGGCACCACCACCGTATATAGTAGGGGAAAAAGTGGCTGCAGAGAATGACATGCGGGTGTACGATAAGGGTGCACTTAACCAATGTAGTAGTGATAAGAATAAAATGAAAGTTAATGCAAATGTTGATACTAACGCTAACCCATGCAAGTTGTATCCCATTTTAAACTTCCCCCAGGAATACGACCAGGAAGATGAGCCCACTACGATTTCAGCTCTCTCTCTAGCGGCCACCATAAACGATACTCTAGTGGGCACCGCCCAACCAGTAAGAGTGGTATCAAAGGCCCATAGTTCAGGGACAGGTGAGGTTGTATCTAGAGGTAAGTACGGCACTGTACAATATGCTGAAACTGTTGCACCACACACTGTAGAATCAACCCAGAGTGAAGTAATTAATCTTAATCCTGTTAGAGTGATAGCGGTCCCCAATGGGAAGACCGACACAAATGGGGTCACACCCATCAGGAATATTGCAATGCACTGTCCCTGGTCCCGAGCAGAATTAAGAACAATTTTGTCTGAATTTCCTGATCCCAGATAAGATTTAGCCGCATGTCAGAGGTTCATTAAGGACCTGGGTAACTCCACTGAACCTAACAACAAAGATTGTCGGACACTACTGAGGGCATGCCTGCCCTCTAGTATTGACCCTGTGAAATTTATAGCTGACTGTAAATTAGATGAAGAGGTACCCCTTACGGATGAGTATAATCAAGATAATGTAACCAGGATCAATCTGCAGCTGGGAGTATACTTCCCAGCTGTGGTAAAATGGAACAAAATTTTCTCCATCAAACAAACGGAAGGAGAAACAGCCTCTGACTATTTCCACCGGGCGCTGGAGGAAATGTCTAAATATACTGGGATCGTGGACATTGAGGCAAATATACACCATAGAGAGGTAGCGGTGTCCGTCTTGATGGACGGTTTAAAGGAGGTATTAAGGAATAGGGTACAAACCACTCAACCTAACTGGAGAGGTATGTCGGTGGCCGCCTTAAGAGAGACTGCTGTTGGGCACGACAGGAACATCACAAGACGCAGGGAGTCACAGGGTGATAAACTGATGGCGATAAGTATCCAAGCCCTTACAACAAGGCCGCCTCAGTCTAAATCTCAGACCCCTAGTGGTAAGCCGCATATGGTAAAATGTTACAATTGTAACAGGGAAGGTCATTTTGCACGTAACTGCACCAGTAATCCACACAATACATATAAAAACCCTAGACAACGACATGACATACGAGATTGGGATCAAGGACCGCAGAGACGGAGTTATGAGCCACACGCAGGGGAAACAAGAAGGTATCCCCCAAGAAGAGACTGGCAAGTCTCTGATAGTTCCCATTTACCCCCTTCACAGGTAATAGCTGCCAGCGCAATGCAGGGAGGTCACCACGCACCATAGGGGTGGGGCCACACCTGTAATCTGCAGCCAGTAAAACTAATTGCGAGCCTTGGAAGTGAACCCGAGGTCACAATTGATGTAGCTGGTAAATCTCTAAATTTCCTTGTAGATACGGGGCGGCCAAGTCAGTGATAAATTCGACCGTGGGCATGAGAACCACTGGTAAAACAATTCCAGCCATGGGAGTAACAGGAGTAGTGCGACAATATCCTTTAAGCAAACCAGCAGAGATTACGATAGGGCCTTTGCATACCAAGCATTCTTTTCTGCTGGCTGCATCGGCTCTGACTAATCTCTTAGGGAGAGATTTACTGTGCAAAATGGGATGCGTCATATACTGTACTCCTGAAGGTGTGTTCTTGGACATACCCGAAAATCACGCTCAGGAAGTGCAGGATATGCTAGACTCCCCAACAAGATTAATGTCACACACTGTTGTTGTAAATAGGTGTCCGTCCAAGGTAGAAGAAATGACTTCCCAGATACCGGAGTCACTTTGGACCAAGGACGGACAAGACACTGGATTGATGGCAAACGTAGCCCCAGTAGTTGTGCAAGTAAAAGATGGTAGGATAGCTCCAAAAATCCCACAATACCCTCTGAAGCCAGAGGAGGAGTTAGGAGTTTACACTGTAATAGAGCGCTTGCTACAACAGGGCATTCTGGTAAGGACGTCCAGCACTGCCAATAGTCCCATCTTCCCTGTTAAAAAGAGTGGGGGGAGGGGTTACAGATTAGTGCAGGATCTAAGGGGGATCAACAAAATAGTTGAGAGCCAATTCCCTGTAGTGCCAAATCCAGCTGTTATCCTTATGCAAATCCCTCCCACTGCCAAATTTTTCACTGTGATTGACCTCTGCTCCGCTTTCTTCTCGGTACCTCTGCACCCTGACAGTCAATACTTATTCGCATTCACATACAGAGGAGTTCAGTACATTCGGACTCGCTTACCACAAGGTTTCATAGATAGTCCAAGTATTTTCTCACAGGCCCTGCATGATTGTTTACAGTCTTTCCAACCACAGAGTGGATCAATATTGATACAGTACGTAGATGATTTACTGCTGTGTTCAGATTCACTGGAAGCGTCCCTGAGAGATACAAAACAACTCCTGTTTCATCTTTCAGACACAGGACACAAGGTTTCCAAGGACAAGTTACAATTATGCCAGACCCGTGTGAAGTATTTGGGACACTGTCTAACACAAGGACTGAGACCTTACCGCTGATAGAATTCAAGCAATTCGTGACATGACCCTGCCACAAACCCAGCAACAGATTAGAACGTTTCTAGGAATGTGTGGGTATTGCCGTAACTGGATCCCAGGTTTTTCCATACTGGCCCTACCTTTGCAGGAGATGGTCTCATCAAACAAACCTGATCGGATTTCGCACACAGACGAATCCGAGATGGCATTTGAGAGACTTAAACAGTGCCAAACACAGGCACCGGCATTAGGTATGCCAGACTATGGGAAACCCTTTGAGCTGTACGGAACAGAGAGTGCTGGGTGCGCAGCAGGTGTCTTAACCCAGAAGCATGGTGATGCCAGCAGGCCGGTAGCCTACTATAGCGCTCAACTAGATACGGTAGCGCGATCCCTCCCCACATGCTTGCGAAGTGTTGCAGCGATAGCATTGCTAGTAAGTAAAAGCGAAGATGTAGTGCTAGGACACAACCTCACAATTCATACACCACATGCAGTGTCAGCCTTACTGAATTCGGCCCAAACCAGACACGTCTCATCAGCGCGGTTTACAAGATGGGAATTGGCATTGATGGCCCCCGTAAACATCACCATAAGGAGATGCAGCGCATTAAATCCTGCAACATATCTCCCAGGTGTGCCTGGACAGGCACAAAGGGTGGAGGATGAGAGTGATGGTGAAGGAGGATTTAATACAGGGGATGACATGCATGATTGTATGGAATATTTGACCCAAAATTTCACGGCAAGGCCTGACATCAGTGACAACCCACTGAAAGATGTAGATTTTTCTTTCTACACTGACGGTAGTTGTCACAGACAGACGGACTCGGGAGACTTGTGTACTGGATACGCAGTCGTAGATGACCAAAGTACCATAGAAGCCGAACCGCTAGGCCCACCACACTCAGCACAAGTTGCTGAACTGGTTGCCCTAACCAGAGCATGCGAATTGGCTAAGGGCAAGTCAGCCAATATTTACACAGATTCTAGGTACGCCTTCGTAGTAGTCCATGATTTCGGGGCCCTATGGCGCCTCAGGAATTTCATGACGGCAGCTGGCACACCCGTAGCGCATGCAGCCCACATCAAAAGACTTCTAACAGCGATACAGGAACCCGACAGAGTGGCTGTTATCAAGTGTAAAGCTCACACATATAGCCAAGACCCGGTATCACTTGGTAACAGCCGAGCAGACGAAGCTGCTAAATCAGCAGCAAGTACCCCCATACAGACAGACACCACACAACTGATGGTATTTAATACTGTAAACACACAGAAATTGTGTGAAATGCAAAACTTGTGTTCCCCACAGGAAAAGGCAGTTTGGAGGTCAAAAATATATGGCCAGGGGTCCTCAGGACTCTGGACAGATGGATAGGGTAAGCCAGTGGCACCCAGAGCATACATTCCAAGTCTAGCGGAAGCGGCACATGGGCTGACTCATCTAGGCAAAGAAGGAATGTGTAAGTTGGTAAGAGCTTATTGGTGCGCCCCAGGATTTTCTTCCCATGCGGGTAAAAGAGCGATGACATGTCTCACCTGCTTGAGGAAGAATATCGGAAAGGCAATACCAACAGAGCCATCCCATATCCCTCCGACAGATGGCCCTTTTCAGGTAATACAAATTGATTTCATACAATTGCCACCTTGTAGAAATTTAAAGTATGTATTGGTCTGTATTGATGTGTTCTCAAATTGGGTTGAAGCATTTCCCGCGGCCACAAATACTGCTGTGTTTACTGCAAAGAAAATTGTGCAGGAATTTGTGTGTAGGTACGGTATCCCTAGAATAATTGAAAGCGATAGGGGTACCCATTGCACAGGTGAAGTCTTTCAAACAATGTGTAAGTTGATGGGAATTAATAGTAAGCTGCACACTCCGTACCGCCCCCAGGCGAGTGCGAAGGTGGAAAGAGTAAACAGCACTATTAAAAATAAATTGAGCACGGTAATGACTGAAACAGGACTGTTATGGCCTGAAGCTTTGCCAATCGTATTATACAGCATCAGAACCACTCCCAGGTCCCCTCTTAATCTGTCTTCTTTTGAAATTCTGTTTGGTCGACAACCCCATGTTATGATTAACCCCCAGGATGATTTGAAATGCAACAATGAAGTCACTGTAAAGTACTTGGTTAAGATGAGTAAGCAATTGAGAAATCAGAATGATAATCTAAAGTTGGTGATTCCTGATTTGCCAGACAGTAATTGTCATGACATTGAACCTGGGGATTATGTAATGATACGGAATTTACTACGCTCAGGTTGCCTTGTTGACAGATGGGAAGGACCATATCAAGTCTTATTGACCAGCACAACTGCATTGAAGGTTGCCGAGAGGGAGACTTGGGTCCATTCGTCTCATTGTAAAAAGGTTGCTGACCCAGAGAGGTCTCGTGATAAAGAACAGACGGTAGAGGTTGTATCACTAGAGTGTCAGTTCAGGGAGGATTGAGACGACACCTGAGCACTGAGAATAATAAGACCAGAGGCGTTTGTCGAGCCAGATTTCTTTTTCCCATTTGTTATTTTCTCCAGTTCCCACCTCCCTCCTATTTCCTTTCCCCCTTCTTATTTTTCTCCTTTTACTCCTCTAAGATGGACTTGCCCCAAGAGACTGTGATCCGGATTTTCCTGTTGACCATGATGTTGACCAGAGCAGTCTGTTTCGGTGAGAGTACCATGGAGGTCGAGAAAGGATCGGGAATGGGTTCTGATGACCAGGATGGAGGCATGGTTTTTTAAGAGCAACATAATCTCCGAGTAAAGGCGAGTATCAGAAAACGATCTGGTAGCATTGACAATAGAAGGAATTGTGAAGGATTGTTAGCTGAAGAGAACTGCATCTGTAGGCATTGTGACAATATAGTTGAGGATGGGTGCATCAAGAAATGTCAGTCCAGTTTTAATATCCACATGCACCGGCATCCATTGAGTGACTATCACTCCTTAGTGGGTAAAGTGTTAAATCAGACAGACTGTTGGGTATGCTCTCAAGTACCTCAAGGTCATAGCAAATCAGGACTAGTACCATTCCCTTTAACTGTAGGAGAGGTACTTGAGTTAAGTGGTGGGAGGCCGGTGGACAAGAGGTTTAATATCTCTAGTCCTCCTAGTTTGAAGCTCCACCAATATCATGTGGATAGGTCTTTAGTATGCTTTAACATTTCCAATCCCCGAAAGCCGGGAAATTGGGAAGTGTCATGGAGTAATCAAACCATGACCTTTTCATACAGAGCCGACAGAATGCCCATAGACACAGAACTTATACGCCAGATAGCCGACCATAGAAGATTTTTCCGGTATAGGTACACTCTAGGAAGTAGGACCATGCGAGTTGGAGAAGTATCACCAGGATACTGTGCACATAGCGTACAAACAGATACGTGTACTAAACAGATGGGAGAATTAGGGTTAGGAGATTTCACATGGAAAATTTGTAACATGGTAATGTCATACTCCGTCCCATATGTTCTCCCCGATGATGCATATTTCATATGCGGGAGGAAGGCATATAAGTGGCTTGCCCCAAACTCAGAGGGATTGTGTTATATTGGAAAAGTACTGCCTGAAGTAATGACTGTAACCCATAACAAAATTAAAGATATCCACCGCAGTGCCCAAGCTCCTTATACTCACACTCATTACGAGCACATCGTTAAACGGCACCTGATAGAGAGGACAGAGCACTCGGCCTCTGGTCTGATCCATGAATCCACTGGGATTCAATTCCTACTCGCGTTAGATATCACTCGTACCGCCAGAGGAGTGATAAATTATAAATATATATCTGCGCTAGCGAACTTGTTAGACAATATCACCGAAATGTATGACGACACATTCAGGTACACTGGAAAAGAGTTACAAGCCTACAAAACAGAGCTGGTTCAGCATAGGATGATTCTCAATTACCTCACAGCTGTGACAGGCGGGTATTGTGTTACCCTAGCAACTCAATATGGAATAAAGTGCTGCACATATATCACAAACAGCACAGAGGACCCAGCCGAGGTCATAGACCAAAAGATGGATGACATTTTACAATTAAAGTGGGAGTTTCGAAGGAAACACAATCTCACACTCGCTGCTGTGGGTAATGAGCTGACCAGTTGGGTGTCATGGTTGAACCCACGAAATTGGTTCTCGGGCTTAGGAGAATGGGCCCAAGGTATTATAATGGATGTAGGAAAATTTATCTTGTGTATTCTGGGAGTCGCCATATTGGTTGGCCTGATATTTAGATGCGTTCGGATTTTGACGAAGTGGAAAAGTAATACCAGGGTGATGAGTTTAAGGAGCGAAGACACTATAATAACAACAACTAATTTGATTTATGACCCAACGATAGAGACAATGTTGTGATGAAAATGTGATTCCACGGTCCGTTTCTTTCACCCGTTTCTCCTTTGTTTTTCCTCCAAGGTACAAAGACATCCGCTTGGAAGAAGAATTTGACAACCTCTTTTATACAGACCATTGATGGACTATGCCACAGACCCCCAATATCCCTAGTGACTTTAACTTTTACGATAGCCCAATACTTTAGAGACTGTAACTTTATGGACAATGGAAAAGCTTTTGCTCGCTATTTATAGCAAAAGCACCGAGAGACATCAGACAACATGTACATCAAGACAAGACATCAGACAAGACCTCAATCGGCGACTGTTTATTTAAACTCACATAGTTTATGACTGCATTTATAATAATTGCTTCTCATCTTCACCTCTACAACCTTTAGGTAATGACACACATAGTCGATAGGGAATATAGACACAGATACCAGCACTCGCATATCCCCCCATTCATGTATCATCAACTAAATGTGCTCCCCCATTTGTTGCAACCAAAAGCCGAAAGGAGCTCGGTAAAGTTTGACAACCAATCCACAGACCCGTAATACGGGATAAGAAGGACTCAAATGTAGACTTCGCAATACCTCGAAGCTTGATGTAAAACACGTACGGCACAATGATACATGACCCCTCAGACATGGATTCATACACACATGCTTCTACTATTTCACTAGGTCATACTTTTCTCACCTTCTCCTCTCCTCCCTTTACCCAATCATAAAATGGTATTTACATGATGACATATATTTTTCTTTTTTGAACTGTTTTAGGAAGTGGCAGTTATTGATGACTGCCAAAGGGTGGACTGTCAAAGTCGAAAAATATCACGCTACACGTTGCCATATATTCACCCCATGCGCTTGCCCGCTGCACGTGCACATTCTCTCCCGTGCGTGCGGATACTCGCAGCTGCGTGATGGCACTTCCTCGGCCATGCGCTCGAGCGCGTGGTATGTGCATTTACGGTAGAGTTTGTGTGCGTCTAGTCGGCGACTCAATCGTTACATAGTAAAACCAAATAGTATGTTTTATAGGTAATGTTCCCCTTAATAATAACTGTAAGTTTGTTTAATGTAACTGGTCCATGGACAGAGGAATTCCTCTTTGCATGATACGAAGGGTCAGACAGGGTTTGAGCAGTGGTGTTTGGTACCTAACTAAAGAACATTTTATTAGAAACAATCCGGTGCTAGTTAGGTAAAGATTAATCGCTCCTGCGTATAGTTATGTCTATTAGTAGTTTCTGGACATTTACTATATTTGCGGTTCATTATCCATGCGGCGGGAATCTTGAGATTCCCTCCCACCTGAGCAGTTTGATATAGTCACAGCCCACCTGTTCAAACTAACCTATGACCTTTTGTTATGATGCGAGGAGACATTCCTGTGTCCAATGAACAATAAGATTGTAGGGCCCTTTGTAGTACACTGTATGTTGTGTATATAAGGGTCACTGTCCCCAGACCGGCCAGTACTCTCTCTCATCAACATTTATCTCTGATAATTGGAGGACTGGATCCGGTTGCGCTAGCGAGTGTTCCCCGTATGGTATGTTTCTCTGTGGCCACTTTGTTACCCGTTTAATGTTAGCCATTCATTCTTAGCCTATGTATTTGTGTTTGCGATCGTTCGCTGTTGTGTATATTTCTGTTTAGTTATTCTGTTAGTCATTAATGTTAGCCTGTAGTGTATAAGCTGTTACTGTATCTTTTTCCTTTTACTTACTTACATCGTTTAGTAAAGGTGTTGGAACCTTAGCAAGGAGTGTGTTTCACCATTTGTTATTAAGGGTTGCTGAGCATCTCAATCGCTCAAACAACTAGCTTACAGACCAAGGTTAAACAGTTATATCATTGTAGTATCTCAACACTAAGAATTACAGTATAAGCATACTCTGTGTAAGGTTTAAAAGGTTATTATCTGTGTGTACGCTCGCTGTGTGTATCCCGTACTCACAGCGCAGCGTGTGTACGTAACTTGCGTACCACGTGCAAGGTCTTTGTATGCAAATAGCATACGAAGTGCGTAGCACGTGCACGAGGGACAGCGGCCATTACGGCTTCACGATATTAGTAAATAGCTTGTGTTCTAAGGTAAATAATCAGCTTTATCAGTAGGTTTTGAGCTACTCTGAAACTGCACAAAAAACATTTGTAGCCACTTTGCAATCCTTTCGTTCGCACTTCTGCTAAGGTAAAATACATTCCCAGTGGGCGGCGGCATAGCGTTTGCACGGCTGCTAAAAACTGCTAGCGAGCGAACAACTCGGAATGACCACCCATGTCATTAGAAACTGTTAGCTTGTAGTGATGAGCGGGTTCGGTTCCTCGGGATCCGAACCCCCCCGAACTTTACCCATTTTACACGGTTCCGAGGCAGCCTCGGATCTTCCCGCCTTGCTCGGTTAACCCGAGCGCGCCCGAACGTCATCATCCCGCTGTCGGATTCTCGCGAGATTCGTATTCTATATAAGGAGCCGCGCGTCGCCGCCATTTTCACTCGTGCTTTGGAGATGATAGCGAGAGGACGTGGCTGCGTTCTCTGTTTCTGTGTTCAGTGTGCTGCAAATATCTGTGCTCAGCGTGCTGCAAATATCTGTGCTCAGTGTGCTGCAAATATCTGTGCTCAGTGTGCTTGCAAATATCTGTGCTCAGTGTGCTGAAAATATCTACGTTCTCTGCCTGAAAAACGCTCCATATCTGTGCTGCATTGTAGAATATAGTAGGAGGACAGTGCAGAATTTTGCTGACCACCAGTATATATATATAGCAGTACGGTACAGTAGTCCACTGCTCTACCTCCGTGTCGTCAAGTATACTATGCATCCATACCTGTGCTGCATTTTAGTTGTGCGCAGTATATAGTAGGAGGACAGTGCAGAATTTTGCTGACCACCAGTATATATATAGCAGTACGGTACAGTAGTCCACTGCTCTACCTCTGTGTCGTCAAGTATACTATGCATCCATACCTGTGCTGCATTTTAGTTGTGCGCAGTATATAGTGGGAGGACAGTGCAGAATTTTGCTGGCCCACCAGTATATATATAGCAGTACGGTACAATAGTCCACTGCTCTACCTCTGTGTCAAGTATACTATGCATCCATACCTGTGCTGCATTTTAGTTGTGCGCAGTATATAGTAGGAGGACAGTGCAGAATTTTACTGACCACCAGTATATATATAGCAGTACGGTACAGTAGTCCACTGCTCTACCTCTGTGTCGTCAAGTATACTATGCATCCATACCTGTGCTGCATTTTAGTTGTGCGCAGTATACTATATAGTAGGAGGACAGTGCAGAATTTTGCTGACCACCAGTATATACATAGCAGTACGGTACAGTAGTACATTGCTCTACCTCTGTATCATCAAGTATACTACAAAAGTTCAGTAAAATGACCCAAAAATCAAAATTAAAAGTGTCTGATGAGAAGCGTAAACTTGCCAATATGCCATTTACGACACGGAGTGGCAAGGAACGGCTGAGGCCCTGGCCTATGTTCATGGCTAGTGGTTCAGATGCACATGAGGATGGAAGCACTCATCCTCTCGCTAGAAAACTGCAGTGCCACTCCTAGATGGGCCAGGTGTTTGTGTCGGCCACTTGGTTCGCTTAGCTTAGTCATCCAGCGACCTTGGTGCACCTCTTTTTTTCTTTGCATCATGTGCTGTTTGGGGACTATTTTTCGAAGTGCCATCCTGTCTGACACTGCAGTGCCACTCCTAGATGGGCCAGGTGTTTGTGTCGGCCACTTGGGTCGCATAGCTTAGCCATCCAGCGACCTTGGTGCACCTCTTTTTTTCTTTGCATCATGTGCTGTTTGGGGACTATTTTTTAAATCGCCCATCCTGTCTGACACTGCAGTGCCACTCCTAGATGGGCCAGGTGTTTGTGTCGGCCACTTGGGTCGCTTAGCTTAGTCATCCAGCGACCTCGGTGCACCTCTTTTTTTCTTTGCATCATGTGCTGTTTGGGGACTATTTTTCGAAGTGCCATCCTGTCTGACACTGCAGTGCCACTCCTAGATGGGCCAGGTGTTTGTGTCGGCCACTTGTGTCGCTTAGCTTAGTCACACAGCGACCTTGGTGCACCTCTTTTTTTCTTTGCATCATGTGCTGTTTGGGGACTATTTTTCGAAGTGCCATCCTGTCTGACACTGCAGTGCCACTCCTAGATGGGCCAGGTGTTTGTTTCGGCCACTTGGTTCGCTTAGCTTAGTCATCCAGCGACCTCGGTGCAAATTTTAGGACTAAAAATAATATTGTGAGGTGTTCAGAATAGACTGGAAATGAGTGGAAATTATGGTTATTGTGGTTAATAATACTATGGGATCAAAATGACCCCCAAATTCTATTATTTAAGATGTTTTTGAGGGGTTTTTGTAAAAAAACACCCGAATCCGACAAAAAATGTTCAGGGAGGTTTTGCCAAAACGCGTCCGAATCCAAAACACGGCCGCGGAACCGAATCCAAAACCAAAACACAAAACACGAAAAATTTCCGGTGAACATCACTGGTAGCTTGTCACCTGCTGTGCAGTCATGCCTCTGCCTTTTCCTCTCATGTTTCATCTACTGCACTGGCATTAGCCCCCTTTTTTTTAAAAATGTGGATTAGATGTGATAATCTATACTTATGATCAGTGGCGGATTTTGCCTATGAGTTCCCCCAGGTAAAATCTGCCACTTCAGCACAGATGGGGTGAATTAGACCTGATCGCTGGGCTGCAAATTTTGCTGTCCTGCGTTCAGATAGTCGCCGCCTCCAGAGGGAGTGTAAATTCGCTGTGCAAGTGTGTGATCCCATATGTATGCAGAGCTGCAAAAATGCAGTGTGTGCAGTCTTTGGGCAGCTCAGGACTTACTCCTACAGTGCGATGAGAACAGGCTGATCGGGGCCGGAGCTGACGTCAGACACCTTCCCTAAAAAACGCTTTGAAACGTCTGCGTTTTTCCGGACACTCCCAAAAAATGGTCAGTTACCACCCACAAACGGCCTCCTCCTGTCAATCAACTTGCGAACGCCCGTGCGATCGTATTTTTCGCACAATCCCATCGCTGACCGGCGATGCCCTTTGTTATTGTCCAACGTGTGTGCGCATTGCAGTGCATACGCATACGGAATTACTACCTGATCGCTCTGAATCACCCCCACAGTCTGTGAAGCCAGATGGAGTCCATGAGACTGCACTGGAAACACTGAGACTGGCAGTGACTATTGGAAGTCCTACCTGCCAGTCAGAAACATTACAGTCCCTTTAGTAGGTGTTTCCTCCCTCCAGGACTTCCAGGCCGGGCTGTCTTCAGGAAACCAGCTCTCTGCCTTTCGGGCAGCTCTAGCCAGCTACTACGGACTGCAGCTAATACAGTCCATAGAAGCCGCGAGTTACGGCTACTGCACATGAGTTGGTCCCTGCATCTGTGAACTACATTGCACAGATGCCTGGACCGGGCCGGTTGCGGGAACAAGGAACCAGGTGCCGGCGACAACGATTTTTGGGAGCCTCCTGGCCATTCCGGGAGAGTAGGCAAGTATGTCTTATACATCTCACTGTTTGTTACTCGGTTTCCATAGATTGGAGGAGAGGAGCGGCGCCGGCGGAGGTCTGCAACGGTCGGGACTCAGGAGCGGGGATTGTAAGTATTCTTTTTTTTTTTAAAGCGGCGCTACAGGGAGCACAAATGCGGGCGCTACTGGGGGCACAAATGCGGGCACTACTGGGGGCAAAAATGCGGGCACTACTGGGGGCACAAATGGGGGCATAACTCTACAGGGGGCGTAACTGACCACGCCCCTGTATGAAGCCATGCCCCTATTTTTCGCCTGGGGCGCCACAAGGGCTAGAACCGGCCCTGACAGGGAGAGGGTGACGGAGAGATACAGCGGGTGACTGGTAGTGGGTGACACCAGAGAGAGGGTGACTGGCAGTGAGTGACAGGGACAGAATGACAGAGGCAGTGGGTGAGACCAGGGAGAGGGTGACTGGTAGTGAATGACAGGGAGCGGGTGACGGAGAGATACAGTGGGTGACTGGTAGTGGGTGAAAGGGAGAGGGTGATGGAGAGAACAGTAGGTGACTGGCAATTGGTGCCAGGCAGAGGGTGATGGAAAGAGGAAGAGTAGGTGATGCCATGGAGAGGGTGACAGGCTGTGGGTGACACCAGGGAGATGGTGACTGGCAGTGGATGACACTAGGGAGAGGGTGACTGGCAGCTGGTGACAGGCTGTAGGAGACACCAGGGAGATGGTGACTGGCAGTGGGTGACACCTCTGGTGACTGGCAGTGGATGACACCAGGGAGATGGAGACTGGCAGTGGGTAACCCCAGGGAGATGGTGACTGACAGTGGATAACAGGCAGTGGGTGACACTAGGGAGATGGTGACTGGAAGTGGGTGACAGGCAGCGGGTGACACCAGGGAGAGGGTGAATGGCAGTGGATGACTGGCAGTGGATGACACCAGGGAGATGGTGACTGGCAGTGGGTGACAGGCAGCGGGTGACACCAAGGAGAGGGTGAATGGCAGTGGGTGACTGGCAGTGGGTGACACCAGGGAGAGGGTGAATGGCAGTGGATGACTGGCAGTGGATGACACCAGGGAGATGGTGACTGGCAGTGGGTGACAGGCAGCGGGTGACACCAGGTAGAGGGTGACTGGCAGTGGGTGACAGGCAGCGGGTGACACCAGGGAGAGGGTGACTGGCAGTGGGTGACACCAGGGAAATGTTGACTGGCAGTGGATGAAACCAGGGAGATGGTGACTGGCAATGGATGATACCAGGGAGATGGTGACTGGCAATGGATGATACCAGGGAGATGGTGACTGGCAATGGATGATACCAGGGAGATGGTGACTGGCAGTGGGTGACAGGCAGCCGCTGACACCAGGTAGAGGGTGACTGGCAGTGGGTGACATACTGTGCTACAATTAAATTACCTGGCCCAGAACTGCAGTGATATTCCTCCTTGGGATTTATGCTGGGAACTGTCACATGATCCCCGGTGCCAGCAGCAAAGTCGGTCTCTCTGAACAGAAAGGAAGGGCTGGACTGTCAGTGAGTCTGAGCTGCTGAGCCGCTCACTTTAGTTACTGGGGGGCAAGGTGTCAGGTGCTCGAGTAGCAGGGACAGGCAGGCGGCAGCGCCATAAAAATATAATGAGTCACACTGACTCACTATAACTCTATGGGCCCCTTCACTGCAGCGGGCTCCAGTGCAACGCACCAGCTGCACTGCCGCTAGTTCCACCACTGGCCAACTGTAACCCACTTCCCACACACCTTCTCTTCCCTGTACTTCCACTAGACACCAAGGTGGCCCCCAAGTCCCTGTCTGTTCATTGAAAATTTCCATTCAACAACAGTGCGACGTGATGTTTTACCTTCATCAGGCTTCGTTAATTTGTTTTCCATTTATGTGAATAAAAATATAACCATTTTAGAGAACAGTTTTTTTTGTTTTTTTTTGCCCTGGGCGCCATAAACCCTATTTATGCCTCGGTCCAGTGCACTTTATGTTTGTTTACTAAGGCTTGTGTAGAACACTGCGCTATATTTATAACAGGGACCTTTTCCGCTTTTTGATCAAAATGATCTTTAGGCTTCCAAGAGATGTACATAAATCGGGACAGATTGTAATTAATGCGTAAGAATGATTGATGGCAAAATAAAGCATTTTGCAGCTGGTAAGAAGAGTAATCACGCGGCATAACCAGCTACCAAAATGTGCTTCTTTGAATCCTCTCCATCTTGGATGACACTTCTCTTCCACCGGAGAACATAACTGTCACTATTGATAGTTGTCTGATACATACCTGTACTGCGGGGAGCGTGCATCCCTGTAAATTACCAGACTGCAAGCATAACATAAATTACTGCTTGTTCCTGTTTCATGTTTAATGGCAGAAAGCCCTCTATTCATAGAGAGAACAAATTAGAAAAAAGTCATAATGAACCTTGCAATTCAAAGCGCCAACTGCACAGTAAAATTACAGCTGCAATGGAGTAATTGTACGTTAAAAATGAAATATATCACAGTCTTGCAAAGAACACTTTGAGGTTCATTCTGCAGAATTGTCTTTTTATCCAGATCACATACTGTTTTCCCTATTGTTTATTTGGTTTTGTATTAAGTGAGATTAAACAATGTAATGAATACAAAAGGAATCAGATGTTAATTGTAGATCTGGGCTGTGTTTTAGTGTATAGAGACACATTACAGCTCAAGAATTAAACAGATTCATGTTTGAGAACAAAACAATCTATAAATTAAACTGTGTTTCTCTTGCTATGAGACGGCATTTTCAGAAAATGTAATAGCTTGCGTCTGGATGATGTTTTAAAGGAGCAACCATTTAAAAGGTTAAACCAACCTGACCAGATTATTGCCCCTTTAAAACATCAAGAAAAGTATTGACAATGTAGCTCTAGTTTTCTCATAGGATTATGCAATTTTTCTATTCTTATGTATTTACGGAGGCACTGGGACTGATAGCGTATCGGGTGTACACATCAATATGGCTCTGGCCACACCCACATAGCACTGGTCACAGCTCCTCCCTTTTCAGTGAATGTCACACTCACAAACTCTGTCACATGGGGGGTCATTCCGAGTTGTTCGCTCGCAAGCTGCTTTTAGCAGCTTTACACACGCTAAGCCGCCGCCTACTGGGAGTGAATCTTAGCTTCTTAAAATTGCGAACGAAAGATTCGCAATATAGCGAAAAGACATCTCTGTGCAGTTTCTGAGTAGCTCGAGACTTACTCGGCATCTGCGATCAGTTCAGTGCTTGTCGTTCCTGGTTTGACGTCATAAACACACCCAGCGTTCGCCCAGACACTCCTCCGTTTCTCCAGCCACTCCCGCGTTTTCCCCAGAAACGGTAGCGTTTTTTCGCACACACCCATAAAACGGCCAGTTTCCGCCCAGAAACACCCACTTCCTGTCAATCACATTACGATCACCAGAACGAAGAAAAAACCGTGAGTAAAAAACCTAACTGCATAGCAAATTTACTTGGCGCAGTCGCACTGCGGACATTGCGCATGCGCACTAAGCGGAAAATCGCTGCGATGCGAAAAAAATTACCGAGCGAACAACTCGGAATGACCCCCATAATCCAGCACATGAGGTATTATAAGTAGCTCACTGATTCCAACAACTGACAATTTTTACAATCACTCCATTACTCGGTACAGTTTTTTCCTTCCTGAAAACCCTCTCTTTGGTGACATCACTGATAAAAGATGCATTGGTGTGCTAAGCTGTTTTGCAACCAATTTATTGTGATTTTGTCCAATAACAATTATAAAAATATGGCATATCTATCTGCAGAAACATAGATACATCATTTATTCCACAAAACATGGCATGTTTTTCCACACATATGCATATGAAATATGATTATGGTATACAGATTCCTAGGAGAATTACATCATTTCCTTAGGTTCCATATGACATATATGTATTATTGACTCATGTTATGTTGTAACATTCATTGTCTACACATTTATACATACTGTACAGGTCTTTTCAGTCATATGTTATGGAAACTTTTGCTTTGACCGTATAAATTTGTATTAAGGGTTACACACTTAATTTAAAGAGACCCAAGTAGATTTGAACAAGGCGGTAGCCAGACAACAGTGGGGTAAATATATAAAATGTCGATATGGGGGAGGAGAAGTGGTATCAGAGCACATTATGTGTACTGATAGTGATGTGCACCTGAAATTTTTCGGGTTTTGTGTTTTGGTTTTGGGTTCGGTTCCGTGGCCGTGTTTTGGGTTCGGACGCGTTTTGGCAAAACCTCACCGAATTTTTTTTGTCGGATTCGGGTGTGTTTTGGATTCGGGTGTTTTTTTCAAAAGACACTAAAAAACAGCTTAAATCATAGAATTTGGGAGTCATTTTGATCCCATAGTATTATTAACCTCAATAACCATAATTTCCACTAATTTTCAGTCTATTCTGAACACCTCACAATATTATTTTTAGTCCTAAAATTTGCACCGAGGTCGCTGGATGGCTAAGCTAAGCGACCCTAGTGGCCGACACAAACACCTGGCCCATCTAGGAGTGGCACTGCAGTGTCACGCAGGATGGCCCTTCAAAAAAATACTCCCCAAACAGCACATGACGCAAAGAAAAAAAGAGGCGCAATGAGGTAGCTGTGTGACTAAGCTAAGCGACCCTAGTGGCCGACACAAACACCTGGCCCATCTAGGAGTGGCACTGCAGTGTCACGCAGGATGGCCCTTCAAAAAAATACTCCACAAACAGCACATGACGCAAAGAAAAATGAAAGAAAAAAGAGGTGCAAGATGGAATTGTCCTTGGGCCCTCCCACCCACCCTTATGTTGTAAAAACAGGACATGCACACTTTAACGAACCCATGATTTCAGCGACAGGGTCTGCCACACGACTGTGACTGAAATGACTGGTTGGTTTGGGCCCCCACCAAAAAAGAAGCAATCAATCTCTCCTTGCACAAACTGGCTCTACGGAGGCAAGATGTCCACCTCATCATCATCGTCCGATTCATCACCCCTTTCACTGTGTACATCCCCCTCCTCACAGATTATTAATTCGTCCCCACTGGAATCCACCATCTCAGGTCCTCGTGTACTTTCTGGAGGCAATTGCTGCTGGTGAATGTCTCCATGGAGGAATTGATTATAATTCATTTTAATGAACATCATCTTCTCCACATTTTCTGGAAATAACCTCGTACGCCGATTGCTGACAAGGTGAGCGGCGGCACTAAACACTCTTTCGGAGAACACACTGGAGGGAGGGCAACTTAGGTAGAATAAAGCCAGTTTGTGCAAGGGCCTCCAAATTGCTTCTTTTTCCTGCCAGTATACGTACGGACTGTCTGACGTGCCTACTTGGATGCGGTCACTCATATAATCCTCCACCATTCTTTCAATGGTGAGAGAATCATATGCAGTGACAGTAGACGACTTGTCAGTAATCGTTGGCAGGTCCTTCAGTCCGGACCAGATGTTAGCATCAGCAGTCGCTCCAGACTGCCCTGCATCACCGCCAGCGGGTGGGCTCGGAATTCGTAGCCTTTTCCTCGCACCCCCAGTTGCGGGAGAATGTGAAGGAGGAGATGTTGACGGGTCGCGTTCCGCTTGACTTGACAATTTTGTCACCAGCAGGTCTTTGAACCTCTGCAGACTTGTGTCTGCCGTAAAGAGAGATCCAAGGTAGGTTTTAAATCTAGGATCGAGCACGGTGGCCAAAATGTAGTGCTCTGATTTCAACAGATTGACCACACGTGAATCCTGGTTAAGCGAATGAAGGGCTCCATCCACAAGTCCCACATGCCTAGCGGAATCGCTTTGTTTTAGCTCCTCCTTCAATGCCTCCAGCTTCTTCTGCAAAAGCCTTATGAGGGGAATGACCTGACTCAGGCTGGCAGTGTCTGAACTGACTTCACGTGTGGCAAGTTCAAAAGGTTGCAGAACCTTGCACAACGTTGAAATCATTCTCCACTGCGCTTGAGACAGGTGCATTCCACCTCCTTTGCCTATATCATGGCCAGATGTATAGGCTTGAATGGCCTTTTGCTGCTCCTCCATCCTCTGAAGCATATAGAGGGTTGAATTCCACCTCGTTACCACCTCTTGCTTCAGATGATGGCAGGGCAGGTTCAGGTGTTTTTGGTGGTGCTCCAGTCTTCTGTACGCGGTGCCTGTACGCCAAAAGTGGCTCGCAATTCTTCTGGCCACCGACAGCATCTCTTGCACGCCCCTGTCGTTTTTTAAATAATTCTGCACCACCAAATTCAAGGTATGTGCAAAACATGGGACGTGCTGGAATTTGCCCAGATGTAATGCACTCACAATATTGCTGGCATTGTCCGATGTCACAAATCCCCAGGAGAGTCCAATTGGGGTAAGCCATTCTGCGATGATCTTCCTCAGTTGCCGTAAGAGGTTTTCAGCTGTGTGCCTATTCTGGAAAGCGGTGATACAAAGCGTAGCCTGCCTAGGAACGAGTTGGCGTTTGCGAAATGCTGCTACTGGTGCCGCCGCTGCTGTTCTTGCAGCGGGAGGCAATACATCTACCCAGTGGGCTGTCACAGTCATGTAGTCCTGAGTCTGCCCTGCTCCACTTGTCCACATGTCCGTGGTTAAGTGGACATTGGGTACAACTGCATTTTTTAGGACACTGGTGAGTCTTTTTCTGACGTCCGTGTACATTCTCGGTATCGCCTGCCTAGAGAAGTGGAACCTAGATGGTATTTGGTAACGGGGGCACACTACCTCAAGAAATTGTCTAGTTCCCTGTGAACTAACGGTGGATACCGGACGCACGTCTAACACCAACATAGTTGTCAAGGCCTCAGTTATCCGCTTTGCAACAGGATGACTGCTGTGATATTTCATCTTCCTCGCAAAGGACTGTTGGACAGTCAATTGCTTACTGGAAGTAGTACAAGTGGTCTTCCGACTTCCCCTCTGGGATGACGATCGACTCCCAGCAGCAACAACAGCAGCGCCAGCAGCAGTAGGCGTTACACTCAAGGATGCATCGGAGGAATCCCAGGCAGGAGAGGACTCGTCAGACTTGCCAGTGACATGGCCTGCAGGACTATTGGCTTTCCTGGGTAAGGAGGAAATTGACACTGAGGGAGTTGGTGGTGTGGTTTGCGCGAGCTTGGTTACAAGAGGAAGGGATTTACTGGTCAGTGGACTGCTTCCGCTGTCGCCCAAAGTTTTTGAACTTGTCACTGACTTTTTATGAATGCGCTGCAGGTGACGTATAAGGGAGGATGTTCCGAGGTGGTTAACGTCCTTACCCCTACTTATTACAGCTTGACAAAGGCAACACACGGCTTGACACCTGTTGTCCGCATTTCTGTTGAAATACTTCCACACTGAAGAGCTGATTTTTTTGGTATTTTCACCAGGCATGTCAATGGCCATATTCCTCCCACGGACAACAGGTGTCTCCCCGGGTGCCTGACTTAAACAAACCACCTCACCATCAGAATCCTCCTTGTCAATTTCCTCCCCAGCGCCAGCAACACCCATATCCTCATCCTGGTGTACTTCAACACTGACATCTTCAATTTCACTATCAGGAACTGGACTGCGGGTGCTCCTTTCAACACTTGCAGGGGGCGTGCAAATGGTGGAAGGCGCAAGCTCTTCCCGTCCAGTGTTGGGAAGGTCAGGCATCGCATCCGACACAATTGGACTCTCCTTTGGGATTTGTGATTTCGAAGAACGCACAGTTCTTTGCTGTGCTTTTGCCGCAAGTCTTTTCTTTTTTCTAGCGAGAGGATGAGTGCTTCCATCCTCATGTGAAGCTGAACCACTAGCCATGAACATAGGCCAGGGCCTCAGCCGTTCCTTGCCACTCCGTGTCGTAAATGGCATATTGGCAAGTTTACGCTTCTCCTCAGACGCTTTTAATTTTGATTTTTGGGTCATTTTTTTACTGATCTTTTGTGTTTTGGATTTTACATGCTCTGTACTATGACATTGGGCATCGGCCTTGGCAGACGACGTTGATGGCATTTCATCGTCTCGGCCATGACTAGTGGCAGCAGCTTCAGCACGAGGTGGAAGTGGATCTTGATCTTTCCCTATTTTTTTAACCTCCACATTTTTGTTCTCCATATTTTGAGCACAACTAAAATCCACCACAGGTATTCAATGTACTGCTGCTTAGTGCTTATATATAAATATAATATACTGTATAACGGACCTGGTGGACAGTGTCAGCAGACTGCTAAACTAGTATGAAGAAAGAAAAAAAAACCACCACAGGTATAAATGTAGATGGATGGATAGTATAGTATTACTTATACTTATAGACGACGAGTGCACTGACGACACAGAGGTAGGTACAGCCGTGGCCTACCGTACTGCTGCTTAGTGCTTATATATAAATATAATATACTGTGTGTATAACGGACCTGGTGGACAGTGTCAGCAGACTGCTAAACTAGTATGAAGAAAGAAAAAAAAACCACCACAGGTATACAATGTAGATGGATGGATAGTATAGTATTACTTATACTTATGGACGATGAGTGCACTGACGACACAGAGGTAGGTACAGCCGTGGCCTACCGTACTGCTGCTTAGTGCTTATATATAAATATAATATACTGTGTGTATAACGGACCTGGTGGACAGTGTCAGCAGACTGCTAAACTAGTATGAAGAAAGAAAAAAAAACCACCACAGGTATACAATGTAGATGGATGGATAGTATAGTATTACTTATACTTATGGACGATGAGTGCACTGACGACACAGAGGTAGGTACAGCCGTGGCCTACCGTACTGCTGCTTAGTGCTTATATATAAATATAATATACTGTGTGTATAACGGACCTGGTGGACAGTGTCAGCAGACTGCTAAACTAGTATGAAGAAAGAAAAAAAAAACCACCACAGGTATACAATGTAGATGGATGGATAGTATAGTATTACTTATACTTATGGACGAGTGACGACACAGAGGTAGGTACAGTCGTGGCCTACCGTACTGCTGCTTAGTGCTTATATATAAATATAATATACTGTATAACGGACCTGGTGGACAGTGTCAGCAGCAGACTGCTAAACTAGTATGAAGAAAGAAAAAAAAAACACCACAGGTAGACAATGTAGATGGATGGATAGTATTACTTATACTTATGGACGACGAGTGACGAGTCGACACAGAGGTAGGTACAGCCGTGGCCTACCGTACTGCTGCTTAGTGCTTAATTATATATATAATATACTGTATAACGGACCTGGTGGACACTGCAGTGTCAGCAGACTGCTAAACAAACTAGCATGAAGAAAGAAAAAAAAACACCACAGTGTTTTTCAGGCAGACAAACGTATACTGGACTGGTGGTCACTGTCAGCAAAACTGTGCACTGTACTCCTGCTATAACTGCTCCCCAGTCCCCACAATTAGGCAGTGTGAGCAGTGCACTCAGCACAGATATATCATGCAGCAGTGCAGCACACTGAGTGAGCACAGATATGGTGGAGCGTTTTTTTTCAGGCAGAGAAACAACGGATTAAACTCAAAACCCTGCACTGTACTCCCTAACAGCTGCTCCCCATCCCCAATCCTCCCCACAATTATAACTAACTAAGTTCTAATATAATACAACGGACTCGGAGAGGACGCCAGCCACGTCCTCTCCCTATCAATGTCAATGCACGTGTGAAAATGGCGGCGACGCGCGGCTCCTTATATAGAATCCGAGTCTCGCGAGAATCCGACAGCGGGATGATGACGTTCGGGCGCGCTCGGGTTAACCGAGCAAGGCGGGAGGATCCGAGTCGCTCGGACCCGTGTAAAAAAAAGGTGAAGTTCGGGCGGGTCGGATTCCGAGGATCCGAACCCGCTCATCACTAGTACTGATACCGCTTCTCCGCCATGCAGGACCGTCTTTTTGTATGGGGTCAATGGGCTCTTGCCCAAGGGCCCCAGGAGTCTAAAGGACCTAGGCTGATAGCTGAGGGTCCCCTCTTTCCAGGGGTACCAGATTTTTGAAAATCAGCCCTGTGGAACTAGAGATATCTGACTTCGAAGCAGTGGTCCCCATCCAAGACTGTTAATTGCTGTTCCCAGCCAGATATCTTGGGTTCTGTCTGACGTATAGCTTTTCTGAGGGGACTCTCCAAAATATGGGACCCCTTCCCTTTCAGTGGACACTAGCAGCTTGTCTCTACTATGCCCAGAACCGGAGATATCAGCCTTCCAGCAGCTGGTCCCTGCTCCAGCTCCTCACATCTGGTTTGCAGTTTTATATTTTCACCGGTGGATTGCTCTGGATCCCAAACTCTGATCCCCAAGTACCTAGTCCCTCCTGAAAGGTGGGACTCTATAGTTTTTAATCACATTCAAAGCTAAGAAATCTTTTTCCAGGAACTGGAGATATCTGCTTTCAAGCAAGCTGCCCTCCCACCGGAAAATGATGAATATTAAGCCCACTCCACTATCCACCCCTCCCCTGCATATTAAACACCCCTGACACCCTGGAAGCCCATTCATTCATCCCAATGCCTCTTCTACAGTTTAGTGTTCTTCCTCCCGCCCCATCTCCCACCATCTGTGCAGTAAAGGAGTAATCAGCAGAAATTAGTGCTCCAGGTCCTACATGTTGAGCGGAAGATAGAACACCCCTACCGCCCGATGATAGCAATTCCCACACCTACACTGGAGAATGGGTAGGAGGCCCAGTGCATTGCTGAGCCCAGGGGCCTACACTGCTGTTAAGACGGCCCTGCCGCCATGTATGACACTGGTGATGCAGACTCAGTGACAGGGGCGCTAGGTACCCCAGTCCATATCATCGTGCTGCTATCTAAAAGATAGCACGCCGATATCCAGGGCAATGTATGTACGGTCAGCAGCACTGACCGTTCCGACACCTGCAGATATTGATATAGACTGCTGCAGGTGGCTTTGCCCTATCTCCACAGAAGGGACAAAGCTGTCCCTGGCTGTGGAGACATCTGACCTCTGGGCTGCACAGGAAATCCCATGTGATTTGGAAGATCTCGCACATGCACAGTGGAGCCGGCCAGGCTGGGAGACAAAGCGTATCAGCACTAAGCTGATGCACTGGGTGCTCTGCGGGAAATCGCCGGAGGGGGGGGATTTATACTTCCCGACTTCAACAGACAAGATATTGCTGAATATCCTTTCTGAATGTTATATAAATGCTCTGACATCCTGGGTTTTACATTTCTTGTGTTTTTGCCTACAAATGCCAGTCCGCATGTGCATTATAACATACAGTATATACTAAATTACGTGATTGGCTTGTTACAAAATTATTCATAGTATACTTATTATTTTCCCTGATCAGTGTGAAAGGGGCCAGTGACAAATTCCCAGGTCGACTGACCCAGTAATTCAACCCGGGAATTAAGAAAGGTTATTCCTGTGTTATTATTACAGGGTCAGGTGCAGTGTGAACGGGTTGCCGGGTCGATGCTACCCAGGATCCACTCACAACATAGGAAGAGGCGGAGCGGAGATGATGTCATCTCCCAGCGCTGCCTCTGCCCCCGATGTCAGCTCCGCCCCCCACCCACCCACCCAGAATGGCAACCCGACCTGGCATATTGCTGGGTCTGGAAGCAATGTGAAAGGGTCCAATGCCGAGTCGCACCCGGCAAAGACCCGTTTCCAATTCCCGGGTGAGACCCGGCATTGCGATGTGAAAGGGGTATAAGTGGTCCTTCAATATTGGATGCTCCTTGAGTACTATCCAATTTTTTTTCCATTTTTTGATGGTGCGATCCAGATAGTCGCCATCCCAGGTGGTGCATGCGTAATAGTTCAATAATCGCCCGCTGTTCAAAAACGCACAGAAGTTATCAAGTCGGAATCAGGCCCCATATTCACTAATAAAGGCCCAATTATATTTTGGATTACCCACTTTGTTTTTTTCTTTTTCTTTCAGTTGTTCTTCTCTCTGTAATTTTATCTGGATTTTTCCTTTGCTTTGTTTAGTGCTTCCGCTGAATAGCCTTTATCCTTGAGTCTGCCACACATCTCCATCATTTATTCTTTACATATATCTACCTCTGTGCAATCCCTCTTTATACGCTTTAATTGTCCATTTGGAATATTGTCCAGTCATCTTTATGGTGTTCGTTGGTGGAATCTTTGTAGGAATTAGGGGGGTCATTCCGAGTTGTTCGCTCGCAAGCAGATTTTAGCAGATTTGCTCATGCTAAGCCGCCGCCTACTGGGAGTGAATCTTAGCTTCTTAAAATTGCGAACGATGTATTCGCAATATTGCGATTACACACCTCGTAGCAGTTTCTGAGTAGCTTCAGACTTACTCGGCATCTGCGATCATTTCACTGCTTGTCGTTCCTGGTTTGACGTCACAAACACACCCAGCATTCGCCCAGACACTCCTCCGTTTCTCCAGCCACTCCTGCGTTTTTTCCGGAAACGGTAGCGTTTTTTCCCACACGCCCATAAAACGGCCTGTTTCCGCCCAGTAACACCCATTTCCTGTCAATCACATTACGATCGCCAGAACGATGAAAAAGCCGTGAGTAAAAATCCTGACTGCATAGCAAATTTACTTGGCGCAGTCGCAGTGCGGACATTGTGCATGCGCATTAAGCGGAAAATCACTGCAATGCGAAGATTTTTACCGAGCGAACAACTCGGAATGACCCCCTAGAGTCTGTTTCTTTTTGGTGACTTTTTGTGCAAATCATGCCATCTTTTATATAGATACCAAGATCTAAAAAAGTAAGATTCTTTGGGCTGATCATAAAAGTTAAAATCATTAATATTAAAATTATGACAAAAACTTGTTATATATGATTTTCTTATGACAATGTCTTTGGTTGTGACCAAACTTTCACAACTAGGGTATATCTGCAACACTCAACAGAGCATCTATGTCTATTGTAATTGTCCATTCACACCGTATTGCAACCTAGGGGGCATTTAGTGACCAGCCGTGTTTATTTTTTACACAAGGGATTAATTAACACTCTCCATGAAATTCCCAATTTGTGGCGATTACTTTTAAAAGATGACTGATTTCTTCCAAAAAGGTAGTTTGCATTGTTCTGGTGAGTGAGATAAGCCCTCGGAATGATATCCCTTTTGTGGTCTGATATTACCTTCGCAGTTCAGTTTCTTCTTTGAATCTGGAAGTTGAGGAATGTTTTGTGGATTACAATGACACAGTTAACAGATTGGTTTATTGAGCTGCTTCTGTGATACATACGTCATTGTGTCTTCAGAGATTGATAGTGTCATCATTTATGACAAGAAAGATATATCAAAAAATCACTCTGGGTTACGGTCACATTTCAGACATTGGAAATACTAAGTCTGTATAGTTTGCCTTATTCGGTGTATCTCACTATGGGGGTCATTCCGAGTTGATCGCTTGCTAGCTGTTTTTAGCAGCCGTGCAAACGCTATGCCGCCTCCCACTGGGAGTGTATTTTAGCTTAGCAGAAGTGCGAACGAAAGCATCGCACAGCGGCTACAAAATAATTTTGTGCAGTTTCAGAGTAGCTTCAGACCTACTCAGCGCTTGTGATGACTTCAGACTGTTCAGTTCCTGTTTTGACGTCACGAACACGCCCTGTGTTCGCCCAGCCACGCCTGCGTTTTTCCTGGCACGCCTACTGTACATTTTTTCGAACACTCCCTGAAAACAGTCAGTTGACACCCAGAAACGCCCACTTCATGTCAATCACTCTGCGGCCAGCAGTGCGACTGAAAAGCTTCGCTAGACCTTGTGTGAAACTACATCGGACGTTGTGAAAGTACATCGCGCGTGCGCATTGCGCCGCATACGCATGCGCAGAAGTGCCGATTTTTGCCATCATCGCTGCGCAGCGAACATTTTCATCTAGCGATCAACTCGGAATGACCCCCTATATGTTCTTCCACATACAGTACCATAATTTCAGAGTCAAACACAGGACCCGTCTACAGAATAGTTTCAAAAGGCTTGATTTACTGAAGGAATAGAGTAAAGAAAACCAGCTGCAATAAGCATAAAGCATATAGTTAAGTGCCATGTAGTGCAACCAACATGCAAGTGAGATGTATTTCACCCATTTCTCTCTGATGGCCTCTGTTGATCTCCATTACGCGTTTGTGTAGGAAGTAAACATGCTGATTTCGTTGGTGTACATTGCTGCTTATATATGGTTCTGTGCCTTGACGATGGATTCACAAGAACTTTAGTCTGAGATTACAGTTCTGGACAGTCAGATTGTGTCTACCCAGTTTATGCACTGCAATCTGGAAACTTACAGTATTGCACAACCCTCATAAAAGTGGGGGTAAGAGTTTTGAATGGCAGGTAGTGACTGTGATGACTGGAGCTGGGAAGCAGTGACTGTAATACAAAAAATGGTGGTGAGCTGCTCAATCAGATAGTGATGTCACTCAGGACCCATACCTAGTATTAGGGACCCCCAGTGACGGAGAGGCCTTGTCGATCGGCCTGGGGGCTTAACCCTATATCTGCAGATATACGCAACCAAGATCTCCGTATAATCTGACTATTATGTAGTAATATTTTTCACTCGGTGTGCATTAGGGAACCATTGTTTTTTCCTAAGCAGTGACTGTAAGCAGGACAGCCATCAGAGGGGTGACTGCGGGGACCGGAGTCCAGGGCCCTTATATAGATATAAGGTGGGCCCATCCCTGGCTCCCACTGCCAATACCTTAAGAGCTGCACGGGCTTAGCAGCAACAGTGGGCTGATGCGCAGGGAGAATTTAAAACAAGCCTTCCCTGCACATCAGCTCTGTGAATCTGTCCTGCAGTTCCACAATGCTCCACCTATATATAATGTCATGATGTGTGACATCACATAGGGGTGGAGCGGTGTGGCAGGATCTTTTTTTTTTTTTTTTGGGGGGGGGGGGGGCTGTCTATTTTGTCAGTCCCGGGCCCCACAATTTCTGATGGCAGCCCCGACTGTAAGGACAGGAGATAGGGAACGGCAGGCAGTGACTGTGAGGACTAGAGCTGGGAATGGTGGGCAGTGACTGTGAGACTGGAGCTGGATATGGCAGGCAGTGTCTGGGGACTGAAGCTGGAAAGCAGTGTGTTATGCGGACTACAGTGTTCTATGGGCTATCTGATGGTTCTTTGGTAATGCTCATGCAATTACCCTTGCCCAGCAGTCTTTTAGCCTCCTGCAGCCAAAGACTTTGCCTATACCAGCCGCCTTTCCAGGGCAGATTAGGTCCACCCCATACTCAGATGCCCCCAGGTTTTATGTATAGACAAGGCGGCTATTGGAGGCTGGGCAAGAGTAGGTTGCAGTACGGTGAGAAGTACACTGAATCCTATCTAGATACCGCTGCACTACATGCGGACAGAGAGAAATAACCAAATGCACATGAGTTCAACAATGCACAGGTTGGAATTTAATCTTAACACAATCAATATGTATATACTACACTGCGCAGAATGTTTTTAGCAACAAGACTGTATATACATGTACAATGCACAGGGTGTTATTAGCAACAAGACCGTATATACATGCAACAATGCACAGGATGGTATGAATAGTAAATAATTTAGCAGTGAGTTCCTAAAGGAGCTTGGCAGAGCAAGGCAATGTACAGATAACAAGATTACTTAGCTGCAGGAGACCCCTGGATTCCAGACAAGGCAGGACAAAGAAAGACAAAGCAAGGTAAGGCTGGAGCTGTCTGAAAGTACTTCCAGGCTAGGTCTCACATGCACAATCAGGAACTCAGGTGACGGGTAATGAACTCAGGATTCTGGCAGGACAGGGTACACAGGATTCTAACTGGACTGGGTTTCACAAGTAATGTAATAGCATGACTGTACAGATTCTAGATTCACCAAGGAACAGGGACTGGACACAGGCACTATCAGAAACAATAAGCTTCAAGCTATAACCGGCCTCAGATGAGGGGCAGGCTGGGTAATAAAGGAATTAAGCCCTAATCAGGATGGCTGGAAGCCAGACACAAGGTAATGACCTAATTATCTGACAGGTGAGACTGCACAGGCAGCACATACAGAAGACAGGCTGCAATCAACCAGACACAAGGTAATGGCCTAATTATCTGACAAGTGAGACGGCACAGACCACAAACACAGGAGACAGGCTGCAGTTACACAGACTCACCAAAGGCGGCCCACAACAGTACCCCAAACAAGTACATAAGAAAACCTTGAATGCTAATAGAATACAACAGACTCACAACATAAAAACATAAACAGGAATGAGCCACAGTGGTGGCTCATGACACAGTGACTGTGAGGACTGGAGCTGGGAATGGCAGGTAGTGACTGTGAGGACTATATCTGGGAAGCAGTGACTGTGAGGGCTGGAGCTAGGAATAGCAGGCAATGACTGAAGACTGGAGCTGGGAAGCAGTGACTGTGAGGAATGGAGCTGGGAATGGCAGGTAGTGAATGAGAGGGCTGGAGCTGGGAATTATGGACAGTGACTGTGAGGACTAGAGCTGAGAATGGTGGGCAGTGACTGAGGACTGGAGCTTGGAAGCAGTGACTGTGAGGACAGGAGCTGAAAACAGTGACTGTGAGGACTGGAGCTGAGAAGCAGTGACTGTGAGGACTGGAGCTGAGAAGCAGTGACTGTGAGGACTGGAGATGAGAATCAGTGACTGTGAGTACTGGAGCTGGGAATAGCAGGCAGTAACTGAGGACTAGAGCTGGGAAGCAGTGACTGTGAGTACTGGAGCTGGGAATAGCAGGCAGTAACTGAGGGCTGGAGCTGGGAAGCAGTGACTTGCGGACTGCAGCTGAGAAGCAATGTCTGCAAGGATTGGAGTTGGGAATAGCAGGCAATGACTGAGGACTGAAGCTGGGAAGCAGTGACTTTGATGACTGCAGCTGGGAATAGCAGGTAGTGACTGAGGGTTGGAGCTGGGAAGCAGTGACTGTGAGGGCTGAAGCTGAGAAGCAGTGAGTGTGAGGACTGGAGCTGAGAAGCAGTGACTGAGGACTGGAGCTGAGAATGGCAGGTAGTGACATTGAGGACTAGAGCTGGGAAGCAGTGACTGCGAGGGCTAGAGCTGGGAATAGCAATTAAAGTGACTGAGGACTGGAGCTGGGAAGCAGTGACTATGAGGACTGGAGCGGGGAATGGCAGGTAGTGAATAAGAGAGCTGGAGCTGGGAATGATGGGCAGTGACTGTGAGGACTGGAGCTGGAAATGGCAACTGGGAATAGCAGGTAGTGACTGAGGGCTGGAGCTGGGATGCAGTGACTGAGGGCTGGAGCTGAGAATGGCAGGCAGTGACTCTGAGGACTAGAGCTGGGAAGCAGTGACTCTGAGGATTGGAGCTGGGAATAGCAGGCAGTAACTGAGGGCTGGAGCTGGGAAGCAGTGACTGAGGATTGGAGCTGGGAATAGCAGGTGGTAACTGAGGGCTGCAGCTGAGAAGCAGTGTCTGTGAGGACTGGAGCTGAGAAGCAGTGACTGTGAGGACTGGAGCTGAGAATGGCAGGCAGTGACTCTGAGGACTAGAGCTGGGAAGCAGTGACTGTGAGGACTGGAGCTGGGAATAATAGGCAGTAACTGAGGGCTGGAGCTGGGAAGCAGTGACTGTGAGGACTGCAGCTGGGAATAGCAGGTAGTAACTGAGGGCTGGAGCTGAGAAGCAGTGTCTGAGGACAAGAGCTTGGAATAGCAGGCAGTAGCTGATGACTGGAGCTGGGAAGCAGTGACTGTGGGTATTGGAGCTGGGAATGATAAGTAGGTAGTGATAGGACTAGAGTAGGAAATGCCAGGATTATTCCTACCACAATATTTTCCCGGTGATTTGTCGAGAGGTGTTGCTGTCGACTGGGGACTCCGGAGAGGTGAGTATAAAAAAAAGGGTGCAGGGTGTGCAATGTGGGCCCCCCTGGACCCCAGGGGATCGTGTTCACTGCAACCACTGCACCCATTACAGATACGCCACTAATCACAGCCGAGTAAGACTCGGCATTGCTAAGTTTCACTACTCCTAAAGTAGCAGTGATAGGGATGGGGTCGGTGGACAGCTGATTTTCTGATCAGATGTTCTTGCAACCAGTGCAATGTTGAATTACTTGGGGGATTATTGGCCCTCATTCCGAGTTGATCGGTCGCAAGGCGAATTTAGCAGAGTTACACACGCTAAGCCGCCGCCTACTGGGAGTGAATCTTAGCTTCTTAAAATTGCGACCGATGTATTCGCAATATTGCGATTACTAACTACTTAGCAGTTTCAGAGTAGCTCCAGACTTACTCTGCCTGTGCGATCAGTTCAGTGCTTGTCGTTCCTGGTTGACGTCACAAACACACCCAGCGTTCGCCCAGGCACTCCCACCGTTTCTCCGGCCACTCCTGCGTTTTTTCCGGAAACGGTAGCGTTTTCAGCCACACGCCCCTGAAACGCCGTGTTTCCGCCCAGTAACACCCATTTCCTGTCAATCACATTACGATCGCCGGAGCGAAGAAAAAGCCGTGAGTAAAAATACTTTCTTCATAGTAAAGTTACTTGGCGCAGTCGCAGTGCGAACATTGCGCATGCGTACTAAGCGGATTTTCACTGCGATGCGATGAAAAATACCGAGCGAACAACTCGGAATGAGGGCCATTATCCACTGTGACTACTTGCAGTGATTGGATACTACAGAAGGACATTTACTAAGCAGTGATAAGAGCGGAGAAGTGAGCCAGTGTTGAAGTTGCCTATGGCAACTAATCAGCACTGAAGTAACATCTATAATTTGCATACTATAAAATGATACAGAGCTGCTGATTGGTTGATGGGGCAACTTCTACACTGGCTCACTTCTCCGCTCTTATCACTGCTTAGTAAATGTTCCCCTAAGTACCCTATTCAGGTTGTATTGCAGTTTCTGCTAAAAAGTAGAATATGCAATAATTTATATTGCATGCTGGGGGCTATCCTGCGCAGGGAGAGATCGTCCAGTATGCTACCCGACGCCCAGCGGCTGCGACTGCAATGTAATTGCGATTGCACCTCACTTACATTGCGGGAGCAGCAATTGTGGCAAAGGCAGATGGCCCACCGACATTTTTCCCAACGGAGCTGCTGCATGTGACGTCACACAGCCACCCCCCCCCAGGAAATGGTCTAGCCACACCTGCGTTGGCCGGATCCCCCCCCCCCCCCCTCCCTGCAATTGTGCATTGCTGCCTCTGTCACCATCATTCAAAGTGTGATACATATGCACTGTGCAAACCCAGTGCATGCGCAGAAGTCCCAAAATTGCTTGTTTGCGATTTTAGGACTTTTGAGTACCAAGCTGAATAGGGGCCTAAGGGCCTAATTCTTTAATTTTTTTCTAACACACCAAAAAAATGGCAGGTTTCCGCCCAGAAATGCCGGATTCCTGTTAGTCACACAGCGGCTACATTGCGATTATTATCTGCATGCAATTTCTGACGTTTTTACGCAGTGCGAATGTGCAGTCGTTCCATAATCGCTCAATTTGCGATTTCTCTGAATATCGATCCATGCTGAATTAGACCCTAAATTAGCACTGCTTGCTAAATAGATCCTTAAATCCCTCCAGGATTTGAGCCTGAAGGATTATGGGAGCTGCAATAATTGTAAGCATGGTAGGCTCTGACCAATGGATTCCTGGGATTATTACAAGAGGGATAAGTACGGAAGAGCAAGGCGGACAAGGGCGGGATGTCACGAAGTACTCCATAATATATCTATGCCTTTATTTTTTATTAATTTGACTTTATGTGCAGCTGTGTTATACACACATATACATATACTAGGTGCTTCATCGCGCCCTACGGGCAGCTCTTCACACCGTCGCAAGGGGCTACACCCCCTTAACCCTTGCATGCCTTTCTGGGGTTCAATATTTGTATTATATGGAGTATTACCTGCATTCCTTTGTTAGTGGTTAAATATTGCACAATGAAAGGGCGTGCGATGGTGAAGGAGGCGCAGCCCCTTGCGACGGCGTGAACAGCACCTGCAGGGCACGATGTAAAGAATGTAGCGGGTGCGGGGGGGACTGCGGATGGTGTCTGTAGATGCTGCAGGTGGAGGGGGGGCAGAAGTGGGGGTGGGGCCCGGATGGGGAAGAGTTGGGAGGTGCTGCGGGTGGGGGAGGGGCAGAGGAGTGGGGGATGCAGATTGGGGAGGGGTCCGGAGGCACTGCAGGTGGGGGAGGGGCAGGGGTGCCATGGGTGGGAGAGGGGCAGGTGACTGGGGATGTTGTGGATGGGTGAAGGGTTCCGGAGGTGCTGTGGGATGGGAAGGGGCGGGAGTGCCGGGGGTGGGGTAGGCGCCATGGGTAGGGGAGGGGCAGGTACGGGTGGTGCGGCGCATAGGGAAGGAGGTCCGGAGGTGCTGCTGGTGGTGGAGGGGCAGGTGCGGTGGTGCCATTGGTGGTGGGGGGGTTGGTGAGGGGGGGACCACGGATGGAGGAGGGTGTCTGCAGATGCTGCGGGTGGAGGGGGGCAGGTGTGGGGGGAGACATATAAAGGGGGTGGATGGTGGAGGGGGTCTGGAGGTGCTGTGGGTGGTGAAGGGGCGGAGGAGTGGGAGCCGCGGGTGGTGTAGGGGGTCTGGAGGCACAGCGTGTGGGGGAGGGGTGGAGGGGAAGGTGCGGAGGTGTGGTGCATTGGGGAGAGGTCTGGAGGCGCTGCGGGTACTGTACCTGCCAAAAAGGTAGTTGGAGGGTATGCAGTAACAGGGCCAGGACAGGGGTGACAGGGTCAGAACAGGGTTGACGGGGCCAGGACAGGGGTGACAGGGTCAGAAAAGGGGTGACGGGGCCAGGACAGGGGCGACGGGGCCAGGACAGAAATGACAGGGACAGGATAGGGGTGACAGGCCAGGGTAGGGGTGGCAGGAACAGGACAGGGGTGACAGGGCCAGTATAGGGTTGACAGGGCAAGCACAGGGGTAACAGGGCCAGGATAGGGGTAACAGGGCCAGCATAAGGGTAACAGGGCCAGCATAAGGGTGACAGGGCCAGGATAAGGGTGAAAGGGCCAGGATAAGGGTGACAGGGCCAGGATAAGGGTGACAGGGCCAGGATAAGGGTGAAAGGGCCAGGATAAGGGTGGCAGGGCAAGGCCAGGGGTGACAGGGACATGACAGAACCAGGGCACGGGAGAGATTGGTATTAGGGACAAAACAGTGGTGACAGACAGATGTGTCTTACCGGAGTCACTGCTGCTGGCTGCTGCTGTTCCACTCCAACCTGTTGGGATCTGCTGCTGGTGGAGACTTGGCATGGCTGACTCTCTTAGGCTGGAGTCCTGCTTCCTCTGCCCGTCCGCATCCCTCCCCCCCTCCTCAGTCACACACCGCAGACCTTGCGCAGCTGCCGGGCACTGTGGTAAGGGGAGACTGGGAGTGACTGGTTAGTCCCCAGGAGATGCTGCGGCAGGAGGGAGGAGGGGGTCGGAGCCTGCAAGCAGCTCGGACTTCTGCAGCGTTACCCGCCGGCTAAAGTGTGTGAAGGAGCTGGGCGCACCTCACTGTGGGTGGCAGCGCTGCAGCTAGCGGTGGGGTTGCCGGGGCTGGAGATAACAGAGGCAGTACGGAACCTGCACAGCGGCAGGTGACCCACAAAACTGCCGCTAAGAAGCGTGGAGTGTGCCAGAAAGTGATGCTCCTCTGCGCCAGAGAGGGGGGGGGGCAAGCACACAGTGAGCCGGTGCCCGTCTGTCTGTACGGCATACCCCCTCACACACCCCCATACCTCCCAAATGTCCCGATTTTCGCGGGACAGTCCCATTTTTTTGGGTCTGTCCCGCTGTCCCACCCGCGGGTCGCAGTGTCCCGCGGTAACGGGGGGGTCAGTTGGAAAGCTCCTGTACTCGCTGTTCTGCTTAGCAGAGCAGCGGTGAATAGTGGAGACAGAGGGAGAGGGGGCATCAGGGGGTATGGATTAAGGGGGGGTTCCAGCAGCAGAGCCGGATTAAGGGGGGGGGCAGGGGGTACGTACCATTGGCCCCACAGTTTTAGGGGGCTTCCCGGCTCGAGTAGCTCTGTCCCAGCTCAGAAGCCCCCCCCCCCCGTCCTGCCAGCAACAACGGCAGCATTGTGCTACTGTCAGCACACGCTGCTGCGTGTTGGCAGGTCTGTGGTGTTGCAGGGAGGCAGCAGTCTCCCTGCTTTCTTCTGCCTGTGCGGGTGTGTAGGTGGGAGCGACCACCTCCTCTGGATTTACCCCTAGCTGAGGGGCCAAAATTCCATTAAAAAAAAAAAAACGGAATTTGTGTAAGGGGGCGTGGCCTCGCGTCCGCGATTAGGCCACGCCCCCAACCCACAGCAGGCACAGCAATGAGATAGGGCTCCCCTGTCTCATGTGCCCTGGCCCCCCCGGACTCATAATCAGCCCCTGGGGGCATGCCAGCAGCTCACACAGCACTGGGCATGCCCTCTCATTGACGAAAATGGGGCCCTCCCGTGAAGCAACGCCCCCTTTTCGCCGAGTGTGTGTCCCTCCTTCTGTCTGAAGAAAGCTCCTGCAGAAAGCTGGGAGGTATGCACCCCTGCCTGTGCCATGCCCATACTATCTGCTTCTGCTCCTAGTCTCCTGTAGATTTGGCCAGATCTGTGACTCATTTGACTAACTCCGCCCACTGTTGTGACTCCGCCCAGCGTTAGCAAATGAATCACAAAGTCACAGATCTGGGCTATTATATAGGAGATATATATCCACCTAGATATAGCGCTAGGGACCCCAAATATACAGAGACGCCTTGATGCGGCTTTGGGGCTTAACCACACATTTGTGCAAATATGTGTAACGAAGATCTCTGAATTCTATTATTATGTGGAATTTATATCTGGTTACGGTTATCATTCAGGGTGCTGGGGGAAACCAATTGCCTTTTTTTTCTTGCTCAGAAATACCCCTCCCTTACGAGCACCTGAATGATATCACTAAGCTAATTGAGCATCTACCAATATATTAGAGATGTGCACCGGAAATTTTTCGGGTTTTGTGTTTTGGCTTTGGATTCGGTTCCGCGGCCGTGTTTTGGATTCGGACGCGTTTTGCCAAAACCTCCCTGAAAATTTTTTGTCGGATTCGGGTGTGTTTTGGATTCGGGTGTTTTTTTTACAAAAAACCCTCAAAAACAGCTTAAATCATAGAATTTGGGGGTCATTTTGATCCCATAGTATTATTAACCTCAATAACCATAATTTACACTCATTTCCAGTCTATTCTGAACACCTCACAATATTATTTTTAGTCCTAAAATTTGCACCGAGGTCGCTGGATGGCTAAGCTAAGCGATACAAGTAGCCGACACAAACACCTGGCCCATCTAGGAGTCGCACTGCAGTGTCAGGCAGGATGGCACTTCAAAAAAATAGTCCCCAAACAGCACATGATGCAAAGAAAAAAAGAGGCACACCAAGGTCGCTGTGTGACTAAGCTAAGCGACACAAGTGGCCGACACAAACACCTGGCCCATCTAGGAGTGGCACTGCAGTGTCAGACAGGATGGCACTTCAAAAAAATAGTCCCCAAACAGCACATGATGCAAAGAAAAAAAGAGGCGCACCAAGTTCGCTGTGTGACTAAGCTAAGCGACACAAGTGGCCGAAACAAACACCTGGCCCATCTAGGAGTGGCACTGCAGTGTCAGACAGGATGGCACTTAAAAAAATAGTCCCCAAACAGCACATGATGCAAAGAAAAAAAGAGGTGCACCAAAGTCGCTGTGTGACTAAGCTAAGCGACCCAAGTGGCCGACACAAACACCTGGCCCATCTAGGAGTGGCACTGCAGTGTCAGACAGGATGGCAGATTTAAAAAATAGTCCCCAAACAGCACATGATGCAAAGAAAAAAAGAGGTGCAATGAGGTAGCTGTGTGACTAAGCTAAGCGACCCAAGTGGCCGACGCAAACACCTGGCCCATCTAGGAGTGGCACTGCAGTTTTCTAGCGAGAGGATGAGTGCTTCCAACCTCATGTGAATCTGAACCACTAGCCATGAACATAGGCCAAGGACTCAGCCGTTCCTTGCCACTCCGTGTCGTAAATGGCATATTGGCAAGTTTACGCTTCTCATCAGACGCTTTTAATTTTGATTTTTGGGTCATTTAACTGAACTTTTGTTTTTTAGATTTTACATGCTCTCTACTATGACATTGGGCATCGGCCTTGGCAGAAGACGTTGATGGCATTTCATCGTCTCGGCCATGACTAGTGGCAGCAGCTTCAGCACGAGGTGGAAGTGGATCTTGATCTTTCCCTATTTTAACCTCCACATTTTTGTTCTCCATTTTTTAATGTGTGGAATTATATGCCAGTATCAATAGCAATGGCCTACTACTATATATACTGCGCACAACTGAAATGCACCACAGGTATGGATGGATAGTATACTTGACGACACAGAGGTAGGTAAAGCAGTGGCCTTCCGTACCGTACTGCTATATATACTGGTGGTCACTGTCAGAAAATTGCAAAACTAAAGTGCACCACAGGTATAGAATCTAGATGGATAGTATACTTGACGACACATAGGTAGGTAGAGCAGTGGCCTTCCGTACCGTACTGCTATATGTACTGGTGGTCACTGTCAGCAAACTGCAAAACTAAAATGCACCACAGGTATAGAATCTAGATGGATAGTATACTTGACGACACATAGGTAGGTAGAGCAGTGGCCTTCCGTACCGTACTGCTATATGTACTGGTGGTCACTGTCAGCAAACTGCAAAACTAAAATGCACCACAGGTATAGAATCTAGATGGATAGTATACTTAACAACACAGAGGAAGGTAGAGCAGTGGCCTTCCGTACCGTACTTCTATATATACTGGTGGTCACTGTCAGCAAACTGCAAAACTAAAATGAACCACAGGTAAAGAATCTAGATGGATAGTATACTTGACGACACAGGGGTAGGTAGAGCAGTGGCCTTCCGTACCGTACTGCTATATATACTGGTGGTCACTGTCAGCAAACTGCAAAACTAAAATGCACCACAAGTATAGAATCTAGATGGATAGTATACTTGACGACACAGAGGTAGGTAGAGCAGTGGCCTTCCGTACCATACTGCTATATATACTGGTGGTCACTGTCAGCAAACTGCAAAACTAAAATGCACCACAGTTATAGAATCTAGATGGATAGTATACCTGACGACACAGAGGTAGGTAGAGCAGTGGCCTTCCGTACCGTACTGCTATATATACTGGTGGTCACTGTCAGCAAACTGCAAAACTAAAATACACCACAGGTATAGAATCTGGATGGATAGTATACTTGACGACACAGAGGTAGGTAGAGCAGTGGCCTTCCGTACCGTACTGCTATATATACTGGTGGTCACTGTCAGCAAACTGCAATACTAAAATGCACCACAGGTATAGAATCTAGATGGATAGTATACTTGACGACACAAAGGTAGGTAGAGCAGTTGCCTTCCGTACCGTACTGCTATATATACTGGTGGTCACTGTCAGCAAAACTCTGCACTGTACTCCTCCTTTATAATACTGCTGGTCCCCAGTCCCCACAATAAAGCAGTGTGAGCACAGATATATGCAGCACACTGAGCACAGATATGGAGCGTTTTTCAGGCAGGCAACGTATAATACTGGTGGTCACTGGTCAGCAAAACTCTGCACTGTACTCCTCCTATATAATACTGCTGGTCCCCAGTCCCCACAATAAAGCAGTGTGAGCACAGATATATGCAGCACACTGAGCACAGATATGGAGCGTTTTTCAGGCAGAGAACGTATAATACTGGTGGTCACTGGTCAGCAAAACTCTGCACTGTACTCTTCCTATATAATATACTGCTGGTCCCCAGTCCCCACAATAATGCAGTGTGAGCACAGATATATGCAGCACACTGAGCACAGATATGGAGCGTTTTTCAGGCAGACAACGTATAATACTGGTGGTCACTGGTCAGCAAAGCTCTGCACTGTACTCCTCCTATATTATAATACTGCTGGTCCCCAGTCCCCACAATAAAGCAGTGTGAGCACAGATATATGCAGCACACTGAGTACAGATATGGAGCGTTTTTCAGGCAGACAACGTATAATACTGGTGGTCACTGGTCAGCAAAACTCTGCACTGTACTCCTCCTATATAATACTGCTGGTCCCCAGTCCCCACAATAAAGCAGTGTGAGCACAGATATATGCAGCACACTGAGTACAGATATGGAGCGTTTTTCAGGCAGAGAACGTATAATACTGGTGGTCACTGGTCAGCAAAACTCTGCACTGTACTCCTCCTATATAATACTGCTGGTCCCCAGTCCCCACAATAAAGCAGTGTGAGTACAGATATATGCAGCACACTGAGCACAGATATTGAGCATTTTTCAGGCAGAGAACGGATAAAACTGGTGGTCACTGATCAGCAAAACTCTGCACTGTACTCCTCCTATATAATACAGCTGCTCCCCAGTCCCCACAATTAAGCAATAAGCACAAATATTTGTATTAATAAACGGAGAGGACGCCAGCCATGTCCTCTCCCTAACATTTCCAATGCACGAGTGAAAATGGCGGCGACGTGCGGCTCCTTATATAGAATCCGAATCTCGCGAGAATCCGACAGCGGGATGATGACGTTCGGGCGCGCTCGGGTTAACCGAGCCATACGGGAGAATCCGAGTATGCCTCGGACCCGTGTAAAATGGGTGAAGTTCGGGGGGGTTCGATTTCCGAGGAATCGAACCCGCTCATCACTACAATATATATGTGTGTTTTGAGAGGCAGAGAGGTTCCTGCATTAGGAGGAGGTGCAGGCCCTGACATGCCACATGGAGCATTATGGGGTTGCTCCAAGGTAGGTAGCTCTTAGCTTAGACATATTGTAGTAAGGAGCCATTATCATGTGGCTCCTTGTTGGTTAATCTTAGACCCAGATTGGGGTAATGGAGGTGTGAGGTGTGGTGCCTCTGGACTGGCTGAGCTGGATGGCCTTAGTGTGGCATACCTTTACATTCTATTAACACTTTTCACTCATTAATTTTTTAACACTATTTCTCTATTTTAACTACATTTCATGTTTGTATCACCCTTTCTATAGCTTCGGCTTCCTAAATACTAATTCATTAACACTATAGTTTTTTCACTGGTATGCTACGCTTGGCTTTCTGGCTTATGCTGGTGTTTTGGGGTGCCACACCCTGCACCTAGATATAGCGCTAGGGACCCCAAATATACAGAGACGCCTTGATGCGGCTTTAGGGCTTAACCACACATTTGCGCAAATATGTGTAACGAAGATCTCTGAATTCTATTATTATGTGGAATTTATATCTGGTTACGGATATCATTCAGTGTGCTGGGGGAAACCAATTGCCTTTTTTTTCTTGTGCAATAACACCAAATACCTTTTATTCAGGTTGCTTAAGTACAAAGAAACACATAAAACAAAGATCACTGGGGGTCATTCCGAGTTGATCGCTTGCTAGCTAGTTTTAGCAGCCGTGCAAACGCTATGCCGCCGCCCACTGGGGAGTGTATTCTAGCTGAGCAGAAGTGCGAACGCTTGTGCAGCCGAGCTCTGCAAAATCAGTTTGTGCAGTTTCAGAGTAGCTCTGAACCTACTCAGCGCTTGCGATCACTTTAGCCTATTCGTGTCCGGATTTGACGTCGTACACACACCCAGCCACGCCTGCGTTTTTTCAGACATGCCTGCATTTTTGCAAACACTCCCTGAAAACGGTCAGTTGACACCCAGAAACGCCCCCTTCCTGTCAATCTTCTAGCGGCGGCCAGTGCGAAGAAAAACTTCGCTAGAATCTGAGCACAACCACAAAGGGATTTGCACCCGTATGTCGCACGTGCACATTGCGGGCCATACAGATGCGCATAAATGCAGTTTTTTCACCTAATCGCTGCGCTGCAAAAATCGTCAGTGAGCGATCAACTCGGAATTACCCCCACTGTCTTTAGTATAAACAACCAGGGAGGTTAGGCCCTGCCTCACTCCCTCTTACTTAATAAGGAACCCTTCAGGTTCCGGCATCCTGACACTAGTGGCCCAGCTCTCTGGATCCCACTGTCCCTAGTAGACCTATCACCTGGACAATAATTGCCATCAGGAGCCCTGACTAATGGGAGAGACTCTGCTTTATACCTAGCACCCAGGTGCTGGCGGATGCAGCAGCTTCTTGGGCTAAGAAGCTTATAAGACCTGGTCTGGGCCAAATGGACGGGAACCCGGTCCATCCACACTTCCCACCTACGCCCAGGACCCTGTGAGTAGCTTCCAGGTGGCAAAGTACCTCTCCTGCCACAATATATATATACGTATATATTTTTAATTTACATTGTGGTTTTATGGAGTGTTTTATGTTCTGAAACAAGTTCCTACATCCCTTATATTACATGCAGCACAGGTATTTGTCTCTTTTTTGGAAGCAGTAGGCCTAATTCAGAGGCGAACGCTGCTGAAGCCACTCCCGGCGGGCGAACTGCGCATATGCACCCAGTGAGATGCGAAAGCATCTTACTGGTGCGATCGCCTCTGCCTGATTGACAGGCAGAGGCAGTCGCAGAGCAGGCGTTAGAATGCCGTTGGGGGAGTTCGGTCCGGACAACGCAGGCATGTCCGGACCATTGCAGGGACGGGTCGCGACGGCTGCATGACATCACGAGCAGCTGCTGCGACCCAGAATGCATTGTGTAGTCGCCTGCCAGCACAGCTAGGCTGTGCAGACAGGGAGCTACTTGGCGGGTGCGAAATCATCGCCACCGTGTGATGCTTTCGCACCAGTGCGGGGCAGGGGGCAGGGCCTGACATGCGGGGCGGACTAACCCTGTGCTGATCATCCCCCTACATGTCAGAGAAACTGAATTTAAATTTAGCACATCTACAATCAGGTCTAAATCACCCCCAGAGTGTGAACAGAGGGAGCAGTAATGCTTATACAGGAAGGAAGCATAGTGCAATGAAACTGCTAAATCATTAGTACTGCCGCCTTTCGTTACAAACCACAGTTTACGCAGTCTGTGTTATACTGGGATTTGTTACAGCTATGAGGGATTTTAAAAATGATCCCAGTGAAAGATGAATAAGTAGCACTGTTCATTTGTCAGCACCCAGATACAAAGGTTCTTGATAAAGAGTCCTGTTATATGCGATCAGGCTGGCTATGGCTTCACCAAATACAGTACAATAAATTAGAGATGTGTAAGTTTCCATTTACCCGGAACTCAAAGCGGCATCTTATAACCTGTCGACATTTTGTACCTATCGACCTATGCATGTCGACCATATAGGGTTGACCTATTAACTGTCAAGCTAGAAACTGTCGACCTATCCATTGGAACACCTCTTCACAGCACGCTGTCCACTTCTGCACTCTTCCTATTTAGGGGCCAGGCAAAACTTTGTCTACTATATGTTGTAGTATCCTGCGCCTCTTGTCTACGCATTGCACATTTAGCCTGGCAATCCATTATTTTTTTGTAAATAAAAAATGGAATATAATTCCAATTAAGCACCTAAAACGACCAACAACTTCCCAGCCAGCAAACACACTTTAATTCACAAGATATATTTCTTAGCACTTAATCACTTGCAGCCGTCTATATACCTTTATATATAAATAATGAATCACCAAAAGGTATTAACAATGATATATTGTATATCCTGATCATAAATGTCAGATTATTTATTAACATTAATACATTTACTCATTTATTGATATTTGTGCCTCTGAAGAATCTTGTGAAATATATATATAATGTATATGTCTTGTTGGAAATTCTTACTTCAGCAGAGATATACATAAATAAAGAATGAATATCTGCCAATTTGTTTAAAACATGAATGATTTACACAACGTCCATCTGGAGAAATATACAATGCGCATCCTACAGTAAATACACAAGATAAACCAGTCACATACTGTGCAATAAATATTGCAAAGTATTCTAACTAGAAAATATCCATAGATACAGTATAAGACCTTACATAGAGAGACACTGTGGGGCGGATTCAGAGAAAGATTCATTAGCACAGAGCTTGATCTTTGAGGTGACTCAGATCAGATCGCTGCTGTGCGTTTTCGCACAGCGGGCGATCAGCAATAGATTGAGCATGTGCGTCCACCGCAATGCACACGCGCGTCGGCAAACAACAACAGGCATCGCTGGTCAGCGACAGGCTGGTGCAAAAATTCTAATCGCACAGCCATTCGCATGCTGACTGACAGGAAGAGGCCGTTTGTGGGTGGTAACGGGCCGTTTTCTGGGAGTGTCAGGAAAAATGCAGACGTTCCCAAGCGTTTTCAGGGAGGGTGTGTGACGTCAGCTCCGGACCGATCAGCCTCATCACATTGCACTGTAGGAGTAAGTCCTGGGCTGCGCACACACTGCACACACTGGAAAAATCATTCAATGGTGAGTGAGGTGTGAACGGATTTGCAGCTGCCCGCTGACTGAGGGATTTTTTGCAGCTCGGCGTACACATGTGATCACACGTGCACGGCAAATATACACTCCCATTGGGCGTCGACTATCAGCACAACAATTTTAGCAGCCCATCAATCAGGTTTCAATCACCCCCTTTGTACGCAGCAGCTGTGCTAAAATATGCTAATGAGTCTTGTGTATATAAATGCTTCATGCCAGCTTCTCTGACCCGCTTCCTTGACTGTGACTACATATAGTGTACTGTATATATACTGTACAGTAGTATTGGCAGTTCTGTACCAACGTTCCAATGTTTAAGGCAACATTTTCGTCAGGATGTAATCATACATGAAACACTTAAATACTCCAAACAGAACATCTGAAGGCGCCGCTCCACTGCACTCTGTAATGACATTATGGGTCTCGCGAGACTTGGCATCATGGAAGAATCATCACCATGTGAGCTCTATAAACAGCCAAGGTGATAGGTTGGATTGCTCTGCTCTTCAAGAAATGCTCCCCCCTGGGCCCATATTGACCCATGGCTGGACCCATAGGCTTTTAGGTATTTTTGGACCCCTGGGGTACTTTTATCTTTCACCCCACTACAGCTGACATTTGGAAAGCAGAGCTTATGCCATAGTAACATAGTAATTGAGGTTGAAGAGAGGCAAAATGGCCATCGTGTTCAACCTGTATTCTGTATTAAGTTGAGTTGATTATAATTAGTGATGAGCGGGTTCGGATCCTCGGGATCCGAACCCCCCCGAACTTCACTCATTTTACACGGGTCCGAGGCAGACTCGGATCCTCCCGCCTTGCTCGGTTAACCCGAGCGCGCCCGAACGTCATCATCCCGCGGTCGGATTCTCGCGAGATTCGTATTCTATATAAGGAGCCGCGCGTCGCTGCCATTTTTCACTCGTGCATTGGAGATGATCGTGAGAGGACGTGGCTCGCGTCCTCTCAGTTTCTATGTTCAGTGGGCTGCAAATTGTGCTGCAAATATCTGTGCTCAGTGTGCTGCAAATATCTGTGCTCAGTGTGCTGCAAGTGCAAATATATACGTTCTCTGCCGGAAAAACGCTCCATATCTGACTGTGCTCAGTGTGCTGCAAATATCTGTGCTCAGTGTGCTAATTGCCTTATTGTGGGGACTGGGGACCAGCAGTATTATATATTAGGAGTACAGTGCAGAGTTTTGCTGACCAGTGACCACCAGTATTATACGTTCTCTGCCTGAAAAACGCTCCATATCTGTGCTGCATTGTAGTATAGTAGGAGGACAGTGCAGAATTTTGCTGACCACCAGTATAACTATATATATAGCAGTACGGTACAGTAGTCCACTGCTCTACCTACCTCTGTGTCGTCAAGTATACTATCCATCCATACCTGTGGTGCATTTCAGTTTTGCACAGTTTGCTGACCACCAGTATATACTATATAGCAGTACGGTACAGAAGGCCACTGCTCTACCTACCTCTGTGTCGTCAAGTATACTATCCATCCATACCTGTGGTGCATTTCAGTTTTGCACAGTTTGCTGACCACCAGTATATAATATATAGCAGTACGGTACAGTAGGCCACTGCTCTACCTACCTCTGTGTCGTCAAGTATACTATCCATCCATACCTGTGGTGCATTTCAGTTTTGCACAGTTTGCTGACCACCAGTATATAATATATAGCAGTACGGTACAGTAGGCCACTGCTCTACCTACCTCTGTGTCGTCAAGTATACTATCCATCCATACCTGTGGTGCATTTCAGTTTTGCACAGTTTGCTGACCACCAGTATATAATATATAGCAGTACGGTACAGTAGGCCACTGCTCTACCTACCTCTGTGTCGTCAAGTATACTATCCATCCATACCTGTGGTGCATTTCAGTTTTGCACAGTTTGCTGACCACCAGTATATAATATATAGCATTAAGGTACAGTAGGCCACTGCTCTACCTACCTCTGTGTCGTCAAGTATACTATCCATCCATACCTGTGGTGCATTTCAGTTTTGCACAGTTTGTTGACCACCAGTATATACTATATAGCAGTACGGTACAGTAGGCCACTACTCTACCTACCTCTGTGTCGTCAAGTATACTATCCATCCATACCTGTGGTGCATTTCAGTTTTGCACAGTTTGCTGACCACCAGTATATACTATATAGCAGTACGGTACAGTAGGCCACTGCTCTACCTACCTCTGTGTCGTCAAGTATACTATCCATCCATACCTGTGGTGCATTTCAGTTTTGCACAGTTTGCTGACCACCAGTATATACTATATAGCAGTACGGTACAGTAGGCCACTGCTCTACCTACCTCTGTGTCGTCAAGTATACTATCCATCCATACCTGTGGTGCATTGCAGTTTTGCACAGTTTGCTGACCACCAGTATATAATATATAGCAGAACGGTACAGAAGGCCACTGCTCTACCTACCTCTTTGTCGTCAAGTATACTATCCATCCATACCTGTGGTGCATTTCAGTTTTGCAAAGTTTGCTGACCACCAGTATATACTATATAGCAGTACGGTACAGTAGGCCACTGCTCTACCTACCTCTGTGTCGTCAAGTATACTATCCATCCATACCTGTGGTGCATTTCAGTTTTGCACAGTTTGCTGACCACCAATATATACTATATAGCAGTACGGTACAGTAGGCCACTGCTCTACCTACCTCTGTGTCGTCAAGTATACTATCCATCCATACCTGTGGTGCATTTAAATTTTGCACAGTTTGCTGACCACCAGTATATACTATATAGCAGTACGGTACAGAAGGCCACTGCTCTACCTACTTCTGTGTCGTCAAGTATACTATCCATCCATACCTGTGGTGCATTTAAGTTTTGCACAGTTTGTTGACCACCAGTATATAATATATAGCAGAACGGTACAGTAGGCCACTGCTCTGCCTACCTCTGTGTCGTCAAGTATACCATCCATCCATACCTGTGGTGCATTTCAGTTGTGCGCAGTATATATAGTAGTAGGCCATTGCTATTGATATATTACTGGCATATAATTCCACACATTAAAAAATGTAGAACAAAAATGTGGAGGGTAAAATAGGGAAAGATCAAGATCCACTTCCACCTCGTGCTGAAGCTGCTGCCACTAGTCATGGCCGAGACGATGAAATGCCATCAACTTCGTCTGCCAAGGCCGATGCCCAATGTCATAGTAGAGAGCATGTAAAATCCAAAAAAATAAAGCTCAGTAAAATGACCCAAAAATCTAAATCAAAATCGTCTGAGGAGAAGCGTAAACTTGCCAATGTGCCATTTACGACACGGAGTGGCAAGGAACGGCTGAGGGCCTGGCCTATGTTCAAGGCTAGTTATCAGCTTCACATGAGGATGGAAGCACTCATCCTCCTGCTAGAAAACTTACAAGAGTTAAGATGGCAAAAGCACAGCAAAGAACTGTGAGTTCTTCTAAATCACAAATCCCCAAGGAGAGTCCAATTGTGTCGGTTGCGATGCCTGCACCTCTTTTTTCTTTCATTTTTCTTTGCATCATGTGCTGTTTGGGGACTATTTTTGGAAGTGCCATCCTGTCTGACACTGCAGTGCCAGTCCTAGATGGGCCAGGTGTTTGTGTCGGCCACTTGGGTCGCTTAGCTTAGTCACACAGCTACCTCATTGCGCTTCTTTTTTTCTTTGCATCATGTGCTGTTTGGGGACTATTTTTTTGAAGTGCCATCCTGTCTGACACTGCAGTGCCACTCTTAGATGGGCCAGGTGTTTGTGTCGGCCACTTGGGTCGCTTAGCTTAGCCATCCAGTGACCTTGGTGCACCTCTTTTTTTTCTTTGCATCATGTGCTGTTTGGGGACTATTTTTTAAATCTGCCATCCTGTCTGACACTGCAGTGCCACTCCTAGATGGGCCAGGTCTTTGTGTCGGCCACTTGGGTCGCTTAGCTTAGTCACACAGCTACCTCATTGCGCTTCTTTTTTTCTTTGCATCATGTGCTGTTTGGGGACTATTTTTTTGAAGTGCCATCCTGTCTGACACTGCAGTGCCACTCTTAGATGGGCCAGGTGTTTGTGTCGGCCACTTGGGTCGCTTAGCTTAGCCATCCAGTGACCTTGGTGCACCTCTTTTTTTCTTTGCATCATGTGCTGTTTGGGGACTATTTTTTAAATCTGCCATCCTGTCTGACACTGCAGTGCCACTCCTAGATGGGCCAGGTCTTTGTGTCGGCCACTTGGGTCGCTTAGCTTAGCCATCCAGCGACCTTGGTGCACCTCTTTTTTTCTTTGCATCATGTGCTGTTTGGGGACAATTTTTTAAATCTGCCATCCTGTCTGACACTGCAGTGCCACTCCTAGATGGGCCAGGTGTTTGTGTCGGCCACTTGGGTCGCTTAGCTTAGTCACACAGCTACCTCATTGCGCCTCTTTTTTTCTTTGCGTCATGTGCTGTTTGGGGACTATTTTTTTGAAGTGCCATCCTGTCTGACACTGCAGTGCCACTCCTAGATGGGCCAGGTGTTTGTGTCGGCCACTTGGGTCGCTTAGCTTAGTCATCCAGCGACCTTGGTGCAAATTTTAGGACTAAAAATAATATTGTGAGGTGTGAGGTGTTCAGAATAGACTGAAAATGAGTGGAAATTATGGTTATTGAGGTTAATAATACTATGGGATCAAAATGACCCCCAAATTCTATGATTTAAGCTGTTTTTGAGGGTTTTTTGTAAAAAAACACCCGAATCCAAAACACACCCGAATCCGACAAAAAATTTTCAGGGAGGTTTTGCCAAAACGCGTCCGAATCCAAAACACGGCCGCGGAACCGAATCCAAAACCAAAACACAAAACCCGAAAAATTTCCGGTGCACAGCACTAATTATAATGTACCTGCTGAAGTAATGTTTTATGACTAGTTAACAACTATAAATCATGTAACACCCGGATTATCAACGTCAATATTTTAAATGTTTTAACATGGATATAATTTTCAATCAGAAATTTATCCAATCCTTTCTTAAATGCATTTACAGAGTCCGCCATTACCACCTTCCCTGGTAGGGATTTCTAAATTCTTATTGCCCTAACAGTGAAGAACCCTTTCCTCCGTTGCGTATGGAATTTCTCTCCTCCAGCCTCAGCGAGAGCCCACGTGTCCTAAACAGAGTTCCATCTTTTACACTTTCAGTATTCACACAGACACCGATATCCAGTTGAAACAAAAAGTTTGCTGATCCTTTTCTCACAACGCAATCATTCTTCCTTTTATCTTCTGAAACAGCGCTAGTGTGCTATTGGTCCACTGTTTCCAATCTCCTTCCCCCACCAATGTCTCAAATCAATCCTTAGCTGACTACGAGTGTGGCCTGAGCGCAAAGTGCCTTTACCCATTGGAGCCAGAGCTGGCCCTAGGCATAGGCAAACTAGGCAAATGCCTAGGGCATTTGGTATGCCTAGGGGCACAAGCAGCTTCTGCTGATTAAAATAATATGCAACATGCCTATGGGGTCATTCCAAGTTGATCGCTTGCTAGCAGTTTTTAGCAGTCGTGCAAACGCTAAGCCGCCACCCTTTGGGAGTGTATTTTAGCTTAGCAAAAGTGCGAACGAAAGGATCGCAAAGCGGCTACAAAAAAAAATTGTGCAGTTTTAGAGTAGCTCCAGACTTACTCAGCACTTGCGATCACTTCAGACCATTCAGTTCCGGATTTGACGTCACAAACACGTCCTGTGTACACCCAGCCACGCCTGCGTTTTTCCTGGCACACCTGCATTTTTCTGAACACTCCCTGAAAACGGTCAGTTGACACCCAGAACTGTCAATCACTCTGCGGCTGTCATTGCGACTGAAATGCTTCACTAGATCTTGTGTAAAAATACATCAGGCGTTGTGAAAGTACGTCGCGCGTGCGCACTGCGCCGCATGCGCAGAAGTGCCATTTTTTTACTTAATCGCAGCCCAGCAAACATTTTCAGCTAGCGATCAACTCGGAATGACCCCCTATATTCTCTGTGTGACTGCAGCTGTATCTGCATATGAAATGCTACATTACAGTGTATTCCTGGAAATCACTGTAATGTAGCATTTCGTGTGCAGATACAGTCACAATCACACACAGAATATAGTCATGCCACATATCATTTTAATCAGCAGAAGCTGCTTGTGCATCCTAGCCACATAGTGATGCAAATAAGATGCATTTTCGTAAAAGAAGGTGCCGATCTTAGCAGAGCTAGTAGCTGACTCACGCCAGGCATTTCCTGCTGCATAGTGTATTGAGGCAAGATGTATGAGGACACATCTGTATCTAAGCAGAGGTCACAGTGTTAGCTGCCATGTGAGTGCTGAGTGTGAGTGGGTTGGTTGTGCAGTAGTGTTTAGCATTATATGTGTCATGTCTATAAATGCATTAATGATGTGTGGCATACTGTATGTGTAAGGGGCACCATGTGTGTCATTATGTGTATAAGTGCACTAATAATGTGCAGCATATGTGTAAGGGGCATTATTTGTGTCATTATGTGTATAAGGGCATTAATAATGTGCAGCATATGTGTAAGGGGCATTATTTGTGTCATTATGTGTATAAGTGCACTAATAATGTGCGGCATATGTGTAAGGAACGTTATGTGTATTAGGGCATTAATAAAGGTTGGCATAATGCGTACGGCGCATTATGTTTATAAGGACATTAATAATGTGTGTCATGTGTGAGGGGCATTACTGTGTGGTATTACGTGTATAAAGGCATTACTAATGTGTGACATTATGTGTATAAGGTGCTCTACTGTGTGGCGTAACATATAGAAAGGGCACTACTGTGTGGTCTAATGTAAATAAGGAGCAATTTAGTATTGTAATGTGAATAAGGGGCACTACTGTGAGTAGTAACGTATATAACGTAAAGTGGTACTACTGTATAATGTAACGTGAATAAGAGACACTACCGCATGATATAATGTGAATAATGTTGCATTACTGAGTGGCGTCATTTGAATTGGGGGTACTATTGTGTGGCCATGACCCTTCCCAGCAAGAACACACCCCTTTTTGAGCTGTGCGCCGAATGTGCGCACTGTTCATATTTAAAATATAGGATGTAGGAGCACCAAAATGAGGACTGCTATAGGTGAGGGGTGATGGTGCTGGGAAATAGGTGCAGGGTCAGAGGTGGAACCAGCAGCAGTGATAGGAAGCACCAGCCAAAATCTTGCCTAAGGCATCATATTGGTAAGGGCCGGCTCTGATTGAAGCCCTAGGACGTAGGTAACAGTGCCTCAGCAAAAAAATTAATGGGCCCCCTAGTCCCCGTGGGGCCCCTAGGCTTCACCCTAGTAAGTTAAATGGACAATACAGCCCTACCTCCCCCCAATTCTTCCGCTTAGGCTGTGCAAACTCCATGCGTTGTTGAGGCAAATAAGGTTCTAGAGATGTCCACGGATCCACATGTTCTGGTTGTAATTCATCATTGGGCTTTCGTTTTCATTTTGGCAAAACCACTCTCAAGTGTTTTGGTTCAGATTCAGTTTCTGGCTCAGTTAAAAATTAAAAAACAAATTGATAATGTGAAAAAAATCAATAAAAACTTCCAAAATCATGCAATACAAAACCTGAAATTCAGGTTTAAAATTCCAATTCCGAACCGTGGGAAAATACAAACCGGTACTGGGTTTTGGTTCAGTTCGGTTCCACAAAATTTGCAAAGATTCAGATTCCTGGAGTCCCGAACTACACATAAACCACACTTTATAATAGGAATGAGCGGGTTCGGTTCCTCGGAATCCGAACCCGCACGAACTTCATGTTTTTTTACACGGGGCCGAGCGACTCGGATCTTCCCGCCTTGCTCGGTTAACCCGAGCGCGCCCGAACGTCATCATCCCGCTGTCGGATTCTCGCGAGGCTCGGATTCTATCGCGAGACTCGGATTCTATATAAGGAGCCGCGCGTCGCCGCCATTTTCACACGTGCATTGAGATTCAGAGGGAGAGGACGTGGCTGGCGTCCTCTCCGTTTATAGAGAAGAGAGTGAGACAGTAGAGAGAGACACAGTAGTAATTTTGGGGAGCATTAGGAGGAGTACTAGTTACTTGCTGAAGTGATAGATAGTGTGACTGTATATTATCTGACTTGTGGGGGAGACACTGACAGTGGGGAGCAGTTAGAGTCTGAGAGCAGGACTCAGGAGTACATATAACGTACAGTGCACACTTTTGCTGCCAGAGTGCCACACTGCCATTGTGACCACACTGACCACCAGTATAATATATATTGTGATTGTCTGCTTAGGAGTACTACTTGCAAGTTGCTGATAGTGTGACCAGTGACCTGACCACCAGTCACCACCAGTTTAATATATATATATATATATATATATATATATATATTGTATATAATATATATATAATATTGTATACCACCTACCCGTGGTTTTTTTTTTTTCTTTCTTCTTTATACATACTACTATAGTAGCTTACTGTAGCAGTCTGCGGTGCTGCTGAGCTGACTGTGTCCAGCAGGTCCGTCATCAGTCATTACATAATAAATATATATACCTGTCCGGCTGCAGTACTAGTGATATTATATATATATATATTGATTTCATCTCATTATCATCCAGTCTATATTAGCAGCAGACACAGTACGGTAGTCCACGGCTGTAGCTACCTCTGTGTCGGCAGTCGCTCGTCCATCCATAATTGTATACCACCTACCCGTGGTTTTTTTTTTTCTTTCTTCTTTATACATACTACTATAGTAGCTTACTGTAGCAGTCTGCGGTGCTGCTGAGCTGACAGTGTCCAGCAGGTCCATCATCAGTCATTACATAATAAATATATATACCTGTCCGGCTGCAGTACTAGTGATATTATATATATATATATTGATTTCATCTCATTATCATCCAGTCTATATTAGCAGCAGACACAGTACGGTAGTCCACGGCTGTAGCTACCTCTGTGTCGGCAGTCGCTCGTCCATCCATAATTGTATACCACCTACCCGTGGTTTTTTTTTTTTCTTTCTTCTTTATACATACTACTATAGTAGCTTACTGTAGCAGTCTGCGGTGCTGCTGAGCTGACAGTGTCCAGCAGGTCCGTCATCAGTCATTACATAATAAATATATATACCTGTCCGGCTGCAGTACTAGTGATATTATATATATATATATATATATATATATATTGATTTCATCTCATTATCATCCAGTCTATATTAGCAGCAGACACAGTACGGTAGTCCACGGCTGTAGCTACCTCTGTGTCGGCAGTCGCTCGTCCATCCATAATTGTATACCACCTACCCGTGGTTTTTTTTTCTTTCTTCTTTATACATACTACTATAGTAGCTTACTGTAGCAGTCTGCGGTGCTGCTGAGCTGACAGTGTCCAGCAGGTCCGTCATCAGTCATTACATAAAAAAAATATATATACCTGTCCGGCTGCAGTACTAGTGATATTATATATATATATATTGATTTCATCTCATTATCATCCAGTCTATATTAGCAGCAGACACAGTACGGTAGTCCACGGCTGTAGCTACCTCTGTGTCGGCAGTCGCTGGTCCATCCATAATTGTATACCACCTACCCGTGGTTTTTTTTTTCTCTTTCTTCTTGATACATACTACTATAGTAGCTTACTGTAGCAGTCTGCGGTGCTGCTGAGCTGACAGTGTCCAGCAGGTCCGTCATCAGTCATTACATAATAAATATATATACCTGTCCGGCTGCAGTACTAGTGATATTATATATATATATATATTAATTTCATCTCATTATCATCCAGTCTATATTAGCAGCAGACACAGTACGGTAGTCCACGGCTGTAGCTACCTCTGTGTCGGCAGTCGCTGGTCCATCCATAATTGTATACCACCTACCCGTGGTTTTTTTTTTTCTTTCTTCTTTATACATACTACTATAGTAGCTTACTGTAGCAGTCTGCGGTGCTGCTGAGCTGACAGTGTCCAGCAGGTCCGTCATCAGTCATTACATAATAAATATATATACCTGTCCGGCTGCAGTACTAGTGATATTATATATATATATTGATTTCATCTCATTATCATCCAGTCTATATTAGCAGCAGACACAGTACGGTAGTCCACGGCTGTAGCTACCTCTGTGTCGGCAGTCGCTGGTCCATCCATAATTGTATACCGCCTACTTGTGTTTTTTTTTCTCTTTCTTCTTGATACATACTACTATAGTAGCTTACTGTAGCAGTCTGCGGTGCTGCTGAGCTGACAGTGTCCAGCAGGTCCGTCATCAGTCATTACATAATAAATATATATACCTGTCCAGCTGCAGTACTAGTGATATTATATATATATATATATATATATATTAATTTCATCTCATTATCATCCAGTCTATATTAGCAGCAGACACAGTACGGTAGTCCACGGCTGTAGCTACCTCTGTGTCGGCAGTCGCTGGTCCATCCATAATTGTATACCACCTACCCGTGGTTTTTTTTTTCTCTTTCTTCTTGATACATACTACTATAGTAGCTTACTGTAGCAGTCTGCGGTGCTGCTGAGCTGACAGTGTCCAGCAGGTCCGTCATCAGTCATTACATAATAAATATATATACCTGTCCGGCTGCAGTACTAGTGATATTATATATATATATATATTAATTTCATCTCATTATCATCCAGTCTATATTAGCAGCAGACACAGTACGGTAGTCCACGGCTGTAGCTACCTCTGTGTCGGCAGTCGCTGGTCCATCCATAAGTATACTAGTATCCATCCATCTCCATTGTTTACCTGAGGTGCCTTTTAGTTGTGCCTATTAAAATATGGAGAACAAAAATGTTGAGGTTCCAAAATTAGGGAAAGATCAAGATCCACTTCCACCTCGTGCTGAAGCTGCTGCCACTAGTCATGGCCGAGACGATGAAATGCCAGCAACGTCGTCTGCCAAGGCCGATGCCCAATGTCATAGTACAGAGCATGTAAAATCCAAAACACCAAATATCAGTAAAAAAAGGACTCCAAAATCTAAAATTAAATTGTCGGAGGAGAAGCGTAAACTTGCCAATATGCCATTTACCACACGGAGTGGCAAGGAACGGCTGAGGCCCTGGCCTATGTTCATGGCTAGTGGTTCAGCTTCACATGAGGATGGAAGCACTCAGCCTCTCGCTAGAAAACTGAAAAGACTCAAGCTGACAAAAGCACCGCAAAGAACTGTGCGTTCTTCGAAATCCCAAATCCACAAGGAGAGTCCAATTGTGTCGGTTGCGATGCCTGACCTTCCCAACACTGGACATGAAGAGCATGCGCCTTCCACCATTTGCACGCCCCCTGCAAGTGCTGGAAGGAGCACCCGCAGTCCAGTTCCTGATAGTCAGATTGAAGATGTCAGTGTTGAAGTACACCAGGATGAGGAGGATATGGGTGTTGCTGGCGCTGGGGAGGAAATTGACAAGGAGGATTCTGATGGTGAGGTGGTTTGTTTAAGTCAGGCACCCGGGGAGACACCTGTTGTCCGTGGGAGGAATATGGCCGTTGACATGCCTGGTGAAAATACCAAAAAAATCAGCTCTTCGGTGTGGAAGTATTTCACCAGAAATGCGGACAACATTTGTCAAGCCGTGTGTTGCCTTTGTCAAGCTGTAATAAGTAGGGGTAAGGACGTTAACCACCTCGGAACATCCTCCCTTATACGTCACCTGCAGCGCATTCATAATAAGTCAGTGACAAGTTCAAAAACTTTGGGCGACAGCGGAAGCAGTCCACTGACCAGTAAATCCCTTCCTCTTGTAACCAAGCTCACGCAAACCACCCCACCAACTCCCTCAGTGTCAATTTCCTCCTTCCCCAGGAATGCCAATAGTCCTGCATGCCATGTCACTGGCAATTCTGACGAGTCCTCTCCTGCCTGGGATTCCTCCGATGCATCCTTGCGTGTAACGCCTACTGCTGCTGGCGCTGCTGTTGTTGCTGCTGGGAGTCGATGGTCATCCCAGAGGGGAAGTCGTAAGCCCACTTTTACTACTTCCACCAAGCAATTGACTGTCCAACAGTCCTTTGCGAGGAAGATGAAATATCACAGCAGTCATCCTGTTGCAAAGCGGATAACTGAGGCCTTGACAACTATGTTGGTGTTAGACGTGCGTCCGGTATCCGCCGTTAGTTCACAGGGAACTAGACAATTTCTTGAGGCAGTGTGCCCCCGTTACCAAATACCATCTAGGTTCCACTTCTCTAGGCAGGCGATACCGAGAATGTACACGGACGTCAGAAAAAGACTCACCAGTGTCCTAAAAAATGCAGTTGTACCCAATGTCCACTTAACCACGGACATGTGGACAAGTGGAGCAGGGCAGGGTCAGGACTATATGACTGTGACAGCCCACTGGGTAGATGTATGGACTCCCGCCGCAAGAACAGCAGCGGCGGCACCAGTAGCAGCATCTCGCAAACGCCAACTCTTTCCTAGGCAGGCTACGCTTTGTATCACCGCTTTCCAGAATACGCACACAGCTGAAAACCTCTTACGGCAACTGAGGAAGATCATCGCGGAATGGCTTACCCCAATTGGACTCTCCTGTGGATTTGTGGCATCGGACAATGCCAGCAATATTGTGTGTGCATTAAATATGGGCAAATTCCAGCACGTCCCATGTTTTGCACATACCTTGAATTTGGTGGTGCAGAATTTTTTTAAAAACGACAGGGGCGTGCAAGAGATGCTGTCGGTGGCCAGAAGAATTGCGGGACACTTTCGGCGTACAGGCACCACGTACAGAAGACTGGAGCACCACCAAAAACGCCTGAACCTGCCCTGCCATCATCTGAAGCAAGAAGTGGTAACGAGGTGGAATTCAACCCTCTATATGCTTCAGAGGTTGGAGGAGCAGCAAAAGGCCATTCAAGCCTATACAATTGAGCACGATATAGGAGGTGGAATGTACCTGTCTCAAGCGCAGTGGAGAATGATTTCAACGTTGTGCAAGGTTCTGCAACCTTTTGAACTTGCCACACGTGAAGTCAGTTCAGACACTGCCAGCCTGAGTCAGGTCATTCCCCTCATCAGGCTTTTGCAGAAGAAGCTGGAGGCATTGAAGGAGGAGCTAAAAGGGAGCGATTCCGCTAGGCATGTGGGACTTGTGGATGGAGCCCTTAATTCGCTTAACAAGGATTCACGGGTGGTCAATCTGTTGAAATCAGAGCACTACATTTTGGCCACCGTGCTCGATCCTAGATTTAAAACCTACCTTGGATCTCTCTTTCCGGCAGACACAAGTCTGCTGGGGTTCAAAGACCTGCTGGTGACAAAATTGTCAAGTCAAGCGGAACGCGACCTGTCAACATCTCCTCCTTCACATTCTCCCGCAACTGGGGGTGCGAGGAAAAGGCTCAGAATTCCGAGCCCACCCGCTGGCAGTGATGCAGGGCAGTCTGGAGCGACTGCTGATGCTGACATCTGGTCCAGACTGAAGGACCTGACAACGATTACGGACATGTCGTCTACTGTCACTGCATATGATTCTCTCACCATTGAAAGAATGGTGGAGGATTATATGAGTGACCGCATCCAAGTAGGCACGTCAGACAGTCCGTACTTATACTGGCAGGAAAAAGAGGCAATTTGGAGGCCCTTGCACAAACTGGCTTTATTATACCTAAGTTGCCCTCCCACAAGTGTGTACTCCGAAAGAGTGTTTAGTGCCGCCGCTCACCTTGTCAGCAATCTGCGTACGAGGTTACTTCCAGAAAATGTGGAGAAGATGATGTTCATTAAAATGAATTATAATCAATTCCTCCGTGGAGACATTGACCAGCAGCAATTGCCTCCACAAAGTACACAGGGAGCTGAGATGGTGGATTCCAGTGGGGACGAATTGATAATCTGTGAGGAGCGGGATGTACACGGTGATATATCGGAGGATGATGATGAGGTGGACATCTTGCCTCTGTAGAGCCAGTTTGTGCAAGGAGAGATTAATTGCTTCTTTTTCGGTGGGGGTCCAAACCAACCCATAATTTCAGTCACAGTCGTGTGGCAGACCCTGTCACTGAAATGATGGGTTGGTTAAAGTGTGCATGTCCTGTTTATACAACATAAGGGTGGGTGGGAGGGCCCAAGGACAATTCCATCTTGCACCTCTTTTTTCTTTCATTTTTCTTTGCGTCATGTGCTGTTTGGGGAGTGTTTTTTGGAAGGGCCATCCTGCGTGACACTGCAGTGCCACTCCTAGATGGGCCAGGTGTTTGTGTCGGCCACTAGGGTCGCTTATCTTACTCACACAGCTACCTCATTGCGCCTCTTTTTTTCTTCTTTGCGTCATGTGCTGTTTGGGGAGTGTTTTTTGGAAGGGCCATCCTGCGTGACACTGCAGTGCCACTCCTAGATGGGCCAGGTGTTTGTGTCGGCCACTAGGGTCGCTTAGCTTACTCACACAGCTACCTCATTGCGCCTCTTTTTTTCTTCTTTGCGTCATGTGCTGTTTGGGGAGTGTTTTTTGGAAGGGCCATCCTGCGTGACACTGCAGTGCCACTCCTAGATGGGCCAGGTGTTTGTGTCGGCCACTAGGGTCGCTTATCTTACTCACACAGCTACCTCATTGCGCCTCTTTATTTCTTCTTTGCGTCATGTGCTGTTTGGGGAGTGTTTTTTGGAAGGGCCATCCTGCGTGACACTGCAGTGCCACTCCTAGATGGGCCAGGTGTTTGTGTCGGCCACTAGGGTCGCTTAGCTTAGTCATCCAGCGACCTCGGTGCAAATTTTAGGACTAAAAATAATATTGTGAGGTGTGAGGTATTCAGAATAGACTGAAAATGAGTGGAAATTATGGTTTTTGAGGTTAATAATACTATGGGATCAAAATGACCCCCAAATTCTATGATTTAAGCTGTTTTTTAGGGTTTTTTGAAAAAAACACCCGAATCCAAAACACACCCGAATCCGACAAAAAAAATTCGGTGAGGTTTTGCCAAAACGCGGTCGAACCCAAAACACGGCCGCGGAACCGAACCCAAAACCAAAACACAAAACCCGAAAAATTTCAAGTGCACATCCCTACTTTATAATACACAAAGTCATACAAATCTACAGTTTGTAGAGATTTTGGCTGCATTCTGTAAAGGTTATTCAGTGTACATGGCTGGATATTATGTACTTCAAACAGTCAATAAGATAGATAGCGATAGCTAGAGAAAACATGATGTATGGCGTCTCCGCAGATACATGACAGAACAATAAACTGAAGGAGGCAAATGTCAATGACCAAAACTGTTGAATTATTATTTGTATTTGGACCTACGAACCCCAATCATGAAGTGTATAACAATAAGTCTCCTTTTGTTCACTTCTTGGTAACTTGTGTTGTTTTTACTTCACAACTTCAGTTTGGACACAAAATGGCTGCCCTGAGCGGTGTGATCCCTACAGTAATGTGTGATCGGTGGCTGTTTATCTCACCAGGGGGGGTTACAGAAGGGAGAACATACAGTACGACGAGGACGAATTAGAAGAGAAGCAATTTGCATGTCCTCTCTCAGATTTCATACACCACTTGCTGGTCTGTCATACAGAGTATATGTTTTGTTGGGAATGCAAATAAAATGCCAATGCTAAAATGAAAATCCAAAAACTTTATATATACAAGTGGCCAGCACATGAACAAATAATCCAAAGTTTCCATGTTTTCAGCATATAGAGTATAATATAGGTTGGGGCTGGGTGACCGGGGTTGGGGATCCTGGTGGTCAGTATACCGTCCCTGGGATCCCGACCACAGAATGCGGGCGGGGGCGCAACAAAGCCGCTTGCTGACTCGGTGGCTCGCTGCTCTCGCCACAGGTTTTATTCTTTTATTCCCACTCAATGGGTGTCGTGGACACCCACGAGTGGGAATAGTGCCTGTTAGTTGGCATGCCGGCTGTAGGTCTTTTGATTGCTTGATACCCCAGCATCTGCATGGTGACCGCCGGGATTCCGAGCACCGGTCACATGACCGGATCCTGTATAATACTTCAGGTATAGTAGCATCAAAGCTGACAGTGGTTGTTTCTGTTAAAAGAGGAGTACGCTGCTGTGCATACTGCAGTCTTCCTGTTCTCCAGGGAGGCTTCATGCCCTATACCAAGATGGCCACCTAGATCTCTACTGAGCATGTCCGGATCCATTGCCAGTGTACTTGTAATGGTGAGTATGGCTGTACCTGCAATAAACCAACACCACTGATTAAGTAACTGGGCTTTTCATAATTTGAGATATCCGCTGATGTGTGCCTATATAACTCTGCAATATCAGCACCTATGCACACTAGCTTCGATCCCTATAAACACAGTATAGAAAACAGAAAAACAATTGTAGTCTGCTCTAGTCGCAACTGTAAATCATACTTGCCTACTTTCTATGGCGATCAATTAAATTATGCACAGCCAGGATGTATCGAGAACACCTGTAGTAACAGGGGCTCTGATAGGTCATCCCCAGGGAGGGATCATCCGATATCAGCTATCGCCCATTGTTCTTACATCCGCAACTGTCATCATTTCTATCTGGACTTCTAATCCCACCCATATTGGTAGCAGTCTCGTGAGCTTGTTACCATCCATTTAACAAAAAGGGCAGGATGCATCAAAGAGCATTTTGCGGTCAGACCTCTAAAAATGCTGTTTTCTGAGGTTTGGCAGCATTTCACATATGCACTAAGCTCTGGAATGTGATACATTCAGGAGCTTGGACCTGGTAAGCAATGCCATCTGTAGATGGCGTTGCCTAATAGAAGCCTATGGGCTTCGTTTTACATTTTGCACTGAGAGGTATACAATCAGAGATCATTGGCAGGATGCATCACATTCAAAATTAGATGCTTGCTACAACCCGCCCAAAGTGTGGTCAATCAATGGACATTGGCGATGTGTGTTGAAAATGATGTGTGTGCAGGTGTTGATATTGCAGAGTTATGTAGGCAGACACCAGTGGAAGACTCAAACGATGAACCCTCCAGTTATTTAACTAGTGGTGTTGGTTTACTGATAGATAGCAGGTACAGCCGTACTCACTGTTATATGCACATTGGTGATGGAGCAGCCAGTGAATTTTGTGGATTGCAGGTAATCGCAGGTCTCTTTGGAGCTACAGTAAGTAGGAGACCACTGTCTCCCACCATGTCACTTCTCGCAGTCTCTCACACAGTTCCAAGATTGCTCGCACATGCTCAGTAGAGAGCATGGTGGCCATCTTGGGATAGGGCATGACGCCTTACTGGAGAATAGGAAGACTGGCGCACTCCTTTGTCAACAATATCCATCTGTGTGCATATGCCAGCCAGATCACAGTCACCGATTTCTTCCTTTGGTGTCTGCGCAGTTTGGGGATATCCGAGAGATCCATCTGTATTTCCACTAGTTCCCGATTGGTTGTGTTAGCCTGATAAATAGTCAATATTGCTATGTTAAAGGGTATCCGTTTGGATGGTCGACCATGTTATGGTCAACAGTCATTAGGTTAACCACTATTGGTCAACATTGACATGGTTGACATGGACACGTGATCGACACATGAAAGGTCGACATATGAAAAGGTCGACATGGCTTCTTTTTTTTTTTTAATAGATTTTTAAATTTTCCATACTTTACCACGCACGTGAACTACGATTGGGAACGGTAACCTCCGACCGCAGCTCACGAGCCATGCAAGGGGACGCAGTACACTAATTGGGGTTCCTGGTCATGTTACGGAAAAATTACACCAAAAACAGTTCAAAAATCCATGTCGCCCTTTTCACTGTCGAGCTGTCATGTGTCGCCCATTTTCATGTGCTGACCATGTGTCCATGTCAGTGTCGACCAAAAGTGGTCTACCTAATGACTGACGACCGTAACATGGGCGACCATTCATACCGGAATCATGTAAAAGCATGCACAGTTAGGTAGCACATAGTCTGCAGATTGCAGCACCATCCTGGTTGGGAAATCTGCAGCTATACATTATCCAGCTGGGGCCACTCACATGACAGTGACAAGATGCCTGTAGCTGCTGCAATTGTTTCATTTCCTGCGAACAGATGTGAGAAGATCATTCCTCTGCTGTGATAAGTGCTATCCCCTCACACAGAACTCTGGGAGGGCCTCGGAATTACATGAGCCATGGAAGAATTTATAGCATTTACTAAGCATTAAATAATAAGTATGTTATCATATTTTACTCATATGAATCTATTTTCTATCTCTTCTGTTCGATGCAAAAGTCAGTATCACATGTTTATTTTGCATGCTGTACAGAAACTTTTTTGCATATCAAGCGGAATAGTTGACTTCCTTAGATTTACATTACGGGACCAATCCAATGACCCACGAGCTGTGTTCCGGCGGCCGTGCAGGATATTTCTCTGTACAGTAGCTGATATCTGCTGCCTGCTATCACTATACATGCAGACTCTAATTATCGCTCATATATTCCCCTACTTTCTACAAATCTACATAGACCTACATATGTTTTGGACTCAAAATTTATGTTCTAGAAAGTGATTCGGTGGAATGGTGCGCACTTTAAGGAAAATTTGCTGCAGACTATTGTGATATCAATAAGGCACAAACACCGGAGCCGAAATCTTGAAATATGTAAGGAAAATTTGTTATCTATTCTCCTTAAGGAAGTTGCAATCCAAATTTAAAAAGACATATAATTTATTTGGTCAGATATCCATGATTGTAAAATGACACAGTGCACATAAAACATGGATGTAACAAACAGTGTATAAATATAAAAGACAAGGTTTTGTACAGACCCTTTAGTAAACATTAGCATGTAAACATTAGAGGACAGTCTATGTGCTGAAAATATTTTTGAGAGCGGAACTTCTGGCTCATACCGTTTTGGGTATGTGTGTGCAGGGCCGGTTCTACACCTTGTGGCGCCCAGTGCGAAAGTTTCCACTGCCCCCCTCCCCCCCCCACGCCGCAAAACAGTTGGTGCGCGCAAAAAAAATAAGGGCATGGCCTCATAGGGGAGGGGCGGGGCCACAGTTATGCTCCCAGTAGCTGTGCCTCCATATTTGCCCCAAGTAGTTGTGCCCCCCCAGTTGATTTGCCCCCAGTAGTTGTGCCCCCTATCACTGTAACCCCCTGTTGCTTTGCCCCCAGTAGTTGTGCCCCCTGTTGCTTTGCCCCCAGTAGTTGTGCCCTGTTTCTTTGCCCCCAGTAGTTGTGCCCCCTATTTATTTGCCCCCAGTAGTTGTGCCCTGTTTCTTTGCCCCCAGTAGTTGTGCCCCCTCTTTCTTTGCCCCCAGTAGTTGTGCCCCCTGTTGCTTTGCCCCCTGTCACCGCTTACAAACACACACACACAAAAATAAAAGAAAACAATACTTACCACTGCCCCGCTCCTGCTTCCCGATCGCTGCTGCTGCTGCTCCGTCTGGCCACCAGCTCCTCTCTATGGGAGAGACGTCATGACGTCTCTCCCATAGCAGCGCCGCAAAGACACTAGAGGTTAATAATAGTGATGAGCGGGTTCGGTTCCTCGGAATCCGAACCCCCCCGAACTTCAGCCTTTTTACACGGATCCGAGGCAGACTCGGATCTTCCCGCCTTGCTCGGCTAACCCGAGCGCGCCCGAACGTCATCATCCCGCTGTCGGATTCTCGCGAGGCTCGGATTCTATCGCGAGACTCGGATTCTATATAAGGAGCCGCGCGTCGCCGCCATTTTCACACGTGCATTGAGATTCATAGGGAGAGGACGTGGCTGGCGTCCTCTCCATTTAGATTAGAAGAGAGAGAGTGAGAGTGAGACACTTGATTTACTGGAGCTTAGGAGTACTCAGAGAGTGCAGAGTTTACTAGTGACTGACCAGTGACCACCAGTGCAGTTTTATTATATTATTATTTAATATAATCCGTTCTCTGCCTGAAAAAAAAACGATACACAGTGACACAGTAACAGTATACCATATCTGTGCTCAGCCTCAGTGTGCTGCATCATCTATGTATATCTGACTGTGCTGAGTGCTCAGTGCTCACACAGCTTAATTGTGGGGGAGACTGGGGAGCAGTAGCAGGAGTACATATTATTTAACAGTGCACACTTTTGCTGCCAGAGTGCCACTGCCAGTGTGACTGACCAGTGACCACTGTCTGACCACCAGTATATTGTGATTGTCTGCCTGAAAAAGTTAAACACTCGTCGTGTGGTGTTTTTATTCTATAAACGCATTCTGCTGACAGTGTCCAGCAGGTCCGTCATTAATTATATAATATATACCTGTCCGGCTGCAATAGTGATATATATATATATTTTTTATATCATTATCATCCAGTCTATATTAGCAGCAGACGCAGTACGGTAGTCCACGGCTGTAGCTACCTCTGTGTCGGCAGTCGCTCGTCCATCCATAATTGTATACCACCTACCTGTGGTGTTTTTTTTTTTTCTATCTTCTTGATACTAGTAGCTTACTTTAGGAGTCTGCAGTGCTGCTGACAGTGTCCAGCAGGTCCGTCATTATATAATATATACCTGTCCGGCTGCAGTAGTGATATATATATATTTTTTATATCATTATCATCCAGTCTATATTAGCAGCAGACGCAGTACGGTAGTCCACGGCTGTAGCTACCTCTGTGTCGGCAGTCGCTCGTCCATCCATAATTGTATACCAACTACCTGTGGTGTTTTTTTTTTTTTCTATCTTCTTGATACTACTAGTAGCTTACTTTAGGAGTCTGCAGTGCTGCTGACAGTGTCCAGCAGGTCCGTCATTATATAATATATACCTGTCCGGCTGCAGTAGTGATATATATATATTCTTTAAATCATTATCATCCAGTCTATATTAGCAGCAGACGCAGTACGGTAGTCCACGGCTGTAGCTACCTCTGTGTCGGCAGTCGCTCGTCCATCCATAATTGTATACCACTTACCTGTGGTGTTTTTTTTTTTTTTTCTATCTTCTTGATACTACTAGTAGCTTACTTTAGGAGTCTGCAGTGCTGCTGACAGTGTCCAGCAGGTCCGTCATTATATAATATATACCTGTCCGGCTGCAGTAGTGATATATATATATTTTTTATATCATTATCATCCAGTCTATATTAGCAGCAGACGCAGTACGGTAGTCCACGGCTGTAGCTACCTCTGTGTCGGCAGTCGCTCGTCCATCCATAATTGTATACCACCTACCTGTGGTGTTTTTTTTTTTTCTATCTTCTTGATACTACTAGTAGCTTACTTTAGGAGTCTGCAGTGCTGCTGACAGTGTCCAGCAGGTCCGTCATTATATAATATATACCTGTCCGGCTGCAGTAGTGATATATATATATATTTTTTATATCATTATCATCCAGTCTATATTAGCAGCAGACGCAGTACGGTAGTCCACGGCTGTAGCTACCTCTGTGTCGGCAGTCGCTCGTCCATCCATAATTGTATACCACCTACTTGTGGTGTTTTTTTTTTTTTCTATCTTCTTGATACTACTAGTAGCTTACTTTAGGAGTCTGCAGTGCTGCTGACAGTGTCGCTCGTCCATCCATAAGTATACTAGTATCCATCCATCTCCATTGTTTACCTGAGGTGCCTTTTAGTTGTGCCTATTAAAATATGGAGAACAAAAATGTTGAGGTTCCAAAAATAGGGAAAGATCAAGATCGACTTCCACCTCGTGCTGAAGCTGCTGCCACTAGTCATGGCCGAGACGATGAAATGCCAGCAACGTCGTCTGCCAAGGCCGATGCCCAATGTCATAGTACAGAGCATGTAAAATCCAAAACACCAAATATCAGTAAAAAAGGACTCAAAAATCTAAAATAAAATTGTCAGAGGAGAAGCGTAAACTTGCCAATATGCCATTTACCACACGGAGTGGCAAGGAACGGCTGAGGCCCTGGCCTATGTTCATGGCTAGTGGTTCAGCTTCACATGAGGATGGAAGCACTCAGCCTCTCGCTAGAAAAATTAAAAGACTCAAGCTGGCAAAAGCACCGCAAAGAACTGCGTTCTTCGAAATCACAAATCCACAAGGAGAGTCCAATTGTGTCGTTTGCGATGCCTGACCTTCCCAACACTGGACGTGAAGAGCATGCGCCTTCCACCATTTGCACGCCCCCTGCAAGTGCTGGAAGGAGCACCCGCAGTCCAGTTCCTGATAGGCAGATTGAAGATGTCAGTGTTGAAGTACACAAGAATGAGGAGGATATGGGTGTTGCTGGCGCTGGGGAGGAAATTGACCAGGAGGATTCTGATGGTGAGGTGGTTTGTTTAAGTCAGGCACCCGGGGAGACACCTGTTGTCCGTGGGAGGAATAGGGCCATTGACATGCCTGGTGAAAATACCAAAAAAATCAGCTCTTCGGTGTGGAAGTATTTCAACAGAAATGCAGACAACATTTGTCAAGCCGTGTGTTGCCTTTGTCAAGCTGTAATAAGTAGGGGTAAGGACGTTAACCACCTCGGAACATCCTCCCTTATACGTCACCTGCAGCGCATTCATCATAAGTCAGTGACAAGTTTAAAAACTTTGTGCGACAGCGGAAGCAGTCCACTGACCAGTAAATACCTTCTTCTTGTAACCAAGCTCACGCAAACCACCCCACCAACTCCCTCAGTGTCAATTTCCTCCTTCCCCAGGAATGCCAATAGTCCTGCAGGCCATGTCACTGGCAATTCTGACGAGTCCTCTCCTGCCTGGGATTCCTCCGATGCATCCTTGCGTGTAACGCCTACTGCTGCTGGCGCTGCTGTTGTTGCTGCTGGGAGTCGATGGTCATCCCAGAGGGGAAGTCGTACTCGTAAGACCACTTTTACTACTTCCACCAAGCAATTGACTGTCCAACAGTCCTTTGCGAGGAAGATGAAATATCACAGCAGTCATCCTGCTGCAAAGCTGATAACTGAGGCCTTGGCATCCTGGGCGGTGAGAAACGTGGTTCCGGTATCCATCATTACTGCAGAGGCAACTAGAGACTTGTTGGAGGTACTGTGTCCCCGGTACCAAATACCATCTAGGTTCCATTTCTCTAGGCAGGCAATACCGAAAATGTACACAGACCTCAGAAAAAGACTCACCAGTGTCCTAAAAAATGCAGTTGTACCCAATGTCCACTTAACCACGGACATGTGGACAAGTGGAGCAGGGCAGGCTCAGGACTATATGACTGTGACAGCCCACTGGGTAGATGTATGGACTCCCGCCGCAAGAACAGCAGTGGCGGCACCAGTAGCAGCATCTCGCAAACGCCAACTCTTTCCTAGGCAGGCTACGCTTTGTATCACCGCTTTCCAGAATACGCACACAGCTAAAAACCTCTTACGGCAACTGAGGAAGATCATTGCAGAATGGCTTACCCCAATTGGACTCTCCTGTGGATTTGTGGCATCGGACAACGCCAGCAATATTGTGTGTGCATTAAATATGGGCAAATTCCAGCACGTCCCATGTTTTGCACATACCTTGAATTTGGTGGTGCAGAATTATTTAAAAAACGAGAGGGGCGTGCAAGAGATGCTGTCGGTGGCCAGAAGAATTGCGGGACACTTTCGGCGTACAGGCACCACGTACAGAAGACTGGAGCACCACCAAAAATGCCTGAACCTGCCCTGCCATCATCTGAAGCAAGAAGTGGTAACGAGGTGGAATTCAACCCTCTATATGCTTCAGAGGTTGGAGGAGCAGCAAAAGGCCATTCAAGCCTATACAACTGAGCACGATATAGGAGGTGGAATGCACCTGTCTCAAGCGCAGTGGAGAATGATTTCAACATTGTGCAAGGTTCTGCAACCTTTTGAACTTGCCACACGTGAAGTCAGTTCAGACACTGCCAGCCTGAGTCAGGTCATTCCCCTCATCAGGCTTTTGCAGTAGAAGCTGGAGACATTGAAGGAGGAGCTGACACAGAGCGATTCCGCTAGGCATGTGGGACTTGTGGATGGAGCCCTTAATTCGCTTAACAAGGATTCACGGGTGGTCAATCTGTTGAAATCAGAGCACTACATTTTGGCCACCGTGCTCGATCCTAGATTTAAAACCGACCTTGGATCTCTCTTTCCGGCAGACACAAGTCTGCTGGGGTTCAAAGAACTGCTGGTGACAAAATTGTCAAGTCAAGCGGAACGCGACCTGTCAACATCTCCTCCTTCACATTCTCCCGCAACTGGGGGTGCGAGGAAAAGGCTCAGAATTCCGAGCCTACCCGCTGGCGGTGATGCAGGGCAGTCTGGAGCGACTGCTGATGCTGACATCTGGTCCGGACTGAAGGACCTGACAACGATTACGGACATGTTGTCTACTGTCACTGCATATGATTCTCTCCCCATTGAAAGAATGGTGGAGGATTATATGAGTGACCGCATCCAAGTAGGCACGTCAGACAGTCCGTACTTATACTGGCAGGAAAAAGAGGCAATTTGGAGGCCCTTGCACAAACTGGCTTTATTCTACCTAAGTTGCCCTCCCACAAGTGTGTACTCCGAAAGAGTGTTTAGTGCCGCCGCTCACCTTGTCAGCAATCGGCGTACGAGGTTACATCCAGAAAATGTGGAGAAGATGATGTTCATTAAAATGAATTATAATCAATTCCTCCGTGGAGACATTGACCAGCAGCAATTGCCTCCACAAAGTACACAGGGAGCTGAGATGGTGGATTCCAGTGGGGACGAATTGATAATCTGTGAGGAGGGGGATGTACACGGTGATATATCGGAGGATGATGATGAGGTGGACATCTTGCCTCTGTAGAGCCAGTTTGTGCAAGGAGAGATTAATTGCTTCTTTTTTGGTGGGGGTCCAAACCAAACCGTCATTTCAGTCACAGTCGTGTGGCAGACCCTGTCACTGAAATGATGGTTTGGTTAAAGTGTGCATGTCCAGGTGTTTGTGTCGGCCACTAGGGTCGCTTAGCTTACTCACACAGCTACCTCATTGCGCCTCTTTTTTTCTTTGCGTCATGTGCTGTTTGGGGAGTGTTTTTTGGAAGGGCCATCCTGCGTGACACTGCAATGCCACTCCTAGATGGGCCAGGTGTTTGTGTCGGCCACTAGGGTCGCTTAGCTTACTCACACAGCTAACTCATTGCGCCTCTTTTTTTTCTTCTTTGCGTCATGTGCTGCTGTTTGGGGAGTGTTTTTTGGAAGGGCCATCCTGCGTGACACTGCAGTGCCACTCCTAGATGGGCCAGGTGTTTGTGTCGGCCACTAGGGTCGCTTAGCTTACTCACACAGCTACCTCATTGCGCCTCTTTTTTTCTTTGCGTCATGTGCTGTTTGGGGAGTGTTTTTTGGAAGGGCCATCCTGCGTGACACTGCAGTGCCACTCCTAGATGGGCCAGGTGTTTGTGTCGGCCACTAGGGTCGCTTAGCTTACTCACACAGCTACCTCATTGCGCCTCTTTTTTTCTTTGCGTCATGTGCTGTTTGGGGAGTGTTTTTTGGAAGGGCCATCCTGCGTGACACTGCAGTGCCACTCCTAGATGGGCCAGGTGTTTGTGTCGGCCACTAGGGTCGCTTAGCTTACTCACACAGCTACCTCATTGCGCCTCTTTTTTTCTTTGCGTCATGTGCTGTTTGGGGAGTGTTTTTTGGAAGGGCCATCCTGCGTGACACTGCAGTGCCACTCCTAGATGGGCCAGGTGTTTGTGTCGGCCACTAGGGTCGCTTAGCTTACTCACACAGCTACCTCATTGCGCCTCTTTTTTTCTTTGCATCATGTGCTGTTTGGGGAGTGTTTTTTGGAAGGGCCATCCTGCGTGACACTGCAGTGCCACTCCTAGATGGGCCAGGTGTTTGTGTCGGCCACTAGGGTCGCTTAGCTTACTCACACAGCTACCTCATTGCGCCTCTTTTCTTTCTTCTTTGCGTCATGTGCTGCTGTTTGGGGAGTGTTTTTTGGAAGGGCCATCCTGCGTGACACTGCAGTGCCACTCCTAGATGGGCCAGGTGTTTGTGTCGGCCACTAGGGTCGCTTAGCTTACTCACACTGCTACCTCATTGCGCCTCTTTTTTTCTTTGCGTCATGTGCTGTTTGGGGAGTGTTTTTTGGAAGGGCCATCCTGCGTGACACTGCAGTGCCACTCCTAGATGGGCCAGGTGTTTGTGTCGGCCACTAGGGTCGCTTAGCTTACTCACACAGCTACCTCATTGCGCCTCTTTTTTTCTTTGCGTCATGTGCTGTTTGGGGAGTGTTTTTTGGAAGGGCCATCCTGCGTGACACTGCAATGCCACTCCTAGATGGGCCAGGTGTTTGTGTCGGCCACTAGGGTCGCTTAGCTTACTCACACAGCTAACTCATTGCGCCTCTTTTTTTTCTTCTTTGCGTCATGTGCTGCTGTTTGGGGAGTGTTTTTTGGAAGGGCCATCCTGCGTGACACTGCAGTGCCACTCCTAGATGGGCCAGGTGTTTGTGTCGGCCACTAGGGTCGCTTAGCTTACTCACACAGCTACCTCATTGCGCCTCTTTTTTTCTTTGCGTCATGTGCTGTTTGGGGAGTGTTTTTTGGAAGGGCCATCCTGCGTGACACTGCAGTGCCACTCCTAGATGGGCCAGGTGTTTGTGTCGGCCACTAGGGTCGCTTAGCTTACTCACACAGCTACCTCATTGCGCCTCTTTTTTTCTTTGCGTCATGTGCTGTTTGGGGAGTGTTTTTTGGAAGGGCCATCCTGCGTGACACTGCAGTGCCACTCCTAGATGGGCCAGGTGTTTGTGTCGGCCACTAGGGTCGCTTAGCTTACTCACACAGCTACCTCATTGCGCCTCTTTTTTTCTTTGCATCATGTGCTGTTTGGGGAGTGTTTTTTGGAAGGGCCATCCTGCGTGACACTGCAGTGCCACTCCTAGATGGGCCAGGTGTTTGTGTCGGCCACTAGGGTCGCTTAGCTTACTCACACAGCTACCTCATTGCGCCTCTTTTCTTTCTTCTTTGCGTCATGTGCTGCTGTTTGGGGAGTGTTTTTTGGAAGGGCCATCCTGCGTGACACTGCAGTGCCACTCCTAGATGGGCCAGGTGTTTGTGTCGGCCACTAGGGTCGCTTAGCTTACTCACACTGCTACCTCATTGCGCCTCTTTTTTTCTTTGCGTCATGTGCTGTTTGGGGAGTGTTTTTTGGAAGGGCCATCCTGCGTGACACTGCAGTGCCACTCCTAGATGGGCCAGGTGTTTGTGTCGGCCACTAGGGTCGCTTAGCTTACTCACACAGCTACCTCATTGCGCCTCTTTTTTTCTTTGCGTCATGTGCTGTTTGGGGAGTGTTTTTTGGAAGGGCCATCCTGCGTGACACTGCAGTGCCACTCCTAGATGGGCCAGGTGTTTGTGTCGGCAACTAGGGTCGCTTAGCTTACTCACACAGCTACCTCATTGCGCCTCTTTTTTTCTTTGCGTCATGTGCTGTTTGGGGAGTGTTTTTTGGAAGGGCCATCCTGCGTGACACTGCAGTGCCACTCCTAGATGGGCCAGGTGTTTGTGTCGGCCACTAGGGTCGCTTAGCTTACTCACACAGCTACCTCATTGCGCCTCTTTTTTTCTTTGCATCATGTGCTGTTTGGGGAGTGTTTTTTGGAAGGGCCATCCTGCGTGACACTGCAGTGCCACTCCTAGATGGGCCAGGTGTTTGTGTCGGCCACTAGGGTCGCTTAGCTTACTCACACAGCTACCTCATTGCGCCTCTTTTTTTCTTTGCGTCATGTGCTGTTTGGGGAGTGTTTTTTGGAAGGGCCATCCTGCGTGACACTGCAGTGCCACTCCTAGATGGGCCAGGTGTTTGTGTCGGCCACTAGGGTCGCTTAGCTTACTCACACAGCTACCTCATTGCGCCTCTTTTTTTCTTTGCGTCATGTGCTGTTTGGGGAGTGTTTTTTGGAAGGGCCATCCTGCGTGACACTGCAGTGCCACTCCTAGATGGGCCAGGTGTTTGTGTCGGCCACTAGGGTCGCTTAGCTTACTCACACAGCTACCTCATTGCACCTCTTTTTTTCTTTGCGTCATGTGCTGTTTGGGGAGTGTTTTTTGGAAGGGCCATCCTGCGTGACACTGCAGTGCCACTCCTAGATGGGCCAGGTGTTTGTGTCGGCCACTAGGGTCGCTTAGCTTACTCACACAGCTACCTCATTGCGCCTCTTTTTTTCTTTGCGTCATGTGCTGTTTGGGGAGTGTTTTTTGGAAGGGCCATCCTGCGTGACACTGCAGTGCCACTCCTAGATGGGCCAGGTGTTTGTGTCGGCCACTAGGGTCGCTTAGCTTACTCACACAGCTACCTCATTGCGCCTCTTTTTTTCTTTGCGTCATGTGCTGTTTGGGGAGTGTTTTTTGGAAGGGCCATCCTGCGTGACACTGCAGTGCCACTCCTAGATGGGCCAGGTGTTTGTGTCGGCCACTAGGGTCGCTTAGCTTACTCACACAGCTACCTCATTGCGCCTCTTTTTTTCTTTGCGTCATGTGCTGTTTGGGGAGTGTTTTTTGGAAGGGCCATCCTGCGTGACACTGCAGTGCCACTCCTAGATGGGCCAGGTGTTTGTGTCGGCCACTAGGGTCGCTTAGCTTACTCACACAGCTACCTCATTGCGCCTCTTTTTTTATTTGCGTCATGTGCTGTTTGGGGAGTGTTTTTTGGAAGGGCCATCCTGCGTGACACTGCAGTGCCACTCCTAGATGGGCCAGGTGTTTGTGTCGGCCACTAGGGTCGCTTAGCTTACTCACACAGCTACCTCATTGCGCCTCTTTTTTTCTTTGCGTCATGTGCTGTTTGGGGAGTGTTTTTTGGAAGGGCCATCCTGCGTGACACTGCAGTGCCACTCCTAGATGGGCCAGGTGTTTGTGTCGGCCACTAGGGTCGCTTAGCTTACTCACACAGCTACCTCATTGCGCCTCTTTTTTTCTTTGCGTCATGTGCTGTTTGGGGAGTGTTTTTTGGAAGGGCCATCCTGCGTGACACTGCAGTGCCAGTCCTAGATGGGCCAGGTGTTTGTGTCGGCTACTAGGGTCGCATAGCTTACTCACACAGCTACCTCATTGCGCCTATTTTTTTTCTTCTTTGCTTCATGTGCTGCTGTTTGGGGAGTGTTTTTTGGAAGGGCCATCCTGCGTGACACTGCAGTGCCACTCCTAGATGGGCCAGGTGTTTGTGTCGGCCACTAGGGTCGCTTAGCTTACTCACAGAGCTACCTCATTGCGCCTCTTTTTTTCTTTGCGTCATGTGCTGTTTGGGGAGTGTTTTTTGGAAGGGCCATCCTGCGTGACACTGCAGTGCCACTCCTAGATGGGCCAGGTGTTTGTGTCGGCCACTAGGGTCGCTTAGCTTACTCACACAGCTACCTCATTGCGCCTCTTTTTTCTTTGCGTCATGTGCTGTTTGGGGAGTGTTTTTTGGAAGGGCCATCCTGCGTGACACTGCAGTGCCACTCCTAGATGGGCCAGGTGTTAGTGTCGGCCACTAGGGTCGCTTAGCTTACTCACACAGCTACCTCATTGCGCCTCTTTTTTTCTTTGCGTCATGTGCTGTTTGGGGAGTGTTTTTTGGAAGGGCCATCCTGCGTGACACTGCAGTGCCACTCCTAGATGGGCCAGGTGTTTGTGTCGGCCACTAGGGTCGCTTAGCTTACTCACACAGCTACCTCATTGCGCCTCTTTTTTTCTTTGCGTCATGTGCTGTTTGGGGAGTGTTTTTTGGAAGGGCCATCCTGCGTGACACTGCAGTGCCACTCCTAGATGGGCCAGGTGTTTGTGTCGGCCACTAGGGTCGCTTAGCTTACTCACACAGCTACCTCATTGCGCCTCTTTTTTTCTTTGCATCATGTGCTGTTTGGGGAGTGTTTTTTGGAAGGGCCATCCTGCGTGACACTGCAGTGCCACTCCTAGATGGGCCAGGTGTTTGTGTCGGCCACTAGGGTCGCTTAGCTTACTCACACAGCTACCTCATTGCGCCTCTTTTTTTTCTTCTTTGCGTCATGTGCTGCTGTTTGGGGAGTGTTTTTTGGAAGGGCCATCCTGCGTGACACTGCAGTGCCACTCCTAGATGGGCCAGGTGTTTGTGTCGGCCACTAGGGTCGCTTAGCTTACTCACACAGCTACCTCATTGCGCCTCTTTTTTTCTTTGCGTCATGTGCTGTTTGGGGAGTGTTTTTTGGAAGGGCCATCCTGCGTGACACTGCAGTGCCACTCCTAGATGGGCCAGGTGTTTGTGTCGGCCACTAGGGTCGCTTAGCTTACTCACACAGCTACCTCATTGCGCCTCTTTTTTTCTTTGCGTCATGTGCTGTTTGGGGAGTGTTTTTTGGAAGGGCCATCCTGCGTGACACTGCAGTGCCACTCCTAGATAGGCCAGGTGTTTGTGTCGGCCACTAGGGTCGCTTAGCTTACTCACACAGCTACCTCATTGCGCCTCTTTTTTTCTTTGCGTCATGTGCTGTTTGGGGAGTGTTTTTTGGAAGGGCCATCCTGCGTGACACTGCAGTGCCACTCCTAGATGGGCCAGGTGTTTGTGTCGGCCACTAGGGTCGCTTAGCTTACTCACACAGCTACCTCATTGCGCCTCTTTTTTTCTTTGCGTCATGTGCTGTTTGGGGAGTGTTTTTTGGAAGGGCCATCCTGCGTGACACTGCAGTGACACTCCTAGATGGGCCAGGTGTTTGTGTCGGCCACTAGGGTCGCTTAGCTTACTCACACAGCTACCTCATTGCGCCTCTTTTTTTCTTTGCGTCATGTGCTGTTTGGGGAGTGTTTTTTGGAAGGGCCATCCTGCGTGACACTGCAGTGCCACTCCTAGATGGGCCAGGTGTTTGTGTCGGCCACTAGGGTCGCTTAGCTTACTCACACAGCTACCTCATTGCGCCTCTTTTTTCTTTGCGTCATGTGCTGTTTGGGGAGTGTTTTTTGGAAGGGCCATCCTGCGTGACACTGCAGTGCCACTCCTAGATGGGCCAGGTGTTTGTGTCGGCCACTAGGGTCGCTTAGCTTACTCACACAGCTACCTCATTGCGCCTCTTTTTTCTTTGCGTCATGTGCTGTTTGGGGAGTGTTTTTTGGAAGGGCCATCCTGCGTGACACTGCAGTGCCACTCCTAGATGGGCCAGGTGTTAGTGTCGGCCACTAGGGTCGCTTAGCTTACTCACACAGCTACCTCATTGCGCCTCTTTTTTTCTTTGCGTCATGTGCTGTTTGGGGAGTGTTTTTTGGAAGGGCCATCCTGCGTGACACTGCAGTGCCACTCCTAGATGGGCCAGGTGTTTGAGTCGGCCATTAGGGTCGCTTAGCTTACTCACACAGCTACCTCATTGCGCCTCTTTTTTTCTTTGCGTCATGTGCTGTTTGGGGAGTGTTTTTTGGAAGGGCCATCCTGCGTGACACTGCAGTGCCACTCCTAGATGGGCCAGGTGTTTGTGTCGGCCACTAGGGTCGCTTAGCTTACTCACACAGCTACCTCATTGCGCCTCTTTTTTTCTTTGCATCATGTGCTGTTTGGGGAGTGTTTTTTGGAAGGGCCATCCTGCGTGACACTGCAGTGCCACTCCTAGATGGGCCAGGTGTTTGTGTCGGCCACTAGGGTCGCTTAGCTTACTCACACAGCTACCTCATTGCGCCTCTTTTTTTTCTTCTTTGCGTCATGTGCTGCTGTTTGGGGAGTGTTTTTTGGAAGGGCCATCCTGCGTGACACTGCAGTGCCACTCCTAGATGGGCCAGGTGTTTGTGTCGGCCACTAGGGTCGCTTAGCTTACTCACACAGCTACCTCATTGCGCCTCTTTTTTTCTTTGCGTCATGTGCTGTTTGGGGAGTGTTTTTTGGAAGGGCCATCCTGCGTGACACTGCAGTGCCACTCCTAGATGGGCCAGGTGTTTGTGTCGGCCACTAGGGTCGCTTAGCTTACTCACACAGCTAACTCATTGCGCCTCTTTTTTTTCTTCTTTGCGTCATGTGCTGCTGTTTGGGGAGTGTTTTTTGGAAGGGCCATCCTGCGTGACACTGCAGTGCCACTCCTAGATGGGCCAGGTGTTTGTGTCGGCCACTAGGGTCGCTTAGCTTACTCACACAGCTACCTCATTGCGCCTCTTTTTTTCTTTGCGTCATGTGCTGTTTGGGGAGTGTTTTTTGGAAGGGCCATCCTGCATGACACTGCAGTGCCACTCCTAGATGGGCCAGGTGTTTGTGTCGGCCACTAGGGTCGCTTAGCTTACTCACACAGCTACCTCATTGCGCCTCTTTTTTTCTTTGCGTCATGTGCTGTTTGGGGAGTGTTTTTTGGAAGGGCCATCCTGCGTGACACTGCAGTGCCACTCCTAGATGGGCCAGGTGTTTGTGTCGGCCACTAGGGTCGCTTAGCTTACTCACACAGCTACCTCATTGCGCCTCTTTTTTTCTTTGCATCATGTGCTGTTTGGGGAGTGTTTTTTGGAAGGGCCATCCTGCGTGACACTGCAGTGCCACTCCTAGATGGGCCAGGTGTTTGTGTCGGCCACTAGGGTCGCTTAGCTTACTCACACAGCTACCTCATTGCGCCTCTTTTTTTTCTTCTTTGCGTCACGTGCTGCTGTTTGGGGAGTGTTTTTTGGAAGGGCCATCCTGCGTGACACTGCAGTGCCACTCCTAGATGGGCCAGGTGTTTGTGTCGGCCACTAGGGTCGCTTAGCTTACTCACACAGCTACCTCATTGCGCCTCTTTTTTTCTTTGCGTCATGTGCTGTTTGGGGAGTGTTTTTTGGAAGGGCCATCCTGCGTGACACTGCAGTGCCACTCCTAGATGGGCCAGGTGTTTGTGTCGGCCACTAGGGTCGCTTAGCTTACTCACACAGCTACCTCATTGCGCCTCTTTTTTTCTTTGCGTCATGTGCTGTTTGGGGAGTGTTTTTTGGAAGGGCCATCCTGCGTGACACTGCAGTGCCACTCCTAGATGGGCCAGGTGTTTGTGTCGGCCACTAGGGTCGCTTAGCTTACTCACACAGCTACCTCATTGCGCCTCTTTTTTTCTTTGCGTCATGTGCTGTTTGGGGAGTGTTTTTTGGAAGGGCCATCCTGCGTGACACTGCAGTGCCACTCCTAGATGGGCCAGGTGTTTGTGTCGGCCACTAGGGTCGCTTAGCTTACTCACACAGCTACCTCATTGCGCCTCTTTTTTTCTTTGCGTCATGTGCTGTTTGGGGAGTGTTTTTTGGAAGGGCCATCCTGCGTGACACTGCAGTGCCACTCCTAGATGGGCCAGGTGTTTGTGTCGGCCACTAGGGTCGCTTAGCTTACTCACACAGCTACCTCATTGCGCCTCTTTTTTTCTTTGCGTCATGTGCTGTTTGGGGAGTGTTTTTTGGAAGGGCCATCCTGCGTGACACTGCAGTGCCACTCCTAGATGGGCCAGGTGTTTGTGTCGGCCACTAGGGTCGCTTAGCTTACTCACACAGCTACCTCATTGCGCCTCTTTTTTTCTTTGCGTCATGTGCTGTTTGGGGAGTGTTTTTTGGAAGGGCCATCCTGCGTGACACTGCAGTGCCACTCCTAGATGGGCCAGGTGTTTGTGTCGGCCACTAGGGTCGCTTAGCTTACTCACACAGCTACCTCATTGCGCCTCTTTTTTTCTTTGCGTCATGTGCTGTTTGGGGAGTGTTTTTTGGAAGGGCCATCCTGCGTGACACTGCAGTGCCACTCCTAGATGGGCCAGGTGTTTGTGTCGGCCACTAGGGTCGCTTAGCTTACTCACACAGCTACCTCATTGCGCCTCTTTTTTTCTTTGCGTCATGTGCTGTTTGGGGAGTGTTTTTTGGAAGGGCCATCCTGCGTGACACTGCAGTGCCAGTCCTAGATGGGCCAGGTGTTTGTGTCGGCTACTAGGGTCGCTTAGCTTACTCACACAGCTACCTCATTGCGCCTCTTTTTTTTCTTCTTTGCGTCATGTGCTGCTGTTTGGGGAGTGTTTTTTGGAAGGGCCATCCTGCGTGACACTGCAGTGCCACTCCTAGATGGGCCAGGTGTTTGTGTCGGCCACTAGGGTCGCTTAGCTTACACACAGAGCTACCTCATTGCGCCTCTTTTTTTCTTTGCGTCATGTGCTGTTTGGGGAGTGTTTTTTGGAAGGGCCATCCTGCGTGACACTGCAGTGCCACTCCTAGATGGGCCAGGTGTTTGTGTCGGCCACTAGGGTCGCTTAGCTTACTCACACAGCTACCTCATTGCGCCTCTTTTTTCTTTGCGTCATGTGCTGTTTGGGGAGTGTTTTTTGGAAGGGCCATCCTGCGTGACACTGCAGTGCCACTCCTAGATGGGCCAGGTGTTAGTGTCGGCCACTAGGGTCGCTTAGCTTACTCACACAGCTACCTCATTGCGCCTCTTTTTTTCTTTGCGTCATGTGCTGTTTGGGGAGTGTTTTTTGGAAGGGCCATCCTGCGTGACACTGCAGTGCCACTCCTAGATGGGCCAGGTGTTTGTGTCGGCCACTAGGGTCGCTTAGCTTACTCACACAGCTACCTCATTGCGCCTCTTTTTTTCTTTGCGTCATGTGCTGTTTGGGGAGTGTTTTTTGGAAGGGCCATCCTGCGTGACACTGCAGTGCCACTCCTAGATGGGCCAGGTGTTTGTGTCGGCCACTAGGGTCGCTTAGCTTACTCACACAGCTACCTCATTGCGCCTCTTTTTTTCTTTGCATCATGTGCTGTTTGGGGAGTGTTTTTTGGAAGGGCCATCCTGCGTGACACTGCAGTGCCACTCCTAGATGGGCCAGGTGTTTGTGTCGGCCACTAGGGTCGCTTAGCTTACTCACACAGCTACCTCATTGCGCCTCTTTTTTTTCTTCTTTGCGTCATGTGCTGCTGTTTGGGGAGTGTTTTTTGGAAGGGCCATCCTGCGTGACACTGCAGTGCCACTCCTAGATGGGCCAGGTGTTTGTGTCGGCCACTAGGGTCGCTTAGCTTACTCACACAGCTACCTCATTGCGCCTCTTTTTTTCTTTGCGTCATGTGCTGTTTGGGGAGTGTTTTTTGGAAGGGCCATCCTGCGTGACACTGCAGTGCCACTCCTAGATGGGCCAGGTGTTTGTGTCGGCGACTAGGGTCGCTTAGCTTACTCACACAGCTACCTCATTGCGCCTCTTTTTTTCTTTGCGTCATGTGCTGTTTGGGGAGTGTTTTTTGGAAGGGCCATCCTGCGTGACACTGCAGTGCCACTCCTAGATAGGCCAGGTGTTGTGTCGGCCACTAGGGTCGCTTAGCTTACTCACACAGCTACCTCATTGCGCCTCTTTTTTTCTTTGCGTCATGTGCTGTTTGGGGAGTGTTTTTTGGAAGGGCCATCCTGCGTGACACTGCAGTGCCACTCCTAGATGGGCCAGGTGTTTGTGTCGGCCACTAGGGTCGCTTAGCTTACTCACACAGCTACCTCATTGCGCCTCTTTTTTTCTTTGCGTCATGTGCTGTTTGGGGAGTGTTTTTTGGAAGGGCCATCCTGCGTGACACTGCAGTGACACTCCTAGATGGGCCAGGTGTTTGTGTCGGCCACTAGGGTCGCTTAGCTTACTCACACAGCTACCTCATTGCGCCTCTTTTTTTCTTTGCATCATGTGCTGTTTGGGGAGTGTTTTTTGGAAGGGCCATCCTGCGTGACACTGCAGTGCCACTCCTAGATGGGCCAGGTGTTTGTGTCGGCCACTAGGGTCGCTTAGCTTACTCACACAGCTACCTCATTGCGCCTCTTTTTTCTTTGCGTCATGTGCTGTTTGGGGAGTGTTTTTTGGAAGGGCCATCCTGCGTGACACTGCAGTGCCACTCCTAGATGGGCCAGGTGTTTGTGTCGGCCACTAGGGTCGCTTAGCTTACTCACACAGCTACCTCATTGCGCCTCTTTTTTTCTTTGCGTCATGTGCTGTTTGGGGAGTGTTTTTTGGAAGGGCCATCCTGCGTGACACTGCAGTGCCACTCCTAGATGGGCCAGGTGTTTGTGTCGGCCACTAGGGTCGCTTAGCTTACTCACACAGCTACCTCAATGCGCCTCTTTTTTTCTTTGCATCATGTGCTGTTTGGGGAGTGTTTTTTGGAAGGGCCATCCTGCGTGACACTGCAGTGCCACTCCTAGATGGGCCAGGTGTTTGTGTCGGCCACTAGGGTCGCTTAGCTTACTCACACAGCTACCTCATTGCGCCTCTTTTTTTTCTTCTTTGCGTCATGTGCTGCTGTTTGGGGAGTGTTTTTTGGAAGGGCCATCCTGCGTGACACTGCAGTGCCACTCCTAGATGGGCCAGGTGTTTGTGTCGGCCACTAGGGTCGCTTAGCTTACTCACACAGCTACCTCATTGCGCCTCTTTTTTTCTTTGCGTCATGTGCTGTTTGGGGAGTGTTTTTTGGAAGGGCCATCCTGCGTGACACTGCAGTGACACTCCTAGATGGGCCAGGTGTTTGTGTCGGCCACTAGGGTCGCTTAGCTTACTCACACAGCTACCTCATTGCGCCTCTTTTTTTCTTTGCGTCATGTGCTGTTTGGGGAGTGTTTTTTGGAAGGGCCATCCTGCGTGACACTGCAGTGCCACTCCTAGATGGGCCAGGTGTTTGTGTCGGCCACTAGGGTCGCTTAGCTTACTCACACAGCTACCTCATTGCGCCTCTTTTTTTCTTTGCGTCATGTGCTGTTTGGGGAGTGTTTTTTGGAAGGGCCATCCTGCGTGACACTGCAGTGCCACTCCTAGATGGGCCAGGTGTTTGTGTCGGCCACTAGGGTCGCTTAGCTTACTCACACAGCTACCTCATTGCGCCTCTTTTTTTTCTTCTTTGCGTCATGTGCTGCTGTTTGGGGGAGTGTTTTTTGGAAGGGCCATCCTGCGTGACACTGCAGTGCCACTCCTAGATGGGCCAGGTGTTTGTGTCGGCCACTAGGGTCGCTTAGCTTACTCACACAGCTACCTCATTGCGCCTCTTTTTTTCTTTGCGTCATGTGCTGTTTGGGGAGTGTTTTTTGGAAGGGCCATCCTGCGTGACACTGCAGTGCCACTCCTAGATGGGCCAGGTGTTTGTGTCGGCCACTAGGGTCGCTTAGCTTACTCACACAGCTACCTCATTGCGCCTCTTTTTTTCTTTGCGTCATGTGCTGTTTGGGGAGTGTTTTTTGGAAGGGCCATCCTGCGTGACACTGCAGTGCCACTCCTAGATGGGCCAGGTGTTTGTGTCGGCCACTAGGGTCGCTTAGCTTACTCACACAGCTACCTCATTGCGCCTCTTTTTTTTCTTCTTTGCGTCATGTGCTGCTGTTTGGGGAGTGTTTTTTGGAAGGGCCATCCTGCGTGACACTGCAGTGCCACTCCTAGATGGGCCAGGTGTTTGTGTCGGCCACTAGGGTCGCTTAGCTTACTCACACAGCTACCTCATTGCGCCTCTTTTTTTCTTTGCGTCATGTGCTGTTTGGGGAGTGTTTTTTGGAAGGGCCATCCTGCGTGACACTGCAGTGCCACTCCTAGATGGGCCAGGTGTTTGTGTCGGCCACTTGGGTCGCTTAGCTTAGCCATCCATCGACCTCGGTGCAAATTTTAGGACTAAAAATAATATTGTTAGGTGTGAGGTGTTCAGAATAGACTGAAAATGAGTGGAAATTATGGTTATTGAGGTTAATAATACTTTGGGATCAAAATGACCCCCAAATTCTATGATTTAAACTGTTTTTTAGGGTTTTTTGAAAAAAAAACACCCGAATCCAAAACACACCCGAATCCGACAAAAAAAATTCGGTGAGGTTTTGCCAAAACGCGTTTGAACCCAAAACACGGCCGCGGAACCGAACCCAAAACCAAAACACAAAACCCGAAAAATTTCCGGTGCTCATCACTAGTTAATAATAACCTCTAGTGTCTGTCACTGGAGCCGGCTGCAGCGGACGCCCACACAGCCCACGGCGTCTGCTGCAGCCGGGGAGCGGGGTGCTGGTAGGCGGCGGTGTCTGCGGGGTGACTGCGGCCGCGCCCCCAGGCCGCAGCGCCCCGGGTGAAGGCACTGCTTGCCCGCACCAAGAACCGCTCCTGGTGGTGTGTGCCTTCATGTTAAAAGGTAGGTTCCCAGCAGGCAGCCCAGCAATACACCACACACTTTGCCCAATGCAGATGGATACAGCAAAACACCGGTAGGAGTCCAAAAAGATTAAAGTCCCGGGGTTGGCACAACGCTTTTCGGATAGGTCATCCTTTTTCAAGTGCAAATCCATGTTTTATGTGCACTGTGTCATTTTATAATCATGGATATCTGACCAAATAAATTATATGTCTTTTTAAATTTGGATTGCAACTTCCTTAAGGAGAATAGTGCTCACTATAGATACCAATTTTTTTTTACATAACTCTAAATTTAGCCTTGCTGACTCTCAATTATAAATATGGCCTTGATCTTATGGGACAGCCCATACTACATATCTGCCATGTGTTTTTCAGTACACATGCTACCACTGGGTGAAATAATCAGATGTCATGGCCTAGTCTACCACTGCTATGCAGATGATATACAACTGAACATGTCCTTTGCTCCAGGTCCTGAGAATCCAAAAACAACCCTAAATTGTTGTCTATATGAGTTCCATTGTTGCATGAGTGCCAGTTGGTATGCGACTGAATCCTAATAAAACAGAGGTCCTTAAGATAGGTCGATAGATAATACTGCAGTATAGCTGTTATGCCTGAGGGTTGGATCTGGCTTGGGAAGGCGTGAGTGGCTGTAGCTAACAGACTGAGAATGCAGGAAGCTTGGAGGCTTAATCCAGTTTCTGCTCATGAAGCTAGGAAGCAGTGAAGAACAGTAGAGGCTGCTGACTAGTGGACTAGGACTGTAATGTAGATGCACTGGTGAGGTGAGCACAAAGGCATGATCAGCTAAAGAATAATGGAAAGTTTTATTCTACAGGAACTGGAACAGTGACCAGACTGGAATCAGGTGACCAGACTGGAACCAGATTGATGACGACTGGAACCGGATTGATGACCGGACTGGGACCGGATAGGTGTATTAGTACAGAGTCTATGAAGCAACCAGATTGGAACTGGATACAAATGGACTGGAACCCTACTGACACAGGGCATCAGTTAGCTCAGCACAGAGCTGTGACTTTAGGAAAAGCAACATTGTACTGGCCACATCTGGAGTTAATGCTCCCCTTTTATACCATGAGATGCACTGAGATTGGTGAAGCAAGTCACATGAGGAAGTGCTGGAAAGACATTGGTGTTTCAGCAGTCATCTGACTGAATCCATTATGGCGGCACACAGCTCCCAGAGATGGAGGGAAACTCATGAAGTACATGCAGGAAGAACCATGTTTCACTTTGGGGAACAGCAGACTCAAAGGGATTGAGAGTAAATGCATCCACAAGATCACTGCAGTGCAGGGCCAGCACTGCTAATTGGACTGATACACTGCCGCAATCAGGAATCTGCAGACTTCACACACAGGAGAACTCTCAGGTGAATAACAACCTGGAAGGAGATTCCGCAAACAGTAACACAGTCTCATGAACAAACTAAAGGTGATGCAGCTTGTATGCTGGACAAACTTCTCAAGCAAGAAACTTGGCAAAGCAGGACATCTTGACCTGCAGGACAAGTGGCAGGAGTAAGTCACTAGACAACCTAGTGAACATGAGAGTAGTAAGTCAAGATTGTGACAATAGCCAACCAACAAGACTTACGTTCAGGGGATCAGATTACAAAACACAGAACATGCAGAATCTTGGTGTTGCTGTTCACACAAATTGGGGTCTATTCAAGAAGCAGTGAAAAAAGAGTGAAGAAGTGAGCCTGTGGAGAGGTTGCCCATGGCAACCAAAACAGTAATTGTCTTGACGACAGCAATACTCTGCATCCAAGATTTAACAAGGGAGTTTTCCTTCTCCTGTCAGAGAAGCACTTGTACTAAGAAAAAGGACACATTGGAGTCAACTTCAGTGATAGTGGCACTTTGAATAACCCAATGTGGAGGAGTTACTGGAATAGTTGTATTTAGTTGGCAAGCACTTTTGATGGCAGCAAAGTCCCAAAGACGAGATCGGGTGTTTACTCTAATCAAGGGTGGAAGCATTTAAGCGTAGCCAGGAAAGACCCAAAATGATTAAATTTTCAGCACAACGAAGGATATTAGCTCCATATGGAAAGCACCAACCTGCATGATCAAAGTCTGGGTCCGATGATAAATGGTAGATTTAACAATTTTGATTCAATCTACTCTAATTGTGGAGAGCGTGACCATAGAGGCATGTTAAGTATTCTAAGCGCTTCAACTTTTTTGGCTGTGATGAAGTTCCTGTTTGCACTGGAATCCAAGAAGTCCATAACTGGCTCTGGAGATATGTTCAACAATAAGGAAAATTCAAGTGAAATTTTAGGTGATTCATCCTCTTTCGGGGTGTGTTTAATTGTACCTAATCTGATCAGTTAGGCTTTTATCATTTCCCAAACACTTGCAACATTTGTGTTCTGGCTCCCCTCAATCAGGCACCAACAGACTTAGGAGATCTATGTGTGAGCACATAGATCTCCTTTCTGGAATGCCAGCCTCTACATGACTTGTGTCACTACGAGACCCGCCAGCCAATTAGGGAGCACCATGCAGTACCGCTCTGCTAATTGGCTATGTGCTCCTGCCATGACAGTCACTGGTTTCCATAGTCTTCTATGGGGCTTTTTCCACATAGAAGTATATTTTAGGAACCGCGGCTATGTGGTTAACCACAAGGTCATTCTTGTAGTGGACCTCAATTGACTTTGTGGTTAACCACATAGCCGTGGTTCCCACAATATACTTCTATGCTGAAAAAGCCCGATAGAAGTCTATGAGAAATGGTGACTGACAATGCAGTATATTTGTCATACTGAATGAGTATACCTGATCATACTAAGGATACTAAGTTAAAGTATGTATTATTTATTGAAGATGTAAAACATCTAGATTGGTATTGGTATTGAGAGCTCCTGATGCAATTAATTACTGTTTTGTATCTACTTGGTTACTTCATATCACCTTACCTCTAATATACAGCAAAGTATCCTAACCCTTTCCTATCCTGCAGTACTGTGTATCTAAGTAAAGCTGGGTACAAACCTGAATGACGGGTTCATCTAGTGACGGTCCGATATGATCTAACGATATACTGTATATTATGTCTGTGTGCACACTACATGATCCACTGCATGATGACAATGTATCGTTACAGGGTTAATGTTATCACACTACATCGTACAGTATGTTGCGTCGTCACATCTGACATGAATGATGAATTTGAGGTATACGATGATTGTTACGATCCATCACAGATTGCAAGATTGGCCAATATTTCATATAGTGTGTGTACTCAGCTTAACTCTCTCATCAGCTGTTCAATGGCCTAGATGCAAACGGCTGAAAGCAGAAGCGAGACAGTAGACTTAACTGCAGTTATTTTTCCTCATTTACGTTAGTATAGTTTGCAGTACACATCTCTCACTTACTGTTTACTGTCCCCCTTGGCACATGGTGAACAGCAGAATTTGGAACGCAATCTACTATCCTACTACCATGCAGCAAGTGTACCTCTAACATCTACATGGTGTATGTGTACAAATAATTATACAATAATCCTACGGAAGTTATACCTTTAATTACACCTGGTGCATTTCAGTTATGTGTATGAGGTATGTGACGGTTGTCACTTGTATTGTATTTGTATATTTTTTTATATATTTTCACCTTTCTAAAGATCATGGTAAAACTGCTCAGCCTTCAATATATGATCCTTATCACTTACAATTTCAGCCCTCTGTATATATCTTCTTTGTCATTTATTATATGTCATATGTTGTAAGGGGCTACACCGTAGTCATTAGGTCGACAATAAAAAGGTTGACATTCAAAATGTCAACACCACAAATGTCAAAAGATACAATAATGACTTTGTTAAAATATTGGTAGGAAACATGTTGACATTCTCAGAATTTTGACATGTGATATGTTGACGTCAGAATCTCAACATCAGGGTTAGGTGGTGGGATGGAGGGTTAGGGTTAGGAACTAGAGGGAGGGTTAGGGAAGGGATTAGGGGGAATGTACTTACTGGAATGCTGGCACATCAGATGATTCCACTAGAAGTGACAGTCACCTGATTGCCAGAATGTGGAAGCCACCTCTGGGGCCGCTGCAGCCTTTGGAAGTAGGCAAGTCACTGAGGGACCACCAGTGATGATGTGTCAACATTCTAACATGTCAACATTTCATCAGTGCCTACATAATGAATGTGGACATGGTCATTGCTGACATTACAGTATGATCATGCTGACTTTCTCGTATCAACATTATGGATGACGTTATGACTGTCGACATATCATACCACACCCTTTGGAAGTGATAGTGTAATTTCTCCATCTATTAATAAAAGTTAATTTTTAAAATACTGATAAGACTGCCCCCTCCAACAGAGGGCCTGATTCAGAAATGTATGTAAACCTGATGGTTTAATTACATCTGTTACGTGCGGCCATTTTGGTGGAAGGGGGGATAGCGCTGTCCGCGTTTCCATATAACTGGGGGCAATGGCCCCATTGTCTGGGACTGGTAAGGCCAGGAAGTGGCAATTCTGAGCATCCCTAGATGTGATCTGATCCTGCATCTTCAGATGCAGCACTAAGATTTGAGATGATAGCAGAAGGCGTCATTTTCCTTCAGACGCCTCCTGCAGGAGGTGTCACAAAGATGCACCTGCTGTGCGAAAACTTCCATCTCTGAATAAGTCCAGAGTACTTTCCCCTATCTATTTTCATACCGATATCTACCCCAGATCAACCCTGTAAAATGAAGACTAAGGGGTACATTTACTAAGGTGGGAGTTTTTTTTAGAACTGGTGATTTCACCAATAGCAACCAATCAGATTCTATTATCTTCTAGAAGAAGCTAGATAAATGTTAAGTAGAATCTGATTGGTTGCGATGAGCAACATCACCAATTCTAAAAAAACTCCCACGTTAGTAAATTTACCCCTAGTTTTACAAGGACAACTGGAAAAATGAGCTTTTAGAAAAGCACAAAACTTTTTTACTTATTATAAAAGAAATCTATCTTGGATTACGGCTGTAACGTGGCGAGTACATTTGATAATCGGTTGGCAGAAGTTCACAAAATAGTTTTACTTGTACAACACCAGCAGATGTTTACGCCACGTTTCATCGCAGAAGGACATTAATATGTACTTCTAAATATAAACTACAAAAGTACAGTTCTGAGACCCAAAATAAAGGCAGCCTGTCGCTAAGAAACTAAAGCCATGCGATGTAGTCATTTGTAGCAGATTAAAAAATCCGATTATTTTATCCGTAGTTTTTAGATTTCAGTGTTTTCTTTTCATTATGTTTTTGCTTGCTTTCCTTTGTTGTACCTACTTACAAGGCGCTGCTGTATCTCCGTAGCAATGTCCTATTTCACAACAATGCAAAATAATTGTTTGTGTCCTTATGTTACGCGACTCATTTTTCTTGGAACACATTATTATGATCTTGGCAAGATGAGTCGCTTATGCCCAAAACCGTAAAAGATAATGAAACTTTATAAAGAAATCAATAGGTGCTCAAAGCTATTAATATAGAAAACAAAGTCTGCTACTAAATATGATTTCATTTTCTCTAGAGAAATATATTACATAAAAATAAGAAAATATGAGACGCACAAAACATTTTATATTTAAAAAAATTTCATGACAATTATTTATAATGAATATCACATAAAGAATCATATTTTTTTTAATCAAAGAACAGATTAAAAATTTATATTAAATATACAGTATTACGTTATATTTTGCAATGTATTAACACACAGGGAGAGTATTATATACACAGTCGACTCGAGTCACATTATTATGACCACCTCCCACATTTGACGTCAGCAGCGCATAGTTCATGAAGTGCGTCACGCGTCGTGCGCTGGCTTGGTGGGTATATAAGGTGTGTGATAGGCAAGCTGCACACGTATCACTATTGCTGTCATGGGTAAAAGGGGTTGGGACTGGGAAACCGGCGCTTGTGATCCCAGCGGTCAGCATATCGACCCCGGAATCCCGGCAGCAGAATGCTGGCGGGGGGGAGGGGCAAGCGCAACAAAGCCCCTTGCGGGCTCGGTGGCTCACTGCGCTTGCCATGAGTGGGAGTAGTCCATGTGGGTCGGCATTCTGTCAGCTGGCATTTTGATCACTCGGAGTCCCAGCGTAGGCATGGTGACTTCCAGGATCCCGTGCACTGGTCACATGACCGCATCCCTGTTAAAGGGGTGATATATTTCAGTCGCACAAATGGATGATTATCGGCTTTCGGCCAAGGGTGGCAGTATTTGTGAAAAGGTGCGTGAGGGTTGACCGACACGCTACGGTGGAAGCAGCTCACATGCGCCAATTTTCAGAATAAATCACAAGAAGGATGGTGCCACCATCATAAAGTAAGAGGCGAACCTGTTGCAGGCATTCTGTTATTCTTGATTAGGCCACACACCCTGCTTTTCCGGGGCCCGTCCAAACTTTCTACAGCCCCGACTGCGATGCTTTGTGTGATTTTGAGCTAGCGTAGCTGGGACTATTCTTATCTTCTCTTTTCATTTCTAATCCGTGCATTCTTTGTACATAGCGGTATTAACTGATTTGCCTCCGTTGCCAAATAATTACAAACCTCTCCTTTTTATTTTCAACCTCCTTATTTCAAGACAGAGGTGCAGCCAGAGGTGCAACATTTTGACAGGTCTCCCGCCCCGATGCTTCAAGAGAGAAACCTCTCATCAAAGCAGTTACACATCTTATAAGCAACACAGTGTCCCCAGAACAATTTATGCTTATTTTAATTTTAGTGCCCCCAGATCATTTTATGCCACATTACAGTGCCCTCCAGTTCATATTATGCCACAGTATAGTGCCTTCAGTCAATATTGTGCCACACTACAGTGTCCCCAGTTCAGATTATGGGCCAAATTCACACCTGATCGTCCATGTGTGAAAAAACGCACATATACGATCAATGGTGGTCATTCAGACATGATCGCACGCTGCCTTTGTTCGTAGCCGTGCGATCGGGTCTGTGCAGGCGCGCCGATTGCTTGGCGTCGCCATGGAGCGACGGAACTAACGAATAAAGCGTTCGCAGCGGCGAAAGCAAGAAGATAGGCAGGAAGAGGCCGTCCGGGGGTGTCAACTCATCATTTTCAGGGAGTGTCCAGGAAAACGCCGGCGTGCCTGGCCATTTCCAGGAAGGGTTCCTGACGTCAGCATCTTCCAAGATCATCGCAGCGGCTGAGTAAGTCTTGAGCTGTGCAGAAACTGCACAAACTTTTGTTTCTGCAGCTGAATTCACAGCCAATCGCACCCCTGCACAGCGATTACCCCCTCCCCTGTAGGCGGCGACTACCTGATCGCAGCGGTGCAAAAAATAGCCTGCGTGTGATCGGGTCTGAATTAGGTCCAATATCTCTGACATGCGGGGGACGCCCAACACAGGACTAGTCCGCCCCGCATGCCGAGTCCTGCACTGCCCTCCCTTTCCCCGCAGATGTGTGAAAGCATTGCACAGCTGCAATACTTCCACCTCTGTTCACTTGTGGGTGGATGCTACATGCCTCGCAGTTCCATCATTAAAAGAGATCGCTGCTGCATCGGCGATGGCAATGTAATGAGTGGGCACAGTAACAGCTGCAACTCTGCCCACTTCTGAATCAGCCCCAAAACTGAGTTGCCCACCAGCTGCAGCGCTTGTCTGTCACTGTGTGCATTAAGGGGGGGATTCAGATCTGATCTCTGGGCTGCTAACTTTTCTGTCCTGCGTTCAGATAGTCGCCGCTAGAGATGAGCGCCTGAAATTTTTCGGGTTTTGTGTTTTGGTTTTGGGTTCGGTTCCGCGGCCGTGTTTTGGGTTCGAACGCGTTTTGGCAAAACCTCACCGAATTTTTTTTGTCGGATTCGGGTGTGTTTTGGATTCGGGTGTTTTTTTCAAAAAACACTCAAAAACAGCTTAAATCATAGAATTTGGGGGTCATTTTGATCCCAAAGTATTATTAACCTCAAAAACCATAATTTACACTCATTTTCAGTCTATTCTGAATACCTCACACCTCACAATATTATTTTTAGTCCTAAAATTTGCACCGAGGTCGCTGTGTGAGTAAGATAAGCGACCCTAGTGGCCGACACAAACACCGGGCCCATCTAGGAGTGGCACTGCAGTGTCACGCAGGATGTCCCTTCCAAAAAACCCTCCCCAAACAGCACATGACGCAAAGAAAAAAAGAGGCGCAATGAGGTAGCTGTGTGAGTAAGATAAGCGACCCTAGTGGCCGACACAAACACCGGGCCCATCTAGGAGTGGCACTGCAGTGTCACGCAGGATGGCCCTTCCAAAAAACCCTCCCCAAACAGCACATGACGCAAAGAAAAAAAGAGGCGCAATGAGGTAGCTGTGTGAGTAAGATTAGCGACCCTAGTGGCCGACACAAACACCGGGCCCATCTAGGAGTGGCACTGCAGTGTCACGCAGGATGTCCCTTCCAAAAAACCCTCCCCAAACAGCACATGACGCAAAGAAAAAAAGAGGCGCAATGAGGTAGCTGTGTGAGTAAGATTAGCGACCCTAGTGGCCGACACAAACACCGGGCCCATCTAGGAGTGGCACTGCAGTGTCACGCAGGATGTCCCTTCCAAAAAACCCTCCCCAAACAGCACATGACGCAAAGAAAAAAAGAGGCGCAATGAGGTAGCTGACTGTGTGAGTAAGATTAGCGACCCTAGTGGCCGACACAAACACCGGGCCCATTTAGGAGTGGCACTGCAGTGTCACGCAGGATGTCCCTTCCAAAAAACCCTCCCCAATCAGCACATGATGCAAAGAAAAAGAAAAGAAAAAAGAGGTGCAAGATGGAATTGTCCTTGGGCCCTCCCACCCACCCTTATGTTGTATAAACAAAACAGGACATGCACACTTTAACCAACCCATCATTTCAGTGACAGGGTCTGCCACACGACTGTGACTGATATGACGGGTTGGTTTGCACCCCCCCAAAAAAGAAGCAATTAATCTCTCCTTGCACAAACTGGCTCTACAGAGGCAAGATGTCCACCTCATCATCACCCTCCGATATATCACCGTGTACATCCCCCTCCTCACAGATTATCAATTCGTCCCCACTGGAATCCACCATCTCAGCTCCCTGTGTACTTTGTGGAGGCAATTGCTGCTGGTCAATGTCTCCGCGGAGGAATTGATTATAATTCATTTTAATGAACATCATCTTCTCCACATTTTCTGGATGTAACCTCGTACGCCGATTGCTGACAAGGTGAGCGGCGGCACTAAACACTCTTTCGGAGTACACACTTGTGGGAGGGCAACTTAGGTAGAATAAAGCCAGTTTGTGCAAGGGCCTCCAAATTGCCTCTTTTTCCTGCCAGTATAAGTACGGACTGTGTGACGTGCCTACTTGGATGCGGTCACTCATATAATCCTCCACCATTCTATCAATGTTGAGAGAATCATATGCAGTGACAGTAGACGACATGTCCGTAATCGTTGTCAGGTCCTTCAGTCCGGACCAGATGTCAGCATCAGCAGTCGCTCCAGACTGCCCTGCATCACCGCCAGCGGGTGGGCTCGTAATTCTGAGCCTTTTCCTCGCACCCCCAGTTGCGGGAGAATGTGAAGGAGGAGATGTTGACAGGTCGCGTTCCGCTTGACTTGACAATTTTGTCACCAGCAGGTCTTTCAACCCCAGCAGACTTGTGTCTGCCGGAAAGAGAGATCCAAGGTAGGCTTTAAATCTAGGATCGAGCACGGTGGCCAAAATGTAGTGCTCTGATTTCAACAGATTGACCACCCGTGAATCCTTGTTCAGCGAATTAAGGGCTCCATCCACAAGTCCCACATGCCTAGCGGAATCGCTCCGTGTTAGCTCCTCCTTCAATGTCTCCAGCTTCTTCTGCAAAAGCCTGATGAGGGGAATGACCTGACTCAGGCTGGCAGTGTCTGAACTGACTTCACGTGTGGCAAGTTCAAAGGGCATCAGAACCTTGCACAACGTTGAAATCATTCTCCACTGCGCTTGAGACAGGTGCATTCCACCTACTATATCGTGCTCAATTGTATAGGCTTGAATGGCCTTTTGCTGCTCCTCCAACCTCTGAAGCATATAGAGGGTTGAATTCCACCTCGTTACCACTTCTTGCTTCAGATGATGGCAGGGCAGGTTCAGTAGTTTTTGGTGGTGCTCCAGTCTTCTGTACGTGGTGCCTGTACGCCGAAAGTGTCCCGCAATTCTTCTGGCCACCGACAGCATCTCTTGCACGCCCCTGTCGTTTTTTAAAAAATTCTGCACCACCAAATTCAAGGTATGTGCAAAACATGGGACGTGCTGGAATTTGCCCATATTTAATGCACACACAATATTGCTGGCGTTGTCCGATGCCACAAATCCACAGGAGAGTCCAATTGGGGTAAGCCATTCCGCGATGATCTTCCTCAGTTGCCGTAAGAGGTTTTCAGCTGTGTGCGTATTCTGGAAAGCGGTGATACAAAGCGTAGCCTGCCTAGGAAAGAGTTGGCGTTTGCGAGATGCTGCTACTGGTGCCGCCGCTGCTGTTCTTGCGGCGGGAGTCCATACATCTACCCAGTGGGCTGTCACAGTCATATAGTCCTGACCCTGCCCTGATCCACTTGTCCACATGTCCGTGGTTAAGTGGACATTGGGTACAACTGCATTTTTTAGGACACTGGTGAGTCTTTTTCTGACGTCCGTGTACATTCTCGGTATCGCCTGCCTAGAGAAGTGGAACCTAGATGGTATTTGGTAACGGGGGCACACTGCCTCAATAAATTGTCTAGTTCCCTGTGAACTAACGGCGGATACCGGACGCACGTCTAACACCAACATAGTTGTCAAGGCCTCAGTTATCCGCTTTGCAGTAGGATGACTGCTGTGATATTTCATCTTCCTCGCAAAGGACTGTTGAACAGTCAATTGCTTACTGGAAGTAGTACAAGTGGGCTTACGACTTCCCCTCTGGGATGACCATCGACTCCCAGCGGCAACAACAGCAGCGCCAGCAGCAGTAGGCGTTACACGCAAGGATGCATCGGAGGAATCCCAGGCAGGAGAGGACTCGTCAGAATTGCCAGTGACATGGCCTGCAGGACTATTGGCATTCCTGGGGAAGGAGGAAATTGACACTGAGGGAGTTGGTGGGGTGGTTTGCGTGAGCTTGGTTACAAGAGGAAGGGATTTACTGGTCAGTGGACTGCTTCCGCTGTCACCCAAAGTTTTTGAACTTGTCACTGACTTATTATGAATGCGCTGCAGGTGACGTATAAGGGAGGATGTTCCGAGGTGGTTAACGTCCTTACCCCTACTTATTACAGCTTGACAAAGGGAACACACGGCTTGACACCTGTTGTCCGCATTTCTGGTGAAATACCGCCACACCGAAGAGCTGATTTTTTTGGTATTTTCAACTGGCATGTCAACGGCCATATTCCTCCCACGGACAACAGGTGTCTCCCCGGGTGCCTGACTTAAACAAACCACCTCACCATCAGAATCCTCCTGGTCAATTTCCTCCCCAGCGCCAGCAACACCCATATCCTCCTCATCCTGGTGTACTTCAACACTGACATCTTCAATCTGACTATCAGGAACTGGACTGCGGGTGCTCCTTCCAGCACTTGCAGGGGGCGTGCAAATGGTGGAAGGCGCATGCTCTTCACGTCCAGTGTTGGGAAGGTCAGGCATCGCAACCGACACAATTGGACTCTCCTTGTGGATTTGGGATTTCGAAGAATGCACAGTTCTTTGCTGTGCTGCTTTTGCCAGCTTGAGTCTTTTCATTTTTCTAGCGAGAGGCTGAGTGCTTCCATCCTCATGTGAAGCTGAACCACTAGCCATGAACATAGGCCAGGGCCTCAGCCGTTCCTTGCCACTCCGTGTCGTAAATGGCATATTGGCAAGTTTACGCTTCTCCTCCGACAATTTTATTTTAGGTTTTGGAGTCCTTTTTTTTCTGATATTTGGTGTTTTGGATTTGACATGCTCTGTACTATGACATTGGGCATCGGCCTTGGCAGACGACGTTGCTGGCATTTCATCGTCTCGGCCATGACTAGTGGCAGCAGCTTCAGCACGAGGTGGAAGTGGATCTTGATCTTTCCCTAATTTTGGAACCTCAACATTTTTGTTCTCCATATTTTAATAGGCACAACTAAAAGGCACCTCAGGTAAACAATGGAGATGGATACTAGTATACAATTATGGACTGCCTGCCGAGTGCAGACACAGAGGTAGCCACAGCCGTGAACTACCGTACTGTACTGTGTCTGCTGCTAATATAGACTGGTTGATAAAGAGATAGTATACTCGTAACTAGTATGTATGTATAAAGAAAGAAAAAAAAACCACGGTTAGGTGGTATATACAATTATGGACGGGCTGCCGAGTGCCGACACAGAGGTAGCCACAGCCGTGAACTACCGCACTGTACTGTGTCTGCTGCTAATATAGACTGGTTAATAAAGAGATAGTATACTCGTAACTAGTATGTATGTATAAAGAAAGAAAAAAAAACCACGGTTAGGTGGTATATACAATTATGGACGGGCTGCCGAGTGCCGACACAGAGGTAGCCACAGCCGTGAACTACCGCACTGTACTGTGTCTGCTGCTAATATAGACTGGTTGATAAAGAGATAGTATACTCGTAACTAGTATGACTATAAAGAAAGAAAAAAAAACCACGGTTAGGTGGTATATACAATTATGGACGGGCTGCCGAGTGCCGACACAGAGGTAGCCACAGCCGTGAACTACCGCACTGTACTGTGTCTGCTGCTAATATATAGACTGGTTGATAAAGAGATAGTATACTCGTAACTAGTATGTATGTATAAAGAAAGGAAAAAAAACCACGGTTAGGTGGTATATACAATTATGGACGGGCTGCCGAGTGCCGACACAGAGGTAGCCACAGCCGTGAACTACCGCACTGTACTGTGTCTGCTGCTAATATAGACTGGTTGATAAAGAGATAGTATACTCGTAACTAGTATGTATGTATAAAGAAAGAAAAAAAAACCACGGTTAGGTGGTATATACAATTATGGACGGGCTGCCGAGTGCCGACACAGAGGTAGCCACAGCCGTGAACTACCGCACTGTACTGTGTCTGCTGCTAATATATAGACTGGTTGATAAAGAGATAGTATACTCGTAACTAGTATGTATGTATAAAGAAAGAAAAAAAAACCACGGTTAGGTGGTATATACAATTATGGACGGGCTGCCGAGTGCCGACACAGAGGTAGCCACAGCCGTGAACTACCGCACTGTACTGTGTCTGCTGCTAATATATAGACTGGTTGATAAAGAGATAGTATACTCGTAACTAGTATGTATGTATAAAGAAAGAAAGAAAAACCACGGTTAGGTGGTATATACAATTATGGACGGGCTGCCGAGTGCCGACACAGAGGTAGCCACAGCCGTGAACTACCGCACTGTACTGTGTCTGCTGCTAATATAGACTGGTTGATAAAGAGATAGTATACTCGTAACTAGTATGTATGTATAAAGAAAGAAAAAAAAACCACGGTTAGGTGGTATATACAATTATGGACGGGCTGCCGAGTGCCGACACAGAGGTAGCCACAGCCGTGAACTACCGCACTGTACTGTGTCTGCTGCTAATATAGACTGGTTGATAAAGAGATAGTATACTCGTAACTAGTATGTATGTATAAAGAAAGAAAAAAAAAACACGGTTAGGTGGTATATACAATTATGGACGGGCTGCCGAGTGCCGACACAGAGGTAGCCACAGCCGTGAACTACCGCACTGTACTGTGTCTGCTGCTAATATAGACTGGTTGATAAAGAGATAGTATACTCGTAACTAGTATGACTATAAAGAAAGAAAAAAAAACCACGGTTAGGTGGTATATACAATTATGGACGGGCTGCCGAGTGCCGACACAGAGGTAGCCACAGCCGTGAACTACCGCACTGTACTGTGTCTGCTGCTAATATAGACTGGTTGATAAAGAGATAGTATACTACTAATATTATATATACTGGTGGTCAGGTCACTGGTCACTAGTCACACTGGCAGTGGCACTCCTGCAGCAAAAGTGTGCACTGTTTAATTTTAATATAATATTATGTACTCCTGGCTCCTGCTATAACCTATAACTGGCACTGCAGTGCTCCCCAGTCTCCCCCACAATTATAAGCTGTGTGAGCTGAGCACAGTCAGATATATATATACATTGATGCAGCACACTGGGCTGAGCAGTGCACACAGATATGGTATGTGACTGAGTCACTGTGTGTATCGTTTTTTTCAGGCAGAGAACGGATATATTAAATAAAACAAACAACTGCACTGTCTGGTGGTCACTGTGGTCGTCAGTCACTAAACTCTGCACTCTCTTCTACAGTATCACAGCCTCAGGTCAATCTCTCTCTCTCTCTCTCAACCCTAATCTAAATGGAGAGGACGCCAGCCACGTCCTCTCCCTATCAATCTCAATGCACGTGTGAAAATGGCGGCGACGCGCGGCTCCTTATATAGAATCCGAGTCTCGCGAGAATCCGACAGCGTCATGATGACGTTCGGGCGCGCTCGGGTTAACCGAGCAAGGCGGGAGGATCCGAGTCTGCTCGGACCCGTGAAAAAAACATGAAGTTCGTGCGGGTTCGGATTCAGAGAAACCGAACCCGCTCATCTCTAGTCGCCGCCTCCAGGGGGAGTGTAAATTAGCCGTGCAAGTGTGCGATCCCATGTGTATGCTGAGCTGCTAAAATTCACTGTGTGCAGTCTCTGCGCAGCCCAGAACTTACTCTTACAGTATGATCAGAACAGGCTGATCAGGGACGGAGGAGACGTCAGACACCATCCCTAAAAAAATGCTTGGGCACGCCTGCATTTTTCCGGACACTCCCAATAAACGCTCAGTCACCACTAGTGATGAGCGGGTTCGGTTTCTCGGAAACCGAACCCCCCCGCACTTCACCCATTTTACACGGGTCCGAGGCAGGTTCGAACCTTCCCGCCTTGCTCGGCTAACCCGAGCGCGCCCGAACGTCATCATCCCGCTGTCGGATTCTCGCGAGATTCGGATTCTATATAAGCAACCGCGTGTCGCCGCCATTTTCACTCGTGCATTGGAAATGTTAGGGAGAGGACGTGGCTGGCGTCCTCTCCGTTTATTCATTGTTGAGTTGATGCAAATATTTGTGCTTGCTTATATCATTGTGGGGAGGGCTGGGGAGCAGCTGTATAATATAGGAGGAGTACAGTGCAGAGTTTTGCTGATCAGTGACCACCAGTTTTATCCGTTCTCTGCCTGAAAAAAAACACTCCATATCTGTGCTCAGTGTGCTGCATATATCTGTGCTCACACTGCTTAATTGTGGGGATTGGGGAGCAGCTGTTTTATATAGCAGGAGTACAGTGCAGAGTTTTGCTGACAGTGACCACCAGTATACGTTGTCTGCCTGAAAAACACTCCATATCTGTGTTCAGTGTGCTGCTTTATTGTGGGGACTGGGGAGTCGGGACCACCAGTATAATATTATATAGGAGGAGTACAGTGCAGAGTTTTGCTGACACAGTGACCACCACTATATATAGCAGTACGGTACGGAAGGCCACTGCTGTACCTACCTCTGTGTCGTCATTAAGTATACTATCCATCTACATTCTATACCTGTGGTGCATTTCAGTTGTGCAGTTTGCTGACACAGTGACCACCAGTATATATAGCAGTACGGTACGGAAGGCCACTGCTGTACCTACCTCTGTGTCGTCATTAAGTATACTATCCATCTACATTCTATACCTGTGGTGCATTTTAGTTTTGCAGTTTGCTGACACAGTGACCACCAGTATATATAGCAGTACGGTACGGAAGGCCACTGCTGTACCTACCTCTGTGTCGTCATTAAGTATACTATCCATCTACATTCTATACCTGTGGTGCATTTCAGTTGTGCAGTTTGCTGACACAGTGACCACCAGTATATATAGCAGTACGGTACGGAAGGCCAATGCTGTACCTACCTCTGTGTCGTCATTAAGTATACTATCCATCTACATTCTATACCTGTGGTGCATTTTAGTTTTGCAGTTTGCTGACACAGTGACCACCAGTATATATAGCAGTACGGTATGGAAGGCCACTGCTGTACCTACCTCTGTGTCGTCATTAAGTATACTATCCATCTACATTCTATACCTGTGGTGCATTTTAGTTTTGCAGTTTGCTGACACAGTGACCACCAGTATATATAGCAGTACGGTACGGAAGGCCACTGCTGTACCTACCTCTGTGTCGTCAAGTATACTATCCATCTACATTCTATACCTGTTGTGCATTTTAGTTGTGCGCAGTATATATAGTAGTAGGCCATTGCTATTGATACTGGCATATAATTCCACACATTAAAAAATGGAGAACAAAAATGTGGAGGTTAAAATAGGGAAAGATCAAGATCCACTTCCACCTCATGCTGAAGCTGCTGCCACTAGTCATGGCCGAGACGATGAAATGCCATCAACGTCGTCTGCCAAGGCCGATGCCCAATGTCATAGTAGAGAGCATGTAAAATCCAAAAAACAAAAGTTCAGTAAAATGACCCAAAAATCAAAATTGAAAGTGTCTGATGAGAAGCGTAAACTTGCCAATATGCCATTTACGACACGGAGTGGCAAGGAACGGCTGAGGCCCTGGCCTATGTTCATGGCAAGTGGTTCAGATTCACATGTGGATGGAAGCACTCATCCTCTCGCTAGAAAAATGAAAAGACTTAAGCTGGCAAAAGCACAGCAAAGAACTGTGTCGGTTGCGATGCCTGACCTTCCCAACACTGGACGGGAAGAGCTTGCGCCTTCCACCATTTGCACGCCCCCTGCAAGTGCTGGAAGGAGCACCCGCAGTCCAGTTCCTGATAGTCAAATTGAAGATGTCACTGTTGAAGTACACCAGGATGAGGATATGGGTGTTGTTGGCGCTGGGGAGGAAATTGACAAGGAGGATTCTGATGGTGAGGTGGTTTGTTTAAGTCAGGCACCCGGGGAGACACCTGTTGTCCGTGGGACGAATATGGCCATTGACATGCCTGGTCAAAATACAAAAAAAATCAGCTCTTCGGTGTGGAATTATTTCAACACAAATGCGGTCAACAGGTGTCAAGCCGTGTGTTGCCTTTGTCAAGCTGTAATAAGTAGGGGTAAGGACGTTAAACACCTCGGAACATCCTCCCTTATATGTCACCTGCAGCGCATTCATCATAAGTCAGTGACAAGTTCAAAAACTTTGGATGACAGCGGAAGCAGTCCACTGACCACTAAATCCCTTCCTCTTGTAACCAAGCTCCTGCAAACCACACCACCAACTCCCTCAGTATCAATTTCCTCCTTACCCAGGAAAGCCAATAGTCCTGCAGGCCATGTCACTGGCAAGTCTGACGAATTCTCTCCTGCATGGGATTCCTCTGATGCATCCTTGAGTGTAACGCCTACTGCTGCTGGCGCTGCTGTTGTACCTGCTGGGAGTCGATCGTCATCCCAGAGGGGAAGTCGGAAGACCACTTTTACAACTTCCAGTAAGCAATTGACTGTCCAACAGTCCTTTGCGAGGAAGAGGAAATATCACAGCAGTCATCCTGCTGCAAAGCAGATAACTCAGGCCTTGGCAGCCTGGGCGGTGAGAAATGTGGTTCCGGTATCCACCGTTAATTCAGAGGCAACTTGATTGAGGTACTGTGTCCCCGGTACCAAATACCATCTAGGTTCCATTTCTCTAGGCAGGCGATACCGAAAATGTACACGGACCTCAGAAAAAGACTCACCAGTGTCCTAAAAAATGCAGTTGTACCCAATGTCCACTTAACCACGGACATGTGGACAAGTGGAGCAGGGCAGACTCAGGACTATATGACTGTGACAGCCCACTGGGTAGATGTATTGCCTCCCGCAGCAAGAACAGCAGCGGCGGCACCAGTAGCAGCATCTCGCAAACGCCAACTCGTTCCTAGGCAGGCTACGCTTTGTATCACCACTTTCCAGAAGAGGCACACAGCTGACAACCTCTTACGGAAACTGAGGAAGATCATCGCAGAATGGGTTACCCCAATTGGACTCTCCTGGGGATTTGTGACATCGGACAACGCCAGCAATATTGTGCGTGCATTACATCTGGGCAAATTCCAGCACGTCCCATGTTTTGCACATACATTGAATTTGGTGGTGCAGAATTATTTAAAAAACGACAGGGGCGTGCAAGAGATGCTGTCGGTGGCCCGAAGAATTGCGGGCCACTTTCGGCATTCAGCCACCACGCACAGAAGACTGGAGCACCACCAAACAATCCTGAACCTGCCCTGCCATCATCTGAAGCAAGAGGTGGTAACGAGGTGGAATTCAACCCTCTATATGCTTCAGAGGATGGAGGAGCAGCAAAAGGCTATTCAAGCCTATACATCTGCCCACAATATAGGCAAAGGAGGGGGAATGCACCTGACTCAAGCGCAGTGGAGAATGATTTCAACGTTGTGCAAGGTTCTGCAACCCTTTGAACTTGCCACACGTGAAGTCAGTTCAGACACTGCCAGCCTGAGTCAGGTCATTCCCCTCATCAGGCTTTTGCAGAAGAAGCTGGAGACATTGAAGGAGGAGCTAAAACAGAGCGATTCCGCTAGGCATGTGGGACTTGTGGATGGAGCCCTTAATTCGCTTAACCAGGATTCACGGGTGGTCAATCTGTTGAAATCAGAGCACTACATTTTGGCCACCGTGCTCGATCCTAGATTTAAAACCTACGTTGTATCTCTCTTTCCGGCATACACAAGTCTGCAGAGGTTCAAAGACCTGCTGGTGAGAAAATTGTCAAGTCAAGCGGAACGTGACCCGTCAACATCTCCTCCTTCACATTCTCCCGCAACTGGGGGTGCGAGGAAAAGGCTAAGAATTCCGAGCCCACCCGCTGGCAGTGATGCAGGGCAGTCTGGAGTTAGTGCTGACATCTGGTCCGGACTGAAGGACCTGCCAACGATTACTGACATGTCGTCTACTGTCACTGCATATGATTCTAATACCAATGAAAGAATGGTGGAGGATTATATGAGTGACCGCATCCAAGTAGGCACATCACACAGTCCGTACGTATACTGGCAAGAAAAAGAGGCAATTTGGAGGCCCTTGCAGAAACTGGCTTTATTCTACCTAAGTTGCCCTCCCTCCAGTGTGTACTCCGAAAGAGTGTTTAGTGCAGCCGCTCACCTTGTCAGCAATCGACGTACGAGGTTACTTCCAGAAAATGTGGAGAAGATGATGTTCATCAAAATGAATTATAATCATTTCCTCCGTGGAGACATTCACCAGCAATTGCCTCCAGAAAGTACACAGGGATCTGAGATGGTGGATTCCAGTGAGGACGAATTAATAATCTGTGAGGAGGGGGATGTACACAGTGAAAGGGGTGAGGAATCGGAGGATGATGATGAGGTGGACATCTTGCCTCTGTAGAGCCAGTTTGTGCAAGGAGAGATTGATTGCTTCTTTTTTGGTGAGGGCCCAATTTACAAGTGATGAGCGCCGGAAATTTTTCGGGTTTTGTGTTTTGGTTTTGGGTTCGGTTCCGCGGCCGTGCTTTGGGTTCGAACGCGTTTTGGCAAAACCTCACCGAAATTTTTTTGTCGGATTCGGGTGTGTTTTGGATTCGGGTGTTTTTTTCAAAAAACCCTCAAAAACAGCTTAAATCATAGAATTTGGGGGTCATTTTGATCCCAAAGTATTATTAACCTCAATAACCATAATTTCCACTCATTTTCAGTCTATTCTGAACACCTCACACCTCACAATATTATTTTTAGTCCTAAAATTTGCACCGAGGTCGCTGGATGGCTAAGCTAAGCGACCCAAGTGGCCGACACAAACACCTGGCCCATCTAGGAGTGGCACTGCAGTGTCACGCAGGCTGGCCCTTCAAAAAACTACTCCCCAAACAGCACATGACGCAAAGAAAAAAAGAGGCGCAATGAGGTAGCTGTGTGAGTAAGCTAAGCGACCCTAGTGTACGACACAAACACCTGGCCCATCTAGGAGTGGCACTGCAGTGTCACGCAGGCTGGCCCTTCAAAAAACTACTCCCCAAACAGCACATGACGCAAAGAAAAAAAGAGGCGCAATGAGGTAGCTGTGTGAGTAAGCTAAGCGACCCTAGTGGCCGACACAAACACCTGGCCCATCTAGGAGTGGCACTGCAGTGTCACGCAGGCTGGCCCTTCAAAAAACTACTCCCCAAACAGCACATGACGCAAAGAAAAAAAGAGGCGCAATGAGGTAGCTGTGTGAGTAAGCTAAGCGACCCTAGTGGCCGACACAAACACCTGGCCCATCTAGGAGTGGCACTGCAGTGTCACGCAGGCTGGCCCTTCAAAAAACTACTCCCCAAACAGCACATGACGCAAAGAAAAAAAGAGGCGCAATGAGGTAGCTGTGTGAGTAAGCTAAGCGACCCTAGTGGCCGTCACAAACACCTGGCCCATCTAGGAGTGGCACTGCAGTGTCACGCAGGCTGGCCCTTCAAAAAACTACTCCCCAAACAGCACATGACGCAAAGAAAAAAAGAGACGCAATGAGGTAGCTGTGTGAGTAAGCTAAGCGACCCTAGTGGCCGACACAAACACCTGGCCCATCTAGGAGTGGCACTGCAGTGTCACGCAGGCTGGCCCTTCAAAAAACTACTCCACAAACAGCACATGACGCAAAGAAAAAAAGAGGCGCAATGAGGTAGCTGTGTGAGTAAGCTAAGCGACCCTAGTGGCCGACACAAACACCTGGCCCATCTAGGAGTGGCACTGCAGTGTCACGCAGGCTGGCCCTTCAAAAAACTACTCCCCAAACAGCACATGATGCAAAGAAAAAAAGAGGCGCAATGAGGTAGCTGTGTGAGTAAGCTAAGCGACCCTAGTGGCCGACACAAACACCTGGCCCATCTAGGAGTGGCACTGCAGTGTCACGCAGGCTGGCCCTTCAAAAAACTACTCCCCAAACAGCACATGACGCAAAGAAAAAAAGAGGCGCAATGAGGTAGCTGTGTGAGTAAGCTAAGCGACCCTAGTGGCCGACACAAACACCTGGCGCATCTAGGAGTGGCACTGCAGTGTCACGCAGGCTGGCCCTTCAAAAAACTACTCCCCAAACAGCACATGATGCAAAGAAAAAAAGAGGCGCAATGAGGTAGCTGTGTGAGTAAGCTAAGCGACCCTAGTGGCCGACACAAACACCTGGCCCATCTAGGAGTGGCACTGCAGTGTCACGCAGGCTGGCCCTTCAAAAAACTACTCCCCAAACAGCACATGATGCAAAGAAAAAAAGAGGCGCAATGAGGTAGCTGTGTGAGTAAGCTAAGCGACCCAAGTGGCCGACACAAACACCTGGCCCATCTAGGAGTGGCACTGCAGTGTCACGCAGGCTGGCCCTTCAAAAAACTACTCCCCAAACAGCACATGACGCAAAGAAAAATTAAAGAAAAAAGAGGTGCAAGATGGAATTGTCCTTGGGACCTCCCACCCACCCTTATGTTGTATAAACAGGACATGCACACTTTAACCAACCCATCATTTCAGTGACAGGGTCTGCCACACGACTGTGACTGAAATGACGGGTTGGTTTGGACCCCCACCAAAAAAGAAGCAATTAATATCTCCTTGCACAAACTGGCTCTACAGAGGCAAGATGTCCACCTCATCATCATCCTCCGATATATCACCGTGTACATCCCCCTCCTCACAGATTATCAATTCGTCCCCACTGGAATCCACCATCTCAGCTCCCTGTGTACTTTGTGGAGGCAATTGCTGCTGGTCAATGTCTCCACGGAGGAATTGATTATAATTCATTTTAATGAACATCATCTTCTCCACATTTTCTGGATGTAACCTCGTACGCCGATTGCTGACAAGGTGAGCGGCGGCACTAAACACTCTTTCGGAGTACACACTTGTGGGAGGGCAACTTAGGTAGAATAAAGCCAGTTTGTGCAAGGGCCTCCAAATTGCCTCTTTTTACTGCCAGTATAAGTACGGACTGTCTGACGTGCCTACTTGGATGCGGTCACTCATATAATCCTCCACCATTCTTTCAATGGGGAGAGAATCATATGCAGTGACAGTAGACGACATGTCCGTAATCGTTGTCAGGTCCTTCAGTCCGGACCAGATGTCAGCATCAGCAGTCGCTCCAGACTGCCCTGCATCAGCAGTCGCTCCAGACTGCCCTGCATCACCGCCAGCGGGTGGGCTCGGAATTCTGAGCCTTTTCCTCGCACCCCCAGTTGCGGGAGAATGTGAAGGAGGAGATGTTGACAGGTCGCGTTCCGCTTGACTTGACAATTTTCTCACCAGCAGTTCTTTGAACCCCAGCAGACTTGTGTCTGCCGGAAAGAGAGATCCAAGGTAGGCTTTAAATCTAGGATCGAGCACGGTGGCCAAAATGTAGTGCTCTGATTTCAACAGATTGACCACCCGTGAATCCTTGTTAAGCGAATTAAGGGCTCCATCCACAAGTCCCACATGCCTAGCGGAATCGCTCTGTCTTAGCTCCTCCTTCAATGTCTCCAGCTTCTTCTGCAAAAGCCTGATGAGGGGAATGACCTGACTCAGGCTGGCAGTGTCTAAACTGACTTCACGTGTGGCAAGTTCAAAGGGCAGCAGAACCTTGCACAACGTTGAAATCATTCTCCACTGCGCTTGAAACAGGTGCATTCCACCTCCTATATCGTGCTCAATTGTATAGGCTTGAATGGCCTTTTGCTGCTCCTCCAACCTCTGAAGCATATAGAGGGTTGAATTCCACCTCGTTACCACTTCTTGCTTCAGATGATGGCAGGGCAGGTTCAGGCGTTTTTGGTGGTGCTCCAGTTTTCTGTACGTGGTGCCTGTACGCCGAAAGTGTCCCGCAATTCTTCTGGCCACGACAGCATCTCTTGCACGCCCCTGTCGTTTTTTAAATAATTCTGCACCACCAAATTCAAGGTATGTGCAAAACATGGGACGTGCTGGAATTTGCCCAGATTTAATGCACACACAATATTGCTGGCGTTGTCCGATGCCACAAATCCACAGGAGAGTCCAATTGGGGTAAGCCATTCCGCGATGATCTTCCTCAGTTGCCGTAAGAGGTTTTCAGCTGTGTGCGTATTCTGGAAAGCGGTGATACAAAGCGTAGCCTGCCTAGGAAAGAGTTGGCGTTTGCGAGATGCTGCTACTGGTGCCGCCGCTGCTGTTCTTGCGGCGGGAGTCCATACATCTACCCAGTGGGCTGTCACAGTCATATAGTCCTGAGCCTGCCCTGCTCCACTTGTCCACATGTCCGTGGTTAAGTGGACATTGGGTACAACTGCATTTTTTAGGACACTGGTGAGTCTTTTTCTGAGGTCTGTGTACATTTTCGGTATCGCCTGCCTAGAGAAATGGAACCTAGATGGTATTTGGTACCGGGGACACAGTACCTCCAACAAGTCTCTAGTTGGCTCTGCAGTAATGATGGATACCGGAACCACGTTTCTCACCGCCCAGGATGCCAAGGCCTCAGTTATCCGCTTTGCAGCAGGATGACTGCTGTGATATTTTATCTTCCTCGCAAAGGACTGTTGGACAGTCAATTGCTTGGTGGAAGTAGTAAAAGCGGTCTTACGGCTTCCCCTCTGGGATGACCATCGACTCCCAGCAGCAACAACAGCAGCGCCAGCAGCAGTAGGCGTTACACGCAAGGATGCATCGGAGGAATCCCAGGCTGGAGAGGACTCGTCAGAATTGCCAGTGACATGGCCTGCAGGACTATTGGCATTCCTGGGGAAGGAGGAAATTGACACTGAGGGAGTTGGTGGGGTGGTTTGCGTGAGCTTGGTTACAAGAGGAAGGGATTTACTGGTCAGTGGACTGCTTCCGCTGTCGCCCAAAGTTTTTGAACTTGTCACTGACTTATGATGAATGCGCTGCAGGTGACGTATAAGGGAGGATGTTCCGAGGTGGTTAACGTCCTTACCCCTACTTATTACAGCTTGACAAAGGCAACACACGGCTTGACAAATGTTGTCGGCATTTCTGTTGAAATACTTCCACACCGAAGAGCTGATTTTTTTGGTATTTTCACCAGGCATGTCAATGGCCATATTCCTCCCACGGACAACAGGTGTCTCCCCGGGTGCCTGACTTAAACAAACCACCTCACCATCAGAATCCTCCTTGTCAATTTCCTCCCCAGCGCCAGCAACACCCATATCCTCCTCATCCTGGTGTACTTCAACACTGACATCTTCAATCTGACTATCAGGAACTGGACTGCGGGTGCTCCTTCCAGCACTTGCAGGGGGCGTGCAAATGGTGGAAGGCGCATGCTCTACACGTCCAGTGTTGGGAAGGTCAGGCATCGCAACCGACACAATTGGACTCTCCTTGTGGATTTGGGATTTCGAAGAACGCACAGTTCTTTGCTGTGCTTTTGCCAGCTTGAGTCTTTTCATTTTTCTAGCGAGAGGCTGAGTGCTTCCATCCTCATGTGAAGCTGAACCACTAGCCATGAACATAGGCCAGGGCCTCAGCCGTTCCTTGCCACTCCGTGTGGTAAATGGCATATTGGCAAGTTTACGCTTCTCCTCCGACAATTTTATTTTAGATTTTTGAGTCCTTTTTTTACTGATATTTGGTGTTTTGGATTTTACATGCTCTGTACTATGACATTGGGCATCGGCCTTGGCAGACGACGTTGATGGCATTTCATCGTCTCGGCCATGACTAGTGGCAGCAGCTTCAGCACGAGGTGGAAGTGGATCTTGATCTTTCCCTATTTTTGGAACCTCAACATTTTTGTTCTCCATATTTTAATAGGCACAACTAAAAGGCACCTCAGGTAAACAATGGAGATGGATGGATACTAGCATACTTATGGATGACGAGCGACTGCCAACACAGAGGTAGCTACAGCCGTGGACTACCGTACTGCGTCTGCTGCTAATATAGACTGGATGATAATGAGATAAAATATATATATATATCACTACTGCAGCCGGACAGGTATATATTATATAATGACGGACCTGCTGGACACTGTCAGCTCAGCACTGCAGACTCCTAAAGTAAGCTACTAGTATCAAGAAGATAGAAAAAAAAAAACACCACGGGTAGGTGGTATACAATTATGGATGGACGAGCGACTGCCGACACAGAGGTAGCTACAGCCGTGGACTACCGTACTGCGTCTGCTGCTAATATAGACTGGATGATAATGAGATATAAAATATATATATATCACTACTGCAGCCGGACAGGTATATATTATATAATGACGGACCTGCTGGACACTGTCAGCTCAGCACTGCAGACTCCTAAAGTAAGCTACTAGTATCAAGAAGATAAAAAAAAAAAAAACACCACGGGTAGGTGGTATACAATTATGGATGGACGAGCGACTGCCGACACAGAGGTAGCTACAGCCGTGGACTACCGTACTGCGTCTGCTGCTAATATAGACTGGATGATAATGAGATAAAAAATATATATATATCACTACTGCAGCCGGACAGGTATATATTATATAATGACGGACCTGCTGGACACTGTCAGCTCAGCACTGCAGACTCCTAAAGTAAGCTACTAGTATCAAGAAGATAGAAAAAAAAAACACCACGGGTAGGTGGTATACAATTATGGATGGACGAGCGACTGCTGACACAGAGGTAGCTACAGCCGTGGACTACCGTACTGCGTCTGCTGCTAATATAGACTGGATGATAATGAGATAAAAAATATATATATATCACTACTGCAGCCAGACAGGTATATATTATATAATGACGGACCTGCTGGACACTGTCAGCTCAGCACTGCAGACTCCTAAAGTAAGCTACTAGTATCAAGAAGATAGAAAAAAAAAACACCACGGGTAGGTGGTATACAATTCTGGATGGACGAGCGACTGCCGACACAGAGGTAGCTACAGCCGTGGACTACCGTACTGCGTCTGCTGCTAATATAGACTGGATGATAATGAGATAAAAAATATATATATATCACTACTGCAGCCGGACAGGTATATATTATATAATGACGGACCTGCTGGACACTGTCAGCTCAGCACTGCAGACTCCTAAAGTAAGCTACTAGTATCAAGAAGATAGAAAAAAAAAAACACCACGGGTAGGTGGTATACAATTATGGATGGACGAGCGACTGCCGACACAGAGGTAGCTACAGCCGTGGACTACCGTACTGCGTCTGCTGCTAATATAGACTGGATGATAATGAGATATAAAATATATATATATCACTACTGCAGCCGGACAGGTATATATTATATAATGACGGACCTGCTGGACACTGTCAGCAGAATGCGTTTATAAAAACACCACACGACGAGTGTTTAACTTTTTCAGGCAGACAATCACAATATACTGGTGGTCAGCAGACAATCACAATATACTGGTGGTCAGTGGTCACTGGTCAGTCACACTGGCAGTGGCACTCTGGCAGCAAAAGTGTGCACTGTACTTAAAATATGTACTCCTGCTATAACTGCTCCCCAGTCTCACCCACAATTAAGCTGTGTGAGCAGTGAGCACTCAGCACAGTCAGATATACAGTATTACATATGATGCAGCACACTGAGGCTGAGCACAGATATGGTATGTGACTGTGTCACACTGTGTATCGTTTTTTTTCAGGCAGAGAACGGATTAATTAAACTGGTGGTCACTGGTCACACTATCAGCAAGTAGTACTCCTAATATGCTCCCCAAAATTAGTAAATCAAGTGTCTCTAGTACTCTAGTCTAAACGGAGAGGACGCCAGCCACGTCCTCTCCCTATCAATCTCAATGCACGTGTGAAAATGGCGGCGACGCGCGGCTCCTTATATAGAATCCGAGTCTCGCGATAGAATCCGAGCCTCGCGAGAATCCAACAGCGGGATGATGACGTTCGGGCGCGCTCGGGTTAACCGAGCAAGGCGGGAAGATCCGAGTCTGCCTCGGACCCGTGTAAAAAGGCTGAAGTTCGGGGGGGTTCGGTTTCCGAGAAACCGAACCCGCTCATCACTAGGCCCAAACCAACCAGTCATTTCAGTCACAGTCGTGTGGCAGACCCTGTCGCTGAAATGATGGGTTAGTTAAAGTGTGCATGTCCTGTTTATACAACATAAGGGTGGGTGGGAGGGCCCAAGGACAATTCCATCTTGCACCTCTTTTTTCTTTCATTTTTCTTTGCATCATGTGCTGTTTGGGGACAATTTTTTTGAAGTGCCATCCTGTTTGACACTGCAGTGCCACTCCTAGATGGGCCAGGTGTTTGTGTCGGCCACTTGTGTTGCTTAGCTTAGTCACACAGCGACCTTGGTGCGCCTCTTTTTTTCTTTGCATCATGTGCTGTTTGGGGACAATTTTTTGCAGTGCCATCCTGTCTGACACTGCAGTGCCACTCCTAGATGGGCCAGGTGTTTGTGTCGGCCACTTGTGTCGCTTAGCTTAGTCACACAGCGACCTTGGTGCGCCTCTTTTTTTCTTTGCATCATGTGCTGTTTGGGGACTATTTTTTTGAAGTGTCATCCTGTCTGACACTGCAGTGCCACTCCTAGATGGGCCAGGTGTTTGTGTCGGCTACTTGTGTCGCTTAGCTTAGTCACACAGCGACCTTGGTGCGCCTCTTTTTTTCTTTGCATCATGTGCTGTTTGGGGACTATTTTTTTGAAGTGCCATCCTGTCTGACACTGCAGTGCCACTCCTAGATGGGCCAGGTGTTTGTGTCGGCCACTTGTGTCGCTTATCTTAGTCACACAGCGACCTTGGTGCGCCTCTTTTTTTCTTTGCATCATGTGCTGCTTGGGGACTATTTTTTTGAAGTGCCATCCTGCCTGACACTGCAGTGCCACTCCTAGATGGGCCAGGTGTTTGTGTCGGCCACTTGTGTCGCTTAGCTTAGCCATCCAGCGACCTTGGTGCAAATGTTAGGACTAAAAATAATATTGTGAGGTGTGAGGTGTTCAGAATAGACTGGAAATGAGTGGAAATTATGGTTATTGAGGTTAATAATACTATGGGATCAAAATGACCCCCAAATTCTATGATTTAAGCTGTTTTTTAGTTTTTTTTTAAATAAACACCCGAATCCAAAACACACCCGAATCCGACAAAAAATTTTCGGTGAGGTTTTGCCAAAACGCGTCCGAATCCAAAACACGGCCGCGGAACCGAATCCAAAACCAAAACACAAAACCCGAAAAATGTCCGGTGCACAACACTAGACACCACCCACAAATGGCCTCCTCCTGTCAATCACCTTGCGAACGCCTGTGCAAATGGAATTTTCACACCATCCTGTTGCTGACTGGCGATGCCCTTTGTTGTTGTCCAACGTGCGTGCGCATTGTGGTGCATACGCAGTTAGGACCTGATCGCCCGCTGTGAGAAAACACACAGCAGCGATCAGGTATGGATCAGGCCCAAAGATGCATCATCAGATGCACCATTGAAGAGTACGCCTGTCCTACGGAGGCACATATTCTCTATCTGAACATGACTGCCTGTGTCAGTGGAACTGCATCTGAAGACACAGCCGGTAATTCAGTCTGGATCGCTGTCGCTCTGAATTCCTTTGTGGAGTGCGCACGGACAGCAGGCACACTGCGCGTCTGCACCCCGGGAGCCCAGTGAGATGCTGAAAGCATCTTAAGGTTGCGATCGCCTCTGCCTGATTGACTGGTAGAGGCGGCCGCTGGGCTGGAGGGGGCGTGCCAACGGCGTTAGAACGCTGTTGGCGGGGCGCAGCCTAGACAACGCATGGGTGTCTGAACCGTTGCGGGGGCAGGCCGCGGTAGCTGCGTGACATCACATGCAGCTGCTGCGACCCGGGACGTGACGGGTAGCCGCCTGCCAGCGCGCAGGAGCTGTGCTGGCAGGGAGCTACTCAGCAGGAGCAAAAGCATCGATGCTGTGCGATGCTTTTGCACCCTTGCAGGGGACACAGGGGGTCAGGGCCTGGCGTGGGGGCGGACTATCCCTGTGCTGGGCATCCCCCCGCATGTCAGAGAAACTGATCATAGATGTGCTAAATTTAGCACATCTACGATCAGGTCTGAATTAGGCCCACAGTCACTGACACCTACATTTATTTTCTCCTCTCTGGGAGATACTCAGAGAGGAGAAGCAGGTGGGCGACGACGGAGGCGGGGCCGAACCAATTAAGTCAGTAGGCCCCGCCCACTACACAAGCAAATACCGAGTTTGGACGGTATTTGCATATGGACGGAGCTTCGATGATGCATTAGCATATAATTGTGTTATGAAGCCCCGCCCCCTCCACCTGGTCAGCGATTTGGCACTATTTAGCTCCCCATTCTGCCCACTTACCTAGGAAGTGGGCAGAATGCAGGAGGGGTGCCCACTCTTCCGGGGCTGCGGGGGACTACCCGAGAAACCGGGTGTCTCCCGCTAAATCCGGGAGAGTAGCCACTCAGAAATGCCCACCGAAATTTCTTCTCTCTGCGTGCAATTTCAATCTGCGCCTTTGACAAGTAACCTAAGTGACGCATGTGCAGTGCGACTCGGACTTATGCGCAACCTGAAAACTAGAGATGAGCGCCTGAAATTTTTCGGGTTTTGTGTTTTGGTTTTGGGTTCGGTTCCGCGGCCGTGTTTTGGGTTCGAACGCGTTTTGGCAAAACCTCACCGAATTTTTTTTGTCGGATTCGGGTGTGTTTTGGATTCGGGTGTTTTTTTCAAAAAACACTAAAAAACAGCTTAAATCATAGAATTTGGGGGTCATTTTGATCCCAAAGTATTATTAACCTCAAAAACCATAATTTACACTCATTTTCAGTCTATTCTGAATACCTCACACCTCACAATATTATTTTTAGTCCTAAAATTTGCACCGAGGTCGCTGTGTGAGTAAGATAAGCGACCCTAGTGGCCGACACAAACACCGGGCCCATCTAGGAGTGGCACTGCAGTGTCACGCAGGATGTCCCTTCCAAAAAACCCTCCCCAAACAGCACATGACGCAAAGAAAAAAAGAGGCGCAATGAGGTAGCTGTGTGAGTAAGATTAGCGACCCTAGTGGCCGACACAAACACCGGGCCCATCTAGGAGTGGCACTGCAGTGTCACGCAGGATGGCCCTTCCAAAAAACCCTCCCCAAACAGCACATGACGCAAAGAAAAAAAGAGGCGCAATGAGGTAGCTGACTGTGTGAGTAAGATTAGCGACCCTAGTGGCCGACACAAACACCGGGCACATCTAGGAGTGGCACTGCAGTGTCACGCAGGATGTCCCTTCCAAAAAACCCTCCCCAAACAGCACATGACGCAAAGAAAAAAAGAGGCGCAATGAGGTAGCTGTGTGAGTAAGATTAGCGACCCTAGTGGCCGACACAAACACCGGGCCCATCTAGGAGTGGCACTGCAGTGTCACGCAGGGTGTCCCTTCCAAAAAACCCACCCCAATCAGCACATGATGCAAAGAAAAAGAAAAGAAAAAAGAGGTGCAAGATGGAATTATCCTTGGGCCCTCCCACCCACCCTTATGTTGTATAAACAAAACAGGACATGCACACTTTAACCAACCCATCATTTCAGTGACAGGGTCTGCCACACGACTGTGACTGATATGACGGGTTGGTTTGGACCCCCCCCAAAAAAGAAGCAATTAATCTCTCCTTGCACAAACTGGCTCTACAGAGGCAAGATGTCCACCTCATCTTCACCCTCCGATATATCACCGTGTACATCCCCCTCCTCACAGATTATCAATTCGTCCCCACTGGAATCCACCATCTCAGCTCCCTGTGTACTTTGTGGAGGCAATTGCTGCTGGTCAATGTCTCCGCGGAGGAATTGATTATAATTCATTTTAATGAACATCATCTTCTCCACATTTTCTGGATGTAACCTCGTACGCCGATTGCTGACAAGGTGAGCGGCGGCACTAAACACTCTTTCGGAGTACACACTTGTGGGAGGGCAACTTAGGTAGAATAAAGCCAGTTTGTGCAAGGGCCTCCAAATTGCCTCTTTTTCCTGCCAGTATAAGTACGGACTGTGTGACGTGCCTACTTGGATGCGGTCACTCATATAATCCTCCACCATTCTATCAATGTTGAGAGAATCATATGCAGTGACAGTAGACGACATGTCCGTAATCGTTGTCAGGTCCTTCAGTCCGGACCAGATGTCAGCATCAGCAGTCGCTCCAGACTGCCCTGCATCACCGCCAGCGGGTGGGCTCGGAATTCTGAGCCTTTTCCTCGCACCCCCAGTTGCGGGAGAATGTGAAGGAGGAGATGTTGACAGGTCGCGTTCCGCTTGACTTGACAATTTTGTCACCAGCAGGTCTTTCAACCCCAGCAGACCTGTGTCTGCCGGAAAGAGAGATCCAAGGTAGGCTTTAAATCTAGGATCGAGCACGGTGGCCAAAATGTAGTGCTCTGATTTCAACAGATTGACCACCCGTGAATCCTTGTTAAGCGAATTAAGGGCTGCATCCACAAGTCCCACATGCCTAGCGGAATCGCTCCGTGTTAGCTCCTCCTTCAATGCCTCCAGCTTCTTCTGCAAAAGCCTGATGAGGGGAATGACCTGACTCAGGCTGGCAGTGTCTGAACTGACTTCACGTGTGGCAAGTTCAAAGGGCATCAGAACCTTGCACAACGTTGAAATCATTCTCCACTGCACTTGAGACAGGTGCATTCCACCTACTATATCGTGCTCAATTGTATAGGCTTGAATGGCCTTTTGCTGCTCCTCCAACCTCTGAAGCATATAGAGGGTTGAATTCCACCTCGTTACCACTTCTTGCTTCAGATGATGGCAGGGCAGGTTCAGTAGTTTTTGGTGGTGCTCCAGTTTTCTGTACGTGGTGCCTGTACGCCGAAAGTGTCCCGCAATTCTTCTGGCCACCGACAGCATCTCTTGCACGGCCCTGTCGTTTTTTAAAAAATTCTGCACCACCAAATTCAAGGTATGTGCAAAACATGGGACGTGCTGGAATTGGCCCAGATTTAATGCACACACAATATTGCTGGCGTTGTCCGATGCCACAAATCCACAGGAGAGTCCAATTGGGGTAAGCCATTCCGCGATGATCTTCCTCAGTTGCCGTAAGAGGTTTTCAGCTGTGTGCGTATTCTGGAAAGCGGTGATACAAAGCGTAGCCTGCCTAGGAAAGAGTTGGCGTTTGCGAGATGCTGCTACTGGTGCCGCCGCTGCTGTTCTTGCGGCGGGAGTCCATACATCTACCCAGTGGGCTGTCACAGTCATATAGTCCTGACCCTGCCCTGCTCCACTTGTCCACATGTCCGTGGTTAAGTGGACATTGGGTACAGCTGCATTTTTTAGGACACTGGTGACTCTTTTTCTGAGGTCTGTGTACATTTTCGGTATCGCCTGCCTAGAGAAATGGAACCTAGATGGTATTTGGTACCGGGGACACAGTACCTCCAACAAGTCTCTAGTTGGCTCTGCAGTAATGATGGATACCGGAACCACGTTTCTCACCACCCAGGATGCCAAGGCCTCAGTTATCCGCTTTGCAGTAGGATGACTGCTGTGATATTTCATCTTCCTCGCAAAGGACTGTTGAACAGTCAATTGCTTACTGGAAGTAGTACAAGTGGGCTTACGACTTCCCCTCTGGGATGACCATCGACTCCCAGCGGCAACAACAGCAGCGCCAGCAGCAGTAGGCGTTACACGCAAGGATGCATCGGAGGAATCCCAGGCAGGAGAGGACTCGTCAGACTTGCCAGTGACATGGCCTGCAGGACTATTGGCATTCCTGGGGAAGGAGGAAATTGACACTGAGGGAGTTGGTGGGGTGGTTTGCGTGAGCTTGGTTACAAGAGGAAGGGATTTACTGGTCAGTGGACTGCTTCCGCTGTCACCCAAAGTTTTTGAACTTGTCACTGACTTATTATGAATGCGCTGCAGGTGACGTATAAGGGAGGATGTTCCGAGGTGGTTAACGTCCTTACCCCTACTTATTACAGCTTGACAAAGGGAACACACGGCTTGACACCTGTTGTCCGCATTTGTGGTGAAATACCTCCACACCGAAGAGCTGATTTTTTTGGTATTTTCACCTGGCATGTCAACGGCCATATTCCTCCCACGGACAACAGGTGTCTCCCCGGGTGCCTGACTTAAACAAACCACCTCACCATCAGAATCCTCCTGGTCAATTTCCTCCCCAGCGCCAGCAACACCCATATCCTCCTCATCCTGGTGTACTTCAACACTGACATCTTCAATCTGACTATCAGGAACTGGACTGCGGGTGCTCCTTCCAGCACTTGCAGGGGGCATGCAAATAGTGGAAGGCGCATGCTCTTCACGTCCAGTGTTGGGAAGGTCAGGCATCGCAAACGACACAATTGGACTCTCCTTGTGGATTTGGGATTTCAAAGAACGCACAGTTCTTTGCGGTGCTTTTGCCAGCTTGAGTCTTTTCAGTTTTCTAGCGAGAGGCTGAGTGCTTCCATCCTCATGTGAAGCTGAACCACTAGCCATGAACATAGGCCAGGGCCTCAGCCGTTCCTTGCCACTCCGTGTGGTAAATGGCATATTGGCAAGTTTACGCTTCTCCTCCGACAATTTTATTTTAGGTTTTGGAGTCCTTTTTTTTCTGATATTTGGTGTTTTGGATTTGACATGCTCTGTACTATGACATTGGGCATCGGCCTTGGCAGACGACGTTGCTGGCATTTCATCGTCTCGGCCATGACTAGTGGCAGCAGCTTCAGCACGAGGTGGAAGTGGATATTGATCTTTCCCTAATTTTGGAACCTCAACTTTTTTGTTCTCCATATTTTATAGGCAGAACTAAAAGGCACCTCAGGTAAACAATGGAGATGGATGGATTGGATACTAGTATACAATTATGGACGGACTGCCACGGTTAGGTGGTATAAAAAAACCACGGTTAGGTGGTATATATTATAATAATAATACAATTATGGATGGACGGACTGCCTGCCGACTGCCGACACAGAGGTAGCCACAGCCGTGAACTACCGCACTGTACACTGGTTGATAAAGAGATAGTAGTATACTCGTAACAATTAGGATGACACTATGACGGTATAAAGAATGAAAAAAAAACCACGGTTAGGTGGTAGGTATATAATAATAAATAATACAATTCTGGTCGGACGGACTGCCTGCCGTGTGCCGACACAGAGGTAGCCACAGCCGTGAACTACCGCACTGTACACTGGTTGATAAAGAGATAGTAGTATACTCGTAACAATTAGGATGACACTATGACGGTATAAAGAATGAAAAAAAAACCACGGTTAGGTGGTAGGTATATAATAATAAATAATACAATTCTGGTCGGACGGACTGCCTGCCGTGTGCCGACACAGAGGTAGCCACAGCCGTGAACTACCGCACTGTACACTGGTTGATAAAGAGATAGTAGTATACTCGTAACAATTAGGATGACACTATGACGGTATAAAGAATGAAAAAAAAAACCACGGTTAGGTGGTAGGTATATAATAATAAATAATACAATTCTGGTCGGACGGACTGCCTGCCGTGTGCCGACACAGAGGTAGCCACAGCCGTGAACTACCGCACTGTACACTGGTTGATAAAGAGATAGTAGTATACTCGTAACAATTAGGATGACACTATGACGGTATAAAGAATGAAAAAAAAACCACGGTTAGGTGGTAGGTATATAATAATAAATAATACAATTCTGGTCGGACGGACTGCCTGCCGTGTGCCGACACAGAGGTAGCCACAGCCGTGAACTACCGCACTGTACACTGGTTGATAAAGAGATAGTAGTATACTCGTAACAATTAGGATGACACTATGACGGTATAAAGAATGAAAAAAAAACCACGGTTAGGTGGTAGGTATATAATAATAAATAATACAATTCTGGTCGGACGGACTGCCTGCCGTGTGCCGACACAGAGGTAGCCACAGCCGTGAACTACCGCACTGTACACTGGTTGATAAAGAGATAGTAGTATACTCGTAACAATTAGGATGACACTATGACGGTATAAAGAATGAAAAAAAAACCACGGTTAGGTGGTAGGTATATAATAATAAATAATACAATTCTGGTCGGACGGACTGCCTGCCGTGTGCCGACACAGAGGTAGCCACAGCCGTGAACTACCGCACTGTACACTGGTTGATAAAGAGATAGTAGTATACTCGTAACAATTAGGATGACACTATGACGGTATAAAGAATGAAAAAAAAAACCACGGTTAGGTGGTAGGTATATAATAATAAATAATACAATTCTGGTCGGACGGACTGCCTGCCGTGTGCCGACACAGAGGTAGCCACAGCCGTGAACTACCGCACTGTACACTGGTTGATAAAGAGATAGTAGTATACTCGTAACAATTAGGATGACACTATGACGGTATAAAGAATGAAAAAAAAAACCACGGTTAGGTGGTAGGTATATAATAATAAATAATACAATTCTGGTCGGACGGACTGCCTGCCGTGTGCCGACACAGAGGTAGCCACAGCCGTGAACTACCGCACTGTACACTGGTTGATAAAGAGATAGTAGTATACTCGTAACAATTAGGATGACACTATGACGGTATAAAGAATGAAAAAAAAACCACGGTTAGGTGGTAGGTATATAATAATAAATAATACAATTCTGGTCGGACGGACTGCCTGCCGTGTGCCGACACAGAGGTAGCCACAGCCGTGAACTACCGCACTGTACACTGGTTGATAAAGAGATAGTAGTATACTCGTAACAATTAGGATGACACTATGACGGTATAAAGAATGAAAAAAAAACCACGGTTAGGTGGTAGGTATATAATAATAAATAATACAATTCTGGTCGGACGGACTGCCTGCCGTGTGCCGACACAGAGGTAGCCACAGCCGTGAACTACCGCACTGTACTGTGTCTGCTGCTAATATAGACTGGTTGATATTTAAAGAGATATTAGTAGTATACAACAATACTATACTGGTGGTCAGGCACTGGTCACCACTCCTGCAGCAAAAGTGTGCACTGTTAATTAATATAATTGTACTCCTGGCTCCTGCTAACAACCTGCAGTGCTCCCCAGTCTCCCCCACAATTAATTATAAGCTTTTAATTTATACATTGATGACTGTGCAGCACACTGGGCTGAGCTGAGTGCACACAGACTGAGTCACACTGTGTGACTGACTGTGCTGTGTATCGTTTTTTTTTTCAGGCAGAGAACGGATATAGCAGAGAGAAGTGAACGGATATATTATATTAAATAAAAGTTAACTAGCAACTGCACTGGTCACTGACTGTGGTAAACTAACTCTGTCTGCGACTCTGCACAATCTCTCTCTCTCTATCTAATCTATCTCTATTCTAATGGAGAGGACGCCAGACACGTCCTCTCCCTATCAATCTCAATGCACGAGTGAAAATGGCGGCGACGCGCGGCTCCTTATATAGAATCCGAGTCTCGCGATAGAATCCGAGCCTCGCGAGAATCCGACAGCGTCATGATGACGTTCGGGCGCGCTCGGGTTAACCGAGCAAGGCGGGAAGATCCGAGTCGCTCGGACCCGTGAAAAAAAACATGAAGTTCGGGCGGGTTCGGATTCCGAGGAACCGAACCCGCTCATCTCTACTGAAAACATGAGTCACTTGCGTTCACCTCTGAATCAGGCCCTTTGGGAGGGATCCCGACATTACAGAGGGTCAGTGGCCCTGGGGAGGGTGTGCCACAGGAAAGATAAGGGGTGGTAGAGAGGGAAATGTGGATCAGCAGACTCAGGGCGGGATGTACTAATGTACATCGCCGCCCATCGCCGCCCTGCACCACGATGCTGATCACATATGTACTAACATATGCGATCAGCATTGCGGAGGACAGCTCTTCCGATAAGAGCTGACCTCCGCGATGCGCAGCGGCAGCCTGACTTCCGGGATTCGGCCCGGGAGTCAGTCTGCGCATGCGCGGGGTGACGGGGGCGGCCGCAGGGCATGCTGGGAGAGATCCGATCGGATCCCTCACACAGCGCCGCGGAGAGAAGCCCATAGGCTTCTATGGACTATCGCCAGTTAAAGCTGGCGTACCCCGCCGCGGCGCTGACCTGCCGGCCGGGGGTTAGTACATCAGGAAAATGCGGTAAATAGGGAGTTTACCGCACTTTCCGCTTAGTACATCCGGCTCTCAGTCTTTAGTTTCTTATAGTAACACAAGTGGAAAATCTATATTGCAGCTCAGTACCTGCCACGGAGGTAGTTTGTTAAAAATTTTCAAGAATGGATTAATCTGTCATGTGTGTTAAATGAGTTTTCAGCTTGATAGATGCACAAATAAAAAGCAGCTGACAAGTTTCTGCTTGGCAGTGTATCAGCCCTGAGAACGCGCAGTTGATGATGGTCACAGCGGACATTTCAGCGTTTCTAAGTTACATGCTTTGTGACAACCGAAACAGATGAAGGTAATATAGAAGCAAATACAAAATCATAGCCACAGTCCTAACTATCAAGCTGGCATGGTGTCATTTCCTTTCATTTCTACATTTCAGGGAGGTAGTCAGGGACGGAATATGGGCCCGCATAGCTAAACTTGGGTATTCGGCTTCATTGCCTATGACCGGACCAGCACATGCTGGGAAGAAACCTCACAAAAGAACCTAGGGTGCCTTGAGGGTAAAAGGGTGAGCAGCCCCGTAGCAGCTGCACCCTGAGCAGAAGCGCAAGTTCCGTCACTGAAGGCAAAGCATGTATAATAGTGTCCTGACTTCACCAATACTTGTACCCTGAAATGACTGTCTTTGTATAACTCAGGTAGCTAATTTGCCAAGGCTTCTAGAATTACAATATTTTATCTAGCCAGAAGGACACTGGCCTGGACACCAATTGCACATGCTAGAGGAGCCTGCGAGGAGCATAAAGATTACCCTTAAATAGCAAGTGCTTACTTATGGGGATTCCTGTTAGAGATGAGCGGTTCCAATTTTAGAAAATCTGAGCCCCCATGACTTTTGCTGATCCGAGTAAATCCTAACCTCGGCTCGGGTTTTCCTGCCAGGAAAAGAACCCCTCATCGGTGACTCTGTACCATTTGACTCCAGGCATGCTGCTGTGTGCTATGCTGTGCTCTGCTTTGTCCATCCACAAGCTGGCGCTGTCACAGTGTCCCTGTGTCCATCCATCCACAAGCTGTCACAGTGTCCCTGTGTCCATCCATCCACAAGCTGTCAGTGTCCGTGCCCATCCATCCCCAAGCTGTGCTGTCACGTTGTCTATCCACAAGCTTTCACTGTGTCCCTGTGTCCATCCATCCACACACTGTGCTGTCACGTTGTCTATCTAGTGCAGTACTGCACTTCAAGTTTTATTGCGCATATCATTGAAAACAACTGTCACAATAACGTTGTCTATCTAACTACAAGCTTTTACCGTGTCCCTATGTCCATCCATCCACAAGCTGTCACAGTGTCCCTGTGTCCATCCATTGACAAGCTGTCACAGTGTCCCAGTAAGATGCGAATTGAAAAAAAAAAAAGTGCCGTATTCCAGACAATGCATCTTGTTCACATACATATAAAACTTGATTCCCCGCAGTGAGCTGCAAATTAAAAAATGTAAAAAAAAATGTATGTTGTTCTCTTGTACTGTTCTGTGCACTGTATCCCAGACAGTGCTTCTTTTTTCATGTACATATAAAGATTGATTCCCCGCAGTAAGTTGCAAATTTAAAAATTACAAAAATAAAATATATATATTGTACTATTGCACTGTTTTGTGTGCTGTATCCCAGCGGGGATGAATTGATATTGTGTGGTGATGATGATGATGTATACACCGAAGAGATTGAGGATGAGGATGGTAATGACGATAACATATTGCCACTGCATAGCTGTTAGCTTAGCTGCCTTAAGCCAATTGGTAGCTTGTTTTGTGGGGGCCCAAACAAACCAAGCACTTTAGCCACAAAAGTGGCAGTTCCTGTCGCTGAAGTGCTTGGTTTGTTAAACTGTGCATGTCCTTTTTAATATCTAACATAAAAGTGGATGGGAGGGCACAAGGACAATTCCATCTTGCCCCACTTTCCTTTTCTACCACTGCTGTGTGGCAATGTTTCTTAGATGTGCTATAAATTGCCATGTGTTTGTGCCGCTGCTCTGTCTTTTAGTAACCAGCCAGCTCGCTGCAGCCTTTGGCCTAAACTGGATTAAAACATTACTGTGAGCTGTGAGGTGGTCACAAATGTCTGGAAATAACTGGAAATTAATGTTATTGAGATTGATAATACTGTAGGAACAAAAATTGTGTGATTTTAGTTTTTCGTGGTCAATATGTGAAAAAAACATACAAAAGCAAAACCACTCACAGCATTTTGGCAAAACCAAACCGGATGATGAGTTAGAACCAAAACCAGCAAAAATGGTCCGGCACACATCTCTATTCCCTGTTGCCCAGAAACCCTCTCAATGCCACTATTTCATTCCAGATTAGCCGGCCTCATACAAGCTATAAGACCTACCTGCTGGGGGTTTGTTGCTCTGTGACTGAACTTCATTTTTTTTTGTTCATCGCATTGCAATATACATCTGCCTGTTACATTCTGTCCCTTGCATCCGTATCCTGTTTATGTATTATATAAGAGCATACAGTATTCTTTCTATAGAATATGTATAAGTGTGCACAGTAATTTCCTTGTATACAGTACTTGCTTCAAGCTTTATAACTAATAGTATCCAGTGTTGTTGATAACAGAACATGTATTGTGGTGACACAAAGGCTGGTGCTTCACTTGTTACTCAGGCTTTCTTATACTTTTGCTTTTTGGGCCTAATTCAGACCTGATTGCAGCAGCAAAATCTTTCTCTAATGGGCAAAACCATGTGCACTGCAGGTGGGGCAGATATAACATGTGCAGGGAGAGTTAAGGGGGGTACACACAGTGAGATCCGTGCTTAATTTCTAAGCAATGTGACTAGATTGGTTAGAAATTAAGCACGGATCTCTCTCTGTGTGTTTGCCCCATAGCGATAGCAATGCGCGGCCCCACCCGGCGCTATCGCCGGTACTAGATTGGCTTGCAGGCATAATCTAGTACATTGCTCACTTCATCGCTGTGTGTAGTGAGCGTCGTCCCGCGTGGGGAGACTTTTTGACCTGTCGACATTTTAAATGTCGGTTTTTTGACCTTCACGGTATTTTAAATGTCGGTATTTTGACCTTGTTGGGATTTTGACCTTGTCGGGATTTTGACTGTCGGTCAATTGGTGCTGTGATTTTAACCATCAGGATTTTGACGGTAGGTATTTCATACTGATCCCATTTGCCCCATGTTATGCAAATCAGCAGTGTCTTCTGTATAATGCATTACATGGCAGTCCTTTAAGACTTTGTCAGTCCATTGCGATTTGAGAGCATTACACAGGCTTCTGTGGCATACAGTATATGGCAGCGCCTTCGTCATTTAGAGACACTTGTTTGTTTGTATTTTTCACTGAGTAAATTGCTTGAAAGTCCCCCTATTAATACTCATTATTCAGGTAAAGATAATCCATGTTCTGCAAATGATTGCTGTGTTCTGGGATGCATTGATCTTCTACCTGAAGAAGCTTCTACTACAAAATGAGTTAGCGTATCTGGCTGGTTTTTGCATACACCATGAAATAAATTAGATGAGTTTCAATCTGAATATTCCTATGATTTTGCTACACTGCAATGCATAAACATGCACAAAGCTTTCATCAGGAGCGTAGAATAGATTTACAGCTCCATCTGTTGGAACGAAACATTATTGCAATATTCCAGACATGGCACGAATATCATGTTTATTTTGTTACAACAGCTTGGAAAGATCAGTCACATAATGCTTTTCAAATACGCATATTCGCCATCATCTGCACGCCAGAAATAAAGAGATGAATCGGGGTAGATTTTACTTGCACCAATGTTTCTATACTGTGTATATACAATAGTGTCATGGGGCAGATGTTTTGCTGAACCATCTCTGAGATTGAGGTTCTCACAACAGGAGTCTGTGTGACAACGTAATGTCACTACAACTGAATTCACTAAAGAACTAAATTCTCCACCTACCTAGATGCTCCATCAGCATCCTCATCTACACTGCCTCTAGACTCCATTACTGACACTCTGCTTTTCTCTCTTTATTAAATATCTTGTTTAAGACGCCATAATTATATTTTTTTTTATCGCCGGTATTCGCGGCAGTAAAAATAAAGGGGCAGATTTATTAAGCCTGGAGAAGTGATAAAGAGGAAGATGATAACGCTCCAGCCAGTCAGCTCCTAACTGTCATTTTTCAAACCCAGCCTGTGACATGGAAGTTAGGAGCTGATCGGCTGGTACACCTTCCACTTTATCACTTCACCAGGCTTAATAAATCTGCTCCTTTGTTCCGTCCGGATGTACGGTATGAAGAAACATTTTCAGGGGCTCCAGCCGGAGCCTGTCATTATAATGTGTAAAGTAGAGTGATTGTTAATGTGATCACTTTACTTTGTTCTACCGGACCACCGGCACCCTACTGTGCATGTACGGCTCTCCTGGTCCTGGAACTGCATTTCTGCTTTTGAGGCCAGCACTGCTGCTGCTGCAGCTGTGTGTGATGAACTGTCCATCATACACTGTCACCAATGAGCTGCATGAGTATGACTCACTCCCCTCCTGGCCAAGACTATGGACTTTCTGCTCCGTTAAGCCCGCCCTTTATTCTCATCTATTCTATGTTTTTGCTCCTCCTCCCCTAGTCTCCACCCCTTACTCTCCTCTCCTTATCCTGTCTGTGTGTCTCCTTCTCTGGACTCTACAGCCTACTTCCTGCTGAGGTAAGTATATGGGGAGCAGGGCCGGTTCTAGCCCTTGTGGCGCCCCGAGCGAAAATAGGGGCATGGCTTCATACAGGGGCGTGGTCAGTTACGCCCCCTGTAGAGTTGTGCCCTCATTTCTGCCCCCTGTAGAGTAGCGCCGCTTACAAAAAAATTAAAAAATGAATTAATACTTACTATCCCTGCTCCTGATTCCCGACCGCTGCTGACCTCCGCCGGCACCTCTCCTCGGATCTATGGGAGAGACATCATGACGCTACTCCCACAGCACAGCATAGACACTAGAGGTCAATTATGACCCCTAACGTCTATGTGCCAGTCCCACAATGCTGTGCGGTGCACGATGATGTCATCGCGCACCGCACAGCAAAGGTCCTCTCCACGAAGGGAAACTAGACGGGTAGCGTCTAGTTTCCTTCACAGCGCCGCACAGCACTGGGGGGAACTGACCAACAGTAGTGGATCTTGCCATGGCGCGGCACCCTCCGGATGGCGCCGGCGCCCTCTGGAAGGTGGCGCCCCGGGCAAAAATCCTGTGTGCCCGTAGCAAGATCCGCTACTGATGGGGAGGTATAGTGGGCAGGAGTTAAAGTGAGTCGAAACGGGGCAGAACTGCGTTCAGTCAGTTCCATTTGGAGACGGAACCAGTTCCGCCTCCACCGGCTCACCTAACCCAGGGAGATGCTCGGTGCGCAGAGAGATGCTGGGCGCCTACTGAGATTGTGTAACCAGCAGGCGCCCAGCTCCTTCCCTACAGCGGCAGCCAGGAGCAATTCCTATATGCCCTGGCCATGACCACTGGGACATATTATATTGGCCCCTATGATTCACGCCTTTACATCTTTGGAGATCTATAGATAGATAGATCTGCCCGTCTTTTTAATAGGGGCCCCTGTTTGAAGTGCCCCGTCCTACGATGCAGATCCCTGGTCTCTTCCCACTTCCTAAACGGCGGGGCCAAATCTCAGTGTATCCAAACGGAGCCCATTGCCACCCCTGAAACGGCATCAGCCTGCCAATTAATGACAGTCTGATGCCTACCTGCACCCTATGCTGCGGGACCCATTTGCGCACACGCAGAATGGGTCCTGTGCATGCGCAATTTGCAATAATGGGCACAGGAGCAATCGCACCTGAATGACCCCCTTTGTTTTTCCCCCTCAATAAATAGGAATCTTCTTTCCAGTTGCAGTCCAAAGTATCTAATACACACATGAAGTTGACCATGTCGACCTTTTGACCCTGTCGATCGTTTGAACTGCCATCCCTTTAAATGTCGACCTTTTGACCCTGTCGACCTAATGCATGTCTACCATTAGTGGTAGACCTATTGACTGAAAATCATTTTAGTGTGGATCTATAGGGCGGTATTCAAATGAGATTTCACGCCCAATCTCCTTTCTAAAGTGATCCCGTTATCTCGCCCATAGTAATTAGGTTTAGCTGCGTAAAGGGTTGAGCTGAAATGATTATACCACCACGCCCGTCAGCAGAAACAAAACGGGTGTGGAAAGGAGGTGAAAAGAATTGAATACCGCCCACAGTCCGGATGCAAGATGATAACGCACCAGCCAGTCAGCTTCAATATGTAAATTGAGGTATGAGCTGATTGGCTGGTGAGTTATCACTTGCACTTATCACTTCTTTATGCCTTCTGCAGGCTTAATACATCTGTACCATTTAATAATAGGAGCTTTAAATACTGTACATGCAACACACTTACCTACTTTGCTGCCCCCTCCTCTGGGCGTGGCCGGCAGCAGGATGGGCGGTCTGGGGGCATGGCCGACAGGGAAGTGGACAGTCCGGGGCGTGGCATCGTGGCTCCGCCCCCACTGTGAAGTGCCGAGAAAAGAGGTGCTGCATAGCAGGTGGCGGAGCTATGATGACGCGATTCTGTGTGAATCGCATCATCGGACCCCCTCGGACCGCCCACTTGTTCTCTGCTGCGGGCGGCCGAGGAGGGTCGTAGAGGGGCTGCAGGGTAATCGGGGGGCTTGCCCACCTTTCCGGGGGGTCGGGAGGGTCACACGATTTTTGGGAGCCTCTTGGCCATTCCGGGAGGGTAGGCAAGTATGACATGCAAAAATGATCAGTGTTTATGTATCAGGCACTTTAAAAGTGAGGTTGAATAAACCTCTTGTGTTATAGTGTATTATTTACACAGTATTTGTAATAAAATACAGCAGTAAAGTATCATTACATAGATCTCTAATAAGGCTGCCTCTATTTTTATTGCACGGCCTCTTTTCCATCTCTCTCGCTAGCTATTTTATTATCTTCTCTTTGGAAACATAGTCATTTGAATCTTCCAAAGCCCATTAGCACTAACAACATTCTCTGTGTCTGTCGGGTTGCAGTGACATTCACTCAATGTTCTTGTAGAGTAGCTGAGAGCGTTTGGCATTGCTTCATCTTGTGTCTCCTAGACTCACACTTCACCATTACATGAAAAAAAATGAGACTGTCAATCTGCTTCTTATATTCACTGGCAGAAACCTGAGCTGCCTTTGTGTGGTAAATGATACTGTGATGAAATGTACGTTTTCTGTGGAAGAGATAACCTCACTGGATCATCTTAAATCGTGTACTGTAGCTCCGATTCCTAGGTTGTGTGTCAAAATATCAGTCTGAGCGGCACCGCAAGGAACTCTGCAGAATAATATTATAAAGTTCATGCAGACCAAACAGTGAAAGTTATAATAACCCAGCATGTGTATCCCAAACTAAGGGCAGGGCAGATTAAATATGGGGGGATGGGACTACAGCTTCAGGCCTTCACATAAAAAGAGGCCCATCTTCATGACTGCACAGTTATGACCAGCCACCTGGTAATTGTATGTTCTACATAAAATACCTCCCAACTTGTTACCTCCCAATATGTTGTAAATATGAATCAGTACCTGGGCAGGCACCCCAAAAAGGCACATGGTATCAGGATAGGGGGCGAGGTTTTGCAGGAAATGTCCCCGCGAAACAAGCCTCCGTCTCCAGTGCAACGGGAGCTGCTGGACACAGCCCAGACCCTCTCAACCGTGAATTGATGCTGTGGGCGCGACGGCGGAACAGTGCCCGAAAAAGTGACAAAAATCATGACAGTTGGTAGATATGACATTGAGGGTGACAAGGCACGGGCTACACCCTCACAACACTGGCCACACCCCCTCTACTTCTCATAATAGGTCCTTGAACATTTCCAGCTTTATATAGCCCTTAATCTGGTTATGACTAAGGCCCAGATTTATCAAGTCTTGGAGAGTGATAAGTTACATGGTGATAAAGTACCAACCAATCAGCTTCTAACTGTCATTTTTCAAACACAGCCTGGAACATGGCAGTTAAGAACTGATTGTTTGGTACTTTTATCACCGTGCAATTTATCACTCTCCACAGCTTGATAAATCTGGGCCTAAGGGTCATACACATCCAGGTGCAGACCATACATTAAAGAGCCCTACAGACTGGGTGACCCACCACCGAGCTGCCCGACCGCCGACCAGCGGTGGGGGGAAGGTTACGGGAGGAGTGAAGTTTCTTCACTCCCCCCATCATCTGGCGCCATAGCAATGCATGCTATTATGGACAATCTCATCCATACTGGCCTGCATGCATAAGCGATGGGGCACCAACGATGAACGAGTGCGGGGCCGCGCATCATTATTCGTTGGTGCCTACACATTGGGGGTCATTCCGAGTTGTTCACTCGTTGCCGATTTTCGCTATGCTGCGATTTGTTGCTAATTGCGCATGCGCAAGGCGCAGGGCGCATGCGCTTAGTTAATTAACTAAAAACTTAGCAGATTTTCAGTCGCTCTGCTGATCGGTGAATGATTGACAGGAAAGGGGCGTTTCTGGGTGGTAACTGAGCGTTTTCCACGAGTGTGCTAAAAAACGCAGGCGTGTCAGGGAAAAATGTGGGAGTGTCTGGAGAAACGGGGGAGTGGCTGGCCAAACGCAGGGCGTGTTTGTGACGTCAAACCAGTAACTAAACGGACTGAGTTGATCGCAATCTGTGAGTAGGTCTGGAGCTACTCAGAAACTGCAAGAAAATATTTAGCAGCAGTTCTGCTAATCTTTCGTTCGCTATTCTGCTAAGCTAAGATACACTCCCAGAGGGCGGCGGCCTAGCGTGTACAATGCTTCTAAAAGCAGCTAGCGAGCGATCAACTCGGAATGAGGGCCGGGGGCCCTTGCACGATATGAAAAAGTTCTAATTTATTAATGAACGAGAAAGTTCATATCGTGCAGTGTTATCTGCCAGTGTGTAGGGCCCTTAAGGGTCATACACATCCAGGTGCAGATTATACACTAAGGGTCATACACATCCAGGTGCAGATCATACACTAAGGGTCATACACATCCAGGTGCAGATCATACACTAAGGGTCATACACATCCAGGTGCAGATCATACACTATGGGTCATACACATCCAGGTGCAGATCATACACTAAGGGTCATACACATCCAGGTGCAGATCATACACTATGGGTCATACAAACTCAGGTCCAGATCATACAATTAAATTAGAAATGAGCGGGTTCGGTTCCCTGAGAACAGAACCCGCCTGAATGTCACCACCCGAGCCCAGATCCGAGTCAGGCTCTGGTTTTCCCACCTGACTCGGAAACCAGAACGAGGCAAAATGACATCATCCTGCTGTCGGACTCTCGCAGGGTTTGGATTCCATATAAGGTGCTGCGCGTCGCCACCATTTTCACTCTGGCATTGGAGAGTGTAGAGAGAGGACGTGTCTCCGTCCTCAGTGTCCTGCATCAGGTCAGTGTTAGTGTCTTTTGCTGCTTCAGTCCATTCACAGTGGTTGTGTCCTCTGCTGCCATATGTCCAGTGCTGCTGTGTAAGTCCAGTTCAGTGGTGCTGTGTTGTGCTGCATCAGTTCAGTGGTGGTGTACTGTGCTGCATCAGTCCAGTCACAGTGGTGGTGTCCTCTGCTGCAATATGTCCAGTGCTGCTGTATAAGTCCAGTCCATTACAGTGGTGCTGTGTTGTTCTGCATCAGTACAGTGGTAGGGTCTTGTGCTGCATCAGTCCAGTCACAGTGGTTGTGTCCTCTGCTACCATATGTCCAGTGCTGCTGTGTAAATTCAGTCCAGTGGTGCTGTGTTGTGCTGCATCAGTCCAGTGGTGGTGTCCCTGTGCTGCTGTATATGTCCAGTGGTACTGCCGTATATGTCCAGTGATACTGCCGTATATGTCCATTGATACTGCCGTATATGTCCAGCGGTACTACAGTATAAATTCAGTGATCCTGCCGTATAATTCCAGTAATCCTGCCATATTATTCCAGTGGTACTGGCGTATAAATCCAGGGATCCTGCCGTATAATTCCAGTGATCCGGCCGTATAATTCCAGTGGTACTGGCGTAGAAATCCAGTGATTCTGTCGTATAATTCTAGTGGTACTGGCGTATAAATCCAGTGATACTGCCGTATAATTCCAGTGGTACTGGCGTATATATCCAGTGATCCTGCCGTATTATTTCAGTGATCCTGACGTATAATTCCAGTGATCCTGCCGTATAATTCCAGTGATCCTGGTGTATAAATCAAGTGATCCTGCCGTATATTTCCAGTGATCCTGCCGTATAATTCCAGTGATCCTGTCGTATAATTCCAGTGATCCTGCCGTATAATTCCAGTGGTACTGTCGTATAAATCCAGTGATCCTGCCATATAATTCCAGTGGTACTGGCGTATAAATCCAGTGATCCTGCCGTATAATTCCAGTGGTTCTGTCATATAAATCCAGTGATCCTGCCATATAATTCCAGTGGTACTGGCATATAAATCCAGTGATCCTGCCGTATAATTCCAGTGATCCTGCCGTATAAATCCAGTGATCCTGTCGTATAATTCCAGTGATTCTGCTGTATAATTCTAGTGGTACTGGCGTATAAGTCTAGTGATCCTTCCGTATATTTCCAGTGATCCTGCCGTATAATTTCAGTGGTACTGGCATATAAATCCAGTGATCCTGCCGTATAATTCCAGTGGTACTGGCCTATAAATCCAGTAATCCTGCCGTATAATTCCAGTGGTAATACCGTATAATTCCAGTGGTACTGCCGTATAATTCCAGTGATTCTGCTGTGTAATTCCAGTGGTACTGGCGTATAAATCCAGTGATCCTGCCGTATAATTCTAGTGGTACTGGCGTATAAATCCAGTGATCCTGCTGTATAATTCGAGTGGTACTGGCGTATAAATCCAGTGATCCTGCCGTATAATTCCAGTGATCCTGACGTTTAATTTCAGTGATCCTGCCGTATAATTCCAGTGATCCTGGTGTATAAATCCAGTGATCCTGCCGTATATTTCCAGTGATCCTGCCGTATAATTCCAGTGATCCTGACGTATAATTCCAGTGATCCTGCCGTATAATTCCAGTGGTACTGTCGTATAAATCCAGTGATCCTGCCGTATAATTCCAGTGGTACTGGCGTATAAATCCAGTGATCCTGCCGTATAATTCCAGTGGTTCTGTCATATAAATCCAGTGATCCTGCCATATAATTCCAGTGGTACTGGCATATAAATCTAGTGATCCTGCCGTATAAATCCAGTGATCCTGTCGTATAATTCCAGTGATCCTGCTGTATAATTCTAGTGGTACTGGCGTATAAGTCTAGTGATCCTGCCGTATATTTCCAGTGATCCTGCCGTATAATTCCAGTGGTACTGGAATATAAATCCAGTGATCCTGCCGTATAATTCCAGTGGTACTGGCGTATATGTCCAGTGATCCTGCCGTATAATTCCAGTGGTACTGGCATATAACTCCAGTGATCCTGCCGTATAATTCCAGTGGTACTGGCTTATAAATCCAGTGATCCTGCTGTATAATTCCAGTGATCCTGCCGTATAAATCCAGTGATCCTGCCGTATAATTCCAGTGATCCTGCCATATAATTCCAGTGGTACTGCCGTATAATTCCAGTGATCCTGCCGTATAAATCCAGTGATCCTGCCGTATAATTCCAGTGATCCTGCCGTATAATTCCAGTGGTACTGCCGTATAATTCCAGTGATTCTGCTGTATAATTCCAGTGGTACTGGCATATAAATCCAGTGATCCTGCTGTAAAACTAAAGTGATCCTGTTGTATAACTCCAGTGATCCTGCCGTATAATTCCAGTGGTACTGTCTTATAAATCCAGTGATCCTGCTGTATAATTCCAGTGATCCTGCCGTATAAATCCAGTGATCCTGCCGTATAATTCCAGTGATCCTGCCATATAATTCCAGTGGTACTGGCGTATAAATCCAGTGATCTTGCCGTATAATTTCAGTGATCCTGCCATATAATTCCAGTGGTACTGCCGTATAATTCCAGTGGTCCTGCCGTATAATTCCAGTGGTACTGGCGTATAACTCCAGTGATCCTGCTGTATAATTCCAGTGATCCTGCCGTATAATTCCAGTGGTCCTGCCATATAATTCCAGTGGTACTGGCGTTTAAGTCCAGTGATCCTGCCGTATAATTTCAGTGATCCTGCCGTATAATTCCAGTGGTACTGCCGTATAATTCCAGTGATCCTGCCATATAATTCCAGTGGTACTGGCGTATAAATCCAGTGATCCTGCCGTAAAACTCCAATGATCCCACCATATAAATCTAGGGATCCTGCTGTATAATTTCAGTGATCCTGACGTATATATATATATATATATATATATATATGTAGGGGGTATGAGAGGCGCAGTGAGTAAACAAAATGATGGATTTGTAAGTACTAGAAGTGTAAGGAGTTAGGAACACCATATGTATTCTGCAGGTTGGCAAAGGATTTGATAGCGTGAGCGCTTGTGACATGGTAAACTGTCGTAATGCCTGCTGAAATCCAGGGAAGAGCCATTGCAGGAGAAAGCCCCGGGATGAAAGCAGGATTATTCCAAAGGGGAGTGAGGAGAGAAGGATTAGAAGACAGCTTTAGTTTCTTATTGAGCGATTCACAATTGTAAAGCATCAACTTAACTGTAGGGGAAGGAGAGTTAAATTGTGGATAGAGTGTGCGGGGTAGCCATGGTAGAAAGGAAATCGAATGGATGCCTATTAAACCACTCTCCAGGTCGACCCACCTTTTGGTGTACCGCGGGGCATGCCAAGCTAACATCTGACTTCACCGAGTAGCATGAAAATAACGATAGGGGCAATAATTGAGCCTATTGGCCAAAATTTTAGCAAAAATCTTTAGGGCCGTATTCAAAAGCGAAATAGGCCGGTAGTTAGACAGGAGTTGTGGATCTTTACTGGGTTTCGGGATGACAGTGTTCGTGGCCTTAGTAGTTTGGGAATGAAAAGGGGCGCCCTCCAGAATAAGATTAAACACTTTGGAAAGATGAGGGATTAAAGAGGATTGAAATGCTTTATAATATGACATAGGAAAGCCATCTGGATCAGGCGCTTTAGAAGGCTTTTGTGTTTGAAGGGCTAAGTGTGTTTCCTCTACAGTTATGGGCCTATCGAGACCTGAGGAGGTCTCTGAGTCTATGCGGGGAAACATTACAAGAAGAGAGATAGTTGGAGATTGACGGGTCGGTAGGAGCCATCGAGCCCGAGGAGCTGGAGAAATTGTAGAGTTTATCATAATATACTCTAAACAGAGAGTTAATAGCAACAGGGTTATATTGCAAGGACCCTGAATCATCTCTAATAGCTGAAATGGTCGTCAATGCTCTCCGAGCTTTCAATCTGTTGGCTAGTAGGGCATCCGCCTTGTTACTCTTTTCGTAAAACCTCTGTTTAAGCCATCGGAGAGCCTAGAGTCTAGAGAGTCTAGATGAGCACTATTCCTAGTTGGCCTCAGCCATATGTGTGTGCAGTCTATAGCTCCCAGGACATTGGGCATGCCTGCAAGACTATAGAAGGCATTCCTTAGGTCATGCCACTGTGACTTCTGGCTGGGAAAGCATATGCACATAGGTCTTACTGAGGGGGATGAGGGCTCCCAGAACCTGGGTGAGGTGTCTGCTAAAAGTAGCCTGTGATATGCCTAGCACTTTACCATAAACTGACTGAAAGGAGCCAGTTGCAAAAGTGCAGAGCAGACAGCAGCTTGTGCAGGCCTGATACGGTAGATGACCGTGCAGTGTCTGGCTCAGGCTGAGTCTTGACAAGGTCATTCAGTAACATTATGTTGGAGCGATTGAGGTGGAACATCTATATGACCTAGGCCTGCACAGGCTCTGCGGTACCTCCGTAAGTTGCTGTGCTTCCTCTGAGTCAGGTTCCTGGGTCCACTCAGTCAGGTGGTGATGTACAAACCTCAGGAAAGTCAGAGTTTATCATAGCCTTCTATGCATTGCCATTTTGACTACAGCCAGAGTGTACCACATACTGGTGTCTCTTTTTATATACATCATAATGATGTTTGGGCCAACAGAAGCTGGTTTAGAAGTCAGACACACCTGTCATTTAAAGTCTATTGTGTGGTCATTTTTGCTGTTGTTTTTGGTCATATTTCGTCAATTTTGAAACTGACTGTTCGGTATCTCCGGTTTCTATAGACATCTATGAAAAAGTATCTAGATTGTTGGCCTATGTTCTAACTTGTTCTTCAGTTATTTTGTTTGTTTGATTTTATGTTGTGGAAAATCAACCAAAAAACGTAAATAAAACAAAAGTTGACCTTTAGCAAATTTAGCATGAAGGTCATACAAACCCAGGGTGCAGAACATACACTATGGGTGGTATGTAAAGAATTCCAAGTTTGGTGGCCATTCAGGATGCCAGCCAAACTCTGAATTTTTGTTTTTTAAGGGGCAATCATTTACAAGGGATGGTTTATTGGGACTTTATTACATCCTATATACACAAAAAATAGACACCAGACTGTGTCCTAGGCGCTTATAAAATAAATAATGTATACAATACGTTCCTCTTAGAGATGGATGACCTCAGAATTGGTTCACTCCTTGAGGAAGAATCGTGATCTCATCCAGTTATATTGTATCGTAGTTAATCGTACATATGAAATAAAAAAAATAACATGCAATGTGTAATATTGCTAATAGTCCAATAATAACGATAATAAGGAACAGCTGGTGTGAATGATGATCCTAAAATGTCTTGTGTACCCCACTCACACTAAGATAGATATTGGTGTGCCCATAAAGGTATCTTTTATGTAGTGGTATTAACAACATCCGGGTGACCAGACATCAAGTTGTAATGGATCAATCATACACAGGCGTACCCAAGACTCACACGAAGGATATGGAGGGTACTCCTTAAAAGGTATCTTTAGACTTTATATTCTTCATAAAAATGAGGCGTACCCCAACTCACACTGGGACTAGAAGTTATGTTCCTATCAAGGTTTCTTTATTCCATGATGGTACTTCCAGCAGACTCCAATGATATGATTCGTTAGCTCATAAATATGCAGAAAAAGGAAAACAATGACAAACAATGTGTAGTATTGTTTTAAGCAAAAAAAATGTGCACAAATTATAGGGCACTGATATTTGGTAGGCAACTGATGTTTCGCGTACCCCACTCACATCAAAAGATAGGTGGTAATATGCCCGTAAAGGTATCTTTTATATGGAGACTCTCACAGACCGTAAACTAAAATTTTATCCGGAATAGATTAATGCACACAAGCGTACCCGAACTCACACAGGATATATAGCAGCCGTTCCTATAGTGGTATCTTTTACACCATATTACTCAAATGTAGGCGTACCCAGACTCACGTTGAAGTGGCGTGGCTGAATCCTATCAGGGTATCTTTTCCGGACTCAAATGATTTATTCTGTCTATCCTGTCTTTCAAGATTTCACCAATCGGTGTGTGATAACGAAAGGAATCTGATAAAGTCTACTATACACTGTTGGTGATGTGTAATTTTTCCCAAAAAATTTCCAAGTGCAGACAATGGCATTCGTAAAAACAAAAAGTGATTTTAATCCATTCCAGCAAAAACGTTTATCAATAAAATTGGAAAATCTAAGCAACATGCAAAAAAGTAATGTCCTGTTAAAAAAATATAAAAAGTTCAAGCGAAAAAAATTGGAATCTTGCTACTCACAGTCCAGATAGTGTCGACGCGTTTCGGTCATGGGACCTTTGTCAAGACATATCTGGACTGTGAGGAGACTGGGTATTTATGAGGCCACTAGCCTATCTGTGAGTAGCAGGAAGTGGTGCAATCAATTAGCCAATTTCCTGTTCCTTAATTTCATTAATTATGACAAAATATCCAAAATACAATGTGAATACATTATAAGCCATGATGTATACAATATTGTTAGAGCAGCATATATATCGTTCGTATATTGTATGCAGAACGTCCATTCCCGGTGCATCGCGATTACCGCGCTTAGCCTTGTGGGATTTGTAGTTTTCTTGTTCAGCTATGCAGTCCATATAAGGTGTTTCCGCCGGAACCGGAAGCGGAAATGACGTCTCGGACGTCCCGGTACATCGCGATTACCGCGCTTAGCCTTGTGGGATTCGTAGTTTTCTTGTTCAGCTATGCAGTCCATATAAGGTGTTTCCGCCGGAACCGGAAGCGGAAATGACGTCTCGGACGCTCTGACCAGCGGAGTTTTGCAAAGTATTCTGGATCTTGTAGTCTAAGACCCCGGACTCGATCAGAACATATGTTTCTTGACAATAAACAAAAATATCATTAACAATGAAATCAAAAGATCGTTCATTATATTCCAGCACCACTATAATTACTGTACCGTGTGTTTATACCCTACAGTGATATGAGGATTTTTATGAGCAATGGTGACGTCAATCAAAATATTCATATCTGAATATGAATATTTTGATTGACGTCACCATTGCTCATAAAAATCCTCATATCACTGTAGGGTATAAACACACGGTACAGTAATTATAGTGGTGCTGGAATATAATGAACGATCTTTTGATTTCATTGTTAATGATATTTTTGTTTATTGTCAAGAAACATATGTTCTGATCGAGTCCGGGGTCTTAGACTACAAGATCCAGAATACTTTGCAAAACTCCGCTGGTCAGAGCGTCCGAGACGTCATTTCCGCTTCCGGTTCCGGCGGAAACACCTTATATGGACTGCATAGCTGAACAAGAAAACTACGAATCCCACAAGGCTAAGCGCGGTAATCGCGATGTACTGGGACGTCCGAGACGTCATTTCCGCTTCCGGTTCCGGCGGAAACACCTTATATGGACTGCATAGCTGAACAAGAAAACTACGAATCCCACAAGGCTAAGCGCGGTAATCGCGATGCACCAGGAATGGACGTTCTGCATACAATATACGAACGATATATATGCTAGAGATGAGCGCCGGAAATTTTTCGGGTTTTGTGTTTTGGTTTTGGGTTCGGTTCCGCGGCCGTGTTTTGGGTTCGACCGCGTTTTGGCAAAACCTCACCGAATTTTTTTTGTCGGATTCGGGTGTGTTTTGGATTCGGGTGTTTTTTTTTTAAAAACACTAAAAAACTGCTTAAATCATAGAATTTGGGGGTCATTTTGATCCCAAAGTATTATTAACCTCAAAAACCATAATTTACACTCATTTTCAGTCTATTCTGAATACCTCACACCGCACAATATTATTTTTAGTCCTAAAATTTGCACCTAGGTCGCTGGATGACTAAGCTAAGCGACCCTAGTGGCCGACACAAACACCGGGCCCATCTACGAGTGGCACTGCAGTGTCACGCAGGATGGCCCTTCCAAAAAACCCTCCCCAAACAGCACATGACGCAAAGAAAAAAAGAGGCGCAATGAGGTAGCTGTGTGAGTAAGATAAGCGACCCTAGTGGCCGACACAAACACCGGGCCCATCTAGGAGTGGCACTGCAGTGTCACGCAGGATGGCCCTTCCAAAAAACCCTCCCCAAACAGCACATGACGCAAAGAAAAAAAGAGGCGCAATGAGGTAGCTGTGTGAGTAAGATAAGCGACCCTAGTGGCCGACACAAACACCGGGCCCATCTAGGAGTGGCACTGCAGTGTCACGCAGGATGGCCCTTCCAAAAAACCCTCCCCAAACAGCACATGACGCAAATAAAAAAAGAGGCGCAATGAGGTAGCTGTGTGAGTAAGATAAGCGACCCTAGTGGCCGACACAAACACCGGGCCCATCTAGGAGTGGCACTGCAGTGTCACGCAGGATGGCCCTTCCAAAAAACCCTCCCCAAACAGCACATGACGCAAAGAAAAAAAGAGGTGCAATGAGGTAGCTGTGTGAGTAAGATAAGCGACCCTAGTGGCCGACACAAACACCGGGCCCATCTAGGAGTGGCACTGCAGTGTCACGCAGGATGGCCCTTCCAAAAAACCCTCCCCAAACAGCACATGACGCAAAGAAAAAAAGAGGCGCAATGAGGTAGCTGTGAGTAAGATAAGCGACCCTAGTGGCCGACACAAACACCGGGCCCATCTAGGAGTGGCACTGCAGTGTCACGCAGGATGGCCCTTCCAAAAAACCCTCCCCAAACAGCACATGACGCAAAGAAAAAAAGAGGCGCAATGAGGTAGCTGTGTGAGTAAGATAAGCGACCCTAGTGGCCGACACAAACACCGGGCCCATCTAGGAGTGGCACTGCAGTGTCACGCAGGATGTCCCTTCCAAAAAACCCTCCCCAAAAAGCACATGACGCAAAGAAAAAAAGAGGCGCAATGAGGTAGCTGTGTGAGTAAGATAAGCGACCCTAGTGGCCGACACAAACACCGGGCCCATCTAGGAGTGGCACTGCAGTGTCACGCAGGATGTCCCTTCCAAAAAACCCTCCCCAAACAGCACATGACGCAAAGAAAAAAAGAGGCGCAATGAGGTAGCTGTGTGAGTAAGATAAGCGACCCTAGTGGCCGACACAAACACCGGGCCCATCTAGGAGTGGCACTGCAGTGTCACGCAGGATGGCCCTTCCAAAAAACCCTCCCCAAACAGCACATGACGCAAAGAAAAAAAGAGGCGCAATGAGGTAGCTGTGTGAGTAAGATAAGCGACCCTAGTGGCCGACACAAACACCGGGCCCATCTGGGAGTGGCACTGCAGTGTCACGCAGGATGGCCCTTCCAAAAAACCCTCCCCAAACAGCACATGACGCAAAGAAAAAAAGAGGCGCAATGAGGTAGCTGTGTGAGTAAGATAAGCTACCCTAGTGGCCGACACAAACACCGGGCCCATCTAGGAGTGGCACTGCAGTGTCACGCAGGATGGCCCTTCCAAAAAACCCTCCCCAAACAGCACATGACGCAAAGAAAAAAAGAGGCGCAATGAGGTAGCTGTGTGAGTAAGATAAGCGACCCTAGTGGCCGACACAAACACCGGGCCCATCTAGGAGTGGCACTGCAGTGTCACGCAGGATGGCCCTTCCAAAAAACCCTCCCCAAACAGCACATGACGCAAAGAAAAAAAGAGGCGCAATGAGGTAGCTGTGTGAGTAAGATAAGCGACCCTAGTGGCCGACACAAACACCGGGCCCATCTAGGAGTGGCACTGCAGTGTCACGCAGGATGGCCCTTCCAAAAAACCCTCCCCAAACAGCACATGACGCAAAGAAAAAAAGAGGCGCAATGAGGTAGCTGTGTGAGTAAGATAAGCGACCCTAGTGGCCGACACAAACACCGGGCCCATCTAGGAGTGGCACTGCAGTGTCACGCAGGATGTCCCTTCCAAAAAACCCTCCCCAAACAGCACATGACGCAAAGAAAAAAAGAGGCGCAATGAGGTAGCTGTGTGAGTAAGATAAGCGACCCTAGTGGCCGACACAAACACCGGGCCCATCTAGGAGTGGCACTGCAGTGTCACGCAGGATGTCCCTTCCAAAAAACCCTCCCTAAACAGCACATGACGCAAAGAAAAAAAGAGGCGCAATGAGGTAGCTGTGTGAGTAAGATAAGCGACCCTAGTGGCCGACACAAACACCGGGCCCATCTAGGAGTGGCACTGCAGTGTCACGCAGGATGGCCCTTCCAAAAAACATTCCACAAACAGCACATGACGCAAAGAAAAATTAAAGAAAAAAGAGGTGCAAGATGGAATTGTCCTTGGGCCCTCCCACCCACCCTTATGTTGTATATACAGGACATGCACACTTTAACCAACCCATCATTTCAGTGACAGGGTCTGCCACACGACTGTGACTGAAATGACGGGTTGGTTTGGACCCCCACCAAAAAAGAAGCAATTAATCTCTCCTTGCACAAACTGGCTCTACAGAGGCAAGATGTCCACCTCATCATCATCCTCCGATATATCACCGTGTACATCCCCCTCCTCACAGATTATCAATTCGTCCCCACTGGAATCCACCATCTCAGCTCCCTGTGTACTTTGTGGAGGCAATTGCTGCTGGTCAATGTCTCCACGGAGGAATTGATTATAATTCATTTTAATGAACATCATCTTCTCCACATTTTCTGGATGTAACCTCGTACGCCGATTGCTGACAAGGTGAGCGGCGGCACTAAACACTCTTTCGGAGTACACACTTGTGGGAGGACAACTTAGGTAGAATAAAGCCAGTTTGTGCAAGGGCCTCCAAATTGCCTCTTTTTCCTGCCAGTATAAGTACGGACTGTGTGACGTGCCTACTTGGATGAGGTCACTCATATAATCCTCCACCATTCTTTCAATGTTGAGAGAATCATATGCAGTGACAGTAGACGACATGTCCGTAATCGTTGTCAGGTCCTTCAGTCCGGACCAGATGTCAGCATCAGCAGTCGCTCCAGACTGCCCTGCATCACCGCCAGCGGGTGGGCTCGGAATTCTGAGCCTTTTCCTCGCACCCCCAGTTGCGGGAGAATGTGAAGGAGGAGATGTTGACAGGTCGCGTTCCGCTTGACTTGACAATTTTCTCACCAGCAGGTCTTTCAACCCCAGCAGACTTGTGTCTGCCGGAAAGAGAGATCCAAGGTAGGCTTTAAATCTAGGATCGAGCACGGTGGCCAAAATGTAGTGCTCTGATTTCAACAGATTGACCACCCGTGAATCCTTGTTAAGCGAATTAAGGGCTCCATCCACAAGTCCCACATGCCTAGCGGAATCGCTACGTGTTAGCTCCTCCTTCAATGTCTCCAGCTTCTTCTGCAAAAGCCTGATGAGGGGAATGACCTGACTCAGGCTGGCAGTGTCTGAACTGACTTCACGTGTGGCAAGTTCAAAGGGCATCAGAACCTTGCACAACGTTGAAATCATTCTCCACTGCGCTTGAGACAGGTGCATTCCACCTCCTATATCGTGCTCAATTGTATAGGCTTGAATGGCCTTTTGCTGCTCCTCCAACCTCTGAAGCATATAGAGGGTTGAATTCCACCTTGTTACCACTTCTTGCTTCAGATGATGGCAGGGCAGGTTCAGTAGTTTTTGGTGGTGCTCCAGTCTTCTGTACGTGGTGCCTGTACGCCGAAAGTGTCCCGCAATTCTTCTGGCCACCGACAGCATCTCTTGCACGCCCCTGTCGTTTTTTAAATAATTCTGCACCACCAAATTCAAGGTATGTGCAAAACATTGGACGTGCTGGAATTTGCCCATATTTAATGCACACACAATATTGCTGGTGTTGTCCGATGCCACAAATCCCCAGGAGAGTCCAATTGGGGTAAGCCATTCCGCGATGATCTTCCTCAGTTGCCGTAAGAGGTTTTCAGCTGTGTGCGTATTCTGGAAACCGGTGATACAAAGCGTAGCCTGCCTAGGAAAGAGTTGGCGTTTGCGAGATGCTGCTACTGGTGCCGCCGCTGCTGTTCTTGCGGCGGGAGTCCATACATCTACCCAGTGGGCTGTCACAGTCATATAGTCCTGACCCTGCCCTGCTCCACTTGTCCACATGTCCGTGGTTAAGTGGACATTGGGTACAACTGCATTTTTTAGGACACTGGTGGGTCTTTTTCTGACGTCCGTGTACATTCTCGGTATCGCCTGCCTAGAGAAGTGGAACCTAGATGGTATTTGGTAACGGGGGCACACTGCCTCAAGAAATTGTCTAATTCCCTGTGAACTAACGGCGGATACCGGACGCACGTCTAACACCAACATAGTTGTCAAGGCCTCAGTTATCTGCTTTGCAACAGGATGACTGCTGTGATATTTCATCTTCCTCGCAAAGGACTGTTGGACAGTCAATTGCTTGGTGGAAGTAGTAAAAGTGGGCTTACGACTTCCCCTCTGGGATGACCATCGACTCCCAGCAGCAACAACAGCAGCGCCAGCAGCAGTAGGCGTTACACGCAAGGATGCATCGGAGGAATCCCAGGCAGGAGAGGACTCGTCAGAATTGCCAGTGACATGGCATGCAGGACTATTGGCATTCCTGGGGAAGGAGGAAATTGACACTGAGGGAGTTGGTGGGGTGGTTTGCGTGAGCTTGGTTACAAGAGGAAGGGATTTACTGGTCAGTGGACTGCTTCCGCTGTCGCCCAAAGTTTTTGAACTTGTCACTGACTTATTATGAATGCGCTGCAGGTGACGTATAAGGGAGGATGTTCCGAGGTGGTTAACGTCCTTACCCCTACTTATTACAGCTTGACAAAGGCAACACACGGCTTGACAAATGTTGTCCGCATTTCTGGTGAAATACTTCCACACCGAAGAGCTGATTTTTTTGGTATTTTCACCAGGCATGTCAACGGCCCTATTCCTCCCACGGACAACAGGTGTCTCCCCGGGTGCCTGACTTAAACAAACCACCTCACCATCAGAATCCTCCTTGTCAATTTCCTCCCCAGCGCCAGCAACACCCATATCCTCCTCATCCTGGTGTACTTCAACACTGACATCTTCAATCTGACTATCAGGAACTGGACTGCGGGTGCTCCTTCCAGCACTTGCAGGGGGCGTGCAAATGGTGGAAGGCGCATGCTCTTCATGTCCAGTGTTGGGAAGGTCAGGCATCGCAACCGACACAATTGGACTCTCCTTGTGGATTTGGGATTTCGAAGAACGCACAGTTCTTTGCGGTGCTTTTGCCAGCTTGAGTCTTTTCAGTTTTCTAGCGAGAGGCTGAGTGCTTCCATCCTCATGTGAAGCTGAACCACTAGCCATGAACATAGGCCAGGGCCTCAGCCGTTCCTTGCCACTCCGTGTGGTAAATGGCATATTGACAAGTTTACGCTTCTCCTCCGACAATTTTATTTTAGGTTTTGGAGTCCTTTTTTTACTGATATTTGGTGTTTTGGATTTGACATGCTCTGTACTATGACATTGGGCATCGGCCTTGGCAGACGACGTTGCTGGCATTTCATCGTCTCGGCCATGACTAGTGGCAGCAGCTTCAGCACGAGGTGTATGTGGATCTTGATCTTTCCCTAATTTTGGAACCTCAACATTTTTGTTCTCCATATTTTAATAGGCACAACTAAAAGGCACCTCAGTTAAACAATGGAGATGGATGGATACTAGTATACTTATGGATGGACTGCCGAGTGCCGACACAGAGGTAGCTACAGCCGTGGACTAACGTACTGTGTCTGCTGCTAATATAGACTGGATGATAATGATATGAAATCAATATATATATGTATGTATATATAATATCACTAGTACTGCAGCCGGACAGGTAGATAATATATTTATTAGGTAATGATGACTGATGACGGACCTGCTGGACACTGTCAGCTCAGCAGCACCGCAGACTGCTACAGTAAGCTACTATACTATAGTAGTATGTACAAAGAAGAAAGAAAAAAAAAAACCACGGGTAGGTGGTATACAATTATGGATGGACTGCCGAGTGCCGACACAGAGGTAGCTACAGCCGTGGACTACCGTACTGTGTCTGCTGCTAATATAGACTGGATGATAATGATATGAAATCAATATATATATGTATGTATATATAATATCACTAGTACTGCAGCCGGACAGGTAGATAATATATTTATTAGGTAATGATGACTGATGACGGACCTGCTGGACACTGTCAGCTCAGCAGCACCGCAGACTGCTACAGTAAGCTACTATACTATAGTAGTATGTACAAAGAAGAAAGAAAAAAAAAAACCACGGGTAGGTGGTATACAATTATGGATGGACTGCCGAGTGCCGACACAGAGGTAGCTACAGCCGTGGACTAACGTACTGTGTCTGCTGCTAATATAGACTGGATGATAATGATATGAAATCAATATATATATGTATGTATATATAATATCACTAGTACTGCAGCCGGACAGGTAGTTTATATATTTATTAGGTAATGATGACTGATGACGGACCTGCTGGACACTGTCAGCTCAGCAGCACCGCAGACTGCTACAGTAAGCTACTATACTATAGTAGTATGTACAAAGAAGAAAGAAAAAAAAAAACACGGGTAGGTGGTATACAATTATGGATGGACTGCCGAGTGCCGACACAGAGGTAGCTACAGCCGTGGACTAACGTACTGTGTCTACTGCTAATATAGACTGGATGATAATGATATGAAATCAATATATATATATGTATGTATATATAATATCACTAGTACTGCAGCCGGACAGGTAGATAATATATTTATTAGGTAATGATGACTGATGACGAACCTGCTGGACACTGTCAGCACAGCAGCACCGCAGACTGCTACAGTAAGCTACTATACTATAGTAGTATGTACAAAGAAGAAAGAAAAAAAAAAAAACACGGGTAGGTGGTATACAATTATGGATGGACTGCCGAGTGCCGACACAGAGGTAGCTACAGCCGTGGACTAACGTACTGTGTCTGCTGCTAATATAGAGTCTAGACTGGATGATAAATTATTGATAATGAGATGAAATCAATATAATATCACTAGTACTTCAGCCGGACAGGTACTATATATATTTATTATGTAATGACTGATGACGGACCTGCTGGACACTGTCAGGTCAGCAGCACCGCAGACTGCTACAGTAAGCTACTATAGTAGTATGTATAAAGAAGAATGAAAAAAAAAAAACCACGGGTAGGTGGTATACAATATTATATATATATATATATTATATACAATTATATATATATATATATATATATATATATATTAAACTGGTGGTGATTGATTATTAAACTGGTGGTCAGGTCACTCACGTTGCAACTTGCAACTAGTACTCCGAGTCCTAAGCAGACAATCACAAAATATATTATTATACTGGTGGTCAGTGTGGTCACAACAATGGCAGTGTGGCACTGACTCTGGCAGCAAAAGTGTGCACTGTACGTTATATGTACTCCTGAGTCCTGCTCTCAGACTCTAACTGCTCCCCACTGTCAGTGTCTCCCCCACAAGTCAGATAATACAATACACTTACAGTCACACTATCTAATCTATATCACTTCAGCAAGTAGTATAGTAGTATAGTAGTACTCCTCCTAATAATGCTCCCCAAAATTACTACTACTGTGTCTCTCTCGTCTCTACTGTGTCTCTCTCTTCTCTAAACGGAGAGGACGCCAGCCACGTCCTCTCCCTATGACTCTCAATGCACGTGTGAAAATGGCGGCGACGCGCGGCTCCTTATATAGAATCCGAGTCTCGCGATAGAATCCGAGCCTCGCGAGAATCCGACAGCGGGATGATGACGTTCGGGCGCGCTCGGGTTAACCGAGCAAGGCGGGAAGATCCGAGTCGCTCGGACCCGTGAAAAAAAACATGAAGTTCGGGCGGGTTTGGATTCAGAGGAACCGAACCCGCTCATCTCTAATATATGCTGCTCTAACAATATTGTATACATGATGGCTTATAATGTATTCACATTGTATTTTGGATATTTTGTCATAATTAATGAAATTAAGGAACAGGAAGTTGGCTAATTGATTGCACCACTTCCTGCTACTCACAGATAGGCCAGTGGCCTCATAAATACCCAGTCTCCTCACAGTCCAGATATGTCTTGACAAAGGTCCCATGACCGAAACGCGTCGACACTATCTGGACTGTGAGTAGCAAGATTCCAATTTTTTTCGCTTGAACTTTTTATATTTTTTTAACAGGACATTACTTTTTTGCATGTTGCTTAGATTTTCCAATTTTATTGATAAACGTTTTTGCTGGAATGGATTAAAATCACTTTTTGTTTTTACGAATGCCATTGTCTGCACTTGGAAATTTTTTGGGAAAAATTACACATCACCAACAGTGTATAGTAGACTTTATCAGATTCCTTTCGTTATCACACACCGATTGGTGAAATCTTGAAAGACAGGATAGACAGAATAAATCATTTGAGTCCGGAAAAGATACCCTGATAGGATTCAGCCACGCCACTTCAACGTGAGTCAGGGTACGCCTACATTTGAGTAATATGGTGTAAAAGATACCACTATAGGAACGGCTGCTATATATCCTGTGTGAGTTCGGGTACGCTTGTGTGCATTAATCTATTCCGGATAAAATTTTAGTTTACGGTCTGTGAGAGTCTCCATATAAAAGATACCTTTACGGGCATATTACCACCTATCTTTTGATGTGAGTGGGGTACGCGAAACATCAGTTGCCTACCAAATATCAGTGCCCTATAATTTGTGCACATTTTTTTTGCTTAAAACAATACTACACATTGTTTGTCATTGTTTTCCTTTTTCTGCATATTTATGAGCTAACGAATCATATCATTGGAGTCTGCTGGAAGTACCATCATGGAATAAAGAAACCTTGATAGGAACATAACTTCTAGTCCCAGTGTGAGTTGGGGTACGCCTCATTTTTATGAAGAATATAAAGTCTAAAGATACCTTTTAAGGAGTACCCTCCATATCCTTCGTGTGAGTCTTGGGTACGCCTGTGTATGATTGATCCATTACAACTTGATGTCTGGTCACCCGGATGTTGTTAATACCACTACATAAAAGATACCTTTATGGGCACACCAATATCTATCTTAGTGTGAGTGGGGTACGCAAGACATTTTAGGATCATCATTCACACCAGCTGTTCCTTATTATCGTTATTATTGGACTATTAGCAATATTACACATTGCATGTTATTTTTTTTATTTCATATGTACGATTAACTACGATACAATATAACTGGATGAGATCACGATTCTTCCTCAAGGAGTGAACCAATTCTGAGGTCATCCATCTCTAAGAGGAACGTATTGTATACATTATTTATTTTATAAGCGCCTAGGACACAGTCTGGTGTCTATTTTTTGTGTATATCTGTGTTTTATAAATGTGGTGACATTTATTTTGACATCAGAAGTCTACAGGCAGCTTTGCGCCCAAGGAACTTGTTTGACTGTTTTCATACTTTATTACATACTACCTGTCACAACTGAGGGCCTGAGCTGACGGGAGGCAGCCTCAGTTGTAGGGGCTGAGATGTACCGGAACCTGGGAGGTTGTATCAGACCCCTGGACATGTAAGTAACATGAATAATAACTGCCCGAAGGCGTGACCACGACAACTTGGATAAAAGTCAATGATGTTTATTATGACAACTCCGCAACACAGCAGCAGTAAAAGAAAACGTAAAAGTCAGCAAAGAATAAATACAGTTCCTGGGTACTACAGGATGGCAGGAGCCACAGGGCACTGGTAGTGTGAGATAGTTCTTATGATCTTCTAGATGGAAAGTCCTTACCAGGCCCGACTGTAGCAATGGAGATAACCCAGGATTGTGCCAGCTGGTGTTCCAGGAAAAGCTGGGTTGCTGAAGATAAAACAGCTGCTGTGGATACTGGCTGGAACCAGACTGTTGTTAGCACGGAGTGGATACTGTCTGGAACCAGTTAAATAATAAATGAACTTGGGAGCGATGAAATATGAACTGAAATGTAGAACTTGAGAGCGGAGAAATAATAATACCGGTGGAGAGTGGTAAAGTGTAGAAAGGACACCGGCCCTTTAAGGGAAGCTGTACTCTGCTGGAAGCTGAGCTGGAAGCAGGTAATGTTGTAGCTGGAAACAGATGAATCCACAATGGATTGGAGAGTCAGGCTACACCGCAGGTGGAATGCTGGTGCGGGTCTCTATGGTGGAAGTCTTGAGACAGGAGCTGGAACCTGGAAGACAATCACAGGAGAGAGACAAACAGGAACTAGGTTTGACAACCAAAGCACTGACGCCTTCCTTGCTCAGGCACAGTGTATTTATACCTGCAGCAAGGAAGGGATTGGCTAGGCAATTATGCAGATTATCAATACTGAGAACAGATTGGTGGAAATGATCAGCTGACAGAATCCAAGATGGCTGCGCCCATGCAGACACTTGGAGGGAAGTTTGGTTTGTAATCCATGTGGTAATGAAAACAGTAATGGCGGCGCCGGCCACCGGAGACAGGAGGCGCCAGGCTGACAGATGCACATCCAACCACGCGGACACAGCGGAGGCCGCGGCTGACGTAATCGCCACTCAGATACTCTGCATGCAGAAGTTCAGGGACGGCGGCGGAGGCCGCGGGAGACGCCATGCCAGGTGTAATATGGCGTTTACTGTGACAGCGTCCCAGAGTGACAGGAGAGGATACAGGAATGTACACATCAGGATAACAGATGGGATCCGGTCCTGGAGCGCTGAGCCAGCCTTAGGAGGCATCTGATGTGTAAGAAATGGCGTCCAGATACCCGGATCGTGACAGCACCCCCCCTTTAGGAGTGGCCCCAGGACACTTCTTTGGCTTTTGAGGAAACTTGGAATGGAATCTCCGGACCAAGGCAAGAGCATGGACATCAGAAGCATTGGTCCATGAACGTTCCTCAGGACCATAACCCTTCCAGTCAATAAGATATTGTAGTTGACCGTAACGGTGACGTGAGTCCAGGATCTTGGCCACTTCATACTCAACGCCTCGTTGAGTTTGGACTTTCGGAGTTGGAGGAAGTGAGGAATGAAACCGATTCAAGATCAGCGGTGTCAACAGGGAAACATGGAATGTCCTGGGTATTTTTAAGAAGGGAGGCAACTGAAGTCTGTAAGCAACAGGATTGATGACTTGTTCAATCTTGAAAGGACCGATATAGCGAGGTGCAAACTTCATACTGGGAACTCTTAACCTCAAATTCTTCGTGGATAACCATACCCGATCACCCACCTTGAGAGCAGGAACTGCTCGACGCTTCTTATCCGCAAACTTCTTGTACCTGAACGATGCCTTGAGCAGAGCTGATCGTACGCTCTTCCAGATATTGGCAAACTGATGCAAGGTGATATCCACTGCGGGAACAGAAGTTGCTGGAAGCGGTTGGAACTCAGGGACTTTACGGTGGAATCCAAAGTTAGTGAAGAATGGTGTTGAAGCAGATGAAGAATGATACTGGTTGTTATGACAGAACTCGGCCCAGGGAAGTAATTGAACCCAGTCATCTTGAGAGGAGGACACATAGATGCGGAGGAAGGCCTCCAAGTCCTGATTCACCCTCTCGGTTTGACCATTGGTCTGAGGATGGTAAGCCGTGGAAAACTTTAGCTTGACTTGAAGGACTTGACATAAACTTCGCCAGAATTTGGCTGTGAATTGAACTCCTCGATCTGAGATAATTTCTTCAGGAAGACCGTGGAGTCGGAAGATCTCTTGTATGAATACTTGAGCCAACTTGGAAGCTGACGGAAGACCGGTGAGAGGAATGAAGTGTGCCATCTTGGTGAACCGGTCAACTACCACCCAGATGGTATTGAACTTGTTGCACATGGGTAAGTCTGTAATGAAATCCATCGACAAGTGGGTCCAGGGTCGACGGGGAACGGATAGTGGAACCAGTTGCCCCGCAGGCGACTGGCGGGATACTTTATGTTGGGCACACTCTGGGCAAGATGCAATAAACTCCAAGACGTCCTTTTTCAGAGTTGGCCACCAATAGGACCTAGAGATAAACTCCAGGGTTTTTTGGATACCTGTATGTCCGGCAAAACGGGAAGCATGGGCCCAATGCATGAGCTTCTTCCTTAGCATCGGCTTCACAAAACTTTTCCCTGATGGGGGCGTAGAGTCCATCCCTACCGTGGAGAATGCCAACGGATTTATAATAGGATGCTTGTCTGAAGACTCTGACTCATTTTCTTGCTCCCATGAGCGGGAAAGGGCATCGGCCTTGCGATTCTGAGAGCCCGGACAGAACTGGAGTTTAAAGTCGAACCTGGAAAAGAAAAGTGCCCATCTGGCCTGACGAGGGTTGAGACATTGTGCGCCCTTCAGGTATAAAAGGTTCTTGTGGTCTGTAAGTATGGTGATTGAATGAGAAGCTCCCTCCAACAGATACCTCCACTCTTCTAGAGCGAGCTTGATGGCTAGCAACTCCTGGTCGCCAATGGCATAGTTGCGCTCAGCTGGGGAGAACTTCCGGGAGAAGAAACTGCAAGGGTGTAAATGGCCATCTTTAGCCCTCTGAGATAACACCGCTCCTACTCCAACGGAGGAGGCATCCACCTCTAAGATGAAAGGAGAGTCGATGTCAGGCTGTTTCAGAACAGGCGCAGAGATGAACCTTTGTTTTAAAAGATGAAATGCTTGCATGGCTTCTTCAGACCACTTGGACGGGTTAGCACCCTTCTTAGTGAAAGCAGTAATAGGCGCCACAATGGTGGAAAAGTCTCGTATAAACTTTCGGTAATAGTTGGCGAACCCTAAGAACCTCTGGATCCCTTTGAGGGTTAAGGGTACCGGACAATTTTGGATTGCTTGTAGTTTCTCAGGATCCATCTCTAGTCCGGAACCGGACACAATGTACCCTAGAAACGGAATGGACTTGACTTCAAAGACGCATTTTTCTAATTTGCAATAGAGATGATTGACACGGAGACGGGACAGAACCTCTTTAACCCAAAAACGATGTTCCTCTAAATCGTTGGCAAAAATGAGGATATCGTCTAGATAGACCACGACATGACGGTATAGAATGTCTCTGAAGATCTCATTGACAAAATGCTGGAAGACAGCTGGAGCATTGCTCAATCCGAAGGGCATGACGAGGTACTCATAATGTCCGTCACGGGTGTTAAAGGCGGTCTTCCACTCGTCACCCTCACGGATCCGGATGAGATTGTATGCACCTCGCAAGTCCAGCTTTGTAAAGATGGTAGCTCCGCTAACTCTGTCAAAGAGCTCAGTAATCAGGGGTAAAGGATAACGGTTCTTGATGGTAATGTCGTTCAAACCTCTGTAGTCGATGCACGGCCGCAGACCACCATCTTTCTTTTTTACAAAAAAGAAGCCTGCACCGGCTGGAGAAGAAGAAGGTCGAATGAACCCCTTTGCTAGGTTCTCTTTAATATATTCCTCCATAGAATGCGTCTCAGGCAGAGACAACGGATAAGTTCGGCCTCGAGGTGGAACCTTCCCTGGAACGAGATCAATCGGACAGTCCCATTCTCTATGAGGAGGAAGGATATCAGCAGAAGCTTTACTGAACACATCCGTGAAATCTTGATATGGAGGAGGTGGAACATCAGACGACCTGGGGGAGGAAGAACAGACAGGCAATACTTTAAACAAACATGTCTCAGCACAGGAGGAACCCCATGCCAGGATTTGCGTAGTCGTCCAATCAATTGTAGGATTGTGAAGACGGAGCCATGGAAGGCCCAGGACCACAGGATGTGTGGCTCTTGGAATCACTAAAAAAGAAATAAGTTCGGAATGAAGAACTCCCACTCTCAGACGAACTGGTAGAGTCCTTAAAGAAATAACTGCATCAAAAATTTTGCTGCCATCCACGGCAGTTAAAGAAATGGACGAAGGAAGTCTCTCGGTGGGTAGGGACCACCGTTTAACATAGGCTTCGGTAATAAAGTTCCCAGCTGCTCCGGAATCAAGGAGGGCAATGACGTTCCGATAACGTTGAGCAACTTGAAGCGAGACTGGGAGATTGCAATCTTGAGGAGATGGAGAGGAGATCATTACTCCTAGCCGGCCCTCTCCTTGGCGAGCTAGGATTTGGAGTTTCCCGGACGTTTGGGACAGGCATTAATGGTGTGAGACGGAGCTGCACAATAGAGACAGAGAAACTCGGAGAGACGTCTTCGGCGCTCAGCAGGAGTTAAACGGGAACGGCCAAGTTGCATGGGCTCATCTTTAGATGGTGACAGTTGACGAGGAGGAGGAGCAGAAGATTTTGGAGCAGATGATCTTCCACGCTCAGTTGCTCTCTCTCTGAAACGTAAATCAACTTTCGTGCAGAGTGAGATTAGCTCATCTAACTTAGAAGGTAAGTCTCTGGTAGCTAACTCATCTTTAATACGCTCAGATAAGACATGCCAGAATGCAGCATACAGGGCCTCGTCGTTCCATGCCAGTTCGGATGCCAGGATCTGGAACTATATCAGATATTGTCCTACAGTACGTGACCCCTGGCGTAAACGGAGAATCTCGGATGAAGCTGAGGTTACCCGGCCTGGCTCGTCGAAGATGCGCCTGAATGTTGACACGAAGGCAGTGTAGGAAGATAGCAGGGTGTCGGACCTCTCCCATAACGGTGATGCCCAATCAAGGGCTGAGCCACTGAGAAGAGAAATAATGTAGGCAATTTTTGTACGGTCACTGGGAAAATTGCCAGGTTGTAGCTCAAACTGAATCTCACACTGGTTGAGAAATCCCCTGCAGAATCTTGGAGATCCGTCAAATTTTGCTGGCGTTGGAAGATGAAGACGTGGAGCAGAAATGGGTAAGGTGGGTGGGGTTATAGCTGGAGTCACTGTGGTTGACGCACCAGACGCGCCTGATCCACGGAGAGTTGTCTGAATCCCATCCAGCCGAGTAGAGAGATCCTGGAGACAGCGGATGATGTGGCCCTGTGCAGCCTCCTGATGTTCTAGTCGGGCTGCCAGTTCTTGCATCGGCCTGGCCGCTTGATCCTGGTCTCCGGCTGGATTCATTAGGTCAGTGCTTACTGTCACAACTGAGGGCCTGAGCTGACGGGAGGCAGCCTCAGTTGTAGGGGCTGAGATGTACCGGAACCTGGGAGGTTGTATCAGACCCCTGGACATGTAAGTAACATGAATAATAACTGCCCGAAGGCGTGACCACGACAACTTGGATAAAAGTCAATGATGTTTATTATGACAACTCCGCAACACAGCAGCAGTAAAAGAAAACGTAAAAGTCAGCAAAGAATAAATACAGTTCCTGGGTACTACAGGATGGCAGGAGCCACAGGGCACTGGTAGTGTGAGATAGTTCTTATGATCTTCTAGATGGAAAGTCCTTACCAGGCCCGACTGTAGCAATGGAGATAACCCAGGATTGTGCCAGCTGGTGTTCCAGGAAAAGCTGGGTTGCTGAAGATAAAACAGCTGCTGTGGATACTGGCTGGAACCAGACTGTTGTTAGCACGGAGTGGATACTGGCTGGAACCAGTTAAATAATAAATGAACTTGGGAGCGATGAAATATGAACTGAAATGTAGAACTTGAGAGCGGAGAAATAATAATACCGGTGGAGAGTGGTAAAGTGTAGAAAGGACACCGGCCCTTTAAGGGAAGCTGTACTCTGCTGGAAGCTGAGCTGGAAGCAGGTAATGTTGTAGCTGGAAACAGATGAATCCACAATGGATTGGAGAGTCAGGCTACACCGCAGGTGGAATGCTGGTGCGGGTCTCTATGGTGGAAGTCTTGAGACAGGAGCTGGAACCTGGAAGACAATCACAGGAGAGAGACAAACAGGAACTAGGTTTGACAACCAAAGCACTGACGCCTTCCTTGCTCAGGCACAGTGTATTTATACCTGCAGCAAGGAAGGGATTGGCTAGGCAATTATGCAGATTATCAATACTGAGAACAGATTGGTGGAAATGATCAGCTGACAGAATCCAAGATGGCTGCGCCCATGCAGACACTTGGAGGGAAGTTTGGTTTGTAATCCATGTGGTAATGAAAACAGTAATGGCGGCGCCGGCCACCGGAGACAGGAGGCGCCAGGCTGACAGATGCACATCCAACCACGCGGACACAGCGGAGGCCGCGGCTGACGTAATCGCCACTCAGACACTCTGCATGCAGAAGTTCAGGGACGGCGGCGGAGGCCGCGGGAGACGCCATGCCAGGTGTAATATGGCGTTTACTGTGACAGCGTCCCAGAGTGACAGGAGAGGATACAGGAATGTACACATCAGGATAACAGATGGGATCCGGTCCTGGAGCGCTGAGCCAGCCTTAGGAGGCATCTGATGGGTAAGAAATGGCGTCCAGATACCCGGATCGTGACACTACCCTATGTGTTTGCTGTCTGTAGCAATCATCTGATGGGCATAGAAAGTGGATTACAATTTAAAAAAAACAGCATTTATAATCCACGGATGAAACTTGTTGAATTTGAAGTTCCTATCCCACCACAAAACAGACAAACGCACTGCCCGTCACCCCTGCGCCCTATCCTGCGCTGCTCTGCACGCATCCTAGCGGGAACACTAATGAGCACATTCCCAATTCTGGAAAACTAGAAGTAAGGAGTAGCGCAGAATCTACGTGCTTCTTAAAATTGTGCAATACGTTACAGAGCAGATTTTGGGTTTAAGGGTTCATTCTTCAGTTACGTAAATTTTAATTAGACTGTTCATTTTACAACAACATGAGAGCTCAGATGTGGGAACAAATGTCCCTGAAATATGACATCTTCTGTATTAATTTCAGAGTAAATATAGCTGTTCTGACCTCCGTTTTACAGACAGATAGAACAGACCGGTCTCCTCTGCAACATGCCATAATATTATCCTCGGGTCTTCAGGTACAGTATCACTCCACTTTAGTATTTCCAAAAAGATTTGTTTATTGAACAATTTATAATGAATGAATAATTTGCCTTTCTTTAAAAGAGTCCATTTCTTACGATTATTTATGGGTAAATACTTTAGTGTAATTGTTGCCTAAAGTTATAACCATTTACATTACATAACGCCATATTAAAATTAAAACAGTATTCATTAACATCAAAATTAATAAGATACTAGACAGATGATGACAAATATGGAACATTTATAGTTTTATGATGCATATTAATAAATGTCCCAGTCTAACACAAATAAATGAGCTTACATTCAAAGAAATAAATAATTGTAAGAAATAAACGGCATATTTACTGTAAAGCAGAAAAAGACATTTAACCATAGTAATATATTTAAAAACCTTTAGGGCTCTATTAGATGAGTGAATTTAGGGAATTTATTTCTGCCACATTCCATCCGAAACATGATAAACTTCTCTACACATAAAACACTGAAAATTCCCTGTACAGTACCACCTGCCAGTGTTTTCCCGTGACCTGTACTTAAGGGTGTGGCCAGCCTACAAAAGGGGTGTGGCCAGCCTCCATGGAGGCTTGAAATACACAATAGTCTAGTGCAGTGTAATGCAACATATCTACCATGTATAATACAAGTGCACAGTCTGGAACCTGATCCCTAGAGGAAGGAGTGGACCCTCAGGCAGTGGGGCCTACCGGTGGTTTCCCTGGTACCCCTGTGGGCCTGTCCGACCCTGCCTGTAGCTTATACAAGTCCTATGAACAGGATTTAAACATTCCTAGAAATAGGGCAACCTGTATCTTGAGAATTACCCTATTTATACTAGTGATGAGCGGGTTCGGATCCTCGGAATCCGACCCGCCCGAAATTCACCTTTTTTTTACACGGGTCCGAGCGACTCGGATCCTCCCGCCTTGCTCGGTTAACCCGAGCGCGCCCGAACGTCATCATCCCGCTGTCGGATTCTCGCGAGACTCGGATTCTATATAAGGAGCCGCGCGTCGCCGCCATTTTCACACGTGCATTGAGATTGATAGGGAGAGGACGTGGCTGGCGTCCTCTCCGAGTCCGTTGTATTATATTAGAACTTAGTTAGTTATAATTGTGGGGAGGATTGGGGACGGGGAGCAGCTGTTAGGGAGTACAGTGCAGGGTTTTGAGTTTAATCCGTTGTTTCTCTGCCTGAAAAAAAACGCTCCACCATATCTGTGCTCACTCAGTGTGCTGCACTGCTGCATGATATATCTGTGCTGAGTGCACTGCTCACACTGCCTAATTGTGGGGACTGGGGAGCAGTTATAGCAGGAGTACAGTGCACAGTTTTGCTGACAGTGACCACCAGTCCAGTATACGGTTGTCTGCCTGAAAAACACTGTGGTGTTTTTTTTTTCTTTCTTCATGCTAGTTTGTTTAGCAGTCTGCTGACACTGCAGTGTCCACCAGGTCCGTTATACAGTATATTATATATATAATTAAGCACTAAGCAGCAGTACGGTAGGCCACGGCTGTACCTACCTCTGTGTCGACTCATCACTCGTCGTCCATAAGTATAAGTAATACTATCCATCCATCTACATTGTATACCTGTGGTGTTTTTTTTTTCTTTCTTCATACTAGTTTAGCAGTCTGCTGCTGACACTGTCCACCAGGTCCGTTATACAGTATATTATATTTATATATAAGCACTAAGCAGCAGTACGGTAGGCCACGGCTGTACCTTCCTCTGTGTCGTCACTCGTCGTCCATAAGTATAAGTAATACTATACTATCCATCCATCTACATTGTATACCTGTGGTGTTTTTTTTTTCTTTCTTCATACTAGTTTAGCAGTCTGCTGCTGACACTGTCCACCAGGTCCGTTATACAGTATATTATATCTATATATAAGCACTAAGCAGCAGTACAGTAGGCCACGGCTGTACCTACCTCTGTGTCGTCACTCGTCGTCCATAAGTATAAGTAATACTATACTATCCATCCATCTACATTGTATACCTGTGGTGGCTTTTAGTTGTGCGCAAAATATGGAGAACAAAAATGTGGAGGTTAAAAAAATAGGGAAAGATCAAGATCCACTTCCACCTCGTGCTGAAGCTGCTGCCACTAGTCATGGCTGAGACGATGAAATGCCATCAACGTCGTCTGCCAAGGCCGATGCCCAATGTCATAGTACAGAGCATGTAAAATCCAAAACACAAAAGATCAGTAAAAAAATGACCCAAAAATCAAAATTAAAAGCGTCTGAGGAGAAGCGTAAACTTGCCAATATGCCATTTACGACACGGAGTGGCAAGGAACGGCTGAGGCCCTGGCCTATGTTCATGGCTAGTGGTTCAGCTTCACATGAGGATGGAAGCACTCATCCTCTCGCTAGAAAAAAGAAAAGACTTGCGGCAAAAGCACAGCAAAGAACTGCGTTCTTCGAAATCACAAATCCCAAAGGAGAGTCCAATTGTGTCGGTAGCGATGCCTGACCTTCCCAACACTGGACGGGAAGAGCTTGCGCCTTCCACCATTTGCACGCCCCCTGCAAGTGTTGAAAGGAGCACCCGCAGTCCAGTTCCTGATAGTGAAATTGAAGATGTCAGTGTTGAAGTACACCAGGATGAGGATATGGGTGTTGCTGGCGCTGGGGAGGAAATTGACAAGGAGGATTCTGATGGTGAGGTGGTTTGTTTAAGTCAGGCACCCGGGGAGACACCTGTTGTCCGTGGGAGGAATATGGCCATTGACATGCCTGGTGAAAATACCAAAAAAATCAGCTCTTCAGTGTGGAAGTATTTCAACAGAAATGCGGACAACAGGTGTCAAGCCGTGTGTTGCCTTTGTCAAGCTGTAATAAGTAGGGGAAAGGACGTTAACCACCTCGGAACATCCTCCCTTATACGTCACCTGCAGCGCATTCATAATAAGTCAGTGACAAGTTCAAAAACTTTGGGCGACAGCGGAAGCAGTCCACTGACCAGTAAATCCCTTCCTCTTGTAACCAAGCTCGCGCAAACCACACCACCAACTCCCTCAGTGTCAATTTCCTCCTTACCCAGGAAAGCCAATAGTCCTGCAGGCCATGTCACTGGCAAGTCTGACGAGTCCTCTCCTGCCTGGGATTCCTCCAATGCATCCTTGAGTGTAACGCCTACTGCTGCTGGCGCTGCTGTTGTTGCTGCTGGGAGTCGATCGTCATCCCAGAGGGGAAGTCGGAAGACCACTTGTACTACTTCCAGTAAGCAATTGACTGTCCAACAGTCCTTTGCGAGGAAGATGAAATATCACAGCAGTCATCCTGTTGCAAAGCGGATAACTGAGGCCTTGACAACTATGTTGGTGTTAGACGTGCGTCCGGTATCCGCCGTTAGTTCACAGGGAACTAGACAATTTCTTGAGGTAGTGTGCCCCCGTTACCAAATACCATCTAGGTTCCACTTCTCTAGGCAGGCGATACCGAGAATGTACACGGACGTCAGAAAAAGACTCACCAGTGTCCTAAAAAATGCAGTTGTACCCAATGTCCACTTAACCACGGACATGTGGACAAGTGGAGCAGGGCAGACTCAGGACTACATGACTGGGACAGCCCACTGGGTAGATGTATTGCCTCCCGCTGCAAGAACAGCAGCGGCGGCACCAGTAGCAGCATCTCGCAAACGCCAACTCGTTCTTAGGCAGGCTACGCTTTGTATCACCGCTTTCCAGAATAGGCACACAGCTGAAAACCTCTTACGGCAACTGAGGAAGATCATCGCAGAATGGCTTACCCCAATTGGACTCTCCTGGGGATTTGTGACATCGGACAATGCCAGCAATATTGTGAGTGCATTACATCTGGGCAAATTCCAGCACGTCCCATGTTTTGCACATACCTTGAATTTGGTGGTGCAGAATTATTTAAAAAACGACAGGGGCGTGCAAGAGATGCTGTCGGTGGCCAGAAGAATTGCGGGACACTTTCGGCGTACAGGCACCGCGTACAGAAGACTGGAGCACCACCAAAAACACCTGAACCTGCCCTGCCATCATCTGAAGCAAGAGGTGGTAACGAGGTGGAATTCAACCCTCTATATGCTTCAGAGGATGGAGGAGCAGCAAAAGGCCATTCAAGCCTATACATCTGGCCATGATATAGGCAAAGGAGGTGGAATGCACCTGTCTCAAGCGCAGTGGAGAATGATTTCAATGTTGTGCAAGGTTCTGCAACCTTTTGAACTTGCCACACGTGAAGTCAGTTCAGACACTGCCAGCCTGAGTCAGGTCATTCCCCTCATCAGGCTTTTGCAGAAGAAGCTGGAGGCATTGAAGGAGGAGCTAAAACAGAGCGATTCCGCTAGGCATGTGGGACTTGTGGATGGAGCCCTTCATTCGCTTAACCAGGATTCACGTGTGGTCAATCTGTTGAAATCAGAGCACTACATTTTGGCCACCGTGCTCGATCCTAGATTTAAAACCTACCTTGGATCTCTCTTTACGGCAGACACAAGTCTGCAGAGGTTCAAAGACCTGCTGGTGACAAAATTGTTAAGTCAAGCGGAACGCGACCCGTCAACATCTCCTCCTTCACATTCTCCCGCAACTGGGGGTGCGAGGAAAAGGCTACGAATTCCGAGCCCACCCGCTGGCGGTGATGCAGGGCAGTCTGGAGCGACTGCTGATGCTGACATCTGGTCCGGACTGAAGGACCTGCCAACGATTACTGACAAGTCGTCTACTGTCACTGCATATGATTCTCTCACCATTGAAAGAATGGTGGAGGATTATATGAGTGACCGCATCCAAGTAGGCACGTCAGACAGTCCGTACGTATACTGGCAGGAAAAAGAGGCAATTTGGAGGCCCTTGCACAAACTGGCTTTATTCTACCTAAGTTGCCCTCCCTCCAGTGTGTACTCCGAAAGAGTGTTTAGTGCCGCCGCTCACCTTGTCAGCAATCGGCGTACGAGGTTACTTCCAGAAAATGTGGAGAAGATGATGTTCATTAAAATGAATTATAATCAATTCCTCCATGGAGACATTCACCAGCAGCAATTGCCTCCAGAAAGTACACGAGGACCTGAGATGGTGGATTCCAGTGGGGACGAATTAATAATCTGTGAGGAGGGGGATGTACACAGTGAAAGGGGTGATGAATCGGACGATGATGATGAGGTGGACATCTTGCCTCCGTAGAGCCAGTTTGTGCAAGGAGAGATTGATTGCTTCTTTTTTGGTGGGGGCCCAAACCAACCAGTCATTTCAGTCACAGTCGTGTGGCAGACCCTGTCGCTGAAATGATGGGTTCGTTAAAGTGTGCATGTCCTGTTTTTACAACATAAAGGTGGGTGGGAGGGCCCAAGGACAATTCCATCTTGCACCTATTTTTTCTTTCATTTTTCTTTGCGTCATGTGCTGTTTGTGGAGTATTTTTTTGAAGTGCCATCCTGCCTGACACTGCAGTGCCACTCCTAGATGGGCCAGGTGTTTGTGTCGGCCACCAGGGTCGCTTAGCTTAGTCACACAGCTACCTCATTGCGCCTCTTTTTTTCTTTGCGTCATGTGCTGTTTGGGGAGTATTTTTTTGAAGGGCCATCCTGCGTGACACTGCAGTGCCACTCCTAGATGGGCCCGGTGTTTGTGTCGGCCACTAGGGTCGCTTAGCTTAGCCATCCAGCGACCTCGGTGCAAATTTTAGGACTAAAAATAATATTGTGAGGTGTGAGGTGTTCAGAATAGACTGAAAATGAGTGGAAATTATGGTTATTGAGGTTAATAATACTTTGGGATCAAAATGACCCCCAAATTCTATGATTTAAGCTGTTTTTTAGGGTCTTTTGAAAAAACACAAAAATCCAAAACACACCCGAATCCGACAAAAAAAATTCGGTGAGGTTTTGCCAAAACGCGTCAGAACCCAAAACACGGCCACGGAACCGAACCCAAAACCAAAACACAAAACACGAAAAATTTCAGGTGCACATCACTAATTTATACACAATATAATGATGAAACTAAGTGTCACATACACAGGAGAGGCTACTGTCTGATCAGGGTTATAAATAAATGTGAAGGTCACATTTTCCATATAAAATTCAACTGCGTACAAACACCTGTGTTTACCAATTTCAAAATGAGATGGGAGCCTTGTACGCTACAGTAATCCATATGGAAATGACAATAAGGAAGCCAGATAGACGGCCCTCACTAGATATAAAATAGCTAAAACGACAGTAGTAGTTGGGGGGGGGGGGCAATACACCAGCAGCCAATCAGAAATGATTAAACAGTGGTGGTCATGTCATCATCACGTATCTTTCCACCAGGCATCCAGTACACCCAAATTATACCTCCAAAGATATACAGTAGGTATGATTAGGTCTCCAAAGGGCGAGCTACACTTCTGTGTAACACTCTTTTACTCAATGAACGCTTCACTACAACCACAACAACTGCTGGCTAAGTCATACCTCACAACTTTTGCTTCCCATGGGTCAGGTCCTTTGCACGCTGCAGCCATGTGCGACCTAGAAAGGGGGAGTGGCCTAGGGTGGGAGGGGGTGTGGCCTTGGATGAGTGGGTGTAACCACGCAGTACAGCCCTGTATTCAGCATTCAGGGGGCGTGCCCAATGCTCCCCGAGCAGCTGGGCAGCCCTGGCTCACCAGCATCTTTGCAGAGCCGAGCAGCAGGTGATCAAAGCCTTCCCAACTTACTTCCCCACCTGCGGGACACTGCAGCCCTCGGTTAGGACAGTTGGGAGGTATGGTTAAGTGGCAGGGGAGAAAGTTCATCCCAGTCGTCCAGGGGCAAGTTGGAGTTTGGTAACCCCCCCACCTTAACAATAAGGAAGAACACGGGGGGGTCATTCCGAGTTGTTTCTCTCACTAGCAGTTTTTAGCAGCCGTGCAAACGCATAGTCGCCGCCCACCAGGGAGTGTATTTTTACTTTGCAGAAGTGCGAACTCCTGTGCAGCCGAGCGCCTGCAAAAACATTTTGTGCAAAACAAGACCAGCCCTGTAGTTACTCTTCGTGTGCGTTGATTCTAACGTTGGAGGGTTGGCTTTTGACGTCACACACCTGCCCAACGTTCGCTCAGCCACGCCTGCATTTTCCCCGGCACGCCTGCGTTTTTCCAAACACTCCCTGAAACTGTCAGTTGACACCCAGAAACGCCCCCTTCCTTTAAATCTTCTTGCGTTGTGCCGTGCGACTTAAAGCTTCGCTAGAACCTGTGCCAAACCACAAAGGTCTTTGTACCGTACGTCGCACGTGCGCATTGCGGTGCATACGCATGCACAGAAATGCTGATTTTTAGCCTGATCGCTGTGCTGCAAACAACAGCAGCTAGCGATCAACTCGGAATGACCCCCAATATACTGTAGATAGCGCTCTCAGTTGGTCTACTGGGACCGGAGCCCACAGTGAATTGGCAGTGCTCAAGCTACACCGTCTGACAATGACTAGTGGGACAAAATCAGACTCATGGGATTCAGCCATCTGCAGCATGCAGAATCAGCGTTCACTGGTGGGTTTCATCTCATGGTCCAGCAGCAGTAGTGGGTGCACGGTCACTTGCTGCAGCGCAGGCTGGGTGGCACCAGCCATTCTCCTACTGCGGGTGATAGCAGGGCTCCAGGGACAGAGCCAATTAACTCTGCAGTAGCAGCAGGTGCGCCACAGAGCTCCGTGGGAAGAGCAGCGGTCACACTTGGATCCCGCTGTGAACCACACACAGGTGCTGCTGTACATGCAGGTGCCCCTTCAGCTATGGGAGGTATGCCCGTGCTAAGTGGAACTTTTTATAGTGTGACTTGGTAGGGAATTACCATACAGTATTTGTAGCCAGAGCTGGATCAAGGCTTGTGGGGCAACTAAGTTTGGGGGCCCCCTTCAATAATATTGATACACTACCCCACAGTGTTTCCCCCTATATGCCACACGGTGCCCCCACAATATGTCTCACAGTGCCCCCCCTTATGTGTCTCATGGTGCCCCCACAATATGCCCCACATGCCACAATGTGTTATACAGTAACACCCCACCCCAGTATCCCTTAGTACTCACCTTACCTCCCATGGTCGGTTCCTCAGGATATCACGTGGAGCATTGTATGCAGCGCAGAACACAGAGCCGCGGCAGCCCCCATCCCTGAACATATACAGCTGGGTAACACTGACCATGTGTGGGTGGGCCCCCCGGAGCAATTGTCCCTGTCACCCCCCTTAAGCCAGCCCTGTTTGCAGCATATGTGACTCCACCTATGAATATAATATGCTGTCTAATGTGCAGATAGATAGACAGACAGACAGACATGAGTTAAGTAGGTAAATAGATGTGAGATAAATAGATGTGAGATAGATAGATAGATAGATAGATAGATAGATAGATAGATAGATAGATAGATAGATAGATAGATAGATAGATAGATATGCGACAGACAGATGCATGGATAGATAGATATATAGATAGATATGAGTTAAGTAGATAAATAGATGTGAGATAAATAGATGTGAGATAGATGGATTGATAGATAGATAGATAGATAGATAGATATGCGACAGACAGATGGATGGATATATAGATAGATAGATAGATAGATAGATAGATAGATAGATAGATAGATAGATATGCGATAGATAGGATAGACAGACAGACAGACAGACAGACAGACAGACAGACAGACAGACAGACAGACAGACAGATAGATAGATAGATAGATAGATAGATAGATAGATAGATAGATAGATAGATAGATAGATAGATAGATAGATAGATAGATAGATATGCGACAGAGACGGATAGATAGATAGATAGATAGATAGATAGATAGATAGATAGATAGATAGATAGATAGATAGATAGATAGATAGATAGATAGATATGAGTTAAGTAGATAAATAGATGTGAGAGAGATAGATATACACAGGACCGAGTATCCCCACGAAAAATCGTTGCGCTTGCTACGCTTTGGGCCTTGTGGAAATCTTTGCTCGCCACACTATTATATTCCTCCTCGGGTGGTGGCGTGGTCCCACCACCCGAGTGGGAATACCGGGTTGCAGTTGGGATTCCGACCGCCGGCATGTCTCCCACTGTCGGAAATCCGGCGTCGGTGTATCCACCGCCACAGAATCCTACCGTTTGGGAAAGTAACAGTGTCCCATACACGATAGACAGATAGATAGATAGATAGATAGATAGATAGATAGATAGATAGATAGATAGATAGATAGATAGATAGAAACACATTGCACAGCTATAGTAGTGCTGTCCTGTCATACATACTATCCTTTTAATATCTATATACATTCATTAATTATGATGTATTAAAAATGATAGAACATATGGCGTTTGCTGTTTGCACTTCTAGCCAAAAACATGTCTTTCTTTGCCGAAGGACAGCATCAAATATACATTAAAAACATACTGATATTCCGTGTAAATGGTGTGTGCCATATGGTACTTAGCTTTAAATCCAGTTCATCAGGCGTTTGATGATATTCAGAGTGTCATGAGAAGAACATGGCTCAGAGATGAAGGTCTCTCAGGTTAGCCTGGGACTATCTCAGCCTAGTGGGTCTCTTTATACAATGAATGCCTCTATCTAGGCCATCTTCTACCCTTCCGTATGCTTTCTCTCATCGGTGTCTAGAATCAATCGCACTAAGGGCCCTATCCAGTATGGCGATCGCATACTGAACTATTTATGCCCAGTGCACTGCGCGGGAGCCGTACTGCACGTGCGCACACAGGGGGTAATTCAGACTGGATCGCTGCAGCGGTAGTGACTACAGTCTGAATTTTTTTGTTGAGTGCGCACGCTCACCCAGGGAGCTCAGTGACATGCTAAAAGCATCTCAGGGCTGCGATTGGCTCTGTCTGATTGATAGGCAGAGGCAGTTGCGGGGCCGGAGGGCGCGTGCCAATGGCGTTAGAACGCCGTTGGCGAAGCGCAGTTCGGATAATGCAGGCGTGTCCGAACCATTGTGGGAGCGGGCCGCAGTGGCTGCATGACATCACATGCAGCCGCTGCGACCCAGGACGCGGTGGGTAGCACCCTAGCAGGCAGGGAGTTACTCGCCGGGTGCAAAAGCATTGCCACCGTGCGATGCTTTTGCACCCATGCGTGGGGGCAGAGCCAGACATGCGGGACGGACTAGCCCTGTGCTGGGCATCCCCCCCCAACATGTCTGAGAAACTGATCGTAGATGTGCTAAATTTATCATCTATGATCAGATCTGAATCAGGCCCGCAGTCAGATGCGATCACATCTCACATGTACAAATACCTCTGCTTGCTTTACAGGCAGAGCTGCTCACGGGGTGGTCCAGGGCGGCAACGTGGCATTGCGGGGGCGTCGACTTGGCATTGCAGGGGCATGGAATTGGAAATGTGGACAGGTTCAGGGCGTCCAAGTTACATCACACATGGCCACTGCGACCCAAAAAATGGCAGCTCTGCATCTGCTTTTGCTGTGGAGGCATGGGGGCATTCACAATACAACAATGTGATTTGCATGCTAGGCGGCCCCCAGCATGTGATCGCAAGCAGTTGCAGTTTTGTTAAAATAGCAAAAACTGCAACTGAAGCTGACTATGGGGGTCATTCTGAGTCGTTCGCTCGCTAGCAGTTTTTAGCAGCCATGCACACGCTATGCCGCCTCCCACTGGGAGTGTGTTTTAGCTTAGCAGAAGTGCGAATGAAAGGATCGCAGAGCGGCTACAAAGTTTTTTTGTGCAGTTTCAGAGTAGCTCAATACCTACTCAGCGCTTGCGATCATTTCAGACTGTTCAGTTAATGTTTTGACGTCACAAATACGCCCTGCGTTCTCCCAGCCACGCCTGTGTTTTTCCGAACACTCCCTGAAAACGGTCAGTTGACACCCAGAAACGCCCACTTCATGTCAATCACTTTGCGGCCAGCAGTGCGACTGAAAAGCTTTGCTAGACCCTGTGTGAAACTATATCGTTCGTTGTAATAGTATGTCGCGCACGCGCATTGCGCCGCATATGCATGTGCAGAAGTGCTATTTTTTAGCCTCATCGCTGCACAGCGAACAAATGCAGCTAGCGATCAACTCAGAATGACCCCCAAAGTCCTCAGCTCAAATTAAGGGCCTTATTCAGCACGGGTCGGAGATGCGTTGCGTTTGCATTCTCCCAAACCATGCTGTAGTGCGCATGTGCTTCGGTGACAATGTGCATGCGTGAGCTGTCATATTGCAGTCGCATCCCAGAAGGTGATGCACTGTGACTGGAGGCACTGCTTACCCATCAAAAGAATCGGAACAATCTTTTGGAACGATCTGGGAATGTCAGTTGCATACCTAACTGGCACAAATATTGTCAGGGGAAAATGGATCTTTATAGGGGTTAATGTTGGTTGTGTATATACAGAGTGGTGGCAGGGGGATATATAATATGTACAGCTAGTGACACATTGGTAGTTGGGGTCTCTGGAGTGCTGTACTCAGTCTCCATTATTGGAAACACTCAGGAGCTCATCCTTGACAACAGGACGCCGAGAGGAGAAAATGCGTGGAGACCCGTGCAAGTGCAGTAGTGCACTTGGCAGGTCAGAGGTTTTGAAAGAGGAGTGCACTACTGTGCAGACTTCAGTCTTCCTGTCCTCGAGGAAGGCCTCATGCACTGTTCCAAGATGGCTACCGGGATGACTACTAGGCATGTGCAGGGGCCATCTTGTCTTTACTTTGTGGGAGTACCACATTGGGAGACAGAGGTATTCTACTTATCTCCTATGAGAAACCTGGTGAGCTGTATGAAATCACATTCTGGTCAAGCTCCATTCCAAATTAGCATGTAACAGTGAGTACGGCTGTACCTGCTATCTATTAGTAAACCAACACCACTGGTTAAGTAACTGGGCTGTTCATAGTTTGAGCCATCTACTGATGTGTGCAATATCAACACCTGCACACACATCATTTCTAACAGGGGGTCATGCCTCCGGTGGCTCTGGGTTCTAGTGCCCAGAGGATAGAGGAGCGAGACAGCATGCAGAGCGCAAATGTATTCTACAAAGTGTACCATGTAATCAAAGAGTATTGACACCTGCAGAACACTCTGCCAGAGGCAAGTGACTGCATGCTTTTGGGAGAGAGGATTGTGATTCCTAAGAGAAATACTGACAAAAAAACATCATGTTCCCTTGGGAATGTTGCTGTCCAAGAGATGCACTGGCGACTCAGTGTTCCGGCCATAGAAATCAGGACATTCAATCAAAATAACAGCATCAAAGAACCGTGGATGCCTCAAGAAATCAAAGAACGGCATAGTAAGTTTTAGGATCAGATCTGTTCACATGGAATAAGGAGACTTTCATTACCATGGTGGATTAATGCAGCATATTTGGAAATAAAGTGAGAGAAGACACAGTAATAGCAAATCTCAAATACAGGAAAGATGAGGTGCAACTGATGCATTTATTACCTCTAATGGCTTTTGATATGCATCACAACGGTTCCATGATTTTACAGACAAATACTGCAGGAACTAGAGATGAGCGGGTTTGGATATCCGAGATCCGAACCCCCCAGACTTCACGATCCGAGCCGGGAACAGAGTTCGGCTTGGGACTCCCCCCTCCCCCACCCAGACTCGGTTCCCAGAACAAGTCAAAACGTCATCATCCCACTGTTTGATTCTCGCGGGTTTTGGATTCCATATAAAGAGCCGCGCATCGCTGCCATTTTCGCTCCAAACTTATAGAGTGAGGGAGACAGACCTCTGTCTCCTTGTGGGTGGTGGCATCAGGTGGGGTCAGTGTGTGCTCTCTAGGGGTGCTGTCCTGTCACTGTGGTGTCTCTGTTCTGTTAAGGGTGCTGTAGCTGTACATGCGTGTTGCTGTCCTGTCACTGTGCTGTACAGGGGCACTGTCCTGTATGCTGTAAAAAATACAGGGGTGCTGTGAAAATACAGTGGTGCTGGTTTTGTCCTGTATGCTGTAAAAAAAACTACATGGGTGTTGTAAAGGTACACTGGCCCTGTCTTGTATGCTGTAAAATTACAGGTGTGCTGTGAAAATAAATGTACACTGGCCTTGTCTTGTATGCTGTATAAATACAGGGGTTCTGTGAAAATATAGGGGTGCTGGCCCTGCCCTGTACACTGCAAAATTAAAGGGTTGCTGTTGTTAAAATAAAGGTACACTGGCCCTGTCTTGTATGCTGTAAAATTACAGGGGTGTTCTTAAAATACAAGGGTGCTGGACCTGTTCTGTATTCTGTAAAAAATACAGGGGTGCTGTGAAAATACAGAGGTGCTTTGAAAAAAAAGGTACACTGGCCCTGTCTTGTATGCTGTAAAAATACAGGGGTGCTGTTTCTAACAAAAAAAGGTACACTGGCCCTGCCCTGTATGCTGTACAATTACAGAGATTCTGTGATAATACAGGGGCGCTGTACGTATCCTGTGCTATTGTTAAAATAAAGGTACACTGGCCCTGTCTTGTATGTTGTAAAAATACAGGGGCGCTAGCCCTGTCTTGTATGCTGTAAAAATACAGGAGTGCTGTTGTTAAAATAAAGGTACACTGGCCCTGTCTTGTATGCTGTAAAATTACAGGAGTGTTCTTAAAATACAGGGGTGCTGGCCCTGTCCTGTATGCTGTAGAAATACAGGGGTGCTGTGAAAATACAGGGGTGCTTTGAAAAAAAAGGTACACTGGCCCTGTCTTGTATGCTGTAAAAATACAGGGGTGCTGTTGATAGCAAAAAAGGTACACTGGCCCTGCCCTGTATGCTGTACAATTACAGGGGTTCTGTGAAATTACAGGGGCGCTGGACCTATCCTGTGCTATTGTTAAAATAAAGGTACACTGGCCCTGCCTTGTAAGCTGTAAAAATACAGGGGCGCTGGCCGTGTCCTGTGCTGTTGTTAAAATAAAGGTACACTGGCCCTGTCTTGTATGCTATAAAATTTGCAGGGGTGTTGTTAAAATACAGGGGTGCTGGCCCTGTCCTGTATACTGTAAAAATACAGAAATGCAGTGAAAATAAAGGTACACTGGCCATGTCCTGTATGCTGTAAAAATACAGGGGTGCTGTTGATAAAATAAAGGTACACTGGCCCTATCCAGTATGCTGTAAAATTACAGGGGTGCTGTGAAAATAAAGGGGCACTGTTCTGTGTGCTGTAATAATAAAGGAGTGCTGTCCTGTGAAATGGAGAACAAACATTTTGAGGGAAAAATAGTGAAAGATCAGGAACCACTTACAGTTCCTAGTACTAGTGCTGAAGCTGCTGCTGCCACCAGTCATGACATTGACAATGCAATTCCACCAACGTTGTCTGCTAAGGCCAATGCCCGATGGCATAGAATGCATGTAAAATCCAAGAAGCAAAAATTAATCACCAGAAAAAAAAATGATCTGATGAGAAATGTAAAATTGGCAATATACCATTTACGACATGAAGCAGCAGGGAGAGACTAAGGCCTTGGCCTATGTTCATGACTTGTGGCTCAACGTCTCATGAAGATGGAAGCCCTCGTCCCTCTCAAATTTACAAAAAAAAAATAAGCTTGTTAAAGCACAGGAAAAAACAACTGTAGTTACAGAGATATCACAAATCCCCAAGGAGAGTCCAAGTGTGTCCATGGTTGCGATGTCTAGGCCTGACCTTCCCAAGACTGTATGGGAAGAGAAGGCTATTACCACCATTTGCACGCTCTCTGCAAGTGCTGGTAGGAGCACTGCCAGTCCAGTTGCTGATATTGACATTGAAGATGTCATTGTAGAAGTACACCATGATGAGGAGGATATTAGTGTAGCTGGCGCTGAGGAGGAAGTTGACGATGAGGATTGTGATGGTGATGTAGTTTGTTTGATTAAGGCACCATTGGAGACAGTTGTTGGTAATGGGATGAAAAAGCCCATTGTCATGCCTTCGGCAAAATACCAAAAAAGCTACCTCTTCGGTGTGGAATTTTTTATCCACAAATCCGAACAACAGGTGTCAAGCCATGTGTTGCCTTTGCAAATCCATAATAAGTAGGGGTGAGGACATTAACCACCTAGGAACATCCTCCCTTATACGTCACCTGCAGCGCATTCATCATAAGTCATTGTCAAGTTCAGAAAATTTGGGTAATAGCATAAGCAGTCCACTGACACCTAAATCCCTTCTTCCTGTTGTATCCAAGCTTCTGCAATCCACACCACCAACTCCCTCAACATCAATTCCCTAGTCAGGAACAGAAGTAGTCCTGCAGGCCATGTCACTGGCATGAATGACGAGTCCTCTCCTATCCGGAATTCCTCTGGAGGATCATTGAGTGCTATGCCTACTGCTGCTGCTGCTGTTGCTGCTGGGAGTCGAACGTCATCCCAGAGAGGTAGTAGGAAGACCACTTGTACTACTTCAACTAAGCAATTGACTGTTGAACAGTCCTTTGCAAGGAAGATGAAATATGACAGCAGTCACCCTGTTGCAAAGCGGATTACTGAGGCCATAACAACTATGCTGGTGTTAGACGTGCATCCGGTATCCGCCATTAGTGCAGTGGGATTTAGACAGTTGATGGACGTACTGTGTCACCGGTACCAAATCACTTCTTGATAATGTCGATTATCTTACAGGAAAGAAAGCTATACCTTATACACACTTAGAATACACTTTACCATGGCGCCGCTGCGGCCGCTAAACTTAGTACACACGCTACGTACTTTATACACTGTTTGCGTATGGAGTCCCGTATCACTGTACGGACTAAGCGTACAAACGCCGCGCTGGGGGTACAAAGTACACACAGCGCGCACACACCCAGAGATACACTTTAAACCTTTACAGCAATGCAATGCTATTACACTTTAAACCTTCACAGTAATGCAGTGTGATGCTATTACACTTTAAAACTTATGCAGCAATGCAGTGTGATGCTATTACACTTTCAACCTTATGCAGCAATGCAGTGTGATGCTATTACACTTTCAACCTTATGCAGCAATGCAGTGTGATGCTATTACACTTTAAACCTTTACAGCAATGCAGTGTGATGCTATTACACTTTAAAACTTATGCAGCAATGCAGTGTGATGCTATTACACTTTAACCCATCACAGTAATGCAATGCAATGATAAAACACTTTAAACCTTAGCAGGGCAATGAAGACACGACAACAATTGTGATTTAACCGCTGGGTTCCGACACCACAGTGGATTATTGCTGAAAGGGGGTTACAATACAAATAATACAATACAATATAACAGAGTAAATGGCTACAGTCAATGTTACATACGTGAGTGGATTCGCTTGCGCTACCAGGTCCGGTCCTCCGCCATCTGGTAGATAACGTTGTGAGCCTTGTGTGTCACCAGGCCAGAAGCAGGCTCTCATTATACACTTCTTCCAAAAGCAATACAATAGATACTGTAATCCCTTTGTCCATTGGACACAGGAATGCACTTTTACAGTACAGGAGAGGTCATAGGTCTGTTTGAATAGGTGGGCGATGTCTATTTTCACTGCTCTTGTGGGTGGTCTCCTCTGGATTCCCACCGCATACATAATGTACAGTAAATACAGTTTATATCTATATTCTGCTCCTGCAAATAACTGTCCGCAGGAACATGCGATCTTCCTCAAACCAACACCGGAATGTTTCCCTTAAAATACCCTACAGCTGGATACCAAACACCACCTTGTAACCTTGTTCTGTCCCCTCCTATTCTGTAAAGGTGAATCCCTTTGTTCTGAAACCATTTAAACTGTTGTTATTTTCTGGTGTGGTGCAGGGGGACTATGTGTACATTGACCCTCATTCCGAGTTGTTCCCTCGCAAGCTGCTTTTAGCAGCATTGCACACGCTAAGCCGCCGCCTACTGGGAGTGAATCTTAGCTTAGCAGAATTGCGAACGAAAGATTCGCAATATTGCGAAAAGATTTCTCTGTGCAGTTTCTGAGTAGCTCGAGACTTACTCTTCCAGTGCGATCAGTTCAGTGCTTGTCGTTCCTGGTTTGACATCACAAACACACCCAGCGTTCGCCCAGACACTCCCCCGTTTCTTCAGCCACTCCCGCGTTTTTCCCAGAAACGGCAGCGTTTTTTCACACACTCCCATAAAACGGTCAGTTTCCGCCCAGAAACACCCACTTTCTGTCAATCACACTCCAAGAAAAAACCTCGTAATGCCGGGAGTAAAATACCAAACTTCTTAGCAAATTTACTTGGCGCAGTCGCAGTGCGAACATTGCGCATGCGCAATTAGCGGACAATCGCTGCGATGCGAAGAAAATTACCGCGCGAACAACTCGGAATGAGGGCCATTGTGCACTATTTGGATTAAATATGTAATGTGTTTTGATAGCTCTCCATGCGTTCACAAACTCTACCGTAAATACCCATACCACGCGCTGATGCGCACGACCGCGGGAGCGACCATACGCAAATTGCGACTATGAGCACGCACAGCAGAACAAGTACACGCGCGGAGGCCATCTGTGTGTTGTTTGTACGTGATGTGTGTACTGCAATATTTTTCGACTTTGACAGCCCACCCTTTGGCAGTCAGCAATAACTGCCACTATCTAATCACTAAACAGAAAAATATCTACACAATATCTACAGAAGTTTTGGATGGTAGGGGGAGAGTGGTAGGTAGGAAATGTATGACCTAGTGGGATAGTAAAAAGCATGTATGTATGAATCCATGTCTGAGGGGCATGTATCATTGTGCTGTATATGTTCTAAATAAGCTTCGAGGTATTGCGAAGTATACATTAAATCCTTCTCATCCCGTATTAAGGGTCTGTAAATGGGCCAACAAATACTACCGAGCTCTTTTCGGCTTCTTGTTCCAACAAATGGGGTGCACATTTAGTTGATGATACATGGAGGGGGAACATATGTGAGTGCTAGTATATGTGGATATCACCTGTCGACTATGTGTGTCGTTAACTGAAGGTTGTAGAGATGAAGATAAGACACATATCTAAAATACATTCACATAAACATTTACATAAACATTCTTGGGTAGGGCTGATGTCTTTTCCGGATGGGTGTATCTGGGCAGAGGGGGAGACAAAAGAAAAACAGGTGAACGAAACAGGCCATGAAATTCATTTGCAATCCTTATCACATCACTGTCTCTATGGAAGGGTCATGAATTAAATCTGCTGCTATCAGAATCAGAATCAGAATCAGAATCAGCTTTATTGGCCAGGTATACTTACGTATACTAGGAATTTGTCTTCGGTTTGCTATACAACAGCCAAGTAAGTAACAGGTAAGCAGGTGTGTGTGTGTGTGTGTGTGTGTGTGTGTGTGTGTGGGGGGGGGCAAGTAAAGTTACACAGATAGGTATACCGTAGGGACACAAGTGAGTTACATGTACGTCTAGTCAGTCAATGTTCAGGAGTTCAGCAGGCGGACAGCTTGGGGAAAGAAACTTTTGAGGCTTCTGGTGGATCTGGCGGGGACAGCCCTGTAACGCCTGCCTGAAGGAAGCAAGTTAAACATGCTGTGGCCGGGGTGTAGCTGGTCTTTTACTATCTTCATTGCCCGCTTTTTAGCTCTGGACAAGTACAGGTCCTGGACTGAGGGAAGGTCGGCCCGATGATCTTCTCTGTGGTTCTGACCACCTTTTGGAGCCTGCATATGTCCCTCGCGCTGGCGGAGCTGTACCATATGAGTATCGAGGAGCACAGTACCGACTCCACAATCGCGGAGTAGAAGAGGAGCAGGAGCTTCTGTGGGATGTTGAACTTCCTTAGTTGCCTGAGGAAGAACAACCTCTGCTGCGCTTTCCCAACAGTGGCGTCAGTGTTGGACCCCCATTTAAGGTCCCTGGAGATTGTGGTCCCTAGAAACTTGAAGGAGTCCACTAGCGATACCACACTGTCAGCAATCGTTAGCGGAGGTGCACTAGATGACTTCTTCCTGAAGTCCACTATCATCTCGACAGTTTTGAGGGGGTTGAGGTCAAGGTTGTTGTGGATGCACCACTGGGCCAGCCGGTCTACTTCCCGTCTATAGGCCGATTCGTCCCCATCCTTGATGAGGCCGATGACGGTGGTGTCATCGGCAAATTTGATGATCCTTACTGATTGCGCCTCTGAGGTACAGTCATTTGTGTACAGGGAGAAGAGCAGGGGTGAGAGGACACAGCCCTGAGGGGCCCCTGTACTGATGGACCGCGCTTGAGAGGTGAATTCCCCCGCTTTCACCACCTGTGTCCTATCTGTCAGGACGTCTATTATCCAGGAACAGGTAGCTTCTGGGACCCCTAGGCGAAGTAATTTGGGGTGGAGGATGCTGGGGACGATTGTATTGAAGGCCGAGCTGAAATCGACAAACAGGACCCTCGCGTAGGTACCGGGAATGTCTAGGTGCTGTAGAATGTAGTACAGGCCCAGGTTGACTGCATCCTCGACACACCGATTCGAGCGATAGGCGAACTGCAGGGGGTCCAGTTGGGGGCCAGTCACAGTTTTCAGGTGATTCAAAACCAGACGCTCAAACGTTTTCATGACCACAGACGTCAGTGCTATCGGCCTGTAGTCGTTCAGGTTCGTGATAGTGGGTTTCTTGGGGACCGGGACTATAGTAGACCTTTTGAGGCAGGAAGGGACTTTCTGTAGCTCCAGCGATTTATTGAAGATCTTGGTGAATATGGGGGCGAGCTGACCCGCACATGCTCTTAGGGCAGATAGTGACACTCCGTCAGGACCCGGAGCTTTCCTGGTTTTGGTCCTTTTGAACAATGCCTCCACCTCTTCTTGGGTGACTTGCAGTGCCTGGGGTTGGCCGTCGGTGTTCGGGACATCGTAGAGGTGATTGTTTGGGTTGCAGGGGACTTCTTTTGCGAACCTGCAATAAAAGTGGTTCAGTTCATCTGCAAGGTCTTGGTGCATGGCGGTGGACTTTGATGTTTTCCTATAGTTGGTTATGGATTGCATTCCTTTCCATACAGATACGGGGTCATTGGTGGAGAGATCGTTTGTCAGCTTGTCCGAGAACCGCTTTTTTGCTAGCCTAATTCCTTTAGTCAGAAAGTTCCTAGTACGGTTGTATAGTGCTCTGTCACCGCTGCTATAGGCCTCCTCTTTGGCTCGACGAAGTTGCCTGAGCTGGGCATTGAACCAGGGCTTGTTGTTGTTGTAAATGCGGTAAGTCTTGGTAGGTACACACATGTCCTCACAGTAGCTGATGTAGGATGTGACAGTGTCTGTCAAGTCATTCAGGTCGGTTGCCGAGGCTTCAAAGACCCCCCATTCCGTGCAGTCAAAGCAGGCCTGGAGCTTCATCTTGGCCTCATTGGTCCATTTCTTGACAGTCTTAACGACAGGCTTAACTGCTCTCAGCTTCTGTGTATAGGTAGGGAGTAGGTGGACGAGGCAGTGGTCAGATAGGCTGAGTGCAGCACGCGGGATAGACCGGAAGGCAGACTTGAGGGTAGTGTAGCAGTGATCAAGGGTGCGCCCTTCTCTAGTGGGACACGTGACTTGTTGTTTGTACTTAGGTAGCTCCTTTCTCAGGTTAGTTCTGTTGAAGTCACCCAGTACTATAAGCAAAGAGTCTGGGTGTTTTTGTTCTATGTCGGATATACATATGGCCAGGTGGTGCAGGGCTTCGTTCGCGCAGGCGAGGGGGGGATGTACACTCCCACAAGGACAATTGAGGCAAATTCCCGGGGGGAATAGAAGGGGTTGCAGTTGATACTCAGCATCTCCAGGTGAGGGCTGCATGATTTGCCTATGATCGTGACATTGGTGCACCATCCGTCGTTGATGTAGAAGCAGATGCCACCACCCTTCGTTTTTCCTGAGAGAACCTTGGAGCGATCGGCCCTGAAGAGACTGAAGCCCGGCAGAGACATCGGGTTGTCCGCAATATGGTCGTCCAGCCACGTCTTCGTAAAGCAGTGGATAGATGACCCTGTAATGCCTGACCCTGCGCTGCCCAGAAGGAGGGACAATTCGTCGAACTTGTTTGCCAGTGAGCGCACATTCGAAAGCAGGATCGCGGGTAGTGCAGACCGGTGCCCTCGCCGCCGCCACCTCACTAGGGCGCCTGCGCGACAGCCTCTCCTCTGAGTCCAGGTCCTTCTACTAGGGCCGACATGAGGGCCTCCGTCATTCTCTTTCCGGGGCCGGTGATCCATCCGCCAGTCGCCACCTGGGCTGCGGGGGGGGCGCGGCTGCTCGGTCATCCACTTCGGTGTCCACAACGTCTGCATCCTTGCCACACAGGGCAGCAAGGGCTGCAAGGGCCGCTGATCTGCCCGCCGACGGGCCCGAACGTGTGGTAAGCACCTCGGGAGCGCTCCAACTAAGGAGGGCTTCCCTGCTGTATTTGGTCACCGGTGGGGTAGACAAGGGCAAGGGAAAACAAGGGGAAACAGGTAATTTGGCTGAGCTGCGTAGCTCCGAGGCAGCCATCTGCGGCGCCATCTTAGATTGTAATCGCTATAATCGTTGTTGCTGTAACCTATTGCTGCTCCTTAATACAATGGGTATATTTGAAACAAGTGATACTGTAAATAAAATAACTGCTTTTCCTGTTGCTGATTTAGTCAAAAGCAGGCTTGTGGAGAGGTGTTAGAATCCAATTCCTGTTGTGTAGGTGTGAAAGATCTCAGTGTGAGAGGCCTTTGAAGTAAATTTCTTGTGGGGGGTAGTGATAACATGTGTCCTTTGGAATGGCTCTTGCAAATTGAAGTGAGCAGTGACCCTTCAGTGATTCAGAGCCTGAATATGCTGTATATTAGTTGATTAATGCAAGAAGTCAGTTATTTTTTGCTCAGAGAACAGAGGTGAATGATGTCTAAGTGAGGGGCTGGATGGAGCCAAATATAGGTTGTAGTTCACAGTACCTTGTCTGGGATGTCCAATGCAGAGCACAGTAGATTTCAAACTGAAGGACTTCTAAGTGGAGAGTTGCAGAGGTTTCAATCTAGTGTGTATCTCAGCGCAGGAATGCAATCCGTTGGTTTTGATCAGATGTCCGCGTAGAGTAGAACAAGTTAAAGGTAAGTCCTTGGATATTTACGATGATTTATGGGTCAGTTGTGGTGAATTTCAGCTGTTTTATGGAGATGATCAGGAGCATGCAAAAGGTGATGCAGCCATCTTGGTGTTACATATAACAGTACCCTTGCTCCTGAGACTCATCAACTTTGTGCCGTGCTTGCGCCACGTCAGAATTCAAACACACCTAAATATCAAGCCAATAATTATGACGACTCCCAGGATACAAAGGAGAAACTTCCCTACACTCATAATAACATTTTGAGCCCACTCTCCTAATCCTGAGAACCAATTTTGTGGGTTCAACCATGAGACCCAGCCGGTCAGCTCATTACCCACAGCCGTCAGGGTAAGGTTGTGTCTCCTCCGGAACTCCCACTTCAACTGCAAGATATCATCCATCTTTTGATCGATAATCTCGGTTGGGTCATCAGTGCTGTTTGTAATATACGTGCAGCACTTCACACCATATTGAGTTGCCAAAGTGACACAGTACCCACCTGTCACGGCCGTGATATAATTAAGGACCATCCTGTGCTGGATCAGTTCCATCTTGTAAGCTTGTAACTCTTCCCGTATACCTGAAGGTGTCGTCATACATCTTAGTGATATTATCTATCAAGTTCGCTAGCGCATGGATATACCTATAATTTATAATTCCTCTGGCAGTACGGGTGATGTCTAATGCGAGAAGGAATTGAATCCCGGTGGATTCGTGGATCAAATCAGAGGCTGCGTGCTCTGTCCTATCTATGAGGTGTCTCTTGACGATGTGTTCATAGTGAGTATGAGTATAAGGAGCCTGAGCACTGCGGTGAACATCTCTCATCTTATCATGGGTTATGGTCATGACCTCTGGCAGTACTCTCCCAATATAACACAATCCCTCTGAGTGCGGGGCAAGCCACTTGTACGCCTTCCTCCCACATATGAAATAGGCATCATCTGGGAGAACATAGGGGACAAAATATAACATCACCATATTACAAACTTTCCAAGTGAAAAACCCAATCCCTGGTTCTCCCATCTGCTCAGTACAAGTATCGGGCTGGATGATATGAGCACAATACCCTGGTGATACTTTTCCAACCCACATGGTCTTGCTTCCACAAGTATACCTATACTGAAAATACCTCCCACTGTTGGCTATTTGGCCTACAAGTTCAGAGTCTATGGGTATCCTATCAGCTCTGTGTGAAAAGGTCATTGTCTGGTTATTCCACGTCACTTCCCAATTTCCCGGTTTTCGGTAATTGGAAATATTAAAACACAATAAGGATCTATCTACATGATACTAGTGGAGCTTCAAACTAGGGGGCCTAGAAATATTAAATTTCTTGTCCACCGGTCTCCCACCCCGCAATTCGAGTACCTCATCTATTGCTAAAGGGTACGGTACTAATCCTGACTTGCTCTGACCTTGAGGTACCTGTGAGCACACCCAGCATTCTGTCTGGTTTAAGGCCTTACCCACTAGTGAGTGGTAATCACTCAATGGATGACGGTCCATGTCGATATTAAGGTTGGACTGACATCTCTGGATGCACCCATCCTCAACTATATTCTCATAATTCCTACAAATACAATATTCATCAGACAATAACCCCTCACAGTGCCTCCGAGCTCCCTGACTACCAGAGCGCTTACTGATGCCAGCCTTTACTAAAGTGATGTGCTGATCCTGAGATCCTACAAATTCATACTTGCCATCAGAACCCATTCCAGATCCCTGCTCGACCTCTCTGGGACCCTCACAAAAACAAACTGTCCTTATCAAAACCAGAGTTACTAATAGAACCCGATACGCAGTCTCTTGTGATCGATCCATTTCGTTTAGGGAAAGGAGGAAAATAAGAAGGGAAAAAGACAGGAAAATGCAGGGGGAGGTGAAGAAAAAAAAAAAAATGATACTACAACCGTTCTAGATCTGTGCTCGGATGCCCTTCAACAGTCCTGCCTCTCAACCCTCCTGGAACAGACACTCCAGTGATACGAGGTTCTCTACACTCTGCTCTTTGTCACGAGTTCTCTACGGGTCAGCGGCCTTTCTGTAGGGAACATAAATCTTGTATTTCAATGTGTTTAACTGTTGTGTATTTATTATCAGTTGTGTGAAGTAAACCATCTGTGGAAAGTGAAAAGAGAAAGGAAATAATAAAAAGAAAATTTTTCAGATTTGCGTTCACCATCAGGCTGTCACGCCATCATGCATATCGGTGTCTATGTACAGTCTCCCTTCACCAGTATTCTCATTCTCCACCCTTTGTGCATGACCAGGCACACTGCGTTAATACTGGTGTCCCTATGCTGGTGAGATATACTGGATTTGGGCAGAACTCTGAAAGACAGAGTAGGCCTGTGGCGTCTGAACTGTAATCCTGTCGGTGAACGTAAGAGATGAAGAGGAAGCTTTGAAGACAAATCACATAGAGTTTAGTAACAGATAAGTTGGTAGAGGCAAAGAAGATTTTACAAAGTTTGACATCTGGATTGGGCACTAAGGGTAATGATTCTCTTCTCGGTCTGCTCCCCCCCAAAAAATAAAAAAATCTATGTGTGTTATATCTCTACTGGGACTATCCCAGCCATCAATCCAGTGTCCTGTCCATTCTAAATTCATAGGGAACCCGGTATCTTTGAGATCATTTCATCTACCTGTGATGGACATGTATCTAGAACAGTGAAATGCAACTTTAGTCTTCGTGGGTATCCAACATAATTCGTACTTCCTGGGCGGGAGCACGCTATATGTATACCATCTCTAACAAAACTTCTGTTAAATTAATTAGAGGTCACTTCTGCTAGAGAAAGATGCAGAAGTTTAGGGACCTCCTCCTAACCCCAGTAAGTTCTGTCAAAAGGGTAAAGTTGCATTTATTCCATTCTTCCCATTAACCGAATCTGTGTTGTCTACATGGCTCGTGACTTTTTACTATATGTCCCTTGATCCCGTCTATGTGTTTAATAACGTGGCTTGTTTTCTCTGTCTAGGGGTCTATATTGGCTATGTTCTCTACTACTCTTGCAATCTCTAGCAAAATGTCCTTTATTTTTTTTACAAATGTAACAATTTCTCAGTGTTTTCTTACCACCAGGGTTTTTGGGGTTTAGGCTGATGAGACTCTGGTGACAAAGCCTGTATACTTTCAATCCCCAGCCTCTCCTCCTGCGGTTCTCTATGCCTAGCAATATTCTTATGGTGTTCAATCGCGCACTCTCTACGACAAGCTACTGTGGCCCCTCTCCAATCAGGAAAATAAATGTTTGTACCCTGTCCCTTACTGTCTGATTGAGTCCGTCCATTAATACAGAAACAGCTACCTTCCTGAAATACGCACCGTTCCCTGTATCTGATACCCCCATGTATCTATTTATTATATGCAGGTACTGATGGAAGTATTCAGATGTCATTTCATTTTCCCTCTGTTTTATGGAGAATGTTTTTTTCTCCACTTAACAGTTGTGGGGAAATACAACTCTAGTTGCATGTTAATTTGCTCTAAGTTCTCCTGATTGTGTTTTGTCAGTCATAAGACTATCCGACTCTAATCTACAATCAGTGATACATTTTTTGGTGTCAAGGGCCCTCATTCCGAGTTGTTCGCTCGGAGTTTTTCATCGCATCGCAGTGAGAATCCGCTTAGTGCGCATGCGCAATGTTCGCACTGCGGCTGCGCCAAGTAACTTTACTATAAAGAAAGTATTTTTACTCACGGCTTTTTCCTCGCTCCGGCGATCGCATTGTGATTGACAGGAAATGGGTGTTACTGGGCGGAAACACAGCGTTTTAGGGGCGTGTGGCTGAAAACGCTACCGTTTCCGGGAAAAACGCAGGAGTGGCCGGAGAAACGGTGGGAGTGCCTGGGCGAACGCTGGGTGTGTTTGTGACGTCAGCCAGGAACGAAAAGCACAGAACTGATCGCACAGGCAGAGTAAGTCTGAAGCTACTCAAAAACTGCTAACTCGTTTGTGATCGCAATATTGCGCATACTTCGGTCGCACTTTTAAGAAGCTAAGATACACTCCCAGTAGGCGTAGGCTTAGCGTGTGTAACTCTGCTACATTCGCCTTGCGAGCGAACAACTCGGAATGAGGGCCAATATTAGGAGGTAGGCACGCTTTCAAAAATATCCACCAATGTTTGTTTGTCGGTTCATACGCATTACCCAGATCTCTGAAAAATTTCTGACATCTGGCTAAATGCTTCCGAGGGTCGGGGAATTCTGAAATGATTAATCGCAGCTCATCTCTGGGCCACGGGCAATACATTGCATTATTCCAGGTGAGGATTATTCCCTGACTATCGGTTCCCCCATTGGGGGTTACTATTTCCAAGACAGGGTGTAATCCTACCATTCCGTTCCTAATCTGTTTACTGTGAGGTGTTGTTGTCTCTGTGCAATGAACTGTCTCACACTTACCGGTAGCTGTGACCTCACCAGTTCTTTCATTGGGGAATATTGTTACTGCTCTACCTGGTTGGACAGGCCCCACCTGAGTTTCCTGCAGCGAGGTGACTGCTTGGAGGAGAGCTGCGATTTGGCTGGGTATATTTGTTATTAAAAAAAAGATATAGATTCAATATATATATTACAAAGTACAGTATACCTATAGTTACAACTCATACAGTAAGCAGTTAAAACATACAGTTACATACAATTACAGTTACAGGCCAGCGATACAATTACCATTCCCTCCAATGCATCTTATGTCTCTCTCTCTCTGTAAATAAATACAGAAACTGATCTGCCAGCAAGTCCTCATCCTCTTGTGACCTATAACCTTGAAAAGACTTCAAAAAAGAAAACAGGATACATCTTGCAAAAAAAAATAATTAGTGTTAATACATTGTTTTTACATACTACTATATTTTACGGATATACCATTGATTGTAGCCATCTTCTCCCCCGCAATATACGGTAGTGGTGGTGCGGTCGCCATTGTTTTCCCGCTAGGTTTGGAACCTGCTGCACGAGCTGATTTCCTTTGCATATCCCCTTCTTGCTGCCATAATTTTAAACAATCATTATGTCTTATCATTTGTTTTCTGGATTTAATCAGACAAATCTTTAACCTTAAGTTCTGTAATACCTCTGGTTCAAAGCTGCTCACCTTAGGGAATGGTTCCCTATCTTTGTCAGTCATACGTACCCATTCAGACAAAAAGTCTTCAGTGTGTGATCCATATTTACCACACATAACAAACCTCGCTGACCCCTTAGGCCGCGGCACCTCAACCTGAACCCTGGTTAAACGTCCACCGCTTGTGCAATTGGATCCCATTGCGGACTTTTTCCTATTACGCAATCCCCAATGCACAATACGAATAGACGGTGAAAGTTCTTAAAGCGCTTTCACCCACTCCTTCTCCGCCGGGTACCACGACTCACTCCAAGAATGACCACCGCGTACCCAGTGAGGTCCCTATCTGATTTCTATTCACTGGAAGTGTTTAGGAGTGACTTACCTATTTCCAGTGAATATACACCGTTGGAGATTTTCCTGAGAGAGACCAGCGAAAACTCCCTATACACTTATACACAAATCACACTTGCGTATGCTCTATACAGTGCTAATGGTACCACAATTTTACGCAAAGCACGTGAAGGGGTATCCAGTTGCGCTATATATATATATTGCATCCACAAATGCGTGGTCCAATCACACAGCATATAGGTACTTGTTACCTATCTGCAGTACGATCACGGGTCGTTGTACAAACTGGGACCCTCAGTCTGGAGTGTAATACCAAAAACCTTTTAACTTCAATACTTCGCAATACAATGCACTATCATGCTCCTTTACAAATCACCTCACGATTTGCGTTTTAAACCTTATACTAACGTGAGTCTGCCGATTCATGCCACCAAGTCTCCACTCACTCGATGTACCGCACGACGGGATCCCGAATTCCGGGGTTCAATTTTCCACTCGCTCCTACGTTTGCTCACTCAAATACGCTTTGGTTTTTCTGTACAGAAAATTGTCATTCATTCAGACAAGCAGCTTTACTCCCAGAAGCAATACAGCAAATAAGAGTTTTATACTAAACTTTGGAAACTGGGCAATCTTGTGCTATTGTAGCGTGGCTACTGTCCCACCTTTAAACTAAACGAACTATCGTGTGGTTTTATTATGCGCACACAACGCTACGCAAGCTTGCGTAATTACGCAACCGTGCGTACCTCTATGCCACGTTTTGTGTACGCTGTCCTCACGTTCCGTACCACGTGTACCAATGTGCGGACGCAATAAAACAACTCACACAATTTCTATAAATGTGAGCAATATTAACTATAATCGCTCACTTAACACGCCACACAGTTTCTTCCTGTATAAACCTTTATGCAGAACTGCGTTTGTGTCTTTACGCTTACTTCCTTAAAATACTGTTATTTCAAATTTACCTATAAATTTACCTATATAGCAACAAATGTATCCTATTTCACACAGATCTATAATGACTCTAGCAATAATCAATAATTTAAATGATATGATTCAGATTGGATAGCTATCTTGCAGAACATACACTGATATAAATATACACATAATTATAATAATTATATATATGTACTATTCACTGGTCTCCTGAGACTCCTTTACCCATTCAGTGCTTCTAATTTGCATATGAAAGCTATGTGCTTTTGCCTGCCTGTAAAAGTGGTTTTTCATTGCTAAGAAAAAGCAGTTACACAGGTTAATTTGCATTTCAATGGCTATCTTATAGCAAGCAGATTCTAACTAAATCCTAGAGGTAAAAGAAAAAAATACTTTGTTTATCTCTGTGTGTAATTCTTACATCAAGTATTCATCTTACTATTAACTTTCACTAGGCCCAGCTGAAACTATTTGTAATTGACTATGGCATGGGTTAAATAAATGCATTGGTAACTCATAAATGGTGATTGATGTGACCAAGGAGAGCTGATTATTCTGGGCAGTGAAAATCAGGTATTTGGAAAAATTACCTTCCCAAAATGGCCGCTGCTCCTCCCCCTTCCACATCCATGTGGTTAGTCCAAAATGGAGGACAGACCATGCACCTTCCTTTGTCACAAAGAAATCACACATCATACAAGCCCCTGAAGTTATTTTAGGCCTGAGTTAAACATAAAAACTATATCAATGCTATGCAGCAACTTTTAAATGTACTTTTAACCCTACTTAACAGATTAGCAATCCAATCTGAATCAAACACAACATGACTTATTTGAACCTTGTTTTGCAACAATGTGAGAGAGTATGCAAAGTATGGGTGCCGTGAACGCTTTTTGGAGCCAAAAAAAATTCACAGATTTTAAATAGCTTTTTTCCTGTTTACCTTACGAGTTCTACCAGCATCCCTACAAACCATACAGAGCAGACATCATCTAATCAGCAAATAAATAGGGTTTCTCAGTGCATCCACCGACCAAGAAAAGGATACGTAGGATAATTTTCCACCCTTTGCTGATAGATTACGTCTGCTGTGACCTGTTAGGTAGTAAGTATGTGGAAAACCGGAGAGCCCCCAATTGATAATGTCAATTATCTTACAGGAAAGAAAGCTATACCTTATACACACTTAGAATACACTTTACCATGGAGCCGCTGTGGCCGCTAAACTTAGTACACACGCTACGTACTTTATACACTGTTAGCGTACGGAGTCTCGTATCACTGTATGGACTTAGCGTACAAACGCCGCGCTGGGGGTATAAAGTACACACAGCGCGCACACACCCATTGATACACTTTAAACCTTTACAGTAATGCAATGTGATGCTATTACACTTTAAACCTTCACAGTAATGCAGTGTGATACGATTACACTTTTAACCTTATGCAGCAATGCAGTGTGATGCTATTACACTTTAAACCTTACGCAACAATGCAGTGTGATGCTATTACACTTTAAACCTTCACAGTAATGCAATGCAATGATAAAACACTTTAAACCTTAGCTGGGCAATGAAGACACGACACCAATTGTGATTTAACCGCTGGGTTCCGACACCACAGTGGATTATTGCTGAAAGGGGGTTACAATACAAATAATACAATACAATATAACAGAGTAAATGGCTACAGTCAATGTTACATACGTGAGTGGATTTGCTTGCGGTCCGGTCCGGTCCTCCGCCATCTGGTAGATAACGTTGTGAGCCTTGTGTGTCACCAGGCCAGAAGCATGCTCTCTTTATACACTTCTTCCAAAAGCAATACAATAGATACTGTAATCCCTTTGTCCATTGGACACAGGAATGCACTTTTACAGTACAGGAGAGGTCATAGGTCTGTTTGAATAGGTGGGCGATGTCTATTTTCACTGCTCTTGTGGGTGGTCTCCTCTGGATTCCCGCCGCATACATAATGTACAGTAAATACAGTTTATGTCTATATTCTGCTCCTGCACATAACTGTCCGCAGGAACATGCGATCTTCCTCAAACCAACACCGGAATGTTTCCCTTAAAATACCCTACAGCTGGATACCAAACACCACCTTGTAACCTTGTTCTGTCCCCTCCTATTCTGTAAAGGTGAATCCCTTTGTTCTGAAACCATTTAAACCAGGGCTGGCCAAACCGGTCCTCAAGATCTACCAACAGTTCATGTTTTCCAGGCCTTCTGGACATCTGTAGAATTGTCAGTTAGGAATGAATGCAGCACTTCTTAATTAGTAATGACTACACCTGTGCACCAGCTAGGTGGTCTGGAAAATGTGAACTGTTGGTAGATCTCGAAGACTGGTTTGGCCAGCCCTGATTTAAACTGTTGTTATTTTCTGGTGTGGTGCAGGGGGACTATGTGTACATTGTGCATTATTTGGATTAAATATGTAATGTGTTTTGATAGCTCTCCATGCGTTCACAAACTCTACCGTAAATACCCATACCACGCGCTGATGCGCACGAACACGGGAGCGACCATACGCAAATTGCGAATATGTGCACGCACAGCAGAACAAGTACACGCGTGGAGGCCATCTGTGTGTTGTTTGTACGTGATGTGTGTACTGCAATATTTTTCGAATTTGACATTCTAGAGTCCACTTCACTAAGCAAGTGATTCCCTTACTGTACAGGGACATTAAGAAAAGTGTCCTCAGTGTCCTCAAAAATGTGTTTGTACCCACTGTCCACTTAACCACGGACATGTGGACAAGTGGATCAGGGCAAACTAAGGACTACATGACTGTGACAGACCACTGGGTAGATGTATTGCCTTCTGCAGCAACAACAGCAGCGGCACCAGCAGCAGCATCTCACAAACGCCAACTCATTCCTAGGGAGGCTACGCTGTGTATCACCAGTTTCCATAAGAGGCACACCACTGACAACCTCTTACAGAAACTGAGGGACATCATTGCACAATGGCGTATACACCACCAATATTGTGCATGCATTACATCTGGGCAAATTCCAGCACTTCCCATGTTTTGCACATACAATTTGGTGTTGCAGAATTTGCTGAAAAATGACAGAGCTACACAGGAGATGCTGTTGGTGGCCCGAAAAAATGCGGGCCACTTTCAACATTTAGCGACTGGAGTACCAGCAAACACTCCTGAACCTGCCCTGCCATCACCTGAAGCAAGAGGTGGTAACGAGGTGGAATTCAACCCTCTATATACTTCAGAGAATGGAGGAGCAGTAAAAGGCCATTCAAGCCTATACATCCACCTATGATATAGGCAAAGGAGGGGGAATGCACCTGACTCAAGCGCAGTGGAGAATGATTTCTGTGGTGTGCAAGGTTCTCCAACCCTTTGAACTTGCCACACGTGAAGTCAGTTCAGACACTGCCAGCCTGAGTCAGGTCATTCCCCTCATCAGGCTTTTGCAGAAGCAGCTGGAGAAATTGAAGGAGGAGCTAAGGCGGAGCAATTCCGCAAAGTATGTGGGACTTGAGGGAGGAGCTCTTCATTCGCTTTGCCAGGATTCAAGGGTGGTCAATCTATTGAAATCAGAGCACTACATTTTGGCCACCGTGCTCGATCCTTGGTTTAAAGCCTACATTGTATCTCTCTTTCCGGCGGACACAAGTCTGCAGAGGTTCAAAGACCTGCTGGTGGGAAAATTGTCAACTCAAGTGGAATGTGACCCGTCAACAGCTCCTCCATTTTCTCCTGAAACTGTCTCTACGAGGAAAATAAAAACATTTTATAGCCAACACGCTGGTGGTGATGCAGGGTAGTCAGGAGCAAGTGTGGACATCTGGTCCGGACTGAAGGAGCTGCCAACAATTGCTGACATTTCTACTGTCGCTGCATATGATGCTGTCACCATTGAAAGAATGGTGGAGGATTACGGAATATTGGTGACAGCATCCAAGTAGGCATGTCAGACAGTCCGTATGTACTGTGTACTGGCAGGAAAAAGAGGCAATTTGGAGGCCCTTGCACAAACTGGCATTATTTTAGTGTTTAGGCAGCCGGTAACCTTGTCAGCAATCGGCATAGGAGGTTACTTCCACAAAATGAGGAGAAGATGATGTTCATCAAAATGAATTATAAATTCCTCCAGGAAAACCTTTACCAGCAATTGCCTCCAGAAAGTACACAGGGACCTGTGATTGTGGATTCCACTGGGGATGAGTTAATACCCTGTGAGGATGAGGATGTAAGCACTGTAAGTGGTGAGGAATCGGAGGATGAGGATGACATCTTGTTCTGTAGAGCCAGTTTGTGCAAGGAGAGATTAATTGCTTCTTTTTGGTGGGGGCCCAAACAAACCAATCATTTCAGCCACAGTCGTGTGACAGACCCTGTCGCTGAAATGATTGGTTTGTTAAAGTGTGCATGTCCTGTTTATACAACATAAGAGTGGGTGGGAGGGCCCAAGGACAATTCCAACATTGCGCCTTTTTTATGCATTATGTGTCTTTGGGGCCTAGTTTTTAAATCTGCCATCCTGTCTGCCACTGCAGTGACACTCCTAGATGGGCCAGGTGTTTGTGCCGCCCACTTATGTCGCTTAGCTTAGTCATCCAGCGACCTCGGTGCAACCTTTTGGCCTAAAAACAATATTGTGAGGTGTTCAGAATAGACTGAAAATGAATGTTATTGAGGTTAATGATACCGTAGGATCAAAAATACCCCCAAATTCTGTGATTTTAGCTGTGTTTATGTGTGTTTTTATTTAAAAAATCCAGATCCAAAACCAAAACCCGAAAGGGTGGTTTTGGCAAAACCAATCCAGATCCAAAACACGAACGCTGATCCAGATTCAAAACCAAAACCCAAAATGTGCCCGACACACATCTCTAACAGGAACCAAACAAGCCTCCTGTACTCTACCCTTCTGATGAGAAAATGTTAAAGTGTTGTCAAGAAAATGTCTATAACGTTCTCACAAATGGGACAAGATCCACAGCTAGAATCTTCGGACTATGGAAATGCACCAACTAAAGGGAGGTGCCACCTGCTAATGAGCAAAACCTTATTTGATCCCAGTGATACCGGAGAATTTACTGTCAAAGAGACTCCCTTTGAAATATGTACAAAAGGAAAGAGAAAGGTACCAGGATGGTCTGTTTCAATTTTGTTAGCAAAATGTTCCTGTAAATTATCATTTATTATCGCTGCATAATGGTAAGAGACAGAAAGAGAATAAAAAAGTCATAGCTGATGCGATCACTTTACTGCCTTTAAAGATAAAAAGGAAGAGAACATTGCCATAACGGTAGAGTATTGCAACAAGCATGATAGTGAATGAGCAGGGTAATGGGCCCAGGGTCCGATTAATGTGGGGTGGGCGGTCACTCTGGAGCCCCCCCACACAGTCCTGGTTTGATGCAGTAAGGTCAGCTTGCAAGGGAGTGCCAGGCTGGATGGGCGCTCTCCCTGGCCCATTCCACTGCTATCTACTGTTGCATCTGTCAAATAGACAGTAGTGCGGTCGCCGCAACTGTCACCATGCCTGACACTGCCAGCAATTACAACAGAGATATTGACGGGTAGGTGTGCCATGACTGAGAGGAGAAGCTAGAAAAATGCAGCGTATCCAGGGATGCATTCTCTGCCACGCCTGGTGCTCTGCTGCTCCCTCTGCTGTTACTGCATTGATGACGGTGTCCGGAGCGTGAGCTGCTGCTGCCGGACATGGAGCGGGGAAACAGTAAAGCTAGGTACACGTTTGTCCAATCCCCAGGAGATCCGACTCGAAACCGACCCTCACACCTGATCCTGCTCGCCTGTTGGGTCTCCTGTGTCAGGAATCGGCGCGCTGCTGCGTCTCACTTACCAGCGCGCTGGTGTGCAGGCCTCCGGAGGTCGTGGCCCCAGTTGCGGCTGCGTGAGTGTAGTGGCCGTGAGCGTCATCTTCCGCATTGCTAAATACCCCTGAGTCTGGTCCTATGTGGGTTTTGCTGCGTGCTGGTGTCCGGCCTGTGTGGACGTTGCCATGACACCTGCACTCAGCTGATCCGGGTGCTCAATCCAGCGCTGTGTCTCTGCCTACAGCTCTGTGTCCAATCGCTACTGAGCAGGGGGTTTAACTGCTAGTCCGTGGCTCTCTCACATTGCCTTGGACAACGAGTCACATACCATGTGCCTAAGTTCTCCTGGTTCCTGTGTTCGTGTTTCCAGCGTTCCCCGTGGTTATTTCCTTTGTTCCAGTTTTCACCTTCACAAGCTCTTCTGTTACTCCGGACTCAATTACATCCAGCCACAATCCACCAGCAGAAGAGACTCTCCTCAGGTGTTCGTATTACCATCTTACCTGTGCACTTGCTATCAGTATTCCATCTGTGCATTCCTGCAATATAACAACTAGTTGCTTAGAGACTGTCTCCTGCTTGAGCCTAGTAAGGCTACTTGGACTTGTGCTTTATTGGGACTGTGTGTTTCCTATGCATATCGGAGTTCTGCTTTCCAAGTTACGTTACCTTCTGTTATACTGAGACTGTGTGCTATCAAGTACTACTGGACTTTAGTTTATATCATCTGCCTTCAGTATTTGTTGTTTCATATTTCCTTTGCAAGAGACCTGTTATTCAAATTCCGTTATCAATCATTGTCATTCCATTACCGGTTTTCTGTTCACGCTGTGTTATCCCATCTGCTCAGTTACAATAAAACATAGCGCCTATGCGCAGGACTTTTATATTGCCTCCACGTTTTATCCTTCATACCAACACTGACCCACTAGCGCCCCCGCCGGGGACAGACAAACCTAGAGACCTGACAGTTTGTCCGAGTCCCATGGACCCGGAGCAGGTGGTCAGAGTGTGGGGTCAGGGACACTCCAAGACCTAGTGTCACGACTGGATGGTCAAGAGGCTGCGCAGCAGCAGATTATTCAATTCCTGCAAGGAATGTCTTCACGTTTAGATACTCTGCAACAATCACTTCCAATTTCAGTTTCCCCAGTGTCCTCTTCAGTTCCAGTTTCTGTTCCTAGTTCCTCAGTTTCTAGCTCTCCAGTTGCTTCTGTTTCAATGTCTCGCATCCATCTTCCTACACCAAGTAAATTTGATGGTAATGCCAAGATGTGTCGTGGATTTTTAAATCAATGCGAGGTTCAGTTTGAATTGCAGCCACAGAACTTTCCAACACCCAGATCAAAGGTTGCTTATATTGTTTCTCTTCTAGCTGGCTCTGCTCTGAACTGGGTCTCTCCGCTGTGGGAGTGAGCAGATGCATTATTGAACAACTATACTGAATTTGTTGCCGCATTCCGACGCATCTTTGACGGACCTGGGCGTACGACCTCTGCTTCTTCAGACCTCCTTCAGATCCGCCAGGGAACACGTACTGTGGGTCAGTACGTTATCCAGTTCCAGACATTGGCATCAGAGGTGAAGTGGAACAACCAGGCATTGGTTGCCGCCTTCTGGCATGGTCTGTCCGACCGCATAAAAGATGAGTTGGTTACTCGAGATTTACCAGAGCAACTGGAAGCTCTAATTTCCCTATGTGTCAAGTTGGATCTACGTTTACGCGAGCGAGCCTGTGAACGCTCTCGAGGTGATCTTCGCAAGCACCGCGCGATGCCTCCTGTACAGTCTCTACCTATTGCTGCTGATTAACCCATGCAGGTAAACAAATTTCGTTTAACACCTGAGGAGCGGTCCAGAAGATTAAAGGAAAGACTGTGTCTCTATTGTGCTGCTGCTGGTCATCTGATTGGTTCCTGCCCTGCTCGGTCGGGAAACTCCAGGTCCTAACTTGTAGAGGAGGAGTCAAGTTAGAGACCTTAAATAAAGCTCTTTCATCACAAGATCTGATATTACCTGTCACCTTGGAAAGGCCAGAGGGACTCCAGTCTTTGTCTGCCTTAGTGGATTGTGGTGCTGCTGGGAATTTTATCACGCAAGCTGCAGTGGATAGACTTCATCTATCAGTGTCTAAGCTGTGTCGTCCAGTGTATCTCACGGCCGTAGACGGAAGCCGTATTCCAGAGGGTTCCATCTTTCAGCAAACCAAGCCGGTAGTTCTGGGAACAGGCTTCCTGCATTCTGAGCTCATTGAGTTCCTGGTTATACCTAAAGCGAACTATGAGATTGTACTGGGTATGCCTTGGCTCCAACTGCACAATCCACAATTCGACGGGTCTACATTACAGTTAACATCATGGAGTTCCTCCTGTCATCAGTCTTGTCTTGCTCAAATTTTTCCAATAAAGTCTTCAAGTGTAAAGTCCCAGTCCGGGCTTCCGGAGGCCTTTCAAGAATTCACTGACGTCTTTAGTGAGAAAGCAGCTGATGTCTTGCCTCCCCATCGAGAGTGGGATTGTCCCATCGATTTGGTTCCAGGGAGCAGGCCGCCTAGAGGGCGTACATACCCTCTTTCAGTCCCAGAGACTCAAGCAATGAGTGAATACATAAAGGAAAATTTCAAGAAAGGATTCATCCGTCCATCCTCTTCCCCAGCTGGTGCTGGATTCTTCTTCGTCAAGAAGAAAGATGGAGGACTTCGCCCCTGTATCGATTACCGAGGTTTAAATGACATCACGATCAAAAATAGCTACCCGTTACCTCTCATCACAGAATTGTTTGACAGAGTAAGGGGGGCTTCCATCTTCACGAAACTAGATCTTCGCGGGGCTTACAATCTTATTAGAATTCGAAGTGGTGATGAGTGGAAAACCGCCTTCAATACTCGTGATGGCCACTATGAATATCTAGTGATGCCCTTCGGTTTAAGCAATGCCGCGGCCGTGTTTCAAAACTTTGTCAACGAAGTGTTTAGAGATCTCCTGTATAAATGTGTGGTAGTTTACCTCGATGACATCTTGATATTCTCCCGTGATCTAGTTTCCCATCGCCAACAGGTGAAGGAGGTTCTTCACCGTCTTCGACAGAATCATCTGTATGGCAAGCTGTCTAAATGCACATTTGAAGCTTCTTCAATACCTTTCTTAGGATACATCATTTCCGGAACAGACCTTCAAATGGATCCAGCTAAACTGGAAGCTATAGAAAGCTGGGCTCTTCCAATAACACTCAAGTCAGTTCAACGCTTCATTGGCTTCGCCAATTACTACAGAAAGTTTATTAAAGGATTATCCACGTTAATAGCTCTAATTACCTGCCTTACCCGGAAAGGGGGAAATCCTTCTCAATGGTCTGACGAAGCACTGTCTGCTTTTCATAAAATAAAACAAGCTTTTATTTCAGCTCCTGTGTTACAACAGCCGGATGTCAGTAAGGCCTTCATCTTGGAAGTTGATGCCTCAACGGTTGGCGTGGGCGCAGTCCTGTCTCAGATTGGCATTGATGGTAAGACTCACCCCTGTGGGTTTTTTTCTCGTAGGTTCTCGCCCGCAGAAATGAACTATACCATCGGTGACCAGGAGTTGTTGGCAATTAAATTGGCCCTTGAAGAATGGAGGTATCTGCTGGAAGGTACGAGATTCCCCATTACCATCTATATGGATCACAAGAATCTTCTCTACTTGAAAGCCGCGCAGTGCCTGAATCCTCGGCAAGCAAGGTGGGCCCTATTCTTTTCTCATTTTGATTTTAAGTTAATGTTTAGACCTGGTTCACAAAACATCAAAGCAGATGCTCTGTCTCGCTCTATGAGCTCAAATGAGGAATCCTCAGAACAGGCTGCTCGACCCGTATTAAATCCGGTGGTTTTCGCAGCTACAGGGATGTCGCAAGTCCCGCCTCCAGGCAAGATGTTTGTCTCTCCAGAGCTTCGTCCAAACCTTCTGTCTTGGGCTCATACGTCCAAATTTACTGGTCACCCTGAAGTTCTAAAGACTTTTAAGTTTCTGTCTCAAATGTATTGGTGGCCTCGTATGAAGGTAGATATTCAAGAATTCATAGCTTCATGTCCCAAATGTGCTCAGCATAAAATTTCTCATCAGGCTCCCGCAGGCCAATTGATACCCAATTCCATTCCCAAGCGCCCCTGGTCCCATTTGTCGATGGATTTTATTTCTGATCTCCCTCCGTCCAAAGGGTATGACACCATCTGGGTAGTAGTCGATAGGTTTTCAAAAATGGCGCACTTCATTCCACTCATGGGGTTACCGTCTGCTCCAAAATTGGCACAGTTGTTTCTTCACGAAATATTCAGGTTACATAGACTTCCAGCAGAAATCATATCTGATCGGGGTGTTCAATTTGTGGCCAAGTTTTGGAGTGCTCTGTGTTCAGCGCTGCAGGTAAAACTGAAATTCTCTACGGCCTATCATCCTCAAACAAATGGGCAGACAGAGAGGGTAAATCAAGAACTTGAGACATATTTAAGACTGTATATTTCTTCTTCACAGGATGACTGGGTAGATTTATTGCCCTGGGCGGAATTTGCTCATAATTTCCGTTATCATACTTCTACAGATACAACTCCTTTTTTCGCAGTTTATGGTCAGCATCCTAGAGTACCAGACTTCCAAAAGTTACCTGTCATAGATGTGCCTGCGGCTGATTCTGCTCTTCAGCGGTTCGCTCAAATTTGGAAGAAGATCCATTCATCTCTTAAAAAAGTTTCTCAACGGTATAAAATGTTTGCTGATCGGAAGAGACGTGCAGTTCCTAGTTTGAAACCGGGCGATAAAGTCTGGTTATCTACTCGAAATCTCCGTCTCAGAGTGCCATCAATGAAGTTTGCTCCTCGGTTTATTGGACCATTTCCAGTAGCAAGTGTCATTAATCCGGTGGCTTATAAGTTAAAACTGCCTGCTTTCTTGAAAGTACCCAACTCATTTCATATTTCTCTCCTCAGACCACTAATTCTCAATCGTTTCCAGAGAACGCTTCCAGCGGCTCCAAAGGTACAAACTCATCGGAGCGTGGAATACGAGGTGGAAAAGATCTTAGACTCTCGACATCGTTATGGTCATCTGCAATATCTCATTGACTGGTCTGGATATGGTCCTGAAGAGAGGAGTTGGGTCAACGCCACGGATGTTCATGCTCCACGTTTGATTCAAGCTTTCCAGACTCTTCCCTGCCAAGCCTCGTGGGTGTTCGGTGCCCACCCATAAAGGAGGGGGTAATGTCAGGAATCTGCACGCTGCTGCGTCTCACTTACCAGCGCGCTGGTGTGCAGGCCTCCGGAGGTCGTGGCCCCAGTTGCGGCTGCGTGAGTGTAGTGGCCGTGAGCGTCATCTTCCGCATTGCTAAATACCCCTGAGTCTGGTCTTGTGTGGGTTTTGCTGCGTGCTGGTGTCCGGCCTGTGTGGACGTTGCCATGACACCTGCACTCAGCTGATCCGGGTGCTCAATCCAGCGCTGTGTCTCCGCCTACAGATCTGTGTCCAATCGCTGCTGAGCAGGGGGTTTAACTGCTAGTCCGTGGCTCTCTCACATTGCCTCGGACAACGAGTCACATACCATGTGCCTAAGTTCTCCTGGTTCCTGTTTCCAGCATTCCCCGTGGTTATTTCCTTTGTTCCAGTTTTCACCTTCACAAGCTCTTCTGTTACTCCGGACTCAATTACATCCAGCCACAATCCACTAGCAGCAGAGACTCTCCTCAGGTGTTCGTATTACCATCTTACCTGTGCACTTGCTATCAGTATTCCATCTGTGCATTCCTGCAATATAACAACTAGTTGCTTAGAGACTGTCTCCTGCTTGAGCCTAGTAAGGCTACTTGGACTTGTGCTTTATTGGGACTGTGTGTTTCCTATGCATATCGGAGTTCTGCTTTCCAAGTTACGTTACCTTCTGTTATACTGAGACTGTGTGCTATCAAGTACTACTGGACTTTAGTTTAGATCATCTGCCTTCAGTATTTGTTGTTTCATATGTCCTTTGCAAGAGACCTCAGTTATTCAAATTCCGTTATCAATCATTGTCATTCCATTACCGGTTTTCTGTTCACGCTGTGTTATCCCATCTGCTCAGTTACAATAAAACATAGCGCCTATGCGCAGGACTTTTATATTGCCTCCACGTTTTATCCATCATACCAACACTGACCCACTAGCGCCCCCGCCGGGGACAGACAAACCTAGAGACCTGACATCCTGGTTTTTAACACAGGAAGTGAGCAAGCCCCACAGGGGTGAAACATGTTTTCCATTCCAATGGGTCCTGTTTTGTCCAACTGCAAGTGATTCACTCCTAGCCTCAGGTCAGATCATTCCATCCTGCCATTTTGGGCTAATTTTTGCCCAGCTGTCATAGAAATTGTATCTATATCCGTGCAGCTTCATTTATGCCTTTTTCCAGGCTTATGCATCTTAGTTTATTGCATCAGGATTAAAAACTGCATTTTATAGGAAAGAAATACTGCATTCTTCTTTGACTTTCCTCCTGCAGATCCTGTTGTCATATTGCTGCATGGGTTATATGAGAATTTCATGTCTATTTCCCTATATCCTAATGATTATAACAGCTCCAATTCACACAAAGTGTTTCTAATGACACCCATGTCACTAGTGATTATTTCATTGCATATACCAGTACTATTTATCTGCTTTTTGTGTGGCTTCATTTATGCCTTTTTCCAGGCTTATGCATCTTAGTTTATTGCATCAGGATTAAAAACTGCATTTTATAGGAAAGAAATACTGCATTCTTCTTTGACTTTCCTCCTGCAGATCCTGTTGTCATATTGCTGCATGGGTTATATGAGAATTTCATGTCTATTTCCCTATATCCTAATGATTATAACAGCTCCAATTCACACAAAGTGTTTCTAATGACACCCATGTCACTAGTGATTATTTCATTGCATATACCAGTACTATTTATTTGTATCTACAATTATCTTTGACATATTTTCTGTTCCTTACACCAGTACCAATGTACACATATATATATAAAAAAATTTCTTGATCCGTGTTTCCTTATCCATTTGTATCTATACGGACGGGTAATTTTTATCACCCGTTCCTAATAACTACAGCCTAATTGATCTCCATTTTCCTTTTTAGGGTTTTTTTCATAAATCTATATATCTTCGTTTTTTTCATAAATCTATATATCTTCCTTTTTCGTGGACTCTCATTTGTGATCCAGGGACACAATACCACCGGTGTGGGACTTGATGTCTCCTGCCTAACACAAAAAGCAGATCCACACTGTATCTATAAGACCCAGCTAATTATCCCCCCCTATATAGGTGCACTCTCATTGGACGTCTGACCAAATCCTTCTACTATCAAACCACACTGCTAATGCCCGATCTCGTCCGATCTTGGAAGCGAAACAGTGTGGGCTGAGTTAGTACCTGAGGTGGAGACTCACAGGGAATACTCAGTGTTGTAGAACATCAATCATTGCATATGATGTGTGGTATGTGACTCCAACAGCAGCATCACCATTTGTTCCTATCCTTTTCTTTCTTTACCCTGGTATATCCTTTGATTTGTTTCTATTATTACTCATTGCCATAATAGCTGTTATTCCTTCATTAGGATTATGACAGAATCTAAAATCAATTGACTTAATTGATCTCATTAACACAGATCATCTGTACTGGCCGGGTGAGAAAGGGTTTATGACTTGCAGTGTCTCTACCCCTCTCCATCTCATTTCCTGAGGCAGGACCAGAACATTTTTATCTGGGATCATTCACATCTCCTCAACCAGGGGCAATTATATTCTTAATATTTCCAAATAAATTTTGTTTTATCTGCTGACTAATCAACCTAGTGTTATTCATTCTAGTTATTTAACTACCATTAATGAGTGCGCCCACACAAGAGCCTTCTTCTTTCTCCCTTTTGTTTATCCTGGTTTTTAAACCTGCTTAAAGACTAGGAGACCTGACCACTGTCCAGGTGACAAACATTGAGACCGGAGCAGGTGATCAATCCCTGGTCCTGGCAGCCCAGCATACTATCAGCTTGGCAGCCGTGTGGGATCTCGGGGGATCTCAGCACTGTCCGCTGCTGGTATGGTATTCAGTGCAGCGGCGGAGGGCATGGTAGCAATGGTGGGAGGTGGCATGGCACCGGGCGGTGTGGGCATGGTGGCAGGCTGGCGGGCTTTACCCTTACAGCAGAGTTCAGCAGTGGGCATGGTTTCACATTTAAAAAATGGCACCGTAAAGCTATTTTTGAAATTCAAGATGGCTGTGGCTAGCCAGTCACGGCTCACCACATTATCACCTGCCCCTTTGTGACGGCTAATATTAGGGTGCCGGGGATAGCAATGGGCTTCAGTCCTGGCCTTGGGTGCCCTGGAGAGGGTGGACACCTTTATTGGGTGGGTCCCCACGTCCCCGGGAATACCTTGCCTGGACTGACAAGTTATGAGGGATGGATGCTTCGGCCACGGGAGCCTGTCAGGTGTGTCCTCTAGCTGTGGCATTATTCCCTTCTTAGTGGAGCCCAGAGCTGGTTGCAAAAATATGCGGGACCCCTACTCATTTTGTTCCCCATATTTTTAGAACCAGGGCCAGCTCCAAGAACACGGTGCTGGTTCATTGAATACCCCTACATGTTTCTTTTTTAGGCCAGTGCTGGTCAAACAGCTGGGGGCTGGTTATGCCTTTTGGAGGGGACCCACATTTAATTATTTTTAAAGAAGCATTAAAATGTTCTCCCCTGTTCAATGGGGGCGGTGCATCAAGGTGGCCGCATTTTAGACCAGCTCCGTTCCCCCTCTCTACAATCTGACTGCATCTGTGTTTAAAATTGCTGAATATGGGGTCTCACCTCCTCCTATGAGAAGAGGGGAACCTGCTGTTTCATAAGAGCTGAAATTTGGGAACTTTGTAGCGATATTTACACCGGAGTCTGGCCTGCAGTGTGTCAGGCCTCCCCAGCACGCTGTGGCGTGGCGCCAAGGTCGGGAGGCGCGGTGCTGCTTGGAGTGGAGCTGCTGCATCTCTTGCCTCGCCCTATTGCCACTGGGGCTCGACGTGGATGTCTCCCCGGCTCCGGAACTGCTAAGGAACCGAGAGTGAAGGGGTGCCTGGGATTGTGAGACGCCGTCGGCGATAGCGCTGCCTCCCCGGGGACCCGCCGCGGTCAGGATCGGACCTACTCCTGGCGGTCGACTTCCCCTAACCGCTTATCACTGCTTGCCGGGTCCCCTAGCGTCCCGCGGTCTGCCCGCATCAGGACCCGGACTTGCCGGGTTGGTCGCCGGCGGGAGGAGCGCGGCTCGTCTCCCCCCTCTTCCCCCCGTGGTACCGTGTGGCTTGGCTGGAGCCACTGAAGGCCCCTGTCGGGGAAGCCGCTGGAACTGTTCCCTGCGCTGTGCCGCACGAGCCCCGGACCTGCTGATCCTCTTCCAAAGGGGGACTAGCGGAGTGGAACGCTCGGACGGCTTTGTCCTGGCGGCCTTTTGGAGCGGCGGTGGACTCTGGAACGGATGGAGACTGGGCTTGGCGGATCTCCGAGCACGCTGTGCTCTCTGATAACCCGACGGACGGTTCTTCGTGGAAGTCCCCGGGCTGATTGCAGCTGGAGTGAAGAGTGGGAGCCACTTACCTCTACTTTGCCCCAGTCAGAATTATCCTCCGGAGTCGGGCTGCTGGCACGGCGCTGCTGGACGCGAGATGGACCCTGGCTATTTGGCTGCATCTCTCCCCCCGCAGGGTACTAACATTGTTTGTCTACCCCCACTCTTCTCTTAACTAACATCCTTTTCTCAACCTTCCCACCTCTTTGAACCTCCCTACCTACCGTGTTTTCCACGTGTTTTCCATACCCCACCCTGCGTCCCCTTACCAAATATTCTGTCTTCCCTCCCTGCTGCCTTCCCCATTCTCTTAGGTTTCTAGAAGGTGTTCATTGATATCCGGGGACATATATAGGACTCTGGACACAAACATAAGTTCTGCTGGCCCAAACCTGCAATGGGGCATGTTCAACTGTTGGGCTTTTGACGTACTTTGTGTGCCTGCATTTCATTCTCTGCCGGGTGACGGTGGTGTTCAACGCTAAGCTGAGTCATATAACCCTATCTTAAATACAGCTTGAACTGCATATACTTTATTTTGTTCATTCATACCCAGCTGTTACAGGTGGATGGTACTCCTTAGGGGACTGTACACAAACGGTTTTTCTGTATACCTAGAGTTTTAAACTCTAATAATCCACTCACTGACCTCCTGTGAGTTGATATTAGAGATACGTGTTTGAACTTCACTAGTCCTATAAAGTTTGCTATACAGGTTATACAGATAGTGCACGCAGCATATGCAACAGCGACATTTACTGTCTCTCTGGCAAATAGCTGTGTATATTACTTGATTAATTTTGAAACATAACACAACTGCGGTGTGACCTTACAGTCTTATTGTTTTTCCATTAAGTGCTATTTCTTATTCAATGTATCCTTCCCGCAGCATGCAGGCCTAGTTTGATCAATTAAGTGGTCTTTATCAACAATTCTCTCATCGATTTGTTATGGGATGTTATTAGGGATGCATGTTCGAGCTATACCAGTGCGTTAAAATTTGCTATATAGGATGAGCAGGTAGTGCACGCAGCTTAGGCAACAGCGACATCTAGTGTCTCTCAGACTAACAGCTGTGGGTATTGCTTGATTGATTTTGAAACATAACACAACCGCAGTGTGACCCTTCAGTCTTATTGTTATTCCATTAGAAGTTATTTATTGTTCAATGTATCCTTCACCCGGCATGTAGGTCTAACTTAATCTTTTGAGGGGTCTTTTTCAAACCGGCACGCAGGTACAGCATAAGTAGATAACCTTTTTGCTCAAATTACTAGAAAGTGGAGATTCAGCCGTGGTGGGCGGATAACACTATTTGGGAGGCCGTGCACGAAGAATTTTTCAGTGTGTCTAGCACTCTAAAATTTCAATAATCCACTCATTGACTTACTATGAGCTGAGGTTAAGGATGCTTGCTTGAACTGGACGAACGCTATAGAGTCCACTATATAGCATAAATAGGTAGAGCACACAGCTTATGCAACAGTGACATCCGGTATCTCTCTGACAAATAGCCTTGTATATTATTTGATTGAGTTTGAAACATAGCGTAACAGCAGTGTGATCCTACAGTCTTATAGTCTTTCCACTAAGAGTTCTTTCTTATTTAGTGTATCCTCCAAATGGCATGTAGGCCAGCTTTTATCTTTCGAGTAGCCTTCTTCGAACCTGCAAACAGTTACTGCAAAGGCAGATATTCTTTTTGCTCAAACTAACTGCAAATAGTGACAGAGGTAGAGAACAATGGATAAATATTATAACAGAACAAATTCCCCAAAATCCCAACACTCTTCTGCAAACACAAGGACGGGGAAATCCAAAAATAACCAAGGACGAGCTACTGCTCCTTCTTCCCCGGTGCATAACTCGGAAGAGGAAGATTCTTTAAGCTCCCCCTCCTCTCCCAATCAGGTCCCAAAGGTTCCCTCGGCCGCAGAAACGGCCCAGGAAATCTCAAAAATCATCATGCCATTAATTGATAAAAAACTGGAAACCTTACAATCTGCATTCGATGCAGCCTTAGCCAAAATAGATACCAATACTACCCGTATTGCTTCCCTGGAACAAAGGACCAGTGATTCAGAGGACCGGGTAGATTCAATACAACGACTGGTAGATACCCAGACCTCCTCCATCCAAAATCTCCAGGCTAAGGTTGATGATATGGAAAATCGTCATAGACGAAATAATCTCTGTTTCATTGGCATCCCCGAAACGGTTAGGGGCCCTAAACTCCTTGAGTTTCTCACAGTTGACCTCCCCAAAGAACTGGGGACCCAAGATTCCCCTTTCCTAGTGCATATTGAACGGGCACACAGATTGGGACCAGAAAGACCCGATTCTGCGGTTAGACCACGGCCTGTTATAGCCAAATATTTAGACTACCGCATGAAAGAGGCAACTCTGGGTGCTTATCGCAAGATCTCACGGTTAGAGGTAAAAGGGTCAAAAATTTTAATCTTCCAGGATTTTTCGGCCTCTGTTTCCCAAAAAAGGAAGGAATTTGTAGAAGTATGCAAACTACTCCACGACAGCGGTACACGATTCCAACTATTGTACCCGGCTAAACTGCGGATGCAGGAAAATGGCCGCGACGTATTTTTCTCTGACCCGACATTGGCTAAAACACACTTTGATAGGGTATTTCATGCAGGGGGACCATCTGATCGCTAAGTATAAAGTGGTTAATTTAATTATGTATATTAAGATGTAATGCCAGTAGATACTACAAGGCTACTCGAGATGATCTGATGTTTGGTTTTTATTTTGTTTTTGCTCTTCTATTCCTCATGTTTTTTTTGTGTATGATCATGGGTGTCAATACTCTAAGCGTATTGGTCACTCTTAAGATGTTCGGTTACGGAAAATTTAGAAAACGTGAATTGAAGCATTGTTTGTTTGTTAAGTTGGTGCTGCCGGGGCCTACACCCTCCCCCTGTCCCCCTAGATATTCAACCCCTTCCGATGGCTGGGACGGAGGGGTTCTTCCAACATGCACATACCACACGGTAAGACGGTTTCCCAAACTGGGTGTTGGATAATGCAATTTAATCCTCAACCTATCCCTTCTTTGAATACCCCTGCTCCTCTAAAGCTAATATCCTGGAATGTGGGAGGCCTCAACTCTCCCATTAAGAGAAAGAGAGTAGTGAACCACTTACGTAAATTTCACCCAGATGTTATATTTCTGCAGGAGACCCATTGGGAGGCGGGAGGTGAATCGACACTGCGGGCTCCATGGCTGGGCGAATGCGTTTCATCTAAATTCCGCAATAAAACCAGGGGAGTGTCTATTCTATTTCAGAAAGATGTCCAATACTCTATCACTAACTCTATACTTGACTCAGAAGGAAGATTTATAATTTTAGACGCAATCATATGGGGAACAAATTACACACTAGTTAATATCTATGCACCCAATGTGTCAACCTCGGAGTTCTTACAATCTTTGGCTCAAACCCTGGCGCAGCGACAGAATGGTCTCCTAGTACTTGCGGGAGATTTTAATTCAGTAGATGACCCAATGATTGATAAACAGCCTGTCCCACAGAACCCTTCATCAGCTTTTTACACACAAAGACATTTCCTCAAGACAACACTACAGCTTAGTGACATTTGGAGGCTCTTTAACCCAACCGACCATTCTTTTACCTTTTTCTCGGCAGTACATGGCTCCTGGTCTAGAATAGACTCCTTTCTCATAGGTGATTCCTTGGTGTCACGTGTTCTAAAAGTGGACATCCATAACATCCTGGTCTCCGACCATGCCCCAATTACACTTCATCTCACCAGATCTACGTCAGCTGGGAACTTTAAGCCTTGGAGATTCCCGACTTATTTATATAATTCAGAAGACTTTTGTCTTTTTCTAACAAATAGTTGGATGACCTTTACTGACGACAACATTGATTTTTGGGAGAAACCAACTGTATTCTGGGGAGCATCTAAGGCTACTATGAGAGGGAGCATAATGGAGTATATCTCCAAACGGAAAAAGAAAGTCTCTGCGCAATACCAAGCTCTTCATGCTTCACTAACGGCTGCGCTGTGAACATACATAGATTCCCCTTCCCCAGATAATAGACAAATATACACACAGGCAAGACAGATGTTGGATGATCTTCTGCTATCCCAGGCACAGCGTGATCTGACTTTCTCAAAATCTAAATACTTTCGGTGGGGCAATAAAACTGGACGTTTATTAGCCACCATGTCCAAACTGAGCACCCCAAAGAGATTGATCACCGCCATTAAAGACCCGAACTCGTCTTCAATTGACACAACGACCTCACGTATCCTAGCACACTTCGAAGCATACTTTTCCAACTTGTACGATGCACGTCCATTTGATCAGACATTACATGACAGTATTATGTCTGAAGCAAACCTTCCCAAATTGTCTAGTTCACAAAATGAAGTATTCAAGCAGGATATCACACTTGAAGAAATAACTAATGCTATTTCAAAGCTAAAATTACATAAATCACCAGGCCCAGATGGGTTAACTAATGAATATTACAAAATACTTCAGGGACACATAGCACCTGCTTTGGTGGAACTGTTTAATGAAATTCTACACAACAGTACATTTTTTCCTCATTTCAACAACTCACACACAATCATGATTCCCAAACCACAGCGTGACCCCCAGCAAATTGATTCGTATAGACCAATTACGCTACTTAACACAGATATTAAAATACTAACCAAAATTATGGCGGATAGACTTCAGCTGCTGCTTCCACAGATTCTCACTGACCACCAGCTGGGATTTGTTCGCCATAAACATCTAGTCAAAGGAATTCGGACAGCGATAGCAGCGGTGGTAAAATCTCATGGAGAACCACATATCCAAAATATTCTCTTAAATCTGGATACGACCAAAGCGTTTGATACTGTTTTATGGCCACACTTGTTTGGAATTCTACATGCACGGCAATTTGATCCAGTGTTCATTAATCTTATAAAATACATCTATACAGCTCCCTCCACCTCTCTAGTAATAAATGGATACAGTAGTAACCCTATAATGATGTCTAGGGGCACCAGACAGGGTTGCCCCCTTTCCCCTATTTTATTTAACTTAGCTATAGATCCAGTACTCAGACTTTTTCAGGGGGGAGATTACTTTAAGGGAATTCAGATTGGTCAAAAGGAAATAAAGTTGACCGCTTTTGCAGACGACATTTTGTTGTTTGTTGGAGACCCAGCAGAATCCCTGGATAGGATATTCTCTCTTTTGACTAAGTATGGAAGGGTATCCGGCTTCGAAGTCAATACGTCTAAATCGGTGGCGCTTCGTCTTGGAACTCCCCCCTCTCGCGTTTCTTTTAAATCCACTATCCCAATAATGTGGGCACATCAACACTTTACTTACCTTGGGGTTAAAATCTCACATAATCCTTTTCTCCTCTACAGTCTCAACTTTTCCACTGTTATTCGCTCTATAGCAACAGAGTTAGACGGATGGAAGGGGCTATGGTTGTCATACTTAGGTAGAGCGAACCTTATTAAAATGATTTTGTTCCCAAAATTAATGTTTTTAATACAGGCACTCCCTTATGTTATCTCGAACAGAGACGTAAAGTCGATTAACCGTAGTTTTAGACAATTTATTTGGAAGGGTAAACACCCGAGGATAGGACTAAAGAAACTACAACAAATGAAAAATAATGGGGGGATAAACTTTCCTGATGTCCAATTATACTCCTATGCAGCGCACGCCAGATACATTAAAGATTGGCTAAATGGCCGAGATCTCTATGCGAACACATCACTAGAAAAGGAATTCTTGCAGGGAATTAACCTTACAAGTTTTCTTCATTTATATGACTGCGAAATTTCACCGGAAATACGTGATAACCCGTTGCTCTGGCATACTAGGAAAACTTGGCATGTACTAAGACACAAATTTGGATTAAATGCATACAAATCTCTCTTTCTCACCTTTGTAGATAATCCTGAATTTCAGAATGGGCAGGCTTCCTACCCATTTTTTAGTTGGCAGGCCCTGGGTGTGAGGACCGTGAGAGATTTGGTCTGTGCATCGGCAAGGAGGCCTTCCACATTCCGGGACGCTGGGGAACGCCATCCCTGGATGGCGGCCTACCCTATTGCATTCTTACAGGCCCAACACTATATTAGCTCTATTATACGTCCTTTCACAATGTTGGACTGGAACAACCCACTAGACACATTAATACAAAATCAAAGCTTGACACAAAAAGCCATTTCTTTAACGTACAATTGCATACGGCAAGTGTTTATACCAGACAAGTCCTCTACGACCCTGGCTCCTTGGCTTTCACGACTTCCAAATATATCATCAAACGATATACTTCGTTCTCACACCAGAGCATGTGCGCTATTGCCTTACTCTCCATATACAACTATGTTTTTAAACATACTACATAGGGCTTACTTGTCCCCTCACAGAAGTTTCTTGATAGGCAATTCACTAAACTCCAACTGTTACAAATGTGGAACTAACTCAGCGGATTTATTTCACTGTCTTTGGGATTGCCCCGTAATTCAAGGTTTTTGGACTCAGGTCAGGAAATATTCTGCTGATAGCTTGGTCAACTACATCCCTATGACACCTGAATGGGCCCTGTTTGGTATACTTCCCCCTAACATTCGTACATCGCAGGGGGGCAAGAGGCTCTTGCTGGCTATAGGAGCAGCGGCCTGCAAAACCATTCTACAGACTTGGTTACAACCCTCTCAGCCACTGTTGGCACTTTTTAAAGCTAAACTACACTATCTATTTAGGATGCAGTGGGTGGAGGTGGTACTGGATAGAGAAAACAAAGTTGAGAGGTTCTTTCTAACATGGGAATCATATATAGCTACCCTGTCGCTTCCGTTAAGGACCCAAATCCATAATAGCTTTAAGGATACAGTTTGGTATATGTCACAGGTGGTCGCTAATGACCCTCCGATTCCTCTGTGATATTACATTTTAGTTAATGTCAGATCTCAGATGGGGTATTTTATGCAAAACATGAAGTGTTCGGGGAGATGGCAGGGGGGAGGGGTGGGGCTCTGGTGGCACGGCAGACATTCACGTAGATTATATTTGCTTTGACTTTTATTCTCACCTAACGTGGATAGATGAATACAAATGTGCTTTACAACATTAATGTGAAAATGTTTTATTCAATGATAACACGACAATTTGATATATGTGGTACTGTATGTTGATGGTACTACCTTTCAAAAATGTTGAACTGATTTACCACAATGTTGTTGAATTGACCTGGCGATGCTTCAATAAAAAGAAATAAAAAAAAAAAAAAAAATGTTCTCCCCTATCTACTCTTGACCATTATAATTAATTAAATTCCTCAATAATATATCCCTCTTCACCCACAGCCGAATTAATTTTTTTCAGAAGAATTGGTCACAGATTGGTCTGTTGAAAAATTGGACAAGTGTGTAGCGAGGATTGGCTGTAGAATCTGCGAGCAGGTCTGCAGTAGGATTGCATAAACAAGTCTAATCTGCAGTCTGATCTGTTGAGGATTGGACAAGTGTGTACACATTTTAAGGATCCTGCTGCAAGGGAGCCTCGGGGGTGGTGGCTGGGTCTGGGGCCTGATAACCACCGCTGAGGTAGGAAACACCACCAGCAGGGACTGTAGATTGTAGGAAATTATATATATATATATATATATATACATATACAATTCCAATAGTGGACAAAGAGGCACTCAAGAGGCTAATTGAAAGCAGAAATGTTGTATTGACATCAAGCGACGTTTCGGGGCAGAGCCCCTTCTTCAAAGCATACCAATACACAAGTGAACACACTGAACTTACCCCCTAAAATACCCCACAGGGCTCGGTGCATACTCCTCCGCGTCTCCCGCCGTAGCTCCGTCACTGTTAGCCGCCGCCAACTACTTCCGGGTCTCAGCTCGACCTGGTTGCCCTATATATCTTCCACGGACTGCACACATCACTTGTAAATATATAAAGGGTTCTTGATCAAATAAATGTCATTGCAAATCTTCATCCTCATCTCCAGCTGCGCTGGGTAAGTAGAAGAGATCAGCACAACCATATAAAAGACAATGTTTATTCCACCATAATAAAGTGCTTCCAATAGTGCTCAAATAATTGTAGAAATTACATATTCAGAGTAGCAGTGTTTATCAGCATATTACCACATCCGTAATGGCAGCGTTTCTCAGCATGCTAACACTCGGGGAGACATTCCTCCAGTACCAGTATGCAGGGCCGCCATCAAGGGGGTACCGTAGGTACAACTGTCCCGGGTCCAGCCACTCTGATGGAGAGTGGAGGGCCCGGGCCGCTCATACTGCCATACCGCCCGGCTGTTATTGCCGCCCCTGCCCATTCTCCCACCCATGCTGCCGCCCACCACTAGTGCAGCAGTTGCTATAGGAGAAGAATCGCCCCCAGCGCGGCTCCCGCTCTCCTGTACAATAAAGTTTATTGTGCGGCGTGACGTCTTGACGCCACGTCGCACTGGTGAAGAGGAGAAGATCCGCCGCACGTTAGGCTGAAGAGCAGAGGAGTGGCTTGGGACACAGATAGCGGCATGATGGACAGGGAAGAGAAGAGGAGGCTGGTGGTATAAACATTGTCTTTTATATGGTTGTGTTGATCTCTTCTACTTACCCAGCGCAGCTGGAGATGAGGATGAAGATTTGCTATATATACGTATATATATTAATAGGGGATCAGAGGCTCCTACAAACCTTGATCAGGCCCTTTTTGTGCCTGATTCACACTCGACCGATGTGGTCAGAGCTGTCCAATGGTTTCTTTACTGTCACAAGTGCCTGAGCTGCAGTGCGTGTGTGCCACTATGGTGCTGCTGGTCCAGACGCAGTGTGAGGGAAGTTGCAACCTGACTGACATGCTTCAAGTTTCAGAAAATGGAGGAGTGCCGAAGTCAACGACTAGTACATCCTCGGATGCAGATTCGCTGGCATCGGCAGCTTAGTTGCAGTGGCCATTCTGAGCAACCTTAGGGATTCTCTGAGAGCCAATGTATACCGCAGTGGTGATCCAAAGCTGCATCTTCACATGCAAGCAGCAGATCTTAGAAACCAGCAAACAGATTAAGGGCCACATGAGCCTGTGGCTGAAAATGTTCAAGGGCCTACACTGAGAAGGGGAGGAGCTGTGGCCAGTGTTGTGTGGGTGAGGCTTGAGCCACATCAATGTATATACTAGAGATGTGCACTTGAAATTTTTCGGGTTTTGTGTTTTGGTTTTGGGTTCGGTTCTGCGGCCGTGTTTTGGGTTCGACCGCGTTTTGGCAAAACCTCACCGAATTTTTTTTGTCGGATTCGGGTGTGTTTTGGATTCGGGTGTTTTTTTCAAAAAACACTAAGAAACAGCTTAAATCATAGAATTTGGGGGTCATTTTGATCCCAAAGTATTATTAACCTCAATAACCATAATTTCCACTCATTTTCAGTCTATTCTGAATACCTCACACCTCACAATATTATTTTTAGTCCTAAAATTTGCACCGAGGTCGCTGGATGACTAAGCTAAGCGACCCTAGTGGCCGACACAAACACCTGGCCCATCTAGGAGTGGCACTGCAGTGTCACGCAGGATGGCCCTTCCAAAAAACCCTCCCCAAACAGCACATGACGCAAAGAAAAAAAGAGGCGCAATGAGGTAGCTGTGTGAGTAAGATAAGCGACCCTAGTGGCCGACACAAACACCTGGCCCATCTAGGAGTGGCACTGCAGTGTCACGCAGGATGGCCCTTCCAAAAAACCCTCCCCAAACAGCACATGACGCAAAGAAAAAAAGAGGCGCAATGAGGTAGCTGTGTGAGTAAGATAAGCGACCCTAGTGGCCGACACAAACACCGGGACCATCTAGGAGTGGCACTGCAGTGTCACGCAGGATGTCCCTTCCAAAAAACCCTCCCCAAACAGCACATGATGCAAAGAAAAAAAGAGGCGCAATGAGGTAGCTGTGTGAGTAAGATAAGCGACCCTAGTGGCCGACACAAACACCGGGCCCATCTAGGAGTGGCACTGCAGTGTCACGCAGGATGTCCCTTCCAAAAAACCCTCCCCAAACAGCACATGACGCAAAGAAAAAAAGAGGCGCAATGAGGTAGCTGTGTGAGTAAGATAAGCGACCCTAGTGGCCGACACAAACACCTGGCCCATCTAGGAGTGGCACTGCAGTGTCACGCAGGATGGCCCTTCCAAAAAACCCTCCCCAAACAGCACATGACGCAAAGAAAAAAAGAGGCGCAATGAGGTAGCTGTGTGAGTAAGATAAGCGACCCTAGTGGCCGACACAAACACCTGGCCCATCTAGGAGTGGCACTGCAGTGTCACGCAGGATGGCCCTTCCAAAAACCCCTCCCCAAACAGCACATGACGCAAAGAAAAAAAGAGGCGCAATGAGGTAGCTGTGTGAGTAAGATAAGCGACCCTAGTGGCCGACACAAACACCGGGCCCATCTAGGAGTGGCACTGCAGTGTCACGCAGGATGTCCCTTCCAAAAAACCCTCCCCAAACAGCACATGACGCAAAGAAAAAAAGAGGCGCAATGAGGTAGCTGTGTGAGTAAGATAAGCGACCCTAGTGGCCGACACAAACACCGGGCCCATCTAGGAGTGGCACTGCAGTGTCACGCAGGATGTCCCTTCCAAAAAACCCTCCCCAAACAGCACATGACGCAAAGAAAAAAAGAGGCGCAATGAGGTAGCTGTGTGAGTAAGATAAGCGACCCTAGTGGCCGACACAAACACCTGGCCCATCTAGGAGTGGCAATGCAGTGTCACGCAGGATGGCCCTTCCAAAAACCCCTCCCCAAACAGCACATGACGCAAAGAAAAAAAGAGGCGCAATGAGGTAGCTGTGTGAGTAAGATAAGCGACCCTAGTGGCCGACACAAACACCGGGCCCATCTAGGAGTGGCACTGCAGTGTCACGCAGGATGTCCCTTCCAAAAAACCCTCCCCAAACAGCACATGACGCAAAGAAAAAAAGAGGCGCAATGAGGTAGCTGTGTGAGTAAGATAAGCGACCCTAGTGGCCGACACAAACACCGGGCCCATCTAGGAGTGGCACTGCAGTGTCACGCAGGATGTCCCTTCCAAAAAACCCTCCCCAAACAGCACATGACGCAAAGAAAAAAAGAGGCGCAATGAGGTAGCTGTGTGAGTAAGATAAGCGACCCTAGTGGCCGACACAAACACCTGGCCCATCTAGGAGTGGCAATGCAGTGTCACGCAGGATGGCCCTTCCAAAAAACCCTCCCCAAACAGCACATGACGCTAAGAAAAAAAGAGGCGCAATGAGGTAGCTGTGTGAGTAAGATAAGCGACCCTAGTGGCCGACACAAACACCTGGCCCATCTAGGAGTGGCACTGCAGTGTCACGCAGGATGGCCCTTCCAAAAAACCCTCCCCAAACAGCACATGACGCAAAGAAAAAAAGAGGCGCAATGAGGTAGCTGTGTGAGTAAGATAAGCGACCCTAGTGGCCGACACAAACACCTGGCCCATCTAGGAGTGGCACTGCAGTGTCACGCAGGATGGCCCTTCCAAAAAACACTCCCCAAACAGCACATGACGCAAAGAAAAATTAAAGAAAAAAGAGGTGCAAGATGGAATTGTCCTTGGGCCCTCCCACCCACCCTTATGTTGTATAAACAGGACATGCACACTTTAACCAACCCATCATTTCAGTGACAGGGTCTGCCACACGACTGTGACTGAAATGACGGGTTGGTTTGGACCCCCACCGAAAAAGAAGCAATTAATCTCTCCTTGCACAAACTGGCTCTACAGAGACAAGATGTCCACCTCATCATCATCCTCCGATATATCACCGTGTACATCCCCCTCCTCACAGATTATCAATTCGTCCCCACTGGAATCCACCATCTCAGCTCCCTGTGTACTTTGTGGAGGCAATTGCTGCTGGTCAATGTCTCCACGGAGGAATTGATTATAATTCATTTTAATGAACATCATCTTCTCCACATTTTCTGGAAGTAACCTCGTACGCCGATTGCTGACAAGGTGAGCGGCGGCACTAAACACTCTTTCGGAGTACACACTTGTGGGAGGGCAACTTAGGTAGAATAAAGCCAGTTTGTGCAAGGGCCTCCAAATTGCCTCTTTTTCCTGCCAGTATAAGTACGGACTGTGTGACGTGCCTACTTGGATGCGGTCACTCATATAATCCTCCACCATTCTTTCAATGGGGAGAGAATCATATGCAGTGACAGTAGACGACATGTCTGTAATCGTTGACAGGTCCTTCAGTCCGGACCAGATGTCAGCATCAGCAGTCGCTCCAGACTGCCCTGCATCACCGCCAGCGGGTGGGCTCGGAATTCTGAGCCTTTTCCTCGCACCCCCAGTTGCGGGAGAATGTGAAGGAGGAGACGTTGACAGGTCGCGTTCCGCTTGACTTGACAATTTTCTCACCAGCAGGTCTTTGAACCCCAGCAGACTTGTGTCTGCCGGAAAGAGAGATCCAAGGTAGGTTTTAAATCTAGGATCGAGCACGGTGGCCAAAATGTAGTGCTCTGATTTCAACAGATTGACCACCCGTGAATCCTTGTTAAGCGAATTAAGGGCTCCATCCACAAGTCCCACATGCCTAGCGGAATCGCTCCCTTTTAGCTCCTTCTTCAATGTCTCCAGCTTCTTCTGCAAAAGCCTGATGAGGGGAATGACCTGACTCAGGCTGGCAGTGTCTGAACTGACTTCACGTGTGGCAAGTTCAAAGGGCAGCAGAACCTTGCACAACGTTGAAATCATTCTCCACTGCGCTTGAGACAGGTGCATTCCACCTCCTATATCGTGCTGAATTGTATAGGCTTGAATGGCCTTTTGCTGCTCCTCCAACCTCTGAAGCATATATAGGGTTGAATTCCACCTCGTTACCACTTCTTGCTTCAGATGATGGCAGGGCAGGTTCAGGCGTTTTTGGTGTTGCTCCAGTCTTCTGTACGTGGTGCCTGTACGCCGAAAGTGTCCCGCAATTCTTCTGGCCACCGACAGCATCTCTTGCACGCCCCTGTCGTTTTTTTTAAAATTCTGCACCACCAAATTCAAGGTATGTGCAAAACATGGGACGTGCTGGAATTTGCCCAGATTTAATGCACACACAATATTGCTGGCGTTGTCCGATGCCACAAATCCACAGGAGAGTCCAATTGGGGTAAGCCATTCCGCGATGATCTTCTTCAGTTGCCGTAAGAGGTTTTCAGCTGTGTGCGTATTCTGGAAACCGGTGATACAAAGCGTAGCCTGCCTAGGAAAGAGTTGGCGTTTGCGAGATGCTGCTACTGGTGCCGCCGCTGCTGTTCTTGCGGCGGGAGTCCATACATCTACCCAGTGGGCTGTCACAGTCATATAGTCCTGACCCTGCCCTGCTCCACTTGTCCACATGTCCGTGGTTAAGTGGACATTGGGTACAGCTGCATTTTTTAGGACACTGGTGACTCTTTTTCTGAGGTCTGTGTACATTTTCGGTATCGCCTGCCTAGAGAAATGGAACCTAGATGGTATTTGGTACCGGGGACACAGTACCTCCAACAAGTCTCTAGTTGGCTCTGCAGTAATGATGGATACCGGAACCACGTTTCTCACCACCCAGGATGCCAAGGCCTCAGTTATCCGCTGTGCAGCAGGATGACTGCTGTGATATTTCATCTTCCTCGCAAAGGACTGTTGGACAGTCAATTGCTTGGTGGAAGTAGTAAAAGTGGTCTTACGATTTCCCCTCTGGGATGACCATCGACTCCCAGCAGCAACAACAGCAGCGCCAGCAGCAGTAGGCGTTACACGCAAGGATGCATCGGAGGAATCCCAGGCAGGAGAGGACTCGTCAGAATTGCCAGTGACATGGCCTGCAGGACTATTGGCATTCCTGGGGAAGGAGGAAATTGACACTGAGGGAGTTGGTGGGGTGGTTTGCGTGAGCTTGGTTACAAGAGGAAGGGATTTACTGGTCAGTGGACTGCTTCTGCTGTCGCCCAAAGTTTTTGAACTTGTCACTGACTTATTATGAATGCGCTGCAGGTGACGTATAAGGGAGGATGTTCCGAGGTGGTTAACGTCCTTACCCCTACTTATTACAGCTTGACAAAGGCAACACACGGCTTGACAAATGTTGTCCGCATTTCTGTTGAAATACTTCCACACCAAAGAGCTGATTTTTTTTGTATTTTCACCAGGCATGTCAACGGCCATATTCCTCCCACGGACAACAGGTGTCTCCCCGGGTGCCTGACTTAAACAAACCACCTCACCATCAGAATCCTCCTTGTCAATTTCCTCCCCAGCGCCAGCAACACCCATATCCTCCTCATCCTGGTGTACTTCAACACTGACATCTTCAATCTGACTATCAGGAACTGGACTGCGGGTGCTCCTTCCAGCACTTGCAGGGGGCGTGCAAATGGTGGAAGGCGCATGCTCTTCACGTCCAGTGTTGGGAAGGTCAGGCATCGCAACCGACACAATTGGACTCTCCTTGTGGATTTGGGATTTCGAAGAACGCACAGTTCTTTGCGGTGCTTTTGCCAGCTTGAGTCTTTTAATTTTTCTAGCGAGAGGCTGAGTGCTTCCATCCTCATGTGAAGCTGAACCACTAGCCATGAACATAGGCCAGGGCCTCAGCCGTTCCTTGCCACTCCGTGTGGTAAATGGCATATTGGCAAGTTTACGCTTCTCCTCCGACAATTTTATTTTAGATTTTGGAGTCCTTTTTTTACTGATATTTGGTGTTTTGGATTTTACATGCTCTGTACTATGACATTGGGCATCGGCCTTGGCAGACGACGTTGCTGGCATTTCATCGTCTCGGCCATGACTAGTGGCAGCAGCTTCAGCACGAGGTGGAAGTGGATCTTGATCTTTCCCTAATTTTGGAACCTCAACATTTTTGTTCTCCATATTTTAATAGGCACAACTAAAAGGCACCTCAGGTAAACAATGGAGATGGATGGATACTAGTATACTTATGGATGGACCAGCGACTGCCGACACAGAGGTAGCTACAGCCGTGGACTACCGTACTGTGTCTGCTGCTAATATAGACTGGATGATAATGAGATGAAATCAATATATATATATATATATATAATATCACTAGTACTGCAGCCGGACAGGTATATATATTTATTATGTAATGACTGATGACGGACCTGCTGGACACTGTCAGCTCAGCAGCACCGCAGACTGCTATAGTAAGCTACTATAGTAGTATGTATAAAGAAGAAAGAAAAAAAAAACAACCACGGGTAGGTGGTATACAATTATGGATGGACTGCCGAGTGCCGACACAGAGGTAGCTACAGCCGTGGACTAACGTACTGTGTCTGCTGATAATATAGACTGGATGATAATGAGATGAAATCAATATATATGTATATATAATATCACTAGTACTGCAGCCGGACAGGTATATATTATATATTTATTATGTAATGACTGATGACGGACCTGCTGGACACTGTCAGCTCAGCAGCACCGCAGACTGCTACAGTAAGCTACTATAGTAGTATGTATAAAGAAGAAAGAAAAAAAAAACAACCACGGGTAGGTGGTATACAATTGTGGATGGACTGCTGAGTGCCGACACAGAGGTAGCTACAGCCGTGGACTAACGTACTGTGTCTGCTGATAATATAGACTGGATGATAATGAGATTAAATCAATATATATGTATATATAATATCACTAGTACTGCAGCCGGACAGGTATATATTATATATTTATTATGTAATGACTGATGACGGACCTGCTGGACACTGTCAGCTCAGCAGCACCGCAGACTGCTACAGTAAGCTACTATAGTAGTATGTATAAAGAAGAAAGAAAAAAAAAACAACCACGGGTAGGTGGTATACAATTATGGATGGACTGCCGAGTGCCGACACAGAGGTAGCTACAGCCGTGGACTAACGTACTGTGTCTGCTGATAATATAGACTGGATGATAATGAGATGAAATCAATATATATGTATATATAATATCACTAGTACTGCAGCCGGACAGGTATATATTATATATTTATTATGTAATGACTGATGACGGACCTGCTGGACACTGTCAGCTCAGCAGCACCGCAGACTGCTACAGTAAGCTACTATAGTAGTATGTATAAAGAAGAAAGAAAAAGAAAAAACACGGGTAGGTGCTAGGTGGTATACAATATTATATATATATTATATACAATTATATATATATATATATATATATATATATATAATATATATTAAACTCATCAACTGGTGGTGATTATTAAACTGGTGGTCAGGTCACTGGTCACACTATCAGCAACTTGCAAGTAGTACTCCTGAGTCCTAAGCAGACAATCACAATATATATTATACTGGTGGTCAGTGTGGTCACAAACAATGGCAGTGTGGCTGGCACTCTGGCAGCAAAAGTGTGCACTGTACGTTATATGTACTCCTGAGTCCTGAGTCCTGCTCTCAGACTCTAACTGCTCCCCACTGTCAGTGTCTCCCCCACAAGTCAGATAATACAGTCACACTATCTCTCTCTATCACTTCAGCAAGTACTAGTAGTAGTAGTACTCCTCCTAATGCTCCCCAAATTACTACTGTGTCTCTCTCTGACTCACTCTCTTCTCGAATTTCTATAAACGGAGAGGACGCCAGCCACGTCCTCTCCCTATGAATCTCAATGCACGTGTGAAAAATGGCGGCGACGCGCGGCTCCTTATATAGAATCCGAGTCTCGCGATAGAATCCGAGCCTCGCGAGAATCCGACAGCGTGATGATGACGTTCGGGCGCGCTCGGGTTAACCGAGCAAGGCGGGAAGATCCGAGTCGCTCGGACCCGTGTAAAAAAAACTGAAGTTCGGGCGGGTTCGGATTCCGAGGAACCGAACCCGCTCATCTCTAGTATATACCCCATACACTATCAATGTCTCCTTACATACATAAAAATTTAAAAATTGTCAATGAGCGATTACTGTACTGTAGGTCTACCGCTACTTTCCAAATACAACCAGCCCTCCTGACTCAGTTGCTTGGCACTCTCCGAGAGGTACCAAACCTTGGGTGAACTTAGAGATTGATTTTAGGAAGGTTGATTCAATATTTATCTACAATGGCTTCAATGCAAGCTTAGACATAATCCTCCCCTATTGGTTCCTATTGTTACTGTAAAACTCTCTGGGGGATATTTAATAAAACATAATTATCTGATAAAAGCTGAAAAAAATTATATTTATGTCCTCTGGAGATAAATATCTCCTCTCTAGTAGAGATGAGAGGGTTCGGTTCTCTGAGATTCCGACCCCCCCCCCCCCCCCCGTACTTCACGATCAGAACCGGGAACCGAGTCCAGCTTGGGACTTCACGCCAGACTCGGATCCCAGAACAAGGCAAAACATCATCATCCCGCTGCTGGTTCTTTTCTGTATGCTGTAAAAAATACCGGGGTGTTGTAAAGGTGCACTGGCCCTGTTTTGTATGCTGAAAATTTATATGGGGTGCTGTGAAAATAAATGTACACTGTCCCTGTTTTGTATGCTGTAAAAATACAGGGGTGCTGTTAAAATAAAGGTACTCTGGCCCTGTCTTGAAGCTTTAAAAATAAAGAGGTGCTGTTAAAATACAGGGGTGCTGGTTTTGTCTTGTATGCTGTAAAAAATACAGGGGTGTTGTAAAGGTACACTGGCCCTGTCTTGTATGCTGTAAAAATACAGGGGTGTTGCAAAGGTACACTGGCCCGGTCTTGTGTGCTGTAAAATTACAGGGGTGCTGTGAAAATAAATGTACACTGGCCCTGTCTTGTATGTTGTAAAAATAAGGGAGTGTTGTGAATATAAAGGTACACTGCCCCTGTCTTGTATGCTGTAAAAATGTAGGGGTGCTGTGGAAATATAGGGGAGCTGACCCTGTCCTGTATCCTGTAAAATACAGGTGTGCTGTTGTTAAAATAAAGGTACACTGGCCCTGTCTTCTATTTTGTAAAATACAGAGGTGCTGGCCCAGTCCTGTATGCTGTAAAAATACAACGGTCCTGTCCCTCTCCTGTATGCTGTAAAAATACAGGAGTGCTTGCCCTCTCCTGTATGCTGTAAAATTACAGGGGTGCTGTTGTTAAAATAAAGATACACTGGCCCTGTCTTGTATGCTGTAAAAATACAGGGGTGTTGTTAAAATACATGGGTGCTGGCCCTGTCATGTATGCTGTAAAAATACAGGGGTGCTGCTAAAATACAGGGGTGCTGGTTCTGTTGTGTATACTGTAAAAAATACAGGGGTGTTGTAAAGGTACACTGGCCCTACCTTGTAAGTTAAAAATAACAGGGATACTGTCTTGTATGCTGTAAAAATACAGGGGTGCTTTGAAAATAAAGGTACACATTGGCCTTGTTTTGTACACTGTAAAAATACAGAGTTGCTGTTGTTAAAATAAAGGTACACTGGCCCTGTCCTGTTTGCTGTAAAAAATACAGGGGTGCTGTTGTTAAAATAAAGGTACACTGATCCTGTCTTGTGTGCTGTAAAATTACAGGGGTATTGTAAAAATACAGGGGTGCTGGCCCTGTCATGCATGCTGTAAAAATACAGGGGTGCTGTGAAAATACAGAGGTTCTGGTTCTGTCCTGTATGCTGTAAAAAATAAAGGTGTGTTGTAAAGGCACACTGGCCCTGTCTTGTATGCTGTAAAGTTACAGGGGTGCTGTGTCACTCTTGGCTGAGTTTGAGGATCCGGCAACTAAGATTTGCCCGAGGAAGTGATTGCCTGCTGATGAAGAAGACGAGGGCGCTGGATATAATTTCTTCTCATGGGACACGAGACCAATGGAGAACGTAGGCAGGACTAGGAGACAGGTAGTAGTAGTTTAACAGATAACAAGACTGAAGACAAAGAACTGCGGACTAGTAGGTTGTGGCTTTGAAAGACGAGGCTGAACTGCGGACTTGTGGACTGTGGTTAGAATGACAAGGCTGAGGGGTTAAAGAACTGCGGACTGGTGAACTGTGGCTTGAAAGATGAGGCTGAACTGTGAACTTGTGGACTGTGGTTAGAATGACGAGGCTGAGGATAAAGAACTGCGGACTGGTGAACTGTGGTTTGAAAGACGAGGCTGAACTGCGGACTTGTGGACTGTGGTTTGAAAGACGAGGCTGAACTGCGGACTTGTGGACTGTGGTTTGAAAGACGAGGCTAAAGAGCACGGGGACTGTCCGTGACCTGAGACACTTACTGGGTCGGGGTTCCCAGGAGCGCTCTCACAAGCGGCAGTAGGTTAGCAATGGCAGGGCTGCGGCAACAAATAAATGACGGCAGAGCAGAGCCAGGGAGTAACCAGGACACGGAAGGAATCCTGGGAGCACAGAGCTATAGCACCTACACCTTGGTAGTAACTTGAAGCACTGGCGCCCGTGTCATAAACCAGCCCCTTTTTATAAGGAGAGATCTCCCTGGATTGGCTGGATACAACAGGAAGCCTGCACTATTGCTCAGAATTGGTCTCCAACATGGCGGCTCCCTGTAAGGCAGACATTGTTGCTGGTGCTTAGACACTCCCTTGTCCCTGGCCTCCCAGCAACTGCATTCAGTGAGATCCGCTGCAGCAGCATCCCACCATCACAAGCGAACCCACCACAGCCGCCTACCCGCTGCAAGCGAACCCGCCGCAGCAGCCCTCCTCCGCTGCTGCCCACCAGCCGCCCGCTCGGCCCCGGCGTCCAGGTAAGACCCCAGATGCTGACAGTACCCCCCCCCCCCTTTGAGGGTGGACTCCAGACATATATATGGTTTAGCTCAGAGGTTCTCAAACTCGGTCCTCGGGGGCCCACACAGTGCATGTTTTGCAGGTCTCCTCACAGAATTGCAAGTGAAATAATTAGCTCCACCTGTGGACCTTTTAAAATGTGTCAGTGAGTAATTAATACACCTGTGCACCTGCTGGGTTACCTGCAAAACATGCACTGTGTGGGCCCCCGAGGACCGAGTTTGAGAACCTCTGGTTAGCTGGATACTTGGCATGAAATGCTCGAAGTAGTCTTGGGACATGAACATCCTCTGCTACCACCCAAGACCTTTCCTCGGGTCTGTACCCCTTCCAATCAATAAGATATTGGAGGAGACCATACCGTCTGCGGGAGTTGAGGATCTTATGAATCTCAAATTCGTTTCCTTGCGCCGACTGGATCTTGGGAGTCTTAGGCAATTCAGCTCTAAATCGATTAAGCACCAAAGGTTTTAAAAGAAAAATATGAAACGCATTAGGGATTCTCAGATGAGGAGGTAACTTCACCTTGTAAGCCACTGGATTTAATACTTTCTCGATTGGATATGGCCCAATAAACCTGGGGGCAAACTTCTTAGTAGGTACCTTCAGCCTCAGGTTACGTGTGGAAACGCAAACTCGATCACCCTCTTTGAGGTTTGGTACAGCTTCTCGTTTCAAATCCGCAAAAGTTTTATATCTTTTGGATGTACTAAGCAAAGCCTTGTGAACTTGCTTCCAAGCTCTGGTGAATTGCCGAAGTACTAACTCTGCGGTAGGAACCTCAAGTTGAAAGTCATGAACTCTTGGATGGTAACCGTAATTTATGTAGAATGGAGAAGATTTAGCAGCAGAATGGTAGAGGTTGTTATGGGCAAATTCAGCAAATGGAAGATAGTCCAACCTGTCGTCCTGAGAAGAAGACATAAATAAACGTAAGAAAGTTTCCAGGTCTTGGTTCACTCTTTCTGTTTGGCCATCTGTTTGGGGATGATATGCTGAGGAGAAGTTTCAGTTTCACACCATAGGGACCTCCAAAACTTGGCCACAAACTGAGGACCTCTATCTGACACAATGTCCTGCGGTAGACCATGAAGTCGGAAGATCTCTGCTACAAACAACTTTGTTAACTGGGATGCAGATGGGAGACCGGAAAGAGGAACAAAGTGTGTCATCTTAGAGAACCAATCAACTATGACCCAAATGGTATTTCATCCGCCAGAAACAGGTAAATCGGTAATAAAATCCATAGAGATATGTGTCCATGGTCTTTGCGGCACAGGTAGTGGGTGGAGTAAACCAGATGGAGAACCTTTAGGACTTTTATGTTGGGCACACTTCGGACAAGCAGCTATGAATTCTTGAACATCAGTTTTGAGATGAGGCCACCAGTAGGAACGCTAAATGAACTTGAAAGTTTTGTGACCACCTGCATGGCTCATAAAGGGGGAGGTACGAGCCCATGTAAGGAGTCTCTTTCGAAGATTCAGAGCGATGAAAGTTCTTCCGGGTGGGGGAAGCAGAGACGTGCGAGTCACTGAGAAAGAGGTGGGTTCCAAGATAAACTGTTCCCTTGAATGATCAGTGGGTTCTTCAGAACTTAAAGAACGAGAAAGCGCATCTGCTTTTCTGTTGAGAGAACCTGGTCGGTAACGGGTAAAGAAGAGAGCCCATCTTGCTTGGCGAGGGTTCAGACATCGAGCAGATTGTAAATATAAGAGATTCTTGTGATCCGTGGTTACCGAGATTGGATGTTGAGCTCCCTCCAACAGATACCTCCACTCCTCAGGCTAATTTAATTGCCAGCAGTTCCTATTCACCAATAGCGTAGTTCTGTTCAGCGCGAGAGAATCTTCGCGAGAAGAACACACAGGGATGGACTTTCTTGTCCTCGAAGAGCTGGGACAAAACTGCTCCCACACCTACAGTGGATGCATCAACCTCGACTAGGAATGGGCGACTGAAATCAGGTTGTCAAAGGACAGGGGCGGATATGAAGGCTTTCTTCAATGATGAAAAGGCTTCTAAAGCCTCCGTAGACCACTTGGCAGGATCTGCTCCTTTTCTAGTTAATGCAGTAATGTGAGCTATGATGGACGAGTAATTCTTAATGAATTTCCGGTAGAAGTTGGCGAATCCCAGAAAACGTTGAACCCCCTTAAGGGTGGCAGGAAGCGACCAATCCTGGATCGCCTGGACTTTTGCGGGATCCATCTGTAACTTCTGTCCCGAGAGGATGTAGCCGAGGAATGGAATCGCGGATACTTCAAAAGTACACTTCTCTAGTTTGCAAAATAACTGATTCCTTCTTAAACGGGGCAGAACCTCTTTAACTTGTTTTCGATGGGTCTTCAGATCCCTAGAGAAGATGAGAATGTCATCCAAATATACCACCAAGCAATCGTAGAGGAGGTCTCTGAAAAACTTGTTAACAAATTCTTGAAAAACTGCTGGAGCATTACACAGACCAAAGGGCATTACCAGGTATTCATAATGCCCATCGCGGGTATTAAACGCTATCTTCCTTTCATCTCCCGAGCAAAAACGTATCAAATTGTAGGCCCCCCGTAAGTCCAATTTGGAGAATACAGTAGCCCCTTTAACTCGGTCGAATAGTTCCGGGATCAAAGGCAACGAATATCTGTTCTTAATTGTTATCTCATTGAGACCTCTATAGTCAATACAGGGCCGCAGACCCCCGTCCTTCTTCTTGAAGAAAAATAAACCTGCCCCGGCCGGAGAGGTGGAAGACCGGATGAAACCCTTATCCAAATTCTCCCGGATATACTCAGACATTGCTTGTGTCTCAGGGAGTGAGAGGGGGTAAGTTCGACCCCGGGGTGGAGTTTTGCCTGGGACCAGATCAATGGGACAGTCCCAACTTCGATGCAGAGGCAAGGTGTCAGCCCCATGTTTACTGTGGACATCCAGGAAGGCCTGGTATTCCATAGGAAGGCTGGAGGGACTGGAGGAACAGAGGGGTTTCAGCGTGGACAGACAACTCTGGAAACAACTTTTCCCCCATGAGAGCACATCCTTAGTTTGCCAATCTATGCGAGGATTGTGTCTTAGCAACCACGGGAATCCTAGGATCAGTTCATGAGAGGCTTTAGGCAGGGCCTGTTCTACACCTTGCGGCGCCCAGTGCGAAAGTTTCCTCTGGCGCACCCCCCATCCTGCGGCAAAACAGTTAGTTCGTGAAAAATAGGGGCCTGGCTTCATAGGGGAGGGTCATGGCCACAGTTATGCCCCCAGTAGCTGTGCCCCCAGATTTGCCCCAATTAGTTGTGCCCCCCAGTTGATTTGCCCCCTGTAGCTGTGCCCCCAGTAGTTGTGCCCCCCTGTAGATTTGCCCCCAGTAGTTGTACCCCCAGTAGCTGGTCCACCTGTAGTTGTGCTGCCTGTAGCAGTGCCCCCAGTATGTGCCCCCTGTAGCTGTGCCCCTTGTAGCAGTGCCCCCAGTTAATTTGCCCCCAGTAGCTGGTCCCCCTGTAGTTGTGCCCCCTGTAGTAGTGCCCAGTAGCTGTGCCCACTGTAGCAGTGCCCCCAGTTGATTTGCCCCCAGTAGCTGTTCCCCCTGTAGCAGTGCCCCCAGTATATCTGCCCCCCTGTAGATCTGCCACCAGTATGTGCCCCCTGCAGTAGCGACGCTTTCAAACCCTAAAAGGAAAAAATAATTTCTTACCAGCCTCGCTCCTGCTTCTGGACCGCTGCTGCTGCTGTCTCTGGGCGCCGGCTCCTCTCTATGGGAGAGACGTCATGACGTCTCTCCCATAGCAGCGCCGCACTGACACTAAAGGTCAATTTTGACCTCTAGCGTCAGTCAGCGATGCCGGCTGCAGCGGGCGCACAAGGCGCTTGCTGCAGCCGGGGACGGGGAGTGGGGAGGGAGGGTTAGTAGCGGCTCTTGCCATGGCGGCGCCCTCAGGGTAGCGGCGCCCCGGGCAAAAAGCCTGCTTGCCTGTGGCAAGAGCCACTACTGGCTTTAGGAATTACAAGGAAATAGATGTTTTCCGAATGAAGAGCTCCGACCTTCATTTTGAGGGGTACAGTAGGAAAAGATATAATCCCCTCAGGAATATGACTACCATCCACCGCAGTAACAGAAATAGTACGATCCAAACAGACCGTTTGTATTCCAGATCGTTTAACCAGAGCTGATGTAATGAAGCTTTCAGCGGCTCCGGAGTCGAGTAGTGCAGGGATGAGAAGGAAGGAAGAAGGGAGCTCCAGGTGAGTTAACAAAACAGACTCTTTCTTGGTAAGTAATTCTGGGGACTCTCCTAACTTAACCGCTCCGGCATAAGCTAGGAGCGGGCGTTTACCGGACGTTGATTGCAGGATTTAACAAAATGTTCGGAAGCGCTACTGTGGGAGCGGCCATAGATACTTGGGGTGCCGCTGTGGCTACACAGAGAGATTCGAGGCGATCGGACATATTCTGCATGAACTGAACGATTTGAGATTGGGTGACCTCCTGCTTACTCAAGCGTGACAAAATATCCACCGTGGAATCACCTCCTGAAGCCTGATCACCCGTCGGATCCATTGGGCCAGTGCTAACTGTCACGCTTGGCTGAGTTTGAGGATCCGGCAACTGAGATTTGCCCGAGGAAGTGATTGCCTGCGGATGAAGAAGATGAGTGGGCTGGATATAGTTCCTTCTCATGGGACACGAGACCAATGGAGAACGTAGGCAGGACTAGGAGACAGGTAGTAGTAGTTTAATAGATTTTAACAGATAACAAGACTGAAGACAAAGAACTGCAGACTAGTAGGTTGTGGCTTTGAAAGACGAGGCTGAACTGCGGACTTGTGGACTGTGGTTAGAATGACGAGGCTGAGTATAAAGAACTGCGGACTGGTGAACTGTGGCTTGAAAGATGAGGCTGACCTGCAAAGTTGTGGACTGTGGTTAGCATGACGAGGCTGAGGATAAAGAACTGCAGACTGGTGAACTGTGGCTTGAAAGACGAGGCTGTACTGCGGACTTGTGGACTGTGGTGTGAAAGACGAGGCTGAACTGCGGACTTGTGGACTGTGGCTTGAAAGACGAGGCTGAACTGCGGACTTGTGGAAGCCAGGAGCGTGCGTTTCCCGGACGTTGATTGCAGCATTTAACAAAATGATCGGAAGCACCGCAAAACATGCATAAGTTCCCTTGTCGTCGTCTCTGGCGCTTTTCGTTGGTGAGACGGGAACAATTGATTTGCATGGGTTCCTCTGTAGTTGGAGATGGCGGTCGTGGTGGCGGGATGACTCGAGGCTTGGGACGATCCGACCTCACTCTCTCCAGACAGCGTTCTCTGTACCTCAGATCTAATGTATTACACAAGGATTAGGCTTATCCAACTTGTCTGGTACGTCCTGAGTCGTCAGGTCATCCCTGATCTTATCAGAGATACCGTTCCAGAAAGCTGCAATGAGGGCTTCTTCATTCCAGTTTAGTTCTGAGGAGAGGGAGCAGAATTGGATCACGTACTGACTGACAGTACGCGTGCCCTGACGCAGGTGCAGGATCTCCAATGAAGCGGCAGAGGTCCTGCCTGGCTCATCGAAGATTTTACGAAATGTGGCTACGAACTCCGAATAATTTGAAAGGATGGGATCCGCTCTCTCCCACAAAGGTAAAGCCCATTCCAACACTTGCCCAGTAAGAAGAGAAATTATGTAGGTTATCTTGGTTCATGCTGATGGGAAATTAGATGACTGCAACTCGACTGAACTTCGCACTGGTTGAGAAATACGCGACATTGTTTCGGATTTCCATCAAATTTACTGGGTGATGGCAAATGCAACCGAGGAAGTGAAACTGGCACAGGAGAAATTGAAGCCGGAGGCGCTACTGTGGGAGCGGCCGTAGATACTTGGGGTGCCGCTGTGGCTACACAGAGAGAGACGAGGCGATCGGACATATTCTGCATGAACTGCACGATTTGAGATTGGGTGGCCTCCTGCTTACTCAAGTGTGACAAAATATCCGCCATGGAATCACCTCCTGAAGCTTGATCACCCGTTGGATCCATTGGGCCAGTGCTTACTGTCATGCTTGGATGAGTTTGAGGATCCGGCAACCGAGATTTGCCTGAGGAAGTGATTGCCTGCGGATGAAGAAGATGAGGGGGCTGGATATAGTTCCTTCTCATGGGACACGAGACCAATGGAGAATGCAGGCAGAACTAGGAGACGGGTAGTAGAAGTTTAACAGATAACAAGACTGAAGACAAAGAACTGCGGACTAGTAGGTTGTGGCTTTGAAAGACGAGGCTGAACTACGGACTTGTGGACTGTGGTTAGAATGACGAGGCTGAATATAAAGAACTGCGGACTGGTGAACTGTGGCTTGAAAGATGAGGCTGAACTGCGGACTTGTGGACTGTGGTTAGAATGACGAGGCTGAGTATAAAGAACTGCGGACTGGTGAACTGTGGCTTGAAAGATGAGGCTGACCTGCAAACTTGTGGACTGTGGTTAGCATGACGAGGCTGAGGATAAAGAACTGCAGACTGGTGAACTGTGGCTTGAAAGACGAGGCTGTACTGCGGACTTGTGGACTGTGGTGTGAAAGACGAGGCTGAACTGCGGACTTGTGGACTGTGGTTTGAAAGACGAGGCTGAACTGCGGACTTGTGGAAGCCAGGAGCGTGCGTTTCCCGGACGTTGATTGCAGGATTTAACAAAATGATCGGAAGCACCGCAAAACATGCATAAGTTCCCTTGTCGTCGTCTCTGGCGCTTTTCGTTGGTGAGACGGGAACAATTGATTTGCATGGGTTCCTCTGTAGTTGGAGATGGCGGTCGTGGTGGCGGGATGACTCGAGGCTTGGGACGATCCGACCTCACTCTCTCCAGACAGCGTTCTCTGTACCTCAGATCTAATTTATTACACAAGGATTAGGCTTATCCAACTTGTCTGGTACGTCCTGAGTCGTCAGGTCATCCCTGATCTTATCAGAGATACCGTTCCAGAAAGCTGCAATGAGGGCTTCTTCATTCCAGTTTAGTTCTGAGGAGAGGGAGCAGAATTGGATCACGTACTGACTGACAGTACGCGTGCCCTGACGCAGGTGCAGGATCTCCAATGAAGCGGCAGAGGTCCTGCCTGGCTCATCGAAGATTTTACGAAATGTGGCTACGAACTCCGAATAATTTGAAAGGATGGGATCCGCTCTCTCCCACAAAGGTAAAGCCCATTCCAACACTTGCCCAGTAAGAAGAGAAATTATGTAGGTTATCTTGGTTCATGCTGATGGGAAATTAGATGACTGCAACTCGACTGAACTTCGCACTGGTTGAGAAATACGCGACATTGTTTCGGATTTCCATCAAATTTACTGGGTGATGGCAAATGCAACCGAGGAAGTGAAACTGGCACAGGAGAAATTGAAGCCGGAGGCGCTACTGTGGGAGCGGCCGTAGATACTTGGGGTGCCGCTGTGGCTACACAGAGAGAGACGAGGCGATCGGACATATTCTGCATGAACTGCACGATTTGAGATTGGGTGGCCTCCTGCTTACTCAAGTGTGACAAAATATCCGCCATGGAATCACCTCCTGAAGCTTGATCACCCGTCGGATCCATTGGGCCAGTGCTTACTGTCACGCTTGGATGAGTTTGAGGATCCGGCAACTGAGATTTGCCTGAGGAAGTGATTGCCTGCGGATGAAGAAGATGAGGGGGCTGGATATAGTTCCTTCTCATGGGACACGAGACCAATGGAGAATGCAGGCAGAACTAGGAGACGGGTAGTAGTAGTTTAACAGATAACAAGACTGAAGACAAAGAATTGCGGACTAGTAGGTTGTGGCTTTGAAAGACGAGGCTGAACTGCGGACTTGTGGACTGTGGTTAGAATGACGAGGCTGAATATAAAGAACTGCAGACTGGTGAACTGTGGCTTGAAAGATGAGGCTGAACTGCGGACTTGTGGACTGTGGTTAGCATGATGAGGCTGAATATAAAGAACTGCGGACTGGTGAACTGTGGCTTGAAAGATGAGGCTGAACTGCAGACTTGTGGACTGTGGTTTGAAAGATGAGGCTGAACTGCGGACTTGTGGACTGTGGTTTGAAAGACGAGGCTGAACTGCGGACTTGTGGACTGTGGTTTGAAAAGACGAGGCTAAAGAGCACGGGGACTGTCCGTGACCTGAGACCCTTACTGGGTGGGGTTCCCAGGAGTGCATTCACAAGCGGCAGCAACAAATAAATGACGGCAGAGCAGAGCCAGGGAGTAACCAGGACACTGAAGGAATCCTGGGAGCACAGAGCTATAGCACCTACACCTTGGTAGTAACTTGAAGCACTGGCACCCCTGTCATAAACCAGCCCCTTTTTATAAGAAGATATCTCCCTGGATTGGCTAGATACAACAGGAAGCCTGCACCATTGCTCAGAATTGGTCTCCAACATGGTGGCTCCCTGTAAGGCAGACATTCTTGCTGGTGCTTAGACACTCCCTTGTCCCTGGCCTCCCAGCAACTGCATTCAGTGAGATCCGCTGCAGCAGCATCCCGCCACCACGAGCGAACCCACCACAGCCGCTTACCTGCCGCAAGCGGACCCACCGCAGCAGCCCTCCTCCGCTGCTGCCCACCAGCCGCCCGCACGGCAGACCCAGCGGCCCCGTCGTCCAGGTAAGACCCCAGATGCTGACAGTACCCCCCCTTTGAGGGTGGACTCCAGGCACCTATATGGTTTGGCTGGATACTTGGCATGAAAAGCTCGAAGTAGTCTTGGGTGGTAGCAGAGGATGTTCATGCCCCAAGACCTTTCCTCGGGTGTGTACCCCTTCCAATCAATAAGATATTGGAGGTGACCATAACGTCTGCAGGAGTCGAGGATCTTATGAATCTCAAATTCGTCTCCTTGCGCCGACTGGATCTTGGGAGTCTTAGGCAGTGCAGCTCTGAATCGATTAAGCACTAAAGGTTTTAAAAGAGAAATATGAAACGTATTAGGGATTCTCAGATGAGGAGGTAACTTCACCACAGCAGCCCTCCTCCACCGCTGCCCACTAGCCACCCGCACGGGGGACCACACAGCCCAGGCATCCAGGTAAGACCCCAGAAGCTGACATGCTGTCAAAATAAAAAGGTACACTGACCCTGTTTTGTGTGCTGTAAAATTACAGGGGTGTTGTTAAAATACAGGGGTGCTGGCCCTGTCCTGTATGCTGTAAAAATACAGGGGTGCTGTGAAAATACAGAGGTTCTGGTTCTGTCCTGTATGCTGTAAAAAATAAAGGTGTGTTGTAAAGGCACACTGGCCCTGTCTTGTATGCTGTAAAATTACAGGGGTGCTGTCAAAATAAATGTACACTGGCCTTGTCTTGTATGCTTTAAAAATACAGGGGTGCTGTTGTTAAAATAAAGGTACACTAGCCCTGTCCTGTATGCTGTAAAAATACCCCGTCATTTTACAGCATACACGATAGGGCCAGTGTACCTTTACAATACCCCTGTATTTTTTACAGCATACAGGACAGAACCAGCACCCCTGTATTTTCACAGCACCTCTGTATTTTTACAGCATACAAGACAGGGCCAGAGTACCTTTATTTTAACAGCACCCCTGTATTTTTACAGCATACAAAACAGAGCCAGTGTACATTTATTTTCACAGCACCCCATATAATTTTTCAGCATACAAACACCCCTGTATTTTTTACAGCATACAGGACAGAACCATTGACGATGCAATTCCATCAACATCACCTGCTAAGGCTGATGCCCAATGTCATAGAGGGCATGTAAAATCCAAAAATAAATAACCAGAAAAAAAAGAAATTATCTGATGAGAAACGTAAAATTGGCAATAAACCATTCACGACACGAAGTGACAAGGAAAGGCTAAGACAATCTTTTTTGAAAGATGAAGATACCCACATGCGCTGATAGGCTGCCTACTTGGACTATTTTATGATAGAAAAGATGTCACCTCACATCCAAACATATAGAAACAATACAAAAATATTATCATCAAACCGTCCTTATGCGCCCCACAATTTCACAAGTAAATTGTATGTTCCGGACCCCGTTTGTGTTCCTGATCTTCCTCCAACATGCAATAAATTTGAAAGAAAACACACAATAGTGTAACACCGTTACGTCCACCAGTTCTTTTATAGAAAAACTACAGATGGGATCCGTACCATAAATTAAGTCTACCCTTTGTAGACAAATGACACATTTACAGGAAAGGATAGATCTCTTCACAGAATTCCCACCTCTTCTTGCACACGTCTCCACAATATTCGGTTGTCATACACAAGATAAAAACAGATATAGTGTAATACTGTTTATTATCTAATCTTTAAAAGCAGAGGAATGAATAGACTCTCACCATATGTAAAGTCTACCCTTTGTAGACAAATGACTCATTAACAGGGGAAGATAGATCTCATCACAGAATTTCCACCTTTTCTTGCACACGTCTCCACAATATTCGGTTGTCATATACAAGATAAAAACAAGTATAGTATAATACTGTTTATTAAAAATATTTAAAAACAGAGGAGTGAATGGACTCTCACCATATAGGAACAAATAAAAGGCAGTTGTAAACATAAACCAGGCGTCCCCAGCACCTTAAACGTCCATCTATGGATCCTTCCCAGGCTCCCCAAAACGTCCACATAAGTCAGCCAACGCGTTTCAATACTTAGCAGTATCTTTCTCAAGGCATACACAACCATCTACCAGGGTTATCTATATATACCCCTCTTAATCATACAATTGATAGTTAATCAAAAAAACCTATTTCCAGACATGGATATACTGATTACTAATTCCTATTGGATTCTCCTAAAAAAAAGTCCAATCCTTAAGTCCGTTTTCGCGCTTCCGTTTTATCTTAGAAGACCCGCCTTGGCGCCAATACATACTCCTGTTTCTCTCCTCCGGAAGTCACCCGACTTCCGCATTTGCGTTCCACCATCGCGGCTTCCGGTGACGTCACTTCCGGTAAAACCCCGTATTTGCGTTCCAGCTATGGGACTTTCATTACAGATGTCCCCGGTTCTCCCACTCGTTCATATAAATGTATGGGAGGAAAAATTCCATTCTTACGGTATGGCGCAGGCATCTTATTACGGACTCCGTGTGGACTTAGATCACGTATTTGCAAAACAAAATAAAGGAAATAATTAAAACCCATACATGAAATACCTTAATAACATACACAAGATACACCTAATAATAATTATAAAAACCACCTAATCTCAAAGTCTTTGTTAATACCCACTGGAGACAATGTATTAAAATGATATATCATATTCATCTCACACTTAGCTAATTTGGTGGCAATCAAGCCTCCCCTCGCATCTGAAGACACTTTTCTTAAAACATAAAAATTCTTGATGCTTTTAATATCACAATTATGTGCATCCTTAAAGTGCTTCGATAGTGCATGTGTGTCGAGACCCTTACGGATGTTTCTAAGGTGCTCTCCCAGTCTCACTTTGAATGCTCTACTTGTTCTGCCTATATAAAATGTATTACATTGGCATTCAATAGCGTAGACAACATTAAAAGAGTGACAAATTAAAAAATCCATAATTTGATGTTTTTTACCATTGATCACTACTTCAGTCAATTTATTCCCGAAAGTATTGGGGACCTGTTTGCAACCATTAAAACTCCCACATCTATAGAAACCTTTGGATAACACATTCCCTTTATTGGGTGAAGATGGACAGAGACTCTTAACTAATTTATTTTTCAAATTAGGAGCTCTCCTGAAAATACAATTGGGATTATCAGGTAGCTCTTTACCTTTGATAGGATCCTTCTTTAGAATCTTCCAATGCCTCCTAATAACTTTTTTGACTTGATGATGTTGCGAAGTGTAGTTGGTGATAAAAGACCATTTGTAATCATTCTTTTTATCACCCTTCTACCCTTCCACTTTCTTTAACAAGTCGTTCCTTTCCATGGAATCCACTCTATTTAGGGAATCACTAATCATCTTCTCGTCATACCCACTATTCATAAAATTAGATGACATTTCCCCAGCTTGAAGCAAGAATGTGTCCCTATCTGTACAATTCCTTTTTACCCTCTTAAATTGACTTATAGGTATTGTTTCCAACCACCTTCTATGATGACAACTTTCGATATCTATATATGTACCAGAGTCGGTAGGTTTCACATAGTTCTTTGTCTTTACTAATCCATCTTCTACATATATAGTCAAATCCAAAAAAATTCACTGTTAGTTGACTTTTTTCAAAAGTGAGAACAATGTAGGAATCATTGGTGTTTAAATATAAACAAAATTCCTCCAACTCCTCTAAACTTCCTGTCCAAACAAAAATGATATCGTCTATATACCTCCGCCAGGACACCAGGCTCGCCCCAAAGGGATTATGATCCCAAACTTTTTCAGCTTCCCCTGCGTCCATAAAAATGTTCGCATAGCTAGGGGCGAACCTGGTGCCCATGGCTGTCCCCCTTTTTTGGACAAAAAAAATCGCCCTTAAAGGTGAAGTAATTGTTGAATAAAATGAACCCAAGGCCTTCAATTAAGAATGCCTGTAGGTTCAAATCAAGGGTTGATGTCCTTAGTTTCCTTCTAACAGCTTCAATCCCCTGTCCATGATCGATTATAGTATAAAGCGAACTAACGTCCGCTGTAACTATATAGTAATTCTCTTTCCACTGTATAGTATCCAAAAATTGAAGGGCTTCCATGGTGTCCCTCAAATGGGATCTATTCGTTACCACAAGGGGCTGCAGATAAAAATCAATGAATTGGGAAAGATTTGCAGATAAGGATTCCACCCCGGAGACAATTGGTCTTCCAGGGGGTTGAAGTGGGTTTTTATGTACTTTGAGGAGGATATAAATTGTGGGGATCTTTGGATCTTCTATACACAGAAATTTGGACTCTTTCTTCGTTAATGTTCCTTTTTTCTCATATGAGTCCACTATCCCCTTGAGGTTAAGAGCCATTTTCTTTGTAGGATCACCACTAACTTTCCTATATGTGTCCTTATCTTCTAATAGTTGGTATACAATGGAGCCATTGTATACCAACTATTAGAAGATAAGGACACGTATAGTAACTATCTTACGGCCGTGAGGTTACAGGGGAGTGACGTGGCTGGTCCCTGCGTAAGGCCCCCCCCCCCCGCCACTGCAGCGGCCTGCTAGCTGGCCCGCCATTTTATAATTGCCACTGGCTCCTTGTCGACTTAGCCTCCGAGGCACTGAAACGGCTCATTCCTCTCCATCGTGAACCTCTACTGATGACAGCCCGTGTTCTCCGAAGTGCTTCATGGAGCCCATGATGTCTGACCTACCCTAGCCTATCCTGCGGTCACCTAGCGCTTGAGGGTCAGCTAATGCCCTAACCAAGGCCTCTCTTAATTATCCTCCGGCTACATCTGAGATTCCCTCCGCGAAGTTGATTCCTTGGATACCTACTTTCCCGCTCTATTATGTCGCAAAAAAATCGCAAGTCAAACGCTGCTAATAAACCCAGCATTCTACGGGCATGGGAGAAAGCTGGATCTACTTCCCGTAACTCATCAACTGCAGAACGCATGTCCGACTCGGAGGATGCTTCATCACCAAGAGCTCCCCTCACCACCCAAGATATCGTCTCTATTGTGACCAAAACTATCCAATCCGAAATGAGGTCAGCGCTGGCGGATTTCAGAAAAGATCTGACTGACCTGGGCACCCGTACAGACTCGTTGGAACGTAAGGTGGACGAAGTATGCCAGTATCAGGCCGTGCTTGAACAGGAGCTAATTGACCTCCGCACTGATGTCGACGTGCAAGAAGACCACCTAGAGTATTTAGACAACCGGAACAGGAGAAATAATATCAGAATCCGTAACATCCGTGAGAGCGTTGCCTTAGACGCCCTCCCGGGTTTTTTGGAAGGCCTGTTTCTACATTTACTCCCCGGTACTCCGAAAGACCTGTTCCTTCTGGATAGAGCGCACAGAGCGCTCCGCCCACGGCCTCCACCGTCCCAACCACCCCGAGACGTCATCCTCCGATTCCACTATTATAAATCTAAAGAAAAGGTGATGTCAGCCGCGCGGGAACTCCAATCTGTGGATTATTCAGGCACCCAACTTCAAATTTATCAAGACCTGGCTCCCTCTATGCTCAAAAAACGCCAAGACCTTGCTGTGATTACTAGAGTCCTCCATACTAACTCTATTAAATACAAATGGGGATTCCCTTTCCAACTCCATGTGACCAAAGATGGGTCCCATCACTCCATTAGAACCCCTGCTCAGGGCTACGACCTCCTCAAGACTCTTGGCATTTTTGATACTCTACCTAGCGAGCTCAGAAATCAACTTACTCCCACATCTTCACCTAGGCCGGTGGCACCGACCCCAGATTGGTCTACTAAATAACGTGACACTTTGATGATTGCAGACACGTAACTATGCTTTGCTGATTGCGGGACACTTGCCCCCCCCCCCCCCCCGTTTTTTAATTTTATATTTTACTTTACGCACATTGCTCATGTTGTTCTACGGACTGTTAGACCTATGAGACGTATGGGTGTTGGTCGTGCCTAAACCCAGGGGGAAAAAATTGTCTATCGTGCCTTGAATTGGTAAGGCTAATATTGATTTCAATAGCATGGGACCGGCACAGACTTTATATCCGTACCTATTACCACCCCTAACTTGCCTCCCGTTATCATCTGCTACTGTTATTTACTAAATGTTATGATGTGACTGTTTGCTTTCTCCAAAAAAAAGGGGGGAAAAACACTCCCACCCACCCCCCTTTTTTTTTCTTTTCTCTTCCCTTTCTTTTTATTATTTTTCTTTTTCCCCTGCTCCGCAACTAGATGCTGTCGCTGTAGTCACTTAGTTATATGTTTGCCTAGATAAGCCGTGAAGTCAATTTGCTCTTTTTAGCTTATGACCTGTTTCTCTCTACACCCTCGCGCTTGACCGCAGGATGTCTTAGTTATTGTTATACCTGTTCTGGTTTTCTAATTATTATTCTCTTATATTATTGTTACCCCCCACACTGAAGGGGCTGCCAGTGCGGCACTACCCCTTCCTTTTTGCAGGCGCTATCCGCTCCTAGGCATGGGCCTGTACTTGGAGTTTTTTCTTGCTCCTCTTCTCATCTTTTCTTCTCTGTCCCTCTCTTTGCCCTGCAGTTGGCCACATCAATGGTTGCTCACTTTATTACACATGGGTGATTATTACCCACTATGACCTTGAAATTGCTATCTATGAATGTCAATGGCCTCAACTCCCCAACAAAGCGTTCCATGGCGTTCCACTTTTTTGCCAGACACAAGCTAGATATAGTCTTTCTTCAAGAGACACACTTTAAGTCTCCCCATCCTTCCTTAAACAGTAAAAAATACCCCCACACTTTTCACTCTACTATGTCAACCAAGCGCAGGGAAACTGCTATACTGCTTCACAAAGATATTCCTATAGTCATTCATGATTCTTATCATGACGACAATGGTAGATTCGTAATTCTCTCGGGTACCCTCAACCAGCAGTCTATCACGCTGGCATCCGTATATGCCCCAAACATGCAGCAAGGTTCCTTTTTTGGGACCTTCTCCGACCAGCTTGCTAAATTCCCGAACTCCAAAATTATAATTGCAGGGGATTGTAACGTAACTCTCGACCCTCACTTTGATAGGTCTCACCCGGTTACAGGGACGTCCTCTCACTTGAGATTGTCTAAACTTCTACGGAACTGTATCTCCTCTCACAACTTGTATGATAGTTGGAGGACTCTGTATCCTTCCGCCAGAGGCTTCACACACTACTCACCCCCACACGATCTATACACCCGCATAGACTACATCTTTGTTGACCGTGATTCCACTCAGTGTCTTCGCGGGGCACAAGTGATCCCCACTACCTGGTCAGACCACTACGCCCTTATCTTGGACGTTACTGTCCCTCATACTCTCTCGTCCCCTCGGACATGGCGTTTGCAGGAGTCTCTTCTTCTTAAACCCTCTAACATTATAGACATTACCGCCATGATTCAGACTTACTGTGCTGAAAATAGCTCTCCAGATATATCTCCTGCAGTGTTATGGGAGGCTCATAAGGCAACACTTCGTGGCTACCTTATTAATCTTGCCTCAACACATAAGAAGATAGAGGCTAAACGTATTCGCGACTTAGAAACGGAACTAACTTCCCTAACCCTTCTTCACCAGCGCTTCCCGAAAAAGCGTCTTTACACTAAGATCCTCTCACTTAAGGGACAGCTGTCACAAATTCTCACGAAAAAAACGGTTAAATCACTCCTATGGATCCGACAGAAATTTTATGAAAAATCAGATAGAGCTGACACTTTGTTGGCTCGTCGCCTCCGAGCTAAAAGGACACAAAACCGCATACTTGCTCTGAAATGCTCTGACGGATCCGTGACTTGTGACCCCAAAATTATGGCCTCGCAATTTCATGATTATTATGAATCCCTCTATAACTTACCTCCACCTAATAATATTGATTCATCTCACATTTCCAACATCCAACATTACCTCACCACTTGTCGCTTACCAAAACTTTCTGCTTCAGACCTAGAAACGCTTAACGCCCCTATCTCCAACGAGGAAATTCTGGTCACAATATCTCAATTGCGCCGCTCGTCCGCCCCAGGTCCCGATGGCTATACGGCCATCTATTACATAAAAATTTGCGCACCCACTCCTCCCCATGCTTCACTTGTTATTCAACTCTTTACTGGAATTGGGCTCCCTGGATGCAGCCACCACCAGGGCTAACATTATTGTTATACCCAAACCTGACCGAGATCCGCTTGAAATTACAAATTATAGACCCATTTCATTGTTAAATACAGACCTTAAGTTGTTCGCCAAAATTCTTGCGAATAGATTAGCTCCATTTTTACCGACCTTAGTACATCCGGATCAAGTCGGCTTTATACCTAATCGACAGGCGGCGGACAATACTCGCCGGCTTATCAACCTTATCCACCTTTCTCAACGGGAGTCCCTTCCGACCCTGGTGGTGGCTTTGGATGCAGAAAAAGCCTTTGATAGGGTAGCATGGCCCTTTATCCGCCAAACCTTGGAAAACATGGGCGTATATGGTGCCTTTTATAATGCCGTCACCTCACTTTACTATAATCCCTCTGCCTCCATTCTCGTCAACGGTCTGGCTTCCCCATCACTTTCTATTAGAAATGGCACCCGGCAGGGCTGCCCACTTTCTCCATTGCTATTTGCTCTGGTGATGGAGCCTTTGGCAGCCAAAATCAGACTGAATGCCAACATCTCAGGCATCAAGTTAGGGAACCACAACTTCAAGATAGCGCTATATGCGGATGACGTCATTCTCACTTTAACTGACCCACACATATCTTTACAACACCTGTTTGAAGAGATTCAAACTTATAGCCATCTATCTAATTACAAACTCAACGCTGATAAAACAGAAATCCTAGATATACATGTGACTCCCCGGGACCTACGCCTCCTTCAATCCTCTTACCCGTTTAAATGGCAACACACCAAAATTAAGTACCTAGGAATCTACCTAACAAAGTCTCACACATCATTATACACGGCTAACTTCCCGCGTCTATTCGCATCCATATGTACCGACCTTGGAGGCTGGAATAAATTATTTATCTCTTGGTTTGGGCGTATAGCTGCTATCAAAATGAATATACTCCCACGCTTACTATATCTTTGGCAGACCCTCCCTATCCATATACCGACCAAAATATTGAAGAATCTGCAAAGGGATCTCTCGATCTTCATTTGGGCTGGAAAGAAACCCAGAGTCAAGATACGACTACTCCAGCAGCATCGTGACTCGGGGGGCCTCGGTATGCCGGATCTGATTAACTATTATCGAGCCACACATTTGGCCTCCTGTGCCCTCTGGCACTCACTTCCTGAACAGAGATTATGGACGCTCTTGGAAGCTCAAGTAATAAATGTATATTCTCCTTCAACCCTGTTATGGTGCGCGCCTCGCTCCCGCCCGGCCTTGTCTCTCTTGTTGCCGACGATGCGCTTTGCACTATCAGTGTGGGATCAATGCACCCACTACTATCGTCTGCGTTCCTATAATCCGTTGCTGACCCCCCCCTCTGGAACAATACCGTGTTCCCCCCAGGTACCAACCACCTTGCTTTTAAACACTGGACATCTCACAATGTCCTTTTCCTGATCGATCTGACACCCCTCTCTTCATTCCCCTTGTTTGCGGACCTGCAATCACGATTCTCTCTTCCTCATTCATCCTTCTATCAATTCCTGCAAATTCGTCACCTTTATTCTACTCTAGGACACACTGCTCACCCTACACCCAAAACTGCATTTGAATCTTTATGTTGTGGGCAACGTTCTACAAAAGGTTTGTTGTCTGCCATTTACCAAATCTTGTTATCACACAATTCCCCGGCGAAGGAGTCTCATGAAATAGCATGGGAACGAGATATGAGGGAGACTTTGACTATAGAGGAGTGGGCTGACATCAGACAAGAAATTGCAAAGAGCTCCTTGTCGGTTCGTATCAAAGAAAATTCTTATAAAATTTACTACCGATGGTACCTTGTGCCGTCTAGACTTCAGGCCATTTACCCTTCCTGCTCTGACAGATGTTGGAGACATTGTGGACAGAGGGGGACCATGCTGCATGTTTGGTGGTCCTGTGGGATTGCCCGCCGCTACTGGCGACAAATTCATAAACTAATGCTAGAAACCACCGATGTGGTCATCCCAGTCTCCCCATCTTATTCTCTACTTTCACGCCCAGTTCCAGACACGCCAAGCCACCTACTTAAACTTATCAAGCACATACTAAATACGGCCAAATGCCAAATAGCGGCGAATTGGAAGTCCACCTCACCACCTACTCTTCCCGCCACTATTAATGCTATATGGACTACATATAAGCTGGAACGCATCACCGCTGCCCTTCATGACACATCAGTCACTTTTATACGCACTTGGACGCCATGGACAATGCACTTCAAACCTGAATCGCCATTGACAACTATCTGATCCGCTCTCTATATAGATAATAGAAATTGATCTAGTGACCAGCCCTGTGTGGCCGACACTCCCACCCCCCACCCCTCTTTATTATATCTTGCTCTTACTCTCTTTTCCCTCTTTTCACGTTTTCCTCTTTTCGTAACTATATTGAAATTTCCATTTACTTTTATTGTTATTCGATAAATAAGATCACTATGACCTGTGCCGTTAGTATGTGTTTATATCGGTATTAGCTCTTATACTGTCTCAATGTGATGCACATCCTATATTGATCCACAAATGTTGTCTAACGTTTATGCTACTGTGATTCTTAATACTTAAACCAATAAAACTTATTTAAAAAAAAAAAAAAATTCTATTCGCAATTCTGCTAATCTTTCGTTCGCAATTCTGCTATACTAAGATACACTTCCAGAGGGCAGCGGCCTAGCGTGTGCAATGCTGCTAAAATCTGCTAGCGAGCGAACAACTCGGAATGACCCCCATTGTCAATTTCCTCCTCAGTCAGGAAAAGAACTAGTCCAGCAGGCCATGTCACTGGCGTGACTGACGAGTCCTCTCTTAGCCAGGATTACTCCGGAGAATCCTTGAGTGCTACACCTACTGCTGCTGCTGCTGTTGTTGCTGCTGGGAGTCGATCGTAACTCCAGAGAGGAAGTCGGACGTCCACTTGTACTACTTCAACTAAGCAATTGACTGTTCAACAGTCCTTTGTGAGGAAGATGAAATATGACAGCAGTCACCCTGTTGCAAAGTGGATTACTGAGGCAATAACAACTATGCTGGTGTTAGACGTGCATTCGATATCCGCCATTAGTGTAGTGGGATTTAGACAGTTGATGGACGTACTGTGTCGCCGGTACCAAATCCCGTCTAGATTCCACTTCACTAGACAAGTGATTCCCGGACTGTACAGGGACATTTAGAAAAGTGTACCCACTGTCCACTTAACCACGGACATGTGGACAAGTGGAGCAGGGCAAACTAAGGACTACATGATTGTGGCAGCCCACTGGGTAGATGTATTGTATTGCCTTCCGCAGTAACAACAGCAGCGGCACCAGCAGCAACATCTCACAAATGCCAACTCGTTTCTAGGCAGGCTACGCTGTGTATCACTGGTTTCCGTAAGAGGCACACCACTGACAACCTCTTACAGAAACTGAGGGACAACATTGCACAATGGCTTACCCCACTGAGACTCTCCTGGGGATTTTTGATATCTGACAATGCCACCAATATTATGCATGCATTACATCTTCGCAAATTCCAGCACGTCCCATGTTTTGCACACACAATTTGGTGGCGCAGATTTTTTTTTTTAAATGAGTGTTGTGCAGGAGATGCTGTCGGTGGCCCGAAAAATTTTGACATTCAGAGACTGCGTGCCGAAGACTGGAGTGCCAGCAAACACTCTTGAACCTGCCCTACCATCACCTGAAGTAAGAGGTAGTAACAAGGTGTAATTAAGTCCAGTATATGCTTCAGAGGATGGAGGAGCAGCAAAAGGCCTACAAGCCTATACATCCACCTATGATATAGGAAGAGGAGGTGGAATGCACCTGACTCAAGCTCAGTGGAGAATGATTTCCGTGTAGTGCAAGGTTCTCCAACCCTTCGAACTTGCTACATGTGAAGTCAGTTCAGACACTGCCAGCTTGAGTCATGTCATTCCCCTCATCAGGCTTTTGCAGAAGCAGCTGGAGAAATTGAAGGAGGAGCTAAGACGAAGCGATTCCACTAAGTATGTGGGACTTGTGGATGGAGCCCTTCATTCGCTTTGCCAGGATTCAAGGGTGGTCAATCTGTTGCAATCAGAGCACTAAATTTTGGCCCCCATGCTTGATCCTAAGTTTAAAGCCTATGTTATATCTCTCTTTCTGATGGACACAAGTCTGCAGAGGTGCAAAGACCTGCTGGTGAGAAAATTGTCAGCTCAAGCGGAATGTGACCAGTCAACAGCTCCTCCTTTATATTCTCCCACGACTGGGGCTGCGAGGAAAAGAGTAAAATTTCCTAGCCGACCCACTGGTGGTGATGCAGGGCAGTCAGGATAAAGTGTTAACATCTGTCCGGACTGAAGGTGCTGCCAACAGTTACTGACATGTCTACTGTCACTGCATATGAAGCTGTCACCACTGAAAGAATTGGGGAGGATTATATGAGTGACAGCATCTAAATAGGCATGTCAGACAGTCCGTATGTATACTGGCAGGAAAAAGAGGCAATTTGGAGACCCTTGCACAAAGTGGCTTTATTTTACCTAAGTTGCCCCCCCTCCAGTGTGTACTCCGAAAGAGTGTTTAGTGCAGCCGGTAACCTTCTCAGCGATCAGCGTAGGAGGTTACTTCCACAAAATGTGGAGAAGATGATGTTCCTCAGGGGTGGTGTATGCTTGACCTGAGGTCAGGAGACCACCGGTAAGTATACCGACGCTGGGATCATGGCAGCGGAATCCCGGCGGCGGTGGCGAGCTAAGCAAGCAACTTGTGGGATCGCTGCGCTCACCATGCTACGCTCACCACACTGTGTGCTATTCCTACTTTATGGGTGTCTTGGACACCCATGAGTGAGAATAGTCCCTGTTGGTCGGGATGTAGGTAGAGGCTATGTGACTGGTGGTCTCCTGACCGCCGGTTACATAACTACATCCCGTTCATCAATATAAATGATAAATTCCTCCAGGATGACCTTTACCAACAATTGCCTCCAGAGAGTATGCAGAGACCTGTGATGGAGGATTCCAGTAGGGATGAATTAATAACTCTGTGTGGATGAGTATATAAACACTGAAAGGGGTGAGGAATCGGAGGATGTGGATAACATCTTGCCTCTGTAGAGCCAGTTTGTGCAAGGAGAGATTAATTGCTTCTTTTTTGGTGGGGGCCCAAAAAAACCCAATCATTTCAGCCACAGTCGTGTGGCAGACCCTGTCGCTGAAATGATTGGTTTGATAAAGTGTGCATGTCCTGTTTATACAACATAAGGGTGGGTGGGAGGGCCCAAAGACAATTCCATCTTGCACCTCTTATTTTTTTTACATTATGTGCTCTTTGGGGCCTAGTTTTTAAAACTGCCATCCTGTCTACCACTGCAGTGCCACTCCTAGATGGGCCACGTGTTTGTGCCACCCACTTGTGTCACTTAGCTTAGTCATCCAGCTACCTCTGTGCAACCTTTTGGCCTAAAAACAATATTGTGAGGTGTTCAGAAAAGACTGGAAATGAGTGGAAAGGAATGTTATTGAGGTTAATAATACCGTAGGAACATAAAACAAATTCTGTGATTTTAGCTGTTTTTATGTTTTTTTCAAAAAAATCCAGATCCAAAACCAAAACCAAGTGGTTTTTGCAAAACCAATCCAGAGCCAAAACATGAATGGAGATCGAGATCCAAAACCAAAACACAAAAACCCGAAAATTGTCCGGCACAGAACTCTACTCTCTAGTGGCAGTTGCAGCACAGTCCAAAATTCAACCAGGGGAGCCACACCAACTGCCAGTGAGTCCCGAATAACAATGTCTGGCAGTGTTTAGGGTGGCAGTTTGTGTGGCTCCCCTATTTGAATTGTGGACTGCGCTGCAACTGCCACTGGAGAGGAGATATTTATCTCCATCTCCAGAGAACATAAATATCAAATTTTCCAGCTTTTATGAGATAATTATGTTTTATTACATATCCCCCACTGTCTGGGACACTCTCACTACTAAATACTTATACCACACCTCAGACACCCCTGTGGTACCGTCCCTCTTTCCCTCCAGGTCATTGACCACATATGGCTTCTATATGGACTGCTGCCGGCGTCACCTGATTCCTTCATGTCTTCTGTAGATTTGCCCCACAATCCTAGATGGATATCCAGGAGAGGCACCTTCTCCCTCAACCCTCCTATCAATACCTCCAAATTTGACACTTTATCTGCTCCTCTCTTCCTAACACAATCCCACACTGATGGAACAACTTTGTATTTAATGACCCACAGACAGAGGTATCATTCCCAATTGTAGAACACCATTTCAACCCTGGAATACCCACCTCTGGCTGCCCATGAACTTTTAAGGGAACTGCTGATACATGAAAAATGATTATTGATTTCCTTCGCCATACAATCAGATGTTTTCAGTTATCTGCTATCATACATACAGATGCTTAATATAATTGTAAAATAGCGCTGGTTATAGCACACCTTGTACTACATATCCCCCTCTCTGCCATTAGTTTTTTTTTCAACAGCAAAAGAATTTAAAATGAAAAAAGAATATAATACAATATTAAACATTCACTTACCTGGATTTCTTTTTTTACTCTTTTTCTCTGCTTTTCTCTCTCTAAATTTTATTTTTCTTTAACTGTTTTTCTGCTCCACACTTCTTATCAGGATACCGCCAGGGGTGGACTTTCCATGGCCCTGCCTATATGAGAGTCGCCTTTTGATAGAGGCTTCCATGTAGGGTTTTCCTACCAGGGGTGGGTACTGGGCAATAATAAGTGCTCCTCCAGCTGCTGTTGAACTACACATCCCAGCATGCCTAACACATTTTTAGCATGCCCTGATAGCAAAACTGTGGTAGGTCATGCTGGGATGTGTAGTTCCACAGCTGGATGGCCACTTGTTTATTTAGTTACTGTCAGCAGCAGCATTGGGAGACGCATGTCCCGGCCGTTGCCTGGGAGCCCGGACACCGTGCCTCCCGTTGATCCTCGCCCGGTGCCTAGCAACTGGCTGAAGCCAGGCGCACTGTACTCTGGTCCCCACCCGCCACCAAGCAACAGGCTGACGCCGGGCACATTAGGTAGCCTCACTTCTCCTAGCAACCGGGATGCTGGGCGCAGGCAGCGTTCCCAGTTGCTAGGCAACGATTAGTGGACGTGCAGAAGGGCACCTGCACATCCTTTGATTAATTATGCACTCTCTGCTATTGGAGGCTGATTGGTGCAGAATTCCTTTATATTTATTCCTGGTTACCTTCCTGTGCTGGTTAAAGTTCCTGCTGGCTGCTACATGGGAGAACCTGTCAGCTCAGTGTATTCCTGAAGTCGGTTACCTAGTCTTGCTCGTGTTACTGATCAGATACAGTCCACCTTGAAATCAGCTTTTGTGTGGATCTTCCACACAGATTCTTATCTATTAGTCTTTTATTGTTTACCATCTTGTGCATTGTTGCATTCACATACAGTTTATACTGAGTTGCTTATTCCACCCTGTACATGGTTGCATTCACATACAGTTACTGTTTAGTTCAACTCCATCCTGTGCATTGTTGCACTTACATGCATTCTGTTACTTTATCAGTTTGTGAATTGGGCACATCCTGTGAGCATCTCTCTGCAATATACCTTACTCTTGCCCATCCTCCAATAGTTGCCTTGTCCATCCATAAGTCCTGGGGGCATCTGAGTACGGGGAGGACCTAATTCACACTGGAAAGGTGGCTGTTAAAGGTGAAGTCTAGCATTGCAGGAGGCTAAAGGACTGCTGTGCGAGTGTAATCATATGAGCACCACCTGGTGCCACCTGGTAGCCCTCGTAACAGAGAAGTCTGCGTAACAGTTATTTATTTGAAAATGAATCATTATGGAAGCTTCCTATTAAGAATGAGGCACCCATTTATACCACGAACAACTAATACCAAAGGTATATGATCGGGCGCTGTTACTTGGGGGAAGGGGGGTTTAATGGGCAATGGGGGCACCAATAAACATTTGAGTGGGGGTCCTGGGTCCTGGGCTAGCAGCAGAGCAGTAATTTCCCTAATATACTAAGTCACTGTGTGTATAACATAATGCTTTTTTGTTAACTATGGAACTACAGGGCTTCCGTAGCCCTGTACAACAGAAGTGTGGTGGATGGAACACGTGACCGCAGTTGCTGCCGACAGTCACATTCAGTTCGCAGCCGCGACCTATACAAATAAAACAATGTGCCCTCCTTGCAGTCTGACTCTGAAGGGGACAGAGAGGCCCAGGGGACACATGGCACTATGCCCCCCGCCCTAGTCACCACTGGACCACCCCCTTAAGCCTTCTCCTTCCTTTTTCTCTATCAGCCCTACACTGGGTCTTCCTTGTCCCTTGTACAAACCCAAAGACTGTTTGCTCTGTTCCCAAATAATAACATACATGATTTTTTATCTGTGTGTAGTGTACCTTTTTAAAGTTTAATTCAACAGAAAAGTGCCTTTAATTTTGTACTTATATTGAAACCTCAATACAACTTTGAGATTCGAAAAAAATAGAAAGATTGCATAATTTTCAGAGAAAACTAAAAAAACAATGCGCTTCCCAGCATTCACAGCGGCGGAGGACAGCCTATGGTGAAGGAGAGGGACAGCTGCAGCAGCGCCTCCACCAATTACGCTGCGTTGCTGCGGCTCCCTCCTCCTCCTTCTCCCCTGCCCGGGATCTCTGCCAGAAGCTGCTGCACCGAGGAGCCTGACTGACAGCGGAGACAGTAAGTATAATCTGTTTTTTCTATCTTTCTTTCTTTCTTTCTTTCTTTCTTTTCTCTTTCTTTCTTTCTTTCTTTCCTTCTTTCTTTCCTTCTTTCTTTCTTTCTATTCTGTCTATCTGCCTTAATGTGTAAAAAGGGGGATGCTGTCTGCCGTAATGTGTAAAAAGGGGGATGCTGTCTGCCGTAATATGTAAAAAAAGGGGACGCTGTCTGCCGTAATGTGTAAAAAGGGGGACGCTGTCTGCCGTTATGTGTTAAAAAGGGGACGCTGTCTGCCGTTATGTGTAAAAAAGGGACACTGTCTGCCGTAATGTGTAAAAAGGGTACGCTGTCTGCCGTAATGTGTAAAAACGGGACGCTGTCTGACGTAATGTGTAAAAAGGGGACGCTGTCTGCCGTAATGTGTAAAAAGGGACACTGTCTGCTGTTATATGTAAAAAAGGGGACACTGTGTCGTAATGTGTAAAAAGGGGGACGCTGTCTGCCGTTATGTGTAAAAAAGGGGACGCTGTCTGCCGTTATGTGTAAAAAGGGTACGCTCTCTGCCGTAATGTGTAAAAATGGGAAGCTGTCTGCTGTAATGTGTAAAAATGGGAAGCTGTCTGCCGTAATGTGTAATAAGGGGGAAGCTGTCTGCCGTAATGTGTAAAAAGGGGACGCTGTCTGCCGTAATGTGTAATAAGGGGGAAACTGTCAGCCATAATGTGTAAAAAGGGGACGCTGTCTGCCGTAATGTGTAAAAGGTGGATGCTGTCTGCCGTAATGTGTAAAAAGGGGAATCTGTCTGCTGTAATGTGTAAAAGGGGCTCTACCTGGTGTAGTGGTGCTACTGTGCGGCGTAATTTGAATAATGGAGACTACTGTGCACCGTTATATGAATTGGTATTATTTTGTGGCCACACCCCTTCCCCACGAAGCCACGCCCCTATATTTTTTTGCAAGCGCCTACAGCGCGTACTGCCCCTGTTTTGCATAGAGGAGGGAGGGCTCCGATGCCGTTTCTTGCACACAGTGCTAAAATGTCTAGTTACGGCACTGTTGCTAGGTATCCATTTCTATGGCCCTGAGCAGGTCCCCCTCACCAGATCCTCTCCAGGGGTGAGGGGGTGGACTTGGATGGGATGAGGGATGGGGGCCCGAAGCATTTTGTCACCTGGGCCCACCGCTCGCTAGTTCCGCCACTGTCCGACTGTATTTATAGCCATGATGATGGGCCTATTTTTACGCGGAGGCCTGAAGCTGTAGCGCCATCTTCCCCATTGTTAATCTGACCCTGATTACTTGCCGCCATTGAACTAGTACTGTATTGCACATCCAGTAATGTCAAAATATTCCTCGAGGTAATACAAGAAAATATGCAAATGGTTCCTTCATCTGACTCGCCTGAATAATCATCACCTTAGTCCCCACAGTGTCAGTAAACATCAAAATAAATAGGAGGGGTGGGGCATAGAATAGTGTAAAACCATAAAATGTATTGAATAAATAAAGAACATATAAATGTTAATCACTTGAATTGGATGTGACAGCATTCTCCCTTTTGGAATAAGACTGTGATTTAGTAGTGACGGTACCATTTATTCTTACACACCTCCATATTTAAGGGCAGTGTATCATACCCTGGAGAAAGAGTGCTTGATTGTTTTTCATATACTTTGTACCTTGTTTCTTATGTGATTGATCATCAGCACTTTTTATGGAGCTGTATTTTCTTGCATGGAGCGCAGGTGACATCACTATCTTCGCCTGGATTACATACTGATGGGTGGCTTTCAGGTTGCTGGCGGCCGGGCTCCTGGCGACTACCATACCAGCGCCATAATCCTGACCGCTGGCATACCGACATCTTTTCTCCCTCTTGGGGGTCCACGACCCCCCTGGAGGGAGAATAGATAGCGTGGCGAGCGCAGCAAGCCCGCAAGGGGCTCATTTGCGCTCACCCAGCTGCCGGCGGTCGGGATTCCGGTGCCGGTATGCTGGTCGCCAGGACCCCGACCGCCGGCAAACCATTCTACACCCCATACTGACCACCAATGACTGTGCTCCATCTTAAACATTGGCCTATTGCTTTGGCAAATGCGGCTCACTTGCTGGGCGGAAGGGAGCACATTTTGCCAATTTTGCTTTAGGTGCTAAAACAGATTGTTCTACTACTGAGATCCACATTTCAATTTTATTTTAATCATACTTGCCTACTTTTAAAAAATCATTTCAGGGAGATAGTTGAAAAACACTGATCAGCGCAGATGTGTACTGCTACATCTGGGAGGTACATTATAAAAATGACTTATAGCCACATGTACTGTAAATGAGCCCCAAAGCAGTAAGTACACACATACCTACATTGAAAATCTCCTCTCCGAGAGATGACTGGAGAGGAGAAGCAGGTTCAGTGACAGGGGTGGAGTTACGCTAATCATGTCATTAGAACCCTCCATTGGGAAATTGTCATGATTGGCACATATTTGCATATGGGTGGGGCCAAATGTAGTGGTTGTCATAGAAATGTATCATTAGGCCCCACCCCCTTTTTGGATTACCATATTATTCTCCACATGGGGGTTTATTTACTAATATTCGTGTTTGTGGCGATTTGTAGTGTATTTTTTCGATTGTTATCGGGCATATGTTTCTGCAACTTTTTGAAATCATGTACGCTAATTTACTATGGTGTCGAGTTTTCTGTTTTCGTATTTTCCGATGGCGATGTTGTTCGTGTTTTTTTTCTCATTTTGCGGCCGCAAATCGGTTTTCCGGACGGAAATTGTGTTTTTTACACCTGATTTTAACTATTTTAAACGCAGCAGGGTTTTTTCCAAGTAGTTTGGAGGTTTTGGAGTTTTTGGGGCGATTTCTGAGTGTTGTATTTTGTTTGAAAGTAGTCTTGTCATTCTTGTAGTTGTGTTTATTTTTGGTTTGTCTTAATTTTTGTCCTTTTTTTTTTGGAGTCTCTTGTCAGTGTGTGTGTGTGTGTGTGTGTGTGTGTGTGTGTGTGTGTGTGTGTGTGTGTGTGTGTATGTGTGTGTGTGTTTGTGTGTGTGTGTGTATGTTGAGTATTGTGTAGTGGTAGTGGAGGAGTGTGTTGTTTGTCTTTTAATTTTTCAGTGTTGATTGCTGTTTGTCCCAATTATGTCTGACTCTGAGGTGGGTGAGGTGAGTGAGGTGGGGGAGTTGAGTGAGGTGAGTGAGGTGGGGGAGTTGAGTGAGGTGGGGAGGTGAGTGAGGTGGGGAAGGTGAGTGAGGTTGAGGAGGTGAGTGAGAGGGAGGAGGTTAGTGAGGTGGAGGAGGTGGGTGAGGTTGATGCTGCAGCCTCTAGTGATAGTGACAGTGAAGCAGCTCCGCAGCCACGCACCACTACTAAGACTGGCCGCAATGTGAAGTTTAGTTATGCTGAGAACGTGGCTTTGGTGCGTGAGCTGATGAAATATCAGCGTTACCTATTTGGGCCTGAGTCATCAAAGGTGTCTTCACGGAAGAAGACTGAGTTGTGGGCCAAAGATGTTGCAACTGTTAACAGTGAGGGGGTGGTGAAGCAGACTGAGGACACGTGCCGCAACCGGTACTGTGATATAAAGTGCCGTGTGAAGTCCAAAATGGCCAAGGAGGTGAAGTCTGCTCGGCAGACCGGTGGGGATCAGCCCTTCATTGCCAGATATCTGGAGTACGAGGAGCCCATGCGGAGCTTAATACCTCCTGAAGTTGTGGCAGCAACAAATGTCCGGGATTCGGATCGGTCCAGGCAGGATGGTGAGCATGTGTTTTTTTATAACATACTTTATGTATTTTATTCATTACTTAGGGTTTGTGTAATGTGTTTCATGTGGCATCAGCCCTTACTCACTGCTTGGACGACATGGCTGCTAAACCATTGGCATTGTTGCTTGCTATCCAAAATGCATATTTACAACATAATAACAGTAATGTTTATTTTTTTTGGTTTGTTTGGTTTTTTTTTTAAATGAGTGTTAACTTCTTGTTGTGTTCGGCCTTTGATTTGCAAACCTCAAGCTTGCCCTTCATCACATTAAACACAATATGCATGCAACACTGAATTTAGCTAAAGATTGCCAGGTGCAAGGTATCACACACAGTGCATCATTTGTAATAGGCTGGAGAAGGCATAAGTAAATGATAAATCAGTGACATGTGCAAGTAATCCAAGCACCATCTAATATGTCCCAAAATTACATGTACATATTGTTGAGGCTTGGCTGCTGCATTTCTCACCATACACAACACTTGTTTATCAGTGAGTTCTGCCTTTGGCAGGTTAATACATGTATTCAATTTGTTCCTTCGTTTTGTTGTTATGTTGGCCTAGTGTGCAGTTGTTGTGCCGCATCACAGAAGTTTAAATTCTTCCTCAATATGTGTGTGCTTTCTTGTGTATTTTTTTCTAGTTGGAATGTAGGTCCATGTTTGTGTCCACGATTTCTGGAGAAGCGATGCACTTTCCTGAGTGCACATGGCCTATTTGCCACTATTGTTTTGCTAATGGCTGTGGGTATGGCGGACAAATCAGCTGTTTTGTACTTGTTATAATGTTTGTAAATTTACACGCACACAAACTAAACATTTTTTGGAATAAATTTTATATTAATGGCTCAAAAACTTAGTAACTGTATAGGACAATTACAACATTACACAAATTTCTTCTCCCGTTGTACAGTCTCGAAAAAAGCCAAAAGTTCCCGAACTCCAGTCAGTCCAACTACATCTGATGATGATGATGATGCTGCAGCAGGTAAAGTGTCCATTGTAGCACATGTTATGTTTGCTCAGGAATTGTCTTCTTTTCTTTTACGTCCTAGAGGATACTGGGGACTGTGTAAGGACCATGGGGTATAGACGGCTCCGCAGGAGACATGGGCACTCTAAGACTTTAGAATGGGTGTGCAATGGCTCCTCCCTCTATGCCCCTCCTCCAGACCTCAGTTAGATCCTGTGCCCAGAGGAGCCTGGGTGCACTGCAGGGGAGCTCTACTGAGTTTCTCTGAAAAGACTTTTGTTAGGTTTTTTATTTTCAGGGAGCACTGCTGGCAACAGGCTCCCTGCATTGTGGGACTGAGGGGAGAGAAGCAGACCTACTTAAATGATAAGCTCTGCTTCTTAGGCTACTGGACACCATTAGCTCCAGAGGGTCGGAACGCAGGTCTCACCCTCGCCGCTCGTCCCGGAGCCGCGCCGCCGTCCTCCTCACAGAGCCGGAAGATAGAAGCCGGGTGAGTATGAGAAGAAAGAAGACTTCAAAGGCGGCAGAAGACTTCAGGTCTTCAATGAGGTACCGCGCAGCGGTTATGCTGCGCGCCATTGCTCCCAACACACACACAGAAAGAAGGCACTGTAAGGGTGCAGGGCGCGGGGGGGGGGGGCGCCCTGGGCAGCAATTATTACCTCAAAAACAGCACTGGCACAGGTCTCAGATACTGCGGAGGCAGTATAGTATAAAATCCCCGCCAGTATACAGAAATTGAGCGGGACCGAAGCCCGCCATCGAGGGGGCGGGGCTTGATCCTCCAGCACTAACCAGCGCCATTTTCTTCACAGCATGCTGCAGAGAAGTGCCCCCGGACTCTCCCCTGCTGAACAATAACAGGAGGCAAAAACGAGGGGGGGAGGGGGCACATTTATTTGGTGCAAATTGTACATATATAGATATAAAAAGCGCTATGTAGGCTGGGACCTTGGGTTCAGTATATTGTGGCGCTGGGTGTGTACTGGCATACTCTCTCTCTGTCTCTTCAAAGGGCCTTATTGTGGGTCAGTCCCCATATTTATTTATCCCAGTGTGTGTGGGGGTGTCAGTACGTGTGTGTCGACATGTCTGAAGCAGAAGGCTAGTCTTAGGAGGTAGTAGAGCAGATGGTGGTGGTGTCTCCGTCGGCACAGCCGACACCTGATTGGGTGGACATGTGGAATGTTTTGAATGCTAATGTGGCTTTATTACATAAGAGATTGGACAAAGCAGAGTCCAAAGACAAGCAGGGAATTAAGCTCCTCAACACAAGGCTTTGCAACCAGGAGGCGCCCTCCAGATCCCCACAAAAATGGACACATGTGCCACCCAAGAGACCAAGGTCGGATGTCCATTCTAAACCACAGGAGTCTCCACCACAATGCAGAATTTCTATAGTGTCTTCAAAGCCACCACGGAAAATTTTGGACACTTCACCACGACGACAACCACAGTCCCCTCATCTGGATGGTGAGTAGGAATCTAAAAAACAAAAACACATTACACATATATACATTATACATTTTTGGACATTCCAAAAACTGCATACACAGCCCCCAGAAAAATACGTACTGAAGAACATCAAGTACAAAATGTCCACAAAGTGGATTTCTGACTCCAGTAAAGGTATGTGTGTCCACTTCAGCCATACAGTAGCATATTGTCTGATGCTGCAACACAAACAGATGGCCAAGCTTGACAAGGAGTAAGGCTGTACACATTGTTGTGTGTTGTTGCTTTTCCAAACATTGTTTAGTACATGCAAAATCATAAGTATGTTTTTCTGCCTCACAACAATAGAAAAACATTTTGTCTTTAAAAAAAAAACAATTCTCGAGGAGTCTGTAGGATACCATAACCAAATTATGTGCTTGGTCTTACATTGAAGAACACAACAAACCAACAATGAGAGAGGCATGTGCAGCCTTTAAAGGCAGTAGTGATGTTGTTGAAAGGCACAACAAATGCAATATGCGTTCATATGTGTAGAGTCGCCTTTGTTTGGGCAACATATTAAAAACATATCTGCAAAACTAATAAAAGATGCTTTATCCTTCCAGAAGCAACTAACGAGGCCAGCACCCCTCCAACACCAGCAAGACAGTGAAATGGAGGCGACACTTGTTTTACAACTGCAGCCAATAAGTCAAGCTGCCACACCACCTGTGAGTACACCTCCCCTGCAACCCACACCACCAGCACAACTGAGCCCAACAACACCAGTTGCGCAAGGGAAGATCAAGTGTTTTGGGACAATTGGGCTACACAGCAGGCCACTAATCAGGATTGCCTGCGTAGACTAGTGATGAGCGGATTCGGTTCCTCGGAAACCGAACCCCCCCCGAACTTCACCCATTTTACACGGGTCTGAGGCATACTCGGATTCTCCCGTATGGCTCGGTTAACCCGAGCGTGCCCGAACGTCATCATCCCGCTGTCGGATTCTCGCGAGATTCGGATTCTATATAAGGAGCCGCGCGTCACCCCCATTTTCACTTGTGCATTGGAAATGTTAGGGAGAGGACGTGGCTGGCGTCCTCTCCGTTTGTGCTTATTGCTTAATTGTGGGGACTGGGGAGCAGCTGTATTATATAGGAGGAGTACAGTGCAGAGTTTTGCTGATCAGTGACCACCAGTTTTATCCGTTCTCTGCCTGAAAAACGCTCCATATCTGTGCTCAGTGTGCTGCATATATCTGTGCTCACACTGCTTTATTGTGGGGACTGGGGACCAGCAGTATTATATAGGAGGAGTACAGTGCAGAGTTTTGCTGATCAGTGACCACCAGTTTTATCCGTTCTCTGCTTGAAAAACGCTCCATGTCTGTGCTCAGTGTGCTGCATATATCTGTGCTCACACTGCTTTATTGTGGGGACTGGGGACCAGCAGTATTATATAGGAGGAGTACAGTGCAGAGTTTTGCTGACCAGTGACCACCAGTATACGTTGTCTGCCTGAAAAACGCTCCATATCTGTGCTCAGTGTGCTGCATATATCTGTGCTCACACTGCTTTATTGTGGGTACTGGGGACCACCAGTATATTATATAGGAGGAGTACAGTGCAGAGTTTTGCTGACCAGTGACCACCAGTATACGTTGTCTGCCTGAAAAACGCTCCATATCTGTGCTCAGTGTGCTGCATATATCTGTGCTCACACTGCTTTATTGTGTGCACTGGAAACCACCAGTATATTATATAGGAGTACAGTGCAGAGTTTTGCTGACCAGTGACCACCAGTATATACAGCAGTACAGTACGGAAGGCCACTGCTCTACCTACCTCTGTGTCGTCAAGTATACTATCCATCTAGATTCTATACCTGTGGTGCATTTTAGTTTTGCAGTTTGCTGACAGTGACCACCAGTATATATAGCAGTACAGTACGGAAGGCCACTGCTCTACCTACCTCTGTGTCGTCAAGTATACTATCCATCTAGATTCTATACCTGTGGTGCATTTTAGTTTTGCAGTTTGCTGACAGTGACCACCAGTATATATAGCAGTACGGTACGGAAGGCCACTGCTCTACCTACCTCTGTGTCGTCAAGTATACTATCCATCTAGATTCTATACCTGTGGTGCATTTTAGTTTTGCAGTTTGCTGACAGTGACCACCAGTATATATAGCAGTATGGTACGGAAGGCCACTGCTCTACCTACCTCTGTGTCGTCAAGTATACTATCCATCTAGATTCTATACCTTTGGTGCATTTTAGTTTTGCAGTTTGCTGACAGTGGCCACCAGTATATATAGCAGTACGGTACGGAAGGCCACTGCTCTACCTACCTCTGTGTCGTCAAGTATACTATCCATCTAGATTCTATACCTGTGGTGCATTTTAGTTTTGCAGTTTGCTGACAGTGACCACTAGTATATATAGCAGTACGGTACGGAAGGCCACTGCTCTACCTACCTCTGTGTCGTCAAGTATACTATCCATCTAGATTCTATACCTGTGGTGCATTTTAGTTTTGCAGTTTGCTGACAGTGACCACCAGTATATATAGCAGTACGGTACGGAAGGCCACTGCTCTACCTACCTCTGTGTCGTCAAGTATATTATTCATCTAGATTCTATACCTGTGGTGCATTTTAGTTTTGCAGTTTGCTGACAGTGACCACCAGTATATATAGTAGTACGGTACGGAAGGCCACTGCTCTACCTACCTCTGTGTCGTCAAGTATACTATCCATCTAGATTCTATACCTGTGGTGCATTTTAGTTTTGCAGTTTGCTGACAGTGACCACCAGTATATATAGCAGTACGGTACGGAAGGCCACTGCTCTACCTACCTCTGTGTCGTAAAGTATACTATCCATCCATACCTGTGGTGCATTTCAGTTGTGCGCAGTATATATAGTAGTAGGCCATTGCTATTGATACTGGCATATAATTCCACACATTAAAAAATGGAGAACAAAAATGTGGAGGTTAAAATAGGGAAAGATCAAGATCCACTTCCACCTCGTGCTGAAGCTGCTGCCACTAGTCATGGCCGAGACGATGAAATGCCATCAACGTCGTCTGCCAAGGCCGATGCCCAATGTCATAGTAGAGAGCATGTAAAATCCAAAAAAAAAAGTTCAGTTAAATGACCCAAAAATCAAAATTAAAAGCGTCTGATGAGAAGCGTAAACTTGCCAATATGCCATTTACGACACAGAGTGGCAAGGAACGGCTGAGGCCTTGGCCTATGTTCATGGCTAGTGGTTCAGATTCACATGAGGATGAAAGCACTCATCCTCTCGCTAGAAAACTGCAGTGCCACTCCTAGATGGGCCAGGTGTTTGTGTCGGCCACTTGTGTGGCTTAGCTTAGTCACACAGCGACCTTGGTGCATCTCTTTTTTTCTTTGCATCATGTGCTGTTTGGGGACTATTTTTTTGAAGAGCCATCCTGTCTGACACTGCAGTGGCACTCCTAGATGGGCCAGGTGTTTGTGTCGGCCACTTGTGTCGCTTAGCTTAGTCACACAGCGACCGTGGTGCGCCTCATTTTTTCTTTGCATCATGTGCTGTTTGGGGACAATTTTTTTGAAGTGCCATCCTGTCTGACACTGCAGTGCCACTCCTAGATGGGCCAGGTGTTTGTGTCGGCCACTTGTGTCGCTTAGCTTAGTCACACAGCGACCTTGGTGCGTCTCTTTTTTTCTTTGCATCATGTGCTGTTTGGGGACTATTTGTTTGAAGTGCCATCCTGTCTGACACTGCAGTGCCACTCCTAGATGGGCCAGGTGTTTGTGTCGGCCACTTGTGTCGCTTAGCTTAGTCACACAGCGACCTTGGTGCGCCTCTTTTTTTCTTTGCATCATGTGCTGTTTGGGGACTATTTTTTTGAAGTGCCATCCTGTCTGACACTGCAGTGCCACTCCTAGATGGGCCAGGTGTTTGTGTCGGCCACTTGTGTCGCTTAGCTTAGTCACACAGCGACCTTGGTGCGCCTCTTTTTTTCTTTGCATCATGTGCTGTTTGGGGACTATTTTTTTGAAGTGCCATCCTGCCTGACACTGCAGTGCCACTCCTAGATGGGCCAGGTGTTTGTGTCGGCCACTTGTGTCGCTTATCTTAGTCACACAGCGACCTTGGTGCGCCTCTTTTTTTCTTTGCATCATGTGCTGTTTGGGGACTATTTTTTTGAAGTGCCATCCTGCCTGACACTGCAGTGCCACTCCTAGATGGGCCAGGTGTTTGTGTCGGCCACTTGTGTCGCTTAGCTTAGCCATCCAGCGACCTCGGTGCAAATTTTAGGACTAAAAATAATATTGTGAGGTGTTCAGAATAGACTGAAAATGAGTGTAAATTATGGTTATTGAGGTTAATAATACTATGGGATCAAAATGACCCCCAAATTCTATGATTTAAGCTGTTTTTGAGTTTTTTTGTAAAAAACACACCCGAATCCGACAAAAAATTTTCAGGGAGGTTTTGGCAAAACGCGTCCGAATCCAAAACACGGCCGCAGAACCGAATAAAAAACCAAACCACAAAACCCGAAAAATTTCCGGTGCACATCTCTAGCGTAGACAGACACAAATTTACGCAAGTCTCCCATCTCACCTCAAAAGAATAATAAGCAATATCAACAGACAAAATAATTCAACAACGCGCATGGCAAACACCATGGAAATAATGCGGGCAGACATGACACATGTAATGGGCAACTTCCAATGCCTAATGGATGAACATCACAGATAACAACAAAGTTACCTAAACATTTTAGAAACAAATCAAATGCTCATTGAATCAATAACACGCATTATGGAGAACCACACTGCAGCAACATGTGAACTAAATGCAACACTCACTAACCTCAATCAAACACTCAGTGGCCAACAACAACACCAACCAAGCACCAGTTCTGATATGACAAGTCCACTTGTATCGCCAATGGCGTCACCACCAAGGCGCTCCACCAGAACTTGGGCACACGATAGTGGAAAAGGCAAATCGGCATCCAACAGGCTGCACCCAAAAAATGACCGTCAGGTGTTGTTGTTCCTATTTGTAGAGAATAAAAGGAGTTACTAAGTGTATGATGGACACTATAGATTGCCCTGTTACTAGCTTGCTAATTAAATCTTCATTAGCAATCAACTTATAAATAAGTTCACAGGTGTAGTTGTTCATCACTACGCTTATTACAAGTGTTTTGAAATGTGTTTGGATTGCTATCCTCTCGGTGCTACACATTATGTGTGACATGCATTAATCAGTCTTTTTCTTTTGATTCTCTTTTTTGCTAACTAAATCAGCCAATCACAACAATCAAACTGCCTGTCTACAACACAGGCATGTACATTAACACCTGACCCATACCGGCAATTGTTGGGTTTTGTATGGATGGGAAATTTTGGGATACTTCATATCATTAGGACAATAACACTCTTGCTCACAGAGCAAGTGTCCGAATATTGCTATACGGCAATGGGAGGTTTAGGAGTTGTGTTTTGACATTTATGTCCCGCAATGTTTGTCTGTGCTAAAAAGGCATTCTATTCAGCATGGAGAAGCGAAAAAAGAGTTATAAGTGGAAAGCGAATATGGAATTGCCATTCAGATAGTAACTTGCTTTTACAAAAACAGTCAGGATTACCTAGTGCTTTAGCACCTGCCACTTAACACTGATTAATGACTTCTCCAGCCTTAATCCATCTGCTGCATAATGGGGGTCATTGCGCATTGATCGCTCGCTAGCAGTTTTTAGCAGCCGTGCAAACGCTATGCTGCCGGCCACTGGGAGTGTATTTTAGCTTAGCAGAAGTGCGAACGGTTGTATTGCAGAGCGGCTACAAAAATTTTTTGTGTAGTTTCAGAGTAGCTCAAATCCTACTCAGCGCTTGTGATCACTTCAGACTATTTAGTGCCGGATTTTACGTCACAAACCCACCCAGCGTTCGCCCAGCTACGCCTGCGATTTCCCTGGCACGCCTGCATTTTTCCACACAATCCCTGAAAACGGTCAGTTGCCACCCAGAAACGCCCACTTCATGTCAATCACTCTGCGGCAAGCAGTGTGAATGAAATGCATCACTAGACCCTGTGCAAAACTACATAGTTCGTTGTGCCCGTACGTCGCGCGTGCGCATTGCGCCGCATGAGCAGAACTGCCATTTTTTTGCCTAATCGCTGCGCTGCGAACAAATGCAGCTAGCAATCAACTCGGAATGACCCCCGATATGCTGTGTACTCCAAACAAAAACACACAATAGACATGCTGCATTTGTATGCCAGTAAGGCACTGTATGTTTGATTGTGTTTACACAAATGCACATTCGGGAGAAGTAACATGTATGACTTTGCACAGATTCATAATTATGGGTCGAAATTTTAACAAAACATTGTGATATACATACTGTATACTTACCTTATAAATGATGAATTATCAGTTCTTGCCTTACCTGCCTCCCTACATCTGTACTCAAAGTGTCGCCAGATGTATCTAACTCCTCTGCTTGCTGACTGTTTTCTTCATCCTCCTTCTCCTCCTCAACAACATGTGGCAGATGTTGTTATAAACACATGTTATGAAGAAAACAGCAGCAGAACACAATCCTGGTCACTTTTAAGGGACTATACAACAAAAGGCCACCAGACTTATCCAGACACTGAAACCTAGAGTTCAGCACACCAAAACATCTTTCTATCACATTCCGCGTAGACTTATGTACATTATTGTAATTGTGTTCAGTAGGGAAATCAGGGCAGGACAATGGAGTCAGAAGCCAAGAGAAACAGCCATATCCCCATCACCTGAAAAACATATATATTAACATGTATAACATACATATACAGCAACACATAACTAACAGAGTGGATTTCGGACTAGTATACAAAGTCCAACACATATGAAGTCACATACCCAGCAGCCACCCATCTGGCATTTGTTTGCCTTCAAATTTATCAAAGAGCGATGACTGACTGAGGATCAAGGAGTCACGGCAGCCACCAGGGTAACCAGCAACAACACTCATGATTTTTAGTTTTGCATCACAAACCACCTGGACATTTGTAGAGTGGTAAAGATGTCTATTTGTATATATATGCTGCCTGCCCCTAGGTGGTCTCAGCTGAATGTGTGTGCAATCTATGGCTCCCAGAACACTGGGCATGCCAGCAAGCCTATAGAAAGTTACCCTGACGGCATGCAACTGAGACTCCTGGGTAGGGAAGCAGATTGAGGCATCGATGTGGGGCTGCAAAGCATCCAACACCTGTGTGTATTTGTAAAAAAAAGAAGGGTAGTGAGATGAAATACAATCACATCATCACTGTGTAATGGTATTACTACAACAATGACACAACAGATGAGGCTGTTAGGTATAAGTCACCTGGGTTAGGATTCTGAAAAAGGAGGGCTGTGAGATCCCAATGACATCACCAGACACAGCCTGAAAGCTACCAGTAGCCATAAAGTGCAACACAGCCAGGAGTTTGTGCAGGCCTGAGACAGGGCGAGAGCGTGCTGTCTCAGGGTCTAGGTCCAGTTTGACAAGGTCATACAGATGAAAAATGTTTGCTCGATTTAGGCGGAACATCTGTATTACCTTGTCATCGGCCAATGTGTTTAAGTTTAAATGCCCCCTGAAAAAAGAGGCATACGCTGTCTCTGCGGCACCTGTACAACCTGCTGACCATTTTCAGTTTCCTGGCCCTGGTTTCTTCCAGCCTGATGTCGCAGTCTGAGGAATCCCACAGCACACAAAACGTCACTGCACCATAGTACACCAGCCATTTCAGAGTGAGGGATGTTTCAAAAGTCCCTAAGGCTCTTTTATAGGCATGCCTGGAAAAAGCAGGTCTATTTTTTTGCTGCTTTTTTTTTTTTTAAGAGTCACAAAAAAATACGACCGCAATTGAACATTCACGGACAAACATCAAATTACAAATGAATAGTAAATTACTGTGTTTTTATGAATAAACAGGCGCATTTGACCAATGGTATATACATTTGTATTTCTGCCCTCTGCCATGAAAACCATTACGAATAGCCCCAACACTGCAGAGATTTGTGCTTAGTAAATTCCTGTGTTGCCACTTAGAAAAAAAAAAAATGTTCAAAATCGGGAGTTTAGTAAATAAACACCATTGTGTCCACTTCTTAATGAAGTGGGCAGAATGCGAAAGGGGTGCAGGGTTTTCTTTTAATCCCTGCAGTGTGAGCTGAACTGCAAATTGTAAAAAATGAAAATAAATATTGTTCTATTGTTTGTGCTGTTCTGAGTACTGTACCTCAGTCTGTCTGTTCACACATATAAAAACGCCCTTTAAATCCCTGCAGTGTGCGCTGAGCTGCAAATTGAAAAAATAAAAAACTTAATTGTGCTATTATTTGTACTGTTCTGTGCAATGTACCCCAGTGCATTTGTTCACGTATATATAAAAGCCCGTTGAATCCCTGCAGTGTGAGCTGAACTGGCATATTGGCACTATTGAGCTGTTAGCTTAACTTCCTTAAGCCTATTGGTAGCTTGTTTTGTGGGGGCTCAAACAAACCAAGCACTTCACAATGTTTTTGTGGTTAAAATACTGTCAGAAAAAAAAACCAAATTCTGTGATTTTAGCTTTTTTGAATCAATTTTTTAAAAAATTACAGAAACTAAAACCAGTGATGCAGTTTTGGCAAAACCAAAACCTAATGACGAATTATAACCAAAACAAGCAAAAATGGGCTGGCGCACATCTCTAATTCATACATATCAAACAATATTGCACCTGGAATCCTTGCATTAAAATTTCCACTGACTTGATGCTTTTTCCTCACTATAAAAATATATGATCTCAATAAATACTAATGCACAGCTTTATAGTTCAGTCAGAACCTAGTTTATTTCCTGCCTTATTTAATGCATTAATGGTTACTCTTGCAATTAAGGAAATAATGAAGAGTTTATGAGTTTACAGTCAGGTCACTTATCTTTCTATTTTATGGCCCAACTACCAGAAAGAATAAAAATATAAATTAGCAGATGAAATCTCTGGCTTGGCAGGTGCAAGGTCCACTGTAACTGCAAGACAAGAAGTAGACCTACAGAACTAACTGTGTGCAATCATTGGGGCAAATTGGGGGATATTTATAAAAAAAAATTAGACTAAAGCAATTCTACAAAATGTGTTGTAATCAGTAGCAGCCAATCAGCTTTTTTCACTCATTTCCTTAGCTGTAATGACATAATCTGGTTAATTCCTATTGCTACAGACTTTTTCTGCAATTATACTCACTGAAAATCTGTACTAGGGATGACATGGTAAAGTTTTAAAGTTCCTGCACAAATAGTTATGAGGCCTGTTAGCCAACGCAGAGCTGCCAGTTCTTGCATTTGGGGCTCCCATGGGTAGCCGAATATATCCCCAAGTTTTATATCTGCCAATCTGCTGGGTGGTTGTCACATGTCTAGGATCATCTCATGGTGATGCATGGGTGCTGCCATCTTGATTTCTATCAGCTGACTCTCTGATCACCAGCCAGTAGCTGCTCTAGGATCAGCTAAACCAAAGGAGCCTATCAAGGAATAGGGATTCCTAATTAAAGCTGTTTTGGTGAGCAGACCAGTGCCAGAAGAACTTACTCCTGTGACCTGCTACTTGCTTTCAGTTGCTATTCCTAGGTGTTTTTCTGTGTGCGAGTTCCAGCTAGTACTAGTCTCCATTCTATGCAGTGCACTTCAGTCTACAAGTACCAGTATCCATTCTACTCAGTGCACTTCAGTTTGGAAGTATCAGTTCCCATTGCATACTGTGAACTCATCTGGCAAGGGCAATGTGGTGCATTTCACTCATCAATGCTCCATTACTACTCCATTACTACTACACCGTCGGCGGTGTCGGCAGTGCGAGTCAGTGGTGTCAGCAGTGCAGGGCAGTGGTATCCTCTGCGAGATGGGGGCCGCCATTTTGTCCCTTGAAGACTGTGAGGAAGCGCTGATTGGCTGAGAGACAAGACTTTAAGTGGGAGTTTGAAAATTGCAGCTCAAGGCAATACCTTGAGATTCAACAGCAGGATTTCACGGCTTTGCCTTGGATAGGGTCTGGGGCAGTCAGGGAGATCCGAACTTCTGCTCGGATTGCCTCGGATCCCTAAAGTTCTGCAGAATCTGAACTGCTCATTTTTTAATATAAAGATAATAAAAAATACAAAGAATATATTAGAAATATTTTTGTATTATTCTAATAATTTTTATAGTTAAAACTCAAAAGTCTTTGACATGTGAGGCTGTGGCCACCCCTGCCTCCCTTTTCCACACATCTCTGATCAAAACTCAATATATTGTGTTTACATCTGGCTCTGGTACTGGCCAGTACCTCCTGAGCCATTTACCTCACTGCATGTTTTTGTATCTCAACGATCTTATATTTCCCAACATAACCGCACTTTCCAGCATAACTGCATGAATTATTCCTACTGTCAGCAAAACCTCATCACAACCACTGCACCACAAGTGTAAGGAACAGCATCATTCAGAGAGAGGTTGCTCACAGAGAAGCAGCACATCACTACCTCACTGACAGCAGCACATCACTGCCTCACTGACAGCAGTACATCCCCGCCTCACTGACAGCAGCACATCCCCGCCTCACTGACAGCAGCACATCCCTGCCTCACTGACAGCAGCACATCCCTGCCTCACTGACAGCAGTAAATCACTGCCTCACAGACAGCAGCACATCCCCGCCTCACTGACAGCGGCACATCACCACCTCACTGACAGCGGCACATCCCCACCTCACTGAAAGGGGCACATCCCCACCTCACTGACAGTATCACATCCCCGCCTCACTGACAGCATCACATCCCCGCCTCACTGACAGCAGCACATCCTCGCCTCACTGACAGCAGCACATCCCCGCCTCACTGACAGCAGCACATCCTCGCCTCACTGACAGCAGCACATCCCCGCCTCACTGACAGCAGCACATCCCCACGTCACTGACAGCAGCACATCCTCGCTTCACTGACAGCAGCACATCCCTGCCTCAATGACAGCAGCCCATCCCTGCCTCACTGACAGTACCACATCTGTGCCTCACTGACTGCAGCACATCCCTACCTCAAGGACAGCAGCACAACCCTGCCTCACTGACAGCGGCACATCTGTGCCTCACTGACAGCAGCACATCCCTACCTCACTGACAGCAGCACATCACTGCCTCACTGACAGCAGCACATCACTGCCTCACTGACAGCAGCGCATCACTGACTCACTGACAGCGGCACATCCCTGCCTCACTGACAGCGGCACATCATTGCCTCACTGACAGCAGCACATCCCCGCCTCACTGACAGCAGCACATCACTGGCTCCTACATGCATGTAACATCTGTTGCTGCTCCCAAGAACTCAGCATCGGATCACTCTGCAAGACTATCAACCAACTTCAGGTTATGCAGACTGGCCACTGCAACTCTGTCCATGAGGTCAGGAAATGCCTCATCACTCCCCAAAAATGGGTGAGACATGCCCCAGTTTTCACAAACGCTGGCCGGCACCACCCCCTCTGGGCACTGCAAAGTGCAAACCTGATTACAATATTAATTTTGCACAAGCATAGAACGGGTCCTGTGCATGGCCCACCATTGGATTAGTACATAAACCATCATTCTAATTTGAATCAGGCCCTTAGTGTTTAATACTTCTGTTCTCTATTATAACATGATAATGTGGACAAGGGGCATTTGTCAAATGAAAGATTACATGACTGTTACAGCCCACTGGGTGGGTGTATCGCCTTCAGCAGCAGTAGCATCTAACATACAATGCCAGCTCATTCACAGGCAGGTTACTCTCTGTATCACTGGCTTCACTAAGAGGCATACCATTGATAACCTGTTAGAAAAACTCAGGGATGTCACAGCAAGATGGCGTACCCTGCTAAGACTGTCCTGAGCATTTGTCATTTCTGATAACAATTGTAACATTGTGAGAGCATTACAACTGGGTGAATTTGAACATGTCCCATGTTTTGCCCACAATTGGTGGTTCAGATTTTTTTTTTAAATAAAGGGCCATTCACAGGGGCGTAGCCAGAACTTTGTGGGCCCCATAGCAACATTTTGAAGGGGCCCCTGTCCCAATGCTTCTAGAGAGACATCTCTCTGCAGCAGTGCCCAGACTTCTTATTGTGCCACATTACTGTGCCCCAGTTCATATTTTATCACACTATCGTACCTCAACTTTATATTGTGCCGCATTACAGTACCCCTGTGCATATTATGTAACATTATGATGCCCTCCAGTGCATTTTATACCACATTACAATGAGCAGGTCCAGGGGCATAATTAGATATAGTGTAGTCTCCATGGCAAAAGTTTGTAAGGGCTCCTGTGTACTGTATCTATATCTACCAATGGTGAAAAATGTATATAACACATGTAACTGTGACAGGGAAGGTCACCCCTCTCAGCTCTGGGCCCCATAGAAGCTGTACTCTGCACCTATGGTAGCTACACCCTGTATATAACACATGTAACTGTGACAGGGAAGGTGATCCCTCTCAGCTCTGGGCCCCATAGCAGCTATACTCTGCACCTATGGTAGCTACACCCTGTATATAACACATGTAACTGTGACAGGGAAGGTGGCCCCTCTCAGCTCTGGACCCCATAGCAGCTGCACTCCCTGCACCTATGGTAGCTGCATCCTGTATATAACACATGTAACTGTGACAGAGAAGGTGGCCCCTCTCAGCTCTGGGCCCCATAGCAGCTGCACTCTGCACCTATGGTAGCTACGCCCTGTATATAACACATGTAACTGTGACAGGGAAGGTGGCCCCTCTCAGCTCTGGACCCCATAGCAGCTGCACTCCCTGCACCTGTGGTAGCTGCATCCTGTATATAACACATGTAACTGTGACAGAGAAGGTGGCCCCTCTCAGCTCTGGGCCCCATAGCAGCTATACTCTGCACCTATGGTAACTACACCCTGTATATAACACATGTAACTGTGACAGGGAAGGTGGCCCCTCTCAGCTCTGGACCCCATAGCAGCTGCACTCCCTGCACCTATGGTAGCTGCATCCTGTATATAACACATGTAACTGTGACAGAGAAGGTGGCCCCTCTCAGCTCTGGGCCCCATAGCAGCTGCACTCTGCACCTATGGTAGCTACGCCCTGTATATAACACATGTAACTGTGACAGGGAAGGTGGCCCCTCTGAGCTCTGGGCCCCATAGCAGCTGCACTCCCTGCACCTATGGTAGATATGCACTTGGCCATTCAGAAGATGCGGTCTGTAGCCAAAAACATTTATGGAAATTTTTTGTATTCAGCAACCTCATGTAGAACATTACAGTGGCTACAAGAACAATACTAGTTGCCACGCCACCAACTGAAGCAAAAGGTAGTGACCAGGTGGAATTGCACCCTTTATATTCTTCAGCAAATGTATGAACAGCAAAAAGCCATCAAAACCCGTACAACAGTGATTTTCAATCTTTTTTTACTCACGGCACACCAAACAATATTTTAAAATTGCCTAGGCACACCATCAGTTCCCCACAGAAAAAAACCAAAGACACACATTGGCCCTGATAGTAAAAAAAAATCCACACATACCTTGGCCTACACAGAAAAAACAATCACATTGCTCCCCACATGAATTATTCACATTGTTCCCCGATAAATTCTTGTTCTCCCCACATAAATCCTATTGTTCCCCACAGGAGAACCCCCCCCCCCCCCCCCCCGCAAAATATTAGCCCCTACTGGTCAGCTGTCCTCCTCCCTGTCCCTCAGTGGCAGGGGTTGTTCATAGTGGAGTGTTGCGAATACTGAGCAGCGGGCAGTCGGGCAGGTGTGGATGTGGGTGGGCAAGGAAAGCTGAGTATGCAGGCAGGAACTGAAAGATGTGTATGCAGGCGAGTGGGCTGGCTGGAGGGTGAGACGACACGGCCGTGACCTATGATATCACACCGCCGCCTCTTCATGGCATACGTCACGGCCGGAGCATGACTGATCCTCTAAGAAGAGCCCGGGCCAACAGTTCACTCTGAAGGTGCAGGAAGCTGCTCTGGCTCCGCGGCACACCTTGCAACTGGTCGCGGCAAACTAGTGTGCCACGGCACACTGGTTGAAAAAGCCTGCTGTACAAGAAGCTATAATATAGGGAGAGGTGGAGGAATGTACCTTAGTCCAGCACACTGGAGAACACTCTCTGTGGTATTGCAAGCTACTGAAACCATTTGAAGTAGCAACTAATGAAATGTGGAAAAAGACTCGTCTTGATAAAACCAAATTACAAATTCTGTGAGGAAGAACTTTTCCACCCAATGCAACAAAGTACAGAGACTTCTGTAGTGGTGGATTCCAGTGTTGGCAATTTTATATTTTTCAGCAGTAAACTTTCCCTTTATTAGAGGTGATTTTTTTTTCTTTTTTCTAATATCATAACCATCATGACTGGCAGCATCCGCAGCACTGTAAAAACTTTTCTGTTTTTTCACAAATGACTTAACCAAAACTTTTGTGAGCACTAGTATGCACTGTGCACCAACAAAGGGTAAATGATGCCTTGTATTAAGAGCTCTGGGCTGCACTGTAGACAGTGTCAAAAAATACCAGTGTGCACCAAGATTGTAATGCTGCCCCTGTATTATACAGTATTAGGAGTTCTGGGCTGCACTGCAGGCAGTGACAAAAATAGCAGCACCAGTGTGCAATTACACCAAGGGTTAATGCTCTGCACTAGTGTGACACACTTAGGGTTACTGTGACACACGTAGACAATATAGATGTAACTTCCTGTCCTATAAAAATAAAAAAATGTTTTGCTGCTTATCAGTTATGTAGCTTGAACAATATTAACACTAAGAGACTGAGGACAGTCACATAGATCAGCTCAGCAGTCAGCACATACTGTAGCTAGCCAGCAGTCCTGTATGACATGGCACCCAAATCGCCACGGGAGAGACTTACATTGGATCCAAATCATATGAGATCAGACTCTGGGAAGATAATGTTTTGCCTTGTTGTGGAATCCGTGTTAGTAAAAATAAATATCCTCTTATTTTTTCATTCAAAACTGGTTACATATTTTCTGTCTCTGGGGAGAGAACTCTTGCCTCTCTGCTGTGATGTGGAGACATTCAGTATCAAAGGTTCTACCGAAGAGAGTATCAAAGCCAGAGAGAAATACTGATATCTCACCTTGGACAGATATGTAACAACAGGCCTATATTACTCCAACACACTATAATATCTTATAAATACAGTACAGTATATTCAGGGGACCTCTTTTTCTTATAACAGTTAAAAAGAATTGAATGATGAAAAATAAAATAAGACAGATGACTGCATGGGAATAATATGAATAATATAGAGGAAGTTAATAATAACCACATATTAAATTGTTTTACCAGTGGGTGGAAAGTAATAATTTATTAGTGAAGGACCTTTCACACCCCCAAGTCATATCTCTGACAAACACAAAGTACATTGACCTCAAGTCAAAGGTGATTCTGAGAGTACATTTAGCAAAGTCATTATGAAGGACCCAAGTGAGCAATGCCCAGATGTGTTGAATGAATTAAATCTTCCTGATGTAAATAAAGTCACAGGAGAACAGCGTTTTTATAGGCCTGCTCTAGGCGGTACAATAAAGCAGTGCAGCATATGTGAATTTTAATTCTTTTTCTCCTTAATATTTTTGGAAATGAGGTTCTTAATATTAAAAGTATTCAGCCGCGGTGCGCACAGCTACACTTAACATCTGGCGTTCCTGATGCTCGTAGATAAAGCAGAAGTCAGCTAACCTTCACTGTGGGTTAACAGTATTCCTTAGTACAGAGCTGTAAGACTGAGAGTGCATCACTCTCAGCTCTAGGGGACATTCAGTTGTAAAGGAAGAAAATTAAAATGTAGTCATGTGGAATAAGTGTTCCCCCTCTTCACTTTTCCTTGTCTCTTTTTCTCCCGCTCTCTTCTTTATTTAGCCTTTAGAGACTTCATGCAAGCTGCGTACAATATGCTCAAACCACGGGCCGTTTTGTTCAGAAATGCCACCATCAAAAGTTGATTGCGAATTCTAAAATATATGTGTTTCCTGGCTGTAAATAGGAAAGTGTGTGTTCTGGTACTGCGGAGGGGGTGATGACCCAGTGGCATTATAAGGGGTGCACAATCCCCCAAAGCATATTTTTAGTCTGGTTTCTCCTCCCACATGTGCACTGTACTAAATCCCACTGTTTGTGTGTTTCGCTACATTAAATCCGGTGACTAGCGTATAAAGCGGGGTCCTAGGAGGCCCAATAGCCAGCCGCCAGCAGTTTAAATACTTTTAATTTTTAAATGGCAATTGCAGAGATGTCGCCAAACACCTGTGAGTGACGTCACACAGGCCGGGGGTTTTGAGAGAGAATGCAGTAGATGTATCTGCCGTGCGTGCACGCAGGAGTGATGTGCGGCTAGAGACACACTTGGGGGTCACACTGACAGACTGATAGAGACCCTCAGCACAGGCACCAGTAGAGTCAGGGACGTAGCCAGAACTTTGTGGGCCCCATAGCAACATTTTGAAGGGCCCCCCGTCCCAATGCTTCTAGAGAGACACTTCTCTGCAGCAGTTATTCATTTTATGCCCTATAATAGTGCCCTAGTTCATTTTCTGAACCATAGTAGAGCCTTATTTACTGTTATGCCCCATAGTATTGCCATAGTTTCTTTTAAGAATCGCAGTAGTGCTTAAGTTCACCCTATGTCACATTTCAGAGCTGCCAGTACACATTATGCCGCACAGTACCCCCAATTCACATTATGATATATAGTGCTCCTCATTCATATTGTGCCTTATTACAGTGCCCCGGTTCATATTATATAACATTAAAATTCCCTACAGTTCATTTTATACCACACTACAATGAGCAGGTCCAGGGGCATACCTAGATATATTGCAGGCCCCAAGGAAAAAGTTTGAAAGGACCCCTACGTACCACCCAATGACGAAAAATGTATATAACACATGTAACTGTGACAGGAAAGTGGGACCCTCTCAGATCTGGGCCCTATAGCAGCTGCACTGCCTGCACCTATGGTAGCTACACCCTGTATATAACACATGTAACTGTGACAGGAAAGTGGAACCCTCTCAGATCTGGGCCCTATAGCAGCTGCACTGCCTGCACCTATGGTAGCTACACCCTGTATATAACACATGTAACTGTGACAGGGAAGGTGGTCCCTCTCAGATCTGGGCCCTATAGCAGCTGCACTGCCTGCACCTATGGTAGCTACGACCTTGTATATAACACATATAACTGTGACAGGGTAGGTGGTCCCTCTCAGCTCTGGGCCCCATAGCAGCTGCACTGTCCGCACCTATGGTAGCTATGCCCTTAAGTAGAGTCTGTGCTGCACATGGGCACACACAGCGGGTAGCAGTTGATTTACAGACGGACACAACACCGACGGTCATAATCCCAACAGCCATTGACCGACAGTCAAAATACCGACACAATCAAAATACCGACATTCATTATACCGACATGATCAAAATGCAGACAGTCAGAATATCTACATTTGAAATGCCAACGTGTCAAAATGCCGACATGCATTTTAAAGGAATTTTTGCCCCCCAAAAAACTTGTTCATACTTTGCCATCCCAGTGGACTGGAGGGGTATATAATAGTGTATAACCGTGCCTGAAGCATGGCAAGCGCAGCTAGCCATGCGGGGGGAGGCAGTACACTTACATGGTGTCCATGTTGACCTATGTCAACATTGACACAAAAAAACAGAAAAACTCATGTCTGTATTTTGAAATGTCGGCATTTCAGATGTCGTTATTCTAACTATGTCGGCAATTTGAACATGTCGGCATAATGAATGTCGCTATTGTTGGGAGGCTCCTGTCACTCACTGCTCTGTGCACAGCGTCTATTCACCGGAGACAGAGGGACTGGGGACATGCCAGCAGCTCACAGGGGCATGGCTAACGATTGTGGCACTCCCGTGAAACCACGCCCCCTTTTTCTATAGGCAACGCGCCCTTGTTGGGGGATATGCCATAAAGGCTTAAACCAGCCCTGTTCTGTTAGATAGTTTATAAAGCGTGGCTAGTTAATAAAGTTGCTCCCAATCTGAAGTATACAAGTCAGAGCCCATTCTGTTAGGTGGATCAGAAAGATGACTCCATGTTGGTGGATAGTGTAAGAATTAGAGGTGTGCAGTTCAGTTCTCCGGAAATCCGAATCCACCTGAATTTTCTGAATGCGAACCAAACCAAAACCGGGTCCGGACCCCACGATGAGATCCGATCCAATCAGAGTCTAACTTTGAATCTTCCCATGGTTTGGAATCTGGATTTGAAAACCAAATTTTGGATTTGCAAAAAAATTACATGCACGCCACTGCGCAAATGCACGAGGACTTGTGATTGTACGCTGTTGCAATGGGGGCTTCTCCAGACCATTTGCATGGCAGGCCGCTGCATGACATCACACACAGCCGCTGCGACCAGAAACATGGAGGCCTGGCAACTGCCTTCCCAGCTAGGCTGCTGAGGCAGAGAGCTACCCTTAAGATGCAAGCATTTAGCTATACGCTTGCATTTCATTGGAGGGGGGACCCAGCATGCAGGCTGGCCTTGCCCTGTGCTGGCGGACCCCGCATGCTAGAGAGATGCTGAATTAGGCCCTATATGTGGACAGTATACAGTATATAGAGGTGACACTCAGAATAACCATCTCAACTAAGACTCCATGGTCACTGGCTGGGACACGACCTGAAAATGGTGGCGACATGCCTGCATTTTCTGCAGCAGGTTACACTGTGTTCCACAGGGAATACATCAGTGGGTGTAGCAATGGATCTTGATCCAGAGGCACCAACAGGCTAAATCTTTAGACTGTCCCAGGATGCATTGCGGGGCCTCTATTATAACCCCGCATCCAGGCACTGTAAGCTTAGTTTTACAGTTGGTGCCTGCATGAAGCAGGTCACTTAACAGGGGGGGCTGCGCCAGGCAGTCCTGAAAAAGCGTTTTAGTAGACTTCAAGGGCGGCAGCACTTCATATGTCTGTGTGGCATACTGTGCTGCGGCTCCATCACCTCCCCAGCGGCGTGGGGGGATGGGGGGGCTAACTTCTATGATTCATCCAGGTCTGGTTAATGACCACTTCAGACGCATGGATGCAAGAAGTTCTCTCTCATGGGTACGCAGTCTCTTTCAAGAGACGTCCCCCTCGCCAGTTCTGCACAACGGTTATCCCTTTGGATCCGTTAAAAGGCGCAAGCTCTACACCTGGTTGTGCTTTCCCTCCTGGATACACGAGTGGTAGTGCCGGTACCTCTGTCCTAGGGAGGCAGAGGATACTACTTGACCCTGTTTCTAGTCCTGAAATCTGATGGGTCTTTCCAGCCTATTCTCAACCTCAAATCACTGAACAAGTTTGTGAGAGTGTCCAAGTTCTGTATGGAAACACTGCGCTCAATTGTACTGGTCATGGAACCTGGATACTATATGGTATCCCTGGATATGCAAGATGCTTACCTGCATATGCCTATTGCCATAGCGTATCATCTATATCTGCGGTTTGCTATTGGCAGCCTTCACTATCAATTCCAGGCTCTGCCGTTTGGACTGGCCACGGTCCCTTGGATTTTCACCAAGGTTATGGCCGTGATGACGGCTCATCTCCGTCACCAGGAAGTCAGTATCCTGCCGTATCTAGATGACTTGCTGATTCTGGCAAACTCCCAAGATGTCCCCCTCAGTCATCTGCACCTGACGGTATGCTTCCTCCAAGCCCACGAGTGGCTCGTCAACTGGAAGAAGTCCTCACTGGTCCCTGCTCGGAGCATGGTGTACCTGGGGGCACTGCTGGACACACACAGCCAAAGACTGATTCTGTCTCCAGAGAAAGTCCTGAAACTTCAGGACAGGATCAGATACTTCCTCTCTCACCCAAGAGTGTCGATACACTCGGCAATGCAAGTACTAGGCCTCATGGTGTCAGCTTTCGATATGGTAGAGTACGCTCAATTTCATTCCCGCCCTCTACAGAGGTTAATCCTTTCCAAGTGGGATGGCCTGCCTCATCAGATCAGGTCTCAAATAATCTTGACTCCGGAGGTTCATCTGTCACTGAGTTGGTGGCTACAGGACCAGCAGTTGAGCAGGGTCCGTCCCTTCTGCATCCCCAACTGGGTCCTACTGACTACAGACGCCAATCTGAGGGGTTGGAGCGTGGTGCTGGAGCAACACTCTCTCCAGGGTCGGTGGACCAAGGAGAAATCTCTCCTCCCAATAAACGTGCTGGAATTGCGGGCAATGTTCAATGCTTTGACTCTTGCCCTGCTTCTGATACAGAACAGCCTGTTCAAGTACAATCAGACAACGCCACGATGGTGGCATACATAAACCATCAAGGCAGAACTCGAATCTACATGGCAATGATGGAAGTGTCAAAAATCCTTTGTTGGGTGGAACGCCATTTGCCAGCAATATCATTCCGGGAGTCCTCAACTGGGAAGCGGATTTCCTCAGTCATCAAAACATACACGCTGGAGAGTGGAATCTTCATCAGGAAGTCTTTCAACTCCTAGTGGACAAGTGGGGTCTACCAGATGTAGACCTGATGGCGTCAAGGGATCCTCAAGCAGCATTCATGGATGCACTGGCAATTCCATGGAACTTTTGACTGCCCTACGTGTTCCCTCTAGTGTCACTTCTGCCCAGGATACTACAGAAGTTCAAGCAAAAAGGAGGAATACTACTTTTAGTCGCTCCAGCATGGCCCAGACGGCATTGGTTCTCAGACCTGCAGGGTCTCTCGATAGAGCGTCCTCTTCTTCTTCCTCAATGCCCAGACCTCCTTGTTCAGGGCTCCTGTGTCTACCCGGAACTGGCCAGACTGGCTTTGATGGCATGGCTCTTGAAGCTTCACTCCTGAGGGCCAAAGGATTCTCCGAGGTGGTTATCCAAACTATGCTAAAGGCCCGCAAACCGGTTTCTGCACGGATTTATTATAGGGTCTGGAATTCCTACTTCACCTGGTGTGCTGCTAAGAATTACGATGCTTTCAAATTTAGTAGGTCCAGACTTCTAGCATTTTTTGCAACAAGGCCTGGATTTGGGACTTTGTCTGGTCTCCCTCAAGGTTCACATATCTGCCTGTCGGTGTAGTTTCAGAGAAAAATTGCGTCTATTCCTGACGTTCATACATTTACTCAGGGCGTACTGTGGATTCAGCCTCCCTATGTCCCTCCTATGGCTTCATGGGATTTGTCTGTTGTCCTGAATGCCCTTCAAGAGTGTCCATTTGAACCTCTTGAGTCAGTGGACCTTAAATAGCTCACAGCCAAGGTCCTGTTTCTGCTAGCTATTGCCTCTACTAGAAGGATGTCAGACTTAGGCGCTTTGTCCTGTCGTCCACCCTTTTTGACATTTCATCGTGACCGAGCAGTTCTTAGAACTCGCCCTGGTTATTAATCTAAGGTGGTGTCATCTTTTCACCTTAATCAAGAGATTGTGGTTCCAGCCTTCATCTTGTCAAAGTCAGAAAAATATCACTATGCACACTGCCATATTTGCACCTCATACAGGTCCGCGCTGCGCATGCGTGCGCTCTCCCGTGCGTGCGCATACTCGCTGATGCGGGCACCCGCAGGCGCACGGTATGTGCACTTACGGTAGAGTTTATGTGTTCGTAGCGTGCGACTCAATCGTTACATATTTTAACCATATAATGTATTTTGTAGATCATGGTCCCTTTGATAGATTCTGAAAGTTTAGTTAATGTAGCATGTTCATGGACAGAGAGATCCCTCTTTGTTTGATACGAAGGGTCAGACAGGGGTCATATAGTGGTGTTTAGTATCCATCGGAAGAGTATTTAATTAGCAATATTCCGGTGTTGGTTTGATGCTGATTGATCGCTCGTGCGAATAGTTATGGACATAAGAAGTTTATGTCCATTTACTATTATTTGCACTTACTTATCCATGCGGCGGGAAACCTAGTTTCCCACCCACCTGAGCAGTTGGAAATTGTCACAGCCCACCTGTATGAATCAACCTATGACCTTTTGTTATAATGCGAAGACGAGTTCCTGTGTCCAATGAACAATGAGATTGTAGGGACCATTGAATTGTGTTGTGTGTGGGGCATAAATAGACAAGCCGATCATATCCAGCTCACTCTCTTCAACGGTTCTCATTGCTGATAATCGGGAGCTGGATATCGAGGCGCATGCGATCGTTCCCTTTGTGCGTAAGTTTTCTCCGCAATCATATTGTTTTTCTTGTTATTGTGAGCCATATCTCTCTCTCTCTCTCACACTCTCCCTCTCTCTCTCTTCTCCTCTTTCTCTCTCGTAATCCCTTAAACGTAATAGTATTGTATTGTATTTCCTGTGTAGTTATCTGGTTAGGTAGTCTATGTTATATTGTAGTGTGTGACTTGTACTGTATTACCCTTTTTGCAAGTATAACATTCATATAAGGCGTTAGACCCTAAGCCCAGTAGTTGTGTATTTCTTATAGTGTTAAGTATTCTCAGAGCGTCGGTGACGCTCGAACAGCTTTTAAGTTAATTAGGTTACATCGTGTTGCACCTACACCCTATCTCTACACTAAGGTTTTACTGCATATTACATTGTTTATGGTTTAGATATAGAGGTTTAACATTGTGGGCGTCTGCGCCGCTGGTGATCTCCTCGTGGTCCCGAGCGTCCGCTACGCTATAGCGAACCATTACGTTAGTCAGTAGCCAATAGCGTGCCTGCCTGTGATCTCTTGGCCGTGAGCGAACGTGACGCTTGAGCGTCTTGACCACGGCTAAGCGATTGTTACGCAACGTGCGTACCCTTACGGTACTCCATACGTCAATAGCGTACAGTGTTCTTAGGCCTCTTAAAGGGTTTTAAATAAGATAAATATTTAGCTTTATCAATCTCTTCCGAATTGTCCACCAAAGAACGATCTTTGGATGTGGTACGGGCTCTCCGTATATATGTGGAGAGGACTGCCTCTGTCAGGAGGTCAGAATTCCCTCTTCGTACTGTTTGGTTTCCACAAACGTGGCTGGCCTGCGAATAAGCAAACCTTGGCCAGATGGATTAGAATGGTGATTTCACAAGCTTATGCGCAGGCTGCACTTCTAGCTCCTGCTGCTATTAAAGCCCATTCTACTCGGTCTGTTGGACCCTCTTGGGTGGTCCGTCGTATCGCGTTCGCAGAACAATTGTGCAAGGCGGCTACGTGGTCCTCAGTGAACACGTTCATCAGGTTCTATGCCTTTGATACTTCCGCCTTTCAGGATGCTTCCTTTGGATGCCAGGTTCTCAAACCTGGAGGAACTGCTTTAGGACATCTCCAATGTATTTCTTGTGGAACACAGTGTACCCCGCTGCAGAAAAGGAGATTTATGGTAGACTTACTATGGTTAAATCTCTATCTGCAAGGTACACTGGGTTACACAGGGCGCCCACTCTGACGCGCTTAGCTTCGTTGGGTTTGTATGGCATTAGCCGCTAGTCCCTTCTCCTGCCGTGAGAACATGGTTCTATGTGGCTAACATCTACCATCTCTATCACCTGCTACTGCATTGGACTGGTTAACAAAACTGAGCTCACAGTGCCTGGAGGCGGGGTTATAGAGGAGGCCCTGCAATGCATCCTGGGACAGTCTAAAGCTTTAGCCTATTGGTGCCTCTGGATCAAGATCCATCTCTACACCCCCCGATGTATTCCCTGTGGAACTCAGTGTACCTCGCAGAAAGAGATTTAACCATGGTAAGTCTACCATAAATCTCCTTTCCGTAACTATTCCCCTGTTACCGAATAGAAATAATCAGTACCTGTCACTCACTTTGCAAATAAATCTGCACTGCATGCGCCATTGCTAACCAGTGTGAATGGTTAGAATGTAAGCTCTCACGAGCAGGGCCCTCAACCCTCATCTGCTTATCCTTCTCTTATCTAAACCATCCTCGACAGCACCTAATCCCATGGTTTTTCAGTGTTGTTTACCCTATACTTGTCCTATATAGGGGGTCATTCCGAGTTGTTCGCTAGCTGCATTCGTTCACTGTGCAGCGATCAGGCAAAAACTCGGCACTTCTGCGCATGCGTATGCAGCGCAATGCGCACGCACGGCGTACTATTACAACGAACTATGTAGTTTTACACAGGGTCTAGCGATGCTTTTCAGTCGCACATGCAGCCGCAGAGTGATTGAAAGGAAGAGGGCGTTTCTGGGTGTTAACTGACCGTTTTCAGGGAGTGTTCAGAAAAATGCAGGCGTGCCAGGAAAAACGCAGGCATGGCTGGGCGAACGCAGGACGTGTTTGTGACGTCAAATCAGGAACTGAATGGTCTGAAGTGATCGTAAGCGCTGAGTAGGTCTGAAGCTACTCTGAAACTGCTAGAGATGTGCACTTGAAATTTTTCGGGTTTTGTGTTTTGGTTTTGGGTTCGGTTCCGCGGCCGTGTTTTGGGTTCGACCACGTTTTGGCAAAACCTCACCGAATTTTTTTTGTCGGATTCGGGTGTGTTTTGGATTCAGGTGTTTTTTTCAAAAAACACTAAAAAACAGCTTAAATCATAGAATTTTGGGGTCATTTTGATCCCAAAGTATTATTAACCTCAAAAACCATAATTTCCACTCATTTTCAGTCTATTCTGAATACCTCACACCTCACAATATTATTTTTAGTCCTAAGATTTGCACCGAGGTAGCTGTGTGAGTAAGATAAGCGACCCTAGTAGCCGACACAAACACCGGGCCCATCTAGGAGTGGCACTGCAGTGTCACGCAGGATGGCCCTTCCAAAAAACACTCCCCAAACAGCACATGGCGCAAAGAAAAAAAGAGGCGCAATGAGGTAGCTGTGTGAGTAAGATAAGCGACCCTAGTGGCCGACACAAACACCTGGCCCATCTAGGAGTGGCACTGCAGTGTCACGCAGGATGGCCCTTCCAAAAAACACTCCCCAAACAGCACATGACGCAAAGAAAAAAAGAGGCGCAATGAGGTAGCTGTGTGAGTAAGATAAGCGACCCTAGTGGCCGACACAAACACCTGGCCCATCTAGGAGTGGCACTGCAGTGTCACGCAGGATGGCCCTTCCAAAAAACACTCCCCAAACAGCACATGACGCAAAGAAAAAAAGAGGCGCAATGAGGTAGCTGTGTGAGTAAGATAAGCGACCCTAGTGGCCGACACAAACACCTGGCCCATCTAGGAGTGGCACTGCAGTGTCACGCAGGATGGCCCTTCCAAAAAACACTCCCCAAACAGCACATGACGCAAAGAAAAAAAGAGGCGCAATGAGGTAGCTGTGTGAGTAAGATAAGCGACCCTAGTGGCCGACACAAACACCTGGCCCATCTAGGAGTGGCACTGCAGTGTCACGCAGGATGGCCCTTCCAAAAAACACTCCCCAAACAGCACATGACGCAAAGAAAAAAAGAGGCGCAATGAGGTAGCTGTGTGAGTAAGATAAGCGACCCTAGTGGCCGACACAAACACCTGGCCCATCTAGGAGTGGCACTGCAGTGTCACGCAGGATGGCCCTTCCAAAAAACACTCCCCAAACAGCACATGACGCAAAGAAAAAAAGAGGCGCAATGAGGTAGCTGTGTGAATAAGATAAGCGACCCTAGTGGCCGACACAAACACCGGGCCCATCTAGGAGTGGCACTGCAGTGTCACGCAGGATGGCCCTTCCAAAAAACACTCCCCAAACAGCACATGACGCAAAGAAAAAAAGAGGCGCAATGAGGTAGCTGTGTGAGTAAAATAAGCGACCCTAGTGGCCGACACAAACACCGGGCCCATCTAGGAGTGGCACTGCAGTGTCACGCAGGATGGCCCTTCCAAAAAACACTCCCCAAACAGCACATGACGCAAAAAAAAAAGAGGCGCAATGAGGTAGCTGTGTGAGTAAGATAAGCGACCCTAGTGGCCGACACAAACACCTGGCCCATCTAGGAGTGGCACTGCAGTGTCACGCAGGATGGCCCTTCCAAAAAACACTCCCCAAACAGCACATGACGCAAAGAAAAAAAGAGGCGCAATGAGGTAGCTGTGTGAGTAAGATAAGCGACCCTAGTGGCCGACACAAACACCTGGCCCATCTAGGAGTGGCACTGCAGTGTCACGCAGGATGGCCCTTCCAAAAAACACTCCCCAAACAGCACATGACGCAAAGAAAAAAAGAGGCGCAATGAGGTAGCTGTGTGAGTAAGATAAGCGACCCTAGTGGCCGACACAAACACCTGGCCCATCTAGGAGTGGCACTGCAGTGTCACGCAGGATGGCCCTTCCAAAAAACACTCCCCAAACAGCACATGACGCAAAGAAAAAAAGAGGCGCAATGAGGTAGCTGTGTGAGTAAGATAAGCGACCCTAGTGGCCGACACAAACACCGGGCCCATCTAGGAGTGGCACTGCAGTGTCACGCAGGATGGCCCTTCCAAAAAACACTCCCCAAACAGCACATGACGCAAAGAAAAAAAGAGGCGCAATGAGGTAGCTGTGTGAGTAAGATAAGCGACCCTAGTGGCCGACACAAACACCGGGCCCATCTAGGAGTGGCACTGCAGTGTCACGCAGGATGGCCCTTCCAAAAAACACTCCCCAAACAGCACATGACGCAAAGAAAAAAAGAGGCGCAATGAGGTAGCTGTGTGAGTAAGATAAGCGACCCTAGTGGCCGACACAAACACCTGGCCCATCTAGGAGTGGCACTGCAGTGTCACGCAGGATGGCCCTTCCAAAAAACACTCCCCAAACAGCACATGACGCAAAGAAAAATTAAAGAAAAAAGAGGTGCAAGATGGAATTGTCCTTGGGCCCTCCCACCCACCCTTATGTTGTATAAACAGGACATGCACACTTTAACCAACCCATCATTTCAGTGACAGGGTCTGCCACACGACTGTGACTGAAATGACGGGTTGGTTTGGACCCCCACCGAAAAAGAAGCAATTAATCTCTCCTTGCACAAACTGGCTCTACAGAGGCAAGATGTCCACCTCATCATCATCCTCCGATATATCACCATGTACATCCCCCTCCTCACAGATTATCAATTCGTCCACACTGGAATCTACCATCTCAGCTCCCTGTGTACTTTGTGGAGGCAATTGCTGCTGGTCAATGTCTCCACGGAGGAATTGATTATAATTCATTTTAATGAACATCATCTTCTCCACATTTTCTGGAAGTAACCTCGTACGCCGATTGCTGACAAGGTGAGCGGCGGCACTAAACACTCTTTCGGAGTACACACTTGTGGGAGGGCAACTTAGGTAGAATAAAGCCAGTTTGTGCAAGGGCCTCCAAATTGCCTCTTTTTCCTGCCAGTATAAGTACGGACTGTGTGACGTGCCTACTTGGATGCGGTCACTCATATAATCCTCCACCATTCTTTCAATGGGGAGAGAATCATATGCAGTGACAGTAGACGACATGTCCGTAATCGTTGACAGGTCCTTCAGTCCGGACCAGATGTCAGCATCAGCAGTCGCTCCAGACTGCCCTGCATCACCGCCAGCGGGTGGGCTCGGAATTCTGAGCCTTTTCCTCGCACCCCCAGTTGCGGGAGAATGTGAAGGAGGAGATGTTGACAGGTCGCGTTTCGCTTGACTTGACAATTTTCTCACCAGCAGGTCTTTGAACCCCAGCAGACTTGTGTCTGCCGGAAAGAGAGATCCAAGGTAGGTTTTAAATCTAGGATCGAGCACGGTGGCCAAAATGTAGTGCTCTGATTTCAACAGATTGACCACCCGTGAATCCTTGTTAAGCGAATTAAGGGCTCCATCCACAAGTCCCACATGCCTAGCGGAATCGCTCCGTGTTAGCTCCTCCTTCAATGTCTCCAGCTTCTTCTGCAAAAGCCTGATGAGGGGAATGACCTGACTCAGGCTGGCAGTGTCTGAACTGACTTCACGTGTGGCAAGTTCAAAGGGCAGCAGAACCTTGCACAACGTTGAAATCATTCTCCACTGCGCTTGAGACAGGTGCATTCCACCTCCTATATCGTGCTGAATTGTATAGGCTTGAATGGCCTTTTGCTGCTCCTCCAACCTCTGAAGCATATATAGGGTTGAATTCCACCTCGTTACCACTTCTTGCTTCAGATGATGGCAGGGCAGGTTCAGGCGTTTTTGGTGTTGCTCCAGTCTTCTGTACGTGGTGCCTGTACGCCGAAAGTGTCCCGCAATTCTTCTGGCCACCGACAGCATCTCTTGCACGCCCCTGTCGTTTTTTAAAAAATTCTTCACCACCAAATTCAAGGTATGTGCAAAACATGGGACGTGCTGGAATTTGCCCAGATTTAATGCACACACAATATTGCTGGCGTTGTCCGATGCCACAAATCCACAGGAGAGTCCAATTGGGGTAAGCCATTCCGCGATGATCTTCCTCAGTTGCCGTAAGAGGTTTTCAGCTGTGTGCGTATTCTGGAAACCGGTGATACAAAGCGTAGCCTGCCTAGGAAAGAGTTGGCGTTTGCGAGATGCTGCTACTGGTGCCGCCGCTGCTGTTCTTGCGGCGGGAGTCCATACATCTACCCAGTGGGCTGTCACAGTCATATAGTCCTGACCCTGCCCTGCTCCACTTGTCCACATGTCCGTGGTTAAGTGGACATTGGGTACAGCTGCATTTTTTAGGACACTGGTGACTCTTTTTCTGAGGTCTGTGTACATTTTCGGTATCGCCTGCCTAGAGAAATGGAACCTAGATGGTATTTGGTACCGGGGACACAGTACCTCCAACAAGTCTCTAGTTGGCTCTGCAGTAATGATGGATACCGGAACCACGTTTCTCACCACCCAGGATGCCAAGGCCTCAGTTATCCGCTTTGCAGCAGGATGACTGCTGTGATATTTCATCTTCCTCGCAAAGGACTGTTGGACAGTCAATTGCTTGGTGGAAGTAGTAAAAGTGGTCTTACGATTTCCCCTCTGGGATGACCATCGACTCCCAGCAGCAACAACAGCAGCGCCAGCAGCAGTAGGCGTTACACGCAAGGATGCATCGGAGGAATCCCAGGCAGGAGAGGAATCGTCAGAATTGCCAGTGACATGGTCTGCAGGACTATTGGCATTCCTGGGGAAGGAGGAAATTGACACTGAGGGAGTTGGTGGGGTGGTTTGCGTGAGCTTGGTTACAAGAGGAAGGGATTTACTGGTCAGTGGACTGCTTCCGCTGTCGCCCAAAGTTTTTGAACTTGTCACTGACTTATTATGAATGCGCTGCAGGTGACGTATAAGGGAGGATGTTCCGAGGTGGTTAACGTCCTTACCCCTACTTATTACAGCTTGACAAAGGCAACACACGGCTTGACAAATGTTGTCCGCATTTCTGTTGAAATACTTCCACACCGAAGAGCTGATTTTTTTGGTATTTTCACCAGGCATGTCAACGGCCATATTCCTCCCACGGACAACAGGTGTCTCCCCGGGTGCCTGACTTAAACAAACCACCTCACCATCAGAATCCTCCTTGTCAATTTCCTCCCCAGCGCCAGCAACACCCATATCCTCCTCATCCTGGTGTACTTCAACACTGACATCTTCAATCTGACTATCAGGAACTGGACTGCGGGTGCTCCTTCCAGCACTTGCAGGGGGCGTGCAAATGGTGGAAGGCGCATGCTCTTCACGTCCAGTGTTGGGAAGGTCAGGCATCGCAACCGACACAATTGGACTCTCCTTGTGGATTTGGGATTTCGAAGAACGCACAGTTCTTTGCGGTGCTTTTGCCAGCTTGAGTCTTTTCATTTTTCTAGCGAGAGGCTGAGTGCTTCCATCCTCATGTGAAGCTGAACCACTAGCCATGAACATAGGCCAGGGCCTCAGCCGTTCCTTGCCACTCCGTGTGGTAAATGGCATATTGGCAAGTTTACGCTTCTCCTCCGACAATTTTATTTTAGATTTTGGAGTCCTTTTTTTACTGATATTTGGTGTTTTGGATTTTACATGCTCTGTACTATGACATTGGGCATCGGCCTTGGCAGACGACGTTGCTGGCATTTCATCGTCTCGGCCATGACTAGTGGCAGCAGCTTCAGCACGAGGTGGAAGTGGATCTTGATCTTTCCCTAATTTTGGAACCTCAGCATTTTTGTTCTCCATATTTTAATAGGCACAACTAAAAGGCACCTCAGGTAAACAATGGAGATGGATGGATACTAGTATACTTATGGATGGACGAGCGACTGCCGACACAGAGGTAGCTACAGCCGTGGACTACCGTACTGTGTCTGCTGCTAATATAGACTGGATGATAATGAGATGAAATCAATATATATATATAATATCACACTAGTACTGCAGCCGGACAGGTAGATATATTTATTATGTAATGACTGATGACGGACCTGCTGGACACTGTCAGCTCAGCAGCACCGCAGACTGCTACAGTAAGCTACTATAGTAGTATGTATAAAGAAGAAAGAAAAAAAAAAAACCACGGGTAGGTGGTATACAATTATGGATGGACGAGCGACTGCCGACACAGAGGTAGCTACAGCCGTGGACTACCGTACTGTGTCTGCTGCTAATATAGACTGGATGATAATGAGATGAAATCAATATATATTATATCACACTAGTACTGCAGCCGGACAGGTAGATGTATTTATTATGTAATGACTGATGACGGACCTGCTGGACACTGTCAGCTCAGCAGCACCGCAGACTGCTACAGTAAGCTACTATAGTAGTATGTATAAAGAAGAAAGAAAAAAAAAACCACGGGTAGGTGGTATACAATTATGGATGGACGAGCGACTGCCGACACAGAGGTAGCTACAGCCGTGGACTACCGTACTGTGTCTGCTGCTAATATAGACTGGATGATAATGAGATGAAATCAATATATATATATATATAATATCACTAGTACTGCAGCCGGACAGGTATATATATTTATTATGTAATGACTGATGACGGACCTGCTGGACACTGTCAGCTCAGCAGCACCGCAGACTGCTACAGTAAGCTACTATAGTAGTATGTATAAAGAAGAAAGAAAAAGAAAAAAACACGGGTAGGTGGTATACAATTATGGATGGACGAGCGACTGCCGACACAGAGGTAGCTACAGCCGTGGACTACCGTACTGTGTCTGCTGCTAATATAGACTGGATGATAATGAGATGAAATCAATATATATATATATAATATCACTAGTACTGCAGCCGGACAGGTATATATATTTATTATGTAATGACTGATGACGGACCTGCTGGACACTGTCAGCTCAGCAGCACCGCAGACTGCTACAGTAAGCTACTATAGTAGTATGTATAAAGAAGAAAGAAAAAAAAAACCACGGGTAGGTGGTATACAATTATGGATGGACGAGCGACTGCCGACACAGAGGTAGCTACAGCCGTGGACTACCGTACTGTGTCTGCTACTAATATAGACTGGATGATAATGAGATGAAATCAATATATATATATATAATATCACTAGTACTGCAGCCGGACAGGTATATATATTTATTATGTAATGACTGATGACGGACCTGCTGGACACAGTCAGCTCAGCAGCACCGCAGACTGCTACAGTAAGCTACTATAGTAGTATGTATAAAGAAGAAAGAAAAAAAAAACCACGGGTAGGTGGTATACAATATTATATATATATTATATACAATTATATATATATATATATATATATATATATATATTAAACTGGTGGTAACTGGTGGTCAGGTCACTGGTCACACTATCAGCAACTTGCAAGTAGTACTCCTAAGCAGACAATCACAATATATATTATACTGGTGGTCAGTGTGGTCACAATGGCAGTGTGGCACTCTGGCAGCAAAAGTGTGCACTGTACGTTATATGTACTCCTGAGTCCTGCTCTCAGACTCTAACTGCTCCCCACTGTCAGTGTCTCCCCCACAAGTCAGATAATATACAGTCACACTATCACTTCAGCAAGTAACTAGTACTCCTCCTAATGCTCCCCAAAATTACTACTGTGTCTCTCTCTACTGTCTCACTCTCTTCTCTATAAACGGAGAGGACGCCAGCCACGTCCTCTCCCTATGAATCTCAATGCACGTGTGAAAATGGCGGCGACGCGCGGCTCCTTATATAGAATCCGAGTCTCGCGATAGAATCCGAGCCTCGCGAGAATCCGACAGCGGGATGATGACGTTCGGGCGCGCTCGGGTTAACCGAGCAAGGCGGCAAGATCCGAGTCGCTCGGCCCCGTGCAAAAAAAAATGAAGTTCGGGCGGGTTCGGATTCCGAGGAACTGAACCCGCTCATCCCTAGAAACTGCACAATTTTTTTTGTGGCCGCTCTGCGATCCTTCGTTCGCACTTCTGGTAAGCTAAAATACAATCCCGGTGGGTGGTGGCATAGCGTTTGCATGACTGCTAAAAACTGCTAGCGAGCGATCAACTCGGAATGACCACCATTGTCTTCAGTGTTCAGATCTGAATGACCTCCCCGAACCCGCTCATCTCTTACTGTAGCACATGCGTACTACAAAACTAAAATCACTGAACCGCACAAACATCTGAACTGTTCCCACCTTTGAATCAGGCCCAATATTCCAAATATGAATTATGTTTTTTGCAGCTTCTTGAGATACTTTTATCGCTCCATTGTCTGGACATTGCTAAAAGCACAGAACCATCCTGGACACACCCGCGTTGTCTGGTGTCTAAGGGGGACATTTACTAAGCAGTGATAAGAGCGGAGAAGTGGGCCAGTGGAGAAATTGCCCCATCAACCAATCAGCAGCTCTGTATAATTTTATAGTATGCAAATTATAGATGTTACTTCAGTGCTGATTGGTTGCCATGGGCAACTTCTCCACTGGCTCACTTCTCCGCTCTTATCATTGCTTAGTAAATGTCCCCCTAAGTTGTTCTTAATATTTAAATAGAAGAAATACTAATACTTATCTGTAATATCCACCTTCAGTTTCTCCAGCAACCAATGTGATTTACAGACATAATTAGGCATCGTTAGGTTTATAAACCGATTAATCTGATAACACAATATTTATATGGAGATGACAGGCAATGTCTCTGGTCCAGTTTCTTATCCAGTACAAGACAATTGACAATTAAAATGTGTTTAACTCTCATAATGTTTTGAAAGATTAAATTAGCCCGGATTTATTTTCTCCAATGACAAATCTTCCTCTTGAACATATGCTTGGTTTGTTTCCCAGATATAAAGCAAAATTCCGACCATCTGAAAACCCTGCTATAAATAATTTTCATTAGACACTAAAATAGCTTTTTGTCAGATAAGTCTCAAAATAACGGCTCTGATATCTGCGCGGAGCCGATTTACGAGTGAACATAAATTAATCTCTCCTTGCTGCAATCTAACATTAGAAGAGGGTGGGTCACTGTAGGTATTCTCTATGTAACACTAGTCTTATAGCCCCTACACACTGGCGGATTTGCTGCCGAGGTGCCCGACGGCCGATACGGGCGATGGACAACTTGGTGGCAGGGGTGGGGTTGGGGTTGACGGGGGGAGTGAAGTTTCTTCACTCCCTTACGTCACCCGGCCCCATAGCCCTGCATGCTTATATGGAGGATATTGTCCATATTGGCCTGCATGTATAAACGAGCCGATACCAACGATGAACGAGCGCGGGGCCGCACATCGTTCATCGTTGGTGCCTCCACACTGAAAGATAAGAACAATTTCTCGTCCATTACTGTACGAGATTGTTCATATTGGCCGCACACATCGGCCAGTGTGTAAGGCCCATTAGTCTTGGGTAAGGGAGGCAATCACAAGGCCGCCTGTTGGCATCCCCGCGGTCACAATGCCGACACTGGAATCCTGACTGGCGGGGAAATGCCACCGCTGGAATACCGGCACCACAGGCTTTTCTCCCGCTGTGTGTGTCGACCACACCCATAGAGGGAGAATATACCCTGTGGTGAGCGCAGTATGCCATCGTGCCCACAGTGCAGCGAGCGTGCATGGGGCTTTCTATCGCTCACCCCGCTGCCGGCATATTGGCGGTATCTTGACAGCCGGCATCCCGGCCGCCGGTAAATAGTATGTATTCCCTGGGTTACTGTCTGATGGCCTAGCGTTGTGCCCGGCCGCTATGGTTGTGTTTTAAAAACATCAGCAGACCTTCTCAACATTTGAAAATGCAGAAAACAAGGCCTGCACCCATCCACACTCCACCCAGATCTGACCATAAACTCCACTATTGCAGAAACTCATTTTGTGACCCGCAACTTGAGTCCAATGGGAGGTACAGTATGCATAGGTGTGCACAGGAGCTGCTAAAGGGGGTGGCACAATGGCCTCTGCTGGGACATGAGCTATTCCCATTTTCCCCCTCTGGGACACAGACTACTCACCTGAGCCAGATCTCTTGCCCCAAGGATAGGGTAGGTACAATCCTGTGCTTCCTGATTGTGGGATGACTATTTTCATGAGGGAATCTGTAGGGGTGGTACAGCAGCATAGATGCAGCCCTATCTATAGACAGGCAGAGAGCCACATCTATTTTCAATCCTGTCATGCAGCAGCAGGTGCCACTTCAGATCACCCATTTTCCTTTGGAAGCTGCTCATTGTGTGCCCGGACCTTTATTGGACTCCAATACAACCGTGCATAATTAACTGGTGAACGAATTTGCCATTGGTGCCCATTTGCATCCATTTCCGCTGAGGACACGGCAATCTAGTGAGGATTGAGGACCCCAGCATCACCACCCATTTTAAGGGACTTCACTCAGGGGACTTTCACCTCCAGCGGCGGCTCTGTGGTAACGTTACATCAGGACTGTGCCATCAGCCCTTACTATTCAATCCCCACACCTGTCTGCAGTCCATGTTAAATAAGGAACGGACACCATTATTTAAGCAGCCCTATTGGTGATTCTGAAATGTTTTTATTTTTTTTAATTTATGTGTACTTTTATGCATACATTTTATTGTTTTTTATTAAATTTGGTGGTTATATTTGACCTTTCAATCCTTCCATCTCCATGTGCCATTTTTATTTAAATCAGATACTCATTTTTATTGGATTTATGCTAAGCTCTGCTTTATTGTAGTCTTGTAGATCCGCCAATGATCCCTGGTTGGGTTTTTGCAATGTAAATTCAGTAAGGAACCATAGTTAATTTTCAGCCCTAAAGCTAGGTACTCACGTTACAATAGTGTGTGCAGATCCAATAAAAACGATATCGCTCTTCCAGTCAGAAGTGGTTTGGCAAAAAACACTCTAACACTCCTGCATACACACTTTCCAATTATCAGGCCAATCAGACAATTCTGGCCATTCGGCCTGATAATTGGATAGTGTGTACCTAGCAATAGAAATCATTACAGATCTTGACCAACAGAGGTCACCATTGCTCAACTGAGCATATGGCAGCAGCCCCACAGAAAAGTCCCTATCATACAACTAGTGTGGGGAGAGAGAGGGATAAAAAATGAGGCTTGGTTGTAGAAATAAATACCTATGAGTACCTACTATCTACACTCCTGGAGGGAGAAATTATGAGACTAGAGAAGGCAGCCATTTTGTGAAGCAAGTCAGTAACCAATCAATTTACTAGGAAAAATTAGGCATGACTCTAAAACCATCTTCATTTTTGAGTTTTGGTAAAACCAGCCCCATGTGTTTTGGTTTGGATCTGGATTTCAGTAAAAATGGTTAAAACTCAGGTAAAATCCTGTATTTTACAGCTGTTTTTATTCCTCCATTAGTTCCATTTTTACCATTATCATTAATTTACAGTTATTTACAGTCAATTTTCTATTGACCACCTTATAGCTGTTAATACTTTTGCTGGAGTTGTACTTTTTTAATTCTCTACTAGTTGAAAAGGTTACGTGGGGAAATGTGTCAGATAGGGTGCTCCAATTCCAAGAAACGAAGAAAGAACACAAATAGGATATAACAATTGGATTTTCAACTGAAGAAAGCCTTTCATTTTTCGAGGGGTGTTAACCGTCAGAGTCAAACACCAACAGTAGTAACCTGCATTTCTCCAGCTCACTGTAAAATGTCTGATATTGGGCCACACACAATAGAAGAAAGAAAACAAATAGGATGAAAGAACAGGCTGAAAGAATTGGATTTTTAACTGAAGGATGCGTTTAAGTTTTTTGGGAGGGGGTCATTAATTGGCAGATCTCTACACCCACATTGGTACCCTAAATTTTTGCTGCTTGCTATAAGAATAATGTGATATTCCAATTTTGTGCTGTCCAGTTACAGTATCATAATTGCATTTTTTCACAGAGGAAAGACTTATTTTTTAGGGATCTTACAAACACAGTGACACCCAGAGCCGGCCCTACCCAATATGATGCCCTAGGCAAGATTTTGGCTGGTGCCCCCTAGCACCAACGCTAGTTCCGCCTCTGACCCTGCACCCCTTTCCCAGCACCATCACCCCTCACCCATAGCAGTCCTTATTTGGTTTTCCTACCCCCTGTAATTTAAATAAGAACAGTGTGCACATTCGGCGCACAGCCCAAAAAGGTATGTGTTCTTGCTGGGAAGAGGCAGTAGTACCCCCAATTCAAATTATGCTACACAGTACTGCAACTTTATTCACAATTTATCATGCGATAGTGTCCCTTATTCACATTACATCACACAGTAGTACCAATTTACCTTATATACGTTACTCCTCTCGGTAGTGCCCCTCATTCACATAACATCATACTGAATTGCTCCTTAGTCACATTACACCACACCATATTGCTCTTTATTCTCATTACACCACACCATATTGCTCCTTATTCACATTAGACCACACAGTAGTGCCCAAGCTATACGTTACACCACACAGTAGAGCACCTTATACACATAATGCCACACATTGGTAATGCATTTATACACAATACCACACAGTAGTGCCCCTTACACATGAGACACCTTATTAATGTCCTTATAAACATAATGCGCCTTACACATATGCCGCACATTATTAATGCCCTTATACAGATAATGACACACATAATGTCCCTTACACATATGCCGCACATTATTCGTGCCCTTATACACATAATGACACACAGAGTGCCCCTTACACATATGTCACACATTATTAATGCCCTTATACACATAATGACACACATAGTGCCCTTTACACATTTGCTGCACATTATTAATGCATTTATACACATGAAACGCATAATGACCCTTACACATATGCTGAACACTATTGCACAACCAACCCACACACACAGCACTCACACGGCCGCTAACACTGTGACCTTTGCCTCTGCTTGGATACAGATGTGTCCTCATAAATCTTGCCTCTATACACCATGCAGCAGGAGATGCCTGGTGCGAGTCAAGTGGTAGCTCTGGTAACGTCGGGTGCCTATTTTTGATGAAAATGCATCTTATTTGCATTGCTATGTGGTTAGGATACACAAGCAGCTTCTCCTGATTAAAATGATATGCGACATGCCTATATACCAGGCATTCCCAACCACGGTCCTCAAGGCACACCAACAGTGCAGGTTTTAGTGATATCCAGGCTGCAGCACAGATGAATAAATCAAAATAACTGAGCTGCTAATTAAGTCACCTGTGCTACAACCTGGATATCACTAAAACCTGCACTGTTAGTGTGCCTTGAGGACCGTGGTTGTGAATGCCTGCTATATACTGTGACTGTGGCTGTATCTGCATACGAAATGCTACACACAGAATATAGGCATGCCGCATATCATTTTAATCAGCAGGAGCTGCTTATGCCCCTAGGCATACCAGATGCCCTAGGCAATTTGCCTATGCCTAGGGCCGGCTCGTGGTGTTCCCGAACTGTGCCATGTGGAACGCAAAACTGTATATAAGCAGCTAGCTCCTCCTGTGGAATGCAACAACTTCTAATGCAGCTACCAGTTAGCAAGCAACATCAGTGCACATGTGCAGACCAGTAGGGACCATATGGTAGCACTGATCCCAAGTTTTGAATGACCAGCTAAACTACAGGAATGATTTATTAAACTCAATAAAACAGGAGTTAAAGGGAATGTCTCATATCAGCACATCCCTAGGTATACAATGCTAGCAAACTCAATGTGATATTAGAATATTACTAGAGATGTGCACAGGACCATTTTTGCTGGATTTGCAATTGGCCCTGATTCGTCATCCGGCTTTGTATTTGGTTTTTGCCAAAATTCCGTGACTGGTTTTGTTTTTCTGTTTTCAAAAGTTGACAAACAAAACTAAAATCACATCATTTGGGCCTTTTTTTTGTTCCATGGGGGTGATTCAGACCAGATCCTAGATGTGCTAAATTTAGCACATTTATGATCAGATTCTCTGACATGCGGGGGGACGCCCAGCACAGGGCTAGTAAGCCCCCCAGTTAGGCGCCCGCATGAGACCAGCAGACATTTTTGTGATAGCATCGGATGCGTGTGATGTCATGCAGCTGCCCCGACTACGCCCCCTGTTTCTCCGTTGCCGCCCCTGTTTTGAAGTCTCGTCCCAACAATACTCTATCTCCGTCTTTGAAATGGAGCGTCCCCCCCCCACCACCACCCCCGCGACCATCTCTGCCTCATAGACAGGCAGAAGCAATCGCATTTTCCGTGGGGCGCCATAGAAAATGCAGGCGCATGCGCAGGATGGGCCCTGCGCAGGGTCCCGCATCCTCTTAGCAATTTTTACCGTTGGATCGCTTATTGCGATTGCGATCCAACCTGAATCAGGCTCTATATGTAAAATATAAAATATACATCACAATATTAGATGCCACTAAGTGAGCAAAACTGCCGGCAAATGGCAGTAATAAAATTTTTCTCATGTAATAATTTTAAATAATAAGTGAAATCACATTTCCCTTAGGTCAGTCATGTAAAAGACAAGGGCCTCAAACCAGAAATAACCAGTCTTAGCCGGTCTGGTGGGGTGTGTGAGGTCATGCTGTGATGTCATAATGGAAACTGCCTATGTCAGGGCTATGCTGTTGCTGTCTCTTGCATATGCTTTCAGAGGCCTGGCACGGCATAGCACACTGGTAGAAGGTTAGTGACTGGACAAAGATAAGAGCAGCTTATTTTGAATCGTCGGCAGACGTTTAGCATGACTATTATAATATATGACTTATGACCTTGGGGATAGCATAGTATTGGATAAAAACAAATCTCACACCTACTGGGACAGTGCCATTACTTAACATCCACAAGTGGCTGCAAATGGGCAATTGGAGATATATGAAGGGTGCTTTACTCTCTCTCTCTCTGCCTGCCTAAATCCCAGTGTGCCAGTGTTGCACGCTGATCCATTTTTATTAATATGTAGAGATGTAAGAGAATTAAATTGTGCTTTAGTCATTACTTTTGTTTTTTTTCCAATACTATATACAGATGTAGCCATGCTGATCATGGCTACATCTGGGGGAAACGTGCACCCTCGACGCAGCTATGCGCACCTGTGCCTAGCCATGTCGAGTTGCGGCATTTGAATGGGGCACACACATGTCTTAGACGTCCAGACGTACACGGTGCGGTCGCGACTAACAAGGCGCAATCGCCTTAAGATGTGGCCACAACGAGAATGGCTACATTTGTACAGTTGTAATTCCTGTTAGCGTCAGAAATGAATGCTATGGTGGTTATGACTGTCCCCCTCCCCGCCTCACTCCCATTCAGGGTTGGACTGGCCCATAGGGGTACAGGGGAAACGACCGGTGGGCCCTACTGCCTGGGGGCCCATCTCCTCATCTGTGGATCAGGTCCCGTCTGTGCACTTGAATTGTACATTATACATATTATGTACAGTGCATTGCAGTTATTAATCTGGTACATTATCATGCATGCACTAGCAGTATTTACTATATATATTTATCATGGGCCCTATACCATGTTAGCCAAGCCTCTGTGGCAACAGGCCACACCCCTAAGCATGGGCTTTTACCTCTGCATTCCCCCGGTGGGCTCTCCATGCCCCACTCATTTCTTGCTCTCTTTTTTCACTCTCTCACCATTGACGTATAGGTGCGTTTTTCTCCTGCCGGGTAAATAGGTCAAAATATCAGATTTGAGGTGACAGATGGGAAGACTGGGTTAGGCAAGGTTAGTTGGTGGGCGGGTGGTCTGGGCAAACCAGGGACGTGCAGTCAGGGAAGGCAGGGGAGGCAGTGCCTCCCCTGTCATTAATGATTAAAATAATATAAAGAAGATACTGTATTCTGTGTCATTAGTATCTCCTTTATATTAATCTAATCATTATCCCTGTTTAAATGTGTTTGGGAGGCACCGATCGTGGTGCCTCCCGTTGTGAATGGAGATGGGTTTGGGAGCAGGAGGCGGGGGTGGGCGGGGCATAGCCATGGGCATTAAAAGTCCATTGGAAATGCATGGGAAAGCGGTGCTGCTTTCATACAGGGATGTGCTTTCAACCCATGAAAGCACGCCCCTGTCAGTGAGGCCACAGTGATTGGCCAGAGGATCCGTCACTGGATCCGCTGCCATCACTGTATGGGTGCGTGGAGGTGCGGGCATTCTGCAGAGTTTGGCAGCGGAGCGGTACCAATTTCAAAAATGGCACCTCAGCGTAATTTTTGAAATTCAAGATGGCAACCACGAGCCAATCACGGCTCGCTGCATCATCACCCCGGCCCCTCCGGCTGACTTATATAAGTCAGCGCGAGGCATCGGCGTCAGTCCGACGGCGGAAGAGCTCCTGAAGAAAGAAGACGCTGGATGTCCTGGATGGGCGGCAGCCATGCAAACGAGCTTAAAGGCTGCCGCCCCCAGGTGTAGACCCTGAATAATAAACTTTTTTTAAAGATGGTGTGGTGTTTTTATTTTAATATTTTCTTTACAGGTGGAGTACAGGTACCAGCGGGCCCTTTATGTCCGGACATGCTGGCACTTGTGGTTCTCCAAGTGCTATGCAAAAGAGCTTAACAGCCGCCGCCCACCAGGTGAAGACGCTGGAAGCCTTGGGAAGGCGGCAGCTATGCAAAAGAGCTTAAAGGCCGCTGCCTCCCAGGTGAAGACGCCGGAAGCACTAGGGAGGCGGCGGTCCCCCAGGTGAAGACGCCGGAAGCCCTGGGGAGGCGGCAGCCATGCAAAAGAGCTTAAAGGCCGCTGCCTCTCAGGTGAAGATACCGGAGAAAGACGACGGAAGCCCTGGGGAGGCGGCGTCCCCCCAGGTGAAGACAGCGGAAGCCCTGGAGAGGCGGCAGCCATGCAAAAGAGCTTAAATGCCGCCGCCCCCAGGTGAAGACCCTGACTAATAAACTTTTTTTTAAAGACGGTGTGGTGTTTTTATTTTAATATTTTCTTTACAGGTGGACTATAGGTGCCAGTGGGCCCTTTATGTCCGGACATGCTGGCACTTGTGGCTCTCCAAGTGCTATGCAAAAAAGCTTAACAGCCACCGTCCACCAGGTGAAGACGCCGGAAGCCCTGGGAAGGTGGCAGCCATTCAAAAGAGCTTAAAGGCCGCTGCCTCCCAGGTGAAGACACCGGAGAAAGATGACGGAAGCCATGGGGAGGCGGTGGCCCCCCAGGTGAAGACAGCGGAAGCCCTGAAGAGGCGGCAGCCATGCAAAAGAGCTTAAATGCCGCCGCCCCCAGGTGAAGACCCTGACTAATAAACTTTTTTTTAAAGACGGTGTGGTGTTTTTATTTTAATATTTTCTTTACAGGTGCCAGCGGGCCCTTTATGTCCGGACATGCTGGCAATTGTGGTTCTCCAAGTGCTATGCAAAAGAGCTTAACAACCGCCGCCCACCAGGTGAAGAAGCTGGAAGCCCTGGGAAGGCGGCAGCCATGCAAAAGAGCTTAAAGGCCGCCGCCCACCAGGTGAAGACCCTGACTAATAAACTTTTTTTTTTGAAGACGGTGTGGTGTTTTTAAAGAAGAAGACGAAGACAAAGAAGAAGAAGAAGAAGAAGAAGAACAAAAATAGGCTACATTTTACTTAAAATAAAAATGGACATTTATTTTTTAAATATATTTTGCTTGATGTTGTCTTAATAAATAAAGTCTCTCAAAAGGTGAAGAAATGACACATATTTAGGGAGACAAATATATTAGGAGAGTTTAGAACCATGCATTGTTTATTCTACACAAGAGAGTACCATGTGAGGCAGCCATTTTGGGTCCACTACATAGATTACACTGTGCAATAAGTAAAACATGGCAGTAAGGCATACAAAGGTAAAATTAAAAGCAACTAACAGGACACCTAGTTTGCTCTATAATTGCTTTTAGATATCTTTCTCCTTTATAACTATTTTAAAGTGAGCTGAGGGGAAAATAACAATACAGGGTCCAGTTACATTATAAAATAATTAAAAAAAATTCTCTGACCAAAAAATAAAAAATAAAAATGTATAATAATTCTCCAACACTCTGAAAATGGTTAGCTCATACTGTGAATTGCATAAAATATTTCTATGAACCGTACTTAATCACTGTTACACACTGGTTCTCACTAAGCGGAGGATGAGAAGAGAGGGGTGTTATTCGGCAGGATCACTGGAATTGTTGTGGATCTCTGATAATCTCAGGTCTCTGAGGAGATAAGTGAAAAACTACTGTCTCCCACTGTGATGCTCTAAGACAGTGTTTTTCAACCACTGTGCCGTGGCACACTAGTGTGCCCTGAGCAGTCTCCAGGTGTGCCGCCATAGAAACACAGCCAGGCCCGTCAGTGTTTTGCTGCTACTGAGGCCCTGGAACGATCAATACTGGTGGGTTTAGTGGTTGCAGAGCCAGTTCTTATTTTGGACCCGGGCAGTGTTGGGCTCTTCTGGCTTTCTCAGATGTGGCTCAGGCGTTACCTATGGAGAAGCTGCAACATGACATCATAGGACATGCAACTGCACCATGCATCCCCATTATATTTGAATGTGTCTTGGCAATACTTAAATCTTGTTCAGTGTGCCGCGAGTTGTAAAGGGTTGAAAATCTCTGCTCTAAGACATTGACAAGATGCCGCCGCATTTATGTGCAGGATTTAAGTCAGCAGCCATCTTGGTACAGGAAGTGAAGCCTTCCTGAAGGAACAGTATGGAATCTGCGCAGTAGCGCTCTCCCCGTTCAACACTTTTTACATACAAATAGGATAATAATGATAAAACTCCCACATAGTCATGTAAATGGGATGTAGTCACCATACCGGCGGTCAGCATACCACCAACGGGATCCCGGACACCGAATGCCGTCAGTGGGGTCGAGGACTATTCCCACTAGTTGGTATCCATGACACCCATAGAGTGGGAATAGAACCTGTGGCGAGCGCAGCAAGCCACCAAGCCCGCAGCGCGAAGCCCGCAGCAAGGGGCTTCGTTTCGCTTGCCCCTCTCCCGGCATACTGGCAGTCAGGATCCCGTCGTCGGTATGCTGATCGCCAGGATCCCGGACGCCGGTCAACAACGCATCTGAATTATTACTTGTGCCTGGTGTAGGATTTTCAAATATGTGTAGTTTACTGTATACAAGGATATAAAACCTTAAAGGAACTGAGATCTAAGGTGTATTACATGTAGTGATGTGCACCGGAAATTTTTCGGGTTTTGTGTTTTGGTTTTGGATTCGGGTCCGCGGCTGTGTTTTGGATTCGGACGCGTTTTGGCAAAACCTCCCTGAAATTTGTTTGTCGGATTCGGGTGTGTTTTGGATTCGGGTGTTTTTTTACAAAAAACCCTCAAAAACAGCTTAAATCATAGAATTTGGGGGTCATGTTGATCCCATATTATTATTAACCTCAATAACCATAATTTCCACTCATTTTCAGTCTATTCTGAACACCTCACACCTCACAATATTATTTTTAGTCCTAAAATTTACACCGAGGTCGCTGGAAGGCTAAGCTAAGCGACACAAGTGGCCGACACAAACACCTGGCCCATCTAGGAGTGGCACTGCAGTGTCAGGCAGGATGGCACTTCAAAAAAAATTGTCCCCAAACAGCACATGATGCAAAGAAAAATTAAAGAAAAAAGAGGTGCAAGATGGAATTGTCCTTGGGCCCTCCCACCCACCCTTATGTTGTATAAACAGGATATGCACACTTTATCGAACCCATCATTTCAGCGACAGGGTCTGCCACACGACTGTGACTGAAATGACTGGTTGGTTTGGGCCCCCACCAAAAAAGAAGCAATCAATCTCTCCTTGCACAAACTGGCTCTAAAGAGGCAAGATGTCCACCTCATCATCATCCTCCAATTCCTCACCCCTTTTACTGTGTACATCCCCCTCCGAGTCCTTACAGATTATTAATTCGTCCCCACTGGAATCCACCATCTCTGGTCCCTATGTACTTTCTGGAGGCAATTGCTGGTGAATGTCTCCATGGAGGAATTGATTATAATTCATTTTGATGAACATCATCTTCTCCACATTTTCTGGAAGTAACCTCGTACGCCGATTGCTGACAAGGTGAGCGGCTGCACTAAACACTCTTTCGTAGTACACACTGGAGGGTGGGCAACTTAGGTAAAATACAGCCAGTTTGTGCAAGGGCCTCCACAAATTGCCTCTTTTTCCTGCCAGTATACGTACGGACTGTCTGACGTGCCTACTTGGATGCGGTCACTCATATAATCCTCCACCGTTCTTTCAATGGTGACAGAATCATATGCAGTGACAGTAGACGACATGTCAGTAATCGTTGGCAGGTCCTTCAGTCCGGACCAGATGTCAGCACTCGCTCCAACTGCCCTGCATCACCGCCAGCGGGTGGGCTCGGAATTCTTAGCCTTTTCCTCGCACCCCCAGTTGCGGGAGAATGTGAAGGAGAAGCTGTTGACGGGTCACGTTCTGCTTGACTTGACAATTTTCTCACCAGCAGGTCTTTGAACCTCTGCAGACTTGTGTCTGCCGGAAAGAGAGATACAACGTAGGTTTTAAATCTAGGATCGAGCACGGTGGCCAAAATGTAGTGCTCTGATTTCAACAGATTCACCACCCGTGAATCCTGGTTAAGCGAATTAAGGGCTCCATCCACAAGTCCCACATGCCTAGCGGAATCGCTCTATTTTAGCTCCTCCTTCAATGTCTCCAGCTTCTTCTGCAAAAGCCTGATGAGGGGAATGACCTGACTCAGGCTGGCAGTGTCTGAACTGACTTCACGTGTGGCAAGTTCAAAGGGTTGCAGAACCTTGCACAACGTTGAAATCATTCTCCACTGCGCTTGAGTCAGGTGCATTCCCCCTCCTTTGCCTATATCGTGGGCAGATGTATAGGCTTGAATGGCCTTTTGCTGCTCCTCCATCCTCTGAAGCATATAGAGGGTTGAATTCCACCTCGTTACCACCTCTTGCTTCAGATGATGGCAGGGCAGGTTCAGGACTGTTTGCTGGTGCTCCAATCTTCGGCACGCGGTGGCTGAATGCCGAAAGTGGGCCGCAATTCTTCGGGCCACCGACAGTATCTCTTGCACGCCCCTGTCGTTTTTTAAATAATTCTGCACCACCAAATTCAATGTATGTGCAAAACATGGGACGTGCTGGAATTTGCCCAGATGTAATGCACGCACAATATTGCTGGCATTGTCCAATGTCACAAATCCCCAGGAGAGTCCAATTGGGGTAAGCCATTCTGCGATGATGTTCCTCAGTTTCCGTAAGAGGTTGTCAGCTGTGTGCCTCTTATGGAAAGTGGTGTTACAAAGCGTAGCCTGCCTAGGAACGAGTTGGCATTTGCGAGATGCTGCTACTGGTGCCGCCACTGCTGTTCTTGCCGCGGGAGGCAATACATCTACCCAGTGGGCTGTCACAGTCATATAGTCCTGAGTCTGCCCTGCTCCACTTGTCCACATGTCCGTTGTTAAGTGGACATTGGGTACAACTGCATTTTTTAGGACACTGGTGACTCTTTTTCTGAGGTCTGTGTACATTTTCGGTATCGCCTGCCTAGAGAAATGGAACCTAGATGGTATTTGGTACCGGGGACACAGTACCTCAATCAAGTCTCTAGTTGCCTCTGAATTAACGGTGGATACCGGAACCACGTTTCTCACCACCCAGGCTGACAAGACCTGAGTTATCCGCTTTGCAGCAGGATGACTGCTGTTATATTTCATCTTTCTCGCAAAGGACTGTTGGACAGTCAATTGCTTACTGGAAGTAGTACAAGTGGTCTTCCGACTTCCCCTCTGGGATGCCGATCGACTCCCAGCAGCAACAACAGCAGCGCCAGCAGCAGTAGGCGTTACACTCAAGGATGCATCGGAGGAATCCCAGGCAGGAGAGGACTCGTCATACTTGCCAGTGACATGGCCTGCAGGACTATTGGCTTTCCTGTGTAAGGTGGAAATTGACACTGAGGGAGTTGGTGGTGTGGTTTGCAGGAGCTTGGTTACAAGAGGAAGGGATTTAGAGGTCAGTGGACTGCTTCCGCTGTCATCCAAAGTTTTTGAACTTGTCACTGACTTATGATGAATGCGCTGCAGGTGACGTATAAGGGAGGATGTTCCGAGGTGGTTAACGTCCTTACCCCTACTTATTACATCATGACAAAGGCAACACATGGCTTGACACCTGTTGTCCGCATTTGTGTTGAAATAATTCCACACCGAAGAGGTGATTTTTTTTTTGTATTTTGACCAGGCATGTCAATGGCCATATTCGTCCCACGGACAACAGGTGTCTCCCCGGGTGCCTGACTTAAACAAACCACCTCACCATCAGAATCCTCCTTGTCAATTTCCTCCCCAGCGCCAGCAACACCCATATCCTCATCCTGGTGTACTTCAACAGTGACATCTTCAATTTGACTATCAGGAACTGGACTGCGGGTGCTCCTTCCAGCACTTGCAGGGGGCGTGCAAATGATGGAAGGCGCAAGCTCTTCCCGTCCAGTGTTGGGAAGGTCAAGCATCGCAACCGACACAATTGGACTCTCCTTGGGGATTTGTGGTTTAGAAGAACGCACAGTTCTTTGCTGTTCTTTTGCCAGCTTAAGTCTTTTCATTTTTCTAGCGAGAGGCTGAGTGCTTCCATCCTCATGTGAATCTGAACTACTAGCCATGAACATAGGCCAGGGCCTCAGCCGTTCCTTGCCACTCCGTGTCGTAAATGGCATATTGGCAAGTTTACGCTACTCATCAGACGCTTTCAATTTTGATTTTTGGGTCATTTTACTGAACTTTTGTTTTTTGGATTTTACATGCTCTCTACTATGACATTGGGCATCGGCCTTGGCAGACGATGTTGATGGCATTTCATCGTCTCGGCCATGACTAGTGGCAGCAGCTTCAGCACGAGGTGGAAGTGGATCTTGATCTTTCCCTATTTTAACCTCCACATTTTTGTTCTCCATTTTTTAATGTGTGGAATTATATGCCAGTATCAATAGCAATGGCCTACTACTATATATACTGCGCACAACTGAAATGCACCACAGGTATGGATGGATAGTATACTTGACGACACAGAGGTAGGTAGAGCAGTGGCCTTCCGTACCATACTGCTATATATACTGGTGGTCACTGTCAGCAAAACTCTGCACTGTACTCCTCTGTATTCCACTGTACTCCTCCAATATATATATAGGAGCACAGATATATGCAGCACACTGAGCACAGATATGGAGTGTTTTTCAGGCAGACAATGTATACTGGTGGTCACTGGTCAGCAAAACTCTGCACTGTACTCCTCCTATATAATATACTGGTGGTCCCCAGTGCCCACAATAAAGCAGTGTGAGCACAGATATATGCAGCACACTGAGCACAGATATGGAGTGTTTTTCAGGCAGACAACGTATACTGGTGGTCACTGTCAACAAAACTCTACACTGTACTCCTCCTATATAATACAGCTGCTCCCCAGTCCCCACAATTAAGCAGTGTGAGCACAGATATATGCAGCACACTGAGCACAGATATGGAGTGTTTTTCAGGCAGACAACGTATACTGGTGGTCACTGGTCAGAAAAACTCTGCACTGTACTCCTCCTATATAATATACTGGTGGTCCCCAGTGCCCAATATAAAGCAGTGTGAGCACAGATATATGTAGCACACTGAGCACAGATATGGAGTGTTTTTCAGGTAGACAACGTATACTGGTGGTCACTGTCAGCATAACTCTGCACTGTACTCCTCCTATATAATACAGCTGCTCCCCAGTCCCCACAATTAAGGAATAAGCACAAATATTTTTGCATCAAGATTAATAAACGGAGAGGACGCCAGCCACGTCCTCTCCCTAGCATTTCCAATGCACGAGTGAAAATGGCGGCGACGCGCTGCTGCTTATATAGAATCCGAATCTCACGAGAATCCGACAGCGGGATGATGACGTTCAGGCGCGCTCGGGTTAACCGAGCCATACGGGAGAATCCGAGTATGCCTCGGACCCGTGTAAAATGGGTGAAGTTCAGGGGTTTCGGTTTCCGAGGAACCGAACCCGCTCATCACTAATTACATGTAGTTATAAAAACAAGTTTAATTTATGGCAGTAGTTTCCAAACAGGGGTCCGTGAGACCCTGGGTTTCCTCGGGAAAGGTGTATGTGTGTGTGTGTGTGTGGGGGGGGGGGGGGGGGATAAGGGAGGCCTTGCAGTGGTGCCGTAGTTTGGTGGTCCATGAACAATTCAAATTACTTATACTGAATTTAAATGGCGAAACCAGTCCTTCACCACATAACTGAACCTTAGGATGACATATTATAAACACAATTTACTTCATTTTATATTTTTTTCTAAATTTCTCACTAAGAAACTATGGTCTTGGGGTGCCGTGACAGAAATTCTGAAACTCTAGGGTAGGGGTGTCAAACTCGCAGCTCCTACCGCATCCTTTTGTGAGCAAAACTGCCGGCAAATGGCAGTAATAAATTTTTTCTCATGTAATAATTTTAAATAATAAGTGAAATCACATTTCCCTTAGGTCAGTCATGTAAAAGACAAGGGCCTCAAACCAGAAATAACCAGTCTTAGCAGGTCTGGTGGGGTGTGTGGGTCATTGTTAGGCGCGGCGGTGCGCCCGCTCCCTGACAGAGCAGCGGTCACGGCCGCCACGCCTCTCTTCTTGTTTCTTCTGCACGGCGCCTAACAACGCCGGGACGCTAGGCGCGCGCTAGCCGCCGGCTCCTTGGCAACGCTAGGACGCCGTGCGTGCAGGGCCGCCGGGTCCTTAGCAACGGGGACGCCACAGGCGGACCGCGTTCCCCGTTGCACTAATCAGCATTCACCTGTTTTCCCCTGCTCGTGCAGCAAAGCAGCTGCACGACAATTGTTCATTAGGCTCTGTGTTCCTATTGGAGGGTTCCCTGTTATATGCCTCCTCAGTGCCTCACACTAACGCCGGTGATAGCTTCCTGCATGCTGCTCATGTTTGGTGAACATCTGTTCTTGGTCTGCCGTATCCAGTCCGTCCTGCTCCCTGAGTTCCTGTATCTTGGAGTTCGTTAGCCGGTCCCGGGAATCCTTCTGGTCCTCTTTTACCTGTGGCTGTCGACTGGGGTTCTCACCCGGTTTCGTGAGTGGCGGCCTTGCCGCGTCTTGCGGCCTAGGCCGCTTTAGTTTTGTTCTTTGTACTGGAGCATTTGCGGAGGTTTCCGCTTCCATTGTCCTCCCCGGAACTCGGCGGTGCCGTGTAGGGGAGTGGACAAGTGGTATCTTTTGGTTGTTCTTTTCCTTGGCGGTAAGCCACGCATACTTTTAGTTTTAGGTTAGTCAGTAGCCCCTGGCCTTGTTGTTTCAGTTAGAGGGCCCCTTGTAATTACCCTGTCTCAGTTCACTCTTTGTCTCTCCTTAAGACCTGAGGGGGCATCGGAGTTGGGCAGACAAACGCGGCTGCCATGGGCCCAAGAAACCATAGTCTCGCAAGAGTGAATTGACAGCACGGGTAAAACAACGGAGGTAGGGTGCCAGGGGCTATTCCCATTCCGTTTCCCTTTCCCAGCATTACGTCCTGCTGCTCTGGACTACTATCTCCCTGGTCCTGAGCCTCCGGGTGGTAACATTATCACCGGCCCAAAAAAGAAAAAGAAAAGGAATTTTATTTTTTGTATTGGTGGGCCTAGAAATTCGTCCTCATGAATCCAGCAGGGTTAGGTCCAAATCCCAGTCAGCTTTTGGCCAACCAGATTCAGGAGTTAACTCAGATGTTTCAGGATCTTTCTCTTCGGGTGAGATCGCAGGAAGATCTTTTGCGAGCCTCCCCGAGTGTGGTTCCTGAACCGAAGATGCATTTACCTGATCGTTTTTTGGGTAGTCGGAAGGATTTTTTTAATTTTAAGGAAGCTTGTAAGCTTTATTTTCGTTTAAAGCCCAGTTCTTCCGGTACAGAGTCCCAACGGGTCGGGATTGTCATATCTTTACTCCAAGGTGATCCACAGACCTGGGCTTTTGGGCTAAAATCAGATGATGCTGCCTTGCTATCAGTAGACGCCTTTTTTAAATCCTTAGGCCTTTTGTATGATGACCCTGATAGAGAAGCATCAGCTGAGAGCAATCTGCGTGCTCTAAAGCAAGGGAAAGGTCCAGCAGAAGTATATTGTACTGAGTTTCGCCGTTGGTTGAACGACTGTGGCTGGAATGACCCGGCCCTGCGCAGTCAGTTTCGCCTCGGTTTGTCTGAAATTATTAAAGACAGTCTCCTTCAGTACCCCGCTCCTGAGACTCTAGACAAACTCATGGAGCTTGCCATTAAAATTGATCGTCGTCTCCGAGAGCGGAGGGCTGAAAGAGGAACAACTGTTAGGCCTAGTCCATGTGTATACACTTCTCCTGAGGACGTCTAGGAGCCCATGCAGATGGGTTTCTCCCAGCTGTCTCCAGAGGAAAGGACCAGAAGGTTAAAATCTGGTCTCTGTTTGTATTGTGGTGGCAAGGGACATATTGCACGTAGTTGCCCGAATTAGTCGGAAAACGCCTTTGACCAAGTGAATGGTGAGGGGGTTCACTTAGGTCTGCAGTTAATTTCCTCTAAAGATTCTTTATTAGTTCCTGTAAAGATTTCCTTTGGTAGCCTCAGTTCGTCGGTGTCGGCCTTCGTCGACAGTGGAGCTGCAGGAAATTTCATGGATTTAGGTTGGGCTAGGACTTTAGGCGTACCTCAGGTACCTTTGGATAAATGTATTACCATGCACGGCTTGGATGGTGGTCCGCTTTCCAATGGGGTTATTACTCACCGCACACCTCCAGTACTACTGACTGTGGGGGCCCTACATTCTGAAAAAATAGAATTTTACCTTACTCATTGCCCGGCAGTTCCAGTAGTTTTGGGACACCCCTGGCTAGCCCTTCATAATCCCACCATAGATTGGCGGTCTGGGGAGATTTCCCAGTGGGGTCCCTTTTGTTGCAAGGAGTGTATTTCCCATCCAGTCCGGATTGCGGCTGTTACCCCAGAATCTATTCCTTTAGAATATCAGGATTTTGCAGATGTTTTCTCCAAAGGTAACGCCTTCCCATCGGTCCTATGATTGTGCTATTGACTTAATTCCAGATGCCACTTTACCTAAGGGGAGATTATATGCCCTGTCTGGGCCAGAAACCACGGCTATGGATAATTACATTCAGGAGAGCCTGAAAAAAGGTTTCATTAGGCCCTCGAAGTCTCCATTGAGTGCAGGGTTCTTTTTTGTTGAGAAAAAAGATGGGTCGCTCAGACCATGTATTGACTTTCGGGCTTTGAATAAAATTTCTGTTAAGAACACCTATCGCTTGCCATTAATTTCAGTACTCTTTGATCAGTTACGCTCTGCCGTCATCTTCTCTAACATCAATCTTAGAGGAGCTTATAATCTCATCCGAATAAGATCTGGGGATGAGTGGAAGACGGCTTTCAGCACACAGTCGGGTCATTATGAATACCTGGTGATGCCATTTGGGCTGTCTAATGCGCCTGCGGTATTTCAAGACCTCATTAATGATGTGCTTCGTGACTTTCTTGGGAAGTTTGTAGTCGTTTATTTAGACGACATCTTGATCTACTCCGAGTCTTTGGAACAACATGTTTCCCATGTGCGTCTGGTTCTTCAAAAGCTACGGGAGAATCATTTATATGCTAAACTTGAGAAATGTGATTTCCACATCACGGAAGTGTCTTTTTTGGGGTATATTATTTCTCCCCAGGGGTTTTATATGGAACCGAAAAAACTCCAGGCCATCCTTAATTGGGCGCAACCCACGAATTTAAAAGCAATTCAGCGCTTTTTAGGGTTTGCAAATTATTATAGGCGTTTCATTCATGCCTTTTCTGATTTGGTCGCTCCAATTGTAGCCTTGACTAAAAAAGGAGCAGACCCTTCCAATTGGTCGCCAGAAGCTGAGTCTGCCTTTCTGGCCTTGAAGCAGGCCTTTGTCTCGGCTCCTATTCTCAGACATCCTAACCCGGAGCTCCCCTTTATAGTCGAGGTAGATGCCTCAGAGGTTGGAGTGGGGGCTATCCTATCTCAGGAAGATCTGGAGTCTCAGGAGTTACACCCTTGTGCCTTCATGTCCAGTAAATTCTCCTCCGCAGAATCCAACTATGATGTTGGTAATCGAGAATTGCTGGCAGTTAAATGGGCTTTCGAGGAGTGGAGGCATTGGCTGGAAGGTGCTAGGCATACCATTACAGTGTTTACTGACCATAAGAACCTGCAATATATTGAGTCAGCTAAACGACTTAATGCTCATCAGGCACGTTGGGCATTGTTTTTCACTCGTTTCAGGTTTATTATCACCTTCAGGCCCGGTTCCAAGAATACGAAAGCTGACGCCCTGTCACGTTGTTTTTTTCCAGTTCACAATAACCATCCTGCCACCACCCCCATAGATCCATCATCTATCATCCGGGCAGGCCTCACACAGGATTTATTTACACAGCTGGTCCAGCTTCAACAGCAGGCTCCCGAAGCTACTCCTGCTGATCGTCTTTTTGTCCCCGAATTTCTGAGAGGCTCTGTTCTAGCTGAGTTTCATGACAACAAAGTGTCTGGTCATCCAGGTATCACTAAGACCTTGGAACTAGTATCTCGTTCGGTGTGGTGGCCTAGTCTCTCTAAAGATGTTAAAGAATTTGTCCGACCCTGTCAGGTTTGTGCTCAGTTCAAGGTTGATCGAGCGTTGCCAGTCGGGCAACTCATGCCTCTAGCCATTCCTCTCAGGCCATGGTCACATATATCCATGGATTTCGTGGTGGACCTTCCTCTTTCACGCGGGCCTTCGAGTCATTTGGGTGGTGGTAGACCGTTTTAGTAAAATGGCTCATTTCATTGCTCTTCCCCGGTTACCCTCTGCTCAAGGGTTAGCAGTTTTGTTCCTCCGCCATGTGTTCAGGCTCCATGGTTTACCCACTGATATTGTCTCTGATCGGGGTCCGCAATTCATCGCACGATTCTGGAAACGTTTTTGTGCCTCATTGAATATGAAACTTGCCGTTGGCCGAGTTTGCTTATAATAACTCTTGTCATTCCTCCACCAAGGAGTCCCCGTTCTTTTCAGTGTTGGGTTTCCATCCTAGAGCAAATTCTTTTTACCCTCATGTTCTTGTCTCTTTGTTGACCTTAACTTCCCCTCTTTGAATTAATTGGAAAAAAGTTCACCTTGCCCTCAAGAAGGCTGCCTTCCGAGAAAAGATTTTTTCTGACAGGTCCCGGCGCCCATGCACGTTTAAGGTGGGAGATAAGGATTGGTTGTCAACCCGCAACATCAGGCTCCGACAGCCCTCGGCTAGATTAGGACCCAAATTTATTGGACCATTCCTTATCATTAAAAAGGTCAACCCAGTTGCTTTTCGATTACGTTTACCGAGATCGCTAAAGATTGGCAACACTTTTCACTGTTCCCTTCTGAAACAGTATTTTTCCTCCAGGAGATTTCTTCGGAGGGCTTCCCGGAATAGACTTCCGGTGAATGTGCAGGGGCAGCAGGAGTACTTGGTGGAGAAGGTTTTAGATTCTAAAATGTCTCGGGGCCGACTTTATTTTTTGGTCCACTGGAAAGGCTATGGCCCTGAAGAAAGGTCTTGGGTGTTGGATAAAGATTTACATGCTCCAAGACTTAAGAGGGTATTTTTTCAGGAGTTTCCTCAAGGGGGGGGGGGTACTGTTAGGCGCGGCGGTGCGCCCGCTCCCTGACAGAGCAGCGGTCACGGCCGCCGCGCCTCTCTTCTTGTTTCTTCTGCATGGCGCCTAGCAACGCCGGGACACTAGGCGCGCGCTAGCCGCCGGCTCCTTGGCAACGCTAGGACGCCGTGCGTGCAGGGCTGCCGGGTCCTTAGCAACGGGGACGCCACAGGCGGACCGCGTTCCCCGTTGCACTAATCAGCATTCACCTGTTTTCCCCTGCTCGTGCAGCAAAGCAGCTGCACGACAATTGTTCATTAGGCTCTGTGTTCCTATTGGAGGGTTCCCTGTTATATGCCTCCTCAGTGCCTCACACTAACGCCGGTGATAGCTTCCTGCATGCTGCTCATGTTTGGTGAACATCTTTTATTGGTCTGCCATATCCAGTCCGTCCTGCTCCCTGAGTTCCTGTATCTTGGAGTTCGTTAGCCGGTCCCGGGAATCTTTCTGGTCCTCTTTTACCTGTGGCTGTCGGTTGGGGTTCTCACCCGGTTTCGTGAGTGGCAGCCTTGCCGTGTCTTGCGGCCTAGGCCGCTTTAGTTTTGTTTTTTGTACTGGAGCTTCCATTGTCCTCCCCGGAACTCGGCGGTGCCGTGTAGGGGAGTGGACAAGTGGTATCTTTTGGTTGTTCTTTTCCTTGGCGGTAAGCCGCGCATACTTTTAGTTTTAGGTTAGTCAGTAGCCCCTGGCCTTGTTGTTTCAGTTAGAGGGCCCCTTGTTATTACCCTGTCTCAGTTCACTCTTTGTCTCTCCTTAAGACCTGAGGGGGCATCGGAGTTGGGCAGACTTAATCCGCCCTTCAAACGCGGCTGCCATGGGCCCGAGAAACCATAGTCTCGCAAGAGTGAATTGACAGCACGGGTAAAACAACGGAGGTAGGGTGCCAGGGGCTATTCCCATTCTGTTTCCCTTTCCCAGCATTACGTCCTGCTGCTCTGGACTACTATCTCCCTGGTCCTGAGCCTCCGGGTCGTAACAGTCATGCTGTGATGTCATAATGGAAACTGCCTATGTCAGGGCTATGCTGTTGCTGTCTCTTGCATATGCTTTCAGAGGCCTGGCACGGCATAGCACACTGGTAGAAGGTTAGTGACTGGACAAAGATAAGAGCAGCTTATTTTGAATCGTCGGCAGACGTTTAGCATGACTATTATAATATATGACTTATGACCTTGGGGATAGCATAGTATTGGATAAAAACAAAATCTCACACCTACTGGGACAGTGCCATTACTTAACATCCACAAGCGGCTGCAAATGGGCCATTGGAGATATATGAAGGGTGCTTTACTCTCTTTCTCTCTGCCTGCCTAAATCCCAGTGTGCCAGTGTTGCACGCTGATCCATTTTTATTAATATGTAGAGATGTAAGAGAATTAAATTGTGCTTTAATCATTACTTTTGTTTTTATCCAATACTATATACAGATGCAGCCATGCTGATCATGGCTACATCTGAGGGAAACGTGCACCCTCGACGCAGCTATGCGCACCTGTGCCTAGCCATGTCGAGTTGCGGCATTTGCCGCACCCATCCATGTGAATGGGGCACACACATGTCTTAGACGTCCAGACGTACGCGGTGCGGTCGCGACTAACAAGGCGCAATCGCCTTAATATGTAGCCACAACGAGAATGGCTACATTTGTACAGTTGTAATTCCTGTTAGCGTCAGAAATGAATGCTATGGTGGTTATGACTGTCCCCCTCCCCCCCTCACTCCCACTCATGGTTGGACTGGCCCATAGGCGTACAGGGGAAACCACCGGTGGGCCCTACTGCCTGGGGGCCCACCTCCTCGTCTGTGGATCAGGTCCCGTCTGTGCACTTGAATTGTACATTATACATATTATCTACAGTGCATTGCAGTTATTAATCTGGTACATTATCATGCATGCACTAGCAGTATTTACTATATATATATTTATCATGGGCCCTATACCATTTTAGTCAAGCCTCTGTGTCAGCAGGCCACACCCCTAAGCATGGGCCTTTACCTCTGCATTCCCCCGGTGGGCTCTCCATGCCCCACTCATTTCTTGCTCTCTTTTTTCACTCTCTCACCATTGACGTATAGGTGCGTTTTTCTCCTGCCGGGTAAATAGGTCAAAATATCAGATTTGAGGTGACAGATGGGAAGACTGGGTTAGGCAAGGTTAGTTGGTGGGCGGGTGGTCTGGGCAAACCAGGGAAGTGCAGTCAGGGAAGGCAGGGGAGGCAGTGCCTCCCCTGTCATTAATGATTAAAATAATATAAAGAAGATACTTATGACACATACTGTATTCTGTGTCATAAGTACCTCCTTTATATTAATCTTATCATTATCCCTGTTTAAATGTGTTTGGGAGGCACCGATCGTGGTGCCTCCCTTTGTGAATGGGGAAGGGTGTGGGAGCTGGAGGCGGGCCTAGCCATGGGCATTAAAAGTCCATTGGAAATGCATGGGAAATCGGCACCATTAGAGGTGCTGCTTTCATACAGAGACGTGCTTTCAACCCATGAAAGCACGCCCCTGTCAGTGAGGCCACAGTGATTGGCCAGAGGATCCGTCACTGGATCCGGTGCCATCACTGAATGGGTGCGCGGAGGTGTGGGCATCGGTGGCAGTGAGAGTATTAGTGGCACTGCCATTCTGCAGAGTTTGGCAGCGGAGCGGTACCAATTTCAAAAATGGCACCTCAGCGTAATTTTTGAAATTCAAGGTGGCAACCACGAGCCAATCACGGCTCGCTGCATCATCACCCCGGCCCCTCCGGCTGACTTATATAAGTCAGCGCGAAGCATCGGCGTCAGTCCAACGGCGGAAGAGCTCCTGAAGAAAGAAGACGCTGGATGTCCTGGATGGGCGGCAGCCATGCAAACGAGCTTAAAGGCTGCCGCCCCCAGGTGTAGACCCTGAATAATAAACTTTTTTTAAAGACGGTGTGGTGTTTTTATTTTAATATTTTCTTTACAGGTGGACTACAGGTGCCAGCGGGCCCTTTATGTCCGGACATGCTGGCACTTGTGGTTCTTCAAGTGCTATGCAAAAGAGCTTAACAGCCGCCGCCCGCCAGGTGAAGACGCTGGAAGCCCTGGGAAGGCGGCAGCCATGCAAAAGAGCTTAAAGGCTGCTGCCTCCCAGGTGAAGACACCGGAGAAAGACGACGGATGCCCTGGGGAGGCGGCGGCCCCCAGGTGTAGACAGCGGAAGCCCTGGAGAGGCGGCGGCCATGCAAAAGAGCTTAAATGCTGCCGCCCCCAGGTGAAGACCCTGACTAATAAACTTTTTTTTAAAGACGGTGTGGTGCTTTTATTTTAATATTTTCTTTACAGGTGCCAGCGGGCCCTTTATGTCCGGACATGCTGGCAATTGTGGTTCTCCAAGTGCTATGCAAAAGAGCTTAACAGCCGCCGCCCACCAGGTGAAGAAGCTGGAAGCCCTGGGAAGGCGGCAGCCATGCAAAAGAGCTTAAAGGCCGCCGCCCCCAGGTGAAGACCTTGACTAATAAACTTTTTTTTTAAAGACGGTGTGGTGTTTTTTAAGAAGAAGACGAAGACAAAGAAGAAGAAGAAGAAGAAGAAGTAGAACAAAAATAGGCTACATTTTACTTAAAATAAAAATAGACATTTATTTTTTAAATATATTTTGCTTGAAGTTGTCTTAATAAATAAAGTCTCTCAAAAGGTGAAGAAATGACACATATTTAGGGAGAAAAATATATTAGGAGAGTTTAGAACCATGCATTGTTTATTCTACACAAGAGAGTACCATGTGAGGCAGCCATTTTGGGTCCACTACATAGATTACACTGTGCAATAAGTAAAACATGGCAGTAAGGCATACAAAGGTAAAATGAAAAGCAACTAACAGGACACCTAGGGTATATTTACTAAAATTCGTATTTTGCCGTCTGAGGTCAAAGTACAATCACGAATGACATCGAAAGTGTAAAGTTGCAACTTTTTGAATTTATTACGACTAATTTACTAAGCTGTCGTATTCTGCATTTTCGGTTTTTCCGATGTCGATGTCATTCGTTTTTTTTGGCAGTGTTTTACGTGAGTGACTTTAATACAATGAATCTCGGCCGGATCTGAGAGATCCGTGCTGGGCTTCATTGTGCATCTTTTGAAAAATTTAAATCAGTGTTAAAATTTTAAAAAAAAATTGCGTGGGGTCCCCCCTCCTAAGCCAAACCAGCCTCGGGCTCTTTGAGCCGGTCCTGGTTGTAAAAATATGGGGGGAAAAATGTCAGGGGTTCCCCCATATTTAAACAACCAGCAACGGGCTCTGCACCTGGTCCTGGTTCCAAAAATATGGGGGACAAAAAGCGTAGGGGTCCCCCGTATTTCTGAAACCAGCACCGGGCTCCACTAGCCAGATACATAATGCCACAGCCGGGGGACACTTTTATCTAGGTCCCTGCGGTCCTGGCATTACATAACCAACTAGTCACCCCTGGCCGGGGTACCCTGGAGGAGTGGAGACCCCGTCAATCAAGGGGTCCCCCCCCTCCAGCCACCCAAGGGCCAGGGGTGAAGCCCGAGGCTGTCCCCCCCATCCAAGGGCTGCGGATAGGAGGCTGATAGCCTTTTTGTCAAAAAATGAATATTGTTTTTAGTAGCAGTACTACAAGTCCCAGCAAGCCTCCCCCGCAAACTGGTACTTGGAGAACCACAAGTACCAGCATGCGGTGGAAAACCGGGCCCGCTGGTATCTGTAGTACTACTACTAAAAAAATACCCCAATAAAAACATAAGACACACACCTTGAAAGTAAAACTTTAATACATACATCCACACCTCCATACATGCATACTTACCTATGTTCACACGATGGTCGGTCCTCTTCTCCATGTAGAATCCATGGAGCACCTGTTGAAAAAATTATACTCACAAAATCCAGTGTAGATGGCTCCTCTTTTAATCCATTTGTAATCCAGGTACTTTGCAAAATAACAAAACGGACACCCGACCTCGCACTGAAAGGGGCCCCATATTTTCACATGGGACCCCTTTCCCCGAATGCCAGAAACCCCCTCTGACTTATGTCTAAGAGGGTTCCATCAGCCAATCAGGGAGCGCCACATTGTGGCACCCTCCTGATTGGCTGTGTGCTCCTGTACTGTATGACAGGCAGCACCCGGCAATGTTACAATGTAGCGCCTATGCGCTCCATTATAACCAATGGTGGGAACTTTGTGGTCAGCGGTTGACCGAAAGTAACCTCACCGCTTACCACTCTCTCTCTCTCTCTCTCTCTCTCTCTCTCTCTCTCTGCCTGCCTAAATCCCAGTGTGCCAGTGTTGCACGCTGATCCATTTTTATTAATATGTAGAGATGTAAGAGAATTAAATTGTGCTTTAATCATTACTTTTGTTTTTATCCAATACTATATACAGATGTAGCCATGCTGATCATGGCTACATCTGAGGGAAACGTGCACCCTCGACGCAGCTATGCACACCTGTGCCTAGCTATGTCGAGTTGCGGCATTTGCCGCCCCCATCCATGTGAATGGAGCACACACATGTCTTAGACGTCCAGACGTACGCGGTGTGGTCGCGACTAACAAGGTGCAATCGCCTTAAGATGTAGCCACAACGAGAATGACTACATTTGTACAGTTGTAATTCCTGTTAGCATCAGAAATTAATGCTATGGTGATTATGACTGTCCCCCTCCCCGCCTCACTCCCACTCAGGGTTGGACTGGCCCATAGGGGTACAGGGGAAACCACCGGTGGGCCCTACTGCCTGGGGGCCCATCTCCTCGTCTGTGGATCAGGTTCCGTCTATGCACTTGAATTGTACATTATACATATTATCTACAGTGCATTGCAGTTATTAATCTGGTACATTATCATGCATGCACCAGCAGTATTTACTATATATACTTATCATGGGCGCTATACCATGTTAGCCAAGCCTCTGTGGCAGCAGGCCACACCCCTAAGCATGGGCCTTTACCTCTGCATTCCCCCGGTGGGCTCTCCATGCCCCACTCATTTCTTGCTCTCTTTTTTCACTCTCTCACCATTGACGTATAGGTGCGTTTTTCTCCTGCCGGGTAAATAGGTCAAAATATCAGATTTGAGGTGACAGATGGGAAGACTAGGTTAGGCAAGGTTAGTTGGTGGGCGGGTGGTCTGGGCAAACCAGGGACGTGCAGTCAGGGAAGGCAGGGGAGGCAGTGCCTCCCCTGTCATTAATGATTAAAATAATATAAAGAAGATACTTATGACACATACTGTATTCTGTGTCATAAGTACCTCCTTTATATTAATCTTATCATTATCCCTGTTTAAATGTGTTTGGGAGACACCGATCGTGGTGCCTCCCATTGTGAATGGGGAAGGGTGTGGGAGCTGGAGGCGGGGGTGGGCGGGACCTAGCCATGGGCATTAAAAGTCCATTGGAAATGCATGGGAAAGCGGCACCATTAGAGGTGCTGCTTTTATACAGGGACGTGCTTTCAACCCATGAAAGCACGCCCCTGTCAGTGAGGCCACAGTGATTGGCCAGAGGATCCGTCACTGGATCCGGTGCCATCACTGTATGGGTGCGCGGAGGTGTGGGCATCGGTGGCAGTGAGAGTATTAGTGGCACTGCCATTCTGCAGAGTTTGGCAGCAGAGCGGTACCAATTTCAAAAATGGCACCTCAGCGTAATTTTTGAAATTCAAGATGGCAACCACGAGCCAATCACGGCTCGCTGCATCATCACCCCAGCCCCTCCGGCTGACTTATATAAGTCAGCGCGAGGCATCGGCGTCAGTCCGACAGCGGAAGAGCTCCTGAAGAAAGAAGATGCTGGATGTCCTGGATGGGCGGCAGCCATGCAAACGAGCTTAAAGGCTGCCGCCCCCAGGTGTAGACCCTGAATAATAAACTTTTTTTAAAGACGGTGTGGTGTTTTTATTTTAATATTTTCTTTACAGGTGGACTACAGGTGCCAGCGGGCCCTTTATGTCCGGACATGCTGGCACTTGTGGTTCTTCAAGTGCTATGCAAAAGAGCTTAACAGCCGCCGCCCACCAGGTGAAGACGCTGGAAGCCCTGGGAAGGCGGCAGCCATGCAAAAGAGCTTAAAGGCCGCTGCCTCCCAGGTGAAGACACCGGAGAAAGACGACGGATGCCCTGGGGAGGCGGCGGCCCCCCAGGTGTAGACAGCGGAAGCCCTGGAGAGGCGGCGGCCATGCAAAAGAGCTTAAATGCTGCCGCCCCCAGGTGAAGACCCTGACTAATAAACTTTTTTTTAAAGACGGTGTGGTGCTTTTATTTTAATATTTTCTTTACAGGTGCCAGCGGGCCCTTTATGTCCGGACATGCTGGCAATTGTGGTTCTCCAAGTGCTATGCAAAAGAGCTTAACAGCCGCCGCCCACCAGGTGAAGAAGCTGGAAGCCCTGGGAAGGCGGCAGCCATGCAAAAGAGCTTAAAGGCCGCCGCCCCCAGGTGAAGACCCTGACTAATAAACTTTTTTTTTAAAGACGGTGTGGTGTTTTTTAAGAAGAAGACGAAGACAAAGAAGAAGAAGAAGAAGAAGAAGAAGAAGAAGAAGAAGAAGAAGAAGAAGAAGAAGTAGTAGAACAAAAATAGGCTACATTTTACTTAAAATAAAAATAGACATTTATTTTTTAAATATATTTTGCTTTAAGTTGTCTTAATAAATAAAGTCTCTCAAAAGGTGAAGAAATGACACATATTTAGGGAGAAAAATATATTAGGAGAGTTTAGAACCATGCATTGTTTATTCTACACAAGAGAGTACCATGTGAGGCAGCCATTTTGGGTCCACTACATAGATTACACTGTGCAATAAGTAAAACATGGCAGTAAGGCATACAAAGGTAAAATGAAAAGCAACTAACAGGACACCTAGGGTATATTTACTAAAATTCGTATTTTGCCGTCTGAGGTCAAAGTACAATCACGAATGACATCGAAAGTGTAAAGTTGCAACTTTTTGAATTTATTACGACTAATTTACTAAGCTGTCGTATTCTGCATTTTCGGTTTTTCCGATGTCGATGTCATTCGTTTTTTTTGGCAGTGTTTTACGTGAGTGACTTTAATACAATGAATCTCGGCCGGATCTGAGAGATCCGTGCTGGGCTTCATTGTGCATCTTTTGAAAAATTGAAATCAGTGTTAAAATTAAAAAAAAAATTGCGTGGGGTCCCCCCTCCTAAGCCAAACCAGCCTCGGGCTCTTTGAGCCGGTCCTGGTTGTAAAAATATGGGGGAAAAAATGTCAGGGGTTCCCCCATATTTAAACAACCAGCACCGGGCTCTGCACCTGGTCCTGGTTCCAAAAATATGGGGGACAAAAAGCGTAGGGGTCCCCCGTATTTCTGAAACCAGCACCGGGCTCCACTAGCCAGATACATAATGCCACAGCCGGGGGACACTTTTATCTAGGTCCCTGCGGTCCTGGCAATACATAACCAACTAGTCACCCCTGGCCGGGGTACCCTGGAGGAGTGGGGACCCTGTCAATCAAGGGGTCCCCCCCCTCCAGCCACCCAAGGGCCAGGGGTGAAGCCCGAGGCTGTCCCCCCCATCCAAGGGCTGCGGATAGGAGGCTGATAGCCTTTTTGTCAAAAAATGAATATTGTTTTTAGTAGCAGTACTACAAGTCCCAGCAAGCCTCCCCCGCAAGCTGGTACTTGGAGAACCACAAGTACCAGCATGCGGTGGAAAACCGGGCCCGCTGGTATCTGTAGTACTACTACTAAAAAAATACCCCAATAAAAACATAAGACACACACCTTGAAAGTAAAACTTTAATACATACATCCACACCTCCATACATACATACTTACCTATGTTCACACGATGGTCGGTCCTCTTCTCCATGTAGAATCCATGGAGCACCTGTTGAAAAAATTATACTCACAAAATCCAGTGTAGATGGCTCCTCTTTTAATCCATTTGTAATCCAGGTACTTTGCAAAATAACAAAACGGACACCCGACCTCGCACTGAAAGGGGCCCCATATTTTCACATGGGACCCCTTTCCCCGAATGCCAGAAACCCCCTCTGACTTATGTCTAAGAGGGTTCCATCAGCCAATCAGGGAGCGCCACATTGTGGCACCCTCCTGATTGGCTGTGTGCTCCTGTACTGTATGACAGGCAGCACCCGGCAATGTTACAATGTAGCGCCTATGCGCTCCATTATAACCAATGGTGGGAACTTTGTGGTCAGCGGTTGACCGAAAGTAACCTCACCGCTTACCATGGGAAAGCGGCACCATTAGAGGTGCTGCTTTCATACAGGGACGTGCTTTCAACCCATGAAAGCACGCCCCTGTCAGTGAGGCCACAGTGATTGGCCAGAGAATTTGTCACTGGATCCGCTGCCATCACTGTATGGGTGCGAGGAGGTGCGGGCATCGGTGGCAGTGAGAGTATTAGTGGCACTGCCATTCTGCAGAGTTTGGCTGCGGAGCGGTACCAATTTCAAAAATGGCACCTCAGCGTAATTTTTGAAATTCAAGATGGCAACCACGAGCCAATCACGGCTCGCTGCATCATCACCCCGGCCCCTCCGGCTGACTTATATAAGTCAGCACGAGGCATCGGCGTCAGTTCGACGGCGGAAGAGCTCCTGAAGAAAGAAGACGCTGGGAGTCCTGGATGGGCTGCAGCCATGCAAACGAGCTTAAAGGCTGCCGCCCCCAGGTGTAGACCCTGAATAATAAACTTTTTTTAAAGACGGTGTGGTGTTTTTTTTTTATATTTTCTTTACAGGTGGACTACAGGTGCCAGCGGGCCCTTTATGTCCGGACATGCTGGCACTTGTGGTTCTCCAAATGCTATGCAAAAGAGCTTAACAGGTGAAGACGCTGGAAGCCCTGGGAAGGCGGCAGACATGCAAAAGAGCTTAAAGGCCGCTGCCTCCCAGGTGAAGACGCCGGAAGCACTCGGGAGGCGGCGGTCCCCCAGGTGAAGACGCCGGAAGCCCTGGGGAGGCGGCAGCCATGCAAAAGAGCTTAAAGGCCGCTGCCTATCAGGTGAAGATGCAGGAAGCCCTGGGGAGGCGCCGGCCCCCCAGGTGAAGGCGTCGGAAGCCCTGGAGAGGCGGCAGCCATGCAAAAAAGCTTAAAGGCCGCCGCCCCCAGGTGAAGACCCTGACTAATAAACTTTTTTTTAAAGACGGAGTGGTGTTTTTATTTTAATATTTTCTTTACAGGTGGACTATAGGTGCCAGTGGGCCCTTTATGTCCGTACATGCTGGCACTTGTGGTTCTCCAAGTGCTATGCAAAAAAGCTTAACAGCCACCGTCCACCAGGTGAAGACGCTGGAAGCCCTGGGAAGGTGGCAGCCATCCAAAAGAGCTTAAAGGCCGCTGCCTCCCAGGTGAAGACACCGGAGAAAGACGACGGAAGCCCTGGGGAGGCGGCGGCCTCCCAGGTGAAGACAGCGGAAGCCCTGGTGAGGCAGTGGCCATGCAAAAGAGCTTAAATGCTGCCGCCCCCAGGTGAAGACCCTGACTAATAAACTTTTTTTTAAAGACGGTGTGGTGCTTTTATTTTAATATTTTCTTTACAGGTGCCAGCGGGCCCTTTATGTCCGGACATGCTGGCAATTGTGGTTCTCCAAGTGCTATGCAAAAGAGCTTAACAGCCGCCGCCCACCAGGTGAAGAAACTGGAAGCCCTGGGAAGGCGGCAGCCATGCAAAAGAGCTTAAAGGCCGCCGCCCCCAGGTGAAGACCCTGACTAATAAACTTTTTTTTTAAAGACGGTGTGGTGTTTTTTAAGAAGAAGACAAAGAAGAAGAAGAAGAAGAAGAAGAAGAAGAAGAAGAAGAAGAAGAAGAAGAAGAAGAAGAAGTAGAACAAAAATAGGCTACATTTTACTTAAAATAAAAATAGACATTTATTTTTTAAATATATTTTGCTTGAAGTTGTCTTAATAAATAAAGTCTCTCAAAAGGTGAAGAAATGACACATATTTAGTAGAGATGAGCGGGTTCGGTTCCTCTGAATCCGAACCCGCCCGAACTTCAGGTTTTTTACACGGGTCCGAGCAGGCTCGGATCTTCCCGCCTTGCTCGGCTAACCCGAGCGCGCCCGAACGTCATCATCACGCTGTCGGATTCTCGCGAGGCTCGGATTCTATCGCGAGACTCGGATTCTATATAAGGAGCCGCGCGTCGCCGCCATTTTCACACGTGCATTGAGAGTCATAGGGAGAGGACGTGGCTGGCGTCCTCTCCGTTTAGAGAAGAGAGAGACACAGTATTTTCAGGGAGCATTATTAGGAGGAGTACTACTGTATACTACTATAGTACTTGCTGAAGTGATAATTATAGATTAGATAGTGTGACTGTAAGTGTATTATCTGATTTGTGGGGGAGACACTGACAGTGGGGAGCAGTTAGAGTCTGAGAGCAGGACTCAGGAGTACATATAACGTACAGTGCACACTTTTGCTGCCAGAGTCAGTGCCACACTGCCATTGTTGTGACCACACTGACCACCAGTATAATAATATATTTTGTGATTGTCTGCTTAGGCCTCGGAGTACTAGTTGCAAGTTGCAACGTGACCTGTCCTGAAGTGACCACCAGTTTAATAATCAATCACCACCAGTTTAATATATATATATATATATATATATATATAATTGTATATAATATATATATATATATATATATATATATATATATATATAATATTGAATACCACCTACCCGTGGTTTTTTTTTTTTCATTCTTCTTTATACATACTACTATAGTAGCTTACTGTAGCAGTCTGCGGTGCTGTGCTGACCTGACAGTGTCCAGCAGGTCCGTCATCAGTCATTACATAATAAATATATATAGTACCTGTCCGGCTGCAGTACTAGTGATATTATATTGATTTCATCTCATTATCAATAATTTATCATCCAGTCTAGACTCTATATTAGCAGCAGATACAGTACGTTAGTCCACGGCTGTAGCTACCTCTGTGTCGGCACTCGGCAGTCCATCCATAATTGTATACCACCTACCCGTGTTTTTTTCTTTTTCTTTCTTCTTTGTACATACTACTATAGAGTATAGTAGCTTACTGTAGCAGTCTGCGGTGCAGCTGAGCTGACAGTGTCCAGCAGGTCCGTCATCAGTCATCATTACCTAATAAATATATTATCTACCTGTCCGGCTGCAGTACTAGTGATATTATATATACATACATATATATATTGATTTCATCTCATTATCAATCATCCAGTCTATATTAGCAGCAGACACAGTACGTTAGTCCACGGCTGTAGCTACCTCTGTGTCGGCACTCAGCAGTCCATCCATAATTGTATACCACCTACCCGTGGTTTTTTTTTTTTCTTTCTTCTTTGTACATACTACTATAGTATAGTAGCTTACTGTAGCAGTCTGCGGTGCTGCTGAGCTGACAGTGTCCAGCAGGTCCGTCATCAGTCATCATTACCTAATAAATATATTATCTACCCGTCCGGCTGCAGTACTAGTGATATTATATATACATACATATATATATTGATTTCATCTCATTATCAATCATCCAGTCTATATTAGCAGCAGACACAGTACGTTAGTCCACGGCTGTAGCTACCTCTGTGTCGGCACTCGGCAGTCCATCCATAATTGTATACCACCTACCCGTGGTTTTTTTTTTTTCTTTCTTCTTTGTACATACTACTATAGAGTATAGTAGCTTACTGTAGCAGTCTGCGGTGCTGCTGAGCTGTGTCAGGTCCGGGTGTTTTTGTGAATCCGTTAACCCGGGACCAACCACAGGTGTAGGTGCTGGGCTATGAAGAAAGCAGGGAGGACGAAGAAAGTTCCGATTCATATATTTATTCAAAATAACAATTCAGTAAAGAGTTAACTGACAAGTTGTTAATCATCATATTATACTGAAGTATTGCAGGAATAATATGCAAGAGAAAACTCAAAAATACATAAAAGAAATGTTCATGGAAACATATGCAAAACAAGCTGATGAATAAATGTTGGATTGTCCAAATATAAACAAGCTTTGATGCTGAACTGCAGAATATGATTAACTGGATAATGCAGACATGAAGAGATAACTGTAAGGATTTGCAATGGAGTTTTGAGAGTTAACTGAGAGACTGTGAAGAATTATCCTTGTTATGACAACATAGCAAATAAAAGTACTGAATTGGGTTACTTGCGGGTTCCGGAGATCACTGTGAAACTGTAGTAGAAGACAAGGTGATGAATGGGTTAAATGCAGAGTTGAACAAATGAACAGCTGAGAGAAACAGAATCCTCCAGACTTTGAATGATAGGCAGACTGACAAGGTAACCTCATGCAGGACACTGGGAATCCAACTATTTCCAATAGGAGTGCAATTAACTGACAGCACAGCGGAGAGCCGGTGGATCTTTCAGCAGTGAAGGCTGCAGACGGACCTCTGGGAACGGAGGCGATATCTGGACCACGGGAATCACACAGGAATGCACGGAGAGAGCTCAGAGCTAGAGCACAGCTTTGATACAACAAAGCACTGGCCCAGAGTAACATAATCCCAGCCTACTTAAAGGCAGCACAAGCACGGGATTGGCTTACACCTGCCCACAGGTGTTTTCACAAGTGCTCTGTATTAGCTATTTGGTCTCCAACATGGCCACCTCCTATACAGCAGACACACCGCAGTGCCTTAGGCCATTTGGTCCCCGCACTCACAGTTCCCAGACTCTGCATTACCTGTGCCATTGATCACGCCGTGTCCCCACACGGGCGCACAGCACCGCGAGCAACCGCACTGGCAACGGATGAACCCCAGAACCCGCAGAGGTAAGAGACCGGTTCGTGACAGTACCCCCTCCTCTAAGGGTGGTCTCCGAACACCTTTGAACCTTATCAGGATTTTTGGAGAAGTATTTCTGTACCAGTCTTGGAGCATGAACATCTTCAGAGAAAACCCAGGATCTTTCCTCTGGACCGTAACCCTTCCAGTCGACCAGAAACTGTAAACGTCCATATCGGGAACGTGAGTCCACAATCTCTTTAACTTCAAATTCCTCATTCTGCAAAGAGTGAACTTTAGGAGATTTGGACTGGGTAGTACGGAACTTATTGAGAATCAAAGGCTTCAGTAAAGATGTATGAAAGGCGTTAGGAATTCTCAAAGACGGTGGCAACTTGACTTTGTATGACACAGGGTTGAGTACCTTTACAATGGGAAATGGACCAATGAACTTGGGAGCAAATTTCTTAGAAGGAACTTTGAACTTGAGATTGCGCGTAGAAATCCAAACTTGGTCTCCCACTTTGTAATTCGGTACAGTTTTACGTTTTCTATCTACAAAAGATTTATAACGAGCGAAAGTTTTGACCAAGGACTTACGTACACAACTTCAGATGCTAGATAGACGTTGAAGCTCTTGATCTGCTGCTGGAACCTCTAGGGCTGGCAATGGATGAAACCCTGGTGGAGAACTTCTTGGACTCTTATGTTGGGCACATTTAGGACATGCTGCTATAAACTCTTGGACATCGGCTTTGAGACGTGGCCACCAATAAGACTGTTGAATAAATTTGAGAGTCTTTAGAACCCCAGGATGACCCATGAAGGAAGAGGAGTGAGCCCAGGTAAGCAGCCGTTTTCGAAGACTTGTGGCGACAAAGGTCTTGCCAGGCGGAGGAACTGGAGAGGTTCGAGTCATTAAGAAGGACGTAGGATTCACAATGGCTTGATTCGTGGTAGCATCATTTAATTCAGAAGAAGCAAAGGACCGGGAAAGGGCATCTGCCTTTTTGTTCTGAGACCCTGGACGATAGGTGAGCTTGAAATCAAATCGTGTGAAGAAAAGCGACCATCTAGCTTGTCGTGGATTCAAACACTGAGCTGACTGCAGATACAGAAGATTCTTATGATCAGTATAAACTGTAATGCGATGTTGTGCTCCTTCTAGAAGGTATCTCCACTCCTCAAATGCCAACTTGATGGCAAGTAATTCTTGCTCACCGATTGCATAATTACGTTCGGCCGGGAGGAACTTACGGGAGAAATATCCGCAGGGATGGACCTTTTTATCTTCAAAGACTTGTGATAACACAGCTCCTACTGCTTCTGTAGATGCATCCACCTCTAGTAGAAAGGGACGATTCAAATCAGGCTGTCGAAGAATGGGGGCTGACACAAAGGCTTGCTTTAAATCAGAGAAGGCTTTGATTGCTTCAGAAGACCAGTTCGTAGGATTTGCTCCCTTGCGAGTTAGGGCTGTGATGGGAGCAGCTAACGTAGAATAATTCTTAATGAATCTCCTATAGAAATTAGCAAAGCCGAGAAATCGCTGAATCCCCTTGAGAGTTGTAGGAGTGGACCAATCCCGGATAGCTCGCGTCTCTGGGATGGATAGCGGATGAATTTGTCCCCTAGGAGGGGTCTTGCCCGGAACCAGGACGACTGGGCAGTCCCATTCACGATGAGGAGGTAGAGAGTCTGCTGCTTGCTTACTGGAAACATCCGCAAGGGATTGATACACCGGAGGTAGATCGGAAAGGCTAATTGACCGAAGAGGTACAATTGTAGCTACACAGTCCTTGGTACAAGATTTACCCCATGAAAGGACTTCCATGGTTTGCCAATTAAGTTGAGGATTATGTTTCTGCAGCCAAGGTAAACCAAGTATCACATCTTGAGAGGCTTTGGGAATCACGTAGAAGGAGAGGTATTCGGAATGGAGCTCACCAACTTTCATCTTGAGACATACGGTTCGATGAGTAATTATACCATCTGGAATTCGACTTCCATCCACTGCTGTAACAGCAACTGCTGCTTCCAGGGGCATGGTTTGAACTTTAGACCGTATGACAAAGGCTGAGGAGATGAAGTTCTTGGCTGCCCCGGAATCTAGGAGGGCTGAAACTTTCACTGTAGAACTTGGAACTTCTAATTGAATAGACAAGGTTGGCTCTTTCCCAGAACGTGATTCTAAAGTAACTCCTAGCTTAACTTCTCTTGAATAAGCTAGGAGGCGAGAGTTTCCCGGTCGGAGTTTGCAGAATTTAACTAAATGTTCGGAGGACCCACAGTACATGCAGAGGTTACCCTGTCGACGACGAAGTCGTTCCTCCTCTGTGAGGCGAGAGTGCCCAATCTGCATAGGTTCTTCAGTCATTACTGGAGACTGTGATGAAGAATCTTGTCGAGGTCTAGGATGATCACGTGGACTGGATCGCTCTGCCCTGGATTTCTCTAAACATCGCTCCCTGTAACGTAGATCAAGTTTGTTACAGAGAGAAATCAATTCATCCAGTTTAATTGGCACATCCCGGATAGTTAAATCATCCTTGATTCTTTCTGAAAGTCCATTCCAAAACGCGGCGATCAGGGCCTCCTCATTCCAGTTTAACTCTGAAGACAACGTGCGAAACTGAATAATATATTGACTGACAGGACGTAAACCTTGACGTAGACGGAGAATCTCCAAGGATGCTGAGGTGGTCCTGCCTGGTTCGTCAAAGATTCTCCGGAAGGAAGATACGAACTCTTTGTAATTAGAGAGGATAGGATCACCTCTCTCCCATAATGGTGATGCCCACTCCAGAGCCTGACTGGAGAGGAGGGCAATAATATATGCAACCTTAGAACGAGCTGATGGGAAACTGGCAGACATCAGTTCAAACTGGATCTCGCATTGATTCAGGAATCCTCTGCAAAGTTTTGGAGTTCCGTCAAACTTACTCGGAGAGGGTAACTGCAAGCGGGACGTAGGCAGCGTCACAGGAGAAGCTGTAGTGGTAACTGGGACATCTGGGGTTGGAATCTGAACTTGGAACGTTTTAATAGCCGTATGAAGAGTCTCTAAACGGTCTGCCATAGTTTGCATAAACTGCACTATTTGTGTCTGTATAGACTCCAGGTTTTCCAGACGGGAAAGGATATCTGACGTAGCACCGCCTCCTGCGAATTGGTCACTTGACGGATCCATGTGGCCAGTGCTTACTGTCAGGTCCGGGTGTTTTTGTGAATCCGTTAACCCGGGACCAACCACAGGTGTAGGTGCTGGGCTATGAAGAAAGCAGGGAGGACGAAGAAAGTTCCGATTCATATATTTATTCAAAATAACAATTCAGTAAAGAGTTAACTGACAAGTTGTTAATCATCATATTATACTGAAGTATTGCAGGAATAATATGCAAGAGAAAACTCAAAAATACATAAAAGAAATGTTCATGGAAACATATGCAAAACAAGCTGATGAATAAATGTTGGATTGTCCAAATATAAACAAGCTTTGATGCTGAACTGCAGAATATGATTAACTGGATAATGCAGACATGAAGAGATAACTGTAAGGATTTGCAATGGAGTTTTGAGAGTTAACTGAGAGACTGTGAAGAATTATCCTTGTTATGACAACATAGCAAATAAAAGTACTGAATTGGGTTACTTGCGGGTTCCGGAGATCACTGTGAAACTGTAGTAGAAGACAAGGTGATGAATGGGTTAAATGCAGAGTTGAACAAACGAACAGCTGAGAGAAACAGAATCCTCCAGACTTTGAATGATAGGCAGACTGACAAGGTAACCTCATGCAGGACACTGGGAATCCAACTATTTCCAATAGGAGTGCAATTAACTGACAGCACAGCGGAGAGCCGGTGGATCTTTCAGCAGTGAAGGCTGCAGACGGACCTCTGGGAACGGAGGCGATATCTGGACCACGGGAATCACACAGGAATGCACGGAGAGAGCTCAGAGCTAGAGCACAGCTTTGATACAACAAAGCACTGGCCCAGAGTAACATAATCCCAGCCTACTTAAAGGCAGCACAAGCACGGGATTGGCTTACACCTGCCCACAGGTGTTTTCACAAGTGCTCTGTATTAGCTATTTGGTCTCCAACATGGCCACCTCCTATACAGCAGACACACCGCAGTGCCTTAGGCCATTTGGTCCCCGCACTCACAGTTCCCAGACTCTGCATTACCTGTGCCATTGATCACGCCGTGTCCCCACACGGGCGCACAGCACCGCGAGCAACCGCACTGGCAACGGATGAACCCCAGAACCCGCAGAGGTAAGAGACCGGTTCGTGACAAGCTGACAGTGTCCAGCAGGTCCGTCATCAGTCATCATTACCTAATAAATATATTATCTACCTGTCCGGCTGCAGTACTAGTGATATTATATATACATACATATATATATTGATTTCATCTCATTATCAATCATCCAGTCTATATTAGCAGCAGACACAGTACGTTAGTCCACGGCTGTAGCTACCTCTGTGTCGGCACTCAGCAGTCCATCCATAATTGTATACCACCTACCCGTGGTTTTTTTTTTTCTTTCTTCTTTGTACATACTACTATAGTATAGTAGCTTACTGTAGCAGTCTGCGGTGCTGCTGAGCTGACAGTGTCCAGCAGGTCCGTCATCAGTCATCATTACCTAATAAATATATTATCTACCTGTCCGGCTGCAGTACTAGTGATATTATATATACATACATATATATATTGATTTCATCTCATTATCAATCATCCAGTCTATATTAGCAGCAGACACAGTACGTTAGTCCACGGCTGTAGCTACCTCTGTGTCGGCACTCGGCAGTCCATCCATAATTGTATACCACCTACCCGTGGTTTTTTTTTTTTCTTTCTTCTTTGTACATACTACTATAGTATAGTAGCTTACTGTAGCAGTCTGCGGTGCTGCTGAGCTGACAGTGTCCAGCAGGTCCGTCATCAGTCATCATTACCTAATAAATATATTATCTACCTGTCCGGCTGCAGTACTAGTGATATTATATATACATACATATATATATTGATTTCATCTCATTATCAATCATCCAGTCTATATTAGCAGCAGACACAGTACGTTAGTCCACGGCTGTAGCTACCTCTGTGTCGGCACTCGGCAGTCCATCCATAATTGTATACCACCTACCCGTGGTTTTTTTTTTTCTTTCTTCTTTGTACATACTACTATAGTATAGTAGCTTACTGTAGCAGTCTGCGGTGCTGCTGAGCTGACAGTGTCCAGCAGGTCCGTCATCAGTCATCATTACCTAATAAATATATTATCTACCTGTCCGGCTGCAGTACTAGTGATATTATATATACATACATATATATATATTGATTTCATCTCATTATCAATCATCCAGTCTATATTAGCAGCAGACACAGTACGTTAGTCCACGGCTGTAGCTACCTCTGTGTCGGCACTCGGCAGTCCATCCATAATTGTATACCACCTACCCGTGGTTTTTTTTTTCTTCTTTGTACATACTACTATAGTATAGTAGCTTACTGTAGCAGTCTGCGGTGCTGCTGAGCTGACAGTGTCCAGCAGGTCCGTCATCAGTCATCATTACCTAATAAATATATTATCTACCTGTCCGGCTGCAGTACTAGTGATATTATATATACATACATATATATATTGATTTCATCTCATTATCAATCATCCAGTCTATATTAGCAGCAGACACAGTACGTTAGTCCACGGCTGTAGCTACCTCTGTGTCGGCACTCGGCAGTCCATCCATAATTGTATACCACCTACCCGTGGGTTTTTTTTTCTTAATTCTTTGTACATACTACTATAGTATTGTAGCTTACTGTAGCAGTCTGCGGTGCTGCTGAGCTGACAGTGTCCAGCAGGTCCGTCATCAGTCATCATTACCTAATAAATATATTATCTACCTGTCCGGCTGCAGTACTAGTGATATTATATATACATACATATATATATATTGATTTCATCTCATTATCATCCAGTCTATATTAGCAGCAGACACAGTACGGTAGTCCACGGCTGTAGCTACCTCTGTGTCGGCACTCGGCAGTCCATCCATAAGTATACTAGTATCAATCCATCTCCATTGTTTACCTGAGGTGCCTTTTAGTTGTGCCTATTAAAATATGGAGAACAAAAATGTTGAGGTTCCAAAATTAGGGAAAGATCAAGATCCACTTCCACCTCGTGCTGAAGCTGCTGCCACTAGTCATGGCCGAGACGATGAAATGCCAGCAACGTCGTCTGCCAAGGCCGATGCCCAATGTCATAGTACAGAGCATGTCAAATCCAAAACACCAAATATCAGTAAAAAAAGGACTCCAAAACCTAAAATAAAATTGTCGGAGGAGAAGCGTAAACTTGCCAATATGCCATTTACCACACGGAGTGGCAAGGAACGGCTGAGGCCCTGGCCTATGTTCATGGCTAGTGGTTCAGCTTCACATGAGGATGGAAGCACTCAGCCTCTCGCTAGAAAACTGAAAAGACTCAAGCTGGCAAAAGCACCGCAAAGAACTGTGCGTTCTTCGAAATCCCAAATCCACAAGGAGAGTCCAATTGTGTCGGTTGCGATGCCTGACCTTCCCAACACTGGACGTGAAGAGCATGCGCCTTCCACCGTTTGCACGCCCCCTGCAAGTGCTGGAAGGAGCACCCGCAGTCCAGTTCCTGATAGTCAGATTGAAGATGTCAGTGTTGAAGTACACCAGGATGAGGAGGATATGGGTGTTGCTGGCGCTGGGGAGGAAATTGACCAGGAGGATTCTGATGGTGAGGTGGTTTGTTTAAGTCAGGCACCCGGGGAGACACCTGTTGTCCGTGGGAGGAATATGGCCGTTGACATGCCTGGTGAAAATACCAAAAAAATCAGCTCTTCAGTGTGGAGGTATTTCAACAGAAAAGCGGACAACAGGTGTCAAGCCGTGTGTTGCCTTTGTCAAGCTGTAATAAGTAGGGGTAAGGACGTTAACCATCTCGGAACATCCTCCCGTATACGTCACCTGCAGCGCATTCATAATAAGTCAGTGACAAGTTCAAAAACTTTGGGCGACAGCGGAAGCAGTCCACTGACCAGTAAATCCCTTCCTCTTGTAACCAAGCTCACGCAAACCACCCCACCAACTCCCTCAGTGTCAATTTCCTCCTTCCCCAGGAATGCCAATAGTCCTGCAGGCCATGTCACTGGCAATTCTGACGAGTCCTCTCCTGCCTGGGATTCCTCCGATGCATCCTTGCGTGTAACGCCTACTGCTGCTGGCGCTGCTGTTGTTGCTGCTGGGAGTCGATGGTCATCCCAGAGGGGAAGTCGTAAGCCCACTTGTACTACTTCCAGTAAGCAATTGACTGTCCAACAGTCCTTTGCGAGGAAGATGAAATATCACAGCAGTCATCCTGCTGCAAAGCGGATAACTGAGGCCTTGACAACTATGTTGGTGTTAGACGTGCGTCCGGTATCCGCCGTTAGTTCACAGGGAACTAGACAATTTATTGAGGCAGTGTGCCCCCGTTACCAAATACCATCTAGGTTCCACTTCTCTAGGCAGGCGATACCGAGAATGTACACGGACGTCAGAAAAAGACTCACCAGTGTCCTAAAAAATGCAGTTGTACCCAATGTCCACTTAACCACGGACATGTGGACAAGTGGAGCAGGGCAGGGTCAGGACTATATGACTGTGACAGCCCACTGGGTAGATGTATGGACTCCCGCCGCAAGAACAGCAGCGGCGGCACCAGTAGCAGCATCTCGCAAACGCCAACTCTTTCCTAGGCAGGCTACGCTTTGTATCACCGCTTTCCAGAATACGCACACAGCTGAAAACCTCTTACGGCAACTGAGGAAGATCATCGCGGAATGGCTTACCCCAATTGGACTCTCCTGTGGATTTGTGGCATCGGACAACGCCAGCAATATTGTGTGTGCATTAAATATGGGCAAATTCCAGCACGTCCCATGTTTTGCACATACCTTGAATTTGGTGGTGCAGAATTTTTTAAAAAACGACAGGGGCGTGCAAGAGATGCTGTCGGTGGCCAGAAGAATTGCGGGACACTTTCGGCGTACAGGCACCACGTACAAAAGACTGGAGCACCACCAAAAACTACTGAACCTGCCCTGCCATCATCTGAAGCAAGAAGTGGTAACGAGGTGGAATTCAACCCTCTATATGCTTCAGAGGTTGGAGGAGCAGCAAAAGGCCATTCAAGCCTATACAATTGAGCACGATATAGGAGGTGGAATGCACCTGTCTCAAGCGCAGTGGAGAATGATTTCAACGTTGTGCAAGGTTCTGATGCCCTTTGAACTTGCCACACGTGAAGTCAGTTCAGACACTGCCAGCCTGAGTCAGGTCATTCCCCTCATCAGGCTTTTGCAGAAGAAGCTGGAGACATTGAAGGAGGAGCTAAAACGGAGCGATTCCGCTAGGCATGTGGGACTTGTGGATGGAGCCCTTAATTCGCTTAACAAGGATTCACGGGTGGTCAATCTGTTGAAATCAGAGCACTACATTTTGGCCACCGTGCTCGATCCTAGATTTAAAGCCTACCTTGGATCTCTCTTTCCGGCAGACACAAGTCTGCTGGGGTTGAAAGACCTGCTGGTGAGAAAATTGTCAAGTCAAGCGGAACGCGACCTGTCAACATCTCCTCCTTCACATTCTCCCGCAACTGGGGGTGCGAGGAAAAGGCTCAGAATTCCGAGCCCACCCGCTGGCGGTGATGCAGGGCAGTCTGGAGCGACTGCTGATGCTGACATCTGGTCCGGACTGAAGGACCTGACAACGATTACGGACATGTCGTCTACTGTCACTGCATATGATTCTCTCACCATTGAAAGAATGGTGGAGGATTATATGAGTGACCGCATCCAAGTAGGCACGTCACACAGTCCGTACTTATACTGGCAGGAAAAAGAGTCAATTTGGAGGCCCTTGCACAAACTGGCTTTATTCTACCTAAGTTGCCCTCCCACAAGTGTGTACTCCGAAAGAGTGTTTAGTGCCGCCGCTCACCTTGTCAGCAATCGGCGTACGAGGTTACATCCAGAAAATGTGGAGAAGATGATGTTCATTAAAATGAATTATAATCAATTCCTCCGTGGAGACATTGACCAGCAGCAATTGCCTCCACAAAGTACACAGGGAGCTGAGATGGTGGATTCCAGTGGGGACGAATTGATAATCTGTGAGGAGGGGGATGTACACGGTGATATATCGGAGGATGATGATGAGGTGGACATCTTGCCTCTGTAGAGCCAGTTTGTGCAAGGAGAGATTAATTGCTTCTTTTTTGGTGGGGGTCCAAACCAACCCGTCATTTCAGTCACAGTCGTGTGGCAGACCCTGTCACTGAAATGATGGGTTGGTTAAAGTGTGCATGTCCTGTTTATACAACATAAGGGTGGGTGGGAGGGCCCAAGGACAATTCCATCTTGCACCTCTTTTTTCTTTAATTTTTCTTTGCGTCATGTGCTGTTTGGGGAGGGTTTTTTGGAAGGGACATCCTGCGTGACACTGCAGTGCCACTCCTAGATGGGCCCGGTGTTTGTGTCGGCCACTAGGGTCGCTTATCTTACTCACACAGCTACCTCATTGCGCCTCTTTTTTTCTTTGCGTCATGTGCTGTTTGGGGAGGGTTTTTTTGGAAGGGACATCCTGCGTGACACTGCAGTGACACTCCTAGATGGGCCTGGTGTTTGTGTCGGCCACTAGGGTCGCTTATCTTACTCACACAGCTACCTCATTGCGCCTCTTTTTTTCTTTGCGTCATGTGCTGTTTGGGGAGGGTTTTTTGGAAGGGACATCCTGCGTGACACTGCAGTGCCACTCCTAGATGGGCCCGGTGTTTGTGTCGGCCACTAGGGTCGCTTATCTTACTCACACAGCTACCTCATTGCGCCTCTTTTTTTCTTTGCGTCATGTGCTGTTTGGGGAGGGTTTTTTGGAAGGGACATCCTGCGTGACACTGCAGTGACACTCCTAGATGGGCCCGGTGTTTGTGTCGGCCACTAGGGTCGCTTATCTTACTCACACAGCTACCTCATTGCGCCTCTTTTTTTCTTTGCGTCATGTGCTGTTTGGGGAGGGTTTTTTGGAAGGGACATCCTGCGTGACACTACAGTGCCACTCCTAGATGGGCCCGGTATTTGTGTCGGCCACTAGGGTCGCTTATCTTACTCACACAGCTACCTCATTGCGCCTCTTTTTTTCTTTGCGTCATGTGCTGTTTGGGGAGGGTTTTTTGGAAGGGACATCCTGCGTGACACTGCAGTGACACTCCTAGATGGGCCCGGTGTTTGTGTCGGCCACTAGGGTCGCTTATCTTACTCACACAGCTACCTCATTGCGCCTCTTTTTTTCTTTGCGTCATGTGCTGTTTGGGGAGGGTTTTTTGGAAGGGACATCCTGCGTGACACTGCAGTGACACTCCTAGATGGGCCCGGTGTTTGTGTCGGCCACTAGGGTCGCTTATCTTACTCACACAGCTACCTCATTGCGCCTCTTTTTTTCTTTGCGTCATGTGCTGTTTGTGGAGGGTTTTTTGGAAGGGACATCCTGCGTGACACTGCAGTGCCACTCCTAGATGGGCCCGGTGTTTGTGTCGGCCACTAGGGTCGCTTATCTTACTCACACAGCTACCTCATTGCGCCTCTTTTTTTCTTTGCGTCATGTGCTGTTTGGGGAGGGTTTTTTGGAAGGGACATCCTGCGTGACACTGCAGTGACACTCCTAGATGGGCCCGGTGTTTGTGTCGGCCACTAGGGTCGCTTATCTTACTCACACAGCTACCTCATTGCGCCTCTTTTTTTCTTTGCGTCATGTGCTGTTTGGGGAGGGTTTTTTGGAAGGGACATCCTGCGTGACACTGCAGTGACACTCCTAGATGGGCCCGGTGTTTGTGTCGGCCACTAGGGTCGCTTAGCTTAGTCATCCAGCGACCTAGGTGCAAATTTTAGGACTAAAAATAATATTGTGAGGTGTGAGGTATTCAGAATAGACTGAAAATGAGTGTAAATTATGGTTTTTGAGGTTAATAATACTTTGGGATCAAAATGACCCCCAAATTCTATGATTTAAGCTGTTTTTTAGTGTTTTTTTAAAAAAACACCCGAATCCAAAACACACCCGAATCCGACAAAAAAAATTCGGTGAGGTTTTGCCAAAACGCGTTCGAACCCAAAACACGGCCGCGGAACCGAACCCAAAACCAAAACACAAAACCCAAAAAATTTCCGGCGCTCATCTCTAATATTTAGTAGAGATGTGCACTTGAAATTTTTCGGGTTTTGTGTTTTGGTTTTGGGTTCGGTTCCGCGGCCGTGTTTTGGGTTCGACCGCGTTTTGGCAAAACCTCACCGAATTTTTTTTGTCGGATTCGGGTGTGTTTTGGATTCGGGTGTTTTTTTAAAAAAACACTAAAAAACAGCTTAAATCATAGAATTTGGGGGTCATTTTGATCCCAAAGTTTTATTAACCTCAAAAACCATAATTTCCACTCATTTTCAGTCTATTCTGAATACCTCACACCTCACAATATTATTTTTAGTCCTAAAATTTGCACCTAGGTCGCTGGATGACTAAGCTAAGCGACCCTAGTGGCCGACACAAACACCGTGCCCATCTAGGAGTGGCACTGCAGTGTCACGCAGGATGGCCCTTCCAAAAAACACTCCCCAAACAGCACATGACGCAAAGAAAAAAAGAGGCGCAATGAGGTAGCTGTGTGAGTAAGATAAGCGACCCTAGTGGCCGACACAAACACCGGGCCCATCTAGGAGTGGCACTGCAGTGTCACGCAGGATGGCCCTTCCAAAAAACACTCCCCAAACAGCACATGACGCAAAGAAAAAAAGAGGCGCAATGAGGTAGCTGTGTAAGTAAGATAAGCGACCCTAGTGGCCGACACAAACACCGTGCCCATCTAGGAGTGGCACTGCAGTGTCACGCAGGATGGCCCTTCCAAAAAACCCTCCCCAAACAGCACATGACGCAAAGAAAAAAAGAGGCGCAATGAGGTAGCTGTGTGAGTAAGATAAGCGACCCTAGTGGCCGACACAAACACCGGGCCCATCTAGGAGTGGCACTGCAGTGTCACGCAGGATGGCCCTTCCAAAAAACCCTCCCCAAACAGCACATGACGCAAAGAAAAAAAGAGGCGCAATGAGGTAGCTGTGTGAGTAAGATAAGCGACCCTAGTGGCCGACACAAACACCGTGCCCATCTAGGAGTGGCACTGCAGTGTCACGCAGGATGGCCCTTCCAAAAAACCCTCCCCAAACAGCACATGACGCAAAGAAAAAAAGAGGCGCAATGAGGTAGCTGTGTGAGTAAGATAAGCGACCCTAGTGGCCGACACAAACACCGTGCCCATCTAGGAGTGGCACTGCAGTGTCACGCAGGATGGCCCTTCCAAAAAACCCTCCCCAAACAGCACATGACGCAAAGAAAAAAAGAGGCGCAATGAGGTAGCTGTGTGAGTAAGATAAGCGACCCTAGTGGCCGACACAAACACCGTGCCCATCTAGGAGTGGCACTGCAGTGTCACGCAGGATGGCCCTTCCAAAAAACACTCCCCAAACAGCACATGACGCAAAGAAAAAAAGAGGCGCAATGAGGTAGCTGTGTGAGTAAGATAAGCGACCCTAGTGGCCGACACAAACACCGGGCCCATCTAGGAGTAGCACTGCAGTATCACGCAGGATGGCCCTTCCAAAAAACATTCCACAAACAGCACATGACGCAAAGAAAAATTAAAGAAAAAAGAGGTGCAAGATGGAATTGTCCTTGGGCCCTCCCACCCACCCTTATGTTGTAAAAACAGGACATGCACACTTTAACCAACCCATCATTTCAGTGACAGGGTCTGCCACACGACTGTGACTGAAATGACGGGTTGGTTTGGACCCCCACCAAAAAAGAAGCAATTAATCTCTCCTTGCACAAACTGGCTCTACAGAGGCAAGATGTCCACCTCATCATCATCCTCCGATATATCACCGTGTACATCCCCCTCCTCACAGATTATCAATTCGTCCCCACTGGAATCCACCATCTCAGCTCCCTGTGTACTTTGTGGAGGCAATTGCTGCTGGTCAATGTCTCCACGGAGGAATTGATTATAATTCATTTTAATGAACATCATCTTCTCCACATTTTCTGGATGTAACCTCGTACGCCGATTGCTGACAAGGTGAGCGGCGGCACTAAACACTCTTTCGGAGTACACACTTGTGGGAGGGCAACTTAGGTAGAATAAAGCCAGTTTGTGCAAGGGCCTCCAAATTGCCTCTTTTTCCTGCCAGTATAAGTACGGACTGTGTGACGTGCCTACTTGGATGCGGTCATTCATATAATCCTCCACCATTCTTTCAATGGTGAGAGAATCATATGCAGTGACAGTAGACGACATGTCCGTAATCGTTGTCAGGTCCTTCAGTCCGGACCAGATGTCAGCATCAGCAGTCGCTCCAGACTGCCCTGCATCACCGCCAGCGGGTGGGCTCGGAATTCTGAGCCTTTTCCTCGCACCCCCAGTTGCGGGAGAATGTGAAGGAGGAGATGTTGACAGGTCGCGTTCCGCTTGACTTGACAATTTTGTCACCAGCAGGTCTTTCAACCCCAGCAGACTTGTGTCTGCCGGAAAGAGAGATCCAAGGTAGGCTTTAAATCTAGGATCGAGCACGGTGGCCAAAATGTAGTGCTCTGATTTCAACAGATTGACCACCCGTGAATCCTTGTTAAGCGAATTAAGGGCTCCATCCACAAGTCCCACATGCCTAGCGGAATCGCTCCGTGTTAGCTCCTCCTTCAATGTCTCCAGCTTCTTCTGCAAAAGCCTGATGAGGGGAATGACCTGACTCAGGCTGGCAGTGTCTGAACTGACTTCACGTGTGGCAAGTTCAAAGGGCATCAGAACCTTGCACAACGTTGAAATCATTCTCCACTGCGCTTGAGACAGGTGCATTCCACCTCCTATATCGTGCTCAATTGTATAGGCTTGAATGGCCTTTTGCTGCTCCTCCAACCTCTGAAGCATATAGAGGGTTGAATTCCACCTCGTTACCACTTCTTGCTTCAGATGATGGCAGGGCAGGTTCAGTAGTTTTTGGTGGTGCTCCAGTCTTCTGTACGTGGTGCCTGTACGCCGAAAGTGTCCCGCAATTCTTCTGGCCACCGACAGCATCTCTTGCACGCCCCTGTCGTTTTTAAAAAAATTCTGCACCACCAAATTCAAGGTATGTGCAAAACATGGGACGTGCTGGAATTTGCCCATATTTAATGCACACACAATATTGCTGGCGTTGTCCGATGCCACAAATCCACAGGAGAGTCCAATTGGGGTAAGCCATTCCGCGATGATCTTCCTCAGTTGCCGTAAGAGGTTTTCAGCTGTGTGCGTATTCTGGAAAGCGGTGATACAAAGCGTAGCCTGCCTAGGAAAGAGTTGGCGTTTGCGAGATGCTGCTACTGGTGCCGCCGCTGCTGTTCTTGCGGCGGGAGTCCATACATCTACCCAGTGGGCTGTCACAGTCATATAGTCCTGACCCTGCCCTGCTCCACTTGTCCACATGTCCGTGGTTAAGTGGACATTGGGTACAACTGCATTTTTTAGGACACTGGTGAGTCTTTTTCTGACGTCCGTGTACATTCTCGGTATCGCCTGCCTAGAGAAGTGGAACCTAGATGGTATTTGGTAACGGGGGCACACTGCCTCAATAAATTGTCTAGTTCCCTGTGAACTAACGGCGGATACCGGACGCACGTCTAACACCAACATAGTTGTCAAGGCCTCAGTTATCCGCTTTGCAGCAGGATGACTGCTGTGATATTTCATCTTCCTCGCAAAGGACTGTTGGACAGTCAATTGCTTACTGGAAGTAGTACAAGTGGGCTTACGACTTCCCCTCTGGGATGACGATCGACTCCCAGCAGCAACAACAGCAGCGCCAGCAGCAGTAGGCATTACACTCAAGGATGCATCGGAGGAATCCCAGGCAGGAGAGGACTCGTCAGAATTGCCAGTGACATGGACTGCAGGACTATTGGCATTCCTGGGTAAGGAGAAAATTGACACTGAGGGAGTTGGTGGGGTGGTTTGCGTGAGCTTGGTTACAAGAGGAATGGATTTACTGGTCAGTGGACTGCTTCCGCTGTCACCCAAAGTTTTTGAACTTGTCACTGACTTATTATGAATGCGCTGCAGGTGACGTATAAGGGAGGATGTTCCGAGGTGGTTAACGTCCTTACCCCTACTTATTACAGCTTGACAAAGGCAACACACGGCTTGACAAATGTTGTCCGCATTTCTGGTGAAATACTTCCACACCGAAGAGCTGATTTTTTTTGTATTTTGACCAGGCATGTCAGTGGCCCTATTCCTCCCACGGACAACAGGTGTCTCCCCGGGTGCCTGACTTAAACAAACCACCTCACCATCAGAATCCTCCTGGTCAATTTCCTCCCCAGCGCCAGCAACACCCATATCCTCCTCATCCTGGTGTACTTCAACACTGACATCTTCAATCTGACTATCAGGAACTGGACTGCGGGTGCTCCTTCCAGCACTTGCAGGGGGCGTGCAAATGGTGGAAAGCGCATGCTCTTCACGTCCAGTGTTGGGAAGGTCAGGCATCGCAACCGACACAATTGGACTCTCCTTGTGGATGTGGGATTTCGAAGAACGCACAGTTCTTTGCGGTGCTTTTGCCAGCTTGAGTCTTTTCAGTTTTCTAGCGAGAGGCTGAGTGCTTCCATCCTCATGTGAAGCTGAACCACTAGCCATGAACATAGGCCAGGGCCTCAGCCGTTCCTTGCCACTCCGTGTGGTAAATGGCATATTGGCAAGTTTACGCTTCTCCTCCGACAATTTTATTTTAGGTTTTGGAGTCCTTTTTTTACTGATATTTGGTGTTTTGGATTTGACATGCTCTGTACTATGACATTGGGCATCGGCCTTGGCAGACGACGTTGCTGGCATTTCATCGTCTCGGCCATGACTAGTGGCAGCAGCTTCAGCACGAGGTGGAAGTGGATCTTGATCTTTCCCTAATTTTGGAACCTCAACATTTTTGTTCTCCATATTTTAATAGGCACAACTAAAAGGCACCTCAGGTAAACAATGGAGATGGATGGATACTAGTATACTTATGGATGGACTGCCGAGTGCCGACACAGAGGTAGCTACAGCCGTGGACTACCGTACTGTGTCTGCTGCTAATATAGACTGGATGATAATGAGATGAAATCAATATATATATATGTATGTATATATAATATCACTAGTACTGCAGCCGGACAGGTAGATAATATATTTATTAGGTAATGATGACTGATGACGGACCTGCTGGACACTGTCAGCTCAGCAGCACCGCAGACTGCTACAGTAAGCTACTATACTATAGTAGTATGTACAAAGAAGAAAGAAGAAAAAAAAACCACGGGTAGGTGGTATACAATTATGGATGGACTGCCGAGTGCCGACACAGAGGTAGCTACAGCCGTGGACTAACGTACTGTGTCTGCTGCTAATATAGACTGGATGATAATGAGATGAAATCAATATATATATATGTATGTATATATAATATCACTAGTACTGCAGCCGGACAGGTAGATAATATATTTATTAGGTAATGATGACTGATGACGGACCTGCTGGACACTGTCAGCTCAGCAGCACCGCAGACTGCTACAGTAAGCTACTATACTATAGTAGTATGTACAAAGAAGAAAGAAAAAAAAAAACACGGGTAGGTGGTATACAATTATGGATGGACTGCCGAGTGCCGACACAGAGGTAGCTACAGCCGTGGACTAACGTACTGTGTCTGCTGCTAATATAGACTGGATGATTGATAATGAGATGAAATCAATATATATATATGTATGTATATATAATATCACTAGTACTGCAGCCGGACAGGTAGATAATATATTTATTAGGTAATGATGACTGATGACGGACCTGCTGGACACTGTCAGCTCAGCAGCACCGCAGACTGCTACAGTAAGCTACTATACTATAGTAGTATGTACAAAGAAGAAAGAAAAAAAAAACCACGGGTAGGTGGTATACAATTATGGATGGACTGCCGAGTGCCGACACAGAGGTAGCTACAGCCGTGGACTAACGTACTGTGTCTGCTGCTAATATAGACTGGATGATTGATAATGAGATGAAATCAATATATATATGTATGTATATATAATATCACTAGTACTGCAGCCGGACAGGTAGATAATATATTTATTAGGTAATGATGACTGATGACGGACCTGCTGGACACTGTCAGCTCAGCAGCACCGCAGACTGCTACAGTAAGCTACTATACTCTATAGTAGTATGTACAAAGAAGAAAGAAAAAAAAAAAAACACGGGTAGGTGGTATACAATTATGGATGGACTGCCGAGTGCCGACACAGAGATAGCTACAGCCGTGGACTAACGTACTGTGTCTGCTGCTAATATAGAGTCTAGACTGGATGATAAATTATTGATAATGAGATGAAATCAATATAATATCACTAGTACTGCAGCCGGACAGGTACTATATATATTTATTATGTAATGACTGATGACGGACCTGCAGGACACTGTCAGGTCAGCACAGCACCGCAGACTGCTAAAGTAAGCTACTATAGTAGTATGTATAAAGAAGAATGAAAAAAAAAAAAAAAAACACGGGTAGGTGGTATACAATATTATATATATATATATATATATATATATATATATTATATACAATTATATATATATATATATATATATATTAAACTGGTGGTGATTGATTATTAAACTGGTGGTCACTTCAGGTCACGTTGCAACTTGCAACTAGTACTCCGAGGCCTAAGCAGACAATCACAAAATATATTATTATACTGGTGGTCAGTGTGGTCACAACAATGGCAGTGTGGCACTGACTCTGACAGCAAAAGTGTGCACTGTACGTTATATGTACTCCTGAGTCCTGCTCTCAGACTCTAACTGCTCCCCACTGTCAGTGTCTCCCCCACAAGTCAGATAATACACTTACAGTCACACTATCTATTATCTAATCTAGTATAAATATCACTTCAGCAAGTAGTATAGTAGTATACAGTATAGTAGTACTCCTCCTAATAATGCTCCCCAAAATACTGTGTCTCTCTCTTCTCTAAACGGAGAGGACGCCAGCCACGTCCTCTCCCTATGACTCTCAATGCACGTGTGAAAATGGCGGCGACGCGCGGCTCCTTATATAGAATCCGAGTCTCGCGATAGAATCCGAGCCTCGCGAGAATCCGACAGCGTGATGATGACGTTCGGGCGCGCTCGGGTTAGCCGAGCAAGGCGGGAAGATCCGAGCCTGCTCGGACCCGTGTAAAAAACCTGAAGTTCGGGCGGGTTCGGATTCAGAGGAACCGAACCCGCTCATCTCTAATATTTAAGGAGAAAAATATATTAGGAGAGTTTAGAACCATGTATTGTTTATTCTACACAAGAGAGTACCATGTGAGGCAGCCATTTTGGGTCCACTACATAGATTACACTGTGCAATAAGTAAAACATGGCAGTAAGGCATACAAAGGTAAAATGAAAAGCAACTAACAGGACACCTAGGGTATATTTACTAAAATTCGTATTTTGCCATCTGAGGTCAAAGTACAATCACGAATGACATCGAAAGTGTAAAGTTGCAACTTTTTGAACTTATTACGACTAATTTACTAAGCTGTCGTATTCTGCATTTTCGGTTTTTCCGATGTCGATGTCATTCGTTTTTTTTTTGGCAGTGTTTTACGTGAGTGACTTTAATACAATGAATCTCGGCCGGATCTGAGAGATCCGTGCTGGGCTTCATTGTGCATCTTTTGAAAAATTGAAATCAGTGTTAAAATGTAAAAAGAAATTGCGTGGGGTCCCCCCTCCTAAGCCAAACCAGCCTCGGGCTCTTTGAGCCGGTCCTGGTTGTAAAAATATGGGGGGGAAAATGTCAGGGGTTCCCCCATATTTAAACAACCAGCACCGGGCTCTGCACCTGGTCCTGGTTCCAAAAATATGGGGGACAAAAAGCGTAGGGGTCCCCCGTATTTCTGAAACCAGCACCGGGCTCCACTAGCCAGATACATAATGCCACAGCCGGGGGACACTTTTATCTAGGTCCCTGCGGTCCTGGCATTACATAACCAACTAGTCACCCCTGGCCGGGGTACCCTGGAGGAGTGGGGACCCTGTCAATCAAGGGGTCCCCCCCCTCCAGCCACCCAAGGGCCAGGGGTGAAGCCCGAGGCTGTCCCCCCCATCCAAGGGCTGCGGATAGGAGGCTGATAGCCTTTTTGTCAAAAAATGAATATTGTTTTTAGTAGCAGTACTACAAGTCCCAGCAAGCCCCCCCCGCAAGCTGGTACTTGGAGAACCACAAGTACCAGCATGCGGTGGAAAACCGGGCCCGCTGGTATCTGTAGTACTACTACTAAAAAAATATCCCAATAAAAACATAAGACACACACCTTGAAAGTAAAACTTTAATACATACATCCACACCTCCATACATACATACTTACCTATGTTCACACGATGGTCGGTCCTCTTCTCCATGTAGAATCCATGGAGCACCTGTTGAAAAAATTATACTCACAAAATCCAGTGTAGATGGCTCCTCTTTTAATCCATTTGTAATCCAGGTACTTTGCAAAATAACAAAACGGACACCCGACCTCGCACTGAAAGGGGCCCCATATTTTCACATGGGACCCCTTTCCCCGAATGCCAGAAACCCCCTCTGACTTATGTCTAAGAGGGTTCCATCAGCCAATCAGGGAGCGCCACATTGTGGCACCCTCCTGATTGGCTGTGTGCTCCTGTACTGTATGACAGGCAGCACCCGGCAATGTTACAATGTAGCGCCTATGCGCTCCATTATAACCAATGGTGGGAACTTTGTGGTCAGCGGTTGACCGAAAGTAACCTCACCGCTTACCATGGGAAAGCGGCACCATTAGAGGTGCTGCTTTCATACAGGCACGTGCTTTCAACCCATGAAAGCACGCCCCTGTCAGTGAGGCCACAGTGATTGGCCAGAGAATCCGTCACTGGATCCGCTGCCATCACTGTATGGGTGCGCGGAGGTGCGGGCATCGGTGGCAGTGAGAGTATTAGTGGCACTGCCATTCTGCAGAGTTTGGCAGCGGAGCGGTACCAATTTCAAAAATGGCACCTCAGCGTAATTTTTTAAATTCAAGATGGCAACCACGAGCCAATCACGGCTCGCTGCATCATCACCCCGGCCCCTCCAGCTGACTTATATAAGTCAGCGCGAGGCATCGGCGTCAGTCCGACGGCGGAAGAGCTCCTGAAGAAAGAAGACGCTGGGAGTCCTGGATGGGCTGCAGCCATGCAAACGAGCTTAAAGGCTGCCGCCCCCAGGTGTAGACCCTGAATAATAAACTTTTTTTAAAGACGGTGTGGTGTTTTTTTTTTATATTTTCTTTACAGGTGGACTACAGGTGCCAGCGGGCCCTTTATGTCCGGACATGCTGGCACTTGTGGTTCTACAAATGCTATGCAAAAGAGCTTAGCAGCCACCGCCCACCAGGTGAAGACGCTGGAAGCCCTGGGAAGGCGGCAGACATGCAAAAGAGCTTAAAGGCCGCTGCCTCCCAGGTGAAGACGCCGGAAGCCCTGGGGAGGCGCCGGCCCCCCAGGTGAAGGCGTCGGAAGCCCTGGAGAGGCGGCAGCCATGCAAAAAAGCTTAAAGGCCGCCGCCCCCAGGTGAAGACCCTGACTAATAAACTTTTTTTTAAAGACGGAGTGGTGTTTTTATTTTAATATTTTCTTTACAGGTGGACTATAGGTGCCAGTGGGCCCTTTATGTCCGTACATGCTGGCACTTGTGGTTCTCCAAGTGCTATGCAAAAAAGCTTAACAGCCACCGTCCACCAGGTGAAGACGCTGGAAGCCCTGGGAAGGTGGCAGCCATCCAAAAGAGCTTAAAGGCCGCTGCCTCCCAGGTGAAGACACCGGAGAAAGACGACGGAAGCCCTGGGGAGGCGGCGGCCTCCCAGGTGAAGACAGCGGAAGCCCTGGAGAGGCAGTGGCCATGCAAAAGAGCTTAAATGCTGCCGCCCCCAGGTGAAGACCCTGACTAATAAACTTTTTTTTAAAGACGGTGTGGTGCTTTTATTTTAATATTTTCTTTACAGGTGCCAGCGGGCCCTTTATGTCCGGACATGCTGGCAATTGTGGTTCTCCAAGTGCTATGCAAAAGAGCTTAACAGCCGCCGCCCACCAGGTGAAGAAGCTGGAAGCCCTGGGAAGGCGGCAGCCATGCAAAAGAGCTTAAAGGCCGCCGCCCCCAGGTGAAGACCCTGACTAATAAACTTTTTTTTTAAAGACGGTGTGGTGTTTTTTAAGAAGAAGACGAAGACAAAGAAGAAGAAGAAGAAGAAGAAGAAGAAGAAGAAGAAGAAGTAGAACAAAAATAGGCTACATTTTACTTAAAATAAAAATAGACATTTATTTTTTAAATATATTTTGCTTGAAGTTGTCTTAATAAATAAAGTCTCTCAAAAGGTGAAGAAATGACACATATTTAGGGAGAAAAATATATTAGGAGAGTTTAGAACCATGCATTGTTTATTCTACACAAGAGAGTACCATGTGAGGCAGCCATTTTGGGTCCACTACATAGATTACACTGTGCAATAAGTAAAACATGGCAGTAAGGCATACAAAGGTAAAATGAAAAGCAACTAACAGGACACCTAGGGTATATTTACTAAAATTCGTATTTTGCCGTCTGAGGTCAAAGTACAATCACGAATGACATCGAAAGTGTAAAGTTGAAACTTTTTGAATTTATTACGACTAATTTACTAAGCTGTCGTATTCTGCATTTTCGGTTTTTCCGATGTCGATGTCATTCGTTTTTTTTGGCAGCGTTTTACGTGAGTGACTTTAATACAATGAATCTCGGCCGGATCTGAGAGATCCGTGCTGGGCTTCATTGTGCATCTTTTAAAAAATTGAAATCAGTGTTAAAATTAAAAAAAAAATTGCGTGGGGTCCCCCCTCCTAAGCCAAACCAGCCTCGGGCTCTTTGAGCCGGTCCTGGTTGTAAAAATATAGGGAAAAAAATGTCAGGGGTTCCCCCATATTTAAACAACCAGCACCGGGCTCTGCACCTGGTCCTGGTTCCAAAAATATGGGGGACAAAAAGCGTAGGGGTCCCCCGTATTTCTGAAACCAGCACCGGGCTCCACTAGCCAGATACATAATGCCACAGCCGGGGGACACTTTTATCTAGGTCCCTGCGGTCCTGGCATTACATAACCAACTAGTCACCCCTGGCCGGGGTACCCTGGAGGAGTGGGGACCCTGTCAATCAAGGGGTCCCCCCCCTCCAGCCACCCAAGGGCCAGGGGTGAAGCCCGAGGCTGTCCCCCCCATCCAAGGGCTGCGGATAGGAGGCTGATAGCCTTTTTGTCAAAAAATGAATATTGTTTTTAGTAGCAGTACTACAAGTCCCAGCAAGCCTCCCCCGCAAGCTGGTACTTGGAGAACCACAAGTACCAGCATGCGGTGGAAAACCGGGCCCGCTGGTATCTGTAGTACTACTACTAAAAAAATACCCCAATAAAAACATAAGACACACACCTTGAAAGTAAAACTTTAATACATACATCCACACCTCCATACATACATACTTACCTATGTTCACACGATGGTCGGTCCTCTTCTCCATGTAGAATCCATGGAGCACCTGTTGAAAAAATTATACTCACAAAATCCAGTGTAGATGGCTCCTCTTTTAATCCATTTGTAATCCAGGTACTTTGCAAAATAACAAAACGGACACCCGACCTCGCACTGAAAGGGGCCCCATATTTTCACATGGGACCCCTTTCCCCAAATGCCAGAAACCCCCTCTGACTTATGTCTAAGAGGGTTCCATCAGCCAATCAGGGAGCGCCACATTGTGGCACCCTCCTGATTGGCTGTGTGCTCCTGTACTGTATGACAGGCAGCACCCGGCAATGTTACAATGTAGCGCCTATGCGCTCCATTATAACCAATGGTGGGAACTTTGTGGTCAGCGGTTGACCGAAAGTAACCTCACCGCTTACCATGGGAAAGCGGCACCATTAGAGGTGCTGCTTTCATACAGGGACGTGCTTTCAACCCATGAAAGCACGCCCCTGTCAGTGAGGCCACAGTGATTGGCCAGAGAATCCGTCACTGGATCCGCTGCCATCACTGTATGGGTGCGCGGAGGTGCGGGCATCGGTGGCAGTGAGAGTATTAGTGGCACTGCCATTCTGCAGAGTTTGGCAGCGGAGCGGTACCAATTTCAAAAATGGCACCTCAGCGTAATTTTTTAAATTCAAGATGGCAACCACGAGCCAATCACGGCTCGCTGCATCATCACCCCGGCCCCTCCGGCTGACTTATATAAGTCAGCACGAGGCATCGGCGTCAGTCCGACGGCGGAAGAGCTCCTGAAGAAAGAAGACGCTGGGAGTCCTGGATGGGCTGCAGCCATGCAAACGAGCTTAAAGGCTGCCGCCCCCAGGTGTAGACCCTGAATAATAAACTTTTTTTAAAGACGGTGTGGTGTTTTTTTTTTAGATTTTCTTTACAGGTGGACTACAGGTGCCAGCGGGCCCTTTATGTCTGGACATGCTGGCACTTGTGGTTCTCCAAATGCTATGCAAAAGAGCTTAACAGCCACCGCCCACCAGGTGAAGACGCTGGAAGCCCTGGGAAGGCGGCAGACATGCAAAAGAGCTTAAAGGCCGCTGCCTCCCAGGTGAAGACGCCGGAAGCACTCGGGAGGCGGCGGTTTCCCAGGTGAAGACGCCGGAAGCCCTGGGGAGGCGGCAGCCATGCAAAAGAGCTTAAAGGCCACTGCCTATCAGGTGAAGATGCAGGAAGCCCTGGGGAGGCGCCGGCCCCCCAGGTGAAGGCGTCGGAAGCCCTGGAGAGGCGGCAGCCATGCAAAAAAGCTTAAAGGCCGCCACCCCCAGGTGAAGACCCTGACTAATAAACTTTTTTTTAAAGACGGAGTGGTGTTTTTATTTTAATATTTTCTTTACAGGTGGACTATAGGTGCCAGTGGGCCCTTTATGTCCGTACATGCTGGCACTTGTGGTTCTCCAAGTGCTATGCAAAAAAGCTTAACAGCCACCGTCCACCAGGTGAAGACGCTGGAAGCCCTGGGAAGGTGGCAGCCATCCAAAAGAGCTTAAAGGCCGCTGCCTCCCAGGTGAAGACACCGGAGAAAGACGACGGAAGCCCTGGGGAGGCGGCGGCCTCCCAGGTGAAGATAGCGCAAGCCCTGGAGAGGCAGTGGCCATGCAAAAGAGCTTAAATGCTGCCGCCCCCAGGTGAAGACCCTGACTAATAAACTTTTTTTTAAAGACGGTGTGGTGCTTTTATTTTAATATTTTCTTTACAGGTGCCAGCGGGCCCTTTATGTCCGGACATGCTGGCAATTGTGGTTCTCCAAGTGCTATGCAAAAGAGCTTAACAGCCGCCGCCCACCAGGTGAAGAAGCTGGAAGCCCTGGGAAGGCGGCAGCCATGCAAAAGAGCTTAAAGGCCGCCGCCCCCAGGTGAAGACCCTGACTAATAAACTTTTTTTTTAAAGACGGTGTGGTGTTTTTTAAGAAGAAGACGAAGACAAAGAAGAAGAAGAAGAAGAAGAAGAAGAAGAAGAAGAAGAAGTAGAACAAAAATAGGCTACATTTTACTTAAAATAAAAATAGACATTTATTTTTTAAATATATTTTGCTTGAAGTTGTCTTAATAAATAAAGTCTCTCAAAAGGTGAAGAAATGACACATATTTAGGGAGAAAAATATATTAGGAGAGTTTAGAACCATGCATTGTTTATTCTACACAAGAGAGTACCATGTGAGGCAGCCATTTTGGGTCCACTACATAGATTACACTGTGCAATAAGTAAAACATGGCAGTAAGGCATACAAAGGTAAAATGAAAAGCAACTAACAGGACACCTAGGGTATATTTACTAAAATTCGTATTTTGCCGTCTGAGGTCAAAGTACAATCACGAATGACATCGAAAGTGTAAAGTTGAAACTTTTTGAATTTATTACGACTAATTTACTAAGCTGTCGTATTCTGCATTTTCGGTTTTTCCGATGTCGATGTCATTCGTTTTTTTTGGCAGCGTTTTACGTGAGTGACTTTAATACAATGAATCTCGGCCGGATCTGAGAGATCCGTGCTGGGCTTCATTGTGCATCTTTTAAAAAATTGAAATCAGTGTTAAAATTAAAAAAAAAATTGCGTGGGGTCCCCCCTCCTAAGCCAAACCAGCCTCGGGCTCTTTGAGCCGGTCCTGGTTGTAAAAATATAGGGAAAAAAATGTCAGGGGTTCCCCCATATTTAAACAACCAGCACCGGGCTCTGCACCTGGTCCTGGTTCCAAAAATATGGGGGACAAAAAGCGTAGGGGTCCCCCGTATTTCTGAAACCAGCACCGGGCTCCACTAGCCAGATACATAATGCCACAGCCGGGGGACACTTTTATCTAGGTCCCTGCGGTCCTGGCATTACATAACCAACTAGTCACCCCTGGCCGGGGTACCCTGGAGGAGTGGGGACCCTGTCAATCAAGGGGTCCCCCCCCTCCAGCCACCCAAGGGCCAGGGGTGAAGCCCGAGGCTGTCCCCCCCATCCAAGGGCTGCGGATAGGAGGCTGATAGCCTTTTTGTCAAAAAATGAATATTGTTTTTAGTAGCAGTACTACAAGTCCCAGCAAGCCTCCCCCGCAAGCTGGTACTTGGAGAACCACAAGTACCAGCATGCGGTGGAAAACCGGGCCCGCTGGTATCTGTAGTACTACTACTAAAAAAATACCCCAATAAAAACATAAGACACACACCTTGAAAGTAAAACTTTAATACATACATCCACACCTCCATACATACATACTTACCTATGTTCACACGATGGTCGGTCCTCTTCTCCATGTAGAATCCATGGAGCACCTGTTGAAAAAATTATACTCACAAAATCCAGTGTAGATGGCTCCTCTTTTAATCCATTTGTAATCCAGGTACTTTGCAAAATAACAAAACGGACACCCGACCTCGCACTGAAAGGGGCCCCATATTTTCACATGGGACCCCTTTCCCCAAATGCCAGAAACCCCCTCTGACTTATGTCTAAGAGGGTTCCATCAGCCAATCAGGGAGCGCCACATTGTGGCACCCTCCTGATTGGCTGTGTGCTCCTGTACTGTATGACAGGCAGCACCCGGCAATGTTACAATGTAGCGCCTATGCGCTCCATTATAACCAATGGTGGGAACTTTGTGGTCAGCGGTTGACCGAAAGTAACCTCACCGCTTACCATGGGAAAGCGGCACCATTAGAGGTGCTGCTTTCATACAGGGACGTGCTTTCAACCCATGAAAGCACGCCCCTGTCAGTGAGGCCACAGTGATTGGCCAGAGAATCCGTCACTGGATCCGCTGCCATCACTGTATGGGTGCGCGGAGGTGCGGGCATCGGTGGCAGTGAGAGTATTAGTGGCACTGCCATTCTGCAGAGTTTGGCAGCGGAGCGGTACCAATTTCAAAAATGGCACCTCAGCGTAATTTTTTAAATTCAAGATGGCAACCACGAGCCAATCACGGCTCGCTGCATCATCACCCCGGCCCCTCCGGCTGACTTATATAAGTCAGCACGAGGCATCGGCGTCAGTCCGACGGCGGAAGAGCTCCTGAAGAAAGAAGACGCTGGGAGTCCTGGATGGGCTGCAGCCATGCAAACGAGCTTAAAGGCTGCCGCCCCCAGGTGTAGACCCTGAATAATAAACTTTTTTTAAAGACGGTGTGGTGTTTTTTTTTTAGATTTTCTTTACAGGTGGACTACAGGTGCCAGCGGGCCCTTTATGTCTGGACATGCTGGCACTTGTGGTTCTCCAAATGCTATGCAAAAGAGCTTAACAGCCACCGCCCACCAGGTGAAGACGCTGGAAGCCCTGGGAAGGCGGCAGACATGCAAAAGAGCTTAAAGGCCGCTGCCTCCCAGGTGAAGACGCCGGAAGCACTCGGGAGGCGGCGGTTTCCCAGGTGAAGACGCCGGAAGCCCTGGGGAGGCGGCAGCCATGCAAAAGAGCTTAAAGGCCACTGCCTATCAGGTGAAGATGCAGGAAGCCCTGGGGAGGCGCCGGCCCCCCAGGTGAAGGCGTCGGAAGCCCTGGAGAGGCGGCAGCCATGCAAAAAAGCTTAAAGGCCGCCACCCCCAGGTGAAGACCCTGACTAATAAACTTTTTTTTAAAGACGGAGTGGTGTTTTTATTTTAATATTTTCTTTACAGGTGGACTATAGGTGCCAGTGGGCCCTTTATGTCCGTACATGCTGGCACTTGTGGTTCTCCAAGTGCTATGCAAAAAAGCTTAACAGCCACCGTCCACCAGGTGAAGACGCTGGAAGCCCTGGGAAGGTGGCAGCCATCCAAAAGAGCTTAAAGGCCGCTGCCTCCCAGGTGAAGACACCGGAGAAAGACGACGGAAGCCCTGGGGAGGCGGCGGCCTCCCAGGTGAAGATAGCGCAAGCCCTGGAGAGGCAGTGGCCATGCAAAAGAGCTTAAATGCTGCCGCCCCCAGGTGAAGACCCTGACTAATAAACTTTTTTTTAAAGACGGTGTGGTGCTTTTATTTTAATATTTTCTTTACAGGTGCCAGCGGGCCCTTTATGTCCGGACATGCTGGCAATTGTGGTTCTCCAAGTGCTATGCAAAAGAGCTTAACAGCCGCCGCCCACCAGGTGAAGAAGCTGGAAGCCCTGGGAAGGCGGCAGCCATGCAAAAGAGCTTAAAGGCCGCCGCCCCCAGGTGAAGACCCTGACTAATAAACTTTTTTTTTAAAGACGGTGTGGTGTTTTTTAAGAAGAAGACGAAGACAAAGAAGAAGAAGAAGAAGAAGAAGTAGAACAAAAATAGGCTACATTTTACTTAAAATAAAAATAGACATTTATTTTTTAAATATATTTTGCTTGAAGTTGTCTTAATAAATAAAGTCTCTCAAAAGGTGAAGAAATGACACATATTTAGGGAGAAAAATATATTAGGAGAGTTTAGAACCATGCATTGTTTATTCTACACAAGAGAGTACCATGTGAGGCAGCCATTTTGGGTCCACTACATAGATTACACTGTGCAATAAGTAAAACATGGCAGCAAGGCATACAAAGGTAAAATGAAAAGCAACTAACAGGACACCTAGGGTATATTTACTAAAATTCGTATTTTGCCGTCTGAGGTCAAAGTACAATCACGAATGACATCGAAAGTGTAAAGTTGCAACTTTTTGAAGTTATTACGACTAATTTACTAAGTTGTCGTATTCTGCATTTTCGGTTTTTCCGATGTCGATGTCATTCGTTTTTTTTGGCAGTGTTTTACGTGAGTGACTTTAATACAATGAATCTCGGCCGGATCTGAGAGATCCGTGCTGGGCTTCATTGTGCATCTTTTGAAAAATTTAAATCAGTGTTAAAATAAAAAAAAAAATTGCGTGGGGTCCCCCCTCCTAAGCCAAACCAGCCTCGGGCTCTTTGAGCCGGTCCTGGTTGTAAAAATATGGGGGGAAAAATGTCAGGGGTTCCCCCATATTTAAACAACCAGCACCGGGCTCTGCACCTGGTCCTGGTTCCAAAAATATGGGGGACAAAAAGCGTAGGGGTCCCCCGTATTTCTGAAACCAGCACCGGGCTCCACTAGCCAGATACATAATGCCACAGCCGGGGGACACTTTTATCTAGGTCCCTGCGGTCCTGGCATTACATAACCAACTAGTCACCCCTGGCCGGGGTACCCTGGAGGAGTGGGGACCCTGTCAATCAAGGGGTCCCCCCCCCTCCAGCCACCCAAGGGCCAGGGGTGAAGCCCGAGGCTGTCCCCCCCATCCAAGGGCTGCGGATAGGAGGCTGATAGCCTTTTTGTCAAAAAATGAATATTGTTTTTAGTAGCAGTACTACAAGTCCCAGCAAGCCTCCCCCGCAAGCTGGTACTTGGAGAACCACAAGTACCAGCATGCGGTGGAAAACCGGGCCCGCTGGTATCTGTAGTACTACTACTAAAAAAATACCCCAATAAAAACATAAGACACACACCTTGAAAGTAAAACTTTAATACATACATCCACACCTCCATACATACATACTTACCTATGTTCACACGATGGTCGGTCCTCTTCTCCATGTAGAATCCATGGAGCACCTGTTGAAAAAATTATACTCACAAAATCCAGTGTAGATGGCTCCTCTTTTAATCCATTTGTAATCCAGGTACTTTGCAAAATAACAAAACGGACACCCGACCTCGCACTGAAAGGGGCCCCATATTTTCACATGGGACCCCTTTCCCCGAATGCCAGAAACCCCCTCTGACTTATGTCTAAGAGGGTTCCATCAGCCAATCAGGGAGCGCCACATTGTGGCACCCTCCTGATTGGCTGTGTGCTCCTGTACTGTATGACAGGCAGCACCCGGCAATGTTACAATGTAACGCCTATGCGCTCCATTATAACCAATGGTGGGAACTTTGTGGTCAGCGGTTGACCGAAAGTAACCTCACCGCTTACCATGGGAAAGCGGCACCATTAGAGGTGCTGCTTTCATACAGGGACGTGCTTTCAACCCATGAAAGCACGCCCCTGTCAGTGAGGCCACAGTGATTGGCCAGAGAATCCGTCACTGGATCCGCTGCCATCACTGTATGGGTGCGCGGAGGTGCGGGCATCGGTGGCAGTGAGAGTATTAGTGGCACTGCCATTCTGCAGAGTTTGGCAGCGGAGCGGTACCAATTTCAAAAATGGCACCTCAGCGTAATTTTTTAAATTCAAGATGGCAACCACGAGCCAATCACGGCTCGCTGCATCATCACCCCGGCCCCTCCGGCTGACTTATATAAGTCAGCACGAGGCATCGGCGTCAGTCCGACGGCGGAAGAGCTCCTGAAGAAAGAAGACGCTGGGAGTCCTGGATGGGCTGCAGCCATGCAAACGAGCTTAAAGGCTGCCGCCCCCAGGTGTAGACCCTGAATAATAAACTTTTTTTAAAGACGGTGTGGTGTTTTTTTTTTATATTTTCTTTACAGGTGGACTACAGGTGCCAGCGGGCCCTTTATGTCCGGACATGCTGGCACTTGTGGTTCTCCAAATGCTATGCAAAAGAGCTTAACAGCCACCGCCCACCAGGTGAAGACGCTGGAAGCCCTGGGAAGGCGGCAGACATGCAAAAGAGCTTAAAGGCCGCTGCCTCCCAGGTGAAGACGCCGGAAGCACTCGGGAGGCGGCGGTCCCCCAGGTGAAGACGCCGGAAGCCCTGGGGAGGCGGCAGCCATGCAAAAGAGCTTAAAGGCCGCTGCCTATCAGGTGAAGATGCAGGAAGCCCTGGGGAGGCGCCGGCCCCCCAGGTGAAGGCGTCGGAAGCCCTGGAGAGGCGGCAGCCATGCAAAAAAGCTTAAAGGCCGCCGCCCCCAGGTGAAGACCCTGACTATTAAACTTTTTTTTAAAGACGGAGTGGTGTTTTTATTTTAATATTTTCTTTACAGGTGGACTATAGGTGCCAGTGGGCCCTTTATGTCCGTACATGCTGGCACTTGTGGTTCTCCAAGTGCTATGCAAAAAAGCTTAACAGCCACCGTCCACCAGGTGAAGATGCTGGAAGCCCTGGGAAGGTGGCAGCCATCCAAAAGAGCTTAAAGGCCGCTGCCTCCCAGGTGGAGACACCGGAGAAAGACGACGGAAGCCCTGGGGAGGCGGCGGCCTCCCAGGTGAAGACAGCGGAAGCCCTGGAGAGGCAGTGGCCATGCAAAAGAGCTTAAATGCTGCCGCCCCCAGGTGAAGACCCTGACTAATAAACTTTTTTTTAAAGACGGTGTGGTGCTTTTATTTTAATATTTTCTTTACAGGTGCCAGCGGGCCCTTTATGTCCGGACATGCTGGCAATTGTGGTTCTCCAAGTGCTATGCAAAAGAGCTTAACAGCCGCCGCCCACCAGGTGAAGAAGCTGGAAGCCCTGGGAAGGCGGCAGCCATGCAAAAGAGCTTAAAGGCCGCCGCCCCCAGGTGAAGACCCTGACTAATAAACTTTTTTTTTAAAGACGGTGTGGTGTTTTTAAAGAAGAAGACGAAGACGAAGAAGAAGACGAAGAAGACGAAGAAGAAGACGAAGAAGAAGAAGAAGAAGAAGAAGAGGAAGTAGTAGAACAAAAATAGGCTACATTTTACTTAAAATAAAAATAGACATTTATTTTTTAAATATATTTTGCTTGAAGTTGTCTTAATAAATAAAGTCTCTCAAAAGGTGAAGAAATGACACATATTTAGGGAGACAAATATATTAGGAGAGTTTAGAACCATGCATTGTTTATTCTACACAAGAGAGTACCATGTGAGGCAGCCATTTTGGGTCCACTACATAGATTACACTGTGCAATAAGTAAAACATGGCAGTAAGGCATACAAAGGTAAAATGAAAAGCAACTAATAGGATACCTAGTTTGCAGCTTACACAGTAAGGAAAATGGTCTTAAGGTGTGTACACACGGTGAGATTTTTTCTTCCGATTCTGACTATATAGTCAAAATCGGAAGAAAAGTTAGTGCAGATCGCAAGGTGAAAAACACCTTGCGATCCCGATTCGATCCCGATGCGCGTCCCCGCCAGGTCGGCATCGCAAGAAAAGATAGACCGTGCTGGCAAATCAATCCTTGCTAGATCGGTGTACTATCTAGTTCATATCGCAAGTGTTTCTAGTACCTTGCGATATGAGCTTGCGATGCCGATCTGAGTCATCCAGCCACTCCCCGCCGGGTCCATTTTCTTTACTGCGCGGAGGAAGAAGCAGCAGCAGCGGCAGCACGTGGAGGAGAAAACCATCCTTGGAAACGTAAGTATATCAGCAGCGGGGTTGGGGGGCAGCACTGGGGGACACCGAATCTGCACTGGGGGTCACCGTAGGGGGACATATCTGGCACCATAGGGGGACATATCTGGCACTGTGGGGCAATGTATACTGGCACTGGGGTGGGCATATCTGGCACTGTGGGGCAATGTATGCTGGCACTGGGGGGGGGCATAACTGGCACTGTGGGGCAATGTATGCTGTCACTGGGGGGGGCATATATGGCACTCTGGGGCAATGTATGCTGGCACTGGGGGGGACATATCTGGCACTGTGGGGCAATGTATACTGGCACTGGGGTGGGCATATCTGGCACTGTGGGGCATTGTAACCTGGCACTGGGGGGGGGCATATCTGGCACTGTGGGAAATTGTAACCTGGAACTGGGGGGGGGGGCATATCTGGCACTGTGGGGCAATGTATGCTGGCACTGGGGGGAGGGGGCATATATGGCACTCTGGGGCAATGTATGCTGGCACTGGGGGGACATATCTGGCACTGTGGGGCAATGTATACTGGCACTGGGGTGGGCATATCTGGCACTGTGGGGCATTGTAACCTGGCACTGGGGGGGGCATATCTGGCACTGTGGGAAATTGTAACCTGGCACTGGGGGGGGGGGCATATCTGGCACTGTGGGGCAATGTATACTGGCACTGGGGTGGGCATATCTGGCACTGTGGGGCATTGTAACCTGGCACTGGGGGGGGCATATCTGGCACTGTGGGGCAATGTATACTGGCACTGGGGGGGGCATATCTGGCACTGTGGGGCAATGTATGCTGGCACTGGGGGGGGGGGCATTTCTGGCACTGTGGGGCAATGTATACTGGCACTGGGGGGGGGGCATATCTGGCACTGTGGGGCATTGTAACCTGGCACTGGGGTGGGCATATCTGGCACTGTGGGGCAATGTATACTGGCACTGGGGGGGGGCATATCTGGCACTGTGGGGCATTGTAACCTGGCACTGGGGTGGGCACATCTGGCACTGTGGGGCAATGTATGCTGGCACTGGGGGGCACCGTATATGGCACTGTGGGGCAATGTATCTGGCACTAGGGGAGCAATGTATCTGGGACTGTGGGGCAATGTATCTGGCACTGGGGGGCTCTCCCACATGCGGCTCTCCCCCCTCCTCTGCCGGCTCCCCCCTCCCACTGACAGGAGCAGCGGCATGGTATGCGGCTCTCCCCAGCAGCAGCAGGTTAGTCTCTCTCTCTCTCTCTCTCTCTCTCTCTCTCTCTCTCTCTCCTGTGGATGTGTTAAGTATAATTTTCATTTTTACAGGTACCCCTACCCTATTGGATTCTACTGGACAAGTGGACGTGACCAGCGTGGGATGTAGGTAAGTAATCTGTCTCTCATTTTTACAGGTACCCTATTGGATTCTACTGGACAAGTGGACGTGACCGGCGTGGGATGTAGGTAAGTATGTGTGAGCGTGCAAGTGTGTTTTAATAAATTTTTACTGTCACGGTGTGTGAGTTGTGTTTTTATTTGGGTATTATTTTTGTTGTAGAACTACAGGTACAAGCAACCCCGTTATTTCCCTGCATGCTGGTACTTGAGGTTCTCCAAGTACCAGCAAGCGGGGGAGGCTTGCTGGGCCTTGTAGTTCCACAACAAAAGACAATATTCTTTTCTTTACACACATGACTATCAGCCTCCCATCCACCACCCACGGATGGGGGGGACAGCCTCGGGCTTCACCCCTGGTCCTTGGGTGCCTGGAGGGGGGGTGACCCCTTGATTTAAGGGGTCCCCACTCCTCCAGGGAACCCCGGCCAGGGGTGACTAGTTGGGGGGGTAATGCCATGGCCGCAGGGACCTCCATAAATATGTCCCCCGGCTGTGGCATTATGTCCCTGGCTAGTGGAGCCTGGTGCTGGTTTTAAAAATACGGGGGACCCCTACATCTTTTGTCCCCCATATTTTTGGAACCAGGATCGGACTAAGAGCCCGGTGCTGGTTGTCTAAATACGGGGAACCTCTGTCCAATTTTTTCCCAGTATTAAAAAAACCAGGACTGGCTCAAAGAGCCCGAGGCTGGTTATACTTAGGAGGGGGGACCCCACGCACTTTTTTTTTAACACATTCAGACCCTTCTCCATTAAGTTAATGGAAGCCCTGGACAACAAAATTGGTAAAAAGTGGACTCTTGCCTGTTGTGATGTATAAAATGGGGACAATTGCCTGCAGTAATGTATAAAATGGGGATTCTGCCCTGATGTATAAAATGGGGACACGTGCCTGCCATAATGTGTAAAAAGGGGGACACTTGCCTGCAGTAATGTATAAAATGGGGACTCTTGCCTGCCATAATGTGTAAAATGTGGACTCTTGCCTGCCGTAATGTATAAAATGGGGATTCTGCCCTGATGTCTAAAATGGGGATACGTGCTTGCCATAATGTGTAAAAAGGGGGACACTTGCCTGCCGTAATGTGTAAAATGCGGACTCTTGCCTGCCGTAATGTGGGGATTTAATGTATCAAGGGCATTGCGGAGTGTGGCATAATATGGTGCAGGGGGCATTACTGTGTGGGGCTTAAGATGGTAGAATTTTTATTTCCCTATGGTGGGCATGATCTGTTGGTACACGGTCAAATACTGGGGTATGAGGTAGTCTTTTCAGACGAGGCACGTCCATTAAAATGAGGCCAGGCCCATTTAAATAATGAGGGCACGCCCCCTTGCCGGGGAGATGCTGGCGACACATTAAGGGATGCATTTTTGGGGTGCAGCGTATTTTATTGTGATAGATAGATAGATAGATAGATAGATAGATAGATAGATAGATAGATAGATAGATAGATAGATAGATAGATAGATAGATAGATAGATAGATATATCCTCTGTTCAGGCGGCACTCACGGCGAAGAAACAGGATAAGAGCCAAAGATGCTGTCAGCATCTTTGGCTCTTGTCCTGTTTCTTCACCGTGAGTGCTGCCTTTAAAGAGGATGAATATTTGGGGAAGGAATGTTCCTTTCTTCAATGGGAGGGCACCGGCCTGTTTAATGTAATTTACTTGAAGGTATTGGAGTGCCGCCTGACTGGTCGTTGGATAGATAGATAGATAGATAGATAGATAGATAGATAGATAGATAGATAGATAGATAGATAGATAGATAGATAGATAGATAGATAGATAGATAGATAGATAAAATAGTATTTTTAGGCTTTTTGTATGTGACGGTTGAATTTTGTTGGCTAATTGTGTTATTTTATTTTCAACCAGCAATGTCATATGAGGAGTACCGCCAATTCTGGTCAGGATTCATTGATCTGTACCGTCAGAACGAGTGCCTGTGGCGTGTCAGAAGCCCGGACTATGCCAACAGAATCAAGCGGAATCGGGCATATCAGCAGCTTATTGAGTACAGTAGAGGCAGAAACTCTGATGTCGATGTGAATTGGGTGAAGAAAAAAATGTCACATTTCCGAACAGTGTTTGTGAAGGAGCGCAAGAAGGTGCAAGATTCACAGCGATCCAGAGCCGGGACTGATGAGTAGAGATGAGCGCCTGAAATTTTTCGGGTTTTGTGTTTTGGTTTTGGGTTCGGTTCCGCGGCCGTGTTTTGGGTTCGAACGCGTTTTGGCAAAACCTCACCGAATTATTTTTGTCGGATTCGGGTGTGTTTTGGATTCGGGTGTTTTTTTCCAAAAACACTAAAAAACAGCTTAAATCATAGAATTTGGGGGTCATTTTGATCCCAAAGTATTATTAACCTCAAAAACCATAATTTACACTCATTTTCAGTCTATTCTGAATACCTCACACCTCACAATATTATTTTTAGTCCTAAAATTTGCACCGAGGTCGCTGTGTGAGTAAGATAAGCGACCCTAGTGGCCGACACAAACACCGGGCCCATCTAGGAGTGGCACTGCAGTGTCACGCAGGATGTCCCTTCCAAAAAACCCTCCCCAAACAGCACATGACGCAAAGAAAAAAAGAGGCGCAATGAGGTAGCTGTGTGAGTAAGATTAGCGACCCTAGTGGCCGACACAAACACCGGGCCCATCTAGGAGTGGCACTGCAGTGTCACGCAGGATGGCCCTTCCAAAAAACCCTCCCCAAACAGCACATGACGCAAAGAAAAAAAGAGGCGCAATGAGGTAGCTGACTGTGTGAGTAAGATTAGCGACCCTAGTGGCCGACACAAACACCGGGCACATCTAGGAGTGGCACTGCAGTGTCACGCAGGATGTCCCTTCCAAAAAACCCTCCCCAAACAGCACATGACGCAAAGAAAAAAAGAGGCGCAATGAGGTAGCTGTGTGAGTAAGATTAGCGACCCTAGTGGCCGACACAAACACCGGGCACATCTAGGAGTGGCACTGCAGTGTCACGCAGGATGTCCCTTCCAAAAAACCCTCCCCAAACAGCACATGACGCAAAGAAAAAAAGAGGCGCAATGAGGTAGCTGTGTGAGTAAGATTAGCGACCCTAGTGGCCGACACAAACACCGGGCCCATCTAGGAGTGGCACTGCAGTGTCACGCAGGATGTCCCTTCCAAAAAACCCTCCCCAAACAGCACATGACGCAAAGAAAAAAAGAGGCGCAATGAGGTAGCTGTGTGAGTAAGATTAGCGACCCTAGTGGCCGACACAAACACCGGGCCCATCTAGGAGTGGCACTGCAGTGTCACGCAGGATGGCCCTTCCAAAAAACCCTCCCCAAACAGCACATGACGCAAAGAAAAAAAGAGGCGCAATGAGGTAGCTGACTGTGTGAGTAAGATTAGCGACCCTAGTGGCCGACACAAACACCGGGCACATCTAGGAGTGGCACTGCAGTGTCACGCAGGATGTCCCTTCCAAAAAACCCTCCCCAAACAGCACATGACGCAAAGAAAAAAAGAGGCGCAATGAGGTAGCTGTGTGAGTAAGATTAGCGACCCTAGTGGCCGACACAAACACCGGGCACATCTAGGAGTGGCACTGCAGTGTCACGCAGGATGTCCCTTCCAAAAAACCCTCCCCAAACAGCACATGACGCAAAGAAAAAAAGAGGCGCAATGAGGTAGCTGTGTGAGTAAGATTAGCGACCCTAGTGGCCGACACAAACACCGGGCCCATCTAGGAGTGGCACTGCAGTGTCACGCAGGATGTCCCTTCCAAAAAACCCTCCCCAATCAGCACATGATGCAAAGAAAAAGAAAAGAAAAAAGAGGTGCAAGATGGAATTATCCTTGGGCCCTCCCACCCACCCTTATGTTGTATAAACAAAACAGGACATGCACACTTTAACCAACCCATCATTTCAGTGACAGGGTCTGCCACACGACTGTGACTGATATGACGGGTTTGTTTGGACCCCCCCCAAAAAAGTTGCTGGCATTTCATCGTCTCGGCCATGACTAGTGGCAGCAGCTTCAGCACGAGGTGGAAGTGGATCTTGATCTTTCCCTAATTTTGGAACCTCAACTTTTTTGTTCTCCATATTTTATAGGCAGAACTAAAAGGCACCTCAGGTAAACAATGGAGATGGATGGATTGGATACTAGTATATGTCACGATCCGGGTATCTGGACGCCATTACTTACCCTTCAGATGCCTCCTAAGGCGGGCTCAGCGTTCCAGGACCGGATTCCGCTGTTCCTAAGTTTCACATGCAGAGTGGTCTTTTCATCAGCCGCGGCCTTCGCTGTGCCCGCGTGGTTAAATGTGCATCTATCAGCCTGGCGTCTCCTGTCTCCGGTGGCCGGCGCCGCCATTACTGTTTCCCAGACCACATGGATTACAAACCAAACTTCCCTCCAAGTGTCTGCATGGGCGCAGCCATCTTGGATTCTGTCATCTGATCATTTCCACCAATCTGCTGTCTGTGTTGTTGATTTGCATAATTGCCTAGCCAACCCCTTCCTTGCTGCAGGTATAAGTAAGCTGTACCTGAGCAAGGAAGACGTCAGTGCTTTGGTTGTCAAACCTAGTTCCTGTTTGTCTCTCTTCTATGATTGTCTTCCAGGTTCCAGCTCCTGTCTCAAGACTTCCACCATAGAGACCCGCACCAGCATTCCACCTGCGGTGTAGCCTGACTCTCCAATCCATTGTGGATTCATCTGTTTCCAGCTACAACACTACCTGCTTCCAGCCTCAGCTTCCAGCAGAGTACAGCTTCCGTTAAAGGGCCGGTGTCCTTTCTACACTTTACCACTCTCCACCGGAATTATTATTTCTCCGCTCTCAAGTTCTACATTTCAGTTCACATTTCATCGCTCCCAAAGTTCATTTATTATTTAACTGGTTCCAGCCAGTATCCACTCCGTGCTAACAACAGTCTGGTTCCAGCCAGTATCCACAGCAGCTGTTTTACCTTCAGCAACCCAGCTCTTCCTGGAACACCAGCTGGTACAATCCTGGGTTATCTCCATTGCTACAGCCGGGCCTGGTAAGGACTTTCCATCTAGAAGATCATAAGAACTATCTCACACTACCAGTGCCCTGTGGCTCCTGCCATGCTGTAGTACTCAGGAACTGTATTTATTCTTTGCTGACTTTTACGTTTTCTTTTATTGCTGCTGTGATGCGGAGTTGTCATAATAAACATCATTGACTTTTATCTAAGTTGTCGTGGTCACGCCTTCGGGCAGTTATTGTTCATGTTACTTACATGTCCAGGGGTCTGATACAACCTCCCAGGTTCCGGTACATCTCAGCCCCTACAACTGAGGCTGCCTCCCGTCAGCTCAGGCCCTCAGTTGTGACAGTAAGCACTGACCTAATGAATCCAGCCGGAGACCAGGATCAAGCGGCCAGGCCGATGCAAGAACTGGCAGCCCGACTAGAACATCAGGAGGCTGCACAGGGCCACATCATCCGCTGTCTCCAGGATCTCTCTACTCGGCTGGATGGGATTCAGACAACTCTCCGTGGATCAGGCGCGTCTGGTGCGTCAACCACAGTGACTCCAGCTATAACCCCACCCACCTTACCCATTTCTGCTCCACGTCTTCATCTTCCAACGCCAGCAAAATTTGAAGGATCTCCAAGATTCTGCAGGGGATTTCTCAACCAGTGTGAGATTCAGTTTGAGCTACAACCTGGCAATTTTCCCAGTGACCGTACAAAAATTGCCTACATTATTTCTCTTCTCAGTGGCTCAGCCCTTGATTGGGCATCACCGTTATGGGAGAGGTCCGACACCCTGCTATCTTCTTACACTGCATTTGTGTCAACATTCAGGCGCATCTTCGACGAGCCAGGCCGGGTAACTTCAGCTTCGTCTGAGATTCTCCGTTTACGCCAGGAATCACGTACTGTAGGACAATATCTTATACAGTTCCAGATCCTGGCATCCGAACTGGCATGGAACGACGAGGCCCTGTATGCTGCATTCTGGCATGGTTTATCCGAGCGTATTAAAGATGAGTTAGCTACCAGAGACTTACCCTCCAAGTTAGATGAGCTAATCTCACTTTGTACGAAAGTTGACTTACGTTTCAGAGAGAGAGCAACTGAGCGTGGAAGATCATCTGCTCCAAAATCTTCTACTCCTCCTCCTCGCCAACTGTCACCAACTACAGATGAACCCATGCAAATTGGCCGTTCCCGTTTAACTCCTGCTGAGCGCCGAAGACGTCTCTCCGAGTTTCTCTGTCTGTATTGTGCAGCTCCGTCTCACACCATTAATGCCTGTCCCAAACGTCCGGGAAACTCCAAATCCTAGCTCGCCAAGGAGAGGGCCGGCTAGGAGTAATGATCTCCTCTCCATCTCCTCAAGATTGTAACCTCCCAGTCTCGCTTCAAGTTGCTCAACGTTATCAGAACGTCATTGCCCTCCTGGATTCCGGAGCAGCTGGGAACTTTATTACTGAAGCCTATGTTAAACGGTGGTCTCTACCCACCGAGAGACTTCCTTCGTCCTTTTCCTTAACTGCTGTGGATGGCAGTAAAATTTTTGATACAGTTATTTCTCTAAGGACTCTACCAGTTCGTCTGAGAGTGGGAGTTCTTCATTCCGAACTTATTTCATTTTTAGTGATTCCAAGAGCCACACATCCTGTGGTCCTGGGCCTTCCATGGCTCCGTCTTCACAATCCTACAATTGATTGGACGACTACGCAAATCCTGGCATGGGGTTCCTCCTGTACTAAGACATGTTTGTTTAAAGTGTTGCCTGTCTGTTCTTCCTCCCCCAGGTCGTCTGATGTTCCACCTCCTCCATATCAAGATTTCACGGATGTGTTCAGTAAAGCTTCTGCTGATATCCTTCCTCCTCATAGAGAATGGGACTGCCCGATTGATCTCGTTCCAGGGAAGGTTCCACCTCGAGGCCGAACTTATCCGTTGTCTCTCCCCGAGACACATTCTATGGAGGAATACATTAAAGAGAACCTAGCAAAGGGGTTCATTCGACCTTCTTCTTCTCCAGCCGGCGCAGGCTTCTTTTTTGTAAAGAAGAAAGATGGTGGTCTGCGGCCGTGCATCGACTACAGAGGTTTGAACGACATTACCATCAAGAACCGCTATCCTTTACCCCTGATTACTGAGCTCTTTGACAGAGTTAGCGGAGCTACCATCTTTACAAAGCTGGACCTGAGAGGTGCATACAATCTCATCCGGATCCGTGAGGGTGACGAGTGGAAGACCGCATTTAACACCCGTGACGGACATTATGAGTACCTCGTCATGCCCTTCGGATTGAGCAATGCTCCAGCTGTCTTCCAGCATTTCGTCAATGAGATCTTCAGAGACATTCTATACCGTCATGTCGTGGTCTATCTAGATGATATCCTCATTTTTGCCAACGATTTAGAGGAACATCGTTTCTGGGTAAAGGAGGTTCTGTCCCGTCTCCGTGTCAATCATCTCTACTGCAAATTAGAGAAATGCGTCTTTGAAGTCAAGTCCATTCCGTTTCTAGGGTACATTGTGTCCGGTTCCGGACTAGAGATGGATCCTGAGAAACTACAAGCAATCCAGAATTGGCCGGTACCCTTAACCCTCAAAGGGGTCCAGAGGTTCTTAGGGTTCGCCAATTATTACCGAAAGTTTATACGAGACTTTTCCACCATTGTGGCGCCTATTACTGCTTTCACCAAGAAGGGTGCTAACCCGTCCAAGTGGTCTGAAGAAGCCATGCAAGCTTTTCATCTTTTAAAACAGAGGTTCATCTCTGCACCTGTCCTGAAACAGCCTGACATCGACTCTCCTTTCATCTTAGAGGTGGATGCCTCCTCCGTTGGAGTAGGAGCGGTGTTATCTCAGAGGGCTAAAGATGGTCATTTACATCCTTGCAGTTTCTTCTCACGGAAGTTCTCCCCAGCGGAGCGCAACTATGCCATTGGCGACCAGGAGTTGCTAGCCATCAAGCTCGCTCTAGAGGAGTGGAGATATCTGTTGGAGGGAGCTTCTCATTCAATCACCATCCTTACAGACCACAAGAACCTTCTATATCTAAAAGGCGCACAATGTCTCAACCCTCGTCAGGCCAGATGGGCACTTTTCTTTTCCAGGTTCGACTTTAAACTCCAGTTCTGTCCGGGCTCTCAGAATCGCAAGGCCGATGCCCTTTCCCGCTCATGGGAGCAAGAAAATGAGTCAGAGTCTTCAGACAAGCATCCTATTATAAATCCGTTGGCATTCTCCACGGTAGGGATGGACTCTACGCCCCCATCAGGGAAAAGTTTTGTGAAGCCGACACTAAGGAAGAAGCTCATGCATTGGGCCCATGCTTCCCGTTTTGCCGGACATACAGGTATCCAAAAAACCCTGGAGTTTATCTCTAGGTCCTATTGGTGGCCAACTCTGAAAAAGGACGTTTTGGAGTTTATTGCATCTTGCCCAAAGTGTGCTCAACATAAAGTATCCCGCCAGTCGCCTGCGGGGCAACTGGTTCCACTATCTGTTCCCCGTCGACCATGGACCCATTTGTCGATGGATTTTATTACAGATTTGCCCATGTGCAACAAGTTCAATACCATCTGGGTGGTAGTTGACCGGTTCACCAAGATGGCACACTTCATTCCTCTCACCGGTCTTCCGTCAGCTTCCAAGTTGGCTCAAGTATTTATACAAGAGATCTTCCGACTCCACGGTCTTCCAGAAGAAATTATCTCAGATCGAGGAGTTCAATTCACAGCCAAATTCTGGCGAAGTTTATGTCAAGTCCTCCAAGTCAAGTTAAAGTTTTCCACGGCTTACCATCCTCAGACCAATGGTCAAACTGAGAGGGTGAATCAGGACTTGGAGGCCTTCCTCCGCATCTATGTGTCCTCCTCTCAAGATGACTGGGTTCAATTACTTCCCTGGGCCGAGTTCTGTCATAACAACCAGTATCATTCTTCATCTTCCTCAACACCATTCTTCACCAACTTTGGATTCCACCCTAAAGTCCCTGAGTTCCAACCGCTTCCAGCAACTTCTGTTCCCGCAGTGGATATCACCTTGCATCAGTTTGCCAATATCTGGAAGAGCGTACGATCAGCTCTGCTCAAGGCATCGTTCAGGTACAAGAAGTTTGCGGATAAGAAGCGTCGAGCAGTTCCTGCTCTCAAGGTGGGTGATCGGGTATGGTTATCCACGAAGAATTTGAGGTTAAGAGTTCCCAGTATGAAGTTTGCACCTCGCTACATCGGTCCTTTTAAAATTGATCAAGTCATCAATCCTGTTGCTTACAGACTCCAGTTACCTCCCTTCTTAAAAATACCCAGGACATTCCATGTTTCCCTGTTGAAACCGTTAATCTTGAATCGGTTTCATTCCTCACTTCCACCAACTCCGAAAGTCCAAACTCAACGAGGCGTTGAGTATGAAGTGGCCAAGATCCTGGACTCACGTCACCGTTACGGTCAACTTCAGTATCTCATTGACTGGAAGGGCTATGGTCCTGAAGAACGCTCTTGGACCAATGCCTCTGACGTCCATGCTCCTGCCTTGGTCCGAAATTTCCACGCAAAGTTTCCTTTAAAGCCTAAGAAGTGTCCTGGGGCCACTCCTAAAGGGGGGGGTGCTGTCACGATCCGGGTATCTGGACGCCATTACTTACCCTTCAGATGCCTCCTAAGGCGGGCTCAGCGTTCCAGGACCGGATTCCGCTGTTCCTAAGTTTCACATGCAGAGTGGTCTTTTCATCAGCCGCGGCCTTCGCTGTGCCCGCGTGGTTAAATGTGCATCTATCAGCCTGGCGTCTCCTGTCTCCGGTGGCCGGCGCCGCCATTACTGTTTCCCAGACCACATGGATTACAAACCAAACTTCCCTCCAAGTGTCTGCATGGGCGCAGCCATCTTGGATTCTGTCATCTGATCATTTCCACCAATCTGCTGTCTGTGTTGTTGATTTGCATAATTGCCTAGCCAACCCCTTCCTTGCTGCAGGTATAAGTAAGCTGTACCTGAGCAAGGAAGACGTCAGTGCTTTGGTTGTCAAACCTAGTTCCTGTTTGTCTCTCTTCTATGATTGTCTTCCAGGTTCCAGCTCCTGTCTCAAGACTTCCACCATAGAGACCCGCACCAGCATTCCACCTGCGGTGTAGCCTGACTCTCCAATCCATTGTGGATTCATCTGTTTCCAGCTACAACACTACCTGCTTCCAGCCTCAGCTTCCAGCAGAGTACAGCTTCCGTTAAAGGGCCGGTGTCCTTTCTACACTTTACCACTCTCCACCGGAATTATTATTTCTCCGCTCTCAAGTTCTACATTTCAGTTCACATTTCATCGCTCCCAAAGTTCATTTATTATTTAACTGGTTCCAGCCAGTATCCACTCCGTGCTAACAACAGTCTGGTTCCAGCCAGTATCCACAGCAGCTGTTTTACCTTCAGCAACCCAGCTCTTCCTGGAACACCAGCTGGTACAATCCTGGGTTATCTCCATTGCTACAGCCGGGCCTGGTAAGGACTTTCCATCTAGAAGATCATAAGAACTATCTCACACTACCAGTGCCCTGTGGCTCCTGCCATGCTGTAGTACTCAGGAACTGTATTTATTCTTTGCTGACTTTTACGTTTTCTTTTATTGCTGCTGTGATGCGGAGTTGTCATAATAAACATCATTGACTTTTATCTAAGTTGTCGTGGTCACGCCTTCGGGCAGTTATTGTTCATGTTACTTACATGTCCAGGGGTCTGATACAACCTCCCAGGTTCCGGTACATCTCAGCCCCTACAACTGAGGCTGCCTCCCGTCAGCTCAGGCCCTCAGTTGTGACAGTATACAATTATGGACGGACTGCCACGGTTAGGTGGTATAAAAAAACCACGGTTAGGTGGTATATAATACAATTATGGATGGACGGACTGCCTGCCGAGTGCCGACACAGAGGTAGCCACAGCCGTGAACTACCGCACTGTACACTAGTTGATAAAGAGATAGTAGTATACTCGTAACAACTAGTATGACGACGGTATAAAGAATGAAAAAAAAACCACGGTTAGGTGGTATATAATACAATTATGGTTGGACGGACTGCCTGCCGAGTGCCGACACAGAGGTAGCCACAGCCGTGAACTACCGCACTGTACACTGGTTGATAAAGAGATAGTAGTATACTCGTAACAACTAGTATGACGACGGTATAAAGAATGAAAAAAAAACCACGGTTAGGTGGTATATATTATAATACAATTATGGATGGACGGACTGCCTGCCGAGTGCCGACACAGAGGTAGCCACAGCCGTGAACTACCGCACTGTACACTGGTTGATAAAGAGATAGTAGTATACTCGTAACAACTAGTATGACGACGGTATAAAGAATGAAAAAAAAACCACGGTTAGGTGGTATATATTATAATACAATTATGGTTGGACGGACTGCCTGCCGAGTGCCGACACAGAGGTAGCCACAGCCGTGAACTACCGCACTGTACACTGGTTGATAAAGAGATAGTAGTATACTCGTAACAACTAGTATGACGACGGTATAAAGAATGAAAAAAAAACCACGGTTAGGTGGTATATAATACAATTATGGTTGGACGGACTGCCTGCCGAGTGCCGACACAGAGGTAGCCACAGCCGTGAACTACCGCACTGTACACTGGTTGATAAAGAGATAGTAGTATACTCGTAACAACTAGTATGACGACGGTATAAAGAATGAAAAAAAAACCACGGTTAGGTGGTATATATTATAATACAATTATGGTTGGACGGACTGCCTGCCGAGTGCCGACACAGAGGTAGCCACAGCCGTGAACTACCGCACTGTACACTGGTTGATAAAGAGATAGTAGTATACTCGTAACAACTAGTATGACGACGGTATAAAGAATGAAAAAAAAACCACGGTTAGGTGGTATATATTATAATACAATTATGGATGGACGGACTGCCTGCCGAGTGCCGACACAGAGGTAGCCACAGCCGTGAACTACCGCACTGTACACTGGCTGATAAAGAGATAGTAGTATACTCGTAACAACTAGTATGACGACGGTATAAAGAATGAAAAAAAAACCACGGTTAGGTGGTATATAATACAATTATGGTTGGACGGACTGCCTGCCGAGTGCCGACACAGAGGTAGCCACAGCCGTGAACTACCGCACTGTACACTGGTTGATAAAGAGATAGTAGTATACTCGTAACAACAACTAGTATGACGACGGTATAAAGAATGAAAAAAAAACCACGGTTAGGTGGTATATATTATAATACAATTATGGATGGACGGACTGCCTGCCGAGTGCCGACACAGAGGTAGCCACAGCCGTGAACTACCGCACTGTACTGTGTCTGCTGCTAATATAGACTGGTTGATAAAGAGATAGTATACAATACTACTAATATACTGGTGGTCAGGCACTGGTCACCACTAGTCACACTGGCAGTGGCACTCCTGCAGCAAAAGTGTGCACTGTTTAATTTTAATATAATATTATTTATCATGTACTCCTGGCTCCTGCTATAACAACCTGCAGTGCTCCCCAGTCTCCCCCACAATTATAAGCTTTATATACAATACATTGATGTGCAGCACACTGGGCTGAGCAGTGCACACAGACTGAGTCACTGTGTGACTGTGTATCGTTTTTTTCAGGCAGAGAACGGATATATTAAATAAAACAAACAACTGCACTGTCTCTGGTGGTCACTGGTCACTGTGGTCGTCAGTCACTAAACTCTGTCTGCACTCTCTTCTAATCTACAGTATCACAGCAATCTCTCTCTCTCTCTCTCTTCTAAATCTAATCTAAATGGAGAGGACGCCAGCCACGTCCTCTCCCTATCAATCTCAATGCACGTGTGAAAATGGCGGCGACGCGCGGCTCCTTATATAGAATCCGAGTCTCGCGAGAATCCGACAGCGTCATGATGACGTTCGGGCGCGCTCGGGTTAACCGAGCAAGGCGGGAAGATCCGAGTCGCTCGGACCCGTGAAAAAAAAAGTGAAGTTCGTGCGGGTTCGGATTCAAAGAAACCGAACCCGCTCATCTCTACTGATGAGGTCTATAAACCGACGCTGTGGTACTATGACCAAATTCAGTTCATTATAGAGTAAAAGGCGCGGGTAAGGTCACGGGACACTCTAGATCCAGAGTCTCCAGTTCTTGTCGAAGAGGAGTCCCAGGAGAGTCTGGATCTGGCAAGTACACACACATTTGTTTCATATGCCACCTACCAATTTTGACATAGACCTAATTTTTGTATTTCTTATATTGCAGGATGCTACCCCGGAGCTGGAGGTGGAGCCTACAACAGGCCAAGGGGCAGAAGTGGAGGAGCCGGTAGCGGAGCCGGTGGCACCCCCACAGGCACGCCCAGGAAGACCGAGGCGCACGGCAAGGAGGAACGCTTCTGCCCCCTCTGGCTCCCAGCAGTTTTTTCAACGTGCTGAGGAGGTTTTGCATAGGCCCCCGGATGACGAACAACAATTTGGCAATTTCATTGCATCGGAGATGCGCCTGATGACGGATGAACAAAAATTCATCCTCCAACGGTTAGTCAATGAGGCTGTCTCACGCGGCAGGCGCCAAACACTGGTGCCGGCGTGTGAGATAGTGCCAACTGACCCTTGCTATCACCCAAATTTGGCCCGTCCCCCCTTCCCAAACAACCCCCCCCCATGGAGCATGCGCCGGTAAACCCCCCTCAGCAACCGTATTTTTTTCCGTCGGGAGCCACACAGCCCAGCCCCTCCCCCCAGTCTAGCACCTCGTCCAGTGGCATGTACTCTGACATGCCGAGTACACAGTCCTCTGTGCTGAGCGACCCACGTTTTTTTAATTTATAATTAGTTTTTTGTACCCGGTTTTTTAGTTTTGTTTGAAAAATCTGCTGGTGACCTTATCCTACTCTCTTGCTCAAAGTGAACTGTATTGAGGTCATTAGTACTGCAGCGTCGGTATTGTGACCTCACTGTCCCGGACTACTGATCGTTGTGATGACTGCACTTCTTGTGTTCCTTCAAGACTGTTTGGAAATTTGATGATGTTCTTCACCCAAGGCAAAATTGCACTGTTTGCCTCTACTGTACTCGGATATGCCCGTTTCCTGTTCTGTTGGCATAGTCCCTGTCCAAAGGCACTCGTTCTCATGGTATAGCTTATGAATCCTGGCCAGAGTTGGCATTTAATATTTTTATAAAGTTTTGGAAAAAACAAACTGTGGTGTATTTTTTAAAAAATGTAAAGGGGCTTATATTGTGTTATCGGCAGGTAGTAAAAACGCCCTATAGCATTTTTAGGTGGGGGGGGGGGGGTTTGGGGGGGTGGATGGGAGTTGAGTGTTGCTGAGGTGGGGGGGGGGATACTGCTGAAAACCACATATTTTTATGTTTTTTTGGGGTCATGTGTTATTAGAGGCTAATTCAGACCTGATCGTAGCACTGCATAATTTTGCAGGTCTACGATCAGGCACACAGATATGCAGTGGGACGCCCAGCACAGGGCTAGTCTGCCCCGCATGTCAGGCCCACAGAAGTGCAAAAGCATCATACAGCTGCAATGCTTTTGCACTTCAGTAGTAACTCCCAGCCAGCACAACTTTTGCGTGCTAGCCAGGAGCTACTCGTCGTTGGCCGGGTCACAGCAGCTCTGTGTGACGCCACGCTGCTGCGGCCTGCCCCCCCCCCCCCCGCACAGTCTGGCCACGCCTGCGTTGGCCGGACCGCACCCCCTCCCGCCTCAGCCTGTCAATCAGGCAGAGGCGATCGCAAGGCCACGACAGCTGTCGGCCATTCGGCGCACTTCTGACCTGATCGCTGCGATGAACTGCAGCAAGCAATCAGGTCACAATGACCTCCTTACTCAGAAGCATACACAGACCAGTAAGATCTGTGCATGCTTCTGTGTAAAAATGTAAAGAAAGTGTTAAAAAAAAAAAAAATTATGTGCAGGTCCCCCCAAAAAACATAACCAGCCTCGGGCTCTTTGAGCCGGTCCTGGTTTCAAAAATATGAGGGAAAATGGAGTAAGGGTCCCCCATATTTAAGCAACCAGCACCGGGCTCTTTGTCCGGTCCTGGTTCCAAAGATACGGGGGACAAAAAGAGTAGGGGTCCCCCATATTTTTGAAACCAGAACCGGGCTCCACTAGCCAGGGAGGTGATGCCGCAGCCGGGGGACACTTTTATACAGGTCCCCGTGGCCGCAGCATCACACACCCCAACTAGTCACCCCTGGCCGGGGTTCCCCACCTCCAGGCACCAAAGGGCCAGGGGTGAAGCCCGAGGCTGTCCCCAGCACCCCTGGGCGGTGGGTGCCGGGCTGATAGTCAAAATTGTGTAAAAAAAGAATATTGTCTTTTGCTGTGGAACTACAAGTCCCAGCAAGCCTCCCCACATGCTGGTACTTGGAGAACCACAAGTACCAGAATGCAGAGAATTAAAAGGCCTGCTGGTACCTATAGTTCCCCAACAAAAGAAATACCCCAAGAAAGACAAAACACACACACCGTGAAGGTAAAAGTTTATTGACACACACCGACACACTCGCACATACTTACCTAGTGTCCCACGCAGCCCCTCGGTCCTCTTCTCCAGAATCCATGGGTTCACTGGAAAAAATTTAAAAAAAAAACAGCCACAGAGCAGAAATGCACTGTTTTAAAAATGACTGACAGCTGAAAAAGACACTCCCCCCAACCCTTTAATGACATCCCACTATTATAATGAGATAGTCAAAATCTCACATAAGCCGAAATCTCACATAAGCCAAAATCTCACATAAGCCAAAATCTTAAGCACACAAACACAGATCTCAAGGAAAGTTAGTCAAAATCTGTCCTATCTGGCCTCCGGGGAGTTCAAGGGAAATCTCAAGTAAAAATAGGACATAGCAAGAATCTCACCGTGTGTACACACCTTTACTCTATAATTGCTTTTATAACTATTTTAAAGTGAGCTGAGGGGAAAATAACAACACAGGGTCCAGTTACATTATAAAATAATTAAAAAAAAATCTCTGACCAAAAAATAAAAAATAAAATTGTATAATAATTCTCCAACACTCCGAAGATGGTAAGCTCATACTGTGAATTGCATAAAATATTTCTATGAACTGTACTTAATCACTGTTACACACTGGTTCTCACTAAGCGGAGGTTGAGATGAGAGGGGTGTTATTCGGCAGGATCACTGGAATTGTTCTGGATCTCTGATAATCTCTGGTCTCTGAGGAGTTAAGTGAAAAACTACTGTCTCCCACTGTGATGCTCTAAGACAGTGTTTTTCAACCACTGTGCCGTGACACACTAGTGTGCCCTGAGCAGTCTCCAGGTATGCCGCCATAGAAGCACAGCCAGGCCCGTCAGTGTTTTGCCACTACTGAGGCCCTGGAACGATCAATACTGGTGGGTTTAGTGGTTGCAGAGCCAGTGCTTATTTTGGACCCGGGCAGTGTTGGGCTCTTCTGGCTTTCTCAGATGTGGCTCAGGCGTTACCTATGGAGAAGCTGTGACATGACATCATAGGACATGCAACTGCACCATGCATCACCATTATATTTGAATGTGCCTTGGCAATACTTAAATCTTGTTCAGTGTGCCGCGAGTTGTAAAGGGTTGAAAATCTCTGCTCTGAGACATTGACAAGATGCCGCCGCATTTATGTGCAGGATTTTAGTCAGCAGCCATCTTGGTACAGGGAGTGAAGCCTTCCTGAAGGAACAGTATGGAATCTTCGCAGTAGCGCTCTCCCCTTTCAACACTTTTTACATACAAATAGGATAATAATGATAAAACTCCCACATAGTCATCTAAATGGGATGTAGTCAACATCCCGGCGGTCAGCATACCACCACCGGGATCCCGGCCACCGAATGCCGTCAGTGGGGCCGAGGACTATTCCCACTAGTTGGTGTCCATGACACCCATAGAGTGGGAATAGAACCTGTGGCGAGCGCAGCAAGCCACCAAGCCCGCAGCGTGAAGCCCGCAGCAAGGGGCTTCGTTTCGCTTGCCCTATCCCGGCATGCTGGCAGTCAGGATCCCGTCGTCGGTATGCTGACCGCCAGGATCCCGGCCGCCGGTCAACAACGCATCTGAATTATTACTTGTGCCTGGTGTAGGATTTTCAAATATGTGTAGTTTACTGTATAAAGGAACTGAGATCTAAGGTGTATTACATGTAGTGATGTGCACCGGAAATTTTTCGGCTTTTGGTTTTGGATTCGGGTCCGCGGCCGTGTTTTGGATTCGGACGCATTTTGGCAAAACCTCTCTGAAAATTTTTTGTTGGATTCGGGTGTGTTTTGGATTCGGGTGTTTTTTTACAAAAAACCCTCAAAAACAGCTTAAATCATAGAATTTGGGGGTCATTTTGATCCCATATTATTATTAACCTCAATAACCATAATTTTCACTCATTTTCAGTCTATTCTGAACACCTCACACCTCACAATATTATTTTTAGTCCTAAAATTTGCACCGAGGTCGCTGGATGCCTAAGCTAAGCGACACAAGTGGCCGACACAGACATCTGGCCCATCTAGGAGTGGCACTGCAGTGTCAGACAGGATGGCACTTCAAAAAAATTGTCCCCAAACAGCACATGATGCAATGAAAAAAAGAGGCGCACCAAGGTCGCTGGATGGCTAAGCTAAGCGACACAAGTGGCCGACACAAACACCTGGACAATCTAGGAGTGGCACTGCAGTGTCAGGCAGGATGGCACTTCAAAAAATTGTCCCCAAACAGCACATGATGCAAAGAAAAAAAGAGGCACACCAAGGTCGCTGTGTGACTAAGCTAAGCGACACAAGTGGCCGACACAAACACCTGGCCCATCTAGGAGTGGCACTGCAGTGTCAGGCAGGATGGCACTTCAAAAAAATTATCCCCAAACAGCACATGATGCAAAGAAAAATGAAAGAAAAAAGAGGTGCAAGATGGAATTGTCCTTGGGCCCTCCCACCCACCCTTATGTTGTATAAACAGGACATGCACACTTTAACGAACCCATCATTTCAGCGACAGGGTCTGCCACATGACTGTGACTGAAATGACTGGTTGGTTTGGGCCCCCACCATAAAAGAAGCAATCAATCTCTCCTTGCACAAACTGGCTCTACAGAGGCAAGATGTCCACCTCATCATCATCCTCCGATTCCTCACTCCTTTCACTGTGTACATCCCCCTCCGAGTCCTCACAGATTATTAATGCGTCCCCACTGGAATCCACCATCTCAGGTCCCTGTGTACTTTCTGGAGGCAATTGCTGGTGAATGTCTCCATGGAGGAATTGATTATAATTAATTTTGATGAACATCATCTTTTCCACATTTTCTGGAAGTAACCTTGTACGCCAATTGCTGACAAGGTGAGCGGCTGCACTAAACATTCTTTCGGAGTACACACTGGAGGGTGGGCAACTTAGGAAAAATACAGCCAGTTTGTGCAAGGGCCCTCAAATTGCCTCTTTTTCCTACCAGTATACGTACGGACTGTCTGACGTGCCTACTTGGATGCGGTCACTCATATAATCCTCCACCATTCTTTCAATGGTGACAGAATCATATGCAGTGACAGTAGACAACATGTCAGTAATCGTTGGCTGGTCCTTCAGTCCGGACCAGATGTCAGCACTCGCTCCAGACTGCCCTGCATCACCGCCAGCGGGTGGGCTCGGAATTCTTAACCTTTTCATCGCACCCCCAGTCGCGGGAGAATGTGAAGGAGGAGCTGTTGACGGGTCACGTTCCGCTTGACTTGACAATTTTCTCACCAGCAGGTCTTTGAACCTCTGCAGACTTGTGTCTGCCGGAAAGAGAGATACAACGTAGGTTTTAAATCTAGGATCGAGCACGGTGGCCAAAATGTAGTGCTCTGATTTCAACAGATTGACCACCCGTGAATCCTGGTTAAGCGAATTAAGGGCTCCATTCACAAGTCCCACATGCCTAGCGGAATCGCTCTGTTTTAGCTCCTCCTTTAATGTCTCCAGCTTCTTCTGCAAAAGCCTGATGAGGGGAATGACCTGACTCAGGCTGACAGTGTCTGAACTGACTTCACGTGTGGAAAGATCAAAGGGTTGCAGAACATTGCACAACGTTGAAATCATTCTCCACTGCGCTTGAGTCAGGTGCATTTCCCCTCCTTTGCCTATATCGTGGGCAGATGTATAGGCTTGAATGGCCGTTTGCTGCTCCTCCATCCTCTGAAGCATATAGAGGGTTGAATTCCACCTCGTTACCACCTCTTGCTTCAGATGATGGCAGGGCAGGTTCAGGACTGTTTGCTGGTGCTCCAGTCTTCGGCACGCGGTGGCTGAATACCAAAAGTGGCCCGCAATTCTTCGGGCCACCGACAGCATCTCTTGCACGCCCCTGTCATTTTTTAAATAATTCTGCACCACCAAATTCAATGTATGTGCAAAACATTGGACGTGCTGGAATTTGCCCAGATGTAATGCACGCACAATATTGCTGGCGTTGTCCGATGTCACAAATCCCCAGGAGAGTCCAATTGGGGTAAGCCATTCTGCGATGATGTTCCTCAGTTTCTGTAAGAGGTTGTCAGCTGTGTGCCTCTTATGGAAAGTGGTGTTACAAAGCGTAGCCTGCCTAGGAATGAGTTGGCGTTTGCGAGATGCTGCTATTGGTGCCGCCGCTGCTGTTCTTGCTGCGGGAGGCAATACATCTACCCAGTGGGCTGTCACAGTCATATAGTCCTGAGTCTGCCCTGTTCCACTTGTCCACATGTCCGTGGTTAAGTGGACATTGGGTACTACTGCATTTTTTAGGACACTGGTGACTCTTTTTCTGACGTCTGTGTACATATTCGGTATCGCCTGCCTAGAGAAATGGAACCTAGATGGTATTTGGTACCGGGGACACAGTACCTCAATCAAGTCTCTAGTTACCTCTGAATTAACGGTGGATACCGGAACCACGTTTCTCACCACCCAGGCTGAAAAGACCTGAGTTATCCGCTTTGCAGCAGGATGACTGCTGTGATATTTCATCTTCCTCGCAGAGGACTGTTGGACAGTCAATTGCTTACTGGAAGTAGTACAAGTGGTCTTCTGACTTCCCCTCTGGGATGCCAATCGACTCCCAGCAGCAACAACAGCAGCGCCAGCAGCAGTAGGTGTTACACTCAAGGATGCATCGGAGGAATCCCAGGCAGGAGAGGACTCGCCAGACTTGCCAGTGACATGGCCTGCAGGACTATTGGCTTTCCTGTGTAAGGTGGAAATTGACACTGAGGGAGTTGGTGGTGTGGTTTGCAGGAGCTTGGTTACAAGAGGAAGGGATTTAGTGGTCAGTGGACTGCTTCCGCTGTCATCCAAAGTTTTTGAACTTGTCACTGACTTATGATGAATGCGCTGCAGGTGACGTATAAGGGAGGATGTTCCGAGGTGGTTAACGTCCTTACCCCTACTTTTTACAGCTTGACAAAGGCAACACATGGCTTGACACCTGTTGTCCGCATTTGTGTTGAAATAATTCCACACCGAAGAGCTGATTTTTTTTTTGTATTTTGACCAGGCATGTCAATGGCCATATTCGTCCCACGGACAACAGGTATCTCCCCGGGTGCCTGACTTAAACAAACCACCTCACTATCAGAATCCTCCTTGTCAATTTCCTCCCCAGCGCCAGCAACACCCATATCCTCATCCTGGTGTACTTCAACAGTGACATCTTCAATTTGACTATCAGGAACTGGACTGCGGGTGCTCCTTCCAGCACTTGCAGGGGGCGTGCAAATGGTGGAAGGCGCAAGCTCTTCCCGTCCAGTGTTGGGAAGGTCAGGCATCGCAACCGACACAATTGGACCCTCCATGGGGATTTGTTATTTAGAAGAACGCACAGTTCTTTGCTGTGCTTTTGCCAGCTTAAGTCTTTTCATTTTTCTAGCGAGAGGATGAGTGCTTCCATCCTCATGTGAATCTGAACCACTAGCCATGAACATAAGCCAGGGCCTCAGCTGTTCCTTGCCACTCCGTGTCGTAAATGGCATATTGGCAAGTTTACGTTTCTCATCAGACGCTTTCAATTTTGATTTTGGGGTCATTTTACTGAACTTTTGTTTTTTGGATTTTACATGCTCTCTACTATGACATTGGGCATCGACCTTGGCAGATGACGCTGATGGCATTTCTTCGTCTCGGCCATGACTAGTGGCAGCAGCTTCAGCACGAGGTGGAAGTGGAAGTGGATCCCTATTTTAACCTCCACATTTTTGTTCTCCATTTTTTAATGTGTGGAATTATATGCCAGCATCAATAGCAATGACCTACTACTATATATACTGCGCACAACTGAAATGCACCACAGGTATGGATGGATAGTATACTTGATGACACAGAGGTAGGTAGAGCAGTGGACTTCCGTACCGTACTGCTATATATACTGGTGTTCACTGACAGCAAAACTCTGCACTGTACTCCTCCTATATAATATACTGGTGGTCCCCAGTGCCCACAATAAAGCAGTGTGAGCACAGATATATGCAGCACACTGAGCACAGATATGGAGTGTTTTTCAGGCAGACAACGTATACTGGTGGTCACTGGTCAGCAAAACTCTGTACTGTACTCCTCCTATATAATATACTGGTGGTCCCCAGTGCCCACAATAAAGCAGTGTGAGCACAGATATATGCAGCACACTGAGCAAAGATATGGAGTGTTTTTCAGGCAGACAACGTATACTGGTGGTCACTGGTCAGCAAAACTCTGCACTGTACTCCTCCTATATAATATACTGGTGGTCCCCAGTGCCCTACAATAAAGCAGTGTGAGCACAGATATATGTAGCACACTGAGCACAGATATGGAGTGTTTTTCAGGCAGACAACGTATACTGGTGGTCACTGGTCAGCAAAACTCTGCACTGTACTCCTCCTATATAATATACTGGTGGTCCCCAGTGCCCACAATAAAGCAGTGTGAGCACAGATATATGCAGCACACTGAGCACAGATATGGAGTGTTTTTCAGGCAGACAACGTATACTGGTGGTCACTGGTCAGCAAAACTCTGCACTGTACTCCTCCTATATAATATACTGGTGGTCCCCAGTGCACACAATAAAGCAGTGTGAGCACAGATATATGCAGCACACTGAGCACAGATATGGAGTGTTTTTCAGGCAGACAACGTATACTGGTGGTCACTGTCAGCAAAACTCTGCACTGTACTCCTCCTATATAATACAGCTGCTCCCCAGTGCCCACAATTAAGCAGTGTGAGCACAGATATATGCAGCACACTGAGCACAGATATGGAGTGTTTTTCAGGCAGACAACGTATACTGGTGGTCACTGTCAGCAAAACTCTGCACTGTACTCCTCCTATATAATACAGCTGTTCCCATTTCCCCACAATTAAGGAATAAGCACAAATATTTTTGCATCAAGATTAATAAACGGAGAGGATGCCAGCCACGTCCTCTCCCTAACATTTCCAATGCACGAGTGAAAATGGTGGCGACGCACGGCTGCTTATATAGAATCCGAATCTCGCGAGAATCCGGCAGCGGGATGATGACGTTCGGGCGCGCTCGGGTTAACCGAGCCATACGGGAGAATCCAAGTATGCCTCGGACCTGTGTAAAATGGGTCAAGTTCGGGGGGGTTCGGTTTCCGAGGAACCGAACCCGCTCATCACTAATTACATGTAGTTATAAAAACAAGTTTATTTTATGGCAGTAGTTTCCAAACAGGGGTCCGTGAGACCCTGGGTTTCCTCGGGAAAGGTGGGGGGGATAAGGGAGGCCTTGCAGGGGTGCCGTAGTTTGGTGGTCCATGAACAATTCAAATTGCTTATATTGAATTTAAGGAGAAAGAATTGACTACATAGGAGAGGAATGGGTTAAACATCCTGTGAGGGGTGGACCTAGATGTGAGGTAGTACAGCCTTAGGAAAAGGGGAGGGTTAGGGTATATATAGACTGCAGTGGCCATTTTGGGCCTCTTTGCTGTTTGAATTTCCTTGGGGTGAGTTCTGCCTGGCAGATTGTTTCACCCATTTTTTATAGCTAATACACTTACTGTGATATTAAATTATAAGATGGCCTCCAGCCGCCCACGCCGATCAGTAGGCGCGCCAGCCCGTTACCAGACCAGCGAGGCTGAGCCCGGGGCAGGGGTGTCCGGGGCCGGGGAGGCCTCTGCTGCACATGGGGCTGCTTCGTGGTCGTTGGGTCCGGGGCGCAGGACGCGCTCCTCCGGTGACCCTGCGGTCGCGGGTGTAGCTGCTGGCGGCCGCGGTGGGCGGCGCATGGCGGCTCGGAGGTCTGACCTCATGGAGAGTGGGGACCAACGGTCCTCGCCTCCGGGGGAGGCCGCGGGTGTCGGGACGGTGGTAGCCCGCGGGCGCGCGCCGGCGCGTCTTGCCGGACGCCGCTCGGCACCTGCCGCTGTGACACCCGGCCGGTCCCGCCTGCCTGGGCCGATTAGAGGCTCCACGCGGCGGGGGAGAGCTGGGCGGGCGTCAGGAGTGACGGCGATCCGGCCTGGGCCCGTTGGTGAGCCCAGCGCGGGATCGTCGGGTAGGAATGATCAGCAAGAGGCTGCATCGGCAGCGGGGGGCGCCGGGACAGGAGGCGGTGGGGCGCGCGCACGACGGGCGCGCGCGCCAACGTGCAGCTCCGGCGGCGTCGCTCGCACACGGGTGCGCGCAGCGACGCCGCATAGTTCAGTGTCCCCTCAGCCCTCCTCGCTGCGGATTGGTTCCGGCGGGGCGAGGAGGGACAGCAGGCCTGGTAGAGATCAACCAGGTTTTCTGGGCCTTTCGCCCAGCGGTGCCGTGCGCACGGCGCAGGGGGCGTTGCAGGCTGCGCAGAGCGGGGCCTCCCGGGCTGGTTGGGGCAGCTCATCAGGCACTTCCGGGGGACCTGGGCGAGCGGGCTCAGGAAGTAGGGGGGGGTCTTTGCCCAGGGTGAGGTGCCCAGGCATTACAGACCTTTCCCCACAGGGCCGACCGATTTGTGGTCCGGATGGGTCCTGGCTTCCCGTGCCCAGCGGCGGGTCCACTCGGCGCGTTCCGCCCGCGCGGCAACCTGCAGGCGACGCTCCTACTCCACAGGGTACAAACCTGACGCAAGACGCGTTCGCTACGGCCCTCGCCACGGTGGTGGCAGCTTTGGGTCCGCTCTCAGCGGCCCCCGAGCGCGCGGTTGGGTCCGGGGGGTTTCCAAGCGCATCGGGCGCAGGTGCGGGCTCGGCTGCGCAGAGGGTAGCGCGTGCGTGCCGCGAGCTTGGTGCGGCCGCGGCTCAGCTGCAGCAGCAGCCACGGCGAGAGGAGAATGTGCGTTCATACGGCACGCCAGCGCCTGTAAGTGCTAGGCGCTCGCCGCTGTTTGTTTCTGGGTCCTCTTCCCCCCTTTTGCCCGCAGTTGATCAGCCAGAGACGGAGGAGGCGGAATCGGAAGTTGAGGACGTTTCGTACATCGCGCCTGATGAATCTGGATCCGACCATTCTACGGCTTCAGGTGAGGCGGAGCAGTCTGGGTCGGTTGCGAGTACTCCTTCAAGTTCGCGCAGCTCGTCTCCTTCGTCCTCTTTTTCCTCTTCTTCCTCCTCCTCCCTTTCCTCGGCGGTGTCCGACATGAGTAGCACGGCAAAGGCGAGGAAGAGGGCGATCAAATACGCCAGAAGGGCGGCTGGGAGGCAGGAGAGGCATAAGAGGCGAAGGCGGGTTAGCAAGGAATCTCGCAAGGCTAGGAAACGGCGCGACTTGCCAGGCGTGGTTCGCTGCGAATATACCGCTGTCATGCGGGGGCTTAGGGACAGCTGCAGCAAAAGCATTCGTAGGGGGGACTACGTGGATATCTTCGTCTTGACGAAAGGCGCGAAGAAGGAGTTCAAGGCAGCTACCGCTAAGAAGGGCATAGGGGCTGAGGCATTTCGCACGTTCGATAACTGGCTGGCGGGATTTTGGGTTTTCGCGGCCTGTTACCTTGAGGACAGGCCAGACGAGCATATGAATGTCATCCGGTACCTGCACCTCGTGCATGATATGCAGCGCACGTCGGCGGGTGACGAATGGCGTAGATATGATGAAGAGTTTAGAGAGAAACAGGACGGGTTGTACGTTATGGACTTCGGGTTCAAAGACGTGGAGGTTTGGCTTAGGGTCACCAGGGCCTCGCAGCAGGCCAAGGAGCCCCGGGGCACAGGGGCGGACGGACAACGGGTCGGGCCGTCCGCCCATGCGCCCGGCGGGGAGGGCGGGTCGGCCAAGCCAGTTAGGTCGGCCTTTCGGAATGGGAAACAGACAACGACGAAAGGGTTATGCTTCGCGTTTAACAACGCGGCATGTACCTACGGCAAGCAGTGTCGGTTCCGTCACGCTTGCCTCCATTGCGGGGGTTCCCACCCTGCCTCCTCCTGCTTCAAGAATACTCGGCAGGGTCCCCGCGCTAAACAACCCTACTCTAGAGGAGCACCCGGTGGGAGTGCTCCTCAGGGCGCCAACGCCAATTAGGTTAGAGGCTATGCGTAAATGGTTCAGTTGGTATCCGAATAAGGAGGATGCCAGGTTTTTATACGAAGGTTTTAGTTTTGGGTTCCGCTTGCCTGTTGCAAGCGAAGTTACAGTTAAGGCGCAGAGGAACCTTCAGTCGGCTCGGGCATTGCCTTTAGTGTTGCGGGAAAAAGTCGATAAGGAGGTCAGGCTGGGCAGGATGGTGGGGCCGTTTGCATCACCCCCAGTGGCTGATCTCGTCATCTCTCCAGTGGGGGTGGTACCCAAGAAGACACCAGGGGCTTTCCGACTGATCCAGCACCTCTCCTACCCACCGGGGGCCTCGGTCAACGACGCTATACCTTCGGGTCATTGCTCGGTGGTATATCAATCGTTTGACGAGGCGCTCAACTTGGTCCGCAGCTACGGAGCTGGGGCCCTCATGGCAAAGATTGACGTCGAATCTGCGTTCAGATTGCTACCCCTCCATCCGGACTCATTCCGTTTTATGGGTTTCCGGATTGGATCGGAATATTTCATCGACAAATGTTTGCCGATGGGATGTTCCGTTTCATGCTCGTATTTTGAACGCTTTAGCACCTTCCTACATTGGTGCGTGGAGTCTTCGTCGGGTGGGCACGGAGTTGCCCATTACCTCGATGATTTCCTTTGTACGGGTCCGGCAGGTTCGCCGCGGTGCGGCAACCTGCTTTTCAGTATACGAGCACTGTTTTGTCACTTCGGAGTGCCAGTTGCCGAAGACAAAACGGAGGGGCCGATCTCTTGCCTGTCATTTCTGGGTATCGAGATCAACACAGTGGCAGGCGAGTGTCGCCTGCCTTTGGACAAAGTGGCTAAGCTTCGCGAGGTCATTGGCCAGTTCCTGGGCTTGCGTAAGGTTAAGCTGCGGCAGGCGCAATCCTTGCTGGGCATGTTTAACTTTGCTTGTCGGGTCATCCCGATGGGCAGGGTTTTCTGCCGGAAGCTGGAAAGAGCTACCGCGGGGTGTGCCAGGCCGCACCACTTTGTGTGGTTGTCGGCCGAGATAAAAAGAGATCTGGCAGTTTGGGCCTCGTTCCTGGAAGATTTTAACGGGGTTCGAATATGGCAGGCACCGACAGTAGATAGCGCTAGATTGCAGCTTTTCACCGACGCGGCAGGGGCAACCGGTTTTGGGTGTTATCTGGAGGGATCTTGGTGCGCGGCATCGTGGCCAGCGGAATGGCACCGGGCGGGTCTCACTAGGGACCTTCTGCTCCTGGAGCTTTTTCCCATCATGGTTGCGCTGGAGATCTGGGGCGAGAGGCTAGCGCATCGCAGCATCCTGTTCAGATGTGACAATCTGGGCGTGGTGCACGCGATTAACAACCAGAGGGCTAAATCGCTGGTGGTGTTGCGGGTGCTAGGAAAGTTGCTGCTTACTTGTCTGCGCAGGAACGTGTGGTTCCGTGCGCAACATGTGCCGGGGCTGGAGAACGGGGTCGCTGATGCGCTATCGCGAGGGCATTGGGATAGGTTTTACTTGTTGGCTCCCGAGGCCGAGCAACTGGGTTTTCATTGTCCTGGTTATGTCTGGCCGGTCATCGAGCCGGACTGGAAGGTCTAGCACTGCGATCGGTCGCGCCATCCACGCTTAAGGCTTACGAACAGGCCTGGAGCGAATGGGAAGAATTTGCTAGAGGACGGAAGCAACGAGGTAAGAGCGGGCATCGGATGATGCTTTCTTTTATTTGGCAGCTTTATGTTTCGGGTAGGTCTAGAGCGGTGGTGTCCCGGTACTTGGCTGGCATTGCGTTCTTCTGCAGAATTAAGGGTGTGCCCGATCTGACAAAAAGCGGGATTCTGCTTAAGGCTATGAAAGGATGGGCGCGCGTAGCACCTACGCCGCCTGACAGAAGGCGGCCCATTGATGCGGCGTTGCTGCCAGGCATCATTGGGTCGGTTGGAGCCATTGCATCGTCTATGTTTGAATCGCTGCTTTTTAGATTGGCGTTCTCTATGGCCTTCCACGGCGCTTTTAGGATTTCGGAGTTGGTAGCGCCTTCTAAGCAAACGGATTCGCGCATGTTGGTCGGGGACGTAGTGGTGAGTGGGAGGTCCTTGCTGTGCAGATTGCGACGCTCTAAGACGGACCAGGTGGGGAAGGGCCGATGGGTCACACTGGTTCCGGCACTTGAGGAGAGCATATGCCCGGTACGGTTGGCAATACAATATGAAGCAGTAAGGCCCGACTGTCGGGGGTCATGGTTGCTGCACTATGATGGGCTGCCGGTAACAAAGTTCCAATTTCGGTGGATGATGGGTCGCTGTCTGACGAGCCTGGGCCTTTCCCCCTCCCACTTCGGTACACACTCCTTCCGCATTGGGGCTGCTACGGCGGCAGCGGCCGCGGGTTTTTCGGGAGCCCAGATCCAGGCGGTGGGACGATGGAAGTCGTCCTGTTATAAGCGGTACATTCGCCCCGTCGCCTGAGATACTTTGCGTAAGCGTAGCTGGTGTCAATAAGTTAGTGTAAGATAAGGTTTGCTTGGTTATGCATATGTTATGTTCACTGTATGTTGGTTCGTTTACCCGTGTGTGATCCTACTCAGGGATTAGCCACTTGCCGCTGCGGGCGTGAGCCGGCAGCGGGGGTCTGGAGTTATTTTGCTATTTTTGCCTGACTTGACGGACTGAATTCTAATCATTAATTCGGCTAATCTGTGCTATCAAAGTCCCTCAGCAGGTTTTTTATGCTTTCACCTCCAGCTGAGTTATTTCATGTTTTACCCTCTTTTTTCATACCCCCCCCCCCCCTGTTTGATTTCGTTTTAATTTTTATTTTTACCTTTCCCTTAATGTCTTAATGCTTTTGCTCCAAATTTATTAGAATATCGGGAGATCGGCTAGGCCGTGACTGCTGCGACTTAGGAAGCTATGAAAAATTTTTCTTTTTGGCAGATCCTTCAGGTTAACGCAATTTCTATTTATGGCATAGAGTTTAGTAACACATTTTACCCCTTTTCCTTCCATTCAGGTTGTTTCGCTGATGGCGTGTCCGTTTGGGTGGTTGGCCACTCTTATGTCTTTTGGGCAGCTAGGTTCTTGGCCTCTGATACGGCTCAGAGGTTTCCTGGAGGTCAGGGAATCAGATGGCTTGGTTGGCGAGGAATGATGTGGACAGATCTATTGAGTAGATTAGTCAGTCAAGCTAGGAAGCATGGAGTTCCCAAGGTTTTGGTTGTCCACTTAGGTGGCAACGACCTGGGGAAGAGGACTTCCTTGGAGCTACGGTGGGCCATGATACAAGATCTGGCAAAGGTGGCCGCAGCATGGACCAATTGCATATTGGTTTTTTCCCTGATGGTGCCAAGGTTGAGTTGGCGCGGTGTGGAGGACGGACGCGTAATAGATGAGGCCAGGATGAAGGTGAATGGGGCGGTGGCGAAGTTGGTCTTGGCCCACGGAGGCAAAGTGGTTCGCCACCCTAGGATTCGGTTCCGAGACAAACACCTTTTTCGGCCTGATGGTGTACATCTATCCAATGAAGGGATGATGTTTTTCCTGGAGGATCTGTTCCTAGTGTTGCAGGAGTTAGGGTAGGTTATGGTGGCGGTGCGAGGACTCTGGGAGGGAGTCCTTCGCTTTTGGCGGAAAAGAACGGCAGTTTGTAGTTGTATCGCTTATATAGGTAGTAAGTTTCAGTTTATTTGGTTTAGGTGCACTCACCTCCATCGACTTAATGGCCGCTCGACCACCCATCCGGGAGGCAGCGGCAGGGCACCCAGGAGCGGTGGGAAGTCACTGTGGGGGTTGTGTTGACACCTATTACCGGTTTTTGATAAGGTGTTGGACGGTTTCGGTCAGTTTACCAATTTAAGTTTTCCAATAGTTTAATAGAGCCGTTCTTTTTTCTGCCACCATTTTGCCGGCTGATTCGGCAGCTTAACAAATTTTTCCATTTACAGGTTTGCTATGGTTAGGGCCAAATAAATAGCTAGCAATTTTTCTGCCAAAATCATGTCTCCGTGTCTTTATTTACTGGTATTAGAAGGTAACTAAGGTTTACTTTAAGAAAGGGGGTCCACCAAATATCACTAGGATGTTTAGGAGAAAGAATTGACTACATAGGAGAGGAATGGGTTAAACATCCTGTGAGGGGTGGACCTAGATGTGAGGTAGTACAGCCTTAGGAAAAGGGGAGGGTTAGGGTATATATAGACTGCAGTGGCCATTTTGGGCCTCTTTGCTGTTTGAATTTCCTTCCCGCCCTCCCGCCCTATGGGGTAGAGGTTGTTTTTGGTTATGCGGAGTGCATTGGCGTTTTTAATTGCTGGCTGGTTTTCATTCGTTGGCTATTTATAGGCGGAAAAGAACGGCAGTTTGTAGTTGTATCGCTTATATAGGTAGTAAGTTTCAGTTTATTTGGTTTAGGTGCACTCACCTCCATCGACTTAATGGCCGCTCGACCACCCATCCGGGAGGCAGCGGCAGGGCACCCAGGAGCGGTGGGAAGTCACTGTGGGGGTTGTGTTGACACCTATTACCGGTTTTTGATAAGGTGTTGGACGGTTTCGGTCAGTTTACCAATTTAAGTTTTCCAATAGTTTAATAGAGCCGTTCTTTTTTCTGCCACCATTTTGCCGGCTGATTCGGCAGCTTAACAAATTTTTCCATTTACAGGTTTGCTATGGTTAGGGCCAAATAAATAGCTAGCAATTTTTCTGCCAAAATCATGTCTCCGTGTCTTTATTTACTGGTATTAGAAGGTAACTAAGGTTTACTTTAAGAAAGGGGGTCCACCAAATATCACTAGGATGTTTAGGAGAAAGAATTGACTACATAGGAGAGGAATGGGTTAAACATCCTGTGAGGGGTGGACCTAGATGTGAGGTAGTACAGCCTTAGGAAAAGGGGAGGGTTAGGGTATATATAGACTGCAGTGGCCATTTTGGGCCTCTTTGCTGTTTGAATTTCCTTCCCGCCCTCCCGCCCTATGGGGTAGAGGTTGTTTTTGGTTATGCGGAGTGCATTGGCGTTTTTAATTGCTGGCTGGTTTTCATTCGTTGGCTATTTATAGGCGGAAAAGAACGGCAGTTTGTAGTTGTATCGCTTATATAGGTAGTAAGTTTCAGTTTATTTGGTTTAGGTGCACTCACCTCCATCGACTTAATGGCCGCTCGACCACCCATCCGGGAGGCAGCGGCAGGGCACCCAGGAGCGGTGGGAAGTCACTGTGGGGGTTGTGTTGACACCTATTACCGGTTTTTGATAAGGTGTTGGACGGTTTCGGTCAGTTTACCAATTTAAGTTTTCCAATAGTTTAATAGAGCCGTTCTTTTTTCTGCCACCATTTTGCCGGCTGATTCGGCAGCTTAACAAATTTTTCCATTTACAGGTTTGCTATGGTTAGGGCCAAATAAATAGCTAGCAATTTTTCTGCCAAAATCATGTCTCCGTGTCTTTATTTACTGGTATTAGAAGGTAACTAAGGTTTACTTTAAGAAAGGGGGTCCACCAAATATCACTAGGATGTTTATTGGCAATACCAGTCCTTCACCACATGACTGAACCTTAGGATGACATATTAAACACAATTTACTTCATTTTATATTTTTTTCTAAATTTCTCACTAAGAAACTATGGTCTTGGCGTGCCGTGACAGAAATTCTGAAACTCTAGGGCAGGGTGTCAAACTCGCAGCTCCTACCGCATCATTTTGTGAGCAAAACTGCCGGCAAATGGCAGTAATAAAATATTTCTCATGTAATAATTTTAAATAATAAGTGAAATCACATTTCCCTTAGGTCAGTCATGTAAAAGACAAGGGCCTCAAACCAGAAATAGCCAGTCTGGTGGGGTGTGTGAGGTCATGCTGTGATGTCATAATGGAAACTGCCTATGTCGGGGCTGTGCTGTTGCTGTCTCTTGCATATGCTTTCAGAGGCCTGGCACGGCATAGCACACTGGTAGAAGGTTAGTGACTGGACAAAGATAAGAGCAGCTTATTTTGAATCGTCGGCAGATGTTTAGCATGACTATTATAATATATGACTTATGACCTTGGGGATAGCATAGTATTGGATAAAAACAAAATCTCACACCTACTGGGACAGTGCCATTACTTAACATCCACAAGCGGCTGCAAATGGGCCATTGGAGATATATGAAGGGTGATTTACTCTCTCTCTCTCTCTCTCTGCCTGCCTAAATCTCAGTGTGCCAGTGTTGCACGCTGATCCATTTTTATTAATATGTAGAGATGTAAGAGAATTAAATTGTGCTTTAATCATTACTTTTGTTTTTATCCAATACTATATACAGATGTAGCCATGCTGATCATGGCTACATCTGGGGGAAACGTGCACCCTCGACGCAGCTATGCGCACCTGTGCCTAGCCATGTCGAGTTGCGGCATTTGCCGCCCTCATCCATGTGAATGGGGCACACACATGCCTTAAGATGTAGCCACAACGAGAATGGCTACATTTGTACAGTTGTAATTCCTGTTAGCGTCAGTAAATGAATGCTATGGTGGTTATGACTGTCCCTCTCCCCCCTTCACTCCCACTCAGGGTTGGACTGGCCCATAGGGGTACAGGGGAAACCACCGGTTGGCCCTACTGCCTGGGGGCCATCTCCTCGTCTGTGGATCAGATCCCGTCTGTGAACTTGAATTGTACATTATACATATTATCTACAGTGCATTGCAGTTATTAATCTGGTACATTATCATGCATGCACTAGCAGTATTTACTAATTACTATATATATTTATCATGGGCCCTATAACATGTTAGCGAAGCCTCTGTGGCAGCAGGCCACACCCCTAAGCATGGGCCTTTACCTCTGCATTCCCCCGGTGGGCTCTCCATGCCCCACTCATTTCTTGCACTCTTTTTTCACTCTCTCACCATTGACAGATGGGAAGACTGGGTTAGGCAAGGTTAGTTGGTGGGCGGGTGGTCTAGGCAAACCAGGGACGTGCATTCAGGGAAGGCAGGGGAGGCAGTGCCTCCCCTGTGATTAATGATTAAAATAATATAAAGAAGATACTTATGACACATACTGTATTCTGTGTCATAAGTATCTCCTTTATATTAATCTAATCATTATCCCTGTTTAAATGTGTTTGGGAGGCACCGATCGTGGTGCCTCCCATTGTGAATGGGGAAGGGTGTGGGAGCGGAGGGCGGGGGTGGGCACGCCCCTGTCAGTGAGGCCACAGTGATTGGCCAGAGGATCCGTCACTGGATCCGCTGCCATCACTGTATGGGTGCGCGGAGGTGCGGGCATCAGTGGCAGTGAGAGTATTAGTGGCACTGCCATTCTGCAGAGTTTGGCAGCGGAGCGGTACCAATTTCAAAAATGGCACCTCAGCGTAATTTTTGAAATTCAAGGTGGCAACCACGAGCCAATCACGGTTCGCTGCATCATCACCCCGGCCCCTCCGGCTGACTTATATAAGTCAGCGCGAGGCATCGGCGTCAGTCCGATGGCGGAAGAGCTCCTGAAGAAAGAAGACGCTTGAAGTCCTAGTTGGGCGGCAGCCATGCAAACGAGCTTAAAGGCCGCCGCCCCCAGGTGAAGACCCTGAATAATAAACTTTTTTTTAAAGACGGTGTGGTGTTTTTATTTTAATATTTTCTTTACAGGTGGACTATAGGTGCCAGTGGGCCCTTTATGTCCGGACATGCTGGCACTTGTGGTTCTCCAAGTGCTATGCAAAAGAGCTTAACAGCCGCCGCCCACCAGGTGAAGACGCTGGAAGACCTGGGGAGGTGGCAGCCATGCAAAAGAGCTTAAAGGCCACTGCCTCTCAGGTGAAGACGCAGGAAGCCCTGGGGAGGTGCCGCCCCCCCAGGTGAAGGCGTCGGAAGCCCTGGAGAGGCGGTAGCCATGCAAAAAGGCTTAAAGGCCGCCGCCCCCAGGTGAAGACCCTGACTAATAAACTATTTTTTAAAGACGGAGTGGTGTTTTTATTTTAATATTTTCTTTACAGGTGGACTATAGGTGCCAGTGGGCCCTTTATGTCCGTACATGCTGGTACTTGTGGTTCTCCAAGTGCTATGCAAAAAAGCATAACAGCCACCGTCCACCAGGTGAAGACGCTGGAAGCCCTGGGAAGGCGGCAGCCATGCAAAAGAGCTTAAAGGCCGCTGCCTCCCAGGTGAAGACGCCGGAGAAAGACGACGGAAGCCCTGGGGAGGCGGCGGCCCCCAGGTGAAGACAGCGGAAGCCCTGGAGAGGCTGCGGCCATGCAAAAGAGCTTAAAGGCCGCCGCCCCCCGGAGAAGACCCTGACTAATAAACTTTTTTTTAAAGACGGTGTGGTGCTTTTATTTTAATATTTTCTTTACAGGTGCCAGCGGGCCCTTTATGTCAGGACATGCTGGCAATTGTGGTTCTCCAAGTGCTATGCAAAAGAGCGTAACAGCCGCCGCCCACCAGGTGAAGAAGCTGAAAGCCCTGGGAAGGCGGCAGCCATGCAAAAGAGCTTAAAGACGGTGTGGAGAAGAAGAAGAAGGAGAAGAAGAAGGAGAAGAAGAAGGAGAAGAAGAAGAAGAAGAAGAAGAAGAAGAAGAAGAAGAAGAAGAAGAAGAAGAAGAAGAAGAAGAAGAACAACAATAATAGGCTACATTTTACTTAAAATAAAAATAGACATTTATTTTTTAAATATATTTTGCTTGAAGTTGTCTTAATAAATAAATTCTCTCAAAAGGTGAAGAAATGACACATATTTAGGGAGACAAATATATTAGGAGAGTTTAGAACCATGCATTGTTTATTCTACACAAGAGAGTACCATGTGAGGCAGCCATTTTGGGTCCACTAAATAGATTACACTGTGCAATAAGTAAAACATGGCAGTAAGGCATACAAAGGTAAAATGAAAAGCAACTAACAGGACACCTAGTTTGCAGCTTACACAGTAAGGAAAATGGTCAAACTCTATAATTGCTTTTAGATATCTTTCTCCTTTATAACTATTTTAAAGTGAGCTGAGGGGAAAATAACAATGAAAAAAAGGCATTAGTTTCCCCCAGCACTCTGACTGATAACCGTAGCCAGATATAAATTCCACATAATAATAGAATTCAGAGATCTTCGTTACACATATTTGCGCAAATGTGTGAATAAGCCCCAAAGCCGCATCAAGGCGTCTCTGTATATTTGGGGTCCCTAGCACTATATCTAGGTGCAGGGTGTGGCACCCCAAAACACCAGCATAAGCCAGAAAGCCCAGCGTAGCATACCAGTGAAAAAACTATAGTGTTAGTAAATTAGTATTTAGGAAGCCGAAGCTATAGAGAAGGTGATACAAAAATGAAATGCAATTAAAATAGAGAAATAGTGTTAAAAAATTAAAGAGTGAAAAGCGTTAATAGAATGTAAAGGTATGCCACACTAAGGCCATCCAGCTCAGCCAGTCCAGAGGCACCACACCTCACACCTCCATTACCCCAATCTGGGTCTAAGATTAACCAACAAGGAGCCACATGATAATGGCTCCTTACTACAATATGTCTAAGCTAAGAGCTACCTACCTTGGAGCAACCCCATAATGCTCCATGTGGCATGTCAGGGCCTGCACCTCCTCCTAATGCAGGAACCTCTCTGCCTCTCACAACAAACATATATATTGGTAGATGCTCAATTAGCTTAGTGATATCATTCAGGTGCTCGAAAGGGAGGGGTATTTCTAAGCAAGAAAAAAAGGCATTTGTTTCCCCCAGTACCCTGAATGATAACCGTAACCAGATATAAATTCCACATAATAATAGAATTCAGAAATCTTCATTACACATATTTGTGCAAATGTGTGAATAAGCCCCAAAGCCGCATCAAGGCGTCTCTGTATATTTGGGGTCCCTAGCACTATATCTAGGTGCAGGGTGTGGCACCCCAAAACACCAGCATAAGCCAGAAAGCCCAGCGTAGCATACCAGTGAAAAAACTATAGTGTTAATAAATTAGTATTTAGGAAGCCGAAGCTATAGAGAAGGTGATACAAAAATGAAATTAAAATAGAGAAATAGTGTTAAAAAATTAATAAGTGAAAAGTGTTAGTAGAATGTAAAGGTATGCCACACTAAAGCCATCCAGCTCAGCCAGTCCAGAGGCACCACACCTCACACCTCCATTACCCCAATCTGGGTATAAGATTAACCAGCAAGGAGCCACATGATAATGGCTCCTTACTACAATATGTCTAAGCTAAGAGCTACCTACCTTGGAGCAACCCCATAGTGCTCCATGTGGCATGTCAGGGCCTGCACCTCCTCCTAATGCAGGAACCTCTCTGCCTCTCACAACAAACATATATATTGGTAGATGCTCAATTAGATTAGTGATATCATTCAGGTGCTCGAAAGGGAGGGGTATTTCTAAGCAAGAAAAAAAGGCATTTGTTTCCCCCAGCACCCTGAATGATAACCGTAGCCAGATATAAATTCCACATAATAATAGAATTCAGAGATCTTCGTTACACATATTTGCGCAAATGTTTGAATAAGCCCCAAAGCCGCATCAGGGCGTCTCTGTATATTTGGGGTCCCTAGCACCCCAAAACACCAGCATAAGCCAGAAAGCCCAGCGTAGCATACCAGTGAAAAAACTATAGTGTTAATAAATTAGTATTTAGGAAGCCGAAGCTATAGAGAAGGTGATACAAAAATCAAGCATAATCAAAAATCAAGCAAGCACACATTTTATGTTAATATTTTCTTTGCCCTTTTGCTTTAATGGTAACTTACCATTATTTAGAATTGCCTTTCTAGATTTACTCTTACCTACTGTTATTCTATTCTCTACCTTACCCCCCATCAGGGGTTAAGGTGCAATCAGTGAGATTGCTGGTCTATTCAGGGAGTAAAGGGGGGTACTCACGGAGCGATATTCTAAGCAATCTGACTAGATTGCTTAGAATATCAGCATGATCGCTCCGTGTGTACCCCCTACAGCGATAGCGATGCGCGGCCCCGCACATCGCTATCGCTGCTGCTAGATTGGCCTGCATGCAGGCCAATCTAGCGGGTCGCTCACTTCACCCGCTGGGTGAAGTGAGCGGCCCCCCTGTCTCCCCCCGCACGCTCAGCACAGATCGCGCTGTGCTGAGCGGCAGGAGAGATGTGTGCTGAGCAGTTCGCTCAGCACACATCTCTCCTGCATCGGCCCGTGGGTACTGGGCTTTAGGGAGATTGCTTCTATTTCAGGGAGTCTCCTGCAGAATGAGGGAGCGTAGGCAAGTATGTTTATACCAACAGAATAATGTACAAAAAGACAGCAAACTACATGTACCGTAGTTTAATTTGGACCACATGGCCTGCCTGGTAGTGGTATCACATCCTATAGCAACAATATTAACACATGGTCCCAAAGGTCAAAGCGCAACAAAAATAAGAATTTACTCACCGGTAATTCTATTTCTCGTAGTCCGTAGTGGATGCTGGGGACTCCGTAAGGACCATGGGGAATAGACGGGCTCCGCAGGAGACTGGGCACTCTAGAAAAAAGATTTGGTACTATCTGGTGTGCACTGGCTCCTCCCTCTATGCCCCTCCTCCAGACCTCAGTTAAGGTGCATACACACGGAGCGATATAACTGAGCGATTTTGACTATATAGTCAAAATCGCTCAGAAAGTTAGTGCAGATCGCTCCGTGTGTACACAGGCAGCGATAGCGATGCGCGTCCCCGCCAGGTCGCTATCGCTGGGAAAAATAGTCAGTGCAGGCAAGTCAATTTTGGCTATGTCGCTGGGAAAGTTAGTTAAAATCGCTAGAGGCCAGCGATTTTTCCCAGCGATAGCGATGTTGGCGGTGGTGCGGGCGGCGGCGGGTGGTGGCGGCGGTGCGGGCGGCGGTGCGGGTGGCAGTGTGGGCGGCGGCGGGTTGCGGTGGCGGTGTGGGCGGCGGCGGGTTGAGGCGGTGGTGCGGGCGGCGGCGGTGCGGGCGGGGGAAATTTACCTTTATCTTGCAGAGTTTGGCAGCGGAGCGGTACCAGTTTCAAAAATGGCGCCTCAGCGTCATTTTTGAAATTCAAGATGGCCGCCGCGAGCCAATCACGGCTCGCCGCGTCATCGCCCCGCCCCCTCCCGCTGACTTATATAAGTCAGCGCGAGGCAGCGGCTTTCAGTCCGACGGCGGAGGAGGAGCGGAGAAGAGCTCCTGAAGACTGAAGACGCCGTGGAAGTCCTGGATGGGCGGCGGCTATGCAAAAGAGCTTAGCGGCCGCCGCCCACCAGGTGAAGATGCTGGAAGTCCTGGGAAGGCGGCGGCCATGCAAAAGAGCTTAAAGGCCGCCGCCTCCCAGGTGAAGACGCCGGAGCAAGACCCCAGAAGCCCTGGGGAGGTGGCGCCCCCCCAGGTGAAGACGCCGGAAGCCCTGGGAAGGCGGCGGCCATGCAAAAGAGCTTAAAGGCCGCCGCCTCCCAGGTGAAGACCCAGTTTAATAAAGGATTTTTTAAAGAACGTGTCGTGGTTTTTTTCCAATATTTTCTTTACAGGTGGAGTACAGGTGCCAGTGGGCCCTTTATGTCCGGGCATGCTGGAACTTGTGGTTCTCCAAGTGCCAGCATGCTGGGGCAGGCTTGCTGGGACCTGTAGGCCACCTGTAAAGAACAATATTACTATTGAAAGGCTATCAGCCTCCCATCCACCGCCCACGGATGGGGGGGACAGCCTCGGGCTTCACCCCTGGCCCTTGGGTGGCTGGAGGGGGGGACCCCTTGATTTAAGGGGTCCTCACTCCTCCAGTGTACCCCGGCCAGGGGTGACTAGTTGGGGGGGTAATGGCACGGCTGCAGGGACCAATATAAAAGTGTCCCCCGGCTGTGGCATTATCTCCCTGGCTAGTGGAGCCCGGTGCTGGTTTTAAAAATACGGGGGACCCCTATGTCTTTTGTCCCCCGTATTTTTTAAACCAGGACCGGACGCAGGGCCCGGTGCTGGTTGTCTAAATATGGGGGAACCCTACTAATTTTTTCCTCTGTATTTTAACAACCAGGACTGGCTCAAAGAGCCCGAGGCTGGTTTTACATAGGAGGGGGGACCCCACGCAAATTATTTTTTTAACTTTTAGCTATTTAAATACCAGCCACCCTGTAAAATCGTCCTATATATGACACTCATCCCCTTATTTAAATGAGATAGTCAAAATCTCCCATAGCCAAAATCTCCCATAGCCAAAATCTCTTGCATAGTTAGACAAAATCTCTGGTAAAGTTAGTCAAAATCTCCTACTGCCAGTTCAAGGGAAAAGTTAGTCAAAATCTCTCATAGTCAAAATCTCTCCGTGTGTATGCACCTTTAGGATACTGTGCCCGGAAGAGCTGACACAATAAGGAAGGATTTTGAATCCCGGGTAAGACTCATACCAGCCACACCAATCACACCGTATAACTCGTGATATTATACCCAGTTAACAGTATGAAATATAACTGAGCCTCACAACAGATGGCTCAACAATAACCCTTTAGTTAGGCAATAACTAAATACAAGTATTGCAGACAATCCGCACTTGGGATGGGCGCCCAGCATCCACTACGGACTACGAGAAATAGAATTACCGGTGAGTAAATTCTTATTTTCTCTGACGTCCTAGTGGATGCTGGGGACTCCGTAAGGACCATGGGGATTATACCAAAGCTCCCAAACGGGCGGGAGAGTGCGGATGACTCTGCAGCACCGAATGAGAGAACTCAAGGTCCTCCTCAGCCAGGGTATCAAATTTGTAGAATTTAGCAAACGTGTTTGCCCCTGACCAAGTTGCAGCTCGGCAAAGTTGTAAAGCCGAGACCCCTCGGGCAGCCGCCCAAGATGAGCCCACCTTCCTCGTGGAATGGGCTTTCACTGATTTAGGATGCGGCAATCCAGCCGCAGAATGCGCCAGCTGAATTGTGCTACAAATCCAGCGAGCAATAGTCTGCTTAGAAGCAGGAGCACCTATTTTGTTGGGTGAATACAGGATAAAAAGCGAGTCAGTTTTCCTGACTCCAGCCGTCCTGGAAACATAAATTTTCAAGGCCCTGACTACGTCCAGTAACTTGGAATCCTCCAAGTCCCTAGCAGCCGCAGGCACCACAATAGGTTGGTTCAAGTGAAAAGCTGATACCACCTTAGGGAGAAACTGGGGACGAGTCCTCAATTCTGCCCTATCCATATGGAAAATCAGATAAGGGCTTTTACATGACAAAGCCGCCAATTCTGACACACGCCTGGCCAAAGCCAAGGCCAATAACATGACCACTTTCCACGTGAGATATTTCAGATCCACAGTTTTAAGTGGTTCAAACCAATGTGATTTTAAGAAACTCAACACCACATTGAGATCCCAAGGTGCCACAGGAGGCACAAAAGGGGGCTGAATATGAAGCACTCCCTTTACAAAAGTCTGAACATCAGGCAGTGAAGCCAGTTCTTTCTGGAAGAAAATCGACAGAGCCGAAATCTGGACCTTAATGGAACCCAATTTTAGGCCCATAGTCACTCCCGACTGTAGCAAGTGCAGAAAACGACCCAGCTGAAATTCCTCTGTAGTGGCCTTCCTGGCCTCACACCACGCAACATATTTTCGTCAAATACGGTGATAATGGTTTGCGGTTACTTCTTTCCTGGCTTTTATCAGCGTAGGAATGACTTCCTCCGGAATGCCCTTTTCCTTTAGGATCCGGAATTCAACCGCCATGCCGTCAAACGCAGCCGCGGTAAGTCTTGGAACAGACAGGGCCCCTGCTGTAGCAGATCCTGTCTGAGCGGTAGAGGCCATGGGTCCTCTGATATAATTTCTTGAAGTTCTGGGTACCAAGCTCTTCTTGGCCAATCCGGAACCACGAGTATCGTTCTTACTCCTCGCCTTCTTATTATTCTCAGTACCTTTGGTATGAGAGGCAGAGGAGGGAACACAAAAACCGACTGGTACACCCACGGTGTCACTAGAGCGTCCACAGCTATCGCCTGAGGGTCCCTTGACCTGGCGCAATATCTCTTTAGCTTTTTGTTGAGGCGGGACGCCATCATGTCCACCTGTGGCCTTTCCCAACGGTTTACCAACAGTAGGAAGACTTCTGGATGAAGTCCCCACTCTCCCGGGTGTAGGTCGTGTCTGCTGAGGAAGTCTGCTTCCCAGTTGTCCACTCCCGGAATGAACACTGCTGACAGTGCTAGTACGTGATTTTCCGCCCATCGGAGAATCCTTGTGGCTTCTGCCATCGCCATCCTGCTTCTTGTGCCGCCCTGTCGGTTTACATGGGCGACTGCCGTGATGTTGTCTGATTGGATCAGAACCGGCTGGTTTTGAAGCAGTGGCCTTGCCTGACTTAGGGCATTGTAAATGGCCCTCAGTTCCAGAATATTTATGTGTAGGGACGACTCCTGACTTGACCAAAGTCCCTGGAAATTTCTTCCCTGTGTGACTGCGCCCCAGCCTCGAAGGCTGGCATCCGTGGTCACCAGGACCCAGTCCTGTATGCCGAATCTGCGGCCCTCTAGAAGATGAGCACTCTGCAGCCACCACAGTAGAGACACCCTGCTCCTTGGAGACAGGGTTATCAGTTGATGCATCTGAAGATGCGATCCCGACCACTTGTCCAAGAGGTCCCACTGGAAGGTCCTTGCATGGAACCTGCCGAATGGAATTGCTTCGTATGAAGCCACCATTTTTCCCAGGACTTGTGTGCAGTGATGCACCGACACCCGTTTTGGTTTTAGGAGGTCTCTGACTAGAGATGACAGCTCCTTGGCTTTCTCCTGCGGGAGAAACACTTTTTTCTGTTCTGTGTCCAGAATCATCCCCAGGAACAGTAAGCGTGTGGAAGGAACCAGTTGTGACTTTGGAATTTTTAGAATCCAGCCATGCTGTTGTAGCACTTCCCGAGATAGTGCTACTCCGACCAGTAACTGCTCCCTGGACCTTGCCTTTATTAGGAGATCGTCCAAGTACGGGATAATTAAAACTCCCTTTTTTCGAAGGAGTATCATCATTTCTGCCATTACCTTGGTAAACACCCTCGGTGCCGTGGACAGTCCAAACGGTAGTGTCTGGAATTGGTAATGGCAATCCTGTACCACAAATCTGAGGTACTCCTAGTGAGGAAGGTAAATGGGGACATGCAGGTAAGCATCTTTGATGTCCAGGGATACCATGTAATCCCCCTCGTCCAGGCTTGCAATAACCGCCCTGAGCGATTCCATCTTGAACTTGAATCTTTTTATGTATGTGTTCAAGGATTTCAAATTTAAAATGGGTCTCACCGAGAATACAGCTTGTGAATTGCCTCTAGCACAGCCTCCCTGCCCGAGGGAGTTGTCGGTAAGGCCGATTTGAGGAAACGGCGGGGGGGAGGCGCCTCGAATTCCAGCTTGTACCCCTGATATACTACTTGAAGGATCCAGGGATCCACCCGTGAGCGAACCCACTGATCGCTGAAATTTTTGAGGCGGCCCCCCACCGTACCTGGCTCCGCCTGTGGAGCCCCACCGTCATGCGGCTGATTTGGAAGAAGCGGGGGAGGACTTTTGTTCCTGGGAACCTGCTGTGTGTTGCAGCTTTTTTCCCCTTCCTCTGCCTCTAGACAGAAAGGACCCGCCTTTTCCCCGCCTGTTTTTCTGGGGTCGAAAGGACTGTACCTGATAATACGGCGCTTTCTTAGGCTGTGAGGGGACATGGGGCAAAAATGCTGACTTCCCAGCTGTTGCTGTGGAAACAAGGTCTGAGAGACCATCCCCGAATAACTCCTCACCCTTATAAGGCAAAACTTCCATGTGCCTTTTAGAATCTGCATCTCCTGTCCACTGCCGAGTCCATAAGCCTCTCCTAGCAGAAATGGACAATGCACTTATTGTAGATGCCAGCCGGCAGATCTCCCTCTGTGCATCTCTCATGTATAAGACTGAGTCTTTTATATGCTCTACGGTTAGCAATATAGTGTCCCTGTCTAGGGTGTCAATATTTTCTGACAGGGAATCTGACCAAGCAGCAGCAGCACTGCACATCCACGCTGAAGCAATAGCTGGTCTCAGTATAACACCAGTGTGTGTATATATAGACTTTAGGATAGCCTCCTGCTTTCTATCAGCAGGTTCCTTTAGGGCGGCCGTATCCGGAGACGGTAGTGCCACCGTTTAAGACAAACGTGTGAGCGCTTTATCTACCCTAGGGGGAGTTTCCCAACGTGACCTATCCTCTGGCGAGAAAGGGAACGCCATTATTAATTTTTTTGAAATCACCAATTTTTTATCAGGGAAAGCCCACGCTTCTTCACACACTTCATTTAATTCTTCAGATGGGGGAAAAACAATTGGTAGTTTTTTCTCCCCAAACATAATACCCTTTTTTGAGGTACCTGGGTTTATATCAGAAATGTGTAATACCTCTTTCATTGCCTCAATCATGCAACGAATGGCCCTGGTGGACATTAAATTTGACTCATCGTCGTCGACACTGGTATCAGTATCCGTGTCGACATCTGTGTCTGCCATCTGAGGTAGTGGGCGTTTCAGAGCCCCTGATGGCCTTTGAATTGTCTAGGCAGGCACGAGCTGAGAAGCCGGCTGTCCCGCATTTGGCATGTCGTCAAATTTTTTATGTAAGGAGTCGACACTTGCACGTAATTCCTTCCATAAGTCCATCCACTCAGGTGTCTGCCCCGCAGGGGGTGACATCACATTTATAGGCATCTGCTCCGCCTCCACATAAGCCTCCTCATCAAACATGTCGACACAGCCGTACCGACACACCGCACACACACAAGGAATGCTCTTAAAGGAGACAGGACCCCACAAAAGCCCTTTGGGGAGACAGAGAGAGAGTATGTCAGGACACACCAGAGCGCTATATAATGCAGGGACTAACTGAATTATGTCCCCTTATAGCTGCTATAAGTTATACTGCGCCTAAATTTAGTGCCCCCCCTCTCTTTTTTACCCTTTCTGTAGTGTAGACTGCAGGGGAGAGTCAGGGAGCTTCCTTCCAGCGGAACTGTGAGGGAGAAATGGCGCCAGTGTGCTGAGGGAGATGGCTCCGCCCCTTTTTCGGCAGACTTTTCTCCCGCTTTTTTCTGGATTCTGGCAGGGGTAATTACCACATATATAGCCTCTGGGGCTATATATTGTAGAGATGAGCGCCGGAAATTTTTCGGGTTTTGTGTTTTGGTTTTGGGTTCGGTTCCGCGGCCGTGTTTTGGGTTCGACCGCGTTTTGGCAAAACCTCACCGAATTTTTTTTGTCGGATTCGGGTGTGTTTTGGATTCGGGTGTTTTTTTCCAAAAAACCTAAAAAACAGCTTAAATCATAGAATTTGGCGGTCATTTTGATCCCAAAGTATTATTAACCTCAAAAACCATAATTTCCACTCATTTTCAGTCTATTCTGAATACCTCACACCTCACAATATTATTTTTAGTCCTAAAATTTGCACCGAGGTCGCTGTGTGAGTAAGATAAGCGACCCTAGTGGCCGACACAAACACCGGGCCCATCTAGGAGTGGCACTGCAGTGTCACGCAGGATGGCCCTTCCAAAAAACCCTCCCCAAACAGCACATGACGCAAAGAAAAAAAGAGGCGCAATGAGGTAGCTGTGTGAGTAAGATTAGCGACCCTAGTGGCCGACACAAACACCGGGCCCATCTAGGAGTGGCACTGCAGTGTCACGCAGGATGTCTCTTCCAAAAAACCCTCCCCAAACAGCACATGACGCAAAGAAAAAAAGAGGCGCAATGAGGTAGCTGTGTGAGTAAGATAAGCGACCCTAGTGGCCGACACAAACACCGGGCCCATCTAGGAGTGGCACTGCAGTGTCACGCAGGATGTCCCTTCCAAAAAACCCTCCCCAAACAGCACATGACGCAAAGAAAAAAAGAGGCGCAATGAGGTAGCTGACTGTGTGAGTAAGATAAGCGACCCTAGTGGCCGACACAAACACCGGGCCCATCTAGGAGTGGCACTGCAGTGTCACGCAGGATGTCCCTTCCAAAAAACCCTCCCCAAACAGCACATGACGCAAAGAAAAAAAGAGGCGCAATGAGGTAGCTGACTGTGTGAGTAAGATAAGCGACCCTAGTGGCCGACACAAACACCGGGCCCATCTAGGAGTGGCACTGCAGTGTCATGCAGGATGTCCCTTCCAAAAAACCCTCCCCAAACAGCACATGACGCAAAGAAAAAGAAAAGAAAAAAGAGGTGCAAGATGGAATTGTCCTTGGGCCCTCCCACCCACCCTTATGTTGTATAAACAGGACATGCACACTTTAACCAACCCATCATTTCAGTGACAGGGTCTGCCACACGACTGTGACTGATATGACGGGTTGGTTTGGACCCCCACCAAAAAAGAAGCAATTAATCTCTCCTTGCACAAACTGGCTCTACAGAGGCAAGATGTCCACCTCATCATCATCCTCCGATATATCACCGTGTACATCCCCCTCCTTGCAGATTATCAATTCGTCCCCACTGGAATCCACCATCTCAGCTCCCTGTGTACTTTGTGGAGGCAATTGCTGCTGGTCAATGTCTCCACGGAGGAATTGATTATAATTCATTTTAATGAACATCATCTTCTCCACATTTTCTGGATGTAACCTCGTACGCCGATTGCTGACAAGGTGAGCGGCGGCACTAAACACTCTTTCGGAGTACACACTTGTGGGAGGGCAACTTAGGTAGAATAAAGCCAGTTTGTGCAAGGGCCTCCAAATTGCCTCTTTTTCCTGCCAGTATAAGTACGGACTGTGTGACGTGCCTACTTGGATGCGGTCACTCATATAATCCTCCACCATTCTTTCAATGGTGAGAGAATCATATGCAGTGACAGTAGACGACATGTCCGTAATCGTTGTCAGGTCCTTCAGTCCGGACCAGATGTCAGCATCAGCAGTCGCTCCAGACTGCCCTGCATCACCGCCAGCTGGTGGGCTCGGAATTCTGAGCCTTTTCCTCGCACCCCCAGTTGCGGGAGAATGTGAAGGAGGAGATGTTGTTGACAGGTCGCGTTCCGCTTGACTTGACAATTTACTCACCAGCAGGTGTTTGAACCCCAGCAGACTTGTGTCTGCCGGAAAGAGAGATCCAAGGTAGGCTTTAAATCTAGGATCGAGCACGGTGGCCAAAATGTAGTGCTCTGATTTCAACAGATTGACCACCCGTGAATCCTTGTTAAGCGAATTAAGGGCTCCATCCACAAGTCCCACATGCCTAGCGGAATCGCTCCGTGTTAGCTCCTCCTTCAATGTCTCCAGTTTCTTCTGCAAAAGCCTGATGAGGGGAATGACCTGACTCAGGCTGGCAGTGTCTGAACTGACTTCACGTGTGGCAAGTTCAAAGGGCATCAGAACCTTGCACAACGTTGAAATCATTCTCCACTGCGCTTGAGACAGGTGCATCCCACCTCCTATATCGTGCTCAATTGTATAGGCTTGAATGGCCTTTTGCTGCTCCTCCAACCTCTGAAGCATATACAGGGTTGAATTCCACCTCGTTACCACTTCTTGCTTCAGATGATGGCAGGGCAGGTTCAGTAGTTTTTGGTGGTGCTCCAGTTTTCTGTACGTGGTGCCTGTACGCCGAAAGTGTCCCGCAATTCTTCTGGCCACCGACAGCATCTCTTGCACGCCCCTGTCGTTTTTTAAAAAATTCTGCACCACCAAATTCAAGGTATGTGCAAAACATGGGACGTGCTGGAATTGGCCCAGATTTAATGCACACACAATATTGCTGGCGTTGTCCGATGCCACAAATCCACAGGAGAGTCCAATTGGGGTAAGCCATTCCGCGATGATCTTCCTCAGTTGCCGTAAGAGGTTTTCTGCTGTGTGCGTATTCTGGAAACCGGTGATACAAAGCGTAGCCTGCCTAGGAAAGAGTTGGCGTTTGCGAGATGCTGCTACTGGTGCCGCCGCTGCTGTTCTTGCGGCGGGAGTCCATACATCTACCCAGTGGGCTGTCACAGTCATATAGTCCTGACCCTGCCCTGCTCCACTTGTCCACATGTCCGTGGTTAAGTGGACATTGGGTACAGCTGCATTTTTTAGGACACTGGTGACTCTTTTTCTGAGGTCTGTGTACATTTTCGGTATCGCCTGCCTAGAGAAATGGAACCTAGATGGTATTTGGTACCGGGGACACAGTACCTCCAACAAGTCTCTAGTTGGCTCTGCAGTAATGATGGATACCGGAACCACGTTTCTCACCACCCAGGATGTCAAGGCCTCAGTTATCCGCTTTGCAGTAGGATGACTGCTGTGATATTTCATCTTCCTCGCAAAGGACTGTTGGACAGTCAATTGCTTGGTGGAAGTAGTAAAAGTGGTCTTACGACTTCCCCTCTGGGATGACCATCGACTCCCAGCAGCAACAACAGCAGCGCCAGCAGCAGTAGGCGTTACACGCAAGGATGCATCGGAGGAATCCCAGGCAGGAGAGGACTCGTCAGAATTGCCAGTGACATGGCCTGCAGGACTATTGGCATTCCTGGGGAAGGAGGAAATTGACACTGAGGGAGTTGGTGGGGTGGTTTGCGTGAGCTTGGTTACAAGAGGAAGGGATTTACTGGTCAGTGGACTGCTTCCGCTGTCGGCCCAAGTTTTTGAACTTGTCACTGACTTATTATGAATGCGCTGCAGGTGACGTATAAGGGAGGATGTTCCGAGGTGGTTAACGTCCTTACCCCTACTTATTACAGCTTGACAAAGGGAACACACGGCTTGACACCTGTTGTCCGCATTTCTGGTGAAATACTTCCACACCGAAGAGCTGATTTTTTTGGTATTTTCACCAGGCATGTCAACGGCCATATTCCTACCACGGACAACAGGTGTCTCCCCGGGTGCCTGACTTAAACAAACCACCTCACCATCAGAATCCTCCTGGTCAATTTCCTCCCCAGCGCCAGCAACACCCATATCCTCCTCATCCTGGTGTACTTCAACACTGACATCTTCAATCTGACTATCAGGAACTGGACTGCGGGTGCTCCTTCCATCACTTGCAGGGGGCGTGCAAATGGTGGAAGGCGCATGCTCTTCACGTCCAGTGTTGGGAAGGTCAGGCATCGCAACCGACACAATTGGAGTCGGACTCTCCTTGTGGATTTGGGATTTCGAAGAACGCACAGTTCTTTGCGGTGCTACTGCTTTTGCCAGCTTTAGTCTTTTCATTTTTCTAGCGAGAGGCTGAGTGCTTCCATCCTCATGTGAAGCTGAACCACTAGCCATGAACATAGGCCAGGGCCTCAGCCGTTCCTTGCCACTCCGTGTGGTAAATGGCATATTGGCAAGTTTACGCTTCTCCTCCGACAATTTTATTTTAGGTTTTGGAGTCCTTTTTTTACTGATATTTGGTGTTTTGGATTTGACATGCTCTGTACTATGACATTGGGCATCGGCCTTGGCAGACGACGTTGCTGGCATTTCATCGTCTCGGCCATGACTAGTGGCAGCAGCTTCAGCACGAGGTGGAAGTGGATCTTGATCTTTCCCTAATTTTGGAACCTCAACATTTTTGTTCTCCATATTTTAATAGGCACAACTAAAAGGCACCTCAGGTAAACAATGGAGATGGATGGATTGGATACTAGTATACAATTATGGACGGACTGCCGAGTGCCGACACAGAGGTAGCCACAGCCGTGAACTACCGCACTGTACTGTGTCTGCTGCTAATATAGACTGGTTGATAAAGAGATAGTATACTCGTAACTAGTATGTATGTATGTATAAAGAAAGAAAAAAAAACCACGGTTAGGTGGTATATACAATTATGGACGGGCTGCCGAGTGCCGACACAGAGGTAGCCACAGCCGTGAACTACCGCACTGTACTGTGTCTGCTGCTAATATATAGACTGGTTGATAAAGAGATAGTATACTCGTAACTAGTATGTATGTATAAAGAAAGAAAAAAAAACCACGGTTAGGTGGTATATACAATTATGGACGGGCTGCCGAGTGCCGACACAGAGGTAGCCACAGCCGTGAACTACCGCACTGTACTGTGTCTGCTGCTAATATATAGACTGGTTGATAAAGAGATAGTATACTCGTAACTAGTATGTATGTATAAAGAAAGAAAAAAAAACCACGGTTAGGTGGTATATACAATTATGGACGGGCTGCCGAGTGCCGACACAGAGGTAGCCACAGCCGTGAACTACCGCACTGTACTGTGTCTGCTGCTAATATAGACTGGTTGATAAAGAGATAGTATACTCGTAACTAGTATGTATGTATAAAGAAAGAAAAAAAACCCACGGTTAGGTGGTATATACAATTATGGACGGGCTGCCGAGTGCCGACACAGAGGTAGCCACAGCCGTGAACTACCGCACTGTACTGTGTCTGCTGCTAATATAGACTGGTTGATAAAGAGATAGTATACTCGTAACTAGTATGTATGTATAAAGAAAGAAAAAAAAACCACGGTTAGGTGGTATATACAATTATGGACGGGCTGCCGAGTGCCGACACAGAGGTAGCCACAGCCGTGAACTACCGCACTGTACTGTGTCTGCTGCTAATATAGACTGGTTGATAAAGAGATAGTATACTCGTAACTAGTATGTATGTATAAAGAAAGAAAAAAAAACCACGGTTAGGTGGTATATACAATTATGGACGGGCTGCCGAGTGCCGACACAGAGGTAGCCACAGCCGTGAACTACCGCACTGTACTGTGTCTGCTGCTTATATAGACTGGTTGATAAAGAGATAGTATACTCGTAACTAGTATGTATGTATAAAGAAAGAAAAAAAAACCACGGTTAGGTGGTATATACAATTATGGACGGGCTGCCGAGTGCCGACACAGAGGTAGCCACAGCCGTGAACTACCGCACTGTACTGTGTCTGCTGCTAATATATAGACTGGTTGATAAAGAGATAGTATACTCGTAACTAGTATGTATGTATAAAGAAAGAAAAAAAAACCACGGTTAGGTGGTATATACAATTATGGACGGGCTGCCGAGTGCCGACACAGAGGTAGCCACAGCCGTGAACTACCGCACTGTACTGTGTCTGCTGCTAATATATAGACTGGTTGATAAAGAGATAGTATACTCGTAACTAGTATGTATGTATGTATAAAGAAAGAAAAAAAAACCACGGTTAGGTGGTATATACAATTATGGACGGGCTGCCGAGTGCCGACACAGAGGTAGCCACAGCCGTGAACTACCGCACTGTACTGTGTCTGCTGCTAATATATAGACTGGTTGATAAAGAGATAGTATACTCGTAACTAGTATGTATGTATAAAGAAAGAAAAAAAAACCACGGTTAGGTGGTATATACAATTATGGACGGGCTGCCGAGTGCCGACACACAGGTAGCCACAGCCGTGAACTACCGCACTGTACTGTGTCTGCTGCTAATATAGACTGGTTGATAAAGAGATAGTATACTCGTAACTAGTATGTATGTATAAAGAAAGAAAAAAAAACCACGGTTAGGTGGTATATACAATTATGGACGGGCTGCCGAGTGCCGACACAGAGGTAGCCACAGCCGTGAACTACCGCACTGTACTGTGTCTGCTGCTAATATAGACTGGTTGATAAAGAGATAGTATACTCGTAACTAGTATGACTATAAAGAAAGAAAAAAAAACCACGGTTAGGTGGTATATACAATTATGGACGGGCTGCCGAGTGCCGACACAGAGGTAGCCACAGCCGTGAACTACCGCACTGTACTGTGTCTGCTGCTAATATAGACTGGTTGATAAAGAGATAGTATACTACTAATATTATATATACTGGTGGTCAGGTCACTGGTCACTAGTCACACTGGCAGTGGCACTCCTGCAGCAAAAGTGTGCACTGTTTAATTTTAATATAATATTATGTACTCCTGGCTCCTGCTATAACCTATAACTGGCACTGCAGTGCTCCCCAGTCTCCCCCACAATTATAAGCTGTGTGAGCTGAGCACAGTCAGATATATATATACATTGATGCAGCACACTGGGCTGAGCAGTGCACACAGATATGGTATGTGACTGAGTCACTGTGTGTATCGTTTTTTTCAGGCAGAGAACGGATATATTAAATAAAACAAACAACTGCACTGTCTGGTGGTCACTGTGGTCGTCAGTCACTAAACTCTGCACTCTCTTCTACAGTATCACAGCCTCAGGTCAATCTCTCTCTCTCTCTCTCAACCCTAATCTAAATGGAGAGGACGCCAGCCACGTCCTCTCCCTATCAATCTCAATGCACGTGTGAAAATGGCGGCGACGCGCGGCTCCTTATATAGAATCCGAGTCTCGCGAGAATCCGACAGCGTCATGATGACGTTCGGGCGCGCTCGGGTTAACCGAGCAAGGCGGGAGGATCCGAGTCTGCTCGGACCCGTGAAAAAAACATGAAGTTCGTGCGGGTTCGGATTCAGAGAAACCGAACCCGCTCATTTTGCCAGCCAAGGTGTTTTTATTGCTGCTCAGGGCGCCCCCCCCCAGCGCCCTGCACCCTCAGTGACCGGAGTGTGAAGTGTGTACGAGGAGCAATGGCGCACAGCTGCAGTGCTGTGCGCTACCTTGGTGAAGACTGAAGTCTTCTGCCGCCGATTTTCCGGACCATCTTCATGCTTCTGGCTCTGTAAGGGGGACGGCGGCGCGGCTCCGGAAACGAACACCAAGGACGGGTCCTGCGGTCGATCCCTCTGGAGCTAATGGTGTCCAGTAGCCTAAGAAGCCCAAGCTAGCTGCAAGCAGGTAGGTTCGCTTCTTCTCCCCTTAGTCCCTTGTTGCAGTGAGCCTGTTGCCAGCAGGTCTCACGGTAAAATAAAAAACCTAACATATACTTTCTTTCTAGGAGCTCAGGAGAGCCCCTAGTGTGCATCCAGCTCGGCCGGGCACAGAAATCTAACTGAGGTCTGGAGGAGGGGCATAGAGGGAGGAGCCAGTGCACACCAGATAGTACCAAATCTTTCTTATAGAGTGCCCAGTCTCCTGCGGAGCCCGTCTATTCCCCATGGTCCTTACGGAGTCCCCAGCATCCACTAGGACGTCAGAGAAAAAACATTACACTGTTCAACACTTAAGTCACGTAATAGGTCAGGCAGAGATGCACCTCTCTGCCGGTAACCTCAGGGTACCATGTGTAAAATGTGGCACTGGTGCACACTTTCACACTGGGGTGCCACAACCTTTTCGGTAGGGGGAAGGGTGGCATGATATAATTTAATTTTGGTGCCCTCAATCTCCTAATGTTGCTCTGCTCAAAAGCAGCTGAACTGACCAGTCACACCACCTACCTGATGACAGAGAAATCTATCTTTCTATTTATCAATCGATATCATTATCTATCTATCTATCTATCTATCTATCTATCTATCTATCTATCTATCTATCTATCTATCTATCTCTCTATCTATCTATCTATCTAACTAACTATTTATCTGTCTATCTATCTTTATATAGATTATCTATCTGTCTTTATATAGATTATCTATCTATCTATCTATCTATCTATCTATCTATCTATCTATCTATCTATCTATCTATCTATCTATCTATCTATCTATCATCTGTATATACAGTACATAGACACACATACTCACACATTTATGTAGAAAACAGCAGAGAGGACACTGTGGGGAATGGAGATAATAGTGTATCAAAAGACGAATAAAGCATTAAGGGGTCCATTTACTGTTTATTGAGGTTTAGACTCGAGGGATAAAAATTCTTATTGCCGCCATTCAGGCAATAAGAAATTGATTTCCTCCCAGACAGGAGCCCATCCCAGCAATGTGTAAACTAAAGTGATCGGTTCAGGGATCACTTTACTTTATACTGCGGACCTTCTGTACTTTAGACACAGAGCCGGATTAACGGCGGGGCAAAAGGGGCGGTCGTCCCGGGGCCCCCACACACTGTTCTCACAACTGCAAAAAAACATCAGAGTAGAAGTACAGCATTTACCTGTCTCCTCTCCATCCTCCATCCACACTGCAGTGAGCTTCACTCACTGCAGTGTGAAGTCTTGCGAGATTTGACATTATCTCGCGAGATTTCACACTGCTGTGAGTGAAGCTCCTTGGCGGCCGCAGCAGTAAAGGAACAGCTCAGCTGCCGATGATGACGGAGAGAAGACAGGTAAATGCTGTACTCCTACTCTGATTTTTTTTTTTTGCAGTTGTGAGGACAGCGTGTGGGCATACCTCCCAAATGTCCCGATTTTCACGGGACAGTCCCGTTTTTTGGGGACTGTCCCGCTGTCCCACCCGCGGGCCACAGTGTCCCGCGGTGGGGGAGTCAGTTGGGAGGCTCTGTCAATCGCTGCTCTGCTTAGCATGCGCACAGCGTCTATTCAGTGGAGTCAGAGGGAGAGGGAGCATGCCAGTGGCTTACAGAGCGCTAGGCATGCCCCCTCAGTGACGAAAATGGAGGCGTGGCTCACGATCGCGGGTCCTCCCGCGAAGCCACGCCCCCTTTCATAGGCCACACCCCTTTTCGGGAGAGCGCGCGGCAAAGTGTCCCGCTCCGCAAAGAAGCAAAGTTGGGAGGTATGGTGTGGGGATCGGTATGAAATACCTCCAATCAAAATCCCGACGTTCAAAATCCCGACACCAATTGACCGATGGTCAAAATCCCGACAAGGTCAAAATCCCGACATGGACAAAATACCGACATTTAAAATACCGACAAGGTCAAAATACAGACATGTAAAATGCCGACAGGTCAAAATACCGACATGCATTTTTTGTTGTTTTTGTGTGTATGTCGACATAAGTCAACATGGACACCATATAAAGTGTACCGCATCCCCTCACATGGCTCGCTGCGCTCGCCATGCTTTGGGCACGGTGCCTCGCTGCGCTTGGCACACTATTATATTCCCCCTCCAGTTCCACTGGGATGGTAAAGTATGAACAAGTCGGTTTAAATGAAAAAAATCATGAAAAACTTATGTCGGTATTTTGACTAGAGATGTGCACTTGAAATTTTTCGGGTTTTGTGTTTTGGTTTTGGGTTCGGTTCCGCGGCCGTGTTTTGGGTTCGACCGCGTTTTGGCAAAACCTCACCGAATTTTTTTTGTCGGATTCGGGTGTTTTTTTTCAAAAAACACTAAAAAACAGCTTAAATCATAGAATTTGGGGGTCATTTTGATCCCAAAGTATTATTAACCTCAAAAACCATAATTTCCACTCATTTTCAGTCTATTCTGAATACCTCACACCTCACAATATTATTTTTAGTCCTAAAATTTGCACCGAGGTCGCTGGATGACTAAGCTAAGCGACCCTAGTGGCCGACACAAACACCTGGCCCATCTAGGAGTGGCACTGCAGTGTCACGCAGGATGGCCCTTCCAAAAAACACTCCCCAAACAGCACATGACGCAAAGAAGAAAAAAAGAGGCGCAATGAGGTAGCTGTGTGAGTAAGCTAAGCGACCCTAGTGGCCGACACAAACACCTGGCCCATCTAGGAGTGGCACTGCAGTGTCACGCAGGATGGCCCTTCCAAAAAACACTCCCCAAACAGCACATGACGCAAAGAAGAAAAAAAGAGGCGCAATGAGGTAGCTGTGTGAGTAAGCTAAGCGACCCTAGTGGCCGACACAAACACCTGGCCCACCTAGGAGTGGCACTGCAGTGTCACGCAGGATGGCCCTTCCAAAAAACACTCCCCAAACAGCACATGACGCAGAGAAGAAAAAAAGAGGCGCAATGAGGTAGCTGTGTGAGTAAGCTAAGCGACCCTAGTGGCCGACACAAACACCTGGCCCATCTAGGAGTGGCACTGCAGTGTCACGCAGGATGGCCCTTCCAAAAAACACTCCCCAAACAGCACATGACGCAAAGAAGAAAAAAAGAGGCGCAATGAGGTAGCTGTGTGAGTAAGCTAAGCGACCCTAGTGGCCGACACAAACACCTGGCCCATCTAGGAGTGGCACTGCAGTGTCACGCAGGATGGCCCTTCCAAAAAACACTCCCCAAACAGCACATGACGCAAAGAAGAAAAAAAGAGGCGCAATGAGGTAGCTGTGTGAGTAAGCTAAGCGACCCTAGTGGCCGACACAAACACCTGGCCCATCTAGGAGTGGCACTGCAGTGTCACGCAGGATGGCCCTTCCAAAAAACACTCCCCAAACAGCACATGACGCAAATAAAAATGAAAGAAAAAAGAGGTGCAAGATGGAATTGTCCTTGGGCCCTCCCACCCACCCTTATGTTGTATAAACAGGACATGCACACTTTAACCAACCCATCATTTCAGTGACATGGCCTGCAGGACTATTGGCATTCCAGGGGAAGGAGGAAATTGACACTGAGGGAGTTGGTGGGGTGGTTTGCGTGAGCTTGGTTACAAGAGAAAGGGATTTACTGGTCAGTGGACTGCTTCCGCTGTCGCCCAAAGTTTTTGAACTTGTCACTGACTTATGATGAATGCGCTGCAGGTGACGTATAAGGGAGGATGTTCCGAGGTGGTTAACGTCCTTACCCCTACTTATTACAGCTTGACAAAGGCAACACACGGCTTGACAAATGTTGTCCGCATTTCTGGTGAAATACTTCCACACCGAAGAGCTGATTTTTTTGGTATTTTCACCAGGCATGTCAACGGCCCTATTCCTCCCACGGACAACAGGTGTCTCCCCGGGTGCCTGACTTAAACAAACCACCTCACCATCAGAATCCTCCTTGTCAATTTCCTCCCCAGCGCCAGCAACACCCATATCCTCCTCATCCTGGTGTACTTCAACACTGACATCTTCAATCTGACTATCAGGAACTGGACTGCGGGTGCTCCTTCCAGCACTTGCAGGGGGCGTGCAAATGGTGGAAGGCGCATGCTCTGCACGTCCAGTGTTGGGAAGGTCAGGCATCGCAACCGACACAATTGGACTCTCCTTGTGGATTTGGGATTTGGAAGAACGCACAGTTCTTTGCGGTGCTTTTGCCAGCTTGAGTCTTTTCATTTTTCTAGCGAGAGGCTGAGTGCTTCCATCCTCATGTGAAGCTGAACCACTAGCCATGAACATAGGCCAGGGCCTCAGCCGTTCCTTGCCACTCCGTGTGGTAAATGGCATATTGGCAAGTTTACGCTTCTCCTCTGACAATTTTATTTTAGATTTTGGAGTCCTTTTTTTACTGATATTTGGTGTTTTGGATTTTACATGCTCTGTACTATGACATTGGGCATCGGCCTTGGCAGACGACGTTGCTAGCATTTCATCGTCTCGGCCATGACTAGTGGCAGCAGCTTCAGCACGAGGTGGAAGTGGATCTTGATCTTTCCCTAATTTTGGAACCTCAACATTTTTGTTCTCCATATTTTAATAGGCACAACTAAAAGGCACCTCAGGTAAACAATGGAGATGGATGGATACTAGTATACAATTATGGATGGACCAGCGACTGCCGACACAGAGGTAGCTACAGCCGTGGATTACCGTACTGTGTCTGCTGCTAATATAGACTGGATGATAATGAGATGAAATTAATATATATATATATATATATATATATATAATATCACTAGTACTGCAGCCGGACAGGTATATATATTTATTATGTAATGACTGATGACGGACCTGCTGGACACTGTCAGCTCAGCAGCACCGCAGACTGCTACAGTAAGCTACTATAGTAGTATGTATCAAGAAGAAAGAGAAAAAAAAAAACACGGGTAGGTGGTATACAATTATGGATGGACCAGCGACTGCCGACACAGAGGTAGCTACAGCCGTGGACTACCGTACTGTGTCTGCTGCTAATATAGACTGGATGATAATGAGATGAAATTAATATATATATATATATATAATATCACTAGTACTGCAGCCGGACAGGTATATATATTTATTATGTAATGACTGATGACGGACCTGCTGGACACTGTCAGCTCAGCAGCACCGCAGACTGCTACAGTAAGCTACTATAGTAGTATGTATCAAGAAGAAATAAAAGGAAAAAAAAACACGGGTAGGTGGTATACATATCCAATTATATATATATATATATTATATACAATTATATATATATATATATTAAACTGGTGGTGATTAATTAAACTGGTGGTCAGGTCACTGGTCACACTATCAGCAACTTGCAACTGCAAGTAGTACTCCTAAGCAGACAATCACAATATATACTGGTGGTCAGTGTGGTCACAATGGCAGTGTGGCACTCTGGCAGCAGAGTGCCAGCAAAAGTGTGCACTGTACGTTAAAATATGTACTCCTGCTCTCAGACTCTAACTGCTCCCCACTGTCAGTGTCTCCCCCACAAGTCAGATATACAGTCACACTATCACTTCAGCAAGTAGTAGTACTCCTCCTAATGCTCCCCAAAATTACTAAAGTAAATAATACTGTGTCTCTCTCTACTCTAGTAGTCTCACTCTCTATAAACGGAGAGGACGCCAGCCACGTCCTCTCCCTATCAATCTCAATGCACGTGTGAAAATGGCGGCGACGCGCGGCTCCTTATATAGAATCCGAGTCTCGCGATAGAATCCGAGCCTCGCGAGAATCCGACAGCGGGATGATGACGTTCGGGCGCGCTCGGGTTAACCGAGCAAGGCGGGAAGATCCGAGTCGCTCGGCCCCGTGTAAAAAAAACTGAAGTTCGGGCGGGTTCGGTTTTCGAGGAACCGAACCCGCTCATCTCTAATTTTGACCTGTCGGCATTTTACATGTCGGTATTTTGACCTTGTCGGTATTTTAAATGTCGGTATTTTGTCCATGTCGGGATTTTGACCTTGTCGGGATTTTGACCATCGGTCAATTGGTGTCGGGATTTTGAACGTCGGGATTTTGATTGGAGGTAAACTGACTGCATCCCATGGTGTGGGAGCCCCACAAATTTGTTGCCATGGGGCCCCCACAGACCTTAATCCGGCCCTGTTTAGACAGCACATGCACCAGAGGCTGTTACTGGGGAGGGATCCAGACAATCCTCCCAGTAAATTGTGCGATATATAGCCTATAGACTACAATGGCTAACGCAATCGCTGGGAAAACGGACAGCGCAGCAGATATCTTTGATATATGCTGCAGAACCTCTGTAATACTTTCAGGGGTAACTTACAATTTAAGGGTATCACAATTTTTCTGGTGATTTCCCAAAATATGTGTATAATAAATATGCCATAACTGTAACATGTTAGTGACTTTATGTAGAAGATGAAGAGACAGGTTCCACACACAGCGCATACCCCGGCTGAGGCATTAACGGTACTGTAATTAGATTTTACAGGATACATTGTTAGCTGAAACCTGGTTGGAAATGGTTGGAGGTCAGGGGGTGGAAGGACTAAGGGGAGCTGGGGGGGGGGGGGCATATGAATTGGGAGGTAAGAAGGGTACAGGGATGGTCCCAGAGGAGAACCTGGCCTATGATAACTAGCCACACACTGTAGGGGTTGGAGCTTGGTGGAGTGGGGAGTAGGGCTCTGGAGGCTGGAGGAGAAGGCCTGTGGGGAAGACTGAGGTGGAACAGCTAGAAAGGGTATTATCTCCGTCCTGACTCTGCCTGTATTAACTGTAGATGGGGTCAGACTGCCCCATGACCCAGTACTTGATTGGCACCTCTCAAATATTTGGGGGATGGTGAGCTGCCCCATTGCACCCCTTGTTCCAATGCCTATGTGTCCACAGCAGCCTTCGCTAGCAGATGATATGGTCCATCTCACAGAAAGACTCAACTGTAACCAGAGTGAGATAATCGATTCACTGGTATCTTGGAAGTTCAGGTTGTCTCAGATTCCAAGGAATTCCAGCACCATTTCACTCTGTGTTCATACACAGTGTTGTATACATCTAAAGTGACTGTGCTATGTCTAGGGATGAGCGTATTCGGTTCCCTGAGAACCGACCCCCCCTCCCCACAACTTAACGTCCCAAGCCCAGATCTGAGACCGGCTCGGGTCTTCCCTCCAGACTCGGAAACCAAAATGAGGCAAAATGTCATCATCCCGCTGTCGGAGTCTCGCGGGTTTTGGATACCATATAAGGAGCCGTGCGTCGCCGCCATTTTTACTCTAGTCCTGGAGAGTGTAGCGAGAGGACATGTTTCCTTCCTTAGTGTCTGTGCGGGTAAGTGGAGCGGGATGTGGCGTGTGGGGTGGCGACAGTGGCGTAACTACTGCCCCCGCAGTCCTCGCGGTGGCTTGGGAGCGAGGGGCTGCAGGGGCGCCACTGACTTTGCACGGATTGACATGCGGACGAGCATCCGCATGTCAATCTGCAGTCTCCTTCCCTCCGCTGCTGTAAGGAGGGACATGGAGCGCACAGCGCGCGCCCATCCTGTGTCCCTCCCTGGCTCTCCGGCCGGTCTAATAAAGGAAGTGCCGTTCGTGAGCTCTGATTGGCTCACGAACCGGCACTTCCTTTATTAGACCGGCCGGAGAGCCAGGAGGAACACGGGAGAGGCGCGCGCTGTGCGCTCCGTGTCCTTCCAACACAAAGGAGCGGGGGGGGGGGAGCAGGCACTGTGGGGGAATATCTGGCACTGGGGGCATATACCTGGCACTGTGGGGGAATATCTGGCAGTGGGGGCATATACCTGGCACTGGGGGCATATACCTGGCACTGGGGGCATATACCTGGCACTGTGGGGGAATATCTGGCACTGAGGGCATATACCTGGCACTGTGGGGGAATATCTGGCACTGGGGGCATATACCAGGCACTGTGGGGGAATATCTGGCACGGGGGGGATATACCTGGCACTGTGGGGGAATATCTGGCACTGGGGGGAGCAGGCACTGAGGGGGCATATGTGGCACTGTGGGGGAATATCTGGCACTGGGGGCATATACCTGGCACTGTGGGGGAATATCTGGCACTGGGGGGAGCAGGTACTGAGGGGGCATATGTGGCACTGTGGGGGAATGTTTGGCACTGGGGGGAGCAGGCACTGAGGAGGCATATGTTTCACTGGGGGGTATATTTGGCACTGGGGGCATGTACCTGGCACTGTGTGGGAATATCTGGCACTGGGGGGCATATACCTGGCACTGTGGGGGAATATCTGGCACTGGGGGCATATGTGGCCCTGGGAGCACGGCCCTAGCAACAAGCACTACCCCCTGGCAACGAGCATGACACCCAGTGCATGAAACCCCTGGCAATGAGCATGACACCCAGTGCATGAAACCCCTGGCAACGAGCATGACACCCAGTGCATGAAACCCCTGGCAACGAGCATGACACCCTGAGCATGAAAACCCCTGGCACCGTGCATGGAACCAAGAGCATGAAACCGCTGGCAACGAGCATGACACCCAGTGCATGAAACCCCTGGCAACGAGCATGACACCCTGAGCATGAAAACCCCTGGCACCGTGCATGGAACCAAGAGCATGAAACCCCTGGCAACGAGCAGGTAATTTAAAAGTAATTAGAAGCCTTACTGTAGAACTTAATGTGTAATGGGCATTACGGTGTGTGGCATAATGTATCACAGACATTGCGGTGTGTGTCATAATGTGTCAGGCATTACGGTGTGTTGTATACTATATCACGGGCATTGTGGTATGTGGTATAATGTCTCAGGATCATTGTGGTGTGTGTCATACTGTGTCACAGACATTGTATCTGCTATAATGTATCAGGGGCATTGCAGTGTGTAGCATAATGTATAATGGGCATTGCGATTCCTGTCATAATGTGTCACAGGCATTACGGTGTGTGGCATAATGGCTAAGGCCATTGCAGTATGTGGAATAATGTATACTGGGCATTACTATAAGGAGGAAAAATGACAAATAATGTAAGGGGCATGAATCAGGATTATTTTTCTTTCCTGTGGTGGCTAACGTCTGGGCGTGCAGGTTAAAACTGGGGTATAAGGTAGTCTTTTCCTGCAATTCCACGCCCCTTTAGCAAAGCCACGCCCATTTAAACGAAGCCACACACCCTTTTTGTCCCTTTACTAGTGCCAATTGTGGGGGGTATGGGGGGGGGGGAATAATTTTTTGGCTTGGGGGAGAAAAAATAAGATTTTACTCACCGGTAAATCTATTTCTCGTAGTCCGTAGTGGATGCTGGGGACTCCGTAAGGACCATGGGGAATAGACGGGCTCCGCAGGAGGCTGGGCACTCTAAGAAAGATTTAGTACTATATCTGGTGTGCACTGGCTCCTCCCTCTATGCCCCTCCTCCAGACCTCAGTTAAGGAAACTGTGCCCGGAAGAGCTGACATAATAAGGAAAGGATTTGGAACCCAGGGTAAGATTCATTCCAGCCACACCAATCACACCGTACAACCTGTGATAAACTTACCCAGTTAACAGTATGAACATAACTGAGCCTAACTGAACAGATGGATCATAACCAAAACCCTGTATTACGCAATAACTATATACACGTATTGCAGAAAAGTCCGCACTTGGGACGGGCGCCCAGCATCCACTACGGACTACGAGAAATAGATTTACCGGTGAGTAAAATCTTATTTTCTCTAACGTCCTAAGTGGATGCTGGGGACTCCGTAAGGACCATGGGGATTATACCAAAGCTCCCAAACGGGCGGGAGAGTGCGGATGACTCTGCAGCACCGAATGGGCAAACTCAAGGTCCTCCTTAGCCAGGGTATCAAACTTGTAGAACTTAGCAAAAGTGTTTGAACCCGACCAAGTAGCTGCTCTGCAAAGTTGCAATGCCGAGACCCCTCGGGCAGCCGCCCAAGAAGAGCCCACCTTCCTCGTGGAATGGGCCTTTACTGATCTTGGATGCGGCAATCCTGCTGCAGAATGAGCCTGCTGAATCGTGTTACAGATCCAGCGAGCAATAGTTTGCTTTGAAGCAGGTGCACCCAGTTTGTTGGGTGCATACAGAATGAACAGCGCCTCAGTTTTTCTGACCCCAGCTGTTCTAGACACATACATCTTCAAAGCCCGGACTACATCGAGTAACTTGGAGTCCTCCAGGTCACGAGTAGCCACAGGTACCACAATAGGTTGGTTCAGGTGAAAAGATGACACCACCTTCGGCAGAAACTGCGGGCGGGTACGCAATTCTGCCCTATCTTCATGGAAAATCAGGTAGGGGCTTTTACAGGACAAAGCCGCCAATTCTGACACCCGCCTGGCCGAAGCCAAGGCCAAAAGCATGACCACTTTCCAAGTGAGATACTTGAGCTCCACTGTCTTAAGTGGCTCAAACCAGTGGGATTTCAGAAAATCCAAAACTACATTGAGATCCCACGGTGCCACTGGTGGCACAAAAGGGGGCTGAATATGCAGCACTCCTTTAACAAATGTCTGAACCTCAGGCAGTGAAGCAAGTTCTTTCTGAAAGAAAATGGATAGGGCCGAAATCTGGACCTTTATGGATCCCAGTTTAAGGCCCATAGTCACACCTGCCTGCAGAAAATGTAGGAATCTCCCAAGCTGGAATTCCTCTGTAGGGGCCTTCCTGGCCTCACACCAAGCAATATATTTTCGCCATATCCGGTGATAATGCTTTGCTGTCACGTCCTTCCTAGCCTTTATTAGCGTAGGAATAACTTCCTCCGGAATTCCCTTTTCTGCTAGGATCCGGCGTTCAACCGCCATGCCGTCAAACGCAGCCGCGGTAAGTCTTGGAACAGACAGGGCCCTTGTTGCAACAGGTCCTGTCTGAGAGGCAGAGGCCACGGGTCCTCTGATAGCAACTCTTGCAGTTCTGGGTACCAAGTCCTTCTTGGCCAATCCGGAACAACGAGTATAGTTCTTACTCCTCTTTTCCTTATGATCCTCAGCACCTTGGGTATGAGAGGTAGAGGAGGGAACACGTAGACTGACTGGAACACCCACGGTGTCACCAGAGCGTCCACAGCTATTGCCTTAGGGTCCCTTGACCTGGCGCAATACCTTTTCAGCTTTTTGTTGAGACGGGACGCCATCATGTCCACCTGTGGCAGTTCCCATCGATTTACAATCTGCGAGAAGACTTCTGGATGAAGTCCCCACTCTCCCGGGTGTAGGTCGTGTCTGCTGAGGAAGTCTGCTTCCCAGTTGTCCACTCCCGGAATGAACACTGCTGACAGTGCTTGTACGTGATTCTCCGCCCAACGAAGAATCCTGGCGGCTTCCGACATTGCCACCCTGCTTCTTGTGCCACCCTAGCGATTTACATGAGCGACCGCAGTGATGTTGTCTGACTGAATCAGCACTGGTTTTTCTCGGAGCAGCGGCTCCGCTTGAGTCAGGGCATTATATATTGCCCTCAGTTCCAGGATATTGATGTGCAGACAAGCCTCTTGACTTGACCACAATCCTTGGAAGTTTTTTCCCTGAATGACTGCCCCCCACCCTCGGAGGCTTGCATCCGTGGTCACCAGGACCCAGTCCTGTATGCCGAACCTGCGACCCTCGAGGAGATGAGCACTCTGCAGCCACCACAGAAGAGACACCCTGGCCCTGGGGGACAGAGTGATCAGCCGATGCATCTGAAGATGCGATCCGGACCATTTGTCCAGCAGATCCCACTGAAAGATCCTCGCATGGAACCTGCCGAAGGGAATGGCTTCGTATGACGCCACCATCTTTCCCAGGACTTGTGTGCAGTGATGCACCGATACCTTTTTTGGTTTTAGGAGGCCTCTGACCAGAGTCACGAGCTCCTGAGCCTTCTCCTCCGGGAGAAACACCTTCTTCTGGTCTGTGTCCAGAATCATGCCCAGGAAGGGCAGACGTGTCGAAGGAATCAGCTGCGACTTTGGAATATTCAGGATCCAGCCGTGCTGTCTCAACACTTCCTGAGAGTGTGCCACATTGATCAGCAACTGCTCTCTGGACCTCGCCTTTATTAGGAGATCGTCCAAGTATGGGATAATTGTAACTCCTTTCTTCCGAAGGAGTATCATCATCTCCGCCATCACCTTGGTAAATATTCTCGGTGCCGTGGACAGGCCAAACGGCAACGTCTGGAATTGGTAATGACAGTCCTGTACCACAAACCTGAGGTACTCCTGATGAGGAGGAAAAATGGGGATATGCAAGTAAGCATCCTTGATGTCCAGGGACACCATGTAATCCCCCTCCTCCAGGCTTGCAATGACCGCCCTGAGTGATTCCATTTTGAATTTGAATTTCTTTAGATAAATGTTCAGGGACTTTAAATTCAAAATGGGCCTGACCGAACCGTCCGGTTTCGGTACCACAAATATTGTGGAGTAGTAACCCCTTCCCTGCTGAAGAAGGGGAACCTTCACCACCACCTGCTGGAGATATAGTTTGTGTATTGCCGCCAGCACTACTTCCCTCTCCATGGGGGAGGCCGGCAAGGCAGATTTTAGGAAGCGTTGAGGAGGCGTCTCTTCGAATTCCAGCTGGTATCCCTGAGACACAATCTGTATCGCCCAAGGATCCACCCGTGAACACACCCACTGGTGGCTGAAATTCTTGAGACGCGCCCCCACAGCTCCTGGCTCCGCCTGTGGCGCCCCAGCGTCATGCGGTAGATTTAGAGGAGGCCGGGGAGGACTTCTGCTCCTGGGCACTGGCTGCCTGATGCAGCTTTTTTCCTCTTCCCTTACCTCTGGCAAGGAAAGACGCACCTCTGACCTTTTTGCTCCTTGGGGGACGAAAGGACTGCATTTGATAATACGGTGCTTTCTTAGGCTGTGAGGAAACATACGGCAAGAATTTTGACTTCCCATCAGTCGCCGTCGAAATGAGGTCTGAGAGACCGTCCCCAAATAATCCTCACCCTTATATGGTAAAACCTCCATATGTCTTTTCGAATCAGCATCCCCTGTCCACTGCCTAGTCCATAGGACCCTTCTGGCAGAGATGGACATTGCATCTACTTTAGAGGTGAGAGAACAAATGTCCCTCTGAGCATCCCGCATATACAGGACAGCGTCTTTGATATGTCCCAGGGTCAATAAGGTATTATCTCTGTCCATGGTGTCTAACTCCTCTGACAGAGAATCAGTCCAAGCCGCAACTGCGCTGCACATCCATGCCGACGCAATGGCCGGCCGCATGATAGTACCTGAATCCTGCTTTCTATCTGCAGGATCCTTGAGTGCGGCCGTATCCGGAGACGGTAGGGCCACCTTCTTGGATAAGCGTGTCAAGGCCTTGTCTACCCTGGGAGGGGCTTCCCAGCGTAACCTGTCCGTTGGCGGGAAAGGATACGCCATAAGTAGCCTCCTGGGAATTATGACCTTCTTTTCCGGGGATTCCCAGGCTTTTTCACATAATTCGTTTAATTCATGTGAAGGGGGGAAAGTAACCTCTTGTTTTTTCTCCCCAAACATATTAATCCTCTTGTCAGGGACAGGGATTTCCTCAGCAATGTGCAATATATCTTTCATTGCTATAATCATGTATCGGATGGCTATAGTCATTTTAGGCTGCATTTTAGTCTCATCATCGTCGACACTGGAGTCAGACTCCGTGTCGACATCTGTGTCGACTAACTTAGATAGTGGATGCTTGAGAGACCCTGACTGTCCCCCGGCTTCAGCTTTGTCCAACCTCGTATGTAAAGAGGTTACATTGTCATTTAACATTTTCCACATATCCAGCCAACCTTGTGTCGACACCTGCGGTGTCGACACCACATCCATCTGCACCTGCTCCGCCTCCACATACCCTTCCTCCTCAAACATGTCGACACTGACGTACCGACACACCTCACACACTCTGGGAATGCTCTGACTGAGGACAGGACCCCAACTAAGGCTTTTAGGGAGACAGAGAAGGAGTATGCCAGCACACACCACAGCGCTATAGAACCCAGGGATATACACTACAATATGTGTTTACCCTGTAGCTGCTGAGTATCACCGTTTTGCGCCTAAATTTATGTGCCCCCCCTCTCTTTTTGCCCTTGGAGTACCTGGATACTGCAGGGGAGAGCCCAGGGAGCTTGCGGAACTGTAAAGTAATATGGCGCTGGTGTGCTGAGGAAGAAGGCCCCGCCCCCTCAGCGGCGGGCTTCTGTCCCGCTCTAATCTGTGTAAAAAATGGCGGGGGTATCCCCATATACAGTCTAGGACTGTATATATGGGTATTTTTTACCACCAAAGGTATATTATTGCTGCCCAGGGCGCCCCCCCCCCCCCCCCCCCAAGCGCCCTGCACCCTACAGTTACCGGAGTGTGTAAGTGTGCTGGGGAGCAATGGCGCACAGCTGCGGTGATGTGCGCTACCTTAGTGAAGACCGGAGTCTTCGTGCCGCCGATTTCGAAGTCTTCTTGCTTCTCCTGGACTTCAGTGCTTCTGGCTCTGTGAGGGGGACGGCGGCGCGGCTCCGGGAACGGACCGCCAGTGTTTGATCCCTCTGGAGCTAATGGTGTCCAGTAGCCTAAAAGCGCAACCCGGCTGCATGCAGGCAGGTTTGCTTCTCTCCCCTCAGTCCCTCGTAGCAGTGTGTCTGTTGCCAGCAGAGCTCACTGAAAATAAAAAACCTAACAAATATCTTTCTTTTTCTAGTAGGCTCAGGAGAGCCCACTAGGTGCCTCTGCTCTGATCGGGCACAGATTCTGACTGAGGTCTGGAGGAGGGGCATAGAGGGAGGAGCCAGTGCACACCAGATATAGTACTAAATCTTTCTTAGAGTGCCCAGCCTCCTGCGGAGCCCGTCTATTCCCCATGGTCCTTACGGAGTCCCCAGCATCCACTTAGGACGTTAGAGAAATTTCTAGTTACGCCACTGGGTGGCGACCTGCTCTTTTTTCTATCATTGCAGTGGTGCTGTCTTCTGCTGCATCAGTCCAGTGGTGGTGTCTTGTGCTGCCATCAGTCCAGTGCTGCTGTATAAGTCCAGTCCAGTCCAGTCCAGTGGTGCTGTCTTGTGCTGCCATAAATCCAGTGCTGCTGTATAAGTTCAGTCCAGTTCAGTGGTGCTGTCTTGTGCTGCACCAGTCCAGTGGTGGTGTCTTGTACTGCCATAAGTCCAGTGGTTGTGTCCTGTGCTGTATATTATATACTCCAAATAAAAGGGTAATATACTTATATTATTATCCAAACTATTTTTACAGGGTTTGCCCTGTGTGGTGTAGGGTTATGCTCTCCTGTGCTGCATATTGTTATCAGTGGCGGTTCTTGCCACGGGCAAGCGGTACTTTTGCCCGGGGCGCCGCCTTCCGGAGGGCGCCGCACCAGGGCAAGATCCGCCACTGTGCCCCCCGCAGTGCCCTGCTGTGCCCCCCGCTTTGAAGGGAACCAGACGCGTAGCGTCTAGTTTCCCTTCATTGAGAGGACCTTAGTTGTGCGGTGCGCGATGACGTCATCGCGCACCGCACAGCAAAGGTCCTCTCCATGAAGGGAAACTAGACGCTACGGTCTAGTTTCCCTTCATGGAGAGGACCTTTGCTGTGCGATGCGCGATGACGTCATCGCGCACCGCACAACATACTGGCACAGACACTAGGGGTCATAATTGACCTCTAGTGTCTATGCTGTTCTATGGGAGAGACGTTATAATCGAAGAGAGGAGAAGAGCGGCGGCGCCGGCGGAGGCGGTCTGGATCAGGAACGGGGATGGTAAGTATAATTTTTTATTATTTTATTTTTTCTTTCAGCGCCGTGGCCACGCCCCCATTTGAAGCCACGCCCCTATATTTTGCCCGGGGCGCCACAAGGCAAAGAACCGGCCCTGATTGTTATTATAATAATAACTCCAAATAAAAGGGTTATATTATTATTATTATTATCAAAATAACTTTTGCCGGGTTTGCCCTGTGTGGTGTAGGGGTACGCTCACCTGTGCTGCATATTATTATAACTCCAAATAAAAGGGTTATATCATTATCCAAATAATTTTTACAGGGTTTGCCCTGTGTGTGTGTGGTATAGGGGTACATTCGCCTGTGCTGCATATTATTATAATAGCTCCAAATAAAAGGGTTATTATTATCCAAATCATTTTTACAGGCTTTGCTGTGTGTGGTGTAGGGGTATGCTCTCCTGTGCTGCATATTATTATAACTCCAAATAAAAGGCTTATATACATTACTTATATTATTATCCAAATCATTTTTAAAGGGTTTGCCCTGTGTGTGTGGTGCAGGGGTACACTCGCCTGTGCTGCATATTATTATAATAGCTCCAGATAAAAGGGTTGTTATTATTATCCAAATTATTTTTACAGGCTTTGCCGTGTGTGCGTGGTGTAGGGGTACGCTCTCCTGTGTCGCATATTGTTATATAACTCCATCCAAAGAAAAGGGTTATTATTATCCAAATAATTTTTACAGGCTTTGCCGTGTGTGTGTGGTGTAGGGGTACGCTCTCCTGTGCCACCAATATTGTGTGTGTATTACATCTGTGCAAATTCCAGCACATCCCATGTTTTGCACATACAATTAATTTGGTGGTGCAGAATTTTTTGAGAAATTAAAAGGGCGTGCAGGAAATGCTGTCGGTGGGCCGAAAAATTGCGGGCCACTTTCAACATTCAGCCACTGTGTGCCACTCCTAGATGGGCCAGGTGTTTGTGCCGCACACTTGTGTCACTTAGCATAGTCATACAGCAACCTCATTGCACCTCTTTTTCTTCTTTGCATGATGTGCTGTTTGGGGCATAGTTTTTGAAAAGTGCCATCCAGTCTGACACTGCAGTGCCACTCCTAGATGGGCCAGGTGTTTGTGCCGCACACTTGTGTCACTTAGCTTAGTCATCCAGCTACCTCATTGCACCTCTTTTTCTTCTTTGCATGATGTGCTGTTTGGGGCATAGTTTTTGAAAAGTGCCATCCAGTCTGACACTGCAGTGCCACTCCTAGATGGGCCAGGTGTTTGTGCCGCACACTTGTGTCACTTAGCTTAGCCATCCAGCGACCTCGGTGCAACTTATAGGCCTAAAAACAATATTGTGAGGTGTGAGGTGTTAAGAATAGACTGGAAATGAGTGGAAATTAATGTTATTGAGGTTAATGATACCGTAGGAGCAAAAATACCCCCAAATTCTGTGATTTTAGCTATTATTATGTGTTGTTGTGTTTCCAAAAATCATCCAGATCAAAAACCGAAACTCGAAAGGTTGGTTTTGGCAAAACCAATCCAGTTCCAAAACACGAGCGGGGATCCAGATCCAAAACCAAAACACAAAATGACAAAACATGAAAAGTGCCCGCCGCTGTGTCCATCTAGAAGTGGCTGTGCTGTGTCCATTAGGTCGCTGTCCAGTGTCCATCCGATCCAGTGCTGTAGTGCCTGCGATGCATCTGTCCAGTATCCATCTGCTTCAGTGGTGCTGACGCACCTGTCCAGTGTCCATCCACTACAGTCCTGACAATGCACTTGTCCAGTGTCTATCTACTTCAGTGCTGTCGACACACCTGCCCAGTGTCCTTCTGTTCCAATGCTGCCGATGCACCTCTCCAGTGCCCATCCACACCAGTGCTGAAAATGCAACTGTTCTGTGTCTATCTGCTCCAGTGCTGCTGACACACCTGTCTAATGTCCATCCGCTCCAGTGCTGAGGACTCACCTGTCCCATTCCCATCCATAACAGTGCTGCTGAGACACCTGTAAGTGTCCATCTGCACCATAGCTGACAATGCACCTATTCAGTGTCCATCTGCTCCAGTGCTGACAACGCACCTGTCAAGTGTCCATCCGCTCCAGTGCTGCTGACGCACCTGTCCAGTGTTCATCCGCTCCAGTGATGAAGATGCACCTGTCCAGTATCAATCCGGTCCAGATTTGACAATGCACCTGTCCAGTGTCCATCTGCTCCTGAGTTAAAAAGTAAAATAAAAAAGTAATACAAAGTTTAATAAAAGTTTTAAAAAAAAGTGGAAAAAAGGGAAAAAAAATCTAAAATAAGTAAAGAAAAGTAATTAAAAAAGCGGAAAAATAAAAGTGGAAAAATTTAAAAAACAAGTTAAAAATGTATTTTCTTTTGGGCTGTACCCCACTGTGTATCCATAACATACAAGTACTGTGACAATGCAGGTCATACCCCACTGCGTATCTATAACATACAAGTACTGTGACTACTGTGTATCTATAACATACAAGTACTGTCACTTCACAGGCTATACCCCACTGTGTATCAATAACATACAATTACTGTGACTACTGTGTACCTTCTACAAGAACCATGACTTTGCAGGCCATACCCCACTCCATTCACAGTGTGGTTCCATCTGTAAGCAGTGTGACTCCACAGTGTCATTGGTGACCAAAATTAAACAAATTAACAAATTTCAAAAAAAATGGGAAAAAAGTTTGTCTTTTTGGCCATGTATCCATAACATGTAACTACTGTGACTCTGCAGTGAGTGGGGGTTTTCTAAAAATAAAAAGTAGCTTTTGTGCAACTTGAGTGTGTTCATCAATATGGATCATGACAATCAGTTGAAAGAAGAGCAGGAGCAACAAGCAAATACTAGAGCTGCATCCACCAGTCATGATGACGATACAAGTCCTTGAATGCCATCTACTACAGCTGATGCCAAGGGCATAGAGGGTTTAAGTCAGGGCACATGAAATAAAAAAACAACAATATTTTATAGTAGTAAAGAAAAAAAATCTGAAAAAGGGAGAGGTTAGTGCAGAGAAACATAAAATTGGCAACATTCCTTTTACTACACACAGTGGATAGGAAAGACTGAGGCCTTGGCATTTATTTATGATTGGTGGTTTTGCAACTGTCAGTGAGGCATCTTCTTCTGACTCTTATGATGGTGCAAGAACTTTTACTCAGAGTCTAGAAGAGGTGTAAAAAAAAAAAAACACCATGGCAGCAGAACAAACTGTGTTCAGAACCATCACACATCCCTGAGGAGAGTCTAGGGGTTTCCACTTTAGCTATATATGAGTCTGACAGTTCTCACACTGTCCTCATAGAGAAGACTCTTTCACCTCCTTCCACCTTCTCTAAACCATCTGCACATGTGGGGAGCAGTGCAAGTAAAGATGGTGATGAGGGCATAATAGAAATTGAGGCTTATTGTGTGGAAGTGGACCAGAATGAGGAGGATGTGTGTAGTACTGCTATCTGACACTGAAGATGAGGATGTTGATGATGTTGTTTGTGTACAGTAAGTCAGCCACCAGTGGCTGCAGTTCTCAGCCATTGTGATGCCTGGGCATACAACTAAAAAAGCCCCCTCTTGGTGTGGAATTATTTTTAATCAAATCCTGACAATGTCTGTTAAATCATCTGCTTCATTTGTGAGGCCTAAGTTAGTTCTTGAAATTTATTTTACAAAATGAAAATGTAATGACCACCCTCATCATCTACCTCCTCATTAGTGATCAGAAGTAATCCTTCTAAAAAATTGGTTTGTAGGAGCCCAAACAAACCAAGCACTTCAGCCACAAGTGTCAGTTCCTGTCGCTAAAGTGCTTGGTTTGTTATACTGTGCATGTCCTTTTAAATATCAAACATAAAAGTTGATGGGAGGGCCCAAGGAGAATTCTGTCTTGCACCACTTTTCTTTTAAAAATGGGCTGTAATTTTGGGGGGCAATAGGGATGGGTTTGTTTTTTCCTAGATACTGTATTTGTATTGGTTATAGCTCTATTTTCTTTCTGGGAAGCATTTTTGGGGGCATGTCTTAATCTTTTATTGTCTTTTTGCTGCTAAGGCCTCACCTCACAAAGAATATGGGCCATACAGTTGCCTACTACAATCAATCAATCAATAATTTTTTGATTCTTATTTTATAGTCTTTTTGCCACTAGACCTCACCTCACAGAGAACAACCATACATTTACCAGTGCCTACCACAATCAATCAATTTTTTTATTTATTCTTTTAATGTCTTTTTGTTCTTAGGCCTCACCTCACAGAGAATGATCATACATTTGCAGTGCCTACCACAAATCAATCGATCAGTCAATCTTTTTTTAATTTCTTTTTGACAATAGGCCTCACCTCACAGTGACTATTTATTTATTTATTCACATCAGTGTCTTCCATAGTGGACCATACAGTTGCCAATACCTACCACAATCAATTCATCTTTTATTCTTGAGATAATAAATATAAGCGGGGTGATTCACCACTGAGTTGTCAGTTACGAAAAAAGTTAAAAATAATTGCTCTTTTTTTATTGTACAACTTGTGTATGTTGAGTTCATCAATATGGATTACATGGCCTACCATAATCAAATAATCTATCTTTTTTTAAATTTTTTATTCTTCTTTTAGTGGCCCTCGTTCCGAGTTGATCGCTCGCTAGCTGCTTTTAGCAGCAGTGCAAACGCTAAGACGCCGCCCTTTGGGAGTGTATCTTAGCTTAGCAGATGTGCGAACGAAAGGTTAGCAGAACTGCTCGAAAATCTTTTCATGCAGTTTCTGAGCAGCTCCAAAACCTACCCCTACCTTGCGATCACTGCAGATAGTTTAGTTCCTATTTTGACGTCACATACACGCCCTGAAAACGGTCAGTTACCACCCAGAAACACCCACTTCCTGTCAATCACTCACTGATCAAGAGAGCGACTGAAAAGAGTCAGGGCCGTCTTAACAGCAGTGTAGGCCCCTGGGCACAGCAATGCACTGGGCCCCCTACCCATCCTCTAGCGGTAGGTATGGGGGGTGCTATCAGTGGGCGGCAGGGGGTGTTCTATCTTCTGCTCAGTATGTAGGACCTGGAGCAGTAATTTCTGCTAATTACTCCTTAACTGCACAGATGGTGGAAATGGGGCGGGAGAGAGAACACTAAGCTGTAGAAGAGGCATTGGGCTGAATGAATGGGCCACGGTACATACCTTCCAGGGTGGTAGTTGAGGTGGAATACGCAGGGGAGGGGTGGATAGTGGAGTGGGCTTAATATTCATAATTTTCCGGTGGGAGGGCAGCTCGCTTGACTGCAGGGCCGATTTTCAAAAATCTGGTACCCCTGGAAAGAGGGGACCCTCAGCTATCAACAATAAACAACAAACAAGGTAGCAGCGCTGTACAGCAATGGTATAATAATCAACATATAAATCTAATGATCATGGTGGAGATTAAGACACGTGGAATTGAATGGATTGAAGGTGAAAAAGGGCAATTATTTAATAAAAATACATACAATGTATCAATAAGAAAAATGGTTAAAATGAAACAACAAACAGAATCACCATGGAGCTGCTTTGATCATGCTATCCGTTTCCTTTTGCTATCCGTATCCGTTTTCACCTTCAGCAATTGGGAGCCGCACTTGCCACATCCGGACCTTTAGTGGACTTCTACAAATTATCTGCAGAGAAACAGGCGAACAACTTGCCAACTGGTAACACAGCCCTGCCACTCAGCATTGAGGACTCCGCATACTGGTGAGGATACAAGATCTTTACGGTTCTACCCACTTAAAGGGACGCTACCCAGAGAACCCCCTCCTCCAGCGGTAATTAATGTGGCACTATTGCCATCAGGACTGTGCCATCAGCCCAGTTTATACCTTATCTCATCATCGTCACTTATAGTCCACATAAATTAAGGAAACGGATAGCATGATCAAGGCAGCTCCATGGTGATTCTGTTTGTTGTTTCATTTTAACCATTTTTCTTATTGATACATTGTATGTATTTTTATTAAATAATTGCCTTTTTTCACCTTCAATCCATTCAACTCCACGTGTCTTAATCTCCACCATGATCATTGGATTTATATGTTGATTATTATACCATTACTGTACAGCGCTGCTACCTTGTTTGTTGTTTATTGTTTCTAGTGTTTACAGGATTGACTAGACCTGTTTTATAGCAGCTGCTATAATTAGAACACCAGCCCAACTTGCGCCTGATTTTAACCTTGGTTAAAATCTCTTTTCTGCACCCTCAGCTATCAGCCTAGGACCCTTAGACTCCTGGGGCCCTTGGGCAAGAGCCCATTGAGCCCATACAAAAAGACGGCCCTAAAAAGAGTCGCTCGACCTTGTGTAAAACTGTATAGTTTTGTGTGAAAGTACTTTGCGCGTGCGCACAGCAGCCCATACGCATGCACAGAACAGCCATTTTTTAGCCTGATCGCTACGCTGCGAACAACGGCATGTAGCGATCAACTCAGATTGAGGGCCCTTGTCTTTTTACCGGTAGGCCTCACCTAACTGTCAATTTGCTTACTTAAGGTGGGTACACACTAATAGATATATCTGCAGATCAATTGATCTGCAGATATATCTATGGACAGATCGGGCAGTGTGTTGAGCATACACACTGCCCGATCCGTCGGGGACTGACGTCATGAACTGTGCGGGCGTGTACACACGCCCGCCCAGTTCAGCTGTCAATCACCGCCGGCCGCAGCAGCATGTGTACGGGCGGTCGGCCGACCGCCCCGTACACACACAGCGACGTACCAATATATCAGTAGATATATTGGCCGTCGGCTGTGCTGCGCGGCCGACGCGATACGTCTGTAAACTCCGTCATTCACAGACGTATCGGCTGTACCCACTGGCCGACGGTCCCGCGATATATCGGCCGTTCAAGAGAACGGACGATATATCGACCAGTGTGTACGGGCCTTTAGGCAGCTGGCTTGGTGCAGCCTTTTGGCCTAAACTGGATGAAAACAATATTATTTGCTGTGAGATGGTTAAAATTGACTGGAAATGACTGGAAATTAATGTTATTGAGGTTAATATTACTCTAGGGAAAAAAAAAGGTTTTTTGTCAATTAAAAAAAAAAATGCTAAACCAAAACCAGTCACGACATTTTCACATAACCAAAACCTGAGGATGAATTAGAACCAAAACTAAAGGCAGCAAAAATGGTCAGAGGTACATTTCTAATTAATGGCAGTTAAAATCTCTTTTTTATTACTATTTTTAAGCAGATATTACAACTCCGTGAGAGAGGAGGGGGTGGCGAGAAGAAAGATAATGGTGCTTCAGTAGCAGAGCAATGGGGGGTTGTGGGACAGACCTTCTAGCTGCTCCAGCCATGTTCATTACCAGTGGTCAGAAGGTAGTGTGCTGATCAGGGACGTGCAGTCAGGGGAGGCAGTGCCTCCCCTGCATAATGATTAAAATAATACACAGACGATATTTATAACACATATATACTGTTATAAATATCTGCTTTGTATTATTGTAATCATTATTGCTGTTGAAATGTAACCACATCTAGATGGAAGGCAGCGAGAGCGCTGCCTCCCACTGACTACAATAAAGTGTGTGAAGCAGGGGGCGGGCAGGGGGCGTGGTCAACATGTGGGCACTTGTGACACACCCGGCCCGAGTGTGAGTGCGATTACCTTATCGGTGCGGGGAAACTCCAGTTCTTGTTATCCGGCAGTTCAGAGACACCTGCTGGGGACTCAAGGAGCAAGTAACAATAGGGCTATGCAATCAGGGTCTTTTATTATCCCACAATTGTTACAATCTGCATGTGTACTACGTCACTGGGGCGAGAACCCCTGAATTTCTATATGCTGTCAGACCAGAATTGCCTACTCTCCCGGATTCTGCGGGAGACACCCGGTTTCTCGGGTAGTCCCCCGCAGCCCCGGATGAGTGGGCACCCCTCCCGGATGCTGCCCACTTACTAGGAAAGTGGGCAGAATGGGGAGCTAAACTGTGCTGAATCGAGGACCTGACGGAGGGGGCGGAGCTTAATGACGCGATTATATGCTAATAGCGTAATTGAAGCTCCGCCCATATGCAAATACCACCCAATCTCGGTATTTGCTTGTGTGGGGGGCGGGGCCTGATGACATCATTGACCCAGCCCCGTCTCCGTCGCCGCACACCTGTTTCTCCTCTCCGCGTATCTCCCGGAGAGGAGAGAAGAAAAGTAGGTAAGTATGTGCCAGACATCTGGTTAATAAATAGGTCACATCAATAATGCTTCTGCGCTTATAACAAACACAACACTTTCAGTACAGTGGTCTCATCAACAGTGAGTTACTTTATCTATAGCAACAGCGGCCAACCTGTGGCTCTTGAGCCTCACGTGGCTCTTTCTATATTCAATTGTGGCTCCCGACACTCAAAATCACGTGACCACAACAGATCCGAAAACCGCTGCACTCCAGCCAGACACGCAGCAGCACTATGGGGACTAAGAACTGAGGGAGCCACCGGCAAACAGAGGAAACATAAGGGGCCGCTGCAATGGCACGGAGTGACACGAGGGGAGCTCGCTGAGATGACACAGGAGTGTCCTGGCAGGAGAGACACAATGGGGGTGCTGGCTGGAGTGACACAGGAGGGTGCTAGCAGGAGTGGCACGTGGGGAGCTGGCAGGAGCGACACAGGAGGGTTCTTTCTGACAGGAGTGACACATTGGCACATGGGGGAGCTGGCTGGAGTGATACAGCAGGGTACTGGATGGAGTGACACATAGGGGAGCTAAAGTGTATTATGTAAATCTGGCTTTTTGATATATTTTATGTGGAAGTAGCTTTTTCAATGTATTTTATGTGGCTCTGGCTTTTTCAATGTATTTTATAGCATGGCCGTGGCCTAGCAGGCACAAGGCCACAACCTATTTTTGCACGTGCCTTTGGCTCGATGTCGGCTCTTTGACATACCTAACAAGATTTTTTGACTCTTTGTCTCTGACTGGTTGGCCACCCATGATCTATAGCTTATATAACATATCACAGCAGTGCTATTAATACTAGTATGTCCCAATCACTATTTTTGGCTAGCAATGGTATACCTTTTATTACTAACACTTCCAAGTGTGTGGTAAACAAAACCCGACCTGTGCACAGGGATTTAAGTCTATTTCTGTAATTAGGGTTTACACCCACAGTCACTGTCCCATTCACCATTGCTGGGTAGCAGAATCTGCCTCTGGGCAGGTAACCCAGTGTTAATATGAGATATGGAAGGAGAGAAGGGGAGATATGTGTCTTTGTAACAGCCCTGGCTCAGTTCTGTGGTGACAATGCTAATGCCCAGTACCTTCCCGAGTTGCCAGCTCCCGCTGGATGTCGCAATCCCTGACACACAGTATCCCTTGGTCACTGTAGTCTCGCCCGCTCGGCAGCTGCCTGTGCGTAGTAGGCCTCTGTGGAAGCGATCGCTGCCTGGTTGTCTCTAAACTAGAGATGAGCGCCTGAAATTTTTCGGGTTTTGTGTTTTGGTTTTGGGTTCGGTTCCGCGGCCGTGTTTTGGGTTCGAACGCGTTTTGGCAAAACCTCACCGAATTTTTTTTGTCGGATTCGGGTGTGTTTTGGATTCGGGTGTTTTTTTCAAAAAACACTAAAAAACAGCTTAAATCATAGAATTTGGGGGTCATTTTTATCCCAAAGTATTATTAACCTCAAAAACCATAATTTCCACTCATTTTCAGTCTATTCTGAATACCTCACACCTCACAATATTATTTTTAGTCCTAAAATTTGCACCGAGGTCGCTGTGTGAGTAAGATAAGCGACCCTAGTGGCCGACACAAACACCGGGCCCATCTAGGAGTGGCACTGCAGTGTCACGCAGGATGTCCCTTCCAAAAAACCCTCCCCAAACAGCACATGACGCAAAGAAAAAAAGAGGCGCAATGAGGTAGCTGTGTGAGTAAGATTAGCGACCCTAGTGGCCGACACAAACACCGGGCCCATCTAGGAGTGGCACTGCAGTGTCACGCAGGATGTCCCTTCCAAAAAACCCTCCCCAAACAGCACATGACGCAAAGAAAAAAAGAGGCGCAATGAGGTAGCTGACTGTGTGAGTAAGATTAGCGACCCTAGTGGCCGACACAAACACCGGGCCCATCTAGGAGTGGCACTGCAGTGTCACGCAGGATGTCCCTTCCAAAAAACCCTCCCCAATCAGCACATGATGCAAAGAAAAAGAAAAGAAAAAAGAGGTGCAAGATGGAATTGTCCTTGGGCCCTCCCACCCACCCTTATGTTGTATAAACAAAACAGGACATGCACACTTTAACCAACCCATCATTTCAGTGACAGGGTCTGCCACACGACTGTGACTGATATGACGGGTTGGTTTGGACCCCCCCCAAAAAAGAAGCAATTAATCTCTCCTTGCACAAACTGGCTCTACAGAGGCAAGATGTCCACCTCATCTTCACCCTCCGATATATCACCGTGTACATCCCCCTCCTCACAGATTATCAATTCGTCCCCACTGGAATCCACCATCTCAGCTCCCTGTGTACTTTGTGGAGGCAATTGCTGCTGGTCAATGTCTCCGCGGAGGAATTGATTATAATTCATTTTAATGAACATCATCTTCTCCACATTTTCTGGATGTAACCTCGTACGCTGATTGCTGACAAGGTGAGCGGCGGCACTAAACACTCTTTCGGAGTACACACTTGTGGGAGGGCAACTTAGGTAGAATAAAGCCAGTTTGTGCAAGGGCCTCCAAATTGCCTCTTTTTCCTGCCAGTATAAGTACGGACTGTGTGACGTGCCTACTTGGATGCGGTCACTCATATAATCCTCCACCATTCTATCAATGTTGAGAGAATCATATGCAGTGACAGTAGACGACATGTCCGTAATCGTTGTCAGGTCCTTCAGTCCGGACCAGATGTCAGCATCAGCAGTCGCTCCAGACTGCCCTGCATCACCGCCAGCGGGTGGGCTCGGAATTCTGAGCCTTTTCCTCGCACCCCCAGTTGCGGGAGAATGTGAAGGAGGAGATGTTGACAGGTCGCGTTCCGCTTGACTTGACAATTTTGTCACCAGCAGGTCTTTCAACCCCAGCAGACCTGTGTCTGCCGGAAAGAGAGATCCAAGGTAGGCTTTAAATCTAGGATCGAGCACGGTGGCCAAAATGTAGTGCTCTGATTTCAACAGATTGACCACCCGTGAATCCTTGTTAAGCGAATTAAGGGCTGCATCCACAAGTCCCACATGCCTAGCGGAATCGCTCCCTTTTAGCTCCTTCTTCAATGCCTCCAGCTTCTTCTGCAAAAGCCTGATGAGGGGAATGACCTGACTCAGGCTGGCAGTGCCTGAACTGACTTCACGTGTGGCAAGTTCAAAGGGCATCAGAACCTTGCACAACGTTGAAATCATTCTCCACTGCACTTGAGACAGGTGCATTCCACCTACTATATCGTGCTCAATTGTATAGGCTTGAATGGCCTTTTGCTGCTCCTCCAACCTCTGAAGCATATAGAGGGTTGAATTCCACCTCGTTACCACTTCTTGCTTCAGATGATGGCAGGGCAGGTTCAGTAGTTTTTGGTGGTGCTCCAGTCTTCTGTACGTGGTGCCTGTACGCCGAAAGTGTCCCGCAATTTTTCTGGCCACCGACAGCATCTCTTGCACGCCCCTGTCGTTTTTTAAAAAATTCTGCACCACCAAATTCAAGGTATGTGCAAAACATGGGACGTGCTGGAATTTGCCCATATTTAATGCACACACAATATTGCTGGCGTTGTCCGATGCCACAAATCCACAGGAGAGTCCAATTGGGGTAAGCCATTCCGCGATGATCTTCCTCAGTTGCCGTAAGAGGTTTTCAGCTGTGTGCGTATTCTGGAAAGCGGTGATACAAAGCGTAGCCTGCCTAGGAAAGAGTTGGCGTTTGCGAGATGCTGCTACTGGTGCCGCCGCTGCTGTTCTTGCGGCGGGAGTCCATACATCTACCCAGTGGGCTGTCACAGTCATATAGTCCTGACCCTGCCCTGCTCCACTTGTCCACATGTCCGTGGTTAAGTGGACATTGGGTACAACTGCATTTTTTAGGACACTGGTGAGTCTTTTTCTGACGTCCGTGTACATTCTCGGTATCGCCTGCCTAGAGAAGTGGAACCTAGATGGTATTTGGTAACGGGGGCACACTGCCTCAATAAATTGTCTAGTTCCCTGTGAACTAACGGCGGATACCGGACGCACGTCTAACACCAACATAGTTGTCAAGGACTCAGTTATCCGCTTTGCAGTAGGATGACTGCTGTGATATTTCATCTTCCTCGCAAAGGACTGTTGAACAGTCAATTGCTTACTGGAAGTAGTACAAGTGGGCTTACGACTTCCCCTCTGGGATGACCATCGACTCCCAGCGGCAACAACAGCAGCGCCAGCAGCAGTAGGCGTTACACGCAAGGATGCATCGGAGGAATCCCAGGCAGGAGAGGACTCGTCAGAATTGCCAGTGACATGGCCTGCAGGACTATTGGCATTCCTGGGGAAGGAGGAAATTGACACTGAGGGAGTTGGTGGGGTGGTTTGCGTGAGCTTGGTTACAAGAGGAAGGGATTTACTGGTCAGTGGACTGCTTCCGCTGTCACCCAAAGTTTTTGAACTTGTCACTGACTTATTATGAATGCGCTGCAGGTGACGTATAAGGGAGGATGTTCCGAGGTGGTTAACGTCCTTACCCCTACTTATTACAGCTTGACAAAGGGAACACACGGCTTGACACCTGTTGTCCGCATTTCTGGTGAAATACCTCCACACCGAAGAGCTGATTTTTTTGGTATTTTCACCTGGCATGTCAACGGCCATATTCCTCCCACGGACAACAGGTGTCTCCCCGGGTGCCTGACTTAAACAAACCACCTCACCATCAGAATCCTCCTGGTCAATTTCCTCCCCAGCGCCAGCAACACCCATATCCTCCTCATCCTGGTGTACTTCAACACTGACATCTTCAATCTGACTATCAGGAACTGGACTGCGGGTGCTCCTTCCAGCACTTGCAGGGGGCGTGCAAATGGTGGAAGGCGCATGCTCTGCACGTCTAGTGTTGGGAAGGTCAGGCATCGCAACCGACACAATTGGACTCTCCTTGTGGATTTGGGATTTGGAAGAACGCACAGTTCTTTGCGGTGCTTTTGCCAGCTTGAGTCTTTTCATTTTTCTAGCGAGAGGCTGAGTGCTTCCATCCTCATGTGAAGCTGAACCACTAGCCATGAACATAGGCCAGGGCCTCAGCCGTTCCTTGCCACTCCGTGTGGTAAATGGCATATTGGCAAGTTTACGCTTCTCCTCCGACAATTTTATTTTAGGTTTTGGAGTCCTTTTTTTACTGATATTTGGTGTTTTGGATTTGACATGCTCTGTACTATGACATTGGGCATCGGCCTTGGCAGACGACGTTGCTGGCATTTCATCGTCTCGGCCATGACTAGTGGCAGCAGCTTCAGCACGAGGTGGAAGTGGATCTTGATCTTTCCCTAATTTTGGAACCTCAACATTTTTGTTCTCCATATTTTAATAGGCACAACTAAAAGGCACCTCAGGTAAACAATGGAGATGGATGGATTGGATACTAGTATACAATTATGGACGGGCTGCCGAGTGCCGACACAGAGGTAGCCACAGCCGTGAACTACCGCACTGTACTGTGTCTGCTGCTAATATATAGACTGGTTGATAAAGAGATAGTATACTCGTAACTAGTATGTATGTATAAAGAAAGAAAAAAAAACCACGGTTAGGTGGTATATACAATTATGGACGGGCTGCCGAGTGCCGACACAGAGGTAGCCACAGCCGTGAACTACCGCACTGTACTGTGTCTGCTGCTAATATATAGACTGGTTGATAAAGAGATAGTATACTCGTAACTAGTATGTATGTATAAAGAAAGAAAAAAAAACCACGGTTAGGTGGTATATACAATTATGGACGGGCTGCCGAGTGCCGACACAGAGGTAGCCACAGCCGTGAACTACCGCACTGTACTGTGTCTGCTGCTAATATATAGACTGGTTGATAAAGAGATAGTATACTCGTAACTAGTATGTATGTATAAAGAAAGAAAAAAAAACCACGGTTAGGTGGTATATACAATTATGGACGGGCTGCCGAGTGCCGACACAGAGGTAGCCACAGCCGTGAACTACCGCACTGTACTGTGTCTGCTGCTAATATATAGACTGGTTGATAAAGAGATAGTATACTCGTAACTAGTATGTATGTATAAAGAAAGAAAAAAAAACCACGGTTAGGTGGTATATACAATTATGGACGGGCTGCCGAGTGCCGACACAGAGGTAGCCACAGCCGTGAACTACCGCACTGTACTGTGTCTGCTGCTAATATATAGACTGGTTGATAAAGAGATAGTATACTCGTAACTAGTATGTATGTATGTATAAAGAAAGAAAAAAAAACCACGGTTAGGTGGTATATACAATTATGGACGGGCTGCCGAGTGCCGACACAGAGGTAGCCACAGCCGTGAACTACCGCACTGTACTGTGTCTGCTGCTAATATATAGACTGGTTGATAAAGAGATAGTATACTCGTAACTAGTATGTATGTATAAAGAAAGAAAAAAAAACCACGGTTAGGTGGTATATACAATTATGGACGGGCTGCCGAGTGCCGACACAGAGGTAGCCACAGCCGTGAACTACCGCACTGTACTGTGTCTGCTGCTAATATATAGACTGGTTGATAAAGAGATAGTATACTCGTAACTAGTATGTATGTATAAAGAAAGGAAAAAAAACCACGGTTAGGTGGTATATACAATTATGGACGGGCTGCCGAGTGCCGACACAGAGGTAGCCACAGCCGTGAACTACCGCACTGTACTGTGTCTGCTGCTAATATATAGACTGGTTGATAAAGAGATAGTATACTCGTAACTAGTATGTATGTATAAAGAAAGAAAAAAAAACCACGGTTAGGTGGTATATACAATTATGGACGGGCTGCCGAGTGCCGACACAGAGGTAGCCACAGCCGTGAACTACCGCACTGTACTGTGTCTGCTGCTAATATATAGACTGGTTGATAAAGAGATAGTATACTCGTAACTAGTATGTATGTATAAAGAAAGAAAAAAAAACCACGGTTAGGTGGTATATACAATTATGGACGGGCTGCCGAGTGCCGACACAGAGGTAGCCACAGCCGTGAACTACCGCACTGTACTGTGTCTGCTGCTAATATAGACTGGTTGATAAAGAGATAGTATACTCGTAACTAGTATGTATGTATAAAGAAAGAAAAAAAAAACACGGTTAGGTGGTATATACAATTATGGACGGGCTGCCGAGTGCCGACACAGAGGTAGCCACAGCCGTGAACTACCGCACTGTACTGTGTCTGCTGCTAATATATAGACTGGTTGATAAAGAGATAGTATACTCGGAACTAGTATGTATGTATAAAGAAAGAAAAAAAAACCACGGTTAGGTGGTATATACAATTATGGACGGGCTGCCGAGTGCCGACACAGAGGTAGCCACAGCCGTGAACTACCGCACTGTACTGTGTCTGCTGCTAATATAGACTGGTTGATAAAGAGATAGTATACTCGTAACTAGTATGTATGTATAAAGAAAGAAAAAAAAACCACGGTTAGGTGGTATATACAATTATGGACGGGCTGCCGAGTGCCGACACAGAGGTAGCCACAGCCGTGAACTACCGCACTGTACTGTGTCTGCTGCTAATATAGACTGGTTGATAAAGAGATAGTATACTACTAATATTATATATACTGGTGGTCAGGTCACTGGTCACTAGTCACACTGGCAGTGGCACTCCTGCAGCAAAAGTGTGCACTGTTTAATTTTAATATAATATTATGTACTCCTGGCTCCTGCTATAACCTATAACTGGCACTGCAGTAGTGCTCCCCAGTCTCCCCCACAATTATAAGCTGTGTGAGCTGAGCAGTCAGACAGATATATAATATATATAGATGATGCAGCACACTGGCCTGAGCCTGAGCAGTGCACACAGATATGGTATGTGACTGACTGAGTCACTGTGTGTATCGCTTTTTTCAGGCAGAGAACGGATATATTAAATAAACTGCACTGTGTGTCTGGTGGTCACTCACTATATAATATATTATGTACTCCTGGCTCCTGCTATAACCTATAACTGGCACTGCAGTAGTGCTCCCCAGTCTCCCCCACAATTATAAGCTGTGTGAGCTGAGCAGTCAGACAGATATATATAATATTATATATAGATATTATGATAATAGATGATGCAGCACACTGGCCTGAGCCTGAGCAGTGCACATAGATATGGTATGTGACTGAGTCACTGTGTGCTGTGTATCGCTTTTTTCAGGCAGAGAACGGATTATAAATAAAACTGGTGGTCACTATCAGCAAAACTCTGCACTGTACTGAGTACTCCTAATGCTCCCCAAAATTAGTAAATCAAGTGTCTCTCTAATCTATTCTAAACGGAGAGGACGCCAGCCACGTCCTCTCCCTATCAATCTCAATGCACGTGTGAAAAATGGCGGCGACGCGCGGCTCCTTATATAGAATCCGAGTCTCGCGATAGAATCCGAGCCTCGCGAGAATCCGACAGCGTCATGATGACGTTCGGGCGCGCTCGGGTTAACCGAGCAAGGCGGGAAGATCCGAGTCGCTCGGACCCGTGAAAAAAAACATGAAGTTCTGGCGGGTTCGGATTCAGAGAAACCGAACCCGCTCATCTCTACTCTAAACCTGGGTCACGCTAGTGTGGGCGCTATGTGTTGCCGCACTCAGCTCTGACCCCTTGTCCTGCTCTGGGAACACCGCCTCTGCGTCACTCCTGCTCTGCGCCACGTGTGTCCACACACTGGCCCTCCTGCACGCTCTTCACACTGCAGCTCCTATTTCCTCCTCTGCACACATGTAATGTTGCAAAGTCCATTAAAAATATGAGGAGAAGCGGCACTAGTACATCTGCCTCATTGATGGGGCCGTGCCTTCAACCCACATCAAGGCACGCCCCTGTCAGTGAGGCAGATGTTATTGGACAGCGCTGACAGGGGCGGGCTGCCAGATGTTCCTTTGGCCGGCTATGTTTACTACTCACTGCTCTTCACTCCGCGGCCTGTGACAGGGGTTCAAGGTGCCGCTGAACCTGCAGCTGCTTGGATGTCCTCCCCTCCAGCTCTGCATGCAGGACCCCCTCTTCTTTCTAGCCACAGACCGCTCCCTGCAGCTGCGGGTCTCCTTCGCCGGTTACCTGGTCTGCGCATCGTTTAGGATCGTGGCAGGTGAAGAAAGCTGCTGCGGGGTGAGAAAGGGGGGTTGCCATCTGCAGCGGGGGGGAAAAGCCACCATTGGGGGAGAGAGAGAGGGGGGGCTGCCAGCTGCTGCAGGAGTAGAGAGAGAGAGAGAGGAGTGGCCGGCTGGTACAGGGGTGGAGAGAGGAGGGCTGCGACCTGCTGCAGGGGGGAGAGATAAGGGTTGCCAGCTGTTATATGGGGGAGAGAGGGGATTTGCTTGCTGCTGCGGAGGGGGGGGTGAGGTGGGGGAGGGTTGCCAGCTGCTGCAGGGGGGAGAGAGGGGATTTGCTGGCTGCTGAGGAGAGGGTGCGGGGGTTGGCGACTGATGTGGTGGAAAGAGCCGGTGCTGGGGGAGGGGGCAAAGAGGGGAGCTGCCGGCGCTGCTGGATATTGTGGCGGGAGCGTATTTACGGGCTAGGTGTCAGCTACTTATGTGTATTATGTGTGCGGTGCAGTGTGGCAGGAGGTGGTGGTGCAGTGTGGCAGGAGGTGGCGGTGCTGGTGGGTCCAGTGTGGTAGGAGGTGGCGGTAGAGGTGGGTGCAGTGTGGCATGGGATAGTCAGACCCACATCCATGTGTGCCTCCCCAGGCACTGACCTCACCGCACGTCACTGGTGCTGATCCCTTATGCTAGATCCAAGATCCAGTATATCCAGGAAAATTATGTTTTGCCTTGTTATGTGATTTTTGGGGTGAACCGGTTCCACCAGGTTCCCACAAACTTGTTTTTGGATGATTTCTCTGAACAGATCACCTCTAATTATAATAAAGGGGGTCATTCCGAGTTGATCGCTAGCTGCCGTTGTTCGCAGCGCAGCGATCAGGCTAAAAAACTGCATTTCTACGCATGCGTATGCCTCGCAATGCGCACGCGCGACATACGGGTACAAAGCCCGTTGTGGTTGTGCACAGGTTGTAGCAAAGTTTTCAGTCGCACTGACGGCTGCAAGAAGACTGACAGGAAAGGGGTGTTTCTGGGTGTCAACTGACCGCTTTCATGGAGGGTTAGCAAAAACGCAGGCGTGTCTGAAAAAACGCAGGCGTGGCTGGGCGGGTGTATGACGTCAAATCCGGACACGAATAGGCTGAAGTGATCGCAAGCGCTGAGTAGGTTCAGAGATACTCAGAAACTGCACAAACTGTTTTTGCAGAGCTCGGCTGCACAGGCGTTCACACTTCTGCTAAATACACTCCCCAGAGGGCGGCGGCATAGCGTTTGCACGGCTGCTAAAACTAGCCAGCGAGCGATCAACTCGGAATGACCCCCAAAGGCAGATTGGGATACATTCTTACATTTATTACATAGTTTCCATTTTTTTCGTTTCCCTGTTATTTGTTTAATGCATTCTGGGGACAAGCATTCAGACATTATTTCAAAGCTCTTGTGTACATTTATTTTCACAGGATGAAAGAGAACAAGGCAAAAGAAAGAATCTGACAGATTAACTCCCACCCTCAACATGAAAGGTGCCAATTCCCGCTGGTGACTGCTGGGTTGCTGGCAAATAAAACACATTAACAGCTGTTCTGGAGGAGTTCTGCCAGACCATTGATAAAAGCAGCCCTGGGTGAGAACAGGTGAATCTTCATTACATAAGGTCGGATATGATGGATTGGCATAAAAACAGCGTGCACCTTTTACCACAGTCTATCTGTTCTGACTGTGAACCACCAGGAATGTGCGGACCACAGTACCTGACAAGACTGTGGGGGTGATTCAGATCTGATCGCTGCTGTGCGGTTTCGCACAGCGGCGGATCAGGTACTAACTGCACATGCGTATGCACCGCAATGCGCACGCGCTTCAGACAGCAAGAAAGGGCATCGCTGGTCAGCGACAGGATGGTGTGAAAAATCCGATCGCACGGGCGTTCACGAGGTGATTGACAGGAGGAAGCCATTTGTGGATGGTAAGTGACCTTTTACTGGCAGTGTCTGGAAAAACGCAGGCGTTCACATGCGTTTCGAGGGAGGGTGTCTGACGTCAGCTCCGGCCCCGATCAGCCTGATGTGATCGCACTGTAGGAGTAAGTCCTGGGCTGCCCAGAGACTGCACATAGTGGATTTTAGCAGCTCGGCGTACACATAGGATCACACACTTGCACGGCGAATATACACTCCCCCGGGAGGCGGCGACTATCTGAACGCAGGAGCAAAGTTAGCAGCCCAGTGATTAGATCCAGGGCCGGCTCCAGGCCTACTAGCACCTAGAGCGAGACAATTTTGAAGAGCGCCCCCCCCCCCCCCCCCATTTCAGGAAAAGTGGGCGTGGCCTCACAACTTCATATTATCAAACTATAAATAAATATATTTTCACACCCCCTCTACACTCACAATTTGCAGCCTTACACATTACAGCTACAGTAGTGTTCATTATTATGTCTCCAGTATAGTGCAGTGCCAGATAGACATGGCATGCCCCCCAGCACTGCCAGATAGACATGGCATGCCCCCCAGCACTGCCAGATACACATGACATGCCCCCCCAGCACTGTCAGATACAGATGATATGCCCCGCAGCAGTTCCAGATACACATGTCCCCACAGTGCCAGATACATATATGCACCACAGTGCCAGATACATATATGCACCACAGTGCCAGATACATATATGCCCCACACAGTGCCAGATACACATGTCCCCACAGTGCCAGATACATATATGCAGCACAGTGCCAGATACATTTATGCCCCACACAGTGCCAGATACATATATGCCCCACAGTGCCAGATACATATATGCCCCACACAGTGCCAGATACATATATGCCCCACACAGTGCCAGATACACATGTCCCCACAGTGCCAGATACATATATGCCCCACACAGTGCCAGATACACATGTCCCCACAGTGCCAGATACATATATGCACCACAGTGCCAGATACATATATGCACCACAGTGCCAGATACATTTATGCCCCACACAGTGCCAGATACATATATGCCCCACAGTGCCAGATACATATATGCCCCACACAGTGCCAGATACATATATGCCCCACACAGTGCCAGATACATATATGCCCCACACAGTGCCAGATACATATATGCCCCACACAGTGCCAGATATGCCCCCAATGACCGATACACATGTCCCCCCAGAGCCAGATATGCCCCAATGCCAGATACACATGTCCTCACAGTGCCAGATATGCCCCCAGTGCCAGATACACATGTCCCCATAGTGCCAGATATGCCCCCAGTGCAGATACACATGTCCCCACAGTGCCAGATATGCCCCCAGTGCCAGATACACATGTCCCCCCAGTGCCAGATATGCCCCCAGTGCCAGATACACATGTCCCCTCAGTGCCAGATATGCCCCCAGTGCCAGATACACATGTCCCCTCAGTGCCAGATATGCCCCCAATGCCAGATACACATGTCCCCTCAGTGCCAGATATGCCCCCAGTGCCAGATACACATGTCCTCACAGTGCCAGATATGCCCCCAATGCCAGATACACATGTCCCCTCAGTGCCAGATATGCCCCCAGTGCCAGATACACATGTACCCATAGTGCCAGATATGCCCCCAGTGCCAGATACACATATCATTACACAGTGGCAGATAACCCCCTCCCCCATGCTGCTCACCGCGCGTCTGTTGTTGTGAAGGGCGGGGAGGCTGAGGCTGCTGCTGCTGGTGCTGCTCCTGTATGTGAGGACGGGGAGGAGAGCGCAGCATGCGCCTCTCCTATCCCTCAGTCTCCGGCGGCCGCAGCGCTGTGAACCTTCAACTAGGCGCCGGTCCGCAAGCCAATCAAAGCTCGCAGTCCGGTAGCCAATCAGGGGCCTCGGCTACCTGAGGAAGATTTACACAGGGCTCTGCTAGGAGACAGACGCTGCAGTGCTGCTGCTGTAGGGACGGCTCCAGGCTCCAATATGGCGGCCCTGTTCGGCCGCTCTATTGGAACATGCCTGGAGCCGGCCCTGATTAGATCTGAATCAGGGGTGTATCTAGGGGTCCGAGCGTCCCTGGCAAAGTAAAGGACTGGCGCCCCCCCATATTTGAAATAGGGAAGGCACGTGTGTCATTAAAAGGGGTGTGACCACTCAATATAGTACCCCAATTCAAATTACACCACACAGAAGTGTCTCTTACTCACATTACACAGCACAGTAATGTCCGTTATTCAGGTTATGCTACACAGTAGTGCCCCTTATACACATTATGCCACACAGTAGTGCATATATATTATTTATTTATTACCAGTCATTTATATAGCACACACATATTCCGTAGTGCTTTTACAGAGGATATTTGCCCATTCACATCAGTCCCTCTACCAATGGAGCTTACAATCTATGGCCCTCATTCCGAGTTGTTCGCTCGCAAGCTGCTTTTAGCAGCTTTGCACACGCTAAGCCGCCGCCTACTGGGAGTGAATCTTAGCTTAGCAAAATTGCGAACGAAAGATTAGCAGAAGTGCGAATAGACACTTCTTAGCAGTTTCTGAGTAGCTCCAGACTTACTCGGCATCTGCGATCAGTTCAGTCAGTTTCGTTCCTGGTTTGACGTCACAAACACACGCAGCGTTCGCCCAGACACTCCCCCGTTTCTTCAGACACTCCCGAGTTTTTCCCAGAAACGGTAGCGTTTTTTCACACACTCCCATAAAACGGCCAGTTTCCGCCCAGAAACACCCACTTCCTGTCAATCACATTACGATCACCAGAACGAAGAAAAAACCTCGTAATGCCGTGAGTAAAATACCTAACTGCATAGCAAATTTACTGGGCGCAGTCGCACTGCGGACATTGCGCATGCGCATTAGCGACTAATCGCTCCGTTGCAGAAAAAAAATAACGAGCGAACAACTCGGAATGACCACCTATATTCCCAACCACATGTACACACACATTCACACTAAGGTTAATTTCTGGGGAGCCAATTAACCTACCAGCATATTTTTGGATTGTGGGAGGAAATCAGAGTAACCGGAGGAAACCCACGCAAGCACAGGAAGAATATACAAACTCCACACAGTTAGGGCCATGGTGGGGATCAAACCGATGACATCACCGCTGGAAGGCAGTAATGCTAACCATTACACCATCTGTGCTTACAGCATCATTCCAGCACTGTGGCAATCCATGCTGCCAGAATCATACTTCTCTGGTGCCTTCCCTATGTGAGTATTATATATATATATATATATATATATATATATATACACACACATATACATACATATATATATATACATACATACATATATATATATATATATATATATATATATATTAGTGATGTGCACCGGAAATTTTTCGGGTTTTGTGTTTTGGTTTTGGATTCGGTTCCGCGGCCGTGTTTTGGATTCGGACGCGTTTTGGCAAAACCTCCCTGAATTTTTTTTGTCGGATTCGGGTGTGTTTTGGATTCGGGTGTTTTTTTTACAAAAAACCCTCAAAAACAGCTTAAATCATAGAATTTGGGGGGTCATTTTGATCCCATAGTATTATTAACCTCAATAACCATAATTTCCACTAATTTTCAGTCTATTCTGAACACCTCACAATATTATTTTTAGTCCTAAAATTTGCACCGAGGTCGCTGGATGGCTAAGCTAAGCGACACAAGTGGCCGACACAAACACCTGGCCCATCTAGGAGTGGCACTGCAGTGTCAGACAGGATGGAACTTCAAAAAAATAGTCCCCAAACAGCACATGATGCAAAGAAAAAAAGAGGTGCACCAAGGTCGCTGTGTGACTGAGCTAAGCGACACAAGTGGCCGACACAAACACCTGGCCCATCTAGGAGTGGCACTGCAGTGTCAGACAGGATGGCACTTAAAAAAAATAGTCCCCAAACAGCACATGATGCAAAGAAAAAAAGAGGCGCACCAAGGTCGCTGTGTGACTAAGCTAAGCGACACAAGTGGCCGACACAAACACCTGGCCCATCTAGGAGTGGCACTGCAGTGTCAGACAGGATGGCACTTCAAAGAAATAGTCCCCAAACAGCACATGATGCAAAGAAAAAAAGAGGCGCAATGAGGTAGCTGTGTGACTAAGCTAAGCGACACAAGTGGCCGACACAAACACCTGGCCCATCTAGGAGTGGCACTGCAGTGTCAGACAGGATGGCACTTCAAAAAAATAGTCCCCAAACAGCACATGATGCAAAGAAAAAAAGAGGCGCACCAAGGTCGCTGTGTGACTAAGCTAAGCGACACAAGTGGCCGACACAAACACCTGGCCCATCTAGGAGTGGCACTGCAGTGTCAGACAGGATGGCACTTCAAATAAATAGTCCCCAAACAGCACATGATGCAAAGAAAAAAAGAGGCGCACCAAGGTCGCTGTGTGACTAAGCTAAGCGACACAAGTGGCCGACACAAACACCTGGCCCATCTAGGAGTGGCACTGCAGTGTCAGACAGGATGGCACTTCAAAAAAATAGTCCCCAAATAGCACATGATGCAAAGAAAAAAAGAGGCGCAATGAGGTAGCTGTGTGACTAAGCTAAGCGACCCAACTGGCCGACACACACCTGGCCCATCTAGGAGTGGCACTGCAGTGTCAGACAGGATGGCACTTCAAAAAAATAGTCCCCAAACAGCACATGATGCAAAGAAAAAAAAGAGGCGCACCAAGGTCGCTGTGTGACTAAGCTAAGCGACACAAGTGGCCGACACAAACACCTGGCCCATCTAGGAGTGGCACTGCAGTGTCAGGCAGGATGGCACTTCGAAAAAATTGTCCCCAAACAGCACATGATGCAAAGAAAAATGAAAGAAAAAAGAGGTGCAAGATGGAATTGTCCTTGGGCCCTCCCACCCACCCTTTTGTTGTATAAACAGGACATGCACACTTTAACAAACCCATCATTTCAGCGACAGGGTCTGCCACACGACTGTGACTGAAATGACTGGTTGGTTTGGGCCCCCACCAAAAAAGAAGCAATCAATCTCTCCTTGCACAAACTGGCTCTACAGAGGCAAGATGTCCACCTCATCATCATGCTCCGATTCCTCACCCCTTTCACTGTATAGTATACATCCCCCTCCTCACAGATTATTAATTCATCCCCACTGGAATCCACCATCTCAGATCCCTGTGTACTTTCTGGAGGCAATTGCTGGTGAATGTCTCCACGGAGGAATTGATTATAATTCATTTTGATGAACATCATCTTCTCCACATTTTCTGGAAGTAACCTCGTACGCCGATAGCTGACAAGGTGAGCGGCTGCACTAAACACTCTTTCGGAGTACACACTGGAGGGAGGGCAACTTAGGTAGAATAAAGCCAGTTTGTGCAAGGGCCTCCAAATTGCCTCTTTTTCCTGCAAGTATACGTACGGACTGTCTACTTGGATGCGGTCACTCATATAATCTTCCACCATTCTTTCAATGGTGACAGAATCATATGCAGTGACAGTAGACGACATGTCAGTAATCGTTGCCAGGTCCTTCAGTCCGGACCAGATGTCAGCACTCGCTCAAGACTGCCCTGCATCACCGCCAGCGGGTGGGTTTGGAATTCTTAGCCTTTTCCTCGCAGCCCCAGTTGCGGGAGAATGTGAAGGAGGAGCTGTTGACGGGTCACGTTCCGCTTGACTTGACAATTTTCTCACCAGCAGGTCTTTGAACCTCTGCAGACTTGTGTCTGCCGGAAAGAGAAAAGGGGTGTATACTCCGCGCTATATGTACACTGTATATAATTAAACTATAGTGTGCAGTCTGTCATATAGAATAATTGACTCAGTAGAATTAAAAGTTGTAACAATAAATTCTTTATCTAATAAAAAAAGATGTGCATTTCATACAAGACAAGCAGCATATATTAAGCAACAATTGATTTGTGATCACAATTAGTATAGCATATAATGAGATAAAATATCTTGGTTATAATGCTAAATAAAACTGAAATGCACTGGCGTCCCAGTGTTTAATAAATGTCTCATAAAATTAATCACAGCCTTATTCGTGATGAACTTTTGTATATATTGAGGTATAATTACCCATGTGCTAGTTCCTGAGATTATGAATAAACAGAATCGCTCTGTTTTAGCTCCTCATTCAATGTCTCCAGCTTCTTCTGCAAAAGCCTGATGAGGGGAATGACCTGACTCAGGCTGGCAGTGTCTGAACTGACTTCACGTGTGGCAAGTTCAAAGGGTTGCAGAACCTTGCACAACGTTGAAATCATTCTCCACTGTGCTTGAGTCAGGTGCATTCCCCCTCCTTTGCCTATATCGTGGGCAGATGTATAGGCTTGAATGGCCTTTTGCTGCTCCTCCATCCTCTGAAGCATATAGAGGGTTGAATTCCACCTCGTTACCACCTCTTGCTTCAGATGATGGCAGGGCAGGTTCAGGACTGTTTGCTGGTGCTCCAGTCTTCGGCACGCTGTGGCTGAATGCCGAAAGTGGCCCGCAATTCTTCGGGCCAGCGACAGCATCTCTTGCACGCCCCTGTCGTTTTTTAAATAATTCTGCACCACCAAATTCAATGTATGTGCAAAACATGGGACATGCTGGAATTTGCCCAGATGTAATGCACGCACAATATTGGTGGCATTGTCCGATGTCACAAATCCCCAGGAGAGTCCAATTGGGGTAAGCCATTCTGCGATGATGTTCCTCAGTTTCCGTAAGAGGTTGTCAGCTGTGTGCCTCTTATGGAAAGCGGTGATACAAAGCGTAGCCTGCCTAGGAACGAGTTGGCGTTTGCGAGATGCTGCTACTGGTGCCGCCGCTGCTGTTCTTGCTGCGGGAGGCAATACATCTACCCAGTGGGCTGTCACAGTCATATAGTCCTGAGTCTGCCCTGCTCCACTTGTCCACATGTCCGTGGTTAAGTGGACATTGGGTACAACTGCATTTTTTAAGACACTGGTGACTCTTTTTCTGACGTCTGTGTACATTTTCGGTATCGCCTGCCTAGAGAAATGGAACCTAGATGGTATTTGGTACCGGGGACACAGTACCTCAAACAAGTCTCTAGTTGCCTGTGAATTAACGGTGGATACCGGAACCACGTTTCTCACCACCCAGGCTGACAAGACCTGAGTTATCCGCTTTGCAGCAGGATGACTGCTGTAATATTTCATCTTCCTCGCAAAGGACTGTTGGACAGTCAATTGCTTACTGTAAGTAGTACAAGTGGTCTTCCGACTTCCCCTCTGGGATGACGATCGACTCCCAGCAGCAACAACAGCAGCGCCAGCAGCAGTAGGCTTTACACTCAAGGATGCATCGGAGGAATCCCTGGCAGGAGAGGACTCGTCAGACTTGCCAGTGACATGGCCTGCAGGACTATTGGCTTTCCTGTGTAAGGTGGAAATTGACACTGAGGGAGTTGGTGGTGTGGTTTGCAGGAGCTTGGTTACAAGAGGAAGGGATTTAGTGGTCAGTGGACTGTTTCCGCTGTCATTCAAAGTTTTTGAACTTGTCACTGACTTCTGATGAATGCGGACCAGGTGACGTATAAGGGAGGATGTTCCTAGGTGGTTAACGTCCTTACCCCTACTTATTACAGCTTGACAAAGGCAACACACGGCTTGACACCCGTTGTCCGCATTTGTGTTGAAATAATTCCACACCGAAGAGGTGAATTTTTTTTGTATTTTGACCAGGCATGTCAATGGCCATATTCGTCCCACGGACAACAGGTGTCTCCCTGGGTGCCTGACTTAAACAAACCACCTCACCATCAGAATCCTCCTTGTCAATTTCCTCCCCAGCGCCAGCAACACCCATATCCTCATCCTGGTGTACTTCAACAGTGACATCTTCAATTTGACTATCAGGAACTGGACTGCGGGTGCTCCTTCCAGCACTTGCAGGGGGCGTGCAAATGGTGGAAGGCGCAAACTCTTCCCGTCCAGTGTTGGGAAGGTCAGGCATCGCAACCGACACAATTGGACTCTCCTTGGGGATTTGTGATTTAGAAGAATGCACAGTTCTTTGCTGTGCTTTTGCCAGCTTAAGTGTTTTCATTTTTCTAGCGAGAGGATGAGTGCTTCCATCCTCATGTGAATCTGAACCACTAGCCATGAACATAGGCCAGGGCCTCAGCCGTTCCTTGCCACTCCGTGTCGTAAATGGCATATTGGCAAGTTTACGCTTCTCATCAGATGCTTTCAATTTTGATTTTTGGGTCATTTTACTGAACTTTTGTTTTTTGGATTTTACATGCTCTCTACTATGACATTGGGCATCGGCCTTGGCAGACAACGTTGATGGCATTTCATCGTCTCGGCCATGACTAGTGGCAGCAGCTTCAGCACGAGGTGGAAGTGGATCTTGATCTTTCCCTATTTTAACCTCCACATTTTTGTTCTCCATTTTTTAATGTGTGGAATTATATGCCAGTATCAATAGCAATGGCCTTCTACTATATATACTGCGCACAACTGAAATGCACCACAGGTATGGATGGATAGTATACTTGACGACACAAAGGTAGGTAGAGCAGTGGCCTTCCGTACCGTACTGCTATATATACTGGTGGTCACTGTCAGTAAACTGCAAAACTAAAATGCACCACAGGTATAGAATCTAGATGGATAGTATACTTGACGACACAAAGGTAGGTAGAGCAGTGGCCTTCCGTACCGTACTGCTATATATACTGGTGGTCACTGTCAGTAAACTGCAAAAATAAAATGCACCACAGGTATAGAATCTAGATGGATAGTATACTTGACGACACAGAGGTAGGTAGAGCAGTGGCCTTCCATACCGTACTGCTATATATACTGGTGGTCACTGTCAGCAAACTGCAAAACTAAAATGCACCACAGGTATAGAATCTAGATGGATAGTATACTTGACGACACAGAGGTAGGTAAAGCAGTGACCTTCCGTACCGTACTGCTATATATACTGGTGGTCACTATCAGCAAAACTCTGCACTGTACTCCTCCTATATAATACTGCTGGTCCCCAGTCCCCACAATAAAGCAGTGTGAGCACAGATATATGCAGCACACTGAGCACAGATATGAAGTGTTTTTCAGGCAGACAATGTATACTGGTGGTCACTGGTCAGCAAAACTCTGCACTGTACTCCTCCTATATAATATACTGGTGGTCCCCAGTCCCCACAATAAAGCAGTGTGAGCACAGATATATGCAGCACACTGAGCACAGATATGGAGTGTTTTTCAGGCAGACAACGTATACTGGTGGTCACTGTCAGCAAAACTCTGCACTGTACTCCTCCTATATAATACTGCTGGTCCCCAGTCCCCACAATAAAGCAGTGTGAGCACAGATATATGTAGCACACTGAGCACAGATATGGAGTATTTTTCAGGCAGTCAATGTATACTGGTGGTCACTGGTCAGCAAAACTCTGCACTGTACTCCTCCTATATAATATACTGGTGGTCCCCAGTCCCCACAATAAAACAGTGTGAGCACAGATATATGCAGCACACTGAGCACAGATATGGAGTGTTTTTTCAGGCAGACAACGTATACTGGTGGTCACTGTCAGCAAAACTCTGCACTGTACTCCTCCTATATAATACTGCTGGTCCCCAGTCCCCACAATTAAGCAGTGTGAGCACAGATATATGCAGCACACTGAGCACAGATATGGAGTGTTTTTCAGGCAGACAACGTATACTGGTGGTCACTGTCAGCAAAACTCTGCACTGTACTCCTCCTATATAATATACTGGTGGTCCCCAGTCCCCACAATAAAGCAGTGTGAGCACAGATATATGCAGCACACTGAGCACAGATATGGAGTGTTTTTCAGGCAGACAACGTATACTGGTGGTCACTGTCAGCAAAACTCTGCACTGTACTCCTCCTATATAATACAGCTGCTCCCCAGTCCCCACAATTAAGCAATAAGCACAAATATTAATAAACGGAGAGGACGCCAGCCACGTCCTCTCCCTAACATTTCCAATGCACGAGTGAAAATGGCGGCGACGCGCGGCTGCTTATATAGAATCCGAATCTCGCAAGAATCCGACAGCTGGATGATGACGTTCGGGCGCGCTCGGGTTAACCGAGCCATATGGGAGAATCCGAGTATGCCTCGGACCCGTCTAAAATGGGTGAAGTTCGGGGGGGTTCGGTTTCCGAGGAACCGAACCCACTCATCACTAATATATATATATATATATATTAGTGATGTGCACCAGACATTTTTCGGGTTTTGTTTTTGGTATTGGATTCGGTTCCGCGGCCGTGTTTTGGATTCGGACGCGTTTTGGCAAAACCTCCCTGAAAATTTTTTGTCGGATTCGGGTGTGTTTTGGATTTGGGTGTTTTTTTACAAAAACCCCTCAAAAACAGCTTAAATCATAGAATTTGTGGGTCATTTTGATCCCATAGTATTATTAACATCAATAACCATAATTTCCACTCATTTCCAGTCTATTCTGAACACGTCACACCTCACAATATTATTTTTAGTCCTAAAATTTGCACCGAGGTCGCTGGATGACTAAGCTAAGCGACCCAAGTGGCTGACACAAACACCTGGCCCATCTAGGAGTGGCACTGCAGTGTCAGACAGGATGGCACTTCAAAAAAATAGTCCCCAAACAGCACATGATGCAAAGAAAAAAAAAGAGGTGCAATGAGGTAGCTGTGTGACTAAGCTAAGCGACCCAACTGGCCGACACAAACACCTGGCCCATCTAGGAGTGGCACTGCAGTGTCAGACAGGATGGCACTTCAAAAAATAGTCCCCAATCAGCACATGATGCAAAGTAAAAAAGAGGCGCAATGAGGTAGCTGTGTGACTAAGCTAAGCGACCCAAGTGGCCGACACAAACACCTGGCCCATCTAGGAGTGGCACTGCAGTGTCAGACAGGATGGCAGATTAAAAAAATAGTCCCCAAACAGCACATGATGCAAAGAAAAAAAGAGGCGCAATGAGGTAGCCGTGTGACTAAGCTAAGCGACCCAAGTGGCTGACACAAACACCTGGCCCATCTAGGAGTGGCACTGCAGTGTCAGACAGGATGGCACTTCAAAAAATAGTCCCCAAAAAGCACATGATGCAAAGAAAAATGAAAGAAAAAAGAGGTGCAAGATGGAATTGTCCTTGGGCCCTCCCACCCACCCTTATGTTGTATAAACAGGACATGCACACTTTAACAAACCCATCATTTCAGCGACAGGGTCTGCCACACGACTGTGACTGAAATGACTGGTTGGTTTGGGCCCCCACCAAAAAAGAAGCAATCAATCTCTCCTTGTACAAACTGGCTCTACAGAGGCAAGATGTCCACCTCCTCCTCATCGTCCGATTCCTCACCCCTTTTACTGTGTACATCCCCCTCATCACAGATTATTAATTTGTCCCTACTGGAATCCACCATCTCAGGTCCCTGTGTACTTTCTGGAGGCAATTGCTGGTGAATGTCTCCACGGAGGAAATGATTATAATTCATTTTGATGAACATCATCTTCTCCACATTTTCTGGAAGTAACCTCGTACGCCGATTGCTGACAAGGTGAGCGGCTGCACTAAACACTCTTTCGGAGTACACACTGGAGGGGGGGCAACTTAGGTAAAATAAAGCCAGTTTCTACAAGGGCCTCCAAATTGCCTCTTTTTTCTGCCAGTATACGTACGGACTGTCTGACGTGCCTACTTGGATGCGGTCACTCATATAATCCTCCACCATTCTTTCAGTGGTGACAGAATCATAAGCAGTGACAGTAGACATGTCAGTAATCGTTGGCAGGTCCTTCAGTCCGGACCAGATGTAAGCACTCACTCCAGACTGCCCTGCATCACCACCAGCGGGTGGGCTCGGAATTCTTAGCCTTTTCCTCGCAGCCCCAGTTGCGGGAGAATCTGAAGGAAGAGATGTTGACGGGTCACGTTTCGCTTGACTTGACAATTTTCTCACCAGCAGGTCTTTGAACCTCTGCAGACTTGTGTCTGCCGGAAAGAGAGATCCAAGGTAGGTTTTAAGTCTAGGATCGAGCACGGTGGCCAAAATGTAGTGCTCTGATTTCAATAGATTGACCACCCGTGAATCCTGGTTAAGCGAATTAAGGGCTCCATCCACAAGTCCCACATGTCACTGGTCAGCAAAACTCTGCACTGTCCTCCTACTATATAATACTGGTGGTCTCCTCCAGTCCCCACAATAAAGCAGTGTGAGCACAGATATATGCAGCACACTGAGCACAGATATTTGCAGCACACTGAGCACAGATATTTGCATCACACTGAGCACAGATATTTGCAGCACACTGAGCACAGATATTTGCAGCCCACTGAACACAGAAACTGAGAGAACGCCAGCCACGTCCTCTCACTATCATCTCCAATGCACGAGTGAATAATGGCGGCAACACGCGGCTCCTTATATAGAATACGAATCTCGCGAGAATCCGACAGCGGGATGATGACGTTCGGGCGCGCTCGGGTTAACCGAGCAAGGCGGGAGGATCCGAGTCTGCTCGGAACCGTGCAAAAATGGGTGAAGTTCGGGGGGGTTCGGATCCCGAGGAACCGAACCCGCTCATCACTAATATATATATATATATATATATATATATATACACATGCATATACAATGATGGTTCCATACCTCCCAACATGACCCTCTCCAACAGGAGGGAAAGAATGCTCTGCGCTTCTGGACTTCCCACCTAATGTATGATTGCCCTCACCTGTGGGAAAACACCTTTCTTGTCTATTAACCTGTTCAGCACAGGTGATGGTAATCATATATTAGGAGAAAAGTCCAGAAGCAGAGCATTCTGCCCCTCCTGGAGTGGATCATGTTGGGAGGTATGTGGTTCCCCCATTGCTGCAATGAACATAGCAAGAAGCAGCGGCAGAAGTCCAGCACTGCACCGCTCTACTAACAAGAAACTGTACATAAACTACACCTCGCAGCAGCCCTTGCTTCCGGGAGCTCCTGGTTGCAAGGGCTGCTGGGAGGTGTAGTTTATGTAGAGATTCTTCTTTGTACTGCGGTGCAATGCCAGACCCTGGCTCCCGCTGCTGCATGCTGTGTTCATTGCTGGCCATTACAGCAGGTTAAGGAACTTCCCGGCGTGGGAGGGGAGGAGGGGGTAGCTGCTACCTACTGTAGGGGAGCTCCTACCTACTGGCCATGGGTGGCACCGACCACTGGGCAGCGCCCCTCCTCTTCTGGCGCCCCGGCGAGTGCCATCTTGGCCAATAGGTAGATATGCCCCTGATCTGAATGACCCCCTGTGACCACTGGATTTGCACCTTTGTCACCTAAGAGGCCTCCTCCCACTATACCAAATGTAAGACTAAAAACAAACATTAAAAAAAATATATGAAATTAACCCCTTCGCTCCTGAGTCTATTTTAGTACTTTATGGATCAGTTATATTCCAAAGCAATACGCTGCACTGCCACACACTGCACTGCCACACACTGCACTAGCACATGCTGCACTGCCAAACACTGCACTAGCACATGCTGCACTGCCACACACTGCACTGCCACACACTGCACTAGCACATGCTGCACTGCCACACACTGCACTAGCACATGCTGCACTGCCAAACACTGTACTAGCACATGCTGCACTGCCACACACTGCACTAGCACATGCTGCACTGCCAAACACTGTACTAGCACATGCTGCACTGCCACACACTGCACTAGCACATGCTGCACTGCCAAACACTGCACTAGCACATGCTGCACTGCCACACACTGCACTAGCACATGCTGCACTGCCAAACACTGTACTAGCACATGCTGCACTGCCACACACTGCACCAGCACATGCTGCACTGCCACACACTGCACTAGCACATGCTGCACTGCCACACACTGCACTAGCACACACTGCACTAGCACATGCTGCACTGCCAAACACTGCACTAGCACATGCTGCACTGCCACACACTGCACTGCCACACACTGCACTAGCACATGCTGCACTGCCACACACTGCACTGCCACACACTGCACTAGCACATGCTGCACTGCCAAACACTGTACTAGCACATGCTGCACTGCCACACATTGCACTAGCACAGCTGCACTGCCAAACTCTGCACTAGCACATGCTGCACTGCCACACACTGCACTAGCACATGCTGCACTGCCAAACACTGTACTAGCACATTCTGCACTGCCACACACTGCACTAGCACATGCTGCACTGCCAAACACTGCACTAGCATGCTGCACTGCCACACACTGCACTAGCACATGCTGCACTGCCAAACACTGCACTAGCACAGGCTGCAGTGCCAAACACTGCACTAGCACATGCTGCACTGCCAAACACTGCACTAGCACATGCTGCACTGCCAAACACTGTTTCTGGCCATGGCTGTACCTCAGGCACAGCTGATCCCGCAACTGGTGATTCAAAAGTTGGGAGGTATGCAATACCTCATTAAAGGTTAGAAGCATCCAGCACTCTAAATAGTGGAGAAGCTGCCTCTAGTAATCAGCGGCAACTGTACCTATCATTTTATAGCATGTACTTGATAAATGCTAGCTACGCGGAGATTAGTTGCTATGGGCAACTTCTCCACTCTTTAGAAGGCTTGTTACATCTTCCGCAAATACCACTAAAATGAAAATAGATGTCATAATAATAATAATAATTTAAAAATAATAATAATAATAATAATAAAAATAATAATAATACAGGTTGAGTATCCCTTATGCTTGGGACCAGAGGTATTTTGGATATCGGATTTTTCCGTATTTTGGAATAATTGCATACCATAATGATTTATCATGGTGATGTGACCTAAATCTAAGCAGAGAATGCATTTATGTTTCATATACAACTTTTACACACAGCCTGAAGGTAGTTTTAGCCAATATTTTTGATAACTTTGTGCATTAAACAAAATGTGTGTACAATCACACAATTCATTTGTTTCATGTACACCTTATACAAACAGCCTAAAGGTCATTTAATACAATGTTTTTAATAACATTGTGTATTAAACAAAGTTTGTGTACATTGAGCCATCAAAAAACAAATGTTTCACTATCTCACTCTCACTTAAAAAAGTCCGTATTTCGGAATATTCTGTATTTCGGAATATTTGGATATGGGATACTCAACCTGTAATAATAATAATAATAGAACATTCAAATTAAACGTAACTTTTTTTTGTTCTTTAATCAGAAACTCATACCATAGAATAATATCACAAAGATACAGATAATGCACTTGTCAGGTTTTCCAGTGTGTTCTGCTCCATCTCCAAATTGTCCACCAGGCTACATAGGTGATAGTGCAATGTAGCGGTGGCTCCTGCCTTGTCGGAGTAGGAGGGCTGCTGCTGGCAATTGTCGGGTCTCCGCTGCCGTCTGGATCGGTACACAGATGTGCATGCACAAAACCATGGCTTCTATGGATTGCATCAGCTGCAGCCCATAGACGCCGGCTAGGGCTGAGGAGGCAGGGAGCTGGCTATTGCAACCTGGTCTGGCAGTCCTGGAGCGAGGAAGCACCTCCCAATGGGAATGCCTGTAGTGTCTGCGACTGGCAGGTATGATGCTGTCACTGACAGTCACAATGAAGCCAGTGCAGTCTCCCAGACTGCATCTGGCTCACTGACACTATAGAGTGAGGTGGTAGATTTTACCAGGGGGTCAACGCCTTAGATGTCATATGGTTTATGGGCTTACACTTCTTTTGCTTTACTGATATTGGATTGGTTTTTATAGAAAAACAAGATAGACGGGATGTAATGACGCCCGAGTTCAGTGGCCATGCAGGATGCTGGCCGAACTAGGATATTTTTTTTCAAGGAGCAATCACTTACAACGCAAAACCATGTCTTGTAAGTGATTGCCCCTTTAAAATAACATCCGAGTCCGAGGTGGAGACCTCTGTGTTTATTGATGGCAGAATGGGGATGGTCTGTGTACTAATATCCCTCATCTCTGGAATTCTTTACAACTTTTACAGTATGGGGGCACATTTTTTGAAAGAGGAGGCTATGAACATGGGTTATTGGCACATGAGCGCGCATAACCCGGGTTCATGTGGCAAGGATAGGCTAAGGCCTTGGCCTGTGTTTATGACTGGTGGTTCTGCATCTCATAATGATCACGTAAGCCCTCCTCCCTGTATAAGAGTTAAAAAAATTAAACTTGTTAAGGCACAGGAACCAACTGTGCATTCAGAAATATCACCAATCCCCAAGGAGACTCCAAGTGTGTACGCGGTTGCAATGTATAAGCCTGACCCTTCCAATACTGTATGGGAAGAGGAGGCTCCTTCCACCATTTGTATGCCCTCTGCAAGTGTTGGGTGGAGCAGCGCCAGTCAACGTGCTGACACTGAGATTGAGGATGTCACTGTAGAAGTACAACAGGATGAGGAGGATATTGGTGTAGGTGGCGCTAATGAGAATGTTGACGATGAGGATTTTGACAATGGGGATGTGGTTTGTTTAAATAAGGCTTCAGTGGAGACAGTTGTTGCCCATGGTATGAAAAAGACCATTGTCATGCCTGGGCAAAAGACAAAAACATCCACCTCTTCTGTGCGTAATTATTTCTTTACAAACCCGGACAATATCTCTCTAGCCATCTGTAGCCTTTGTAAAGCCATTGCAAGTAGAGGTATGGACCATAACCACCTAGGAACCTCCTCCCTGTTACGACACTTGCAGTGCATATACAGATGAAGACACGCTAGTCGTGGCTCCGTCTGTGCCTGGGTGGAGACGCACCTCATTCACTAGAATGGGAGAGCGTCTCTGCCGCGCGCACGGACGGAGATGCTCAGAATGGGAGCATCTCTGTGCACTCCCGACGTGACTAGGCGGACGGATCACCCAGTCACGCTGGGAGTGCACGCCTGCGATGGAGCCACCTCAGATGAGCGTGGCTCCATCTGTATCACAAGTTGTTGAAACATTCAGTAACTTTGGAAAAGAACGTAACCAGTCCAGCAACACCTAGCTCCATTTTTTCTGTTGGATCCAAGCGCCTGCAATCCCCCCCTCCAACACCCTCATTGTCAATTTCCTCCTCAATCACAATCGGAAGTAGTCCTGTATCCAATTCTTCCGGAGGATCCTCAAGGGCTACGCTGTTGCTTACTGCTGCTGCTGTTGCTGCTGGAAGTCAATCTTCATCCCAGAAGGGGACCAGAAACACTACTTGTTGTTTAACAAAACAATTGACTGTTCAACAATCCTTTGCAAGGAAGATGAAGTATGACAACAGTGACCCAGTTGCCAAACGTATTACTTAGGCCATAACAACTATGCTGGTGTTAGACGTGCATTCAGTATCTGCCATTAGTGCAGTGTGATTTAGACAGTTGATGGACATACTGTGTCCCCGGTACCAAATCCCGTCTAGATTCTACTTCACTAGGCAAGCAATTCCCGGACTGTACAGGGACATTAAGAAAAGTGTTATGTGTCCTCAGAAATTCCATTGTAACCACTGTCCACTTAACCACGAATATGTGGACAAGTGGAACAGGGCAAACTAAAGTCTATATGACTGGGCCGGCCAATTGGGTAGATGTATGGCCTCCCGCAGCAACAACAGCAGCGGCACCAGTAGCAGCATCTCACAAATGCCAACTCATTCAAAGACAGGCTACGCTGTGTATCACCGGTTTCAGTAAAAGGCACACAGCTGACAACCTCTTACAAAAACTCAGGGAAATCATTGTTCAACAGCTTACCCCACTTGGACTCTCCCTGGGATTTGTGATATCTGACAACACCAACAATATTGTGAAAGCATTACATTTGGGCAAATTCCAACATGTCCCATGTTTTGCACATACAATTAATTTGGTGGTGTAGAATATTTTTTAAAATGACAGGGGCGTGCAGGAGATGCTGTTGGTGGCCCCAAAAATGTATGGGCATTTTCAACATTCAGCAACTGCATGTCGAAGACTGGCGCGCCAGCAAATACTCCTGAACCTGCCCTGCCATCATCTGAAGCAAGAGGTGGTAACAAGGTGGAATTCTACCCTTTATATGCTTCAGCAGATGGAGGAGCAGCAAAAGGCCATTCAAGCCTACACGTCCACCTATGATATAGACAAAGGAGGGGGAATGCACCTGAGTCAAGCACAGTGGAGAATAACTTCTGTGTTGTGCAAGGTTCTCAAACCCTTCAAAATTGCCACACGTGAAGTCAGATCTGACACTGCCAGCTTGAGTCAGGTCATTCCCCTCATGAAGCTTTTGCAGGATTCAAGGGTCATCAATCTCTTGAAATCAGATCACTATATTTTGGCGACCATAATTGATCCTAAGTTTAAGTCATACATTGGGCAATATTTACTAATATTCGTGTTTGAGTCGGTTTGTGTAGTGTTTAAACTCGTTTTGTATCGGGTGCATTTTCATGCAACTTTTTGAATCCATGGCCCTCATTCCGAGTCGTTCGCTCGGTAATTTTCTTCGCATCGCATCGTTTTTCTGCTTAGTACGCATGCGCAATGTTCGCACTGCGACTGCGCCAAGTAATTTTGCTATGAAGATAGTTTTTTTACTCACTCAGTTTTTCTTCACTCCGGCGATCGTAGTGTGATTGACAGGAAATGGGTGTTACTGGGCGGAAACACGGCGTTTTATGGGCGTGTGGATAAAAACGCTACCGTTTCCGGAAAAAACGCGGGAGTGGCTGGAGAAACGGAGGAGTGTCTGGGCGAACGCTGGGTGTGTTTATGACGTCAAACCAGGAACGACAAGCAGTGAACTGATCGCAGATGCCGAGTAAGTCTGAAGCTACTCTGAAACTGCTAAGTAGTTTGTAATCGCAATATTGCGAATACATCGTTCGCAATTTTAAGAAGCTAAGATTCACTCCCAGTAGGCGGCGGCTTAGCGTGTGTAACTCTGCTAAAATCGCCTTGCGAGCGAACAACTCGGAATGAGGGCCCATATACGCAAAGTTACTAAGCATTCGAGTTTATTGTTTTCGTGTTTTCCGATGTCGATGCCAGTCGTTTTTTTTTGCCACATTTACGGCCGTCATTGTCGTTTGCGTACGTGTTTGTGTTGGATTTGCTGTTTTTTTCACTAAGTTAAACGCGGCAGGGTTTTTTTTTCCAGCGGCCGCATTTTCACTTTCAGTTTCGATTTTCATCCCCGTTCGTGATTGGTTGTGTTTCAGATGGTAGGAGTGTCTGTGCGCAACCATATAAATACGCCCCAAACCGTCCGCACCTCGTAGGTTTAGTTTGTGGTTTGAAGAGGAGTGTTGGTAGCGATTTCTGAGTGTGGTATTGTGTTTGAAAGTCGTCTTGTCATTCTTGTTGTCTTGTATTTTGTGGTTTTGTCTCATTTTTAGTCCAAGTTATTTTTCTCTATAGTCCCTTGTCAGTGTGTGTGTGTGTGTGTGTGTGTGTGTGTGTGTGTGTGTGTGTGTGTGTGTGTGTGAGTTGTGTAGTGGTAGTGGAGTGTGTTGTTTGTCTTTTTTTTTCCTGTGTTAACTGTTTAGACACACAATTGTGTGACTCAGAGCAGAGCCGTAACTAAGGGGGGGCTAGGGGGGCATGTGACCTGGGCGCCGGATTGGAGGGGGCTCCGCAACGCTTACACCCCCTCCGAGTCCCGATGGGCACAGGTCCCTTCGTCGGAGCAGCACAAAGCAGTCCAGGCTCTACTAGCTGGTGTGTGATTAAACTGAAAATAAACTACAGCTCCCAGAAGCCCTTGCTGCGGGAGCTGTAGTTTACTTTCAGTTTCTTCTTTGCTGACAGTCGTGTGCTGCCTGTTGTGCCCTAAGACGGGGCACAGGGAACAAGTTACCCCAGCCCCCCCTGCTGCCTTTGATAACCGCAGCAGTGCACTATTGCACTGCTGAGCTGGAAAAATGAATGGTCCGAAAAGGGGGCGGAGCTACACGGCACTTTACTCAGTGCCAGGCCAGCCAGCACCATCGAAGAGAGGAGGGGAGAGGAGCAGCAGCAGCACACACCAAAGCCTAAATAGTGAGTGTGACACTGTATGTGTGTGCAACTACTATATGTGTTGTGCATGTGTGTGACTGTATGTGAATAGGTGTGTCACTACATATCTGTATGCGTGCTTGTGTGTCACTGTATGTATGTGTGACTATGTATGTATACAGGTGTGTGACTATGTACGGGATCCGGTCTGAAGATCGACAGTGTCTAGGTTGACAATGTTTAGGTCGACCACTATAGGTCGACAGTCACTAGGTCGACATGGATGGAAGGTCGACAGGGTTTCTAGGTCGACATGTGCTAGGTCGACAGGTCTAAAGGTCGACATGAGTTTTTCACTTTTTTTGGATTTTTTCATACTTAACGATCCACGTGGACTACGATTGGAACGGTGAAGTGTGCTGAGCGAAGCGGTAGCGGAGCGAAGGCACCATGCCAGAAGCATGGCGAGCGAAGCGAGCCATGCGAGGGGACGCGGTGCACTAATTTGGGATCCCGGTCACTTTACGAAGAAAACGACACCAAAAAAAATAAAAATCCTCATGTCGACCTTTAGACCTGTCGACCTAGCACATGTCGACCTAGAAACCCTGTCGACCTTCCATCCATGTCGACCTAGTGACTGTCGACCTATAGTGGTCGACCTAAACATTGTCGACCTAGACACTGTAGATAAAACGAACCACACCCCTATGTACGTGAGTGAATTTATGTATGCGTGCGTGTATGTGTTTAGATGTGTGACAGTATGTATGTGTGTGATTTTACATATGTATCAATGTATGGGGTATTATTTCCTTTTTAACTTCATCTGTAGCCCAAATGTCTAACTAAGGGGGTCATTCCGAGTTGATCGCACGTAGCAGTCAACTAGACACCGCCTATGGGGGAGTGTATTTTAGCATAGCAGGGTTGTGATCGCTTGTGCAGCCCTGCTATGCTAAAAAAGTTTTGTGTAAAACAAGACCAGCCCTAGACTTACCCTGTGCGAGGGATCTAGCGATGAAGGTACCGGAATTGACATCAGACATCCGCCCTCCAAACGCCTGGACACACCTGCGTTCGGATCTCCACGTCTGGGAAACTGTGAGTTGACACCCCGGAACGCCTTCCTCCTGTCAATCTTCTTGCGGTCGCCGTTGCGACCGCTTTCTTAGTATGCGCCGTCGCTGCCCGGAGACTGCCGTCACCAGGCAATGACGCGCCTGCACAATGCGGCCGCCGCACACGCGCAGTTCTGAACCGTTCGCACCGCTGCAATGAACCGCACCGTACAAACGGGTCGGAAATGAGCCCCTGAGTCCAGATAAATGTCTAGAAAAGAAGCTATATAGGAGCTACCAGCCCTTTGCTCTCATGGAGTATATATGGGTTGGGGTTACGTGGCCGGTGCACGGTCAGCATACCGACGCCAGGATCCCGGCCACCAGAATGCCGTCAGGGGGTGAGTGTAAAAAAGCCCCTTGTGGGCTCGGTGGCTCGCTGCGCTCGCCACAGGTTCTATTCCCACTCTATGGGTGTCGTGGACACCAATGAGTGGAAATAGCCCGTTAGCTGGTACTGGCTGATGGCATTGTCAGTCTTCGCACAGAGTTACACGTGGTGGTGGTGGTGGGTTGGTTGTCTGTGCGTGTGCGTGTGTGTGTGCGCGTGCGTGTGTAGGGGGGGGGGGATTACTGTTTTGCCCCGGGTGACAAGAATCCTAGTTTCAGCCCTGCTCAGAGGTGGAGGGTGTGAGTGAGGGGGAGGAGGTCGGTCAGATGGAGGAGGTGAGTGTTAGTGAGGTTAGTGAGGTGGAGGAGGTGGGTGAGGTTGCTGCAGCAGCCTCATGTGACAGTGACAGTCAGAGTGCTCCGCAGCCACGCACCACTACTAAGACTGGGCGGAATGTTAAGTTTAGTTTTGCTGAAAATGTGGCATTGGTGCGTGAGCTGATGAAGTATCAGAGGCAGCTATTTGGCCCTGAGTCCGCCAAGGTGCCAACACGGAGGAAGACGGTGTTGTGGGCGAAAGTTGTTGCTGCTGTCAATAGTGAGGGGGTGGTCAAGCTGACGGAGGACACATGCCGCAAACGGTACTGAGCGCCTGAAATTTTTCGGGTTTTGTGTTTTGGTTTTGGGTTCGGTTCCGCGGCCGTGTTTTGGGTTCGACCGCGTTTTGGCAAAACCTCACCGATTTTTTTTTGTCGGATTCGGGTGTGTTTTGGATTCGGGTGTTTTTTTCAAAAAACCCTAAAAAACAGCTTAAATCATAGAATTTGGGGGTAATTTTGATCCCAAAGTATTATTAACCTCAAAAAACATAATTTACACTCATTTTCAGCCTATTCTGAACACATCACACCTCACAATATTATTTTTAGTCCTAAAATTTGCACCGAGGTCGCTGTGTGAGTAAGATAAGCGACCCTAGTGGCCGACACAAACACCGGGCCCATCTAGGAGTGGCACTGCAGTGTCACGCAGGATGTCCCTTCCAAAAAACCCTCCCCAAACAGCACATGACGCAAAGAAAAAAAGAGGCGCAATGAGGTAGCTGACTGTGTGAGAAAGATAAGCGACCCTAGTGGCCGACACAAACACCGGGCCCATCTAGGAGTGGCACTGCAGTGTCACGCAGGATGTCCCTTCCAAAAAACCCTCCCCAATCAGCACATGATGCAAAGAAAAAGAAAAGAAAAAAGAGGTGCAAGATGGAATTATCCTTGGGCCCTCCCACCCACCCTTATGTTGTATAAACAAAACAGGACATGCACACTTTAACCAACCCATCATTTCAGTGACAGGGTCTGCCACACGACTGTGACTGATATGACGGGTTGGTTTGGACCCCCCCCAAAAAAGAAGCAATTAATCTCTCCTTGCACAAACTGGCTCTACAGAGGCAAGATGTCCACCTCATCTTCACCCTCCGATATATCACCGTGTACATCCCCCTCCTCACAGATTATCAATTCGTCCCCACTGGAATCCACCATCTCAGCTCCCTGTGTACTTTGTGGAGGCAATTGCTGCTGGTCAATGTCTCCGCGGAGGAATTGATTATAATTCATTTTAATGAACATCATCTTCTCCACATTTTCTGGATGTAACCTCGTACGCCGATTGCTGACAAGGTGAGCGGCGGCACTAAACACTCTTTCGGAGTACACACTTGTGGGAGGGCAACTTAGGTAGAATAAAGCCAGTTTGTGCAAGGGCCTCCAAATTGCCTCTTTTTCCTGCCAGTATAAGTACGGACTGTGTGACGTGCCTACTTGGATGCGGTCACTCATATAATCCTCCACCATTCTATCAATGTTGAGAGAATCATATGCAGTGACAGTAGACGACATGTCCGTAATCGTTGTCAGGTCCTTCAGTCCGGACCAGATGTCAGCATCAGCAGTCGCTCCAGACTGCCCTGCATCACCGCCAGCGGGTGGGCTCGGAATTCTGAGCCTTTTCCTCGCACCCCCAGTTGCGGGAGAATGTGAAGGAGGAGATGTTGACAGGTCGCGTTCCGCTTGACTTGACAATTTTGTCACCAGCAGGTCTTTCAACCCCAGCAGACTTGTGTCTGCCGGAAAGAGAGATCCAAGGTAGGCTTTAAATCTAGGATCGAGCACGGTGGCCAAAATGTAGTGCTCTGATTTCAACAGATTGACCACCCGTGAATCCTTGTTAAGCGAATTAAGGGCTGCATCCACAAGTCCCACATGCCTAGCGGAATCGCTCCGTGTTAGCTCCTTCTTCAATGCCTCCAGCTTCTTCTGCAAAAGCCTGATGAGGGGAATGACCTGACTCAGGCTGGCAGTGTCTGAACTGACTTCACGTGTGGCAAGTTCAAAGGGCATCAGAACCTTGCACAACGTTGAAATCATTCTCCACTGCACTTGAGACAGGTGCATTCCATCTCCTATATCGTGCTCAATTGTATAGGCTTGAATGGCCTTTTGCTGCTCCTCCAACCTCTGAAGCATATAGAGGGTTGAATTCCACCTCGTTACCACTTCTTGCTTCAGATGATGGCAGGGCAGGTTCAGTAGTTTTTGGTGGTGCTCCAGTCTTCTGTACGTGGTGCCTGTACGCCGAAAGTGTCCCGCAATTTTTCTGGCCACCGACAGCATCTCTTGCACGCCCCTGTCGTTTTTTAAAAAATTCTGCACCACCAAATTCAAGGTATGTGCAAAACATGGGACGTGCTGGAATTTGCCCATATTTAATGCACACACAATATTGCTGGCGTTGTCCGATGCCACAAATCCACAGGAGAGTCCAATTGGGGTAAGCCATTCCGCGATGATCTTCCTCAGTTGCCGTAAGAGGTTTTCAGCTGTGTGCGTATTCTGGAAAGCGGTGATACAAAGCGTAGCCTGCCTAGGAAAGAGTTGGCGTTTGCGAGATGCTGCTACTGGTGCCGCCGCTGCTGTTCTTGCGGCGGGAGTCCATACATCTACCCAGTGGGCTGTCACAGTCATATAGTCCTGACCCTGCCCTGCTCCACTTGTCCACATGTCCGTGGTTAAGTGGACATTGGGTACAACTGCATTTTTTAGGACACTGGTGAGTCTTTTTCTGACGTCCGTGTACATTCTCGGTATCGCCTGCCTAGAGAAGTGGAACCTAGATGGTATTTGGTAACGGGGGCACACTGCCTCAATAAATTGTCTAGTTCCCTGTGAACTAACGGCGGATACCGGACGCACGTCTAACACCAACATAGTTGTCAAGGACTCAGTTATCCGCTTTGCAGTAGGATGACTGCTGTGATATTTCATCTTCCTCGCAAAGGACTGTTGAACAGTCAATTGCTTACTGGAAGTAGTACAAGTGGGCTTACGACTTCCCCTCTGGGATGACCATCGACTCCCAGCGGCAACAACAGCAGCGCCAGCAGCAGTAGGCGTTACACGCAAGGATGCATCGGAGGAATCACAGGCAGGAGAGGACTCGTCAGACTTGCCAGTGACATGGCCTGCAGGACTATTGGCATTCCTGGGGAAGGAGGAAATTGACACTGAGGGAGTTGGTGGGGTGGTTTGCGTGAGCTTGGTTACAAGAGGAAGGGATTTACTGGTCAGTGGACTGCTTCCGCTGTCACCCAAAGTTTTTGAACTTGTCACTGACTTATTATGAATGCGCTGCAGGTGACGTATAAGGGAGGATGTTCCGAGGTGGTTAACGTCCTTACCCCTACTTATTACAGCTTGACAAAGGGAACACACGGCTTGACACCTGTTGTCCGCATTTCTGGTGAAATACCTCCACACCGAAGAGCTGATTTTTTTGGTATTTTCACCTGGCATGTCAACGGCCATATTCCTCCCACGGACAACAGGTGTCTCCCCGGGTGCCTGACTTAAACAAACCACCTCACCATCAGAATCCTCCTGGTCAATTTCCTCCCCAGCGCCAGCAACACCCATATCCTCCTCATCCTGGTGTACTTCAACACTGACATCTTCAATCTGACTATCAGGAACTGGACTGCGGGTGCTCCTTCCAGCACTTGCAGGGGGCATGCAAATAGTGGAAGGCGCATGCTCTTCACGTCCAGTGTTGGGAAGGTCAGGCATCGCAAACGACACAATTGGACTCTCCTTGTGGATTTGGGATTTCAAAGAACGCACAGTTCTTTGCGGTGCTTTTGCCAGCTTGAGTCTTTTCAGTTTTCTAGCGAGAGGCTGAGTGCTTCCATCCTCATGTGAAGCTGAACCACTAGCCATGAACATAGGCCAGGGCCTCAGCCGTTCCTTGCCACTCCGTGTGGTAAATGGCATATTGGCAAGTTTACGCTTCTCCTCCGACAATTTTATTTTAGGTTTTGGAGTCCTTTTTTTTCTGATATTTGGTGTTTTGGATTTGACATGCTCTGTACTATGACATTGGGCATCGGCCTTGGCAGACGACGTTGCTGGCATTTCATCGTCTCGGCCATGACTAGTGGCAGCAGCTTCAGCACGAGGTGGAAGTGGATCTTGATCTTTCCCTAATTTTGGAACCTCAACTTTTTTGTTCTCCATATTTTATAGGCAGAACTAAAAGGCACCTCAGGTAAACAATGGAGATGGATGGATTGGATACTAGTATACAATTATGGACGGACTGCCACGGTTAGGTGGTATAAAAAAACCACGGTTAGGTGGTATATATTATAATAATAATACAATTATGGATGGACGGACTGCCTGCCGACTGCCGACACAGAGGTAGCCACAGCCGTGAACTACCGCACTGTACACTGGTTGATAAAGAGATAGTAGTATACTCGTAACAACTAGTATGACACTATGACGACGGTATAAAGAAAGAAAAAAAAATACCACAGTTAGGTGGTATATATTATAATAATAATACAATTATGGATGGACGGACTGCCTGCCGACTGCCGACACAGAGGTAGCCACAGCCGTGAACTACCGCACTGTACACTGGTTGATAAAGAGATAGTAGTATACTCGTAACAACTAGTATGACACTATGACGACGGTATAAAGAATGAAAAAAAAACCACGGTTAGGTGGTATATATTATAATAATAATACAATTATGGATGGACGGACTGCCTGCCGAGTGCTGACACAGAGGTAGCCACAGCCGTGAACTACCGCACTGTACACTGGTTGATAAAGAGATAGTAGTATACTCGTAACAACTAGTATGACACTATGACGACGGTATAAAGAAAGAAAAAAAAATACCACGGTTAGGTGGTATATATTATAATAATAATACAATTATGGATGGACGGACTGCCTGCCGACTGCCGACACAGAGGTAGCCACAGCCGTGAACTACCGCACTGTACACTGGTTGATAAAGAGATAGTAGTATACTCGTAACAACTAGTATGACACTATGACGACGGTATAAAGAAAGAAAAAAAAATACCACAGTTAGGTGGTATATATTATAATAATAATACAATTATGGATGGACGGACTGCCTGCCGACTGCCGACACAGAGGTAGCCACAGCCGTGAACTACCGCACTGTACACTGGTTGATAAAGAGATAGTAGTATACTCGTAACAACTAGTATGACACTATGACGACGGTATAAAGAATGAAAAAAAAAACCACGGTTAGGTGGTATATATTATAATAATAATACAATTATGGATGGACGGACTGCCTGCCGACTGCCGACACAGAGGTAGCCACAGCCGTGAACTACCGCACTGTACACTGGTTGATAAAGAGATAGTAGTATACTCGTAACAACTAGTATGACACTATGACGACGGTATAAAGAAAGAAAAAAAAATACCACAGTTAGGTGGTATATATTATAATAATAATACAATTATGGATGGACGGACTGCCTGCCGACTGCCGACACAGAGGTAGCCACAGCCGTGAACTACCGCACTGTACACTGGTTGATAAAGAGATAGTAGTATACTCGTAACAACTAGTATGACACTATGACGACGGTATAAAGAAAGAAAAAAAAATACCACAGTTAGGTGGTATATATTATAATAATAATACAATTATGGATGGACGGACTGCCTGCCGAGTGCCGACACAGAGGTAGCCACAGCCGTGAACTACCGCACTGTACACTGGTTGATAAAGAGATAGTAGTATACTCGTAACAACTAGTATGACACTATGACGACGGTATAAAGAATGAAAAAAAAAACCACGGTTAGGTGGTATATATTATAATAATAATACAATTATGGATGGACGGACTGCCTGCCGACTGCCGACACAGAGGTAGCCACAGCCGTGAACTACCGCACTGTACACTGGTTGATAAAGAGATAGTAGTATACTCGTAACAACTAGTATGACACTATGACGACGGTATAAAGAATGAAAAAAAAACCACGGTTAGGTGGTATATATTATAATAATAATACAATTATGGATGGACGGACTGCCTGCCGACTGCCGACACAGAGGTAGCCACAGCCGTGAACTACCGCACTGTACACTGGTTGATAAAGAGATAGTAGTATACTCGTAACAACTAGTATGACACTATGACGGTATAAAGAATGAAAAAAAAACCACGGTTAGGTGGTATATATTATAATAATAATACAATTATGGATGGACGGACTGCCTGCCGACTGCCGACACAGAGGTAGCCACAGCCGTGAACTACCGCACTGTACACTGGTTGATAAAGAGATAGTAGTATACTCGTAACAACTAGTATGACACTATGACGACGGTATAAAGAAAGAAAAAAAAATACCACGGTTAGGTGGTATATATTGTAATACAATTATGGATGGACGGACTGCCTGCCGAGTTCCGACTGCCGACACAGAGGTAGCCACAGCCGTGAACTACCGCACTGTACTGTGTCTGCTGCTAATATAGACTGGTTGATAAAGAGATAGTATACAATACATACAACAATATACTACTATACTGGTGGTCAGGCACTGGTCACCACTAGTCACACTGGCAGTGGCACTCCTGCAGCAAAAGTGTGCACTGTTTAATTTTAAATTAATATAATATTATGTACTCCTGGGGGCTCCTGCTATAACAACCTGCAGTGCTCCCCAGTCTCCCCCACAATTATTATAAGCTTTGCCTTTTATACATTGATGTGCAGCACACTGGGCTGAGCTGAGTGCACACAGACTGAGTCACACTGTGTGACTGGCTGCTGCTGTGTATCGTTTTTTTTCAGGCAGAGAACGGATATAGCAGAGAACGGATATATTATATTAAAATAAATAAAAGTTAACTAACAACAACTGCACTGGTCACTGTGGTAAACTCTGTCTGACTCTGCACAATCTCTCTCTCTCTTCTAATCTAATTTCTAATGGAGAGGACGCCAGCCACGTCCTCTCCCTATCAATCTCAATGCACGTGTGAAAATGGCGGCGACGCGCGGCTCCTTATATAGAATCCGAGTCTCGCGAGAATCCGACAGCGTCATGATGACGTTCGGGCGCGCTCGGGTTAACCGAGCAAGGCGGGAGGATCCGAGTCTGCTCGGACCCGTAAAAAAAACATGAAGTTCGTGCGGGTTCGGTTTCAGAGAAACCGAACCCGCTCATCTCTAGGTACTATGACATAAAGCGACGTGTCAAGTCCAAAATGGCCAAGGAGGCCAAGTCGGTTCGGCAAACCGGTGGTGGGCAGCCCTATATTGCAAGATATCTGGAGTATGAGGAGCCCATGCGGAGTGTCATACCTCCTGAAGTTGTCTCTGCAACCCATGTCCGGGATTCAGATAGGCCAAGGAAGAATGGTGAGCATGTTTTGTTTTGTAATCTGTGTCATGTGACGTTGCATATTACTCCCATCTTCAAGTGTGTGTTTGCAAATACATTGTTTTGGGTCATGTGTTAGCTAAAAGCCAATGTAACATCTTACTTTATTGTATGTCATGTGTTTTTCAGACAGATATTTAGCATGTGTAGTTTGGACTTGTTGTGTCTCTGATTTGTCCTGCAATAATGTTTTCCTTTTGGGCGTTTTTTACGCTAAAAATTATGACTATGTTTTATATATAAGTGATCCATGTTTTTTTTAATTAAAATAAGTCGTTGTCATGTTAGAGGCTGGAGTACTGGAAAGTGGTTTGTAAACCACTTACATATGTAATGTCATCTTTACAGAATGTTATGTTTTTTTTTAAATTTATAAAAATAATATTTTTTTTGCTTGTATTTGTACCGTGACACCATACTGCATTTTTTGAAATCTTAACATTTGCTGTTTTTTTTGTGTGGTCATATAGTGGTAATGTGTATTTGGAGTGCCACATCACAGAGCCAATTAGATATTGCATCTGTATTATTTTTAAAAACAATACAAAATTATTATTTTATTTTTTTTAAATAAAAACCCATTCCTTTAACTTGTGGCCTATGTCAGTGTCCTGTACATGTTTGCTTGTCTTGATGTTGCCATAGTGCATATTTTTTTTTTTTTTTGTATTTCTGGTCCTTATGTTTTTTTGAATTAAAAACCAAGCATTTCTAAAGGAAAAAATGTTTATAAGCATAATGGGTGGATGTATACACAATAGCATGATTTATGAATATATCTCATTTTATACAGTGTCTGAAAAAAGCAGTACTACTCGTCGGCCAGTAAATCCTAACACATCTGATGATGATGACGCTGCGGAAGCAGGTAAAGTGTCCATTGTAGTATAGGGTATGCTTGTAAAGGAATGGGCATAACAAAATTGCACTTTCATTAAAAGGTCCATCAAAAGAAGTATGGAGCAGCAGAAGTGGCTCTTCTGTTAGACATCACCACAAGAAACCTGTGGCCGAAAAGAAAGCAAGGTCGTCTGTCCCGCCACAAACACAGCAGGCTACCCCGCCACGAAGATTATCGTCCGTATGTTCTGTCCCCCCACTCCAAATTTTGGACACACCTCCAAGACGTCATCCACACTCCCCTCATCTTGATTGTGAGTATCAAACTGAAAAAAAAGTGTAAAATGTCAGAACATAATCATAATCAGTCATAACCGCATTAAGTCCAAACACATCCAAAACAAAAATACTTACCGCAGTAAGTAAAAGCTGAAATGGAATCCAAACTAAATGGCCTTGTCCACATCCAGTAAAGATATGTATGTCCACTAGAGTCATACAGTATGACATTGGGTCTAAGATGCTGCAACAAAAAAGCATGTTGGTTTGTTTGTAAAAAGTAAGTTTGTTTTTCCATAAATCTCATGTGTGCTTAAGGTAACATTGCAAAATACCTACAAAAACATTACTATGTTTGTTTGAACAAAGCTATAAGGTAACACATTATGTATTACAATGTTTCTTTTATGCTGGAGAATGTGTGAGCTACAATAAAACTAAAGTGTTTGCTTTCACAATTAAGTAACCAGACACATTTGCCACAAACAGGCATATGTATGTATTTAAGCTATGAGTGATGATGTTGCTAGGCAGAATAGTTTAAAGCAACAGTGAATGACGTGTTCCATGCGTAGTGTTTTTAAATCATTTCACAACCATATGGATAGCTAACGGAGATATGTTTAACATTTCAGCTTCGAGTCCTGGGAACAGCATCCCTCCGCAACAACACCAACACAGTGACACGGAGGAGACAAACATCTTAGAAATGCAGCCATTAATGCAAGGAATGAGCCCCCCAGCACCTGTGAGTACACCACCACAGCAAAGCACACCACCACCACCACAACACAGCCCAACAACACCAGGAACACAAGGCCCTGATCAGGTGTTTTGGAGTATTTGGGCTAGACAGCAGGCCACTAATGAATATTAGTGCGTAAGCAGACACAAATGTTTGCAAGCCTACCATCTCACCTCAGAAGAATCTCAAGAAATCTGAGTCAACAAAATGAGCAAACAACCAGAATAGGCAATACCATTGAACTCATGCGTACAGACACTACACAGGTCATGGGCAACTTAAAGCGCATAATGGAAGAACAGCACAGACTAATGGAAGAACAGCACAGACTAATGGAAGAACAGCACAGACAACAGCTAAGTTATATGAGCATTTTTCAAAACAGTCAAAAGATTAATGATAGTTTATTCAGAATAGTAGACAATCAAAATGCTGCTACACGTGATCTCAATGCCACCCTCACTAACCTGAATGAAACACTCAGATGCATGCACCAACAGCAAACAACCAGCAGTTCTGGTACGACTACTCCAAATATCACGCCAGTCTCATCACCACCAAGACGGTCCACCAGAGCACGCCAACATGACAGTGCTAAAGGCAAAGGGCAGGACAAGCAGCCACCAAAAAAAACGTAACAAAAAGAAGTTAGACATTTGTGATAAGTAAAGTTAACAAGTGTTTTTGATGCTTTACAAAATAGCACACTTAGCTCCTTGCACCTTTTTTTTAACATCATTAATTATAAGTGCACCAAATTAATTGTAAAAAATAATACGCACATTTATTCCTTGTCATTTTTTTTGGGTATTGGAGGAGGAAAATGTTGATGGAGCCACACATACATGTTAGCAGGAAGTAAAGTGACCACTTGATTTTTTTCTAATCATTACTCTTTCTAGATTCCAATCATACTCTTTGCCTGCAGATACAATAATTGCTAGCCAGGCAGAATGTCTTTAGCAGGAAGTAAACTGACCATTTGATTTTTTTCTAATCATTACTCTTTCTAGATTCCAATCATTCTCTTTGCCTGCAGACAATCCAAATTACAATGTTAGTGATACATATCTTAGCTATCTTATCTATACAACATTACAAGATGAACACAATTGAGTGGCGTAAAAAGCTTGTAATATGTTGCCTTTGTTTTGTTTGAAAAACATTGTCCAAATGAATGTCAGTATTGTTGGGACAGGTTTGTGTGTGCTAAAAATTATTAAGCATGTTTTTACACATGATGCTGAAACAAACAAATATGTACTTTAAAAAAAAACTGTTTATAATAATGTATATGTGTGGCAAACTGTGTATTTACTTACACATCATCAAGTTTACAGCATCAAACATTAGGAAATAAATTATTCCTGATTACAGTAAGTTTGTGAGTCTTAAATATGATGGTGCGTTACACATAGGGACACATGTATTCCTCAAGGCAAACATATTATATGTTGAGAAGTGTTTTTTGGGAACACAGGTTCTCAAACTCGGCCATCAGGAACCCACACAGTGCATGTTTTGAAGGTCTACTCACAGAATTGACATGATTAGCTCCACCTGTGAACCTTTTTACATATGTCTGTGAGTAATTCATACACCTGTGCTTCTACTGGGTTACGAGAAAAACATGCACTGTGTGTGGTCCTGGGGGCCGAGTTTGTGAACCTGTGCATTAGGACATTACACACAATGATAAAGTGAAATACTAAATCGATGATGTGGGCTTGTAAGAAATTAGCACTGTAAGTTTCGAACACTTATCCAGACTTAATGCATGCCACTCATAATCTGTTGTTTTGATATTAAAAAGACACACAATACACATGCAACATTTGTTGATCATATAGCGAGGGTATGTTTGTATGTGTCAAGGAGACAGACACATTCTGAGTAATGGATTTTGACCAAAAAAACAAAACATCTATTTATGAAGACACAACAAATGAAATAAGCAAACCAAGCTTACCTTAGAAATAGCTATTGATGATGTGTTGCCTAACCTGCCTCCCTACATCAGTACTCCAAGTATCACCAGATGTCTCTAATTCCTCTGCTTGCTGGCTGCTTTCTTCTTCCTCCTCCTCCTCCTCAACATGTGGCAGATGTTGTTGCAAACACATGTTATGAAGAAAGCAGCAGCAGAACACAATTTGAGTCACCTTGGAGGAACTGTACAACAAAAGGCCACCAGACTTATCCAGACACCGAAACCTAGATTTCAGCACACCAAAACATCTTTCTATCACATTCCGCGTGGACTTATGTGCATTATTGTAATTGTGTTCAGCAGGGGTATCAGGTCGGGACAATGGAGTTAGAAGCCAAGAGAAACAGCCATATCCTCCATCACCTAAAAGACAGATATAGAAACGTGATTCATGTGAAGATACAGCAACGCATAAGTAACACACTGTGGGGCAGATGTATTAACCTGTAGAAGGCATAAGGAAGTGAAAAACCAGTGATATGTGCAAGGTAATAAAGGCAGCAGACAATCTGATCCTAAATGTTCATTTACATATTGGAGCAGATCGGCTGGTGCCTTTAACACCTTGCACAGATCACTGGTTTCTCACTTCCTTATGCCTTCTACAGGTTAATACATCTGCACCTGTATTTGGGCAAAGTATACGCAGGCCTACATATATCAAATTACATACCCAGCAGCCATCCATCTGGCATTTGTCCGTCCTCAAACTTATCAAAGAGGGATGACTGACTGAGGATAAAGGAGTCATGGCAGCCCCCAGGGTAACCAGCAACAACACTCATTATTTTGAGATTTGCATCACAAACCACCTGCACATTTGTGGAGTGTTAAAAATGGCGGTTTGTATATATGTGCTGCCTGCCCCTAGGTGGTCTCAGCTGAATGTGTGTGCAATCTATGGCTCCAAGCACATTGGGCATGCCAGCCAGCTCATAGAAATCTACCCTGACGGCATGCCACTGAGACTCCTGGGTAGGGAAGCAGATTGAGGCCTCGATGTGTGGCTGCAAAACAGCCAAAACCTGTGTGAACATTTTAAAGAACAATTTTAGGACAGAACTGGCCACCGAGAAATTAAAACAAACACAAAACAGAAGAGGTTGTTAGGTATACATCACCTGTGTTAAGATTCTGGAAAATGTGGGCTGTGAGATTCCTATGACATCCCCAGACACAGCCTGAAAGCTGCCAGTAGCCATAAAGTGCAACACAGCCAGGAGTTTGTGCAGGCCTGAGACAGGGCGAGAGCGTGCTGTCTCAGGGTCTAGGCCCAGTTTGACAAAGTCATTAAGACGGAAAATGTTGTTACAATTTAGACGGAACATCTGTATGACCTTATCATCGGACAATGCGTTCAAGTTTAAACGCCCCCTAAAAAAACGAGGCCTGCGCAGCCTCCGCGGAACCTGTACAACCTGCTGACCATGTTGAGTTTCTTGGCCCTGGGCACTTACAGGCTGATGTCTGAGTCTGAGGAATCCCACAGCACACAAAAGATCACTGGCCCACAGTCCTGCTGCCATTTCTGAGTGTAGGTGTATTGAAATGGGCCTAACATCCTTTTATAGGCATCCTAATTCAGGTGTGAGTGATTTTTTATTTGCAACACATGTAAACACGACTGAAAAAAGCAGGTCTATTTTTTTGCCGCTTTTTTTAACGAATCGCAAAAAAATACGACCGCATTTGAGCCCTCAGAGACTAATACCCAAATACGAATGAATAGTGAATTCCCGTATTCTATGAAATAACAGCCGCGTTTGACCGATGGTCTATTCATTCGTATTTCGGGACGTTGTCATTCAAACCATTACGAATAGACCAGACACTGCCGAGATTGGTGCTTAGTGAATTCCCGGATTGGGACTTAGAAAAAAAAACACAAATCGACCAAACTCGGATTTTTAGTAAATACTGGCCATGGTGTCTGTCTTTCCATTGGGCACAAATCTGCAGAGATGCAAAGAGCTGTTGGTGAGAAAATTGTCAGCTCAAGTTGAACGTAACACGGCAACATCTCCTCCTTTGTTTTCTCCGGCAACTGCGGCTGCGAGGGAAAAAAAAAATTTTTCTAAAGAGACCCACTGGTGGTGATGTACATCAGTGAGGAACACGTTTTGACATCTGATCCGGACTGAAGGAGCTGCCTACAATTACTGACATGTCTACTGTCACTGAATATGGGTCCTCATTCCGAGTTGATCGCTAGCTGCCGTTGGGGGTCATTCCGAGTTGATCGCTAGCTGCTTTCGTTCGTAGCGCAGCGATTAGGTAAAAAAGCGGCACTTCTGCGCATGCGTATGGGGCGCAGTGCGCACGCGCGATGTACTTTCACAAAAGCCGATGTAGTTTCACACAAGGTCTAGCGACGCTTTTCAGTCGCACTGCTGGCCGCAGAGTGATTGACAGGAAGTGGGTGTTTCTGGGAGGTAACTGACCGTTTTCGGGGAGTGTGTGTAAAAACGCAGGCGTGTCGGATAAAAACGCAGGAGTGGCTGGGGAAATGTAGGCGTGGCTGGCCGAACGCAGGGCGTGTTTGTAACGTCAAACCAGGAACTAAATAGTCTGAAGTGATCGCTAGGAGTAAGTCTCGAGCTACTCAGAAACTGCACAATCTTTTTTTGTAGCAGCACTGCGATCCTTTCGGTCGCACTTCTGCTAAGCTAAGATACACTCCCAGAGGGCGGCGGCCTAGCGTTTGCACTGCTGATAAAAGCAGCTAGCGAGCGAACAACTTGGAATGAGGGCCGCTGTTCGCAGCGCAGCGATCAGGCTAAAAATCGACTGTTCTGCGCATGCGTACGGGCCGCAGTACGCACGCGCGGAGTACTTTCACAAAAAACTATGCAGTTTTGCACAAGGTCGAGCAACGCTTTTCAGTCGCTCTGTTGATCGGTGAGTGATTGACAGGAAGTGGGTGTTTCTGGGTGGTAACTGACCGTTTTCCGGGAGTGTGCTAAAAAAATGCAGGCGTGCCTGGGGAACCAGGGGAGTGGCTGGCCAAACGCAGGGCATGTATGTGACGTCAAAACAGGATCTAAACTGACTGAGGTGATCGCATGGTAGGAGTAGGTTTGGAGCTGCTCAGAAACGGCATGAAAATTTTTTCAAGCAGTTCTGTTAACCTTTCGTTCGCACTTCTGCTAAGCTAAGATACACTCCCAGAGGGCAGCGGCCTAGCATTTGAACTGCTGCTAAAAGCAGCTAGCGAGCGATCAACTCGGAATGAGGGCCATGATGCTGTCACTATTGAAAGAATGGTTGACGACTATTTCATTGATAGCATCCAAATAGGCATGTCAAACAGTCCGTTTCAATGCTGGCAGGAAAAAGAGGCAATTTGGATGCCCTTTCACAAACTGGCTTTGTACTTAAGTTCCCCCCCCCCCCCCCCCTCCAGTGTGTACTCAGAAAGAGTTTTTAGCGCAGTCGGGAACCTTGTCAGCGATCGGCGTAGGAGGTTACTTCCAGAACATGTGGAAAAGATGATGTTCATCAAAGGAATTACAAATTCCATGAGGAAGACATTTACCAGCAATTACCTCCAACAGGTACAGAGGGACCTGTGATGGTGGTGTCACAAGTGAGGGCTTGAGCTGACGGGAGGAAGCCTCAGTTGTAGGGGCTGAGGTAAAACTAAACTTGGGAGGTTTAATCAGACCCCTAGACATGTAAGTAAGGTCTATGAAGATTGCCCGAAGGCGTGACCATGACAACCAGGATTTAAAAGTCAATAAAAGTTTATTAACAGAACTCCGTATTCACAGCAGTGGTAAATGAATAAAGATATGCAGTAGATAAAATGAAACAGTTCCTGGATCACTATAAGCTTGGCAAGAGCCACAGGGTACTGGTAGGATAAGGTACAGTTCTTAATGTCCCAGTGATGGAGTGTCCTTACCAGACCCGTCCGTAGTAGTGAGAGTAGCCGAGGAACACACCAGCAGATGTAGCACTTAAAGCTGGTAACGCTGTAGCTGAGAAGACTGCTGTGGATGCTGGATGGAACCAGCCAGGTGTTGAAAACACGGAGTGAATGCTGGATGGATCCAGCCAGGTAGATAACACGGAGTGGATGCTGGATGGAACCAGCCAGGTAGTTGAATGAAGCTAGGGAGCGAGGATATAGGAAATGATGGTATGCAGGTACCGATGGTTTGCGGATACCGCTGGTATGTAGGTATCCGCTGGAGAAGCACTGGCACTTTAAGAAAGCTGAACACTGCTGGAAGCTGACTGCTGGAAGCAGATGGATCTGTAGCTGGAAGCTGGAGTAGTCATGGAAGACTGCAGAGTCAGGCTGCACCGCAAGGTGGTAAGCTGGTGCGGGTCTCTTAGTGGTCACTGGAGACAGGAGCTAGAAACCTGGAACAAAATAACCACAGGAGAGAGAGAGACTGGAAACAAGGTTTGACAACCAAAGCACTGACGATTTCCTAGTGCAGGCTCAGTCCCTTTATGCCCTTAGGTGTAAAGGGATTGGATGACTTAATTATGCAGAGCTATGGATTGGAGATCAGGATCATGTGACTGAAACTAAGATGGCTGCGCCCATACCGGCCTGTGGAGGGAAAGCTGTTTGTATTCACCACATGGAGATTCCTCTGTAATGGCGGCGGTGAACATAGAGAACGCCGGCTTGCGTCTCAACCTTCAGCATGGACGGCCGCGGCTGCAGTAGGTGAGGAGTGCCACATACCCTGTATGCATTAGGAATATGGAGATGATGCCCGAGGCCCCGCCGGCAGGTAACGCCATGCCAGTCGCCCGGGCATTGAGGAACAATATCCACGGATCAGCAGAGATGAGATATGACGTATGAATGCTTGCATCACAGCTGGGAACCGGGCCTAGGACGCTGGGACAACCTTAGGAGACACCTGAAAGGTAAATAATGGTGTCCAGATACCCGGATCGTGACAGCACCCCCCCCCCCCCCCTTTAGGAGTGGCCCCAGGGCACTTCTTAGGCTTCTGAGGAAATTTAGAGTGGAAATTCCGGACCAAGGCAGGAGCATGGACATCTGAAGCGTTGGTCCAAGAGCGCTCTTCAGGACCATAGCCCTTCCAGTCAATTAGATATTGTAACTGACCATAGCGGAAACGTGAATCCAGAATCTTGGCAACTTCATACTCAACTCCCCGTTGAGTCTGGACTTTAGGAGCCGAAGGTAGTGCAGAATGAAATCGATTCAGAATCAGCGGTTTCAGAAGGGGAACATGGAATGTCCTAGGAATTTTCAAGAATGGGGGTAACTGGAGTTTGTAAGCAACAGGATTGATGACTTGTTCAATTTGAAAAGGACCGATGTAACGAGGAGCAAACTTCATGCTGGGAACTCTCAACCTCAAATTCTTTGTAGACAACCACACACGATCACCCACTTTGAGAGCAGGAACTGCCCTACGCTTCTTATCTGCATACTTCTTGTATCTAGACGATGCTTTGAGCAGAGCCGCTCGCACATTTTTCCAGTTATTTGAAAACTGGCGTAAGATGATATCCACTGCTGGTACAGAAGTTGCTGGAAGCGGCTGGAATTCTGGAATTTTAGGGTGGAATCCATAGTTGATGAAGAATGGTGTTGAAGAAGATGAGGAATGATATTGATTGTTATGGCTGAACTCGGCCCAGGGAAGGAGTTGAATCCAGTCATCTTGCGAGGAAGACACATAGATACGGAGGAAGGCCTCCAAGTCCTGATTCACCCTCTCAGTTTGACCATTGGTCTGAGGATGGTAAGCTGTAGAGAACTTTAATTTGATTTGGAGAACTTGACACAAACTTCGCCAGAATTTGGCTACAAATTGTACTCCTCTATCAGAGATGATCTCCTCGGGAAGACCGTGTAGTCGGAAGATCTCTTGAATGAATACTTGAGCCAACTTGGAAGCTGACGGAAGACCGGTGAGAGGAATGAAATGTGCCATCTTGGTAAACCGGTCAACCACTACCCAGATGGTATTAAACTTGTTGTACATAGGCAGGTCTGTAACAAAGTCCATCGACAAATGGGTCCACGGTCGACGGGGAACAGATAATGGAACCAGTTGCCCCGCAGGCGACTGGCGGGATACTTTGTGTTGAGCACACTTTGGGCAAGATGCAATAAACTCCATGACGTCCTTCTTCAGAGTAGGCCACCAATAAGACCTAGAGATAAACTCAAGGGTTTTCTGAATGCCTGTATGTCCGGCAAAGCGGGAAGCATGTGCCCAATGCATGAGCTTCTTCCTTAACACCGGCTTCACAAAACTTTTCCCTGGTGGGGGCGTAGAGTCCATCCTTACCGTGGAGAATGCCAACGGATTAATACTAGGATGCTTGTCAGAAGACTCCGACTCATTTTCTTGCTCCCAAGAGCGGGAAAGGGCATCGGCCTTGCGATTCTGAGAGCCCGGACAGAACTGGAGTTTAAATTGAACCTGGAAAAGAAAAGTGACCATCTGGCCTGACGAGGATTAAGACATTGTGCACCTTTCAAAATATAAAAGATTCTTGTGATCGGTAAGTATAGTGACCGAATGAGAAGTTCCCTCCAGCAGGTATCTCCACTCCTCCAGAGCGAGTTTGATTGCCAGCAACTCCTGATCGCCAATGGCATAGTTGCGCTCAGCTGGGGAGAACTTCCGGGAGAAGAAGCTGCAAGGATGTAGATGACCATCTTTAGCTCTCTGGGATAACACCGCCCCTACTCCAACGGAAGAGGCATCCACCTCAAGGATGAAAGGAGAGTTTATGTCGGGCTGTTTCAAAACCGGAGCAGAGATGAAACGTTGCTTTAATAGATAAAAAGCTTGCATAGCTTCTTCAGACCACTTGGACGGATTAGCACCCTTCTTGGTCAACGCAGTGATAGGCGCCACAATGGTGGAAAAGTCTTGTATAAACTTTCTGTAGAAATTGGCGAATCCTAAAAACCTCTGGACCCCTTTGAGGGTTACAGGTATCGGCCAATTCTGGATTGCTTGTAGTTTCTCAGGATCCATTTGTAGTCCGGAACCGGACACAATGTAGCCTAGAAACGGAATGGACTTGACTTCAAAAACACACTTCTCTAATTTGCAATAGAGATGATTGACACGGAGACGGGACAGAACTTCCTTTACCCAGAAACGATGTTCCTCTAGATTATTTGGCAAAGATAAGTATATCATCTAGATAAACAACGACATGACGATATAAGATGTCTCTGAAGATCTCGTTCACGAAATGCTGGAAGACAGCTGGAGCATTACTTAATCCGAAAGGCATGACGAGGTACTCATAATGTCCATCACGGGTGTTAAAGGCGGTCTTCCACTCGTCACCCTCTCGGATCCGGATGAGGTTGTAGGCACCCCTCAAATCCAATTTCGTGAAGATGGTTGCTCCACTAACTCTATCGAAGAGTTCTGTAATCAAGGGTAAAGGATATCGGTTCTTGACGGTAATGTCGTTCAAGCCTCTGTAGTCGATGCATGGCCGCAGGCCACCGTCTTTCTTCTTAACGCCGAAGAAACCTGCGCCAGCTGGGGAGGAAGAAGGTCGGATGAAACCCTTCGCCAGATTCTCCTTAATATATTCTTCCATGGAATGCGTCTCTGGTAAAGACAACGGATAAGTTCGGCCTCGAGGTGGAACCTTCCCTGGGATGAGATCGATTGGACAGTCCCATTCTCTATGAGGAGGAAGGATATCAGCAGAAGCTTTACTGAACACGTCCGTGTAGTCTTGATACGGAGGAGGTGGAACATCAGACGACCTGGAGGAGGAAGAACAAACAGGAAGCACTTTGGACAGACAGGTCTCAGTACAGGAAGGACCCCATGCCAATATTTGCGTAGTCATCCAGTCAATGGATGGGTTATGGAGACGAAGCCATGGAAGGCCCAAAACCACTGGATGTGTGGCTCTTGGAATCACTAAAAAGGAAATAAATTCTGAATGAAGAACTCCTACTCTCAGACGAACTGGTAAAGTTCTTAAAGAAATAACTGCGTCAAAAATCTTACTGCCATCCACGGCAGTTAAAGAAATGGACGAAGAAAGTCTCTCAGTGGGTAGGGACCACCGCTTAACATATGCTTCAGTTATGAAATTCCCAGCTGCTCCGGAATCTAGGAGGGCAATGACGTTCCTATAACGTTGAGCAATTTGAAGCGAGACTGGGAGATTACAATCATGAGGAGATGGAGAGGAGAGCATTACTCCTAGCCGGCCCTCTCCTTGGCGAGCTAGGACTTGAAGTTTCCCGGACGTTTGGGACAGGCATTGATTGCATGAGACGGAGCTGCACAGTAAAGACAGAGGGACTCAGAAAGACGCCTTCGACGCTCAGCTGGAGATAGACGGGAACGACCAATTTGCATGGGCTCATCTTTGGATGGAGACGGTTGACGAGGAGCAGAAGATTTTGGAGTAGAAGACCTTCCCCGCTCAGTTGCTCTTTCTCTAAACCGTAGATCAACTTTTGTGCAAAGGGATATTAGCTCATCCAACTTAGAGGGCAAGTCTCTGGTAGCTAATTCGTCCTTAATGCGTTCTGATAAGCCATGCCAGAATGCAGCATACAGGGCTTCGTCGTTCCATGCCAGTTCGGATGCCAGGATCTTGAACTGTATTAGGTACTGTCCCACAGTACGCGTTCCTTGGCGTAAACGGAGAATCTCAGAAGAAGCTGAAGTTACACGGCCTGGCTCGTCGAAGATGCGCCTGAATGTCGTTACAAAGTCAGTATATGAAAACAACAGGATATCGGATTTCTCCCATAAAGGTGATGCCCAATCAAGGGCTGAGCCACTGAGGAGGGAAATAATATAGGCAATTTTAGTGCGATCACTAGGGAAACTGCCAGGTTGTAGCTCGAAATGAATTTCACATTGATTGAGAAATCCCCTGCAAGAACTTGGAGATCCATCAAATTTTGCTGGCATTGGAAGATGAAGACGTGGAGCAGAAATGGGTAAGGTGGGTGGGGTTACAGCTGGTGTCACTGTGGTGGACGCACCGTACGCGCCTGATCCACGGAGGGTCGTTTGGATCCCATCCAGCCGTGTAGAGAGATCCTGGAGACAGCGGATGATGTGGCCTTGTGCAGCCTCCTGATGTTCGAGTCTGGCTGCCAGTTCTTGCATCGGCCTGGCCGCTTGATCCTGGTCTCCGGCTGGATTCATATGGTCAGTGCTTACTGTCACAACTGAGGGCTTGAGCTGACGGGAGGAAGCCTCAGTTGTAGGGGCTGAGGTAAAACTAAACTTGGGAGGTTTAATCAGACCCCTAGACATGTAAGTAAGGTGTATGAAGATTGCCCGAAGGCGTGACCATGACAACCAGGATTTAAAAGTCAATAAAAGTTTATTAACAGAACTCCGTATTCACAGCAGTGGTAAATGAATAAAGATATGCAGTAGATAAAATGGAACAGTTCCTGGATCACTATAAGCTTGGCAAGAGCCACAGGGTACTGGTAGGATAAGGTACAGTTCTTAATGTCCCAGTGATGGAGTGTCCGTAGTAGTGAGAGTAGCCGAGGAACACACCAGCAGATGTAGCACTTGAAGCTGGTAACGCTGTAGCTGAGAAGACTGCTGTGGATGCTGGATGGAACCAGCCAGGTGTTGAAAACACGGAGTGAATGCTGGATGGATCCAGCCAGGTAGATAACACGGAGTGGATGCTGGATGGAACCAGCCAGGTAGTTGAATGAAGCTAGGGAGCGAGGATATAGGAAATGATGGTGTGCAGGTACCGATGGTTTGCGGATACCGCTGGTATGTAGGTATCCGCTGGAGAAGCACCGGCATTTTAAGAAAGCTGAACACTGCTGGAAGCTGACCGCTGGAAGCAGATGGATCTGTAGCTGGAAGCTGGAGTAGTCATGGAAGACTGCAGAGTCAGGCTGCACCGCAAGGTGGTAAGCTGGTGCGGGTCTCTTAGTGGTCACTGGAGACAGGAGCTGGAAACCTGGAACAAAATAACCACAGGAGAGAGAGAGACTGGAAACAAGGTTTGACAACCAAAGCACTGACGATTTCCTAGTGCAGGCTCAGTCCCTTTATACCCTTAGGTGTAAAGGGATTGGATGACTTAATTATGCAGAGCTATGGATTGGAGGTCAGGATCATGTGACTGAAACTAAGATGGCTGCGCCCATACCGGCCTGTGGAGGGAAAGCTGTTTGTATTCACCACATGGAGATTCCTCTGTAATGGCGGCGGTGAGCATAGAGAACGCCGGCTTGCGTCTCAACCTTCAGCATGGACGGCCGCGGCTGCAGTAGGTGAGGAGTGCCACATACCCTGTATGCATTAGGAATATGGAGATGATGCCCGAGGCCCCGCCGGCAGGTGACGCCATGCCAGTCGCCCGGGCATTGAGGAACAATATCCACGGATCAGCAGAGATGAGATATGACGTATGAATGCTTGCATCACAGCTGGGAACCGGGCCTAGGACGCTGGGACAACCTTAGGAGACACCTGAAAGGTAAATAATGGCGTCCAGATACCCGGATCGTGACAGGTGGATTGCAGTGGGGACAAATTAATAGTCTGCGAAGAAGAGGATGTACACACTGATGGGGATGAGGAATCGGAGGCTGATGACGACATTGTTCCTATCTAAAGTACTAAAGCCAATTTGAGCACTGCCCATTGCCAGCTTGTTTTGTGGGGGTCCAAATAAACCAATCATTTCAGCCACAAGTGACGGTCCCTGTTGCTGTAATGATTGGTGTGCATGTCCTGTTTAATATACAACATAACGGTGGGTGGGAGGGCCCAAGGACAATTCCATCTTGCACCTACTGTATTTTCTTTGCGTTATGTGCTCTTTAGGGCATTTTTTTGGGGCATAGTTTATAAAACTGATATCCTGTCTGCCACTGCAGTGCCACTCCTAGATGGGCCACATGTTTTTGCCACCCACTTCTGTCGCTTAGCTTAGTCATCCAGCGACCTCGCTGCAATCTTTTGGCCTAAACTGGATGAAAACAATATTGTGAGGTGTGAGGTGTTCAGAATAGACTGGAAATGAGTGGAAATTAATGTTATTGAGGCTAATAATACTGTAGGAACAAAAATACCCCCAAATTCTGTTATATTAGCTGTTTTTGTGATTATTTTTTTTTAAATACAGATCCAAAAATCAAAACCCGCAAGGGCAGTTTTGGCAAAATCAATACGGACCAAAAACACGAAAGGAGATACAGATCCAATACTAAAACACAAAATCCTAAAAAATGGTCGGCGCACACCCCTAGTACATACCTTGCCCCCAAAAATCAGCATGCTATTTTTTAAATATTCATCACGCCCCTGTCATTCAGCACACACCGCCACATTCATACATGGGGGAGAGGCAGTATCAGCGCAAATAACATGCGCTAATACCACTTCTCCCCCATAACGAAGACTCATACATGTGCCTTATGATGAGCAACATATGCCAAGATAAAATATACTTCTACAACTATGTGGGGGGGGGGGGGGGGGGGCCTGGACTGCACACTCTAGCTACTTATAATGCGATGTGCTACACAGTTGGGACTTTGGGCCCAATTCAGACCTGATCGCAGCAGCAAATTTGTTCTCTAATGGGCAAAACTATGTGTACTGTAGTGGGAGGAGAGGGGGGGGGGCAGATGTAACATGTGCAGAGAGAGTTAGATTTGGGTGGGTTATATTGTTTCTGTGCAGGGTAAATACTGGCTGCTTTATTTTTACACTGCAATTTAGATTTCAGTTTGAACACACCCCGCCCAAATCTAACTCTCTCTGCACATGTTATGTCTGCCCCACCTGCAGTACACATGGTTTTGCCCATTAGAGAACAAATTTTCTGCTGCGATCAGGTCTAAATTAGGCCCTTAGTACTACAACATAGAAACAATAGAGCAGGTGCACCATGCAACCATTAGAATTATAATAAATGTCATTATATATCATATCTGAGGTTTTTGGCATAATATCGGCCAATATTATGAGCCTGCCCACCAATCGTCAAGGTAACCTTATCAAGCAGGTCTCTAACATTATAGAGCTTCGCCCCCCCAGAGTTCCCCAGCCAAACCACCCCAGGACATCACACAAATAAATATTACCAGTGAAAAATCGGAGTGTTAGGTAGGTGAAAGTAGCTGCTGAGTGTTAGAAAGAGGAGTGCAGTAAAGTGTCAGAGTGTTAGAAAGGTGAGGATAGCTGATCAATGTTAAGTGTTAAAAAAGTGGGACCTACTTGATGAGGTTACCTTGACGATTGGTGGGCAGGCTCATAATATTGGCCAATTTTATGCCAAACACCTCAGATATGATATCTAATTAAATGTATTATAATTCTAATGGTTATATGGTGCACCAGCTCTTTTGTCTCTATGCATCATTGCTATAACTAGCCAGTTTAAAAAATAGACCCTATTGCTAGTCTGAGCCATTGGGAAATTGATGGTGCCCAGGTACTGAGGGGGTGTGGACAAACCTGGGAGGTACAGTATGGCCAGACCTTTTCCACAAACAAAATCCCTAACGTAAATTACAATGCACTGCGCACTGCAAAAGGGAGCAACTGTACCCTCAACAACTGGCTCAGGCCCCTCCAACAAGCCTGGCTAATTAATACCCAGTCACCCCCCACCCCCCATACCACCACCACCACCACCACCAAATTGTGAAGCCCTCATTCCACCAACAGACTACAGTGATTTTAAAAACACCCAGGATGATGAGCTTGTAAGGTAAAAAATGTTCAGTAGGTGCCTCCTTTAATTTCCAAAAAGCAGAAAACATAATGGAGCATCCAGGTGGGAGCTCAGCACATCGAACAGTGAAGACTTTGCCTGTTGTGTCTGGCACCTGTGTTTCTCACAAGCTGTCATCTGTTTGTCGTCTGTTGTCAGTAATCCAGCTCTGATCACGCTGGTAGAATTCAATAGTATGTACAATTTATGTCAAACCATGCTTGTGACACTTGCTCAGAGAAATCAAGCAGAGAACATCCATATTCACCAATCCAGGATTCCTCCGTCTCAAACACCTCTGAAAATAAATTAACATCCCCTTGCTTTTTCTCACTCCCAGGCATATATTTTGCCTGACTTCCCTATCTAGACTGGATTACGTACATTTAGACAGCAGAGCTTCATTTTCTTATGCAGTGTTCCCATAGAACTCAAGGATAGTTTTCCCCCTCCAAGCAACAGATAAATAAAATAAAGGTATTCCTTCAATTCAGTTTTCAAAACAATGAATATCAGAATGCAGACCACACATGCACAAGGAACATATGGCATTACTGAAGCACATGCAAAACAGTGCCTCTATCCTCACTGATATCTGTTGTACTGCTGCACAACTGTGTAGATCCACAGAGATACTGTAGCAGCTATATACAGTAAGTGTGTTCTCCAGATTGTATATCTACTGTTTAGTGTCCATCTGTCATCTTTTTATTATGCGCAGTCAGTGGTTCAACAGTTGTGTTCCTCACTTTCTCAAGTGATCAGAATGCTTATTCAGCCTAAATACATTACAACTTGCAACCAGGAATTGTCAGAGAGCTAGTGTTGTATCGTTATAACTAGAGATGTGCGACGACCCCCGTGTTTTGGTTTTGGCGATATACAGGGCCGGCTCCAGGCCTACTAGCACCCTGTGCGAGAAAATGTAAAAGCGCCCCCCAACCCCTATGCGCGCGCCGAAGGCGCGCGCGCTTCGGGGAAAGTGGGCGTGGCCTCCTGGGAAAGTGGGTGTGGCCTCGTAACTTCATATTATTAAACTATAAATAAATATATTTTTTCACACCCCCTCTATGCACACAATTAGCAGCCTTATGCAGAACAGCCACAGTAGTGTTCCTTACACACAATGTCTCCAGTGTAGTGCCAGCTACACATGACATGCCCCGCAGCAGTGCCAGCTACACATGACATGCCCCGCAGCAGTGCCAGCTACACATGACATGCCCCGCAGCAGTGCCAGCTACACATGACATGCCCCGCAGCAGTGCCAGCTACACATGACATGCCCCTCAACAGTGCCAGCTACACACAATAGACCCCCAGCAGTGCCAGCTACACATGATAGTGTTCACGTTTTAGGGCAGGGTGCTGATCACAAGGAGGGCACATTTTTAAGTAAGGAGGGCAAAATGATGTACATACTGTAATGCTTGGTGCTCCTCCACCCACATGCTGAAGCAGGGACAGTGCGCGCCGAAGGCGCGCTTCAAAAATTTAGGGCCGTTGCTTCGTGGGGAAGGTGCATGACCACAGAGTAGTGGCAATTCGCATTACACCACATAGTAGTGCAGCTAATACACATTGCACCAGGTAGAACCTCCTATACACTTTGCGCCAGGCAGAGCACGTTAGACACTTTGCGCCAGGCAGAGCACGATAGACACTTTGCGCCAGGCAGAGCACGATAGACACTTTGCGCCAGGCAGCGCACGATAGACACTTTGCGCCAGGCAGCGCACGATAGACACATTGCCTAGCCACAGACACCTAGTAGATACACTACATGATATGCCCCCCAGCAGTGCCAGCTACACGTGACATGCCCCCCAGCAATGCCAGCTACACGTGACATACCCCCCAGCAGTGCCAGCTACACGTGACATGCCCCCCAGCAGTGCCAGATACATAAATGGCCACACAGTGCAGATATGCCCCCAGTGCCAGATACATAAATGCCCCCACAATGCCAGATACATAAATGACCACACAATGCCAGATACATAAGTGCCCCCACAGTGCCAGATGCATCAATGACCCCACAGTGCCAGATACATAATTGCCAGATACATAAATGCCCCCAGTGCCACAAAACATAAATGCCCCCACAGTGCCAGATAAATAAATGCCCGCCGTGCCACAAAACATAAAAGCCCCCACAGTGCAGATATGCCCCCACAGTGCCAGATACATAAATGCCCCCAGTGCCAGAAACATAAATGCCCCCACAGTGCAGATATGCCCCCACAGTGCCAGAAAAATAATGCCCCCACAGTGCAGATATGCCCCCACAGTGCCAGAAAAATAATGCCCCCACAGTGCAGATATGCCCCCACAGTGCCAGAAAAATAATGCCCCCACAGTGCAGATATGCCCCCACAGTGCCAGAAAAATAATGCCCCCACAGTGCAGATATGCCCCCACAGTGCCAGAAAAATAATGCCCCCACAGTGCAGATATGCCCCCACAGTGCCAGAAAAATAATGCCCACAGTGCAGATATGCCCCCACAGTGCCAGAAAAATAATGCCCCCACAGTGCCAGAAAAATAATGCCCCCACAGTGCAGATATGCCCCCACAGTGCCAGAAAAATAATGCCCCCACAGTGCCAGAAACATAATGCCCCCACAGTGCAGATATGCCCCCACAGTGCCAGAAAAATAATGCCCCCACAGTGCAGATATGCCCCCACAGTGCCAGAAAAATAATGCCCCCACAGTGCAGATATGCCCCCACAGTGCCAGAAAAACAATGCCCCCACAGTGCCAGAAAAATAATGCCCCCACAGTGCAGATATGCCCCCACAGTGCCAGAAAAATAATGCCCACAGTGCAGATATGCCCCCACAGTGCCAGAAAAATAATGCCCCCACAGTGCCAGAAAAATAATGCCCCCACAGTGCAGATATGCCCCCACAGTGCCAGAAAAATAATGCCCCCACAGTGCCAGAAACATAATGCCCCCACAGTGCAGATATGCCCCCACAGTGCCAGAAAAATAATGCCCCCACAGTGCAGATATGCCCCCACAGTGCCAGAAAAATAATGCCCCCACAGTGCAGATATGCCCCCACAGTGCCAGAAAAACAATGCCCCCACAGTGCCAGAAAAATAATGCCCCCACAGTGCAGATATGCCCCCACAGTGCCAGAAAAATAATGCCCCCACAGTGCCAGAAAAATAATGCCCCCACAGTGCAGATATGCCCCCACAGTGCCAGAAAAATAATGCCCCCACAGTGCCAGAAAAATAAACGGCCCCACACAGTGCCAGACAGATTTTAACTTACCTGTCTGTCACTGACACTGCGGTGCTGCTGAGAGCCGGGAATACTGCTGTGGGCGGGCCGCGGACGGAGGAACAAAACTGTGTGCGCGCTATGCACGCTGCGCGGCGCCGGCGTCCAACGTCAGACGCCGGCGCCGCACAGCGCGCTGCATAGCGCGCACACAAGCGGCCGGGAGTCGGAGTCGGACACACAGAGGCTGGCTCCAGGCAGGAAAATGGCGGCCGCAGCGTGCGGCGCCCTGTAAGAGTGGCGCCCCGCGCGGCCGCTCTAGTCGAACATGCCTGGAGCCGGCCCTGGCGATATATTAGCTTCGTGTTTCGGTTTTGGCTTTGCCAAAACATCACTCAAGTACAGGGGTGGGGAACCTTTTTTCTGGGTTCACTACGGCTGGCCGGCGGTCGGGCTCCCGGCGACCAGCATACCGGCGCCGGGAGCCCGACCACCGGCTTACCGACAGTGTGGCGAGGGCAAATGAGCCCCTTGCGGGCTCGCTGCGCTCGCCACGCTACGGGCACGGTGGCGCGCTACGCGCGCCACACTATTTTATTCTCCCTCTATGGGGGTCGTGGACCCCCACGAGGGAAAATAAGTGTCGGTATGCCGGCTGTCGGGCTCCCGGCGCCGGTATACTGAGCGCCGGGAGCCCGACCGCCGGTATACAGAAGACCACCCCTTTTTTCTACCAAGGGCCATTTGGATACTTATAAAATCCTGCGGGGGCCATACAAAAATTATTAACTTAAAAATTAGCCTGCCCCCAGTAGTTATGCCTCAGTAGATATGCCCCCAGTAGATATGCCCCCAGTAGTTATGACCCCAGTAGTTATGCCCAAGTAGAGTCAAGTGTTTGAGCCTTTTTTGTTCCTACATCATTATTAACCTCAATAACATTAATTTATAGTAATTTCCATTCAATTTTGACCACCTCACAGCTTACAATATTGTTTTAATCAAGTTAAGGCCAAAAGGTTGCTCCAAGATAGCTGGCTGAGTAATCTAAGTGACAGTGAGGTGAGTCCTAGGGGCAAAAAAAAACAATAAAAGAAGAATCAAAAAAAGATTGATTGATTGTGGTAGGGTTTGGCAAATGTATGGTCCTTATTCTCTGTGAGGTGAGGCTTAGCACAAATAGACAATGAAAGAAGAATAAAAAAATGAGTGATTGATGATTGTGGTAGGCATTGGCAACTGTATGGTCCATATTCTCTTTGAGATGAGGCCTAGCAGCAAAACATGATTGATTGATTGATTGATTGATTGATTGATTGACTGACTGACTGACTGATTGATTTCACTAAACTTTCCTTTTATTAGAGGTGTTTTTCCTTTACCACTGTAAAATATAATTTTTAAAATTCAGATGTGCTGACTGAAGCCATCTATGCCCTTGGGCATTAGCTTTAGTAGATGAAGTTGAAGGACTAGTATCATAATGACTGGTGGCAGCAGATGCAGTGCTAGTATTTGGTTGCTGCCCCTGCTCTTCTCTCAAGTGATCGTTATCAATATCGACAAACACACAGAAGTACAGTAGTACAACAATAGAACAATATATTTGTTTTACTACTTTTCCCCCCCGCAAATGATAGCTCACACTGCGGCGTATCACAGGGCTTATATGTATGTGAACAAATGCAGTGGGGTACAATACAGAGAAGAATAGTGCAAACAATACAACAAACTTTGACTACTTTTTTTTGCAACTGACAGCTCACACTGCGGGGTATCACAGCACTTATATGTATGAAAACAAATGCAGCACACATAACAATTTGTACAAACTTTTTTTTTACTTTTTATTAACTTTTTGTAAAACTTTTTCCGCAAACGAAACTGCAGAGTCACGCCACTTATATTTGGAGTGGATGGACACAGAACAGCAGCAACCACTGACTGGGGTGGATGGACAGTGGACACAGCACAACACAGCAGCAGCCACTGACTGGAATGGATGGACATTGGACACAGCACTATGGAGACAGCACAGCCCAGCAGCCACTGACTGGAGTGGGTGGACAGTTGACACAGCACAACACAGCAGCAGTCACTAACTGGAGTGTATGGACACAGTACAATGGATTCAGCACAGCAGCGTGGACAGTGAGAAATGACGCAGAGTCACCGCTCTGGAGTCTTATATAGAATCCAAAACCTGCAAGAATCCAAAGCTAGGATTATGGAGTTTTGCCACGTTGGAATCTGAGCAAGACAAGAAAACCTGAGCTGCCGTTCGGATTCACTCAGATCAGGGAGGTTTGGGTTGGACTCGGATCCTTGAGATCTGAGCCCGCACATTTCTAGTTATAACAATAAGTAATTTCTCCTGCACTAACTAGGCTATTTTGAAACCACAATAAAATGTTATATTTATTGGGCAATCCTCCTTACTCAGTAAAGAGCTATTTGTAAATAAGAGCATTACCATTCCGTCCATATAGGTACCAAGAAGAGATGAGTGGGTTCGGTTCGTCGAGATCCGAACCCCCCCGAACTTCACGTGGTTTACATGGGTCCGAGGCAGACTCGGTTCTTCCCGCCTTACTCGCAAAACCCGGACGGGGGAAAATGTCATCATCCTGCTGTCGGATTCTCGCTAGATTCGGATTCCAAATAAAGATCCGCGCATCGCCGCCATTCCACTTGTGCATTGTAGATTGAGCGGAGAGGTCGTGGCTACGTTCTCTGCCTGAATAGCCCAATATCAGCTAAATATCAGCTCAATATCTGTGCTCAGTATCAGTGCTGCATTGTGGTGACCAGTATACTACAGTACAATAGTCCATTGCTGTATCTTGCTGCTACGTGTCAGTTCTAGTATCCTGAACAGTGCTCAATATCTGTGCTCAGTATCAGTGCTGCATTGTGGTGACCGGTATATAGTAGTATAGTACAGTAGTCCATTGCTGTATCTTGCTGCTCCATGTCAGTTCTAGTATCCTCATCAGTGCTCAATATCTGTGCTCGGTATCAGTGCTGCATTGTGGTGACCAGTATATAGTAGTACAGTACAGTAGTCAATTGCTGTATCTTGCTGCTCCGTGTCAGTTCTAGTATCCTGAACAGTGCTCAATATCTGTGCTCAGTATCAGTGCTGCATTGTGGTGACCAGTATAAAGTAGTACAGTACAGTAGTCCAGTGCTGTTCTCACTGCCCAGTGTCAGTTCTAGTATCCTGAACAATGCTCAATATCTGTGCTCAGTATCAGTACTGCATTGTGGTGACCAGTATATAGTAGTACAGTACAGTAGTCCATTGCTGTATCTTGCTGCTCCGTGTCAGTTCTAGTATCCTGAACAGTGCTCAATATCTGTGCTCAGTATCAGTGCTGCATTGTGGTGACCAGTATAAAGTAGTACAGTACAGTAGCCCAGTGCTGTTCTCACTGCCCAGTGTCAGTTCTAGTATCCTGAACAATGCTCAATATCTGTGCTCAGTATCAGTACTGCATTGTGGTGACCAGTATATAGTAGTACAGTACAGTAGTCCATTGCTGTATCTTGCTGCTCCGTGTCAGTTCTAGTATCCTGAACAGTGTTCAATATCTGTGCTCACTATCAGTGCTGCAATGTGGTGACCAGTATATAGTAGTACAGTACAGTAGTCCATTGCTGTATCTTGCTGCTCCGTGTCAGTTCTAGTATCCTGAACAGTGCTCAATATCTGTGCTCAGTATCAGTGCTGCATTGTGGTGACCAGTATATAGTAGTACAGTACAGTAGTCCATTGCTGTATCTTGCTGCTCCGTGTCAGTTCTAGTAGCCTGAACAGTGCTCAATATCTGTGCTCAGTATCAGTGCTGCATTGTGGTGACCAGTATATAGTAGTATAGTACAGTAGTCCATTGCTGTATCTTGCTGCTCCGTGTCAGTTCTAGTATCCTGAACAGTACTCAATATCTGTGCTCAGTATCAGTGCTGCATTGTGGTGACCAGTATATAGTAGTACAGTACAGTAGTCCATTGCTGTATCTTGCTGCTCCGTGTCAGTTCTAGTATCCTGAACAGTGCTCAATATCTGTGCTCAGTATCAGTGCTGCATTGTGGTGACCAGTATATAGTAGTACAGTACAGTAGTCCATTGCTGTATCTTGCTGCTCCGTGTCAGTTCTAGTATCCTGAACAGTGCTCAATATCTGTGCTCAGTATCAGTGCTGCATTGTGGTGACCACTATATAGTAGTACAGTACAGTAGTCCATTGCTGTATTTTGCTGCTCCGTTTCAGTTCTAGTATCCTGAACAATGCTCAGTATCTGTGCTCAGTATCAGTGCAGCATTGTGGTGACCAGTAAATACCAGTACAGTACAGTAGTCCATTGCTGTATCTTGCTGCTCCGTGGCAGTTCTAGTATCCTGAACAGTGCTCAATATCTGTGCTCAGTATCAATGCTGCATTGTGTTGACCAGTATATAGTAGTACAGTACAGTAGTCCATTGCTGTATCTTGCTGCTCCGTGTCAGTTCTAGTATCCTGAACAGTGCTCAATATCTGTGCTCAGTATCAGTGCTGCATTGTGGTGACCAGTATATAGTAGTACAGTACAGTATTCAATTGCTGTATCTTGCTGCTCCGTGTCAGTTCTAGTATCCTGAACAGTGCTCAATATCTGTGCTCAGTATCAGTGCTGCATTGTGGTGACCAGTATATACTAGTACAGTACAGTAGTCCATTGCTGTATCTTGCTGCCCAGTGTCAGTTCTAGTAGCCTGAACAGTGCTCAATATCTGTGCTCAGTATCAGTGCTGCATTGTGGTGACCAGTATATAGTAGTATAGTACAGTAGTCCATTGCTGTATCTTGCTGCTCCGTGTCAGTTCTAGTATCCTGAACAGTGCTCAATATCTGTGCTCAGTATCAGTGCTGCATTGTGGTGACCAGTAAATACTAGTACAGTACAGTAGTCCATTGCTGTATCTTGCTGCTCCGTGGCAGTTCTAGTATCCTGAACAGTGCTCAATATCTGTGCTCAGTATCAGTGCTGCATTGTGGTGACCAGTATATAGTAGTATAGTACAGTAGTCATTTGCTGTATCCTGCTGCTCCGTGTCAGTTCTAGTATCCTGAACAGTGCACAATATCTGTGCTCAGTATCAGTGCTGCATTGTGGTCACCACTATATAGTAGTACAGTACAGTAGTCCATTGCTGTATTTTGCTGCTCCGTTTCAGTTCTAGTATCCTGAACAATGCTCAGTATCTGTGCTCAGTATCAGTGCTGCATTGTGGTGACCAGTAAATACTAGTACAGTACAGTAGTCCATTGCTGTATCTTGCTGCTCCGTGTCAGTTCTAGTATCCTGAACAGTGCTCAATGTCTGTGCTCAGTATCAGTGCTGCATTGTGGTGACCAGTATATAGTAGTACAGTACAGTAGTCAATTGCTGTATCTTGCTGCTCCGTGTCAGTTTTAGTATCCTGAACAGTGCTCAATATCTGTGCTCAGTATCAGTGCTGCATTGTGGTGACCAGTATATAGTAGTACAGTACAGTAGTCCATTGCTGTATTTTGCTGCTCCGTGTCAGTTCTAGTATCCTGAACAGTGCTCAATATCTGTGCTCAGTATCAGTGCTGCATTGTGGTGACCAGTATATAGTAGTACAGTACAGTAGTCCATTGCTTTATCTTGCTGCTCCATGTCAGTTCTAGTATCCTGAACAGTGCTCAATATCTGTGCTCAGTATCAGTGCTGCATTGTGGTGACCAGTATATAGTAGTACAGTACAGTAGTCCATTGCTGTATTTTGCTGCTCCGTGTCAGTTCTAGTATCCTGAACAGTGCTCAATATCTGTGCTCAGTATCAGTGCTGCATTGTGGTGACCAGTATATAGTAGTACAGTACAGTAGTCAATTGCTGTATCTTGCTGCTCTGTGTCAGTTCTAGTATCCTGAACAGTGCTCAATATCTGTGCTCAGTATCAGTGCTGCATTGTGGTGACCAGTATAAAGTAGTACAGTACAGTAGTCCATTGCTGTTCTCACTGCCCAGTGTCAGTTCTAGTATCCTGAACAGTGCTCAATATCTGTGCTCAGTATCAGTGCTGCATTGTGGTGACCAGTATATAGTAGTATAGTACAGTAGTCCATTGCTGTATTTTGCTGCTCCGTGTCAGTTCTAGTATCCTGAACAGTGCTCAATATCTGTGCTCAGTATCAGTGCTGCATTGTGGTGACCAGTATATAGTAGTACAGTACAGTAGTCCATTGCTTTATCTTGCTGCTCCGTGTCAGTTCTAGTATCCTGAACAGTGCTCAATATCTGTGCTCAGTATCAGTGCTGCATTGTGTTGACCAGTATATAGTAGTACAGTACAGTAGTCCATTGCTGTATCTTGCTACTCCGTGTCAGTTCTAGTATCCTGAACAGTGCTCAATATCTGTGCTCAGTATCAGTGCTGCATTGTGGTGACCAGTATATAGTAGTACAGTACAGTAGTCCATTGCTGTATTTTGCTGCTCCGTGTCAGTTCTAGTATCCTGAACAGTGCTCAATATCCGTGCTCAGTATCAGTGCTGCATTGTGGTGACCAGTATATAGTAGTACAGTACAGTAGTCCATTGCTTTATCTTGCTGCTCCATGTCAGTTCTAGTATCCTGAACAGTGCTCAATATCTGTGCTCAGTATCAGTGCTGCATTATGGTGACCAGTATATAGTAGTACAGTACAGTAGTCCATTGCTGTATTTTGCTGCTCCGTGTCAGTTCTAGTATCCTGAACAGTGCTCAATATCTGTGCTCAGTATCAGTGCTGCATTGTGGTGACCAGTATATAGTAGTACAGTACAGTAGTCAATTGCTGTATCTTGCTGCTCTGTGTCAGTTCTAGTATCCTGAACAGTGCTCAATATCTGTGCTCAGTATCAGTGCTGCATTGTGGTGACCAGTATAAAGTAGTACAGTACAGTAGTCCATTGCTGTTCTCACTGCCCAGTGTCAGTTCTAGTATCCTGAACAGTGCTCAATATCTGTGCTCAGTATCAGTGCTGCATTGTGTTGACCAGTATATAGTAGTACAGTACAGTAGTCCATTGCTGTATCTTGCTACTCCGTGTCAGTTCTAGTATCCTGAACAGTGCTCAATATCTGTGCTCAGTATCAGTGCTGCATTGTGGTGACCAGTATATAGTAGTACAGTACAGTAGTCCATTGCTGTATTTTGCTGCTCCGTGTCAGTTCTAGTATCCTGAACAGTGCTCAATATCCGTGCTCAGTATCAGTGCTGCATTGTGGTGACCAGTATATAGTAGTACAGTACAGTAGTCCATTGCTTTATCTTGCTGCTCCATGTCAGTTCTAGTATCCTGAACAGTGCTCAATATCTGTGCTCAGTATCAGTGCTGCATTGTGGTGACCAGTATATAGTAGTACAGTACAGTAGTCCATTGCTGTATTTTGCTGCTCCGTGTCAGTTCTAGTATCCTGAACAGTGCTCAATATCTGTGCTCAGTATCAGTGCTGCATTGTGGTGACCAGTATATAGTAGTACAGTACAGTAGTCAATTGCTGTATCTTGCTGCTCTGTGTCAGTTCTAGTATCCTGAACAGTGCTCAATATCTGTGCTCAGTATCAGTGCTGCATTGTGGTGACCAGTATAAAGTAGTACAGTACAGTAGTCCATTGCTGTTCTCACTGCCCAGTGTCAGTTCTAGTATCCTGAACAGTGCTCAATATCTGTGCTCAGTATCAGTGCTGCATTGTGGTGACCAGTATAAAGTAGTACAGTACAGTAGTCCATTGCTGTTCTCACTGCCCAGTGTCAGTTCTAGTATCCTGAACAGTGCTCAATATCTGTGCTCAGTATCAGTGCTGCATTGTGGTGACCAGTATATAGTAGTACAGTACAGTAGTCCATTGCTTTATCTTGCTGCTCCGTGTCAGTTCTAGTATCCTGAACAGTGCTCAATATCTGTGCTCAGTATCAGTGCTGCATTGTGTTGACCAGTATATAGTAGTACAGTACAGTAGTCCATTGCTGTATCTTGCTACTCCGTGTCAGTTCTAGTATCCTGAACAGTGCTCAATATCTGTGCTCAGTATCAGTGCTGCATTGTGGTGACCAGTATAAAGTAGTACAGTACAGTAGTCCATTGCTGTTCTCACTGCCCAGTGTCAGTTCTAGTATCCTGAACAGTGCTCAATATCTGTGCTCAGTATCAGTGCTGCATTGTGGTGACCAGTATATAGTAGTACAGTACAGTAGTCCATTGCTGTATTTTGCTGCTCCGTGTCAGTTCTAGTATCCTGAACAGTGCTCAATATCTGTGCTCAGTATTAGTGCTGCATTGTGGTGACCAGTATATAGTAGTACAGTACAGTAGTCCATTGCTGTATCTTGCTGCTCCGTGTCAGTTCTAGTATCCTGAACAGTGTTCAATATCTGTGCTCACTATCAGTGCTGCATTGTGGTGACCAGTATATAGTAGTACAGTACAGTAGTCCATTGCTGTATCTTGCTGCTCCATGTCAGTTCTAGTATCCTCATCAGTGCTCAATATCTGTGCTCAGTATCAGTGCTGCATTGTGGTGACCAGTATATAGTAGTACAGTACAGTAGTCCATTGCTGTATCTTGCTGCTCCGTGTCAGTTCTAGTATCCTGAACAGTGCTCAATATCTGTGCTCAGTATCAGTGCTGCATTGTGGTGACCAGTAAATACTAGTACAGTACTGTAGTCCATTGCTTTATCTTGCTGCTCAGTGGCAGTTCTAGTATCCTGAACAGTGCTCAATATCTGTGCTCAGTATCAGTGCTGCATTGTGGTGACCAGTATATAGTAGTATAGTACAGTAGTCATTTGCTGTATCCTGCTGCTCCGTGTCAGTTCTAGTATCCTGAACAGTGCACAATATCTGTGCTCAGTATCAGTGCTGCATTGTGGTCACCACTATATAGTAGTACAGTACAGTAGTCCATTGCTGTATTTTGCTGCTCCGTGTCAGTTCTAGTATCCTGAACAATGCTCAGTATCTGTGCTCAGTATCAGTGCTGCATTGTGGTGACCAGTAAATACTAGTACAGTACAGTAGTCCATTGCTGTATCTTGCTGCTCCGTGGCAGTTCTAGTATCCTGAACAGTGCTCAATATCTGTGCTCAGTATCAATGCTGCATTGTGTTGACCAGTATATAGTAGTACAGTACAGTAGTCCATTGCTGTATCTCGCTGCTCCGTGTCAGTTCTAGTATCCTGAACAGTGCTCAATGTCTGTGCTCAGTATCAGTGCTGCATTGTGGTGACCAGTATATAGTAGTACAGTACAGTAGTCAATTGCTGTATCTTGCTGCTCCGTGTCAGTTTTAGTATCCTGAACAGTGCTCAATATCTGTGCTCAGTATCAGTGCTGCATTGTGGTGACCAGTATATAGTAGTACAGTACAGTAGTCCATTGCTGTATTTTGCTGCTCCGTGTCAGTTCTAGTATCCTGAACAGTGCTCAATATCTGTGCTCAGTATCAGTGCTGCATTGTGGTGACCAGTATATAGTAGTACAGTACAGTAGTCCATTGCTGTATTTTGCTGCTCCGTGTCAGTTCTAGTATCCTGAACAGTGCTCAATATCTGTGCTCAGTATCAGTGCTGCATTGTGGTGACCAGTATATAGTAGTACAGTACAGTAGTCCATTGCTTTATCTTGCTGCTCCATGTCAGTTCTAGTATCCTGAACAGTGCTCAATATCTGTGCTCAGCATCAGTGCTGCATTGTGGTGACCAGTATATAGTAGTACAGTACAGTAGTCCATTGCTGTATTTTGCTGCTCCGTGTCAGTTCTAGTATCCTGAGCAGTGCTCAATATCTGTGCTCAGTATCAGTGCTGCATTGTGGTGACCAGTATATAGTAGTATAGTACAGTAGTCCATTGCTGTATTTTGCTGCTCCGTGTCAGTTCTAGTATCCTGAACAGTGCTCAATATCTGTGCTCAGTATCAGTGCTGCATTGTGGTGACCAGTATATAGTTGTACAGTACAGTAGTCCATTGCTGTATCTTGCTACTCCGTGTCAGTTCTAGTATCCTGAACAGTGCTCAATATCTGTGCTCAGTATCAGTGCTGCATTGTGGTGACCAGTATAAAGTAGTACAGTACAGTAGTCCATTGCTGTTCTCACTGCCCAGTGTCAGTTCTAGTATCCTGAACAGTGTTCAATATCTGTGCTCAGTATCAGTGCTGCATTGTGGTGACCAGTATATAGTAGTACAGTACAGTAGTCCATTGCTGTATTTTGCTGCTCCGTGTCAGTTCTAGTATCCTGAACAGTGCTCAATATCTGTGCTCAGTATTAGTGCTGCATTGTGGTGACCAGTATATAGTAGTACAGTACAGTAGTCCATTGCTGTATCTTGCTGCTCCGTGTCAGTTCTAGTATCCTGAACAGTGTTCAATATCTGTGCTCACTATCAGTGCTGCATTGTGGTGACCAGTATATAGTAGTATAGTACAGTAGTCCATTGCTGTATCTTGCTGCTCCATGTCAGTTCTAGTATCCTCATCAGTGCTCAATATCTGTGCTCAGTATCAGTGCTGCATTGTGGTGACCAGTATATAGTAGTACAGTACAGTAGTCCATTGCTGTATCTTGCTGCTCCGTGTCAGTTCTAGTATCCTGAACAGTGCTCAATATCTGTGCTCAGTATCAGTGCTGCATTGTGGTGACCAGTAAATACTAGTACAGTACTGTAGTCCATTGCTGTATCTTGCTGCTCCGTGGCAGTTCTAGTATCCTGAACAGTGCTCAATATCTGTGCTCAGTATCAGTGCTGCATTGTGGTGACCAGTATATAGTAGTATAGTACAGTAGTCATTTGCTGTATCCTGCTGCTCCGTGTCAGTTCTAGTATCCTGAACAGTGCACAATATCTGTGCTCAGTATCAGTGCTGCATTGTGGTCACCACTATATAGTAGTACAGTACAGTAGTCCATTGCTGTATTTTGCTGCTCCGTTTCAGTTCTAGTATCCTGAACAATGCTCAGTATCTGTGCTCAGTATCAGTGCTGCATTGTGGTGACCAGTAAATACTAGTGCAGTACAGTAGTCCATTGCTGTATCTTGCTGCTCCATGGCAGTTCTAGTATCCTGAACAGTGCTCAATATCTGTGCTCAGTATCAATGCTGCATTGTGTTGACCAGTATATAGTAGTACAGTACAGTAGTCCATTGCTGTATCTTGCTGCTCCGTGTCAGTTCTAGTATCCTGAACAGTGCTCAATGTCTGTGCTCAGTATCAGTGCTGCATTGTGGTGACCAGTATATAGTAGTACAGTACAGTAGTCAATTGCTGTATCTTGCTGCTCCGTGTCAGTTTTAGTATCCTGAACAGTGCTCAATATCTGTGCTCAGTATCAGTGCTGCATTGTGGTGACCAGTATAAAGTAGTACAGTACAGTAGTCCATTGCTGTTCTCACTGCCCAGTGTCAGTTCTAGTATCCTGAACAGTGCTCAATATCTGTGCTCAATATCAGTGCTGCATTGTGGTGACCAGTATATAGTAGTACAGTACAGTAGTCCATTGCTGTATTTTACTGCTCCGTGTCAGTTCTAGTATCCTGAACAGTGCTCAATATCTGTGCTCAGTATCAGTGCTGCATTGTGGTGACCAGTATATAGTAGTACAGTACAGTAGTCCATTGCTTTATCTTGCTGCTCCATGTCAGTTCTAGTATCCTGAACAGTGCTCAATATCTGTGCTCAGTATCAGTGCTGCATTGTGGTGACCAGTATATAGTAGTACAGTACAGTAGTCCATTGCTGTATTTTGCTGCTCCGTGTCAGTTCTAGTATCCTGAACAGTGCTCAATATCTGTGCTCAGTATCAGTGCTGCATTGTGGTGACCAGTATATAGTAGTACAGTACAGTAGTCAATTGCTGTATCTTGCTGCTCTGTGTCAGTTCTAGTATCCTGAACAGTGCTCAATATCTGTGCTCAGTATCAGTGCTGCATTGTGGTGACCAGTATAAAGTAGTACAGTACAGTAGTCCATTGCTGTTCTCACTGCCCAGTGTCAGTTCTAGTATCCTGAACAGTGCTCAATATCTGTGCTCAGTATCAGTGCTGCATTGTGGTGACCAGTATATAGTAGTATAGTACAGTAGTCCATTGCTGTATTTTGCTGCTCCGTGTCAGTTCTAGTATCCTGAACAGTGCTCAATATCTGTGCTCAGTATCAGTGCTGCATTGTGGTGACCAGTATATAGTAGAGATGAGCGGATTCGGTTTTACTCGGTTTTACTCGGTTCTCAAAACCGAATCTTATTGGCTATCCAAAACACGTGACATCCGTGAGCCAATAAGATTCGGTTTTGAGAACCGAGTAAAACCGAGTAAAACCGAATCCGCTCATCTCTAGTATATAGTAGTACAGTACAGTAGTCCATTGCTTTATCTTGCTGCTCCGTGTCAGTTCTAGTATCCTGAACAGTGCTCAATATCTGTGCTCAGTATCAGTGCTGCATTGTGTTGACCAGTATATAGTAGTACAGTACAGTAGTCCATTGCTGTATCTTGCTACTCCGTGTCAGTTCTAGTATCCTGAACAGTGCTCAATATCTGTGCTCAGTATCAGTGCTGCATTATGGTGACCAGTATATAGTAGTACAGTACAGTAGTCCATTGCTGTATTTTGCTGCTCCGTGTCAGTTCTAGTATCCTGAACAGTGCTCAATATCTGTGCTCAGTATCAGTGCTGCATTGTGGTGACCAGTATATAGTAGTACAGTACAGTAGTCCATTGCTTTATCTTGCTGCTCCATGTCAGTTCTAGTATCCTGAACAGTGCTCAATATCTGTGCTCAGTATCAGTGCTGCATTGTGGTGACCAGTATATAGTAGTACAGTACAGTAGTCCATTGCTGTATTTTGCTGCTCCGTGTCAGTTCTAGTATCCTGAACAGTGCTCAATATCTGTGCTCAGTATCAGTGCTGCATTGTGGTGACCAGTATATAGTAGTACAGTACAGTAGTCAATTGCTGTATCTTGCTGCTCTGTGTCAGTTCTAGTATCCTGAACAGTGCTCAATATCTGTGCTCAGTATCAGTGCTGCATTGTGGTGACCAGTATAAAGTAGTACAGTACAGTAGTCCATTGCTGTTCTCACTGCCCAGTGTCAGTTCTAGTATCCTGAACAGTGCTCAATATCTGTGCTCAGTATCAGTGCTGCATTGTGGTGACCAGTATATAGTAGTATAGTACAGTAGTCCATTGCTGTATTTTGCTGCTCCGTGTCAGTTCTAGCATCCTGAACAGTGCTCAATATCTGTGCTCAGTATCAGTGCTGCATTGTGGTGACCAGTATATAGTAGTACAGTACAGTAGTCCATTGCTTTATCTTGCTGCTCCGTGTCAGTTCTAGTATCCTGAACAGTGCTCAATATCTGTGCTCAGTATCAGTGCTGCATTGTGTTGACCAGTATATAGTAGTACAGTACAGTAGTCCATTGCTGTATCTTGCTACTCCGTGTCAGTTCTAGTATCCTGAACAGTGCTCAATATCTGTGCTCAGTATCAGTGCTGCATTGTGGTGACCAGTATAAAGTAGTACAGTACAGTAGTCCATTGCTGTTCTCACTGCCCAGTGTCAGTTCTAGTATCCTGAACAGTGCTCAATATCTGTGCTCAGTATCAGTGCTGCATTGTGGTGACCAGTATATAGTAGTATAGTACAGTAGTCCATTGCTGTATTTTGCTGCTCCGTGTCAGTTCTAGTATCCTGAACAGTGCTCAATATCTGTGCTCAGTATCAGTGCTGCATTGTGGTGACCAGTATATAGTAGTACAGTACAGTAGTCCATTGCTGTATTTTACTGCTCCGTGTCAGTTCTAGTATCCTGAACAGTGCTCAATATCTGTGCTCAGTATCAGTGCTGCATTGTGGTGACCAGTATATAGTAGTACAGTACAGTAGTCCATTGCTTTATCTTGCTGCTCCATGTCAGTTCTAGTATCCTGAACAGTGCTCAATATCTGTGCTCAGTATCAGTGCTGCATTGTGGTGACCAGTATATAGTAGTACAGTACAGTAGTCCATTGCTGTATTTTGCTGCTCCGTGTCAGTTCTAGTATCCTGAACAGTGCTCAATATCTGTGCTCAGTATCAGTGCTGCATTGTGGTGACCAGTATATAGTAGTACAGTACAGTAGTCAATTGCTGTATCTTGCTGCTCTGTGTCAGTTCTAGTATCCTGAACAGTGCTCAATATCTGTGCTCAGTATCAGTGCTGCATTGTGGTGACCAGTATAAAGTAGTACAGTACAGTAGTCCATTGCTGTTCTCACTGCCCAGTGTCAGTTCTAGTATCCTGAACAGTGCTCAATATCTGTGCTCAGTATCAGTGCTGCATTGTGGTGACCAGTATATAGTAGTATAGTACAGTAGTCCATTGCTGTATTTTGCTGCTCCGTGTCAGTTCTAGTATCCTGAACAGTGCTCAATATCTGTGCTCAGTATCAGTGCTGCATTGTGGTGACCAGTATATAGTAGTACAGTACAGTAGTCCATTGCTTTATCTTGCTGCTCCGTGTCAGTTCTAGTATCCTGAACAGTGCTCAATATCTGTGCTCAGTATCAGTGCTGCATTGTGTTGACCAGTATATAGTAGTACAGTACAGTAGTCCATTGCTGTATCTTGCTACTCCGTGTCAGTTCTAGTATCCTGAACAGTGCTCAATATCTGTGCTCAGTATCAGTGCTGCATTATGGTGACCAGTATATAGTAGTACAGTACAGTAGTCCATTGCTGTATTTTGCTGCTCCGTGTCAGTTCTAGTATCCTGAACAGTGCTCAATATCTGTGCTCAGTATCAGTGCTGCATTGTGGTGACCAGTATATAGTAGTACAGTACAGTAGTCCATTGCTTTATCTTGCTGCTCCGTGTCAGTTCTAGTATCCTGAACAGTGCTCAATATCTGTGCTCAGTATCAGTGCTGCATTGTGGTGACCAGTATATAGTAGTACAGTACAGTAGTCCATTGCTGTATTTTGCTGTTCCGTGTCAGTTCTAGTATCCTGAACAGTGCTCAATATCTGTGCTCAGTATCAGTGCTGCATTGTGGTGACCAGTATATAGTAGTACAGTACAGTAGTCCATTGCTTTATCTTGCTGCTCCGTGTCAGTTCTAGTATCCTGAACAGTGCTCAATATCTGTGCTCAGTATCAGTGCTGCATTGTGGTGACCAGTATATAGTAGTACAGTACAGTAGTCCATTGCTGTATTTTGCTGTTCCGTGTCAGTTCTAGTATCCTGAACAGTGCTCAATATCTGTGCTCAGTATCAGTGCTGCATTGTGGTGACCAGTATATAGTAGTACAGTACAGTAGTCAATTGCTGTATCTTGCTGCTCTGTGTCAGTTCTAGTATCCTGAACAGTGCTCAATATCTGTGCTCAGTATCAGTGCTGCATTGTGGTGACCAGTATAAAGTAGTACAGTACAGTAGTCCATTGCTGTTCTCACTGCCCAGTGTCAGTTTTAGTATCCTGAACAGTGCTCAATATCTGTGCTCAGTATCAGTGCTGCATTGTGGTGACCAGTATATAGTAGTATAGTACAGTAGTCCATTGCTGTATTTTGCTGCTCCGTGTCAGTTCTAGTATCCTGAACAGTGCTCAATATCTGTGCTCAGCATCAGTGCTGCATTGTGGTGACCAGTATATAGTAGTACAGTACAGTAGTCCATTGCTTTATCTTGCTGCTCCGTGTCAGTTCTAGTATCCTGAACAGTGCTCAATATCTGTGCTCAGTATCAGTGCTGCATTGTGTTGACCAGTATATAGTAGTACAGTACAGTAGTCCATTGCTGTATCTTGCTACTCCGTGTCAGTTCTAGTATCCTGAACAGTGCTCAATATCTGTGCTCAGTATCAGTGCTGCATTGTGGTGACCAGTATAAAGTAGTACAGTACAGTAGTCCATTGCTGTTCTCACTGCCCAGTGTCAGTTCTAGTATCCTGAACAGTGCTCAATATCTGTGCTCAGTATCAGTGCTGCATTGTGGTGACCAGTATATAGTAGTACAGTACAGTAGTCCATTGCTGTATTTTGCTGCTCCGTGTCAGTTCTAGTATCCTGAACAGTGCTCAATATCTGTGCTCAGTATTAGTGCTGCATTGTGGTGACCAGTATATAGTAGTACAGTACAGTAGTCCATTGCTGTATCTTGCTGCTCCGTGTCAGTTCTAGTATCCTGAACAGTGTTCAATATCTGTGCTCACTATCAGTGCTGCATTGTGGTGACCAGTATATAGTAGTACAGTACAGTAGTCCATTGCTGTATCTTGCTGCTCCATGTCAGTTCTAGTATCCTCATCAGTGCTCAATATCTGTGCTCAGTATCAGTGCTGCATTGTGGTGACCAGTATATAGTAGTACAGTACAGTAGTCCATTGCTGTATCTTGCTGCTCCGTGTCAGTTCTAGTATCCTGAACAGTGCTCAATATCTGTGCTCAGTATCAGAGCTGCATTGTGGTGACCACTATATAGTAGTACAGTACAGTAGTCCATTGCTGTATTTTGCTGCTCCGTTTCAGTTCTAGTATCCTGAACAGTGCTCAGTATCTGTGCTCAGTATCAGTGCAGGCATCTTATGCAAAGGTACTGTGCGAACCACTGTCTGTGAGACAAGGTGAAGATGTTTGGGGGGAGGGAGGAGATGCGGGAGGTTTTGGGAAGAGAAAGGTGATACATTTGAAATGGAATTGTAAGGGGGATGCTCCTTCAAAGGTTGATTTTTTGAAAGAATTTTTTGCATTGGGGTTTTCAGACAGGCAACTGTACTCCTGCATTCACCCTATGAACTCAAAAGAGTTTGACATGGCCTTTATGGCAAACAGGGTGATGCAGGAGTGCTTCTTAAAATTAACTGATCAAGTAGTAGAGGGAGGCTACTTTAATCAATTTTCCTTTTTCATGAGGGGGAGGATTGAAAGTGTTAAAGTATCTATATTAGTAAGATATGAGACAATACCGGAAAACAACATTAAATTCTGGTTAAGCAGGCAATGTGAAAAAGTGTTGAGTTTAGAGAAAGCTGATTATACACTGGGAGTGTGGGGAGGAACATGGTCAGCAAATGTGCACTTGGTGCGAAATGGAGAAGGAGTGAAACATCTGCCGTCCGCCGCATACATTGGCCGCGATCGCATTCAGGTGTTCTACCAGGGTCAGCCAAAGACCTGCTTTAAGTGTGGTGACCCTGGGCACTTGAGCAATGAGTGCGACACGGTCAAATGCAACTTATGCGGCGGACTGGGCCATACGTCAAAGGTTTGCAACATAGGGGGTCATTCCGAGTTGTTCGCTCGCAAGCTGCTTTTAGCAGCTTTGCACACGCTAAGCCGCCGCCTACTGGGAGTGAATCTTAGCTTATTAAAATTGCGAACGAAAGATTTGCAATATTGCGAAAAGACTTCTCTGTGCAGTTTCTGAGTAGCTCGAGACTTACTCTGCCAGTGCGATCAGTTCAGTGCTTGTCGTTCCTGGTTTGACGTCACAAACACACCCAGCGTTCGCCCAGACACTCCTCCGTTTCTCCAGCCACTCCCGCATTTTTCCCAGAAACGGTAGCGTTTTTTCACACACTCCCATAAAACGGCCAGTTTCCGCCCAGAAACTCCCACTTCCTGTCAATCACATTACGATCACCAGAACGAAGAAAAAACCTTGTAATGCCGTGAGTAAAATACCTAACTGCATAGCAAATTTACTTGGCGCAGTCGCACTGCGGACATTGCGCATGCGCAGTAGCGACTAATCGCTCCGTTGCGAGAAAAAAATAACGAGCGAACAACTCGGAATGACCCCCATAATTCGCTGCAATTTATGTGGGGGTGAAGGTCATCCACATAGTAGGTGCCCGGAGGCGGTAAAAATGAAGGAATGGGGGAGAAGGAGGGAAAGTGTTGAGGAATTAGCAACGCAGAGGAGGGAAAGAGAGACGGAAGAAAGAGAGAAAAATGTGCAAGTAGGGTTAGCGAAGGTACAGGAAGGAAAGGTGGAATGGAAGTTGGTAGGAGGAAAGGGGAAAGGAAAGGAGGGAAAGGAAGAGAAGGATGAGGGGTTCCAGCTAGTAAGTAAGGGAGGAAAAAGGCAGTCAGAAAGAATTAAAGAAAACTTGTTGCTTTTCAATAGGTTTGAGGGGGTGCCTACGGAGGAAGAAGAAGGGGAAATAGTGAGAGAAAAAGGAGAGTTAGTGCTTAAGCAAAGGAAAGTAAGGAAGAGAAGGAAGAGAGAGAAAGGGGGTGGGGAAGGAGGGAGAAAGAAGAAGGAAAGAAAAGGAAGTTTGACGGAAGTTTCAGGGAAAGAATCAGAAAGTGAGCTGGAGTGGGACCCGGTAGGATCTACATTAGTGAGGAAAGACAAGGAGGAGGGTGAAAATGTAGAGTCAAACATGGAAGGAATTGGTGAGGGGGTGCAGGAATCCCTAATAGAAAAGGATCCACCTTCAATGGATCCTGCCCGGAAACCCCCAGATCCTGGTTCAGGCGTGGAGGGAGTCGGGATGAAAGAAGGAGAGGCTGTTGTAAGAATGGAATGTGGTGTTGGTGGTGGTGATGGTGATGGAGGTGGTGGGGAAGTGAATAAGGAAAATGGGTAGTGAAACTCAATCACCAAAGAAACATGGATCTCCACCCTATACGATGTGCCACGATTAATGTGGCTTCCGTTCTTTCCGATAAGGCTCGGTTTATGGCTTTTGAATTTTTTATCAACCAGGATTTTGATATTTTGTTTTTGCAGGAGACCCGGGTTAGCAGGTTGGCAGCTCTTCACAAAGCCAAAAGCGAGTGGAGAGGTGGGCCCTCCTATTGGTCTCTTGCAGCTGAGCCTTATGGTTGGGTGGCGGTACTTTTTGCCGGCATAGTAACTGTGCACAAGGTTATTGAGCTACAAATTGGAAGGTGTATGATCTTAGATGTCACCTTGAGAGGGCATGACATACATAGTAACATAGTAACATAGTATCTGAGGTTGAAAAAAGACAATTGTCCATCGAGTTCAACCTATTTGTGGTGTCCTCTGCATGATGATTTGACTAAATAGTAACTATAATGCATGACTATGCACCATACCCCTGGATATCCTTATCCAATAGGAATTTATCTAACCCATTCTTAAAGGTGTTGACAGATTCCGCCATTACAACTCCCTCGGGCAGGGAATTCCAAACACGTATTGTCCTTACCGTGAAAAAGCCTTTACGCCGTATTGTGCGGAATCTCCTCTCCTCTAACCTGAGCGAGTGTCCACGAGTCCTCTGTGTTGATCTAACCAAAAACAGGTCCCGCGCAAGCTCTGTGTATTGTCCCCTTATATATTTGTAGATGTTGATCATATCCCCTCTTAGTCTCCGCTTTTCCAATGTAAACATGCCTAGTCTTTCAAGCCTTTCCTTGTATTCCATCGTCTCCATGCCCTTAATTAGTTTGGTCGCCCTCCTTTGTACCTTTTCAAGCTCCAGTATATCCTTTTTGTAGTACGGTGCCCAGAACTGTACACAGTATTCAAGGTGTGGCCTCACTAGTGATTTATATAATGGGAGTATAATACTCTCGTTCCTAGCATCAATACCCCGTTTTATGCATGCTAATATCTTATTAGCCTTCTTTGCTGCAGTCCTACTTTGGGTACTACTGCTTAGCTTGCTATCTATGAGGACACCTAAGTCCTTTTCCAGTACAGAATCCCCTAGTTTTACCCCATTTAGTAGGTAGGTGTAATTTTTGTTCTTGTTACCACAGTGCATTACCTTACACTTGTCTGTGTTGAAGCGCATTCTCCATTTGGCTGCCCATGCTTCTAATTTAACTAAGTCGTTCTGAAGAGACTCGGCATCCTCCTCTGTATTTATAGCCTTACACAATTTGGTATCATCTGCAAAAATTGACACCATGCTCTCTAGACCTTCTGTTAGGTCGTTAATGAAAATATTGAACAATAGCGGTCCTAATACTGAGCCTTGCGGCACACCACTTAGCACTTCAGTCCAAGTTGAAAAATATCCATTAACCACAACGCGCTGCTTCCTATTATTATGACCTAAGGCTGATCAATATCTATGGGCCCCAGACAGCCTGGGATAGGAAATGCCTTTTCAAGAGGATCAAGCCATTTCTTTTTACGGCCCAGTAGGTTGTTTTTGGTGGCGATTTTAACGCCATAGTTAGGCCAAAAGACAGGGGAGGCGCCAAAAAAACCATGGGCTATGATTCAAATTATTTAGTGTCAATGGTTAGGCAGGCTGGTTTGGTTGATGTCCATATTCGGCATCATCCAGACCTCACGGGGTACACTTACTTTAGTGGTCAGAGTAGGACTAGAATGGATAGGTTTTTCGTTAAAGAAACTTCCAAGACTTTGCCTTCACAGGTAAGGTTGGTGGAATTTTCAGATCACGGGTTCTTGACTTTTTCTTTGAATGCCTCACAGTCCATTTCGAAAGGAATGGGCCTATGGAGGCTGAACTCAGAGCTCCTAAAGGAAGAGAAGGTAAGACAATCCTTTAGGGAATTCTTCCAAGCACAGGAAACACTGTTGGAGGCAGGATGGAGTAGATCAGAGTGGTGGGAGGAGGTCAAAGAGAGGACCCAAGGGTTTTTCAAGTGGCTGGTAAACAAAGAAAAACTTGGTAAAGAAAAGTGCCTACTATGCTCTGAGGAGGAAATTAGACTTCCTGATCTCTGAAAGAGGAGATGATGGGGAAATCTCCTGAGTGAAATCTCGGATGCAGCAGTTGCAGTATAGTCGACTTTCGTCTTTGATTCGGGAGAGGGATTATGGCAAGTACCACTCCCTGGATCCCTACCAGAATTGTAGGCGAAAGATCGAGTTAAAGGAAATCAGAGGTCTGATTGATGGAAAGGGTGTCGTGCAGGAGGGGAGTGAGGGCATCCTGGAAGTCATTAGAACCTATTACACTGACCTGCTGTCCGAGAAGGCACTTAGCAGAGAAAAGATGGAGGAATTTCTGGGGAGGATACCAGGGCTTGTGGAACCGGATGCCTCAATTGATTGCTTAGAGAGTGAGATATCTGTGGAGGAGGTCAGAGAAGCGATTGGCGGTTTAACATCAAAAAAGACACCTGGGCCAGATGGTTTGAAAGCTGAATTCTATAAAGAATTCTCAGACGTCCTGGCACCTCGTCTCGTGGAGGTTTTTAATAGTGGCCTGGCAGAGGGTGAACTCCCTCCCTCCATGAGGCTTTCTGCACTTATCTTACTCTCTAAAGGAAAGGACCCGGTCCGTATTGAGAACTGGAGCCCCATAGCACTCCTCAATACGGATAGGAAAGTGTTGGCAAAAATCATATTTAATAGGCTGATGGAATTTTCCGGGCAGTTGCTCTCTACTTCTCAGCATTGTACTGTGAAAGGACGAAGCACATTTAGTGCTGTCCTTGGTGTCCGGGAGGCCATAGAGCAGTGCAGGATTGAGAAGTGGGGGAAGTACTTACTGGCATTGAATCAGTCCAAAGCTTTTGACCGAGTAAACCTTGAGTACCTCTGGACTTTGCTGGAAAGGTATGGCATTCCAGTTAAATTAGTCAATTGGCTATGCATATTGTACAGCAAGGCCGAGAGCTTCCCGCTTGTTAATGGTTGGGTAGGGCCTGCCTTTGTGGTGAATTCTGGGGTCCGTCAGGGTTGCCCCCTGAGCCCTCTCCTTTACGTGTTTGCGATCGATCCTTTTATTCGGAGGATTGAGGACACCATGGTGGGAGGGGTGCGGCTGGGCCAGGGTGAATCACTAAAGGTAACTGCCTATGCTGATGATGTCACAGTGGTTCTGTCGTCAAAGACAGAGGCCTGTGATGTGGACCAACTGATAGGCGAATACTCTGGAGCCTCAGGCTCCATGATAAATCAGGACAAGTGTGAAGTTTTCTGGATGGGGGAGGAAGGTAGAGAATTTGACCTTCCGGACAGCCTCCCTGTGGCCAGCCACCAAATTAAGATTCTAGAATAAGATTCGACCAGGGCGATTATGCCACAGCAAATTGGGAAAGGATACTGGAAGAGGCGACCGGGAAAGTAAGAAGTTGGAGAGGATGGAAATTCTCCCTGAGGGAAAGGGTTGACTTGTGTAAAACCTATCTGATTCCATTGTTTTTATATGTCAGTTATGTATGGTTTTTGCCACAACCACTGTGGTCTAAAATTGGCTCTTTGTTTTTCCTGCTGTTGTGGGGAAACATAATGAATATAGTCAAGAGAGGCATTGCGTGGAAACTGAGGACCAATGGGGGGCTGGATATGGTCAACCCGGTGGTGTCTGGGGTCTGTTTTCAGAGACCCCTCCTCGGTGGGCAGACGGTTTTAGGGAATGGATATCCCCCTTCCTCACAGTGTGGATAGAAGTAGGTCACTTGAGAAACTCTCGGCCTAGAAGAGGCCACCTCCCGATCTATGTGATTCAGTGCTTGAGAGTGATTGGGCGATGAGGCTTGGGAGTGGGGAAGTTAAGAGATCTCAGTAGGAAGGAGTTGGGCAAGAGGCTCTTACAAACTCACTTCCATGTCCCATTGGCCCTGAAGGATTTTCCAGAAGCTGTATGTTCAGAAGGGATTTCTCTGATAAATTCTCAGAGGAGCCCGTTGAAATTTAGGGACATCGCCTGGTTCTCATTCCAAGGGAAGCTCTATGTTAGGGGAGACCTGAAGTTTAGAAGATCCAATGATCGTGATTGTCCACGGGAGGAGTGTCAAGGTCAGGAGGAGAGTATGGGCAATTTCTTGCTTCAGTGTCCTTTTAATATAAACATTTACAAAAGAGTGTCAAGCGCTCTAGGAATACCTTGTCTTTCGGGTTTGGATTACCAGGGATGGGCATATGGGGCACTCAAAGGGTATGAGGAATTTGATTTATGCACAATTTTTATGATAAGTTTAGCAGTCAGGTATCACTTATGGAATGCATGGTGTCAGGTTTCATTGAGAAATAAAATCCTTCCCTGCGAAGTGGTGGAGGGCTTAATACTACACGAGGTGAAGCGGATGATGGAAATGGAGGAGGAGAGATTGGACGTCACCAGTTGGTCCCACTTGTGGCGCCGGCTGAAGCCCCTTTAGTGGGTGATGGAAAATTTTCAGCCTCCAGGTACTGGTAGAAACTTTTCTATAACTATCTCACTTTTTAGTTGAAATAGAATTTTGAGATTTGGTTTGGTTATAAATGGCTGCATACACTGGAAGAGCTACCTAGATTTGTTATTGACTCCTCATTAAATGTTGGATTGTCCTGGGAGAAAGTAGAGTGTATGGTGTGGAAGGTGAGATGGTGAGTGGGTTGAGAGTGGAGTGAAAGGTGGTGGTGGGGAATGAAAGGAAGTGTGAGTGGTATGCATGGGCTCAAGAACAGGTGAGGGGGGAGTATGGAGGAGGAGGAGGAGGCTAGTCTCAGGACAAAAAGGTTCTTAAGGAAGTTGTTAGACTTAAGGGAAAATTGAAGGGAAAGATGGAACTTGGAAATATGTCAAACAGGGGAGAAGTGGTGGGAACAAATGGGAAAATTTGTTTGAGATTGTTGTTCTTTTTTTTACTTTATTTATTTATTGTAAATTTGTAAATGTGTAAATAAAATGTAAGAAGGTTGCAATATTTCAAATAAAAACATTAGCAGTATATAGTAGTACAGTACAGTAGTCCAGTGCTATTCTCGCTGCCCCTATTTTAGTTCTAGTATCCTCATCAGTGCTCAGTATCACTACTCATTGTCTTGTGCTGCATTGTGGTGACTAAAAGTCCAGTGTCTTGTGCTGCATCTTGCTGCTGTAGGGTGCTGCGGTAGTGTCCTGTCACTGTGCATAGGTCATCATCATTCCAGTCACAGTGGTATCTGGGGGGTGACAATTCCAGAGGGCTTTTGTGATGCTCACTAATACTAGTACAGTGTCTTGTGCTGCATCGTGCTGCTCCGTGTCAGTTCTCCGTAGTATCATCGGTGCTCAGTATTATCAGTGCTCAGTATAATCAGTGCTCAGTAAAATTAGTGATCAGTAAAATCAGTGATCAGTATAATCAATGATCAGTATAATCAGTGCGCTGTTAGACGTGCACCCGTTATCCGCCATTAGTGCAGTGGGATTTAGACAATTGATGAAGTTATTGTGTCCCCGGTACCAAACCCAATCTAGATTCCACTTCACTTGGCAGGCGATAGCGAGATTTTGCCAATTAATTCCAGTGATTTGGACGTAGCATTACAGTGATTTTGCCAATTAATATCAGTGATTTATAATTATTAATTACAGTGAGCTTGCCAAATAATTCCAGTGATTTGGACGTAGCATTACAGTGATTTTACCAATTAATATCAGTTATTTATAATTATTAATTACAGTGATCTTGGCAAATAATTCCAGTGATTTGGACATATAATTCCAGTGATTTGGACATATAATTCCAGTTGTAATTGTTTATGTCGCTTGGCTTAGTCATACAGCTACCTCATTGCACCTCTTCGACATCTTTGCATGAGGTGCTGTTTGGGGCCTAGTTTTTGAAAAGTGCCACCTTGTGTAACACTGCCGTATGAGTCCAGGGGTACTGCTGTATTACTCCTGGGGTACTGCCGTATAAGTCAACCAATTGCAGATTTTTTTTAAAGTGACTGGAGCGTGCTGGAGATGCTGTCAGTGGACCGAACAATTGCGGCCCACTCTTGACATTCAGCCACTGCGTGAGACTACTAGATGGGCCAGGTGGTTATGTCGCTTAGCTTAGGCAGGGCCGAAACTAGGATTTTTAGTCACCCGAGGCAAGGCAGTAATCTGTGTGCGTATGTATATATATATATATATATATATATATATATATATATACACACAGTATGTACTCTATTCCTGTGCCCGGCACTCTTCGTGTATAAATACCCTTCCTTGCTGTGGTGCCTTCCCAAGTGTGTCAACCCTGTGGACATGTGTGGCGCAATGAGGCGGCACTCACCAGACTTGCAAATAATCATAAGCGTCCTTTATTGGAGTCCTATGTTTCGGGCCTCCGTCCGTCGTCAGGGACAAGTATCACTACTGATTATTTGCAAGTCTGGTGAGTGCCGCCTCATTGCCACACATATATACAGTATGCATATATATATGGGATGCAGTTACGTGGCCGATGCATGGGATCCCGGTGGACAGCATATTGATGCCAGGATCCTGAAGACTGACAATGCCGCCAGGCAATACCAGTTAACAGGTGCTATTTCCACTCATGGGTGTCCACGACACCCATAGAGCAGGAACAGAACCTGTGGCGAGCGTAGCAAGCCCACAAGGGGCTTTGTTGTGCTCGCCCCCTGCCGGCATTCTGGCGTCGGTATGCTGACCATGCACCGGCCACGTAACCCCAACCCATATATATATACTATATACATATATATATATATAAACTCCATAAGGTCAAAGGGGTGGTAGCTGCTGTAAAGCTTCTTATCTAGACATTTAGCGGGACTTGGTTAGACATTTGGGCTACAGATAACGTAGAAAAGGAAATAATATCCCATACATTGATAGATATGTAAAATCACACACATTCATACTGTCACACATCTAAACACATACATTCACTCACATACATACAGTCACACACCTGTATACTGTATATACAGATGGAGCCACGCTCATCTGAGGCGGCTCCATCGTAGGTGTGCACTTCCAGCGTGACTAGGCGATCCGTCCGCCTTGTCACGCCGGGAGTCCACAGAGAGGCTCCCATTCTGAGCATCTCCGTCTGGGCGCACGCGCCTGCCCGGACGGAGATGCTCTTCATTCAAGTGAACATATAGGTATATACATACATACATACAGTGACACACAAGCACACATGAAGATATATAGTCACACACCTATTCACATACAGTCACACACATGCACACATTCATAAACACATATATAGTAGTTGTACACACATATAGTGCCCCTTCACTATAACACACTCACTATTTAGGCTGTGCTGTGCTGCTGCTCTTCTCTCCCCTCCTCTCTCCGCTGGTGCTGGCTGGCCTGGCACTAAGTACAGTGCCCTGTAGCTCCGCCCCCTTTTCGGAACTCCGGCTGTCACTTCCTTTTCCAGCTCAGCAGTGCAATAGTGCACTGCTGCGGGGATCAAAGGCAGCAGGGGGAGGCTGGGGTAACTTATTCCCTGTGCCCCCTCTTAGGGCACAACAGGCAGCCCACGACTGTCCACATAGAAGAAACTGAAAGTAAACTACAGCTCCCGCAGCAAGGGCTTCTGGGAGCTGTAGTTTATTTTAAGTTTCATCACAGTAGGCGGCAGCTAGTAGAGTCTGGACTGCCTTGTGCAGCTCCGACGGTTCTAAGGGACCTGTGCGCATCGGGACTCGGAGGGGGTGTTAGGTGGGTCAAAGTGACCGTTGCGGCGCCCCCTCCTATCCGGCGCCCAGGTCACATGCCCCCCTAGGCCCCCCTTAGTTGCGGCCATGGCTTAGGCCTACAGCAACCTCGATGCACCTTTTTTTCGTCTTTGCATCATGTGCTGTTAGGGGCCTTTTTTTTTATATCTGCCCGCCTGTCTGACATTGCAGTGCCACACCTAGATGGGCCAGGTGTTTGTGCTGACCACTTAGCTTAGTCATCCAGTGACCTCGGTGCAACCTTTTGGCCTAAAAACAATATTGTGAGGTGTGAGGTGTTCAGAATAGACTGGAAATGAGTGGAAATTCTGGTTATTGAGGTTAATAATTCTATAGGATCAAAATAACCCCCAAATTCTATGATTTAAGCTGTTTTTGAGAGGTTTTAAAAAAAATAAAAAAAAAACGAATCCAAAACGCACCCGAATCCGACAAAAATTCTTAAGGGAGGTTTTGCCAAAACGCATCCGAATCCAAAACACGACCGCGGAACTGAATCCAAAACCAAAACACAAAACCCGAAAAATGCCCGCTGCACATCTCTAGTACCAAGTGGTTTTATTAAAAATACATATATAATTCTCCAGTGTCCTGGAGATATATTAACTCTCAGAATGGCAGCACAATAAATTACATTTTACTTCACAGATCACTGAATAAAAATAAATTGTTATTAAAAGTGGTATAAATGTATCATGAATGGTTTAGCTGTATCTATAAAAAAAAGATTAGGCAATAAAAAAAAAGCAGAAAAAGAAACAAAAAGTCTTACTAATTTTGAGTTTGGAGAATTGCCCAACAAAGATATTATAAAATGACTCTATGGTTTCAAAATACCCAAGTAAGCGCTGCGGAATTACTTATAGAAATTCAGTGGGTTTTTGCGCAGCCCATGGGGGTCATTCCGAGTTGTTCGTTCGTTATTTTTTTTTTCGCAACGGAGCGATTAGTCGCGAATGCGCATGCTCAATGTCCGCAGTGCGACTGCGCCAAGTAAATTTGCTATGCAGTTAGGAATTTTACTCACGTTTTTTTCTTCGTTCTGGTGATCGTAATGTGATTGACAGGAAGTGGGTGTCTCTGGGCGGAAACTGGCCGTTTTATGGGTGTGTGCGGAAAAACGCTACCGTTTCTGGGAAAAACGCGGGAGTGGCTGAAGAAACGGAGGAGTGTCTGGGCGAACGCTGGGTGTGTTTGTGACGTCAAACCAGGAACGACAAGCACTGAACTGATCGCAGATGCCGAGTAAGTTTGAAGCTACTCAGAAACTGCTAAGAGGTGTGTAATCGCAATTTTGAGAATCTTTCGTTCACAATTTTACTATGCTAAGATTCACTCCCAGTAGGCGGCGGCTTAGCGTGTGCAAAGCTGCTAAAAGCAGCTTGCGAGCGAACAACTCGGAATGAGGGCCCATATTTTTCTGTTTGGTTGCAAAGTAAGGTAGTTTCTTCCATTACATTAGCACCAGTCACTAACCTTGCATAGTGCAGGAGTCAGCTGAAGAAGTAGCGCTCTTGTTACGGATGTGTTTGACTGTAGCGCTTTTGTTACGGATGTGTTTGACTGTAGCGCTCTTGTTACGGATGTGTTTGACTGTAGTGCTCTTGTTACGGATGTGTTTGACTGTAGATCCAGACTAGGTGTTGGTGCTGGGTGTGGTATAATAGACAGTGTTTAGTTAAACAGTCAATAGATAGATACCACATGTTTGACAGTCAAAAGGTCTACAGGGTCGAAAGGTAGACATGAAAAAAGTAGACAGTACAAAAGGTCAACAGGTTCAAAAGGTCGACATGAAAATGGTCGACATAAAAAAGGTAGACAACTATTTTTTTGCATTTTTGGGGTTTGTGTGGATAGTTTTGTCATCTGGGACCCCTAATTGTAGAAAGGCATCCCTTCACGGGGCTTGCTTCGCTCATCATGGTTCGGGCTCGCTATGCTCGCCACAAGGTTTATAACCAGTTCTGTGCCGACATGGATAGAGAAGGTATGAAATAGTACAAAAACATGTACAATTTTTTTTAAAAGTGTCTATCTTTTTTATGTTGCCCATTTTCATGTTGACATTTTGACCCTACCTATCTTTTGACCTTGTTGACCTTTTGTACTGTCGACCTTTTTCAAGTCGACATTTAGACCCTGTCGACCTAATGTCTGTCTAACATGTGGTGTCTATCTATTGACTTTCTAACTAGATGCAATGGGCGGTATTCAATTATTTTCACCTCATTCCACACCCGTTCTGTTTCTGCAGACGGGAGTGGTATAATCATTTTAGCAACCGTTTACGCAGCTAAACCTGATTACTATGGGCACAATATACGCGATAGCGGGGATCACTTTAGAAAGGAGATTGGGAATGATATATCATTTGAATACCGCCCTATCTATCTATAATCCTGATACCATTGGTGCTAGAATGGGATCAGTGAGGGTGGAAACTTGGTCTACTGTAACTTTTCTTCATGCAGTCGGGAATAGGATAGGAAGGAGACAGCTGGATGGTGGAGAACTGTATGAGAAGCTATCCCATTATGCACAGACTGGACAGTTCTATGGGGGTAATTCCAAGTTGATCGCAGCAGAATTTTTTTTAGCAGTTGGGCAAAACCATGTGCACTGCAGGTGGGGCAGATATAACATGTGCAGAGAGAGATAGATTTGGGTGTGGTGAGTTCAATCTGCAATCTAAATTGCAGTGTAAAAATAAAGCAGCCAATATTTACCCTGCACAGGAACAAAATAACCCACCCAAATCTAACTCTCTCTGCAAATGTTATATCCCCCCCCCCCCCTGCAGTGCACATGGTTTTGCCCAACTGCTAAAAAAATATCCCGCTGCGATCAACTTGGAATTACCCCCAATGTTTACAGAGTCTGATGTTTCTAAGCTTGTGAGACTGACAAATAAACCAGAAGTTTTAATCCTGCACCAGACAAGAAAAAAAAATTTTTTGTACATGAATAGATAGTTTAATTTAGAGTAGAAACCAGCTAGTATACATTAGACGGCAAGTCCTAGACAAATATTTGAGCTGGAGGTGCTCCTGGAATTTATGAAGAAACTTCACATAGATACTACTGTTTGGGGACTAACCCCATAGGAAATTCCTTTTTGGAGCACTCTTTTAATGAAATAATTTGAAAATAATAATAAGTAAAGATATGATTTATATATTTAAAACGTAGCTTTTAATTCTTACCAAGATAATATAAATGGGGAAAACAAAAATGGAAAAGAGAAAAAATAACAATAATAATAAAAAATTATTTTTTATTATTCTACGTAGTTATATCCCCTATCATAATAAAAGTCATACACAAAGGTGAATTTCATTCCTGACATGGAGTGATTAAAACCACAGCTCTCCACCTGAGTAGAATCACTGAAAGCGTACCCTGATATGACCAAAAATAGCATGGGTTCTAAGTCACATTAGGTAGACTCTTGCAGAGTCTTACTATAGAATAGTGCAGAATAACACTGGTGCAATATTGCAGACTTGCATTCCTTATAGATTCTCAATCACATAAGATAAGCAATTGCAGAGTGTTAGGGCTTCCTACACAACAGTGTATAGCGATATGTCTATAGTATTTTCAAAAAAACTCTTGCATTGAAATGTTACGCAATTAAAGGCAACCAGTCACACACGTTTGTAGTTCAAATAATAAATGTTTTCATATATAAATCAACTAGTTTGTTCAAGGCATATAAGTGATAACAAAATTTATCAAAATTGAATAGAAAGCATTAGTACAGCATATTTTACAGATACCCCCATCTGCTGCCCGTCCTCATCATGAGAGCAGAGAATGGGTGAGAGTAGGGATACTGCTATGCTGAGAGAAAAGTGAGTAAAGCCCCAGTATCTCTCCAAATCCCCGTTTTTGGTGTTAGGGAAGTCCTGTTACAAAATGCATTGCAGGGCTTCAATGCGCCACGGAGACGGAGGGACACCTGTGAAAAAGATCTGCTCAGGGAACAGTATATATGAATGATTACTCAGTCACGTGATGAGGGACTAAATGCAAATTGTTTCTGCTTATTTATATTATTAAAAGTGGAAAAACACAATCTCTTGCATTGTCAATAATGAATGCCTCCATATACAGATCAATACAACTCGCCCGTTCAGAGCATACAAATGACAACTAAAATAAATAACAACAAAAATTATTATTATCAAAAGAATAAACAGAGAGCATAAATAGAAGGCATTAGTACAGCATATTTTGCAGATACCCCCATCTGCTGCCCATCCTCATCATAAGAGCGGAGAATGGGTGAGAGTAGGGATACTGCTATGCTGAAAGAAATAAAGCCCCAGTGTCTCTCCAAGTCCCCGTTTTTGGTGTTAGGGAAACCCTGTTACTGAACGCATTGCAGGGCTTCAATGCACCACGGGAACGAGGGGACACCTGTGAAAAAAGATCAGCTCAGGAAAGAGTATGTGGATGATTCTTCAATAATATAATGAGCAGCTAATATGAGTTGCTCCTATTGTGAATAGGAACACACAATGTTAAACTTAATAGAGCTATTTGACATGCACAAGAAAAACGGGGTTTAGAGGGACATATAATACCCAGCCGCCGGCCGCGGCTAATGTGTATTTGTGCGCGTCCACTCCGTTCGTGTGTCCCAGTAATTGGAGTGTTCTTCAGCGTCCTCCTGCAGAGAGGAGCTGTGTGGAGAAGAATCAGGAGCACATCGGCTATCAGCTGGACGTACGTTTCACCTTCTGGGCTTGATCACCAGCCTGCCGTTACAGCCCTGTGATCGCTTATTTAAAGCGTCACGGATCCATTCAGCTGATAAAGTTTCAATTAAATTAGGGGGAAGGTCTCATCCCCTATGATTATTGCTGCTGAATGACTGAAGAGAAAAGATCTTGAAATTAAACACATTTAAATCCATCGCATACCAAAATCAGGGATAGGTGAATTCTATATTTGTGCACACTTGATGTGCCCAGTGTGTATTGTTTATGAGTTACTTGAATTGGTCATTAGCATCAGTATTGGCAATTAAATTGAGACTCATTGTTACTACTAAATGTTTTGCTCAAATTGTACATCGCATTCGCATATGATAGTATCTCTCCACTTAACCACTTCTGTGGAAAACAGTCTATAGGCTATAATAGTCAACTTTCTAGTACAGAAAAGCATAGAGTTCAGAAAAGAGCTCAACAATCCAATCACTCATTCCAAAAATCCATGCTAATTGTTCACATTGACCAGCTGATACTTAGTTCATATATGCACTGTATAGGAACATATTTATTTTCCTGGGGGATAGGCATTATTTTTGAAGTATATATAGATCAGAAAAAAGGTTTCTCTAATATTGAATAAGAATAAAACTTATGAAAATGTAGACAGATAAATAAATGAATAAATAGATTGCAGGTCATGTTCACTCGGTATAAATAAATTCAGCATTACAAAGGATGAATTTATATATGTGTGCAGCATGGTGCTCAGAATAATCTCAGTTAGTAGTCTAGGTTGTGAGACAGATTGGATCATCGGTAAGTGATTTGGAATAAAGTAATATAAAATGAGACGTGCCGTGACTTCAGTGTGACTGGTGTGCTATGTGGCTGAATAGATTGAAAATGTGTTATAAAGGTGCCTCGGGCGCACCAGTGAAGCACTGTAATATCCACAAAATTTATTAGTGATAAAAAACAATGATAACGTGATTGGAAACACTAGTGAAAGTGACTGCCAAATAGGATAATAAGTGAAGTGTAGCACTCGTGCAGAAAAATGTTTATTGAAGACAAGAGGGTTCACACCCGGGAGGAAGATGCACTATATGCATACCTGAATTGAAAAATGAATAAGTATTCCTAAAGGTGGGACAAACAGTGAGTTGAAAGTAAATGGATAATAAGTGAGTAAGATGGGGACTATATTGAGTAACTGTGATACAGAGAAAAAATGAGCATGACAGATCATATCATTGTCATGTGATAATTAATTAGAGCATTTTTTATGGAGTATATCAAGTATCAATTGATTACAAAAAATTGATAGTCATAGGTATTAAATAACTTGTTATGCAAGAGTTTATAACATGGAGTGAACATGTCGAATCGTATAATTATCATACAGTAATTGATCAAAAGATTGTTGTTATATAAGGGGTGTAAATTGTCTGCAAAAATTTTTTTATAAAGATATATTCGTATATATGTATACATTGCTGGTCCTTAATATCGTATAGTATTGTCCTGCGAATGCTTCCATAGTTTCTTCAATACTCCAACCAAGAGGGGTTTATAAGAACACAGTGTAGTTTATGTGTTCATTCATTCCATTCGGGGCCATACATCCTAACCTAAAGGTCCACTCGCTTTCCTTCTTAAGGAGCTCCTGCATCGCATTACCTCCTCTAATGCCCAATTTAATTTTCTCAAGGCCAAAGGCCTTCATCTTATGTGTGCCATCATTGCGATGTTTGTAAAAATGTTTTGCCACTGTGGTAATTTGTCTGAAATTCCCAATATCCTTAGCTGCGTTTCGAATCGTCCCTGCATGTTCCAGAATCCTTGTTTTAAACATTCGAGTGGTAATCCCAACATACAGTTGACCACAGCTACAGGACACACAGTAGACAACATTAGTTGTCCTACAGTTAAAGAAATCGACAATTCTGCATGTATTCCCATATTTATCTTGAATTTCTTGTATGGGTATCATGAAGTCACATGCTCGGCATGATCCACATGGGAATGTGCCTCTGGCCGTTGGTGGACTGGGGATTTTCCTGTTGTAGTGGCTTTGGACCAGTTGGTCTCTTAAGTTTGGAGATCTCCTCCAGCTCATTGCTACCTTGTCCCCTAAATTGGCAGCTAGGTCTGGATCTGAGAGTAGAATGTTCCAGTGTTTCTGAATTCCATCCTTAAGTTGTCTCCACTCTTTGCAGAAATCCCCCACGAACCTCATCTCTTCATGTGATTTCCTCTCAGTTTTCTCTGTGAAAATCAGTTTGTTTCTATTCATCTCAAAAGCCGATTTTTTGGCCTTTTTAATTAAACGGTGACTGTAGCCACGTTCTCGTAGACGTGCAACCAAATTGTCACTCTCTTGTTGGAATACTTGTGAATTGGAGCAGTTTCTTTTCAACCTAAGGAATTCGCCTTTGGGTATATTGGAAATAGTCGGCGGAAAATGAGAACTGGAATTGTGCAGTATGCTATTGGTGGCTGTTGTTTTACGATGGAGTTTGGTGGCCAACTTATTTGTCTCATCTTTATAGATTTTTAGGTCGAGGAAGGAGATCTCCTGTTTGTTGGATTCCATAGTGAGTTTGATGTTAAGATCATTCGTATTAAGGATTTCCACAAACTTCAGAAGAGCTGCTTCTGAGCCATCCCAGATCATGAACACGTCATCAATGTATCGAAGCCATATTACTACGTGTTCCAAACATTTGTCGTTCTTATCACAGAAAACAATCTCCCTCTCCCACCATCCAAGGAAGAGGTTAGCATATGTGGGCGCGCACGCCGCCCCCATTGCTGTTCCTCTTACTTGGAGGTAGAAGTGATCATCAAACACAAAATAATTTTTGTTCAAGACAAAATCGAGTAGTTGAAGTAGGAAAATCTGAAAATCACCCATTCCTTCCATATTCAAAAAGTATTCAACTGCTTTCAAGCCCAATTTGTGGGATATGCAGGTGTATAACGACTCAACATCCATAGTTACTAGTATATGGCTCTCCTCAAGACTGATGTCATCTAGTCTTTTGAGTACATCAGGTGTGTCCTTGACATATGAGGCAAGTTGTGTGACATATGATCTTAAGTGCGTGTCAACAAAAATACTGGCTTTTTCTGATAGCCCTCCTATGCCAGACACAATTGGGCGTCCAGGGGGTTCTTCAAGGTTTTTGTGTACTTTTGGGAGTAAGTAGAAGGTGGGGATCCGAGGATTTTCAGTTTTTAGAAAGTTGTATTCTTCTTTGGAAATAGTGTTGTTAGTGAAAGCTCCTCCAATCATCCTACTATAAATTTCCATATAGTTAGGGGTGGGGTTGAGTAATAACCTGTGATAACATTGGCTATTATTCAGTTGTTTGTAGGCTTCCTTAGCATACATCGTTTTAGGCCACAACACAGTATTTCCGCCTTTGTCTGAAGGCTTGACAACTACATCTTCCCAGCTTTTTATTTCATCCAAAGCCATTTTTTCTTTGTAAGTTATATTTTTGGGAAGTTTGAAATATCTTGATTTTTTGTGAATTTTGTCAAATTCTTTAGAGACCAGGTTAAGAAATACTTTAGTTTCAGGACTGATACTGTCAGGGGGAGAGAAAGTGGATTTATTTTTGCATCTGGTTCTTGTTTTTAGAGTCATGGAGGTTCTTTCGCCTCCTATCTCCTGAAGGTCTTCCAGATTTTCCAAAGCCTCTAATTCTTGGGTGGACCAGGGTATTTGAGTGTTGCCCGTTTGATCATAGATTTCGGGGGGTGATATTGATGCATCATCCGTGCTTCTGGTAGCAAAAAATTTCTTGAGAAGTAGTTTTCTTCCAAACAATTGCAGATTTTTTTCCCAACTGAATCGATTGAATGTTTTCGATGGCGAAAAGGACAAACCTTTAATGAGGACTTGTGTCTGGTCTTCTGTTAAGATATGATCAGACAGGTTAATAATATTGAGATTGGTGGTATTACTCATTTGTTTTTGTAAAATCGGGGGGAGTATCTTGTGGGGGACCTTGATTCCCACCTTTGCCTGTTTCCTCCTCTTTTGGCCTCCCCTCCTCTTCCTCCTCTTGGGGGGCGGCCATGATAAATCCGACCAGTCTCTAAAAAATTCTGCCTGATATTTGAGTCTCCTCTAGTGGGGACATTAGTCCTGGGTCCACGATCACTATCATCCTCATTTTCTGATGAGTCAATTTCAGACGATGTATAGTTTCCCGCCTGGGTATTTCTCCTTGGGTATCTATCCGTGGTTTTCTGCCATTTGAAAACCCTATCTGAGGCAAAGTCCACTCTGTCCCTATTGAATTTAGACCTCTTCCTTTCAATAATCGTTGTTTCATATTGATGCAATTCTTTCTTTTGATCTTCAAAACATTTTTGAAAAACCGTATTATGCTCCCATGCTTCTAATTTTTTACCAAGGGTATTGATTTCCCTTTCACATTCTTCAAGGATGAGATGATTATGCTTTATCAAAATGCCCATAAGTTCTGATGAGCACTTTAACAAAGCGTTTTCCCATTCTTTTCTCAAATTGTCTGTTATCAATTCAAAAGCGGGAAAGGTTCTAGGGCGTAAGCCTCTAGGGACTATTTTTTGTTTGAGATAGTTCTCTAGACTGGTTAGATCCCAGTTTGTTCTAACCTGTTTCTGTAAAAGTTTTTTTAATTTATAAAAATCACTTTCCCAGTTTGACTCTGGTTCCAAAGGACCAGGAGTATGTGAAAAAATATCTTCCAAATTTTCTGTTTTACGTTTGGAAGATAATTCTGACATTAGTTTGAAATTTGCCATTTTATTCCCACAGTTGTATTCTAGTATGTGCCAGGTTATGTGGAAACCACCAAATGCTGGTAAGAAGAAATTAAGCCAATTTCAAAGAGTAACCGGGATTCAGATAGTGATTGTCCCCTTGGATTTACGGTAGTCTGTGCTAGGATAAGAATCTGAGTATAAAGACTCAGGAAAGACTGACAAATAAACCAGAAGTTTTAATCCTGCACCAGACAAGAAAAAAAAATTTTTTGTACATGAATAGATAGTTTAATTTAGAGTAGAAACCAGCTAGTATACATTAGACGGCAAGTCCTAGACAAATATTTGAGCTGGAGGTGCTCCTGGAATTTATGAAGAAACTTCACATAGATGCTACTGTTTGGGGACTAACCCCATAGGAAATTCCTTTTTGGAGCACTCTTTTAATGAAATAATTTGAAAATAATAATAAGTAAAGATATGATTTATATATTTAAAACGTAGCTTTTAATTCTTACCAAGAGAATATAAATGGGGAAAACAAAAATGGAAAAGAGAAAAAATAACAATAATAATAAAAAATTATTTTTTATTATTCTACGTAGTTATATCCCCTATCATAATAAAAGTCATACACAAAGGTGAATTTCATTCCTGACATGGAGTGATTAAAACCACAGCTCTCCACCTGAGTAGAATCACTGAAAGCGTACCCTGATATGACCAAAAATAGCATGGGTTCTAAGTCACATTAGGTAGACTCTTGCAGAGTCTTACTATAGAATAGTGCAGAATAACACTGGTGCAATATTGCAGACTTGCATTCCTTATAGATTCTCAATCACATAAGATAAGCAATTGCAGAGTGTTAGGGCTTCCTACACAACAGTGTATAGCGATATGTCTATAGTATTTTCAAAAAAACTCTTGCATTGAAATGTTACGCAATTAAAGGCAACCAGTCACACACGTTTGTAGTTCAAATAATAAATGTTTCCATATATAAATCAACTAGTTTGTTCAAGGCATATAAGTGATAACAAAATTTATCAAAATTGAATAGAAAGCATTAGTACAGCATATTTTTATTTTCTTGGTAAGAATTAAAAGCTACGTTTTAAATATATAAATCATATCTTTACTTATTATTATTTTCAAATTATTTCATTAAAAGAGTGCTCCAAAAAGGAATTTCCTATGGGGTTAGTCCCCAAACAGTAGTATCTATGTGAAGCTTGTGAGACAACTGAACAGATCCAGAGTGACAGGATGCCAGCAATAGAGCTGATGCTGGGATTAACCAGTTAACTTCAGGAACTAGAAATAGAACTGATACTGGATTTGAACCAGTTACTTCAGGAATGACAATTGAGCTGATACTGGGATTGAACCAGTTAACTCAGGAACCAACAATGGAGCTGATACTGGGATTGAACTAGTTAACTCAGGAACCAACAATGGAGCTGATACTGGGATTGAACTAGTTAACTCAGGAACCAACAATGGAGCTGATACTGGGATTGAACCAGTTATCTCAGTAACCAACAATGGATCGGATACTGGGATTGAACCAGTTAACTCAGGAACCAACAATGGAGCTGATACTGGGATTGAACCAGTTAACTCAGGAACCAACAATGGAGCTGGTACTGGGATTGAACCAGTTAACTCAGGAACCAAAAATGGAGCTGATACTGGGATTGAACCAGTTTAGTTCAGGAACCAGGTATAATGAAAGTACCATTTATACTCCTGTCTTGGCAGAGATTGGCTGCAGCATTTCACAGGACAGTCCCCAGTCTCCCATTGGTGGCTCAGTGGTTATGTGACTAATTCAAAGATGGTGGCACCCAGATGCCGGCACCATGTAGAACGCCGTGGGAGCCAAGTGTGGCCAAGGCCAATATCACAGGAGCTGAAGACAATTTAGGGGTCTATTTACTAAGCCTCCTAACTGTCGTTTTTCAAAACCAGCCTGTGACATGGCAGTTAGGAGCCGATTGTCTAGGACTTTATCTCTGTCATCTTTATCTCCATCCAAAGCTTAGTAAATAGACCCCTTAGAGTGTGTACAGGACTTGGGCAGGCCGCCTGAGGGGAAGTGTGTTGTGCACCAGGAAGCAGAATGCTGGAATAGGGGAGTCAGTTTGCGGCAGGGCAGCCCAGCCGCCACTGCTTCATGACAGCTCCTCATTGTGTTATAGAGTCCCAGAGCACCATTGAGAAATGTGAGTCAAATCAACTAATACTCAAGTGTATCGTGTATGTACAGTAGGGGGGCTAATCAGCAACAATTTAAAAAACAAAAGGCGGGATACATTGGTGGCGTGTCCATCTCTGATGCTACTTCAGAAGAATGGGCCAACTATGTAGAAAAAGTGGAACTTTATTTTGTGGTAATTAATGTTAATAGCAAAAGAAAGTGTCAGCCCCACTGGGTGTAATGGGGACAAAGACATAGGGGTTGATTCAATTAGGAGTGAGTTTGGGTCCTGTGAGCCTTTTTCACAGAACGTTTATTTGCAATTCCATTCCAAATTCATAATCCATTTTCCCAGCAAATTTGCGTCCGCTGAACAGGTAAAGAACGTTCTTGCCCACCATCCAGGATCGTGTAGAAGCCTCTTAAAAGTCGATTGGTGCTCCCAGCAGCCCGGAAGTGTGGGCAAGTCTCCCAGAGCCATCCTCCGCTGCCCATTTTCCATATAAAATGGGCAGTTTGGGAGGGTGATGACGTGATTCACATCATCATAGCCCTGCACCTCATTTTACAATGCCAATGGTTAGTGTACTGATCGGGTACTGTAGATAAGACTTTAGTAGGAGGGTTGCTAGAAGTTGTAGGGCTGTGTAGGCTGTCAATTAGCTTCTTTCTTCTGGAAATCTTGTCCTTCCTCTGTGTCAGTTTTAAGGGCGGGAAAGAGCAGCAGTCAATAATATGGCCACCTTGCTAGATCTAGAAAGCACTACCATCTGAAGCTCTATTTTGGCCTATTGGTACCCTGCTGGGATCAGTAGCACTACAATGTATCTGTCCCGATGAGCCTCTCATGATGGGAAGGGAATGGATAGCTAAAAAAGTTGAGGTTGAAATGCGCTAGCAGTCTGATGGGTTGGCAGAAGACCGCCATCTGTTTGAGCTGGCAGAAAGCCCCCATTGATCCATATTTTTAATAAATATCCAGGTACAGATGGGTCCACATTTATCTTGACTTCTTTGCTGCGCCTAGGCACACCATGGTTTATTAACATAAGCCCTTCATATATTGTTCTCAGCTGCAATATAATACAGAGGACAATACATCAGGGGATTAAGTCATTACAGAAGGGAATTAAGTCTGACTGACCTGGCTCAATTAATCCTATTAAAGGCCAAGAAAAACATGGACCCATCTGTAGGTGGAGTTTTTAGAGTGGCAGTTGTCCGTTCTTTCTTCGCCACCATACATTTTCTTTTAATAACATTATTTAGTTGTATTTTAAATAAAAGCAGACGGTTTTGCCCAATACTTGTCTGGTCTTATTATTTGTACAGGAATTTAAAAAAAAAAACTGCATGAAGGCCACCCTGACACAGTGAAAGACTTTGACTAGAACGTACGTACAGTGGCCTTTAATGAAGGGTCACATTAAATCAATAACTAAAGATCATGAAGTATGTCAAAAAGGTAAAACTGCACCTCTTCCGGCATAATTTCCATCCTCGCTCATATTGATTTTTTAGGTACATTCATCATGGATCATATGCTCTCAAATTATCAGATATGGTCCTGCCCAGAACTACACACTAAAAAGGATTTTGCGTAACCTTGTGAACAATGACGTTACTAGTGTGAGATTATACAAGAAGCTGCCCAAATAAATAGGGGTTAGAAAGGAGGGGAAAAAAGGAGATAAGGAATCATAGAGTTTTAAAGTCATTCATCAGAATTTATAGAAAGAGAAACTCAAGAAAAGAAAGTATTCAACAAAAAAAACCAACATTATTCCCCACTGTGCTGAAATCTAATACGGATACCGCTAACAAATCTTTGCTGCCAATAAAACCAATTGGATGTCATAAATGTAGTGGGAACAGATGCATCATTTTCTATTAGAGAATTTATTAACTGCAACAGTACTTGGCCTGTGTGTGTGTGGAACAGTGCGGCTGCATATTGCAGTATATTGCTAGCACAGAAAGACCGCTGAGGGAGAGATTGATAGAAGGTGGCAGGATTAAATACAGGAAGGGTTACGCTATTCGGGGAATATAAAATGTTTGAAGATGGTTTAAAACTTAGAGTCCAGATGAGTTAACTCTTTACCGATTAAGGTGTAGAATAGACACCGTGAGAACGGCCTCCAGATTTGTGAGTGACAGAGAGAAAAACATGAATGTCCATGGGCCGAGACGTTTCTAAAATACATATTGGGGGTCATTCCGATTTGATCTGAGCTGTGCTAAATTTAGCACAGCTATGATTCTTCACACTGACATGCGGGGGGACGCCCAGCACAGGGCTAGTCCACCCCCCATGTCAGTGCCGCCCCCCCTGCGGAAGTGCAAAGGCATTGCACAGCGGTGATGCCTTTGCACTTCCAGAGTAGCTACTCGTCGCACCCCGGCCCGCAGCGGCTGCGTGTCCCCCGTTCTGTTTGGCCACGTCTGCGTTGGCCGGACTGCACCCATGAAACGGCGGCCAAACACCACCGTTCCTCCCCCTCCTGCCCAGCGATCGCCTCTGCCTGTCAATCAGGCAGAGGCGATCGCATCCCTACTACGGCCTTCGGCTGTCTGCCATGCGCCGGTGCACTATGCTTCTACCAACTTTGCTGTGTATGTGGATCTGAGCCCTCAATCAGTGCCCTGGACCAGAGAGTAGCTGCCAGAAAGAAGAGACAGGAGCCATACCATGAGTTGGGAAAATGTGTGCTTAGAAAGTACAGTGGTGGTTCTATTATGTTTGCATATTTATTAATTATAGTATGTTTAACCTTTTTCTGACCGCTTATTTATATTATTTAAACATGTTTGATACAGGCTATACAATAGATCATCTTTAGAGGTAAATATTAATACTGTATCCCATGTTCCGCAGAGAGGGAGATTGTGCAGAGCAACAGCACAACAGAGCAATGCATCCATCACCAAACAAGTGATCACTCTCTCTCTCTCTCTCTCTCTCTCTCTCTCTCTCTCTCTCACTCTCTCTCTCTATATATATATATATATATATATACACACACACACACACACACACAGAGGGAGCCTCGCTCATCTATCATTCTCTGGTGCGTCATGGTGCACCAAGGATTATTAGCATAAGCCTTTCATCTATTGTTCTCAGCTGCAATACAATACAGAGAGAACAATACAGCAGGGGATTTAGGGGGACATTTACTAAGCAGTGATAAGATTGGAGAAGTGAGCCAGTGGAGAAGATGCCCCATCAACCAATCAGCAGCTCTGTATAATTTTATAGTATGCAAATTATAGATGTTCCTTCAGTGCTGATTGGTTGCCATGGGCAACTTCTCCACTGGCTCACTTCTCCGCTCTTATCACTGCTTAGTAAATGTTCCCCTAAGTCATTACAGCAGAGGATTATGTCCGACAGCACTTGCTCAGTTAATCCTATTAAAGGGGTAGTTGAGCAGGGCTCCATCTGTATGTATATATATATATATATATATATAAACAAACAGAAAAAATTGAGCGGCACTCGGCGTCTTGTTCAGAAAAGTAGAAAAGTGTATTAAAACACCAACATGAACCAACGTTTCGGGACGCGCAGGTCCCTTTGTCAAGGTGTACAGCAGTGAGTGAGGGGTGACAGCTTACCTTTATAGCAGGAGAAGCCCCAGAGTGACTTGTACGATGTGCGGCGTCCGTCCATGAGGTCCGGCACCTGCTGCTGACGTCATTGGCAAGCGGCCGTTCGTTGCCATGGAGACCAACTACATTGTTAAGCCGCTGCCGAAAGAGTGTGACAAACGTGGTGATTGTCAGAAAAGTATTACCACCACCGTGTTAGAGGATACCAAGCAAAGCTGGAGAGGTCAAATGGTGCACATTAAACAATAAGATTACGGGGCTGTTTGTAAGGCTCTGTCTGTACATTTAAAGAGCCATGGGTAAACAAAAACAGTCAGTTAGTGTTACCAGTAGCAACAAAGAAACAATGCGATGTTAGGCTAGACAACTATATGGCAAAAAGCTACTATAAGCATGTGGTAAACAACATTGGATAATTTAAATGCATCATTAACCATTCCGGCTGTGCTATGGTAGAAGAAGTAAAAAAAGAAGGCGTGTGGGAAAGGACTTGCTGTCCATAATACATGTCTATCTAAATTACAAGTATAGTTATAGGTCAAATAAAAATATTGAAGGGGTGACCAAAAAGGGGGGGGGGGGAAGGAAGGAGGGCGAAGGGGGGGGGGGGGGGGAGGGAGATGTGTCCTTAATGTTCCCGGTAGGATTAAAGATGTTAATGGGTGAACAAATTCCAAGGCATCATTTCATTCAGTCCACCAGGATTAATTGTGCCAAGTCTGTAGATCCACCTGGCTTCCAGTCTGAGGAGTTTACCTTCCCGATCGCCCCCTCTAAGGGATTTCTCAATGTGGTCAATAACCATATGTCTCAGGTCATTGATACCATGGCCTGCTTCCAAAAAGTGTCTGGCGACAGGCTGGTCCGATGTCTTACTTGAAGAGGCTTGCTTGATCGCAGACCTGTGGAGGGCCATTCGTTCTCTCATGGTTCTGATAGATTTGCCCACGTAGACCAAATTGCACGGGCACACTATGATATAAATGATGAAAGAAGACTGGCATGAGAGTACATGCTTTATACTGATTTTACGGTTTTCATGCGGGTGATTAAAAAAAGAGCCAGTGAGCATATAGGTGCAGGTGGTGCATTTAGGGCATTTATAGCATCCTGGAGGTCTCGTGAGAAAATTGGATGGACGATCACTGCTGGTGCTGAAGCCAGTGATATCTGTATGGACAATTGTGTCCTTGATGTTGCGGCCTCTTGTGAAACAGGACATCGGGCGCTTGTGTTTAAATACAGGGATGGATGTATCCGAAGAGATCAGGGGCCACAAAGCTCTAGATGCACGTGGAATGACTGCGCTGGCTGTGTTGTATTGAGTGACAAAAGGAATCACCTCTCCTTTAGATTTCCTGATACTTGGAGATAATAAGTTAGATCTTGGGATCGCCATGACCTCTATTTTTTGTGCCTGTAAAGTCTTGTAGTCATATCCTCTTACCAGGAATTTGTCAATGAGCTTGTTTAATGCATCCTCCAATGTTGACCGGTCACTGATGATTCTGGATAATCTGATCATCTGAGATCTTGGTAATCCTCTAATAAGACTTTTGGGATGATGACTATTTGCCCGTAAGAGGGTGTTTTGGTCTGTGGGTTTAGTGAAAAGGCCAGTGTGGATGTGGCCTTGTGATAAAGTAATTTGTACATCCAAATAACTGATGGTATTAGTACTGGTAGTATAGGTATATTTAATAGGTGAATTGCGCATATTGATAGTAGACATCAAAGATTCAAAAAGGCTCAAAGGGCCCGTCCATAGGATGAATAGATCGTCTATAAACCGAGTGTATAGACGAATATGTTGTACTATATTTGGGTCCTGAAAAAAAGCCTCTGTTTCTTCCTTGAACATAAAGATGTTCGCGAAAGAAGGGGAGACGTTGCTACCCATCGCACATCCCGTCTTCTGGTGGTAAAACCGACCATTAAAAAGGAAGAAATTACGGGTTAACGTTAGCTTTAACAGGTCCAGGAACAACTTGAGGTCCAGATCACTCATATGTTCAGAGACAAGAAACTCCTCCATGGCTGTCAGGCCTTCATGGTGGGGGATACTTGTGTAGAGGCTACACACATCAACCACACAAAGTATCGCGTGGTTGGGTACCATTTCTACAGTGGACAGTCTCTGGAGGAAGCAGGTGGTGTCCTTGATGAAGTTTTTATGTTTAAGGATGAACGGTTGTAAAATGCTGTCAAGAAAAATAGAGATGGGTTGATAAATAGAATTTCTTGCTGCAATAATAGGTCGGCCTGGTGGCCTCTGGAGATCTTTGTGGATCTTTGGTACTGTGAAGAACACAGGGACCTCGGGATGATCCTGTGATAATGCTTTCAGTAATTTAGGCGAGATGAGGCCTTTAGAGTTGGCGTCTTTTAATAAAAGATCAACCTCCAATTTGTATTTCGCCGTTGGGTCGTGAGTCAGTGGCTCATAGATGGATTCATCATTGAGTTGTCCATAGGCTTCCTTGGTGTAATCACTCAAGTTTAGTACCACTATTCCGCCCCCCTTGTCGGCGGGGCGGAACACAACATCCCTATAAGTTCCCAGCTGTTGAAGTGCTGTGAGTTCCTGTCGGGACAGGTTGGTGTTGATGTCACTTTTGGCCCTAGAATATTTGGATACCGAATCTTGCATCAACCGGGTATAAGATTTAATTGAAGAGTTGGACGAGGGGGGATCAAAGGAAGAGAGATGCCTGGACTGAATAAATTTGCTTTGTACAGAGTTCAACTCATCAACCATAGTATTCTGTGGTCGAGAGTGAAAAAACTCTTGAAGTCTCAGTTTGCGAGCAAACCGGTGGATATCTATTTGCCAGTTGAAATCATTAAATTTGGTGGTCGGTACAAAGGACAGTCCTTTTTCTAGGACTGATAATTCCTGGGGGCTGAAAGTCCTATTGGATAAGTTGTAAATTAACGTTTTTTTCTGGCTGAAGACATTCCTGTTCCTCGCCCATTGCCCACCCCTGCGGGTGGCCGGCCTCGCCTGCCTTTTTCTTTGGACACAGAAGTTGTCTGTGAGGGTTCTAAAGGGGTGCATGGAGGATTGGATAAAGGGTCAGACTCTTGGACGGTGTCGTTGTCACTGTTAGAAGTGGCTGACATGAAGGACTTCGCCTCCCGTCTTCTGCGCCAACTGTGTTTGGCTCGAGAATTATAAGGGGTATTGGCACCCTGTTCACCTCCCATGAGCCATCTGTAGACCCTATTCGAATCGTAGTCTTCTTTGACTACTGCGTACTTGCTTCTTTTGAATTTGACCAAATCCCTGCGGTACGTTTCACATTGTGACTGAAGCTTTGCAAGCCAGTCGTGTTGGATGTCGTTCTGTAAGGTGGTGAGATGTTCACTTTCTAATTGAATGATCTTATCACGGGTAGATTTGAGCTCTCTGCCGGCCTCCTCAACCACTAGAAGAAGCAGGTCAAGGCTGCACTTGTTGAGGATACCTATCCATTTTTTGCAAAACTCGGGGTTGAGTCGGCCAATAGTGGGGACGTTCCGAACCCTAAAGCCCCGTGGTATCAGTCTGTCCCTGTGGTAGTCAGATAGAGTGATGCCATGTAGGAGAAAGTCAATTTCACGCTTTTTTAATTTTAATAGCTGGTGATAGACGTCATCTACCGTGTCGGTCTTGTCTGCATAACCCAGATGGTCTTTAAATCGCAGGCGGTCTGCATCATCGTCTGTGAAACTGAAAATTTCTCCTTGTGTGGAGGGCATGCCGCGGCATCCATGTTCACCCTCCTGGTGTGAACTGGTAGACATATGGACAGTTTGCCTTTAGATGTGCACGAAAAAAAAGAAAAATTACTAGTGCAGTGCACGCGTGATGGAGGTATCACTCTTGACAAAGTAATTCACCACAAAAGCAGGAACACTCTGGATCCAGCATTAATATTAATATTTCTTTTTTTACTTCTTCTACCATAGCACAGCCGGAATGGTTAATGATGCATTTAAATTATCCAATGTTGTTTACCACATGCTTATAGTAGCTTTTTGCCATATAGTTGTCTAGCCTAACATCGCATTGTTTCTTTGTTGCTACTGGTAACACTAACTGACTGTTTTTGTTTACCCATGGCTCTTTAAATGTACAGACAGAGCCTTACAAACAGCCCCGTAATCTTATTGTTTAATGTGCACCATTTGACCTCTCCAGCTTTGCTTGGTATCCTCTAACACGGTGGTGGTAATACTTTTCTGACAATCACCACGTTTGTCACACTCTTTCGGCAGCGGCTTAACAATGTAGTTGGTCTCCATGGCAACGAACGGCCGCTTGCCAATGACGTCAGCAGCAGGCGCCGGACCTCGTGGACGGACGCCGCACATCGCACAAGTCACTCTGGGGCTTCTCCTACTATAAAGGTAAGCTGTCACCCCTCACTCACTGCTGTACACCTTGACAAAGGGACCTGCGTGTCCTGAAACGTTGGTTCATGTTGGTGTTTTAATACACTTTTCTACTTTTCTGAACAAGATGCTGAGTGCCGCTCAATTTTTTCTGTTTGTTTGACCATCACTGCTGAGAGGGCACCAGCGCATTTATATCACTGAAAACGGAGTGCCGATCCATTTCCATGAAAAGTATATATATATATATATATATATATATATATATATATATATATGTTCAGCAATTCAGCGGCACTTCACACACTGCACAGAAAAGATATGGAACGGCCGGTGCCCTCCAGATATAATGGAACTTGCCCCCAATACCACATACAAAAGAAAGAACGACAGAAGTCTTGCAGGTATTGAAGACAAGACTTCTGTCGTTCTTTCACATGCCGTGAGTGTCGCCACCTGGGTTCTTTTTTATATATATTGTTTTTAAATGGCATTCCCCTCCCATTGGAGTATTGGCCACACAACATCAGTTTTAGTATACCGTAAAAAAACCTTTTTCTAAATGATTGGAACATAAGTGAAGAGGTTTCGTATTCTTCAGTTCATGGTCCTGTGGACCCTGTTTGGTGTTATTCCTAAAACTCAAGTTTCACTTTTGTTATAAGCGGCTCTCTGCAAATAATAAATTGAAATGCAAATGTGGACGCTGCAGACTATTTTCCATTTATTTTCACAAATAATTAGATGCAGCCTACGACTCACTTGAGGATAGGTTATATGACATTACCATTGCAAAACAAGTACAACTGCACAGAAAATATCTTTCAGTCAGTAGTCAAGAATGTTTTTTTAAGTTGTCTGTTTATTTTACCTCTGCCGAATTCTCCGCCAGTTATGATTTAATTTAGAAATATTTTCATTTTGTAGTATTATGGGTAGAGATGAGCGGGTTCGGTTCCTCGGAATCCGAACCCGCCCGAACTTCATTTTTTTTCACACGGGGCCGGTTAACCCGAGCGCGCCCGAACGTCATCATCCCGCTGTCGGATTCTCGCGAGGCTCGGATTCTATCGCGAGACTCGGATTCTATATAAGGAGCCGCGCGTCGCCGCCATTTTCACACGTGCATTGAGATTCATAGGGAGAGGACGTGGCTGGCGTCCTCTCCGTTTTAGAGAAGAGAGTGAGACTAGAGTAGAGAGAGACACAGTAGTAATTTTGGGGAGCATTAGGAGGAGTACTACTACTTGCTGAAGTGATAGATAGATAGTGTGACTGTATAATGTATATCTGACTTGTGGGGGAGACACTGACAGTGGGGAGCAGTTAGAGTCTGAGAGCAGGACTCAGGAGTACATATAATGTACAGTGCACACTTTTGCTGCCAGAGTGCCACACTGCCATTGTGACCACACTGACCACCAGTATAATATATATTGTGATTGTCTGCTTAGGAGTACTACTTGCAAGTTGCTGATAGTGTGACCAGTGACCTGACCACCAGTTTAATAATCACCACCAGTTTAATATATATATATATATATATATATATATATATATATATAATTGTATATAATATATATATAATATTGTATACCACCTACCCGTGGTTTTTTTTCTTTTCTTTCTTCTTTATACATACTACTATAGTAGCTTACTGTAGCAGTCTGCGGTGCTGCTGAGCTGACAGTGTCCAGCAGGTCCGTCATCAGTCATTACATAATAAATATATATACCTGTCCGGCTGCAGTACTAGTGATATTATATATATATATATATTGATTTCATCTCATTATCATCCAGTCTATATTAGCAGCAGACACAGTACGGTAGTCCACGGCTGTAGCTACCTCTGTGTCGGCAGTCGCTCGTCCATCCATAATTGTATACCACCTACCCGTGGTTTTTTTTTTTTCTTTCTTCTTTATACATACTACTATAGTAGCTTACTGTAGCAGTCTGCGGTGCTGCTGAGCTGACAGTGTCCAGCAGGTCCGTCATCAGTCATTACATAATAAATATATCTACCTGTCCGGCTGCAGTACTAGTGTGATATTATATATATATATATTGATTTCATCTCATTATCATCCAGTCTATATTAGCAGCAGACACAGTACGGTAGTCCACGGCTGTAGCTACCTCTGTGTCGGCAGTCGCTCGTCCATCCATAATTGTATACCACCTACCTGTGGTTTTTTTTTTTTCTTTCTTCTTTATACATACTACTATAGTAGCTTACTGTAGCAGTCTGCGGTGCTGCTGAGCTGACAGTGTCCAGCAGGTCCGTCATCAGTCATTACATAATAAATATATCTACCTGTCCGGCTGCAGTACTAGTGTGATATTATATATATATATATTGATTTCATCTCATTATCATCCAGTCTATATTAGCAGCAGACACAGTACGGTAGTCCACGGCTGTAGCTACCTCTGTGTCGGCAGTCGCTCGTCCATCCATAATTGTATACCACCTACCTGTGTTTTTTTTTTCTTTCTTCTTTATACATACTACTATAGTAGCTTACTGTAGCAGTCTGCGGTGCTGCTGACCTGACAGTGTCCAGCAGGTCCGTCATCAGTCATTACATAATAAATATATCTACCTGTCCGGCTGCAGTACTAGTGTGATATTATATATATATATATTGATTTCATCTCATTATCATCCAGTCTATATTAGCAGCAGACACAGTACGGTAGTCCACGGCTGTAGCTACCTCTGTGTCGGCAGTCGCTCGTCCATCCATAATTGTATACCACCTACCCGTGGTTTTTTTTTTTTCTTCTTTATACATACTACTATAGTAGCTTACTGTAGCAGTCTGCGGTGCTGCTGAGCTGACAGTGTCCAGCAGGTCCGTCATCAGTCATTACATAATAAATATATCTACCTGTCCGGCTGCAGTACTAGTGTGATATTATATATATATATATTGATTTCATCTCATTATCATCCAGTCTATATTAGCAGCAGACACAGTACGGTAGTCCACGGCTGTAGCTACCTCTGTGTCGGCAGTCGCTCGTCCATCCATAATTGTATACTACCTACCCGTGGTTTTTTTTTTCTTTCTTCTTTATACATACTACTATAGTAGCTTACTGTAGCAGTCTGCGGTGCTGCTGAGCTGACAGTGTCCAGCAGGTCCGTCATCAGTCATTACATAATAAATATATCTACCTGTCCGGCTGCAGTACTAGTGTGATATTATATATATATATATATTGATTTCATCTCATTATCATCCAGTCTATATTAGCAGCAGACACAGTACGGTAGTCCACGGCTGTAGCTACCTCTGTGTCGGCAGTCGCTCGTCCATCCATAATTGTATACCACCTACCCGTGGTTTTTTTTTTCTTTCTTTTTTATACATACTACTATAGTAGCTTACTGTAGCAGTCTGCGGTGCTGCTGAGCTGACAGTGTCCAGCAGGTCCGTCATCAGTCATTACATAATAAATATATCTACCTGTCCGGCTGCAGTACTAGTGTGATATTATATATATATATATATATATATTGATTTCATCTCATTATCATCCAGTCTATATTAGCAGCAGACACAGTACGGTAGTCCACGGCTGTAGCTACCTCTGTGTCGGCAGTCGCTCGTCCATCCATAATTGTATACCACCTACCCGTGGTTTTTTTTTTTCTTTCTTCTTTATACATACTACTATAGTAGCTTACTGTAGCAGTCTGCGGTGCTGCTGAGCTGACAGTGTCCAGCAGGTCCGTCATCAGTCATTACATAATAAATATATCTACCTGTCCGGCTGCAGTACTAGTGTGATATTATATATATATATATATTGATTTCATCTCATTATCATCCTGTCTATATTAGCAGCAGACACAGTACGGTAGTCCACGGCTGTAGCTACCTCTGTGTCGGCAGTCGCTTGTCCATCCATAAGTATACTAGTATCCATCCATCTCCATTGTTTACCTGAGGTGCCTTTTAGTTGTGCCTATTAAAATATGGAGAACAAAAATGTTGAGGTTCCAAAATTAGGGAAAGATCAAGATCCACTTCCACCTCGTGCTGAAGCTGCTGCCACTAGTCATGGCCGAGACGATGAAATGCCAGCAACGTCGTCTGCCAAGGCCGATGCCCAATGTCATAGTACAGAGCATGTAAAATCCAAAACACCAAATATCAGTAAAAAAAGGACTCCAAAATCTAAAATAAAATTGTCGAAGAAGAAGTGTAAACTTGCCAATATGCCATTTACCACACGGAGTGGCAAGGAACGGCTGAGGCCCTGGCCTATGTTCATGGCTAGTGGTTCAGCTTCACATGAGGATGGAAGCACTCAGCCTCTCGCTAGAAAAATGAAAAGACTCAAGCTGGCAAAAGCACCGCAAAGAACTGTGCGTTCTTCGAAATCCCAAATCCACAAGGAGAGTCCAATTGTGTCGGTTGCGATGCCTGACCTTCCCAACACTGGACGTGAAGAGCATGCACCTTCCACCATTTGCACGCCCCCTGCAAGTGCTGGAAGGAGCACCCGCAGTCCAGTTCCTGATAGTCAGATTGAAGATGTCAGTGTTGAAGTACACCAGGATGAGGAGGATATGGGTGTTGCTGGCGCTGGGGAGGAAATTGACAAGGAGGATTCTGATGGTGAGGTGGTTTGTTTAAGTCAGGCACCCGGGGAGACACCTGTTGTCCGTGGGAGGAATATGGCCGTTGACATGCCTGGTGAAAATACCAAAAAAATCAGCTCTTCGGTGTGGAAGTATTTCAACAGAAATGCGGACAACATTTGTCAAGCCGTGTGTTGCCTTTGTCAAGCTGTAATAAGTAGGGGTAAGGACGTTAACCACCTCGGAACATCCTCCCTTATACGTCACCTGCAGCGCATTCATAATAAGTCAGTGACAAGTTCAAAAACTTTGGGCGACAGCGGAAGCAGTCTACTGACCAGTAAATCCCTTCCTCTTGTAACCAAGCTCACGCAAACCACCCCACCAACTCCCTCAGTGTCAATTTCCTCCTTCCCCAGGAATGCCAATAGTCCTGCAGGCCATGTCACTGGCAATTCTGACGATTCCTCTCCTGCCTGGGATTCCTCCGATGCATCCTTGCGTGTAACGCCTACTGCTGCTGGCGCTGCTGTTGTTGCTGCTGGGAGTCGATGGTCATCCCAGAGGGGAAATCGTAAGACCACTTTTACTACTTCCACCAAGCAATTGACTGTCCAACAGTCCTTTGCGAGGAAGATGAAATATCACAGCAGTCATCCTGCTGCAAAGCGGATAACTGAGGCCTTGGCATCCTGGGTGGTGAGAAACGTGGTTCCGGTATCCATCATTACTGCAGAGCCAACTAGAGACTTGTTGGAGGTACTGTGTCCCCGGTACCAAATACCATCTAGGTTCCATTTCTCTAGGCAGGCGATACCGAAAATGTACACAGACCTCAGAAAAAGAGTCACCAGTGTCCTAAAAAATGCAGCTGTACCCAATGTCCACTTAACCACGGACATGTGGACAAGTGGAGCAGGGCAGGGTCAGGACTATATGACTGTGACAGCCCACTGGGTAGATGTATGGACTCCCACCGCAAGAACAGCAGCGGCGGCACCAGTAGCAGCATCTCGCAAACGCCAACTCTTTCCTAGGCAGGCTACGCTTTGTATCACCGGTTTCCAGAATACGCACACAGCTGAAAACCTCTTACGGCAACTGAGGAAGATCATCGCGGAATGGCTTACCCCAATTGGACTCTCCTGTGGATTTGTGGCATCGGACAACGCCAGCAATATTGTGTGTGCATTAAATATGGGCAAATTCCAGCACGTCCCATGTTTTGCACATACCTTGAATTTGGTGGTGCAGAATTTTTTTAAAAACGACAGGGGCGTGCAAGAGATGCTGTCGGTGGCCAGAAGAATTGTGGGACACTTTCGGCGTACAGGCACCACGTACAGAAGACTGGAGCAACACCAAAAACGCCTGAACCTGCCCTGCCATCATCTGAAGCAAGAAGTGGTAACGAGGTGGAATTCAACCCTATATATGCTTCAGAGGTTGGAGGAACAGCAAAAGGCCATTCAAGCCTATACAATTCAGCACGATATAGGAGGTGGAATGCACCTGTCTCAAGCGCAGTGGAGAATGATTTCAACGTTGTGCAAGGTTCTGCTGCCCTTTGAACTTGCCACACGTGAAGTCAGTTCAGACACTGCCAGCCTGAGTCAGGTCATTCCCCTCATCAGGCTTTTGCAGAAGAAGCTGGAGACATTGAAGGAGGAGCTAACACGGAGCGATTCCGCTAGGCATGTGGGACTTGTGGATGGAACCCTTAATTCGCTTAACAAGGTTTCACGGGTGGTCAATCTGTTGAAAACAGAGCACTACATTTTGGCCACCGTGCTCGATCCTAGATTTAAAACCTACCTTGGATCTCTCTTTCCGGCAGACACAAGTCTGCTGGGGTTCAAAGACCTGCTGGTGAGAAAATTGTCAAGTCAAGCGGAACGCGACCTGTCAACATCTCCTCCTTCACATTCTCCCGCAACTGGGGGTGCGAGGAAAAGGCTCAGAATTCCGAGCCCACCCGCTGGCGGTGATGCAGGGCAGTCTGGAGCGACTGCTGATGCTGACATCTGGTCCGGACTGAAGGACCTGTCAACGATTACGGACATGTCGTCTACTGTCACTGCATATGATTCTCTCCCCATTGAAAGAATGGTGGAGGATTATATGAGTGACCGCATCCAAGTAGGCACGTCACACAGTCCGTACTTATACTGGCAGGAAAAAGAGGCAATTTGGAGGCCCTTGCACAAACTGGCTTTATTCTACCTAAGTTGCCCTCCCACAAGTGTGTACTCCGAAAGAGTGTTTAGTGCTGCCGCTCACCTTGTCAGCAATCGGCGTACGAGGTTACTTCCAGAAAATGTGGAGAAGATGATGTTCATTAAAATGAATTATAATCAATTCCTCCGTGGAGACATTGACCAGCAGCAATTGCCTCCACAAAGTACACAGGGAGCTGAGATGGTGGATTCCAGTGGGGACGAATTGATAATCTGTGAGGAGGGGGATGTACACGGTGATATATCGGAGGATGATGATGAGGTGGACATCTTGCCTCTGTAGAGCCAGTTTGTGCAAGGAGAGATTAATTGCTTCTTTTTTTGGTGGGGGTCCACACCAACCCGTCATTTCAGTAACAGTCGTGTGGCAGACCCTGTCACTGAAATGATGGGTTGGTTACAGTGTGCATGTCCTGTTTATACAACATAAGGGTGGGTGGGAGGGCCCAAGGACAATTCCATCTTGCACCTCTTTTTTCTTTAATTTTTCTTTGCGTCATGTGCTGTTTGGGGAGTGTTTTTTGGAAGGGCCATCCTGCGTGACACTGCAGTGCCACTCCTAGATGGGCCCGGTGTTTGTGTCGGCCACTAGGGTCGCTTATCTTACTCACACAGCTACCTCATTGCGCCTCTTTTTTTCTTTGCGTCATGTGCTGTTTGGGGAGTGTTTTTTGGAAGGGCCATCCTGCGTGACACTGCAGTGCCACTCCTAGATGGGCCCGGTGTTTGTGTCGGCCACTAGGGTCGCTTATCTTACTCACACAGCTACCTCATTGCGCCTCTTTTTTTCTTTGCGTCATGTGCTGTTTGGGGAGTGTTTTTTGGAAGGGCCATCCTGCGTGACACTGCAGTGCCACTCCTAGATGGGCCAGGTGTTTGTGTCGGCCACTAGGGTCGCTTATCTTACTCACACAGCTACCTCATTGCGCCTCTTTTTTTCTTTGCGTCATGTGCTGTTTGGGGAGTGTTTTTTGGAAGGGCCATCCTGCGTGACACTGCAGTGCCACTCCTAGATGGGCCCGGTGTTTGTGTCGGCCACTAGGGTCGCTTATCTTACTCACACAGCTACCTCATTGCGCCTCTTTTTTTCTTTGCGTCATGTGCTGTTTGGGGAGTGTTTTTTGGAAGGGCCATCCTGCGTGACACTGCAGTGCCACTCCTAGATGGGCCCGGTGTTTGTGTCGGCCACTAGGGTCGCTTATCTTACTCACACAGCTACCTCATTGCGCCTCTTTTTTTCTTTGCGTCATGTGCTGTTTGGGGAGTGTTTTTTGGAAGGGCCATCCTGCGTGACACTGCAGTGCCACTCCTAGATGGGCCCGGTGTTTGTGTCGGCCACTAGGGTCGCTTATCTTACTCACACAGCTACCTCATTGCGCCTCTTTTTTTCTTTGCGTCATGTGCTGTTTGGGGAGTGTTTTTTGGAAGGGCCATCCTGCGTGACACTGCAGTGCCACTCCTAGATGGGCCAGGTGTTTGTGTCGGCCACTAGGGTCGCTTATCTTACTCACACAGCTACCTCATTGCGCCTCTTTTTTTCTTTGCGTCATGTGCTGTTTGGGGAGTGTTTTTTGGAAGGGCCATCCTGCGTGACACTGCAGTGCCACTCCTAGATGGGCCCGGTGTTTGTGTCGGCCACTAGGGTCGCTTATCTTACTCACACAGCTACCTCATTGCGCCTCTTTTTTTCTTTGCATCATGTGCTGTTTGGGGAGTGTTTTTTGGAAGGGCCATCCTGCGTGACACTGCAGTGCCACTCCTAGATGGGCCCGGTGTTTGTGTCGGCCACTAGGGTCGCTTATCTTACTCACACAGCTACCTCATTGCGCCTCTTTTTTTCTTTGCGTCATGTGCTGTTTGGGGAGTGTTTTTTGGAAGGGCCATCCTGCGTGACACTGCAGTGCCACTCCTAGATGGGCCAGGTGTTTGTGTCGGCCACTAGGGTCGCTTATCTTACTCACACAGCTACCTCATTGCGCCTCTTTTTTTCTTTGCGTCATGTGCTGTTTGGGGAGTGTTTTTTGGAAGGGCCATCCTGCGTGACACTGCAGTGCCACTCCTAGATGGGCCCGGTGTTTGTGTCGGCCACTAGGGTCGCTTATCTTACTCACACAGCTACCTCATTGCGCCTCTTTTTTTCTTTGCGTCATGTGCTGTTTGGGGAGTGTTTTTTGGAAGGGCCATCCTGCGTGACACTGCAGTGCCACTCCTAGATGGGCCCGGTGTTTGTGTCGGCCACTAGGGTCGCTTATCTTACTCACACAGCTACCTCATTGCGCCTCTTTTTTTCTTTGCGTCATGTGCTGTTTGGGGAGTGTTTTTTGGAAGGGCCATCCTGCGTGACACTGCAGTGCCACTCCTAGATGGGCCAGGTGTTTGTGTCGGCCACTAGGGTCGCTTATCTTACTCACACAGCTACCTCATTGCGCCTATTTTTTTCTTTGCATCATGTGCTGTTTGGGGAGTGTTTTTTGGAAGGGCCATCCTGCGTGACACTGCAGTGCCACTCCTAGATGGGCCCGGTGTTTGTGTCGGCCACTAGGGTCGCTTATCTTACTCACACAGCTACCTCATTGCGCCTCTTTTTTTCTTTGCGTCATGTGCTGTTTGGGGAGTGTTTTTTGGAAGGGCCATCCTGCGTGACACTGCAGTGCCACTCCTAGATGGGCCCGGTGTTTGTGTCGGCCACTAGGGTCGCTTATCTTACTCACACAGCTACCTCATTGCGCCTCTTTTTTTCTTTGCGTCATGTGCTGTTTGGGGAGTGTTTTTTGGAAGGGCCATCCTGCGTGACACTGCAGTGCCACTCCTAGATGGGCCAGGTGTTTGTGTCGGCCACTAGGGTCGCTTATCTTACTCACACAGCTACCTCATTGCGCCTCTTTTTTTCTTTGCGTCATGTGCTGTTTGGGGAGTGTTTTTTGGAAGGGCCATCCTGCGTGACACTGCAGTGCCACTCCTAGATGGGCCCTGTGTTTGTGTCGGCCACTAGGGTCGCTTATCTTACTCACACAGCTACCTCATTGCGCCTCTTTTTTTCTTTGCGTCATGTGCTGTTTGGGGAGTGTTTTTTGGAAGGGCCATCCTGCGTGACACTGCAGTGCCACTCCTAGATGGGCCCGGTGTTTGTGTCGGCCACTAGGGTCGCTTATCTTACTCACACAGCTACCTCATTGCGCCTCTTTTTTTCTTTGCGTCATGTGCTGTTTGGGGAGTGTTTTTTGGAAGGGCCATCCTGCGTGACACTGCAGTGCCACTCCTAGATGGGCCAGGTGTTTGTGTCGGCCACTAGGGTCGCTTATCTTACTCACACAGCTACCTCATTGCGCCTCTTTTTTTCTTTGCGTCATGTGCTGTTTGGGGAGTGTTTTTTGGAAGGGCCATCCTGCGTGACACTGCAGTGCCACTCCTAGATGGGCCCGGTGTTTGTGTCGGCCACTAGGGTCGCTTATCTTACTCACACAGCTACCTCATTGCGCCTCTTTTTTTCTTTGCGTCATGTGCTGTTTGGGGAGTGTTTTTTGGAAGGGCCATCCTGCGTGACACTGCAGTGCCACTCCTAGATGGGCCCGGTGTTTGTGTCGGCCACTAGGGTCGCTTATCTTACTCACACAGCTACCTCATTGCGCCTCTTTTTTTCTTTGCGTCATGTGCTGTTTGGGGAGTGTTTTTTGGAAGGGCCATCCTGCGTGACACTGCAGTGCCACTCCTAGATGGGCCAGGTGTTTGTGTCGGCCACTAGGGTCGCTTATCTTACTCACACAGCTACCTCATTGCGCCTATTTTTTTCTTTGCATCATGTGCTGTTTGGGGAGTGTTTTTTGGAAGGGCCATCCTGCGTGACACTGCAGTGCCACTCCTAGATGGGCCCGGTGTTTGTGTCGGCCACTAGGGTCGCTTATCTTACTCACACAGCTACCTCATTGCGCCTCTTTTTTTCTTTGCGTCATGTGCTGTTTGGGGAGTGTTTTTTGGAAGGGCCATCCTGCGTGACACTGCAGTGCCACTCCTAGATGGGCCCGGTGTTTGTGTCGGCCACTAGGGTCGCTTATCTTACTCACACAGCTACCTCATTGCGCCTCTTTTTTTCTTTGCGTCATGTGCTGTTTGGGGAGTGTTTTTTGGAAGGGCCATCCTGCGTGACACTGCAGTGCCACTCCTAGATGGGCCAGGTGTTTGTGTCGGCCACTAGGGTCGCTTATCTTACTCACACAGCTACCTCATTGCGCCTCTTTTTTTCTTTGCGTCATGTGCTGTTTGGGGAGTGTTTTTTGGAAGGGCCATCCTGCGTGACACTGCAGTGCCACTCCTAGATGGGCCCTGTGTTTGTGTCGGCCACTAGGGTCGCTTATCTTACTCACACAGCTACCTCATTGCGCCTCTTTTTTTCTTTGCGTCATGTGCTGTTTGGGGAGTGTTTTTTGGAAGGGCCATCCTGCGTGACACTGCAGTGCCACTCCTAGATGGGCCCGGTGTTTGTGTCGGCCACTAGGGTCGCTTAGCTTAGTCATCCAGCGACCTCGGTGCAAATTTTAGGACTAAAAATAATATTGTGAGGTGTGAGGTATTCAGAATAGACTGAAAATGAGTGGAAATTATGGTTTTTGAGGTTAATAATACTTTGGGATCAAAATGACCCCCAAATTCTATGATTTAAGCTGTTTTTTAGTGTTTTTTGAAAAAAACACCTGAATCCAAAACACACCCGAATCCGACAAAAAAAAATTGGTGAGGTTTTGCCAAAACGCGGTCGAACCCAAAACACGGCCGCGGAACCGAACCCAAAACCAAAACACAAAACCCGAAAAATTTCAAGTGCACATCTCTAATTATGGGCACTACACACTGCGCGATATTAGTGGAAGATATGAACGATCTCGTTCATTAATGAACGAGATACCGTTCATATCTTTCAGTGTGGAGGCACCAGCGATGAACGATGCGCGGCCCCCCTGGGTGACGGGGGGAGAGAAGAAACTTCACTCCCCTCATCACGGCCCCCCTGCCGCCAGGTAGCCCGTCGCCCGTATCCGCCGACGGGCAGCTCGGCGGCGGATCGCGCAATGTGTAGGGCCCATAAGAGAAAGAGTGAACTGTAAAAAATAAATATTCTACAATAAAATACTCAGGACATTTGACTACAGTATGTGTTGTATGACTGTCCACCAATGATATATTATATACTGTAACTCTGTTGTTAAAATATAAAACTATCACATTTATTACTACATAAATTATCTTTAGCCATTAAGAGCAGTGGCGTAAGTTCGCCCCAGTCGCCCGGAGGCATGATAAAATGTTGGTGCCCCCCCACCACCCCTATACATATAGGGATATAGATATATATATATATAGATAGATAGATATATATATATATATATTATAATATATAATACATACGCCATATGTAGATATCTGATACACAGGGTGAACAGTAGCAGCGTACTCAGGTGCCTTTCAAAATAGTATAGATACACACACACACACCTATTTTCTTTGCACACACACGCCTTTTTCACTTAAAACACCCACACCTCTTTCACTTACACACACACACACACACACCTTTTTCACTAACTCGCACGCCTCTTTCACTTACACACGTCTCTTTCATTTACACACACGCCTTTTTCACTTACACACACACGTCTTTCACTAACTCACACGCCTCTTTCACGTACACACACGCCTATCACTTACACACGCCTTTTTCACTTACTCACAATTACACACACACGCCACTTTCACTTACATACACACGCCACTTTCACACAATTACACACACGCACACACACACACACACGTGTCACTTTCACTTACACACACACAAATGCCTTTCACTTACACACACACACAATTGCACACACACCACTTTCACTTACACACACACACAGACAATTGCACACACACCACTTTCACTTACACAAACACACACATGCCTGTTTCACTTACACACACACACACACACACACAATTACACACACATGCCACTTTTACTTACACACAATTACACACACACACATGCGTCTTTCACTTACACACACACCACTTTCACTTACACACAATTACACACACGTCACTTTCACACACACAATTACACAAACACACACATGCCACTTTTCCTTACACACAAGTACACACACATGCCTCTTTCACTTAAACACACAACTTTCCTTTAAAAATCAGACACACACCTCACTTAAAAACATTCACACACATAAACACAGTGCTGCCAACATTTATTAAAGATACACCCCCCCCACACACACACATAAACATACACATACTCCACACAATGCAGCAGCTGGAGGCAGGTGGTGCCAGTGCCTACCTGTTGCTATCCCCAGGACGGAGGAAGAGAGAGCTTTAGCAGGCCAGCTCTGTTGGAAGTCATGTGAGCAGCTGTGCGCTAGAGCTCCCCCTAGCTGCAGCCAGCTGTCAGCTAAGCTCTCGTCTCTGTGCATAGATACGAGGAGGCAGCTGCTGCTGCTGCCGTGTCCACAGCTCCTCCGTCCACTCGCGGCGATGGATTGTCGGGTGGGAGGCAATGGAGAAGTGCCCCCTAGAGGTCAGGAACCCGGCGGCAGCCGACTCCATTGCCTCCCACAGTTCCGCCACTGATTAAGAGGTATCATGGATTATTAAGTTTACTAAGCAACACTCAGTAAAACATATCGGGTTGAGCAATGCCCTCACCCCCTATACACCCAAGCAGGGGCGGATTGGGGTGGAAAACCAGTCAGATAAATTTATGGAAGCAGCCCTAATGGGAGTGCAGACTGATGAGGGGGTGGGGTCTGTTGAAGTGGGCGGGATTCCTCCTCATAGGGCCTGATTGTACGGCCTTCCTTGTATCTTGCTGCAGTTGTGTCTGAGACCAGGGGCGGATTGGGTAAAATTTTGTAGAAGTGGCCCGACATGGGCAGCACAAGAGGTATAACATATCGTATAGCCATGGCAGCATCACTGGATGGCAGAGCTGCTGTACTGCAGAGATGGAATAACAGAATGAATGGGGACAATGCAGTGTACTGAGTTCGGTGGCGGGCTATCATGTGTGGGGTGGGGACACATGACAACACATAAAACACAGGACCCACAGACATGTCAGCCTACCAGGAATCTTCCCGGTGAGCCCTATGGCCAATCTGCCCCTTCACCCAAGTCACATTTCTCCTTGACATGCCAATAAATCAATAGTATTATACAATACTTAATCCTATGTCAAATAGACCACACCCTTCTCTACCCTCACGTAATTAGAATGCTCATATGCAAAACAGAATTTTCAGAGGATAAGGGATCAATACGTATTATACTTGCCTAATCTCCCGTAAATTGCAGGAGACCATTCTTCAGGCAGTCCCCCGTGCCCACAGAAGAGTGGTCTCCTCTCCAGGCTTCTACTGGAGAGGAGACCATAAAAGTACAGTAGGTAAGTATTGGAGTTGAGTGGTTCGGATTACCAGGAATCCAAACAGCTCTGAACATAGTCTGCCGAGCCGTTCGCGAGCCCGGCTCGCAAAGTTCCCACCAGGCTCAGGATCGCGGAAGAGGCCAAACGTCATCATCCCGCATCGGATTCTCATGAGACTTCGAGTCTATAAAGGATCGGCGTCCCGCGGCTCGGCGCCATTTCCCTGCATGCTTACTCGCTGGGAGAAGCTCTGCTGTTGTACGCTGTCAGTCTTTGTCCTTTTAAGGGCAGGCTGTCAGAGTGTCCATCAGGGGCTGTGTCAGAGTATCCATCAGGGGCTGTGTCAGCGTGTCCATCAGGGGCTGTCAGAGTATCCATCAGGGGCTGTGTCAGAGTGTCCATCAGAGGCTGTCAGAGTGTCCATCAGGGGCTGTGTCAGAGTATCCATCAGGGGCTGTGTCAGAGTGTCCATCAGGGGCTGTCATAGTGTCCATCAGAGGCTGTGTCAGAGTGTTCATCTGGGGCTGTCAGAGTGTCCATCAGGGGCTGTGTCAGCGTGTCCATCAGGGGCTGTCAGAGTATCCATCAGGGGCTGTGTCAGAGTGTCCATCAGAGGCTGTCAGAGTGTCCATCAGGGGCTGTGTCAGAGTATCCATCAGGGGCTGTGTCAGAGTGTCCATCAGGGGCTGTCAGAGTATCCATCAGGGGCTGTGTCAGAGTATCCATCAGGGGCTGTGTCAGAGTGTCCATCAGGGGCTGTCAGAGTATCCATCAGAGTCTGTGCTGTGGTGCTGTCAGTCAGAGTGTCCATCAGAGGCTGTGCTGTGGTGCTGTCAGTCAGAGTGTCCATCAGGGGCTGTGTCAGTCAGTGGTATAATGGCCCTGGGCTTTGTCAGTCAATGTAGTAGTGTCCATAAGGGGTTGTCAGTCATCGTGTCCAGCACAAGTAGTGGGTTTTTTGGTGCTTTCACTGTCCATCAAAGGGGCTGTTGTTTGCTGTTTAGTACACCATAGTTGTATAGTACCACGTGTGAAAGTGGTCTGACTCCACGCAGTGTGGGACAAGGTGCGTCCCTAAAAATAAAATAAAATTGTTTATTGTGTGCACTGCATCCCAGTACACCAAACCAGGCCCGGCGCTACCCGCTCAGAAAAGGGATGGAAAGCAGGTAGGCGCCAGGCTGGAGAGGCGCTCTCCCTGCTTTGCATGCCCCTGCTGTGCCGCGTTGTCCCCCTGCTGCTGCCTGTGTGTGTGTATTTGCATGTGTGTGCGGGTAGGGGCGTCAGAATATTTTTAGGTTGGAGGGATATAATCTGATTTTGGTGCCCCTAGCTTCCCAACACACTGTGGCAGTGGGTGACATCAGGCTCGGCGGAGAACACGGGGCTGTGTTCTGTCACTGTGTCACCACCCCCCGTGTTCTGTCACTGTCACTCCCCCCCTCTGTATTCTGTCACTGTGTCACCCCCCGTGTACTGTCACTGTGTCACCACCCCCCCGTGTCACCCCCATCACCGTGCTCTATCACTGTGTCCCCACCCCCCCGTGTCACCTCCATCACCGTGCCCTATCACTGTGTCACCACCACCCCACCCCCGTGTCACCCCCATCACCGTGCTCTATCACTGTGTCACCACACCCCCGTGTCACCCCCCATCCCCGTGCTCTATCACTGTGTCACCCCCCCTGTGTTCTGTCACTGTATCACCCCCCAGTTCTGTCACTGTGTCACCCCCCTATGCTCTGTCACTGTGTCTGTGTCACCCCCATGTTCTGTCACTGTGTCACCCCCCCATGTTCTGTCACTGTGTCACCACCACCCCGTGTCACCCCCATCACCGTGCTCTATCACTGTGTCACCACCACCCCGTGTCACCCTCCATCACCGTGCTCTATCACTGTGTCACCCCCCCTGTGTTCTGTCACTGTGTCACCCCTCGTGCTTTGTCACTGTGTCACCCCCTCATGCTCTTCACTGTGTCACCCCCCGTGTCACCCCCGTGCTCTGTAACTGTATCACCCCCCGTGCTCTGTCACTGTGTCACCCCCCCCCCGTGCTCTGTCATTGTGTCACCCACCGTGTTCAATCACTGTGTCACCCCCCCATGCTCTGTCACTGTGTCACCCCCATGTTCTGTCACTGTGTCACTCCCCGTGTTCTGTCACTGTGTCACCCTCCCGTGTCACACCCCATCACCGTGCTCTATCACTGTGTCACCCCCCGTGTTCTGTCACTGTGTTACCCCCCAGTTCTGTCACTGTGTCACCCCACCATGCTCTGTCACTGTGTCACCCTCATGTTCTGTCACTGTGTCACCCCCGTGTTCTGTCACTGTGTCACCCCCCCCGTGTCACCCCCCATCACTGTGCTCTATCACTGTGTCACTCCCTCTGTGTTCTGTCAATGTGTCACCCCTCATGCTTTGTCACTATATCACCCCCACATGCTCTTCACTGTGTCACCCCCGTGCTCTGTAACTGTATCACCCCCCCCCCCCCCCCGTGCTCGGTCACTGTGTCACCCTCCCTTGCTCTGTCATTGTGTCACCCACCGTGTTCTGTCACTGTGTCACCCCTCATGCTCTTTCACTGTGTCACCCCCATGTTCTGTCACTGTGTCCCCGCCCCCTGTTCTGCCACTGTGTCACCCTCCTGTGTCATGCCCCATCACCATGTTCTATCACTGTGTCGCCCCCTGTGTTCTGTCACTGTGTCACACCCCCTGTGTTCTGTCACTGTGTCACACCCCCTGTGTTCTGTCACTGCGTCACCCCCCCCTGTGTTCTGTCACTGCGTCACCCCCCCCCCGTGTTCTGTCACTGTGTCACCCCCCCGTGTTCTGTCACTGCATCACCCCCTGTGTTCTGTCACTGTTCACCCCACCATGTTCTTTCACTGTGTCACCCCCCGTGTTCTGTCACTGCATCGCCCCCCGTGTTCTGTCACTGTGTCCCCGCCCCCTGTTCTGTCACTGTGTCACCCTCCTGTGTCATGCCCCATCACCGTGTTCTATCACTGTGTCACCCCCCGTGTTCTGTCACTGCATCACACCCCCTGTTTTCTGTCACTGCGTCACCCCCCCGTGTTCTGTCACTGTGTCACCCCCCCGTGTTCTGTCACTGCATCACCCCCGTGTTCTGTCACTGTTCACCCCACCATGTTCTGTCACTGTGTCACACCCAGGGGGTGTTCTGTCACTGTGTCACTGCTCCCCATGTTCTGTCACTATGTCACTCTCTCATGCTCTGCCACTGTGTCACACCCCCGTGTTCTGTCACTGTGTCACACACCCCCGTGTTCTGTCACTGTGTCACTGCCCCCTGTGTTCTGTCACTGTAACACAAAACCCCACCCCACCCCCCAGTGCTTTGTCACTGCGCCCCCAGTGTTCTGTCACTGTGTTACCCCCCTGTCATCTGTCACTGCGTCAAGCCCCCCCCCCCCGTGTTCTGTCACTGTGTCACCCCCCCCCCTGTTCTGTCACTGCATCACCCCCCGTGTTCTGTCACTGTTCACCCCACCATGTTCTGTCACTGTGTCACACCCCCAGTGTTCTGTCACTGTGTCACTGCTCCCCATGTTCTGTCACTATGTCACTCTCCCATGCTCTGCCACTGTGTCACACCCCCGTGTTCTGTCACTGTGTCACACACCCCCGTGTTTTGTCACTGTGTCACTGCCCCCTGTGTTCTGTCACTGTAACACACAACCCCCCCCAGTGCTTTGTCACTGCGCCCCCGGTGTTCTGTCACTGTGTTACCCCCCTGTCATCTGTCACTGTGTCACACCCCCTCTGCATTCTGTCACAGTGTATCAACCCCCCTCTGTGTTCTATACCGGTCACCGTGTCACCCAGTTATTGTGTCAACCCCTCCCTGTGTTCTCTCCTAGCCACTGTGCCCCCTTCCCCTGCGATACCCTGCACAGGGCCATAATAGCACTGTGCCAGCAGTGCCTGGCGCACAGCGCATATGCACCGTGAGTGCAGAACCGCTGGCAGCAGCCTCATGACCATGCCAACACCACCACACTATGGGGGGTGATTCAGCATGAATTGCAATGTTGCTGAAATCGCTGTTAAGCGATTTCAGCACCTGTGCTCATGTGCACACGCCGGTGTGTGCATGTGCAAGGTCTTAAACTGTGTCCCATGCATGTCAGTGTAAAGGGTTGTAGTTGTGCAATTCTTCGTACAACTACAACCCATGCTAAATTATGCTCTATGTCCATCTGTCTGCAGCATGGTACTGTAGCTGCACAGTGCCCAGCTACTTGTGACATACTGTAGGTAGCCGGGCAATGCTGCAGATTCTCGTCCTTCATTACAGTCCACCCCTACCGGCTTCCTCTTGTGTGTCTGCAGCTTCAGCATTTGGGCAGGAAGAGTGTAGTGGTGGAAGCTGGTGCTTCGGAGCAAAACATAAGTATAAGCACAGACAGACACACACACACACACACACACACGCACACACACACACACATGTAAAGGGGGCTTTACCTGGATGCGTAATGTGTAAAAGTTGGCTCTACCTGCGTAATATGTAAAGGGGTCTCTACCTGGCGTAAAGTGTAAAAGGGGTTTCTACCTGGTGATTGTGTAAAAGGGGACTCAACCTGGAGCAATGTGTAAAAGGGACTCTACCTGGAGTAATGTGTAAAGGTACTCTGCCTGGAGTAATGTATAAAAGGTACTCTGCCTGGAGTAATGTATAAAAGGCACTCTGCCTGGAGTAATGTGTAAAAGGGACTCTACCTGGCATAATGTGTAAAAGGGGGCTCTACCTGGAGTAATGTTTAAAAGGGGGCTCTGCCTGGGATAATGTGTAAGAGGGGTCTCTACCTGGTGTAATGTGTAAAAGGGGGTTCTACCATGCGTAATATGTAATGTGTAAAAGGGACTCTACCTTGCGTAATGTGTAAAAGGGGTCTCTATCTTGCGTAACATGTAAAAGTGGACTCTACCTGGAGTAATGCATTAAAGGGACTCTACCTGGAGTAATGTGTAATGTGTAAAAGGGACTCTATTTGGTGTAATGTGTATCAATGGTACTACAGTGTAGCGTAATTTGAATAATAGAGACCACTGTGTAGCGTAATATGAATTAGTATTATATTATGACCATGCCCCTTCCCCATGAAGCCATGTACCTATATTTTTGACGCACACTTTCGGCATGCACTGTCCGTGTTTTAAATATGGGGGGGAGGTGGGCACCAATTCTCTTTCTGGCACAGGGTGCTAAAATGTCTAAAACAACAAAAATGGCTGCGCTGTGTGTCAGTAGTTATGTACAAAGGAGAGCAAACGTGTAATGTATGAATATTGTATTTAATAAAAATTGCAAAAGTAAAATCAACATAAAATTGGTATCAACACACCTATATCTGTCTCAAGTGATAATTGACTAATGAATGAAAGAGATATTTTGGAAAAAGTTCATATTCCACAGTTCAAGAGAAAATTCAGTATGGTGCAATTTCCAAATGGTTATCTCATATACGTCACCAGGTAAGTCGTTGGAAGCATATGGTACCTCTCCGAATGGGCTGGTAAAAATTTAGCCGAGCGTCTCCGGCTAAACAATCCTGCGTTGCCCAATGTACTGCACAGCGGAGGGAAAACCTGAGAGCTGCCTGATGATTAGCACTCGTCACAGCGAGGAGATGAACGGCAACCTCCTGCGGAGGAAAGGATAGTCCGGCAATAGTCACCAGTTGCAGCGGTGAGATAGGCAGCAGCCTGTGGGGTGATGAGCCAGTCAGTAAGATTGAAGGAGAAACCAGTTTGGATTTGCACGGAGGTGTATCACCTGGACCAGGTGTGCTTTAGAGGCGGGGTTCTGACGCATTTCGTCACGGTCACGCTGTGCAGTACATTGGGTAAAGCAGGATTGTTTAGCCGGGGACGCTCGGCTAAATTTTTACCAGCCCATTCGGAGAGGTACCACATGCTCCAACGACTTACCTGGTGACGTATATGAGATAACCATTTGGAAATTGCACCATACTGATTTTTCTCTTGAACTGTGGAATATGAACTTTTTCCAAAATATATCTTTCATTCATCAGTCAATTATCACTTGAGACAGATATAGGTGTGTTGATACCAATTTTATGTTGATTTTACTTTTGCAATTTTTATTAAATACAATATTCATACATTACACGTTTGCTCTCCTTTGTACATAACTACTGACACACAGCGCAGCCATTTTTGTTGTTTTAGTCTGTCCTTCCATTCCTCACATAGTGGTCACGGCAAGCGCAGTGTCTCAGCAGTTTTTAATATTTATATTTTATATTTACCAGTTAGGCGCTGCACTAGTAGTGTTCTTGCTAAAATGTCTAGCTCTGACTCTGAAGCCTGTTGAATGCACCTTCCCCATAAATCTGCTCTGCTTTCCTGATCCAGTAGACAGCAGCAGCTGCAGACCCTTCTGTTCCTGTGGTGTGTTAAGGTCTCCTACTGCCAATCTCCTGCTGATCACTGATGATCAGTGCTGGTACAGGTGACTCACCCTTCCCCCTCCGCGCCGCTTGGGTCAACCTGCCTCTCAGACATTGGCACCGTGCAGAAGTGATTCCTGTCAAGCGCTTTTCCTCAATAACTTGCTGTCCCTTTGTGAAATATGGGAGGGCGCAAAGTTATAGTTTGCAGGGGGCACCGAACACCCTAGCACCGCCCCTGCACCAAAGTATACTACCGTGTGTGAAAGCGGTCTGACTCCACAGAGTGTGGGACAAGCTTTGTCCCCCCAAAAAATAATAATAATCTTGTTTGCTGTTTACATTGTTTTGTTGTGTGCGTTGCACCCCAGTCAGGGTCGTACTGGCCCACAGGGGTACCAGGGAAACCACCGGGTGGCCCCACTGCCTGAGGGCCCACTCCTTCTTCAACGGATCAGGCTCCAGACTGTGCACTTGTATTATATATGGTAGATATGTTGCATTACATTGCACTAAACTATTGCGTATTTCAAGCCTCTGTGGAGGCTGGCCACACCCCCTTTGTAGGCTGGCCACACCCATAAGTATGGGCCCCTATAACTGCATTCCCCCAGTGGGCCCTTCATGCCCCAGTCCGACACTGACCCCAGTACACCAAAGTATAGTACCGTGTGTGAAAGCGGTCTGACCCCACACAGTGTGGGACAAGCTGGTGCTCAAACCCTTCAAAGTAGCCACCTGTGAAGTGAGTTCTGACACTGCTACTTTGAGCCAGGTGGTTACCCTAATTAGGTTTTTGGAAAAACAACTGGAGAATTTGAAGGAGGAGATAAAACAAGGCGAATCCACAAAATATGCCGGATTTGTAGGTCAAGGGGTCTATTTACTTAGGGGGATATGTACTAAGCAGTGATAAAAGTGGAGAAGTGAGCCAGTGGCTCTGTCAGCTGCTCTGTATACTTTTATAGTATGCAAATTATAAATGTTACATCAATGCTGATTGGTTGCCATGGGCAACTTCTCCACTGGCTCACTTCTCCACTTTTATCACTGCTTAATACATGTCCCCCTTAGCCTTGGATGGAGACAAAGTTGCTGGAGATAAAGTACCAGCCAATCGGCTCCTAACTGTCATTTTTCAAACACAGCTTGTGGCATAGCAGTTAGGAGCCGACTGGCTGGTATTTTATCTTCAGCGACTTTGTCTCCATCCAAGGCTTAGTACAAACTTGCTTTGTATTACTTAAGCTGCTCACACTCCAGTGTGTACTCGGAGCGAGTTTTCAGCACAGCTGGGAACCTTGTGAGTGAACGGCGTAGGAGGCTACTTCCTCAAAATGTGGAAAAGATGATGTTCATAAAAAGGAACTGGACATTCCACGAGGAAGACCTTTCCCAGCAATTACATCGAAATACAGAGACATCTATAATGTTGGATTCCAGCGGGGATGAATTAATATTGGGGGTCATTCCGAGTTAGTCGCTCGCAAGGCGATTTTAGCAGAGTTACACACGCTAAGCCGCCGCCTACTGGGAGTGAATCTTAGCTTCTTAAAATTGCGAACGATGTTTTCGCAATATTGCGATTACAAACTACTTAGCAGTTTCAGAGTAGCTTCAGACTTACTCGGCATCTGCGATCAGTTCACTGCTTGTCGTTCCTGGTTTGACGTCATAAACACACCCAGCGTTCGCCCAGACACTCCTCCGTTTCTCCAGCCACTCCCGCGTTTTTTCCGGAAACGGTAGCGTTTTTATCCACACGCCCATAAAACGCTGTGTTTCCGCCCAGTAACACCCATTTCCTGTCAATCACACTACGATCGCCGGAGCGAAGAAAAAGCCGTGAGTAAAAAAACTATCTTCATAGCAAAATTACTTGGCGCAGTCGCAGTGCGAACATTGCGCATGCGCACTAAGCTGAAAAACGCTGCGATGCGAAGAAAATTACCGAGCGAACGACTCGGAATGAGGCCCATTGTGTGGTGGTGATGATGATGATGAGGATGTACACACTGATGAGGGTGAGGATGAGGATAGCAATGGTGATGACATCTTCTAGACACTGTAGAGCTGTTGCTTTAAGGCAGTTGGTTGCTTATTTTTGGGGGCCCAAATAAACCAATCATTTCAGCCACAAGTGTGGCAGTCCTTGTCGCTGAAATTATTTGTTTGTTAAACTGTGCATGTCCTGTTTAATATCCAACATAAGGGTGGGTGAGAGGGCCCAAGGAAAATTCCATCTCATTTCATAGATACAGTATGCTACAAACTGCCGTCTGTTTGTGACGCTGCTCTGTTGCCTAGAAGTAAGTAACCAGCCAGCTTGCTGCAGACTTTGACCTAAAGTGGATGAAAACAACATTGGGGGTCATTCCGAGTTGATCTCTCGCTAGCTATTATTTGCAGCACTGCGAACAGATAGTCGCCGCCTATAGGGGAGTGTATTTTTGCTTTGTAAGCGTGCGATCGCATCTGGAGCCGAGCACGACAAAAAAGTTTTGTGCAGTTTCTGAGTAGGTCTGAACTTACTCAGCCGCTGCGATCACTTCAGCCTGTTCTTGTCCGGAATTGACGTCAGACACCCGCCCTGCAAACACTTGGACACGCCTGCGTTTTTCCAAACACTCCCAGAAAACGGTCAGTTGACACCCACAAATGCCCTCTTCCTGTCAATCTCCTTGCGATCGGCTGTTCGAATTGATTCTTTGTTAAATCCATCGCCCAGCAACGACCCGTACGATGCGCTTGCGCATAGCGGTGCATATGCATGCGCAGTAGTGACCTGATCGCAGCACAGCGAAAAATCCTAGCGTACGATCAGGTCGGAATGACCCCCATTGTGAGCTATAATGTGGTCAAAATTGTCTGGAAATGACTGGAAATTAATGTTATTAAAGTTAATAACACTCTAGGGCAGTTGTTCCCAAACTTTTCTGTGTTACGGCACCCTAGATAATAGGATTTTAATTACCTACCGGTAAATCCTTTTCTCGTAGTCCGTAGAGGATGCTGGGGTCCATATTAGTACCATGGGGTATAGACGGGTCCCTTGGGAGCCATGTGCACTTTAAGAGTTTAATAGTGTGGGCTGGCTCCTCCCTCTATGCCCCTCCTACCAGATCCAGTCTAGAAACTGTGCCCGAGGAGACGGATATACTTCGAGAGAAGGAAATACACAGATAGTGGTGAGATTCATACCAGCTCACACATAACAACAGAAATCCAAGCTAACCAGCTTGAAACAAGTCAGCAATGGCTGAACAACAGTACTTAACCAAGTAACAATGCAGTACTTAACCAAGTAACAATGCAGTACTTAACTAAGTAACAAATGCAGGAAAACGAAGCGCTGGGCGGGCGCCCAGCATCCTCTGTGGACTACGAGAAAAGGATTTACTGGTAGGTAATTAAAATCCTATTTTCTCTTACGTCCTAGAGGATGCTGGGGGTCCACATTAGTACCATGGGGATGTACCATAGCTTCCAATATGGGAGGGACAGCGCGGAGGCTCCTGTAGAACCGATTGACCAAACTTTAGGTCCTCAGAGGCCAAAGTATCGAACTTGTAGAACTTAGCAAACGTGTTCGATCCTGACCAAGTAGCCGCTCGCCAAAGTTGTAAAGCTGAGACACCCCGGGCATCCACCCAGGAAGAACCCATTTTACGAGTAGAGTGGGCCTTAACAGATTTTGGACACGGCAAGCCTGCCGCAGAATAAGCATACTGGATAGTACACCTGATCCAGCGAGAAATCGTCTGCTTAGAAGCAGGCCACCCAACCTTGTTGGGATCATAAAGGACAAACAGAGCGTCCGACTTTCTGTAACGAGAAGTTCTCTTCACATAAATCTTCAAAGCCCTTACAACATCCAAGGATTTTGAAGTAATTGAGGAGTCAGTAGCCACTGGCACCACAATAGGTTGGTTGATATGAAAAGCCGACACAACCTTCGGAAGAAATTGCTGACACGTCATGAGCTCAGCTCTATCTTCATGGAAAATCAAGTAGGGGCTCTTGCAGGATAATGCCCCCAATTCTGACACACATCTAGCAGATGCCAATGCCAATCATGTGACCGCCTTCCAAGTAATAAACTTGACATCAACCTCCTGTAAAGGTTCGAACCAATCCGACTGCAGGAACTGCAGCACCACATTAAGATCCCAAGGTGCCTTAGGAGGCACAAAGGGAGGCTGGATGTGCAGAACCCCTTTCAAGAAAGTCTGAACCTCAGGGAGGACAGCCAATTGTTTCTGGAAGAAAATGGACAAGGTCGAAATCTGGACTTTTATGGAGCCCAACCTCAGGCCCACATCCACACTGCTTGCAGAAAGAAACTTCTTGGATTCACACCAAGACATGTACTTTTTCCAAATCCAATGGTAATGTTTAGACGTTACTCCTTTCCTAGCCTGTATCAGGGTAGGAATAACCTTGTTCGGAATGCCCTTCCGAGCTAATATCTGGCATTCAACCTCCATGCCGTCAAACGTAACCATAGTAAGTCTTGATAAGCGAACGGCCCCTGTTGCAGAAGGTCCTCTTGATGAGGAAGAGGCCTTGGATCTTCCAACAGTAACTCCAGAAGATCCGAGTACCAAGCCCTTCTTGGCCAGGCCAGAGCAATGAGGATCGCCTGAACTCTTGTTCTTTTTATTAGTTTGAGAATCCTTGGGATGAGTGGAAGTGGAAAGAACACATACACTGAATTGAACACCCATGGAGTTACCAGGGCGTCCACTGCCACTGCCTGTGGGTCCCTCGACCTGGAACAGTACCTCCGAAGATTCTTGTTGAGGCGGGAGTCCATCATGTCTATTTGAGGTACGCCCCAAAGACTTGTCACCTCCGCGTACACCTCTGGGTGGAGGCCCCACTCTCCTGGATGGAGATCGTGTCTGCTGAGAAAGTCCGCTTCCCGTAATGTAGATTGCTGAGAGTGCTACTGCGTGCTTTTCCGCCCAGAGGATGATTCTTGTTACCTCTGACATTGCAGCTTTGCTCTTCGTTCCACCTTGTCGGTTTATGTAGGCCACCATCGTTACATTGTCCGACTGAACCTGAATGGCCTGATCTTTCAGAAGATGTGCCGCTTGCAGAAGACCATTGTACATGGCCCTTAGTTCCAAAATATTTATTGGAATGATGGATTCCAGACTTGACCACCTTTCTTGGAAGTTTTTCCCTTGGGTGACAGCTCCCCAACCTCTGAGACTTGCATCCATGGTTAGGAGGATCCAAGTCTGAATCCTGAACCTGCGGCCCTCTAGTGGGTGAGAAGTTTGCAGCCTCCAGATGAGCAATATTCTGGCTTTCGGTGACAGACGTATCCTCTGATGCATGTGAAGATGAGATCCCGACCATTTGTCCAGGAGATCCAATTGGAAAGACCGTGCATGAAATCTTCCATAATGTAGAGCCTCATAGGAGGCAACCATCTTCCCCAGAAGGCGAATGCACTGATAAACCGATACCCGGGCAGGCTTCAGGACATTCCGGACCATTGCTTGTATCACCAACGCTTTCTCCTCCAGCAGAAACACCCTCTGTACTTCCGTGTCGAGGATCAACCCCAGGATAGACAGTCTCCTTGTTGGCTCCAAATGCGACTTTGGAAGATTCAGGATCCACCCATGACCCTGGAGTAGTTGAGTTGAGAGAGCAATGCTCTGTAACAGCTTCTCCCAGGAAGACGCTTTTATCAGCAGATCATCCAGATAAAGAATTATGTTCACCCCCTGCTTGCGGAGGAGTAGCATCATCTCCGCCATGACCTTGGTGAACACCCTCGGTGACGTGGAGAGGCAAAACGGCAGTGCCTGGATCTGATAGTGACAGTCCAGCAGCGCAAATCTGAGCTAAGCCTGGTGAGGCGGCCAGATAGGAATGTGAAGGTACGCATCCTTGATATCCAGGTATACTAGAAATTCCCCCTCCTCCAGACCTGAGATCCCCGCCCTCAGAGACTCCATCTTGAATTTGAATTCACTCAAGTAAGGGTTCAACGACTTTAGATTCAATATTGGCCTGACCGAACCACCCGGTTTCAGGAACCACAAAGAGGTTTGAGTAATAACCCTTGTTTGTTAAGTGAGGTGGAACTGGAACAATAACATTTGATTTTAGCAATGTTTGAATGGCTTCCTGTAGGATAGCACTTTCTGTCAGCAAAGCTGGTAAGCCTGACTTGAAGAATCTGTGAGGTGGGAGTTATTGAAACTCCAGTCTGTACCCCTGGGTAACAATATCTTGTACCTAGGGATCTATGCCTGATGATGCCCAGACATGACTGAAATTTCTTAATCTTGCTCCCACCTGCCCGATCTCTAGGCAGGGAGGCCATCGTAATGCCGAGGATTTTGAGGAAGCAGAACCAGGTTTCTGTTCCTGTGAACCTGCTGGTGCAGGTTTTCTGGATTTCCCCCGACCTCCTCTAAAGAAAGCTGAAGGGGGTTTGGACTTTTTAACTTTCGCGGTCCGAAAGGACTGCATGGTAGATGTAGGATAAGATTCCCTAGTAGACGATGTAGCTGAGGGAAGGAATGTTGACTTACCCGCAGTTGCCGTGGAGATCCACGCATCTAACGCTTCCCCAAACGGAGCCTGACCTGTGAAACCTGCACAGTCCTGTATGTGACATAAGAACAATTCAATGTCACTTCTATCCATAGAATCTAATTCCTCTAGTAATGTGCCTGACCACTTTGTTATGGCTTTAGAAATCCATACACAAGCAATAGTAGGCCTTAAAGCTACGCCAGTAGCTGTGTATAATGATTTGGGGTAGTCTCAATCTTACGGTCAGCCGGCTCTTTTAATGCGGTGGACCCTGGAACAGGTAAAACCACTTTTTTAGACAACCTAGACACAGAAGCGTCTACTACAGGCGGGATGTCCCACTTTTTCCTATCTCCACCGAACTCCAGGAAAATGACCATATACTCCACACAAATAAAGAGATTTAAAAATGAAAATTAATAATCGAGCTAAACCAAATTTTGTGCAAAAGAGAAAAATTGGTTCTGAGGAAAATGCTCATTGTGACAAATGTGTTAGATGCTTCAGTACTGTAGCCCAATACCAAGTGGTGTGATAGGAAATGAGGGGGCGTTCACGTTCCAGGGTTTAGGAAATTAGTTTCAAAAGGAATTAAAGAATGAATCTTTGCTCTGGTATAATACATACTTTATTGGATTTCTTTCTTAACAGGCATAGGGATGTAAATGTTCATGCTATGTATAACGTACTGTAATGCTGTAGTTTATTTATGAAGACAATTATGTATTCAGTCGCTAATGGGTTCTCTTATTATAACTCAAATGCAGATGTTTATGTGACGGCTTTGTCTTATAAGCCACATTCTGAAACACAACTCTGCTCTTATCCAACGACAAAATTCCATCCCCTATGGGAAGGTACAAAAATAGACCTTTTCCAACTGTCAAAAATTAGGCAACAAGGAAGATAATGTTTGATTAGAGAAAAGATGAAGTAAGAGCTTTCACTATTTAATACCTTAGGGCAATGATTTTCAACCTTTTTTTACTCGCGGCACACTGAACAATATTTTAAAATTGCCAAGGCACACCATCAGTTCCCCACAGGAAAAAAAAAACACACACATTGGCCCTCGCAGTAAAAAAAAATCCACACATACATTGGCCTACACAGAAAAAAAATCACGTCGCTTCCCACATAAACCATGTTGATCCCTACATAAATCCTATTACTCTCCACATAAATCACATTTCTCCCCACATAAATCCTATTGCTCCCCACATGAATTATTCACATTATTCCCCCCCATAAATCGATAAATCCTATTGCTCCCAACAGGAGACATAACATAACAAATATTAGCCCCTACCGGTCAGTTGTCCTCCTCCCTGTCCGTCAGTGGCGGGGGTTGTTCATACTGGAGTGCTGAGAATACTAAGCAGCGGGCAGTCGGGCAGGTGTGGATGTGGGTGGGCAAGGAAAGCTGTGGATGCAGACGGAAACTGGAAGATATGTATGCAGGCGGGTGGGCTGGCTGGGTGGTGAGACGCGGCGCCCGTGACCTATGATATCACACCGCCGCTTCATCAAGCCATAGGTCACAGCCGGAGCATGACTGATCCTCTAAGAAGAGCCTGGGCCAACAGTTTACTCTGAAGGTGCAGGAAGCTGCTCTGGCTCCACGGCACACCTTGCAACTGGTCACAGCAAACTAGTGTGCCACTGCACACTGGTTGAAAAAGCCTGCCTTATGGTTACTGGTGATTCTATAATGGGTGCAGTGTGTGTGTTTAGCATCTCCTTGAGAAAGAATCCGGACTTGGATTCGAAACGCGTTGGCGAAAAAGAAGCAACCATCTAGGACACGGACTCCGCCGCCGCCAGCACTTGCAATACCGGAAGTAAACATCCGAACTTCCGGTCACGGCGGAGCGGACGAAGCAGCGGCTACAGTGCAGCCAGGGGAAGGAGGACGTGAGCTACGGCCTAACAGGCAGGAAAAGCCAGCCTGTCCATCAGCCTAATTGCTGCCACAGACCCCGGAACCCCCAGCCACGCTTGCATCAGACAAATAGGGTAAGTCAGGGATAGCCACACCGCAACAGACTGTACCCCTTTTTAATCAAGTGTCCAAAAGCTCCAAAATTATTCATAAAGGAGCTGTAAACATTGCACTTTACCCCTTACCCTACCCTCCCTTCCCAATTTTAAATTATTATTATTATTATTATTATTATTATTATTATTTTTATTTTTTATTTTTATTTTTATTTTATTTTTATTTTTATTATTATTTTTTCAGTATTTATTATTTTCCTCCCTATTATTCTTCCCTAATCATTATATTTTTTTCATTTCATTTTTTTTTTTTCTTTTTTTTCATTTTCTTCTTTTTTCTTCACTCTACATTTTCTTCAGCCATTTACATACTTTTTTACTGGTTCATTAAGCAATTCTATAGAACACTACACACTAGTATACACAAGCGCTTGGTTTAACAAATTCCAACAATCACCAAATAACAACCTGAGCAGCTTTTTTCCTTCACAGCGCAGCAAACTATACCCAATTTATTCTGCAGTGTGTGCATTGCACACGGCCCCTGAGTCCAGGGGGACCCAGACCGCACACATAGCACCCATTTTTTTAATACTCACCCCTCCGGAGTCCCCCGCCGTCATCACCGGCTCTGTTAAATCCCCGTGAAAATGGCACAGCGGCCATTTTCACGGCGTTCTGCACATGTGCAGTAAAGAAATCTCTGGGAAAATGGCCACCGCACCATTTTCCCGGAGATCTGCGCATGCCCAGTAGAGTCTGAGCCCACTATCGCTCAGACTCTACAACGCTCCTGCAGAGGGGGGGGAGGAAGGGCCGTACAGAGGAGGCAGCACACGGGCCTCCTCCTCTCTTAAAGCGCAATTGCTTAGGGTAGGGCAGTGATGACTCAATTTGGCCCAGACTGCCCATTTACTGGGGGAGACCATCCATTTGCTTTCAGACTGCCCACTTTACAGGGAAGGGACCGCCCACTTGCTTCCAGACCAATCACTTTACTTGGGAGAGAATCCCAAAAATGTATGAGTGTCCCAGAAGTTCCGGGAGTGGACACATGTCACATGACCTCATAAAGAACTGTTCCCAATGCAAATACTGCAGTTGTAGGTATGTAAAAATGTGTATATAAATATATATGTATGAACAACATGCCTGAAGGCTAATGGCTCATGAAACAAACGTCTCTCTTGTATTGTAAAATGAAAGACACGCCATTGGGGGTAATTCTGAGTTAGATTTGGGTGTGGTGTGTTCAATCTGCAATCTAAATTGCAGTGTAAAAATAAAGCAGCCAGTATTTACCCTGCACAGAAACAAAATAACCCACCCAAATCTAACTCTCTCTGCACATGTTATATCTGCCTCCCCTGCAGTGCACATGGTTTTGCCCAACTGCTAACAAAGTTCCTGCTGCGATCAACTCAGAATTACCCCCATTATCTCAGACAGCACACTCAGAAGAGCAGACTAGGGGAAGGCGAGGTGGTATTTCTAGCCCTTCTCACATCAGCGCCCCCTGCAGTAATCACTTGTAATTGCAATAAACACTCAGTGCGACATAGACGCTGCACCAAGGACTTTTTGTCAAAGAGTAAAGAAACTCCATTTGTTATAAAATTTGACAACTCCACTTTCAATAGCGGGTATTGTGGCTCTTCTGTCATAGTATAGTAATTGTAGAAGTAAGCGTTTGACAGAACATAAAAGGGGGAGCCCTAGCTGCTAAATTGATCATAATTATTACCTTCTTCTCCACTGTGACAACAGTAGTCCGCAAGGCTCTTTTATGTACACCTCAAAGTTGAGCATAGTGGGAATCGGACATTTTTAACATGTTTAATTTCCTAGATTCCACAACACATCACTGATCATCGATGGCCAACGGTCGGCAGTCCCAGAAGGTCAGGAATCGCGACAGCTAATGTATAGGGGCCTTAAGTCGCAAAGTCCACGGTGGACCAAGCAAGGCTGTTTGGCATGACTAGAAGATAGCTGTATATGGGCACATCTGTAGCCCTTCCATGTGTATGTGAGGCTGGTAAGCAGTGATTGCTGCTGCCCCTGGGCTGCAGTGCAGACCACACATTGCAGGACAGCACATACATGAAATGGTTGCCTTACCCAGACTGCTGTGTTTCACTGACCTGATGCAGTATGGGAAACAGCGCTCAGCTCGTCTATCATCTATACGCCCACCCCCTGACTCCTGTGAAACTAGCCAATGGGAGTCTGGAAGCAGGCTTATAAAAGACCCGTCCCATGCTGCGGCAGGTTAGTAAAATACAGCGGTGCTGCTGATCGTTGAGTAAGGCAGCCTTACTGACCACTGCACCACCTGCCAAAGACTATGAAGTAGACCAGAATCTTAATTTGCATCGGGTTAAAAGACCATGCAATTCTCAGTAGCAGAGGATGTAGCATTTATAGTAGAGTTTTCATTAAAATGAATATTTAATATTTGTGCTGGAAATTTGTTAGGGATGCCTGACAGGGAAGGAACTACCCTCAGATATAGAGATTCTTGGCCGAGGCTCTCTCTCTGACCATTATACATCAGAGGGTTTCAAATGTGACTTATAAAGCTCTCTCTTGGCTCCTCTAAGCTGTATGTACTAATTGAGCGATGTCTCTTTGTTTTAGATTTCAAAACAACTACAAGCTCAGCTAAAACAAGCCCTGGTATAACCATCAATGCAAAAGTGTCCGACTGTTTCTCTTGGCAGAGGAGATAGCTATTAAACTAGCACGCCACGTCAAACGTGTTACAGCCAACTCCTGATACTTCGCTATGTTTCCTTGGTCGCTCAGGAACTTCTGTTTCCTTATAGTTATGCTCAGATTTAATGCCAGACATGTACGCTTTATATAAAACCTATGGAGCTCGTTTATCATGAGCTGCATTTTTTGTTTTTTAAACAACACTTTGCTTTATCCTTCAGACGGCACCAGGGGGAGATACATTTTAGGTCAAAGCTAAAAACCGGCAGCAAAACTTTTAATAAAAAGCTGGATTCCAAAAACTCTTCACTTGTTTATCCCCAGTAATCTCTGCTGGCGTGACTTTGAAATGTCAGTCTAACACAATTGGGGTCATCTGCTGACCACGGAATGTGCGGACGTGCTGTGTTTTTAAGTATGAGAAAAGACTCCGTTTATCCACCTAGTGCTTACAAAAGGGCCCCTGTGAAAATGCTACGCGGGATCGCGGGAGCAAATAGACATTAGCATGGATGGTAAAAAATAGAAATGCCTTTAATGCTTCAGCAACTTCTATTCTGCAGTGTTGCATTGAGCTGAATATTATTGTTATTATGTATAAACTCTTCTGTGGCTGAAGCTGAGTTGGAAGCTCATAAACATAGCATATATGGGCCCTTATGCTGAGTCAGTGGCATCACCAGATGCCTACACCTCCATAGGCAAACGCAGGTGGGGGGGGGGGTTTCCGGTTGCTCGGAAACCACCCTCCTCTTGATAAGTGTCTCACATTATGACAATAGCAATGGTATATAATATGATTACTAGAGCTGCCGCCACATCATGCAGTGTAAGGGACAGAGCAGAGCTGCTGCATGTGCCCAGTGGTAGCAGCTTCTTCTACCAAGTTTGCTGTGTGTGTGGATTTGAGTCCTCAAGCAGTGCTCTGCACCAGAGAGTAGCTACCAGGAAGAAGAAACTGGAGCCTTACCATGAGGTGGGAGAGACCATCTATAGCAGAGATTTTCAACCCTTTACAACTCGCGGCACACTGAACAAGATCTATATATTGCCAAGGCACATTTCAAATATAATGGTGATGCATGGTGCAGTTGCATGTCCTATGATGTCATGTTGCAGCTTCTCCATAGGTAACGCCTGAGCCACATCTGAGAAAGCCAGAAGAGCCCAACACTGCCCGGGTCCAAAATAAGAACTAGCTCTGCAACCACTAAACCCACCAGTATTGATCGTTCCAGGGCCTCAGTAGCGGCAAAACACTGACGGGCCTGGCTGTGCTTCTATGGCGGCACACCTGGAGACTGCTCAGGGCACACTAGTGTGCCACGGCACAGTGGTTGAAAAACACTGATCTATAGTGTTAAATATTAATACTGTATTCTATACAGTATACAATGTAAAAAAAAAAGACCATCGTTTACACTAATGTCCAGGCCTGTTACTAGGTTCTTCTACCACTCCCACAGACTCCCGCACTCGCTTCAATGTTCTGCAGAGTGGGAGATTGTGGACTGGCATTTGGAAACCCCCCTGTAGAAATCCTGCCCCTGACCTTATGCTTGCCTACCCTCCCGCACTGAGCGGGATGCTCACGATCTTTGTCAGAGTCCCCCGATGCACCGCATATTGATCTACAACTCCCGGATCCTTCCCTCAACCTATGAGAATCCAGAGATTCCCAGACTGCGCATGCACAGACTGGAATTAACGGGTACAGGGCCTGCAGGAGCAACATCACAACGTGTGACGTCAGGCTGTCTAAAGGATGGCCGCCAGCACAGCCTTGTCGTGGGTAGTAATGGTGGGGTAGATGTTAGAATCAAGTGAGCAAAGGAAACTCTGACATCAGGGGGAGGAGCTAGACCGGCGGGATAGTACTTTCACTATCCACGCCACCAACTACTCCCTTTAGTAACCAGGTGGCATGCGAAGCGGAGCGAGCCACCGAGCACGAAGCATGGAGAGCGAAATGAGCCCACAAGGGTACATTTCGGGTACCCTGTTGGAGCTAGCTCCTCCCCCTAGTGATATGAGAGGTCCTTTCCCCAATTTGGTTAGAGCCATAACTGTAAGGGTGGCCATCTAGCAGCATAATTACAGCTAGGACACGGGAAGAGGACATATGTGTAAGCGGCACTACTGTGGTCATTATGTGTAAGGTGCACTACAACTGTGGACATTATGTGTAAGGGACACTACTACTATGGGAACTGTGTATAAGGGGCCCTACTGTGGGTACTGTATATAAGGGACACTACTGTGTGGCATAACATGTATAGACAGTACCATTGTGTAGTGCAATGTGAATAAAGGGCACTACTGAATGACATAACCTGAATAAGGGGCATTACTACAGTATGTGGTGTAATATGAATCAGGGGCACTATGTGGTGTAATGTGAGTAAGATTGTGCTACTGTGTGGTGCAATTTGATTTGTGGGTACTATTATGTGACCACGCTGCTTCTTTGTGAGATCAATGTCCCTTTATAAAGTTTTGGAAGTAGGGCACTAATTTATAGTTTGCAGAGAACACTGGCCCTGGCTCCGTTTAATGTGAGGGGAAGGAGGGTGGGTGGCGGGGTAAATGAGTTCCACCACCTCTCCAGGACCACTTTCAGCCCTGCATTTAATATAAAAAAATGATTATGTTATTAGGTATGATTTAAATAACCTAGCACCTATCAGCTTCAGAGGTGAATACACCATCAGCCAATCAGGAGTGGATAGGTAGTGAAGTCAGTCATCACCAAGATCAGCAGCATGCATTTGCACCAATCCTCCGGAACCCATAAGTGATATCCCTACTGACAGGCATATTCATGTCTATGTGCAGGTTTGCATCTGTTCCAGTACACTTTCTACATTAGCCCGCCCCTTCCCTTACCAGTCCCACCGGTCCAGTCGTAAGCAGAGATTAAGAGGTGATCATACTTGCATATGCAGCTTTTTTTGTGGGCACTTACAGGGACATGTTCAATTAACCGGATGCAACTCTGCCCTGAGCTATTCAATTAATGGCCGGAGCTATAGAGTTACCCCACATGGTAAGCCAAAGAGGGTGCACTTACTATAACTCAGATTATTATTTTTCGTGCACCTTCAGGAGCAGCAAAGACAAATATGCATTAAGTGCACCCTCTGGGGCTTTCCATGCAGAGTAATGCCGTAGCTCCGAGCACTTAACTGGGGAGCTATGGGTTAATGCGCATGTATAGCTCTACACAATAAACTCGGAGCTGCGGCCGCACGGTAAGTCCCGCAACTAACTGAATGTGCACCATAATGTTCCGATTTGATGTTGCACCTACTCAGCATCATCCTTTTATGCAGTATACAGCCAGGGCCGAGTTTCTCGGCACTCTAGGCAAAACTTCAGCCTACTTCCCCAACTACCACTAATACCTACTTCCCAGCCCTTCAGTTGAAAGTGTGACTTAAAAGTTCCACAGCCCCCACTTGCATTATGGGGGTCATTCTGATCCGTTCGCTCGTTTTAACGCAGCAGAGCAAACGGGTCCCTGCTGCACATGCACCGGCGCCATAGTGCACCTGCGCATGTGGGACGGCCGAAGGCCGTAGCAGGATAGCGATCACCTCTGCCTGATTGACAGGCAGAGGCGATCAATGGGCGGGAGGGGGCGAAACGGCGGCGTTTGGCCGCCGTTTCTTAGGCGCGGTCTGGCCAATGCAGGCATGGCCAGACCGAACGGGGGGGCGGGCCGCAGCGGCTGCGTTACGTTATACGCAGCCGCTGCAGGCCAGGGACGAGGAGTAGCTCCCGGCCAGTACGCTAAAGCTGCGCTGGCTGGGAGTTACTCCTGAAGTGCAAAGGCATCGCCGCTGTGCGATGCCTTTGCACTTCTGCGAGGGGGGCCGGACTGACATGCGGGGCGGACTAGACCCGTGCTGGGCGTCCCCATGCATGTCAGGAAAGATGATCGTAGCTGTGCAAAATTTTGCACAGCTACGATCAACTCGAAATGACCCCCTAAGTTCAACAAGAATGTTTCTCTCAGTCACATCCTTAATTTTGTGATAGGCAGACTCAGTGGAGACCCCCAGGTCCCCGCATCCTAGGTAGCTGCCTAATAGTAGTCCCAGTCCTGTATACTGCTCAACATTGTCTCCACCTATGAGCACAAGTACAGGATTCTAGTTCTACAGTATGAACTCAAGACAACAAAAGCAGACTAAAGATAAAAAATCGCCATGGTAGTGCGTCCGTTCAGTAGACTGACACTATTTTAACAGGGAAGTGACGGCTCTACAGATGACTATATCAGCCAGACATCAGCTCTATAACTATCATGGGAAAAAATCTTTATTAACACATCAGTTTTTGACAAAATATTGGCAGGCCTTGTTGACAGATATTATAGAAGTCCCTTACCAATTACTTACTGTAAAACAGGTCCTTACATAGAGGGAATGATTAATTAAAATTGTGACAAATAGAGAGTAAATCGATCTCCGCGTGGGTACATTACACCCAGGAGGCAAAGGAGAGAAAGTTAACGGTTTAATATACTATATAAGCCCAATTTAAACATGCAATGAATTATTCACAAATTGTTTGAATTACTATCGATTGTTCAGGTAACACTGATAACTGCATCAGTGATTTACCTATTGATCCTTTTATCATAAACGCGTAATATAAATGAAATTATGATAAAAACTCTTACCAGGTACTGTGTGCATGCATAAAAAAGACATGCCATAAACAGTCTTTAAGAATTGCTTGCAAGTGAATTACCAGTTAATAAAATATTATGAGGCATTTTCAGAGCTGCGTGCAATTCGGCCGCAGGTGTATCCACATTGCGTGCTCAGGAATAGATGCAGATCTTTGCCTGTGTTCAGAAAGATCTGCATCTAGCAGGCCCCGCCACCCCTATATAACCACTTGTAAAACTATCCTCAGCTCCGAATAGCATGTAATGCCTCTTAAAGGACCAAGACACGCCCTCACTGAGGAAACTTTTTTGCCACCCAGTTACAGGTATAATACCCATCCAGCCGCAAGTGGCAAACACTACCTACAGTATTTTTTGGTGCAGGAGACATTAGCATCTGGACTATGGGGGTCATACAGATCTGATCGCTGGGCTGCTATATTTGCTGTCTTGCGTTCAGATAGTCGCCGCCCCAGGGGGAGTGTAAATTTGCCGTGCAAGTGTACGATCCCATGTGTACGCCGAGCTGCAAAAATCCAGTGTGCGCAGCCTCTGGGCAGCCCAGGATTTACTCCTACAGTGCGATGAGAACAGGCTGATCGGGCCGGAGCTGACGTCACACACCTTCCCTGAAAACGCTTGGGAACGCCTGCGTTTTTCCGGACACTCCCAGTAAACTGTCAGTTACCACCCACAAACTGCCTCTTCCTGTCAGTCACCTTGCCAGCGCCCATGCAAATGAAATTTTTGCTCCATCCTGTCGCTGGCCGGCGATGCCCGTTGTTGTTGGCCGTTGGCGCATGTGCATTGCGGTGCATACACATGTGCAGTTATGACCTGATCGCCCGCTGTGCGAAAACACACAGCAGTGATCAGGTCTGAATCAGGCCCTATGTGCTTTGCCTAAATCAATAATTGTAATACCAGTGTAAGAGGGTGGCGGTGCGGTGTAGAGCCTGCTGCCGTGCAGGTGTAGATTCACCACTTACCAGGCGTCGCACTCCTTCACCTTCAGGTACCGGAACCTTCAACGGACCTGGAAATATTCAGTTGGACCCGGACACGGCTATCCCCTCCCGGAGCTGACGACGGACGAACTGGGGAGAAAGTAAACTAACTTAAGGGGGGGTATCAACCCTTCTTCCACCGGTAAAGGGGATACCCCAGGGGGTGGCGGCGACCTTCTCCGGTTGGGTGTAAGGTCATCACCGGCACAAAGCCTCAGCCACCCAATTCTCACACACTCGCACTCTCGCGCGTAGTGTGATAAAGGAGTTCTCACGTCCGTGAGCAAACCACTAATCCGGCGCTCAGGGGACAGACAAAGGGACAGACGGACACAGATGTTACTCACTGTTGTCAGTCTTGCACCGCGATCTTCCTCTCCACTTACAGGTCCCTGTAAGGAGGCAAACAAACAGCCGTGCAGGGCCCAACTCTATACTGGTGTAACACCACTACACTAACTATAACGGCAGAGCCCTCAAACTAGCTCTCAAACTATAGACAACCTTGGCCCTGCACGGAAACAACACACATCAAAATCACAACAACAGTGCAAGTTACTACCACGGTGCTGTCCCTTTGATCACTTATATACCTTCTCTCTGGGGAGTGGGCGCCATACAGCACACCCACCTCCCGTACACTGTCTTTCCAGGGGCTCAGGCCAAGCGGGCCTGCCTACCTAGTGCCCGCCTACAGCGCCACAGGCCTGTGGCCTGACTGTCCCACGGGCCTAATGCCCGAACACCCGGTGGTCTAGGGAGGAAGGGGGGGCACCTTACAAGGGCCTACCGTCCATTGGGAGAGGCACCAGGGGGGAGCTTCGTTAGCTCTTCTGCATCCCTCCCCTGGTGGCCTCTCCGGGTCCTCCACCGCACTCTTCTGCCGCTGGCCCATCCTGGCCAGCGGCGTCGCCTCCACTCTTCAGCGTCCAGCCGCCGCTGGACATCTTCTTTCTGCAACCCGGCCTCTTCTGGCCTCTTCCGCGGCCTCAGGACCTCCTGCCGCGACGTCCTCTTCTTCCTGGCGCCGCCCGGATCTTCACTGCTCTTCGGCGCGGCTTCTTCTGTCTTCGGCTCCCACCCGGCATCTGACACCACACGCCGGGGGCAGGGCCTATGACGCGGCGAGCGCCGATTGGCTCGCCGCGCCCTCCGCTGATTGGCCGGTGCCCCGCGAGCCGTGATTGGCTCGGGGACGGCGCCGGGTTGGAAAAGACGCAGGCGGCGCTTCTCATTGGCGGCCCAAGTGGCGCCAGCTTTGAAACGCCGCTGCCCGTCGTCGCTTCTCGTTCAGTGCAGGGAACCGATACACTGTCCCTGCACCAGACACCCACCGCTGCTGCACACTGACAGGCGCTGGGAACAGACAAGCTGCCCCAGCGCTGCCCACAGCAAGAATCTGCACCTCTGATGTGCCCTGGGACACAGGGCACATCTCTACACCAGCTCTGCTGAATGTGCATTGGGAATATATGGCCTTATTCAGGTTTGTTAACAAACCAAAAAAGTTATCAATTGAGCAAAACCATGTTGCACTGCAGGTGGGGCAGATGTAACATATTTAAAATATTTATTTTGTGGTGGGGGGGTTCACTTTTTTCCTACAAAAAAACCCCATTAGTGTACTGCTTTACTCACAACGCTTCAGGCAAAAATTTTAAAAATGTAAAAATTAAAGGTTTAAAAAAAAAAAAAAAAGCTTGTGTCGTGTTGTCCATATGTGTGTGTCAGCCATTGCCATGTCGACTTTTTGAACCTGTCGACCTTTCGTACTGTCTACCTTTTACATGTCGACATCTTGACCATGTTGATCTTTTAACTGCCGACCTAACAACCGGATACCAAACTCTGAAGTGACCTTTTATTGAAAACTAAGGGGTCTATTTACTAAGCCTTGGAGAGAGATAAAGTTGCTGGAGATAAAGTACCAGCCAATCAGCTCCTAACTGCCATGCCACAGGCTGTGTTTGAAAAATGACATATTAGTATAACTGTCTTCTCTCTGAATTCATTGTTGGCTTTACCACCTGTCTTTGTTCTTTGGGACCTCTAACCTGGCATTACTACCCATTCTCACTACTAGCTCCACACTTCTACACAGACACTTGTGTTAAGGTGCTTGTTAGAGCTGCTGCAGCACTTCTTTGCTGGTGTCTGTGCAGGTTCCTCCTGATTTCAACGTTTGGATCAGGACTGCCGGGGACCACACACAATTGCTGGGGAATGGCTCTTATCTGTAGGTGACAAGGTGTAGCAGGAATGGACTGGGGCTCCTAAGCAGCCTGGGCTGTGTATTGTGCACATGAAAAGGGGTTGAGGTCATGGCTTGAGGGGCCACGCCACAATTCAAGGGGGCCTGGATGCCCCCGTGTCTCTATATGTGGGCGGCCAGGGCAGAGAATCATGAAGGTGCGTTGCTCGGCTAGACCAGGTTTCTCTGTGTGGCTGGTCCAGCCCATCAGGGCATCGTCCCTACTAGCATCTCCCAGAAGCGCAGTTCAGCCCTGGGCTATAGCAGACATTAGGTGTCATGCAAGATCTTGTAAACTGAATTGTGTTATTGCGTATTAATATACGTAGACCTGGCTGTTACACATCAGTTTGACTCTGATCTGATTCGGACACGATTTCTTTTAAACTGAAATGCCAACTTGCATCGTCTTGCGGCGGTGATTGGAGCGTCTTAAGATGCCTCATCAAAACTGTCATTGCCAGGACCGTGCCATTTGGCATGCAGCATATCTGGTGGGACGCCCCAGTAAATGACCGTCAGGAGCGCGTGATTGGGGGTACACACTGGATGATATGGACGATATAGATCGCTATGATCCGCATCAGAGCTATATATCGGATGATATATCATTTAATGTGTACCCAGTCTTACACACAGGCCAGAGAGGACACAATAAGACAAAGGGATATGATTCTCTAGCCAGTGTAGGAAAGGAGCATGAGGGGCCCACTGGGGGAATACAGTGGTAGGGGCCCATGTTTAGGGGTGTGGCTGATCTCCAGAGGGGGGGTGTCCAGCTACCATATTGGTTTGCCTAACCAGTGGAGAGTGCAATGGCTGTGCCCCTTGATAAATACATACATTAAATACTGCTAGTGCATACATGATACTGTACCAGAAAGGCACTGTAGAAAATACACCATAGTCCTGTGCAGTATAAGGTAACATATTTATAATGTATAATTCCAAGTGCACAGTCTGGAACCGGATCCCTATATGAAGAGGAGGGCCCACGGGCAGTAGGGCCCACCAGGGGCTTCCTCCCCTGTACCCCGGTGGGCCAGTCCAACCCTGGGTCTAGCCAGGGCCGTAACTACGTGTCTGCCAAGTGGGCTTGGCACACAACGCAGTTGCCCTGAGGGCGCACGGCCAGCGGCATGTAATGATTCAAATTGACACATTACATGCCGCCTCTGAAGTCTGCGCCGTTCCTCCATCCCAGCATCCACAGCAGCGCCGGGCAGCCAATACGGAAGGAGAGGGGGCTGCTGCAGCGGCGCTTACTACCAATTAAATAGCGCTGCTGCGGCTCCAGTCCCCCTCCCTCCTCCACCTTCTCCGATGCCTGCACCGAGGGAGCTGCACGAGGAGCCTGACTGCCAGCGGGGAGATGGTATGTCTCTCTCTCTCTCTCTCTCTCTCTCTCTCTCTCTCTCTCTCTCTCAGGGGGACACCGCCTGCCATAATGTGTAAAGAGGGGGCCTGGCTGCCGCAATGTGTAAAAAGGGGGACTGGCTGCTGCAATGTGTAAAAAGGGGGACTGGCTGCCGCAATGTGTAAAAAGGGGGACTGGCTGCCGTAATGTGTAAAAAGGGGGACTGGCTGCCGCAATGTGTAAAAAGGATGACTGGCTGCCGTAATGTGTAAAAAGGGGGACTGGCTGCCGCAATGTGTATAAAGGGGGACACCGTCTGCCGTAATGTGTAAAAAGGGGGACGCTGTCTGCTGTAATGTGTAAAAAGGGGACGCTGTCTGCCGTAATATTAAAAAAGGGGACGCTGTCTGCTGTAATGTGTAAAAAAGGGGACGCTGTCTGCCGTAATGTGTAAAAAAGGGGACGCTGTCTGCCATAATGTGTAAAAAGGACGCTGTCTACCGTAATGTGTAAAAAGGGGACGCTGTCTGCCGTAATGTGTAAAAAGGGGGACTGTCTGCTGTAATGTCTAAAAAGGGGGACACTGTCTGCTGTAATGTATAAAAGGGGCTCTACCTGGTGTAGTGGCGCTACTGTGCAGCGTAATTTGAATAATGGAGACTACTGTGCACCGTAGTATGAATTGCTATTATTTTGTGGCCACGCCCCTTCCCCATGAAGCCACGCCCCTATATATTTTTCACGCGCCTACGGCGCACACTGCCCCTATCTTACATGGGGGGGCGCCAATGTCGTTTCTTGCACACAGCGCTAAAATGCCTAGTTACGGCACTAGGTCTAGCTATCACCATCCCCCTAATTCCAGTAAAATAAATTCATACATATGATAAATGATCTCTTCCTGTCCTCGTGTGCAGAAGGGGGTCCGGCCACAGTGGTCCTGATGCTGGCATGCACCTTGATATGCAATAGACAGACCAGTAGGCACCATTGAATCACTGCAGATCTGTACGTTCTGCTGTCCATAAATAACCCTAAATTGTTTCCTTTCGGTATGCACAGACGTATTGTGTCTATTGTTCTGTTGTTGATCTATGTAGAGAATTGCTGATTTTTTTTCTCTACAATTTAATGCTTTCTGCAGATGATATTTTTTTTATGCTGCGGGTTGTTCAGTGCAGATATTTGTGATTTAATGGCACACGAGCAATCTATTTTGAGAGACTGCAGATGTTAGATGAGAACCTGTTTTCACAAAATTGGAAATAAAAGGCTTGTCTCAGTTCCCATAGAGAACAATGGATGTTTAATTGTAAAATAGGAGCGTGTAATTGTTACATGTCAGTCACAGACTAATAATTTGCTATTTTAGAGCGTTGTGGTTTTTTGTTTGTTTGTTTGTTTGCTTTTACTAATAGCTTATTTTTGTAATGTACTCCCTAATTATACCCAAGGTTTTTTTTTTTCTACTTCATGAATATTTATATGACATTTGCCTACAGTTGCAGCTGAGTAATTAGATTTGGGCGTGTATACTGCATATGTGATGACTGATTAGCATACATATAGCCATTGGAGAAGCCTGATGTCTCTCTCTCTAGTGATTGGATAACAACTAGTAAATAGCAAATACATCCACCCTCTTGTAAATAAACTAAAATACTACTGAAGTTATCTTTAATACATCATTTTGGATTAAGTGAAGTACTGTTTATGCTGTTTATTTGATCTATAGATAGTAGGTATGTGTTACCCTTCTTATGATAATATTGATGGTTTGGAGGTGGGTGGAAGTTGGAGTTACCTCTCTGATAGATCGACCTTCTGGCTTCTTTGTACAGTGACAACTTCTAACTCAGATTATGGGGGTCATTCTGACCCGATCGTTTGCTGCAGTTTATCGCCCTGGTTGCCTAGCGATCGCCTCTGAGGCAGAGGCGTACGCTGGGCGGGAGGGGGATTGACGGCGGCGTTGAGCCGCCATTTTTAAGGGGCGTGGTCCGGCCAATGCAGGCTTGGCTGGACCGTTGGGGGGGGGGCCCACGGTGGCTGCGTGGCGTCACACGCAGCCGCAGCGACCCGGGGCAGCGAAAAGGTTCTCCCTGGCCAGCCGTGGGAGCTGCGCTGGCTGGGAGTAACTCCTGAGATGGAAAAGCATCGCCGCTGTGCGATGCTTTTGCATTTCTGCTGGGGAAGCCGGAACTGACATGCGGGGCGCACTAGCCCTGTGCTGGGCGTCCCCCCGCATTTCTGAGTGCCTGATCGTAGCTGTGCTAAATTTAGCACAGCTATGATCAACTCAGAATGACCCCCTATGTCCCAGCATAGAGGCAAGGGTTCTCCCCCTCCCCATACACAGTAAATGCACAACTACTGTAGGTTACTATGCACAAGAATGGAATATTTAATTTACCTGACCCCAGGTGAGAACTGGTATGGGGCAGCAAGATGATTGTAATAAATGAAATTAGTTTTACATAGTGATGAGCGGATTCGGTTTTACTCGGTAGCCAATAAGATTCGGTTTTGAGAACCGAGTAAAACCGAGTAAAACCGAATCCGCTCATCACTATTTTACATGAACAGTACATTAAGTTTGCAATAAAGGAAATGCAGTCTTAAAGCTACTGGTAACTTTAACACTAATAAACTATCACAATAAAACTACACAATGCTTCTTTATAACAAATTCTATAGACACAAAATACACAATAACTGGATATTCGCATACTGTAAACCTAACATAATATACGTTCTATCACTATACTGATGTCCCTGTAAGCAGTGAATGGTTCTTTTAGCCCAAATTACAATGTCCACAACACTACAAGATCTGATTAAGACTCTCTAAATGATGTGAATCCTGGTAATCTGGGTCACATTAGAGCCTTTGTATGCATTTTGGGCCCTTAAAGTGTATACACAAGTAGGAGTTAGATAGCAATGTTGCAGCACCATGTATCATGCGCAATGAGTTTTAAATAGCCTGAATCCCATTTATAAATGCCTATTCCACAACAATGGATGCTTATGGACGTATAAATAGTTTATTTCACCCAGTGCTTAAAGTGGTCCTCAAGAGGTGGTGGAACTCACCCTCCCCCTCCCTAGTAAAGGGACTGCGCACGCCTACGGAACGCGCCAAAAGAAATGGTGCGGTCACGCAATAGTATCCCCAATTCACATTACGCTGCACAGTAGCACAAGTTTATTCAAATAACACCACATTCTTCATGATATGACACACAGTAGTGCCCCTTACACAAAATGCCACTTAGTGCCACTAATCACATAATACCCAGAGCAGTAGTGTCCCTTATACAATGCCCACAGCAGTAGTGCCCATTATGCAATGCCCACTGTTGTGGTAGTGCTCCTTATGCAGTGCCCACAGTGGTAGTGCTCCTTTAGCAGAGCCCATAGTAGTGGTGCCCCTTACGCAGTGCCCCCTATGCCCCAAGGAGTGATGCCACTTATGCAGTGCCCCCATTAGTAGTGCCTCAGTAATAATGACTCCTGTAGTAGTGCTCCCAGCAGTAATGCCCCCTGTAGTAGAGCCCCCAGTGGTAATGCCCCATGTAGTATTGCCTCCATTAGTGGTGCCCCCAGTATTAATGCCCCTTTGGTAATGCCCCCTGTAGTAGTGCCCCTAGCAATTCCCCCTGTAGTATGGCCCCTTTGGTAGTGCCTTTAGTAATGTCCCCTGTGGTATTGCCCCTTTGGTAGTGCCCCTAGCTATGCCCCCTGTAGTATTGCCCCTTTGGTAGTGCCCCTAGTAATGCCCCCTGTAGTAATGTCCCTTTGGTAGTGCCCCCTTTAGTACTGCCCCTTTTTTAGTGCCTCCTATAGTATTGCCCCTTTGATAGTGCCCCCTTTAGTATTGCCCCTTTGGTAGAGCCCCCTTTAGTATTGCCCCTTACACACACACACACATAAAATAAAAAACATACTTACCTAAAACCCTGCTCCTGCATCCGCCCACTGCCGTCCATCTACTCTGTGGCCTGCTACTCGGAACTATGGGAGAGACGTCAGGACGTCTCTCCCACAGTGCACTCTGTGGGACTCGGGAGAAAGAAGCCGGAGCTAAGTAGTGAGCTCCTTCCTCCGGCTGCCGCTGTAGGGAAGAAGCCGGACGCCCACTGATGACACAATCTCAGCGGGCGCCCGGCATTTCCCTACGTTCCGTCAGTTCCATTTGCAGTTCCGCGCCGTCCCAGCTCACTTTAACCCTTGAGTTCACCAATGTAGCTCACTGAGTCAGGATGCTACCTTCCTTCCAAAAGATAAGTACAGCTCTCGGCTCGGGACTCTCTGCATGGAACCACAAGTCTCAGCCAGTGTGCTTGTTGCAGTCTCTCCCTCCCAGCTGCTTATCCTTTTTCTGTGTCACAGTGCTGAGTGACATCCCACATCTCTCCTCTCCCAGTGGCTCCAGCTATCACCTCTCCATCTGCTCTTTTGCTTTTGTTTTTGTTTAAAATGACACTATGCCCTTTTCCAAAATGGCCTCATCTGAGTAAGATATCATTGGCCATAAAATACATTCTTCAGAATCACCTGTAAAGCAATAGTTTGCCATCGCAGCATATTATCTGTGAGTAGGACAGATCTTTAAGTAGTACCTCACAACTGCAGGCTTTCACAGGTAAGTATTTGATAAAGGGGTAGAGAGATAAAGTGGAGAGAGATAAAGTGCCAGCCAATCAGCTTCTAGATGCCATTTTACGGACTGTGTTTAAAAAACGACAGATTGGTTGGTACTTTGGGATGATATCAGGATCCTGTTGCTTGGGATGCCGGCAGTCAAAATACCAACAGCTGCATCCCGACGCTTAGGATCCGACACCAAGGTGGTAAGGAGACTAGCCCTAATCCCCAACCCCTCCAACCCTCCTTACCCGCAGCCCGAGCCTAATCCCCTCCCACCTCAGCCTAATCCTAACTTGCCAACCTTATGCCTAGAGTACATATTTTATGAATGTCGTATTACCACATTTTCAACAATCTCTGTACATAAAATGTCGTATTTCTTCAACAGGGTACATAGGGTTTCCAACACTGGAGTTTTAGTGGTGGATCAGCTGAAAACTGATTGCCTGTGCCTGGAGGTGGGATTAAAGAGGAGGGAAGACGAGCATTCTGGGATACGCTTGAAAGCTTTAACTGTTTGGTGCCAGGATTCTCATCTACCACTACAACCCCGATGTTTCCCTGTGGACCCTATGTACTTGGAAGAAAGAGAGTTAACAAAGGTAAGTCTACTATAGCTCTCCCTTTTTATTTTACCGCACAGATACATTTCATGTGTATTTATAATATGTTTGAAGTTGCGAAAGTAAGTCAGTCTGACACAGGAATATAGACAAGACATGTTAGAACCATTTCCATTTAATATATTATTAATGTGATAGTGTTAAGAACTGGACACGACCAGGGCCTCCAATTGTGGCTTGTAACGTGAAATTAGTTTTAAGTTGCAAATGTTAGATCAGAATGTAATTTCACCTGCCTCAATTATGTATTTCAAGTGAGAGGTCAGCGGTGGATGAAATATGACAAGTACAGCGACAGCTTTATAATCAAATCACAGGCTGCTGTTTAAATGTTATATTAGACACTGAATACAGGTTGAGCTGATATTAAAAATACATGTTCATATTACATTTTGAAATATAATTATACACCAAAGGCAATTTTTTTCACATTTAGATTTATTTTATTTGCTTCAAATTCAGCGGTGATGATTAAAAATCTCTTGGCTCAGAGTAAGGTTGTAGATATGCAATACTGGTATAACGAAGATTAAAGGGGACGGTTGAGTTACAAGTCTGTGATCACTACATGAAATAGGGCTTGGTGTTATTTTTCAAATGTAGGGGCCCATTTAATTTTATCAACGAGTTTTAGCTATTTAAACTTGTGTTTGATAAATGGTGTTCCAGCCAATCAGCTCCTAACTGTCATGTGCTTAGAAAGAAAAATAGGATTTTAAATACCTACCAGTAAATCGTTTTCTCGTAGTCCGTAGAGGATGCTGGGGTCCACATTAGTACCATGGGGTATAGACGGGTCCACTAGGAGCCTTAGGCACTTTAAGAAATCAATAGTGTGCACTGGCTCCTCCCTCTATGCCCCTCCTACCAGACTCAGTCTAGAAACTGTGCCCGAGGTGACGGACATATCTTGAGAGAAGGAATCAGAAAGGAAAGTGGTGAGATTCGAACCAGCACACACAAACAAGAAGAAAACAATGTTAACCCAGAATGAACAGGAACAGCAACAGCTGAACCAACAACAATACTTAACCAAGTAACCATGCAGGAAACAGGAAGCACTGGGAGGGCGCCCAGTATCCTCTACAGACTACGAGAAAAGGATTTACCGGTAGGTAATTCAAATCCTATTTTCTCTTACGTCCTAGAGGATACTGGGGTCCACATTAGTACCATGGGGATGTACCAAAGCTCCCAAACCGGGTGGGAGAGTGCTGAGGTTCCTGCAGAACTGACTGACCAAACTGAAGGTCCTCAGAGGCAAAAGTATCGAACTTGTAGAACTTATCAAACGTGTTCGAACCCGACCAAGCAGCTGCTCGGCAGAGCTGTAAAGCCGAGACACCTCGGGCAGCCACCAGGAAGAACCCACCGACCGAGTAGAGTGGGAATGAACAGATTTAGGAACAGGCAAACCTGCCGTAGAGTAAGCATGCTGGATAGAAAGTGTGATCCAGCGAGCAATAGACTGCTTTGAAGCAGGATACCCAATTTTCTTGGGATCATAATGCACAAACAGCGAGTTGGATTTTCTGTGACGAGCTGTCCGTTCGACATAGATTTTCAAAGCCCCCACAACATCCAGGGACTTTGAAGTAGAAGAGGTGTCAGTAAGCACCGGAACCACAATAAGCTGGTTGATATGAAACGCAGACACCACCTTTGGAAGAAACCGCTGGCGAGTTCTGAGTTCAGCTCTATCTTCATGAAAATTCAAATAGGGGCTCTTGTGAGACAAGGCCCCCAATTCCGAAACACTCCATGTAAGAAACTTTACATCTACCTCCTATAAAGGCTCAAACTATTCCAATTGCAGAAACTGCAACACCACGTTAAGATCCCAAGGTGCCATGGGAGGCACAAAGGGTGGTTGGATGTGCAGAACTCCTTTCAAGAACATCGAACCTCAGGAAGGAAAGCAAACTGTTTCTGGAAGAAAATGGATAAGGCCGAAATCTGGACTTTTACTGATTGAAGGCATATGCCCACATCCACACCAGACTGTAGAAAAATCAGAAAATTACCCAGCTGAAATTCTACCGCAGGAAATTTCCTGTTTTCACACCAAGAGACATATTTTCTCCAAAGTTTGTGGTAATGTTTAGACGATACCCCTTTTCTGGCTTGGATCAAGGTAGGAATTACCCTGTCCGGAAACCCTTTCCAGGCTAGAAGTTGATGCTCAACGCCATGCCGTCAAATGTAGCCGCGGTAAGTCTTGATAGACAAACAGCCCCTGTTGCAGAAGATCCTCCAGAAGAGGTAGAGGCCACGGATCCCCCAGAAGCATTTCCAGTAGATCTGCGTACCAAGCCCTTCTTGGCCAATCTGGAGCAATGAGAATTGCTTGAACCCTTTCCCTTTTTATTCTTTTGAGAATTCTTGGTATCAGTGGAAGTGGAGGACAGACATACTCCATCTGATAGACCCACGGAGTCACCAGAGCGTCCACCGCCACTGCCTGTTGGTCTCTTGACCTGGAGTAATACCGCTGGAGCTTCTTGTTGAGACAAGAGGCCATCATGTCGATCTGTGGAGTCTCCCACCGGCGAGACACCTCCGAGTGAAGGCCCCACTCTCCTGGGTGGAGGTCGTGTCTGCTGAGGAAGTCTGCTTCCCAGTTGTCCACGTCCGGAATGAAGATTGCGGACAGTGCCTCCGTGTGTCTCTCTGCCCAGAGGAGAATCCATGTCACCTCTGACATGGCTGCTCTGCTCTTCGTTCCGCCCGGTCAGTTAAAGTACGACACCACCGTCACAATGTCCGACTGAACCTTGATGGCTCGATTGTGAAGAAGATGAGATGCCTGCAGAAGGATATTGTATAGGGCCTTAGTTCAAGAACGTTGATCGGAAGAATGGTTTCCTGACTTGAACACTTTCCTTGGAAGTGTTCCCCTTGGGTGACTGCTCCCCACCCTCTGAGGCTTGCATCCGTGGTTAGCAGAAACCAATTTTGAATACTGAACCTTCGGCCCTCCATCAGGGGAGAAGTCTGTAGCCACCACAGTAAAGAAATCTTGGCTATTGGCGACAGACGTATCCTCTGGTGCATGTGTAGATGCGATCCAGACCATTTGTTCAGCAGATCCAGCTGGAAGGGCCTTGCGTGAAACCTTCCATACTGCAGCGCCTCATAAGAGGCTACCATCCTTCCCAGGAGGTGAATGCACAGATGCACTGAAATCCGGGTTGGCCTTAGGACGTCCCTTATCATTGACTGGATCACCAATGCCTTTTCCAGAGAAAGGAATACCTTTTGCACCTCCATATCCAGGATCATCCTCAGGAACGGAAGCCTCCGTGTTGGTTCCAGGTGAGATTTTGGCAGGTTCAGAATCCACCCGTGATCCTGGAGTAGACGTGTGGAGAGGGCAATGCTGTGTAACAACTTCTCCCTGGACGGTACTTTAATCAGTAGATCGTCCAGGTACGGTATTATGTTTACTCCTTGCTTGCGGAGGAGAAACATCATCTCCGCCATTACTTTGGTGAACACCCTTGGTGCCATGGAGAGCCCAAAGGGTAGGGCCTGAAACTGGTAGTGACAGTCCTGCAACGCAAACCTTAGATAAGCCTGATGAGGCGGCCACATCGGAATATGAAGGTACGCATCCTTGATATCCAGAGACACTAGGAATTATCCCTCCTCCAGACCTGAGATCATCGCTGTCAGCGACTCCATCTTGAATTTGAACACCCGTAAATACGGGTTCAGTGACTTGAGGTTTAAAATGGGCCTTACCGAACCGTACGGTTTCGGTACCACAAACAGGTTGGAATAGAAACCTTTGTTTTGTAGTTGTAGTGGAACTGGAACAATGACCTGAGTCTGTACCAGTTCCAGGTTATACTTGCTTCCGGTGAAGCTGGCAAGCCTGATTTGAAGAATCTGTGAGGTGGGAGTTCCTGAAACTCCAGTCTGTAGCCCTGGATGATAAGATCTTTTACCCATGGATCCAGGCATAATTTGGTCCATACGTGACTGAAGTATCGTAACCGGGCTCCCACCTGCCTAATGGCCAGGCAGTGCGGTCCGCCATCATGCTGAAGGTTTTGCGGAAGCAGAACCTGACGTCTGATCCTGTGAGCCTGAATTTGCAGGTCAATCTCCTTTATGGCCTCCACTATAAAGTTAGCAGAATCCTGTATATGCTGTAGTAGTAAAATAATCTCCCCCCTGGACAAGGAATCTAACCCGTCAATTAGATTACCAGACCATTTTGCAATGGCCCTAGTGATCCATGCACAAGCTATAGTGGGTCTTCGGGCCACTCCCGCCGCTGTGTACAGAGATTTGAGAGTGGTCTCAATCTTGCGGTCTGCAGCATCCTTCAATGAAGCTGCCCCAGGAACAGGTAAAACTATCTTACGTGACAGCCTGGAAACCGAACTGGGTGTGGTATGGAAGGTAGATAGTAACTAGGTCGACAGTGTCTAGGTTGACCACTATTGGTCGACAGTAACTAGGTCGACAGGGTCTCTAGGTCGACAGGGTCTCTAGGTCGACATGAGCTTTTAATGTTGTATGGGTTTTTTTGTTGTTTACTTCGTAGAGTGACCGGGAACTCCAATTAGTGCACTGTGTCCCCTCGCATGGCTCGCTTCACTCACCATGCTTCGGGCAAGGTGCCTCGCTGCGCTCAGCACAGTTTACTGTTCCCAATTGTAGTCCACGTGGATCGTTAAGTATGAAAAGTGTTTTGTTCATACGTTTGTAAATCCAGTCATCAGGACACAGAGACATGTGAGTTCACTGCTGTGCTGTTTATTCCATCCAACTCCAGGCACACTGCACACTGGACCACCCACTTCCCAGCATCCCCCTGGTCCCAGGGACCTTCACTGAAGATTCAGGCTTACACAGATCAGTAAGGGAATGTCTACAAATATTAAGCATTCTAATACACGAACATCATATCCTCTTTTCTTTAAAGATAAGCCCTATACGCTTCAATGCAACAAATAACAATGTCATATTAAGAACATCATCTAACACGTTTCAATGAGTCTCTCAGGTCTGCGTATATCTCTTTTGGGTCTTTAACACACAGTCTGTGTTTCATCGACCGTGTTGGACCTTTCTAGAATCGTGGTTGGTTCACCATTATCAGGATCATCATACATGTCAGATGAAGGGTATTCTTCAGTCATGTTGTCTTCATTATGGTTAGGTTGAGATCTTAAATCCACCCGATTTCTTCTTACTTCCGTTCCATGGGGGTCATTCTGAGTTGTTCGCTCTGTATTTTTTTTCGCATTGCAGCGATTTTCCGCTTAGTGCGCATGCGCAATGTCCGCACTGCGACTGCGCTAAGTAAATTTACTATGCAGTTAGGAATTTTACTCACGGTTTTTTCTTCGTTCTGGTGATCGTAATGTGATTGACAGGAAGTGGGTGTTTCTGGGCGGAAACTGGCCGTTTTATGGGTGTGTGCGAAAAAACGCTACAGTTTCTGGGGAAAACGCGGGAGTGGCTGGAGAAACGGGGGAGTGTCTGGGTGAACGCTGGGTGTGTTTGTGACGTCAAACCAGGAACGACAAGCACTGAACTGATCGCAGATGCCGAGTAAGTTTGAAGCTACTCAGAAACTGCTAAGAGGTGTGTAATCGCAATTTTGAGAATCTTTCGTTCGCAATTTTAAGAAGCTAAAATTCACTCCCAGTAGGCGGCGGCTTAGCGTGTGTAAAGCTGCTAAAAGCAGCTTGCGAGCGAACAACTCAGAATGAGGGCCCATGCTCTGTACGTATAGTATAAGATCTTGGTGCTACTTGTGCTTGCACCCAAATACCTTTCTCGTGATCTCTGAGACAGATTTGGTCACCCGATTTTAGATCAGATAAGCTTTGTTGCTCGCCTGTCATGGAACAGTTTCTTTTTCGCCTGTTGACGTTCCTTACTCAGTCTGACCAACGCTGAGTTATGTGTATTAAGCAGTTCATCATGTATTGGGAGATTTGCTCTAATCCTCCTTCCCATCAGGATTTGTGCAGGAGAAAGTCCATTCTGTAAAGGTGTACTGCGGTAGATTAAAAGACTTTTGTAGAAATCTTCTTTACCTTCTTGAGCTTTTTTCATGAGACTCTTTACAGTTTTTACTGAACTTTCCACCAATCCATTTGAGCGTGGATAGTGGGGACTTGACGTAGTATGGACAAATTCCCACTCATCAGCAAATTGTCTAAATTCAGCACTGGAAAACTGAGGACTATTGTCAGTGAACACTTCCATAGGAACACCATGCCTTGTAAAGATTGACTTCATGCAATTGATTACGGCTTTACTAGTAGTTGTATGTAGTGTCTTCACCTCAGGGTAGTTAGAGTAATAATCAGTCACGACAATGTGCGCCAACTTTCTGGTACGGTCTCTCTGGCACTGTGTGAGGACTCAGTGGCTCGACTTGTTGTTTTGATCTATGCATAAGACATAATTCACATGTAGCTGTAGTCTGTGCTATGTCTTGGTTCATTCTTGGCCAATACATAACTTCACGCGCTCTCCGCTTACATTTTTCTTCTCCTAAGTGGCCTTCATATATCTTGCACAGCATAGTTTTTCTTAGTCGTGCAGGTATTACAAACCTATTACCTTTGTAAATAATACCATTGACAACTGTAATGTCACTGCAGTACATCCAATAATCATGGATAGACAGCGGGCACGCATGTTTTTCTGCTGGCCAACCTTTCAGAATGAAATCTTTCAACACTTTCATTGTGTCATCTGTCTCAGTTTCTTTCCTAATCTGTTCTTGTCTTGCAAGAGACACTGGTAGAGAAGCTACGATCAAATTAACATAGGCTTCTATCTCTTCATCCATCAGACTTTTGGAACCTTCACTTTTGTCCACAGCACGAGAAAGTGTATCAGCAATGTACATGTATTTGCCGGGACAGTACAGCAAGTGTACTTCATATTTCTGTAGTCTGATATGCATTCGTTGAATTCTCATGGGACAGTCATGTAATGATTTAGTCATGATAGCTATCAATGGCTTGTGGTCAGTTTCCACTGTAAATGTTTGACCATACACAAACTGATGAAATCGCTCACATGTATATGTGATCGCTAGAAGTTCTTTTTCTATCTGAGCATACCTTGTTTCAGCACTTGTCAGTGCTCTTGATGCATAGATTACTGGTTGCCATGTATCCTCTGTTAGGCGCCGAGGGTCCGCCCGTCAGTGCAGACAGCCGCCGGCTCCCTAGCAACGCTAGACGCCGGGCGCACGGAGCCGATCAGACCCTAGCAACGGGGACGCCACGGTCGGACCGCGTTCCCCGTTGCTGGGTCTTAATTAATCAGTGCAAGTGTGTTCTGGCCGTGCAGCATGCAGCTGCACGGCATCATTGTGTGATTGCCCTGTATGGATCATGATTGGAGGGCTCCCAGATTTAAGCACTCTCAGGACTTCTCACAGACGCCGGTGATAGCTTCCTGTTTGCTGTGTCAGTTACAGAGAGTTTCCAGTCCTGCTCAATCCGGTTGTTCCTGTCCTCAGTGATCCAGTACTCGGAATTTGTCATCTATTCCTGGAGTCCGACCGAGCACCTTTAACATCCTGTGGTGTTCGTGAGTCGCGGCGTAGCCATGTGTTGCGGCTTGACCGCTTACTATTTATTATTTAGTTTCTTTGTGTTCCGGAGCTTTTGCGGAGGATTCCGCTCCCACAAATCCACTCTGGTATCCAGCGGTGCTGGATAGGAGTAACGGATCAGTGGATCTTTTGGTTGTCCTTTTCCCTGGCGGTTTGTCCGCACATACTTTTGGTTTAAGTTAGATAGCTTGTAACCCCTGGCCTGGTTGCTTAGTCAGAGGGCCCCTTGTTATCACCCTGTCTCGGATTTCCCTTTGTCTCCCATTAAGACCTGAGGGGGCATCGGGGTTGGGCAGACATAATCCGCCCTTCGAACGCAGCTGCCATGGGCTCAAGCAACCATAGTCTCGCAGGGGATTTCTGATAACACGGGCGAGACAACGGAGTTAGGGCGCCAGGGGTTACTAGGCTTTCCTGCTCCCGTAACCAGCATATCTTTCCAGTACCCAGACCTCTGCCATAAGATCTCCTCTGGTCTGGAGTACGGGAATCATAACATTATCACCGGCCCACAAAAAATTAAAATTAAACAGGAGTTAATTTTTTCCCTTATTCAGTTGGGAGATTTGTCAGCCTCATGAATCCCACCGGTGTTGGGCCAAATCCTGGCCAGCTTTTAGTTAGCCAGATTCAAGAGCTTACCCAGATGGTTCAGGATCTGTCCCTTCGGGTGAGGTCACAGGAAGATCTGTTACGGACTTCCCCGAGGGTCATTCCTGAACCAAAAATGCATCTGCCTGACCGTTTTTCTGGGGATAGAAAGCAGTTTTTTAATTTTAAAGAGTCTTGTAAACTGTATTTTCGTTTAAGACCAGTCTTCTCAGGTACGGAATCTCAGCGGGTAGGAATTATTATTTCTTTGCTACAGGGGGATCCTCAGACCTGGGCTTTTGGTTTAAAGACAGACGATCCGGCTTTATTGTCTGTAGACGCCTTTCTGGGGTCTTTAGGGCTATTGTATGACGACCCTGATAGAGAGGCATCCGCCGAGAGTCAGTTGTGTGCTCTCAGACCGGGTAGGAATCCCGCAGAGATTTATTGTACGGAGTTTCGCCGTTGGTCGAACGACTGTGGATGGAATGACCCAGCCCTGCGCAGTCAGTTTCGCCTCGGCTTATCCGAGTCTATAAAAGACAGTCTCCTTCAGTATCCCGCTCCTGAGACTCTCGATAAACTCATGGAGCTCTCTATTAAGATTGATCGTCGTCTCAGAGAGCGGAGGGCTGAAAAAGGAGCATCTGTCGGGTCTACTCCTTGTGTTTTTTCCATTCCTGTGGACATAGAGGAGCCCATGCAGATAGGCCTCTCCAAACTGTCTCCTGAAGAAAGAACCAGAAGGCAAAATTCTGGTCTTTGTTTATACTGTGGGGGTAAGGGACATTTTGCCCGTAGTTGTCCGAACAAGTCGGGAAACGCCTCGACCAAGTGAGTTGTGAGGGGGTTCACTTTGGTCTGCAGCTTATCTCCTCAAATAATTCACTGTTGGTTCCAGCTAAAGTTTCCTTTGGCAGCCTCTGTTCCTCGGTCTCGGCTTTTGTGGACAGTGGAGCTGCAGGGAACTTTATGGATTTAACATGGGCCAAGGCCTTAGGTATTCCTCAGTTAGCCTTGGGTAGGTGTATCACCATGCATGGTTTAGATGGGAGTCCCTTGTCCAATGGGGTTATTTCTCTCTGTACACCTCCTGTTCTACTTTCGGTAGGAGCTCTGCATTCTGAAAAGATTGAGTTTTTCCTTACCCATTGCCCAGCAGTTCCTGTGGTTCTGGGTCACCCTTGGCTGGCCTTTCATAATCCCATCATTGATTGGCAGTCGGGGGAGATCTTACAATGGGGTACCATCTGTAATAAGGAATGTATTACGCTTCATTCCCGCACCCATTCCTGTGGAATACCAGGATTTTGTTGATGTGTTTTCCAAGGGCAATGCGGATATTCTGCCTCCCCATAGGCCTTATGATTGTGCTATTGAGTTAATTCCTGGTGCCACTTTGCCTAAGGGAAGGTTATATGCATTGTCCGGACCTGAAACTGTGGCCATGAATGAGTATGTTAAAGAAAGCCTAGGGAAAGGATTTATCAGGCCATCTAAATCCCCTTTAAGTGCAGGCTTCTTCTTCATGGAGAAGAAGGATGGATCACTCAGACCTTGCATTGATTTTAGAGCCTTGAATAAAATCTCAGTAATAAATACTTACCCTTTGCCGCTGATTTCTGTCCTCTTTGATCAGCTACGTTCGGCTGTGATTTTTTCTAAGATTGACCTGAGAGGAGCATATAACCTTATCAGAATCAAGTCAGGGGATGAGTGGAAAACGGCATTCAGTACTCAGTCAGGCCACTATGAGTATCTGGTTATGCCATTCGGCCTGTCCAACGCTCCGGCAGTTTTCCAGGATCTCATTAACGATGTGCTCCGTGAATTTCTTGGAAGATTCGTTGTAGTCTACTTAGACGATATTTTGATATATTCTGACTCTATAGAACAACATGTTACCCAGGTGCGTCAGGTTCTAAAAAAATTACGTGAAAATCACCAATATGCCAAGCTGGAGAAGTGTGAATTTCATGTCACGGAGGTATCCTTTTTAGGGTACATTATTTCCCCTCGGGGATTCTGTATGGAACCAAAGAAGCTCCAAGCCATCCTTAGTTGGGCACAACCCACCAATTTAAAAGCAATTCAGCGCTTTTTAGGGTTTGCAAATTACTATAGAAGATTTATTCACTCTTTCTCTGACCTAGTGGCTCCCATTGTGGCATTGACTAAAAAGGGAGCAGATCCTACCAACTGGTCACGTGAAGCAGAGTTATCTTTTCAGGCCTTGAAACAAGCCTTTGTCTCAGCCCCTGTCCTCAGACATCCCAACCCAGAATTGCCTTTCATTGTTGAGGTTGATGCCTCGGAGGTTGGAGTAGGGGCTATCCTATCTCAGAAGGATCCGGATTCCCTAGAATTACATCCCTGTGCCTTTATGTCCAGGAAATTCTCGTCTGCTGAATCCAACTACGATGTTGGTAACCGGGAATTACTGGCTATTAAATGGGCTTTCGTGGAGTGGAGGCATTGGCTTGAAGGAGCCACTCATACCATTTCAGTTTTGACTGATCACAAAAATCTTCAATACATTGAATCAGCTAAACGGCTGAATGCCCGGCAAGCTCGTTGGGCTTTATTTTTTACTCGTTTCAAGTTCATTATCACCTTCAGGCCAGGTTCCAAGAATACCAAGGCAGATGCCCTGTCACGCAGTTTTCTTCCAGTTCAAGACAACAGTCCTGTTACTCCCATACTTCCGTCTTCAGTCATTCGGGCAGGCCTCACACAAGATTTATTTACCCAGTTAAAGCAGCTTCAACATCAAGCTCCTGGAAATACTCCTGCTGGTCGTCTTTATGTCCCCGAGTTTTTGAGAGCAACGGTTTTGACGGAGTTTCACGATAGCAAAGTTGCAGGGCATCCGGGGATCGCTAAAACCTTTGAATTAGTTTCCCGCTCGGTATGGTGGCCTGGTCTTTCCAAAGACATTAAGGAGTTTGTTTTTTCTTGTCAGGTCTGTGCACAGCATAAGGTTCCCCGTTCCTTGCCTATCGGTCAACTTATGCCCTTGAATGTTCCTCTTAGGCCATGGTCTCATATTTCCATGGATTTTGTGGTGGACCTCCCTCTGTCAGCCGGATGCCGAGTCATATGGGTGGTAGTGGACCGTTTTAGCAAAATGGCCCATTTCATTGCTCTTCCCCGATTGCCATCTGCCCAGGGATTGGCAGTCTTGTTCCTCCGCCATGTTTTCAGACTCCATGGGTTACCCACTGATATTGTTTCTGATCGGGGTCCACAATTCATTGCACAATTTTGGAAGTCTTTTTGTGCCTCATTAAAGATGAAATTATCTTTAACGTCTGGCTACCATCCCCAATCCAACGGGCAGACTGAGCGAGTTAATCAATCATTAAAACAATATTTGCGTTTGTACTCGGCCAAACTCCAAAATGACTGGTCTGAGTTTCTTCCGTTAGCAGAGTTTGCTTACAACAATGCCTGTCATTCCTCCACCAATGTATCTCCATTTTTTACAGTTTTTGGTTTTCACCCCAGAGCTAATTCCTTTTTTCAACATTCCTCTGTCTCCTCACTGACCTTGACCTCTCATCTCAAACTCATTTGGAGAAAAGTGCACCTGGCTCTCAGAAAAGCGGCATTTCGGGAGAAAAAAATTTCTGACAGGCTCCGGCGGCCGTGCACTTTTAAAGTTGGAGATAGGGTATGGTTGTCGACTCGCAACATTAAACTTCGACAAACCTCAGCCAGATTGGGTCCTAAATTTATTGGACCATTTCATATTATCAAAAAAGTCAATCCAGTGGCTTTCCGGTTACGTTTACCAAAAACTTTACGGATCGGAAATACCTTCCATTGCTCCTTGTTAAAACCATATGTTTCGTCCAGTAGATTTCCTTGCAAGATCTCTCAGGGGAAATCACCAATAGATGTACAGGGTCAACAGGAGTTCTTAGTGGAGAAGGTTCTCGATTCCAAGTTGTCCCGGGGTCGGCTTTATTTTTTGGTACATTGGAGAGGTTATGGTCCAGAAGAAAGGTCTTGGGTCCTGGATGAGGATCTCCATGCCCCGAGGCTCAAAAGGGCATTTTTTCGAGAATTTCCTCAGAAACCTGGCCTTAGGGGTTCCTTGACCCCTCCTCAAGGGGGGGGGTACTGTTAGGCGCCGAGGGTCCGCCCGTCAGTGCGGCCCGGCGCCTAGCAACTAGGGACGCCGCAGGCAGACAGCCGCCGGCTCCCTAGCAACGCTAGACGCCGGGCGCACGGAGCCGATCAGACCCTAGCAACGGGGACGCCACGGTCGGACCGCGTTCCCCGTTGCTGGGTCTTAATTAATCAGTGCAAGTGTGTTCTGGCCGTGCAGCATGCAGCTGCACGGCATCATTGTGTGATTGCCCTGTATGGATCATGATTGGAGGGCTCCCAGATTTAAGCACTCTCAGGACTTCTCACAGACGCCGGTGATAGCTTCCTGTTTGCTGTGTCAGTTACAGAGAGTTTCCAGTCCTGCTCAATCCGGTTGTTCCTGTCCTCAGTGATCCAGTACTCGGAATTTGTCATCTATTCCTGGAGTCCGACCGAGCACCTTTAACATCCTGTGGTGTTCGTGAGTCGCGGCGTAGCCGTGTGTTGCGGCTTGACCGCTTACTATTTATTATTTAGTTTCTTTGTGTTCCGGAGCTTTTGCGGAGGATTCCGCTCCCACAAATCCACTCTGGTATCCAGCGGTGCTGGATAGGAGTAACGGATCAGTGGATCTTTTGGTTGTCCTTTTCCCTGGCGGTTTGTCCGCACATACTTTTGGTTTAAGTTAGATAGCTTGTAACCCCTGGCCTGGTTGCTTAGTCAGAGGGCCCCTTGTTATCACCCTGTCTCGGATTTCCCTTTGTCTCCCATTAAGACCTGAGGGGGCATCGGGGTTGGGCAGACATAATCCGCCCTTCGAACGCGGCTGCCATGGGCTCAAGCAACCATAGTCTCGCAGGGGATTTCTGATAACACGGGCGAGACAACGGAGTTAGGGCGCCAGGGGTTACTAGGCTTTCCTGCTCCCGTAACCAGCATATCTTTCCAGTACCCAGACCTCTGCCATAAGATCTCCTCTGGTCTGGAGTACGGGAATCATAACATCCTCATGTTCTTGTAACAGCACTGAGCCTAGGCCAAATTGCGAAGCATCTGCTGAAATTCTTATTCTTTTCGAAGGATCAAAGAATTTTAGCACTGGTTGCTCTGTAATGATCTGTTTCAAGTTTTGCCAACTTTCTTCTTGTTCATGTGACCACATCCACTCGTTATCTTTGTCCAACACCCATCTAAGAGAGGCTGTTCGTTCAGAGAGTTGAGAAATAAACTTTACTAAGTAAGTAATCATTCCTAGGAATCTTCTGACGTCGTCTTTGTTGTTAGGACGTTCCATGTTCACTATGGCTGATATTTTCCTTGGGTCTGGTTTTACACCTTGATCCGAGACCACGTCGCCCATAAAGGTAAGTGTATACACGCCAAATTCACATTTGTCCTTGTTTAGCTTTAGATCCACTTTCTTGACAAGTTCCATTACTTGTCTCAATCTAGAATCATGTTCTTCCTTTGTAGATCCCCAGACAATAATGTCATCCATCATTGTTTCAACACCTGGAATATGTTCAAAAATCATGTGTATCTTTTTGTGATATACTTCTGGAGCAGACAATATTCCATAAGGTAGTCGAAGAAAATGTACAAAGCTTTGAGCTGGCCTCATCTAGCTTCATTTGCCAGAATCCTGAAGATGCATCCAATTTACTGAACCATTTGCTCCCGCAAATTGCGACATGATTTCATCTCTGGTTGGTAGTTTGAAATGTTCTCGTTTAATAGTTTTGTTTAAATCTCTGGGGTCTAGACATATTCTGAGTTGTCCATTTTTCTTTTCAACAATTACTAAGGAGCTTACCCATTCAGTAGGCTCATCAACTTTCTGTGTCACACCCAAGGCTTCCATGCAATTTAACTCTTGTTTCAGTTTTTCTCTCAGCGCAAACGGCACTTTTCTACAGGGGTGTATCACTGAAGAAACTTGCGTGTCTATATTTATTTTATGATCTCCAGGCAAACAATCTAGACCGTCAAACAAGTCTCTGCATTCTGTAAACATCGATTTGCAGTAATCTTCTACTTGTGATGTCACCACAAAAACTTTCTGTAGCAAGCTTAGTTTCTCACAGGAACTTAATCCTAGAATCGGTTGCACATTTTTATCCACAATCAGTAGAGATGTTTTAAACTGTTGTCCCTTATATTTCAGTGTCACTAAGCATGTACCTTTCACAGGAATTTCCTCCCCAGTGTACCCTGTAACTTTCACTTTGGCTGGGTGAATTTTAGGTTTTACTCTAAAAGTCTTATAGTCTTGAATTTATATTAAATTCACCTGCGCACCAGTATCAAGCTTAAAGGGAATGACAATCTTGTTCACAGTTAAAGGGACAATCCATTCTTTCTTATCTGCACTGCAAAGTTCAATGCAATCCACAAAGAATTCATCTGTTTGTTTAACAGCATGCACTTTGGTTGTTTTACTTTTAATTTTACAGTATTTGGCAAAGTGATTAAGTCTACCACATTTCATGCAGGTTTTACCATAAGCAGGGCACATTTTAGGATTGTGAGCATTTCCACATCTACTACACATTTCCTTATTAGACTGTAGCTTAGATCGCTTCATTCTTGAGAATGGAGGTTTGCATGGCTCTATTTTCTGCACTACATGCACATCAGCTTCCTTGTGTAACTTTTTGGCTTGAAATCTAGTTATTTCTGCAGATATACACATAGGGAGTAATTCCAAGTTGATCGCAGCAGGATATTTTTTAGCAGTTGGGCAAGACCATGTGCACTGCAGGGGGGCAGATATAACATGTGCAGGGAGAGATAGATTTGGGTGGGGTGAGTTCAATCTGCAATCTAAATTGCAGTGTAAAAATAAAGCAGCCAGTATTTACCCTGCACAGAAACAAAATAACCCACCCAAATCTAACTCTCTCTGCAAATGTTATATCTGCCCCCCCTGCAGTACACATGGTTTTGCCCAACTGCTAAAAAATATCCTGCTGCGATCAACTTGGAATTACCCCCATAGTCACTGCCTTTTCTAGTGTTAGGTCTTGCTCTCTCAGCAATCTCTCTCTGAGTCCATTATCAGGTATTCCACAGACAATACGATCTCTAATCAGTGAATCCTTTAAATCACCAAACTCACAGGTTTTACTGAGTGATTGCAGTTCTGTAACATACTGATCAAATCCATCTACAGACTTCTGATCACATGTGAAAAACTTATTTCTTTCATATGTCACATTTTTCCTTGGCACAAAGTAATCTTCAAACTTTTGCATTATAGAAGACAGCACCATATTCTGCCCCTCATCAAACTGAAAACTATTATAAATGTCCTGCACATCCTCTCCTATCACATGGAGGAAAATGGATGCCTTCGTTTTGTCAGTCTCTGAATCAGCTCCACATGCAGCAAGATATATATTAAACCTTTGCTTAAATCTTTTCCAGTTTTCAGACAAGTTACCAGACATCAGCATGCCGGTTGGAGGAGCTAGTTTATCCATGGTTACTCACTGTTTGAAGATAGCAGCACACGGCAGGTTTTGCAGACACAGAGTATCACAGCCTTACAGACTTCTGCAAGATTCTTTCACACTCTGAGAGCACTAGCAATCCAAGTTAAACTTCTTCTGACACCATGTTTTGTTCATACGTTTGTAAATCCAGTCATCAGGACACAGAGACATGTGAGTTCACTGCTGTGCTGTTTATTCCATCCAACTCCAGGCACACTGCACACTGGACCACCCACTTCCCAGCATCCCCCTGGTCCCAGGGACCATCAATGAAGATTCAGGCTTACACAAATCAGTAAGGGAGTGTCTACAAATATTAAGCATTCTAATACACTAACATCACAAAAAGGTTAAAAAAAAAAAAAAAAATCGTGAAAAACTCATGTCGACCTTTTGACCTGTCGACCTAGAACATGTCGACCTAGAGACCCTGATGACCTAGAAACCCTGTTGACCTAGTTACTGTTGACCAATAGTGGTCAACCTAGATAGTGTCGACCTAGTTACTGTCGACCTAGAGACCGGATCCCACCGAACTATTGGTGGGTTTTCCCATTTTTTTCTATCATACTGAGGAAATGGGAAGGATGTAATTAACCGTTTTGGAATCTGAAACTTCCTGTCAGGGTTAACCCAAGTTGCTTCAAAGAGGGAATTTAATTCCTTAGAAGCAGGGAAAGAAGCAGAGGATTTTTTTTTCACATTGAAAAAGGATTCCTCCTTGTCCTCTGACACTTTGTAAGGAATGTGCAAAATCCTCTCTTATAGCTTCTATCAGAGCCTGTATTCCCTGTGCTAAAACTGCATCCCCCACCTCAAGTCCACCTCACCCTCCTCTGGGTCTGATACATCATCATCAGTATCAGCCTGCATGATTTGGGCTAGAGTACGTTTCTGTGGACAAATAGCAGGGGTCTGAGATGCTGGAATGACCACTGAATCTCCATTCATCAGGTCATCTACAGATTGCTTTAAATATTGTGTCTCCTTTTCATTTTGGGACAATTTGTTTGAAAAATTAGAAATCATCCCCTTTAATGAATCTAACCAAACAGGTTCAGATCCACTAGGCTGAGAATGTGTACTATCCTGAGTACATGGCAGAGATCCCCCAGATTGAGAAAAGCACTCTGCTGTGCATGATACACACTCCTTTGACATGATAAATGTAAAAGAACACACACACACACACACACACACACACACACACAGTGAGGAATAGGTTAAAAGCACCTACACAGAGCCTTTAGGTTAATAGGTTAACCCACACAGAGCCTTTCTAGGGAGACACAGAGTATCGAAGCCAGCTACACAGTGCCCCTATAGCCAGAGCCGGCCTTAGGCATAGGCAAACTAGGCAAATGCCTAGGGCATTTGGTATGCTTAGGGGCACCAGCAGCTTCTACTGATTAAAACGATATGCAGCATGCCCAGAGGTGGATTGGCCATAGGGTTTACAGGGAAGATTCCCGGTGGGCCGAAGCACCCGTGGGGGCCTGTTTTGTTTGAGGACATGTGGTCCTTTTTATAGACATAATGAATAAGATGCAAAATAATTTGCATATATGAAAATTACTGCCACTTAGCCTGTGATTGCAGATGATCTAGTGTATGCTCTGCCTGCCTGCTTGGCTGACATATAAGATTGAGTGAATAGTGATTGGGAAACGGTTGGTGTAATAAGCAAGAAAATATATCTTTCTAAAGAATGATATAGTTTCCTAAATTCTGAAGGTGTTTCATATAATGTGCTTATAACATTTAATTTTATTTCTTTTTAACTTCCCCCTTGATGCTGGACATGCCCACTATCTGGAAAGTCTTGGGGGGAGGGTGCTGCTGCCATGGCCCATGGCTAGACCTTACACCTCTGGTGCTGCCCATGTGGGGCCACTAGTACAAATTTTTCCAGGGACGCTTTTTGTTCCCAATCCGCCGCTGAGCATGCCTATATTCTGTGTGTGACTGTGGCTGCATCAGCATACACTGCAGTGTATTCCTGGAAATCACTGTAATGTAGCATTTCGTATACAGATACAGCCGCAGTCGAACACAGAATATAGGCATGCTGCATAGCATTTTAATCAACAGATGCTGCTTGTGCATCCTAGCCACATAGTATTGCAAATAATAGATGCATTTTCATAATCAAAAGGCGCCCGACGTTAGCAGAGCTGCCAGCTTACTCATGCCAGGCATCTCCTGCAGAACTAGCGGCGGTGCTAAGGGGCACCAGTCAAAATCTTGCCTAGGGCATCATATTGGTTAGGGCCGGCTCTGCCTATAGTTAAAGTATAGACTTAGCTGGGTCGCAGACTAAGTATCCTTAATAGAGCTAAGTACACCAAATTATTGCTTCCCCCCCTTTGCTATGACCCCCTGGTACCACTGAGGTGCTCTGGAGCAGTGCCATAACTAGACATTTTAGCACTGTGTGCCAGAAACAGCATCACCCTCCCCCTCACACCATATGTAAGATAGGGCCAATGCACACTGCAGGTGCGCCAAAAATATAGGGGCATGGCTTCATGGGGCAGGGGCGTGACCACAGAGCTCCCTTTTACACATTACGGCAGGCAGAGCCCCCCTTTTACAAAGTACAGTAGGCAGAGTCCCCCTTTTATACATTACGGCAGCAGAGTCCCTCTTTTTACACAGTATGGCAGCAGAGTCCCCTTTTTTTACACATTACGGCAGCAGAGTCTCCCTTTTTTACACATTAGGCAGACAGAGTCCCCTTATACACAGTACAGCAGGCAAGGTTCCCATTTGACACATTACAGCAGCAGAGCCCCCTTTTTTACACATTAGGCAGGCAGAGTCCCCATTTTACACAGTACGGCAGGCAGTGCCCCCTTTTCTACACATTACAGCAGGCAGAGTCCCCTTTTACACATTAGAGCAGGCAGAGTCCCCCTTTTACACAGTATGGCAGGCAGCGCCCCCCTTTTACACATTACGGCAGCAGAGTCCCCTATTTACACATTATGGCAGCAGTTTTTTACACATGGGTGTGTGTGTGAGTCCCCTATTTACACATTATGGCAGGGCAGAAGTGTGTGTGTGTGTGTGTGTGTGTGTGTGTGTGTGTGTGTGTGTGTGTGTGTGTGTGTGTGTGTGTGTGTGTGAGTCTCTCACCTGGGAGGGGGCATCCAGGGCTTCTACTGGGACACACACCAGGAACTGATGCCTGGTGCTCCCTCCCCCATGCCCAGGCAGCGGCGGGTCTCAGCAGCTGGTGAGAGGCGGTGGGGGCGATCCAGCATCCAGGGACTCACAGACACTCATTTCCAAGACCTGACGCCTGCGGTAGCACTCCCACTATCTTGCAGAGGTGGCGGTGGGTCTCAGTGATGGATAACGGGATGGGAGGGAGTGCTGCCACATAGCACCTGCGGCACCGCTCCCTGTCCCTTGCAAAGCAGTGGCAGTGGGGCTTTCAGTACTGCTGAGTACTGACTCACTGGACATAATGGTCATACGTGGGGGAGGGGGGATGCTGCCAGATGGTGCACCCTTACTGCATTTGCGCTGTGGGCAAGGCACCTTCGGCACACACATAGTTACGGCCCTGCTCTGGAGTCCGTGTGGAGGAGCTGCGCTTTCCTGTCAAGCTGCCTGTGTAAGCTGCAGAAGGGAAATGGCGCTGGTGAGCTGCTGGATCCGCTCATAGTGATGGCCCCGCTCTTGTAATGGTGCACGGTGTCGAAGTCAGAAAATATTACAGTACACACTTTACGTACAAACACCACGTAGATGGCCTCCGTGTGCGTACGTATTCGGCCGTGCGTGCACATATTCACAATTTGCGTATGGTCGCTTCCGCGGTCCTGTGCATTAGAGCGTGGTATGAGTAATTACAGTGGAATTTGTACTCGCATGGAAAAGCCACAAAGACATATCATATATCTAATCCATATATTGCATAAATCCCACACTGTCTGCTTTCTCTTCTAATAGCATGAAGATCGGTCACACATAAATTAAACTCCCAGAGACTCAAATACAAAGGCCTTATTTACACAAAGCTTTGAAATTCTATGAAGAAGGCAAACACCTTTGTTTACTAGGGTGGCCCAGTTTCTGTCGACAACAATAAATACTGGATTGACATTGTCTTGTCTGAAAACAAGACAAACAAAAAGACAATACCCAGGAACTTAGGCAATTATATATATATATATATATATATATATAAAGGCACTCGGTTTTCCAGCTCATTGAAAAAAGCAAAACAAGCCAGCACTCACGGTTTAGATGAGAAAACGAAGAAGATTTATTCCATATCAAGGCGACAAGTGTACATACAGGCACAGCCCAACAGCTGTTTCAACCGATACAGGTCTTCCTCAGGGGCTATTTGAGCAGTGTCTAGCATAGGGATATAAACATAAATTGGCGCCAAAACATCAAAAAACCAGCATCCAATGGGAGGAGAGGGAGGCGGGACAAGCCCTGTATTTTTTTTTTTATTGTGAGAAAACGAAGAAGATTTATTCCATATCAAGGCGACAAGTGTACATACAGGCACAGCCCGCGGCTCCCCCGGCTCTCCAGCTCCGTCGTGTCATTGCTAATGTAAACAAAGCCGGCGCCGTCCCTGGCAATGGCTCTGGTGCGCTGTGTGCAAGGAGGGGGACACCAGCACAGACAACACTGAGCCCGCACAGGGGATGGGGACACTGTAGGCTGCACACGGTATATATCAAGACATGGAATGTGGCATGACATCAAAAAGTGTAAAATATAGCGCTGAAAGAGAAAAAAACATATACTACATAATCACACAATGCATAAACAAAAAGAATAACCAATGCAAAATGCAAGATGCAAATAAGAGAATGCGCTCCGCTGGGTGTCACTGATAAAAAGGTGTCAAACAATAGCCGTAAACTGTCCCGTATGGACAGATCCCTGAAGCAATAACGATCATTAAGGCACTGTAGGCATTAAATGGACCAATAGGTCTAACTCAATCATATATCAGAAATGACAGCGGCAGTTAATGGCACAAATGGTGGTGGATGACATAGGAAAGTGTCAATGGACAATATTCAGGTGCCCAGCAGAGCAAAAACTAAACAGCGGCAGAAGAACAGGAAAAAGAAGGAAAATCCCAGTTTTTGCATTGTGCATTGTGTGATTATGTAGTATATGTTTTTTCTCTTTCAGCGCTATATTTTACACTTTTTTATGTCATGCCACATTCCATGTCTTGTTATATACCGTGTGCAGCCTACACTGTCCCCGTCCCCTGTGCGGGCTCAGTGTTGTCTGTGCTGGTGTCACCCTCCTCGAACACATCGCACCAGAGCTGTTGCCAGGGACGGCACCGGCTTTGTTTACATTAGCGATGACACGACGGAGCTGGAGAGCCGGGGGAGCCGCGGGCTGTGCCTGTATGTACACTTGTCGCCTTGATATGGAATAAATCTTCTTCGTTTTCTCACAATAAAAAAAAAATACAGGGCTTGTCCCGCCTCCCTCTCCTCCCATTGGATGCTGTTTTTTTGCTGTTTTGGCGCCAATTTATGTTTATATCCCTGTGCTAGACACTGCTCAAATAGCCCCTGAGGAAGACCTGTATCGGTTGAAACAGCTGTTGGGCTGTACTTGTATGTACACTTGTCGCCTTGATATGGAATAAATCTTCTTCGTTTTCTCATCTAAACCGTGAGTGCTGGCTTGTTTTGCTTTTTCCAATGAGCTGGAAAACCGAGTGCCTTTATGTTATTTTACTGCCTTGCACCATCTATTCATTCTGTACTATGGTTTTGAGTGCTGTCATTTTTGCTCTTATATATATATATATATATATATAATATATATATATATAATTCCTAACAAATTGTAATAGCAGGAATCTGCGTGTGTGTGTGTGTGTGTGTGTGTGTGTGTGTGTGTGTGTGTGTGTGTGTGTGTGTATATATATATATATATATGAGTATATGGTTATATGTGGATATATTTATATCTTGAGGATGGAAATAGATAATCATATCATGTGTGGGATCATATTGTTCAGAGTCACGTAAACATTAATCTGGTGGGAATAAGAATATTATCATATATTACCACATTAAGTTATTAATAATACCAGATTTATGTATGATTATTGTGATGGGTTTAACTGGTCATGGGGCGGGAACTCAGATGCAAACAACAGAAATCACATCTCAAGTCTTAGCCATCGCCCACTTCTTGAGCTGACCAATAATCCCCGGTGCACAGGATATGTCCCACCCCCGAACCAATGGAAGAAGAGCACACAGTGTATTTTGTATTATGTTTTAATCCACTGTATAAAGAGCCAGCCGCATGCCAGGTCACTATCACAGACTCTAAAGGTCATCTACCCAGATGACTGAGGACCAGACTGGGAAGCGCAGGCGAAAACCAAACACGTATGTACCATTGACTGTAGCCATTATTCTATTGTATTGTATTGTTATTCTAACCCCCTTTCAGTAATTATATGTTGGTGTGTCGGAACCCGGCATTTTAAATACAATCTGGTGTCGTGTTTCCTTTCCCTGCTAAGGTATTAAAATGTATTTACAGCCACTCGGGCTGCTGCATTGTGCTAACAGCGTATAGGCCTGTATACGCAAACTGTGTAGTTACTATGCCCTTTAGGCGTACGTACGCAGAATGCGTACACTGTGCGACTTTGTGTACGTAAGGTTTGTGAATAACATAAAGGTGAAAGGTTAATTACCGCGGCCGCAGCGGCCCAATATTAAAGTGTATCAAGTGTGTTTAAGTATATGCTTTTTAGTCCTGTAAGTAAACCAGCATTTACAATTGGGAGCATTGTCCGGTTTTCACATGCTCACAGCCTAACAGGTAATAGCACACTTAATCTATCAGCATAGGGCGGAAAGTTATCCTACGTAACATTTTCCTGGTCGATGGATATGCAGAAAACTCTATGTGTGTGCTGTTAGATTACGTCTGCTCTGTATGGTCTGCAGAGGTGCTGATAGAACCCGTAAAACAGGGGAAAAAACCTATTTAAAAATCTTTGAATTTTTTTTTGACACCAAAAGCGTATACAAAAGGGCACCGATACTTTGCATACTCTCACATTGTTGCAAAACAAAGTTCAAATAAGTCATATTGTGTTTGATTCAGATTGGATTGTTTATCTGTTAAGTAGATTTAAAAGTACATTTAAAAGTTGCTGCATAGCCTTGATATAGTCTTTTTTTTAACTCAGGCCTAAAATAACTTCTGGTGCTTGTATAATTTGTGATTTCTTTGTGACAAAGGAAGCCGCATGGTCTGTCCTCCATTTTGGACTAACCACATGGCCTGTCCACCATCTTGTGTAAACCTCATGGATGTGGAAGGGGGAGGAGCAGTGGCCATTTTAGGAAGGTCACTTTCTAAATAGCTGATTTTCAGTCTGCTCAGAACAATCAGTTTCCTTTGTCACATCAAGCACCATTTATGAGTTACCAATTAATTTATTTAACCCATGCCATAGTCAATTACAAATAGTTTCAATTGGGCCTAGTGAGAGAGAAATGGTGAGATAAATGCTTGGCTTGGTGTAAGAAATTGCACACAGAAAAAAATACTTTTTTTTTCTTCTTCTTTCCCAGGATTTAGTTAACTCTCTGTTTGCTATAAGATAGGCATTGAAATGTTAATTAACTGGTTCAACCACTAGTACAGGCAGGCAAAACATCTTTGATATGCAAATTAGAAGCACTGGGAAGGCCAGTAAATTATATATATATATATATATATATATATATATATATATAATATTATTGTAATTATGTGTATATTTATATCAGTGTATGTTCTGCAAGATAGCTATCCAATCTGAATCATATCATTTAAAATATAGATTATTGCATTCATTTAGATCTGTGTGAAATCGGATACATTTGTTGCTATATAGTTAAAATTGAGAAAACAGTATTTAAGGAATTAAGTGTAAAGACACGAACACAGGTCTGCATGAAAGTTTATACAAAACAAGTTGTGTCTAGTGGGCAATAGTAGGTAGTATTGCTCACATTTATAGAGTTGTGTGATTTGTTTTATTGCGTACGCACATTGGTACACGTGGTACGGAACGTGAGGACAGCGTACAAAAACATGCACGTGGCGCAAGGCCGCACACGTGGCATAGAGGTATGCACGGTTGCGTAATTACGCAAGCTTGCGTAGGGTTGTGTGTGCATAATAAAATCACACGATAGTTTGTTTAGTTAAAAGCTGGGGCAGTAGCTATGCTATAATAGCAAAAAACTATCCGGTTTCTAAAGTAGATTAGTATAAAACTTTTGTTTAAACTGTATTGCCTCTGGGGGTAAAGCTGCCAATCAGAACAAGTGAAAAATTTCTGTACAGAAAAACAAAGCGTATTTGAGTGAGTGAAAACGGAGTGAGTGGAGCTGAACCCAGGAACTGAAGTGGTCTAAGTGGCTGGAGTGGTAACACTGGGTTAGTAGAGGCCCGGTGGCGTAGGGTTCGCTACCTTGCGTGATTAGAACTAAGTGGTCTAAGTGATCTGAAGTGGTCTAGGTGTCCCATACAACTAGGTGATCTAGAGTGGTTTAGGCTAGGTGGTCTACAGCAATCATAGGGCATATAGAGGCTGTGCTATTGCATCGCATGTCCGTTTGTTCTACACAGCACAACGTGATACCATTGTGTCATATGCGCTGTGGAAAAGCACACGCAGACGTGATTGTATAGACAAAGGGGTTTTTCTTTGATAACGTCGGGAAATCTCGCTGGTGGGCTTTCACTGGAAAGGGTGAAGGATGGTTATCTAATTTCTCTGTTTTTCACCCTACAAAAAAATTCCAGTAGAAAGATACCGAAAAGGAATTTTTCGCTGCCTCTCTCAAGGAAAATATTCCAACAGAACCTCCACCGAAAGAAATTACGGTGCTGTAAGGTCTGATAGGAGCCCTAAGTTGGGTACATCGCCTTCGCTATCGACAGTGTATGATAGTACTGGCCAACGTGGGCGGGAGTGGGTGAAAGCGCTCTAAGAACTTTCACCGTGTACTTACATTGAGTATTTTGGTGTTTGTGGGAATTTTTTTTAGTTATTAAGAAGACCCACAGATATGGGAGCCAGTTGCTCAAGTGAGAGACGTTTGTGCAGGGTTCAGGCTGAAGAAGAAAGACCAAAAGGGTCAGCAAGGTTTATTATGTGTGGAAAATATGGTCCACACGCTGAAGTTTATTGTGATGAATGGGTGACTGACAATGATAGGGTATCATTCGCGAGGGTGGGCAGCTTTGAACCAGAGGTACTACAGAATGTAGGCAGTAAAATATGTCTAATTAAATCCAGAAAACAAAGGATCAGACATAACGATTGTTTAAAACTATGGCAACAAGAGGGGGAAATGCAAAGGGAACAAACCCGCAATGCAGGTTCCAAACCTAGCAGGAATGAGGACACAAACACACCATTATCGACACAGGTCGAGAGGGAAGAGATGGCTACAGTCAATGGTATATCTATGAATGATAGTATAATGCAAGAGAAATGTATTAACCCTAATTTTTGCAAGATGTATCCTGTTTGAAGTCTTTTCAAGGTTATAGGTCACAGGAAGATGAAGGATCCAGCCAAATCGCAGCTCTCATTCAGGCAGTTGCCTTGCAGGAAACTCAGGTGGGGCCTGTCCATCTAGTTAGAGCAGTAACAGTAATGATGAGCGGGTTCGGTTCCTCGGAATCCGAAACCCCCCGAACTTCACCCATTTTACACGGTTCCGAGGCAGACTCGGATCCTCCCGCCTTGTTTGGTTAACCCGAGTGCACCCGAACGTCATCATCCCGCTGTCGTATTCTCGCAAGATTCGTATTCTATATAAGGAGCGCGCATCGCCGCCATTTTCACTTGTGCATTGGAGATGATAGGGAGAGGACGTGCAGCGTTCTCTCAGTTGTGTTCAGTGATGTGCTGCAAATATCTGTGCTCAGTGTGCTGCAAATATCTGTACTCAGTGTGCTTGCAAATATCTGTGCTCACTGTGCTGAAAATATCTACGTTCTCTGCCTGAAAAATGCTCCATATCTGTGCTGCATTGTAGTATATAGTAGGAGGACAGTGTAGAATTTTGCTGACCAGTGACCACCAGTATTATATCAGTACGGTACAGTAGTCCACTGCTCTACCTACCTCTGTGTCGTCAAGTATACTATCCATCCATACCTGTGGTGCATGTAAGTTGTGCGCAGTATATATAGTAGGAGGACAGTGCATAATTTTGCTGACCACCAGTATATAATATATAGCAGTACGGTACAGTAGTCCACTGCTCTACTTACCTCTGTGTCATCAAGTATACTATCCATCCATACCTGTGGTGCATTTAAGTTGTGCGCAGTATATATAGTAGGAGGACAGTGCAGAATTGTGCTGACCACCAGTATATAATATATAGCAGTACGGTACAGTAGTCCACTGCTCTACCTACCTCTGTGTTGTCAAGTATACTATCCATCCATACCTGTGGTGCATTTAAGTTGTGCGCAGTATATATAGTAGGAGAACAGTGCATAATTTTGCTGACCACCAGTATATAATATATAGCAGTACGGTACAGTAGTCCACTGCTCTACCTGCCTCTGTGTCGTCAAGTATACTATCCATCCATACCTGTGGTGCATTTAAGTTGTGCACAGTATATATATAGTAGGAGGACAGTGCAGAATTTTGCTGACCACCAGTATATAATATATAGCAGTACGGTACAGTAGGCCATTGCTATTGATATGTTACTGGCATATAATTCCACACATTAAAAAATGGAGAACAAAAATGTGGAGGGTAAAATAGGGAAAGATCAAGATCCACTTCCACCTCCTGCTGAAGCTGCTGCCACTAGTCATGGCCGAGACGATGAAATGCCATCAACGTCGTCTGCCAAGGCCGATGCCCAATGTCATAGTAGAGAGCATGTAAAATCCAAAAAACAAAACTTCAGTAAAATGACCCAAAAATCAAAATTAAAGGCGTCAGATGAGAAGCGTAAACTTGCCAATATGCCATTTAAGACACGGAGTGGCAAGGAACGGCTGAGGCCCTGGCCTATGTTCATGGCTAGTGGTTCAGATTCACATGAGGGGGATGCGGTCAGTTTACCTCCAATCAAAATCCCGACGTTCAAAATCCCGACACCAAGGGTCAAAATCCCGACAAGGTCAAAATCCCGACATGGACAAAATACCGCCATATGCACCGTGGTCGCTGAATGACTAAGCTAAGCGACCCAAGTGGCCGACACAAACACCTGGCCCATCTATGAGTGGCACTGCAGTGTCAGACAGGATGGCAGATTTAAAAAATAGTCCCCAAACAGCACATGATGCAAAGAAAAAAAGAGGTGCAATGAGGTAGCTGTGTGACTAAGCTAAGCGACCCAAGTGGCCGACACAAACACCTGGCCCATCTAGGAGTGGCACTGCAGTATCAGACAGGATGGCAGATTTAAAAAAATAGTCCCCAAACAGCACATGATGCAAAGAAAAAAAGAGGTGCAATGAGGTAGCTGTGTAACTAAGCTAAGCGACCCAAGTGGCTGACACAAACACCTGGCCCATCTAGGAGTGGCACTGCAGTGTCAGACAGGATGGCACTTCAAAAAATAGTCCCCAAACAGCACATGATGCAAAGATAAATTAAAGAAAAAAGAGGTGCAAGATGGAATTGTCCTTGGGCCCTCCCACCCATCCTTATGTTGTATAAACAGGACATGCACACTTTAACAAACCCATCATTTCAGCGACAGGGTCTGCCACACGACTGTGACTGAAATGACTGGTTGGTTTGGGCCCCCACCAAAAAAGAAGCAATCAATCTCTCCTTGCACAAACTGGCTCTACAGAGGCAAGATGTCCACCTCCTCCTCATCCTCTGATTCCTCACCCCTTTTACTGTGTACATCCCCCTCCTCACAGATTATTAATTTGTCCCCACTGGAATCAACCATCTCAGGTCCCTGTGTACTTTCTGGAGGCAATTGCTGGTGAATGTCTCCATGGAGGAATTGATTATAATTCATTTTGATGAACATCATCTTCACCACATTTTCTGGAAGTAACCTCGTACGCCGATTGCTGACAAGGTGAGCAGCTGCACTAAACACTCTTTCGGAGTACACACTGGAGGGGGGGCAACTTTGGTAAAATAAAGCCAGTTTCTGCAAGGGTCTCAAAATTGCCTCTTTTTCCTGCAAGTATACGTACGGACTGTCTGACGTGCCTACTTGGAAGCGGTCACTCATATAATCCTCCACCATTCTTTCAATGGTGACAGAATCATATGCAGTGACAGTAGACGACATGTCAGTAATCGTTGGCAGGTCCTTCAGTCCGGACCAGATGTCAGCACTCACTCCAGACTGCCCTGCATAACCGCCAGCGGGTGGGCTCGGAATTCTTAGCCTTTTCCTCGCAACCCCAGTTGCGGGAGAATGTGAAGGAGGAGCTGTTGACGGGTCACGTTCCGCTTGACTTGACAAGTGTCTCACCAGCAGGTCTTTGCACCTCTGCAAACTTGTGTCTGCTGGAAAGAGAGATACAACGTAGGCTTTAAACCTAGGATCGAGCACGGTGGCCAAAATGTAGTGCTCTGATTTCAACAGATTGACCACCCGTGAATCCTGGTTAAGCGAATTAAGGGCTCCATCCACAAGTCCCACATGCCTAGCGGAATCGCTCCATTTTAGCTCCTCCTTCAATCTCTCCAGCTTCTTCTGCAAAAGCCTGATGAGGGGAATGACCTGACTCAGGCTGGCAGTGTCTGAACTGACTTCACGTGTGGCAAGTTCAAATGGTTGCAGAACCTTGCACAACGTTGAAATCATTCTCCACTGCGCTTGAGTCAGGTGCATTCCCCCTCCTTTGCCTATATCGTAGGTAGCTGTATAGGCTTGAATGGCCTTTTGCTGCTCCTCCATCCTCTGAAGCATATAGAGGGTCGAATTCCACCTTGTTACCACCTCTTGCTTCAGATGATGGCGGGGCAGGTTCAGGAGTGTTTGCTGGTGCTCCAGTCTTCGGCACGCGGTGGCTGAATGCCGAAAGTGGCCCACAATTCTTCGGGCCACCGACAGCATCTCTTGCACGCCCCTGTCATTTTTTAAATAATTCTGCACCACCAAATTCAATGTATGTGCAAAACATGGGACGTGCTGGAATTTGCCCACATGTAATGAATGCACAATATTGGTGGCGTTGTCCGATTTCACAAATCCCCAGGAGCATCCAATTGGGGTAAGCCATTCTGCGAGGATGTTCCTCAGTTTTTCCGTAAGAGGTTGTCAGCTGTGTGCCTCTTATGGAAAGCGGTGATACAAAGAGTAGCCTGCCTAGGAACGAGTTGGCTTTAACGATATGCTGCTACTGGTGCCGCCGCTTCTGTTCTTGCTGAGGGAGGCAATACATCTACCCAGTGGGCTGTCACAGTCATATAGTCCTGAGTCTGCCCTGCTCCACTTGTCCACATGTCCGTGGTTAAGTCGACATTGGGTACAACTGCATTTTTTAGGATACTGGTGACTCTTTTTCTGACGTCTGTGTACATTCTCGGTATCGCCTGCCTAGAGAAAAGGAACCTAGATGGTATTTGGTAGCGGGGACACAGTACCTCAATCAATTCTCTAGTTCCCTGTGAATTAACGGTGGATACCGGAGACACGTTTAACACCACCCAGGCTGCCATGGCCTGAGTTATCCGCGTTGCAGCAGGATGACTGCTGTGATATTTCATCTTTACTCGCAAAGGACTGTTGGACAGTCAATTGCTTACTGGAAGTAGTACAAGTGGTCTTCCGACTTCCCCTCTGGGATGACGATCGACTCCCAGCAGCAACAACAGCAGCGCCAGCAGCAGTAGGCGTTACACTCAAGGATGCATTGGAGGAATCCCAGGCAGGAGAGGACTCGTCAGACTTGACAGTGACATGGCCTGCAGGACTATTGGCTTTCCTGTCTAAGGAGGAAATTGACACTAAGGGAGTTGGTGATGTGGTTTGCAGGAGCTTGGTTACAAGAGGAAGGGATTTAGTTGTCAGTGGACTGCGTCCGCTGTCACCCAAAGTTTTTGAACTTGTCAATGACTTCTGATGAATGCGCTCCAGGTGACGTATAAGGGAGGATGTTCCTAGGTGGTTAACGTCCTTACCCCTACTTATTACAGCTTGACAAAGGCAACACACAGCTTGACAAATGTTGTCCGCATTTCTGTTAAAATAATTCCACACCGACGAGGCAATTTTTTTTGTAATTTGACCAGGCATGTCAATGGCCATATTCGTCCCACGGACAACAGGTGTCTCCCCGGGTGCCTGACTTAAACAAACCACCTGACCATCAGAATTCTCCTTGTCAATTTCCTCCTCAGCGCTAGCAACACCCATATCCTCATCCTGGTGTACTTTAACAGTGACATCTTCAATTTGACTATCAGGAACTGGACTGCGGGTGCTCCTTCCAGCACTTGCAGGGGGCGTGCAAATGGTAGAAGGCGCCACCTCTTCCCGTCCAGTGTTGGGAAGGTCAGGCATCGCAACCGACACAATTGGACTCTCCTTGGGGATTTGTGATTTAGAAGAACGCACAGTTCTTTGCTGTGCTTTTGTCAGCTTAAGTCTTTTCATTTTTCTAGCGAGAGGATGAGTGCTTCCATCCTCATGTGAATCTGAACCACTAGCCATGAACATAGGCCAGGGCCTCAGCCGTTCCTTGCCACTCCGTGTCGTAAATGGCATATTGGCAAGTTAACGCTTCTCATCTGACACTTTTAATTTTGATTTTTGGGTCATTTTACTGAACTTTTGTGTTTTGGATTTTACATGCTCTCTACTATGACATTGGGCATCGGCCTTGGCAGAAAACGTTGATGGCATTTCATCGTCTCGGCCATGACTAGTGGCAGCAGCTTCAGCACGAGGTGGAAGTGGATCTTGATCGTTCCCTATTTTACCCTCCACATTTTTGTTCTCCATTTTTTAATGTGTGGAATTATATGTCAGCAATATATCAATAGCAATGGCCTACTGTACCGTACTGCTATATATTATATACTGGTGGTCAGCAAAAATCTGCACTGTCCTCCTACTATATATACAGCGCACAACTAAAATACACCACAGGTATGGATGGATAATATACTTGACGACACAGAGGTAGGTAGAGCAGTGGCCTACTGTACCGTACTGCTATATATTATATACTGGTGGTCAGCAAAATTCTGCACTGTCCTCCTACTATATATACTGTGCACAAATAAAATGCACCACAGGTATGGATGGATAGTATACTTGACGACACAGAGGTAGGTAGAGCAGTGGCCTACTGTACCGTACTGCTATATATTATATACTTGTGGTCAGCAAAATTCTGCACTGTCCTCCTACTTTATATACTGCGCACAACTAAAATGCACTACAGGTATGGATGGATAGTATACTTGACGACACAGAGGTAGGTAGAGCAGTGGCCTACTGTACCGTACTGCTATATATTATATAGTGGTGGTCAGCAAAATTTTGCACTGTCCTCCTACTATATATACTGCACACAACTAAAATGCACCACAGGTATGGATGGATAGTATACTTGACAACACAGATGTAGGTAGAGCAGTGGCCTACTGTACCATACTGCTATATATTATATACTGGTGGTCAGCAAAATTTTGCACTGTCCTCCTACTATATGTACTGCGCACAACTAAAATGCACCACAGGTATGGATGGATAGTATACTTGACGACACAGAGGTAGGTAGAGCAGTGGCCTACTGTACCGTACTGCTATATATTATATACTGGTAGTCAGCAAAATTCTGCACTGTCCTCCTACTATATATACTGCGCACAACTAAAATGCACCACAGGTATGGATGGATAGTATACTTGATGACACAGAGGTAGGTAGACCAGTGGACTACTGCACCGTACTGCTATATATTATATGCTGGTGGTCAGCAAAATTCTGCACTGTCCTCCTACTATATATACTGTGCACAACTAAAATGCACCACAGGTATGGATGGATAGTATAATTGACGACACAGAGGTAGGTAGAGCAGTGGACTACTTTACCGTACTGCTATATATTATATACTGGTGGTCAGCAAAATTCTGCACTGTCCTCCTACTATATATACTGCGCACAACTAAAATGCACCACAGGTATGGATGGATAGTATACTTGACGACACAGAGGTAGGTAGAGCAGTGGCCTACTGTACCGTACTGCTATATATTACATACTGGTGGTAAGCAAAATTCTGCACTGTCCTCCTACTATATATACTGTGCACAACTAAAATGCACCACAGGTATAGATGGATAGTATACTTGATGACACAGAGGTAGTAAGAGCAGTGGCCTACTGTACCGTACTGCTATATATTATATACTGGTGGTCAGCAAAATTCTGCACTGTCCTCCTACTATATATATAGTGCACTACTAAAATGCACCACAGGTATGGATAGATAGTATACTTGACGACACAGAGGTAGGAAGAGCAGTGGCCTACTGTACCGTACTGCTATATATAATATACTGGTGGTCAGCAAAATTTTGCACTGTCCTCCTACTATATATACTGCGCACAACTAAAATGCACCACAGGTATGGATGGATAGTATACTTGACAACATAGAGGTAGGTAGAGCAGTGGCCTACTGTACCATAATGCTATATATTATATACTGGTGGTCAGCAAAATTCTGCACTGTCCTCCTACTATATATACTGCGCACAACTAAAATGCACCACAGGTATGGATGGATAGTATAATTGACGACACAGAGGTAGGTAGAGCAGTGGACTACTTTACCGTACTGCTATATATTATATACTGGTGGTCAGCAAAATTCTGCACTGTCCTCCTACTATATATACTGCGCACAACTAAAATGCACCACAGGTATGGATGGATAGTATACTTGACGACACAGAGGTAGGTAGAGCAGTGGCCTACTGTACCGTACTGCTATATATTATATACTGGTGGTAAGCAAAATTCTGCACTGTCCTCCTACTATATATACTGCGCACAACTAAAATGCACCACAGGTATGGATGGATAGTATACTTGATGACACAGAGGTAGGAAGAGCAGTGGCCTACTGTACCGTACTGCTATATATTATATACTGGTGGTCAGCAAAATTCTGCACTGTCCTCCTACTATATATACTGCGCACTACTAAAATGCACCACAGGTATGGATGGATAGTATACTTGACGACATAGAGGTAGGTAGAGCAGTGGCCTACTGTACCGTACTGCTATATGTTATATACTGGTGGTTAGCAAAATTCTGCACTGACCTCCTACTATATATACTGCGCACAACTAAAATGCACCACAGGTATGGATGGATAGTATACTTGACGACACAGAGGTAGGTAGAGCAGTGGCCTACTGTACCGTACTGCTATATATTATATACTGGTGGTCAGCAAAATTCTGCACTGTCCTCCTACTATATATACTGCGCACAACTAAAATGACCACAGGTATGGATGGATAGTATACTTGACGACACAGAGGTAGGTAGACCAGTGGCCTACTGTACCGTACTGCTATATATTATATACTGGTGGTCAGCAAAATTCTGCACTGTCCTCTTACTATATATACTGTGCACAACTAAAATGCACCACAGGTATGGATGGATAGTATACTTGACGACACAGAGGTAGGTAGAGCAGTGGCCTACTGTACCGTACTGCTATATATTATATACTGGTGGTCAGCAAAATTCTGCACTGTCCTCCTACTATATATACTGCGCACAACTAAAATGCAACACAGGCATGGATGGATAGTATACTTGACGACACAGAGGTAGGTAGAGCAGTGGCCTACTGTACCGTACTGCTATATATTATATACTGGTGGTCAGCAAAATTATGCACTGTCCCCCTACTATATATACTGCGCACAACTAAAATGCACCACAGGTATGGATGGATAGTATACTTGATGACACAGAGGTAGGTAGACCAGTGGACTACTGTACCGTACTGCTATATATTATATACTGGTGGTCAGCAAAATTCTGCACTGTCCTCTTTCTATATATACTGTGCACAACTAAAATGCATCACAGGTATGGATGGATAGTATACTTGACGACACAGAGGTAGGTAGAGCAGTGGCCTACTGTACCATACTGCTATATATTATATACTGGTGGTCAGCAAAATTCTGCACTGTCCTCCTACTATAGATACTGCGCACAACTAAAATGCACCACAGGTATGGATGGATAGTATACTTGATGACACAGAGGTAGGTAGACCAGTGGACTACTGTACCATACTGCTATATATTATATACTGGTGGTCAGCAAAATTCTGCACTGTCCTCCTACTATATATACTGCCCACAACTAAAATGCAACACAGGTATGGATGGATAGTATACTTGACGACACAGAGGTAGGTAGAACAGTGGCCTACTGTACCGTACTGCACGGCGAGAATCCGACAGTGGGATGATGACGTTCGTGCGCACTCGGGTTAACCGAGCAAGGCGGGAGGATCCGAGTCTGCCTCGGAACCGTGTAAAATGGGTGAAGTTCGGGGGGGTTCGGATTCCGAGGAACCGAACCCGCTCATCAGTAGTATTAATGCAGTGTGCCTGGTCATGCACAAAGGGTGGAGAATGAGAATACTGGTGAAGGGAGACTGTGCACAGACACCGATATGCATGATGGTGAGACAGCCTGTTGGTGAATGCCAAACCTGACATTTTCTTTTTTTATTTTCTATTTTTTTCCTCTCTCTCCTCTTATCCAGAGACGGTTTACTTCACACAACTGATAACACACGATAGTAAATTAAAATGAAAAATTTGTGTTCCATACAGGAAAAGGCAGTCTGGAGGACAAAGGGGTATGGCCAGGAGTCCTCAGGACTGTGGACAGGTGGACACGGTAAGCCAGTAGCCCCCAGATCATACCTTCCAAGTCTAGCTGAGTTGGCACACGGTCTGACTCATCTAGGCAAAGAGGGTATGTGCAGGCTGATGAGAGCCTACTGGTGTGCGCCAGGATTCTATTCTCATGCAGGTAAGAGAGCAATGACATGTTTTACTTGCTTGAGGAAGAATATTGGAAAGACAATACCAACAGAGCCATTCCATATCCCTCCTACACACGGACCTTTTCAATTAATACAAATCGACATCATGCAGTTTCCACCCTGTAGGAATTTGAAATTAGTGATGTGCACCTGAAATTTTTCGGGTTTTGTGTTTTGGTTTTGGGTTCGGTTCCGTGGCCGTGTTTTGGGTTCGGACGCGTTTTGGCAAAACCTCACCGAATTTTTTTTGTCGGATTCGGGTGTGTTTTGGATTCGGGTGTTTTTTTCAAAAGACCCTAAAAAACAGCTTAAATCATAGAATTTGGGGGTCATTTTGATCCCATAGTATTATTAACCTCAATAACCATAATTTCCACTAATTTTCAGTCTATTCTGAACACCTCACACCTCACAATATTATTTTTAGTCCTAAAATTTGCACCGAGGTCGCTGGATGGCTAAGCTAAGCGACCCTAGTGGCCGACACAAACACCTGGCCCATCTAGGAGTGGCACTGCAGTGTCACGCAGGATGGCCCTTCAAAAAAATACTCCACAAACAGCACATGACCCACCCACCCTTATGTTGTAAAAACAGGACATGCACACTTTAACGAACCTATCATTTCAGCGACAGGGTCTGCCACACGACTGTGACTGAAATGACTGGTTGGTTTGGGCCCCCACCAAAAAAGAAGCAATCAATCTCTCCTTGCACAAACTGGCTCTACGGAGGCAAGATGTCCACCTCATCATCATCGTCCGATTCATCACACCTTTCACTGTGTACATCCCCTTCCTCACAGATTATTAATTCGTCCCCACTGGAATCCACCATCTCAGGTCCCTGTGTACTTTCTGGAGGCAATTGCTGCTGGTGAATTGATTATAATTCATTTTAATGAACATCATCTTCTCCACATTTTCTGGAAGTAACCTCGTACGCCGATTGCTGACAAGGTGAGCGGCGGCACTAAACAGTGTAAGGTCTAGCCTTGGGCCATGGCAGCAGCACCCTCCCCCCAATACTTTCCAGACAGCGGGGATGTCCATCATCAAGGGGAAGTTAAAAGGAAATAAAATTAAATGTTATGAGTACATTATATGATACACCTTAAGAATTTAGGAAACTATATAATTCTTTAGAAAGATATACTTTCATGCTTATTACACCAACCGTGTATCCCAATCACTGTTCACTCAATCTTATATGTCAGCCAAGCAGGCAGACAGAGCATACACTAGATCATCTGCAATCACAGGCTAAGTGGCAAAGTCATTTTCATATATGCAAATTGTTGGACATCTTATTCATTATGTCTATAAATAGGACCACATGTCCTCAAACAAAACAGGCCCCACGGGTGTGTCGGCCCACCGGGAATCTTCCCTGTACACCCTATGGCCAATCCGCCTCTGCACTGGAGGGAGGGCAACTTAGGTAGAATAAAGCCAGTTTGTGCAAGGGCCTCCAAATTGCCTCTTTTTCCTGCCAGTATACGTACGGACTGTCTGACGTGCCTACTTGGATGCGGTCACTCATATAATCCTCCACCATTCTTTCAATGGTGAGAGAATCATATGCAGTGACAGTAGACGACTTGTCAGTAATCGTTGGCAGGTCCTTCAGTCCGGACCAGATATCAGCATCAGCAGTCGCTCCAGACTGCCCTGCATCACCGCCAGCGGGTGGGCTCGGAATTCGTAGCCTTTTCCTCGCACCCCCAGTTGCGGGAGAATGTGAAGGAGGAGATGTTGACGGGTCGCGTTCCGCTTGACTTGACAATTTTGTCACCAGCAGGTCTTTGAACCTCTGCAGACTTGTGTCTGCCGTAAAGAGAGATCCAAGGTAGGTTTTAAATCTAGGATCGAGCACGGTGGCCAAAATGTAGTGCTCTGATTTCAACAGATTGACCACACGTGAATCCTGGTTAAGCGAATGAAGGGCTCCATCCACAAGTCCCACACGCCTAGCGGAATCGCTCTGTTTTAGCTCCTCCTTCAATGCCTCCAGCTTCTTCTGCAAAAGCCTGATGAGGGGAATGACCTGACTCAGGCTGGCAGTGTCTGAACTCACTTCACGTGTGGCAAGTTCAAAAGGTTGCAGAACCTTGCACAACGTTGAAATCATTCTCCACTGTGCTTGAGACAGGTGCATTCCACCTCCTTTGCCTATATCATGGCCAGATGTATAGGCTTGAATGGCCTTTTGCTGCTTCTCCATCCTCTGAAGCATATAGAGGGTTGAATTCCACCTCGTTACCACCTCTTGCTTCAGATGATGGCAGGTTCAGGTGTTTTTGGTGGTGCTCCAGTCTTCTGTACGCGGTGCCTGTACGCCGAAAGTGGCCCGCAATTCTTCTGGCCACCGACAGCATCTCTTGCACGCCCCTGTCGTTTTTTAAATAATTCTGCACCACCAAATTCAAAATATGTGCAAAACATGGGACGTGCTGGAATTTGCCCAGATGTAATGCACTCACAATATTGCTGGCATTGTCCGATGTCACAAATCCCCAGGAGAGTCCAATTGGGGTAAGCCATTCTGCGATGATCTTCCTCAGTTGCCGTAAAAGGTTTTCAGCAGTGTGCCTATTCTGGAAAGCGGTGATACAAAGCGTAGCCTGCCTAGGAACGAGTTGGCGTTTGCGAGATGATGCTACTGGTGCCGCTGCTGCTGTTCTTGCAGCGGGAGGCAATACATCTACCCAGTGGGCTGTCACAGTCATGTAGTCCTGAGTCTGCCCTGCTCCACTTGTCCACATGTCCGTGGTTAAGTGGACATTGGGTACAACTGCATTTTTTAGGACACTGGTGAGTCTTTTTCTGACGTCCGTGTACATTCTCAGGTATCGCCTGCCTAGAGAAGTGGAACCTAGATGGTATTTGGTAATGGGGGCACACTACCTCAAGAAATTGTCTAGTTCCCTGTGAACTAACGGTGGATACCGGACGCACGTCTAACACCAACATAGTTGTCAAGGCCGCAGTTATCCGCTTTGCAACAGGATGACTGCTGTGATATTTCATCTTCCTCGCAAAGGACTGTTGGACAGTCAATTGCTTACTGGAAGTAGTACAAGTGGTCTTCCGACTTCCCCTCTGGGATGACGATCGACTCCCAGCAGCAACAACAGCAGCGCCAGCAGCAGTAGGCGTTACACTCAAGGATGCATCGGAGGAATCCCAGGCAGGAGAGGACTCGTCAGACTTGCCAGTGACATGGCCTGCAGGACTATTGGCTTTCCTGGGTAAGGAGGAAATTGACACTGAGGGAGTTGGTGGTGTGGTTTGCGCGAGCTTGGTTACAAGAGGAAGGGATTTACTGGTCAGTGGACTGCTTCCGCTGTCGCCCAAAGTTTTTGAACTTGTCACTGACTTATTATGAATGCGCTGCAGGTGACGTATAAGGGAGGATGTTCCGAGGTGGTTAACGTCCTTACCCCTACTTATTACAGCTTGACAAAGGCAACACACGGCTTGACACCTGTTGTCCGCATTTCTGTTGAAATACTTCCACACTGAAGAGCTGATTTTTTTGGTATTTTCACCAGGCATGTCAATGGCCATATTCCTCCCACGGACAACAGGTGTCTCCCCGGGTGCCTGACTTAAACAAACCACCTCACCATCAGAATCCTCCTTGTCAATTTCCTCCCCAGCGCCAGCAACACCCATATCCTCATCCTGGTGTACTTCAACACTGACATCTTCAATTTCACTATCAGGAACTGGACTGCGGGTGCTCCTTTCAACACTTGCAGGGGGCGTGCAAATGGTGGAAGGCGCAAGCTCTTCCCGTCCAGTGTTGGGAAGGTCAGGCATCGCAACCGACACAATTGGACTCTCCTTTGGGATTTGGGATTTCGAAGAACGCACAGTTCTTTGCTGTGCTTTTGCCGCAAGTCTTTTCTTTTTTCTAGCGAGAGGATGAGTGCTTCCATCCTCATGTGAAGCTGAACCACTAGCCATGAACATAGGCCAGGGCCTCAGCCGTTCCTTGCCACTCCGTGTCGTAAATGGCATATTGGCAAGTTTACGCTTCTCCTCAGACGCTTTTAATTTTGATTTTTGGGTCATTTTTTTACTGATCTTTTGTGTTTTGGATTTTACATGCTCTGTACTATGACATTGGGCATCGGCCTTGGCAGACGACGTTGATGGCATTTCATCGTCTCGGCCATGACTAGTGGCAGCAGCTTCAGCACGAGGTGGAAGTGGATCTTGATCTTTCCCTATTTTTTTAACCTCCACATTTTTGTTCTCCATATTTTGCGCACAACTAAAAGCCACCACAGGTATACAATGTAGATGGATGGATGGATAGTATAGTATTACTTATACTTATGGACGACGAGTGATGACACAGAGGTAGGTACAGCCGTGGCCTACCGTACTGCTGCTTAGTGCTTATATATAAATATAATATACTGTATAATGGACCTGGTGGACAGTGTCAGCAGCAGACTGCTAAACTAGTATGAAGAAAGAAAAAGAAAAACACCACAGGTATACAATGTAGATGGATGAATAGTATAGTATTACTTATACTTATGGACGACGAGTGACGACACAGAGGTAGGTACAGCCGTGGCCTACCGTACTGCTGCTTAGTGCTTATATATAAATATAATATACTGTATAACGGACCTGGTGGACAGTGTCAGCAGCAGACTGCTAAACTAGTATGAAGAAAGAAAAAAAAAACACCACAGGTATACAATGTAGATGGATGGATAGTATAGTATTACTTATACTTATAGATGACGAGTGACGACACAGAGGTAGGTACTGCCGTGGCCTACCGTACTGCTGCTTAGTGCTTATATATAAATATAATATACTGTATAACGGACCTGGTGGACAGTGTCAGCAGCAGACTGCTAAACTAGTATGAAGAAAGAAGAAAAAAACACCACAGGTATACAATGTAGATGGATGGATAGTATAGTATTACTTATACTTATGGACGACGAGTGCACTGACGACACAGAGGTAGTTACAGCCGTGGCCTACCGTACTGCTGCTTAGTGCTTATATATAAGTATAATATACTGTATAACGGACCTGGTGGACAGTGTCAGCAGACTGCTAAACTAGTATGAAGAAAGAAAAAAAAACCACCACAGGTATACAATGTAGATGGATGGATAGTATAGTATTACTTATACTTATGGACGACGAGTGACGACACAGAGGTAGGTACAGCCGTGGCCTACCATACTGCTGCTTAGTGCTTATATATAAATATAATATACTGTATAACGGACCTGGTGGACAGTGTCAGCAGCAGACTGCTAAACTAGTATGAAGAAAGAAAAAAAAAACACCACAGGTATACAATGTAGATGGATGGATAGTATAGTATTACTTATACTTATAGACGACGAGTGACGACACAGAGGTAGGTACAGCCGTGGCCTACCGTACTGCTGCTTAGTGCTTATATATAAATATAATATACTGTATAACGGACCTGGTGGACAGTGTCAGCAGCAGACTGCTAAACTAGTATGAAGAAAGAAAAAAAAAACACCACAGGTATACAATGTAGATGGATGGATAGTATAGTATTACTTATACTTATGGACGACGAGTGCACTGACGACACAGAGGTAGTTACAGCCGTGGCCTACCGTACTGCTGCTTAGTGCTTATATATAAGTATAATATACTGTATAACGGACCTGGTGGACAGTGTCAGCAGACTGCTAAACTAGTATGAAGAAAGAAAAAAAAACCACCACAGGTATACAATGTAGATGGATGGATAGTATAGTATTACTTATACTTATGGACGACGAGTGCACTGACGACACAGAGGTAGGTACAGCCGTGGCCTACCGTACTGCTGCTTAGTGCTTATATATAAATATAATATACTGTGTGTATAACGGACCTGGTGGACAGTGTCAGCAGACTGCTAAACTAGTATGAAGAAAGAAAAAAAAAACACCACAGGTATACAATGTAGATGGATGGATAGTATAGTATTACTTATTCTTATGGACGAGTGACGACACAGAGGTAGGTACAGCCGTGGCCTACCGTACTGCTGCTTAGTGCTTATATATAAATATAATATACTGTATAACGGACATGGTGGACAGTGTCAGCAGCAGACTGCTAAACTAGTATGAAGAAAGAAAAAAAAAACACCACAGGTATACAATGTAGATGGATGGATAGTATATTACTTATACTTATGGACGACGAGTGACGAGTCGACACAGAGGTAGGTACAGCCGTGGCCTACCGTACTGCTGCTTAGTGCTTAATTATATATATAATATACTGTATAACGGACCTGGTTGACACTGCAGTGTCAGCAGACTGCTAAACAAACTAGCATGAAGAAAGAAAAGAAAAAAACACCACAGTGTTTTTCAGGCAGACAAACGTATACTGGACTGGTGGTCACTGTCAGCAAAACTGTGCACTGTACTCCTGCTATAACTGCTCCCCAGTCCCCACAATTAGGCAGTGTGAGCAGTGCTCTCAGCACAGATATATCATGCAGCAGTGCAGCACACTGAGTGAGCACAGATATGGTGGAGCGTTTTTTTTCAGGCAGAGAAACAACGGATTAAACTCAAAACCCTGCACTGTACTCCCTAACAGCTGCTCCCCGTCCCCAATCCTCCCCACAATTATAACTAACTAAGTTCTAATATAATACAACGGACTCGGAGAGGACGCCAGCCACGTCCTCTCCCTATCAATCTCAATGCACGTGTGAAAATGGCGGTGACGCGCGGCTCCTTATATAAAATCCGAGTCTCGCGAGAATCCGACAGCGGGATGATGACGTTCGGGCGCGCTCGGGTTAACCGAGCAAGGCGGGAGGATCCGAGTCGCTCGGACCCGTGTAAAAAAAAGGTGAACTTCGGGCGGGTCGGATTCCGAGGATCCGAACCCGCTTATCACTATTTGAAATATGTGTTAGTTTGTATTGATGTATTTTCTAATTGGGTAGAAGCATTCCCTGCTGCCACGAACACTGCTACGTCCACTACAAAGAAAATTGTGCAGGAATTTGTGTGTAGATATGGTATCCCTAGAGTAATTGAAAGTGATAGGGGTACCCACTTTACAGGTGAAGTCTTTCAGGTCATGTGCAAACTGATGGGAAGCTGAGCAAATTAATGGCTGAAACTGGATTGTTGTGGCCAGAAGCTTTGCCACTAGTGTTGTGCAGCATCAGAACCACTCCCAGGTCTCCGCTTAACTTATCACCCTTTGAAATTCTTTTTGGTAGACAACCTCATGTAATGATAGACCCCCAGGATGATTTGAAATGTAATAAAGAAGTGACTGTGAAATATTTGGTTGGGATGAGCCAGCAGCTGAGAAATCAACAGCTGGTGATTCCTGACTTACCGAATAGTAATTGTCATGACATTGAGCCTGGGGATTATGTGATGATTTGAAATTTCTTATGCTCAGGTTGCCTCATAGACAGGTGGGAAGGACCATATCAAGTCTTGTTAACCAGCACGACAGCATTAAAGGTCACCGAAAGAGAGACTTGGGTCCACCCAGGGCCGGTGCAAGGTTTCTCAACACCCTAGGCAAAACTTCTGCCTACTGCCCTCCCCCCCCTCCCCTCCCCTCCCAATACCCTCTTTCCATCTAGGAAAGGTGAGAGGGGTGAGTCACGGTGTGTAAGGGTTGGTTGTAAGACAGAACGGGGAGGAGAGAGAGAAAAAGAGGGTTTCAGGGATAGAGAAAAAGAGGGGGGAGCAAGGGAGAGAGAGAGGGGGGGATGAGTGAGAGAGACTGTATCAGGGAGAAAGAGAACAGTGAGATAGTGAAAGAGGGTGTCAGAGATAGAGAGAGAGAAAGGGTGTCAGGGAGAGAGAGAGAGAAAGAAACGAAGAGCGTGAGAGAGAGAGAGAGAGAGGGTATCAGGGAGAGAGAGGGTGTCAACCAAGGAGAGGGGAGGTTTTGGGAAACAGTCAGCGAGCACTTCAATTTAAGTCAAAGTAGTTAGAGAGGGGTCAAAGAACAGTCCACATCAAAAAGACATCAAATAACTAGCGTATATTTCATATAGCAGGTGGAGCCAGAGAATAAATATAGTATTAACAGAAAAAAGACAGAAAGAAACTCTTTTGTTGTGCACTCTTGTCTATGAAAAAATGGAATTAGTTAAAACTTAACTTTTATTAGTTAGAATTAGAATAGATATATGATAGCTCTCAGATAAATTTCACATCGGGCATAACACAAGAAAGAAATTTCTACGGTTGGCGAAAATATCCGGAATAATATTAAGAAATTGGAGTTCAATGACTCAATTCAAAACATATAGGCAGTCCTATATAAATATAATGACAGTCTGATACTGTTATAAAATTGTCCAGAACCTGAAATATAGATAATAAAAAGCCGGATGCTTGCCGGATGCTTCGATATAAGGAGATTCATCAATTAAAGGTCAGACTGACACTATATTAGGCCGAAGCTATTTACACACACACGCACACGCACGCACACACACGCACGCACACACACAATAAATTAGTAACACATGCAGTCCCAAAATACATGAGTGGCATATGCAGTCCATCTCAACAACCTGGATTTTAATGGCTAACAGATTCCCTCTATATGGTAACAAACAATAGTGTGTTGCTGAACTGGCTAACAATGTGTCAATGTAAAAGTTAATGTGATACAATACTGCTGTGTAAGGGTAATGAAAGAAACAAATCAGAATCATTAAAGTACAGTTCAAAATAAGTCTGCCGCATAGATGGATACAATGGCCCTCATTCCGAGTTGTTCGCTCGCAAGGCGAATGTAGCAGAGTTACACACGCTAAGCCGCCGCCTACTGGGAGTGAATCTTAGCTTCTTAAAATTGCGACCGACGTACGCGCAATATTGCGATTACAAACGAGTTAGCAGTTTCAGAGTAGCTCCAGACTTACTCTGCCTGTGCGATCATTTCAGTGCTTGTCGTTCCTGGTTGACGTCACAAACACACCCAGCGTTCGCCCAGGCACTCCCACCGTTTCCCCGGCCACTCCTGCGTTTTTTCCGGAAACGGTAGCGTTTTCAGCCACACGCCCCTGAAACGCCGTGTATCCGCCCAGTAACACCCATTTCCTGTCAATCACATTACGATCGCCGGAGCGAAGAAAAAGCCGTGAGTAAAAATACTTTCTTCATAGTAAAGTTACTTGGCGCAGTCGCAGTGCGAACATTGCGCATGCGTACTAAGCGGATTTTCACTGCGATGCGATGAAAAATACCGAGCGAACAACTCGGAATGAGGGCCAATGTATAAGTTGTGCAGTGAAAATTTTGCTGATTAGTTTCGATTCAGTGATGTACAGTATCTACCACAATAAAACCATGCATGGGTACACTCAGGGGTGATAGAAAAGAAGGTCTCACGGTGTATGAGCTCTGTATGGCAGCTGCGGCTCTGTCACATGCAAAGGGCCGCAGTGATGACAGAGTGACCATGTCCGCAGAGCCGGCACTCTAGAGAGGAGACGGGGGTATATAGAGTGTCTGCTATTAGAAACAATTTGTCAGATTGTCCCTGATCAATTTAATTAAATTCAGTGCAGGGACACTGCTGACACATGATCCAATGACAGCACTTTGGATTGGAGAGGTAGAGAGATGAGATGAGGTGTGGGCAGAGAAGAGGAATAGAGCTGGAGAGGGGTAGAACAAAGTTCCGGTGAGGTTCTGGAGAGCCGCTGCTGCCTGCTGTGTGTGATGTATAGTCACAGTGGACAGCAGTGTGTGGGTCCTGCCGCAGCTGTGACCAGATAGAAGGAAGGAAGAGTGGGCAGCTGTGGAGAGCAGTCGAGTTAGCAGCGTGCCCTGTTTTGAATTGAGTAATTGGACTCAAATTTCTAAAAATGATTCCTGATATTTTCACCAACACTAGAAATGTCTTTCTAGAGTTATGCCCCATGAAAAATGTATCTCAGGTGCTACCATATATCTATTCTAATTAGAACTAATAAAAGTTACGTGTTAACTAAATCCATTTTTTCATAGACAAGAGTGCCCAACAAGAGTTTCTTTCTCTCTTTTTTTCTGTCGAGAGAGAGAGAGGGAAAGAGGGAATGAGAGAAAGAGAGTGGAGAGAGAGAGGGGGTGTTAGAGAAGGGAGAAGGAAAGAAAGGGGGGAAAGAGTGATGGAGAAAGAGGGATAAGAGGGAAGAGAGAGTGAGGGGGAGAGAAAGGAGGGAGAGAGACCGTGTCAGGGAGAGAGGGAAAGGGAGGGGGAGTGAGTGGGAGAGAGACAGAGGGTGTCAGGGAGAGAGAGAGAGGAGAGCAAGAGAGAGCGTGTGTCAGGGAGAGAGGGGAGAGCCAGTGAGAGGATGGGGCAAGTGCGCTAGAGTGAGAGACAGAGGGTGTCAAGGAGAGACAGTGTGTCAGCGAGAGAAAGAGGGAGAGAGAGACAAAGAGGGAGGGGAACAAGTGGGAGAGAGAGGGTGTCAGGAAAGGAGGGAGACAGGGGGGAGCAAAAGAGATGGGTGGGGTAGTGAGTGGCAGAGAGAGCGCGCATCAGGGAGAGAAATAGCGGGATGGGAGAGAGAGAGATATGGAGGGGGATAGAGGGAGATGGAGGGGGAGAGAGAGTGGGGGAGGGAGAGAGAGGGGGGGAGATGGAGAGAGATAGAGAGGGAGAGAGATGGGAGCGATAGAGGGAGAGAGAGATGGGAGATAGAGGGGAGCCGTAGAGGGAGAGAGAGGGGAGCCATAGAGGGAGAGTGGGGAGAGATAGAGGGAGAGTGGGGAGAGATAGAGGGAGAGTGGGGAGAGATAGAGGGAGAGAGAGCGGAGAGATAGAGGGAGGGAGAGCGGAGAGATAGAGGGAGGGAGACCGGAGAGATAGAGAGGGGGAGCGATAGGGAGATGGATAGAGGGAGAGAGAGGGGAGCGACAGAGGGAGAGAGAGTGAGAGATAGAGGGAGAGAGAGGGGAGCGACAGAGGGAGAGAGAAGGGAGCGATAGAGGGAGAGAGAATGGAGCGATAGAGGGAGAGAGAAGGGAGCAATAGAGGGAGAGAAAGGGGAGCGATAGAGGGAGAGAGAGGGGAGCGATAGAGGGAGAGAGAGTGAGATAGAGGGGAGTGATAGAGTGAGAGAGTGAGATGAGGGAGAGAGAGGGGAGTGATAGAGGGAGAGAGAGGGGGGATCGATAGAGGGAGAGAGAGAAAAGGGAGAGAGAGGGGGGAGCGATAGAGGGAGAGAGAGGGGATCGATAGAGGGAGGGAGAGAGAGAGGGGATCGATAGAGGGAGAGAGAGAGGGAATCGATAGATGGAGAGAGAGGGGATCGATAGAGGGAGAGAGAGAGGGGATCGATAGAGGGAGAGAGAGAGTGGATTGATAGAGGGTGAGAGAGGGGAGTGATAGAGCGGATCGACAGAGGGAAAGAGAAGGGAGAGATAGATGGAGATAGAGGGAGGGAGAGATAGAGGGAGAGAGAGGGGGGATCGATAGAGGGAGAGAGAGAGTGGATTGATAGAGGGTGAGAGAGGGGAGTGATAGAGGGAGAGAGAGAGGAGTGATAGAGCGGATCGACAGGGAAAGAGAAGGGAGAGATAGATGGAGATAGAGGGAGGGAGAGATAGAGGGAGAAAGAGAAGGGAGAGATAGTGGGAGAGAGAGAGGAGAGGGCGAGGGGGGAGATAGAGAGGGGGAGCGATAGGGAGATGGATAAGGGAGGGAGAGGGGGGGAAGAGAGAGAGAGAGAGGGGGGGGAAGAGAGAGAGAGGTGGGGAAGAGAGAGAGGGGGGGAGAGAGAGGGGGGAGAGAGAGAGAGATGAGGAAAGACACACTACCTGTTCCAACCTTGCTAGGCATCAGGGGATGTCTCCGATGGGGGCGGGCAAGTCATGGAATTAGGCCCCTCCCCCTTTCCACCCGCGAATCGCGGCAATGCATTCCCCCTGCTGCCACATAGTGGGGTCGCCTGGATGACCGCCCTGCCCCGTCTTTCCTATAATCTGGCCCTGCATACATACACAGCAAGCTGGCACTACAGAGCCAGGCCAGGCTCCAGGGAAGAAACGCCGGCGCTGCCATAATCACACTCTGACTCACCATGTATCCACGGGTCTCCTGTCGGTGCCCCTGCTGCTGTGCTGGCCGAAGAGCTGCAGGGACCCATCAGCGCGGTCATCATGCAGGGGGGTTGTTGGTGGAAATGGCTGTCCAGCCTGCCCTCGGAAGTGGAGGAGCGCCAGGTACTTGGGGAGGGGGGAAAGTGACACGACCACCTGACCTACACACGCTGACCACCTCTGGCAAATAGGAAAAGACATGGGCGGGCACACACTCATCAGACTGAGTGCAGTCTGCCATCACAGGGTGTCTGGAAGAAGGCCTTCATTTTCCCCCAGGCAGCCTCAGCGGGCCGCCCTTCAGGTCCTGGCGCCCATAGGCAGCTGCCTAATGGAAGCGCCGGCCCTGGGTCCACCCGTCCCACTGCAAGAAGGTCGCTGACCCGGAGAGAACTCGTGACAAAGTAGTTTGGTAACTGTGCGTTCAAAGTGAACTGTGTGTTCAAAGAGCAAGGCAAAGAGACACTAGAGTGTTTGTTCCAGGAAAGTTGAGAGGCAGGACTGTTGAAAGGCACCTGAGCACAGAGAGCAACAAGATCTAGGACGGTTGTCGCACCATTTTCTTTTTTCACCTCCCCCTGCATTTTCCTTTCTTTTCTCCTTCTTATTTTCCTTCTTTCCCCTAACGAAATGGATCTATCACAAGAGACTGCGTTTCGGGTTCTACTAGTAATTCTGTTCTTGATCAGGACAATTTGTTTTGGTGAGGGTCCCAGAGAGGTCGAGCAGGGATCTGGAATGGGTTCTGATGGCGAGTACGAATTTGTAGGAAATCAGGAGCAGCACATCACTCGAGTAAAGACTGGTATCAGTAAAACCCTCTGGTAGTCATGGAGCTCAGAGGCACTGTGAAGGGATATTGTCTGCTGAACTTGTACGCCAAATAGCCAACAGTGGGAGGTGTTTTCGGTATAGGTATACCCGTGGAAGATAGTGTTAGGGTCTCCTGCCCTGTGCTGCCACGTTGTCATGGCAACCGGGAGACAAGTGCTAGTGGAGTAACCTGAGCGCAGCTGATACTCCGGTTCGGGTCTTTTGCTGTGCAGTGGTTATAGGCTCTGTGCACGGCAGGGGATCCGGTGCTGGTTTTTGTGCTCACAGTCTGTGAGGTCTGAGTGGGGCGTGGACAGCACCTGCTTTATAAGGCCTCTTTTCAGGGTAAGCAGATGCTGCTGAATCTTTGTTGGTTAGTCAGTTCATGAACGTTAGCCAGTACTGTGTAGCTTTGTATTTGTTTGTTGATTACTGCAAATAGGCCTGGGAATTTGGTATTACACTCTGCCAATCCAGACCTAGCAGTAAGACTGGAGTCAGTCGTTTAGCTTGCTGGGGTTCTGTTACTACTCTGTGAACTTAGCAAGTTTGCGGCTGTATTCTAAGACTTGCCTGTCTAATCCTGTCTCACTGTGCTAGGTGTCAGGGGTCAGTTTAGTGGCAGTAAGCTAAAACCTGTGCACTGCAAGTGAGAATTTGGATTGTGGAGATTCTCCTTGTGTCTATCATTCCATCTCTGACCAAGGAGTTTACTGCCACACCCGTTGGTAACCCTTTAGGGTTTTGCTGTTGCCCTTAGCAACAGCATTTCGGGTACTCTACGTATTAAAACACAACATCTTGCTTTTTCCATCTTAGCAGTTCTAATACAAGGGAGATACCCAGTTCCTTAGCCTCTGGGCTTCTCTGTTCACTTTGTGTGTATTTTGTTACCCTATCACCTTCTGTGTACGTTATGTCATATCCCCCAGTTTGTCTGTGAGTCCATCTGTTTTGCATAACAGTTCAAACACCAGTACATTCCTGCAGACACTGGAGTGCATAACAGTTCTGACACCAGTACTTTCCTGCTGGCACTGGTGTGCATAACATATTCAGCAGCCTAATACTCCTGTTGAAATTTTGTGGGAATATGGAGCATACCCCTCAAAATACGTTGCAACAGGTGGTCGATCAGGTGCAGGTCCTGACTCGACAATTTAATGATTTGTCCATTAAAATGCACACCTCCCAGGCTGCTGGCGGAGCTCCCGCAGCAGCAGCACCTGCAGGGGTTAAGGAGCCGAAAGTAAATCTCCCGGATCGTTTTTCTGGAGATCGCTCGCAGTTCTTTTGTTTCAAGGAGAGCTGCAAGCTATACTTCCGGCTTAGGCCTCAGTCTTCTGGGTCGGAGATTCAGCGGGTGGGCATAGTGATTTCCTTGCTACAAGGAGACCCACAGGTCTGGGCATATGGGTTGCAGCCTGACTGTCCGTCGCTTAAAAGTGTTGATGCTTTTTTTACGGCACTGGGCATGTTGTATGTTGACCCTGACAAGACGGCCTCAGCCGAGGCTCAGATTTCGATCCTTAAGCAAGGGCGCAGGCCAGTTGAGGTTTACTGTACGGAGTTTCGGAGGTTGGCCCATGATACCCAGTGGAATGACCCAGCCCTGAGACACCAGTACCGAAGAGGTCTTTCTAACCAGATAAAGGACCAACTGGTACAATATCCCTTGCCTGATAGCTTGGATCAGCTCATGCAGTTATCCATCCTGGTGGATAGACGGCTGAGAGAGCGTAGGCTTGAAAGGGAGACTGAGATTTCCTTCCTTCCCAAGGGAACCTCAGACTCTGAGGAATTTTCTGAGGAGCCTATGCAGATTGGGGCTACCCGCCTCTCCTCGCATGAGAAGACGCGGAGGAGACAGCAGGGGTTGTGTTTGTACTGTGGGAATAAAGGTCATGTGGTAGTATCATGCCCAGAAAAGCCGGAAAACTTCAGGGCCTGAGGGTGATGGGAAATATCCTGTCAGGCCAGAAGTCAGAATTTCCCAAGAAGACTTTTATCATTCCGGTGACCTTGAAGATCCTCGGTCAAACTGTCAAGACTGAGGCCTTTGTGGACAGTGGGGCCGACGGGGTTTTTATGGACCGCCAATTCGCCCTGAAACACTCTGTTCCCTTAGTACCCTTGGCATCGGAAATTGAGATTTGTGGGTTAAACGGGGAACCATTATCCCAAGGTAAAATTACCTCTTGCACTAGCCAGATTTCTTTGTTTATTGGAGCCACACACTCTGAAAAATTGTCCTTTTATGTGACTGTCTGTACTTTTGCCCCATTGGTGTTGGGGTTACCCTGGTTAAGGGCCCACAATCCTCAATTTGACTGGGTCTCTGGGGAGATTCTTAGTTGGGGTACTGATTGTTTCAGGAGTTGCTTGAGCCTTCCAGTCAGGCTCTCGCAGCTAAGTTTGCCAGGATTGCCAGGGTGTTATGCAGATTTTGCGGACGTGTTCTCCAAAAATGTTGCAGAGGTACTACCTCCCCATCGCCCCTATGACTGTGCCATTGATTTGTTGCCAAATGCTAAGCTTCCCAAGAGCAGGTTGTACTCCCTGTCACGTCCTGAGACTCAGGCTATGGCAGAGTACATTCAGGAGAACTTGGCTAAGGGATTTATCAGACCTTCACAGTCTCCAGTTGGGTCGGGGTTCTTCTTCGTGGGTAAAAAGGACGGTTCGTTGCGACCCTGCATCGACTTCAGGGAATTGAACCGTATCACGATTAAAAACTCATACCCACTGCCTCTCATTTCGGTCTTGTTTGACCAGCTTCGTACTGCCACCATTTTTTCTAAGATTGACCTACGCGGTGCGTACAATCTAATCCGAATAAGAGAGGGGGATGAATGGAAGACTGCCTTTAATACCCACTCAGGGCATTATGAATATTTGGTGATGCCTTTTGGGCTCTGTAATGCCCCGGCAGTCTTCCAGGATTTCATGAATGATGTGCTCAGGGAATATTTGGATAGATTCTTAGTTGTATACTTAGATGACATCCTAATCTTCTCCCATTCCCTGGAGGAACATCGGAAGCATGTACGCTTAGTCCTCCAGAAACTCAGAGACCACCGGCTTGGGGCAAAGCTGGAGAAGTGCGAATTTGAAGTTCAGCAAATCGCATTTCTAGGATATATTATCTCCCCAGAAGGTTTCCAAATGGAGGGTTCCAAGGTACAGGCAGTCCTGGATTGGGTGCAGCCCACTAGTTTGAAGGCGCTTCAGCGTTTCCTGGGCTTTGCGAATTTTTATAGACGATTTATCGCTGGATTTTCGTCTATAGTGGCGCCCTTGGTGGCACTCACTAAGAAAGGGGCGGATGTTGCTCACTGGTCTTGTGAGGCTAAAGCGGCTTTTGCCCGTCTCAAAAGGGCATTTGTTTCGGCCAAGGTGCTGCGACACCCAGATCCAGAGCGTCCTTTTGTGGTGGAGGTGGATGCCTCTGAGATGGGTATTGGGGCAGTGCTTTCTCAGATGGGAGTGTCTGATAATCGCCTTCATCCCTGTGCTTACTTTTCCCGTAAATTTTCGCCTGCCGAGATGAATTATGACGTGGGTAACCGGGAATTGTTGGCTATTAAGGATGCACTCGAGGAGTGGAGACACTGGCTTGAGGGGGCTAAGTTTGTGGTCTCAATTCTCACTGACCATAAGAATCTGGCATATTTAGAGTCAGCGAAGCGTCTCAATGCCAGGCAGGCACGATGGGCTTTGTTTTTTGCTCGCTTTAATTTTTTGATAACATATCGCCCTGGGTCAAAAAACATCAAGGCTGATGCGCTCTCGCGGAGTTTTGCTCCAATCCAGGAGACCACCGAGGAGCCGTTGCCCATTGTTTCCCCATCATGTATTAAAGTGGGCATTACCCAGGACCTCTTATCATTAGTCCTTAGAGCACAGGAGCAGGCTCCTCCAGACCTTCCGGTAGGTCTTTTGTTTGTGCCTCCTAGGTTAAGACAGCGAGTGTTCCTGGAATTCCATGCCAAGAAGTCGGCAGGTCACCCGGGTATTGCCAGAACTCGGGAGTTGCTATCTAGGGCGGTGTGGTGGCCCTCGGTGGCTAAGGATGTGGATCAGTGGGTTCGGGCATGTGACATCTGTGCCCGAAATAAGACTCCTAGAGGGGTTCCTGTTGGCCCATTACATCTACTCTCTATCCCATCTAAGCCATGGACCCACATTTCAATGGATTTTGTGGTGGACTTGCCCAAATCCTCGGGGATGACAGCCATCTGGGTTGTCGTTGACAGGTTTTCGAAGATGGCGCACTTCGTTCCACTGGTTGGGCTGCCATCAGCCAGACGCCTGTCTGAATTATTTATGCTGCATGTTGTGCGTCTCCACGGGTTGCCACTTGATGTGGTCTCTGACCGCGGATCCCAGTTTGTGGCCAAATTCTGGAGGGCATTTTGTTCCGATCTCCAGATTTCTGTCAGCTTGTCGTCAGGCTACCATCCGCAGTCTAATGGGCAGACTGAAAGGGTGAACCAGTCCTTGGAGCAGTTCCTCAGGTGTTATGTCTCCAAGTGTCAGACTGACTGGGTTGCTCATCTGTCCATGGCGGAGTTTGCCTATAACAACGCGGCTCACTCTGCTACAGGGATCTCTCCCTTCCTTTGTGTGTATGGGCATCATCCTAAGGCCAATTCTTTTGACCCCGTGGACTCCACGCCTGGTGGTTCCTCTGTGGTTTCGGTCCTTAGAGGTATTTGGCGGAAAGTGAAGAAAGCCCTTGTGTCTGTGTCATTAGCGACCAAAAGGGTTTTGATAAGCGGAAAAGACCCTGCAGCTTCAAATTAGGAGACTTCGTCTGGTTGTCTACCAAGAATTTGAAGTTTAGACAGCCATCTCATAAGTTAGGGCCCCGGTTCATCGGCCCTTATAAGATCACCAGGGTTATCAATCCGGTGGCATTTCAGTTAGATCTGCCCCGTTCTTTGGGTATCAATAAAACATTTCATTGTTCCCTTTTAAAACGGGCGATTAGTAATCCTTCTACCAGTGGAAGACCTTCCCCTCTTCTGATACGTGGCCAGAGGGAGTTTGTTGCTGAAAGGATTCTTGACTCCAAGGTGGTTCGGGGTCGGCTGTCATTTTTGGTGCACTGGAAGGGGTATGGCCCAGAGGAGCGGTCGTGGGTGCGCAGTTGTGATCTTCATGCCCCCAGACTGATACGCTCTTTCTTCTCGCAGTTCCCCGATAAACCCGGTGGTAGGGGTTCTTTGACCCCTCGTCAGAGGGGGGGTACTGTTAGGGTCTCCTGCCCTGTGCTGCCACGTCGTCATGGCAACCGGGAGACAAGTGCTAGTGGAGTAACCTGAGCGCAGCTGATACTCCGGTTCGGGTCTTTTGCTGTGCAGTGGTTATAGGCTCTGTGCATGGCAGGGGATCCGGTGCTGGTTTTTGTGCTCACAGTCTGTGAGGTCTGAGTGGGGCGTGGACAGCACCTGCTTTATAAGGCCTCTTTTCAGGGTAAGCAGATGCTGCTGAATCTTTGTTGGTTAGTCAGTTCATGAACGTTAGCCAGTACTGTGTAGCTTTGTATTTGTTTGTTGCTTACTGCAAATAGGCCTGGGAATTTGGTATTACACTCTGCCAATCCAGACCTAGCAGTAAGACTGGAGTCAGTCGTTTAGCTTGCTGGGGTTCTGTTACTACTCTGTGAACTTAGCAAGTTTGCGGCTGTATTCTAAGACTTGCCTGTCTAATCCTGTCTCACTGTGCTAGGTGTCAGGGGTCAGTTTAGTGGCAGTAAGCTAAAACCTGTGCACTGCAAGTGAGAATTTGGATTGTGGAGATTCTCCTTGTGTCTATCATTCCATCTCTGACCAAGGAGTTTACTGCCACACCCGTTGGTAACCCTTTAGGGTTTTGCTGTTGCCCTTAGCAACAGCATTTCGGGTACTCTACGTATTAAAACACAACATCTTGCTTTTTCCATCTTAGCAGTTCTAATACAAGGGAGATACCCAGTTCCTTAGCCTCTGGGCTTCTCTGTTCACTTTGTGTGTATTTTGTTACCCTATCACCTTCTGTGTACGTTATGTCATATCCCCCAGTTTGTCTGTGAGTCCATCTGTTTTGCATAACAGTTCAAACACCAGTACATTCCTGCAGACACTGGAGTGCATAACAGTTCTGACACCAGTACTTTCCTGCTGGCACTGGTGTGCATAACAGATAGACCATGTGGGTTGGAAAAGTATTGTCAGGGTATTGTGCCCATATCATCCAGCCCGACACTTGTACTGAGCAGATGGGAGAACTAGGGATTGGTTTCTTTACTTGGAAAGTTTGCAATATGGTGATGTTACATTTTGTCCCCTATGTTCTCCCAAATGATGCCTATTTCATATGTGGGAGGAAGGCGTACAAGTGGCTTGCCCTGAGCTCAAAGGGATTGTGTTATATTGGGAGAGTACTTCCGGAGGTCATGACCATAACCCATGATAAAATGAAAGATGTTCACCGCAGTGCTCAGTCTCCTTATACTCATACTCACTGTGAACACATCATCAAGAGACACCTCATAGATAGGGCAGAGCACACAGCCTCTCTGATTTGATTCACGAATCCACCGGGATTCAGTTCCTTCACGCATTAGACATTACCCGTACTGCCAGAGGAACTATAAATTATAGGTATATCCATGCTCTAGCAAACATGATAGATAATATCACTGAGATGTATGATGACACCTTCAGGTACACAGGAAGGGAGTTACAAGCCTGCAATAAGGTACTGATTCAGCACAGGATGGTCCTTAATTATGTCACAGCTGTGGCAGGTGGGTACTGTGTTACTCTGGCAACTCAATATGGTGTGAAGTGCTGTACATATATTACGAACAGCACTGATGACCCAACGGAGATCATCGATCAGAAGATGGACAAGATCTTGCAGTTGAAGTGGGAGTTCAGGAGGAAACACAACCTTATCTTAGCGACTGTGAGTAATGAACTGACCGGCTGGGTCTCATGGCTGAACCCACGCAAATGGTTCTCAGGTTTAGGAGAGTGGGCTCAAAATGTCATTATGAGTGTGGGGAAGTTTCTCCTTTGTATCCTGGGTGTCATCATAATTATTGGTTTGATATTTAGGTGTGTTCAAATTCTAACGCGGCGCAAGCACGGCACAAATTTGATGAGTCTAAGGAGCGAGGGTGCTGTTACAGCAGCAGATTTAATTTATGATCCATCCATAGAGAAAGCATTATGATAATGATTGCAAATGAATTCCATGGCCTGTTTCTTTCACTCGTTTTTCTTTGTCTCCCCCTCTGCCCAGATACATCCAACTGGAAAAGACGTCAGCCCTACCCAAAATGTTTATGTGAATGTATTTTTATATATGTGTCTTATCTTCATCTCTTCAACCTCCAGTTAATGGCACACATAGTCGACAGGTGATATCCACATATACTAGCACTCACATATGTTCCCCCTCCATGTATCATCAACTAAATGTGCACCCCATTTGTTGGAACAAGAAGCCAAAAAGAGCTCGGTAGTATTTGTTGGCCCATTTACAGACGCTTAATACAGGATGAGAAGGATTTAATGTATACTTCGCAATACCTCGAAGCTTATTTAGAACATATATGGCACGATGATACATGCCCCTCAGACATGGATTCATACATACATGCTTTTTACTATCCCACTAGGTCATACATTTCCCACCTACAACTCTCCCCGATCATCCAAGCTTTTGTATATATGGTATAGGTAATATTTTTTTCCTGTTTATTGATTAGTTAGTGGCAGTTATTGATGACTGCCAAAGGGTGGACTGTCGAAGTCAGAAAATATTACAGTACACACTTTACGTACAAGCACCACATAGATGGCCTCCGTGTGCGTACGTATTCGGCCGTGCTTGCACATATTCACAATTTGCGTATGGTCGCTTCCGTGGTCCTGCGCATTAGAGCGTGGTATGAGTAAGTACAGTGGAATTTGTACTCGCATGGAAAAACCACAAAGACATATCATATATCTAATCCATATATTGCATAAATCCCCCACTGTCTGCATCCTCTTCTAATAGCATGAAGATCGGTCACACATAAATTAAACTCCCAGAGACTCAAATACAATGGCCTTATTTACACAAAGCTTTGAAATTCTATGAAGAAGGCAAACACCTTTGTTTACTAGGGTAGCCCAGTTTCTGTCGACAACAATAAATACTGGATTGTCATTGTCTCGTCTGAAAAAGACAAACAAAAAGACAATACCCAGGAACCTAGACAATTAGCAATAGCTAACAAAAATACAAACCAGACATTTAGAAATCTGAGGTAATAACATTCATAGTATAAACTCTTGGAGAGGTATATATTTGTGTATATATATATATATATATATATATAAAATTCCTAGCAGATTGTAATAGCGGGAATATGTGTGTGTGTGTGTGTGTGTGTGTGTGTGTGTGTGTGTGTGTGTGTGTGTGTATATATATGAGTATATGGATATATGGGATCATATTGTTCAGAGTCACGTAAACATTAATCTGGTGGGAATAAGAATATTATCATATATTACCACATTAAGTTATTAATAATACCAGATTTATGTATGATTAATGTGATGGGTTTAACTGGTCATGGGGCGGGAACTCAGATGCAAACAACAGAAATCACATCTCAAGTCTTAGCCATCGCCCACTTCTTGAGCTGACCAATGATCCCCGGTGCACAGGATATGTCCCACTCCCGAACCAATGGAAGAAGAGCACACAGTGTCTATTGTATTATGTTTTAATCCACTGTATAAAGAGCCAGCCACATGCCAGGTCACTATCACAGACTCTAAAGGTCATCTACCCAGATGACTGAGGACCAGACTGGGAAGCGCAGGCGGCCCAATATTAAAGTGTACCAAGTGTGTTTAAGGTATATGCTTTTTAGTCCTGTAAGTAAACCAGTGTTTACAACGGTCTTCCCACTTTTTATACTGGCTGAGGTGCATAATAAGGGTTACAGTGGGTTAAAACCCCTGTAATATGTGCCAGTTGTGGGTAATAGTAGTGGCTCCAGCCTCCCCTCACAGCTGTCACACAGTGCATCTGAAGCCTAAAGAGCGGCGTGCACGTAGCGCTGCGCTCCTACCCTTATACCATCACAGTCGGTGACCCGCTAACTGGGACGTCGGCCACCTACTCACCACTCTTCAGTCTTCTGGCTCTGTTAGGGGTGGCGGCATGCTGCGGGTCTGCACGCTCACCGTGGTGGAGCTTGTGAATTGGACCCTCAGGAGCTCAGTGTCCTGTCAGTGGGGAATGGGACCATTAACCCTAGGGAGGTTGGGCCATTCCCCCCCCCCCCCCCCACCTAAGTCCCATGAAGCAGGCAGGCTGGTACCATCCAGTCCTGCCTGAAAATATCAAACAGATCAAATAAATGCAGAAAACTCTTCAGGAGCTTCCCCAGCGTGACCGGCTCCTCCGTGCACATTTTATAAACTGAGTCTGGTAGGACAGGCATAAAGGGAGGAGCCATTGCACACTATTGATTTCTTAAAGTGCCCAAGGCTCCTAGTGGAACCGTCTATACCCCATGTACAAATGTGGACCCCAGTATCCTCTAGGATGTAAGAGAAATGACAGTTAGGAGCTGATTGGCTGGAGAACCATTTATCCTACGGAACAAATTCTAAAACTCACTGTATATGATAAAACTCGTTGATAAATCAGCCCCATATAGAGATAGATTCAGGTGTAGTATATTAACGTTCCAATGATTGGAAAAAATCTAATGGGCATAGGGGGTCAGTCCGAGTTGATCGCACGTAGCAACTTTTTGCTGCTTGTGCGATCAACTAGACGCCGCCTATGGGGGAGTGTATTTTAGCATAGCAGGGTTGCGATCACTTGTGCAGCCCTGCTATGCTAAAAAAGTTTCCTGCAAGACAAGACCAGCCCTGCAGTTACTTACCCTGTGCAACGGATCCAGCAATGAAGGTCTTGGAATTGACGTCAGACATCCGCCCTCCAAACTCCTGGACACGCCTGGGTTCGCCTCACCACGCATGGAAAACGGTCAGTTGACACCCCAGAATGCCTCCCTTCTTGCAATCGCTGCCACGATCACTTTTTCCACTGGCGGCGACGTTGCCGGGCAACGATGCGTGTGCGCATTGCGGGTGCCGTGTAGGCGCAGTCCCGACCCGTTCGCATCGCAGCAATGAACCACTGCATGCGAACGGGTCGGAATGACCCCCATGGTTCAGAGGTGGATGCAGTTGCAGCCATGACTGCATATTTTGCAATTCTGTGTCTCTATGGTAATGCCACACCTATTGGGCTTCCTCCCGAGATGCCCACTGGCTGCAACATTAATCCACCGATGTGTGTATTAAAGATGCATCATTGGTTGCACCATCAGAGATTGCGCCGGTCCTATGCCCACCTTGGTCAATGCAGCTGCATATGTTAGACGCAGCTGCTGATTGAGAAACACTCGAGTCTGGCTAGCCACCACCCTGTTACCACCCAGAAACGTACACCAAAATTTCATGTATGTGCATGTAATATCGATCTGCGTTTTGTGCGTCAACCATCGGGACGCATGTACAGTGGGACTCAGACGCATGCGCAGACTGAAAACATGTGCTGTGAATGCTGCTCCATCCAGGTAGTAATATTATCAATGCACCTTAGACCTTCTGGGTAAAACGTAACATTGAATGAATTCGACTATAACATCTCAGTTTTCAAAAATGATCAACATCGTGCTGCCTGCGCTGCTAAATTTTGCATGTTTCTAAGTGTGGACTTTTCCTTTAAATAGTTGCAATCCCGCCCCCAACCACACCCCATAGCAGAGTGCATTGGCTGTTGTCATGGAGACCCTATTCCTTTTGCATCATGCAGTTTTGTAAAGTACATTCTGATTAGGGTAGCCAATCCTTGGCCATTTTTTCAATCCCAGGTATCGGGATTGAAAAATGGTCAATCCCGGGATTCCCGGGATACCCAGAAATCGCTTTTTTGCTGTGTGTCCGCCTGTCCCCCCTGCCCTGCACCACCCCACCCCCACATAACTCACCATACTGTGCGGACGGGTGGGTTGGAAACGTACTTCGGGCTCTGCGGCAGGTGACGGGGGGCTCTCCTGAGGGTTCGGGTAGGCAGGTGATGGCCAGCTGACTGCACAGTGTGACCTCTGATTCACGTCACACTGCGGAGGAGGGAGCCAGGAGCCGGGCAGCATTGATGGTCCTCAGGATGCTCAACGCTGCCCGGCAGTAAAAAACACAAAGGCCCGCCTGATCCCGCAATCCCCAGGATTGGAGCTTCCAATCCCTGGATTGAATCCTGAATGATTTTTGGCCTAGATCCCGGGATCCCGCCAATCCTGATCCCGGGATTGGCCAGCCTAGTTCTGATGTAACATGCACCTGTTACCGGAGTGTGTCTTACATGTTTTTGCACTGCTCCAGAGATATGGCTGTGCAAGTCCTGGCAATGTACTGTAGAGTCATACACATTCCAAACGAATCGTCATTAGTGACAGAAGGGGTATAACTGGGACGTAATGGGACAACACATGACAAAGTTTAGTGTCAACAAAAAGTGACTATACATAGTAAAGTATTTTTACGGTAGAATCAGAACGACATATCAAGCTTATCACTCAGTGTGTATGCCCAATATGCGGGTACCTACAGTCGCTAGTAATGTCACCTGATTGGCCCTGCTGCACGGCCAACCAGGTGAAAACGCTAGTGACCTAGTTCTATGTAAATGAAGGATGGAACGATATGTAGCTCCGTCCTTTATACATCATTCTGGTGTGTACCCAGGATCTGATATGTTGGCCTGCAGGGTCGATATATCAGCTGTGTATACATCGCCTAGTGTGTACCCAGCTTAAGACAGAATCCCAAATTTGTATAGGTTGCATTTAGCATCCCCGTAACTGGGTTGTGTCACGATCCGGGTAACTAGACGCCGTTTCTTACCGGTTAGGTGCCTCCTGAGGTTGGCTCAACGAGCCAGGGCCAGGCTGTAGTTTGTGTTGCCTGCAGCGCTGGCTTTAGTGGGCCTCCTCAGTGTTTGCACTCGCACGGGTGCGGCGCTCTTAGTCCCGTTGCGGCTGTTGTTGCCGCGCCCGTGGCTCCCCGCTGGCTGTGTGTCCTCTGTGTGCTCTGGCTGCCACCTCCATCCCTGTGGCCACTGAATGTGCTAGGCGCATGGACTTCTGCTGTTGTGGCCTCCGCCACCATTGTTACCTCACACATGTGTTCTAAATTCCTAATTCTCCTTCTGCATTCGTCTATGGGCGCAGCCATGTTGGACTTGGATCACATGATCCTGTTTCACCTATCCGCAGTGCTGTAAAGCCGGAGCCTAATTGTCCACCAATCCCTGCCATCCTGCTGCTATAAATATCTGGTCCCAGCACTTAGAATTCGTCAGTGCTTCAATTGTCTTCAGCGATTCCAGTGTGCAGCTCTCTGTGACTCTCCCTGCATTAGCCTGACTCCCTGCTGCATTTCCTCTCCGGTGGTATTCCAGCTTGCTGTGTCCATTGGCCGTGGTGCAACCCATTTCCATTATTCCTGCACCCAGCACTAACAGCATTTCATGGTCTGACTTCTCAGTGTTTCACAGTTTTCCAGCGAACCCCAGCTTCACTTACAGTTTTCCAGCGAACCCCAGCTTCACTTACAGTTTTCCAGCAAACCCCAGCTTCACTTACACTTTTCCAGCGAACCCCATCTTCACTTACAGTTTTCCAGCGAACTCCAGCTTCATGTATTGTTTATCCACAAACCCCAGTATTGTTTACAGTTTCACCTACTATTCCCAGCATCACGTTATTCCTCACGTGGGTCCCCAGGCGTTATACAGAACTTTCCCCCACATTCCGGATTACTGGTCCCAACCAGTTGTGCTTTTAATAACCACTTGTGACGTTTATTATTCTTTTGCACCTTATATGACTTTTATTTAATAAAACTCCAGAAAGATACTTCCAGTTGTCTTGGTCACGCCTTCGGGCATTTCTTTGCTACTGTCTTAGCGCATGTCTAGGAGTCTAATCACACCACCCAAATTCCGGTATCCTTCAGCCCCTACAACTGAGGCTTCCAGATACCCTCACCAGCCCTCAGTTGTGACAGTAAGCACTGACCTAATGGATCTGGTCGGAGACCAAGTCCAAGGGACCAGGCGATTGCAAGAACTGGCAGCCCGCCTCGAACATCAGGAGGCTGCACAGGGCTAAGTGATCCAATGTCTCCAGGACCTCTCTTCCCGGCTGGATAAAATTCAAGCTACCCTCCGTGGGTCAGGGGCATCCAGTATGCCGACAGTAGTAGCTCCGGTGGTATCCCCACCCACCATACCCATTTCTCCTCCACGTCTCCACTTGCCGACACCTGACAAGTATGATGGATCTCCAAAGGCCTGCAGGGGTTTCCTAAACCAGTGCGAGATCCACTTTGAGTTGCAACCCAGCAGCTTCCCTACAGACCGCACTAAAGTTGCATATATCATCTCCCTACTCAGTGGATCCGCCCTTGACTGGGCATCACCCCTATGGGAGAGATCAGATACCCTGCTGGCATCCTACTCTGACTTTGTGGCGACTTTCAGACGTATATTTGATGAGCCAGGTCGAGTGTCGTCAGCTTCTTCTGAGATCCTTAGGCTACGTCAGGGGACACGAACAGTATCTAGTACAATTTCAGACGTTGGCGTCTGAAGTCTCCTGGAATGAGGAAGCCCTCTATGCAGCGTTCTGGCAAGGCCTGTCTGAACGTATTAAAGATGAGCTTGCCACCAGAGACTGACCCTCAAAACTGAACGAGCTCATCTCACTCTGCACTAAAGTTGACCTACGGTTCCGAGAAAGGGCTATGGAGCGAGGTAGATCAGTAGTTCATAAGACTCCTTCAACTCCTCCTCCTCGTCAGCCATCTCCGTCTAAAGACGAACCTATGCAGATAGGTCATTCACGACTATCTCCAGCAGAGCGCAGAAGACGTTTGTCCAACCGCCTGTGCCTATACTGTGCTGCACCTTCTCACCTCATTAACACCTGTCCCGAGCGTCCGGGAAACTCCAAATCCTAGCCCACCAAGGAGAGGGTCGGCTAGGAGTGATGTATGCCTCTCCGCCTTCAAGCAACTGCAACCTCTCAGTTTATCTTCAAGTGGCCTAGCGTACCAAGAATCTTATTGCCTTATTGGATTCTGGAGCAGCCAGAAACTTTATTACTGAGAGGTTCGTTATGCAGTGGTCCCTACCCACTGAGAGACTGTTATCTCCAATTTCTTTAACTGCCGTGGACGGCAGTATGATTCCTGATGCGGTAATTACCTCCAAGACCCTACCTATCTGTCTGACAGTAGGGGTCCTGCACACAGAGGTAATTTCCTTCCTGGTAATCCCAAGGGCCACTCATCTTTTAGTTCTAGGCCTCCCATGGCTTCGTCTGCAAAATATTCAAGTCGATTGGAAGACAACTCATATCCTGGCGTGGGGTCCTTCCTGTTCCAAAACATGTCTACAGAAAGTGCTTCCAGTTTGCAAGTCCTCCTCTAAATCTCCTGATGTTCCACCTTATCCATATCAAGATTTCACTGATGTGTTCAGCAAATCTTCAGCCAATATTCTTCCTCCTCATAGAGAATGGGATTGTCCTATCGACCTCATCCCAGGGAAAGCTCCTCCCCATGGACGAACGTATCCACTATCATTGCCTGAGATGCACTCTATGGAAGAGTATATCAAGGAAAATTTGGTTAAAGGATTAATCCGGCCTTCGTCTCCTCCAGCTGGCGCAGGCTTCTTCTTCGTGAAGAAGAAAGATGGTGGCCTGCGGCCTTGTATTGACTACAGAGGTCTGAATGATATCACAGTGAAAAATCGGTACCCTCTGCCGCTTATCACCGAGTTGTTTGACCGCGTCAGTGGAGCCACTATCTTCACAAAGTTAGATCTGAGGGGTGCTTATAATCTCATCCGTATCCGAAAGGGTGACGAGTGGAAGACCGCTTTTAACACCCGTGATGGACATTACGAGTACCTCGTCATGCCTTTCGGACTCAGCAATGCTCCAGCGGTATTCCAACACTTCGTGAATGAGATTTTCAGAGACATTCTTTATCGTCACGTTGTGGTTTATCTCGATGATATCCTTATCTTTGCAAATGATTTGGAGGAACATCGGTTCTGGGTGAAAGAGGTCCTGTCCCGTCTTCGTACTAATCATCTATATTGCAAACTGGAAAAGTGCGTCTTTGAAGTTAAATCCATCCCGTTCCTGGGGTATATTGTATCCGGTTGGGTGTGGTTCATCAAATCGACAGTATCTAGGTCGACAATGTTTAGGTCGACCACTATAGGTCGACAGTCACTAGGTCGACATGGATGGAAGGTCGACAGGGTTTCTAGGTCGACATGTGCTAGGTCGACAGGTCTAAAGGTCAAAATGAGGTTTTGTTTTGTTTTTGGTGTCGTTTTCTTCGTAGAGTGACCGGGATCCCAAATTAGTGCACCGCATTCGCTCGTCATGCTTTGGGCATGGTGCCTTCGCTCCGCTACCGCTTCGCTCGGCACACTTTACCGTTCCAATCGTAGTCCACGTGGATCGTTAAGTATGAAAAAATTCAAAAGAAAAAAATGTGAAAAACTCATGTCGACCTTTAGACCTGTCGACCTAGCACATGTCGACCTAGAAACCCTGTCGACCTTCCATCCATGTCGACCTAGTGACTGTCGACATATAGTGGTCGACCTAAACATTGTCGACCTAGATACTGTCGATCTTCAGACCGGATCCCATCCGGTTCCGGTCTGAAGATGGATCCCAAGAAACTTCAAGCAATCCAAGTTTGGCCGATTCCTGTAACCCTCAAGGGCATCCAGAGGTTCCTAGGGTTTGCCAACTACTACAGGAAATTTATTCGAGACTTTTCCACTATTGTAGCACCTATTACGGCTCTTACCAAAAAGGGTGCCAATTCTTCCAAATAGCCAGAAAAAGCCACCCAACCTTTTCATTTGTTGAAACAAAGATTCATCACTGCTCCGGTTTTGAAACCGCCTGATACCAGCTCGCCCTTCATTCTTGATGTGGACCCCGCTTCTGTCGGAGTGGGCGTAGTACTGTCTCAAAGAGCTATCGATGGTCATCTACATCCTTGTGGCTTCTTCTCACGAAAGTTCTCTCCTGCAGAGCGTAATTATGCCATTGGTGATCAGGAACTTTTGGCGATTAAGCTCGCTTTGGAAGAGTGGAGGTACCTGTTAGAGGGAGCTTCTCATACCATCACCATTATGACGGATCACAAGAACCTTCTGTATCTAAAAGGTGCTCAATATCTTAACCCTCGTCAAGCCAGGTGGGCACTTTTCTTTTCCAGATTTGATTTCAAGTTGCAGTTTTGTCCAGGGTCACAAAATCGTAAGGCCGATGCCCTTTCCCGTTCTTGGGAGCAAGAAAATGAGTCTGAGTCGACTGACAAGCATTATATCATTGATCCAGTGGCGTTCTCCGCAGTGAGGATGGACTCTATGCCCCCACCGGGGAAAAGTTTAATAAAGCCGGCTCTCAGAAGGAAGCTCTTGCATTGGGCACATTCCTCTCGCTTTGCCGGACACGCAGGCATACGCAAGACCTTAGAATTTGTTTCCAGATCATACTGGTGGCCAACCCTAAAGAAGGACATTACTGAATTTGTGGTTTCCTGCCCAAAATGTGCCCAACATAAGGTACCCCGCCAGTCACCTGCTGGGCAACTGGTTCCTCTGTCTGTTCCTCATCATCCGTGGACTCATCTTTCGATGGATTTTGTCATGGATCTCCCTGTAACATATTCAACACCATCTGGGTGGTAGTTGACCAGTTTACCAAGATGGCTCAATTTGTCCCTCTCACCGGTCATCCTTCAGCTTCCAAGTTGGCACAAGTTTTCATTCAAGAGATCTTCAGGTTACACGGTCTCCCTGTGGAGATAATCTCAGATAGAGGTGTTCAGTTTGTGGCCAAGTTCTGGTGAAGTCTTTGTCAAGCACTCCAAGTCAAGCTGAAATTCTCTACAGCTTATCACCCCCAGACCAATGGGCAAACTGAGAGGGTGAATCAGGACTTGGAGGCCTTTCTCCGCACTTATGTATCTTCCTCCCAGGACGATTGGGCTCAACTTCTCCCTTGGGCTGAATTCTGTCACAATAATCAGTATCATTCTTCATCTTTCTCCACGCCATTCTTCACCAATTATGGGTTCCACCCAAAAGTGCCTGAGTTCCAGCAGCTTCCAGCAACATCGGTGCCTGCAGCTGACATCACAATTCGACAGTTTTCAAATAACTGGAAGAATGTTCGTGCAGCTCTTTTAAAAGCATCATCCAGGTACAAGAAATTTGCGGATAAGAAGCGTAGGGCAGTTCCTGCCCTTAAAGTTGGTGACCGAGTCTGGCTGTTTACGAAGAATCTACGACTGAGAGTGCCGAGTATGAAATTTGCTTCTCGTTATATCGGTCCTTTCCAGATTGAGCAAGTTGTTAACCCAGTGGCCTACAAACTTCAGTTACCTCCGTTCCTGAGAGTTTCTAAAACATTCCACGTTTCTCTTCTCAAGAGAGTAATTCTGAGTCGCTTCCATTCTGCTCCTCCCTCTGCTCCTAAAGTTCAGACTCAACGAGGAGTGAAGTAAGAAGTCGCCAAGATCCTGGATTCTCGAATTAGATATGGTCACCTCCAGTATCTAATAGATTGGAACGTTATAATAGAGAGGAACGTTCTTGGACCAACGCTTCTGATGTCCATGCTCCCAAGTTGATTCGGAAATTCCATTCCAGATGCCCACAAAAGCCTAAGAAGTGTCCTGGGGCCACTCCTAAAGGGGGGGGTGCTGTCACGATCCGGGTAACGACGCCGTTTCTTACCGGTTAGGTGCCTCCTGAGGTTGGCTCAACGAGCCAGGGCCGGGCTGTAGTTTGTGTTGCCTGCAGCCCTGGCTTTAGTGGGCCTCCTCAGTGTTTGCACTTGCGGTGGTGCGGCGCTCTTAGTCCCGTCGCGGCTGTTGTTGCCGCGCCCGTGGCTCCCCGCTGGATGTGTGTCCTCTATGTGCTCTGGCCGCCACCTCCATCCCTGTGGCTGCTGAATGCGCTGGGCGCGTGGACTTCTGGCCATTGTTACCTCACACATGTGTTCTAAGTTCCTAATTCCCCTTCTGCATTCGTCTATGGGCGCAGCCATGTTGGACTTGGATAACATGATCCCGTTTCACCTATCTGCAGTGCTGTAGAGCCGGAGCCTAATTGTCCACCAATCCCTGCCATCCTGCTGCTATAAATATCTGGTCCCAGCACTTAGAATTTATCAGTGCTTCAATTGTCTTCAGCGATTCCAGTGTGCAGCTCTCTGTGACTCTCCCTGCATTAGCCTGACTCCCTGCTGCATTTCCTCTCCGGTGGTATTCCAGCTTGCTGTGTCCATTGGCCGTGGTGCAACCCGTTTCCATTATTCCTGCACCCAGCACTAACAGCATTTCATGCTCCAGCTTCCCAGCAGCCACTTCTCAGTGTTTCACAGTTTTCCAGCAAACCCCAGCTTCACTTACAGTTTTCCAGCGAACCCCAGCTTCACTTACAGTTTTCCAGCGAACCCCAGCTTCACTTACAGTTTTCCAGCGAACCCCAGCTTCACTTACAGTTTTCCAGCGAACCCCAGCTTCACTTACAGTTTTCCAGCGAACCCCAGCTTCACTTACAGTTTATCCACAAACCCCAGTATTGTTTACAGTTTCACCTACTATCCCCAGCATCACGTTATTTCCTCACGTGGGTCCCCAGGCGTTATACAGAACTTTCCCCCACATTCCGGATTACTAGTTCCAACCAGTTGTGCTTTTAATAACCACTTGTGACGTTTATTATTCTTTTGCACCTTATATGACTTTTATTTAATAAAACTCCAGAAAGATACTTCCAGTTGTCGTGGTCACGCCTTCGGCATTTCTTTGCTACTGTCTTAGCGCATGTCTAGGAGTCTATTCACACCACCCAAATTCCAGTATCCGTCAGCCCCTACAACTGATGCTTCCAGATACCCTCACCAGCCCTCAGTTGTGACAGGCTGTATGGCAGAGTAAATGGAAAAAGAAGGGGACTTATCCTGCGCATCCCAATAAGGTCACGATTCATGTGGTTCTGGAGTTTTTTTGACCACTCACATAGATGCCATATAAAAGAAAAAAAAATTGTACATATAGTGAAGTACAATTTTAATGAGGCATCAAATAATATCACAACATCTAGAGAAACATATAAAAACAATGTAAAAAAATTCAATTAAAATATCAAAGGTCGTATGTATCACAGCATACAAGTTAGCAGCATAATTAATTGTCAGCACAATTGTGTGGGTTGTAGAATGGGGAGCAGTGGGGAATTACCAGAGATGAAGAACTGTAAACAGTTCAAAGCCAGCTTGTGGGTTTTATTTGTGCAGGGAAACCCGGGAATCCCCTGGACCACGCTGTACTGGAAAGGTCAGTCCACCGTTGCTCCTCCGTTAACAGTCCCACGTCCACCAACGCGTTTCTACCTCCTGCTGAGGTCTTTGTCAAGGTGCAGAATGAATCAGTGTGCTGTTAATATCAGTCCTTTTAAATCAATCGCAACCAATCACTCTGCAGTGACCACAGCTGGACCCTATACAATTAATCACTAACCCAATCCCATGGTCCTTTGCTGTTGTCCGCTTTATCCTGTTTTTACATCACCATGGCAACCGCCATGTACTTCCGGTTGTGGGGAGGTGCGCGATTAATTGGTGATTTGTCCTTTTACTTGTTTCCTGGGTACAAAGCATAAGTCCACATCATGTTTATAATAGTGTCACTCAGTCCAGATATTGTCTGTAGATCCCCTCTTTCGCCGCTGTACGCCGTCGCGTCGCTTCGGGTCAGCGGTTACTATGGAGACCCAGTTCCCATCTCCTTCTGGATAACGTCACGTCACTTCCGGTGACGGATATTAATAGAGACCGCACATTCTTCTGTTATGTACTGAATAACACATGATTTTAAATTTGAGAGAGGTAGATAAAATTACTTCTGAGGCTTGTCATAAAAATAAACCTAAAGGACACAGTAAATATAGTATATTATAAAATAAATATTAACTCAGTGTATATTGCCCATAATAATTACACTTCTAAGACCCCTATAGGGTAAATAAAGACTGATTATAAACAATTTTTCAATAAAATATATAAAAAAAAATTAAAATATAAAAAACCATGAAGGAACAAAAGGGAAGGGGAATGGAAAGAGTATGATGTATGAGTTACTATAAGAACCATTTGATCTCAAAATCGCTATTCAAGCCCTCTGGTTTTAGCGTTCCTAATTCATATATCATTCTCATCTCGGCTTTAGCCAACTGGGTCGCCAAGTCCTTGCGCCTCCAGTCCCCTTTAATATGTCTTAGACCGCAGAACTGTTTAATAGCACTACACTTGCTCTCATGTGCCACACGGAAATGTTCTGATAGAGCATGTGTGGTGAGGGATTTTTTAATGTTCCTGAGATGTTCTCCCAGTCTCGTCTTAAGGGGTCGGGAAGTTCTCCCTATATACCAAAAACCGCAATCGCATTCGATCGCGTAAACAACATTATTGGTATTGCAGGTAATAAAGTCTAGTATCTTGAATTTGGTTTTATTAATTATCACTTCTGTGACTTTACTACCAGATCCTTTAATACCCCTACATCCAAGACAGCTTCCTCATCGGAAAAAACCTTTGGACTTGATGGTATTCATTATTCATCCTTTTGGCCCCTGGTTGTGTGCTTCTCACCAGTTTCGTTTTTATGTTTGGAGCCTTTTTAAAGATACATTTAGGCTTAGCTGGCAAAAGGTCACCAATTATTGGATCTTTTTTTTAGAATTTTCCAATGCCTATTAAGCGAACCTTCTAGGGTCTTGTATTGACTGCTGAATGAAGTTATGAATGACCATTCATAATTTCTGTTGTCCATTTTCGTCTCCTTAATGGCTAAAAGGTCTATCGATATCGGATGCCTTCAGTAATGAGCTGTTAACCTTTTCAGTATCACCCAGATGCCCCATGGCACCTACACATAGCACTGCTTCAGAGCGACCTTAATGACACTCCAGGGCATCACTTCCTACAGCCGGCAGTCTGCCCCTAAGATGTGTTAACATGACGTCACAGGTTTAGCAAGTGGCATCATAGAGCCCTGTTACGGACCTGGCATCTACTACAGGCTGGTGCATGTGTGTAGTGATAATTATGATGACTGTGAAACTAAGAGTGTGGATAGTGGGTGGGAGTACGACAAGATGCTGAATGCACTACACATACAGGCAAATATACACATCCAGAACCATGTGCGCATTGCAGAAGAAACTAGGGTCAACTTGCCCTCAGCTCTGCATCAGTCCCATAGTGTTGAAGGGATGTCAACAGAAGGTCAGTGCTCTCTATGTCCACAGTGAGTAGTGCATGTCGGCAAGAGAATGCCGGCATCAGGATCCAGAGATGGGTGTAATGCTACATAGCGCACTACATGCTGATTTTAGAACTTTAGGCATGATGCTTAATGGCAGGTTTAAAGTTATAACACAATACCTGCATGGATAAAATGCTTCAAGTAGCATAACACATGTGTCGGCTACCCAGCAGCGGCAATGTCATGTCGGCATACAGTACTCGTTGTGGACATAGAGGGGTTGATTCTGAGTCACAGACAAAAGCGAACACATCAACATGTATTGGCGGAAGCCTTCCTGCAAGTTTATGTAAATGGTCTACCAATTCCTTCCCTTGTGTACATCTGTGCGGCAGAATGTGCAAGGACTCAGACGCTCACTTTTTGCACTCATGCACAATTGCAGTATACCACCATCGATCGCACCATCGAAACTTGCACCAACCTTAAGGGAAGTGCAGTTTGCCCATCTGATCACTGCCTGAGGCTGTGTACCTGGGAATGCAGCTGCTTGCATGGACACACCCATGACACTCCCTTGACACGCCCACTGAATGGCCCTTTTTGCAAGCACTACTAGCCACCTCCAAATCAACTCCCAGGAACGCCCACTGAAGCCCCATAGAATCCCACGGGGACTGTTCTCCTCCAATATCTAAGACAGACCTTCTACTGAGGAAAGGATTACAAAAAAATCCTTCTTGATAAACCCTAAACCTTCAATAAATAAGCAACATTGGTGGTCATTCCGAGTTGTTCGCTCGCTAGCAGTTTTTAGCAACCGTGCAAATGCATTGTCGCCGCCCACCGGGAGTGTATTTTCACTTTGCAGAAGTGCGTACGCTTGTGCAGCAGAGCGGCTGCAAAACCATTTTGTGCAAAACAAGACCAGCCCTGTAGTTACTCTTCGGGTGCATTGATTCTAACGTTCGAGGGTTGGCTTTTGACGTCACACGCCCGCCCAGCGTTCGCCCAGCCATGCCTGCGTTTTCCCTGGCACGCCTGCGTTTTTTCAAACACTCCCAGAAAACGGTCAGTTGACACCCAGAAACGCCCCCTTCATGTCAATCTTCCTGCTTTGTGCCGTGCGACTGAAAGCTTTACTAGAACCTGTGCAAAACCACAAAGGGCTTTGTACCCGTACGTCGCATGTGCGCATTGCGGTGCATATGCATGGGCAGAAATGCCGATTTTTAGCCTGAACAATGGCAGCTAGCGATCAACTGACTCCCATTGAGTAAAAAATATAAAAAAAGGTCTACTATAAATATAAACCATCATCTAAATTAATTCTGACTTGCGCAAAACTAATAAATAAGTGAACATCACAAGTTGAAAGATAGAGACAGGCAAATATGTCAAATTGCTGCTGAGTGTGACATTTCCAAATGTGATCCTGAAAACTTCACAGCTGCCAGATTGGGGCTCGTCCTCCTTTCTCACTTCTACCGAAATTCCTTTAATTGTCCAGTAATCAATATCCCAGCATCTCCGCTCATTCCCTTTCTGTGGGCGGATTCAGAATTTTGGGTGGCATCTCATAACTGCCTATATTACAGGTGTGAGAGTGTCCTGCTCCGGCAACTGTGATCGGAGCAGAAGCTGTGTTTACGTAGGCAGCAGGTCCATCCATCCAAGTGAGAAAGTGGAGGTGGTGGGGAGAAGTGGACAAATGCAAAGGTAGTAACCAATCAGCTTATATCTTTAATCTTATAGAATGTACTTTACTTGATAAATGCTACATGGAAGTTGATTGGTTGCTATGGGCAACTTCTTCACTAGTCCACTTCACTGCCCTTTTCACTGCTTGAAACATGAACCCCACTGTGAGTAATCATTCTGTGACTTTTGAGATTGCCTTTCACAAAATATAAATGTCTTTTTAGGATTAGAGGTCTGTATTTCTGTAAAGAACTATCAAGAAATTAGGAAACAGTTTTTAAAAGCGACGCCATCCGATCAGTTCCTGCATAATATTTGTCTGTGTTTCATTTACCAACTGTCATTTTTGAATACATTTTTGGCAAAATGTTTATGCTTTTTCTTCGGACAATTTGCAGTTACAGCAGTGGTTTCCAAACTTTTTTGGATCAAAGGCGCCCTAGAATATCAGAATTTTTTTCACGGCACCACTAGGCCAAAAATTTCTTATTGAGAAATTTACAAAGAAATAATACATTAAGTAGATAGCGTTTATATGTTATCCTTAGGGTCAGTTGTGTGGTGAGGGACAAGATTTGCTTCTGTTTGGCCACATATTTTATGACTGGCAGCCACCAGCACTGGTTTTGCCTATTATATTGACCATGAATAATTTAAATTGGTCCTGGACCACCAACCCAGGGCACCCCTGCAAGTGTCCCGAGGCACCCCAGGGAGCCACGGCACACAGTTTGGGAACCTCTGAGTTACAGAATAATAAGAACTTTACTGAATACATTTGCTTTTCTGTAGTAGCACATTGTAACATTCACATTAGTGCAAAGAGTTAACCGCGATGGATATAGGGGGTCATTCCGACCCGATCGCTCGCTGCAGTTTGTCTCAGCGCAGCAATCGGCCAGGAGTTACTCATCAAATACAAAAGCATCGCCGCTGTGCAATGCTTTTGTATTTGTGAGGGAGGGGGGGCGGAATGACATGCGGGGCGGACTAGCCCTATGCTGGGCGTCCCCACGCATGTCAGGGAAGATGATCGTAGCTGTGCTAAATTTAGCACAGCTACGATCAACTCGGAATGACCCCCATTGTGTGTGTGTTTACAGTCATGTTAATAAGACACCCTCAAGACCAGACAATATTGGGGGTCTTGGCTACCAGGCCCATAGTAGGCCATGGTACTTTGAACCCACCTTCAACACCACGACACACACACACACACACACACACACACTCACTAAAAATACTATCGTAAAGGATGTTACATGTATTTTATTTAGTAGAACACTGTGTCTAACTTTTATGTCAGTTCTAGGGGGAGATTTATCAGAGCTTGGAAAGAGATAAAGTAGCAGCCAATCAGCTTCTAACTGTCATATTTTAAACACCGTATGTGAAATGACAGAAGCAGATTGGTTGGAACTTTATCTCTCTCCACGGTTGGATACATTTCCCGCTTTGTGCTATACACTGACTTTTGTGGGGCAGAGCCACTGCACATCTGCAGCGATCGGGCTCCAGGGAGTAACACTTCTCAGAGCATGATACGTAACAGAGGGTAACGCAGCAGGATATCGGAGGGTAAACTTAATGGGTGGAATTCAAATGTTTGAAAAGTCGGTTGGGTGTCTGTTTTTACCTGTCTATTAGACAGACTCCCAACTGACTTTTCAAACATGTGAATCTCCCCCAATGAATGCAGAAATCTTTCGGAAAATGTAAGTTCTGTGTAAGAATCAGCTCATTTTTACTGACATACCGTATATATATTTTATCGGGAAGCGCTTACAATATAGTATACTGACAGCGGGATCCCGGCTAGCACTTTAATGCTGGCGCCGGATTCCCCACAGGCTTGTCTCCCTCTATGGGTGTCCACAACCGGGATCCTAATAGCCGGTCTCTTGAACGTATACCGGTGCAAGCCCCTGCCAGCCTTATGAAGAAGACCGGCATACTTGCCTACTTTGGTGCCCACTCCTCCGGGAGGAGGCAACATTGTAGGCGCATGAGGGCGTGGCCGGCAGCATGATGGACTGTCGGGGGGGGGGTCAGTCAATGTGGGCTGTCCGGGGCCATTATTACTGGGGAGTGGGCAGTCCGGGGGGCGTGGTATCACGATCGCGTCATCGTGGCTTCACCCCCCGCTATACAGTGCAGAGAAAATAGGCGCTGTATAGCAGGGGGCGGAGCTACGATGACGCAATTCAACTCGAATTCCGTCATCAGATTCCATTGGACCGCCCACCTGTTCCTGCTGTGGGCGGCCGAGGTGGGGTGCGGAGGCTCTAATAGGGAAAACCGGAGGCTTGCCCACTTTTCCAGGTGGCCGGGAGTGTGACCCGATTTTCGGTTGCCTCCCGCCATTCCGGGAGGGTAGGCAAGTATGAGACTCAAAAAGAAAATAACAGGGGCGCTCATATGAGACACGGAGTTTTTAACAGTGAAAAAATGTTTGTGAAATTTCGTATGTAGAAAATACACAATGCGGGTATCCCACGTGGATCAGACAGTGGCACTTATTGTCTTTTGTTGCAAAATCACAGAAAACGTATTAAGAGAAACAGCGTCTGAATGCAGAATTTACCTGGTACGGCATGTAACCAGATGATGTAACATATGGGGGGTCATTCCGAGTTGTTCACTCGCAAGCTTCTTTTAGCAGCTTTGCACACGCTAAGCCGCCGCCTACTGGGAGTGAATCTTAGCTTATCAAAATTGCGAACGAAAGATTAGCAGAATTGCGAATAGACACTTCTTAGCAGTTTCTGAGTAGCTCCACACTTACTCGGCATCTGCGATCAGTTCAGTGCTTGTCGTTCCTGGTTTGACGTCACAAACACACCCAGCGTTCGCCCAGACACTCCTCCGTTTCTCCAGCCACTCCCGCGTTTTTCCCAGAAACGGTAGCGTTTTTTCGCACACACCCATAAAACGGCCAGTTTCCGCCCAGAAACACCCACTTCCTGTCAATCACATTACGATCACCAGAACGAAGAAAAAACCTTGTAATGCCGTGAGTAAAATACCTAACTGCATAGCAAATTTACTTGGCGCAGTCGCACTGCGGACATTGCGCATGCGCATTAGCGACTAATCGCTCCGTTGCGAGAAAAAAATAACGAGCGAACAACTCGAATGACCCCCATTGTCAGCATTTCAGGGCTTCCACGGCCATTCGTCAGGACTACATCAAGCAAAACAGCAAGCATATGTAATATTGGATTAACTTGAATACATTGCTGCATTGACAGAAGAACTTCTTCATTGCTCTCTTCCAGCCGATGGCATTAAATAATCATATTGGTGGGGTAATACAATCCATGTTTGCTGCCTGATAAACATAAATGTATCCTGTAGGATATTTGCCTACGTGTACTGTGCATACATTGACACGATACCTGCTCTGTTGCTGCAGTCTCTCCCAGCCGATGGTATTATAAAGTGAGATTGTGGTAATTCATCCAATGTTTGCTTACTGATGAATAAAAATGTATGCAAGCTCCAGGATGAATGGGTTAGAATGCTTATTGCTTGTAATGTGGCATGTATTACACGGGTTCACTACGGCTGGCCGGCGGTCGGGCTCCCGGCGACCAGCATCCCGGCGCCGGGAGCCCGACCGCCGGCTTACCGACAGCTTGGCGAGCGCAAATGAGCCCCTTGCGGGCTCGCTGCGCTCGCCACGCTACGGGCACGGTGGCGCGCTACGCGCGCCACACTATTTTATTCTCCCTCTATGGGGGTCGTGGACCCCCACGAGGGAAAATAATTGTCGGTATGCCGGCTGTCGGGCTCCCGGCGCCGGTATACTGAGGGCCGGGAGGCCGACCGCCGGCAAACAGAAGACCACCCGTATTACACAGCATTAGATATGGTTGAAGCTGACAGCTGTAGGTAGATAGATATATAATTGGCGTTTCTATATTGGGTGCACACTGGCCTCTGGGTCCACGGGGGCCCACACCGCACACACCACAACCATTTTAATACTTACCATTCCAGATTCCAGTGCCGGGCACTGCGGTTGTGGGGGAAGTCGCTGCCAAAATGGCCACCGTGCATGTGCAGTAACCTATTGGTCTCCGGATCATGGCGGGCGCCATGTTTCCGGAGGCCTGTGCATGCGCAGTAGACTCTGGCCCAATGCCGAAGTCTACTGCGCCATACAGAGGAGGAGGCCCACCCAAAGGAGCACACGGGCCCCCTCTTCTGTAGAAACGCCCCCCTATATATATATATATATATATATATATATATATACTGTAGAACAAAGGGCCTAATTCAGATCTGATCACAGCAACAACTTTGTTAGCTAATGGGAAAAACCATGTGGGTAATTCAGACCTGATCGCTAGGATTTGTTTTCGTACAGCCTGCAATCAGGTCTAAACTGCGCATGCATATGCACCACAATACGCAGGCGCGTTGCATGGGTATTAAGCGAATCGCCACTCAGCGATGGGTCTGTGTGAAGAATCCATTCGCACGGGCATTCGCAAGGAGTTTGACAGGAAGAAGGCATTTGTGGGTGGCAACTGACCGTTTTCTGTGAGTGTTTGGAAAAGTGCAGGCGTGTCCAAGCGTTTGCAGGGCGGGTGTCTGATGTCAATCCCGGTCCCGGACAGGCTGATGTGATCGCAGCGGCTGAGTAAGTCCTGGGCTACTCAAAGACTGCACAAGATCTGTTTGTACAGCTCTGCTACACATGCGATCGCACACTTGCACAGCTAAAATACACTCCCCTATAGGTGGCGACTATGCGAACACACAGTGCTGCAAAAAAAAACCTAGCGGGCGAACAGGTCTGAATTAGCATGTACACTGCAGAGGGGGCAGATGTAACATGTGCAGAGAGCGTTAGATTTGGGTGGGTTATATTGTTTCTGTGCAGGATAAATACTGGCTGTTATATTTTTACACTGCAATTTAGATTTCAGTTTGAACACACCCCACCCAAATCTAACTCTCTCTGCACATGTTATATCGCCCACCCCCGACAGCTCTTCCGGGCCTCGGTAATGGGAGGGGGTGTGGCCTACCCCCAGTCTTAGAAAATAACAGAAAACAGGTGCACATCACCGCACAGAGGGACTGACTGCTGCTGCTTCTCTCCCTAGCTCAGCACACAGTAGCATGTGCTACATTGGTAGAGAGAGGCTGCTGAAGCAGCAGCATTCAGCCCTCTCTCTCCTTGCCCGCCCACTGTCTGCAATGGGGTAGGGGCATACTTGCCTACCCTCCCGAAAATGGCCGGGAGGCTCCCGAAAATCGGGCGGCCCTCCAGGCCCCCCGGAAAGGTGGGCAAGCCTCCCGCTTACCCTGCAGCCCCTCCACGACCCTCCTTGTCCGCCCGAAGCAGAGAACAAGTGGGCGGTCCGAGGAGGTCCGATGACGCGATTCACGCTGAATTGTAGCTCCGCCCCACCTCATTACTCGGCACTGCACAGCGGGGGGCGGTCCCACAATGACGCAACCCTGATGCCACGCCCCCGGACTGTCCATTTCCCTGTCGGCCATGCCCCCCAGACCGCCCATACTGCTGCCAGCCATGCCCCCATGCACCTACAACGCTGCATCCTCCCGGAGGAGGGGGCAGCAAAGTAGGTAAGTATGGGAAGGGGGGAGGCAGCGGGACCACACGGGGCCCCTCCAACAGGCCCAGGTAAAGAGTACCCACTCCCTCTCAGAGCCACTGTCCATCAGCTGTGTCTAGTTACTGTACATTTGTTTTATCATTTATATTCTTCCTCAAATACGTGTTATTTTGTATTATCTAGAATTTACACCCCCTTAAAAAAAATGGTTTTAACTAGTAATAATCACCCCCAGTATTAGATTGTAGTAATTAACAACTCACTTTTTTTTTGTGCCTTTCAAATGGCCCTTAAATAGGTCTAAACTCACATACACCAGCTAACACCAAAAACCTGCTCTGTTCACACTAGAGATGAGCGGGTTCGGATATAGCACCAGAATTAACGCCAGTTCGGTTTTATCCGGATTTTTCTTATTGGATATCCAAAACACGTGACATCCGTGAGCCAATAAGATGCCGTTTTGAGAACCGAGTAAATCAGAGTAAAACCGAGTAAAACCGAACCCGCTCATCTCTAGTTCACACAGGTGACGCCTTCACACCTAAGGGGTAATTCAGAGCTGATCGCTAGGCTGCGTTTTCGCACAGCGGGCGATCAGGTCTGAACTGCACATGCGTATGCACCGCAATGCGCAGGTGCAATGGACCGCAGCAACGGGGATGGTGCGAAACTTCTGACCACGCCGGCGATCACAGGGAGATTGACAGGAAGAGGGCGTTTGTGGGTGGCAACTGAACGTTTTCAAGGAGCATCCGGAAAAACGCAGGAGGGACCCGGTGTTTGGAGGGATGGTTTCTGACGTCAGCTCCGGCCCCGATAATCACACTGGAAGAGGAAGTCCTGTGCTGCGCAGAGACTGCACAAAATCAGTTTGTGCAGCTCTGCTAGACATCCGAACGCAGCCCTGCACAGCGAATTCCCCCTCCTCCTCTAGGCGGCGACTACCTGATCGCAGGGATGCAAAAAACGCACCTTAGCGATCAGGTCTGAATTAGCCCCCTAGCCTTATTGCTCAATAAAGAGTTGATTTTTATTTTATTTTGTTTGGAGGGGAATCAGTGAAAGTAAAGGCTTCATTTCCTGCATTCCTAAATTGAGTTTGGGAGTTTGGGAGGTCATAATATAGGTGTTAGTTAACAAACCGTGCCCATAGAAATTCTCAGAGCAAACAGCGGAAGTAATTCTCTTTTCTTTGTTGTCAGCAGTTAATGAAAAGAAAGAACAGTAAACAGCCGCCGTGTACTTTCCACCACGCTCCAGTGAGTATTGTTGCTGAGAAGTTGCCAATCAGTAACAATGTTATTAGGTAAATGAATCCATGAAAAAGTAGCTGTTTAACAAGACAGTTCTTCTAAGTAACTGCAACTGTTTCTATATAAATAGGCAGGGGCTTTTGTTATAAATAATATATTGTATGTGTGTTGTAGTGTAGAGAGCTATGGCAGGACCACGTACGGGTTTGTGGGCATGGCCTAACCACGTGAGCTATGGCTACACCCCCTTATGCAAAACACGGGAACAAAATCTTTTCAGCACTGACGCTGATTTAAGGGGCAAATCCAGAGGGGGACACGATCAGAGTGATTACATTCCTTGCCCTCCGCACAGGCAAAAGAGACTGCTGCTAACCAGGGTCGGACTGGCCCACAGAGGTACAGGGGAAACCACCGGTGGACCCCACTGCCTGTGGGCCCCACTCCATCCTCTAGGGATCAGGTTCCAGACTGTGTGTTATACATGGTAGATATGTTGCATTACACTGCACTAAACTATTGTGCATTTCAAGCCTCTGTGGGGGTTGGCCACACCCCCTTTTTAGGCTGACCACACCCCTAAGTACTGGCCCCTATAACTGCATTCCCCCGGTGAGCCCTTCATGCCCCAGTCCGACACTGCTGCTAACAGGAAATTAGGGGGGAGGTGGCAGACACGGGCCCCTCCATCAGGCCCGGGCCCAGGTAATTTTCCCCCCCCTCCCCCCTCGGTGGCAGTGTATGTGTGTATTATATGCTATCATTTTCCAACTATTTAACCAATAACCTCAGTGGTAATATTGCCTCCTCCAGAAAATCAACCATTTTTAAAGCGCTCGCATAAGTTAGTAAGCGCTAGCTATTAGAATTTACAAGCTAATTACTGTTATACATGTATACTGTGTATGTTGTTTATTCTAGTAATTATTACTATTTAATCTTGAGACACTGAGATAGGAGTTGTAATAAATCCTTACTTGATGCCATGTCTCTATGGGGGAGAGTTATCAAAGCTTGGAGAAAGATAAAGTGGAGAGAGGTAAAGTACCAATCTATCAGCTCCTTCCTGTCATTGGGGCTAATTCAGATCTGATCGCTGCTGTGCGTTTTTGCACAGTGGGCAGTCAGGTCTGAACGGCGCATGCGCCGCAGTGTGCATGTGCATGCCAGAGATGATTGACAGGCAGAGGCATGTGGCCACCATTTTTGTGGCGCGGTCCGGGCACGCCTGTGTTGCATGTGGGGGGCGGGCTGCAGCGGCTGCGTGATGTAACTCGCAGCCACTGCGTCCTGGGATGCGACAAGTAGCTCCCTGCCAGCGCGCAGGAAGCTACTTGTCAAATGCTTTTGTCCTTGACTGGGAGGAGGGGGTCGGCCTGACATGCGAGGCGACTAGCCCTGTGCTGGTCATCCCCCCGCATGTCAGAGTAAATGATCGTAGACGTGCTAAATTTAGCACATCTACAATCAACTCTGAATTACCCCCACTGTTCAATCACAGTCTGTAAAATGATTGGTCGTTACTATGGGCATAATTTAGACTCTGTCAATAATGTGCAAAAATCACTGTGAACTGATTTTTGCACATCTGCGCATGCGTCTACGCCGGTACGTGCATGTGCATGGTCCTAAACTGCGTTCTCTTCAGAACGCAGTTTAAGACCTGGGGGGGGGGGCAGGAACGGGGCATCGACGCCGTATTTTGTGGGCGTCAACACTCCGTTTTAGGGGCACCGTCCGGACAATGGAGGCATGTCCACACCATTGCTCGGGTGGGTCGAGGCGGCTGCATGACATCATACACAGTCACTGCGACCCTTACCAGGCGGGTAGCCGTCCTGCCTTCACATAACAAGGCGGGTAGCCGTCCTGCCTTCACATGTCTGTGGGGGCTGTGCTGGGGGCTGTGCTGCCCCCCCCCCCCCCCCCCCGCATGTCTCAGAATTTGATCGTAGGTGTGCTTTGTTTCTCCCCCTATGTGTGTCCACTTTTCCATATGCATGCAGACATCTTAACACATAAACAGTAGGGGGCCTATTCAATTAGCTACAGATTCCATGCCCTGAGCTCATGAGTTAGTTTTATGTGCATTTTGAGTGATATTTTCAGGAAGTGCGCTCCCGGTTCCATTGCAATTCAATTAGAATCACCAAGTAATGGATGTTGCTCATTTACCGTGCAATGTGCAACTTACAGTAGATGTAGTACATGCAAGAGTGCTGTAATCAACCTAAACCCTCTATAAAGGGCAATAAGATAGTAGGATAGTACAGGAGGCTGTAAGTAGCCATAGGAAAAGTACTGGAAGTAGTCAAATGCTGTCAAATGGTTGATATTTGCAACTGATATAAATGATGGGAAAATGATAGTCAGCAGGTAAAAGTGTCTAGGGTATTTTGTGGGATATTACAGTGTCTTTATGGTGATATTTAAGCGTGTTTGTAAAAAGTTGAGAAAACATCTGCAACTCTACAGTATTTGTAAGTTCAAAACCCACTTCTCCCTCAATACAACAACCGATATACTGTATATGTCCCACATAATTTCCATCTCAGCATACATGTCCCACATAATTTCCATCTAAGCATACATGTCCCACATCATTTCCACCTCAACATACATGTCCCACATCATTTCCACCTCAACATATATGTCCCACATCATTTCCACCTCAACATACATGTTCCACATAATTTCCATTTCAACATACATGTCCCACATCATTTCCATCTCAGCATACATATCCCACATCATTTCCATCTCAGCATACATGTCCCACATCATTTCCATCTCAGCATACATGTCCCACATCATTTCCATCTCAGCATACATGTCCCACATCATTTCCATCTCAGCATACATATCCCACATCATTTCCATCTCAGCATACATATCCCACATCATTTCCATCTCTGCATACATGTCCCACATCATTTCCGTCTCAGCATACATATCCCACATCATTTCCATCTCAGCATACATATCCCACATCATTTCCATCTCAGCATACATGTCCCACATCATTTCCATCTCAGCATACATGTCCCACATCATTTCCATCTCAGCATACATATCCCACATCATTTCCATCTCTGCATACATGTCCCACATAATTTCCACCTCAACATACATGTCCCACATCATTTCCGTCTCAGCATACATATCCCACATCATTTCCATCTCAGCATACATATCCCACATCATTTCCATCTCAGCATACATGTCCCACATCATTTCCATCTCAGCATACATATCCCACATCATTTCCATCTCAGCATACATGTCCCACATCATTTCCATCTCAGCATACATGTCCCACATCATTTTCACCTCAACATACATGTCCCACATCATGTCCATCTCAGCATACATGTCCCACATAATTTCCATCTCAGCATACATGTCCCACATCATTTGCACTCATTTTTCTGCCAATGTACAGTATTCCGGCCTGTAGCTGCGCTGGCAGGCGGCTACCCGCCATGTCCCGGGCCGCAGCGGCCTCATGTGACATCACACAGCCACCGCGGCCCGCCCCCACAATGTTCTGGTGAAACCTGCGTTGTCCAGACTGCATCCTACCAACGGCGTTCTAACGTCATTGGCACGCACCTTCCTGCCCCGCGACTGCTTATGCCTATCAATCTGGCAGAGGCAAATACAGCCCTGAGATGCTTATAGAATCTCACTGGGCCTCCCCGGTGGGTGTGCGTGCGCACTACCAAACGGCTTCACACTTCGATCGCTGCTGCTGCAGCAATCCAGTCTGAATTAGTCCCTTAGTCTTTTATACTTGACATAAAGGTTTCCCAAATTCGATACTTGAGGCACCCAAACAGTCCAGGTTTTAAGAATATTCTTGATTGTGCACAGATGGTATAATTAAACTGACTGGGGTACTAATTAAGTTGCCTATGCTTAAGCATGGATATCCTCACCACCGGGATAAAAGAGACTGCCTAACTACATTTGTGAGAATTACGGGCAACGGTCTTCAGTCTTTATTTAACCAAAAACTGTGGCCGGGACGCCGGCACCCTCAGCCATCATTTATAAATGTGTGGATATTTCAAAGGAGTGTAATTACCGATATCTATTGCTTCCTAAGAGGACATTTTAGGATTTACCTTATTATAAATACAACTTAGAGTTGGCATAAACAGCTAGCTACGTATTTTTGGAATATATTAATTAATTGATGCTTTTTTAAAAACTATACACATGTTATTTTATCTTTCATATGATGGATTATTTGGTATAAAATAAAATGTATCTTTTTTATTATATATAAACAGTCTCCCAACCTCATTTCTGACCACTTCACAGCCATTCTTTCAAAACAAAAAAATTATATATATATTTTTTTTTTTTTTTTTTGCTATATCATTATATTATTTAATTATAGTTTACATCACTAAGCGCGATGTCTTATAGATCCTTCCATGGATATCCTTAAAACCTGGACTATTAAGTTGCGATGAGAAATCACTGGTCTTCTCTGACACAAACCTTCTTTAATATTAAAGGGTGTGGTATAAAAGATCTACAGTGTCTTGGTAGATAGTCTTTGGGTCGACCCCATATGGTTGACATGCAAAAGGTCGACAGGTAAAAGGTAGACAGTGATTAAGGTCGACAGGAACAAAGGGTTAAAAGGGTCAAAAGGTCAACATGACAATGCTCGGCACACAAATGGACCACACAAGTTTTTACTTTTTTTTGGATGTTCCATCATATGTGACCACAATTAGTGGAAATGTATACCCACGTGGACTCACTTCACTCGCCACACTTCGGGCAAGGTTACTATTTCCAATCATAGTCCATGTTGATAGTAAATTTAGCAAAAGTTGGAAGAAAAAACTTATGTCGACCATTGACTGTTAACCATTTTGTAGCTATCAACCTTAACCACTACTTTTTTCCAGTCAACTTTTTGATCCTGCCGACCTTTTGACCCTGTCAACCTAATGCATATTGACCGTAGGCACTGCTGACCTTTCATCTGTTGACCTTTTGTACCTGTAGACCTAATGCATGTTGACCATATGGGGTCGACCAATTCACTGTTGACCTAGACACTATCGACCTATACATTGGAACCCATTATTGAACTACAGAACCACATTTTTGACTTTCCCAGAACATGTTGACTACAGAATTCTATAGCTGTCCGAGTTTGCCTCACTGTGGGGTAAATTTACTAAGGTGGGAGATTTTTTTAGAACTGGTGATGTTGCCCATAGCAACCAATCAGATTCTAGCTGCTCCCAGAAGATTATAGACATAGGCCCTCATTCTGAGTTGTTCGCTCGCTAGCTGCTTTTAGCAGCATTGCACACGCTAGGCCGCCGCCCTCTGGGAGTGTATCTTCGCTTAGCAGAATTGCGAACGAAAGATTAGCAGAATTGCGAATAGAAATTTCTTAGCAGTTTCTGAGTAGCTCGAGATTTACTCCTACACTGCGATCAGCTCAGCCCGTTTTGTTCCTGGTTTGACGTCACAAACACGCCCTGCGTTGGCCCAGCCACTCCCCCATTTCTCCAGACACTCCCGCGTTTTATCCTGGCACGCCTGCGTTTTTCCGCACACTCCCAGAAAACGGTCAGTTTCCGCCCAGAAACACCCACTTCCTGTCAATCACACTCCAATCACTTTAACGATGAAAATTCTTCGTTCGGACGTGAGTAAATCTACTAAGTTTTGTGCTAAACTACTTAGCGCATGCGCACTGCGTACCATGCGCATGAGCATTTTTGCCTTAATCGCTCCGTTGCGAAAATCGGCAACGAGCGAACAACTCGGAATGACCCCCATAATCTCATTGGTTGCTATGGGCAATATCACCAGTTCTTAAAAAAAAAACACCTTAGTAAATTTACCCCTAAAATGGAGTCATCAAATCTGATCTGGTACTGCAGCTCAGCCAATAGAAAGGAGCAGGTAAAGAAGCGTCCATCTTATCATCTCTAGGGGAAGATGTATCAAGCCTTGGAGAGAAGTTGCCTAAAGCAACCAATCCACCTGTCAAATTATCTAAAGAAGCATAGTCTATAAAAAGATAGTTAGAAGTTAATTTGCTGCTTTGGGCAACTGCTACACTTTTTCCCTCTCCAAGGCTTGATACATATCCCCACAAGAGAGACTACACCCACTCCAACATCGTGCAAGCAGAGGGGCCCCGGATTTCCACGCTTCTACTTGTCATAGGCGGTAATTCAGACCTAATCGCTAGGCTGCGTTTTCGCACAGTGGGCGATCAGGTCTAAACTGCGCATGCACCGCAATTTGCAGGCGCGTTGAACGGGTACAAAGCAGAATGCTGCTCAGCGATGGGTTTGTGCGAAGAATCCATTTGCACGGCCGATCGCAAGGAGATTGACAGGAAGCGGGCATTTGTGGGTGTCAACTGGCCGTTTTCTGGGAGTGTTTGAAAAACGCAGGCGTGTTCAAGCGTTTGCAGGGCGGGTGTCTGACGTCAAATCAGTTTGTACAGCTCTGCTACACAGTTGCACAGCTAGAATACACTCCCCCTGTAGGCGGCGATTATCTATTCGCAGCAGTGCAAAAATCGCCTGCTAGCGATCGGGTCTGAATTACCCTCATAGATCAGGCAAATGTGACACTTCCCGTTTAAATATTTAAATCCTATGTATTCCTACCTTTATCTTCATAATTGAATTTCACATATTTGTGAGACTGATCTCTTTATTCTAGCTTCAAACACGGCACTGAGAACTGTAGGCTCGAAAACAATACAATATAAAGAAGAAGAAAAAATAGAGCAAAGAAAGATTTGCCACAAGTTAAATTATAGTGTTTTTCTTTTTCTAGTGCAGCTACGTAATTCTTTTCATTTAAATTCGATTTATATTCATGTGTTTGGCTCATAGCAATCTGTCGCTCATTGGATGTAACGCTGATTTGTCAGAATGCTTGCGCCTTGCAGTCATATACAGGGAGCTCTCTCAGCAGCACTATCTGGGTTTCGGGAAGTAAAATGCAACTCAATGGGACATAACACAAATGAGGATGTAAGCTGTCGAGGAGGATAGAATAATGATGAGTTAAAGCCGGAATCTATTCTAACCCTGAGTTATGCTCACAACATGCTTTACTTGATGATACTTTACATACGGATAAAATGATTACTCCTTATTCTATTCTCTCCCACACTTATTTTCTAACAAGATAAAGGGTTTGATGTTTTGCTTCTGCACTAAGAACGTAAATTACAATAAATTATTTTTAAAATGCTCCCAGCTGCGCTTTGTATTTTTCCTGATCTAGAAAATAGCAGTGTAATAAGTTTATCCCAGTTCTGTGAATTAATGCCCTCCCTGTAGTATCTAGGAGGATGCATTAAGCTCCGGTATACGCAGGACCACATGGGAAATCAATGCTTCCTGGGCCTGATTCATAGTTTAGAACAAAATCTTTTTTTTTCCGCAGTTGATGATTTTCGCGTTCTACATTTGCATTGCACTGCGCATGTGCCGAGACGGTCTTGCGATAGTGATCGCAGAGAGGATTTATTATCAAAGAGATATAAAGGCAGGGACTGCTTGGGGAGGAAACAAGGCGTGGACACAAAAACGCAGGTTTTTCATGTCTTTGTACACAGCCGCTGGGATTTACAAAGGTGGGGGTCTCACTGCGGAGGTTGCGGCATTTGCATATTTCTGAACAGACGCTGTGTACAAATCTGCAACTGTTTACCACTGCTTTGTAAACAGACTCCTTATTCCGCAGTGTTTTACAGAGCATATTCTGGTAGTTCACATCAGTCCCTGCCCCGGTGGGGCTTACAGTCCATATTCCCTATCACATGCACACACATACATACCAGAGTTAATCATTTGTCAGTAGTCAATTCGTTTACCAGTATGTTTTGGGGATCGGTGAGGAAACGGGGGCACCCAGAGGAAACCCAAGACAGATAGTGCCCTCTACAGGAATTGTGGGGCTTTGCCACTAACTACTACACCAATGGTGCTGCCACTTCCAGACAACTACTTGGCCAAGATTATATCTATTTCTTCAAGGAGCCCATCAATATAGTACTGCGTGATCCTTCTAATACCCCTTTTACACCAAGCTGAAAAATCAGGTTATTGCCGGGTCAACCCAGGCCAGCAGTCGGTGTAAGCAGCTCCAACAAAAATAACCTGGGTCGATTTACCCAGCAATCCTACTCAGGTTTCGAACAGGGTTGAACATGGGTAGAACCCATGTTGAGGGCAGTGTAAATGGGTAACCAGGGTTTTGCGACCAGGGACATGTTTAAAGCAAAAGGAGAGCTGATACCGCCTAACTGCAGTATTCTGCGGACAGTCGGGAGGTTAGGGGACAGGGCACATGCAGTCTCCGCTGTTGTCTGTGCTCTGGGGTATGGGTGAATGGATACCGTGTTTATGAGTGCGGCGTCCATTCACCGCATAGACGTAAACGGAGCAGCCCATCAGTAGCTTCCAGAGTGCTGGGCTAGCCCTCAGCTTGATGTAGTTGCCCCAGGGGTCCCGATCTACGGATTTCCCGGCTCTTGGAGATAATGTAATCTCCAAGCGCCGTCTTAAAGACACTGCACCCATGTGCAGTGTGAACGGTGCTGCACTGCAGTGTAAACGGGGTTAAACGTGTTCCAAATCCTGGGTCAGATCTGAGATTTTGGTGTAAAAGGGGTATAAGTATATTGGGTGGGGGGGCTGGACATCACACCCTAATTCTAAACATAATGAGAGATCCTACCATGCTGAGTCTTACACTGCCACACAGAAAAAAAGGAAAAATGCATGTGCATACTCTAAGCATTAAGAACACTGGTAATCAGAACAATTATATTCTCTGCAATTTAACATGGAATAAAATTGAGGTTCTTCGCATAATTTTTGGCCAAAAATATTGGCCCACCTCTCACGGCCAGGTGATCCCATTTGGTGGGTCCCTAACATTCCTGAGGTTCAAGTCCAAAACATGGGATTCCCCGGGCTAGCACAATCCAACCTAGTAAGGCATCACACTAGGAAGAAGTAGCAGTGTAAATTTTAAAAAATTAGAGAAGCTCAAGCTTAGCTTAGATGCTCCGGCAGGGAAATTATTTAGGTAGATCCTGGACCAAACTGGTCTCCATTTACAGTGACAGAATGACTGCACAGTCATTACCAACAGCCAGGCAAGCACACGTGATCTGTTTCATACCCCTGTTCATCTGCAGAAGGAATTTCTGATGGTGAGGTCAGTAACACCCACCTTACGCCTGCAGTTATCATCATTGGAAAACCCATTGGACTCACAGTGCTGCTTCTTAGCCATCTATATTGAAAAGTGAATTGTGAAGATGGAAAAATGATAAAAGTAATTGTAAGTGTCAGTCAAAGGCTTGTAGTATGTCACAAGAGAGAACAAGTTAAAAATAATGTGTATATCAAACGCTGAGCTGTTACTCAATAGGAGGATTAAGACTGATCCATATAAGACAAGATAGGAGGCTCACTGAGACCCCGAGATCAGGAGGTAACGGAAGAGGAGATATGTATTATACTTAGCCTGACACAATTTTCCATGAGCTACGGATGTCACATAGATATAACAGACGCATGCAGAGAGATGTGGATATTTCTGAGTAGACGAGACCTCCTGAAAACATCAGTAATGGCAGGTGTGTGTGTGTGTGTGTGTGTGTGTGTGTGTGTGTGTGTGTGTGTGTGTGTGTGTGTGTGTGTGTGTGTGTGTGTGTGTGTGTGTGTGTGTGGGGGGGGTAATAGGAACACAATTGGGAGATGGTAACTGATATCCGCATTATTAGTCTTCCCTAGAACTTGGTCCCTCTAATGTGAAAATGGCTATTTATTATAAAATGTGACTATATTTACACAAATGTGCTGAATTCTGTGAAACGAGCAAACAGCAATTATGGTGGTACTGTAACTCCATGAAGGTGCAAAGTTTTGCTTGATGCCGATGGCAGAATCTTTGCAATTTCGAGATGAGTATAACTGAATGCAGGCTACATGTCCTTGTACACAGTGCTTAAAGTAGTCCTAGAGAGGTGGTGGAACTCACCCCTCCCCCCGGCGCCCATGCAATAAAGGTATTGCGCGCGCTGTTGGCGCAGGGCCAAAAAGGTGGGCATGGTCTCAAAAAGAAAGGGGCGTAGTCACACAATAGTAATAATGCCCACAGTAGTAGCACCCCTAATACACATAATGCCCACGGTAGTAGCACCCCGTAATACACATAATGCCCACAGCAGTAGCGCCCCTTATACAATGCCCACAGTAGTAGTGCTCCTTATGCAATGTCCACTGCACTGGTAGTGCCCACCGTGGTAGTGCCCCTTATATGGAGCCCATCGTAGTGGTGCCCCTTATGCAATGCCCCCAGTAGTAGTGCCCCTTATGTCCCCAGGAGTGATGCCTCTTATGAAGTGCCCCCTTTACAATGCCCTCATTAGTAGTGCCCCCATTAGTAATGCCCTTAATGGTGATGCCCCTTTGTAGTATTGCCCCAGTAGTAATGTCGCCTGTAGTAATGCCCCCAGTCATTTAGCCCCCTGTAGTTTAGCCCCAGTAATTATGCCCCCAGTAGTTTAGCCCCCAGTGGTAATGCCCCTGCAGTTATGATCCAGTAGCCCTCCCCCTTTAGTTTAGCCTCCCAGTGGTAATGCCCCCAGTAATTTAGCCCCTGTAGTTTAGTCCTCATGTAATTTGACCCATGTGGTAATGCCCCCTGTAGTTTATCCCCTGCAGTTATGCCCCCAGTAGTTTAGCCTCCCAGTAGTAATGCCCCCAGTAGTTTAGCCCCTGTAGTTTAGCCCCATGTAGTTTGCCCCCAAGTAGTAATGCCCCCAGTAGTTTAGCCCCTATAGTTATGCCCCAGTAGTTTAGCCCCCTTGTAGTTAAGCCCCCAGTAGTAATGCCCCCACTAGTTTAACCCCTGTAGTAATGCCCCCACTAGTTTAACCCCTGTAGTAATGCCCACATGTAGTAATGCCCCCAGTAGTAATGTCTCCAGTAGTAATGCCCCCTGTAGTAATGCCCCCAGTAGTTATGCCCCCCTGTAGTAATGCCCCCAGTAGTAATATGCCCCTGTAGTTTGCCCCCAGTAGTTAGCCCCCTTGTAGTTTGCCCCCAGTAGTAAGCCCCTTTGTAGTTTGCCCCCAGTAGCTTGCCCCCTTGTAGTTTGCTCCCAGTAGCTTGCCCCCCTTGTAGCTTACTCCCTTGTAGTTAGCCCCCCAGTAGCTTGTCCCCAGTAGATACACCACATATGTTAAAAAAAAAAAAACACAAAAAAACACCATACTCACCAAGCCCCGCTCCCGTATCCGACCACTGTGGTCCTTCCGGTGTCCGCTCCTGAGCACTATGAGAGAGACGTCATGACGTCTCTCCCATAGCGTGCACAGGCAGAGCTGGAAGACGGAGCTCAGTAGTGAGCTCCTGCCTCCAGCTGCCACTGCGGAGAGAGAGCCGGGCGCCCGCTGCTAACACAATCTCAGCGGGCGCCCGGCATCTCCCTGCAGCGGCAAACAGTGGGTTAGGTGAGCCGGAGGAGGCGGAACTGCGTTCCGTCTCCAAGTGCAACTGACGGAACGCAGTTCCGCCCCATTCCGGCTCACTGTAACCCCTGCTTGTACATATCATTCTCATACCCTCCAACATTGAACACTCGAAAACTGGTACAAATTAGGGAAAGGGGCGTAGCCATGGTTAAAGGAAGCGTGGCCATGCCCCCTTTCCTATACTTTCTATGGAGATTTAGTGAGCAAAAAATCGGTACAAAGCCCTTTTTGGACGGTACAGACCATAAAAAAACTGTACTGTACTGGCCAAAAAGGTACAGTTGGAGGGTATGCATTCTATGCCCACATGCAAGAAAAAAAATATTTTATTTTATGGTATGAAATATTTAAATTAGATGAATAAGACAGAGAGGATGCATTCATGAAGGGACTGCAAAATCTTTTCTGTCTCCAAAAGCTAAAGTTTTACCCCTTTTATATAGCAGAAACCATGGTGTATGGCTACTAAATGGCCTTTTTACAATTTTGGTGTCTCAGTATTGCCATGGAATTTAAATCGCCTTTTTTTTAAAGGCAGCACATGATGGGTCTTGCCTAAAAAAATGGTGAACTGTAAAAATCCTGATTTTATATATACCTCCACTCGACTCAACAGAGTGGCTTTTCTACCTTAAAATAAGTGAATTTACAGTATACTATAGGTGCATTTTGGGCAATGAAATTAAGCGCACGCAGTAGCGTCTATTGGCGGCCGCCCATCTGCGAGTTTATGCAAATGACCTGCAAACTTCCCTTGTATACTACCATGTGGCTCAATGTGCAAGGACTGAGACAGACACTTTTCCTTAGGAAAAAGGCTACAGGGCTCTTTTGTTCCTTTGGAAGCTGCGAGGCGGCTTTGCAGTAACGCTACTGGCCACGGTGTGCCATTCCAGGCACCATTCGTGCCACATGCAGGTGCTGTATGGCAGCAAAAGTGCCACTCCCTGTGCCCTGCACACTGTGTAATGGCATACCCTATGTTACGGCCCTGTCACATAGCCATATCCCACGTTCTGTAAGACCAAGAAGCAAGTTGGGTTACCTGACACTGGAGAAATGTGCTATCTCTGGGGTGTCCAGGATGCAGTGACTACTGGGGGAAGATGTCAGCGGCCTAGATATTTGTGCTGATGGCCTGTCTCTGGGTTCCAATGCTCCCAGTTCAGTGCTGTTCACCTTGGTGATGGGACTTGCGGCAATACAAGGGACACCAGCTAAATTCTTGCCTAGGGCATCCAATTGGCCAGAGAAAGCTCTCTGCTCAACTCTTCATCAGCCCCTTTGTGTTTAGCAAATGACCTTCACCAGTTGATGATAGGTATCTTTGATAGGACTACATGACCAGGGTCATCTTAACAGCTTTTGTAGGCCCTGGGCAAAACAAAGCACTGTGGCCCCTACACACCTGTTCATGGGAACCAATAATTGAAATTATAACATGCAAGTAAGGCTCTTGTATGGAGCATACAGTAAACTACAGCAGTATTACTGTAGGGTTCATAAAATGAAATAGGGCACTGTTATGGGGCATAAAATGAAATAGGGCACTGTTAAAGGGCATCAATTGAAAACAACCACTGTGGAGAGAGATGTCTCTCTAGAAGCCCAGAAAAGTTCTGGCTACACCCAATGTTGAAAGGCACTGCAGATATGTCACCAGGCAGGCTTCTGGATCGTTTCCATTCCCAATCGTAGTCCACGTGGATCGTTAAGTATGAAAAATGGGGGGGAAAATGAAAAATAATTGAAAAACTCATGTCGAACTTTTTAAGTGTCGAACTTTTTAAGTGTCGAACTTTGCCATGTGAGCCTAGTGACCATGTCGACCTAATGTTCATGTCGACCTAATAAGTGTCAATCCATAGTGGTCGAACTAATAAGTGTTGACCTAAGTGATGTTGACATAAAGACCGGATGCCGAATGGCGCCCTGTATCCTGGAGAGCAGCCTGAGCCAACCGTAGGAAGTGCCTGTTACACAGCTTCCTGTCCCCCACTTTCATGATGTTATGACATGATGTGCTGTACAGAACTCTGCCATCTGCCCCTCCCCCTTCAGGCTAATACTGGAGATTATTAAAACTAAAGTCTATAAATTATTAATACGCATCTTAAAGTGCATGTAGAACAAAACTGTCTACGCTCAGGATAATGTGACACATTCCTGTGTCAATGTCACATGTCCTTTTATATCTCCAATATCTAACTAACACATTCAAATATTCCCCTATATGACCTATTGTCAATTTATTTCCACATTCTAGCCATATTGTGTCCCCATATATTTTCAGCAACAGCATTGTATAACCCACTACAGAAATGCTTGTTTGTGGGGGTAAAAGTAGTGGTGGTGGGGTATGAATAATTTCTACTTCACTTGCAGGGCTGCAGAAATCCCATTACTTAGCGATGGTAAACAAAAAAAATAGTAATTTCGTTCTCAAGTAACCGGCGTGATACGGAGGAATGCAATTTATAGGCTCCAGCTCGCACATCCAGGAAGGTGAAATGAAAAGTTTGGTTCTGACAAGTTGCTCTCAAAATATGTGACTCTGTTCAGTTCTCTACTGCATTGTAATAAAATGTTATAATTTCACACTTCTTCTGCTACAAATCCAATAGGCTGCTGGGATTAATGCATACTGTCACTTGTACGCACCGACAGGAATAGAAGGATTTCCATGACAGACTATTGTAATAAAATGTTGCCTTCTGAAAGCCACAATGATATATGCCATCTTTGTTGCACTTGTTACTGGTATTTAAAGCTTATGACGGTTTAACCCCCCGCCTCCGAGGTGATTTCTCACCATTGTGCTAAGACAATTTTGCAACCTTTACTACTGGACTGGGCACATTTTAAGTCATTTTCTTTGCAGTACCTACATGGCTGTCTTCTTTCCAAAAATACCAGTTTATTTTTAGAGCACAAAAATGCACAGTACTTTCCAGAAGCCGGTAAGCTACAGGACAAATGCAGGATTTTCACAGGAAGCGGAGGAGGAGTTCCATGTATATATACAGTATGTATATATATATATATATATATATATACTGTATATATATATATATATATATATATATACTGTATATACACACACGCACATACTGTAGCATATGTGGTGGCAGCCTGTTCAAATAACTCACGTCAGGCAGATATAACTGTAACATTTCAATGATTTCATTCCTCGTCTTCAGTCATGTACAGTACAAACATGAGCTCCCCTTATGCCCCGTCATCACAGGTGTGCTGATAGCATCCAGAAACAGAAGGCTGACACGCACCAATGATGACATCATCATCTGTCCCTTGCCACAGCAACCAACAAACTAAAAACAACAGGCTGTAGGAGATACAATGAATAACATGGATAGCACAAATAATAACAAAATCAGCTCATATAGTAAAAGTTATATAAATGGGTTAAACCAAAATGTAAAGAAATACAAAGAATTACGCAAGCAGAAGGAATAATTAGATAAAGGTATTAATGCCCTTCGGGAACAGCGCACCTACCTTGTAAATCCATTGTGACACATTTCATATACTTTAAAGATCTATCTCCACCCTTTCATGTGAAAGGGAATGTGATCTATAATAATGTACTGTATCGTAATGTAGCCAAACTATGTCCCGCCATGGCAATATGGCTGGTCACTACTACCAGAATTAATCATAGGCCTGTTTGCTGTTCTATGGCCGCCATGCATTCACTTAATGTCCCATCTGTGTTCCCTACATAACCAAGTGCGCAGGGACAAGTGATGAGATAGAGGATGTACTGAGTAGTACAGGTCACCCTGTGATGAATACAAAACTTATTACCACTATGAGGGTGGCAAAAACTTCACCTTGGAGTCAAATACCGACATGTTACGATATTTAGACATTTAAAGAATCTCTTTTTGTGGGCTAAAAAACGTAATCCTGATGGCTGCACATCCATACCTGTAACATCTGTATGCATCACCCAATCATGGATATTCCTACCCCTGGTGTAACAAGGAATAAAATCAACAACTTTTAAATGAAGGTCCTTATCAGTTTGGACAATCATCCAAAGGTTTTTGGTGACAGTCCTGTTATGAGCCTTATGTTTTACTTCTGTTTCTGTTCCCTTGGCTTTTGTGGGGTGTCCGGTGTCCACCCTTAAGGAGAGGGTACTGTTATGAACCACAAGCAGTGGCTCATTCCTGTTCACTTTCTGTTCATGTATTTTATGTAATAGGTCTCTTGCAGGCCAGGATTTCCTTTGCTCTGGTTTAGAAGACTCTTGTTGGCCGTCGGTGGTGATTCTGTGTTATTGCAGCCTGTTTCCATGTGTTTAGCCTCACCTGTTTGTTAATTGCACCTGTCAGTTTGGAGTCATGCAGCAGGGCAGCTGCACAACATAATTAATTATGGTCCCTGCTATGATTGAAGGTATTCCTTGTTATATTCTCCCTCACTGCCTGACACAGACGCCGGTGATAGCTTCTGTCTAGCTGCTTCCTGCCTTGAAGCATTTCTGTCCAGGAGTCCTGTGGCTTTGCCTGTGTCTGATCCAGTATCCTGCCTTGAAGCATTCCTGTCCAGGAGTCCTGTGGCTTTGCCTGTGTCTGATCCAGTATCCTGCCCTGAAGCATTCCTGTCCAGGAGTCCTGTGGCTTTGCCTGTGTCTGATCCAGTATCCTGCCTTGAAGCATTCCTGTCCAGGAGTCCTGTGGCTTTGCCTGTGTCTGATCCAGTATCCTGCTTCTTGGTGTCCACTGGTCTGTCGTTTGGAATTCTGCCTGTCCTCCGGTCCTGAGAGCCTGTGTCAGCTACTTTGGGGGCTCCTGTCCTTTTTGCCAGTATTCGTACCGGTTTCGTTAGTAGCGGCTTTGCCGCGTCCCTCGGCGTAGGCTGTAGCTGCCTGTTGCTTTTGCTTTGGATTTTCTGCAGAGGGTTCTACGTGTGCTGTCTTCACTGGAACACAGCGGTGTTGTCTCGGCGTGTGGACAGCACTGCCTTTGTTGTAGTTTTTGTCTTGGCAGCTGTGCCGCACATACTTTTAGTTCTGTAGCACCCCTAACTGGGTACTTCCTTCTCTAGTTAGTGGTTCCCATTGTCATCGTCCCGTCTCAGTCTACGCCTTGTCTCCTACTAAGACCGGGGGGCGTCGGAGTTGGGCAGACATAATCCGCCCTTCAAACGTGGCTGCCGTGGGCCCAAGAAACCATAGTCACGTAGGCATAGGCTGACAACGAGGGTAAGACAACAGAGTTAGGGATCCTTGGGGGTGCTGCCGAGCTCCGTTTTTACTGCAGCTTGCGTTCCAGTGCTTGGGGCTTGTCCACCCTGAGTACCGAGTACTGCGAACGTAACAAGTCCTAATCTCACCACTGGCAATATTTGAATGATTTACTCGTGGCATTTTAGTATTGATGGGCTAACATTTATAAGTGCTGAGAAGGCCCTAGTCATAGACAAGGCACAATGTTTAGGAACCTTTAGATGTTGGAGCTCGTAGCCTCTTTCCAAGATTTTTTTTAACGTAACATCAATATGCTGGATAACCCATACAAATCCGTCTCGTCCATAGGGGAGAAATCCGTCTCGCTCATAGGGGAGACCATATTTTAAAGACTTTGAATGAAAGCTGCCTGCATGTAATAATGTGTTTCTGTCACTTCCCTTCTGATATTGGGGGTCATTCCGACCCGTTCGCGTTTTAAGGCAGCAGAGCGAATGGATCCCTGCTGCGCTTGCGCCGGTGCTGTAGTGCGCCTGCACATGCTGGACGGCCAAAGGCTGTAGCAGGACAGGGATCGCCTCTGCGTGATTGACAGGCAGAGGCGATCGATGGGCAGGAGGTGGCGAAACAGCGGCGTTTGGCCGCTGTTTTGTTGGCGCGGTCCGGCCAACGCAGGCGTGGCGTCACACGCAGCCACTGCGGGCCGGGGAGTGAGTAGTAGCTCCCGGCCAGCACACAAAGGCATCGCCGCTGTGCAATGCCTTTGCACTTCTGCGGGGGGGGGGGGCGGCAGTGATATACAGGGTGGGCTAGGGCGTCCCCCCACATGTCAGGGAAGATGATCATAGCTGTGCTAAATTTAGCACAGCTACGATCAACTCGGAATGACCCCCCATTACCTTGTACTAATGTTACCACCATTGATAATAATTTTAACATCAAGAAAGTTAACAGACACAGGATCTATCACATATGTTAATTTAATAGGACTATCAGACAGGTTATGTTGTTCAATACACGATACAATTGTTCTCTCTTGCCTGTCCAAATGATGAAAATATCATCAATGTATCTGGCATAGAACTTAATCATGCTAGATACATCCTTTTTTGAGAAATAAATGTCCTTCTCATTGGAAAACATGCACACATTGGCATATGATGAGGCCACATTGGACCCCATCACACAATCAGTTAACTGCAGATAAAATATGCCATCAAAAATAAAGTAATTCCGTGTCAAAATCATAAAAAGGTCACAAATTAGGTCAATATTGGGACCAGAATACACAGGATTATCGCTGATAAGATCCCCTACTGCCTTTGTCCCCTCATAATTAGATATTACAGCATACAAACTAGAATGATCTATACTGCAGAGAAAACTGTCAGGGGAAATATAACCCACAGTCATTAACTTGTTTAAAAAAGATGTTGTATCAAGTAAATAGATATCTTGTGCAGTAATACAAGGATGTAGAAATGTATCAAGATACACTGCACAGTTTTGAACAAAGATACTCGAGCCGCTATGATAGGGCAGCCAGGTGACAATGTCAAACTCTTATGCACTTCCAGTGCCACCACAGGTTATATAGCAAAAAGGCCATAACAGAAAGACTGAGATATCAATTCCGAACTTACTGCTAACTACAGTCCCAATACTAGGGGGCTGATTCAGCTTTAGATGCAATTGTGCTAAAACCACTATTCGGCGAGTTCAGTACAAGTGTGCATGTGCGCACGCTGGTGTGCGCATGTGCAAGGTTTAACACTTTGATCGCATGTGATTTTAATACCTGTAGGGGGCGGGAATGGGGCATCGACACTGCTTTTTGTGGGCGTCGATGCTCCATTTAAGGGTCATGGTCCAGACAACAGAGGCATGTCTGGACCATTGCTGGGGTGGGTTGTTGTGGCTGCGTGACATCACATGCAGCCGCTGCAACCCAAAAAATGGATGCCCTCCGACTGCCTTCACAACTAGGCGGCTTAGGCAGGTAGCAACCATAATCATGTGAGCACATGGCTGTGTAGCAATGCGCTCCCATGTTAGCAGGGGGACAGGACCCGGCATGTGGGGTGGCCTTGCCCTGTGCTGGGCGCCCCCCCTGCATGTTAGAGAAGCGAGTTGTAGTTTTGAGATTTTTTGCAAAACTACAACTCAAGCTGAATTAGGCCCTAAATCCTTTTTGAACGCCTGAGTAGGATCAGTGTCAAATAATCGATAAACCTTATTATCAGATACAAGAATGCCACATTTTTCTTGTCTTCTTTGCTACGCCTAGGCACACCATAAAACCCTAAAATTAGCATAAGATTAGCATAAAACCTTCATCTATTGTTCTCTGCTGCAATACAATACAGAGAGAACAATACATCAGGAGATTAAGTCATTACAGCAGGGGATTAAGTCTGATTGACCTGGATCACTTAATCCTATTAAAGGCCAAGATAAACATGGCTCCATCTGTAATTGAGACATGATTTCTTGTTTATACACACTCATATCCTGAATTGCTATTGCACCACCCTTAACTGCAGGGTGAACAATGATGTAATTATATGAGGATAAAGGGGGTTATTCAGAGTTGTTCACAGATTTTTGCTATTTTAGCATAATCTGCAACCACTAAAATCGCATGCTTGGGGCCGTCCAGCACAGGGCGAGGCAACCAAGCATGTGAAGCACCAGCCAGCGATGTGATCGCAATTCAAAAACCTCAAATAGAGGTTGACCTCTGCCTATGCCGCATGGCTGCATAGGCAGGTGCACCACCGCCATGTTTCTGATTGCAGGAAATGCAGGCGACATCATCAGCCGGCACAGAAAAAGGCAATGACACAGTTGAATTTTCTGGTCCACTCTTACCCCCCCCCCCGCAATGACACGTCGCCACCCCCAGATGCCCATCACCAATTCAATCATGATGCAAACGTATCCTTCCAGGATGCAATTGCATCATGATAGCCCATGCATATGTACTGCGTCCTAAAATTGCCTGTTCATGATTTTTGGAATCAGGTCTAAATAGCCCCCAAAGCATGAAGTGCCTGAAAATCAACAAGTGAAAAGTTATTGTGCCACCTTATTAGGTAAATTTGACACAATCTCCTCATTTACATCATTCTATAACAAATGTGTAAACGTCTTTAAAGACACATTATTCGTAAACGGCTCAAATGCAGGCTTGCCCTGTAACTTGCGCAATTGTGATGGAATAACCAGAGAATATTTATTAAATGTCACAAAATTATGTCTATTAAAATACTCATGAATTCTTAATTGCCAATTCAAGCAGTATTTCTCAACCTCCCAATTAAAATTGTTAAACTTGGCGGTAGGCACATAGGATAGGCCATTGGATCATATTTTTCCGTGATTGGTTAATTTTGAAACAACGGAGCTAGACTTTTATTATCACGAGTTTCATTGAGTGGCTACTACAAAGAAAAACACATGCCGCATGGTTTTAAAGTAAATAACTGCCCCACTATAGGTTAGATTGCAGTCCTCAATAAATGCAGCCACAATTTGATTCTGCTTGTAATGTAGGAAGCAAGCAAAGAGCTCAGACTTACCCGTGATAACATTGCAAGATTTGAGTTTATTTCTTCACCTACAGTACCAGTCAAAAGTTTGGACACCTTCTCATTCAATGGTTTTTATTTATTTTAATTATTTTCTATATTGTAGATTAATACTGAAGACATCAAAACTATGAAAGAACACATATGGAATTATGTTGTAAACAAAAAGTGTTAAACAAATCAAAATATTTTTATATTTTAGACTCCTCAAAGTAGCCCCCTTTTGCTTTGATGACAGCTTTGCACACTCTTGGCATTCTCTCAATCAGCTTCATGAGGTAGTCTTCTGGAATGGTTTTGAATTAACAGGTGTGCCTTGTCAAGAGTCAATCTGTGGAATTACTTGCCTTCTTAATATGTTTGAGACCATCAGTTGTGTTGTGCAGAAGTAGGCTTAGTACACAGTGGACACCCCTATTTGACTACTGTTGTAATTCATATTATGGCACGAACCACTCAACTCAGCAAAGAGAAACAGTCCATCATTACTTTAAGAGATGAAGGTCAGTCGATACGGAAAATCTCAAGAACTTTGAATGTATCCTCAAGTGCAGTTGCAAAAACCATCAAACTCTATGATGAAACTGGCTCTCATGAGGACCGCCCCAGGAAAGGAAGACCAAGCGTAACCTCTGCTGCAGAGGATAAGTTCATTTGAGTTACCAGCCTCAGAAACCGCTACTTAACAGCACCTCAGATTAAAGTCCACAAAAATTCTTCACAGAGTTCAAGTAGCAGACAAATCTTAATATCAACTGTTCAAAGGAGTCTGCATAAATCAGGACTTCATGGTCGAATTGCTGCAAAGAAGCCACTACTAAGGATGAACAAGAAGAAGAGAATTGTTTGGGCCAAGAAACACAAGGAATGGACATTATACCAGTGGAAATCTGTACTTTGGTCTTATGAGTCCAAATTCGAGATTTATGGTTCCAACCGCCATGTCTTTGTGAGACACAGAGAAGGTGAGCAGATGGTTTCTGCATGTGTGGTTCCCACTATAAAGCATGGAGGAGTAAGTGTGATGATGTGGGGGTGCTATGCTGGTGACACTGTTGGTGATTTATTAAAAATTCAAGGCACACTTAACCAGCATGGCTACCACAGGATTCTGCAGCGCCATGCCATCCCATCTGGTTTGCACTTACTGGGACCATCATTCATTTTTCAACAAGATAATGACCCCTAACACACCTCCAGGCTATGTAAGGTCTACTTGACCAAGAAGGAAAGTGATGGAGTGCTGCGTCAGATGACCTGGCCTCCACAATCACTCGACCTAAACCCAATTGAGATGGTTTGGGATGAGTTGGACAACAGAGTGAAGGAAAAGCAGCCAACAAGTGCTCAGCACCTCTAGGAACTCTTTCAAGACTGTTGGAAAACCATTCCAGGAGAATACCTCATGAAGCTGATTGAGAGAATGCCAAGAGTGTGCAAAGCTCTCATCAATGCAAAAGGGGGCTACTTTGAGGAATCTTAAATATAAAACATATTTTGATTTGTTTAACACTTTTTTGTTTACAACATAATTCCATATGTGTTCTTTCATAGTTTTGATGTCTTCAGTATTAATCTATAATGTAGAAAATAATTAAAATAAATAAAAACCATTGAATGAGAAGGTGTGTCCAAACTTTTGACTAGTACTGTATGTTAAATGGCCACATAGAATGGATTAGAAAAGAACCTCTTAAAACCTCTTATGTAATTTTACACCTGTCTTAAAAAGAGGTTTAAAAAGTATCAAATAATTTAGATCCACCTAAATCTTTTGCTCCCAGCATTAGAATGCATGGATCTCTCTCATTGCCCCTCCTTCAATATCTCTTGCTGCCCCTTCATACTGTATGTCTCTATTGCCCAAATCTATAATACTGCCATCTCCATAGTTGTCTAATTCCTCATAACTCCATATCTCTCTCATTGCCCCCTCCATTGCCATATAGTGCTAGTATAACTTTTTGATTGCTCTTCCATAGCTGTCTCATTACCCCCTCACTCAGGGGCAGTTTAATAGAGGAGAGGGCCCATGTGCAAACTCTGTGTGGGCCTCCTCCTCTGTCAGCGTACTGGGGGCAGTTGTATGCCAGAGTCTACTACACATGCGCAGGTTGTCATGTTTCCAGATACTTTTCTCTATTGTGCATGCGTTAATCACTGGTAAAAGGGTTGTTGCCATTTTCCCAGTGATTTCTGTGGTGCCTACCAAAGCATGACTGAAGATTGCGGGGAGGTAAGTATAATTATATGGGTGCAGTGTGTGCTGTGAGGGCTCCGCTGGATCAAGGGACCCATGTGCACGGCATACCCTGCTCCCATTATAAATATGCCTATGTCCTCACTCATAGCTCATTGATTTCCCCCTCTATAGATCTCACTGCTAGTTCCTTCCATATCACAAAGACTGCCTCACTGCTTAATTACTGCCCTCTCACAGAACTCACTGACTCCCTCCCAGCACACTGACCTCCCTCCCAGGTTACTCATTGCTTCCCTACAGACCATAAACTGACCCCATAACTGCCCACTTTACAGCACGCAATGACTTCTCCCACTAAACCCTTCCCAGCACTGACTGACACCCCCTCCGAGGCCCACACACTGACACCGCACAACACACACTAGCCTTCTCACAGTACCACATTCTGCCCACCTCACAGCACTGCATACTGCCACCTACACCACCACCTGCTGTCCCCTTCACAGCATATTTTGCCCCCTTCACTGCCCACCTCACAACACTGCATACTGCCCCTCAACACCACTACATACTTCTCCACTCACAGCACAAACACTGCCAAACTCACAGTACAACATACTTTACAACACATACATACCTTTTCATAGACCACCTCACAGCACCACATACTGCCCCCTCACACCACCACATACTTCTCACCTTCACACGGCCTCCCTTAGAGCACACATTGCCCACTTTTACTGCCTATCTCACAGCACCACATACTGCCCCTCTTGTATTACATACTGATCATTTCATAGAACCCAAAACTGCCTTCTTCACAGCACATGCTTCCCCATTCACTACATACCTCACAGTACCACATACTTCCCCCTGAACTGTCTACATCACAGTACCACATACCGCCCCATTCACTGCCCACCTCACAGTACCACATACCGCCCCATTCACTGCCCACCTCACAGTACCACATACCGCCCCCTGAACTGTCTACCTCACAGTACCACATACCACCCCATTCACTGCCCACCTCACAGTACCACATTCCGCCCCCTGAAATGTCTACATCACAGTACCACATACTGCCCCCTGACCTGTCTACCTCACAACACCACATACTCCCCTATTCACTGCCCACTCACAGTACCACATACTCCCCATTCACTGCCCAACTCACAGTACCACATACCGCCCCCTGAACTGTCTCCCTCACAACACCACATCACCACCCCTCTTCCCTCCCCTCCATCTTCAGCAAAACTTGCCAGCTTTCCTTAGGGCTTGTCTCCTGATCAGTGACGGTGTCCTAGTGGCTGTTCTAGCCATACTGGCTCAGTCAGTGCAGCCAAAATTCTGTGCAAGAAGCCTGTGCACTGGCACTGAGCAAAATGAGCTTAAGAGCTGATGGCCCAGTGGTTGCTGTGTGTGTGAATGGGAGAGATTTACAGTGATGAAAGAATCACATGCAGCCTGGCTGACACTCACACTGACTGATGGACTACTGCACCAATAGGCAGGAGTCAGCCGCCATGTTTCTTGAAGGTTCCAGCAGTGGTCACTGTATGAGGGTCAGGGAGCAGAAATGCATGTGCAGAAGAGCTGTGTGTGTGAGGGTCAGGCAGAAGAGCTGTGTGTCAGGATCTGGGACCTGTGCTGTGTGAGCGCCAGGGAGCAGAGCTGCTGTGTGCAGCAGAAGAGCTGCGTGGGAGGGTCAGGGAGAAGAGCTGTGTGTCAGGATCTGGGACCTGTCCTGTGTGAGCGCCAGGGAGCAGAGCTGCTGTATGTAGCAGAAGAGCTGCGTGTGAGGGTCAGGGAGAAGAGCTGTGTGTCAGGGTCTGGGAGCAGTGATGTGCGAGGGTCAGGGAGCAGAGCTGCTGTGTGTGGGAGAAGAGCTGTGTGTGATGGTCATTGGGAAGAGCTGTGTCAGGGATTAGCTATGTTTGTAAATGTAAAGTGGCTCTTCCCCTCCTGAATTAGTAGCAAATGTATGGTGTGGATGGGCAAAGTGATGGAGTGGAGAAAAAGTTGTAGTAAAAAGCTGCCAGAAGGTATGGTGATAAGTATTCCTACTCACTACAAACAGGTAATGAAAATGCTATATACAGGCATTGCTATACTTCAGAGTGGGTGAAAGACCAAAGTAAAAATCAAGATAATACACTGTATACATGAAAGCAAGGTTCCTGGCACTAGTATGCAACTTAAAGCAACCTTAAAATGCAACTTAAAGCATTTTAAAAGTGTTGCTAATATAATTATAAACATGTGGGACAGGGACACATCAGTTATTACAGTAAAATGAAAAGCATTTGCTCCAGGTCATTATTCCTATGGGCTTAATAAACCCTAATGACGTGCCTTCACTTGGGGGCCCCCAGTTGCTTCATGATTAACTGTCATATTTGTTTTCTTATAGCTTGTAACACTTTTAAAATGCCCTCTGATATTTTATTACATGCAGGTGTCTCTTTTTTTAATCAGATGTTTTGGTTTTGTTTTATTTTAACTTACTACTGAGATTAAGGGTAATGTGCGGCCATTTTGAAAGTTAGAGGTTCCCTGAAGTGTGCCAGGTTGCCTATCATTAATCATACTGCAGATAGTGTTTTCTTGAAATGAATTTTCTGCAATGGTAAAGGAGAAAAGAAGACTGCAACTGTCTGTAGTGCTAAAAGTGGAAAAGAAGACTGCAGCTGTCCGTGGTACTGAAAGGGGAAAAGACAACTGCAGCTGTTCCTGGTGCTGAAAGTAGAATTGAAGGATGCAGCTGTCCATGGTGCTGGAAAAAAAAAGTTTGCAGCTGTCCCTGGTGCTGAACGGAGAAAAGAAGACTGCAGCTGTCCATAGTGCTGAAAGTAGAAAAGAAGACTGCAGCTGCCCATGGTGCTAAAAGTGGTTTGGAAGGCTGCAGCTGTCCCTGGTGCTGAAAGGGGAAAAGAAGGCTGCAGCTGCCCATGGTGCTAAAAGTGGATTGGAAGGCTGCAGCTGTCCCTGGTGTTGAAAGGGGAAAAGAAGGCTGCAGCTGTCCTTACTGCTGAAAGGGGAGAAGAAGACTGCTGCTGTCCATGGTGCTGAAAGGGGAAAAGAAGCTGTCCTTAGTGTTGAAAGGGGAATAGTAGACTGCAGCTGTCCATGGTGCTGACAGTTGAATAGAAGGCTGCAGCTGTCCCTGGTGCTGAAAGTGGAATAGAAGTCTGCAGCTGTCCTTAGTGCTGAAAGGGGAATAGTAGACTACAGCTGTCCCTGGTGCTGAAAGGGGAAAATTATTTTGCAGCTGTCCTTAGTGCTGAAAGGGGAATAGTAGACAGCAGCTGTCCATGGTTCTGAAAGGGGAAAATAATTCCGCAGCTGTCCCTGGTGCTGAAAGAAGAAAAGAAGGCCGCAGTTGTCCCTGGTGCTGAAATAGTGACTGAGGAGCCTCCTGCAAATTGCTGTTGTTTTTTTGCAGAAAACATGAGAAACTCAGTACAATTAAAATTAAATTATGCTTCCAGGCAGTGCATTCCTCATAGGTTACACTGAGCGAGGTTCGTGCAAATGTGCCTCTGAGATCTCTTGTTCAATTGCATTTGAAAATCTTTGCTTGATTCATTATAAATAATTTATAATATTGTTTTATAGGATTTTTCAACATTCATGAGTGGAAATTGAAAAAAAGAAAACATCTTTAGTATGAAATCTATTTACTTGCTATTGTAAATCTATTACATTGTTCCATCTAGTGCAGGACACATCCACAATGGTTTTAGAAATGAATGGTATCAAAAGACCAGTTATGGTAAAAATACACAAACAGCATGAATACGTTCACATTATTGTATTTTCTAAATTGCTTCAAATAGAAACAAGTATTAGTACAATGCTCTTAAAAAATATCAGACTACTGATATTTACAGTCATTTTCATTTCAAATGCTAACATTGTTAAATTGATATAATGATAAATCTCATGCAGTTTTATGTTTGTATCTTTTTTTACAATACTGTGCTTTTAGTTTTGTGAAAAAAGAAACAGCAGTTTGCCAGTTTGCACAGCAAATATGCATCTACAGCAGTTCCCACTGCAATGCAATAAAACAAATAATTTCAGTCCTATCAAACACCATGTGGTCAATATTAGAAATACAACATATGCAGATATTTGCTATCCTTTATTTTTAGCTATGGGGGTCATTAAGAGTTGTTCGCTCACTAGCAGATTTTAGCAGCATTGCCTACGCTAGGCCGCCGCCCTCTGGGAGTGTATCTTAGCTTAGCAGAATTGCAAACGAAAGATTAGCAGAATTGCGAATAGAAATTTCTTAGCAGTTTCTGAGTAGCTCTAGACCTACTCACAGATTGCGATCAGCTACGTCCGTTTCGTTCCTGGTTTGATGTCACAAACACGCCCTGCGTTCAGCCAGCCACTCCCCCGTTTCTCCAGACACTCCCGCGTTTTATCCTGGCACGCCTGCGTTTTTCCGCACACTCCCAGAAAACGGTCAGTTTCTGCCCAGAAACACCCACTTCCTGTCAATCATACTCCGATCACTTCAACGATGGAAATTCTTCGTTCGGATGTGAGTAAATCTACTAAGTTTTGAGCTAAAATACTTAGCGCATGCGCATTTTTGCCTTAATCGCTCCATTGCGAAAATCGGCAACGAGCGAACAACTCGGAATGACCCCCCATGTGAGAATATGCAGCATGTAGTTTAAAGGAGAACAGGTACAAGTAACTCATATTTCAGTCAAATAAAAAGTCCATTAACTGTAAAACAATTCAAAATACAAGATTTATATTTAAAAAGACAATTAAACGTAAATGCATGTAGGCTAATCAGAGATATATACAATAATTGCATATAAAGTACTAAGTACTGTAGATGTTTGGGGGGTTTTTGTGCTTAAAATTGTAAACCATATTATTTTATTTTTAAAATTTCAGCCCCTCTTAGTAGCATACAAACCTGTGTAAGCTCTTGTAAACCAAACTTGTAACCTCCTTTACAGACAATTACATCTGTACATCTGTGTCAATGTAATAACCTAATTAAGATAATTCTGAAAATAATATGTTGTTTCATGATTATAGCTTGATCAGGATCAGGTGCGCAGAGGGGGGGGCTGACCACCTGGGCCTGGCATTGTCTGAGGGGCCTAGCAAACTGTGGAGCAGAAGAAATGTCCACCTCATGCTGTAGAGAAGGTCATTTAGCCACGTTGCTTGTCTTTCTCGTGCCCACAGTTTGTCTAAGAAAACCTGATCAGGGACGCTGTGAAAACAGGATGTGAATGTTAATATATTTCCCAAAGAAATCCTTTTGGGCCATATAGAAAGTAAGGGACTACTGTGCAAGTATAAAAAGTATGTTTCATGACTCTTGTCATATTGGTGACTAGTGGGGGACAAGTACTGTGAGCCATTGTACTTGATTGCTTTCAAGAAACAAATACTGTTACTTTCAATGATGAGTGAAGTGACCCATTCTTACTTCTCTTATGAGTCCTGAAAATGCGGTACTCTCTCTTTAAAGGAAAACTGTATTTAATGATGGAGACAGTGTAACAATGCAGTAAACAGTATTTGTGTTCAATGTCTTTGGAGAAGGAAATCTTTGGCATAGTTGCGTGACTTGGTCATACCTAAGAAAAGAATCATTCTGCTGGAAGCTTTAACAGATTCACAAGGCAGTAATAGGGGAATTAATGAGACATGTCCATTTGAGGAGCCTATGGAGTTTGGATGTGGGGGATTCATAAATGACTGAGAAACAAATATTGGAGGAATTACTTAGCGTGAGCTCCACATAATGGTTAAAAGGACATAGTCAGATGTGTTTAGGGACTATGGTAATTACTAAATTCTACAGATAACTGATCTATAAAAGGATGTAAAAAATGAAAATGTGGAAGCAGAATTTCATGGTCTAGGCTCTGCTAAGTGTAGCTATTAAAATTCCATTATCTTACCTTCATTTATTAATTCATTCATTTTCTACCTTCTTAATATGACAGTTGTATAGTGCAACAGAGCTCAGCTGAAGACAATGCACAACTCCTTCTTTGTACGAGGATGGAGAAAGCCACAATCAACTAATGGAACTGCTAGGATTAATTTGGAGATTCTTCACTAAATGACTCAAATATTTGTTGAGAGCAATTAACTGCCCAAAATAGTCCGCGGAGTATTTAATAAAATGTATATGTTGAAAAATTATACATCGGGCTTTATCTCAAAATAGTCACACATTAATAATTATTGGCTCATTGCTTCTTCACTTTCATGTTATGTTATCATAATTCATCCTGAGACAATAGTTTCTTATCCCATTCATCTCATGTGTTCAATTAATTTAAATCTCATTAGGTTTAATCTGTTCATAGGAAGCTTAAATGGCATTTTTGCTGAAAGCAAGTTGAAACGTGACAATTTTTACCAGTGTATGAAGTTTACAGAGATACAAAGGGGATTACGGATGGGAGAGAGAAATCAGCAGCCTACAACTGAAGGTGAAGGATCTAATGTATGTTCTAAAGTCATTGATTTGTTAATGCCATATAATTTTTTTTTCCTCTAAGCAGGAGATTGCTTAAATTATAATTAATTGAAGTAGAAATATCCACAATATAGATTTCTCCATAAAGTAAACATTTTAAGGTTCGGACATGTGACAACAGGAAGATATTTGATTTGAAAAGTTAAACAGCTCTGCTTACCTCCTGTTTCTTATATAGTAGGACCTCCTAGCAGGGGCATATCATTCTAAGGTAGAGATTTATAAAACCTTCTAAAAATGACAAGTGGAGGTGTAGAAACCAATCAGATTCTAGATGTCATTTTATAAATTGGACTAGACAAAAGTTCGCTAGAATCTCATTCACTTGTCTCTTTTAGAATATTAATTAAATCTCCACCTAATTCTTGTTACTCTTACAGTCCCAGAGACATGTCTTATTTTCTTTTTTAAGGACAGGAAACCTATAGGAGTATTATTGATGTCGCTTCCTGGTAAACCATATATTTGTCTTCTCTCCCAGAACGTGTGGGAGAACGTGTTGGTAACATCGGCACTGGTATAGTGGGGGTGGAGCTATGATGACACAATTATGTTGTCATGGCTCCACATCGCACCCTTCCCTGCGCAGTCACACCACCCTGGTGAGGGCAGCCAGAAATAAGGTATGTATGTGGTAAACTTCCTATTCTCATATTCGCTTTAGCTTTTGGGGGTCCATTCTCTTAAGGAAGAACAACAGACTGCCAGTCAACTCAGTTCTGGACTCTAGTATAAATCAGTATTTAACAGTTGGTGGATTTCGAATTCAAGTTTAAATTTTCGCATTGTTTGGAGTGATTCAAGTTTTTTTAACAGGGCTGTTTTTTCAGCATGAATTCAACTAATATTGGAAAATTGACACCCTCTTCAGTGACATCACTCCTTGTAAATTCATAATGCCATGGAGGGAGGGTGTTCTGGGTACTCAGAAACCCCCTCTGTGTGCACCACTGATCCAAAAAAGTTACAATAGGTATTGCATACAGCTCCAGTCCACAGGGGAGAAACTGCAAGATACGTTTTTTGTAGCTTGAAACTAGGGAGACGCTATGTGTTTTGGAGGTTGTTAGTAGTATCTCCAAAACTATACTGTTTTGTTACAACTTTTACTTTGGTAAAGATGTTTCAGCATGTTGTAAGAGCAGAGTTGGCTGGATAAAGAGGCTCCAAAGAGTAAATTGCACAAAAGCAACACACGCAATGGACAGGTGTAAGCCCTGTCAGTCAAGCCCAGCACAGAGCCATGGAGAGGGGTATTGACAATCTCTCTAAGCCTGCTTGGATCATGCAATCAGTTGTCAGAGAAAGCATTATTATTAACGCTATGGGCTTACACCTGGCAAACGATTCAGCTGGATCAGCTGAACAGAACACAGCTAAGCAAAAACTAAAAGTCGGGTAAATTGACAATACGCAAGAAACATGTATTACTGATGCAAACTAAACCTGGATAAAAAAAAAACAAATCAAAAATTCACAGTGTCACATCAAGGTCATATCTCTAAACAAAATAATTTGTACAGTAAAGACTGAAAATCTTTGTAAAACCTTCAGCTCCAACAACATATGTAGAAGTTTGCAAATTGTCCCTGTTTTGCTATATTGTGTTGAACGATAAATGGCTGTTGAAAGCAGCAACGGCTCTCTTGCATATTAAGTTCTGGAAATAGCTTTCCAGGCTGCAAAGGAATACACAAATATATTGAACGCTGTCCGAGAAGACAGTGAGAAAATTGCCTGGCAATTCCACAGAGACCACGCACAACAAAAACAGGCAAAACACAGTAAATTGCAAGATTCTCAATATGAAAATCAAAATGGCTGAACTCTTCCCTGATATCCTTTTATTGAGATTCCTCAAGGAGTTGTTCCAGAATCGTACTTTTCTCACTCTAAACTGAAATAAAAGAGATTGCAACACAAAAAGGGGCATAAACGCAACATACAGTAGATTACAAAAAAGAAACCATGGCAACCAGCAAACACAAAAGGAGTAAAATACTTTTATAAATAACATATCAGTTTGAAAGTTAGTTGAACAAGAACAAACTTTGTTGATTATATTTTATAGCGCATAAAAGAGATGGATGCATGTATCCGAGACGCACTGGGCATGCAGCGCGATTGTTAAGGCATAGAGACATAGGGCCTATTTCAAGTTTGTACGCAATTGCAATTTTCTGGGCTTTGGAGATGCTAATGATAGCAAGTGAAGCTGCCGCCCAGCAGTGATAAGAGAAACCCACCGGAGCCATCACAAACTCAATCGCAGCTGTGTACACATTCTCTGCCCATATGGAAAAGCGAGGAACAACGGAGCTAATGGTTGGCGGCACAGGTGCCATGTTTTTGTACATACAAGCTCACATCTGATGCTAGATACACACCCTGAAAATGTCCATGACACAACTGTGTTTTCCCAACCATTCCCTGTAAACTCCAAGTTAACACCTGCAAACAGTCACTTCCTGTCAATCACTTAGCGATGGACTCTTCAGTGTGAGTGAGATCGCAGCGGCACCTTGGCACATGTGCATTGACATCACAGCACATGCTCAGTCTACTGATAGTCACTCCATAGGATGATAATTACTGTTGTGTACACACATGAATTCGTGGGATGCGGTTACCATCCCGGCAGTCAGGGTGCCGGCAGTCATGTGAATGATGCCGGAATCCCAACACTACTCAAAAACCTGGTGTTGGAACACTGACTGCCGACATCCCAGCGGTAAGTATCGGGGTCACTGTTAGGGCCTGGAGGGGTTATGGTAGGTATTAGATGGGGGACATTAGTTGTAGCCACCTCCCCCGGTGTCTTAGCCCTAGCTGCCATCTCAGGAGGGTTAGAGTTAGGGTAGGGGACAGGGGAGGGGTAAAATAATTAACCTATCCCCTGTCGGCATTCTCAGGGTCAGGATGCCGATATTGGTCATGTGACCACCGACATCACAACCGCCGGTCAGATTTATCACACCCAAATTAGGCCCACAGACCGAAACTGCATAGAGAGCCATACAATTTTGATGGGTGTTTCTGGGTGGGAACTGGCGGGTTGGCTGCCAATTGTGGACATGCTGGTGTCAGTGTCTAAAGACACAGTTTCACTGACACTGGTGGCCACAGTCAGTCAGACATTCTGCATCTGTCATAAGCAGGTGCAATGTCTGATCTTTCAGCTGATGGTGCACAGATAGTGAATCTTTGCATGTATATATAGGCGAAGTTGTGATGCAGCCGGTGTGAGTTTCAATAGAATGTCTATAGGCAATATCAATACTAGAGTCCACCTAGTCTACCTTAGAATCACTCCTTAGTAGTATAGCTGGGGTCTATTTACTGAGCCTTGGATGGAGATAATGTCACTGGAGGTACCAGCCAATCGGCTCCTAATTGCCATGTCACAGGCTGGGTTTAAAAAATGACAGTTAGGAGCCAATTGGCTGGTACTTGATCTCCAGCGACTTTATCTCCATCCAAGGCTTAGTAAATAGACCCCATAGTCACATAGTTTCTGAGGTTGAAAAAAGACAATTTGTTCATCAAGTTCCACCTGTTAGTGGTCTCCTACGCTGAACTATTTTTAAGACTAATTTTAACTGTGGTGAGTGTTAAGCCGTAAACTAAAATACTCTGTTTTTTATGTCTATAGTACATGATTTACCCACCATAACCCTGTATATCCTTATCCATTAGGAATCCATAAAGCCCATTTTTAAAAGTAGTGACCAAATCGCCATCACTACTCTTTCAGGCAGGGAATTCCATATACGTATTGTCCATACTGTGAAGAATCCTTTCCGTCTCTTTGTATGAAATCTCCTCTCATCCAACCTAGGTGGGTGTCCACGTGTACTTTTTGATGATCTTGCCAAAAACAAATCCCCTGCTATATCTGTGTATTGACCCCTTGTATATTTGTAAATATTAATCATGTCCCCTCTTAAACTCATTTTTTTCAATGTAAACATGCCTAGCCTAGCAAGCCCTTCCTCGTATTCTAGAGTCTCCATCCCCTTTATCAATTTGGTCGCTCGTCTCTGAACTTTTTCTAGTTCCAGGATATCCATTCTGTAGTATGGTGCCCATAATTGTACACAGTATTCAAGATGTGGCCTCACTAATGATTTATATAGTGGGAGTATAACACTCACATCCCTTGCATCAATTCCCTGCTTAATGCATGCTAATACCTTGTTTGCCTTTTTTGCTGCATTCCTACTTTGGGTACTACTGTTAAGTTTGTTATCTGTGTGAACACAAATCTTTTTCCAGTACAGAATTCCATAGTTTCTCCCCATTTAGTATGTAGGTAGTGTTCTTATTCTTGCATTACCTTACATTTTTCTATATTTAACCTCATTCTCTATTTTGAAGCACATGCTTCCAGTTTAAATAAGTAATTCTGAAGAGACTCAGCATCCTCCACCAAATTTATAACCTTACACAATTTGATATCATCTGCAAAAATTGACACTATGCTCTCTAGACCTACTACTAGATCATTTATGAAAAGGTCCAAGTACAGACCCCTGTGGCACACCACTAAGTACCTCAGTCCATTTAGAAAAAGTTCCATTTACCACCGCTCGCTGCACCCTTTTATCCAACCAATTATTCACCCAAGTGCATAATGTGTTCCCTAGCCCAAGTCTCTTAACTTTTAGATTAGTCTCATGTGAGGTACTATATCAAGAGCTTTAGCAAAGTCTAAAAAGATAACATCTACCTCTTTACCCTGATCTAGGTTTGCACTAACTGTTTCATAAAAGCCTATTAAGTTAGTTTGACATGATCTGTCCTTCACAAATCCATGTTGGTTCCTATTAATAACCTTATTGGTTTAAGGTAACTCCTGTATTCTATCCCTTAAAATTCCTTCCAGTACTTTCCCCACTATAGATGTAAGACTTACTGGTCTGCAATTACCTGGTTCAGATTTACTTCCCTTTTTTAATATTGGCACTATTTCCGCTATATGTCAGACTTTGGGAACCATGCCTGATGTAAGTGGGTCAATGAAAATCAAATATAGGGGTGCTAATTCAGAGTGTTGCTCCATGAGAACCCTTTGGTGAATTCCATCGGGACCAGGTGACTTATTAATGTTAATTTTTTTTAATCGGTCACAAACTACTTCCTCACTTAAATAAACACTTAGCAGTGGGACATTCTCATTGCTGAGGTTATACATCAATCCCGCCATCTGGTCCTCTCTTGCAAATACTGATGAAATTTTTTTTTTAATTCTTCCGCTATGTCAATGTTGTCTTTGATTGGGACGCACAACAGGCCTTTTAAAGGGCCTATGCTCTTTCTTTAATCTTTTGCTGTTTATGTATTTAAAAATCTTTTTGGGGGTTGATTAACTTTCCTTTGCTATTATCTTTTCCGTTTCTGTTTTAGATGCTCTGATTTCTTTTTTGCATATTTTGTTGCAATCCTTATAGTACTGGAATGACTTTGCCTTTCTGTCTGATTTATACTTTTTGCTCTCCTCTTTTTGGCCATTAGATAGGGGGTTTGGTATATTTTGTAGAAATTCATAATGAAGACATGCTTGGTATGTTGACATTGACCACATCGAGATTTATCATGTTGACCCTGATGAAACCTCCTATAGGGGTGATGACCCGAAAGGGACGTGGCACAAGAGGAGGCGCACGAGGCGGGGTGGACAATACAGCCGCAAAAAGTGCAAAGAACAGAGACACAGAAAGTAGATTTGGGGGTATATTTAATAAGGTCCCGATTTTGACCGAGATGGTGTTTTTTCTTCAAAGTGTCATCTCGGGAATTTACTAAACTCAAATCACGGCAGTGATGAGGGCATTCGTATTTTTTTGGAAGTCAAAGGAAAAAAATACGAATGAATACACCATCGGTCAAACGCGGCTGTTTAGGTATAAAACTCGGTCATTTGCTAAGCATTCGTATTTGAAATCTCTTCCGTGAAAATGCATGTGCGGCCGTGAAAAAATACTAATCGTACAAAAAGCCTTAAAAAAAGTAGACCTGCTTTTGAGAAGCGTGTTTACATGTGTTGCCAATTCAACATTACTCACACCTGACTTTTTGGTCCTTTAAAAGGGTCCCAAACACATTTTTCTCCTCTCTCACTCTGAAATGGCTGCTACCGTGTGTAGTACTGCTTTCTTGTTTGCTGGGGGATACCTGACACTGCTCCATGAGGCTACAATAAACCAAGTCCTGGAAAATGAACATGGTCATCAGGTTGTACAGGTTCCGCGTAGGCTGGACATGGCTTGTTTTTTTAGTGTGCAAATAAACGTTAACAAATTGCCTGTTGACCAATTTATACAGATGGTCCGAATAAATGTAAATTACATTTTCTGTCTGTTTGCCCTTGTCAAACTTAACCTATACCCTGATACAGCACGCTCTCGCTCTGTCTCAGGCCTGCACAAACTCCTGGCTGTGTTGCACTTTATGCCTACTGGCAGCTTGCAGCCTGTGACTGTCGATGTCATTAGTATCTCACAGGCCACCATTTCTAAATATTTAATTCAGGTGTGTTAAAATATATATACACGTCTATGTCTAAGTGGTGCTTCTGTAATGTAATAGAACACAGTATTGTATTGATTACAGGTCATGACACTCACCTTAAATTTGTGAAGGTCCACTCATGTTTTGTATGTCTTGGATGGCCACATAGATGCCTCTCTCTGCTTCCCTACCCAGGAGTGGCAGTGGCATGCATTCAGGGTATCTTTCTCTGAGCTTTTGGCCATGCACAATGTGCTGGGTGCCATAGATTACACACACATTGAGCTATGGCCACCTAGGGGCAGCCAATATATTTTGACCAATAGACATCTTTGCCTATACACTAATGTGCAAGTGGTTTCTGTAGCTAATGAAACAAGACACATATTCCGTGTGAGCAATTTATTACCTTCAACACAGGCATTTTTGGGGTAGGAAATCAACATAATATTCTAATTCACAAAATATTCGCTGCAGGACAGATTTTTTTTTTTTTCTGTGCTGGGTGCCGAGGATTGGCCTGGCTCGTTGGTCCTGGTTCTACTTGAGCGTCTAACTGGGGATTGAACTGGGGTCTGGTTTGGTGTAGTTGTCACCGAGCTAGAGCTGACTTGGTGTGATGCTAACACATTAAGGCTTTGACTGAGTATATTGAGGCTTGCAGTCAGTTGCGTATTAGATGCAGTGTTGCTTGCTATTATTCGGGACAGGTTGTCGTTGATAATTTGGTTGTTTTGGATGAGCTGAATTAGTGCTTGTTGCTGCCGCTGTTGTTCATCCATGATGCGTTGGAGATTGGCTTGCATTTGGTAGTTGTCTGCCCTCATCTGCTCCATTGAGTTGGCAATTCTGCCCACCTGAATGATAAGTCTGCCTGAGTTGCGACTCAGTCTAGGCTGATGATGGGGCAGACTTGCCAGGTATTGGCTGTGGGTCTTCAGGCACGCATAGTTTTGCGCCTGTTGTGTGGCCCAACTGTTCCAAAACTCAGTCTCCATTTGTGTCTGGGGTGGTGTTGTGATCAATTGGGGGCTGTGGGATGTTTGGGGTGGTTGAGGTATGTCCTGCGGCGTGGTTGGCTGGGTCGTATCTATGGCTTGCAGGTGTAGAGTGTAGGTGTCCTGCTGGTCATCCACGGTTATGATGGCTGGTTCTGTATGGGGTTGAAGACAGACACTATTTAGAGATTATTTTGCATTGGTCTTACTTTAGGTTTTTGTCAACATGCATTACTTCATAATATTCATGTTTGAATTGAGAATTAGATTGTGGCCTAAACTATGTAGTTGCCCTTTTTGTACAAATATGTGGCTTCTAACGTTTACTACTCATTTTGGTAAAGTTTGAGCTAATTATTGTACTATGAGCCATAATTAATGTGCGACCACGAATAACGCAAAAATATAAATAAAAAACATTTACATATTGGGTATGAAGCTTCCTTTGGAACAACACACACAATACAATAAATGTGTTGACCAATACACTCATACATTGTTCAAGCCAGTCAGTGGTCTGCCCAAAACGTTAACAAATATAGTGGTTTAAAATGTACACATTAACAATGGGTGAAAAAGTATTAAGGTGCCCTATGTTTAGAACTGGTGATGTTGGCCATGCCAAACAATTGGATGAGACTTAACATTTATGTTGGTTATTTTAGGAAAAAATTATGTCAAACAAATGTGTTGATATGGCCAACATCACATCTGACAATTAACCATCTAAAAATACCTTAACACCATGTGGTTGTTGTTGTTGTTGTTGTTGTTGTTGTTGTTGTTGTTGTTGTTGATTATTGCAAGGATGACTGGTCATTTGTGTTACATTTTTTGCTCTGCACTAACAGTGATGCAGATGTATAAACCTGGAGAAGGCATAAGGTTTTGAAAAACCAATGATTTGTGCAAGGTGATAAAGGCACAAGGCAAACAGATCAAATATGTAAATTAACATTTGAGTTTCTTTTGTACTGCTGCCTTTTTCACCTTGCACATATCAGTGTTTTATCACTTCCTTATGCCTTCTCCAGGTTAATAAATCTACCCCACTGTTTGTTAACTTATTTCCACGTAATTGTTATGTTTACTCACCAGACAACTGAGGGGATTGTGGCTCCTCACTTTGTGGGCTGGCCAATAGAGCTAGTGGTGGCATGGCCGACACTGCGGAGATGCGCCGTTGGGGTGGTGATGCTGGTGCTGGAGCTTCTGCCTCAAGATGCCGTCTCTTGGGTGGCCTCGTAGCCACAGTAACCGAGCCCTGTGATGGGCGCCTTAGTGGAGGGGGATTTGCTGAAGAAGAGCCTATGTGATAAGATAAACATTAACATTTTGTGTTTCTATGTGTTTGCAGAATATGTTTACAGTAAAATCTTACCTGCATTGGCACCATCTGCATCTCTTGGCAGTGTGGGATGAGGCCTGGCTGTGCTGCTTCTCTGGCGTACTGTAGAAATATGAAGAATGTCCTTATGAACATACTATTTTGTGGATATGTTTATGCAAATTCCTTATTGTGATGTAAACATATGTGGTACCTGAAGAGAAGTAAACTAAACGATGCTTATGCTTTTCTGCCTGACTTCATTGGGTGTGAATCATTTAAATTTGAGTATAATTTGCAATCTAATCCATAAACTAACGCAAATAACTGTAAAAAAAAACTACATAAAACCAAAACGTCGTAGCTTGACACAACCACAATATTGCACGCTAAGCACCCAAATTTTGATGCTAACAATAAAACACTAGCCACAAATATCTGCGAAAACTTGGAAACATCACAACCAAATATGCCAGAAAAAAACACATGAAGCACACAAAGGACAACCCAGAACAACACACAATAAACATAAATGCTATGAAATTAATTTTTAATAATTAAAAAAATACACTTCTTTAAAATACACCTACAAACATTTACTTTTGGCATAAAACACCAGAAAAAGGACAAGGCAACCACAAAAAAACAACTATACAAAGGTTTAAAAAATACATAATTGAGAATAACACTACATCAGGCCTGGCCAACCTGTGGCTCTCCAGATGTAGTGAAACTACACATCCCAGCATGCCCTGCCACAGTTTTAGCATTGCCTAATATCAAAACTGTGGCAAGGCATGATGGGACTTGTAGTTTAACAACAGCTGGTGAGCCACAGGTTGGCCAGGCCTGCACTACATCACCAACACATTAGAATACTGAACAAACTGACAACCACAATTAGCTACAAGACAAAGCACAGATGTTGTTTTAAATAAAAAATAAAAAAAAACTCACCATCCGGCCTTGGCCGATCCGAATCCCGGACATAAGTGGCCCCAACCACTTCTGGCGGAATGAGTGCACGCACAGGCTCCTCCCAATCACGGTAAGATGCACGGAAGGGGTGTCCACCCACGGTTTGGCGGGCTGATTTAGCCTCCTTGGCCATCTTCGCCTTGACACGGCGCTTTATGTCGTAGAAACGCTTATGACATGTGTCCTCGGTCCGCCTCACCACACCCTCACTATTCACAGCCGCAACTACCTTCCCCCACAGAACACTCTTCCTGCGTGACGACACCTTTGCAGCATCATGGCCAAACAACTGCCGATGATGCCTCATCAGCTCCCGCACCAAAGCCATATTTTCAGCGTAGCTGAATTTTACATTGCGGCCAGTCTTTGTAGTGGTGCGTGGCTGCGGAGCCACAACACCATCACTATCACTGGAGGCCACAGCAACAACCTCCCCCTCCTCCTCACTAACCTCCACCACCCCACTAACCTCCTCCCTCTCACTCACCTCCTCCACCTCACTCACCTCACTCACCTCCTCCACCTCACTAACCTCCTCCCTCTCACTAACCTCCTCCTTCTCACTCACCTCTGACTGGGACATAATCAGGACAAACAACAAATAACACTGAGAAAAAAAAACAGTAAACACACTCCTCCACTACCACTACACACCACACACCAAACACACACACACTCACTCACAAACAATGACAATAGACGTGAAATAAAAAACAATGACAAAAAACTAGACAGACTTTTAAATAACTAGACAACAAGTATGACAAGACTACTTACACACATAGTACAGCACTCAACAATCACAAAGAACCTCCTCAAAATCGCCAAAAACTCCAAACTACTCACCAACTCCTAACACACCTTCCTCTCACCTCTCCACTAGCTAAACCCACGAGGTTCGGACGGTTTGGGGCGTTTTTATAATAATGTGCACAGACACTCCTCCATCATGAATCAAACCAATCACGGACGAGTGACAAAAACTAAACTTAGGTAAAAAAAGGCGTTCGTGAACGGACAAACACCGCCGTAGCCAAAATGTGACGCATTCGTAAAAAAACCACATAACACGGCCGCAAAACCACTAAATCGGCCGCATTCTACCTTACAAAACCACGAATGACATCAACATCGTAAAACACGAAAAATACAAATACGACCGCTTAGTAAATGAGGCGTAAAATTTTCAAAAAGTTGCAAATACACACATTCGATGTCATTCGTGATGTATCTCCCTCCAAATCGGGACTAATACGAATTTTAGTAAATATACCCCTTGGTGTTTAATTTGTCTGATAGAGTACTTACGGAGGTTGAAAATCCTAAGTTTTGTGCCTACCAACTCATTCAGTTGTTTAGAATGGAAAGTTGATCAGTATTATTTGAATCGTCAACTGAAATGAGAGAATTTTTTGGTAATAAAGAACCAATTGAGAAAGTCAGCATTTGACCCGGTTTCTAGGAACCCGGCTTTGCACAGTTTTATGAGAGTCCTTGATGCACTAGTACTGGAATCTCAGAAAACTCCTACTCCCTATAGAAACAATCTTAATTGGCTTGAATGGCAAGCACTTCAAGATCTTAGTGCTTACCGTGATATTGTAATCCGCCCAGCCGATAAAGGCGGGGGCGTGGTTATACTTAATGTAACAGATTATTGTAAACAGATCTACTCACAGTTGTCAGTATGTGATGAATATTGTAAATTAGACTCTGATCCCACGAATGTCTTCAAAAAAAAGAAATTGACACTAAATTGAATAATGCTGTAAGAGATAACATCATTACTAAAGAAGTGTGCGATTTCCTCAAACAAGATTTTCCAAAGGTGCCGTTGCTGTACACACTGCCTAAGATACATAAAAGGTTAATCAATCCTCCTGGCAGACCCATTATTGCTGCCAGAGAATCTTTGTATAGTAATATAGCGATATTTTTAGATCATTATCTGCAGCCGTGTGTACAGAGCCGACAAACTTATTTAAGAGACACTACTGATTTGTTGGTACAACAATGCACTTGGTGTTCTTCCTGATAATATATGGCTCTGCGTTTTGGATATAACAAGTTTATAAGAGAACATGAGGAAACACCCAGAAATACATATGCAGATGAATCTTCATCTACATCCTGGAGAACTACAGGACTTCGTCCTAGAAGAACTGAAACCAATGTAAGAAGGAGATATGATCCTCATTTTGAGCCAGAATATATCCCTAGGGAAAGAAATATAGGGAATACTAGCTCTGGTCATGTGTCAACCCCACAATCCGGTCGTTCTTTTTTAGAGAGAGGACACTGGATCCCAAGAAGAGAATAACCGATCCAACCCCCAAACGTACCAAACGGGGTAAAAGAGGTGGGAAAGCAACAACAAGAAAACCTAGATCTAAATCTAGTAGACCCACCAAGGGGGAACTCCCTCCAAATGAAAAGGAAGATAATCTGAATATGCAGAGTAAGATATTCAACCTCAGTTCCCATGTGCTAACTTCAGAGGAACAGAGTGTGTTATTAAAAGGGTTAAAATTTGCACCATCAAGTGATCCTAACCCTTTTGATTTATTTGTGGACCTGCAGAAGTATATCCGCAAAATCTCCCTAAAGAAATTTTTCATGGGGAAAGAAAGTGCGAATAATGAAGACCCTGTAGAACGATCCAAGTTTAGGAAAAAGTCAAATTTTTACCCTAAACATGTGAAAGGAGGCAGTATTGACTGCTTTAATTCTATTGTTACTAAAGAATTAAGAAAAATTCCAAGAACAAAAAAGAAAAATCTTTCCAGAAAGGAATTCCTTGCAGTACAGAATCTACAGGAGAACAAAACTATTGTAGTAAAACCTGCAGACAAGGGTGGGGGGGGGGGGTAGTTATCATGAATCATGATAATTACATTAAGGAGATAGAGAGACAATTAGGCGATGAGAACACGTATAAGAAATTAAAAACCGATCCTCTTATTAACATCATCAAGAAAATAGAGGCTCTAACACAAAAGACGGCAAATCTTGGGGCCATCACGGAGGAGGAAAAATTTTTTATCCTCATTGATGAGCCATCTACACCCACCATTTACGTGTTGCCTAAAGTCCACAAGGATCTATCAAACCCCCCCGGACGCCCTATCATCACGGGCACCAACAGTGTTACATCCAACCTATCCGCTATGGTGGATTCCTTTTTACAACCTTTGGTCACCAACACAGTAGCGTTCCTAAAAGACACAGGAGATGTTCTTAGAAAACTAGCCTGTGTGAACTGGAGTATGGACTGCACTCTAGTGAGTGCAGACGTAAGCTCACTATACACGATTATTGATTGGGACAAAGGAAAGGAAGCAGGGGAATTTTTCCTTGAGAAAAGCTCTTACAATAATACTACAAAGGAATTCATCCTGGAAGCAATTGACCTCATTTTGAGAAATAATTATTTTTATTTCCAGGGCACCTACTATCTGCAGATCAGGGGAACCGCCATGGGCACCAGGTTTGCCCCCAGCTATGCCAACCTCTACATGGCCTACTGGGAGGCATCCACAGTGGACCCTTTGAGAGAGCTGGGGGCGGGCCTGGTGTGCTGGTGGCGGTTCATTGATGACATATTTTTGGTCTGGAAAGGTAGTGAGGTATCCCTTCATGAATTCCAGGACCTTCTCAATTGCAATCAGTTTAATATCATCTTAATCTATACCCAGAGTAATGAAGAATTATCCTTCTTGGATTTGAGCATATACATAGAAGATAACGAGATTTGTACTAAAACCCATCGGAAGCCAACGGACTCTAATGCCTACCTGAATATAAACAGCGAACACCATCACAGGTGGCTAGAGAATATTCCTGTTGGCCAGTACAAAAGATTAAAAAGAAATTGTACCAACAAAGCGATTCTGGACACACAGATGGACGAAATGACAGATCGCTTTCGGGAAAAAGGATACGACGATGGACTTTTGGAAAAAGCAAGAGAGAAGGTCCAGAAAATAGATAGAAAGGACTTGCTTGCAGAGAAAGTGAAGGAGCAGCAAGGAGAGAATCCGTATCAATGGGCCTTTATCACGAGATATGGGGGCTACCACAAGAAAATTGAAAACATCTTCAGAAACAATTGGCGTATATTAAAAGATGACCCAGTACTTGGGGATCATCTTCCGCCAAAACCGGTGTTCATCTACAAAAAAGCCAAATGTTTGAAGGACCATCTGGTCAAGAGTAGCCTCACGGAGAATATAGGGGTCAGAAGCTGCAACAAGGGTTTCCACAGGTGTGGGGAATGCTTGATGTGCCGCACCACTAGTAAGAAGGACATATCGCGCAAAATCACTGAATTTGAAGTGAATGGTTCTAAATATAGGATAAATGACTTTGTGACATGCCATTCCCGAAATATTGTATATTTACTGGAATGTAAATGCGGATTGATATATGTAGGAAAGACCTCGCGCCCTTTGAAAACTCGCGCTGTGGAGCATATATATAACATCCGCAGGGGGTTGGAAACACATCCCCTATCCGATCATTTTAGGACCACACATAACAAATGTGAAGGACATATAAAACGATTTTTAGGACTACAGCAAATCAAACCAAATTGGAAGAACAAAAATTTGGAAAAACGTCTTGCACAATGTGAAATGAAGTGGATTTTTAATTTAGATACTTTGAAACCCAGGGGACACAATGTAGACTTCGAGCTAAAGTGGTTTTTAGATTAATATTCTTCGGCGAGGTGTATGTCCCTGGAGTCATCACAAATTATCCACAGATATTTTAAACATCCACTGACATTTTAATGATTTACTGACATTTTAATGATTTGCTGATATTTTAAATGGTATTTTAAAGGGTATGAAATGATATATGAAATAATGTATTGTTTTACTGTATGTCCTCTATAGTTGTGTTTTTATGTATTGCGTCACTGTATGTCCTTTATAGTTTTCCCATGGTATGGTCCTAACCTATATTCTGTTTTGATTCTTTTTTATGCATATAACATCCTCTATACAAGCATCCTAATGTGGAATCAATGGAGCTGGTTTGGGACCCCACTCGGGTAAAAGGGATGGACAGGCTGGGAATATAAAGTACCACAAAGAAAGGTATAGAGTGGGTGTTCCCGGCCGCTTCAAGTTTATACACGCCAGCACTTTATCCCTCAAACAAGATGGCTGAACAGACTTCACTGTGATAATTCCCCGCCGCTCCGTGTGGAATGCATGTGTGGACCGCATTTTCGTCACTTCCGGAGGGAGGAGATGCATGCGGCCCAGCAACAACAGGAAGCGGATGTGAGACTACGCCCATGTGACTTCCGGTTGACGTAAACGGAAATACATGGGCGACGGAGATTTGGCTTCTTTTTGGACATTTCTTAAATAGAACTAAGTGGTGTTATCAGACAATGGGGTAACCTACTACATATGAACAGAGAAAAGTACTTTAATAGAAGGAACTTTTGGAAAAACGGACTGGAACACAAATATGTCACTTCCGTTTTGAAAAACAGGAAGTGACATCATAATTAATTAATCAATTAAGTAGCTCATTTATCAGGTATAAAAGACACTACAGGATAGGAATCCTCATCCAATTCTTGAGAAAGGTTCTGTGGAACCGAAACGCGTTGTTTCTGGACTGAGGAGAAGCACATGTGAACTGGGAGTGAATCCATGCTGATAAATCTTCCGCGGTGGTGCTAGGCTAATTCAGCCCAGGACCACACCAGCTTATTCTATAAGCTAGCCCACCGCACCACAGCAAAAGGGTGAGAGCACTTTTAGTGGTTTATAAAGAAAAACAGCACAAGTCACTTTCTTGGATTGTCCATGGTCACCATGCACTTTCAGTATTCACGTATTGTATGTTTTTAACAATAAATATTTACATGTGTTTTTATATCCATTGATATTGAGTTACTATTTTATTATTGAAAGGACCAAGTCCCCTTTCAGGGATACAGAACCCCGCCATTGGGGTCTCTCACACATCCATACGGATTTAGCGCCAGTGACACTCTATTCACCATTTTTTTCTCTATAAGTTTATATACCAATATCCCACACACAGGTGGCTTGTCAGCAGTACAGCAATTATTGTGGGACAAAGAACTTTATGTATGACCTGAGTTGCCGTTTTTTCTTGAATTATTGAAGACTATTTTGAGTCACAATTATTTTTATTTTAATGGTGACTATTTTTTACAAACTAGCGGCTGTGCTATGGGATCTCCGGTAGCACCGGCCTATGCAAATTCCTACATGTTTAGTGTGGAGGAGTTCTTTTTCACTAGAGATTTACACGACAAAATAATTGTTATGAACCACAAGCAGGGGTTCATTCCTGTTTGTTTTCTATTTATGAATTTTATGTTATAGTTCTGTTGCAGGCTAGGATTTCGCTTGTACTGGTTTAGAAGACTCTTGTTGGCTGCCAGTGGTGAGTCTGTGTTACTGCAGCCTGTTTCTATGTGTTTAGTCTCACCTGTCAGTTATTTGGTCATTATGTGGTGAGTCTCTGTACTGCAGTCTGGCTCTTGTCTGTGTACCTCACCTTCCTGTATTTTGGCTATTAGTGTGCCTGGCCTGATTGGGGCATGTTCCCTTATTACCCAGCTAGTTCTGCAGTTCTGTGCTGGTGATAGACGTTTTGTTAAGATACCTGTATGTTCCTGGTTATTTCATGTCCAGTATTGCATCTGTGTCCAGGCCCTGTTTGCCACGTAATTCTGTATCCTGTGTCCTGGCGTCTGGAGCCTGATTATTGGAACTCTTATCCAGCCTTCCAGTCCTGTTGTCCCTTCAGCATGCACCTTTACCGGTGTTGTGAGTAGCGGCTCTGCCGCACCTTACGGCTGTGGTCATATTTGTTCTTACTTTCTGGCTTTTGTGTTTCTCTGTGGGGGTTTCTGCTATTGCTGTCCTCGCCGAATTACGACGGTGTTGTGTTTGGTATTTGGGCAGCATTACCTTGGTTACAGTTTGTCTTGGCCATGCCGCACATACCTTTGTTGTTGTGTTCAGTAGTTCCCCCTATCTCTGTGTTTCTGTTTCAGTTAGAGGTTCCCCTTGTTCTCGCCCCGTCTCGGTTTACGCCTTGTCTCCAACTAAGACCGGGGGCATCGGAGTTGGGCAGACCTAATCCGCCCTTCAAACGCGGCTGCCATGGGCCCAAGCAAAAATAGTCTTGCTGGCGTAGACTAACCACGTGGATGAGACAACGGAGTCAGGGTTCCATAGGGGTTGCTGCTGAACTTCGTGCCAACTACAGCATCATGTTCCTGTGCTTGGGGCTCATCCACTCAGCCTCTTGAGTTCCAAGTACAGTGAACGTAACAATAATCTTTTATAAAAGATATATTGATGATGTGACATTGTTTTGGAGGGGTACGTTTGAGGAATTGCATACTGTCAGAGAGAGAATCAATGCATTTGATCATCCCATTAAATTTATTTTTAAAATGGATTTAGAACAAATTGATTTTTTGGATGTACACATTGAGGTACATAATGGGTTAATTTCGACTAGCATTTATTCTAAGGAAACAGCCAGGAACACGATCTTGCGGGCAGAGAGCCATCATCCCCCGTCATTAATTGAGGGGGTTACCATACTCACAATATCTAAGAGTAAAACGCATTACAAGTGAGGAACAGGTTCTGAAAGATAGTCTTGATAAAATGACAAATCGCTTTGTGGAAAGGGGATATACACATGAGACCCTACAAGCGGCACGTAGTAAGGTTGAATTGCTAGATAGGCAGCAGACTCTGACCCAGAGACAAAGAGATAAGAAGTTGAATAAGATACATTGGGTACAGAGGTACAATATTGCCCACAAGAAAATTCAACAATATACTAGAGATTTGTGGCCGGTGGTCAAAAATGATAGGGAATTTAAAGCTATGAAACATATGGAAATTATGCCTTGTTTTAAGAGAGGCAAAAATCTTAGAGATTGGATGGTACATTCAGATATAACGGAGCAGATGAGACAAGGTGGGACTTTACGTACTAAAAGTCCAGGATGTTACAAATGTACTGGATGTACTACGTGCCAACATATGATAGCTAGCAAATATTTTTTTCATCCATATACAGGTAAACGTTATAGCATCAGACACGTTTTAACATGCAGTACTGCATTTGTAGTTTATTTGGTTAAGTGTCTGTGTGGCTTGTGCTACGTCGGCAAGACCATGCGTACCTTTAAGGAGCGCATGGCCTTGCATAGAACGGCTATAAGAGCAGCAATTAATGGTAAAAAATCTGATCAGTCGCTAGCACGGCACTTTGCTGAATATAAGCATAATATGTCAAATTTTAGACATCAGATCATTGATCACATTCCGGAGAGTAAAATACAGGGGGTGACAGACACAAACAATTATTGCGTCTAGAATCCAAGTGGATTTTCCTATTAGATACACTTAAACCTAAAGGGTTAAATGACCATCTGAACCTGAGTGTGTTTCATTAAATAGCTTCCTTTCTAAATAACATACTAGAGCGTATAATATTGACACTTTCTGTGTCTGACCCTCCTCAGCCGCTAAGATGTTTACTTATATATTATTCATTTTTCACCTTTGAGTATTAAGTATCAATATGTGTAGAGCAAAGTGAATAGATCTGTGATTGCTGGATTCATCGTTATGTATATCTTCCTCTGTAGGTTATCTGCTAATGCCTCATTGCAGCGGTAATTTAATTTTTTTTAGCCTGTTGGGAGGTATATGTTGTATATATTTTTTGTACGTATCACTAGAAGTGTTTTTTAATATTTGAAATTGGTGTTCATATGTAAAAGCGTACGGTTGGCATGGTTACCGGAGGTATGGATGGGAGTAGTTACACGGGACATAGTTCTGTGAACACCATCCTGCCCAGCTGACAAATTCTTGCACCGCCCAACGTTAATTGCACTGCAGGTGTATAAGTAAGGTATGTTTGTTACATGTTCTTTGTGTAGGATGCCTGACGAAGGGAAATAAATCCCGAAACGTTTCTGCAAAGCTGTTGTCTCCTGCGTGACATTTCTTTAAGACCACTTGAGTGTCTTCGTTGGATTTACTGTTTTATTTTCTCTTTTGGCACCGTGGCATAAATGCTGTGAGAAGAAGGTGCCGGTCTACTGGACTTTGCTATATATATATATATATATATATATATATATATATGCAGTACCTGCTTGCCTTCCTCATCAGCTCCCTGCCAGGATCCTCACTGTTCTCCCCCCTCCGTGGCCGGTAGCAGCTCACAATCACTCCGGACACTGTGAACGCTGCAGAGAGCTCCTCCATGGACACTCTGCTTCTCCTGCCCATCGCTGATTGCAGTGACCACTGGGTGTGGGGGCTCTCTGTGTGTGGGGGCCCCAAAATCACCACCCCTGTCGCCCCTCATTAATCCGGCTCTGATACTATAGCAATCCTAGTTATTTGCATTTATTGCAGAATTAGTATAATGGCAGATGCAGTTTCTCTGTCTGAATATGACATCCTATGTGAACTTCTGCTTCTCTGAACGCAACCAATCCACGACATCCGACACTCTCATCAGATACAACATCTCAGTGCGTCTTTTTAGCCACACCCAGTTACCTCACAGTCACTTTCTAGGACCGCCCCATACAGTTCTGTGACAGCGCGAATCAGACACATGTAGAGATGGATAAACATCGCTCCACTGCATACGATATTGCCGCTGCGTCCAATCAGAATCAGGCCCTTGTTTCCACTAATAATAATGTGGCATAAAGATTTCTCTTACAGCAAATTCCATATGTTCTGACTGAATTATCACCTGGTGTGTAGGTTATCAACATTGTGCAGTCACATTTGAAGCAAAAAAAAAATGAGCATTCCTAGCAGTGAACATGACGCATGTTGTAAGTATTGTGATCTCCATTACAGAGCAATCCTATACTATGTATCACTTAACTGTTGAAGTTGCTTTGCTCTGGCTTGAACTGATATTCTACCTTTTAGTTTAACCCTTAGGTCAATGTTAACATGGAGAAAATTGGCATTAGTTAAGATCCACATTCATTCAAACAGGCAATCTCTCTGTTGATGCGGTACACAGCATGTAAACACTGACAGGAATGACCACTTTGTCAGAGCTTTTACTTGTTTGAATGAATGGATTTTTTTGCAACTAAAGCTGACTTTCTTTGTGTTAACCCTAGTATATACAGAGTGCTTCTAAACCACATAAATTACTTCAAGGGATGGCAGCCAGATCGGGTTGCTGAAATGTTGGGGACCAACGTTCAGTTAGAAGTAGGTTGGACATCCTGGGCTTAAGATCGGTGGGATCTCAGGATTCCGGCCTAAAGTTGTCCAGGATTCAATCCTGGGGATTTTGGAATTGGCCACCACTTTAGTATTTTCTATGCCGGGCAGTGTTGAGCTTCATCAGGAGGCTCAGATGCTGCCTGGCTCCGCCTCGCTCCGACTGGGAGCACTGCACAGCGTGATGTGTTGTCAGAGGTCATGCTGCACAGCCAGCTGCCCGCCCAGCTGCCGGACCTCACCGCCACCCTGCATTCCCCCGCCCAGCTGCCGGACCTCACTGCTGCCCTGCACTGGCTGTCAGAATTCACAGCAAGTGGCCCACCCTCCCTCCCGTCCAGATTATGGTGAGTTACCTGGGCTGGTCAGGGCAGGGGGGGTGGGACACATTGACAAATAGCCAATCCTGGGATTGATCAATTTTCAATCCCGATTCCTGGGATTGAAAAAATGGCCCGGGATTGGCCACCCTAGTTAGAAGGTCAAAACAAGCTTTAGTAAAATTAATCGTATCAACTTAAAACCTCACCTTCAAGCTGTGGGTTTCATTGGTGTCTAAACCCCGGCAATCCTGCAATTTATACCCCTTTCACACAGAATGTGAAATTACCGGGTGAAGTAGTTCCACCCGGTAATTTGTACGATTAACACGTGTCCTTTTTCTGTGTGAAATGGTCAATCCGGGTTGAAATTCCCGGGACTTCAACCCTGGAATTTACCAGGGTCGGAGACCTGGGAATTTCAACCCGGCTTGACCCTTTCACACAGACGAAATTAAAAAAAAGGGGCAGAATAGATGGGTCGAGTGGTTCTTATCTGCCGTCAAATTCTATGTTTTACCCGTGTTGATCCACAAATTACCGGGTGGAAATTCTTGACCTGGTAATTTGCTTGTCTGTACGAAAGGGTGGAGAGGCAGGGGCCGGCAAAACAACCCAGCATTGAAATGCCGGGTAAAAGCCAGGACTTTCAGACATTTCTCTCTGAAAGTGGTATTAGTAAATCTTGTGCAAAGTGTTAATGTATTCATTTTATTTTTTTTAAAGATGTGGGTTTTTTTACAGCGCTGTTATGTTTATTTAAGTTTTACTAAGTTGATTGAAACCTACATGGAAACAGAAAAGAGTTTTAAATGTAATTGTCCTAATCTTTTAATTGATCCTGCTTTAACAAAGTCATTAGAATAAAAAGCCCATTTTTATAACCGAAGGATGATACTTTAAAAAGAAGACTTGTACCATTAGCGATAATAGATATTTGTCTCATAAAATGCAATGTATTTTGTGTTAATAGAATTACTGATCTTAAATGAAGGAAAGGATTTATTTCTTTGACACTGCCTATATAGTTTTAGTTTTAATCGCTTAACTAACTAGCTAATTTTTTTTTAAAATATATACAAAATTGTAAATCAAATTATGTAAGTAATAGCTATTTAAACCCAAGTAAGTATCATTGTAGTAATAAATACACAAACTTGTTAATAACATTAAACCAAATCAGGGTTAAATAGCTTTTATGTTCTTAATTTGAACTTTAAAAAAAAATCTACAATATTGGGGACATTTTGGGTTGAAATTCAATTATACTTTATATAGCGGACATGTAGGAGTATTGGGGAAGCAGACACACACACACACACACATATATATATGTATACTGTGTGTATATATATATATATATATATATATATATAGGAAAAAAGGGGGGCCTGGACTGCACACCCTAATACTAGAGATTTCAAGAGGTGCTATCATGCTGAGGCTTCTAATACTATGCTGGGGGAAGAGAGATGCAGATGCACACTCTTAGCACTAAGAACACTGATAGTAAAAGTAATTTAAATAAACTCTCACAATTAAAATGGAGTATAATTGAAGTTCTTAGCACACATTTGCGCAAATATGCGGGCCCATGTACCGCGGCCAGGTGACTTCATCACATGGGTCCCTAACATTCCTAATACTATCACATTCTATAAATTTATACAGGACTTACCTCTAAATAGGGCCATTTCAATGTGTGATCTGAAATGCAGGAACCTAGCTAATTAAAACACCTGAGGGTAAATGGGAGGGGTGCCAATACCAGAGGAAGGAAGCCTTGCCTTCCAGTGTACAATATATACACAAATATATTAGGGTGTGCAGTCCAGGCCCCCCTTTTTTCCTCTATATTTGTGTATATATTGTACACTGGAAGGCAAGGCTTCCTTCCTCTGGTATTGGCACCCCTCCCATTTACCCTCAGGTGTTTTAATTAGCTGGGTTCCTGCATTTCAGATCACACATTGAAATGGCCCTATTTAGAGGTAAGTCCTGTATAAATTTATAGAATGTGATAGTATTAGGAATGTTAGGGACCCATGTGATGAAGTCACCTGGCCGCGGTACATGGGCCCGCATATTTGCGCAAATGTGTGCTAAGAACTTCAATTATACTCCATGTTAATTGTGAGAGTTTATTTAAATTACTTTTACTATCAGTGTTCTTAGTGCTAAGAGTGTGCATCTGCATCTCTCTTCCTCCAGCATATATATATATATATATATATATATATATAGCAAGCATATAACCGGCACTCACACTTCCTCTATCATCCCGCCGTGGTGCTCATTGGTATTAATCAGCATACAGTCCAAAAACACGGCACTCTGCGGACTTGATCAACAGAATAAATAATTCCAACAGCCTTGCTTAGCTTAGCAACGTTTCGGCTTTTTAATAGCCTTTTTCAAGCAGCATCATAACAAAACAGTGCTCACAGTGTGTTTTAAATACCCTTACCTCTCCCTCGTGTCCCGGACTCCCGACCGCGTCTGTGTACGTCACCGCCGGCTTCCTGGGGCAGCATACTTCTTCCTCCGTGCTTCGTACACCATGCATTACCATGGCAGCCCACGAACACATACAGTGACGTCCGCTGCCAAGGTCCTAGCACGGCGCCCACACACACAGAGGGAGAGAGCCCCCCGGGTTCAACCGTGTAACGAACCGTATTGATGCGGTATAGGAGAATCCAGGCATCTGGGTAGAGGATAAACCAAAAAAAGAACTGCATAACAATACATTAAAAAAAAAAAGAGAATAAGACACATACATTAAAAACAATTGAAATCCAACTCACATATAAACAATGACAAGATATACTAGGAAGAATCATGTCATGAAAGATTTTAAGGAGGTGACACAGTATGAATAATGCCAGAATAATAGATCATACCTCAAGAATACAATAAACCCTATTCATATAAAAATATTCAAATTCAGTTGATCGTTCAAACCTTTAGGTTTAACTGTATCTAGCAAATAGATCCATTTGGCTTCACATTGTAGGAGCCTTTTCTGTCGATCACCATGCCTCCCATCATCCGGAATATGGTCAATCACCATATGGCGCAAATTGGCTATACTGTGTCTCGCTTCCCTAAAATGTCTCGCTATGGGTTGGTCAGATCCCTTCCCATCCAGCGAAGCTCTAATGGCTGATCTATGCAGGGCCATCCGCTCCCTGCAGGTGCGGATGGTTTTCCCCACATAGCACAGTCCACACGGGCACTTAATAAGGTAGATGATGTACGAACTGGTACATGTGAGAGAGTGCCTAATCTCATACCTACGACCAGTATGCGGATGAAAGAAATATTTGCCTGCTATCATATGGCTACAAGTGGTGCAACCTGTGCACTTATGGCACCCATTTATGCGTCCGGTTACACCATCCTTAACTTTCATTTGCTTCGTGATATTGGTACGTACAGTCCAATCAAGGATGTTCCTCCCCCTCTGGTAACAGTGTCTAATTCTAGTATGCTTCAGATTCTTGATATCATTTTGCACTATAGGCCAGATATTGGCACTACTCTCTCTGATCTTTTTGTGTGCAACTGTATACCTGTGGACCCAATTAAGTTATTCCTTTGACCCATCAGTGGTACTCTTTACAAATGTACTCTCTCGTGATTTGTCCATGACCTTGTTCCAGGCTGATCTTATAGTCACATCCTTGTAGCCCCGTGTCCTAAATTTGTTGGACATGATGTCCAAGTTGTTTTCCAGTATATTTACATCACTCGTAATCCTCTTAACTCTCAGAAACTGAGAAAACGGTAAGCTGTTAATGGTAGCTTGAGGGTGAAAGCTATCTGCCCTCAACAGAGTGTTTCTATCAGTAATTTTGGAATATATGTTGGTATTGATTTTATTGTCCTCATCTAATTGAATCCTTACATCTAAATATGTAATTTCCTCCCGACTAATCGTGTAAGTGAACTTGATGGGACAATCCAAACCATTGACTCGTTCAATCAATTCCACTAAATCAGGATATGATCCACTCCAAAATAGTATAACATTGTCTATATAGCGCTTGTAAAACACTACATAGTCGCGTACATCACGGTTGAAGAACAATTGTTTCTCAAGCACTGACATGTACGTGTTAGCATACGCCGGTGCCACGGGGGATCCCATGGCACAGCCTGAACACTGGTTATAGTACTTGCCATTAAAATAAAAATAATTGCGCTTAAGTACCAATTCAAGTAACACAAGAAAAAATTTCACATCCGGGCCCTCATACAATGGATTGTCCCTTAAAATGACAGCAACAGCCTCCAACCCCCCTCATGGGGAATATTGGTATAGAGGCTGTTGATATCCATGGTACACATCCATGTATTCTGGGGTAATTCATCCAATTCATCCAATTTCAGCAACAAATCAGTTTAAGGTATGTATCACCCGCCTGGACACAAGGTTGCAAAAAATTATCCAAAAACTTGGATATGTTGTTATACAAGGAATCCCTAGCTGAAACAATGGGCCGTCCAGGCGGGTTACACATACTCTTGTGGATCTTAGGCAGAGTGTATAGCAACGGTACCCTGGGCTGATCAACCTTTAAAAAGCTACACACTTCAGTATCAATGACACCCTCCTGTACGGCTTTATCCAAAATTAAATCAATTTCAGATTTGTACATATTAGTGGGGTCAGAGGGTAACAACATGTAGACCTTTGTCATTGCTAGCTGACTATAGATCTCAGCGCAGTACATTTCTACATTCATCAATACGACCCCTCCCCCCTTATCCGCAGGCCTAATCACAATGTAATTGTTATTGCTCAAGTCCTTCAAGGCTGACCACTCAGCTTTAGTTGAATTGTTCTTATGTGGTTTAGGTGCTTTTTGATCATTCAAAACCTGTGAATCAAGAGCTCTTAAGAAACCTTGGATAGCCACATTGTTCGAAACAGGGTCAAATTGAGACTTTCTTTTAAATATAGGAACCTTCTCGGACTGTTCTCCTCTGTCCTGTTCATTAAAGAATTCTCTAAGTCTCAATTGCCTACCCAGCCTGAACTGCTCCACCTTCCATTCAAATGAATCAAATGGTGTGGTGGGCACAAAACCTAAACCTTTACTGAGTACAGATTTTTCAGCATCTGACAGCACATGACTGGATAGATTGAAAACAACCTCTACTTCTTCGCTTTGCTGTTCTTCCTTCCTCTTCCTCCTGCATTGGCCGCCCCTCCTCGTGTGTTCCCTTTTCCTCCGTGTCCAGCACGGGTTTTCACCCCTAAAGGGGGCTTTCCTTTGGAGGATGATGGACCATCTACATCGGTGGAATCCTCGCCAGAGGATGAAGGAAAATCACTGTAAGTGAAACGCTCTTTAGACTTTCCTTCATCCTCTGGCGAGGATTCCACCGATGTAGATGGTCCATTTGGGGACATTTTGGGTTGAAATTCAAGTATACTTTATATAGCGAACATGTAGGAGTATTGGGGAGGCAGACACACAGACACACACACACATATATATATTAGTGATGTGCACCGGACATTTTTCGGGTTTTGTGTTTTGGTTTTGGATTCGGTTCCGCGGCCGTGTTTGGGATTCGGACGCGTTTTGGCAAAACCTCACCGAAAAAATTTTGTCGGATTCGGGTGTGTTTTGGATTCGGGTGTTTTTTACAAAAAACCCTAAAAAACAGCTTAAATCATAGAATTTGGGGGTCATTTTGATCCCATAGTTTTATTAACCTCAATAACCATAATTTCCACTCATTTCCAGTCTATTCTGAACACCTCACAATATTATTTTTAGTCCTAAAATTTGCACCGAGGTCGCTGGATGGCTAAGCTAAGCGACACAATTGGCCGACACAAACACCTGGCCCATCTAGGAGTGGCACTGCAGTGTCAGGCAGGATGGCACTTCAAAAAAATAGTCCCCAAACAGCACATGATGCAAAGAAAAAAAGAGGCGCACCAAGGTCGCTGTGTGACTAAGCTAAGCGACACAAGTGGCCGACACAAACACCTGGCCCATCTAGGAGTGGCACTGCAGTGTCAGACAGGATGGCACTTCAAACAAATAGTCCCCAAACAGCACATGATGCAAAGAAAAAAAGAGGCACACCAAGGTCGCTGTGTGACTAAGCTAAGCGACACAAGTGGCCGACACAAACACCTGGCCCATCTAGGAGTGGCACTGCAGTGTCAGGCAGGATGGCACTTCAAAAAAATAGTCCCCAAACAGCACATGATGCAAAGAAAAAAAGAGGCGCACCAAGGTCGCTGTGTGACTAAGCTAAGCGACACAAGTGGCCGACACAAACACCTGGCCCATCTAGGAGTGGCACTGCAGTGTCAGACAGGATGGCACTCCAAAAAAATTGTCCCCAAACAGCACATGATGCAAAAAAAAAAAAAAGAGGCGCACCACAGGTATAGAATGTAGATGGATAGTATACTTAATGACTACATAGAGGTAGGTACAGTAGTGGCCTTCCGTACTGCTATATATAGTATACTGGTGGTCACTGTGTCAGCAAACTGCAAAACTAAAATGCACCACAGGTATAGAATGTAGATGGATAGTATACTTAATGACGACACAGAGGTAGGTACAGCAGTGGCCTTCCGTACCGTACTGCTATTATATATAGTATACTGGTGGTCACTGTGTCAGCAAACTGCAAAACTAAAATGCACCACAGGTATAGAATGTAGATGGATAGTATACTTAATGACGACACAGAGGTAGGTACAGCAGTGGCCTTCCGTACTGCTATATATAGTATACTGGTGGTCACTGTGTCAGCAAACTGCAAAACTAAAATGCACCACAGGTATAGAATGTAGATGGATAGTATACTTAATGACGACACAGAGGTAGGGACAGCAGTGGCCTTCCGTACCGTACTGCTATTATATATAGTATACTGGTGGTCACTGTATCAGCAAACTGCAAAACTAAAATGCACCACAGGTATAGAATGTAGATGGATAGTATACTTAATGACGACACAGAGGTAGGTACAGCAGTGGCCTTCCGTACTGCTATATATAGTATACTGGTGGTCACTGTGTCAGCAAACTGCAATACTAAAATGCACCACAGGTATAGAATGTAGATGGATAGTATATTTAATGACGACACAGAGGTAGGTACAGCAGTTGCCTTCCGTACTGCTATATATAGTATACTGGTGGTCACTGTGTCAGCAAACTGCAAAACTAAAATGCACCACAGGTATAGAATGTAGATGGATAGTATACTTAATGACGACACAGAGGTAGGTACAGCAGTGGCCTTCCGTACCGTACTGCTATTATATATAGTATACTGGTGGTCACTGTGTCAGCAAACTGCAGAACTAAAATGCACCACAGGTATAGAATGTAGATGGATAGTATACTTAATGACGACACAGAGGTAGGTGTACAGCAGTGGCCTTCCGTACTGCTATTATATATAGTATACTGGTGGTCACTGTGTCAGCAAACTGCAAAACTAAAATGCACCACAGGTATAGAATGTAGATGGATAGTATACTTAATGACGACACAGAGGTAGGTACAGCAGTGGCCTACTGTACCGTCCGAAATGCTATATATTATATACTGGTGTTCACTGGTCAGCAAAACTCTGCACTGTACTCCTCCTATATAATATTATACTGGTGGTCCCCAGTCCCCGCAATAAAGCAGCACACTGAGCACAGATATGGAGTGTTTTTCAGGCAGACAACGTATACTGGTGGTCACTGTCAGCAAAACTCTGCACTGTACTCCTGCTATATAATACAGCTGCTCCCCAGTCCCCACAATTAAGCAGTGTGAGCACAGATATATGCAGCACACTGAGCACAGATATGGAGCGTTTTTTTCAGGCAGAGAACGGATAACTGGTGGTCACTGATCAGCAAAACTCTGCACTGTACTCCTCCTATATTATACAGCTGCTCCCCAGCCCTCCCCACAATTAAGCAATAGTGCAAAGCACAATCAAGTTCAACAATAACGGAGAGGACGCCAGCCACGTCCTCTCCCTAACATTTCCAATGCACGAGTGAAAATGGCGGCGACGCGCGGCTGCTTATATAGAATCCGAATCTCGCGAGAATCCGACAGCGGGATGATGACGTTCGGGCGCGCTCGGGTTACCCGAGCCATACGGGAGAATCCGAGTATGGCTCGGACCCGTGTAAAAAGGGTGAAGTTCGGGGGGGTTCGGTTTCTGAGAAACCGAACCCGCTCATCACTAATAAATATATATATATATATATATATATATATATATATATATATGGAAAAAATCAGGAGAATGCGCCCATAGTGCAGATAAATTTATTTCACACATAAATTAAAAACAGGACATTCCATGGATTACAAAAGACTCGTACCATAAAAGACCCACTCTTTGGGCCAGTTAAAACACATGAAACAATCCACCAGGCTATCCACCAAACCTGCTGCAGTCAAAGACCGGACCATGCACCGCGCCGGTAGAAGCCGAACTCGTCAGGTCACTCACAGTGAAGCAGCCGGGATGCCTCCTGACGAAGTAACTACGAAACGCGTAGAGGCGGGGCTTGCCAGACGTGCGTCTTCTCCCACCCGGCTCACACATCCCGGCTGCTTCACTGTGAGTGACCTGACGAGTTCGGCTTCTACCGGCGCGGTGCATGGTCCGGTCTTTGACTGCAGCAGGTTTGGTGGATAGCCTGGTGGATTGTTTCATGTGTTTTAACTGGCCCAAAGAGTGGGTCTTTTATGGTACGAGTCTTTTGTAATCCATGGAATGTCCTGTTTTTAATTTATGTGTGAAATAAATTTATCTGCACTATGGGCGCATTCTCCTGATTTTTTCCAGACACAATTTGCTCAAGGAGTTCTGAGCTTCATTTGGAGATTTGCAGCGGTGTTGGTTACACCAGTGCTACAGCCCAGGGATTCATTCACTGTGGACTGACAAACTCTCATTATAGGATCACCAGCGCACCTGTACCTTTTTCTTCAGCATATATATATATATATATATATAAATCCAAGGAAGAAGGCACTCTGGAGTCATCAATAATGGCAAAGTAGCAAATGTGTATTAAAGGTCAGGTCACCTGACCTTTAATACACATTTGCTACTTTGCCATTATTGATGACTCCAGAGTGCCTTCTTCCTTGGATTTGCATTTTACCTGATGTGGCACCGGAGCAAGCTGCTTATTTAGTGGAGTGCCGGCAGTATATGGTTGTATATATATATATATATATATATATGGGTCTGTTTAGTAAGAATTTTGCTGTCTATATTTATAAATACAATTAATATATATATGTGTGTGTACTATTCTTGTATATATGTGTATTTTTTGTAAACCCAAAGAAGGCATAGTGATTCTTTATTCAAGTGTAGTTTAACATATGTGACCGTTAGCTGTTATTGTTGTGATGGAAAAGGTGCATATAGACAATGTTTAGGAGGGAGATTGACGTAATGAGGAGAGGGACAGAAGCTTTTGGAACTACCTCACGCACAGCTGCATTGCTGGACTAAGCTGCAGCATGAGGAGTAGGTGGGAACACAGGCAGAACGTATAAAGGGCGAGCTGCACCCGCCAAAGGGTCAGTATGTGAGTCAGTCAGTCAGTGTGAGAGAGGGAGAGAACCCATTTTACAGCGAGACTGATAGCTAATAGCACAGTCACAGGAGGCGGAAATTGAAAGGAACCAGTTGGTGCTTTTAGGAGCAGCTGAATACCCACAGTGGTGACCAAGAGTGACGGTAGAAACTCCCAACCTGGAGGGTAGTGAGGAGTGCAGATTGGTCAGAGATGCTACTGGCAACAAGGGGAGCCATTTGCCCTTATCTTACCTCACAGATTGTGACTGGAAGGAGTGGGGCCAGACAGACAAGGCCATTGGGTGCAGGTCAGATTGAGTTGAGGGTGCCAGCCAAAAGGGCTAGACTCTTATGTAACATAAAAGAGCCCTCAGAGACTGAGAGTTGTGGTATTAGCACAGACCATTAATTTAGTCCTTCATACTAAGGGGAAGATGTACCTTGAGAGATTTAACCAATCAGCTCCTGACTGTCATTTTACAAACACAGAGTTTGATATGACAGGAGATGATTGGTTGGCACATTGGGGTCTATATACTAAGCCTTCAAGAGAGATAAAGTGGACAGAGATAAAGTATCAGCCAATCAGCTCCTAACTGACAAGTTATAGGCTGTTTGAAAAATGACAGTTATGAGCTGATTGGCTGGTACTTTATCTCTGTCCACTTTAGCTTTCTCCAACGCTTAAGGGGTCTACATACTAAGCATTTGAGAGAGATAAAGTCAACAGTGGTATAGCATCAGCCAGTCAGACCCTAACTCCTTTTTTAAACACAGCCTGTGACATGGCAGTTAGGAGCTGATTGGTTGGTATTTTGGGGTCTGTGTACTAAGCCTTGGAGAGAGATAAAGTCAACAGACAAAGTACCAGCCAATCAGCTCCTAAAGGCCATTTTTCAAATCATGCCTGTAACATGGCAGTTAGGAGCTGATTGGCTGGTACTTTATCTCCATCCACTTTATCTGTCTCCAAGGATTAGTACATACAGTAGATCCCTTAGTACATAATCATATACCCCAAAATCAGATATTTCATGCATTACCCTCTCTGTCAGTGCACAGGCAGTAGTTATCCTTATTCTTTCGGTATGCCCATATTATGCCCATTTTTTTTTGCAGAGGGGCCAACATTACCTACTCTCCTGGAGACGCCTGGATTTTATTTTGCTCTCTCAAACTCTCAGAGGAGTAGAATAGCTTTCTCCTTTCCAACTTCTCCTTTGAAGTATTCTGTTCAGGGGCTTGATGATGAAGGTTGTGATGACACATAAATGGTACTCTTGAGCAGCTTTGCGTGGGACCCGAGGAGGGCGATCTTCTTGAGGGGAGAATTCAAATATCAGCAAGTATGCTAAAGGCTTATGCTCAAAGCCAATTTACATGAGCCCATTCTGAGACTTTGGACTTATAAAGTTTTATCAATGCACAGGAGTGTCTGTAGTAAATGGAAGTGGATGTGGTATGACCTAATGCCTTCTGTTCATTCTTGATCCAGTGACCGCTCCAATCCCAACAGGGCTAAACAGAGAACTTTAGACCTTTAGAAGCTGTAAGTATTGACTATAAAACATCTGCACACAGAAAAAGAAATACATTGGAAATAAAAATTGTCATAAAACCAGTATTTCCTTTTCTTTTCTGAATGACACCAGCCCGTGGGCAGTGATACGGATGGAGGAACTAAGCTGGAATGCATTCTCCACTATTGTGGAATTTCTCAAGTGCTAGTTATGTCATTTCATTCCTTTTTCATAAATACTGTTTCAGATTGGCTTGCAGAAGTGAGGCTCCGTGGACAATTTTTTCCTTATAATGTATGTGAAAAGAAAGAAAATATCATTTCAGCGGAGCAGTAATGCTCATCATCTTATCACAGTGGGACCTCTATTAGCGGGCCAGACAATGCCAGACTACAGTCTATAATAATCCTCTAAAAAGCTTTCAAATGACTTGTAATACCCTTCTACCCTCTGGTTCAGCACATTGAACAGAAAGCTTCCTGCGGATTATTTCACTTTTCTTCTCCAATTTGACTTTCAGGAAACATTAAAGGAACAACTCACAAAAAAAAACTCACATAGCATCCCGCTAAAACGCTGTTTACCTTTCAGCTGCGTTCGTCTTGTCTGTCTGCGTTTCCACGGTCACTTTTAAATGTTTCAAATCAAATAGACCTTCAACAGATCAGCATTAAGGTCAATTAACTTCACTACTCTGCATAGTTGAAGGAATTATGTCCTCCGTTTTCCATTAACCTCAGCTCAAGTCTACTTCCCTGTGTCAGTTAATTATTGCAGTATCAATCTACAGTACATTGAATTGCCATTTTTTAATGATGAAGCTAATGGTCCTGATTTAGAGGCGGATACGTTGCCGATGTTTGCGCAGTTGAGCGATTATTTGCAATTGCACCACCGCAAAATATTCTGAAAACCCCTATGGTGCTAGCGTTACCCTGGACGCACCCATATATATTCCATGTTGCTTATGGGATTGATGTCAATAAAAATGATGAGGCAATCTCTTGGACATTGCTGGGCGGTGACTGGAAGGTAGCCAGACATGAATGCAAAAAATAGGCATGGGAGTGTCCCAGGCATGTCAGTGAAGCGGCTGTGTTCCCAGACACAGAGCTGCAGCCACAGAGGCCATGTTTATATGGCGGTCAGTAGGAGATGCTGCATCTGCCATAAGTGTAGATGGTGAACACAATGATGCGCCAATGCTGGAATGTTCAGAACCACTAGCAGTGTTCAGGGGTGTAGAGAGCACAGGTGGGCAATCGCAACTGCGGAAATCATAGCATATAACTATGAACTATGAATCGGACCCTACAGCGGGCCTGGCCAACCTGTGGCTCTCTAGATGTTGTGAAACTACACATCCCAGCATGCTCTGCCTCAGTTTTAGCATTCCCTAATAGCAAAACTGTGGCAAAGCATGATGGGACTTGTAGTTTTACAACAGCTGGAGAGCCACATTTTGGCCAGGCCTGCCATAAAGTATACTCATTCAGTGTTTTTATATTCCACACTGACTGACAGTTACTTATTACATACATCCCAACTTTTGTGATGACACAGGTGGGACATACAGCCGAAAACGTGTGCTAGGCCACACCCCCTTCTCTGTGTCATTCCTTATCACACTGGGGGGCGAGTCCATTGCTCCAACAGACCCCCTACCCCAGCCTCTCACAGCGCCATGTGGACGCCACGCGTATCCATTCACTGCTGCAACCTCAGAGCAGCGGCGACAGAGTGCCTTTCTTTTTTCACCATCTTCTTTCCTCTTCTCTTTCTTCTTCCTTTTCCTTTTATCATTCATTTTCCCTTACTTGTCTTGTCAACTTACCATACAAGGCACTGGCCTATCATGTGTGCAGGGTGTGCAGTGCACACGGGTCCATGGGTTAGGTGGGGCCCACACACCTCATACTCTGCACCTATATAATTATACTTACTGCTACGCAGACCCAGTGCTGGCTTCAAAAATCACCAGCAAAATGACTTCCACTGGCATTTTCCCAGTGATCTGCGCATGCGCCATGTTCCTGGAGACCTGTGCATGCGCAGTGACAAAGCCAGGCCACACAGAGTCTGCACACGGGCCCACTCCTCTCTTACACCACCCCTGGTGTAAGGCCTTTGATTTCAAATAACTTCCATCATTCCCTTGCATCAGCCCCTTTCATCAGTATATATATATTTACATTTTATGTATATATTTAAATCATATTTTACTGCGTCTACATTCTGGACACAGATACATGAAAATGTGATGACTTTATTGCATGTTCAGCAGAACTCCATGGAATCTTGATGAAAGACTCATTACAGAGGCAATAAAAGAGCATGCACACACAGACAGATATACAATATGATACATGCGTCAGAAGGCAGCAGGATAACTAATAAGAAATTGCACGTGAAGTTTTAACACCTTTCAGAAATAAATTATGTTTTAAGGTCCCCAGGAATAATTACCATGGTAGCAATTGAAGTTATCTGGGATGGTTAATTACTTGTCATTGACTTGAACCCTGGTCTCTGTGTTGCTGTAATGGAGACCTTTTGTGGCAAGCCCCAGGTTTAATTAATATAACACAACAGACTCCTGCTTTCACTGTGCACAGCCAACTTGGACTGCACTGGTAGATTCCCAGCCAATTGCTCCAAGACATTGCCAGCCCCTGATGCTCATTAATCTACCACCAGACCAACAGAAACTGCTTCCTTTGCACAGCTCACTGCCAGCACGTGGCTGTTTGTGCCTCTTTGCTGATAGTTTTGTACCGGACCTGGCTTGCCTGTGACTCCTGATCCTGTTTTTGTCACTGACCCAAGTTTTCCGGGCTGCTCTGTGTGACTCTGACTTGCTTACTAGTGCTGCTGCTTTGTTGCCTGCCCTGACCCTGGATTGCCTGACAACTGCTCTGTCTCATCCTTACACGTGGTGCTTCCATAGTCTAGTAACTATCGCATGCAGACAGATCTACAACAATCAATTTCAGAAAAATAAAGCAAGCTGCCCTGACATGGACGGAGCGCCTGTAGAACAAACCTCTCCTGCTGTGCGGAAAAGCTGCTCACTTTGAAATAATTGTGGCGTAAAACACAGAAATATGTTACAGCATGTTAAGCCCGATGCAGAGCTGAATGTAAATTGGCTGTAGTTGCTGCTGCATTGCATGTGAGCACATAAATGCCTTTATTCACATATTCACAGTGGTCGAAGTGGAAATTTTGAAGTGGGGGTATGCAAAAGTTAAGGATGTATTTATGCGCGCGCCAGAAAAGGGGCGTGACCATGCAAAAGGGGTGTGGCCACGCAAAAGGGGGCGTGACCAGTGTAGTAGAATCCCTTATACTATCTAGTGCTGGTGCCCCTTTCACCTTATAGCACACGGTACGAGCCGAAATTCACATTATAGCACACTGAATAAGCCAAAATTCACATTATACCACACAGAATGAGCCAAAATTCACATTATAGCACACTGAATAAGCCAAAATTCACATTATAGCACACTGAATAAGCCAAAATTTACATTATAGCACACGGTACGAGCAGAAATTCACAATATAGCACACGGTACGAGCTGAAATTCACATTATAGCACACTGAATAAGCCAAAATTCACATTATAACACATAGAATGAGCCGAAATTCACATTATAACACATGGTATGATCCACAATTATGGGAGAGTGACAGCAGGGACATAGGGACAGTGACAGAGAGAGTGACAGCAGGGACAGTGACAGAGAGAGTGACAGCAGGGACAGTGACAGAGAAAGTGACAGCAGGGACAGTGACAGAGAGAGTGACAGCAGTGACGGGAGAGTGAGACCCCCTACCTATCCCCTATTGATTATAGGCACATTGCCCCAGGGACAGGTTGGAGTGACCTGGGCCTTGCGCCCAGATCACCCTTAATCACCTGAGGGGGGCACTTATTAACTGGGCCTAGCACCCCCTAACTGCACACAGGCCAGAGGACTGACTTCACCCATGGGCCTAGCACCCGCCTAACATGGGGCCAGTTTGGTGACCTGGGCCTAATGCCCAGGGTCACCTTATTTTCCTAAAGGGCCACTATGAACTAGGGCCTTATGCCCTCTATATGGGGACAGGCCTAATGCCTGAATTAACCCCACGGGCCTAGAGCCCACCTACTGCGCCACAGGCCTATAGCCTGATTGTGCCCACGGGCCCAGTGCCCGAACCATGATGGTCTAGGGAGGGGAGGGTGACACGTGCCCTACCTGTCCTGGTGGGAGAGGCACCAGGGGGGAGCTTCGTTAGCTCTTTTGCTTTCCACCCCTGGTGGCCTCTCCGGTCCTCAGCTTCTGTCTTCTGCCGCTGACCCGTCCTGGCCAGCGGCGCCGCCTCTACTGTCTTCTGCCGCTGGCCCGTCCTGGCGAGCAGCGCTGCCTCTTCTGTCTTCTGCCGCTCTCCTGTCCTGGCCAGCGGTGCCGCCTCTTCTGTCGTCTGCCGCTGGCCTGTCCTGGCCAGCGGCGCCGACGTCTTCAGCCTCTTCCGCGGCCACCAGACCTCTTTGCCGCTCTTCCGCGAGGCCTCCTCTCTTCTCCCCGTCCCAGCGGCATCTGACGTCAGATGCCAGGGGGCGGGGCCTATGACCTATGACCTGTGATTGGCCGCCGATCCGTGAGCCGCGGTTGGCTTACAGATGGCGCCAATCTTTAAATGCTTCCGCCGCTGTAGCCTCATCAGCACCTGGATCAGACACTTGATCCCAGCGCTGTCCGCCTCCACGTTCTGCCAGTCCACCAGCGCTGGGGACAGACACACTGCCCCAACGCTGTCTGCTGCAGAGTCCTGTAGGGGGTGCAGGTCCCCTGCAGGCTTCTGCAATGAAAAGAAAAACTTCCGGGTCTGTGGAGAAGTGGCGGTATACCATACCGTTGTATACCGCCCCACGTCGACCACTGTATATTCACCCATACGCCGAGTTGTACGTATCTGACGCAGCATTTTAGGTGCAAATGGTACGCTGGGAAACAGGCATAGTTCCGCTTACACCCAACTCTCAATCGCCCACTGTTTTATCGGCACGCCCTCTGGGAAAATGCTCCGGTACAGCTCAGTTACATCTGCTCAGTCTCAAGTGGAAATAAGAAATGTGTACTGCTCTGCATCATGCATAATTGCATATGCTCAGTCATGGAAAGTGCGCAGTGAGAACAATATCCTCTGCATCATCACCTTACTACTACGCTGGTACTGCAGAAACTGAGCAATGACAGAGACAGGAAATCACACTACTCCTTTATAGGCAACTATGGGGGCTAAGAGGGCACATGACCGTGGTGCAAGCTTAGAGGGGCTGCTAGGACCTGGCCATGACAGACAAATTCAGCACCCAGCCAACCAGGAGTGGCATGGCATTTGCAGTTAATCTTTTATTGCTCAGTCTCTGAGCAGTAAAAGACAAACTACAAATCCCACGAGGCATTGCGCCCTGACAAAAATGGCCACCACTGGAGTTCCATGTCTAGGCAGCGGTTTAGGTGGAGCAGGGAATGGAATGGCAGCTGTCATGGACTGCTGCGGCCACTCTTATCATTACTTGAGCAGTTGTTGTGCACAAGGCTGCAGACAGCAAGAGGAGGCGCCCCGGGAAGAAGCCGGTGATTACTTCAGAGAGAATAGGGTGAGTCTAAATTCAATATCCTGTACAGCTGATGCAGACATCCTGCCACTCAAAATATCTATAAAACAATATAATCAGTGTCACCACAGCAGTACACTGTATACTGCTGGTTCTTTCTCATTGATTTTAGTATATTTTTTGCTTAGTGTTTTTAATATTTTTTTATTGATATTTTATTGTTTTTTTTTATTTATTCTTTATCTTTATTCTTTTCCTTTTTTTATTTTCATTTTTACTTTCCTTATTTTCATTTCTTTCTTTTCTTCCTTTGCTTAGTTTTTTAAGCCACACTAGTTCTTTTTAAACTGTATTGTACTCTGCTGCTGGGTGGGGGGCGCCAAATTACTGCCTTGCCCTGGGTGACAGAAATCCTAGTTTTCGATCCTGCATACGGGACTGATCACCAGGGTGACTGAAGGAACTGAGTCTATCATTTAAAGTATAAATACTGTAGTTATGGCTTTGTCAGGGATTTCTACATATTGTCACCTAAAGTTAAACTATAAACTACCATTTTCACCACCACTGGAAATATACACCTACTGTACCAGTGGGCTGAATATTTATGCAATACTTTGAATGCTTAATAAAATTAAACCAATACTATATATAGATCTGTACCTATGGTGGTGGTATATTTGACATCACCAAGGGTAACTACTCAAATGAAGGGGGCGGGGTACCATAGCATGCACTTGCTCCAGGTGCCTTGGCTATATGCTACACCTCTGCCCAGGATCAACATTTGTCCATGGGCCCAGAATTCTTATGGGTGGCTCTGACGCCTCCTGACTTGTATATTCTAGTGCTTCCACATATACATGCTATTCCAGTCTGGTGAAATGCCCGTACTGTGTGCCACCTATGCTTGTCCATGCTTCCTGCTCCTGTTTTGCCTCTCTAAGCTGACGGGATAGTAAACGGTTGAGTCACATTATTATGACCACGTTTACATTTGATGTCAGCGGCGTGTAGCCCATGATGTACGTCACGTGTCGTGGACTGGCTTGGTGGGTATATAAGGTGTGTGATAGGCCATCTACACACATATCACTCCTTGCTGTCATGGGTAAAAGGGGCGATAAAAGGATGATTATTGGCATTCGGGCCAGGGGTGGTAGTATTTCTGAGACAGCGCAGTGTGTGATCTGTTTGCGTGCTGCTGCGGTGAAGGTGTATCGTGCCTGGACGAATGCCACCACTGCAAATAGCTGATGTAGAGCCTGCGGAGCACAGCGTGCCATTGATGTGAGAGGTGAACGTCAGCTACAAAGGCGTGTGAGGGCAGACCGTCAAAATGTACCTGTGCCAACTTATCAGCACTTTATTGAGTCACTCCCAGCCCGTCTAGCTGCTGTCTGTGCTGCACACGGCAGTTACTCCATCCATTATAATAATGTGACTCGGCCGTGTAAGTACTGTATGACATTCCTCTCAATTTATGTAGAGATTTCCATTTGTCATGTGCATGCACAGAAAGGAAATGGATACTATATATTACAAGAAAAAAAATGCTTTATGAGGCCCTAGTTGTAAAGATGTTTTGTTATATATGTGAGATGTAAAGTGTTAAAGTTTAATCATTCTCACAGGAAACCCAGAGAAGTTGGTCTAACATCTATCTATAAGGCAAATTAACCAACAACATCCTCATCCTAAAATATCACTTTGGACTGCCTTGCAGAATACACATACACCTTCATAGGAAATGTTTGGGAACATTTCATTATGTCAGCTATAATCAAGTGCAATTATTCGATTTCCCGTAGATGTTCTTTTTAGTTCTTTAGTCTGGTTACTGTAGCCAAGAGAAATTTTCTAGGTTGCAAATTGCACCCACATCCCAAAGTGACAGAATACAATCTGGATACATCAGTATAACGTATAAACTTTCTATCGGCCGATGTCGGACCGCATGACATCATTACACAATAACCTTAGAACTAAATATGAACTAACTTAACTTATCTAGATATAATGACACAGAGAAATAACGACACAGACCACTGAAATGCCATTAAAATCGGTCAACCGTTATTTATTTAATTATAATATATTTAAACTAAGTATGGTGACAATAAGAACGGACAGATCAACAGTGACATTACGACTTATTGCCGCTACGCATGTCCACGACATGACTTTATTTATCTCATTGGCTACGCCAATAAGTGCTGAGTCTCCAACTCTCTCCCCAATACACCATAATAGTGCCGGCCAGACAGCTAAGCCCAATGACCCCCGGTAAGGAGGGCCAGAGTATACAATGTATTGGGCAAAGAGCGCACCTCCAAACAGCGGTGCAATAGCCACTGTAACTGCCGTTCTTTCCCGCCACACACCGGAACGGCAGGAGCCAGTGCCGCCACCATACTCTAACTCACCACTACAACACAACCTGACTAAGCGCTAGCTAACTCAAACCAAGCTATCAAGAACTCAAAAAATGCTTTCTAAAAATAAACAAAGACCCTCATCAGTCAAATGAACACCAAATGTATAGCTTTACGTTTCTTGAGTGATTTTTCTAAAAAGCGACTTATACCCACCTTAGAAAGAGTCACTCCGTCAACTCTCTGCCGGGTGGCTACAACGGTTACCTCCGAGTACAGTGCTGTTTCGGTTGGTGTCAGCTAGTATGTACTAGCAAGTCCAGACTGACGTTACCAGGCTGTGGCCAAGGAATAGGGAGAAGGTAAAGCGTCGGTTCCGCTTAGTGGATTGAAACGCAGGACACAGCCGTACTGTTTCGGGGGGAGACTACCAAACAGTCGCTGGTGCTGCTGCCACCTCAGGTGCACCAGCGCTAACCCTCAGGGATCATAGGTTGCAGGGATTAGTGTGAGGCCGCGATCCCTGGGGTTGATGTCAGCAGTGGGGAGTAAGACGCTCCCCTGATCACCCCACCCCCCGGTTCATGAGCAGTTTCCACTGAGTTTCCCGCCATGAACTGTTTTCATTGCTTCTCTCTGAAATCAAACTAACCCAGGTTCAGCGCGGTGTGGCTGTGTCACTGGTGCGTTTGTGTTCACTTGGGCGTTTGTGTTCACTGGTAGCGTCCGGATCCACTCAGTGTTTATTAGCGCAATGATTGATCCTGGAAGCGGGGTTAAGTCTCCCTGTATCCCACTCTCTTGAGGCAGATGATACAGCACTGAGTCTCTACCTACCCTTGGGGTACTGAGTAGTTGTATAAGTGCCTGATGCATATGAGTCTTGTAAAGTGTTACTGCTGTATCTTTCACTGTGCATCTGAATACGTTAAAGTCCTATATAAGGTAACGCAGTAATATGTTTTTCCTACATACCTGAAATGTATTCTGTAGTTGAATATGTGCTAATGTATAACAATGTGACCGATTGCTAGTGTGGCTGCTGACTTATACTTTGTTTCTGTCAGTTCTGCTTTTCTCGTATATCTGATCCTCAATGCTGGTGCAAAGCAGGGAGGGATCTGATATCACTTTAACAAGAGATAAAGTGAATACTGTCACAAATTGTGTAATTACAGTGTGTGTGTGTGTGTGTGTGTGTGTGTGCGTGCGTGCGTGCGTGCGTGCGTGCGTGCGTGTGTGTGTGTGTGTGTGTGTGTGTGTGTGATAAAGTTGCCATGTCTAAGAGAGGCAAGGGTGAAGAAGATACACTCTGTCACGCTCGGCTTGAGTTGAGGATCTGATGACTGACAATTGACTGAGGGAGCAGCTATCGGCAAAGGAACGAAATGAGATGGCTGAATGTAGTTCTTACTCATGGATTGAAGACTCAGGCCCGAAGATGTAGAGGGGTAGGCAATGAGGACAATGAACGAGAATGATACAATGAAGAAAGATTAATTCAGCTTTACTGAGACCATAATCATACACAACGACTAGGAGATAAGTCTGAGTGAATTCTGAAAGATGAAATGTTCGTGACTTGTAAATGATGCTGCAGAATACTGAATGAAGAGATGACTTGTGATTTGTAAATGATGCTGAAGAACACTGAATGAAGAGATAACTTGTATTTTGTAAATGATGCTGAAGAACACTGAATGAAGAGATGACTTGTGATTTGTAAACGATGCTAAAGAACACTGAATGAAGAGATGACTTGTGATTTGTAAACGATGCTGAAGTAGACTGAATGAAGAGATGACTTGAAGAACGATGTTGAAGAGAGGATCGCTGTGAGCACAGTCAGCAAATGGAGACCCTCTACCAGATACAGGACCCAGTGGTTAAACCGCAAGAGCAGGTGGACTGGGAGCAAAAAACTGCAATAAAAGAACTGACCACCTGGTGGCCACAACAGAATCAGGATACCAGGGGTTAACCTGGGAGCACAGAGCTTCAGCACCTTACAGCAGCAAGTAACTTGAAGCACTGGCACCATGACTAAGCATCAACCCCTTTTTATAAGGTAAGACTGCACCAGATTGACTGGATGCGAACTGGGATACCTATTGGCTTGACTTGGTCTCCAACATGGTGGCCCCCTGTACAGAGGACACATGTGGAACCAGCACACAGCCACTGCCTCACGCCTCAGCCTCCCAGATGCCGCACTCCAGCAACAGAACACTTGGAAACAGACACCTCCGGCTGCCATGCTCCGCTCCCAAAGACCCGGACCCCGGCCTCCAGACACCCGGCAACAGCACCGAAGGACCTTTGCTGCCGCAGCTCCTATCTGCCGCAGCCACACCAGCCAGCTAACAGGAAGGCTGCAGGGACCAGAAACGGAGGTAAGACTCCGGATGCTGACACACTCTCTATAGCAGCACCTACATTAATATCATGTTTACCCTGCAAAGCAGGGTTAACCTCTCAAGATCTGGTACGAAATGGGTTATGTGCAAATTGTTATAGTTTCCATCAAAGCCTCCTTAATAAACTAAGGCAGGCTCAGGTTCAGGCAGAACCTCCATGGGCATCATTTGCACAAACATTATCCAATATAGCTAAGCGAATGATACCAGCTCCTGGTCCAGGTATAGGTTACCCTATTAACCTTTATGTGCAACATTCCCCCTGGGTTATGACACATCCAGTTCAGGAAGCTGCAGCCTTTCAACAAAAACAGGCTGACAGGCCTATAGAGATGAAATCACATAGACATGAAACAACATCTTCAAAGTCTAAACATGTTTCAGAAGATGACACTTCGGATGATGAAGCTGATTCCTCACATTCTGGGTCTGCATACAGAGATGATGAATGTCTCAGCTCGGTAGATATACCTGAGCTAATTAATGCAGTGAAAGCCATTCTGTCTTTAGAATAGGCAGCAGAGCCTTTGTTAAAATCTAAGGCACCTGTGTTTAAATGCCCCAAAACAGCCAAAACAGATTTTCCAGAGTCAGAGCAGCTGACAGAAGAAGTTCAAAATTCCTAAGAAATGGAACTCTCATTATCCTTTTGCAGCTGGGAAATGTTTGAAAAGGGAGATTCCTCCCAAAGTAGATGCACATGTGATTCGACTAGTACGTAAATCTACATTACCTCTGCCTTCAACATAATTAAATTATGTAAAAGATAGGAAATTAGATGGTTTTCTTAAAACTTTTTTTCTCCTGTCAGGGGCAGTTGTGAGGCTGGCCATGGCCACAGCATGGAAGGCAAAAGCAGTGGCGGCCTGGGCTGATGAATTGGAAGATGATCTTTCATTGGATACTAGAGAACAATATTGCACATATTAAACAAGCAGCTGTCTTTATGGAAGAAGCAGTCTTGGAAATGGGCACAGTAGCTTCTCAAGCATCAGCTTCAGCAGTATCAGCCCATAGAGATGTTTGGCTGCATATATGGAAGGATGACTCAGGATCCAAAAAGGTACCAGAGTCTTTGCTATTTGATGCAGATATTCTGTTTGGTACAGAATTAAACAATATTCTGGAGTCAGAAGCACTCTCCAAGAAAGTAAAGTTTCCATAAACATATAAATCTAAACCCAGGTTTCCTTCTTTTTGGTTCTTTTAGACACAAGGTAAAGCAAAAGGAAAGGGTTACGGCAAATAGTCCAATTCAGATAAGCCTGAGAAAACTAAAAAGCATTGGGCAACCAGAAGACCACCATCTAAACCAGAGGATAAGCCATCAGCATGAAGGCACATGCCTCCACCTGGGGGATACTAGGGTATCTTATTCTTTTTGCACAGATCTGGCAGCAGTCCACCACAGATGCCTGGATGCATCACGGTTATGCCTTTGCCTTCAAGAAAAACCCTCCGCAAAGGTTTTTTTGTACCTGCCCATCTTCAGTAGAAACGAAAGCCAGGGCACTTCAAGAGGCAGTTCAGAAGTTGTTACAATCAGGGCTGATAGTACTGGTTCCTCCTGCACAGCAGGGACAGGGTTTCTATTCCATCATATTTCTAGTACATGAACCAAATGGGTCATATCGGACCATTCTCAATCTCAAAACTCGCAAATTCATTTGGGTGACTCGTTTTCATATGGAAACCTTGCGTTTCATTATTTTGGCTATGGAACCGGTGGATTTTATGGTATCCCTAGATATACAGGATGCTTACCTGCATGTACCTATAGCACCGTCCCATCAGTGCTATCTCAGGTTTGCAATCCTCCGGCAACATTTCCAGTTTTAGGCTCTACCTTTTGCACTGGCTACAGCTCCAAGAGTGTTTACCAAAATTATGGTGGTGATGGCAGCTTATCTTTGTCGTCAGGGGATAATAATTTTTCTATACCTAGATGACCTGCTAATCCTGGCTTAGACCCAGGAAACTCTGCAGTGCCATCTTCAACTGACAATAGCCTGCTTATAAAGCCACGGCTGGCTCATAAATTGGGCAAAGTCATCCCTGGTTCCGTCACAACGTATGATGCATATAGGGGCTGTATTGGATTCAAGTCTTCAGAGAATCTTCCTACAGTACCTCTGAACAAAATATCTACATTACAAATGAAGATTCAGGGGCTACTACAGAGTCAGTGGGTATCCATTCATGCAGCAATGCGAGTGATGGGATCAATGGTGTCGACATTCGGCATCGTGGCATATGCTCAATTACATTCAAGGCCCCTTCAACATCTGATTCTTTCCAAATGGAATGGACTGTATCAGACGATAAAAACCCAGACTATGATTCTTCCTCAGGAAAGTGCAGTGGTCATTAGCTTGGTGGCTACAGACAGACCATCTGGACAAATGGCGACTGTCTTTGATGGCTTGGCTCTTGAGACATCCATCTTGAAAGCAAAAGGGTTTTCACAACAGGTAAGTCAAACAATGACTAGAGCAAGGAAACCATCCTCGGCTCGCATTTATTACCGGATATAGCATGCGTATTTTCAATGGTGCAGTGACAGGAAATTATGACCCTAGGTCTTTCAGAGCTTCAAAAGTTATAGCATTCCTTCAAGCAGGAATGGATAAAGGTCTACGTGTGTCTTCCTGGAAGGTACAAGTGTCGGTACTAACTGTAAGGTTCCAAAAGAAAATTGCTAACCTGCAGGATGTTTGCACTTTTTTTCCAAGGAATGCTTCACATTCAACTACCTTTTGTTCCCCCTACAGCCCCTTGGGAATCTACAAATAGTCCTTAGGGTGCTTCAAGTAGCCCCATTTGAACCACTGAATAAAGTGGATTTAAAGTGGTTGACAGCTACAGGTAATTGCTTCAGCTGGAAGAGTCTCAAATTTAGGGGCATTATCATGTCGCCCTCCTTTTCTGATATTTCATCCAGATAGAGCAGTTCTCCAAATTTAATCTGGATATCTTCCTGAAGTGGTCTCTAAGTTCCACCTTAACAAAGAAATTGTTGTCCTGGCTTTTCAGGGACCAGACCTTTCTGCGGAAGAAGCATCACTGGACATAGTCCATGCTTTAAGGATCTACGTGAATTGTACCAGTGCCATCAGAAAGACAGACACTCTCTTCATTCTCTACGGATTTCACAAGAGAGGATGACTTGCTGTCAATCAAACACTGGCGAGATGGCTTCGGATGACTATTTCGGAAGCATATTCTCAAGCTGATCTCCCTATCTCGGCTAATGTCTCTGCCCACTTTACTCATAACGTACTGTAGGTCCTTCATGGGCAACACAATATGGTGCCTCAGCTGAACAGATATGTAAGGTAGCCACATGGTCTTCCATTAACGCATTCATTAGACATTATGCCTTTGCCTCTTAGGATGCTGCTTTTGGGCGAAGGGTTCTCCTGTCCAATCAGGAGCATTCCTTTCACTAAATTCTGCTTTGGGATGTCGCAAGAAATATCCTGTGGATAGTACTGTGGACTCTGCAGGAGAAATAAGAAGTTATGGTAGACTTACTGTCGAGAACTCGTTTTCTCCACAGTATCCACATGGATCCCATCCTGACGCACCTGAGGATCCTTATACTTACTAATCTATTCCTTATTGTATGGAAGTGTGTGCATGTTCTCACCTGATTAGGGCTCTCCATTATGCTCCTACCCTGAGCTTTGGGGAAAAAACTGAATTGCCTGAGCCAGGAGGCATGAATATAGGAGACTGGCCTGTTGCATCCTGGGAGTCTGAAAAGCTTTGATCGTTGGTGCCATTCCGCTTTCGCATCCTAATATCCCCCAAAGTATATCCTGTGGATACTGTGGACTTAGGAGAAAAAGAGTTATCGACTGTAAGTCTACCATAACTTCTTATTTTTTCTTACAGGGAACCAGGGAAATTCAGTCACACATTATGCATACATATACGCAACACATTTTCTGGATAATATAAACTTCACTAGCTTCCGTTGAGTTGCTAGAACATTTTGTTTATTCCAATAGACTTGTACATAATGTAGAGAGGCTGGTGAATAGCTGCACAAAGCTAATAGGCATTAGATACAATCAGGAAATGCATGTACAAGATGGTGTGTATAACTCATTCCGAGTTGTTCGCTCGTTATTTTTCTTCGCATTGGTGCGATTAGTCGCAAACTGCGCATGCGCAACGTTCACAGTGCGCCTGCGCCAAGTAAATTTGCTAAAAAGATTGGTATTTTACTCACGGTTTAACGGAGAAATTTCTTCGTTCTGGTGATCGGAGTGTGATTGACAGGAAGTGGGTGTTTCTGGGCGGAAACTGGCCGTTTTATGGGTGTGTGTGAAAAAACGCAGCCGTTTCTGGGAAAAACGCGGGAGTGTCTGGAGAAACGGGGGAGTGTCTGGGTGAACGCTGGGTGTGTTTGTGACTTCAAACCAGGAACGAAACTGACTGAACTGATCGCAGTGGCAGAGTAAGTCTCGAGCTACTCAGAAACTGCAAAGAAATTTCTAATCGCAATTCTGCTAATCTTGCGTTCGCAATTCTGCTATGCTAAGATTCACTCCCAGTATGCGGCAGCTTAGCGTGTGCAATGCTGCTAAAAGCAGCTAACGAGCGAACAACTCGGAAGGAGGGCCAATATACAGTACTGTGTCATATGAGTCAATAATGATTTTGACCGTGCAATTTGAAGATATGCCCCAAATGCAGGATTAGGTTCTGGATACAGCTAAACAAGCAGTATCATGGGGTACAGCATGTGTGACCGGCGGACGGGATCTTTAAAATCCTGACAGGGGCGAGGTAAGTATGCTACCCCTCTTCCCTATCCACTAACTCAAACCCTCTCTTCCTGCAGCCTAACCCTAACCTCTCTTCTTAGTGCCTAACCCTAACCTCCCTTGGTAGTGCTTAAACCTACCCCCCCCCCCCTCACCACAGCCTAACCCTAACCCTCCCCCCTTAGTGCCTAACCCTAACCTCCCCCTGGTAGTACTTAAACCTAACCCATCACCACAGCCTAACCGTAATCCGCCCCCTTTAGTGCCTAAACCTAATCCCCCCCTGGAGGTGCTTGACCCTAACCTCCCCCTGGTAGTGGTTAAACCTAACCCCCGCCCCCCCCCCCCCGCCCCCTCACCACAGCCTAACCATAATTCTCCCCCCTTAGTGCCTAAACCTAACCTCCCCCCGGTAGTGCCCTTCCCTAATCCCCCTCCCTACAGCCTAACCCTAATCCTCCACCCTTAAAGCCTAAATCTAACTTCCCCCCCGATGGTGCCTAACCGTAACCACCTCCCCCCCAGCAGTCTACCTGTGCACAGAGATCAGCCCCAGAAAGAATAGCAGCTGACATAAAAGGCGACATGTAATAATGTCTGAGATTACCATACAGATGGAGCCACGCTAATTGTGGCTTCATCTGCGACTAGGTGCGCCCGCAGAGGCGCACTGCCGGGAACAAATGGGACGCGCGTCTGAGATTGGCTGCATCCCGCAGAGCCAGTTCGGCCTGAGATCGAACGCATCCCGCATCTACAGATGGAGCCACGCTCATTGCACGCCCCAGCCTGCAATGCAGCCACACTCAATGAGCGTGGCTCCATGTGTAGGTGCGGGATGCGGCCGATCTCAGACATTTTTTTTTAAAGCGGCAGTCATTTGCAGGGACGGATTGGGCCATCGGGACATTGGGAGAATTTGCTGGTGGGCTGTCCCATCCTCCCTTCTGCTAGGCCGGCTGTTCACTTCCGTGTTTTGTGTTCCGCTGTTAAGCTTGTCACCCTTCCTACTGCCTAACAAGACCATTTGGTGACAAACAGCCTCCCTGCAGTCACTGATGTGCGGCGTTAGCGGCAGTGCCCGGGGTCGGGGACTCAGCGTCTCATCCTGGGAGTAGAGATGGCTACTGACTCACTGTCTCAACACAGTGACTCGAATCATCGGGAAGTGTGAATGATTTGAGTCACTCACTGTTTAATGAGTCGAGACAGCTGCAGCAGCAGCCTCTCTCAGCCACAGGGAGGAAACTCAGTGTGTCCTTCAGTCAGTGTGTTCTGCTGTGTGTCTTTAGCTGTGATTGGCCAGAGGCTATACCAGGTGACACCCAGTGGGAGGGGGGAGGGAGCAGTCACGACTCACCAGTCAGTGAGTGCTGTGCTAGTGTGCTGCTGTGCCTGAGTCATGTCATGAATCATGATTCATCCTGAGTCTGCCAGTGAGTTGAGACAGTTGTACACTGTGTAGACTCAGTGACTCAGTGGATGGATCTGATTCATGCAGCATAAGCCTACAGTGTTCTCAACTCACTGTTCCTGCTCAATGTGATTGTGGGTGGCAAACTCCCTGGAGGCTAGATAGTGGATAATATAATAAATCCAAGCCCACCTAAAATCATCCAATTAGCAAAGTATGCAAAGTAAAAAAAAAATGTTTTTATTTGGTTTAGTTACAGACTGAATGATGTGTTTCATGGCTGTTAAGCTTTCTCTCCTCAGCCAGAAGTAATGTGCATATTCTGTAACTAGTATTCAATAATTGGTTATTAATAATATATCAACATAACAGTGAATCTATGTTAATATATTATTAACAATCAGTGCATAAGCAGCTGCCTCCCCCAGATAGATACACTGCACAATCACTGCAGCTGAATAACTCCATGAGTCCAGCACTGATCTGCCAGCACTGGCAACTCACTGATTCATGTGCAGTCTCTGCAACACATTCCACTACAAATGAGTCATGACTCATGTGCCGAGACACTGACTCCAGACACTTCACTGAACTGAGTCATGTGTCTCAACTCAGTTCAGTGAATCACTTTGCCCATGACTACCTGGGAGAGTGATAAGAGGCAGCAGCAGCCAGCAACTCCCAGCAGCAGCAGCAGCTCTGCCCCGCCCACATGCTGCCAGACTCCGGAGGCCAGACTGCTCCTCTCTTCAGCTTCAGCCTGTGGTTTGTGTAAATACAGTATATTTGCTATGTGTGTATGTAAAGTACGGTGTGTGTGTGTGTGTGTGTGTGTGTGTGTGTGTGTGTGTGTGTGTATAAGTATGCTGTATTCCATGTGTGTGTTTGTGTATGCAGCCTAATCCTAACCCTCCCCTGTCGCAGCCTAATCCTAACCCTCCCCTGTCGCAGCCTTACCCTCCCCTGTCGCAGCCTAATCCTAACCCTCCCCTGTCGCAGCCTTACCCTACCCTGTCGCAGCCTAATCCTAACCCACCCCCATTGCAGCCTAATCCTCCCGTCGCAGCCTAACCCTAACCCTTCCCGTCGCAGCCTAATCCTCCCCTGTTGCAGCCCAATCCTAACCCTCCCCTACAAATTTACGTTCAGGATTATGGCTGTCAGGATTCCGCTGGCGGCCTTCTGACCACTGGGATCCTGTACGTTGGGATGCCAACTACATTCCATTCCGTGATGTAACCATAAACAGGGTGATAACTTTAGTGCGGCTTCTCAGATGTCCCAGCATTACTTACTATGCAGCAGTTCCATGTGGTGTGTATGTATGTATATATCTATATACAGTAGTAATAGTACCCCCTCTGAATAATTCAGTTTTTATACATTCTTTTATGCTTTGCTAATTGTATTGAGTCCATTTTATTCATGTCATGCGGCGCCATGGGTGAAAAAACCTTTTATCAGCCCTAGACATATAGTGTTATGCATACGGAATGATCTCTAAGGTCCCTTTCAGGAATATGTAGTGTTAATGCATTTTGGCAACATGGTGATCGTCTGGAGGAAGATGAACACTCTGGTCATAGTGTGCTGAGAACCGACCACATAAATTCCTTGTATTATGCAGACTAAACACACTCCTTAGAATGTAGCATAAGAATCACGCAGAAGTCCATTTCATTCAGGTGGAATTGGGAATATGGGGATGTTCCCTGATGGTTAGCATTCACTGATCTGCTTGTTAGTGTTGGCTGTGACCAATACTTGGGTTATGTATGGGCTTTATATGTGACAATCACTGTGCTTACAGTGTAACACAACTCATGCCTGAAGTCTAGGAAAGGTCTTTCAAAAAGACGCAACTCACAATCAGGCCCTGTGAGAAGGGATCCCTCCCCCTTAGCAAACCCCAACCTCTCAACAGACCCCCGCCTCCATTAGGGCTGCTTCCAGAAATTTCCCGGGCTGGTTTTCCATCCCAATCCGCCCCTGTTTGCAAGGCATGGTTTATCCTTGTAAATGACTGCGCTTTATAAGACGTCCGAGATATACCGGCATCACGCACCTTCGGCAATCTGGGATGCTATTACATCTCGACCAAAATGTGTAATAGAAAATAGACTTTACCTATCTTCCATTAATCAGGTTAGCATAGCTCCTTCATGTGCCTGGAGGAGAGGACATCAAACTCCATGACATCCTGGTCATCATCAACATCAGGACACCTGAGTTGGGGAGGTGAGCATGTGATAAGGCGTCAGCGAGAGGGAGGTCCTTTCTACATTTGACCACCACACCCAGATGGTTGACCAAAAAATAAATCAAAACTACAGCGCTACACTCCAAAGCAACACAATGACTAAACTAGAGACACCAACTCAGCAATGCATGTACGAGAAAGATTGGTCACGTGTGCTCCAAGAATGGTACCAATGTCTTTTTCAAGGTAAGTGACACCTTTTAAATAGGACACACAAAGTTAGGTAAATCTGTATTTATTAAGGTCAATAGGTGTTTAGTATTGAAAAACCAAGATATGGCTATATTGATGTAAATATAAGTGGCGCTAAGTTGGTGGTGCTCCCAGAAAATAGTTTGATCAACAAAGGGCTGATTTTTGCATAGACGCAAAAAAACAGAAACAACTATATGTCTAACCTGGGGCACACTTAGAATGAATAAGAAAAATTATTATAAATCGATACATAAAATATAACTTTTATTAAAGTCATTTTAAAAGTGAAAAATGAAACAAGAATGATATATCCACATAAAATATTTCATATAGCGATATAACTCCTCAAGCGAAAATATATATATAAATTGTAAATCTCTCTCTCTTTGGTGAAACTAAAAATTGTTCACCCCTCAAAAATAAAGGCAAATTATAGAGAAGAGAGTTTTCACCAGGCTCAATAAGTCCCCTGTTGTACTTAGTCTCATGTGGTACTGATATTATTCCGAAATTGTGTCAGGCCCAATGCCGTTTGTTACTCTAAAAAAAGTGATCGCAGTGGCGATCGCAAGAAGACTGACTGGTGGGAGGCATTCTGGGGCATCAACTGACTGTTTTCCAGGTGTGGTGAGGCGAACACAGGCGTGTCCAGGCGTTTGGAGGGCGGATGTCTGACGTCAATTCCGGGACCTTCGTCACTGGATCGATCGCACAGGGTAAGTAGGTCTGACCCTGGTCTTGTTTTGCAGGAAACTTTTTTAGCATAGCAGGGCTGCACAAGTGATCGCAGCCCTGCTGTGCTAAAATACACTCCCCCATAGGCGGCGTCTAGTTGATCGCACGATCAGCAAAAAGTTGCTACGTGCGATCGACTCGGAATGAGGGCCATTGTTGTTTCTGTTTTTTTGCCTCTATGCAAAAATCAGCCCTTTGTTGACCTTTTAAATAGGCTCACTATCACCCTCTGATCAGCATGTTGTAAGCTAGTACATGCTGATTATATGCTGACCAGAATCTTATAGCAAACCTATGTAAACGGTGTCACTTGTTGGCAGAGTTTTGCATTGCCTGGTGCAGTGATGTTAGTCCACACACTCAGGGCTGCCATCAGAAATTCTAGGGCCCGGGACTCACAAAATAGGCAGCCCCACCCCCCTAAAAAAAATAAACATAAAAAACTATAAATAAAATAAATAAATATATAAATATATATATATATATATATATATATATAAAAACATACAAAATAAATATATACACATTACACATACATACACACACACACACACGCACACTTTCTCTCTCCCACTCACTCTCCCTCAACTTACCTATCACAGGCTGGCTGGAGCTGCAGCGGCCTGGTCCCATGTAGCTCCGCCCATTCCATTGGTGTAGCTCCACCCCTTTTCATGACAAGGTCTGGCACTGTCGCAGGAGGGGGGAGAGTATGCTGCAAGCTTCTATTGAAAAGTCTCTGCCAAAATGGCCACCGCCTCAGAAGAGACAGTTATTAAAGATACTAGAGGAGCCTCCTCTAGTATCTATAAAAACTGTTTTCTCTGAGGCCATTTTTGGAGGGACATTTACAATAGAAGCTTGCAGCATCCTCTCCCCCTCCTTTGACAATGCCAGAACTTGGTAATGAAAAGTGGGCGGAGCATCGTGGCGGGCGGATGGCGGCATGAGTGGCCCGGGCCCTCTCCTCTCTGTTAGAGAGGCTGGGCCCGGGACATCTGTGCCCGCAGCAACCCCCTGATGGTGGGCCTGCACACACTTAATGAGTTTAAACAGTAATGAAGGTTTATTCAGTATACACACAGGTGACTTGGATGTATTGTTATACTAGGCAATTGGTCCCTTATAACAGACAGAGTAACACAGTGATGGCAGCGGTACTTATCGGTATGCTCATGTGGCTGCAGTATGTCAGCAGGGGTTGTCTCCGGTGGTAGGGGATGGAGGACTGCACGTCCGTGCAGTCTGACTCCCGCTGTGAAGGGAATGCACTGCCCGGTTCTATGATAGCTCCGGTGCTGCGGTACATGCAGGAACGCTGTAAGTCTCTCACTCTCTGTTCACATTGAGCTCCGCTCCCAGCTTCAGCTCTCAGACTTAACTTGCACTGTCGCTAAGATGGAGGAGCAGAACATGCGCTAGGCTCCGCCTCCCGAAGACACTAGGGGATGAACACTAGAGGATGCGCCCATGAGATCTTATGTATGAGTAGACAAGCACAAAGCGCACCATTTACCAAAATCTCAGCTTTAGTGAACTTGTACCTTTGAGGTACCTTAGAATTATTTTTACTGCAATCCAGTATTGTCTCCCAGCATTATTTGCAAACTGGCTTGCCCGACTCACTGAATATGTGATGTCAGAACGTGTCCCAATACTTGCGTACATCAAACTACCAACAGCATTTTGATAAGGGACTTCTTGCATTTCCTCTATCACCCCTTGCTGCTTGGTGACATGGCCTTGACCATCTTTACACTTTGTCAATGGTTTTGCATCTGTCATTCCATATTTGGAAATTATTGCCTCAATGTATCAATTGTGACAGTCCCTTCCTTGGTCAATTGTGACAGTCCGTTTCTTTAGGTTTTGTACAATCTTCATGCCTAATAAGTGATTTGCAGGGCCTAAATCTTTTAACTTAAATCTTTGTTTAAGCTGGTGCTTCACGTCAGTGATGTGATTTTCTTGTCCTGCCTGAAGTAAATCATCCACATACACAGCTATTTATGAACAATTTTTCTTCTATAGTCTTATGGTATAGGCAGTGATCAGTCTCTGACCTAACAAAGATCATTTCTAGTAGCACTGCATCCAACTTCACATACCAGCAACAACCACTTTGCTTGAGGCTGTATAGTGACTTCTTTAAGAGATAAACTTTTCCTGTTTGGAATATATTCCATATACATTTCCTCAACTAACTCTCCATTTTGGAATGCAGAATCAAAGTCTAGCTCATATAACAGTAGATCATGAAGTGTAGCAATAGCAATCACTAACCTTAAGGTGCTATACCTTGCGACAGGTGAGTAGACCTCTCCGTAATCGATTCCGGACTTCTGAGTATATCCCTTGGCAACAAGACGGGCTTTGTAATGAGCTACTGTCCCGTCTGCATTTAACTTCTTGCAGAAGACCAACTTGTTCTTGATCGTTTTACGGTTACTTGGTCTATCAACCATAGTCCATGTGCTGTTATCATTCAGTGCTCACAGTTCTGTATCAGTTGCTGATTTCCACTCTGTCCAATCACTGCTTGACTTTGCTTCTTGTATGTTTTGAGGTTCACAGTAAGCTATGTTTGCGTACTCCTCACTGTATTTCTTGGCTGGAAGACCTTTGTTGCTCCTCATGGAACTTCTGTTCCCTGATTTCTTGTCTACACTCCCAGTTTCAGACACGCTTTCTGCTGCCTGTACATCCAATAATACATTCTCTTTTTGCTCCACTGCCCCAGTCTGTGGTGTTGTCTCAGGGAATGCCACATCTATGGATTTAAGAAGACGTTTACTTGTAACATCCCAAAGTCTGTATCCTTTGCTGTCTTCGCAGTATCTAAACATTATACATTCTATGGATTTTTGGATCTAGCTTTCTCCTTTTCTCCTTTGGTATATGTGCAAAAGCTTTGCTCCCAAAGCTACGAAGATGACTGACACTTGGCTTTTCTCTGGACCATGCCTCCAGTTGTGTTTTACCTTTGACAGCCACTGTAGGTGCACAATTCTTTAGGTATACTGCAGTAGATACTGCCTCTGTCCAAAATTGATTTTCCAGGTCAGCATCACTTATGACTCATTCACGCCATTCTGATCGGTGTGTAGGCAATTGTTAGCTGATGCTTTAAGCCATATTTTCTAAGGAATGCGGCTAAGACTTTATTATCATACTGTTCACCATTGTTTGATCTCAGCATCTTTAGTTTTAGGCAGTGGCCAGTCAATTAATTTAGCTGAGGAAGGCCCACCTGCACTGCTAGAGCAGGCTTCCCCTAGGGTGGCCATTTTGGTGGCTGGCTGCAGCTCACATGGCCCACAGCAAACTTCCAGTGCCATTTTAGGTGGTGATGGGCAGTTATCTTCTGGGCATTTGGAGGTACTGTTGACTTTTTCAGTGCAAGGTTCCACACCAGCCTCTGCTTCTCTCCCAGGGCAACCTGCTGCCTCTACTGCATTTAGGGCTGTGGCTAGTGATAGTTTTGCTAAGGGTGCCATTGGCTTGCCGTAGTTCAGGGCATCCAGTGGTGTGGGCCAGCCTTATTTGAAGATGCCTTTTGCCCCGGTAGTTTCCCAAGGGTTCCCCCCTTAGTTTCCTCCCCGCAGGTGGTGCAGTCAGTATGGTCTTCTGGGATGGGACAGAATTTTGCCCACACCCCTAATGTTTCCACTTTTGCAGAGGCGTTACAGTCCACCGCCCTGCCTGTGATGGTCCTTCAACAGTTTCTGTACTGGCAGCCTGCTTATCCCCCAGCGCAGCCACTGTCGGGGCCTTATGGGTTCCCTTGGCAGGGTGGTTTTGGTTCTACTGGTATTCATTTTCCTAGCGTTAGCCAGGTAGGCACTGTGCCACTGTACCCCCCCCCCAGCCAGTGCGCCGTTGGCTCAGGCCATGCTGCCTAGGTCAGGTAAGCCTTTGCCTTTAGGGGTCCCGGTTGGGGAATATCCGCGGCCCATCCCCGGTTCCTCTATTGGGACGGCTGAGGTGCTTGGTGACTTAATCCCGATTGCTTCTGTTCCCGAGGTTAGAGACAGCGGATCATCATCCCCACAGGACTCTCTGGTGCTGGACGAAGTCGTGAAGCATGAAGATGCAGATTCATCTCCTGCAGGTGGCGGTGCTTTGGTTCCCAATCAACCACAGTCGGCTGAGTCGGCCGACATTGCCGGCCATTCAGGATTTGGTGAGAATGATGTTTCTGCTGAGTCGTCTGTTGTTTCCTTGTCAGAATCCTCTGCTAGCAGCGAGGGGTCTGATTCTCCCAAGAACCCATGTAAGCTTGCGAAGTTAGTTGCGCAGGAGGTCGCCAAGATGTTGGGCAAGAGTAAGGTTTCCGAAAAAGGGGGCAGCTCCTGCCAAATCGCTGTTGTTTTCAAAGATGGTGCGCTGCACCAACACGGCAATTACCCAGGGTTTGAGGAAGAGGATGAAAGATAAAATCATTAAGGGGAAATTTGTCGATGTGTTCACCTTCACCGATGACATGAGGTAGGATTTTGAAAAGGCCAAGAAGGAGGAGGTATTGGTAAGAATGCTTTCCGAAGCTTTCATCATTGGTTGAGAGGTTTCTTGTTTTTTTCAGCTGTTTATCTAGATACTCGACCAGAGGAACATAAGAATGTAGTGAAGTAGATGTTTTTGATCAACGAAATGTTCTTAAAATACAAAGGTTGTGTTTGGAGGGATTATGATGAGAAAGTTCATAAGAATCAAGATGGCAATCCAACATTACCTTTGAGTTTTAAGGATGTGGAAGTTTGAATGGAAGTTTCCAACCAGATGGGTGGTGCTGCCGAACGGCTGGCCAAGAGGAAGTTTTCGGGGGTAAAGGCACCCTGGGGCCTGCTGCAAAAGGGAAGTGTTTTGCATTTAATGACTCTAAATGTACTAGGGGTGCGAGCTGTCGTTTTCGTCACTCATGCCGAATCTGTGGAGCCAATCATCCAGCCAAGGAATGTAAATCCGGAAGCGGGGTTAAACAGGCAGAACAGGGAGTTGCTGGCGGAAGTGCAAAATAAGGCCCCCTCGCCCACAATGGTTCCAGACTTGGATAGATGGTTGCACCGTTACCCCAATACGGCGGATGTCGAGTTCTTGTTGGAGGGTTTTAGTTGCGGTTTCCGTTTGCCCATTTCTGACTCAGTTCAGGTTGTTTTGCATGGGAATTTGAGGTCAGCCAGGGAGTTTTCCTATGTGGCAAGGCAGAAGGTGGAGGCGGAAGTGAAGTTGGGTCGCATGAGCGGCAATTTCACGTGTAAACCTTTACCTGAAATATGTGTTTCTCCTTTAGGCGTGGTCCCCAAGAAGGTTTTGGGTAAATTCCGCGTAATCCAACATCTGTCCTACCCACACGGGGGTTCCAATAATAACGCCATTCCTGAGCAGTTTTCCAGGGTCATGTATCAGTTGTTTGACGAGGACCTGGAGTTGATTCGGGGTTTTGGGCCTGTTGCCCTGTTGGCTAAGTTAGATGTAGAGTCCGCTTTTCGCCTCCTTCCGCTTCACCCTGATTCGTTTAAGTTCATGGGCTTTCAGTTGGATGTTTTTTTCTATAATGACAGATGTTTGCTGATGGGCCGTTCTATCTCTTGTGCCTATTTCAAGAACATTTTGCACTTTTCTGCATTGGTGCATCTATGCGGGCACCGGGCATGAGGGCATCGCCCACTATCTGGATGATTTTCTCTTTATAGGCCCAAGAGATATAACATTTGCCAAGAACACCTGTTTTCAGCGGGGGCATTGTTTAGGGTCCTTGGAGTACCTATTACCCATGATAAGACAGAGGGACCCATGTGTTGCCTTTTTTATCTGGGTATTGAGGTCGACACAAAATCGGAATGTTGCCGCATTCCTGCGAACAAAGTGCTGAAGCTTTCGAGCCAGATAGGGGAGTGCTTGAGTAGGCGTAGGGTTAGGCTTCGACAGGTACAGTCCCTTTTAGGATCCTATAACTTTGCATGCCGGGTCATCCCCATGGGGCGGGTTTTCTGCCATAAACTGAGGAGAGCCACAGCTGGAGTGACCATTCGTTTGTCTCAGGAAATTAAGGATGACCTGGGAACTTGGCAGACCTTTTTGGATACTTTTAATTCAGAATTGTGGACCCTCCGGTCTGTCACTAACTCTTCCTTGGAACTGTACACCAATGTGGCAGGTTCTACGGGTTTTGGTGCTTTTTTCCGAGGCGAGTGGTGTGTTTCGGCCTGGCCCCAGTCTTGGGTGTGTCGTTGTTTTACGGCTAACCTGCTTTTATTGGAACTGTTTCCGATAATTGTAGCGGTGGAGTTGTGGGCCAACAAGTTGGCGAACCAGACAATCGTTTTCTGGTGTGACAATTTGGGAGTAATGTATGCTGTAAACAATCAACATGCATCATCACTGCAGGCTTTGCGGCTGTTGAGCTTTTTGATGTTAAAATGCCTCGGTTTTAGCATCAACTTCACAGAGAGGCACGTGCCAGGGGTCGAGAACGGCATCGCGGATGTGCTTTCTCGTTTCGACTTTGTAAGGTTTCACGCATTGGCCCCAGGGGCGGTGGCCCTGGGATTGACATGTCCGCATTATGTCTGGCAGATTATATAACAGGCATAGCAGACTTGGCGCTAAACTCTTTGGCAACTTCAACCCATCGGGCATTGTCTGCAGCATGGCATGATTGGGAAGTGCACCAACTTAGGTTTGGATCCGCGGGTAAGTTGGATGAGGATTTTTTTTGGCTTTCATTTGGGGTTATTACAAGAGTGGTAGATCCAAGGCGTCCATGTGTACGGTTTTGGCGGGGATATCGTTCCATGCTCGGTTGCAGCATGGGACTGACCTTACCAAGTCGTTTATTTTATCCAAGGCACTTAGAGTCTGGGCGAAGTTGAGTCCATCCCTGGCAGATTTGCGCAGGCCTATTGACACACAGTTGTTGTATGGCGATTCTCCCAGCGGTGACAGATTCCGCTTTAGTGGCATTACTTATCCGTGCAGCTTTTTCTTTTGCATTTTTTGGGGCATTTAGAGTTTAGAGAGCTGGTGGCCACTAATAAACAGTCCACCGACATGGGCATGCTTTTCAGGGACCTGGTGCTCAAAGAAGGAGCTGTAATGTGTAAAGCGCAACGGAATATGTTGCTCTATATAAGAAACTTAATAAATAATAAAAAAGAAATAAAATGTGTAAGTTGCCCCGTTCCAAGACCGACCAACCAACTGGGTGTCATTAAGAGCTCAGGTGGATGCCGAGTTATGCCCAGTATGGCTACCACAACATTATTTGCCCTTGCGGCCATCAAGTGACGCTCAAGTACTGAACAGCAGCGAAATGAAACCTAGTGAGAGGCAATGCATCCCCATTGCCTCTCACTAGGTTTCAGTTCGCTGCTGTTCTGAAACGCTGTTTGGCTGCGCTAGGTCTTAAGAGTGACGAGTACGGATCAGTGCGGCAACTTGCGCTGCGGCTCATGGGCTTCCACTGTCAGCCATTCAAGAACTGGGTCGGTGGAAGTCTGCGGCATTTATGTTAGGTTGGATAAGGTTTAATGTTGCGCTACTTATGCTAACCCAAAAACATTGGCTACCTGCCAATTTTGGAATGATAAGCATTACAAAATTGGAGGTGTGAAGGGATTTTTTTAATTTTTCCTCCGAGGGGGCCTGATTACAATTGGCTGACACTTCAGGTCCACGAGAGGTTTTTTAAGTTTTCTCCTTCAATTGGGTTTTTTCTTGTTACTAACAGTTCGGTTCCATCTAATTTTCATACATTCCATTTTGTGTGTCTGACAGCTAGGTTACATATTCTTTTACAGTTTCAACTGATTCCTCCGAACAGATTTGGGTGTTTGATCATTCTTATGTGTTTTGGGTGGAGCGTCACCCCTTTGCTGATAAGGCGTCTGAATTGTTCGGTGGTCGCAGGATGCGATGGTTAGGGGTGAGAGGTCTCAGGTAGTCCGGACTCAGTGGTGCATGCAGGGGGGGGGGGGGGGTTCTGAGTACCAAGAAACCCCCCCTGATGGACCGGGACTTTTTCTTTGTGGACAGAGGCAGATGGCGGAGGGGAGCTGCAGGCACTCAGCAGCAGTGGGCAATCCACTCGGAAGCTGTGGGAGCCGGGGGCACTCGTCAGTAGCTTCAGTATCTTGACAATAGTGGAAGTGACGGGAGCTGCGGAACCACAGCTGGGAGGCAGGCACCGGCGGCAGTTGCGGGACCACGGCGGCAGCAGCAAGCACAGGCAGTGGCGGAAGCAGCAGGACCACGGTGGCAGCGGCGGGTAAGACCGGCACTGGCAGTGGCAGGAGCTGCGGGAGTCAGGACCACGGCAGCGGCGGGTGAGGCAGGCACCGGCAGTGGCGGGAGTCAGGACCATGGCGGCAATGGCGGGTGAGGAAGGAACCTGCTGCAGCGTATGAGAGGCAGGTGCCTGTGTGACTGTACATGTACTTTTATACATGTGAGTACAGTATATATATATATATATATATATACAGGCCCGGCGACAAGGGGGTCAAAGGGGGCACCCGGCCTGGGCCATGTCGTCGTTAGGGACCCCAAGGTGCGGGCAGCGGTGGCTGCATTTCATCATAACTGTAAACAATAATATATTTGTTCCTGGCATCGCGGCAGCCGCCCGCTGTGTGGTTGATTTTTTTATCAGCGTGCATGCCCCCCTCCTTCCGCAGTACTGTGTTCACCCCTCAGTGCCCCCAGGTCACCTGTCATCCTGCCATCCGGACGGCCTCTCCAGAGTCCTCACCGCACGCAGCCTCCCTGACTGCTGTGTGAGTGAGGAGAAGGACGGAGCGCAAAGCAGGAGCGGCCCGGCCGGGACAGACAGAGAGTGCTATAGGAATTGGGGAGGCGAGGCGAGCTTGGTCAATTAGCGCCGCGGCGCCGGCGGGCGGCTGTGAGTGTCACTATGTTGCTGCTGCAGGCAGCCTGCTGGTAAGGCTTTTCTCAGTTCATACAATACATGTATAGGGAATAGGATTTGGGTTTGGTTTAGGGCTTTAGGATTGGTTTGGCGCGGGATGCAGGCAGGCACATTATGCACATTATGTACATTATGCATGCATCTGCATTCTGCACATATGGATGCATCTGCATGCATGCATGTGCATGTCAGATGAGATCAGACTTATGAATACATTTATTGGCACATGCAGGGAGGGATGTGTTTGAGTCAGGGGGCAAGAGGGGGTTTGGGCTGGGGGGGGGGGGCGCAGAGATATCAGTGTACCGGGCCCCAAAATTTCTATATATATATATAAGAGATAGATAGATAGATAGATAGATAGATAGATAGATAGATAGATAGATAGATAGATTTAAGTAAGCTGTATCAAGCCTTGGGAGTGCTGGCAGATATAATGTACATGTATATAAGTGCATACATAAACATATATGTGTGTATATACATATATATATAATATACATGCCTACATATGTGTGTGAGTATGTAAGTGTATATGTATATATATATATATATATATATATATATATATATAGGAATCCAATTCAGCCGGCACTCCAATACAAGGTGTAAATGCCCCGGTGTCCTGTTCATAAAAACTTCATACTTGTCCAAAAAAACGGCACTCGGGGACTGTCATCATAGCAAAAAGTTGTATTAAAGTCAGATCAAACGTAAAAGTTTTTGGGGACTCAGCCCCTTCGTCAGGACCACAGACAATAACAGTTGAATCAAACACAAACACACATTTAAGTACCATTATTGTTACTCACCTGTCCACGTCCGTTCATCAGGACTCCCAGCGCCGGCTAGCTGCAGTGACGCGCTTCCTGTGAAGACAGGAACCGTTTCCATGGTGCCCGCTGGCTTGCGTTCAGCATGACCAGACTTCCTGCTTCAACCTCCAGCGCGTCCTGCGCATGCTCTGTCACCCGGAGCCTGAGAGGGAAAGAGCAGGGGGAAACACTTTTAACAAAAAATATTATCACAAACAGAAAAATGTGAAAAACATAACAAAACATAAATACAATAGTGTAAATAGTTCCCAAAATGCAAACATTAATGCAGATGGAATAAAGCGCCTATATCAATTCTCTTAGATCATAGAGTATTCCAATTAATTTTCTCGTTAAGACCCATGGGGTAGATGGTGCCTAGTCGCATAATCCAATGGGATTCTTTAATTAAAAGATTTTTAGATCTATTCCCACCCCGTAAAGATGCTGGAACATGGTCTATAATGAAATATTTTAAAGAAGACAGAGAGTGGCCCTTCTCCCTGAAATGCTTTGCCACAGGTTGATCAATAAACTTACCTTCAAGAGTGAGACGAATGGCGGAACGATGTGCCGACATTCGTTCACCAAATTTACGGATAGTCTGACCAATGTAGTACAACCCACACGGGCAGACTATCACGTAAACGACGAATGAGGTACTGCAAGTGAGGACATGTCAAATCTCGTATATTTTATTGTTATGGGGATGTTTAAAAGATTTACATGCCATGAAATGACTACACGTTGCACAGTTAACACACTTGTAGCACCCTGGCGCCTTACTGTACACATTGGGGGGCCTGGGTACCCCCAAACCTGTGATGTCTGTATGTACAAGGCGATCCCGGAGGTTACTACCCCTCCTGAATGCAGCCATAGGTCTAACTTTCCTAAAGACAGGTAGATCAGGGTCAGATCTCACCATAGGCCATAGTGCTTGAGTGGCTCTTCTTATAATGGGACTGGCCACTGTGTAGTCAGATACCGTTGGAAGTACATCCTGCTTATCTTTCTTCCGTGGATGTAATAAATCAATACGTGACATACCCAATACTTTGGATTTCTGTTCTAGAAGGATTTTCTTATCATAGCCTCTTTCGATGAATTTAACTATGAGGTTGTCAATATGTCCTACTGTTTTGTCAGAATCACTTGTTATTCTTGCAATCCTCATCATCTGAGACAATGGGAGGCCCTGTTTTAAAGGTTCACCCGCAGGGGGGGCCAAAACCAGAGGGGAAGAAAAAACCAAGAGACCAAGAAGACCTAATTTTCAATTTGTCTCAAAGATCGTTGAAACCCCTGGAAATTCAAGTGTTAAATAAAGGTTTGAGTTTTGTGCCTACCAACAAATACAATGAATTCAACTGGAAGAGAGATGCCCATAAGTTCTCAAGGAATCTACGGCTTAAAGAACATTATCAACATCAACAAGAGACATCGGTGACCACTATTTTGGATCCTTTCCTGAAATCAACCTCTAGCTCTAAATATGATCCAGTCTCCAATAATGCGTCATTAAAGACTTTTGGACGATTACTTGATGGTGCCGTTTCCAGATGCGCAATTCGGCACAATTTATGTAGAGATGAGACTCAGGCATTACAAGATCTTGCTAAATATGATGATATTGTAATCAGGCCCGCCGATAAGGGCGGGGCAATCGTCATTCAAGATATTGGTGACTATAGAGCAGAAATTTTGTCACAATTATCAGACAAACAGGTTTACTTAAAATTACCAAAAGATCCCACCGAGCAATATCAATTAGAATTAAAAAGCATCCTTAAAAAAACATGTGATGACCAGTTGATTTCTTCTAAGGTTTATAATAAATTGGTGGTACAAGATTCGAAGATCCCCGTTCTGTATACCCTCCCTAAGGTGCATAAGGATAGGGCGAGACCACCTGGTCGTCCTATCCTTTCAGCACGTGAGTCTCTGTATCAACCGGTTGCTCAATTGTTAGATTGTATTTTACAACCTTTATTGTCCAAAAAACAGTCGTTTCTTAAAGATACGACATCGTTTCTGTTAGAGCTCTCTAAATTTGATGGGGTTGCTCCAGGAACTCTTATGGTATGTATGGACGTCTCAAGTCTGTATACCTCTATACCCCATGACGGGGGATTGTGTGCAATACGCCAGTTCCTTAATTCTTTTCTTGATGCTAAAGAGTTTGATCATGATCTTTTTGTGACCCTCTTGGAATTGACATTACGACGAAACTATTTTTTGTTTGACGGTAATTATTATCTTCAATTACGGGGGGTGCCATGGGGTTGCCTGTGGCCCCCTCGTATGCTAATGTTTTTATGTTTAGTTTTGAGGATGTCACATTCCTTGAGGATCCCAACATTTGTCACAATGTATTATGGTATACCAGATACATTGATGACATGTTTATGTTGTGGACAGGGGGTGTAGATAATTTAGAAAAAATGTTGTCTGTGATTAATGGTGCACAATCTCCAATTAGGTTGACATATACTTACAGCTTCACTGAAGCTGTTTTTTTAGATGTTAAAGTTTTGTTAAATAACTGTAAATTTGAGACAGAGGTGCACCACAAAGCCACAGACAGAAATACCTTTTTGCAAGCTTCCAGCCATCACCCTGAACCTTTAAAACAGGGCCTCCCATTGTCTCAGATGATGAGGATTGCAAGAATAACAAGTGATTCTGACAAAACAGTAGGACATATTGACAACCTCATAGTTAAATTCATCGAAAGAGGCTATGATAAGAAAATACTTCTAGAACAGAAATCCAAAGTATTGGGTATGTCACATATTGATTTATTACATCCACGGAAGAAAGATAAGCAGGATGTACTTCCAATGGTATCTGACTACACAGTGGCCAGTCCCATTATAAGAAGAGCCACTCAAGCACTATGGCCTATGGTGAGATCTGACCCTGATCTACCTGTCTTTAGGAAAGTTAGACCTATGGCTGCATTCAGGAGGGGTAGTAACCTCCGGGATCGCCTTGTACATACAGACATCACAGGTTTGGGGGTACCCAGGCCCCCCAATGTGTACAGTAAGGCGCCAGGGTGCTACAAGTGTGCTAACTGTGCAACGTGTAGTCATTTAATTGCATGTAAATCTTTTAAACATCCCCATAACAATAAAATATACGAGATTTGACATGTCCTCACTTGCAGTACCTCATTCGTCGTTTACGTGATAGTCTGCCCGTGTGGGTTGTACTACATTGGTCAGACTATCCGTAAATGTAGTGAACGAATGTCGGCACATTGTTCCGCCATTCGTCTCACTCTTGAAGATAAGTTTATTGATCAACCTGTGGCAAAGCATTTCAGGGAGAAGGGCCACTCTCTGTCTTCTTTAAAATATTTCATTATAGACCATGTTCCAGCATCTTTACGGGGTGGGAATAGATCTAAAAATCTTTTAATTAAAGAATCCCAGTGGATTATGCGACTAGGCACCATCTACCCATGGGTCTTAACGAGAAAATTAATTTGAATACTCTATGATCTAAGAGAATTGATATAGGCGCTTTATTCCATCTGCATTAATGTTTGCATTTTGGGAACTATTTACACTATTGTATTTATGTTTTGTTATGTTTTTCACATTTTTCTGTTTGTGATAATATTTTTTGTTAAAAGTGTTTCCCCCTGCTCTTTCCCTCTCAGGCTCCGGGTGACAGAGCATGCGCAGGACGCGTTGGAGGTTGAAGCAGGAAGTCCGGTCATGCTGAGCGCAAGCCAGCGGGCACCATGGAAACGGTTCCTGTCTTCACAGGAAGCGCGTCACTGCAGCAAGCCGGCGCTGGGAGTCCTGATGAACGGACGTGGAAAGGTGAGTAACAATAATGGTACTTAAATGTGTGTTTGTGTTTTATTCAACTGTTATTGTCTGTGGTCCTGACGAAGGGGCTGAGTCCCCGAAAACGTTTACGTTTGATCTGACTTTAATACAACTTTTTGCTATGATGACAGTCCCTGAGTGCCGTTCTTTTTGGACAAGTATATATATATATATATATATATATATACACACACATACAGTGGGGCAAAAAAGTATTTGAACAGCCACCAATTGTGCAAGTTGACCCACTTAAAAAGATGAGAGAGGTCTGTAATTTCCATCATAGGTACACTTTAACTGTGATAGACAGAATCTGGAAAAAAAAACTAGGAAATCACATTGTATGATTTTTTAAACAGTTTATTTGTATAATCTTGCGGAAAATAAATATTTGGACAATCAAAAAGTTTAACTCAATACTTTGTAATATAACCTCGGTTGGCAATTACAGAGGTCAAACGTTTCCTGTAGTTCTTGACCAGGTTTGTACACACTGTAGCAGGTATTTTGGCCTACTCTTCCATGCAGATCTTCTCTAGATCTGTCATGTTTTGGGGCTGTCGCCGGGCAACACGGACTTTCAACTCCCTCCACAGATTTTCTGTTGGGTTGAGGTCTGGAGACTGGCTAGGCCACTCCAGGACCTTGAAATGCTTCTTACGGAGCCACTCCTTAGTTGCCCGGGCGGTGTGTTTGGGGTCATTGTCATGCTGGAAGACCCAGCCATGTCCCATCTTCAATGCTCTTACTGAGGGAAGGAGGTTTTTGCCCAAAATCTCACGATACATGGCCCCATTCATCCTCTCCCTAATACGGATCAGTCATCCTGTCCCCTTTATAGAAAAGCAGCCCCAAAGCATGATGTTTCCACCCCCATGCTTCACAGTGGTTTTGGTGTTTTGGGGATGCCATTCATCATTCTTCTCCCTTCAAACGCTGCGAGTGGAGTTTATACCAAAAAGTTTGATTTTGCTCTCATCTGACCACATTACATTCTCCCAATCCTCCTCTGGATCATCCAGATGGTCCCTGGTAAACTTTAGACGGGCCTGGACATGTGCTGGCTTAAGCAGGGGGATCTGCAGGATTTCAATCCATGACGACGTAGTGTGTTACTAATGGTAACCTTTGTGACTGTGGTCCCAGCTCTCTTGAGGTCATTGACCAGGTCCCTCGTGTAGTTCTGGGCTGGTTCCTCACCGTTCTCAAGATCATTGATACCCCACGAGGTGAGATCTTGCATGGAGCCCCAGGTTGAGGGAGATTGTCAGTGATCTTGTATTTCTTCCATTTTTTAATAATTGCGCCAACAGTTGATCTCTTCTCACCAAGCTGCTTGCCTATTGTCGAGTAGCTCATCCCAGCCTTGTGCAGCTCTACAATTTTGTCCCTGGTGTCCTTAGACAGCTCTCTGGTCTTGGCCATGGTGGAGAGGTAGCAGTCTGACTGTTTGAGGGTGTGGACAGGTGTCTTTTATACAGATAACCAGTTCAAACAGGTGCCATTAATACAGGTAATGAGTGGAGGATAGAAGAGCTTCTTAAAGAAGAAGTAACAGGTCTGTGAGAGCCAGAAATCTTGATGCTTGGTAGGTGTCCAAATATTTATTTTCCACAATAATATACAAGTAAATTGTTTAAAAATCATACAATGTGATTTCCTGGGGTTTTTTTCAGATTCTGTCTCTCACAGTTGAAGTGTACCTATGATGGAAATTACAGACCTCTCTCATCTTTTTAAGTGGGTCAACTTGCACAATTGGTGGCTGTCCAAATACTTTTTTGCCCCACTGTATATATATATATATATATATATATATATATATATACCGAACTCGAACAGCCGGCACTCCATGGAAAGATATCAATAACCTGCCAGGGTGCTCTCTAGAGGCCTGCCAACCTCAGTGATATCCTCCAAATAATAGAGTCACTCCTGGACTACCAACTTGGTGAAAAACAAGGTGCTTTAATCTTCAACGTTTTGGGGTACTGCCCCCCGTCATCAGGACACACATAACACTCAGTGCAAAACAAACAGTGCTTAAATACATAAACTTACAGATCCCCAGGTCACGTTTACCGCCTCTCATCGTGTGTCTCGGCGTTTGTCGTCCCACTTCCGGTCCCGACTGTGACGTCAAGCCGGAAGTGACGTTCGCCGGCCCACATCGTCGGAGCTGTATAGGTTTCCATAGCAATGTGGCTATGTTATGTGTGTCCTGATGACGGGGGGCAGTACCCCGAAACGTTGAAGATTAAAGCACCTTGATTTTTCACCAAGTTGGTAGTCCAGGAGTGACTCTATTATTTGGAGGAGATAAATATATATATATATATATATATATATATATCACATTCTGTATCTGGAAACCCCTATTTAGAAATCCTGCATTTGCCCCTGGGACTTTTAAATTTGTTATTTCAGCAGGAACAGCATTGGGGGCGTCCCCATTGGAGAATACTACACCTGTGCGGTAACGATGTTGGTCACCTTAAGGGTATAGTTCTTATTTTTAGGATTAAGGTGGGATTTGGGTTAGCTTGCATTGGCCTGAAGTGCGTTTAGTGTGGTTGGACATTGGGGGTCATTCTGACCCGATCGCACGCTGCAGCTTATCGCAGCAGTGCGATCGGGTCAGAACTGCGCATGCGCCGGTGCCACAGTGCGCCGGCGCATGCCAGATGGCCTAAGGCTGTCGCTGCGCTACGATCACCTCTGCCTGTATGACAGGCAGAGGTGGTCGCTGGGCGAGGGGGGGGCGGAACGGCTGCGTTTGCCCGCCGTTTCATGGGTGCGGCCCGGCCAATGCAGGCATGGCTGGACCGTGCAGGGGGCGGGCCGCAGCAGCTGCGTGATGTCACACGCAGCCGCTGCGGGCCGGGGAGTGATGAGTAGCTCCCGGCCAGCACGCTAAAGCTGCACTGGTCGGGAGCTACTCCTAAAGTGCAAAAGCATTGCCGCTGTGCGATGCTTTTGCACTTCTGCCTTGGGGGGGGGGGGGGTCGGCACTGACATGCGGGGCAGGCTAGCCCTGTGCTGGGCGTTCCCCCGCATGTCTATGGTCATGATCGTAGCCCTGCAAAATTTTGCAGGGCTACGATCAACTTGGAATCGCCCCCATTGTTCCTAGGTTTCTCTGGAGGGGATCGCGAAATGTAGTAGCACTAGACAAGGCTAGGAAGAAGATTAACTTTGCTGCGTTGAAGTTTGTGTTGGCTACTGGTGGTTTGGATTTAGGCATCCGCTATTGGTGCTGCAGAGTCCTTTTTATGTTAGGAAAGATGGTGTGCATCTCTCCCATCTTGGGATTGGAGTTTTTCTGAAGGGTCTTTATTCTTGTATGGATTAGTTTATCTTCTGCATCTAGGGATAGGAGTTTTTTCTGATGAGTCTTTTTTCTTGTATTGATTAGTTTATTCTTAGTTGGATTCAATTTTCGTGTTGGGATGGCAGGCTCTCTCTGAGCCTGGCATGGCGGGAAGGCGCTACTGGCCAGCGGTCACGTGTAGCATAAGTGGTGTTGTGGGGCACTTACCCCTTTTGAAGGACGGCGAGTATGTCCTGTTTTTGTGGTGGGGCAGTGGGCGCTTCTTTGAGGGAGCGTCCTCACTGTACTATAGAAAGGGGTGGCGAGACCTTCACAACACAGGTTATGCTTGTATCTATGTATATATATATATATATATATATATATATATAGATAGATAGATGGGGCATTTCAGTCGTTGCCATTTCAGTTGGGGTGTTTAGTCACACCCATTTTGTAAGATCTTTTACTAGAGCTGGTTAGTGGTAGCGTCTTCCTGGCCGCCCACTACGAATAAGGTCATTCCAATTATTAAATTTAATGACCATTTAATCCAACACAGCTGTGTCTGTGACTTTATTTTAGTTGATAAGCTAGCTTAAAGTGTATGGTTAATGTTTAAGCACAATAAATTAATAGACGGCTTAAATACTTATAACACTGCTTGTGTTTTATATCACAGGGGCAGATGTACTAAGCCTTTGATAAAGTGGAGAGAGATAAACTACCAACCAATCAGCTCCTGGCATTTTTCAAATACAACCTGTCACATTACAGTTAAGAACCTATAGGCTGGTATTTTATCTCTCTCCCCTTTATCACTCTCCAAAGCTTAGCTCATCTCACCTGTTTTAGAACTCCTATAGAACCCGCTAGGTGAGGTCCAAGGTAGCCGCATGGTAAGGAGTGACTGTTTGCTACACTAACGCAGGGCCTTAACTAGGTGTGTGCGGAGGGGGCACCACACATAGCGCTGCAGAGTAGGGGGCGCTGTTGGCAATTATCTGTTTTAATTACTTTCACTTGCAGCTTCCCCCCTTTTTGAAGCTCACCATCTCCTGACCGCCCCTGTATCCTACCCTGACCCCTTCTGTCGCTAATACCTACACAACATTCATGAACTCAACTTGAGATTTCTTTGTTAATCAGTCACACTGTCCTTTATTACATTTCAAGATGCTGACATGCCCAGGATTTGAACCCATTGCCTGTGGCATTGCAGTCAGGCACTCTATTCATTGATCTGCTCTTGCATAGAAAGGTAGATAATTCTAAGATAGTGAATTTTAACTATTTGAAACTTACCTTGTACTTTGTGAAAAAATGATCAGCATTGCGGCTGAGCAGATCTATGTAGTGTGTAGCTGTAAGAGATTGGCTGTGTGGCTGCACACTACATAGATCTGCTCAATTGCGATGCTGATTATTTTTTACAACGTACCAGTAGCTTCATATAGTTCCCATAGTTTTTATGCAGGATCAAATAGCTCAATGAGTAGGGTGTTTGCTTAGAATTCAACAGGTTATAGGTTTGAATCCTGGGTATGGCAGTATATTAAAGTGTATTGTTTAATAAAGGGTATTGTCAGGGGTTAAAGTGGGGGGGGGACGAGGTGGAACTGAGTTCCACCACCTGTAATGGTCGGGGGAACTAGTTCCACCAACTCCATTGCCCTGCACAGTAATCCAACAGAAAAGCCCACCCCATCATCTGCGTTAATCGATGATACAGGCGGCACTCGTGTTACTGATGAGCTGCAGCCACCTACTCCTTCCTCAGGTCCTGGTGCCTCCATGGTCCTCCTCCATGAGTTCCACCACCTCACCAGGACCACTTTTAGCCCCGGGTATTGTAACTGAATAACAGCGAGCTCTCAAGTTAAGTGCTAGAGTGTGGAATAGAGAGGATTTGTGTCCAAATCCATTTTCTTGCAATGTTCTATAAATGTGTATTATATATAATGTGGGAAGGGGCATCATAGCATGGGCTTTCTCTGGGATCAATCTTATCCTGCTCCTTCCCCGAGAGGCATGCGCCTTATGTCCCTATTGGAAAAATGGAGGGGTTGGGGGCGCAATTCTTTCACTGGCACAAGGCACTCAAAAGTCTAGTTATAGCTCTGCAATAACGCAATATTAAAAATAATCCTTAATACTCAGGACACGTGTAGGGTAAACCTCCTGGAATCTATACACAGTACAGTGGGCACGATTCATCAACCTGTGATCATTAATAGCTCACCAGCCATCATGCCCATTTTCTTATTTCTCATTTGTTCATTGAATATTTGAGATAAAACTATGTTTTTAGCTCTTTTCTCACCCGTGTGTATTTTATAAAAAAGTCTAACGTGGAAAAGCCGATTATAGGATTCCACTGTTAAAAATCTGCTGTACAGTAGGTGTAGACGGCCGCCCCAGAGTGCAGCTTCCACTGGGATTAATAATTGATTCCACAATCTGCAGTGATATCCGTTGTGATAATAAGCGCAGCAGCCTGGCAAGCAGACGTATAAATCTTCTGATTTGAAGGTACTTGAATTGGCAGCATTTTGGCTACAGAGAAAAGGACCTTCACTGTTAACCTCAACCGGCTTTATATATTGAACGTAATCAAACATTTGGAGCATTTGAACACAACTACTGTCCTGTTTGTTTTCATGTATCAGTGTACAGAGAGAGAACCGATGCCCCTGCCCCCCCCTCACCTCTCGCACATGCCATGGTCAATACAGGTGCCACCATGGGCAGCGATTGTGCCGCCAGTACAGGCGCAGATGGAAAAAGCGTACAGGTTCCCCGATATGCGGAGCTCTACGCATTTCTGCCTGTGCGTGTGCAGCAAAGCGTCTGATGTGTTACAGGTCCTTATCAGTGAGAACTTGCACATATATGTGTATATATATATACATATATATATACATATGGGGGAAATGTATTAAAGCTTAGAAAGAGAAAGTGGAGAGAGATAAAGCACCAACTACTCAGCTCCTAACTGACATTTTTCAAACACAGCCTGTAACATGGCAGTTAGACTTAGAAGTTGATTTTGTATTTATTACATAGAGCCTATTCATTGCTGCACCTAACTGTAGTGCCATATTGATCTGGTTTTACCGGCTAAATTATCTGTAGTGGCACAGTCGGAAGCAAGCAGATGTTTGTGCATGTGTCCTAGTCCCACTGCACAATTCTCCTGATGGTTACTGCTCAAAAGCACAGATCGGAATTGCATGGAGAGAGATGGAATTTTGGTGGGTGTACTATATGTGCAGGGCCAGTTCTAGTCTTTGTGGGGCCCAGAGAAAAAGTTTCCTTTGGTGCTCCCCCTCCTCATTCAAAATAGACAGTGCGCAAAAATATATTGGTGTCGCTTCATGGAGCGTGGCCACAGAGCATGGCACGGCCACAGAGTTCAAGGGGCGTGGCTACAGAAAAGTACCAATTCACAGTACACCATACAGAAGTGTCCATTAGTCACATTACACCAGACAGTAGTACCTCTTATACACATTTTGCCATGTTAGAGCACCTTACACACATTACACCACAGTAGAGCAGAGCCCCTTATATACATTATGCCAGGTACAGCCCCTTATACACATTACACCAGGTAGAGAACCTTTTATAAACGTTATGCCAGGTAGAGCCCGTTACACATGGTGCGCCAGGTAGAGCCTCTTTTATACACATTACGGCAGGTAAAGCCACTTTAATACACATAACACCAGGTATAGCCCCTTTTATAAATATTTACACCAGGTAGAAACCAGGTACACCTTATACATGTTACACCAGGTAGAGACCCTTTTTTACACATTACACCAGGTAGAGCCCATTATGTGGCACCCTGGAAAATGGTGTGTGCGCCCCTTTAAAGTTTACTTACAGGTCCGCAGCAGCAAGGGGAAGTGCTGGCACAGCAGGCGTTAAGTGTAGACGCTGGTCCGATCACATGGTCTGTATACTGATGGCTGATTGAACAAGGCAGTCTGGGTGCAGAGGAGCCTTGTGGGAAGAAGAAGGAGGAGTCTGCAGGAGTGACTAGACGATCTGGACGCATGCTGAGTGAGGAGCAGAGTGGGAGCTGAGATCGGATGCCAACCGCAGGGTCATGCTGGGCGGTGAGAGCAGCGCTGCAGAGTAGAAGCGGGGTGCTACCGGGAATCCGAGAGCCAGATGAGCGAGCGTTAGACATCACAGCTGGAGACTGGACACCGCCAGGCCTAGTGAAAGGCGTGGACACTGTGGCCATCTTGTAACAGTGCGGTGTCATTGAAACTGGTCCAGCAACTGAATACCTCTTTGAGACTGATTGTGACCTAAGCCATGGGCAGACCAGACACCCGGCCCGAGTATCCATGTAGTCAAATGATGCGCAGTGTAAAGGGTGCGGACAGCAGAGCGCCATATCAATAAGTCAGTCCCTGTTAAGGGGTCAGTAAAGGCAACCATCACCCTGCTTTAACATTGTTGGGACACTAGAGACTGAGTTATTTGTGCAAGGACAAGTGAGTTGCTTCATCTGGAAAAGAATGAGTTATTTGTACAAGTGAAAGTTGACTGAGTTTATTTAACCAAGAGACCCTGATTGCCAATTAAATTATATTTGTCAGGAGACACTACCATCCCTTCGCTAGCTACATCCTCTTTTAAAATAAAACTGTCATCCACTGATATTATTACTGCCCAGGATTCTTTATAAATCTGTGTGCCTATTCCCCCATTACAACGCTGTGGCACCGAAAAATTCTACAAGAGCTCCAATGTTATTTGCCTGTGAAGATCATTACACCTTGGCTATGGAAATTTATTAAGTAATTGTTATTGAAAAGTGTGGTTTACTCTTCTCATTACCATATTATAGATTGTGATTATACTATGTCAATATCTGTGATTCAATTGATTGTTTTTTGCATTTTTGAATGATCCATTGTGATGTTACTGTAATGTCACTTTGAATGATTGAGTGATGTCACTTTGAATGATCCATTGTGATAGCCAATTGTCTTCTCTTTATCTTTCTTTAATGCCCAATTCTTCTTGTGATTATTCGTATTTTATGCCAATTAACCAATCATCATCCTCAATCCAGAGTTTATTGCGGCTCAATAAAAAGACATTCTGTTGGAATTGCTGACTCACTCCTGTTTCATATTACTCTAGCCTACCTCTCTGAGCAAGGTACTAAAGGACAAGGTAAGGGAAGAAACATTTCAGGGAAAAGATCCATCACAGCCACCCAACACCTCTGATACCTTTCTCAACCACTTAGACATAACTGCCAACCCCGGTGCAACAGTATGTCATACCATCACTTCTCCCCTTCAGTCAGTCACCCCTTGATGATTAACTGTCACAATCAAATTTATCTCCTATGCAGAAAACACTGTTCCTGAGAGATTTACATAGGATCCACTCTTCCCGAATGATTTACATAGGATTCAGTGTACTTTGGTCTTCAGAAAAATGGCTGCCACTTGTACAGCTCAGTCCGTACTAGAGACACAAATTGAGATAATACTTAATTCTCCTAAATTTAATCTTCTAGCAAAACTTTATTTAGGAATCTCCCTTCAGAGAATTAACAAACATTAGGTTCAACAATCTGTTTCATCATAGGGATGGACATCGGAGGCCTCTCATCGAATGGATGTGCTTTCAGCATCGATTCGTGCAATGTGATGGTTAGTTACCATCGCATACATACCAATCAATTGTAGAACCATTGTGATAGTCTGTGTATGTAGAAGAAACACAGTTTACATATGCACAAGAGGGACTTGTGTTTATGCCGCATCCATGCAGTATTTATAATAGCTATATTTTAGCATCAGGAGACAATCGCTTCTACACCATTCGATGTCAGCGAAAATTGTAAAGCTGCCATCAATGCCATTGGAAATAAACCATTGATGGTTGAGTACCATCGGCTACCGTTGTCCATCCCTATTTCTTCATTACTCAATAGCATTCTCAGCATCTGTGTCAGCACACAGGTAAGTACTTTTACTGACAGAGACAGATTTCTGCATACTGGATGTTATTCTTGGTTCTATGTGTTTTTTTTTCAGTATCTTAAATGCTTTTAAACATTGTTTAGTAAAATACGAAAACATTTTGTACCTGATTCTCCGTTTGAGACCAATCACACACAGTCATCACTATAATTTTTACACTTAAACCAGGGTCGGAGCACACACAACTCAGAACCCTTCTGGAGGCTGCATTTGAGACTTTGAGGCAACCGTGTTAGTTTCAATTGCGAATACACGTCCAGACCACACCCTTACCATACTATCGCTGCTACGTCAACTGCACATCCACTTCCTGCAACTACATGTCAATTTCAGCCCTGGTCTTGGCCCAACTACAGTAGTTCCAAGCAAACTCAACTCACGTTTGAAACATTAAAAAAAAAGTGATTTGTGAAAAGCCGCACATGCGCACTGTGAAAAATCACGACTTGAGACAAAAAAATCTCAAATTGCCTTTCAGACTGAGGTCGAGATGTCAAACAAATATTTACTGCATAACTTTTGTGGGATGCTTATTATTTGCGCTCTATCCCTCAAAGGCATCAAGGCACAATGCACATTGGAAGCCTGAAGAAGAGTCTGGTGAGCACACGGAGCCAACTTCCGGGATTTGCAGTGACATCATCAGTGGACGATCACGGCCAGATGCACCCACAATTTCCCAGCGCGTGGAGTTGGAAAACCATACCAGCTCCTTCCAATAACCCCCCAAAAGGGCTGCAAACATTAAAACCTACTATTTTCTATTTTACAGGTGCCCCTATTTATAAATTAGCGCTCATATTGTTTACCATGCTCAAGTAATAATCGATAACTAGGCCCCATAGTGAGAAACTGATGCTTTATGCAATGGTAAAGTGGAAATGTGGTAATGTGTAATTACACACCCCTATAAAACTCCGGTAATGCTGCTCTAAGGATCATTCCTAGCGTGGCTACGTGGGAAATATAGCAATTAATAAGCCCAGTGTTTTATTATTTTTATTTTCAAAAATTCTTTCTGCAAATAACCATTTTGTAAGCCCTAGAATCATAACTTCTTTCTTGTCCTCTATTATTATTTTTCTCACAATGATACTGTAGGATTAATCTTATTGCGTGCTTTAGCTATAATAATCATCGAAACTACTCGTAAGTGGCCAGGTATCATCTACTAAAATGACCTTATCTCGCTGCGAATGCACCAAAATGCTCTTTTATCTCCTCTTCCTCTCCACCTTTTGATTAGAAATTCTTCAGCACGGTAATAGTAATTCACCAAAGTATGGTTTTTACTTCAGAGTAAATGGTTTACAGCTGTTTGTTTACCCAGAATGCCTGAACATGGGCTTAATGCTGCTTGCACAGTACTTCCTTCCAGAAAGGCTGCTTAATGTTGCAAGACGCACTCAAGTAAATTATAACTCAGAGGTGGCTGGTGTTATTTCCCGATCACTATGTCTCTGTGCTTTCTCATGCATTTAGGAAGCACAAAAATAAAAACTAACTGACTGAATCTTCGCCATTTGGTAAAATGTTAAATGTATTTGAATAATGTCAAAGTTAATCATTGGTTGGGTGTATTAGATTTTCCTAAAGGTGAGATCTAACACAGTATAATGTAATTGTAAGTCAGAGATTTGCAACCCTGAAGCACTGCAGGTAATTGGCTTATCCTGTCTTTTTGAACAAAAAACAAGAACAAATAAAGCTGGGTAATTCAGCAATCTGGTTTAGTGTGGGAATGTATCTGTGTGTTATACAATAACATAAACATTCTAATCCACAGGTTCTCAAACTCGGTCTTTAGGACCCCACACAGTGCATGTTTTGCAGGTCTCCTCACAGAATCGCAAGTGAAATAATTAGCTCCACCTGTGGACCTTTTAAAATGTGTCAGTGAGTAATTAATACACCTGTGCACTTGCTGGGTTACCTGCAAAACATGCACTGTGTGGGGTCCTGAGGACCGAGTTTGAGAACCACTGTTCTAATCTATACATATAATAATACTGTAACCGTTGTGTCTGTACATAGCAATTTTTTTTACTGTTTATGTACTATGGAGACAAAACTGTCTGACTGCCTGTTTGTATGTCTGTTCATCCAGCTACTACTGGATAATTTTTGGATGGCATTTTCACTATTGTATAGCTTAGTGATCTAGAAAGAAACTGAGGTATGTATGATCTCGATGTGACATCAGGAAGAGGAACAATAAAGGAAAAAACAGACGCTTGACTTCTAGAGCAAAGCATTGCACTGAAAATTGGTGTTCCGATCAAACTTCTGCCAAAGTTATGCAATGGAACCCAACTTACAGTGACTGCTCTAAAGAGGAACCTTATTGAGGCAGAGGTTCTAATGGGATTTGACGCAGGTGAGACTGTAATACATATTTACTGGCAAGCTGCACAATCAGATTAATGATGTCACATACCTCCCAACATTGAAGAACTTGAAAGAGGGACATCTCGGCGTGCGTAGTGCGCATGCGCCCGGAAAGGGGGCGTGGTCTATGGGAAAGGGGGTTGCTTCACGGGAGAGGCGCTATCGCGAGCCACGCCCCCTTTTTCGTCAGTGAGGGGGCATAGCCAGCGCTCTATGGGCTGCTGACATGCCCTCTCTCCCACTGTCTGCACTTAATAGACGCTGTGCGCATACGCACAGCATCTATTCACCGCTGCTCTGCTAAGCAGGGCAGCGAGAGACAGAGCCTCCCAACTGCCCCCCCCCCCCCATGCAGGACACTGCGGGTGGGACAGCGGGACAGTCCCAAAAAAATGTGACTGTCCTGCGAAAATCGGGACAGTTGGGAGGTATGATGTCACTCAGGTGCTAAAAGGGAGGGGTAATTCTGAGTAAGAAAACCATTTTGGTATCCCTAATGCACAATGAGTGACTTTTGAAATAACACTACATAGTAGCAAAATATACAGAGGTCTTGGTTGCTTATATTTGCAAATATAGGGTTTAAGCCCCCAGGCCAATCGGCAAGGTGTCTCTGTTTCACTGGGGGTCCCTAACAATAGGTATGAATCCGGGATGTGGGACCCCACCACGTCAGCACAGGCTGGCCACCCCAGGGCAGCACACAGGTGAAAATTAAGAAATTAGTAAGGGTTAATTAAGAAGCACATAGGTGCTATGTAAGTGATAGGTGTGATTAAAATAATACAAAAATATTAAAAAGTGATTAGAAAAAACATTAGTAAGCATTAATAAAGTGTTAGAGTGTGCCACCCTAAAGTAGCCCAGCCACTCCAGCACAGGGGGCACCGCGCCCCAAACCCACCACAAAAAATAAATATAATACGTCAGATATCCCAGTGTAAGGCCACATGATAACGGCTCCTACAGCATCTGAAAGCCAGCTTACCTAGAGACACCCCTAGCTTCTCTAATGGCACTCTGGAGTCAGCAATCCCTCCTAATGCTGACCCATCCATGCCTCTCTAAACTGCAATACATATTTACTGGCAAGCTGCTCAAGATGAGACTGTGTTTATATCACGTGTGTTTATACCACGTATACCTCTTATCCCCAACAATTTCCTTTGTCATTTCAGTTTTAATGCAGTTTCCTGTAAGTGTCTGCTTCGCTAAAATGATCAGCAAGTTGCAGGAGCAAATGCTCAAGGCTGCAAGCAAAGACCTCAGGACCAGCTACTTCTCCCATGGACAGCTTTACGTGGCTTGCTCACGAGTTAGTAGCACCAAGCATCTTCATGCTAATCCCTGAAGGAAAAACTGCAAATATTGTTTACAAAGTCATTTTGTGATCAATGTCTACAATATAAAATATACATCACAATATTAGATGGCACTACTGTCTTTGTAAAATTAGTTCCACAGAGCAATAACAGACATCCACACGAGGAAAGCCGCTGGCAAACGCACGCTTAAAAAAAGTACCTCAGTGAAACACTGGCTACACAACCACGATATACCCCGACACACAGTGTCGGACTGGGACATGAAGGGCCTACCGGGGGAATGCAGTTATAGGGGACCATACTTAGCGGTGTGGCCAGCCTACAAAGGGGGTGCGGCCAGCCTCCACAGATGCTTGAAATACACAATAGTTTAGTGCAGTGTAATACAACATACTGTATCTACCATATATAATACAAGTGCATAGTCTGGAACCTGATTCCTAGAGGAAGGAGTGGGCCCTCAGGCAGTGGGGCCTACCGGTGGTTTCCCTGGTACCCCTGTGGGCCAGTCTGACCCTGCCAACACACCCCCAAAGCACTCGCTTACCTGCATTTGCTTTGTTGCCACCAAGAAATACCCACTTAGTGGCTGCAGACAAACAGCTAAGAAACAAACCACTCTGATTTGTGCATACGTTCGCAAAAATGTGTATGCAGCATTGTGCAAACACAAACTAGATGTGGCTGCATTCAGACCTACAGTATGTGGGACTCAGAATCAGGCTAGTTATAGTTAAGTAGATAAAAAGTCAGAGGTGCATAGTGCAATCCTGGCATCTTTACAAATGTACCTTGGACTAGGGTGTAAAACAAAATTGTAATATTGCCAGTAATAAACCCTTGATAGAGAGCAGTATTCTCTGGAGTGCTTTTCTCAGTTTAATAAAGAAAGCCCATGGGGGAATTTAATTATGGGCGAAGGGGCCGAATTGCTGTTGCTGCTGCATTTAAATGCCAGCAATGGCAGCTCAGTTCTCCCTCTTCACCCGGCTGGCCAAAGGCCCCATTTGCCTGAAAGCGCTCACTACCTAGAGGGTAGCAAGAACTTTTGAGCAAGATCCCCGTTGCACTCGTAGTAAAATGTGGCAGTGTCGGGCGGATTTGCTGGGCTTGCTCCCAATTTTCATATATGTTGACACAAGTGTGACACCCCTAGTGGTGGTTGTTGTGCGTAGTGTGGATCGTACCTGGTCTCAGAAAGCTCTTTGTATTCTTCTTCCTGTCACGGCACAGCGTCGACTTAAGGTGTTACACACACATGCCCTGCAAGTTTATGTGTTGCAATGTTGGAAATCAAGACCGGCTGACATATTGGATTTGGAATGAGCAGGTGGAACGCAAACTGTGCTGTGTTGGAACGCAAACCGGCGGCCATACTGGATCCAGTTTCTGCATGCGTCACTTCCACCACAGCACGGTGAGGTGTCCGGTAATGGAATGCAGCTGGTCTCAGTAATTAGAGGGGTAGCGATCCAGCCATGCTTCTTACAAAGCACCCGTTGCGGTCTGAAACGCATCAAGCGTGGCTCTTTGTACTCCATTTGGTGGCTGCAGACATTGGTGTGCATTTTACAAGGAGGGTACAGAATCCGTAACTGAAACCTTGCTGCATCCCCTACCTGTCACCTCCATGGGATATTGAATGGTGACCTATTTGTTCCTGCTTTCCCATTAAGGAGATTTATCATGCTTTTTATTACGTCTCTACTTTGTAAGTACATTGAGTTATTAAAATTCTTTTAGTATATCAAAGGTCTCTGCACTATAGTCTGTCTTTGTTCTTGTGTCCTTCCAATCTGTGTTGATTGGCGCGTGGGAGGAGGATTCTTGTTTTGTTTCTGATCAAAAGAAGAGGAATTCATTATCCTACAATACTGCCATAATAGTCTGGAACATTTTGTGAGGACTGCACATAGAAGAATACTTATATAATGCCTTTATGTGATTAAAGGACAACCTTTTAAGGGTCATTAACCTTCTTTAATATTGTGTGTGGATATCCCACTTGGTACTGTGTAAGTATCACATATTTGGTGGTGTAGTATTGCATCATTTATTCCTGTATGCTTTTCTTTTAGAGTGCTAGATGAGCACTCTATTTATGTAATCCTAGCAGCCAGGGCTGGTGCTAGGGTGTTCGGCGCTCTCCTGCAAACAATACATTTGTGCCCTCCCTCCCATACGTAATTAAGGGACAGTGCGCACCAAAGGGGTGTGGTCTCACATGGAAGGGGCGTGGTCACACAATAGTACCCCCAATTAAAATTACACCACATAGTATCACAATCTAATTCACATTATACCCCACGTACTGCCCCTGATTCATATTGCATCAAATAGTAGGTGCATTACTATTTGATGCAATATGAATCGGGGGCAGTACGTGGGGTATAATGTGAATAAGATTGTGATACTATGTGGCGTAATTTGAACATTACGACACACAGTAGTGCTCCTTATGCACATAACGCCGACAGTAGTGCTCCTTATGCACATAACGCCGACAGTAGTGCTCCTTATGCACATAACGCCGACAGTAGTGTCCCTTATACACATAACGCGGACAGTAGTAGTGCACCTTACACAGGGGAGGATGCAGAACAAAATGACGGGGGGGGGGGGGGGGCTCCATGACAGAGAAAGAGGAAGGGGAGAGAGGGGGGAGTGCGGTACTTACTGCACACAGAACAGTGAGGGAGTGCTGCAGGCGTCGCTGCCAAAAGTGCAGCGGGGAGGAGGAGAGAGGAGGAAGGGAGCCAGCTGGACCGGGCTGGAGAGACTTGCACCGGAGCTGCACGTCATACTGCCTGCATCTATCATACAGAGCCATAACTAGACATTTTGGTGCCCTGTGTCAGAAAGAGTATTGGTGCCCCTTTCCTCCTCCATATTTAATATACAAAAATATAGGGGTGTAGCTTTGTGGGGAAGGCCACAGAACAGTACCAACCGCATATTGGTGTCCGTTAGTCACATTACACCGCACAGCAGTGTGCATTACAAATGTTATGCTCACACAGTAGTGGTGCCCCTTACACACGTTATGACCACAGGAGTAGCAGTGTATGGAGACTCCGGGGCACATGTACAATAATACAGGGAGGAAGTATACCTCCAGGCTGCTCAGGTGATGGTGTGCATGTCATGGTCGTGTACCGTGTGCTAATACATTACATATATAATTATTATTATTATTATTATTATTATTATTATTATTATATACTGTACCATACTTATATCAGCACTGTGCTGGCAGAATAATGAGGCTGCTGATATATATGTGATAGCTGCTGCACAGTAAAGAAGACCGTACACCCTTATGATATATATATACTGTAGACCCTGTACATGGGGAACACTACAAAGCTATATAACACAGATCACTCCATGTGATCAACTCAGTTATAATATACCTATGGACACGGAAGTTGGAACTCCGTGTCCGCTACCATGCACCATGCATGCACCTCTGCTGGCTGTTACATGGAAAGGTACCTTCTGCACCAACTCCTGTACTGTCATCGCTGCTTCCGCCAGGTAAAAGACACATCATCACGGCTGGGCAGGCTGCTTTCACCTAGTGAGAAGTTTTTTTTTGGGGGGGGGGGGCGGTGTACCCAATGCGGCCGCCTCGAGAAGTGGCTCCCCTGTCACAGGCCCGCTAACTGGGCGGCCCTAGCAACCGGATGGGACACCTGATGGTAATGGTGCACCCTGCTCTTCTCCCCAGCAGCGGTATAGGGGCAGAGCACGGCAGGGTCTGGAGGTGATGGTTCCTGGGCGGCCACTGCTGCTCTCCGGAAAAGAGAACCACCAATCCCCATTACAAGGCAGACACCAGGAAATAAAGTGCTGTTTACATTTATTAACTTGTAATGTTTCATCACTGTAAACTGTTCAAGAGAAAAAGAGTCAACAACAGGCATAGTAATGAACAATCTTACAGTTGTAAAAAAAACAGTAAAGGCCACGATTACCATAATATTGTAATACTTTAGATCACAAAAAAAGACCCGATGATCAGGGGCGTTTTAAGAGAGATGGGGACCTGCGTGCAGCCTCCGTCGCCGGCCCCCTCCTCTCTGGCAGCTAGTAGACTCTGGCTTAAAGCCAGAGTCTACTGCGCATGCGCAGGTCTCCAGGAACATGGCGCCCGTGCCTTGTCCACGGGGACACCTCCAGTGAGAATGCCCAAATCACTCGGAAATGGCCGCAGTGGCCACTTTCCGAGTGATTTGTGCCCGCACTTCAAAGCTGCCGCCACAGGACCCCAGAGGGGTAAATATATTCTATGGGTGCACTGTGTGCGGTATGTGCCCCCCCCCCCCCCCCCCAAACCTAAGGGCCCATGTACACCGCACATACTGGACCCATTATAGAAACGCCTATGCTGATGATGCAATAGTTCAAATGCATTCAAATAACAACATAAATATTATTCACTATAATGAAGTAATGGAAGGTAAACGTATCACATAACAACTACTAGTGCAATAAGTCCTATAAGAATGCCTAACCTTAGCACAATGGATCCTGGTAAAGACTGGGTCAACCTGTTAATCTTCACTGGCCAGCTCTTTCATTGGTGCACATTAGGGTGGATAAAGGAGGTAAATGGCTTTTAGGATGCTCAGTATTGATTATCTCTATTCTTAGATACAATGGGCAATCCTGTTACTCCAGTATAACAACAATGGCTTTAGGATACTGTCCAAGTTACTAAACAATGTGGTAAGATGTCAGTGCTCTTAGCACGTTGCTATAATGCAGTCCAGCAAACTTTAGACGATGACAATACTGCCCATTTGCTTGCAGATCCGAACTGTGATGGGTAGCAGAGCGCTCCAAACACAACATGAGTTATTGCCGGGAAGCTGCGCTCTTTGTAGCTCAGTGGTTTCTAGGGTCAGACTGACTGTAGGGTTGGATAATGGACTTTACTTCTTACGAACATCTCATTAAAATATCTCACAGTTTTGAAGAAGAGTTTGCAGTGGTGTAGATGAGGGTACTAAACTGTGACGGGCTCAGTATATACATGTGTGGAGTAGCTGCTCATGGTTAGATACATAGACCTGGTCCACATCACTTTGGTAGCTGTTCAGTGTGACTCTCCTTGGCGTCTCTTTATATGCTTCTGCTGCCCACCTCCTGCTGGTGTCCGTGAGATACAAGAGCCCAGCAGCAGCAGCAGCTTCCGGTATTATAAAAAGATGGGGCAGAAAGACAAACAAAGGAGGAAATCTTGAAAGGGGGAGGGGGATTGGAGCAAGCTTAAATAAAGGCTCCCCCAGCAGCACAAACGGGTAGCTCCTATGGAAAGTAGAAACTAAGCAAGCATAGTGTTAGAATAGAGAATATGAACTTCAGTGAAGGTCACAGCAGCTCTGCTTGATCAAGGGAAAACACAACTTCCTAAAATGGCTGGCTAGCTATGCACCTAGAATTGTTTTTCTTTAACCATACAGCATGTGCTCGATTGGTGTGCACAAGCTTCCAATTTTCTTTAATACAGTCTGGGTACTGATGTAACATAAACAATACAGAGACCAGCGCTGGCTGTGCGGATATAAATAATCTGGACGGTTTGTTAAATTAAACAATAAACAATTTATTTACCAATGAACAATCAAAAAAATATATATAAAAGGGTATGCATATAGATAAAAGCTAATAAAATGTAAACAATGCCATAGAAATGGTTTGAATTAAGCTGCTAACCAATTGAAATATTTTTGAATTCAGCCGATCCACCAAAAAGGTTCCTGTAAATGAGTCCTCATAGGTTAGGACCTCCACCAAATAATAACAGTCAGCAATAAATACTGGATATTACCAGAACATTTGGAATCATCTCTTGATGTGCTATCAGCCTAAGGAATTGTCCATTTATGGCCAAAGGGAAGTCCAGATAGTAGAAGCTTAAGTTGATAATCCAGGTGGTGGAGTGCAGTGTCCAATAAATGCCAATGGTATCAGGAATCTAAGATCGCTGGTGTGGTGTCGGCTATCAGATTCAGGCTCTACGCATTTCGCTGGCTACAGGACATGCAGCTTCATCAGGAGCATACGATGTAATTTAATTTTGAAGAGCAATATCAAGTTAACATATGGGTAAAAAGCATTGTGTCCACTAGTGCCACACCAAGGCACTTCCCCTACCCCTGCGCACCTGGTGTCGTAGACAACAGCAAAAGAGGAGGCTTGGAGTAGTAACGTTGGTTCAAGTACAATCTAAGGACTCACCCTGCACCGCTCTAGATAGCAGTGTTCCACTCCAGAGACCCTACAAACCGCCACTTGGGCAGCATCTGCCACTACTCAGCCTTGCACCCTGGGTATGGCCCTGGTGGTCAGCCACTTTGCTAGGAGCTAAATGATTCACCTCCATTTCTTGTAGCTCATTTAAATAGCTCATCCCACTAGACAAAATTTATACAAGGTGCAAGAGTGCTCCTAGCCTATTTTCAGCATGATCAGGACACATTTTAAGCCCCCTTGCTATAGAACTGAACAGACCACAGTCCCCATTATGTTCATTGAGGACTGCAGTCTGAGCCAATTCACCAAGCTCCAAAAGTTAAGATTTTTGGAGCTTGACTCAAAAATATATCTCCATCTCCAAATGGCATTGGTTGTTCTAACCCTATGGAGAGAGAATCGGTGGAGCGGGGTCTTCTGATCCCTCTCCTTACCATGCCTCTCCCCTCTCAGACATTACAATAACTGCCTGTGCATGCGTAGTTGCTGTCACTGTGCTGCAGACTCCTCACTGGGGAAGGCACTTATGGGAGTTGCGGTCCTAGCAGGAGTATGTTAATTAATTGATGCAAATAATCACTGATTATTGTTGTGATTTGCAGAGATAGGAAAGTTATCTTTTCAGAGCCTCACGGCCGCAAATGAAAAGCATGTGACATGTGCAGGACAGTAGAGAGCCTGGCTGGGCCCAGGTACTTTTCAGGAGTGTGGCCTAATCACAGGAGGTGTGGCCTAATCACAGGAGGCGTGGCCTAATCACAGGAGGCGTGGCCCTGAAAAAAATACAGAAACAAATAGTACTGTAAGCGCCTCCCTGGCCCCACTGCACAGCCCAGCACACAGCATCAGGTGCAAGGCTGAGGGGAAGAGCTGCAGCTGCTGTTGCCAGGTAAGGGGGTGGGACTTGGGCCCCCACTAGGCACCTCCATCAGACATGGGCCCAGGTAGGTTGCACCTGCAACCCCCCCCCCCCCCCTTACCCCCTCCTTGGCACCACTGGCCTTGTGCTTTCCTTAATAATTGGGATCTACTATACAATCACAAACATTCAGTATTATTATAATTGGGTAATTGGGTGCTGCGGATCCCATTTGGCGCCATATAAATAGAGGATAATAATAATAGTATTGTATTAATTTTTTAAAGGCTTATTCAATTATAGTTTCTGTCTTGCTGAATCTTGTTCTGTGCATTCTGAAGTAACTTCATGGCAGCTCTTATTTTTTATTATTATTATTATTATTATTATTATTATTATTATTATTATTATTAATAATAATTAATATATTAATAATAATCCATTCTGCACATGCTCCCTATTGGGATTGCGTACTACTCTGAATCGGGCCCCATGTAAACCTCCTCTTTCTTTTAAACTGAAACTATTCTCTTTTACCTCTGTCCCTTCCTACAATAATGGCCCTCATTCCGAGTTGTTCGCTCGGAGATTTTCATCGCATCGCAGTGAGAATTCTCTTAGTGCGCATGCGCAATGTTCGCACTGCGACTGCGCCAAGTAACTTTACTATGAAGAAAGTAAGTTTACTCACGGCTTTTTCATCGCTCCCACGTTCGCATTGTGATTGACAGGAAATGGGTGTTACTGGGCGGATGCACGGCGTTTTAGGGGCGTGTGGCTGGAAACGCTACCGTTTCCGGAGAAAACGCAGGAGTGGCCGGGGAAACGGTGGGTGTGCCTGGGCGAACGCTGGGTGTGTTTATGACGTCAGCCAGGACCGAAAAGCACTGAACTGATCGCACAGGCAGAGTAAGTCTGAAGCTACTCAAAAACTGCTAACTCGTTTGTAATCGCAATATTGCGCATACATCGGTCGCACATTTAAGAAGCTAAGATTCACTCCCAGTAGGCGGCGGCTTAGCGTGTGTAACTCTGCTACATTCGCCTTGCGAGCGATCAACTCGGAATGAGGGCCAATGTCTGATATAATGAAATGTCTGAGACAATGTAGCCATCAGTCCATGCAGCCTCTGATGTAGTGAAAAATGACATTGTAAATCTCTCGCTGTTTAACTCATTTTCTAAACCAAGTTCCTATTGAATGCCCGGGAATCTTCCGGAAACAGCAGAGTTTTATGCTTCTTCTGATAGAAGCTGCAGTTGTAACTGCTATAGTATATCTGCTCCAGCCGCGCTCTCAGGGGTTAGCATAACACACTGCAGAGTAATTGGACTCAAGCCTCGTTAAGCACGTTACTATAATCTTCCATGAAGGTTTATATTGTAACTTACAGTTAATAACACCTAGGTTGGACTTTATGTCATTAATCACAGTGCTAAAATGAAAGGTCCTTCTGTTTTGTGGGTGTTGGAACATTATATAATTGTCGTATTATTTTAAAATCTATTAAACGCACATTTCTCTTTTTGGAAGTAGGCTAAATCATATTATCCTGCTTCCAAATTCAGGACGCTCTCCCAAACTCCAGAGGGAGATGTCGTGATCCACCTACTTCCCCAGAGAAGTGCAGGGGTGGCTGTGTGACTGAGATGAGCAATTTACGTGTGACTGTGATGAGCAATTTACACCCTAAAACACCCCAACATTTCCCAGTAGCCTTGGCAAAAAGTCAATGGGTGTGATTACATTTTATCCTCACCAGCAGCCCTATCCTCCTTTCACTATGTGTCAGGCTGTAGCTTCCTGCTGCCTCCATTCCCCTCCTCACATCATGTCACTGCCCCTGTCAAATGCAGCCCTGTCCTCACTGACACATCACTCATCTCCTGATATACTCTGTGCTGCTGGGATACCCCGGTCTTTCCACGATATAACTCTGTCTGTGGCGTCATGCTGCTCCATTCCCCTGCTCACATCATGTCACTGCCCCTGTCACATGCAGCCCTGTCCTCACAAACACATCACTCACCTCCTGATATACTCTGTGCTGCTGGGATACCCCGGTCTTTCCACGATATAACTCTGTCTGTGGCGTCATGCTGCTCCATTCCCCTGCTCACATCATGTCACTGCCCCTGTCACATGCAGCCCTGTCCTCACAAACACATCACTCATCTCCTGATATACTCTGTGCTGCTGGGATACCCCGGTCTTTCCACTATATAACCCTCAGTCTGTGGCGTCCTGCTGCTCCATTCCCTTTCTCACATCATGTCACTGCCCCTGTCACATGCAACCCTGTCCTCACAAACACATCACTCATCTCCTGATATACTCTGTGCTGCTGGAAGACTCTGCTTCTTCCACTAGATAACTCTCAGTCTGTGGCTTCCTGCTGCCTCCATTCCCCTCCTCACATCATGTCACGGCCCCTGCAGCCCCCTCCTCGCTAACACAATGACCCGACTGGATCCATCACTACCTCTGCAAGCTCATAGGGGTTTATTGATTAAAGGTTGTTTATCACCTATTTTCATCTTTTTTTATCTATGAAAAATGATCTCAATCGATGTTTCAGGTGCTGAAACACACATTTACTTATAGATGATTTGTTTATATTACTTTTTAAATGTTAGTAAATGTGTGTTTATCCCTAGAAGTACAACATCGATTTAGATCAATTTAAATATCGATAACAGCAGCTTTTAGTAAATAAACCCCATATACTGAAATGACCTATGCTGAAATGAATTCCGACCATCTGATTGGCTACAAGTACTTCTATCTCAATATACTGAGTACACATGGATAAACAGAATATGAAGAATGAACAGGAAAGTGATGAGACACCAGTCAGATACGTATGGAAAAGGAACGCGTTAAGCACAAAATATACTGTGCTTAGTTTAATTTAGTACAATGCTCCAAAATGACAGCACATTTACAGCTAATACATATGGATCAAATAGCCTAGGAATGTATTAATTATTTGTTTTGTAAGATCACATTTACATAAATTAGCATATGACATTCAGTGTATTCCTGATTTTGCTGTGATTTATCAAGCTTTCATTATATTTCATTGAAATGCTAAGTGAATTTAAATGGCTGTAATATTGTTTTCAGTTTCTGCCATCCTATAGTTTCACACATCCATCATTTTACCGATCATTTGGACAATTTTATTTGCGACCTAAATTAAAGGAAACCAAACGATTCAATTTCTTTATGTTTCTCATTATTGTCCACGTAGGCACTCATTCCGAGATGATCGTAGCTGTGCTAAATTTAGCACAGCTACGATCATTTACACTGACATGCGGGGGGACGCCCAGCAGTGGGTACCCGTTCGCTCGGCTGCGATAAAAAGCAGTGAGTGAACGGGTCAGAATGACCCCCTTTGTTAATATTTATACTTATATATTTCCTTAAGTCCTAGATCCCTCAGGATTGCCACTTTATATCTGTTCCTATACATAGCGTTGGTACGGTATCCGGTCTTTAGGTCGACAACACTTAGGTCGACACTCATTAGGTCAACCACTATTGGTCAACATGCATTAGGTCGACGTGGTCACTAGGTCAACATGGCAAAGGTCGACACATGAAAAAGGCGACATGAGTTTTCACTTTTTCCCCCCATTTTTTTAACTTTTTCATACTTTACGATCCACGTGGACTACGATTGCGAATAGTAACCTGTGAGGAGACACAGTGCACTAATTGGGGTTCCCGGTCACTTTACAAAGAAAACAGGAGGATCTAGGTAGACTAGAGGGGTATCTGGACTCCAGGTCGACAACAAAAAGGTCGACACACCTTAGGTCGATGCCAATTGGTCGACTTACTTAGGTCGGCATGGACAAAAGGTCGACATGGACAAAAGGTCGACAGGAACAAGGTCGACATGGAAAAAGGTCGACATGAGTTTTTCACAATTTTTTTCTTTTTTTGGAACCTTTTCATACTTAACGATCCACGTGGACTACGATTGGAACGGTAATCTGTGCCGAGCGAAGCAGAGCGGTGCGAAGGCACCATGCCCGAAGCATGGCGAGCGAACGCGGTGCTATAATTGGGGTTCCCCGTCACTCTACGAAGAAAATGACACCAAAAAAACATGGACCTTTTGTCCATGTCAACCTTTTGTCCATGTTGACCTAAGGTGTGTCGACCAATTGACGTCGACCTAAGGTGTGTCGACCTTTTTGTTGTCGACCTGGAGTCCCAGACCCGACTAGAGGAATGGTCAAGAACGTGGCAATTACAGTTTAATGCCAAAAAATGCAAAATCATGCACTTGGGTCTCAAAAATCCAAAGGCTAAATATAGTATTAATGGCACTATACTGGAAACTTCTGAGGAGGAAAGAGATCTAGGAGTCTCTATTTCAGGTGACTTAAAGGCAGGTAAGCAATGTAACAAAGCAATGAGGAAGGCTAGTCAGATGCTTGGCTGCATTGGGAGAGGAATCAGCAGCAGAAAGAAGTAATAATACCACTGTATAGGTCATTGGTACGGCCTCATCTAGAACACCGTGTTCAATTCTGGAGACCATATCTTCAAAAGGATATTACAGATTGAGTATCCCTTATCCAAAATGCTTGGGAACAGAGGTATTTTGGATATCGGATTTTTCCGTATTTTGGAATAATTGCATACCATAATGAGATATCATGGTGATAGGACCTAAATCTAAGCACAGAATGCATTTTTGTTACATATACACCTTATACACATAGCCGGAAGGTAATTTTAGCCAATAGTTTTGGTAACTTTGTGCATTGAACAAAGTGTGTGTATATTCACACAATTAATTTATGTTTCATATTCACCTTATACACACAGCCTGAAGGTCATTTAATACAATAGTTTTAATAACTTTGTGTATTAAACAAAGTTTGTGTACATTGAGCCATCAAAATACAAAGGTTTCACTAACTCACTCTTACTCAAAAAAGTCCGTATTTCGGAATATTCCGTATTTCGGAATATTTGGATATGGGATACTCAACCTGTAATCAGGGCCGGCGCTTCCATTAGGCAGCTTTAGGCAGCTGCCTATGGGCGCCTGGACCTGAAGGGCGGCCCGCTGAGGCTGCCTGGGGGAAAAATGAAGGTCTTCTTCCAGACACCCGGAGATGGCAGACTACACTCAGTCTGACGAGTGTGCGCCCGCCCATGTCTTTTCCTATTTGCCAGAGGTGGTCAGCGTGTGTAGGTCAGGTGGTCGTGTCACTCCCCCCCCCCCCCCTCCCCAAGTACCTGGCACTCCTCCACTTCCGAGGGCAGGCTGGACAGCCACTTCCACCGACAACCCCCCTGCATGATGACTGCGCTGATGGGTCCCTGCAGCTCTTCGGCCAGCACGGCAGCAGGGGCACCGACAGGAGACCCGTGGATACATGGTGAGTCAGAGTGTGATTATGGCAGCGCCGGCGTTTCTTCCCTGGAGCCTGGCCTGGCTCTGTAGTGCCAGCTTGCTGTGTATGTATGCAGGGCCAGATTATAGGAAAGACAGGGCGGGGCGGTCATCCAGGCGACCCCACTATGTGGCAGCAGGGGGAATGCATTGCCGCGATTCGCGGGTGGAAAGGGGGCGGGGCCTAATTCCGTGACTTGCCCGCCCCCATCGGAGACATGCCCTGATGCCTAGCAAGGCTGGAACAGGTAGTGTGTCTTTCCTCATCCCTCTTTCTCTCTCTCTCCCCCCCCTCTCCCCCCCCCCTCTCTCTCTTCCCCCCCTCTCTCTCTCTCTCTCTCTCTCTCTCTTCCCTCCTCTCCCTCCCTCTATCCAACTCCCTATCGCTCCCCCTCTCTATCTCCCCCCTCTCCCTCTCCTCTCTCTCCCACTATCTCTCACTCCCTCTATCTCCATCTATCTCTCCCTTCTCTTTCCCTCTGTCGATCCGCTCTATCACTCCTCTCTCTCTCCCTCTATCACTCCCCTCTCTCACCCTCTATCAATCCCCTCTTTCTCTCCCTCTATCGATCCCCCCTCTCTCTCCCTCTATCTCTCCCTCCCTCTATCTCCATCTATCTCTCCCTTCTCTTTCCCTCTGTCGATCCGCTCTATCACTCCTCTCTCTCTCCCTCTATCACTCCCCTCTCTCACCCTCTATCAATCCACTCTCTCTCTCCCTCTATCGATCCCCCTCTCTCTCCCTCTATCTCTCCCTCCCTCTATCTCCATCAATCTCTCCCTTCTCTTTCCCTCTGTCGATCCGCTCGATCACTCCTCTCTCTCTCCCTCTATCACTCCTCTCTCTCTCCCTCTATCACTCCTCTCTCTCTCCCTCTATCACTCCCCTCTCTCACCCTCTATCAATCCCCTCTCTCTCTCCCTCTATCACTCCTCTCTCTCTCCCTCTATCACTCCTCTCTCTCTCCCTCTATCACTCCCCTCTCTCACCCTCTATCAATCCCCTCTCTCTCTCCCTCTATCACTCCTCTCTCTCTCCCTCTATCACTCCTCTCTCTCCCTCTATCACTCCTCTCTCTCTCCCTCTATCACTCCTCTCTCTCTCCCTCTATCACTCCTCTCTCTCTCCCTCTATCACTCCCCTCTCTCACCCTCTATCAATCCCCTCTCTCTCTCCCTCTATCACTCCTCTCTCTCTCCCTCTATCACTCCTCTCTCTCCCTCTATCACTCCTCTCTCTCTCCCTCTATCACTCCCCTCTCTCACCCTCTATCAATCCCCTCTCTCTCTCCCTCTATCGATCCCCTCTCTCTCTCCCTCTATCGATCCCCTCTCTCTCTCCCTCTATCGATCCCCTCTCTCTCCATCTATCGATCCCCTCTCTCTCTCCCTCTATCGATCCCCTCTCTCTCTCCCTCTATCGATCCCCTCTCTCTCCCTCTATCGCTCCCCCTTCTCTCTCCCTCTGTCGCTCCCCTCTCTCTCCTTCTATCTCTCACTCTCTCTCCCTCTGTCGATCCCCTCTCTCTCGCTCTATCCATCTCCCTATCGCTCCCCCTCTCTATCTCTCCACTCTCCCTCTATCTCTCCGCTCTCCCTCCCTCTATCTCTCCGCTCTCCCTCCCTCTATCTCTCCGCTCTCTCTCCCTCTATCTCTCCCCACTCTCCCTCTATCTCTCCCCACTCTCCCTCTATGGCTCCCCTCTCTCTCCTTCTATGGCTCCCCTCTCTCTCCCTCTATGGCTCCCCTCTATCTCCCATCTTTCCTCCCTCTATCGCTCCCATCTCTCTCCCTCTCTATCTCTCTCCATCCTCCCCCCCCTCTCCCTCCCCCACTCTCTCTCCCCCTCCATCTCCCTCTCTCCCCCTCCATCTCTCTTTCTCTCTCTCCCATCCCACTCTTTCTCTCCCTGATGCGCACTCTCTCTGCCACTCACTACCCCACCCATCTCTTTTGCTCCCCCCTGTCTCCCTCCTTTCCTGACACCCTCTCTCTCCCACTTGCTCCCCTCCCTCTTTGTCTCTCTCTCCCTCTTTCTCTCGCTGACACACTCTCTCTCCTTGACACCCTCTGTCTCCCACTCTAGCGCACTTGCCCCTCCCTCTCACTGGCTCTCCCCTCTCTCCCTGACACACGCTCTCTCTTGCTCTCCTCTCTCTCTCCCTGACACCCTCTGTCTCTCTCCCACTCACTCCCCCTCCCTTTCCCTCTCTCCCTGACACGGTCTCTCTCCCTCCTTTCTCTCCCCCTCACTCTCTCTTCCCTCTTATCCCTCTTTCTCCATCACTCTTTCCCCCCTTTCTTTCCTTCTCCCTTCTCTAACACCCTCTCTCTCTCTCCACTCTCTTTCTCTCATTCCCTCTTTCCCTCTCTCTCTCTCGACAGAAAAAAAAAAAGAGAAAGAAACTCTTGTTGGGCACTCTTGTCTATGAAAAAATGGATTTAGTTAACACGTAACTTTTATTAGTTCTAATTAGAATAGATATACGATAGCCTCTGAGATACATTTTTCATGGGGCATAACTCTAGAAAGACATTTCTAGTGTTGGTGAAAATATCAGGAATAATTTTTAGAAATTTGAGTCCAATTACTCAATTCAAAACAGGGCACACTGCTAACTCGACTGCTCTCCACAGCTGCCCACTCTTCCTTCCTTCTATCCGGTCACAGCTGCGGCAGGACCCACACACTGCTGTCCACTGTGACTATACATCACACACAGCAGGCAGCAGCGGCTCTCCAGAACCTCACCGGAACTTTGTTCTACCCCTCTCCAGCTCTATTCCTCTTCTCTGCCCACACCTCATCTCATCTCTCTATCTCTCCAATCCAAAGTGCTGTCATTGGATCATGTGTCAGCAGTGTCCCTGCACTGAATTTAATTAAATTGATCAGGGACAATCTGACAATTTTTTTCTAATAGCAGACACTCTATATACCCCCGTCTCCTCTCTAGAGTGCCGGCTCTGCGGACATGGTCACTCTGTCATCACTGCGGCCCTTTGCATGTGACAGAGCCGCAGCTGCCATACAGAGCTCATACACCGTGAGACCTTCTTTTCTATCACCCCTGAGTGTACCCATCCAGGGTTTTATTGTGGTAGATACTGCACATCACTGAATCTAAACTAATCAGCAAAATTTTCACTGCACAACTTATACATTGTACCCATCTATGCGGCAGACTTATTTTGAACTGTACTTTAATGATTCTGATTTGTTTCTTTCATTACCCTTACACAGCAGTATTGTATCACATTAAGTTTTACATTGACACATTGTTAGCCAGTTCAGGAACACACTATTGTTTGTTACCATATAGAGGGAATCTGTTAGCTATTAAAATCCAGGTTGTTGAGATGGACTGCATATGCCACTCATGTGTGTGTGTGTGTGTGTGTGTGTGTGTGTGTGTGTGTGTGTGTGTGTGTGTGTGTGTGTGTGTGTGTGTGTGTGCGTGTGCGTGTGTGTGTAAATAGCTTCGGCCTAATATAGTGTCAGTCTGACCTTTAATTGATGAATCTCCTTATATCGAAGCATCCGGCTTTTTATTATCTATATTTCAGGTTCTGGACAATTTTATAACAGTATCAGACTGTCATTATATTTATATAGGACTGCCTATATGTTTTGAATTGAGTCATTGAACTCCAATTTCTTAATATTATTCCGGATATTTTCGCCAACAGTAGAAATTTCTTTCTTGTGTTATGCCCAATGTGAAATTTATCTGAGAGCTATCATATATCTATTCTAATTCTAACGAATAAAAGTTGAGTTTTAACTAATTCCATTTTTTCATAGACAAGAGTGCACAACAAAAGAGTTTCTTTCTGTCTTTTTTCTGTTAATACTATATTTATTCTCTGGGCGCACCTCCACCTGCTATATGAAATATACGCTAGTTATTTGATGTCTTTGATGTGGACTGTTCTTTGACCCCTCTCTAACTACTTTGACTTAAATTGCTGTGCTCGCTGACTGTTTCCCAAAACCTCCCCTCTCCTTGGTTGACACCCTCTCTCTCCCTGACACCCTCCCTCTCTCTCTCTCTCTCTCTCTCTCTCGCTCTCTCTCTCTCTCACGCTCTTCGTTTCTTTCTTTCTCTCTCTCCCTGACACCCTTTCTCTCTCTCTATCTCTGACACCCTCTTTCACTATCTCACTGTTCTCTTTCTCCCTGATACAGTCTCTCTCACTCATCCCCCCCTCTCTCTCTCTCCCTTGCTCCCCCCTCTTTTTCTCACTCCCTGAAACCCTCTTTTTATCTCTCTCTTCCCCGTTCTGTCTTACAACCAACCCTTACACACCGTGACTCACCCCTCTCACCTTTCCTAGATGGAAAGAGGGTATTGGGAGGGAGGGGAGGGGGGGGGGGTAAAAGGCAGAAGTTTTGCCTAGGGTGTTGAGAAACCTTGCACCGGCCCTGCCTATAATAAGTTAGAGACTGTACAAAGAAGGGCAACTAAAATGGTGCATGGCCTACATCACAAAACATACCCAGAAAGACTAAGAAATCTCAATATGTATAGTTTGGAGCAGAGAAGGGAAAGGGGGGACATGATAGAAACTTTCAAATATATCAAGGGTTCCTAACAAGTCCAGGAGGGAAACATTCTCCAAATGAAGAGAAGCAATAGGACATGAGGTCATGCACTGAGACTGGAGGGGGGGAGGTTCAGGGGGAATTTGAGGAAAAATTACTTCACAGAAAGGGTAGTGGACAAGTGGAATAGCCTCCCATCAGAGGTGGTAGAGGCTAAGACAGTAGAGCAATTTAAACATGCATGGGATAGACATAAGGATCAAATAAGGTTAGAGATTTAAAACTCATGTCGATCTTTTTACATGTCGACCTTTTCCATGTTGACCTAATGACCATGTTCACCTATTCCAGGTGTTGACCTAGACACTGTCAATAGAGGTCGACCTAATGACAGTCGACCTAGTTACTGTCGAACCAACGATCCACACCCCATGACTACCTGGGTTGTCATCAGAAATTGATGCGATTGAATTGTGATTGCGGTCTCAGGGGCTAATTCAGGTTGGATAGAATAAGCGTTCCAATGCGCAGTTTCCTGATAATCGGGAAATTGCGCACGCGCAGGACCCGTTCTGTGCATGTGCAGAACTGGTCCTGTGATTGACAGGCAGAGGCGTTTTGGGGGGGGGTGGCGGGGGTTGGGACGGCTGGCGTTGCTGAAAACTGGGGAGTGGCGACGCCAAGGACTGTGTAGCGTACACAAATGTTGTGAGAGGTAATAGCATGAATGGAGTATGTTCGGGGCATGTATCAGCAGCTGACTGCTATCCTCTATGCAAGAATCACATCTCCAGCGTCTTAGTTGTGGCGGTCACCCTGAGTGACAATGCACTTATTTTCGGAGTCGATGTTTTCAGGATCTATGTCAATGATGTGTGTGTACGCAGTTGCGGGTAGTTGCGAAGGCTCTAGTGGGCATCTCAATATGTTACATTAGTACATTTTCGCACATCGTCCCTCATTCCGAGTTGATCGCTCGCTAGCTGCTTTTAGCAGCAGTGCACACGCTTGGCCGCCGCCCTCTGGGAGTGTATCTTAGCTTAGCAGAATTGCTCGAAAATCTTTTCCTGCAGTTTCTAAGTAGCTCCAGACCTACTCTTAGATTGCGATCACTGCAGACTGTTTAGTTCCTGGTTTGACGTAACAAACACGCCCTGCATTCGGCCAGCCACTCCCCCATTTCTCCAGCCACTCCTGCGGTTTAGCCTGACACGCCTGCGTTTTTTAGCACACTCCCGGAAAACGGTCAGTTTCCGCCCAGAAACACCCACTTCCTGTCAATCACTCACCGATCAGCAGTGTATAAAGCGTGTATAAAATTGCTTAGGTTTGTGTGAAATTACTTGGCGCGTGCGCCCTGCGGCCCATACGCATGCGCAGAACAGCCGATTTTTAGCCTGATCGCTATGCTGCGAAAAACGGCAGCGAGCGATTAACTCGGAATGACCCCCATCATCTGAAGCAACACTAACGCATTACTATGAATCACATCCTCAGTGCTGCACAATCAGTCCTGGACTCAGACGCCATGTAAACATTTTATAGAGCTAGATACATTGCACAGTGCAAAAAAAAGTTAATTTAATGTATGTTGCATGTGGATGGTGAAAGTTGCATCATTGATTCCACTTGTTACACAGACAGCGTTTGCTACACAGGAAGTGTTTGCTATACAGGAAGTGCTTCAGCAGCCTTTGTTCAGCATGACTGCAGCGCCAGCTAGTAAATAGAAGACACACTTCTGCAGCTCTCCAGAATGTTGTGGTAATTTGGACACAGACCACTTTACACAGTGAAAGACTGCGTAGGTCATGTAATATGGCCGAAAGCAACATAAACTCACCGGATGGGCATGCGGCACGCCTCTTAGTGCATCACTCTGGCACGTAAGGGGTTACAGTTTTTGTGGGAGGAACGGAAGGAAAACTGCCTGGATTGTGATTGGCTGGATTCTGCATAGGGGCCGGTCTGACATACATATAGTCTTTAGACCCAGCACATCCTGCCTCTCCCAGCTTTTTCCGTGGACTGCTAAGTACACTTATTTCTATTATCTGCTTATTTTCCTTGCTCCATCTCATTTCCCTAGCTCTCTTTCTCTCTTGTGCTTTCCCTAATCTTCCTTCTATCTATCCCTGTGTCTCTTCTTTTGCCTATCTTTTTCTTAACCTTTATTGTAAGAGCATAGCTCCCAAACAGATGAGCAGCTTAGATCCTGCTGTACCATAAGTACGCAGCAGGATCTTCATAGTGCCGTAATCATGCTGCCCCAGCGCGGCGCGGCCCCTCCCCCCCTTCCCCCGGCTCATGGACTCCGTTATGGTCCGCCCCGGCCCGGGGGGAAGCCTGCCGCGCCTGCAGTGCGGGAGCGTGTGCGGCCACCCACCCGTGCTCACCTTGTTCTCTCCATCCCCGCCGCTGGCTGCGGCTGGGGACGGAGTGCCGGGGGTCCGTGAGCGGCTGAGGCGCCCTTCCAGGGACGGGGTTAAGCCGTCCCTGCACCCGCCTCTGCCGCGTATTGCTGGTACGTCGGGGCGGCTGGCGGGCGCGCTGGTCCTGGACTGACGGATCGGCGCTCCCGCCCGCCCCCTCCTCCCCCCCCTCCTCCACCATCAGCCCCCACATGTTTTTACCTCTACGGAGGGCAAGGGGGGTTTTCCACCATCTCTCACTCCTCCTCCATCTCTCCCTCTCCACTGGGTGGGCGGGGGGGTCGCGCTGCTGCCGGACGCAGTGGTTCCGTGCAGCGCGCGCGTGCTGACATATGTCAGGCCCACACCAGTGTAGCCCCAGGGAGGCCCCCTCTTACTGGGCCCGGTAGGGCTCATAATGTCCCAGCTCAGAAACGGGTTGCGTGCTCCCGCAGCGTCTTGGCACGCCGTGCCTGCTCTGCCATGGCTGACGGGCCGGTACCGCCGGCGGACCGTTTCGGGGGTGTCGCGCAGGGATGTTCTGCGTTCGCCCACGGTGGGAAGGGCCACCAGGCCTCTCCTGCAGTGGTTGGACCTGTGGCTCCGCCCCCATCTGTGTTTACACCCGCGTTTCATAGTAACGCTGCCAGTCTTGGCCGTGCGGCCCCGGCCGGTCCTATGCGGGCACCGGGTTGTCTGCCCCTCGCCGCGTCCGTATTGATAACTCGGACGCTGTTGCGGACAGCCCTCTATCGGCCGATGCGCTGCATCTTTTTAGTAGTGCCGGCATTCGGGTATTTTATTCCAAGTCTAATGCCCGAGATAGGAGTAGGTCCCGGCGCAGGAGGATCAGGCAGACCTCTTTGCAGCGGGGCAGCTAGGCCGGCATACCCTACAGTTAGGGTCCGCCCAGGTCCTTGCTCCTTACGGGTGGTGTGCGAACCTCCCTTGGGGGCGCGGGACTCGCGTGCCGTGCCTAAGCTTACAGCCACGGCGTCCGCACCTTTGGTGGACGCCACAGTCTTGTCCATCATTTGTTCCGCATTATGCTGCCTCCTTGGCTTATGGCATCGTGCAGACGTTTACGCCGTTCCTGTCCTCTGGCGGAACGGCCAACCCGCCAGCCCCGCTCGCGGCGGCTGCGGGACTGGTGGGGTCCACAGGAACAGGGTCTTTCTTTTGTCTCCCCAGCCGTGGACATCGGGACTGGAATGGAGTCGGCCATTACCTCAGCAAGTCATCCGGGGTGCAGGGATGGATGGTGTTGCTTCTCGTGCAGGTGAGTCTTCATCGGACCCTGACGGGTCCCAGGGTAGTGCGGTTACCCCCCCCCCCCCCCCCCCCGTAGCGGGTTGGGATCTAATACTCAGTCCCGCTGCTCTAGCGAGGGTAGCATTACGCATAGGGTTTCTGGCTAGCACAGTAGATGCAGGCGCAGGGACACGGGCTTATCCCTTGGCTCCACATACTCTGAGGGGGTTTCCTTCTCCGACGGCGGCTTGCACAGGGCAAACGGCGCATGTGCCGGTGTTCAACCTCTTCCGCCTTGCAAGTTTCCGTCGAGTCGGACACCGGTCACCGCGCTAACACGGTGGTGCAACGTGGTCTTAGGCCCCGGGACCGGGACAGGATCCGTAAGGGCCAATACGTCAATATCTTCGCCCTTACTGGCGATCATCGTGAAGTTTCGCTTGCGGCTAGGTAATAGGACAGGGCAGCTAAGGTGCTTTGCTATCATACTCTATTTGGTCAGGCGCATGTTAATCTTCACGGAGTGTTCTTTAGTGACGCGCACGGACGAGCACATGACCCTAGTGCGCTATCACTTCCTTCTACACATACGGTACCATAAGTATAACTGGTCGGCTTGGCAACGTTATGATTAGGACTTCCGGCGCAAACTTCACGGCCGGGAGACCTACAATTTCGGTAAACCGGACGTCGAATCGTGCTCGGAGCCGACACGGGGCGCCGAGGGGGGGCATTTCTGCGAGTCTATGTCCAACGCGGCCGGGCTCTCAATCTGCCGCTTTTCGAGTGGGTCCGTCGCGCACGGGGCATCGTAACCGCTTCGCTTTTAATAATGCCCAATGTGAATTTGGGGGTATGGTGGCATTTTTCCTCCGCTGCATGGGATCAAGGACTGCACCAGTCCTGGGACAGGGGGTTATTCCGGCCCGCAGAGTCGCGTTCCCACGGCCCAAGCGCTGGCCTTGGCCCCCGCCCAAAAATTAGATTACTTGCGCTCATACCCTGGCTGCGAGGGTACCCCAGGTGGTGTGGATGCCCAATTTTGGTTCTAGGGTTTCGCATACGGGTTCCCATTGCCGATATCTGGGTTAGTGGGTCCCGGGGCTGGTCCGACCCTGCGTTCAGCCTGAGAGTTTCCGGACGTGCTCCGACGGGATCTTCAGGCCGCGGTGTTGTTGGGCAGGATGATAGGCCCCTTTTCGAATTCCCACCCCTTACCGGATTTGGTCTTGTCCCCCGTCGGGACGGTGCCCAAGAATACCTCGGGCACATTTATGCTCCCACAACATCTTCCTTTCCTTCGGGGTCATCAGTACATTATGCTACCCCTGAGTATCAGTGTAGGGTCATTTACCTGTCCTTTGATTCGGCCATCACCACCATTAGGTCTTTTGGACCGTGGGCCGTGATGGGTCAATTGGACATCCAGTCAGCATTTCGTCTTCTCCATCTGCGCCTTTCGGCCTTTCGGTATATGGGTTTTACATTGGACTATGGCCTTACATAGATCGGTTCTTCCCTATGGGTTTTTCCATCTCTTGCGCATACTCCGAGAGATTCGGTTCTTTCCTCCATTGGTACCTGGAGCATGCAATGGGCGAACGGGGACTTTCGCACTGCTTGGACGGTTTCCTTTACATCGGGCCACTGGACTTGCTGTGGAGGAGACTCGCCCTCTTTGCACACTTTGGGGTTCCGGTGGTGCCTGGGACGGCTGGGGGGCCCTCTACATCCTTGGTTTATCTCGGAATTCAGATTGATACGGTCACCAGCCTCTGTAGGCTCCCAGGGGATATGGTGTTGCGTCTTCACGATGATATCCTTTGTGCGCTTGCTGCGGGCAAGCTTACTTGCATGAAGGCTCAATCCCTATTGTGCCTGCTTAATTTTGCTTGCAAAGTTATCCCCATAGGTAGGGTTTTCTGTAGAAAATTGGAGCGGGCGACGGTTGGAATTCGACGCCCGCATCATTTTCTCAGATTGTCCCTCGAAATTCGCAGGGAGTTACGTACATGGGGTGACTTTCTAGTTCGTTTCAACGGCATCTGTATTGGGCAGAAGGCGGTCGTGTCTAGCTCCTCCCGGAAGCTTTTCACGGATGCCTCTGGTGCTTGCGGTTTCGGAGATTCTTTCGCTACCGGTGGTGCGCGTCTCCTTGGCCGAGGGCCTGGATTAGCGAGCGCATCACGATTAACATGCTGTTGCTGAAAAACTTTCCTGTTATGGACGCATTGCAGCTATGGCGCGATGCACTGCGTATCAAACTAGTGCTTCTGCGTATCAAACTAGTGATCTTCTGGTGCGACACTTTGGGCGTGGTTTTTTGCCATCATCAGGCAAAGATCCGCATCCTTGCCGGGCCTACGGGGCATTGCGCAGATAGTCTTGCGAGGCTTGGTGAACAACATTCCGTTGCGAGCCAAGTATGTCCCAGCCGTGCGCAACGACATTGCTGATGCCCTTTCTCGCGGCGCTTGGCAGCGGTTTAGGTGGTTGGGTCCTGCAGCTTTACTCCAAGGGGAATTATGTTCTGCTTATGTGTGGCAGGTTATCCGCTCGGATTGAGGCTTTAGCCCACAGGTCGTTGGCTCCTGTAACTTTCGCGGCTTATCTGGTCGCCTGGGAGCGGTGGAGTCGCTGCCTTCTGGAGAGGGGCCATAGTGGTAAGACACCCCACGACTTACTTTTCGTTTACATCTGGGTTTTGTACACCAACTGAGGTTTGCGGGCGTACGTTGGTAGGGTTCTAGAGGGTATATCATAATTTCTGCAACTTCGGGAGGAGGTGGCCTTTATTAAGTCCATTTTCCTCCAGAGGGTGTTGAGTGGATGGGCTCCTGTGATCCCGTCCCCAATCACTGGGTCTTTGTTGAGGCGCATTTTAGGATCCCTACGGAGTATTTTCTCTTCGGGGTATGAAGTTCGCCTCTTCATGACGGCCTCTACGATGGTGTTTCACGGTGCGTTCAGGGTGGGCGAGCCGGTGTCCGTTTCTCTGACTTCTGCCTCGCCCATGCTGGCGGCCTACGTCGACGTACGTCCCGACGGTTTGCGGTGTGGGATTCAGCGCTCCAAGACTGCTGTAGCCGGCAGGGGCAGTGGGTTCGAGTGGATCGGGCTTGGGTGCGGGGCATTTGTCCATTTGCCGCGGCCCGGTCTCATTCGTCCGTACGGCCTCCTATGCCTGACGGGTGGCTCGTCCATTGTGACGGTTACCTGTTGACCAGATATCATTTCCGGCGGTTTTGGGGCGTTGTATTTTATACCTGGGTCTAACTCCGGCCGACTATGGGACTCACTCTTTCCGCATCGGCGCTGCTTTAGCTGCTGCTGCGGCGGGTTAGTCCAGAGTTGATGTCCGGGCACTGGGTAGGTGGAGGTCTGGTGCAGTCAGTCGCTATACCAGGCCTTTTCCTCCCAGTGCGCCCCTTTGAGGATTAGCCGCTCGTCACATTCGCCCTTTGCGATTGTGGGGGCCTTGAGGAATTTTTGCTTTATCGTTGGTTTTAATTACGGTTTTTGCCGGCTGACGAAGTTTTGTGTTTTTGCCTCAAGTCAAATTGGGCGACCCCCCCCCTCCCCCCCTCCCTGTTAGGGACGCAGGTTAGGTTTCCCAGTTTCCACTATATTTTGTTTATTAACCTCAGTCACAGGGACGCAGGTTAGGTTACTCATTTTCTCCATACTATATTTCATTTATTAACCTCGGGTGGCAATGATCTGGTACGCCGGGTCTTGAGGTCTGTTTAGCTTCGGTTCTGTTTTCTTTAGTTTGGAGTTGAGTTTTTCCTAATTTTATGCTTTGTTTAGTTGAGTGGAGTTTTCGGTTCGGTGGCGGTGGCAGGTTGGTAACCTGGCAGTTGGCCGGTTTCTGAACGGTTATTTTAGTTTAACTTAAGGAGTTTATTGTTAGTAAGTTCGGGTGAACTTTTAGGTATTTTTATAGTCTTATAATTAAGTGATGGGCTCCACCGTACTTGGTGGGCCCATATGATGGATCATAAACATGTGTGGATATCGGGGCCGGAGGCCCAATTTTTTATCCCGTAGGGGCGGAGCGTACCTCCGTCCCTACAACTGTTGGTGGGCAGGGGTAGTGGCAGAAGGTCGACCCCTGGCCTTGGATTTTGGATTTCTGATGTCTGGGATGTAGGCAGGAGGCCGATCCCGGAACATCTGGGGCAGAAGGCCCCCTCACACATATGTTTTATTGCTCGGGATGGAGGCAGCAGGCCGATCCCGGAACATCTGGGGCAGAAGGCCCCCTCACACACACATGTTTATTGCTCTATTTTGTCATATAATTTTGGATCACCCTTATTAAGTTGTTTATCATGCTTAACCGTTCTTCTCCCCGCCACCTTAGTTAGAGAGGGAAGTCTGCATTTTTAGTTTTAGTTTTAATAGGCCTTCCTCTCAGTCAAAATAAAAAGCTGACCCCTTTCACGCCAATTACAGTTGTTGTGTCTTCATTTATTAGGATAAGTGTGCTTGAGTGGCGTGCGGATGCATCTGACGTGTGAAGTTTAAGACTGCGTAGGTCATGTAATATGGCCGAAAGCAACATAAACTCACCGGATGGGCATGCGGCACGCCTCTTAGTGCATCACTCTGGCACGTAAGGGGTTACAGTTTTTGTGGGAGGAATGGAAGAAAAACTGCCTGGATTGTGATTGGCTGGATTCTGCATAGGGGCCGGTCTGACATACATATAGTCTTTAGACCCAGCACATCCTGCCTCTCCCAGCTTTTTCCATGACCCACCCTCCCGCCCTGGGGAGTTGGTTTTTGTTGCTCCAGTAGGGTTACTTGTGTCGGCTTTTGGTGGCCGGTTTCTGAACGGTTATTTTAGTTTAACTTAAGGAGTTTATTGTTAGTAAGTTCGGGTGAACTTTTAGGTATTTTTATAGTCTTATAATTAAGTGATGGGCTCCACCGTACTTGGTGGGCCCATATGATGGATCATAAACATGTGTGGATATCGGGGCCGGAGGCCCAATTTTTTATCCCGTAGGGGCGGAGCGTACCTCCGTCCCTACAACTGTTGGTGGGCAGGGGTAGTGGCAGAAGGTCGACCCCTGGCCTTGGATTTTGGATTTCCGATGTCTGGGATGTAGGCAGGAGGCCGATCCCGGAACATCTGGGGCAGAAGGCCCCCTCACACATATGTTTTATTGCTCGGGATGGAGGCAGCAGGCCGATCCCGGAACATCTGGGGCAGAAGGCCCCCTCACACACACATGTTTATTGCTCTATTTTGTCATATAATTTTGGATCACCCTTATTAAGTTGTTTATCATGCTTAACCGTTCTTCTCCCCGCCACCTTAGTTAGAGAGGGAAGTCTGCATTTTTAGTTTTAGTTTTAATAGGCCTTCCTCTCAGTCAAAATAAAAAGCTGACCCCTTTCACGCCAATTACAGTTGTTGTGTCTTCATTTATTAGGATAAGTGTGCTTGAGTGGCGTGCGGATGCATCTGACGTGTGAAGTTTAAGATGTCTGGCTGTGATGACACAAGGTCTATGGCGCATAGATCTGCTGGTTTTCGATGACACCATCATGGAGGCATGGCTCAAGTTCCAGAGTGAATGACACATACACCGCTGTGCTGGGCTCTCAGACAAAGCAAAAAAAGGTACAGGCATACACCTTGCTCAATCTAGTTGGTGCTGAAGCTATTAACAAAGAAGTATCCAGTCATATGCTGCCAGATTGAAACGACTAGCAAATAAATGTGATTATGTTGCATTAGCAAGTGAGCTCATCAGGGAAAGGATTGTGTGTGGGACTTATGACCAGTGCTTAAAGCGGTCCTGGAGCGGTGGTGGAACTCATTTCCCCATCACCCTTCCCCCCCCCCCCCCCCATTAGGCGGAGCCAGGACTAGTGCTAAGGATTAGGCCCCCCCCAGCTGCAAAAAAGGTGTGTGCTTTCAGTAGATGGGTGTGGTCACACAATAGTACCTCCAATTCAAATTACACCTCACTGTGGAACAATCTTATTCACATTATACTGCACGTAGTGCCCCTGATTCATATTAGTAGTGCCCCTTATTCACATTACAATACACAGCAGTGCCCCTTATTCACATTACTTCAATCATTACGGCCCCTTATTCACATTGCATCACTCAGTCGCTTCTACACAATGCCCACAGTAGTAGTGCCCCTTGTACATACTGCCCACAGTAGTATTGCCCCTTACATATAATGCCCACAGCAGTGGATCTTATACAAATCTCTACCTCTGTCACTCCAGCAGCTCAATCCCCTGCGTCCCACCAGCAGATTCCCTGTCTCTGTGTCCCTCCAGCCCCTCTCATCTTGTCTTTGGCCTGCACAAAGCCTGCTCCTCGTCGTGGCTCTTCTCTTACTTCAGCAACAGTGATGGCATGACATCACATACACTGTGCCAGAAAAGGAAGCCATTGAGACCTGAGGAGAGGATGAACGCCATCCTACAGACACAGCTTATGTGAGCAACAGGAGGGGCGGGTCACAGGCAGAGGACCATTGAGCTGCCAGGACCTGAGGAAGGGGGAGGTACCTGTAGATGGTCAGTGACACTAGCTGTCCCCCCCCCCACACACACACACACACACTTTAACCTATACTTATAACGATGTCACTTGTGTAAATTAACTATGTGAGAAGAAATTAACACTGTACACTCCAATAGAACGCCCATCACTTTGTTGCTCCATGTTTGATAGCAGCTATCTCTCTGGCAATAGCACCTTAGGGTATAGCACCTCAGGTTAATGTATGCACTGTAGGGGTTTTCATAAGAATTTCCTCATACGCAGTAGGAAATAATTGCTCAATGTCGGCACTGTGTTCAGTTCACGTCCACCTCTCAATCAGGCCACCTATGTCCTGTGCTGTCTGCATTATACCTTGCATTAAATGTCTCGTTATTAATAAACTGTAACACTGCAACAGTAATCCATCAATAGAACCAATACAAATCTGCATCCGCACTTCAGTGACAGAACGCTTGTCTGACCTTATTTGCTGCACCTAGCAGGATATAATGAGGACTATGGATTTATTGCTTGTGTGCTGTCCTTGAACTAAGGGTCTATTCAAAACACTGACAATTCCACAGTGTAGCAAGTGGAGATCATAATGTTGGGAGATCCTACTGTGTTTAGAGAACAAAATACATCAATGACTTGTTCTTTATTCAACACAGGAAGACCATAGAGAAATGCTTTTATTCTAAAAGAAATGGCAGTGTTTCATATTTTCCTATATTTCTATACTTTACTACAAAATAATAATTATTATTATTATTAATATTATTATTATTATTATTATTATTATTATTATCATTATTATCAGTAGCAGATTTTTGTTATGGCCTGTAGGATGCAGCCTATTGGAAGTCCTACCTGTCAGTCATAGACACACAAGGCAGTCCCATTGGGAGGTGTCTCTTCCTCTGGGACTGCCAGACCGTGCTGCGATACGCAGAGAGCTGTAGGAAGCCACACCCTGCCTTGACAACAACATCGGCTTCTATGGGCTGCAGCCGATGCAGTCCATAGATGCTGGGTGTTTGCGCATACGCAGTTGCACCGTGGTGTCTGCACATACACCGATCCCGGCACCTGCACAATGGCTGGCTGTGTCCTCCCACTAACTGTAAGTAGAAGGTGCTGCTGTTAATTATTATTATTATTATTATTATTATTAATTGCACATCTCTCTCACTCTCTCTCTCTCTCTCTCTCTCTCTCTCTCTCTCTCTCTCTGATATATATATATATTTATATTAATATATATATATATATGGCACATACCACTGACTCATCACAAAATCTCTTGAACCATAAGGGCTAGGAACTTGACATTTGGACAGTAGCTTGCTTTTGTGACGTAGTCACCCACTAAGAAGGGAACTTTCAAAATTCCACCCACAAAGGGGATAAAAGGAGTGAGATGATTATTGGGAATTCCCCCCTCACAGTAGAGATTAAAACAGCCCACCCATATAAAGAATGCATGGTGCCAGCGATACCAAGTCACGGAGGGGGGAGGACACAATGCTCTGTTCCTGGACTTCCTTGCCAGTGGCAATTGCAGAGCAGTCCATTATTCAAATAGGGGGGCCACATCAATTGCCACCCCTAAACACTGTCAAACTTTGCTGAGTGTGGCTCCCCTATTTGAATAATGGACTGCTCTGCAACTGCCACTGGCAAGGAAGTCTAGCCTTATGGTTCAGAAGATTTTGTGATGAGTCAGTGGTATTTGCCTTTTATATATATAGATTTCAGATATAAGTACTTAACCAACCTATTTCCAGTCAGGAGAGGATAGTGTCTCAGTTATCAGAGGTTAACTTGTCACTTGAACTAAACATTGCAGACTCTCTCAGAGGAAAGGAGACATAGATATTTTGACTCTTAAATGCATTAAAAGAAAGATTGATAGTCAGCAGCTGCTTACCTGGGTGTAAAGGGAACCGACAGCTCTCCCAGTGACCTTAAGTGTTGTGTGAAAATATTTACCGTTTTACCTCAAAGGAGGAGCCCTAAGGAGAACTAGAAGTTAAGCAAGGAGACCGAGGACCCTTTGGAATAGAGTCAGCCTATCCCTGCAAACCTTACATGATTAATATACAGCGGGCAGAGCTTGGCCTGCCGTCCCAGCATTTACAGCACTGAGCAGGGCAGCATCAGAAGCGGGACAGAGCAGAGAAGGCCAGTTATTCTTCTCAATGCCAGCCTTTTGACATCATCAATCCGGAGAAGGCCCGCATGGAGGAGTGGCCTGACAATGATTGGCAGTGGCGGGCGGAGCATGTCCTGTAGTAAGTCTAATTGCTGATCTTCTGTTATAAACTAACCATATAACTTTAGGCATATCCGGTTGTGCAGAAAATAAGACAAAGAGGGGGTTATTCAGACTTGGCTGCAATAGCGTCCTGCAGCGCAGTTTGCTGGCGCATGCACAGCAGATGCATAGTGGCTGTGTGAACACACACATCCCCGATGGATGCAACCGCAGCACGATTGACAGCGGCGGGCATTTTCGGGGCAGCGACGCAGCATTAGGGGAGGGCCAAACGAGGGCGGGCTGAGACTGCTTTCGGGTCGGCTGGGTGACATCACATGTACATTGGGGTTCCTGGTCATGTTACGGAAAATATGACACCATAAAACAGTTCAAAAATCCATGTAGACCTTTTCATGTGTCGACCTGCCCCGTGTTAACCATTTTCATGTGTCGACTATTTGTCCACGTCAACCATGTCAATGTCGACCAATAGTGGTCGACCTAATGACTGTCGACCTCAACACGGTCGACCATTCATACCAGAACCACGTGCACAACCCTTCTCCTTGCCGCAATTTGAGTGACAGTGGCAGGCGCTCAGGTGGGCGGTGTTTTGACATTTTGCGGGTGTGTCGGTCAAAACGGAGGCGCGTCACAAGCATTTTCGGGGTGACTGCGTAGCATCACGCGCAGCCGCTTTGATTCTAAAAAATGGTGGTGGACCGCTTGCCGGTGCAGCCTGCGCAGCCTGCGCAAGCAGGGGTTGACTTTAAATCGATGCATCCGCAATTAAATTGCGGATGCACCGTGAGACGGTGCCACACATGCAGGGTGGCCTCGCCCTGTGCTGGGCGGCCCCCAGCATGTGAGGAGATGGATGCAGATCCCGCTGTGGATGCAACAATCTGCATCCATCCCTGAATAACCCCCACTGTGAGGAACATAATCCTAAATTCCATGTAATACCTATGTTCTGTTGTCCTGCGTGCATTCTATTCAGCGAATTAAACAAAAACATTTTTGCAGGAATCAAAGAAAAAATGCTGCTGACAGAAATACATCTCCGAGGCTGCTGAAAGACGCGGCGGAGAATTAATGGCGTCTAGCGAGCACAATACTTAGTCCTGATTTCACCCTCAGCTGATTCTCTGCACAATAATAATGCATTCTGCGCGGATCAGGACAGGTGTGACTGTAAACTGTGAGACTTCCTATGGAATATTTGATTTAATCACACAGTGACAAAGAAAAGCTCCAAACAAGATAAATAGACTACATAAGCTGAAATGCAGCGCACCGGGAACATCAGCCATTGGGGGTAATTCCAAGTTGATCGCAGCAGGATTTTTGATAGCAACTGGGCAAAACCATGTGCACTGTAGGGGAGGCAGATATAACATGTGCAGAGAGAGTTAGATTTGGGTGTGGTGTGTTCAATCTGCAATCTAATTTGCAGTGTAAAAATAAAGCAGCCAGTATTTACCCTGCATAGAAATAAAATAACCCACCCAAATCTAACTCTTTCTGCACATGTTATATCTGCCTCCCCTGCAGTGCACATGGGGGGTAATTCCAAGTTGATCGCAGCAGGAAATTTTTTAGCAGTTGGGCAAAACCATGTGCACTGCAGGGGGGGCAGATATAACATGTGCAGAGAGAGTCAAATTTGGGTGTGGTGTGTTCAATCTGCAATCTAATTTGCAGTGTAAAAATAAAGCAGCCAGTATTTACCCTGCACAGAAACAAAATAACCCACCCAAATCTAACTCTCTCTGCACATGTTATATCTGCCTCCCCTGCAGTGCACATGGTTTTGGCCAACTGCTAAAAAATTTCCTGCTGCGATCAACTTGCAATTACCCCCATGGTTTTGCCCAGTTGCTATCAAAAATCCTGCTGCGATCAACTTGGAATTACCCCCATTATGTGGCCAGTAGACAGGGCAATAATGGGAGCTTTTAATTGGATGGAAAGATCAGTAGTAACATTAAAAACATATTTGGTTCTTTTCATGCCCAAGAGGTTGTCACCGGTACTTGGTTGTACACAGGGCTCAGCGGTTGATGTATCAAGAAGTGAAAAGAGTGTAGAAGTTGCCCATTTCAACCAATCAGCTTCTAGATAGCATTTAAAAAGAACATTCTATATAATGATAGGTACAAGCTGATTGGTTGCAATGGGCAACTTCTCCAATGGTCCATTTCTCCACTCTTTTCATTGCTTGACACAACAACCCCTTTACCTCAGAGTAGAGATAACTTATCACAGTATGAAATACTATAAAGTGGCCTATTAACAGGGCTTGTGGGGGACCTGCGGTAAAAGAGTTGTGGGGGCCCCTGCCCAAAAATGTCCCCTTGCCTTGCCCCCGCCTATATGTCCCATACTTGCCTCCCATGGCAGTGTGCTTCAGGCTCTTCTTTCTACATCTACAGCCTACATGCTGCCACAAGTCCCTACATCAGCGGCACAGACATGTGTCACATGATACTGATACATGCTGCCACAAGTCCCTACAACAGCGGCACAGACATGTTCTGTCACATGATACTGATACATGCTGCCACAAGTCCCTACATCAGCGGCACAGACATGTTCTGTCACATGATACTGATACATGCTGCCACAAGACCCTACCTCAGCGGCACAGACATGTTCTGTCACATGATACTGATACATGCTGCCACAAGTCCCTACATCAGCAGCACAGACATGTTCTGTCACATGATACTGATACATGCTGCCACAAGACCCTACCTCAGTGGCACAGACATGTTGTGTCACATGATACTGATACATGCTGCCACAAGTCCCTACATCAGCGGCACAGACATGTTGTGTCACATGATACTGATACATGCTGCCACAAGTCCCTACATCAGCGGCACAGACATGTTCTGTCACATGATACTGATACATGCTGCCACAAGTCCCTACATCAGCGGCACAGACATGTTCTGTCACATGATACTGATACATGCTGCCACAAGACCCTACCTCAGCGGCACAGACATGTTGTGTCACATGATACTGATACATGCTGCCACAAGTCCCTACCTCAGCGGCACAGACATGTTGTGTCACATGATACTGATACATGCTGCCACAAGTCCCTACATCAGCGGCACAGACATGTTGTGTCACATGATACTGATACATGCTATCACAATTCCCTACATCAGCGGCACAGACATGTTGTGTCACATGATACTGATACATGCTATCACAATTCCCTACATCAGCGGCACAGACATGTTGTGTCACATGATACTGATACATGCTGCCACAAGACCCTACCTTAGCGGCACAGACATGTTGTGTCACATGATACTGATACATGCTGCCACAAGTCCCTACATCAGCGGCACAGACATGTTGTGTCACATGATACTGATACATGCTGCCACAAGTCCCTACATCAGCGGCACAGACATGTTCTGTCACATGATAGTGATACATGCTGCCACAAGACCCTACCTCAGCGGCACAGACATGTTGTGTCACATGATACTGATACATGCTGCCACAAGTCCCTACCTCAGCGGCACAGACATGTTGTGTCACATGATACTGATACATGCTGCCACAAGTCCCTACATCAGCGGCACAGACATGTTGTGTCACATGATACTGATACATGCTGCCACAAGACCCTACCTCAGCGGCACAGACATGTTGTGTCACATGATACTGATACATGCTGCCACAAGTCCCTACATCAGCGGCACAGACATGTTGTGTCACATGATACTGATACATGCTGCCACAAGTCCCTACATCAGCGGCACAGACATGTTCTGTCACATGATACTGATACATGCTGCCACAAGACCCTACCTCAGCGGCACAGACATGTTGTGTCACATGATACTGATACATGCTGCCACAAGTCCCTACATCAGCGGCACAGACATGTTGTGTCACATGATACTGATACATGCTGCCACAGGTCCCTACATCAGCGGCACAGACATGTTGTGTCACATGATACTGATACATGCTGCCACAAGTCCCTACATCAGCGGCACAGACATGTTGTGTCACATGATACTGATACATGCTGCCACAAGTCCCTACATCAGCGGCACAGACATGTTGTGTCACATGATACTGATACATGCTGCCACAAGTCCCTACATCAGCGGCACAAACATGTTCTGTCACATGATACTGATACATGCTGCCACAAGACCCTACCTCAGCGGCACAGACATGTTGTGTCACATGATACTGATACATGCTGCCACAAGTCCCTACCTCAGCGGCACAGACATGTTGTGTCACATGATACTGATACATGCTGCCACAAGTCCCTACATCAGCGGCACAGACATGTTGTGTCACATGATACTGATACATGCTATCACAATTTCCTACATCAGCGGCACAGACATGTTGTGTCACATGATACTGATACATGCTGCCACAAGACCCTACCTCAGCGGCACAGACATGTTGTGTCACATGATACTGATACATGCTGCCACAAGTCCCTACATCAGCGGCACAGACATGTTGTGTCACATGATACTGATACATGCTGCCACAAGTCCCTACATCAGCGGCACAGACATGTTCTGTCACATGATACTGATACATGCTGCCACAAGTCCCTACATCAGCGGCACAGACATGTTCTGTCACATGATACTGATACATGCTGCCACAAGACCCTACCTCAGCGGCACAGACATGTTGTGTCACATGATACTGATACATGCTGCCACAAGTCCCTACCTCAGCGGCACAGACATGTTGTGTCACATGATACTGATACATGCTGCCACAAGTCCCTACATCAGCGGCACAGACATGTTGTGTCACATGATACTGATACATGCTATCACAATTCCCTACATCAGCGGCACAGACATGTTGTGTCACATGATACTGATACATGCTATCACAATTCCCTACATCAGCGGCACAGACATGTTGTGTCACATGATACTGATACATGCTGCCACAAGACCCTACCTCAGCGGCACAGACATGTTGTGTCACATGATACTGATACATGCTGCCACAAGTCCCTACCTCAGCGGCACAGACATGTTGTGTCACATGATACTGATACATGCTGCCACAAGTCCCTACATCAGCGGCACAGACATGTTGTGTCACATGATACTGATACATGCTGCCACAAGACCCTACCTCAGCGGCACAGACATGTTGTGTCACATGATACTGATACATGCTGCCACAAGTCCCTACATCAGCGGCACAGACATGTTGTGTCACATGATACTGATACATGCTGCCACAAGTCCCTACATCAGCGGCACAGACATGTTCTGTCACATGATACTGATACATGCTGCCACAAGTCCCTACATCAGCGGCACAGACATGTTGTGTCACATGATACTGATACATGCTGCCACAAGTCCCTACATCAGCGGCACAGACATGTTGTGTCACATGATACTGATACATGCTGCCACAAGTCCCTACATCAGCGGCACAAACATGTTCTGTCACATGATACTGATACATGCTGCCACAAGACCCTACCTCAGCGGCACAGACATGTTGTGTCACATGATACTGATACATGCTGCCACAAGTCCCTACCTCAGCGGCACAGACATGTTGTGTCACATGATACTGATACATGCTGCCACAAGTCCCTACATCAGCGGCACAGACATGTTGTGTCACATGATACTGATACATGCTATCACAATTTCCTACATCAGCGGCACAGACATGTTGTGTCACATGATACTGATACATGCTGCCACAAGACCCTACCTCAGCGGCACAGACATGTTGTGTCACATGATACTGATACATGCTGCCACAAGTCCCTACATCAGCGGCACAGACATGTTGTGTCACATGATACTGATACATGCTGCCACAAGTCCCTACATCAGCGGCACAGACATGTTCTGTCACATGATACTGATACATGCTGCCACAAGACCCTACCTCAGCGGCACAGACATGTTCTGTCACATGATACTGATACATGCTGCCACAAGACCCTACCTCAGCGGCACAGACATGTTGTGTCACATGATACTGATACATGCTGCCACAAGTCCCTACATCAGCGGCACAGACATGTTGTGTCACATGATACTGATACATGCTGCCACAAGTCCCTACATCAGCTTCACAGACATGTTGTGTCACATGATACTGATACATGCTGCCACAAGTCCCTACATCAGCGGCACAGACATGTTCTGTCACATGATACTGATACATGCTGCCACAAGACCCTACCCAGTGGCGGATTTAGCGGGGGCGATTAGGGCGAACGCCCCCCCTACATATACCGGCAGCGGGATGGAGACCGGGTCCCGCCGCGGTATTGGGAACGGGTTGGAGAGCGGTGCAGCGCGGCGGGGGACGAGGAGAGAGAGGAGCGTCCTGACGCGCGTACAGCGGCCTCTGTTCTGAGCACGCCCCCTCCTCCCTGTACGCGCGTCAGGACGCTCTCTCTCTGTCTTCGTCCCCCGCCGCGCTGGACCGCTCTCCACCCGTTCCCAATATCCTGGCAAGACCCGGCCTCCATCTATGAGTAGGTGTGTGTGTTGTGTGTGTGTGTGCCGTAGTCTTTGGAAAATTATGTGCATGAGCAGTTGCAAATACACACTCTAGTACGTGAACGTGGATATTGCGTGCAACTTAGAATCAGGCCCACAATATCTTATATAGCCAACAGTGCTCGTCTCAGTCCTTGGAGGTTTAGAAGTTCTTAATTTTAATATCACCATATGTAGCTGTTATTTGTGTAGCTGACACCAATATTGCAGAACATTAATGTTTATATTCATCAGTCATAGAAGGTCTGTGGAGTAGTGATGTATGTGTGTGTGTGTGTGTGTGTGTGTGTGTGTGTGTGTGTGTGTGTGTGTGTGTGTGTGTGTGTCCCATTTCTCCCCCCCCCCCCCCCCCCTCTCTTCTCCCTGCATTATGACCCTGCATTATTTTGCCTCATTCAGTGTGCTGTAATGTGCACTTCGCCTCATTCGGCTCATTCAGTGTGCTATAATGTGAATTTTGCCTCATTCTACGTGCTATAATGTGAATTTTGCATCATTCGGCTCAGTGTGCTATAACGTGAATTTTGGCTCATACAGTGTGCTATAATGTGAATTTTGCCTCATTCTGTGTGCTATAATGTGAATTTCGCATCATTCGGCTCAGTGTGCTATAGCGTGAATTTTGGCTCATACAGTGTGCTATAATGTGAATTTTGCCTCATTCTGCGTGCTATAATGTGAATTTCGCATCATTCGGCTCAGTGTGCTATAATGTGAATTTTGCCTCATTCTGCGTGCTATAATGTGAATTTCGCATCATTCGGCTCAGTGTGCTATAATGTGAATTTTGCCTCATTCTGCATGCTATAATGTGAATTTCGGCTCATTCTGTGTGCTATAATGTGAATTTTGGCTCATTCTGTGTGCTATAATGTGAATTTCGGCTCATTCAGCGTGCTATAATGTGAATTTCAGCTCATACAGTGTGCTATAATGTGAATTTCGGCTCATTCAGTGTCCTATAATGTGAATTTCGGATCATTCACTGTGCTACAATGTGAATTTCGGCTCATTCAGTGTGCTACAATGTGAATTTCAGCTCATACAGTGTGCTACGATGTGAATTTCGGCTCATTCAGTGTGCTTTAATGTGAATGTCGGCTCATTCAGTGTGCTACAATGTGAATTTCGGCTCATTCTGTGTGCTGTAGAAACAGAATTTGTTGGCAGATAAGAACCACTTGGCCCATCTAGTCTGCCCCCTTTTTTTTTTTTACATTATTTTTCTCTCTAACCTTATCTAATCCTTATTTCTTTGTAAGAATATCCTTATGTCTATCCCATGCATGTTTAAATTGCCCGACTGTCTTAGCCTCTACCACCTCTGATGGAAGGAATGGCGATTTGGCAGTCTGTATCACCAGTGCGCAGGGTTCTCTCCACTAACTGGCAACATTTTATTAGTAATGGCAACAATAGGAAATTTTAGAAGCGAACGGGAAGGGCATTACTAAGTGGGAGGGGCTATGATTAGGGGGAGGAGTCATAATTCTTAAACCGCCCCCCCTAAAAGTTAAGTCTAGATCCGCCACTGACCCTACCTCAGCGGCACAGACATGTTCTGTCACATGATACTGATACATGCTGCCACAAGTCCCTACATCAGCGGCACAGACATGTTCTGTCACATGATACTGATACCTGCTGCCACAAGACCCTACCTCAGCGGCACAGACATGTTGTGTCACATGATACTGATACATGCTGCCACAAGTCCCTACATCAGTGGCACAGACATGTTGTGTCACATGATACTGATACATGCTGCCACAAGTCCCTACATCAGCGGCACAGACATGTTCTGTCACATGATACTGATACATGCTGCCACAAGACCCTACCTCAGCGGCACAGACATGTTCTGTCACATGATACTGATACATGCTGCCACAAGACCCTACCTCAGCGGCACAGACATGTTGTGTCACATGATACTGATACATGCTGCCACAAGTCCCTACATCAGCGGCACAGACATGTTGTGTCACATGATACTGATACATGCTGCCACAAGTCCCTACATCAGCGGCACAGACATGTTGTGTCACATGATACTGATACATGCTGCCACAAGTCCCTACATCAGCGGCACAGACATGTTCTGTCACATGATACTGATACATGCTGCCACAAGTCCCTACATCAGCGGCACAGACATGTTCTGTCACATGATACTGATACATGCTGCCACAAGTCCCTACATCAGCGGCACAGGCATGTTGTGTCACATGATACTGATACATGCTGCCACAAGTCCCTACATCAGCGGCACAGACATGTTCTGTCACATGATACTGATACATGCTGCCACAAGACCCTACCTCAGCGGCACAGACATGTTGTGTCACATGATACTGAGACATGCTGCCACAAGTCCCTACATCAGCGGCACAGACATGTTGTGTCACATGATACTGATACATGCTGCCACAAGACCCTACCTCAGCGGCACAGACATGTTCTGTCACATGATACTGATACATGCTGCCACAAGTCCCTACATCAGCGGCACAGACATGTTGTGTCACATGATACTGATACATGCTGCCACAAGTCCCTACATCAGCGGCACAGACATGTTGTGTCACATGATACTGATACATGCTGCCACAAGTCCCTACATCAGCGGCACAGACATGTTCTGTCACATGATACTGATGAGGGGAGTAGGAAGCCGCTCTGCACTGCGTGAAGTCTGTGCGTGCAGAACGCAGAGCCGCGGCAGCCCCGATGCGGGAACACCTGTTCTCTGCAACTGCATGGCCAGATTGACCATGTGTGCGGACCCCCTGTAGTGCTCCCTCTCCCTTAATCTGGCCCAGTCTATTGGTACCACTTTTGGACACCATTGCAGGGATGATACATGATGCACCCACAGAATGCAGCAGACACAGCAGATAGCTGAAGGGTATGCAGTTAAGTTGACAGCAGTTGGGATCCCGGCGATCAGGACACCGACGCCAGGACCCATGACCACTGACAATACAGACAGCCTGAATCCCGGCTAACAGGGGCTATTCCCACTCCCACCGAGCCGCAGCATGGGGAGTGCAGCCTGCCCGCAAGGGTACTCTGTGCGCTCTCCCCGCTGCCGGCATACTGACGATCGGAATGCCGTTGTCGGTATACTGACGGCCAGCATCCTGATCGATGGTAAATCCTACTGATCCCAGCTGAAGTACACATGATATCAAAGTCACTACCCCTACGAAGGGGTACATTTACTACCAAGGGTGTATTTACTACCAAGGGGTGCATTTACTACCAAGGGGTGCATTTACTGGGAGTCAGCCATAATGAGGACATTTACAATGAGGATGCGACAGAGAAGACAGACCTACACAGAGAGGATTATAAAGAAATGGACAGAGACTCTCGTACTTGGTAGAGGCATGCACATTGCCCCTGTAGATTTGCCCCCAGTAGAGGTGCCCCTGTAGTTATGCCCCCTTAGATGTGCCCCCAGTAGAGATGCCCCCTGCAGATTTGCCCCAGTAGATGTGCCTCCAGTAGAGATGCCCCTGTAGTTATGCCCCCTTAGTTGTGCCCCCAGTAGAGATGCCCCTGTAGATTTGCCCCCATTAGATGTGCCCCCAGTAGAGATGCCCCTGTAATTATGCCCCCTTAGATGTGCCGCCAGTAGAGATGCCCCTGTAGTTATGCCCCCTTATATGTACCCCAATTAGATGTGCTGCCAGTAGAGATGCCCCCGTAGTTATGCCCCCTTAGCTGTCCCCCCAGTAGAGATGTCCCCTGTAGATTTGCCGCCATTAGATGTGCCCCCAGTAGAGATGCCCCTGTAGTTATGCCCCCTTAGATGTGCCCGCAGTAGAGATGCCCCTGTAGTTATGCCCCCTTAGATGTGCTCCCAGTAGAGATGCCCCCATTAGATGTGCTGCCAGTAGAGATGCCTCCTTGTAGCGCCGCTTACAAACACTATTAAAAAAAACTCACCAGCCCCGCTCCTGCTTCCTGACTGCTACTTCCGCTGCTGCTCTGTCTCTGCCTGCCGCCGGCTCCTCTCTATGGGAGAGACGTCATGACGTCTCTCCCATAGCAGCGCCGCACAGACACTAGAGGTCAATTATGACCTCTAGTGTCTGTCTTAAAATAGAGACTGCTGCAGCGGGCGCCTACACTGTCCACGGCACTTGCTGCAGCCGGAGTGCGGGATACGGGCGGGCGGCCCTGCTCGCCCGTGCCTAGATCCGCTCCTGATTCAAACAAAAGAGAAACACACAAAGAAGTGCATTATGGGCCTAATTCTGATCTGATTGTCGATGTGCTAAATTTAGCACATATACGATAATTTTCTCAGACATGCGGGGGGACGCCCAGCACAGGGCTAGTCCGCCCCGCATGTCTGGCCCTCCCCCCGCACTGATGCAAAAGCATCGCACGGCGGCGGTGGTGAGTAGCTCCCTGTCTGCTCAGCTCCTGCGCTCTAGCAGGGGGCTACCTGCCGCATCCCGGGTCGCAGCAGCTGTGTACCCCCCCCCCCTCCAACGGTCCGGACACGCCTGCATTGTCCAGGCCATATCCCGCCAATGGCGTTCTAATGCCGTTGGCATGCCCCTTCCCGCACCGCGGCCGCCTCTGCCTGTCAATCAGGCAGAGGAGATTGCAGCCCTGGGATGCTTTTAGCATCTCACTGTGCTCCCGGGGTGCACGCGCACACTCTACAAGAAAATTCAGACTGCGATCGCTGCGGATGCAGCGATGCAGTCTGAATTACCCCCCATGTGCACTGCAGGTGGGGCAGATGTAACATGTGCAGAGAGAGTTAGATTTAGGTGGGGTGTGTTCAAACTGAAATCTAAATTGCAGTGTAAAAATAAAGCAGCCAGTATTTACCCTGCACAGAAACAATATAACCCGCCCAAATCTCTCTGCACATGTTACATCTGCCCCCCCCCTGCAGTGCACATGGTTTTGCCCATTATCTAACAAATTTGCTGCTGCGATCAGGTCTAAGTCAGGCCCTATGTTTTATTGTCATAATAACTGTGTTGTACGTGACACTGCTTCTATGATGATAGTCAGAGATTAATAATCACCGTCAAATGCTATTGTCATTTCAAAGGCAAAGCTAATACTTAGATTACTGTTTCTTCCTGTAGCAAGTAGAGAATAAAATACATTTGTGGATTTCCACATGAGATCACATAAATATATATATGCTATGATACTCCAAATGATAATATTTTATAGAAGAAACATTCATGAAAAGCAACATAAACACTCAAAACCAGCAAATGTATTGGTTTTGATTCTATTTCACCATCGTGTTTTGTGATTTGGTTCAGATCTTGTTTTTGGTTCGGAATTTGGCTTCATTTAAAATCGATAAAAATCAATAAAAACAGCTAAACCATGATGTTTCAGGATGCGGTCAAGATCCCGCCGGACAGAATCCCGGCGGTCGAAATACCGACACCGGGATCCCGACCGGCACAATGCCGACATATTCTCCCTCTGTGGGTGTCCACGACACCCATAGAGGGAGAATAAATTAGTGTGGCGAGCACAGCGAGCCCGCAAGGGTCTGCGTTGCGCTCGCCCCCCCTGTCGGGATTGTGCCAGTCGGGATCCTGGTGTCGGTATTCCAACCGCCGGGATCCCGTCCGGTGGGATTTCGTACTGATCCCGTTATTTCGACCTCTTTACATGCAATCTAAAACCTGAATTCATTTTTCAAACCCAAGTTTCAAACTGACAACAGACCCGAGTCGGGACACGGTTACGCTCAGTACACCAAAGTGATTCCGAAGTGGGACCCTTAAGTTCAGGTGTGTTCGTAATTCAGGGAAACTGAGCTGCAAATCTCTAGTATCGCCTGCATGGCAGAAGAGCCTGTCTACTTTAATTTTTCAATGAAAGAAGGTTCCCTGTGGCCGACATCAGAAGGTCATGTTGTGGCTTAGGACCAGTTTATCCAATATGCCTCTGGCAGGGCAGTGGTACGTTATTGCAGTGGTGTCACAGAGTCATCACCAGAAGAACACAGCTGATATAAAGGTCACCTGGAACCATTTCAGCTTAAGTTGTGGACCCAATGAGTCCAGTAGAAAGATGTCTACAGTGAAACAAGCGAGATTACCCTGGTCGGAAATCCTGCTAACCCTCCTTTTTCGTGTGTTCCCATAGGTCACCGGTTCTCAAACTCGGTCCTCAGGACCCCACACGGTTCATGTTTTGCAGGTCACCTGTAGATTTTTAAAACGTGACAGTTGGTGATACACAGAGCACCTGCTGGGTGACATGGAAAACGTGAACCGTGTGGGGTCCTGAGGACCGAGTTTGAGAACCACTGCTCTAGGTCTTAGATTGTAAGTACATTTGGCCAGGACTATCTTTACCTCAGTTTATATCATTGCATGCATGTAAAGTGCAGTGTAATATAATAATAGGTTTAGTTGGACACATCTCTAGATGCGGCAAGCTCTGTGTTACCAGTATTTGTGAAAGGTGTATACCAGGAGTAAGAAGTGTGTATACTGTCTGCAGTACTGATGCCCCGCGATGTAATGAAGTGTAATATACACTAGAGGGCATGCTGTCCTGATATTCATGTTCCATGTAAAATGTATGAATGCAAATTGAATGAAACTAAACATACAGTATGTTGATATCACTGACAGATCATCATCATCATTACGTTTATTGCGCCAGCTGTTCAACACCCATCAAGAGATTCGCTTCCAGAATGGAATATCTCCATATGTGTCCAGGCTGACATGAAACACAATTATGGCACCATATCACTTACTGCAATCGCCCTCCACTTGCATGCCCCCATGCCTTCTCCGTTCCGCCTCTCCAGGTGTAAGGTGTCATAAGTGTAAGAGACGCCAGATTCTAGCTGCACCTTCACTTGGGGCTCAGTGGGAGGAATTGGGTGACAATGTACTGTAGGATAAGTGCGGCGTGGGTATGCAGACCAGATAGCGGACTATTCAGCAGTGAGAGCTTGAAGAGGTCCAGCCGATCTCTTGCACCAGGTATAGCACTGGTGCAGATGGACTGTGACCGGTTGGTCCTTTGGATGCTCCACACATGCACACTGCAGCCTGTACACTCTCCTGGAACATCCTGATGATGCTCCTGGCCAGAGGCAGAACTCTGGGAGGCAACGGAGTCATCTGCCGCCGGGCTCCTGCTCTGAAGGGGGGCACCTCTCCTCCCATTCTGTGACACCATTCAATTAAGTTAATTGATGGTTGCCATTATTTCTTCAGTGGCCAACTTCCTCACTGGTCCCTGCACCTTACAAATCACACCCTTTTTATTATACTGAAGATACACATTTTACATGAATATACCCAGGATTAGAAACTAGAAGCTATTTGCTCCTGTATAGGAAATATGAGAATTCTAACTACTGTATATGAAGTTACTTCTCTGACAATTACACATAACTTCATATAGTTACAATTCTCATGCTTCCTGTACAGGAGCAAATAGCTCAATCAGTAAAGTGACTGCTGTCAGTGTAACAGGTCATGGGATCTAATCCCGGGTATGACTGCTAAGAAATGTGTGATTTAAAATAAAAGACAATGAAATGTATATTTACAGTGTATACATGTTTTTTTTCAGAACACTTCATACACACACATACATACTGTATATATGCACACATACATACATACATACATACATACATATATCTATCTAAACATGGGGGGGCAACTGGGATGAACTTGCCTCCGGGCAACTTGTACGAACTTACGCCACTGCTCCTGGCGGTGCAGTATTTACCAATGCTGGCTGCCTCACCCCTCCCAGGGCTGGTTCTAGCCCTTGTGCGCCTCAGGTGAAAATAGGGGCGTGGCTTCATAAAGGGGTGTAGTCAATGTGCCCCCAGTAGTATTGCCCCCGTTTGTGCCCCCAGTAGTATTGCCCCCGTTTGTGGCCCCAGTAGTATTGCCCCCATTTGTGGCCCCAGTAGTATTGCTCCGTTTGTGGCCCCAGTAGTATTGCCCCCATTTGTGCCACTTTTAAAAAAAAATAAAAAAAATAATACTTACCATCCTCGCTCCTGATTCACGACCGCTGCTGCCCTTCGTCTCTGCCCGCTGGCGCCGCTCCTCTGATCTATGGGAGAGACGTCATGACGTCTCTCCCATAGAACCGCATAGACAGTTAGACAGTAGAGGTCAATCATGACCCCTAGTGTCTAAGTGCCGCTCCCACAATGCAGTGCAGTGCGCGATGACTTCATCGCGCACCGCACAGCAGTACCGGCACCGGGGGGGGGGGCACCACCAGTAGTGGATCTTGCCACGGCGGCGGTGCCCTCCGGAAGGTGGCGCCCCGGGCAAAAATCCTGTGTGCCCGTAGCAGGATCCGCTATTAACCCCTCCCATACCCCACTCCACAACTCATGCTGAATTAGGCTCCATGACTTGTCCCGTCTCCCTCATGCTGTGTAAAAATGATGCATAAGTATAGCAGGGCTGGGGCGGACATGGCGTATGCCACTTCCAAAAGTACTACTTAAATAATAACAGTCGTAAAACTCAAACCACATCGAGAATCAGCTAAAGTCCTCACACGAAACAGCATTTTACAATTACATATCTATGTGACCACAGGCTCCTGTATGTGTCCTGGGAATTTCCTGGGTAAATAGATTTTTCAACAGGGATGAAAAAGATGAACATCGTAACACGTGAAAATTGTATTTCACTCTGGATTTTGCCCCAAAGCTGCAAATTTAGCATTCTTTCCAAACACACTCCCAGCGATGATGAAATATATTATAAATACGTTTCTTGATTTACAGAAACCAATTAAGTGATCCCACAAAAATTATAATGCTTAAATGGAATAATATTTTTTATTTATTTTTTGTCTGTCCTTCTGTGGAACTGAAACAAATGTTTTTGGATTTCATTTAAAGGAAAAAATAATTTGGTCCACAACGCCAAGGTGAAGAATTTTGTGTTGTTTTGTGCTGCATTCATTAAACTTTTGTTGCAGAAAACCCAATACGTATTCCCTTAAGACTCTTGGCAGAGCCTGATTCCTCATTTTCAATTTGTTCTCCGTCCTAAGGTTACTGAACTGAGAAGGATTTAGATTCATAACTCTGAATTACAGGAAGCATCCAAAAGTGTTGAAATCCATCTTTGTGAAGACTATGGAGTCACAAAACTGGCGACGGCCCGCGTGTTCAGGAATTGTGATTAGTGAAGAGAGAATGCCTTCTCGTACATGGCAGCGTTGCCAATATTGTGCGAGAAGGACAGAATGGAAATAGTGTAACACCTCTTCCTAAATATACATTGCTGCAGGCCCTTGCTGGAGAAGGGGGGAGGGGGCGGGGGGCAGATTCAGCATCTATGAGCAAACAAATCTAATAGTCTTGTATTAATGTACAATAAGCAGGCTTGGACTGGCCCACAGGGCTACAGGGGAAACCACCGGTGGGCCCCACTGCCTGGGGGCCCACTCCTGCTCTAAGGATCAGGTTCTAGACTGTGCACTTGAATTATACATCATACATATGTTGCCTTATACTGGGCTATGGTGTTTTTTCTACAGTGCATTACTGTTATTAATCTGGTACATTATGATGCATGCAGCAGCTGAACTGACTGTATATATTTATGAAGGGGCCCAGACGTTGTACACTCTAATTTTTAGTCAAACCTATGAGGTGGCAGTCCACACCCCCTCAGCAGACTGGCCACACCCCTAAACACGGGCCCTTACCACTGCATTTCCCCGGTGGGCCAGACACGCCCCAGTCCGACACTGACAATAAGGATCCAAGTTATCCTATAGCAAAACTCTGCCGATGCGTATATCGCCTCACCACGAAGCAGCGCGGCACCAAATGCCGTCATTTCCCATCTATACAGAATAAATCAACGTGCACGACCAAGGATGACAAACTAAATAATAGAGAGTATAAAGTCTCAATTACAGTATATAGACTGCTGCAATCACAACATTGATCTTCAGAGTGTAGATTATAGAGCGGGTATAGATTATGGAGGATGAAGATGTTAAATGATAAGCAGCCATTATTAAATCTGTCAGGTCACTTGGGGCTGCAGGTTAAAAGACACTCCACCGCCTGTCTTCCTATGGAGGAATGCTGTGTAGCATGGCGGCTGTAAGGAACAGACATAACACTGGGCTGATTCTGAATCGGATGCACCTGTGCCAGCATTTTCTGTACAGCCGTGGCGGCCTGCTTACCAGTTTATGCTAATGCGCCTTTAAATACGGAAACCTGTGCGAATGCATGTGGGAGCCTATCCCGTTCTCCGTTGTTATGTCAGCTGTCATCATTAGTATGGGGAATTACGCCAGCCCCGAGCTGGGTTCACAAGCAGACATTCCATCTCCGACACATTACACCTACAGTTGGGAAAGGAAGTCAACTGACACGGGTCTGGGACTGAGGGTCGACAGCACAAAGGTCGACATGCCTTAGGTCGATGACAATTTGTCGACACACCTTAGGTCGACATGGACAAAAGGTCGACCGGAACAAGGTCGACATGGAAAAAGGTCGACATGAGTTTTTAATGTTTTTTTGGTGTCGTTTTCTTCGTAGAGTGACCGGGAACCACAATTAGTGCACCGCGTCCCCTCGCATGGCTCGCTTCGCTCGCCATGCTTCGGGCATGGTGCCTTCGCTCCGCTACCGCTTTGCTCGGCACACTTTACCGTTCCAATCGTAGTCCACGTGGATCGTTAAGTATGAAAAGGTTCCAAAAAAGAAAAAACGTGAAAAACTCATGTCAACCTTTTTCCATGTCGACCTTGTTCCTGTCGACCTTTTGTCCATGTCGACCTAAGGTGTGTCGACCAATTGGCGGTGACCTAAGGTGTGTCGACCTTTGTGCTGTCGACCTGGAGTCCGGATACCAACTGACACATGCATGAAACTCTTGTGAGAAAGAACAGAACAGTGCAATCGCCCAGTTTCCGCCCATAGACACCTACTTCACGGAAAGAGTGGTCCGGCGAGGGGCAGAGCAATTTGCTTAATCCACAAGATGCATCCGTATCTGCAGATACATCCATATCAGAATCAGGCCCACTGCGTCTGATTATAAGACTTGCCTGTTTCCTCTGTATTCTCTATTCTGTGTTACCTTCTCTGCAAATGTCAATCAAAACTCAAATAGGGGAGCCACACCAACTGCCAGCGAGTGACGGCTGGTGATGTTTGGTAGTGTTTGGAGTGGAAATTATTGTGGCTTCTCTATTTGAATTTTGGACTGTGCTGCAACTACCACTGGAAAAGAGAAAGTTATCTCTTTGCTTATTTTTTGAGATAATTATGTTTGTTAAATATACCCCCATGCGTGGTCACAGGGGAGAGGCAGATGCAGTTTATGGCGACCGTTATGCATACAGTGCCTGAAGGCAGATGTCATTTTCAGCCACAATGATGGCGCACAATGCTGCATACACTTACCTATACTGAGGCTGCAGTTTGAAAAACCTTAAGGCCCAGATTTATCAAGCCTTAAAGAGTGATACATTTTACGGTGATAAAGTAGCAACCAATCAGATCCTGACTGTCATTTTTCAAACACAGCCTGTAATATGACAGTTAGGAGCTGGTTGGTACTTTATCACCGTGCTATTTATCATTCTCCAAGGCTTGATAAATCTGGGCCTAAAGCTGTTACCATCCACTGCTTATTATATGTAACACAACTAACTGCTTGTTATACACCACCCACTGCTTATTATACACCCAGGGGCGGCGCCACCATTAGGCAGCTTTAGGCAGCTGCCTATGAGCGCCCGCAATTGGAGGGCGGCATTCTCCCTCTGAATCTGTTGTACTTAACAATGATGCAGTAGCCGTGGGTCCAGCCAGTCGCAGACGCAGCAATTTGTCACCCTCACCACCGGCAGTGCTGGCTGTCCTGTGGGGTGTTGGGCACAAGGTGTCAGTGTGAGGTAGGGGAAGGAGGATAGCAGTGCAGTCGCAGCAGATTTAATATGTATTCCCATTGAGGCCACGCCCCCTTTGCAGCCGTGTGCGGCACATGGGGAATACAGACAGAGTGTGACCCGGATGTCACTAGATGTGGTGATTGGTGAACACTTCTGAAAGGATATATGTCCTTATATTCTTTAACCCTCGATGTGATGGCCTCTCAGACGTCTGGGAGTGTAAACCTTTATGCTATGAGTTACATGCACAACACAAGCAGTAAAAATTCACACTGTTTATTATGAGGTTAACAAAAGTATATAAGACAATGCATATGGGTGTAACTGACATGTCGTTACACTCCCATTGGCTCGCCAGCAGCCACCAGGCAGAATAGAAAAAGGCGGATGTTCATATATGGGTTTTCTACAAGTTTCTCAAAACATTTAAAAAAGTCTGTAACAGGTTTCATCTGGTATAGAACTGTCCTTGAGAAACAGACACATACAAGCCTGGTATTGTATGAGGAGATAAAGGTATCCTGGCACAGGGTAATACGTATCTATGCAAACACATAACAGTTCATATAGCATGTTTTAACCCTTCATTAGGGAGGTAGAAATATTCACTTTTACACTATACTTATTATAAGGAAATTGATCATATAAAAAGTAATATTTACAAAGACAGAAGAGCTAACCCTTCAATCCCCTCTTAGAATCATGATTATTATATGACATGATTCTTGAGTGAGGCTCCTTTCTTGTTCCTCCAGTTCTTGAGATATTGGACATAATCGTCGGGTCCCTTACTATCAGAGGAGGTGACAGGACTGGTGGTTATATCATAGTACATCAGGGCCTTATCAATGCCTTTGGAGGTAAGTTTCTTTCCACAGGGAATTACACAATAAACTATAATGCCTACAAGAATTAAAGTTACAAGTATGAATATGCTTATTTGCACAAGAGCCTGTTTCCAATTTTCAAACCATCCAAAATATTGGCTCCATGGGTTATCAATACCTGAATTTTTCTTAAGTTCTATGGATAAGGTTTCTAACTTGTTTATGGCTAAAGTAACCTTACCATTGGGACCAGTGTTGTCAGGAATATATGTACAACAGCCTTCCACCTTACTAATGTAAACACATGTACCGCCTTTTTCTGCTAGGATCATGTCAAGGGCCATTCTATTTTGGAATGTCATTTGGGAAGTGGCTTCTAGCTGTTCAGCTATACCTTTAAGAGCATCTTTGGTATCATTAACAAATCTTTGTTGATTATAATATATATAATTAATCCAGGCTACGTTTTTATTTACAGTTACTATAGGAAACAATGACTCAAAACCCGCAGCCACCTCATCTCTAGCTTTGAACTCATTTGGAACACCTCTTGGGACCCCTATAGCATCAATGTATACGTGGGGGTCAAAGCTACCTCCTGGGAGTGCTCTTTTCTTTCGATTAGCAGGAGTATTAGAGGGAGGAGTGGGGTCATCGGTGATCATTAGGAGTGGCATTATGACTTTGGCCAGGGCACACTCACCATACCATGGTGTGTCTAATTTAATTCTAAGCTTCATATCCCCACATATGTAATAAATGTCGCCTAATGATCTAGTTTGGTTGACTAAAACAGTTGTTCTTTTATTTGCACAATACCCTGGTGGGAAGGTTTTTAAATTTCTCCCTGTGGTGGTGTTAGATGTATAACAAGTGTAGTTTCCAGGATATATGGTTATGGTGCTTCCTGGGTTGGGATTTTTTGACAATATGGGATATTCCCTTTTCCACATTTCGCACTGACTGTCATTTGTTTTGGTGTCATTAAAAAGGCTGAAAAAACAATTTTCTTGTTCTAGGGGTATATTAAGGGGCACTGTACCTAGGTGGGGCCTAGATTTGCCACAGACATAACAGTTGCTTTTATTGTGTTTGTTAGCACTATACTTCATCCATTCCAACCAAAAATTAATAGACAATCTTTCAAGTAAGTTCAGATGTTGACCATATCTGTTTCTGGCAGCTGATGGGCGATATCCCCAATCTGTTCCTGTATTCCACCCCACAGCTTCCCAGGAATTACAATTAGATCCATAATATCTAATGTCATAGTACCATTCGTCAGTAACACAAATATATACTGTCTCAGACATTCCTGATTTCCTTCTTTGTTGTATATAACATAAAATAGTCAAGGATATATGTGGCTACGTGTGTGTTAGAGGAATTATACCACAAGGTGGGGATCCCATTAGTGTGTGTAATATCAACCTCACATATTGTGTGGTGAGTGAGGGCCAGTAGGGCTATCAAGGTAGTCCCCAGGATAAAGATAGGGGACAGGTTCCTCATCTTCTTCTGTTCTTCTTTCTTCGCTAGGTGGGAGGTCAGGGCTGTCTGCCCCGGTTCGTACCTCACTGGAATCACTTGCTTCCCTCTCTAGGTCTGGTCTACGAACCTTTTTACTCGGGATGCATGGATCCAGGTAGGACTTTCCTCTGTCAGGACTGCTGTTCGGGTAACTGCTACGACCTCTGTCTCTGGACCATAGGTGAAGTCTCCTGGGCTCTTGTTCCTGGGGAGCACCTTCACCACGACTCTGTCTCCGACTTTAAAGGGGTGTGTAGGTTCCTGTGGATTCAAAAGGGTTTTTACAAACAACCTCATGTTCAATTTCATTCAGTTTTGTTATCAGGGACCTGACATACTCTTCTCTGATGAGTTCTAGATCTCCTTCCTGTATTACTAGTGGTTTCTTAGCCCAGGGTGTAGGAAAAGGGTCTACCCATTAGTATTTCAAAGGGTGAGTATCCTAGAGTTTTCTGTGGGGTATTCAAGATGCTGGTGTTTAGCTTTATTAGGGTTGTTCCTGAGGCAAGTGATGCATCTGCTAACATACTGGTCCACAAGTGATTTGGCATTAGTAACATAAAAATCATTGGTTAGTAGGAGGAGTGTTGTGGCTTCACCACGGTGACCAACACCACGGCACTGGGCAACGAGCAAAGGGGCACTGGACTGGGGTATACAGGGTTTCCCCTCTTTGCAGATTAATCCTGATTTAGGATTTTTTCTGCAGAATTGGGTAAGTCCAGTCGGAGAGATCAGTATTAGTCGCAGCAGCTTGAAGTTGAGTGAGCAGATGGACGTTGTCAAGGGAGGGACATGCTCTAGTGAGTGCAATGAGTTCTGCAGCTTGCGCGGACTGATAAGGTGTTGGTAGGGTTTCCAACACAGTGTCAGGGAGGGTGACAATGGCATAGCCAGCCTGGTATGTATTGTCATTGGGCCTACTACAGGAGCCGTCAACAAAAACTATGTCTGCGCCTGATATGGGAACGGGAGACATGTCAAGTCTGGGAGAAGTTTCAGCTTCAATGGAAGCAGCACAGTCATGTAGGTCGGGTGGTTCATCCTCGGGACCTTTCAAGCCCAAAAGGGCATTGAGAATGGGTGCAGGGCCAGAAGAACCAGCAGTGTACTTGATGGTAAGGGTAGGGTTACTCAAAAGGAGTACTTCATATCCACTAAGGCGTTGTGCTGACATGTGCTGTGTGTGTAAGCCTTTAAGTATTGCCAGGACATCATGTGTGGTGTGGAGTACTGTGATGTGGCCTAAAGTGAGGGTAGTGGCCATTTCTGCAACCATTGCACAGGCTGCCAAAGTCCTGAGGCAGGCAGGCATACCTTGCACAGACACTGGCATGACTTTGAAAAAAAATGCCACGGGGCGCAACTTCCCTCCATGAAACTGTGTGAGCACCCCCGCCATGGTTTTACAATTGTCCCTTGCATATAGATGGAAAGGTAGTACATAATTGGGGAGGCCAAGTGCCGGACTTTTCATCAACATACATTTTAAACTTTCATATGCAGTTAACATTTCTTGTGACCATTGTACAGTTTTAGGTTTGTCCTTCAGTGTGGCTTGTCTCAAAATGTTATCATAATAAGAGCAATCAGATATCCACTGTCTGCAGTAATTTACCATACCCAGGAAGGACAGTAGTTCCTTCTGGGTAGTTGGGGTGACCAGGCCCAATACAGACTGTATGCGTTGTGGACTGATTTTCCTCTCTCCCTGAGTGAGCACAAAACCTAAGTAATCAACATGCTTTTTACACCATTGCATTTTTATTTTGGACACCTTGTGTCCACATTCACAAAGCCAGTTTAGTAATGAAACACCATCCTCTCGGCAGGCCTCCTCAGTTTGACTACAGAGCAGCAGATCATCTGCATACTGTAGCAGGACTGAACCATGGTGAGGTTGCCAGGGCCTCAATGTGGCCTGGAGACAACAGGTGCGTCAATAATCTGCACCAGGTAAGTTGTTTACCCTCAAAAGAAAAGGCAAAAAGTAATTGTGTCTGTGAATCTACAGGTATGCTGAAAAAAGGCATTCTTCAAATCAATTACAGAGAAGAACGCAGCATCTGCAGGGATTGCAGAAATGAGTGAGTTTACATCTGGAACAATTGGTGCAATTGGGACAATTAGCTGATTGATCGCTCTGAGATTCTGTACAAATCTTATACTGCCATCAGCTTTGGCAACAGGGTTCACAGGAGTACAGTATGGTGATACAATATGTCTGAGAATACCCTGTTGTAAGAATTGCTGTATCATGGGGCGGAGACCTTCTATCTTTTCTGGTGAGAGGGGATACTGCATAGGTCAGAACACAAAACACTGGTTGTTGCACCGCTGTCCACTAAAAAGGGAATTTTACTTCCATTTATAATAAGTGGCAGCAGAGGTGAATCTTTACTATGACGGGTGAGTTGAATAAAGGCTGGGATACCCTCCTCCGGGCCCCGTCAGTGCGCGGGGTCTTTGGAATCTTCCCTGACTGCGGGGTTGGTTCTGTCTGTCAAAGCGTCTGGAGTTCTGATAGTTATGAATGGGTGGGGAAATGAGTAAGCTTTCTGAGTTAAGCAAAGGTAAGCCAGCGTCATCTGTCCAGCAGTCCTTAAACCTTTTCCAAAACGCAGTAACAGACTATGAAGGTTTCTGTTTACAAGCCACAGTGACAGGCAAAAAAAAAAGCACAGGCAAAAAAGCACAGGCTTTAAAGACTTCCTTCATATGTGTATAGCTGCGTCCTTTGCAAGCTTTGCGCAAATAAGATATACAGCCATCGAGGGTAATGGTGGGCTTGGGCAGTGTTTTACTATTATCTAAACTCTGGGTTATTGGTGCGTTAGGGATAGAGCTAGTGGACGCACCCTCCAGCAGTGAAGTTGGAGGCGATCCCATCTGTTGTGAAAGGGTTACTGCTGCCAAGAGATTTGTGTCTCTGAGCGCAGGATACATTGGAATGCAAGGGGGAGGGAGAGGGTTTTCAAAGATTTACAGTTTCTCTGCAGCTTCGCTTCTGTGCTGTTGGGAACTGACATTTTTTCTTAAATCTCCATATAGAAAGGGTAATTACTGCCTTCCCGTAGGAATGGGTCCTGTCCTGCTTTCTCTATCCATCCCGCTAAATTATCCACCCATGGGTTAACTAAGTAATACTCTGAGGTAGAGTTGCGGGCGACATACATCTTGCATGTTTCCCCTGGTAAAGGTGGGGGGTAAATGACTGTCTTACTCTGACCCCCTCCCATAGTAAAAAATGCAATTTACACCAACGTTCTATGCAATTTTACAATAACAATGCAATTTACAATAACTTTCTATGCATGCATCAGCTTAACCAGTTAATTAGTCATTGACAATATCACAATATTATCTTGTATAGTGAGAACATGAAATCTTTTGACGTGTACGATACTTACCATTCGTACAAGATGTCAGAAAAATACAGCGTTTTAGACAGGAAGCAAGAAAAGTGTTTGAGTAAAGATATCTGGCAGACGAAAACTTACCAGCCGTCTGGACCAAATATAAGAACTTATCTCACTACAAACATACAAAAATATATAGACGATCAAATCGAGGTATTCTCTACGTTACGTATAGACCCCAGGTCTATTTTTAAGTATCCCAGATACTAACGTCTTTGGAGAATTGCGCTTGGACCCCTGGTCCCTTCTCAGACGTATCTTTAAGTCCCAGACATTAAAGATGTTTGGTCACGTGTTCCCAGAACACTGACACGGATTCAGCTTCAGTGTATCTTTAAGTCCCAGACATTAAAGATGTTTGGTCACGTGTTCCCAGAACACTGACACGGATTCAGCTTCAGTGTATGACCGCAATCCCGCATGACAAAGACAGACAATAAATTCTCTATCTTTACCATTCGGGGACGATCACTGAATCGCGGACGTAGCCCCCAGCTGAAAGGATATATGTCCTTATATTCTTTAACCCTCGATGTGATGGCCTCTCAGACGTCTGGGAGTGTAAACCTTTATGCTATGAGTTACATGCACAACACAAGCAGTAAAAATTCACACTGTTTATTATGAGGTTAACAAAAGTATATAAGACAATGCATATGGGTGTAACTGACATGTCGTTACACTCCCATTGGCTCGCCAGCAGCCACCAGGCAGAATAGAAAAAGGCGGATGTTCATATATGGGTTTTCTACAAGTTTCTCAAAACATTTAAAAAAGTCTGTAACAGGTTTCATCTGGTATAGAACTGTCCTTGAGAAACAGACACATACAAGCCTGGTATTGTATGAGGAGATAAAGGTATCCTGGCACAGGGTAATACGTATCTATGCAAACACATAACAGTTCATATAGCATGTTTTAACCCTTCATTAGGGAGGTAGAAATATTCACTTTTACACTATACTTATTATAAGGAAATTGATCATATAAAAAGTAATATTTACAAAGACAGAAGAGCTAACCCTTCAACTTCTGACCTCCTGCTGATGTCAGTCAGTGCCATGTCTATTCAGCTAGTGCGGCTTGCAGTTGACATCTTCCCATGGTGGCAGAAGCCATTTTCTTGATTCTCCCCTGATCCTGTCCCTCCTGAGATCCTCTCCCTATGTGCTGGTCAGCAGTTCCAGTTCTCAGTGAGCCAGGTAAGGTCAACATTCTCTATGGTAGATATGACAACACTACACTTGGGGACTCCTCTCTTCCTGTACATTCCCATAGTCAGGCTTCATCCGAGACAGACATTACCTAACAACAGCATTATCACATACGGTAGGGTGACCATAGTATCCCTTTAACCTGGGATGCTCATGAATTACACAGGTTCTGTGGCTGGCTGACTACATGCCTGCATTTCACCTGGTTTTAAGCAGCCACCGAACCTGTGTAATTCATGAGTGTCCCAGGTTAAAGGGATAATATGGTCAGCCTACATATGGTGGCAGGCAGAGTATAGGTCACAAAGAGAATATTGGTCCAGGCAAATGTGCATGATTGGGGTACAGAACAAAAGGTCTGTACAGGAAGCCTACAAGTCTGAGTCTGGGTGATAAGCTGGAATCAGGAATACCAGCTGAGCGGCAGATACAGGGACACTGAAACAGTGGCATATTAACACTGGGAACATTAGAGAAGTGTGTTATATTGGTCTAGTTCCAAATAATTGACAGCACTTCTAATAGAGAATAGCATGCCATTCAGCAGGAACAGGTGAGCGTCACTAGAGAGCTGTGGTCTGTCATGTTAAATTGCTCTACTGTCCAAAGGGCCCTACACACAGGCCGACTGGCCGCCGAAATGCCCGACGGCCGATACAGGTCGACGGATGACCCGGCGGTGGGGGGGGAGTTGACAGGGGGAGCGGAGTTTAATCACTCCCCCCGTCACCCGGCTCCATAGCACTGCATGCAGGGGCACTTTAAGAGAGGAGGAGGCTTGTGTGCAGCCTCCTCCGATTGGGCCCTCTCCTCTCTGCCGGCAGCGCTGAGAGTCTGAGCACTAGAGCGCTCAGACTCTACTGCGCATGCACAGATCTCCAGGAAAATGGCACTGCGGCCATTTTCCATGAGATTTCTCTACTGTGCATGCGCAGAACTCTGTGAAAATGAGTTTTAATACCGCTTGGACGTCGCCGCGGGACTCCGGAGGGGTGAGTATTTAGAAAATGGGTGCAGTGTGTGCTATTCCACTTGTCCACTACCCTTTCTGTGAAGTTATTTCTCTTACATCCTAGAGGAAACTGGGGTCCACATTAGTACCATGGGGTATAGACGGGTCCACTAGGAGCCATGGGCACTTTAAGAATTTGATAGTGTGGGCTGGCTCCTCCCTCTATGCCCCTCCTACTAGACTCAGTTTTGAAAATGTGCCCGGAGGAGCCGGTCACGCTTATGGAAGCTCCTGAAGAGTTTTCTGCATTTATTTTTTCTGTTTGTTATTTTCAGGCAGGACTGGTTGGCACCAGACTGCCTGTTTCATGGGACTTAGGGGGGGAAAAGGGGGGTTGGCCCAACCTCCTATAGGGTTAATGGTCCCGTTCCCCGCTGACAGGACACTGAGCTTCTGAGGGAACCATTCGCAAGCCCCACCACGGCAAGCGTACATTCCCACAGCACGCCGCCACCCCTAACAGAGCCAGGAGACAGAAGAGTGGTGAGTACTATGCTGGCGTCCCAGTTAGCGGGTCGCCGGCTATTATGGCGTCATGAGGGTACAGAGCGCGGCTTTGAGAGCAGGCTGTGTCTCCAGGCTCAGAACAACGCGGCTGTACCGCTTATGAGGGGGCAAGCTGAGCCATCTAAAACTGTACCCACACTGGCAATACGCTTACAGGGACCCTGGTTCACTGTATTTAGCACCAAACACCTCAGCCAGTATTAAAAAAACCGGGGGGGGGGGGGGGGGGGGCTTCACTATGAGCGGATCCAGCAGCTCACCAGCTGCAGTTCCACAGTGACAGACTGACAGAGAAGCGCAGCTCCTCAGAAGGTACTCCAGATTACCTCAGCGGTACCAGGGGGTCATAGCAAGGGGGTAGGGGTGCGTTATTAGTGAACTAAGCACCTATCAGGGTACTTAGTCTGCGACCCAGCTAAACTTGCAATTAGCAGTAAGGGCGCTGTGTGGCTGGCTTCAAAATATTCTGTATCTCCCTAACAGGGCTCTGTGTGGGTGACTTGTGCTTTTCCTTTCCTGTGAGTGTGTTTCATGCACGGCAGAGTGTTTTTCTTCCCCAGGGGGATCACTACAGTGTACTCAGGATAGTACACATTCTCAAGCTAGTGGGTCCGAACCAGCATGAGTGGATTCACTGAAAGGGATGATCTCGATTATTTCTAACACATTTTATCCCAAAATGAGAAAGACACGCAATACTTAAGACAGTCTACGGATGACCTGATGAATAGAGATTCAGGCACCACACCAGCGCCTCAGACCCCTTCCATTTATCCACAAACGCACACTCTGGCTCAAATCCTGCAGGCTGACACTGATGATGAAGTGTCAGACGCAGAGGAGGGTGAGATGGACTCAGTGGGAGGGGGATGCAGCTCTGTCACAGGGGGTACAGGCTCTGATAGAAGCTATTAGAGACATTCTGCAGATTCCTGATAAGGTGACAGAGGTAGAGGAGGTATCTTATTTTAATAATAAAAAGAAATCCTCTGCTACTTTTCCTGCATCAACAGAGTTGAATTCTCTGTTTGAAGAAACCTGGGTTAATCCTGATAAAACAAGGAGTGAACATAATACCGTACCTGGACGATCTGCTGATAAAAGCACCATCCAGGGAGAGGTTGGACAACATTGCCCTCTCAACCCGACTACTCCAGGATCACTGGTTGATTCTGAACCTACCAAAATCTCATCTGTAACAACACGGAGGCTTCCGTTCCTGGGGATGATTCTGGATATGGAGGTACAGAAGGTATTCCTTCCTTTAGACAAGGCATTGGTAATCGATGGCACGGGATGTTCTAAAACCAACCCGGATATTGGTGCATTTATGCATTCGCCTCCTGGGGAAGATGGTAGCCTCTTACGAGGCACTGCCGTATGAAAGGTTTCACGCAAGGCCCTTCCATTTGGATCTGTTGGACAAATGGTCCGGATCACATCTTCATATGCACCAGAGGATCCGTCGCCAAAAGCCAGGATTTCTCTTCTGTGGTGGCTTCAGACTTCTCACCTGACCGAGGGCTGCAGGTTTGGGATTCAAAATTGGATTCTGCTAACCACAGACGCAAGCCTCAGAGGTTGGGGAGCTGTCACTCAGGGGGAACAGTTCCAAGGAAAATGGTCAAGTCAGGAAACTATCCTTCCAATCAACATTCTGGAACTAAGGGCCATATACAGTTCAATGCCCTTCTTCAGGCATCACATCTTCTTCAAGATCACGCCATTCAGGTTCAGTTGGACAATGTGACGGTGGTAACTTACATAAACCGACAGGGAGGAATGAAGAGGAGAGCAGCCATGTCAGAGGTAACAAGGATTCTCATCTGGGCAGAAAGACACGCTGTGTCATTGTCGGCAATCTTCATCCCGGGCGTAGACAACTGGGAAGCAGACTTCCTCAGCAGACACGACCTCCACCCAGGAGAGTGGGGCCTTCACCCGGAGGTGTTTAGGTGCTTGACACGTCGGTGGGGAGTGCCACAGATCGACATGATGGCCTCTTGTCTCAACAAGAAACTACAGCGGTATTGTTCCAGGTCGAGAGACCAACAAGCAGTGGCGATGGACGCTCTGGTGTCTACATGGGTCTACTGGATGGTGTACATGTTTCCACCACTTCCATTTATCCCAAAAATTCTCAAAAGAATAAAAAGGGAAAAGGTTCAAGCAACTCTCATTGCTCTGGACTGGCCAAGACGGGCTTGGTACACGGATCTGCTGGAGATGCTCCTTAAGGACCTCTTCGCGAGGAAGATTCTTCACTCCCCCCGTCACCCGGCTCCATAGCAGTGCAGGCAAATATGGATGATCTCGTCCATATTGGCCTGCATGCACAGGCGACGGGGCACCAGCTAAGAACGAGCGTGAGGCCGCGCATCGTTCATCGCTGGTGCCTCCACACTGAAAGGTATGAACATTATCTCGTTCATTAATGAACGAGATCGTTCATATCTTTCATTATTATCTGCCAGTGTGTAAGGCCTATTAGTGTACAAAATTGTTCTTTATCAGGTTGTTTGCTGATTTGTGTTACATTTTTAGTGATTTTGTTTTGTAATTACAGTATTATTGATCTGTCTGGTAGCAGTGTGCCACCTGGGATTTTATATATACAGGTATGTGTTAACTGGGCCTGACCAATTTCCTCCTCTTATTAATGCACCTGCCCGGCCAGTTGCTGCACTTTCAGGAAGATCTGCTACTAGCATAGAGCTGGTGAAAGTTTCAATGGTGCACCGATGGTGGTGTCTAAAGATAAACAAAGCATGATTGCAGCATCTATAAACACTGAAAGTGGGCATCTCAGTCCTTGCATATTCTTACGCATCGATATTCATGAGGGAAGGGCATTGTAGCAGCATTAGCATAAAGTCGCAGATGCATCTGCTACAAGAAATTCAAGGAAGGCCGCAACTGCATCCAACTCATAATCAGGCCTTATGCAGGGCTGTCTTTGTGTATGGGCTGATAGCTGAGAGTCCCCTTTTTCCAGGGATAACAGATTTTTGAAAATCAGCCCTGGAGAACCGGAGATATCTGACTTCAAAGCAGTAGTCCCTATCCGAGCCTGTTCTGTCTGACTTAGAGGTTTTTCTGAGGGTGTACTCCAAAAGCTGTGACTCTCCCCTTTAGGAGGACACTGACAGCCTGTCTCGACTATGCCCAGAACCAGAGATATCAGCCTTCCAGCAGTTTTATATTTTTATCAGTAAATTGCTCTGGCTCCTGAACTATGATCTCCAAGTCCCCAGAACCTTCTGAAAGGTGGGGCTCTATAATTGTTTCATCCAATTAAAAGCTAAGAAATCTATTTCAAGGAACTGGAGATATCTGCAGTCAAGCAAGTTGCCCTCCTACCGGAAAATGATGAATATTAAGCCCACTCCCCTATCCACCGCTCCCCTGCGTATTAAACACCCCCTACTGCCCTGGAAGTCATGTACTGGAGTCCCTTCTTTCAGCACAATACCCCCTTCTACAGTTTAGTGTTCTCCCTCCTGCCCCATCTGTGAAGTAAAGAAGTAATTAGCAGAAATTACTGCTCCAGGTCCTACATGCTGAGCGGAAGATAGAACACCCACTACCGCCCGCGGGTCATCAAAGCTGCTGCTGATAGCACCCCCCCCCACCCCTACCGCTGGAGGATGGGTAGGGTCCCAGTGCATGCTTTGCCCAGGGACTTACACTGCTGTTAAGACAGCCCTGGCCCTATGGGAAGGGATCCTGCCCCCTTCAACATACCCCATCCCTTCAACAGACCCCGCCCCTTACTAGGGCTGCTTCCATGACTTTCCCGGGCTGGTTTTCCATCCCAATCCGCCACAGATCCGTAACAGAACACTTCAATCTCTCCCAGCGGCCTGCGCTCATGCTATATATGGAGTGAATTTTCTTTTTGCTTGCAATGCTGTTATAATGTATGTTTGGCAGACATTTTGGTTTGATCAGAAGTATCAGACACTCATAAGATACCGGGTTTCACTGAACTGCAGTTAGGTCTGAAAGCGCCATTGATTGTCTTCTTCAAGCTGCTCCCAAAGGCACATTTTATAGGATTGCAGATGAAGGAAATAAACATTACGGCTCCTCATGAAATACACAGGGATTGAATATGGTTGTTGCGTTATTGTCCAGATGTTCTGGAGTTAAATACCAACAAAGAGAGGTGTGCTGGGCATTTGGCAGTATGTACTGCAGGATACTATTGATGGCCTCTTTCTTTTCATTTATTTCTGTAGTTTGCGGAAAAAGATCAATAAACCTGCAGGACATTTTTACAGAAATTTGCTGCATGGGAATTTCCAAAAACTAGAAATTGGAAGAAATGTTTTTTACAGTCACTGTGAGGAGCAGCGCTAAACAATGTAATGAGATGGGGGAAGACTTGAATAGAGATATGGGGCCTGATTCAGAACTGTACGCAGCTGCATTTGCAACTGCATATTCGGGCGCAGCGGTGCTGTGAAAACTTGCTAATGACACAGCCACTGTTATGCGCACATAGACACTCAATGCGGCGTCTATAACCCGGATGAATGACGGGCTTAGGGGGGAATTTAATTAGCCACAGTAAATTGCCATGGCTAATTGATCAGGGGGGTAATTCAATTAGCCGACACTAACAGGGATTTTTGTTCTGCTTGAAACAAAATTCCTGATAAACGCCGTGTTTTCACAGCTGCTATTATGAAAATATATGGATCCAGAAACTTATCCTGGATCCTGTGTGTTTTTGCACAAAAACGGGCCAAAAACAAAAACAGGGGGTAATTGAATAACCCCGGAAAAAAATGTGGTAAAGCTAGAATTTACCGCAATTTTTCACCGCCAAAACTGAATAGATGGAAATTGAATTTCCTAAGGCTGGATATCGGATACGGTTTACGGCTATAATAGATCAAAACTCTGGCTATGCAGATCCTTATATTTTGTGAAGGGTTGTGGAATATAAGCCTGATTCATGTTTGTAAGTAAAGCAAATTATCAAGCACCTGGGCAAAGTCATGTTGCACTGCAGGTGGGGCAGATGTAACATGTGCAGAGAGATTAGAATTGGATGGGGTGTGTTCAAACTGAAATCTAAATTGCAGTTTAAAAATGAAGCTGGTCTAACATTTGAGAGCTACACGCAAAAGCAGCCAGTATTTACCCTGCACAGTAAAAATATAACCCACCAAAGTCTAAATCTCTCTGCACATGTTACATCTGCCCCACCTGCAGTGCAACGTGGTTTTGCCCAAATGCTTGACAATTTGCTTTACTTACAAACATGAATCAGGCCACATATAAATAACTGGTAATAAATAAATATAGGACAAAAGGTGCATCATTTGCAGAGCACTGGAATTCTACAAAAATTCTGCAGATTTCATTTATTTGAGAAAAAAATACCAACTGCTATCAAAGAGCAGACAGTCCCAGCGACAGCCTGTCTGACATTTGTCCTCCAGCTTTTTTTATTTTAAACAAGTGAATAAAACCCTGAAATTGCTTTTTAGGATATATATTCTGTCTTCTAAAATACATGTAGCAATCAAAGAAATTAAGGGGTATAAGGATTATAAATCAAGACGCTACAGGAAGGGATTTTACAGCTCTGCTGGAAACAAAGTAAGTTCGAGCGAGTAGAAAATGGAAGGAATTTCAAGATCCAAAACTGCAGATTGCAAAATAAAAGACTATTAAAAACATTAAAATCTGGAGGGTGCCATTGAATAATTGTGCTTAATGTTAATAAATGTCCTTACTTAAGGGATGTGCTTAACTCAAACAACAGAATATAATAAGAGTGGGATGGAAGAAAAAAAAACTTATGCAGAGGAAATTATTCTTGTCTCTGGGTGAAAGCTTACTCTAACCTGCAAAGGACATGGTGTGATTGAAATGTTAAGATGTCTCATCATTCAGAATTAGGATCTTCTTTAAAAAAAAAATGTTCAAAAATGTTGGGTTGTCCTGCCATCTGGAGGCCAGAAATATTTTTGCAAGGTTTAATTTCCAAGGAATTACATTAACTGCAATAGTGTGAAGATGAGCACAGCTCTTTTCCGGAGGAACACAAATACGAACTGTGCCACAATGAAATGAAAACTCTTTTTTCTCATGGCCGTTACTTGAGGCAGCTCTGCAGCGTACAGTATAATTCCTCGCCGTTGTCCAAAACGCTAATTAAAATTCACAGTTAGATTAGGCTGCAAGCACCGAAGCACAGATGTTTTAGTAGCCAAAGACTCTGGGTTTTGCGGTTACCATCTGCTCCTTTCAACTGACCACTTTGTTACTGACCTACAGCTACAGACACGTAAAACTTTCCATACAGTTTTTCTACGTTTTGATGGCGCATGCAGATAAGGGGAAAAGCTGTTTCTTTGATGCAAGACTTATATTGGATACTTAGGCTTAGCGGGAGAGAAGGATCTGTGATTGGTCATTCTTCTGTATCGCAGAATAATTAGCGCGGTGGACAGATGTACAGTATTAGACTACTGGGATGAAATTGAAAATATGAATATAAAATATATTATTACAGACATTAAGCTGAGAGCCAAGTAGTAGTTTCGTTAAAACCAACTGCTACAGTTACCAACAGTCTCTGATTTTCATGGGCAATATACATTTTCTGCTCACTGTTTCTATTTCTATATCTATAATATTATTACAGTAGTTGGTATGCTGGTGACAGGTCACGTTATAGGTACAAATATCTAGTCAATACCTACCACTGGCCCAACCGCTCCTTCTCCACGCCTATCTTCACCTCTGCTCCACTTCCTCTACCTATCAACATATCCCAAGGGTCCATTCTCAGACGTACACAAAAATGGCAAGTTGCTCAAATCAATTTATTGGTCCATTATGGTTACAGGGGAGGGGCTAATCTAGACAAAAGAAAACATAGAATTCCCCCAGCGCACTGTAATTGAACAGTAAATGAGATTTACATCCTATAAGATAGTAGTAATGCAGAGATCTGAGCTACATATATTTGCAAAGATATAGCTAAGCCACCAGCCACTTCATGGCGTCTCTGATATGATGGTCCTAACACTACGTGATAATAGTACCCACTTCGGATCATACATGATACTAGTACACACATTTATATATTTAGGAATTGAGAGGCAAGTCAACTAGAGGCACCCCAAGATCTTCCAAATGGCACTACAATTGCCACAATGCCCTCCAACTGCTGATAGCAATTGTATCTATATATATATTGTAACAGGAGTCTTGCTAGAATGTGCTCTGCTACAAAAATTCCACCAGCGACCGACTCCAGGCTTGTGCAAAAACAACAAATACCTTTTATTCAGGTAGCTCAAAAACAAAGATATACATAAACAAAGATCACTGTCTTTAGTATAAAGTATACCAGGGAGGTTAGGCCCTGCCTCACTCCCTCTTACTTAATAAGGAACCCTTCAGGTCCCGGCATCCTGACACTAGTGTCCCAGCCCTCCAGATCCCACTGTCCCTAGCAGGCCTATCACCTGGACACTAACTGCCTTCAGGAGCCCTGACTCATGGGAGAGACTCTGCTTTAAACCCAGCACCCAGGTGCTGGCTGATGAAACAGCTTCTTGGGCTAAGAAGCCTATAAGACCTGGTCTGGGCCAAATGGATGGGAACCCGGTCCATCCACATTTCCCATCCACCCCCAGAACCCTGTGTGTAGCTTACAGGTGGCAAAGTACCTCTCCTGCCACAATATGAATTACTGATGTCCATCCCTAACACAGAGCCTGGTTCAGTGGTGGATGCAATGTCGATAACGTACCAAGTGGAGTGATGTTTTGTTACTGCGCAGGCATCGAAGCCGCACGTGTGGCAATGGATTAGTGGTGGCTGTCACACAGAGAATTTTTTTGCAAAGTGAGTGACAGGTAGAGAACATTGCGGGGAGATAACAGGTGCTGGCAAGTAAAATGAAGACCTGTCGGGATTTTTCTGGGAGTGCCAAAATCAGCCACAGCAAACTCATTCGCTGTTGGACTAGCCCCCGCTTCGGGCTTGATTCAGAGGCGCACGCAGTTGTATGTGCCGCTGCGATTACTTTGTCAATGGATTTGTGAAAAAATGCTAATGACTTAGCCGCCATGTTGTGCACAGAGACACCCACCACCGTGCCTCACATCCGCCACTTACGTACCTGAGCCCCTGGCATACATATAATGGATGCAGGGTGTGCAGGGGACGCAGAGTCCCGCGCCGGCAGCAGCAGCGCCACAGAGACCACCAGGAAACTGGCGTGACATAAATTTTTTGCCCGTTTTCACGCATGCGCAGTAGTAAAATCACTGGGAAAATGGCCGCTGTGCCATTTTCCCAGAGACCTGCACATGCTCACTAGACTCTGGGACAGCGTCAGGGTCTCCTAGTGACCCTAGTGCCCAGAGTCTATTACTCTGTCGGCTAGAGAGGAGGTGGCCAGTATGGAGACTGCACACGGGCTTCCTCCTATCTTGGAGCCACTGACATGAGCGGAAACATTGGGCACACCACTGAACCTCTAAGTAACCGTATGCTGTCTCCGAATGAGCGTCTCACCTACGACGCTGGAACTTCACCGGCTTTGATCAAATGTGCAATGGCTGACTTGAACACACCCAGAAAATGGTCCCGACACGCCTGCATTTTTCTTGCCACCCTCCATTACCTCCTCCTCCAAACGCTGACTACCTGTCACCCACTTGCAAAGAAATCCTCTGTGCATCTGCTATTCAATCACTGCATGTGCGCGGCGAGGCTTAGGCACAAGCGCAGTGGGATAAAATCTCTCGGCTGCGCCCACACGGCCACCTCTGATCAGGACCTGAGTCAGTGCAGACGCTGCGGAGAGGTAGTATGATCTGTAATCACTTGATGCCTTCTGGCTGTGGGCTCTAAAACAGCTGAGGGGCCACAGGTTGTCTATTATAGGCCTATACTATAAATAAAATGTATTTATACAGGAATTACTGGTAAATAAACAATGATATTCTCGCCGAGCACAATACCGTTTCCCTAGCCCACAGCTGTTGCTGCTGCCGTAGCAATCTGTCTCATGCATTAGACCACTGGATAGGCCTCTCTCATCGGGCAGTAATGGGAACTCCAACACTGCAGGGTATATAATAAATATACCTTTGTTTTATATTTATTTGTGGTCAATAAATCACACAGCAAAGAAAGTAGCTTGTGTTAATCAGTGGTAATAGACCTACAACGCCTGCAACAGAAAATCTGAATTCCATTCATGTAAAATCGTTCTTGTTTTTTAAACATACTTATATGACAAATGCTAGAATGCTATTTTTTTTGTTTGAATAGTGAAAGAAAATGTACACATTTATAAAACCATCCTATAATAGACCCTGCTGTGCATCATTAGTACTGTACTTTGGGGTCATTCCGACCCGTTCGCACGCCGCGTTTTTTCTCTGCGGTGCGAACGGGTGGGCAATGCGCATGTGCGGCGGCCGCTGTGCTCGTGCACGACGTTGCCCGGCGTCAGGGGTCGCCGGGTTACGTCGTGGCTACCAACGGAAGCGGTCGCAGCGGCGACCGCTAAGAAGATTGACAGGAAGGAGGCGTGGATGGGCGGATCAAGACCGTTGAAGACCGTTTTCAGGGAGTGGTGAGTAAAACGCAGGCGTGTCCAGGACAACGGATGGCGGAGGTGTGACATCAAAGCCGAACCCATCATCGCTGGATCCATCGCACAGGGTAAGTATGTCCAGCGCTAGTCTTCTTCTGCTTGATATTTTTTTATCTTAGCAGGGCTGCACAAGCGATCGCAGCCCTGCTAAGCTAAAATACACTCCCCCATAGGCGTGGACTATTGATCGCAGCAGCAGCTAAAAGTTGCTGGCTGCGATCAACTCGGAATGACCACCATTGTGCAACAGATGTACTCCTGTGGAAATAGGAAATATTTCAAAACGTCTCTCTGTAAAAGTATATTTGTAAATTTTCAAACATCACAACAGTGGGGGTGATTCAGAGTTGATCGCAGCTGTGCTAAATTTAGCACAGCTACAATCAGGCACACTGACATGGTGGGGGGACGCCCAGCACAGGGCTAGCCAGCCCCACATGTCAGGCCCCACCCCGTCGCAGAAGTACAAAAGCATTGCACAGCGGTGATGCTTTTGTACTGTAGGAGTAACTCCCTGCCAGCGCAGCTCCTGCACGCTGACAGTAGTTACCCATCGCTGTGAGGGCCGCAGCGGCTGCGTGTGACGTCACGCAGCCGCCGCAGACTGCCCCTCCCCTCCCCCAACGGTCCGAGCACACCTGCGTTGCCCGGACCGTGCCCCTAAACGGTGGCCAAACGCCGCCGGCCCGCCCCCTCCCGCCCAGCAACAGCCCTCTGTCTGTCAATCAGGCACAGGCAATCGCAGGGCTAAGACAGCCGTCGACTGTCTGGCATGCACCGGCGCACTGCGGCAGCGGCGCAGTTCAGACCCGATCGCTGCTGTGCAAAAACGCACAGCAGCGATCGGGTCTGAATGAGGCCCAGTGTCCCCAAGTACAGAAAACACTTATCAAAAAGTGTGAGGTGGGGGGGGGGGGGGGAAGGGGTCTTGGTGAGAAACATGGGTGGGAGAAGTTGTACTGTTGTAATGTGTTCTATATTTCCTACTAAATTAATAGTGCCTGGGAACCTCCATCCCCAGATAGGGCATACCATGTGTGACCAATATGAGGCGCTCTGGAGGCAGACCAATGATACAGTACTCGTTAGCTCTTTGTAACAACCTTTAGCCAGTGCTTTTTTCTGAAGGTACCAGACAGTTCTGGTATCTTATTTTCAGGAAGTTCTTTTACCATCATCGCTGGTATATTTTAAAACTCCTGCCTGCAACCTGTATTATAAGACTCCTCCGTTCCAGCTAGTTTATAGATCATGAAGACACCTGTCTACAGGATTGTCAGCAAGCAGAAGGTGAGCTTAGGGGGGTACCGGAACCTTTTTCATACAGATAAAGCATTGCCATTGGTGAATGTCAGACTATTTTAGGGCAAGATGCAAACAGAGCAGTATTTCCATACCTGTCTACTCTCCCAAATGTTATGGAACCCCAGCACTATTGTGTGAGACCCCTATAGCCAGTGAGAGAGTCTTCCACCAATAACAGCCTCCCATTGTTCCCTTAGTCTATGACTCACGCCGGTACTTAGGTTGCCATCTGGACTTATACTTCTAGCAGCAGGGTCTTCCACAATAGGCAGGAGACCACAGAATTATAGGGTGGAGTAGTAGCAGAGAACAAGTATGTGGGTTTCTGGGTGGTAACTGACCGTTTGCTGGGAGTGTCCGGAAAAACGCAGGCGTGCCCCAGCATTTTCATGGAGGATGTACGACGTCAGCTCCGGCCTCGATCAGCCTCTTCTCATTGCACTGAAGGAGTAAGTCCTGGGCTGCGCAGAGATTGCACACAGTGGATTTAAGCGGTATACACATGGGATCGCACACTTGCCCGGTGAATTTACACTCCCCCTGGGGGTGGCGACTATCTGAATGCAGGACAGCAAAATTATCAGCCCAGTGATCAGGTCTGAATCACCCCCACAGTCTGATAACATTTAGAACCTGTTATATGCACATGAAAAGTATTATTTGTATATGAAATGCAAAACTATCTATTTTATTTTGTGGCTAAAATAGTTAAATGTTAAAAGCATCCATTCCAGTATAGAAGTGTAAAGGCCCATAGACACTAGAAAAAATGTTTCCAGCGATTTGAGCGATAAGGATGGTTTTGAACGATTTATCGTTCAAATCGTCTAGTGTGTACTAGAGATGAGCGGGTTCGGTTCCTCGGGATCCGAACCCCCCCGAACTTCACCTATTTTACATGGTTCTGAGGCAGCCTCGGATCTTCCCACCTTGCTCGGTTAACCAGAACGCGCCCGAACGTCATCATCCCGCTGTCGGATTCTCGCGAGATTCGTATTCTATATAAGGAGCCGCGCGTCGCCGCCATTTTCACTCATGCATTGGAGATTGAACGGAGAGGACGTGGCAGCGTTCTCTCCCTGAAAAGCTCCGTAATCTGTGCTCAGTGTGCTGCAAATATCTGTGCTCAGTGTGCTGCAAATAATCTGTGCTCAGTGTGCCGAAAATATCTACGTTCTCTGCCTGAAAACGCTCCATATCTGTGCTCAGTGTGCTGCAAATATCTGTGCTCAGTGAGCTGCAAATAATCTGTGCTCAGTGTGCTGAAAATATCTACGTTCTCTGCCTGAAAACGCTCCATATCTGTGCTCAGTGTGCTGCAAATATCTGTGCTCAGTATGCTGCATTCTGGGGACTGGGGACCACCAGTATATAATAATTATAGTAGTACAGTACAGTAGGCCATTGCTGTATCTTGCAGCTCTGTGTCACTGCAAGTATCCATTCCATATCTGTGCGGCATTTTTGTGAGCAGTATATATAGTAGTACAGTGCAGCATTTTGGTGACTAACAGTATATAGTTGTACAGTACAGTAGGCCATTGCAGTATCTTGCAGCTCTGTGTCACTGCAAGTATCCATTCCATATCTGTGCAGATAGATAGTAGGGCCTCTACGATGCTAAACTCTTTTCTTTTCTCCTAGCAGCAGTGGCCCCTGACTAACTTAATCGACAGAGATTTTGTTGTGTAAATAGAAATATGAAATACATATATTGTTCTCCCGCTCAGGAAGTACAAGGTATGTTAGATACTCCTCAAAGACTAATGTTGCATTCCACCGTTCTAGATTCATGTCCATCACAGGTAGAGGAAATTATCTCGCAGATACCGGGTTCTCTATGAACTTAAGATGGACCGGACACTGGATTGATGGCTGAGGTAGTCCCAGTAGTGACACAGCAAGCACAAGAAGTTAATCAATTCTCCATAGTGCCCAATCCAGCTGTCATTTTAATAAAATCCTCTCCACCTCTACAAACTTTACTGTCACCAATCTCTATTCTGTTTTCTTCAGTTTCCTCTTCATCTCTGCGTTCACAAAGGGGGTATAATACATGGACCCGACTCTCCCGAGGTTTCAAGTGACAGCCTGAGTATTTTCTCCCAAGCCCTACATGACTGTTTACAGTCCTTCAGCCTGAGAATGAGTCGGTGCTGATACAATATGTTGATGACTTGTTGTTATGCGCTGATTCATTTGAGTCGTCCCTGGCAGATACTAAACAGTTTCTGTTTCATCTCTTCCAGACAGGACACAAGGGGATATATTTACAAAGATTCGTGTTTTTGCCGTTTTTAAGGGTGTTTCAACTCGAATGGTATCGGGTGCATTTTACTGCAACTTTTTGAATCCTGATACGATCATTCACTAAGCTGCCGATTTTTCCAAATTCGTATTTTCCGATGTCGATGTGATTAGTAATGTCAGGCAGTGTTTTACGGGATTGATGAGTAAAACACTGCCTGACAAAACAATAGGAATCCCGGCCGGATCTGTGAGATCCGTGCAGGGCTTCATTGTGTACCTTAAGAAAGTGTTTAAAGTGTTAAAAATTCAGAAAAAAATTGCGTGGGGTCCCCCCTCCTAAGCACAACCAGCCTCGGGCTCTTTGAGCCGGTCCTGGTTGACAAAATATGGGGGGGAAAATGACAGGGGTTCCCCCATATTTCATCAACCAGCACCGGGCTCTGCGCCTGGTCCTGGTTCAAAAAATACGGGGGACAAAAAGCGTAGGGGTCCCCCGTATTTCTTAAACCAGCACCGGGCTACACTAGCCAGGTACATAATGCCACAGCTGGGGGACACTTTTATTGTGGTCCCGGCGGCCCTGGCATTACATACCCAACTAGTCACCCCTGGTTGGGGTACCCTGGAGGAGTGGGAACCCCTTAAATCAAGGGGTCCCCCCCTCCAGCCACCCAAGGGCCAGGGGTGAAGCCCAAGGCTGTCCCCCCCATCCAAGGGCGGCGGATGGGGGGCTGATAGCCAAGTGTAAAAAATCAGAATATTGTTTTTAGTAGCAGTACTACAAGTCCCAGCAAGCCTCTCCCGCAAGCTGGTACTTGGAGAACCACAAGTACCAGCATGCGGGCGAAAACCGGGCCCGCTGGTACCTGTAGTAGTACTACTACTAAAAAAATACCCAACAAAAAACAGGACACACACACCATGACAGTATAAGTTTATTACATGCATGCACACCTCCAAACATACATACTTACCTATGTTCACACGAGGCTCGGTCCTCTTCTCCATGTAGAATCCTCGGGGTACCTGTGAAAAAAATTATACTCACATAATCCAGTGTTGCTTGTCTTCTTTGTATAATCCACGTACTTGGCAAAACAAAAAAACGGAAACCCGACCACGCACTGAAAGGGGTCCCATGTTTACACATGGGACCCCTTTCCCCCGACTGCCAGGACCCCCCCTGACTCCTGTCAAAGAGGGTCCCTTCAGCCAATCAGGGAGCGCCACGTTGTGGCACTCTCCTGATTGGCTGTGTGCTCCTGTAGTGTCTGTGAGGCTGCACACGGCAGAGATACAATGTAGCGCCTATGCGCTCCATTGTATCCAATGGTGGGAACTTTGCGGTCAGCGGTGAGGTTACTTTCGGTCAACCGCTGATCGCAAAGTTCCCACCATTGGATACAATGGAGCGCATAGGCGCTACATTGTATCTCTGCCGTGTGCATCCTCACAGACACTACAGGAGCACACATCCAATCAGGAGAGTGCCACGACGTGGCGCTCCCTGATTGGCTGAAGGGACCCTCTTTGACAGGAGTCAGGGGGGGTCCTGGCAGTCGGGGAAAGGGGTCCCATGTGTAAACATGGGACCCCTTTCAGTGCGTGGTCGGGTTTCCATTTTTTTGTTTTGCCAAGTACGTAGATTATACAAAGAAGACAAGCAACACTGGATTATGTGAGTATAATTTTTTTCACAGGTACCCCGAGGATTCCACATGGAGAAGAGGACCGAGCCTCGTGTGAACATAGGTAAGTATGTATGTTTGGAGGTGTGCATGTAGTAATAAACTTATACTGTTACGGTGTGTGTGTCCTGTTTTTTGTTGGGTATTTTTTTAGTAGTAGTAGTACTACAGGTACCAGCGGGCCCGGTTTTCGCCCGCATGCTGGTACTTGTGGTTCTCCAAGTACCAGCTTGCGGGGAGGCTTGCTGGGACTTGTAGTACTGATACTAAAAACAATATTCTGATTTTTTACACTTGGCTATCAGCCCCCCATCCGCCGCCCTTGGATGGGGGGGACAGCCTCGGGCTTCACCCCTGGCCCTTGGGTGGCTGGAGGGGGGGGGACTCCTTGATTTAAGGGGTTCCCACTCCTCCAGGGTACCCCGGCCAGGGGTGACTAGTTGGGTATGTAATGCCAGGGCCGCCGGGACCACAATAAAAGTGTCCCCCGGCTGTGGCATTATGTACCTGGCTAGGGTAGCCCGGTGCTGGTTTAAAAAATACGGTGGACCCCTACGCTTTTTGTCCCCCGTATTTTTTGAACCAGGACCAGGCGCAGAGCCCGGTGCTGGTTGATGAAATATGGGGGAACCCCTGTCATTTTTTTCCCCATATTTTTTCAACCAGGACCGGCTCAAAGAGCCCGAGGCTGGTTATGCTTAGGAGGGGGAACCCCACGCATTTTTTTTTCTGTTTTTACACTAAACACACTCTTTCCCATAGATAACCATGCACAGATCTCACTGATCCATGCATGGTTATCCAAACTCGACTGGAAAAAGCAGGTCTATTTTTTTGCTGCTTTTTTTAACGATTCACAAAAAAATAGACCCGCACTTGAGCACTCAGAGACTAACACCCAAATACGAATGAATACTGAATACCCGTATTGTATGAAATAACAGCCACGTTTGACCGATGGTCTATTCATTCGTATTTCAGAACTTTGCCGTTAAATCCATTACGAATAGACCAGACACTGCCAAGATTTGTGCTTAGTGAATTCCCGGATTGGGACTTTTAAAAAAAAAACACAAATCGGACAAACTCGATTTTTTAGTAAATATAAGCCAAGGTCTCAAGGGATAAACTGCAGTTGTGTAGGACAAGGGTTAAATACTTAGGACGTAGTACTGGTACATGATTTGACAGTTCATACACCACATGCCGTATTGGTCCTTCAAAGTTCTGCCCGAACCCGGTATGTCTCATCAGCACAAAAGGGAGCTGTCACTGAATGACACCAGTATATTACTGCATGTGCCTTGTAATGCACAAAGGGTGGAGGATGAGAATTTTGTATGGACACTGATATGCATGATTGTGTGGAATATCTGAATCAAACTTTTACTACGAGACCAGACATAAGTGACAGCCCGTTAGTAAACGCAGACCTGATATTTTTTTTCTCCCCCTAGACTGACGGTAGTTACCACAGACAGACAAACATGTCACAGGATATGCTGTTGTAGATGACCGAGGTATTATAGAAGCTGAAGCCTTTGGGCAGACCGCATGCAGCACTGGTCGCTGAGCTGCACTCACTGACCAGGGCATGCGAGTTGGCAAAAGATACGTCAGCCAATATATATACCGACTCTAGAGATGATTCTGGAGTGATGCTGTTAGGGTCTCCTGCTCTGTGCTGCCACGTCGTCATGGCAACCGGGAGACAAGTGCTAGCGGAGTAACTTGAGCGTAGCTGATACTCCGGTTCGGGTCTTTTGCTGTGCAGTGGTTACAGGCTCTGTGCACGGCAGGGGATCCGGTGCTGGTTTTGTGCTCACAGTCTGTGAGGTCTGAGTGGGGCGTGGACAGCACCTGCTATATAAACCCTCTTCTCAGGTTAGGCAGATGCTGCTGAATCTTTGTTGGTTAGTCAGTTCCTGAAAGCTAGCTAGTACCTCGCAGTTCCCCGATAAACCCGGTGGTAGGGGTTCTTTGACCCTTCGTCAGAGGGGGGGTACTGTTAGGGTCTCCTGCTCTGTGCTGCCACGTCGTCATGGCAACCGGGAGACAAGTGCTAGCGGAGTAACCTGAGCGTAGCTGATACTCCGGTTCGGGTCTTTTGCTGTGCAGTGGTTACAGGCTCTGTGCACGGCAGGGGATCCGGTGCTGGTTTTTGTGCTCACAGCTTGTGAGGTCTGAGTGGGGCGTGGACAGCACCTGCTATATAAACCCTCTTCTCAGGTTAGGCAGATGCTGCTGAATCTTTGTTGGTTAGTCAGTTCCTGAAAGCTAGCTAGTACTGTGTAAACTTTGTATTTGTTTGTTGCTTACTGCAAATAGGCCTTGGGATTTGGTATTACACTCTGCCAATCCAGACCTAGCAGTAAGACTGGAGTCAGTCGTTTAACCTGCTGGGGTTCTTTTGCTACTCTGTGAACATAGCAGGTTTGCGGCTGTATTCTCAGACTTGCCTGCCAAAATCCTTTCTCACTGTGCGAGGTGTTCAGGTGTCAGTTTAGTGGCAGTAAGCTGAACCAGTGCACTGCAAGTGAGGACTAGGATTGTGGAGACTCTCCTTGTGTCTATTATTCCATCTCTGACCAAGGAGTTTACTGCCACACCCGTTGGTAACCCTTTAGGGTTTTGCTGTTGCCCTTAGCAACAGCATTTCGGGTTCTCTACGTATTAAATCACTACATCTCGCTTCTTTCCATCTGAGCATTCCTAATACTAGGGAGACACCCAGTTTCTTAGCCTTTGGGCTTCTCTGTTCACTTTGTGTTTATTTTGTTACCCTATCACCTTCTGTGTATGTAATGTCATATTCCTCAGTCTGTCTGTGAGTTCATTTGTTTTGCATCCCTCACCGTTCAGACACCAGTACATTCCTGCTGGCACTGGTGTGCATAATAGATGCTCATGGTACTCTACAATGCAAACACACAACAATAAAATTGAGATGCAAATTTGTGTTCCCTACAGGAAAAGGAGGTCTGGAAGGTGAAGGGGTATGGTCAGGAGTCCTCAGGACTCTGGAGACATGGACAAGGTAAGCCAGTAGCCCCCAGGACGTATCTCGCAGGCCTAGCTGAGGCGGCACATGGTCTGACTCACCTAGGGTAAGGAAGGTATGTGCAAATTGGTAAAATCTTACTGGCGTGCACCAGGGTTCTCTTCTCAGGCAAGCAGGAAAGCAATGACCTGTCTTACTTGCACGAGGAAGAACATTTTGTAAGGTAGTACCAACAGAGCCATCCCATACTCCTCCTGCAGACGGACCTTTTCAGGTAATACAAATCAACTTCGTACAGTTAACACCCTGTAGGAATTTGAAATATGTATTGGTGTGCACTGATGTTTTCTCAAACTGGGTAGAGGCATTTCCTGCCGCCACAAATACTGCTGTGTTTACCGCAAAGAAAATTGTGCAAACATTTGTGTGTAGATATGGTATCCTTAGGAGTAGAAACAAAGTGATAGCTGAAACTGGACTATTGTGGTCATAGCCACTGCCACTAGTGTTATGTAGCATCGGAACCACTCCCAGATCCCCACTTAACGAATCACTCTCTTTGAAAAAAAAATTTTTGTGGGAAGACAACCTCATGTCATGATCGATCCGCACCAGGATCAGAAATACACCAGTGAGGTGACAGTACAGTACCTTATCGAGATGAGCCAGCATCTGAGAACTTAACAAAAGAACTTGAAACTGTTGATTCCTGGTAGGCCAACTGCTAACTGTCTTGATTGTGAACCAAGAGACTGTGTGATTATTCTTGCGCTCAGGTTGCCTAATAGACAGGTGGGAAGGACCGTACCAAGTTTTGTTGACAGCACGATTTCAGTGAAAGTAGCCGAGAGACTTGGAGCCACGATTCCCATCGCAGGAAACTCGTTAGTCCGGAAGGAACTCGTAAAGGGAGTGAAATCGCAGAAATATCACTGGAGAATCTGTTCCGTGAAGACTGAGAGGCGGCATTGTTGAACACTACCTGAGCGTACTAAAGGATTACAAAAAGACAAGTCGTAGTAATGGATTTGCTATTAGCAAGATTTGTTTTTCTCTGACGTCCTAGTGGATGCTGGGAACTCCGTAAGGACCATGGGGAATAGCGGCTCCGCAGGAGTCTGGGCACATCTAAAGAAAGCTTTAGGATCACCTGGTGTGCACTGGCTCCTCCCCCTATGACCCTCCTCCAAGCCCCAGTTAGATTTCTGTGCCCGACGAGAAGGGTGCACACTAGGGGCTCTCCTGAGCTCTTTGTGAAAGTTTTAGTTTAGGTTTATTATTTTCAGTGAGACCTGCTGGCAACAGGCTCACTGCATCGTGGGACTAAGGGGAGAAGAAACGGACTCACCTGCGTGCAGAGTGGATCGGGTTTCTTAGGCTACTGGACATTAGCTCCAGAGGGACGATCACAGGTTCAGCCTGGATGGGTCCCGGAGCCGCGTCGCCGGCCCCCTTACAGAGCCAGAAGAGCGAAGAGGTCCGGTGAAATCGGCGGCAGAAGACGATCCTGTCTTCAGATAAGGTAGCGCACAGCACCGCAGCTGTGCGCCATTGCTCTCAGCACACTTCACACTCCGGTCACTGAGGGTGCAGGGCGCTGGGGGGGCAGCGCCCTGAGACGCAATAAATCGATAAAAACCTTATATGGCTAAAATAAATGCATCACATATAACTCCTGGGCTATATGGATGCATTTAACCCCTGCCAAAACATACAGAAAAACGGATGATAAGGACGCCGAGAAAGGGGCGGAGCCTATCTCCTCAGCACACTGGCGCCATTTTCCCTCACAGCTCAGTTGGAGGGAAGCTCCCTGGCTCTCCCCTGCAGTCACTACACTACAGAAAGGGGTTAAAAAAGAGAGGGGGGCACAAATTAGGCGCAGTATAAACAATACAGCAGCTATAAAGGGAAAAACACTTATATAAGGTTATCCCTGTATATATATAGCGCTCTGGTGTGTGCTGGCAAACTCTCCCTCTGTCTCCCCAAAGGGCTAGTGGGTCCTGTCCTCTATCAGAGCATTCCCTGTGTGTGTGCTGTGTGTCGGTACGTTTGTGTCGACATGTATGAGGAGAAAAATGATGTGGAGACGGAGTAGAGTGTCTGTAATAGTGTTGTCACCCCCTAGGGGGTCGACACCTGAGTGGATGTACTGTTGAAATTGCGTGACAGTGTCAGCTTTGTATAAAAGACAGTGGTTGACATGAGACAGCCGGCTACTCAGCTTGTGCATGTCCAGACGTCTCATACAGTGGGCTCTAAAGCGCCCGTTACCTCAGATACAGACGCCGACACGGATACTGACTCCTGTGTCGACGGTGAAGAGACAACCGTGATTTCCAATAGGGCCACTCATTGCATGATTGATGCAATGGAAAATGTTTACACTTTTCTGATAATATGAATACCACCAAAAAAAGGGGTATTATGTTTGGTGAGGAAAAACTTCCTGTAGTTTTCCTGAATCTGAAAAATAAAATGAGGTGTGTGATGATGCGTGGGTTTCCCCCCGATAACAATTGATAATTCTAAAAAGTTATTGGCAGTATACCTTTTCCCGCCAGAAGTTAGGGTGCGTTGGGAAACACCCCCTACAGGGGATAAGGCGCTCACACGCTTGTAAGAACAAGGGCTCTACCCTCTCTTGAGATGGCCGCCCTTAAGGATCCTGCTGATAAAAAGCAGGAGGGTATCCTAAAATGTATTTACACACATACTAGTGTTATACTGCGACCAGCAATCGCCTCAGCCTGGATGTGCAGTGCTGGGTTGGCGTGGTCGGATTCCCTGACTGGAAATATTGATATCCTAGATAAGGACAGTATATTATTGCCTATAGAGCAATTAAAAGATGCATTTCTATATATGCATGATGCACAGCGGAATATTTGCCGACTGGCATCAAGTATAAGTGCGTTGTATTCTACCAGTAAAGTGGTCAGGGATTCCAAACGGCATTTGGAAGTATTGCCTTAAAAAAGGGGATGTACCCTAGGTCGCCTCTCAAAATAAGACGCCGTATTATCAGGCGCAGTCCTGGTTGGCAAGCGGACAAAAGGGTTCCTCTTTTCTGCTCGTGACAGAGGGAGAGGAAAATGGCTGCAGAGATCAGCCAGTTCCCAGGAACAGAAACCCTTTTCCGCCTCTGCCAAGCCCTCAGTATGACGCTAGGGCTTTACAAGTTCAGGCACGGTGGGGGCCCGTTCTCAGTGAATTTCAGTGCGCAGTGGGCTCACTCGCAAGTAGACCCCTGGATCCTTCAGGTAATATTTCAGGGGTACAAATTGGAATTCGAGACGTATTCCCCTCGCCGTTTCCAAAAGTCTGTTTTACCGACGTCTCCCGCTGACAGGGAGGCAGTTTTGGAAGCCATTCAACGGGGTATTATTCCACACTATTGTGGTACCGAAGCCAGACGGCTCGGTGAGACCGATTTTAAAATCTAAAATCTTTGAACACTTACATACAGAGGTTCAAATTCAAAATTGAGTCACTCAGAGCAGTGATTGCAAACCTGGAAGAAGGGGACTACATGATGTCTCGGGACATCAAGGATGCTTACCTTCATGTCAAAATTTACCCTTCTCACCAAGGGTATCTCAGGTTATGGTACAGAACTGTCACTATCAGTTCAGACGCTGCCGTAGGGAGGGTCCACGGCACCCCAGGTCTTTACTGAAGTAATGACCGAAATGATGATATTCCTTCGAAGGAAGGGAATTTTAGTTATCCTTTACTTGGACGATTCCCTGATAAGGGTAAGATCCAGGGAACAGTTGGAGATCGGTGTAGCACTATCTCAGGTAGTGTTGCGGCAGCACGATTGGATTCTCAATATTCCAGATTCGCAGCTGGTTCCGACGACTTGTCTTCTGTTCCTAGGGATGATCCTGGACACAGTCCAGAAAGAAGGTGTTTCTCCCGGAGGAAAAAGCCAGGGAGTTATCCGAGCTAGTCAGGAACCTCCTAAAACCAAACCAAAGTCTCAGTGCATCAATGCACAAGGGTTCTGGGTAAAAATGGTGGCTTCCTACGAAGCAATCCCATTCGGCAGATTCCACGCAAGACTTTCCAGTGGAACCTACTGGACAAATGGTCCGGGTCGCATCTTCAGATGCATCAGCGGATAACCCTGTCACCAGGGACAAGGGTATCCCTCCTGTGGTGGTTGCAGAGTGCTCATCTTCTAGAGGGCCGCAGATTCGGCATTCAGGACTGGGTCCTGGTGACCACGGATGCCAGCCTGCGAGGCTGGGGAGTAGTCACACAGGGAAGGAATATCCAGGGCTTATGGTCAAGCCTGGAGACATCACTTCACATAAATATCCTGAAGCTAAGGGCCATTTACAATGCTCTAAGCTTAGCAAGACCTCTGCTTCAAGGTCAGCCGGTGTTGATCCAGTCGGACAACATTACGGCAGTCAACCACGTAAACAGACAGGGTGCCACAAGAAGCAGGAGGGCAATGGCTGAAGCTGCAAGGATTCTTCGCTGGGCGAAAAACCATGTGATAGCACTGTCAGCAGTTTTCATTCCGGGAGTGGACAACTGGGAAGCAGATTTCCTCAGCACGACCTCCACCCGGGAGAGTAGGGACTTCACCCAGAAGTCTTCCACATGATTATAAACCGTTGGGAAAAACTCGACAGGTATTGCGCCAGGTCAAGGGACCCTCAGGCAATAGCTGTAGATGCTCTGGTAACACCGTGGGTGTACCAATCAGTGTATGGGTTCCCTCCTCTGCCTCTCATACCCAAGGTACTGAGATTGATAAGATGGAGAGGAGTAAGCACTATATTAGTGGCTCCGGATTGGCCAAGAAGGACTTGGTAACCGGAACTTCAAGAGATGCTCACGGAGGATCCGTGGCCTCTACCTCTAAGAAGGGACCTGCTTCAGCGGGGACCTTGTCTGTTCCAAGACTTGCCGCGGCTGCGTTGACGGCATGGCGGTTGAACGCCGGATCCTGAAGGAAAAAGGCATTCCGGATGAAGTCATCCCTATCCTGATCAAGGCCGGGAAGGATGTAACAGCAAAACATTATCACCGCATTTGGCGAAAATATGTTGCGTGGTGCGAGGCCAGTAAGGCTCGACGGAGGAAATTCAACTGGGTCGATTCCTACATTTCCTGCAAACAGGAGTATCTATGGGCCTGAAATTGGGGTCCATTAAGGTTCAAATTTCGGCTCTGTCGATTTTCTTCCAAAAAAGAACTAGCTTCAGTCCCTGAAGTTCAGACGTTTGTTAAAGGGGTACTGCATATACAGACTCCTTTTGTGCCTTCAGTGGCACTTTGGGATCTCAAGGTGGTTTTTGGGTTCCAAAAGTCACATTGGTTTGACCCACTTAAATCTGTGGAGTTAAAATAGCTCACAGAAAAAGTGGTCATGCTGTTGGCTCTGGCCTGGGCCAGGCGCGTGTCAGAATTGGTGGCTTTATCCTGTAAAAGCCCTTATCTGAGTTTCCATTCGGACAGGGCGGAATTGAGGACTCGTCCTCAGTTTCTCCCTAAGGTGGTTTCAGCGTTCACCTGAACCAAACCTATTGTGGTGCCTGCGGCTACTAGGGACTTGGAGGACTCCAAGTTGCTAGACGTTGTCAGGACCTGGAAAATATATGTTTCCAGGACGGCTGGAGTCAGGAAATCTGACTCGCTGTTTATCCTGTATGCACCCAACTAGCTGGGTGCTCCTGCTTCTAAGCAGACTATTGCTCGTTGGATTTGTAGTACAATTCAGCTTGCACATTCTGTGGCAGGCCTGCCACAGCCAAAAATAAAAAAAAAAATCTGTAAATGCCCACTCCACAAGGAAGGTGGGCTCATCTTGGGCAGCTGCCAAGGGGTCTCGGCTTTACAACTTTGCCGAGCAGTTACTTGGTCAGGAGCAAATACGTTTGTAAAATTCTACAAATTTGATACCCTGGCTGAGGAGGACCGGGAGTTCTCTCATTGGGTGCTGCAGAGTCATCCGCACTCTCCCGCCCGTTTTGGGAGCTTTGGTATAATCCCCATGGTCCTTACGGAGTTCCCAGCATCCACTAGGACGTCAGAGAAAATAAGAATTTACTTACCGATAATTCTATTTCTCGTAGTCCGTAGTGGATGCTGGGCGCCCATCCCAAGTGCGGATTGTCTGCAATACTGGTACATAATTATTGTTACCAAAAAATTCGGGTTATTGCTGTAGTGAGCCATCTTTTCTAGAGGCTCCTCTATTATCATGCTGTTAACTGGGTTCAGATCACAAGTTGTACAGTGTGATTGGTGTGGCTGGTATGAGTCTTACCCGGGATTCAAAATCCTTCCTTATTGTGTACGCTCGTCCGGGCACAGTATCCTAACTGAGGCTTGGAGGAGGGTCATAGGGGGAGGAGCCAGTGAACACCAGGTGATCCTAAAGCTTTCTTTAGATGTGCCCAGACTCCTGCGGAGCCGCTATTCCCCATGGTCCTTACGGAGTTCCCAGCATCCACTACGGACTACGAGAAATAGAATTATCGGTAAGTAAATTCTTATTTGTTCTACCATTCTTTTTCCCGTTGAAAAATATATTTTTTTCTCTAGGACATTCTATTTTTGTGAGGTTTCATGAGGATTTTCTAGAGAGAGGACACAAGGTCCAAAGGACACTGCACAGGTGAGCGAAATTTTTTTAAAGGATATCGATAAATAAACCAACCATTTAAAGAAAGATTTACAATTAGGGCCAATGAGAGGTCCCTATAAAAATCAATGGGGGTTGGAGGTGCGCCACTAAGCTGAGTTATAGTATTTTTCAGGGGGGGATTATTAGTGTGAGCCACTAGTGGGCCTAACACTAAAAAGAGGCTTAGTGTGTGGCGCACTCTTTTGAAATGATCATTCAATATTAAAATATTTTAAATTTTTATTTCCATATTTAAAAAATAAGCACCATAAACAGGCATAGTGTTTAGTCTGATAACCTGAAAGTGCAGAAGAAAAATCATGAATGAGCTAAACAGTAGCTAAACTAGCACTGATCAATTTCACTAATATTTCACATAGCTTAATTAACCCTAATTGAACAACCTTTTTTCTACTTTTGCCTAGATAATAAATTTACTGAAAATTGGCATCATTTTGGTGACCCAACTTCATTGGCGAAATATACATGGTAGTTATCCTATATTTATATCTTATATAGGATTTTTCTTCTGCACTTTCAGGTTATCAGACTAAACACTATGCCTGTTTATGGTGCTTATTTTTTAAATATGGAAATAAAAATTTAAAATATTTTAATATTGAATAATCATTTCAAAAGAGTGCGCCACACACTAAGCCTCTTTTTAGTGTTAGGCCCACTAGTGGCTCACACTAATAATCCCCCCTGAAAAGAGGTTTCATGAGGAGTCGAGTGTGAGAATGGAACTGGTTCTGGAGAAAGGAGCGATGTCTTGATAGCAGGGGTGGGGAACCTTAGGCCCGAGGGCCGTATAAGGCCCTCAAAGCCACTTGATCCTGCCCAGCCAGGCTCACCTAAACGAGAGAAGATGCAGAGCGCCCGCTGAGATTTTACCACCAGCGGGCGCCCGGCTCCTCAGCAGCAGCCACAGGCAGGAGCTCACTCCTGAGATCCAGCTTCTGGCTCAGGCAGTGTACATGTGTGGCTGTGCGGCGCTATGGGAGAGACGTCATGACATCTCTCCCATAGTTTCGAGGAGAGGGAGGGCAGCGGTCCGGAAGCAGGAGCAGGGCTGGTGAGCATTGTGTTTTTTTTTCTTTCTTTTAATGTGCGTGTGTAAGCGGCACTACTAGGGGGCATATTTAATGGGGCATAACTACAGGGGGCATAACTACAGGGGGCATATTTAATGGGGCATAACAACTGACGGGGCCTATCTAATGGGCCAAAACAACTGACAGGGGGCATATCTAATGGGGCATAACTACAGGGGGCATATTTAATGGGGCATAACTACAGGGGGCATATCTAATGGGGCATAACTACAGGGGGCATATTTAATGGGGCATAACAACTGACGGAGCATATCTAATGGGCCAAAACAACTGACAGTGGGCATATCTAATGGGGCATAACAACTGACAGGGTGCAAATCTAATCAGGCATAACAAGTGACTGGGGGCATAACTACTGACTGGGGGCAGGCTAATTTAAGTTGATAATTTTTGTATGGCCCCCGAAGGATTTAATAAATATCCAAATGGCCCTTGGTAGAAAAAAGGTTCCCCCACCCCTGATTTATAGGATCCCAGGATCAGCCTATCACTTTGTTTAAAGCCAGAGAAAATCAAAGGTCTAGTAGTTACGGAGTTCGGAAGTAACGTGATAGGCTATTGTCTGAGGAATACTGTATTTTGTAGTTATTGTGACCCTATAATTGAAGATGAGTGCATCCACAGATGTCAGTTTAGCAATAAGGCTGCATTTGACAGACATCCCTTGAGTGATTACCACTCACTAGTGGGTAAGGTCGTAAACCAAACGGAATGTTGGGTGTGCTCACATGTACCTCTAAGACAAAATAATGCAGGAGTAGTGCCATATTCTTTAGCGTTAGCGGAGGTACTTGAATTACACGGGGGGGGGGGGGGGGAGACGACCAGTGGAAGAGGAATATAATATAACTGAACCCCCTAGTCTTAAGATCCACCAGTACCATAAATCCCTGGTATGTTTAAATCTCACCAATTTCAGGAAACCAGGAAATTGGGTGGTAATCGGGAACAATCAGACAATGGCTTGTTGACACATAGCAGATAAAGAGTTCATTAATATATGTGGAAGAAAAGTAGAAAAGTTTATGAGTGGCTCTCACCGAACTCCGAAGGTTTATGTTATCTAGGAAGGACACAACCTGAAATAATAACCCTTGTTCAATGATGAAACAGACCTAGCATACGATCCAGAAATGGAAACAATGTTCAGGGAATGATAGGAATATATATCATAAAAATTTTATATGTCTCTTTCAGAACTTGTCTGTGTTTTCTCCCTTTAACCAGGAAAACCTCTATCGAATCCGAACATCAGTGTACAAAGACGTAGGTACATGTATGTATGCAACGATTGTTCAGATCAGACATCATAGGCTATAGCACTGTCCCAGCATACTCTATAGGTTGAATGTCGTCCCACGGCCGCCGAGTGCATATAGAGGATGTCCCGTCCTCTTCCCTGTCTTCCCCAACTATAGTCAATGTCTAATTTGTGAAATGAATACATACGTGTGTCTAGGTCACCAATTATTGTTTGAATTTTTTTTTTATTATGTTTAGTGTGACAGTTATTGTTTACTGTCAAAGGGTGGACTGTCGAAGTCAAAAATATTACATACACACAACATACAAACTCCAAACAGAGAGGTCTCTGTGCGCATACACGCAGTGTGCACAGGATATACAGTAGCATATGCATTCACAGAGAAGCCACAAAGACATATTCAACTCATATTCATACAACACCTAGACAAAAAACATATTTAGCACCATTTTGTATTAAATTATATTTATATAATAGAGTGTAACATCATATATATATGTATTATTGGAACGGAGCAAGTTAATTATATCATGCTTAGTGTCAAAATGATCAGGATAATGTGTGTATTAATTTGATAGCTATGGGTAAATTGTAGCACATTGCAACGATTAGTTATGACCAAATGTATGAATACAAAGGACTTCCTGAGACTTGAAACTGGCTTCACAGCATGGCCCTGGGAGCAAACACATGTGTTTGCAACATAGGACAAAAGCCCTCACACTGACCTATGAGCCATCGAGTTTTTGAGAGGTCTGGCCTCTGGAAGAAGATGAAACCCACTGTTGTATACAACCATTATTTCACTGTATAAAAAGAGGGACCCAGGATCAGGCAGCACACACACATTCTCATTCACTCTCACACACACACACCCTTATCAGAAGTCTCCTACCTGATGACTGGCTGCCTGGAAAACTTGCGTATGTATATTGGCTGTAACTGATTCTTATGTAACTGCAACTGCTTCTTTTGTAACGGTAACTCTGTAACCAAATTTATATGTTATTTTGTATGCATAACTTTTTATATCAAATATATATATATCTGAGCGTTGGACCTCAGTAATACAATGTGTGCGACTGCTTGCTTTTTCTTAAGGGACATAGTGCTGTGACGTTCAGCGCACTTTTATCGTATATGGTAATAAGATGCGCCTTGCGTCCGCAGTATATATATTAACGCTGGCATTTAAGTGTTTGTTAGAAATAATGGAAATTCACAGAGTTCTCGTTCATTAATGAACGAGAACGTTTATATCGTGCAGTGAGATCTGCCAGTGTGTAGGGCCCATAAGAGTTAAGGTTGTTGAATATAGTATTATGGGAGGAATGGTTTACTGACAGTCTGCTTTAAGGGAGCAAGTACCTGTGTATTCATTAATTCCAAACAAGTTATGTTGCATGCTATAAAGTGTTTTTATTTAAAAACCTGCGATACTTGGGTCAGGGGTAGCCTTCACCTCTCTGCCATGGAGGAAAAAGGAAGCACACCTACTGCGAATGACTGAACCTACCGGAACCACCATACACCAAAAAAACTAGATTTATGGCAAGAACTTACCTTTGTTAAATATCTTTCTGCGAGGTACACTGGGCTCCACAGGGAATCACATTGGGGGTGTAGAGTATGATCTTGATCCAAGGCACCAACAGGCTCAAAGCTTTGACCTTCTTCCCAGAATGCCTAGCGCCACCTCCTCTGTGCACAGGAGCTCAGTTTTTAGTTAACCAGTCCAATGCAGTAGCAGGCAAAAGAGACGACAACTGTTAGTAGCCACAAACACCACACACTCACGACAGGAGAGGGTGTCAGCGGCTAATGCCATACCAACCCAAAGAAGCTAAGTGCATCAGGGTGGGCGCCCTGTGGAGCCCAGTGTACCTCGCAGAAAGAGATTTAACAATGGAAAGTTCTTACCATAAATCTCGTTTTCTGCTGCGGGGTACACTGGGCTCCACAGGGAATTACATTGGGGATGTCCTAAAGCAGTTCCTTATGGGAGGGGACGCACTGTAGCGGGCACAAGAACCCGGTGTCCAAAGTAAGCATTCTGGGAGGCGAATGTATCAAAGGCATAGAACCTTATGAACGTGTTCACTGAGGACCACGTAGCCACCTTGCACAATTGTTCAAGAGTGGCACAACGGCGGGCCGCCCAAGAAGGTCCAACTGACCGAGTAGAATGGGCCTTAATAGTAGCAGGAGCTGGAAGACCAGCCTGTACGTAAGCATGTGCAATCACCATTCTAATCCAACTGGTCAGGGTCTGCTTGTGAGCAGGCCAGCCACGTCTGTGAAAACCAAACAGAACAAAGAGAGAATTCGACATCATGATGGAGGCAGTTCTCTTTACGTAGATACAGAAAGCCCATACCACATCCAAAGACCACTCTTTGCTAGACAAATCGAGAGAGGCCAAGGCCGGAACCACGATATCCTGATTAAGGTGGAAAGAAGACACCACCTTAGGTAAATATCCAGGGCGTGTTCTAAGAACCGCTCGATCACGGCGAAAAATCAGATCGGGAGACCTACAAGACAAGGCATCCAAATCTGACACCTGTCTAGCAGAAGCAATAGCTAGCAGAAACACTACCTTAAGAGAAAGCCACTTAAGGTCAGCAGATTCAAGAGGCTCAAACGGAGACCCTTGCAATGCCTCCAGAAACACCGACAAGTCCCAAGGGGCCACCGGCGGGACATAAGGAGGTTGAATCCGCAACACACCCTGAGTGAACGTATGCACATCAGGTGAAGTTGGAATCTTTCTCTGAAACCAAACCGACAAGGCAGAAATATGAACCTTGATGGAGGCCAGACGAAGGCCCAAGTCCAAGCCTTGTTGTAGAAAGGCCAAAAGTTTGGCCGTACTAAACCTGTAAGCGTCATGATTGTTAGATGCGCACCAAGCAAAGTAAGAATTCCAGACCCTATGACAAATCTGGGCGGAAGCCGGTTTCTGGGCCTTTAACATGGTTTGAATGACCGCCTCAGAAAATCCTTCTGCCCTTAAGACGGAAGCTTCAAGAGCTACGCCGTCAAATCCAACCGGGATAAATCCTGGTATACACAGGGGCCCTTAACGAGGAGATCTGGGCGCTGCGGAAGTAGAAGAGGACGCTCTATTGTGAGACCCTGAAGGTCTGAGAACCAATGCCGTCTGGGCCACGCTGGAGCGATCAGAAGTAGGATACCTCCTTCTTGTTTGAACTTCCTTATTACTCTGTGCAGGAGGACATCGGAGGGAACACGTACGGCAGCCGAAAGTTCCATGGAATTGCCAGTGCATCCACGAACGCTGCTTGAGGATCCCTTGTCCTTGCTCTGAAGAGCAGAACCTTGTGATTGTGTCGAGACGCCATCAGGTCATCATCTGGAAGGCGCTACTTGTCCACAAGGAGTTGAAAAACTTCTGGATGGAGGCTCCACTCTCCGGCGTGTACGTCCTGACTGAGAAAGTCCGCTTCCCAGTTTAGGACCCCCAGAATGAACACTGCCGATATGGCTGGTAGATGACATTCCGCCCACTGAAGAATCCGTGATCCTTCCCTCATTGCCATGCGGCTTTGAGTGCCGCCTTGATGATTTATGTACGCCACCGTGGTGGCGTTGTCCGACTGTACTTGAACAGGTTTGTTCTGTATCAGATGCTGGGCCAAGTTCAATGAGTTGAACACCGCCTGCAATTCTAGAATGTTTATCGGGAGGAGAGACTCCTCTTTGGTCCACCGACCCTGAAGGGAGTGTTGCTCCAACACCATGGCCCAACCCCTCAGACTGGCATCCGTCGTCAGAAGGACCCAGTTGGAGATCCAGAAGGGATGACCCCTGCTTAATCGTTGGTCCTGAAGCCACCAGCTAAGTGACAGGCGGACCTCCGGCAATAATGAGATCATATGAGACCTGATCCGGTGAGGCAGGCCGTCCAACTTAGCAAGAATCAGCCTCTGGAGAGGGCGGGAATTAAATTAAGCGTACTCCACCATTTCGAAAGCCGACACCATGAGACCTAGTACTTGCATTGCCGAATGTATCGACACTTGCGGACGAGATAGGAAGCATCGAATCCTGTCCTGAAGTTTCAGGACTTTCTCCTGAGACAAGAACAACCGCTGGTTGCGAGTGTCCAACAACGCTCCCAGGTGCACCATGCCCTGAGCAGGGAGGATTTCTTCCAGTTGATGAGCCACCCGTGGGCTCGCAGTAACCGGATAGTCAAATCTAGATGACATAGGAGAGTCTCTAGGGAATTTGCCAGGATCAACAAGTCGTCCAAGTACGGTAGGATCCTGACCCCTTGACGGCGGAGTATAGCCGTCATTACCGCCATAACTGGTAATGGAGGTTGCCGACCGCAAACCTCAGGTACTGCTGATGCGACACTGCAATGGGAATATGTAGGTAAGCATCCTGTATGTCCAGTGAGACCATAAAGTCCCCAGGCTCCAAGGCTAGAACAATCGAGCGAAGAGTTTCCATACGGAACTTAGAGACCTTCACAAACTTGTTCAGGGACTTGAGATTGAGAATGGGCCGGGAAGACCAATTTGGTTTCGGGACTAGGAACAGCGGGGAATAGAACCCCTTGCCTCTCTGAGCCAGAGGCACCTGTACTACCACTCCTGTGTCCAGGAGGGACTGTACCACCGAATGAAGAGTTTTTGCCTTCACCTGATCCGAAAGGACGTCTGTCAGGCCAAATCGACGAGAGGGACGATTCTTGAAGGATACGGCGTAACGTCGAGTGACGACGTCCCGTACCCAGACATCGGAAGTGGTCTACAACCATTCCTGGGTAAACCCTAGAAGTCGGCCCCCCACCCTGGGATCCCCCAGAGGGAGGCCCGTCGCGTCATGCGGCAGGCTTGTCAGTCTTGGAAGCGGGCTGACGGGCTTATTGGGTTTGGAAGTGCGAACCTGCTTTGGGTACGCCTGACCTTTTACTTTCCCTGAAGGATGAAAGGAGCGAAAGGAAGTACTTTTAGCCTTCGGCACCGAAAGAGCAGTACTAGGAAGACATGCTGTTTTAACAGACGCTAAGTCAGCCACTATCTTGTCAAGGTTTTCTCCGAAAAGAATGTCTCCTTTGAAGGGTATTACCTCCAGAGAATTCGGCGAGCCAAAATGGACATGGTAGAAGCCTTGGCCGCCAAAATACCGGCATCAGAAGCCGCCTCTTTAATGTAATGAGACGCTGTAACAATATATGATAGGCACTGTCTAGCATGATCAGAAGCATTGGAAGGCAACTCCGCCTCCAGCTCCTGAACCCACTCTTCCACAGCTTCTGCAGCCCAAGTTGCTGCAATAGTGGGCCTACGCACTGCATCGTTTAGGGTGTAGACTGCCTTCAAACAACCCTCCACATGCTTGTCCGTCGGCTCTCTCAAGGACGTGACAGTAGTTACAGGCAGAGCAGAGGATAGGCTCCTGTTCATCATCAACTTGAAGAATAAGCCTGATAGCCTCTAACAAGTCAGGAACACCCACCTGCGAAACAACTTCCCCATCAGAAGCATCAGGAACAAAATCTGTGGGGTCTGTATAAGTGCCATCCTCATCAGACGAGGTGTCTGGGATATGGGTGGATTGTGAGGAAGTAATTGCCTGTTTAGAGGATCCTTTGGTCTTAGGCGGGCGAGGGTTAGACTTTTGAGTAGTCAGTGATTGGTTCAATTGCTGTAAATGATTGGACAGTTGATCTGTCCATGGCGGGTTAACCGCAGGGACCATAAGCAGTTGTACCGGCACAGGAGGTCCCATAGGGGGCGTTAGTCTAGTTACCAGCGTATTCAATAGCGTGGAGAAGGTAGCCCAAGGTGGGTCATTTTGCACCCCCGTTGCTACAGTTCCACTGGGGAACAAGGAACCCCCAGAACCTGAACCCTCAGCTGCTATGTTATCCTCAAATGTGTCTGCAGCGTCAACACCACACAGTGTGGGATCAGCCCCAGCTCCGTTGCCCTTTGTATCTGACATAATCAAAAGCTCAATGCAAGGCAACACAGTACAATTATCAGCAGCAAAATACCTGACAAGAACTCCATGGGCAGTGTATCAGCACAAACAGGGAATTCAAGAGGTATATGGTGACTAAAAATCACAGAGAAAAATACACACTGAGTATATCCTGTGAACTGCCTATATTAAGTTAAACCTGACACACTTAGCCCCCTCAGGATATAGAATATAGGGATAGTAATCTGAGTGAGAGACACACGAAATGGAGTTCACACAGCAGCTATATGCACACACACAAAGTCACAGTTTGTACAATGCAGAAATTATGACATGCAATAAAACTGCACTGGGCTAGCAATACAGAGTAGTACTATGTATAGCTAAACACTGAATCAGATACAGTATAACAATACACAGTAAAGACTGCATGTATATCACAGGGTACTTGTACTAAATAACCCTGACTAAATGCACTTTTTCTTAAGTATTCTACATGTCTGCTGACAGTGTTAGTTAAGTGTCCTGTAAAATGCACAGCGCTGACAGGCAGGCGGCTTTACAGAGGAGGATTTGGCCAGACAGTCCCAGGAACAGTGTTGCTCTGTGTAATGGCGCCCAAACACTGACTGGGAGTGAGGGAGAGAGAGATATGCAGCTCCAGGGCGGGGACATTTACTCTAAATGGCGGCCTGGGGCTGGGGGAGGGGCTACAGGTCAAAGCCTTATCCCCCTGCTGGACTTCACCACCGGGTACTGGGGGCTAAGAAAAACATTTTTGGAGAGAAAAAAACCGACCTGTGCCCATGTCCTGGTGGTCTAGTGGGGTCCCTGTACTGCCACAGTGTCCATGCAGCGATCCGGGAGAACAGCGGTCGTGTGTGTGAATGACTTCAGAAGGAAACCGGAGCCTCTGCTGTAGGTACCCGGCAACCAGGGCGCGGGAGTGTACAGCGCCGCTGGGGGAGGTGATGGAGCTGCAGCAGGAGATGTCTCACTGACATCTAACACAGTCAGTGTCTCTGCTGCAGCCCTTGAAGTCTTCACATTTTCTTAAAAGCTTCTTTTAGGGCTGCTGGAGCAGCCCCCCTGTTGTATGCCTGCTTACTGCAAGCCACCAACTACAAAAACTAAGCTCCTGTGCACTGAGGCGGGGCTATAGAGGAGGCGGCACTAGGCATTCTGGGAAGAAGGTCAAAGCTTTGATCCTGTTGGTGCCTCGGATCAAGATCCTACTCTACACCCCCAATGTCATTCCCTGTGGAGCCCAGTGTACCCCGCAGCAGAAAGGGAGTGTTACAAGAGGATGCAGTCAGCATCCCGGCACACTGAATGCCAGTGATCAGGTGACAGATGACGGAATCCTGGCACCGGAACCCTGACCTAAGTCATCCTTAGCCCTAGCCGCCACCCTAGGCGGGTTAGGGGCAGGAGGGGTAAATCAGTTACCCCGTCCTCGTCAGCATTCTAAAAGTCGGGATACCACAGTCAGTCCTGTGACCTAGGGTGACCATATTATCCCTTTTACCTGGGATGCTCATGGATTACACAGGTTCTGTGGCTGATTAAAACCAGTTGAAATGTAGGCTTGAAGTCAGCCAGCCACAGAACCTGTGTAATTCCAGAGCGTCCCAGGCAAAAGGGATAATATGGTCACCCTACATGACCACCTGCATCCCAACCTCTGGGATAGCGTACCGCACCCGTTACAAGAGTACTTGACTGTTAGGATCTCCTGCTCTGTGCTGCCATGGCAACCGGGAGGCAAGTGTTAGCGAAGTAACCTGAGCGCAGCTGATACTCCGTTCCGGGTTTTTACTGTGTAGTGGTTACAGGCTCTGTGCACGGCAGGGAATCCGGCGCTGGTTTTGTGCTCACAGTCTGTGAGGTCTGAGTGGGGCATGGACAGCACCTGCTATATAAACCATCCTCTCAGGCTAGGCAAATGCTGCTGAATCTTTGTTTGTTAGTCAGTTCCAGAGAGTTAGCTAGTACTGTGTGACTTTGTATTTACTTGTTGCTTACTGCGAATAGGCCTTGGGATTCGGTACTTCATTCTGCCAATCCGGACCTAGCAGTAAGACTGGAGTCAGTTGTTTGACCTGCTGGGGTTCTTTTGCTATTCTGTGAACCCAGCAGGTTTGCGGCTGTACTCTCAGACCTGCTTGCTTAATCCTCCCTCACTGTGCAGGGCGTCCAGGTGTCAGTTTAGTGGCAGTAAGCTGAACCTGTGCCCTGCAAGTGGGGGTTAGGATTGTGGATATTCTCCTTGTGTCTATATTTCTATCTCTGACCAAGGAGTTTATTCCCACACCCGTTGGTAACCCTTTGGGGTTTTTTCTGTTGCCCTTTCAGGTGCTCCACATGTTAAATCACTACACATCGCTTCATTGTCCGCTCTATTCCATCTGAGCATTCATGACACTAGGGAGACACCCAATTCCTGAGCCTTTGGGCTTCTCCGTTCACTTTGTGTTTATTAGTTATTCCATCACCTCCTGTGTATGTTATGTTATACTGTCTGTGAGTTCGTTTGCTTCGCTTCCCGCTCTGTTCATACACCGGTATACTCCTATTAGCACTGGTGTGCGTAACATTGACCTTGTCCTTTAAATATTGGTATATTTTATTAAATTGTTATTTTGTATTACTTGTGTCAGCTGTGCTTTTAGTAGCGCCACCCGATTTATTTGTTGATGGAGAAACCAAAATCCAGACTAAAGTGGATCTAGGAGGGAGTATGAGGAGTATTAGCTCTATTTATTACTGTGACTGGTGTGATGTTCTACTCTGCAATCACTCTTAACCAGATTAGGTAGAAGCATTGACTAAATTACTTAATATTAGGCCGCAGTGACGCAGTCATCAGCTATTATCTAATACACATCAGCCCAGGTCTTATGGATATTTATATACTAACATGCTCCGAGAGGGCAACAGGAAAAATACTCAGTGTTGCTGCATCGTAAACTGCAACTATCCCGAAAAACGGAGACATGGTAGAAACGTGGAAGCAAATACTGTACATGCTAGCCAATCATACACTGCCGATGAAGAGAATAAAAATAGCATCGGTCCATGTTGGGACTGAAACATCGATGTATAATTGTATCAAGGCATTTTCTGAATAAGAACAATTCAAATCTGGTAAGGCCACCCCTTTTTTTTCCATAGATAGATAGATAGATAGATAGATAGATAGATAGATAGACAGACAGACAGACAGACAGACTTACTTTCACACCAAATATATCAAGATGATCAAACACACAATGACAAAATTAAATCATGGCACATAAAGGTCTTTATATATTTTTTTATTTAAATATAAGATGGCAATAATGTACACAAGTCTCTCAGCTGAGGTATAAAAAGGGATTTTAAATAAACTGCAATATCTATAAACGCCAATCAGAAATTCAAGAGACATCATCGGTTTATTACACCAATATTAATAATAAAAATATGCGCTCCGAACACCAGCTGGCTGCTTCCTGATATTTAAAACATAGGATCAATTAATAATAATAATAAAAATAATAATAATAATAATATTGCTTTACATTTAAAAAGTCAGACATTCAGCAGACAAAATAAAGACGTTTTCCTTTCAATAATAATATAGATCTGTACATCAAAAATAGAATTCTAGGAAGGCATCGGATTGTTGCTATAGACAAAAACAAAAGTCCTATATAAATGTGCATACGTCTTCATTGTAAGGTCAGACCAAGGAATTGCGGTTGTTTGTTTTTGATTGTTTTATTTTAAACGGTGATTGTACCTAGGAGAGAGAACAGAGAGAACATTATAAGATTACAGTCTCTGGGTTACTGAACACAAAATCATTACGTAGGATTTAGATGTAAGATTGGTGAAGCTCTTCTTTAATAATAACAATTTAACAAGCACAATATATTGGTGTAATATGTTCAGGGGTCACGCCCTTCATGATTATAAATCACGTTTGAAACTGCATTAGAATGACACGGTGTGAAAATACAGCACTGTTTGCAACTGTGCACAGCAGTAGTTAGCAAAGCAAAAACCTGAAAGTAACTTTGCATCTGCAACAAACCATGCTGCAATGCAAAGGGGAGCAAATACATGTATTTATTGTTTTTGCATGCAGGGTAAATACTGGCTGCTTTTGCATGTAGCCCACACATAATGGTCAGCTTTATTTTTACACTGCAATTTATATTTCAGTTTGAACAGGCCCCTCTCAAATATAAATCTCTCTGCAACATTTTACATCTGCCCCACCTGCAGTGCAACATGGTTGAGATGTCAACTTTCAGGATCCCAGCAGTCGGAATGCCGACACCCATTAGAATGCTGACGTTAGATACCCGACAGGGTCAGGAGACCAATAGCGGAATCCGGACAGCAAGCATCCTGACTGTATAGCGGGCAGGTTAAGGCCATGGGAGGGGGGGGATCGGCTGTTAGTGTTCCCCCTAGGAATTTTTGAGGGCAGGGCGCTGGTCTGTGGGGGCACTTGAGCACGCGTCTCGGCGGGCGGTGGCGTCACTACAGGGGGCATGGGCGGCATCACTAAAGGGGGCGTGGGCGGCTGGTGGCGTCACTAAAGGGGGCTTCCCCCAAGCGCTCTCCTGCAGTGTGAATGGATGCTGTGCGCATGCGCACGGCATCTATACACGCTGGGAGAGCAGGAAGCGGGCAGGCTGTTTAGCAGGGCGCCGCAGAAAGGGCAGGGCGGGTTTTGCCTTAATAAAATCGGGCAGGGCGCGGCGCCCTGCTAAAACAGCCTAGAGTGAACACTAGGCTATGGTTAGGCACCAACGGGGGGGAGGTTAAGTTTAGGCACTAAGGGGGGAGAGTTAGGGTTAGGCTGCGGGGAAGGGGTGGGGGTTAGGTTTAGGCACCCCCGGGGGGAGATGCCTAAATCTACACAGTTACTTGCTCTTTGCTCACAACTTAGAATCAGCCTGATATCTGCTCTTAAGAGTTCTCGGGGCTCCAAATCAAGGTCAAAAACAGCTGACAATACTACAGATACAGTACAATGCACCTTTTTCTATAGTTCAGAATGCACCAATTGGACACTTTCCTAATCCCTCCCAGCAAACGCCCCAGTGTAATGGGGCGGTTGCCATCGATCCTGCGGTGCCGTGGCCCTAACATGACGCCGCTACACTCCTCTATCTTGGTAATGTATAAGTGGACGGCTCGCTGTCAGGATCAGTGAGGCGCTCAGGAAAGAGGGAGGCACTGTGTAATAAGTACCATCGTAGCGGCAACAGAATGGGGAGTGTCCACAGCACATGCATATCCGAGTATGCAAGTATCTCCTTAGAATTTATAGTAATGACAGAACTGTACACAGGGAAGATGCTCACCCAAGACGGAGAGTTATGTTCCGATAGCGATTTCTGTGTTATTAGCGGTATCGGCAGCACGCGCCAGGATATCGGCCATTAGAGCCTCTTCTAGTTTCTTTCGGACATGATGTACTCTCTCTTCTTGTTTTCTATAACATACAAAATAAAGTTATAAGAGATTGCCCACATTGGTCGAGTGTGGTTTGTCTTGACAGAATCAATCATATAGGTTAGTAAAAGACAAAGAAAAATCCATGTTTTTGTACGTGAAATTTAATCTTCAGTTTACAAGTAGGAGCGGATAGAACTGGCACTGAGAGATGAGGGTGCTCACAGCAGCACATTGTATTTCAGGAAATTAGTGTGGGAGACGGTAACTGGTTTACTTTATGATTGCTAGTAAAGACACGTTCTAATGTGACTGGGGTAGTAATAATGCCACAGCAAGCATGGGGGAAGATGTATTAATCCTGTTGAAGTGATAAAGCAGTGATAAGTGAATTGCGATAACCAGCCAATAATTCCGAGTTTGAAAAATGACAGTTAGGAGCTGATTGGCTGGTGCATTTTCACTTATCACTGCTTTATCACTTCTCCAGGCTTAATACATCTGCCCCATTGTGTTGCGATATCTCAGTGTTCATTTAACGTCTGTGCTACAGACTTCAGTAAGTTAACCGGTTAATATATCTCTCAGGCATATGGAGACTTTGCCCACAGGCTGAGACAGGTCTTCACATCACAGTGCTGTTTGAGAGCAATTGCACATTCGTAACCAACTAACCATTCTGAGACCAGACCACTGCCCGTCAGCACTTATAGCGAGATATCACCTAGCAGTCAGTGCTAGGTGATTGCTCTGTAGAACCTACACTGTGTACACCACACAAAGGGGCAGATGTATTAACCTGGAGAAGGCATAAGGAAGTGATAAACCAGTGATATGTGCAAGATGATAAAGGCAGCAGCCAATCAGATTCTAACTGTTAATTTACATATTGGAGCTGATTGGCTGGTGCCTTTATCACCTTGCACATCTCACTGGTTTATCACTTCCTTATGCCTTCTCCAGGTTAATACATCTGCCCCAAAGTTTTAATGAGTCGCCCGCTGTTGACTTGCATCAGTCTCCTACTTTCCTGAACTACTGTGTACTGACCTGGTTGCTACCTGACCCTGCTTTGCTTAAATCCTCACCAGCTATATACCCAATGCTGTGTGGCGAACCTTGGATTATGTTTTGTATAGTTGTCGGTGACAGTCATAATGTGAGGAAGGGGGTAGACTCAAGCATAATGCCACAGACTGAGTTACCGTGCAAGGAGCAAGTAGTCATGTGATGCTCTTATCAAACTAATACAGAGAGACTGATGTCACATCAGCCTGTATATTAAATTAAATTCATATAGCCAACTTGATAGAAGATTTGGTGGACTTCATTATGTTTAAACACTCCAGTTATTGCATACTTGTTCTTCTGCTTGGTAACACACAGCCCCCACTTTTTACTTAGATAAATAATATTTGCAATAGAATAAGCGGTATGTAAAATAGCCAAATAAGTAACATGTTCAGCATAATATACAACAATAATTAGACACCAGACTGTGTCCTGGGCGCTTATAAGATAAGTGATATAAGAAAAAAGATATAAAATATATACAATACGTTCCTCATAAAGATGGATGACCTCAGAATTAATTCACTCCTTATGTGAATATTATGATCTCGTCCAATAGAATTGAGTCGAGGTTATCCGTACATGTGAAACAAAAAAATAACACGCAATGTGTGATATTGCTAATAGTCCAGAAATGAGACAGTTATAAAACAGATGAAATGAACGGTGATCCACAATTGTCTCGCGTACCCCACTCACACTGAGCAATGTATAGATGTGCCCATAAAGGTATCTTTCAACGCAATGATGTTAGCAGCATCCAAGTGACTAAACATAAGGTGTGATGAATTAGTCATACATAGGCGTACCAAAGACTCACACAAGGGATGTCGAGTACATTCCTCAAAAGGTATCTTTAAGCTTTCTATTTTTCACAAAAAATGAGGCGTACCCCAACTCACACTTGAACTTGCAGTTCTATTCCTATCAAGGTTTCTTTATCCTTGAGTGGTGTTGTCAGCAAACTCCAATGTTCTGGTTTGATGGCTCGCAAGTATGCAGAGAAAAAGAATAACAGCAGACAGTGTGTAGTATTGTTTTAAGAAGAAATGTGCACAAATAATGAGGCACTGGTGATTAGTGGGAAACTGATAATTATTGCATATCCCACTCACATCAAAAAATAGATGGTGAGGTGCCCATACAGATATTATTTATATGGGGACTCTCCCAAACCATGGGTGAGAGGTTTTGATCCAGAAGAGATTAATACACAAGCGTACCCGAACTCACACAAGATGTATGACAGACGTTCCTCTAACGGTATCTTTCACACCTTAACCCTCAAATGTGGGCGTACCCAGACTCACGTTGAAGTGGCATGGAGGAATCCTATCAGGGTATCTTTGCGGGCTCGAGTGATTTATTCTGTCTATTCTGTCTTGAACAACTTCACCAGTCAGTGTGTGATGGCAGGAAGGATCTTATAAAGTCTATTGATCACACTTAATGATGTGTGATAGTCCCAAAAAAATCCCAAATGCAAATGGTGCTTTATAAAAACAATTACTTCTTTAATCCATTCCAACAGCACAAAAAATTGAAGTTAAAAATTTTATATATAATACATAAAAAATATGAAAAAATAATTTCCTATTTAAAAAAATATTTTCGTTGGCCTTTTAAAAGAAATTGAAGAATAGGAATCTTGCTACTCACAGTCCAGATAATGTCGACGCGTTTCGGTCGTGTGACCTTTGTCAAGACCTTTGTCAAGATGTCTTGACAAAGGTCACACGACCGAAACGCGTCGACATTATCTGGACTGTGAGTAGCAAGATTCCTATTCTTCAATTTCTTTTAAAAGGCCAACGAAAATATTTTTTTAAATAGGAAATTATTTTTTCATATTTTTTATGTATTATATATAAAATTTTTAACTTCAATTTTTTGTGCTGTTGGAATGGATTAAAGAAGTAATTGTTTTTATAAAGCACCATTTGCATTTGGGATTTTTTTGGGACTATCACACATCATTAAGTGTGATCAATAGACTTTATAAGATCCTTCCTGCCATCACACACTGACTGGTGAAGTTGTTCAAGACAGAATAGACAGAATAAATCACTCGAGCCCGCAAAGATACCCTGATAGGATTCCTCCATGCCACTTCAACGTGAGTCTGGGTACGCCCACATTTGAGGGTTAAGGTGTGAAAGATACCGTTAGAGGAACGTCTGTCATACATCTTGTGTGAGTTCGGGTACGCTTGTGTATTAATCTCTTCTGGATCAAAACCTCTCACCCATGGTTTGGGAGAGTCCCCATATAAATAATATCTGTATGGGCACCTCACCATCTATTTTTTGATGTGAGTGGGATATGCAATAATTATCAGTTTCCCACTAATCACCAGTGCCTCATTATTTGTGCACATTTCTTCTTAAAACAATACTACACACTGTCTGCTGTTATTCTTTTTCTCTGCATACTTGCGAGCCATCAAACCAGAACATTGGAGTTTGCTGACAACACCACTCAAGGATAAAGAAACCTTGATAGGAATAGAACTGCAAGTTCAAGTGTGAGTTGGGGTACGCCTCATTTTTTGTGAAAAATAGAAAGCTTAAAGATACCTTTTGAGGAATGTACTCGACATCCCTTGTGTGAGTCTTTGGTACGCCTATGTATGACTAATTCATCACACCTTATGTTTAGTCACTTGGATGCTGCTAACATCATTGCGTTGAAAGATACCTTTATGGGCACATCTATACATTGCTCAGTGTGAGTGGGGTACGCGAGACAATTGTGGATCACCGTTCATTTCATCTGTTTTATAACTGTCTCATTTCTGGACTATTAGCAATATCACACATTGCGTGTTATTTTTTTGTTTCACATGTACGGATAACCTCGACTCAATTCTATTGGACGAGATCATAATATTCACATAAGGAGTGAATTAATTCTGAGGTCATCCATCTTTATGAGGAACGTATTGTATATATTTTATATCTTTTTTCTTATATCACTTATCTTATAAGCGCCCAGGACACAGTCTGGTGTCTAATTATTGTTGTATATCTGTGTTCTATAAATGTGGTGACATTTATTTTGACACCAGAAGTGTACAGGCGGCTTTGCGCCAAGGAAATTTGTTTCACTGTTCTTATACTTTGATGTTCAGCATAATGGCTACAAGGAATAATATGCAAGAGGCCTGATCAGAACATTGGTTTTAATCCGGAGGACCAGACAGACAGTTCACAGGCCACAAAGATAGAGATCAGTCACTCGCAGAGGATGCTGTGACTTTGGGGACACGTCTAGATTCTTGGCAGCACAAGAGACAGGAAACAGCATCTTCAAGAGAGATTGGTAGCGCTGCCCATTAATGTATTGATGAAATGATCTGCCCGCATGCCCGGCGTTTACACAAACTGCTGCGCTTACACTGTCCTGGGTGAACCGGGGGTAAAGCACTACCCTTATAAAATTGTGATACAGAATCAGATCAGCACAATGGCCCTCATTCCGAGTTGTTCGCTCGCAAGCTGCTTTTAGCAGCTTTGCACATGCTAAGCCGCCGCCTACTGGGAGTGAATCTTAGCTTAGCAAAATTGCGAACGAAAGATTCTCAAAATTGCGAATAGACACTTCTTAGCAGTTTCTGAGTAACTCCACACTTACTCTGCCACTGCGATCAGTTCAGTCAGTTTCGTTCCTGGTTTGACGTCACAAACACACCCAGCGTTCACCCAGACACTCCTCCGTTTCTCCAGCCACTCCCGCGTTTTTCCCAGAAACGCCAGCTTTTTTCCCACACTCCCATAAAACGGCCAGTTTCCGCCCAGAAACACCCACTTCCTGTCAATCACACTCCGATCACCAGAACGAAGAAAAAACCTCGTATGCCGTGAGTAAAATACCAAACTTCTTAGCAAATTACTTGGCGCAGCCGCAGTGCGAACATTGCGCATGCCCAGTTTGCGGAAAATCGCTGCGAGTTTGCGGAATGATGGCCAATATGTGGGACTATGGGGGAGATGTACTAAGCAGTGAAAAGAGCGGAGAAGTGAGCCAGTGGAGATGTTGCACATGGCAACCAATCAGCAGTGAAGTAACACTTATTATTTGCATACTATAAAATTATACAGAGCAGCCATGGGCAACTTCTCCACTCTTATCACTGCTTTATACATCTCCCCCTATATTACATAGTGTGTATCTGCAGGATTATTGGGACTATAGCTACATGCAATGTTGTACATTTACAGGATTGCCAAAACATTCTGAAATTAAACAATTCTCATGTAGATCGATCTGAATAATTATATAACAAAAATATGAGGCAAAAACGTTCTTTAAGGTACTTTTATAGGTGCAATTTGGTTGGATGTGAGGATTTAAGCTAGGTACACACTATACAATTATCTGGCTGGTTGGAATGAAAATCTGGTAATGGATGAGAACAAATGACAATAGACCATTTGCTCCCAAACACTGGAAAACGGACAAAACCTGTCGTTCATACAAATTGGTTAAAACACAAATTTAACCAACTTGGATGAACAACTGTTTTTGTCCATTTTGCCGTTTTTGGGAGCAAATGGTGGACTGCCATTTGCTCTCATCCATTACCAAATTTTCAGTCCAACCATCTAAATCTGGCAGATTATCTGCCAGATAATTGTATAGTGTGTACCTAGGCTTACAAAGTAGTGCAGGAATCTGTACAGTAATAACCATGGATCTGCTGTAATTGCATAAATTCTATATTACTCTTAACTGAATTGCCCGTTCAGACGCTTTATACTTCCAAACGGTTGTAGACAAACAATTTGGGGACTATGGGGCTAATTCAGTAAGGACTGCAAATTCTGCTAATTAGCAGAATTTGCAATCATTTTGTTAACATGCTGGGGCCGCTCATCGCAGGGCAAGGCCGCCCAGCATGCTAACCAACGCCTCCCCCCCCTTCAACAAGCAGAAATTGCGAACGCATCACAATTTCTGCTTGTTAGCAGAAATTAAGGATGCCTCTTGCTGCCGCAGGAGGCCCACCGCCATGTTTCTTATCGCGGTGGCTGCGTGTGACGTCATGCAGCCGCCGCAAACACTCCCCTGCCACGCCCCACCTCCCCTCATTTGCCAGCCTCCGCAACGCTTCGTCTCCGCCCTGGAAACGGAGCGTTGCCGCCCTGCAACCGCCCCTGCCTGATTGACAGGCAGAGGCGATCGTATTTTCTGCGATGCAACCTGAATCAGCCCCTATGTGTCAAACCTTAAAGAGAGATAAAGTGGAGGTTTCCCATAGCAACCTGTTTTTCTCATTTTGTACAGCTGTGATATATAAATGATAGCTAAGGTGTGATACTTCTTCCCCTAAGTCTGAAAAAATAAGAATTTACTCACCGGTAATTCTATTTCTCGTAGTCCGTAGTGGATGCTGGGTACTCCGTAAGGACCATGGGGAATAGACGGGCTCCGCAGGAGACTGGGCACTCTTTAAAGAAAGATTAGGTACTACATCTGGTGTGCACTGGCTCCTCCCTTTACGCCCCTCCTCCAGACCCCAGTTAGGGAAACTGTGCCCGGAAGAGCTGACATTACTAGGAAAGGATTTGGAATCCAGGGTAAGACTCATACCAGCCACACCAATCACACCGTACAACTCGTGATAACTATACCCAGTTAACAGTATGAACAACAACTGAGCCTCATTAAACAGATGGCTCAGAACAATAACCCTATAGTTAAGCAATAACTATATACAAGTATTGCAGAAAGTCCGCACTTGGGACGGGCTCCCAGCATCCACTACGGACTACGAGAAATAGAATTACCGGTGAGTAAATTCTTATTTTCTCTGACGTCCTAGTGGATGCTGGGTACTCCGTAAGGACCATGGGGATTATACCAAAGCTCCCAAACGGGCGGGAGAGTGCGGATGACTCTGCAGCACCGAATGAGCAAACTCAAGGTCCTCCTCAGCCAGGGTATCAAACTTGTAGAATTTTGCAAACGTGTTTGATCCCGACCAGGTAGCAGCTCGGCAAAGTTGTAAAGCCGAGACCCCTCGGGCAGCCGCCCAAGAAGAGCCCACCTTCCTCGTGGAATGGGCTTTTACTGATTTAGGATGCGGCAGTCCAGCCGCAGAATGTGCAAGTTGAATCGTGCTACAGATCCAGCGAGCAATAGTCTGCTTAGAAGCAGGAGCACCCAGCTTGTTGGGTGCATGCAGGATAAACAGCGAGTCAGTTTTTCTGACTCTAGCCATCCTGGAAACATAGATTTTCAGGGCCCGGACTACGTCCAGCAACTTGGAAGCCTCCAAGTCCCGAGTAGCCGCAGGCACCACAATAGGTTGGTTCAAATGAAACGCTGATACCACCTTAGGGAGAAATTGGGGACGAGTCCTCAATTCTGCCCTGTCCATATGGAAGATCAGATAGGGGCTTTTACATGACAAAGCCGCCAATTCTGACACACGCCTAGCCGAAGCCAAGGCCAAAAGCATGACCACTTTCCACGTGAGATATTTCAACTCCACGGTCTGAAGTGGCTCAAACCAATGTGATTTTAGGAAATCCAACACAACGTTGAGATCCCAAGGTGCCACTGGAGGCACAAAAGGGGGCTGAATATGCAGCACTCCCTTAACAAACGTCTGAACTTCAGGCAGTGAAGCCAGTTCTTTTTGAAAGAAAATAGACAGGGCCAAAATCTGGACTTTTATGGATCCCAATTTTAGGCCCATAGTGACTCCTGACTGTAGGAAGTGCAGAAATCGACCCAGCTGAAATTCCTCTGTTGGGGCCTTCATAGCCTCACACCAAGCAACATATTTTCGCCATATGCGGTGATAATGTTTTGCTGTCACATCCTTCCTAGCTTTTATCAGCGTAGGAATGACTTCAACCGGAATGCCCTTTTCCATCAGGATCCGGCGTTCAACCGCCATGCCGTCAAACGCAGCCGCGGTAAGTCTTGGAACAGACAGGGCCCCTGCTGTAGCAGGTCCTGTCGGAGCGGCAGAGGCCAAGGGTCCTCTGAGATAATTTCTTGTAGTTCCGGGTACCAAGTTCTTCTTGGCCAATCCGGAACGATGAGTATAGTTCTTACTCCTCTCTTTCTTATTATCCTCAGTACCTTTGGTTTGAGAGGAAGAGGAGGGAACACATAAACCGACTGGTACACCCACGGTGTCACTAGAGCGTCCACAGCTATCGCCTGAGGGTCCCTTGACCTGGCGCAATATCTTTTTAGCTTTTTGTTGAGGCGGGACGCCATCATGTCCACCTGTGGCCTTTCCCAACGATTTACAATCAGCTGGAAGACTTCTGGATGAAGTCCCCACTCTCCCAGGTGGAGGTCGTGCCTGCTGAGGAAGTCTGCTTCCCAGTTGTCCACTCCCGGAATGAACACTGCTGACAGTGCTATCACGTGATTCTCCGCCCATCGGAAAATCCTTGTGGCTTCTGCCATTGCCATCCTGCTTCTTGTGCCGCCCTGTCGGTTTACATGGGCGACCGCCGTGATGTTGTCTGACTGAATCAGCACCGGCTGGTTTTGAAGCAGGGGTTCTGCTTGACTCAGGGCATTGTAAATGGCCCTTAGTTCCAGAATATTTATGTGTAGGGAAGTCTCCTGACTCGACCATTGTCCTTGGAAGTTTCTTCCCTGAGTGACTGCCCCCCAACCTCGGAGGCTTGCATCCGTGGTCACCAGGACCCAGTCCTGTATGCCGAATCTGCGGCCCTCGAGAAGATGAGCACGCTGCAGCCACCACAGCAGAGACACCCTGGCCCTCGGGGACAGGGTGATCAGCCGATGCATCTGAAGATGCGATCCGGACCACTTGTCCAACAGATCCCACTGAAAGATCCTTGCATGGAACCTGCCGAAGGGAATTGCTTCGTAAGAAGCTACCATCTTTCCCAGGACTCGCGTGCAGTGATGCACCGACACCTGTTTTGGTTTCAGGAGGTCTCTGACCAGAGATGACAACTCCTTGGCCTTCTCCTCCGGGAGAAACACCTTCTTCTGTTCTGTGTCCAGAATCATACCCAAGAACAGCAGACGCGTCGTAGGAACCAGCTGCGACTTTGGGATATTCAGAATCCAGCCGTGCTGTTGCAGCACTTCCTGAGATAGTGCTACTCCGACCAACAACTGCTCCATGGACCTCGCCTTTAGAAGGAGATTGTCCAAGTACGGGACAATTCTAACTCCCTTCTTTCGAAGGAGTATCATCATTTCGGCCATTACCTTGGTAAATACCCTCGGTGCCATGGACAGACCAAACGGCAACGTCTGGAATTGGTAATGGCAGTCCTGTACCACAAATCGGAGGTACTCCTGGTGAGGTGGGTAAATGGGGACATGTAGGTAAGCATCCTTGATGTCCAGTGATACCATATAATCCCCCTCTTCCAGGCTTGCAATAACCGCCCTGAGCGATTCCATTTTGAACTTGAACTTCCTTATATAAGTGTTCAAGGATTTAAAATTTAGAATGGGTCTCACCGAACCGTCTGGTTTCGGTACCACAAACATTGTGGAATAGTAACCCCGTCCCTGTTGAAGGAGGGGAACTTTGATTATCACCTGCTGGAGGTACAGCTTGTGAATTGCCGCCAGTACTACCTCCCTGTCTTTGGGAGTAGCTGGCAAGGCTGATTTGAGGTAACAAAGAGGGGAAAACGTCTCGAACTCCAGCTTGTATCCCTGAGATACCACTTGTAGAACCCAGAGATCCACCTGTGAGCGAACCCCCTGGTCGCTGAAGTTCCGGAGACGGGCCCCCACTGCACCTGGCTCCACCTGTGGAGCCCCAGCATCATGCGGTGGACTTAGTGGAAGCAGGGGAGGATTTTTGTTCCTGGGAACTGGCTGTCTGGTGCAGCTTTTTCCCTCTACCCCTGCCTCTGGGCAGAAAGGACGCGCCTCTAACCCGCTTGCCTTTCTGAGGCCGAAAGGACTGTACTTGATAATACGGTGCTTTCTTAGGCTGTGAGGGAACCGAACTGTTGCTGTGGATACGAGGTCCGAGAGACCGTCCCCAAACAATTTATCACCCTTATAAGGCAAAACCTCCATGTGCCTTTAAGAATCAGCATCACCTGTCCACTGCCGAGTCCATAATACTCTCCTGGCAGAAATGGACATTGCATTAATTCCCTCTGTGCATCCCTCATATATAAGACTACGTCTTTAATATGCTCTATGGTTAGCAAAATAGTGTTCCTGTCAAGGGTATCAATGTTATCAGACAGGGAATCAGACCATGCTGCTGCAGCACTACACATCCATGCTGAAGCAATAGCAGGTCTCAGTATAGTACCTGAGTGTGTATACACAGACTTCAGGATAGCCTCCTGCTTTCTATCTGCAGGCTCCTTTAAGGCGGCCGTATCCTGAGACGGCAGTGCCACCTTTTTTGATAAGCGTGTGAGCGCCTTGTCCACCCTAGGGGATGTCTCCCAGCGTAACCTATCCGTTGGCGGGAAAGGGTACGCCATTAGTATCCGCTTAGAAATCACTAGTTTCTTATCTGGGGAACCCCACGCTTCTTCACACAATTCATTTAACTCATCAGATGGGGGAAAAGTCACTGGCTGCTTTTTCTCCCCAAACATAATACCCTTTTTTGTGGTAACCGGGTTAATGTCAGAAATGTGCAACACATTTTTCATTGCCGTAATCATGCATCGGATGGCCCTTCTGGATTGTACATTTGTCTCATCCTCGTCGACACTGGAGTCAGACTCCGTGTCGACATCTGTGTCTGCCATCTGAGGTAGCGGGCGTTTTTGAGCCCCTGATGGCCTCTGAGATGCCTGGGCAGGCGCGGGCTGAGATGCCGGCTGTCCCAAAGCTGCGTCATCGAACCTTTTATGCAAGGAGTTGACACTGTCGGTTAATACCTTCCACATATCCATCCACTCTGGTGTCGGCCCCGCAGGGGGCGACATCACACTTATCGGCACCTGCTCCGCCTCCACGTAAGCGTCCTCATCAAACATGTCGACACAGCCGTACCGACACACCGCACACACACACAGGGAATGCTCTGACTGAGGACAGGACCCCACAAAGTCCTTTGGAGAGACAGAGAGAGAGTATGCCAGCACACACCAGAGCGCTATATAACAGAGGGATTTACACTATACACAAAGTGAATTTTCCCCCAATAGCTGCTTATATCACAATTTGCGCCTAAATTTATGTGCCCCCCCTCTCTTTTTTACCCTTTCTGTAGTGTATACTGCAGGGGAGAGCCTGGGGAGCGTCCTTCCAGCGGAGCTGTGAAGAGAAAATGGCGCTGGCTGTGCTGAGGAAGATAGCCCCGCCCCTTCAGCGGGAACGGACGATCGAGGTCGGGCCCTGTGTTCGATTCCTCTGGAGCTAATGGTGTCCAGTAGCCTTAGAAGCACAAGCTAGCTGCAAGCAGGTAGGTTTGCTTCTCTCCCCTAAGTCCCACGTAGCAGTGAGTCTGTTGCCAGCAGATCTCACTGAAAATAAAAAACCTAACAAATACTTTCTTTATAGTGAACTCAGGAGAGCCCACTAAGTGCATCCAGCTCTGGCCGGGCACAGATTCTAACTGGGGTCTGCAGGAGGGGCGTAGAGGGAGGAGCCAGTGCACACCAGATGTAGTACCTAATCTTTCTTTAAAGAGTGCCCAGTCTCCTGCGGAGCCAGTCTATTCCCCATGGTCCTTACGGAGTACCCAGCATCCACTAGGACGTCAGAGAAACAACATTTGAAAAAATTTTTACTGCAAAGGATAACCTTATTTCTTTACTGCGCAGGAAGATTGTGCGCCAGATTGCCGGTTGATCCACAAGTGTACATAAGAATACACGTAAATAATAAGAATTTACTCACCGGTAATTCTATTTCTCGTAGTCCGTAGTGGATGCTGGGAACTCCGTAAGGACCATGGGGAATAGCGGGCTCCGAAGGAGGCTGGGCACTCTAGAAAGATCTTAGACTACCTGGTGTGCACTGGCTCCTCCCACTATGACCCTCCTCCAAGCCTCAGTTAGGTACTGTGCCCGGACGAGCGTACACAATAAGGAAGGATTTTGAATCCCGGGTAAGACTCATACCAGCCACACCAATCACACCGTACAACTCGTGATATGAAACACAGTTAACAGTATGAAACAATAGAGCCTCTCAACAGATGGCTCAACAATAACCCGATTTAGTTAACAATAACTATGTACAAGTATTGCAGATAAACCGCACTTGGGATGGGCGCCCAGCATCCACTACGGACTACGAGAAATAGAATTACCGGTGAGTAAATTCTTATTTTCTCTAACGTCCTAGTGGATGCTGGGAACTCCATAAGGACCATGGGGATTATACCAAAGCTCCCAAACGGGCGGGAGAGTGCGGATGACTCTGCAGCACTGAATGAGAGAACTCCAGGTCCTCCTCAGCCAGGGTATCAAATTTGTAGAATTTTGCAAACGTGTTTGCCCCTGACCAAGTAGCTGCTCGGCAAAGTTGTAAAGCCGAGACCTCTCGGGCAGCCGCCCAAGATGAGCCCACCTTCCTTGTGGAATGGGCATTGACAGATTTTGGCTGTGGCAGGCCTGCCACAGTATGTGCAAGCTGAATTGTACTACAAATCCAACGAGCAATAGTCTGCTTAGAAGCAGGAGCACCCAGCTTGTTAGGTGCATATAGGATAAACAGCGAGTCAGATTTTCTGACTCTAGCCGTTCTGGAAACATATTTTCAGTGCCCTGACAACGTCTAGCAACTTGGAGTCCTCCAAGTCCCTAGTAGCCTAGGCACCACAATAGGCTGGTTCAGGTGAAACGCTGACACCACCTTTGGGAGAAACTGGGGACGAGTCCTCAATTCTGCCCTATCCATATGGAAAATCAAATAAGGGCTTTTACAAGACAAAGCCGCCAACTTTGATACTCGCCTGGCAGAAGCCAAGGCCAATAACATAACCACCTTCCACGTGAGATATTTCAGATCCACGGTTTTTAGTGGTTCAAACCAATGTGATTTTAAGAAACTCAACACCACGTTGAGATCCCAAGGTGCCACAGGAGGCACAAACGGGGGCTGACTCTGCAGCACTCCTTTTATAAATGTCTGAACTTCAGGTACTGAAGCTAGTTCTTTTTGAAAGAAAATCGACAGAGCCGAGATCTGTACCTTAATGGAACCCAATTTAAGGCCCATAGTCACTCCTGCTTGCAGGAAATGCAGAAATCGACCTAGTTGAAATTCCTCTGTTGGGGCCCTTTCGGCCTCACACCATGCAACATATTTTCGCCATATGCGGTGATAATGAGTTGCTGTAACCTCTTTCCTGGCTTTAGTAAGCGTAGGAATGACTTCCTCCGGAATGCCCTTTTCCTTCAGGATCCGGCGTTCAACCGCCATGCCGACAAACGCAGCCGCGGTAAGTCTTGGAACAGACAGGGCCCCTGCTGCCGCAGGTCCTGTGAGTGGCAGAGGCCATGGGTCCTCTGATATAAATTCTTGAAGTTCTGGGTACCAAGCTCTTCTTGGCCATCCACGAGTATCGTTCTTACTCCTCGCCTTCTTATTATTCTCAGTACCTTTGGTATGAGAGGCAGAGGGGAGAACACATAAACCGACTGGTACACCCACGGGGTTACCAGAGCGTCCATAGCTATCGCCTGAGGGTCCCTTGACCCGGTGCAATATCTTTTATAGCTTTTTGTTGAGGCGGGACGCCATCATGTCCACCTGTGGCCTTTCCCAATGGTGTACAATCCTATTGGAAGACTTCTGGAGGAAGTCCCCATTCTCCCGGGTGGAGGTCGTGTCTGTTGAGAAGATCTGCTTCCCAGTTGTCCACTCCGGGAATGAACACTGCTGACAGTGCTAACACATGATTTTCCGCCTATCGGAGAATCCTTGTGGCTTCTGCCATCGCCATCCTGCTTCTTGTGCCGCCCTGTTGGTTTACATGGGCGACTGCCGTGATGTTGTCTGATTGGATCAGTACCGGCTGGTTTTGAAGCAGAGGCCTTGCCGGCCTCAGGGCATTGTAAATGGCCCTCAGGTCCAGAATATTTATGTGTAGGGAAATAACCTGACTTGACCAAAGTCCCTGGAAATTTCTTCCCTGTGTGACTGCCTCCCAGCCTCAAAGGCTGGAATCCATGGTCACTAGGACCTAGTCCTGTATGCCGAACCTGCGGCCCTCTTGAAGATGGGCACTCTGCAGCCACCACAGTAGAGATACCCTGGTCCTTGGAGACAGGGTTATCAGCCTATGCATCGGAAGATGCGATCCGGACCACTTGTCCAACAGGTCCCTCTGAAAAGTTCTTGTATGGAACCTGCCTAATGGGATTGCTTCGTAGGAAGCTACCATTTTTCCCAGGACTCGCGTGCAATGATGCACCGCTACCTATTTTGGCTTCAGGAGGTCTCTGACTAGAGATGACAACTCCTTGGCTTTCTCCTCCGGGAGAAACACTATTTCTGGTTTATGTCCAGAACCATCCCCAGGAACAGTAGACGTGTCATAGGAACCAGCTGTGACTTTGGACTGTTTAGAATCCAACCATGCTGTTGTAGCACTTTCCAAAATAGTGCTACCCCGACTACCAACTGCTCCTTGGACCTCGCCCTTATAACGAGATTGTCCAAGTTCGGGATAATTACAACTCCCTTTTTTTGAAGGAGTATCAACATTTCAGCCATTACCTTGATAAAACACCCTCGGTGCCATGTACAGTCCAAACGGCAGTGTCTGGACTTGGTAATGGTAATCCTGTACCACAAATCTGAGGTACTCCTGGCGAGGATGGTAAATGGGGACATGCAGGTAAGCATCCTTGATGTCCCAGGATACCATGTAATCCCCCTCGTCCAGGCTTGGAATAATCGCCCTGAGCGATTCCATCTTGAACTTGAATTTTTGTGTTCAAGGATTTTAAATATAAAATGGGTCACACCGAACCATGCGGTTTCGGTACCCCAACCCGTGTGGAATAGTAACCCCGTCCTTGTTGAAGTAGGGGCACCTTGAGTATTACCTGCTGGGAATACCGCTTATTAATTGCCTCTAGCACAGCCTCCCTGCCTGAGGGAGTTGTCAGCAAGGCATATTTTAGGAAACGGCTGGGGGGAGACATCTCGAATTCCAGCTTGTACCCCTGAAATACTACTTGAAAGAAACAGGGATCCACCTGTGAGCGAGCCCACTAATTGCTGAAATTTTTGAGACGGCCCCCCACCGTACCTGGCTACACCTGTGGAGCACCCGCGTCATGGTGTGGCCTCACAGGAGGCGGGGGAAGAATCTTGATTCTGGGAACAGGCTGACTGGTGCAGCTTTTTTCCCTCTACCCTTGTCTCTGTACAGAAAGGAAGCGCCATTTGACCCGCTTGCTTTTCTGAAGCCGAAAGGACTGTACCTTTGTCTGTGAGGAAACCCGAGGTAAAATTATTTCTTCCCAGCAGTTGCTGTGGATACGAGGTCCCAGAGACCATCCCCAAATAATTCCTCACCCTTATAAGGCTCTCTATGCGCTTTTTAAGTCAGCATCACCTGTCCAGTGACAGGTCTCTAATACCCTCCTGACAGAATGGACATTACATTTATTTTGGATGCCAGTCGGCAAAATATCCCTCTGTGCATCCCCCATATATAAGACGACGTCTTTAATATGTTTTTATGTTTGCCAACTAGTATCCCTGTTTGACAGGGTCACCGACCACGCTGCAGCAGCACTATCTGCAGGTCTCAGTCTAGTACCTGAGTGTGTAAATACAGACTTCAGGATAGCCTCCTGTTTTTTATCAACAGGTACCTATTAAAGTGGCCGTATCCTAAGACGGCAGTGCCACCTTTTTTGACAAACGTGTGAGCGCCTTATCCACCCTAGGGGATATCTCCCAGCGTAACTTATCCACCTGGCGGGAAAGGGTACGCCATCAGTAACTTTTTATAAATTACCAGTTTCTTAACGGGGGAACCCACGCTTTCACACACTTCATTTATTCATCTGATGGGGGAACAAAACACTGCCTGTTTTTTCTCCCCAAACCTAAAACCCATTTTTAGAGGTGCTTGGGTTAAAGTCAGAAATGTATAACACATTTTTTATTGCCGGGATCACGTCACGGATGTTCCTAGTGGACTGTGTATATGTCTCCACCTTGTCGACACTGGAGTCAGACTCCGTGTCGACATCTGTGTCTGCCATCTGAGAGAGCGGGCGTTTTTGAGCCCCTGATGGCCTTTGAGACGCCTGGGCAGGCGCGGGCTGCGAAGCCGGCTGTCCCACAGCTGTTACGTCATCCACCCTTTTATGTAAGGAGTTGACACTGTCGGTTAATACCTTTCACCTATCCATCCACTCTGGTGTCGGCCCCACAGGGGGCGACATCACATATATCGGCCTCTGTTCTGTCACCATATAAGCCTCCTCATTCAACATGTCGACACAGCCGTACCGACACACCGCAGACACACAGGGAATGCTCTAAACGAGGACAGGACCCACAAAAGCCCTTTGGGGGGACAGAGTAAGAGTATGCCAGCACACACCAGAGCGCTATATATATATACAGGGACTAACTGAGTTATGTCCCTAATAGCTTTTATATAATATACTGTATACAGTGCCAATTTTAATGCCCCCCCTCTCTTTTCCCTCTTACTGTACTGTAGAATTGCAGGGAAGAGCCAGGGAGCTTCCCTCCAGCCGAGCTGTGAGGGAAAAATGGCGCCAGTGTGCTGAGGAGATAGGCTCCGCCCCTTTTTCGCGGCCTATTCTCCCGTTTTTTATGGAATTCTGGCAGGGGTATTTACCTCATATATAGCCCCTGGGGCCATATATTGAGGTATTTTAGCCAGCCAAGGTGTTTTTATTGCTGCCTCAGGGCGCCCTGCACCCTCAGTGACCGGAGTGTGAAGTGTGTATGAGGAGCAATGGCGCACAGCTGCAGTGCTGTGCGCTACCTTGGTGAAGACAGGATGTCTTCATGCCGCCGATTTTCCGGACCATCTTCTTGCTTCTGGCTCTGTAAGGGGGACGGCGGCGCGGCTCCGGGACCGAACATCAAGGCTGGGCCTGCGGTCGATCCCTCTGGAGCTAATGGTGTCCAGTAGCCTAAGAAGCCCAATCCGGCTGCAAGCAGGCGAGTTCGCTTCTTCTCCCCTTAGTCCCTCGCTGCAGTGAGCCTGTTGCCAGCAGGTCTCACTGAAAATAACAAATTCTAAGACTATAACTTTCTAAGAGCTCAGGAGAGCCCCTAGTGTGCATCCAACCTCGGCCGGGCACGAAATCTAACTGAGGCTTGGAGGAGGGTCATAGTGGGAGGAGCCAGTGCACACCAGGTAGTCTAAGATCTTTCTAGAGTGCCCAGCCTCCTTCGGAGCCCGCTATTCCCCATGGTCCTTACGGAGTTCCCAGCATCCACTAGGACGTTAGAGAAAGTGTCATTGTTTAGTTGAAAATGGAGACACATTTATCACATATATGCAGATTCAGGATTGAATTCAGCAGGATTTTACCCAGCCAGGATCTAAGTGACCTGCTATAACCTATTCTGAATATACTGTAGGGCTTGGTTATGAGGTGGAAGTAAAGCTGGAAAAAGTAACTGTACACCTGGGCAAAATCATGGAAGAAACGAGAACTTTTGCAACACCCCCCCAATCCATAACAGTTTGGTCTGTTCCTGGTTTTACTATCCAGGTGCTTATTAGTATAGCAGAACATGACATTATTTCAGACGCACATGTAAAATCTGCTTCCACAGCAAGTTTCCGATGTCTTATAAAATGCGGCGCTCTTGTTGGAAGAGAAGTTTTGGCTGACACAGACAACATATATTTATTTTAACGCAATCTCTTTATTTAGATGGCACATGGGAGATTTCTTTACCTTCAACCCAAAAGCATTTTTACAGCCTCTTTATTACCCTCTCTGCTCATCCGACATAAAACTTTTTCAATCCCACTGGTGTTTATATGTAATACAGCCGGATTCTTTGTCTTCAAGTGGTATAAATCTGCCAGCCGTTGTATACAGTAACAACTGATGGAACCACTGTGCAAATGCCCCAGAGATTCCTTACACAAATCTCAGGCTACGGGATACCGATCGCTAACATAACAGTTTGCACACAGGAACAGCACGCAGGCATATAAAAGACATCTGTTTCTAAGGAGATTATCCAGGGCTGTTTACGCAGATAAAACTTTTAAGATTAAAAACCCCAAAACAAAGGCTGTTTCCGTGTCTCATACAGAGATCAGGGATGACTATGGAAAGACGCTGACGCAACATTCACACGTGTTCTCATACACTAGTGTCTTCATTTGTGCCAAGCCGCCTATCTCGGAGAGCCAGTCCCGGACGGCTTGTTTGCGGCAAGCCTCGATCTCGCTCAAAAATGAGATTCTTATTCGCATACATAAAACAAGTGGAAGCAACACAGCTACTTTGCTAGATTACACTGGTCAATTGGATGTGCAGCACTTTTACATCTGTGCGCGACTGAGCCTGAATCTGTATGCGAAATGCTACGATGCAGCAGCTGCGGCTTTTTTCCACTCTAAGTTCCGTTGTGCTTTCCCTGAGACTTTTGTATGTTTTTAAAACTAATTCCTGTGCGGTTTAAGTAGCAGCCCAGTATCTCTAGCATATCATAGATATACGGTACATAAACCTGATGGTTATGTACAGTATATCTCCAGTGGTGGGGCGGCATCACATGCACAGGATCCATTCTGCGCAGAACGGGTCCTGCATCTTTGCACGCAGTGCCCCAAGCATCAGACTGCCAAATCTGGCCCCAATAGGTCATCTGCGGCACAACTGGGAGATTATGGCGCTCACTGCTCAGCCTGACCGGCAGGAGCGTCACAAGCATAGAGTATCAAAAACAGCGGCTCCGCATGCTGCACTGGAGTACAGGACACAACACGTATTTCCTAAATAGATAAAACATCTACCCCTGCAGCAATACATCTACCCAATACAGAGGAGGTGGACTAACTAGATGTGCCTTCCCTCCAAACCCCATACCACCTGCCCACCTTCAATGCCCAACTCAACTGCTTGGTGACAATGTACAAAGACACTGAGATACCACACCAGCCCAGTGCCACAGAAACGCCTTTCCGCGCAATTCTCACTGCACTGGGAACACAGATTTTATTCAAGTAGTGTTTTGCCCTAAGGTTTCAGTGGTGACGTTTAAGTGTAAACAAAACCCCAACAAACCCTCGGTTTCTGCCACCCTGATGTCCTGCCCCTTGATGCAGCAATGTTATTATACCATGTATTCTTGTTTTGCTCATTTGTTTATGTACTTTGTTAGGCGCGGCAGAATCCTTGTGGCGCCACAAATAAATGAGGATGAAGAGGGAGAGAGAGAGGGAGAAGAAGAAGAACAAAATGTTTTATCCGGACTATGGCCTTCATTCCGAGTTGATCGCTCGCTAGCTGCTTTTAGCAGCAGTGCACACGCTAGGCCGCTGCCCTCTGGGAGTGTATCTTAGCTTAGCAGAATTGCGAACGAAAGGTTAGCAGAATTGCTTGAAAATCTTTTCATGCAGTTTCTGAGCAGTTCCAAACCTACTACTACGTTGCGATCACTGCAGACAGTTTAGTTCCTGCTTTGACGTCACAAACACGCCCTGCTTTGACGCCAGCCACTCCCCCGTTTCCCCAGGCACGCCTGCGTGTTTACCTGACGCGCCTGCGTTTTTTAGCACACTCCCGGAAAACGGTCAGTTACCACCCAGAAACACCCACTTCCTGTCAATCACTCACCGATCAACAGAGCGACAGAAAAGCGTCGCTCGACCATGTGTAAAACTGCATAGTTTTGTGTGAAAGTACTTGGCGCGTGCGTACTGCGGCCCGTACGCATGCGCAGAAGTGCCGATTTTTTGCCTGATCGCTGCGAACAACGGCAGCTAGCGATCAACTCGGAATGAGGGCCAATATAAGAGCCACAATTACATTACAGTTTAGTTTCATTGTTAACTACTCAAAGATGCCCTCTAGTGGTGGAACTACAGAAGACATGGGCATCTATTGCTCACTATGGCAACAGTATTTTATTTATATGAAGCTTTTTTGCTAGTAAGATTCAAAGCACTTTACATTTGCAAATATGGTGGGGGGAAACAAACAGACATAGAAGTGGTAAGGAAACAGGATGAATTGGAGGGGTGGCCAGCCAAATTAGGTGCACTCAAGTAACGCATAAAGGGCTTAATTCAGATGGATCTGAGGTACATAGCGTAAATTACAGAATGTTGTTACTTTGCGCATAGGCTGGATCCATACTGTGCACGTGCAGTATGGTTCCTGCATCATTGGGCGCACTATGGCTGCAGTTGTTTGGGGGCGGGGAGGGGGTGGCGATGGGCTCCGTTTCACAAAACAGGTGTGTTGCCCGCTGTGGGGAGAGTGACGAGGCCAGGAGTCCCATCGGAAGACTCCATCCTCTTGGTTGGAGCTGCGGCGGTGGGGTCACGCAGCCGGCCAATGGTGTCGCTGATGCCACATTGCTGCAACCTAGGATGCAGCACGGATCACTAATACATGCAGGAGGCGTCTACTTATACCAGATGCCTCCTGCTGCAGTAACATATCTTAGCATTAGGGCTGCTCACTCCAACCACACAGAATCAGGCCCAAAGATTGCAGGGGACGAGGATATAAATGGTAAAGACAGCCTGCACACGTAATGGAAGCGACCGTTTGTGCAACACGCTTGCTGTAGATACGCTCTCCAGAACTACTAACATATTCATAACCATATTAAGGATACGGTACGGACTGTGCAGTCACTATATACAGTATATAATAGCTTACAGTAGACATTATAAAGGTTCATTATTTATCAAAGTGCAGAAGAGAAGACGTCTTTGTTAGTAATTATAGCAGAGGTTTCCAAACGCGGTCCTGAAGGCACCCCAACAGTCCAGGATTTAGGTCTATCCATGGCTTAGCACAGAGGGTTACATCAAAGTGACCGAGGTGCTAATTAAGTCACCTGTGGCCAAGCATGGATACATTGAAAACCTGGACCGTTGGGGTGCCTTGAGAACCGCGTTTGGGAACCTCTGAATTATAAATCGGTGGTTCTCAAACTCGGTCCTCAGGACCCCACACAGTGCATGTTTTGCAGGTCACCCAGCAGGTGCACAGGTGTATTAATTACTCACTGACACATTTTAAAAGGTCCACAGGTGGAGCTAATTATTTCACTTGCGATTCTGTGAGGAGACCTGCAAAACATGCACTGTGTGGGGTCCTGAGGCCTGAGTTTGAGAACCTGTGGTCTAAATAGTCGCTTTGAGATTGAAATGTAGAAGAGAATGATGTTGTTGTTTTTTTTTTACTTTGTTTTTATTGAAAATTGCATCATTTCCATCTTGCTTATTTTTAATCTTTACTTTTAAGAACAACTTTGGGTGATGTGAAATACACTTGTTTCAGGTGATTTGGGACCTGCTGTACTACAGATAATAAACTGATCTACCTCTTCAAATAACCCTTTCAACTGGAGACTTGGGATCATTTGCACTAGCATTAAAGCGGGTCATTCAGTCTGATTGCTGCTGTGCGTTTTCGCACAGCAGGCGATCAGATCCGAACTGCGCATGTGTATGCACCGCAATGTGCAGGCGCAACGTATGGCTGCAAAGGGGATTGTCGGTCAGCGGCGGATCTGTGCGAAGGATCCATTCGCACGGGCGTTTGCAAGGAGATTGACAGGAAGAGGGTGTTTCTGGGTGGCAACTGACCGTTTTCAGGGAGTGTCTAGAAAAACGCAGGCGGGATCAGGCGTTTGCAGGGCGGGTGTCTGACGTCAATTCCGGTCCCGAACAGGCTGATGTGATCGCAGCGGCTGAGTAATTCCTGGGCTGCGCAGAGACTGCACAAAATCAGTTTGTGCAGCTCTGCTACAAATGCGTTCGCACACTTGCACAGCGAAAATACACTCCCCCTGTAGGTGGTGACTATCTGATCGCAGGACAGCAAAAATCACTGCCTAGCAATCAGATCTGAATGACCCCCCCAAGTCCGTTCCAGGAGCCTCACTGACCATCAGCGGATACTTAAACCTGACGATTACCTGTCTAGACCAGCATGGGGCAAACCGTGCACATACACCTCCGGAGCCCCAGACACTCACCGAATGTCCTCATCTGTGACGATAAAAGCTTTGCAGAGCGGTTGTGATGTGTTAAGCCAGACAGACGGGTTTTTCTCCACCGCTGCAGACAGCTGTCCTGTGATTGGTGCAGAGCCAGTGTGCAGCGCACTGGCAATGGCGGAAAGTAGAGTGTTCTCGTTATTGCCTGGACCAACACCTGCGGGGGGGAAAACACACATTTACTATTCAGCCCTACAAACTGCACAATGCAATGTGAACACACAGTAAAGAACGAGTCTGAAGGCAAGAAATTACAATACTGTGCGAGGCCTTGGCCAAGCATCTATTAGTCCCTGAGGAGCGCCACCTATGGGTTAGGAGGATCTCCAAACCTATTTATCAGGACCCTGGGGCAGATGTATTAAACTGGAGAAGGCATAAGGAAGTGATAAACCAGTGATATGTGCAAGGTGATAAAGGCACCAGCCAATCAGATCCTAACTGTTAATTTACATAGTGGAGCTGATTGGCTGGTGCCTTTATCACCTTGCACATATCACTGGTTTATCACTTCCTTATGCCTTCTCCAGGTGAATACATCTGCCCCCCGTGTTTGCCAGATATGCAACATTTTCTACGAAGAGCGTCCTCTTTTGGTGTTGCAGACGGGGAAACGGGCACAGTGTCTCAGCTAAATAAGGGTGAGCATCGCTGCAATATACCATCCCAACTTCATCCTTTTCAATTTTATTACCTGCCCCCTACTAGTCGGGGGAATTGGACATAGGATACTACAGGCAGAAAATTCAAAATAATAAATACCAAAGATACATATGTGCTATTATATCCTATATAATAAAAGACTAACACTGCTCCTCGCCTCTATGGGGGGGAATTCAAGAGATTTGCGCACCAGCAGCCAATAGATGGCGCCCGACATAGCAGTTCAAGTGTTGCTCAGTTCGGGCGCTGACATTACTGTTATGTTGTTCCATCATTTTGACGGGCTGGTACCTAGCGCCACATAAATATCTGTTTTAATACTGATGACTTTCTTCACGGACTCATCCAAAACAAATGGTTCATTACGGCAAAATTGATAATAGAATGTATTCATTATGTAAGATTACCAATTAAAATAAATGACTGCATACACAGATAATGGAGTTAGATAGCAATTATACGGCATATCTGGGATTAGAATTCAGAACCAGTGGTGACTTATTAGCTGACGACACCGGTTTCCTAGTGGACAATACTAAAGACAGGTAAATAATACAGGTTGATAAATTCTCATTCTTCTCTTTTTCTCCATTTGTAACAAATGTATATTTTGCTATTAAAAGCTATTTAGTTTTTTATTCTTATCTTTCCTGTCATGAGTAACTCAGCACCAACTTGATCATCTTATTTGCTAAGTTATGTTATGTTACAATACACTGATATCGGCAAGTACGGTAAACGTTATCAGATAGGAGGGCTTCCGTGTTTTACTTATCAAGACAAAATGGGTCAATCAAACAAATTCATTTTTCAGCTAGTAACACCCTGAAATGACAATGTTTGTAAGAAATGTTGTTATATTCTAATACTTAGGGGCTAATTCACACCCGATCGCTGCAGTGCGCATGCCAGAGAGCCGATGGCCATCTCAATCCAGCAATCGTCTCTGCGGGATGGGGTGGTCGCTGGGTAGGAGGGGGAGGGCCGGCGGCGTGCCCAGACCGTGCAGGGGGTGGGCCGCGGCGTCTGCGTGACATCACACGCAGCCGCTACTACCCAGGAAGCGACGAGTACTGTAGCTCCCTGTCAGCGCGCAGGAGCTGCGCTGGTAGGGAGCTAGTCCTCAGGTACAAAAGCATCGCCGCTGTGTGATGCTTTTGTACCTGAGACCTGTGCGGGGGGGGGGGGGGGGGGCAGAGCCTGACATGCGGGGCGGACAAGCCCTGTGATGGGCGTCCCCCCGCATGTCTGTGAAACGGATCGTGGCACAGCTACGATCAGGTCTGAATTAAGCCCTTAGTTCAGCAGGTCCTACAATTCCTCTGTTGAATACAACACTAAGGTCTGCTGAGCCGTTACTGATGAATAAAATAAGAGGATTTAGTTCTCGATGAGGAAGGAAAAAAATAGGTAGTTTATAGATCTCTTTGGCCACTGGAGAAACTGCTGACATGCAATATACAGACTGTATTTTATCTTACACTATCAGGTGGTTTCACATGAGGAGCACCTGAGGCCTCCAGGCAGTGGAGGGCGCCATTTCATGGGCTACAGTAATATTGCACCAAAGTAAACTAGCACCCAGCGACATCACTGCAGCATCTCGTGACTGATAGTGAATTACAGTACCCATATCCGTGAGAGGCACAGATTCCTAGTGATGAGAGCGGCTGAATGTGGCAATAATTGACTGTAATAAATGTAAACATGCCTATGTATTTATCTGTGCAGGATGACCCGTGTCTGCAGCATGTTGTACTGGATGAACACTGGGCGCTAATTCAGACCTGATCCCAGCAGCAAAATCTTCCTCTAATGGGCAAAACCATGTGCACTGCAGGTGGGGCAGATATAACATGTGCAGAGAGAGTTAGATTTAGGTGGGTTATATTGTTTCTGTGCAGGGTAAATACTGGCTGCTTTATTTTTACACTGCAATTTAGATTTCAGTTTGAACACATCCCACCCAAATCTAACTCTCTCTGCACATGTTACATCTGCCCCACCTGCACTGCACATGGTTTTGCCCATTAGAGAAAAAGTTTACTACTGTGATCAGGTCTGAATTAGGCCCGTTGTCTGTTCCTGTGTAAGTACAGACACAGTGTGTATTTGTGCTCTAAGCGTCCCCTTGTGGAATGATACAGAAGGGACACCGAGGAATTAGTAAATGATGTTATTGCTACTGGTGCAATATAGCTCCGTCATTGAGTAAGTGAAGCAATATCTGACGTAGGATGAGCAATGTCTCGTGTGTACTGGACTGATGATCGGATGGGTATCCAGGATGATGAGACTGCAGAGATCACACAGCTGACTTCACAGTGTCAGAGTGTTACAGCAACAACTAAGGGATGCCCAGCTCATTCCGCTCCCCACTAACATCAACTGCAGGTTTCAGTGCCACAAATCATCGCAACATTTGGTTACGAATATGGAAAACAAAAACTTACACAGAATATTATCTTGATATCGCGTGTTTGGTTCCGGTACTCTTCCTTGGTGAAACTGGCCACTGCACCCCATCATAACCCACTCATCAGCTGATCACAACGCATGGCTGTAAGCCTGATTTGCTGGACTACATGAACAGTGTAACGTGGGTCGCCATCCGTTAGGAGAAAGTACATAACTCCTCTCAAGCTGGAGTAATATAGAAACCTGCCATTATATTACTATAAAAGTGCAGCATGCGGTCCGAATACCAAGCAGCCTGTTCTAGCTTGCATTTGGTCACCCCACTGCGGGATAGTCAGATCCTGTTGGGCACGGTTAGCATGGCTGAACAATACAATCATTGCCCAAGTGGAGTGTCCCAATCTATTTAAAAGGTTCAGATCAGAGTTAGATTGGGATTGGGATATTTTCGGTCCCTCTCACATATCAATAGTCCGTGCGATCTAACACAGCCTACGTGGCGGGCAGAATTGTACCGGCACCTTAGCTGGTCGTCAAGTTCAAAAAATGAGAGAACAATAGGAAATGAAACCAAGAACTCATCCTAATTAAACTACACTGTACATGCACATTGTTACCAATAAACCAAGGTGAGCCAGAATAATGCTGCAGGACGTGTAAATATAGATCTCTGTCAATTTGCTTGTTAACTATGAACATAAACGACTACAGACCCCAGAAATGATCTTGCTAAACTGTGGCTGTATTACATATTGGGGGTAATTCTGAGTTGATCGCAGCAGGAACTTTGTTAGCAGTTGGGCAAAACCATGTGCACTGCAGGGGGGGCAGATGTAACATGTGCAGAGAGAGTTAGATTTGGGTGGGTTATTTTGTTTCTGTGCAGGGTAAATACTGGCTGCTTTATTTTTACACTGCAATTTAGATTGCAGATTGAACACACCACACCCAAATCTAACTCTCTCTGCACATGTTACATCTGCCTCCCCTGCAGTGCACATGGTTTTGCCCAACTGCTAACAAAATTCCTGCTGCGATCAACTCAGAATTCCTCCCATTGGATGATCGTGGCTGAGATGCAGTATACTATATATTGGATAAGGTAGGGGGGGGGGGGGTCTTTTATATGCTGGTCATTTGGATTCATGGGTGTAAGAACGGCTACAGGCAGGCGACTGGGTAAGCTTTAGCACCACTTTGACTATAGTGCTGTTGTACATTGGCGAGTGTGGCTTTATAAACCAAGCACCGGTGCCTTGTGTAGTACTTCCTGTCTGTAACGCTCTCCCAGTGGATCTCATACGGTATGTCACCGGACGGGCAGTTTGTCTCCTCATCTGCACAAAGCAATGAAATAACTGATACCTCTTTCACATCGCCAAAATAACCCGGGTTATTGCCGGGACGAGTTGCATTGTGAAAGCGACAAAATTAATAACTCGGGTCGAGCAACCCAGCATTTCAACCTGGGTTAAAAGAAGGGTTAAACACAGGTTGGACCCGGGTCACTGTGCAGTGTGAAAGCCTCTGACCCGGGATATTCAATCCGGGTCTCAGAAAAAGCTGCTGATTGGCTGTTTATGTGTCTGCCCAGAGCAGTTCACAGTCCCTCCTTGTATTTCCTTTAAAACCTCATCAGTGTGAGCCAGAAAAGTTCATTTTAAATCACAGTGGGTGACCCGAGATCAGTGTGAAAGGCACCAACCTGGGAATAACTCGGGTCGAAGCTGCAATGTGAGCCAGCTCGTACCCGGGTCGGACCTGGGTTCAAAAGCCGAATCCGACCTGGGTTTGCGATCTGTCTGCATATACCTCTCCTAAAATCACGCCAAATAGCCCAGTTTAGCGCATGACAGACTTTGCGACTCAGCTGCACCAAAACACGAATTCTATGTACCTAGTAAACAATCCGCCAACTAAGACACAAAACGGAGGAAAAAGTAGAGGAACTGAAGAACAGTATACAATCTAGGATACAAAGGCAAATGACAGGTTCGATACGAGTGACCCACGCCATGCATCGCTGTGTACAATAGGAGACTTTACACCAATTCCTTTGCTACAAATACACTGATCCTACTACACAGGTGTCCTCATACACCAAGCCGCAATACGCCACGCCGCGCCAGGCGCCTGTTGAGAGTGGACTGCGCCAAGTGGTTTAGCGTCTTTTCACTTGAATGTGAATCTTAATCACAATACAATGCAACACTTCATGAGACTGCACTGATTAATCTGATAGAATACGAGATATGCGCCAACATGGTTCCAGCAGCCTATGGGGTATATTCAATTGAAGTCGGATCCACTCCGACATTCATTTGGCCTATTCAATGGACGTCTCAATTCGACTTTTGCAAAAGTAGTAGCGCTGTAGCGCTGCTCTCCCCCGTCTGCCCGTGGCTCTCCCCCATCCCTCCTGTCTCACAGCCGCCGCTCCGTCCCTCCTGTCTCACAGCCGCCGCTCCGTCCCTCTTGTCTCACAGCCGCCGCTCCGTCCCTCCTGTCTCACAGCCGCCGCTCCGTCCCTCTTGTCTCACAGCCGCCGCTCCGTCCCTCCTGTCTCACAGCCGCCGCTCCGTCCCTCTTGTCTCACAGCCGCCGCTCCATTCCCCGTCACTGCCGCCGCTCCGTCCCGCTCCCCCTCTCTCGCTTGCTGGAGCTGGGCGGACGCTGCTGTGATCGGCGGCTGTCCTCCAGCGCTGCTCTCCCCGTCCCCGCCTCGGCTCTTCCCGTCCCCGACGCTGCTGTCCCCATCTCATTCGACTTTTTTTAAAGTCGAACTGAGATGGTCGAACGACTGCGCATGCACCGCAATTAGCAAGCGCGTCACCAAACAGTGACAGGATGGTGCGAAAATTTCAATTGCAAGGGTTGTTCGCAAGATGATTAACAAGAAGCGGACGTTTTGGGGTGGTAACTGGCCGTTTTCTGGGAGTGTCAGGAAAAACGCAGGCGTTCCCAAGCGTTTTCAGGGAAGGTGTGCGACGTCCGCTCCGGCCCCGATCAGCCTGTTCTCATCGCACTGTTAGGAGTAAGTCCCGGGCTGCGCACACACTGCGCAATATGGAAAAATCATTGGATGGTGAGTGAGTTGCGAACGGATTTGCCGCTGTCCGCTGCCTGGCGGAATGTTTGCACGCCATACACAAGCATTTCCACACTTGCATGGGGCGGGTTTTCCCTCTCTATCTGCTCGCAGACCTCTGCAAATTTGCAACACAGCGATCAGGTCTGAGAGAGGAAAAAGTAGCATAAGGAAGAAAACTGAGTAACAAGGACGCTGTGCAGGATACGCGCCAGACGTCTGACGCAATACGATCCATAAAGGAGAGGTGTACAAGGACACGTCTGTATTAATAATAGAAGATGATGCATTAGCTCCACATTAGCACAGAACGTCACATTCTATTTATAGTATAGCAATATAGAAGGTAACCCAAATACGTGGCTGTACTAGTCATACCTTGCAGGCCCTTAGGAAGTTCCATTGATTTTAGAACTTGTTCCGTTACATCTGATGCACACAGTCCCTCTAGTCTCTTCTCCCAGAACAGCTAAAATAAAATATAAAGATCATTTATTTTCCAAGAACCTTAAGGAGTCTTAGTTTTACTGTAGATCATCACCTAAACAAAAGTGTTTCCATCACTTACAGAACCACCAAGAAGTCGTATAAACAAGGTGTGCTGGCAATTGTGTCATCTCATAATATTCTTATTACAGTATTTAACAAGTCCCGGTAACTATGTGCAGGGGTGTAGCCAGAGCCGGTCCTAGGCATAGGCAAACTAGGCAATTGCCTAGGGCATTTGATATGCCTAGGGGCACCAGCAGCTTCTGCTGATAAAAATGATATGCGGCATGCCTATATTCTGTGTGTAGCATTTCGTATGCAGATACAGCCACAGTTGCACACAGAATATAGGCATGCTGCATATCCTTTTAATCAGCAGAAGCTGCTTGTGCATCCTAGCCACATAGCAATGCAAATAAGATGCATTTTCATTAAACAAGGCTCCCAATGTTACCAGAGCTGCCAGCTGACTCATGCCAGGCATCTCCTGCTGCATGGCGTATTGAGACAAGATGTAAGCGGACACATCTGTATACAAGCAGAGGCAGAGGTCAGAGTGTTAGCAGCCATGTGAGTGTTGTGTGCGGGTAGGTTTGTTGTGCAATAGTGTTAGGCATATGTGTAAGGGACATTATATGTAAAAGTGCATTCATAAAGGTTGGAATAATGTGTAAGGCACATTATATTTATAAGGACATTAATGTGTGTCATATGTGTTAGGGGCATTACTGTGTGGTATTATGTGTATAGTGGCATTACAGTATGTGTATAAAGGTGTTCTACTGTGTGGTGTTACGTATAGAAAGGGCACTACTGTGTGGTGTAATGTGAATAAAGAACAATAGGGTGTGGTGTAATGTGAATAAGAGGCACTTCTGTGAGGAGTAACGTTTATAAGGTAAATTGGTACTACTGTGTGATGCAACGTAAATAAGGGACACTATCGCATGATAAAATGTGAATAAAGTTGCAGTACTGTGTGGCGTAATTTGAATTGGGGGTACTATTGTGTTGCCATGCCCCTTGCCAGCAAAAACACGCCCCTTTTTGGGCTGTGCACCGAATGTGCGCTCTTTTCCTATTTAAAATATAGGGGGTAGGAACGACAAAATAAGGACTGCTATGGGTGTGGGGTGATGGCGCTGGGAAAGGGGTGCAGGGTCAGAAGCGGAACAAGTGGTGGTGCTAGGGGGCACCATCCAAAATCTTGCCTAGGGCATCATATTGGTTAGGGCCGGCTCTGGGCGTAGCCAGAACTTTGGGGCCACATAGCTACATTTTAAAGGGTCCTCTGTCTCAATTCTTCTAGAGAGACACCTCTCCTTCCAGAGACACCCCTCCTTCTACAGAGACACCCCTCCTTCTAGAGAGACACCTCTCCGCAGTTCATTTTATGCACCATAATAGTGCCCTAGTTCATTTTCTAAACCTCGGAAGTGCGTTAGTTAATGTTATGCCCTAAAGTAGTGCCCTAGTTTATTCTATGATTCATAGTAGTGCGCTAGTTCATTTTATGTTGGGTATTCAATTACCTGCGGTCAATGACCGCGGGTAGTTGTATCGCCAAGGGCTATCCTATTAGCCCCGATGTGGCGGGCTCCTCCCACTGATGCCGGCATTTATCAGGGATTACGCTTCGGGTGCCTCTGCGATAAGCAGACTGCTGGGGCCGCGATAACACCATATCACCGATCCCATGCGTTATCGTGCGATCACAGTCCATTTTCCGCTGATGAAACGGCCTGTAATAGGATACCGCAATAATGACCATCGCAATATCAGGACTTTTTTATCAGCTGAAAACGGATCGGGGCTAATTGGATACCCCACTATGTCACATTCTAGGTCTGCCAGTGCACAATATGTCACACAGTACCCCCAGTTCATATTATGAATCATTGTCATACACTCCAGTTTATTTTCTACAACATTACATTGAGCAGGTCCAGGAGCGTAACCAGATATGTTGTAGGCCCCAAGACAAAAGTTGGTAAGGGCCCCTAGGTATCACCCAATGGTGAAAATCTTTCTATGACATGTGATGGTCACAGGGAAGGCGGGCCCCTCTCAACTCTGGGCCCCACAGCAGCTGCACTCCCTGCACCTATGTCAGCTACGCCCTCGTATATAACACATATAACTGTGACATGGAAGGTGGCCCCTCTCAGCTCTGGGCCCCATAGCAGCTGCACTCCCTGCACCTATGGTAGCTACGCCCTTGTATATATCACATGTAACTGTGACAGGGAAGGTGGCCTCTCTCAGCTCTGGGCCCCATAGCAGCTGCACTCCCTGCACCTATGTCAGCTATGCCCTTGTATATAACACATGTAACTGTGACAGGGAAGGTGGGCCCCCCTCAGCTCTGGGCCCCATAGCAGCTGCACTTCCTGCACATATGTCAGCTACGCCCTTGTATATAACACATGTAACTGTGACAGGGAAGGTGGCCCCTCTCAACTCTGGGTCCCATAGCAGCTGCACTCCCTGCACCTATGTCAGCTACGCCCTTGTATATAACACATGTAACTGTGACAGGGAAGATGGCTCCTCTCAGCTCTGGGCCCCATAGCAGCTGCACTTCCTGCACCTATGGTAGCTACACCCTGTATATAACACATGTAACTGTGACAGGGAAGGTGGCTCCTCTCAGCTCTGGGCCCCATAGCAGCTGCACTTCCTGCACCTATGGTAGCTACACCCTGTATATAACACATGTAACTGTGACAGGGAAGGTGGTCCCTCTCAACTCTGGACCCCATAGCAGCTGCACTCCCTGCACCTATGTCAGCTACGCCCTTGTATATAACACATATAACTGTGACAGGGAAGGTGGCTCCTCTCAGCTCTGGGCCCCATAGCAGCTGCACTTCCTGCACCTATGGTAGCTACACCCTGTATATAACACATGTAACTGTGACAGGGAAGGTGGTCCCTCTCAACTCTGGACCCCATAGCAGCTGCACTCCCTGCACCTATGTCAGCTACACCCTGTATATAACACATGTAACTGTGACGGAAGGTGGCCCCTCTCAGCTCTGGGCCCCATAGCAGCTGCACTCCCTGCACCTATGGTAGATACACCCTTGTATATAACCCATGTAACTGTGACAGGGAAGGTGGTCCCCCCTCAGCTCTGGGTCCCATAGCAGCTGCACTCCCTGCACCTATGTCAGCTACGCCCTTGCATATATCACATGTAACTGTGACAGGGAAGGTGGTCCCCCCTCAGCTCTGGGCCCCATAGCAGCTGCACTCCCTGCACCAAGTCAGCTACGCCCTTGTATATAACACATGTAACTGTGACAGGGAAGGTGGCTCCTCTCAGCTCTGAGCCCCATAGCAACTGCACTCCCTCCACCTATGGTAGCTACGCCCTGTATATAACACATGTAACTGTGAAAGGGAAGGTGGCCCCTCTCAGCTCTGGGCCCCATAGCAGCTGCACTCCCTGCACCTATGGTAGATACACCCTTGTATATAACCCATGTAACTGTGACAGGGAAGGTGGTCCCCCCTCAGCTCTGGGTCCCATAGCAGCTGCACTCCCTGCACCTATGGTAGCTACGCCCTTGCATATATCACATGTAACTGTGACAGGGAAGGTGGTCCCCCCTCAGCTCTGGGCCCCATAGCAGCTGCACTCCCTGCACCAAGTCAGCTACGCCCTTGTATATAACACATGTAACTGTGACAGGGAAGGTGGGCCCCTCTCAGCTCTGGGTCCCATAGCAGCTGCACTTCCTGCACCTATGGTAGCTACGCCCTGTATATAACACATGTAACTGTGACAGGTAAGGTGGCCCCTCTCAGCTCTGAGCCCCATAGCAACTGCACTCCCTCCACCTATGGTAGCTACGCCCTGTATATAACACATGTAACTGTGACAGGGAAGGTGGCCCCTCTCAGCTCTGGGCCCCATAGCAGCTGCACTCCCTGCACCTATGGTAGCTACGCCCTTGTATATATCACATGTAACTGTGACAGGGAAGGTGGCCTCTCTCAGCTCTGGGCCCCATAGCAGCTGCACTTCCTGCACCTATGGTAGCTACACCCTGTATATAACACATGTAACTGTGACAGGGAAGGTGGTCCCTCTCAACTCTGGACCCCATAGCAGCTGCACTCCCTGCACCTATGTCAGCTACGCCCTTGTATATAACACATATAACTGTGACATGGAAGGTGGCCCCTCTCAGCTCTGGGCCCCATAGCAGCTGCACTCCCTGCACCTATGTCAGCTACGCCCTTGTATATATCACATGTAACTGTGACAGGGAAGGTGGTCCCCCCTCAGCTCTGGGCCCCATAGCAGCTGCACTCCCTGCACCAAGTCAGCTACGCCCCTGTATATAACACATGTAACTGTGACAGGGAAGATGGCTCCTCTCAGCTCTGGGCCCCATAGCAGCTGCACTCCCTGCACCTATGTCAGCTACGCCCTTGTATATAACACATATAACTGTGACATGGAAGGTGGCCCCTCTCAGCTCTGGGCCCCATAGCAGCTGCACTCCCTGCACCTATGTCAGCTACGCCCTTGTATATATCACATGTAACTGTGACAGGGAAGGTGGTCCCCCCTCAGCTCTGGGCCCCATAGCAGCTGCACTCCCTGCACCAAGTCAGCTACGCCCTTGTATATAACACATGTAACTGTGACAGGGAAGGTGGCCCCTCTCAGCTCTGAGCCCCATAGCAACTGCACTCCCTCCACCTATGGTAGCTACGCCCTGTATATAACACATGTAACTGTGAAAGGGAAGGTGGCCCCTCTCAACTCTGGGTCCCATAGCAGCTGCACTCCCTGCATCTATGTCAGCTACGCCCTTGTATATAACACATGTAACTGTGACAGGGAAGATGGCTCCTCTCAGCTCTGGGCCCCATAGCAGCTGCACTTCCTGCACCTATGGTAGCTACACCCTGTATATAACACATGTAACTGTGACAGGGAAGGTGGCTCCTCTCAGCTCTGGGCCCCATAGCAGCTGCACTTCCTGCACCTATGGTAGCTACACCCTGTATATAACACATGTAACTGTGACAGGGAAGGTGGTCCCTCTCAACTCTGGACCCCATAGCAGCTGCACTCCCTGCACCTATGTCAGCTACGCCCTTGTATATAACACATATAACTGTGACATGGAAGGTGGCCCCTCTCAGCTCTGGGCCCCATAGCAGCTGCACTCCCTGCACCTATGTCAGCTACGCCCTTGTATATATCACATGTAACTGTGACAGGGAAGGTGGTCCCCCCTCAGCTCTGGGCCCCATAGCAGCTGCACTCCCTGCACCAAGTCAGCTACGCCCCTGTATATAACACATGTAACTGTGACAGGGAAGATGGCTCCTCTCAGCTCTGGGCCCCATAGCAGCTGCACTCCCTGCACCTATGGTAGCTACGCCCTGTATATAACACATGTAACTGTGACAGGGAAGGTGGCCCCTCTCAGCTCTGAGCCCCATAGCAACTGCACTCCCTCCACCTATGGTAGCTACGCCCTGTATATAACACATGTAACTGTGAAAGGGAAGGTGGCCCCTCTCAGCTCTGGGCCCCATAGCAGCTGCACTCCCTGCACCTATGGTAGCTACGCCCTTGTATATATCACATGTAACTGTGACAGGGAAGGTGGCCTCTCTCAGCTCTGGGCCCCATAGCAGCTGCACTCCCTGCACCTATGTCAGCTACGCCCTTGTATATAACACATGTAACTGTGACAGGGAAGGTGGGCCCCCCTCAGCTCTGGGCCTCATAGCAGCTGCACTTCCTGCACATATGTCAGCTACGCCCTTGTATATAACACATGTAACTGTGACAGGGAAGGTGGCCCCTCTCAACTCTGGGTCCCATAGCAGCTGCACTCCCTGCACCTATGTCAGCTACGCCCTTGTATATAACACATGTAAACTGTGACAGGGAAGATGGCTCCTCTCAGCTCTGGGCCCCATAGCAGCTGCACTTCCTGCACCTATGGTAGCTACACCCTGTATATAACACATGTAACTGTGACAGGGAAGGTGGCTCCTCTCAGCTCTGGGCCCCATAGCAGCTGCACTTCCTGCACCTATGGTAGCTACACCCTGTATATAACACATGTAACTGTGACAGGGAAGGTGGTCCCTCTCAACTCTGGACCCCATAGCAGCTGCACTCCCTGCACCTATGTCAGCTACGCCCTTGTATATAACACATATAACTGTGACATGGAAGGTGGCCCCTCTCAGCTCTGGGCCCCATAGCAGCTGCACTCCCTGCACCAAGTCAGCTACGCCCCTGTATATAACACATGTAACTGTGACAGGGAAGATGGCTCCTCTCAGCTCTGGGCCCCATAGCAGCTGCACTCCCTGCACCTATGGTAGCTACGCCCTGTATATAACACATGTAACTGTGACAGGGAAGGTGGCCCTTCTCAGCTCTGAGCCCCATAGCAGCTGCACTCCCTGCACCTATGGTAGCTACGCCCTGTATATAACACATGTAACTGTGAAAGGGAAGGTGGCCACTCTCTGCTCTGGGCCGCATAGCAACTGCACTCCCTGCACCTATGGTAGCTACGCCCTGTATATAACACATGTAACTGTGACAGGGAAGGTGGCCCCTCTCAGCTCTGGGCCCCATAGCAGCTGCACTCCCTGCACCTATGGCAGCTACACCCTTGACTGTATGGTCAGGTCTGCTTGATGTGTACCACAATGACCATGTTCCCTTATCTCCTCTTCACACAGTCCTTAGGTTGGTGATGATGTTGCTGTCACAGTAAAACATCTTGGTATGTGGCCTAGGAGCACTTGGCACCAGATTTTGCTTGTATTGTACAAGCACTTGCAATGATACAGGATCAATGCTTGGTGCATGCAGAACAATTGCCACAATAAAGAGGGCTCAATGTATTCTGTGCATAGTGCAAACAGCGGGCACGAGCGTTCACTGTACACATTCAATGGAACATAACCGGACAGGCTTGGGCTCTGGCCCATCCAGTACTGGCTCTACAGTATCTGTATTGTGTGCGGTTGGCATTTTGCCAGCACAGAGTGCACTAAATAAAGGGGACAGGGAGCAGTGAACAGCTTTATGTAAAAGCCTTTAAATGAATATACGATCAGACCCACAATGACTCCCACGGTCAGTAGCTTGTACGGAGGGCAACCAACACTGAGAATGAGGCCCTCTACACTAGGTAAAAGGTATACATGAGGGAGACAGACTGTAAGCAGCCAGGGAACATGTATACACCGAGAATGAATCCACAAAATGAGTCTCTAGCAGTAACAGGCTGATGCAGAGCATCTTGCGTGAATTTGCACGGAGCATGCTCAGAAAATCCGTCTCCCCAGAGCTATAAGCAATTTGGGTGCATGAACCGCTGGCAGTGTCTTGGATTTCAGTCACTGCGCGTGTCTAGATGTACCACTGACGCACCATCAAACCTGCACTAGCCCTATGGCATGTGCCGTTTATCCATCCGAGTATAGCGCCCTGTGTGAGCGGCTGTGCCTCTTTGGATGCAGAAGCTTCAGCGACACATCCGCGTCGGCCTCGCCACCCCCCTATTACATCCCAGGAACACCCACTAAAATTCTCATACTGGTATCTGATACTGTGCTGCGTCTCTCTTCACAGACAATCGGCGAGCATGCGCGGTGTGGCCCGGATGTATGCGCAGACTTAAAATATCATCAGCGTGAGTGCAACACCGCCACTGCACCCACTGCTGAATCAGGGGCTAAGAGGAGGAAGCGTATTCACGTAGGCAAAGTTCAGCAAGGGCACGTTCACGCAAATAATGCCAACCTGCAAGCGGATAGACGCCTGCCCAGAGGTGCACGGGTGTGGTTCAGCGGGTCCACCCTAACCAGGTCGACAGTCATTAGGTTACCCACTATTGGTCGACAGTGACTAGGTCGACACCTGAAATAGGTCTACACGGTCATCAGGTCGACATGGAAAAAGGTCGACATGAATTTAAAAAAAAAATTGTGTAGTTTTCTTCGTAAAGTGACGGGGAACCCCAATTAGTGCACCGTGTCCCCTCGCATGGCTCGCTTCGCACGCCATGCTTCGGGAAAGGTGCACCGTTCCCAACCATAGTCCACATGGATCGTAAAGTATGAAAAAGTTTAAAAAATAAATAAATAAAAAACTGTGAAAAACGCATGTCGACCTTTTCATGTGTCGACCGTTGCCATGTCGAGCAATAGTGGTCGACCTAATGCCGTTCGACCTAAATGTGGTTGACCTAACGACCGGATACAGAGGTGCGCCTATTGCACCTAGTACAGGGATGATACAAGTGAATGCCAATACTGACTTGTAGAGTACACCAGGCACAAATGCTGGCCACACATAGATGCACAGGACTCTGCATATTAAGATGCACAGGACTCTGCATATTGGGGGTCATTCCGAGTTGATCGCTAGATAAAAAGGTTCGCTGTGCAGCGATTAAATGAAAAAGTGGCACTTCTGGACATGCATATGCTGCGCAGTGCGCACACGCGATGTACTTTCACAACGGGCAAAGTATTTTTACACAGGGTCTAGCGAACCTTTTCAGTCGCAATGGCAGCCGCAGAGTGATTGACATGAAGTGGGCGTTTCTGTGCGTCAACTGACCGTTTTCAGGGAGTGTTCGAAAAAACGAAGGCGTGCTAGGAAAAACGCAGGCGTGGCTGGTCGAACGCAGGGCGTGTTTGTGACGTCAAATCTGGAACTGAACAGTCTGAAGTGATCGCAAGCGCTGAGTAAGTCTGAAGCTACTCTGAAACTGCACAATTTTTTTTTGTAGTCGCTCTGCGATCCTTTCGTTTGCACTTCTGCTAAGCTAAAATACACTCCCAGTGGGCGGCGGCATAGCGTTTGCACGGCTGCTAAAAACTGCTAGCGAGCGATCAACTCAGAATGATCCCCCATTGTCTAATATACTAGTGCACACTTCTCTTGTGTAATACACGCCCGATTAACTTCAAACCCCTTTATCGGACCCAAAACCTTCAGTCAACGGTGTTATCTGGAAGCTTTCAACAGCCCTGATATAATGGCCTGGTAATATTAAATTGCAGGACGCTCCACACTAATATTAAATTGCAGGACGCTCCACACTAAGAGACACAGCTAAGGCGATGCACTTACAGAGAAATCACAAATGCAACGGAACGGTCTTCCCATCACAGAGGCAACTTACCCTCATCTCAGCGCATGCCCTTGCTTTATTACCGGTATCAAGAGGTAGCGGCATAATAACAGTTTTAAACAGGTTGTGCAAAATTAAATAGTGAACATTTCCTATTATGTATAGAGTATATATAATGTATTTTCAGTTTCTCCTATATAATCTCTTTAAATGGAGATCAGTGCATTCTTGTGGCCTCTAGATGTCCCTGTTGCTGCACATGCACAGTGCTTCGGATGACAGCTGTAAATCGCCCTAGCACAGTAGTAAACACCTGCAGGCTATGAAACAGTATTCTGCAAGTTTGATACTTTTTATTTATTTATTTATTTAGCATTATACAATACAAGCAATGTTCAAAAGAATGCAGCCTGTCTAACAAGGCACTTAATCACCAAGTAGTATCACAGGCTATTGGTAAAATGACGGGTGGCATTCACACGAGTATTCATTTATTTTCTACTGTGGGTAGGTGATGGGTGCAGTGTAATGCACATAGAGACAGGAGACTAAGGAGTTTATTTACTAAACGGCGGCTTTTCAAAGCTGCCACTTACAGGCTTTCTTGGCCACAGAATGTGGAATTTAGTTTTGCAATTGACAGTCCTGATGTTTTAAATTCTGCAGATGAAAACTCTCCACCCTGTTCAAGATCTGCGCCTCCCAACCACACGCATTATCTGGTCCCATTCACGGTTCGGGCTGCACCCACTCTGTGGAATGCCCTCCCTCACACAAGACTTTCTTCTAGCCTCAAAAAAAACCTTCACACGCTCCCTAAAACAGTCAGACAGCTTCTCACATTCCAGAGCCACCCACATAACCTCCACAGACTACTCTACCCCACCAGCTCCCTCTACACAGTGCACACATGACTGATGTTCCCCTTCTACACTCTCACACCCCAGGACAACACTGCTGTGTGACTGGATAACACAGCCCGCCAAGAGCCTCTGCCATCTCTCTAGACCAGTACACTGTGGGGGTCATTCCGAGTTGATCGCTCGCTGCCGATTTTCGCAGCGGTCAGGTGAAAAAACGGCATTTATGCGCATGCGTATGCCCCGCAATGCGCACGCGCGACGTACGGGTACAAAGCCCGTTGTGGTTGTGCTCAGGTTCTAGCAAAGTTTTTCTTCGCACTGACAGTCGCAAGAAGATTGACAGGAAGGGGGCGCTTCTGGGTGTCAACTGACCGTTTTCAGGGAGTGTTTGGAAAAACGCAGCAAGTCTGAAAAAACGCAGGCGTGGCTGGGCGGATGTATGATGTCAAACGCGGATGTATGACGTCAAACCCGGACATGAATAGGCTGAAGTGATCGCAAGCGCTGAGTAGGTTCAGAGCTACTCAAACTGCACAAACTGGTTTTGTAGAGCTCGGCTGCACATGCGTTCGCACTTCTGCTAAGCTAAAATACACTCCCCAGTGGGCGGCGGCATAGCGTTATCACGGCTGCTAAAACTAGCCAGCGAGCGATCAACTCGGAATGACCCCCCCATATCCTGACTGTCACAATACTGGCGAGGTAGGTGATTCTCCCTCTATGGGTGTCCACGACACCCACAAAAGGAGAATAGAACCTTTAGCTCGCCACTGAGCTCGCAAGGGGCTTCGTTGCGCTCAACCCCCTGCCCCCCCGATGTCGGGATACTGACATTCGGCATCCCGGCAGGCGGTAATTCATACCGAACCCCTTATCCCGATGTATCAACTGCCTATTTCCATATAGCAGGGCCCTCTTACCGCTCTGTCTGCACGCTAGTACAGTAATTGTACAGCGCAATGGGATATGTTTGCGCTATTTAAGTAAACGTTAATAAATACATAAGTAAACTAATTTGATAACGTTTTGATCCTGCGTTACGGATAAAACATAGTGATATAGAGGCAGAGGAGATGCTTGAGGTAGAGGAACCCAAAACATAACTACCATGGTTCCCTCACCAAATGTAACCACCGTAACCCAGTGAATGAATAGGCAATCTGACCAGGCCTCTATGTGGCGGTGCCTCTCTGGCATCTATTCGCCAGGTGATCAGGCCGCTCGTTCCCAATACACAGCGCCCGGACCTCAGCGAAGGATGCCAAAATCTCCAGGTGTTTGGCGTTAGGACAGAATGTCCAAATTACAGAGGACGGGTGTGGATCATAGGGTCGATAGTAACTAGGTCGACAGTCATTAGGTTGACATGGAAAAAGGTCAACACGAGTTAAAAAAAAAAAGTATGGTGTTGTTTTCTTAATAAAGTGACCGGGAACCTCAATTAGTGCACCGCATCCCCTCGCATGGCTTGCGAGCTTCAGGGAAAGGTGCCTCGCTGCACTCAGCAACGGTTACTATTTCCAATCGCAGACCACGCGGATCGTAAAGTTTGAAAAAGTTCAAAAAATTTGAAAAACTCATGCCGACCTTTTTTCATGTCGACCTAGTGACCATGGCGACCTATAGACCATGTCAACCAATAGTGGTCGACCTAATGAGTGTCGACCTAAAGACCGGATACCGAGAAGACACCAGGAGCACAATCAGATGGATGATGGGATACACTGGCAGACGTCATCACTGTCTGAGCTAATTCACCAACTATCCAACCCGACCTATAGTTCCGCATCCGACCGGCGCTCTCTCCATACACACTGCACGTGGTAGTACAATGAGGGCACAATACAGCCGGACGTGCTGTCACAATTGTCACCTACTGCCAAGCGGTTTTTATGGAGTGATTTAAAGCGAAGGGATTAATGAGCGGATGGCGCCTGGCAGAGACTGGTCTGATCAGGGTGACTGCCAGCCACTTACGATCCATAGAACTTTGGACCCATGTCTTAAGGGAAACAACTTGTGTGAGAAACACACTCTACAGCGATATGTCACCAACCACAGAGGAAGAGATCAGAGAGTGTGTTTATAGCCCTGCTGCTTCCTGCAGGTCTCTTTTTTGGTAAACCACAAGGTTCACAAGCCAACGTCAATAGCACGTAGCTGACAAAGGGCTTCCACACCCAGCCCAGCCAGCAGATCAGCTTGTAAAAAGGTAAGCCCCTAGATTAAATCACTATGGCGGGTGTTGCACTGTACGGGAATGACAATTTATAGGCACAATTGGACTGCGTGCAATTGCTTGTTGAAAACACGTGGCAACCAGATGGAAGCCTTTGGTTGTAAAAGCTGACATTGGCCAAGATTTCTTTTTTTCATAGATCTATTTAAAATTTGTAAACATTATACACTATAAAACAGCGAGATGCAGATCAGATCTAGGAGAACAACTCGCCAGGTAAAAAGGTCAAAGATTATGTTCAATTCCCCTAGATTGTAAACTCTTTGGAGCAGGGCCCTCTTCCCTCCTGTTCTCCCAGTCCTCTTCTCTCGCACTTCAATTACAGCGCTCTCCTACTCAGCGACCGTCCGCATCTACTCGTACTTGTCACCGTTTATCTCTTACAGCGGCTGCCGCCCCTACTAGTACGCGGATTACTCCTTTGCTTCCTGACATCTCAGCTGTAGTGTGTACTGAGAACTGTGCTGCTAATTGTTACCTGTGCTCTGTTTTAGTTTGTCAGTCACTGTAATGTTACGTTCTGCGTACCCTCTATTGTTCTAATGTCTGCTGTACCTACAGAGCTGCGAAACACTTGTGGCGCCTTATAAATAAAATACAATAAGAATTAGATAATTTTTCCTATAGAGGATGGTGATGAAAAAGACAGTGAAGGACATCTATAGTCCGTCCCAACTTCAGCAGCTTTCTAAGCACTGAGGAACAGAGGATAAGCAAATGTATTACTAAACGCGCACCGGAGTGGGAGAAACACTCTATGCTCCAAATATGCACTTTGGGCCTAATTCAGACCTCGTCGCTGATGTCCGAAAATCGCTATGTTCTTCAGAACGCAATTTAAGACATAGAGGGGGGAGGGGGGGGAATGGGGCATCAACGCTGCGTTTTGTGGGCGTCGATGCTCCGTTTAAAGGGCGTGGTCCGGACCGTTGCTAACGCAGGTCACGGAGGCTGCATGACGTCACACGCAGCCGCTGCGACCCAAAACATGGCGGGTAGCTGTCTGCTTACACACCTAGGATGCGTAGGCAGAGGGCTACTCGAAACGTGCGAAAGCATCGCCACCGTGCGATGCTTTTGCATGTCTGCGGAGGTGGGGGGGGGGGGGGGCAGGACCTGGCATGCGGGGCGGACTCGCCCTGTGCTGGGCGTCCCCCCCACATGTCAAAGAATTTGATCGCAGATGTGAGTTTTTTCGCACATCTATGATCAGGTCTGAATTACCCCCTTTGTCAGGCGCAAACCAAACACAGAAAAGAGCCTGCGCGAAAAAAGCTCATCACAATATATTTTACAGCTGTGCTAAAAGAAAGAATCAACTCTGTAATTTATTATTACACAGTAGACTCTAATAACCAGAGTGGGACTGAAATCGGGGACATCTGATCCAGCTATGCGTTGCAATGTATCTTGAGCTGCATCCAACCCCTAGCTGTACTCTTGGTTTGATATTCATTGTCATCAGTATGCACATGCAGCAGTATTACTTGTTCCAAAAAGATCTGTCTGAACACAGGTGGATTTATGCTGACATAGCCCGCAGCTGCATTGGCACACCCTCACTGATCTTCGCCTACGCCCTGTAAGAGTTCAAGCCAGCATCAGGCCCTATATTTACTGTTGAAATACAGGCATGTTTTATTGCCAGGCTGCAGCGCCACCTATGGGCTGTAACTATTTACAAACCAACATACCTGGAGACGGCATAAGGAAGTGAGAAACCCGTGATAAATGCACCAGCCAATCAGCTCCAATATGTAAATTAACAGTTAGGATCTGATTGGCTGGTGCATTTATCACTGGTTTATCATTTCCTTATGCATACCTCCCAACTTTACTGTACTGTGGAGCGGGACACTTGCGCGGCAAAGCCGCGCGTGCTCCAGAAAAAGGGGCGTGGCCTGTGAAAAGGGGGCGTGGCTTCGCGGGAGGACCCGCGATCGCGAGCCACGCCACCGTTTTCGTCACTGAGGGGGCATGCCCAGCGCTCTGTGAGCCGCTGGCATGCTCCCTCTCCCTCTGACTCCACTGAATAGACGCTGTGCGCATGCGCACAGCGTCTATTCACCGCTGCTCTGCTAAGCAGAGCAGCGATTGACAGAGCCTCCCAACTGACCCCCCCACCGCGGGACACTGCGGCCCGCGGGTGGGACAGCGGGACAGTCCCCAAAAAATGGGACTGTCCCGCGAAAATCGGGACAGTTGGGAGGTATGCCTTATGCCTTCTCCAGGTTAATACATCTGCCCCACAGTACTAAGAATGCATGAGGATAATGATAAGACATTAAACAGCCATAAGTTGGATCATGCTCCAATGCCAGCCTCTGCCTTCCTGCACTGATTCGGGGAACTCTTTTGATTTGATTCCCAGTTACCCAATCACATTCCAGAGACCAGCATATCCCACAAAGCAGAAGTTCCAAGCTCGTTCTCTGTATAAAACCTCTATACCTGGCGAGGCTGTTCAATGACGCGCTGGGGATCGGATTTCACTTTATTGCTGGGGTGGTTGGTAATTTTGGTAACTGGTTGCTTGAAGATGGAAGCAGTCTGGCGAATCGGTAAGGAGGTGTTCAAGTCTGGTTTATTACCCTAATAGGAGAAAAAAAAAATGAAGGAAATGAAAGTGTATTTCTAATGTTGCAGAATAATAAATATACTGCAGTTAAAACAACAGCCTTCTTCTTCCTTCCTTTACATATAAGTGATCACTAAGTCTATATGGTTGGTTCTAAATCGGAGTGGGAGAAGGGACCATCTGTCGTCACTAGGGGAGGAGACAAGTCACCAGGGGGAGGAGCTACGGCCGAAAAGGGTACCTGAAAAGTATACTCGCCAAGCTTCGGGCTCTGTGTAATAGTTGGTGGCGTGGATAGTAGAGGAACTATCCCGCTGGTCTAGCTTCTCCCCCTTGTGCCGTGGCTCCCCCCCCCTGACATAAAAGGTCCCTTAGGCCACTTGAATCTAGCATCAACCAAGTCTATACTGGCAGAACCTAAATTTAGATTGTGATCGTCCGCTGCTAGAGACAATTAAGGGCTATTTACTAAGCCTTGGAAGGAGGTAAAGTGGACGCAGATAAAGTATCAGCCAATCAGCTCATAACTATCATTTTTCAAACCCAGCCTGTGACATGGCAGTTAGGAGCTGATTGGCTGGTACTTAGGGGGACATTTACTAAGCAGTGATAAGAGCGGAGAAGTGAGCCAGTGGAGAAGTTGCCCCTGGCAACCAATCAGCACTGAAGTAACATCTATAATTTGCATACTATAAAATTATACAGAGCTGCTGATTGGTTGCCATGGGCAACTTCTCCACTGGCTCACTTCTCCGCTCTTATCACTGCTTAGTAAATGTCCCCCTTAATTTCCATCCAAGGCTTAGTAAACAGACCCAATAACATTAAATAATTCAACAGGAAGAAAAAAAAAATATTGTACATAATTAAAATCACAACGCTGTATACTTAAATTCCCCAGAATAACACCAGATATTTGGAAAAAGGCTCCTGCCTGAAATTGCCTGCTCCTGATATCTGACCGATAGGTCGTCCTAACTAACCTTATTTGGCAACACCGGTAACCAAGGCAACTAACTACATGTGACACGGATTTCTTTAGTTTTCAAAGTGTAATAACCGATAACACAAGAAGAAGGAAACGCAACACAAAGGCAAATAAAAATATGCTGCCCAGATAATAACGCTCCCAATTCACCTCAATATCTTCAAACCGTAATTAAAAGATACGCATTGCAGTCACAGCAACGTGTTCCGGCTGACATGGGAGACTGACGTTTGTGACCAGAGGACGAGGTTCTCTTTTCCACGCTTCACAAACTTGTCATCAGAAAGAGGAAGCGATACCAGCGGCACTGAGCGTGCCCCCAGACTACTAACACGTCAAACCAAAGCAGCTGTGGCGGGCAGCAGCTGCGTAGATCGCCATGAACGGGCGTTGCAACAGGAATCTCAGCAACGCGGCCATGAATCCGGTGTCGCAACCAGACTCCAGAACGCACTCAGCGGAACCAGCGCATCTATGGGGTGTGGTAACTAACAGACGGCCAAAGTGACGGCATTTATCATATCAACATTAACACAAATGTTATGTTAGCATGCCGACATGGTAGTTTTGTTCTAACTGCGTCCCTACCGTGTAATCCTCTTGGACAAGTTGACATTATGTCAACATTTTTTTTAGGAGTAGACATTAATGATGTCAACATTTTAAACATGTTGACATCATCCATGTCGACCTTCTGACGTAAATGTGAATGCCGACATTCTGACTGCCGTCATCATGACTGCATATGGCATCTTAGTACACTGCCCATGTATACTGACACGGGCATTGCATTTGAACAAGGAGAGGGCATTTGGGTTTAGCGGAGAGCTGGTAGTAAACCGTGGAGCAGCCATTTACATCTATCTTATTGAAAGGGATCAGTACGAGATCCCGCCGGACGGGATCCCGGTGGTCAGAATACCGACACCGGGATCCCGACCGGCACAATCCCGACAGGGGGGCGAGCGCAACGCAACGCAGCCCCTTTGCGGGCTCGCCACGCTTGGCACACTAATTTATTCTCCCTCTATGGGTGTCGTGGATACCCACAGAGGGAGAATATGTCGGGATTGTGTCGGTCGGGATCCCGGTGTCGGTATTATGACCGTCGGGATCCCGTCCGGCGGGAACTTGACCGCATCCTTATTGAAAACGTTCTGTGGTATCATCCACAGTAATGTAAAGAACGAACAATGTAAAAAATATTTGTGGACAAAATAAAATGAGACATACAGTCATATACACACGGATTCCATGTAACAACATTCAGTCATTTACTTAGGGAGTGGAGGCATTACCGAGGCATGAAGCAGAAAGTGCCTCATGGCTCAGTAATGTCAGTAGTCTCTAATAAGTTGCATTCTTGCGAGTAATCAGCCTGCTATACGGCTGCCTGTACTGTGTGCAATAAACCACGTATGGCCTACGTATTTAACCTGTATCTGTCATGTTCTAAGCTACTTCTCTCACACCAAGAACACAGAGCCTAGAAAAAAGTATTCAGCCATAAATATGTTTTTGTGTTTTACCATCACAGATTCTGAATTTGAAAGACTGAAAAAAATTTAGTTTTTTTTAAATGATGCAAAAAGTCCTGATTACTAACTTTAATAATAATAATAATAATAATAATAATAATATTACAAATAATAATACTAAATAATGTTCCCCCAAGGATTGGGCTGGGCAGGAAGCATAGGTGCAGGGCAGGAAGCGCCCGCACTTGAAAAGGAGGCGCGGCCCCATCGGCGTCACTATAGGGGGCAGTACGGCCCCCTTGGTGTCACTAATGGATGCATACCCCCATCGTGGCATCACTGATGGGGGCGTGTCCAGCACCTGCGGAGGTATTTGGCTTCCCCCAAGCGCTCCCTTCATCTACTCACTCGGTGGCAGGCTGTTTTAGCAGGGTGCCTCTAAAGGGACATGGCGCATTTTGCCCTTTAAAAATGGGCAGGGCGCGGCACCCTGCTTAAACAGCCTAACGTGAAGACTAATAAAAATAACTATCCCAAAACTTTTCCACAGTTATCAGTGAGATGTACTATAGCCCACTTACCATGCCACTGCAGCTGTTTCTGCTTTGCTTCTAATCGAGGTGAAGCAGGAAGCAATAGGGTAACTCCAAGTTGATCGCAGCAGGAATTTTGTTAGCAGTTGGGCAAAACCATGTGCACTGCAGGGGAGGCAGATATAACATGTGCAGAGAGAGTTAGATTTGGGTGTGGTGTGTTCAATCTGCAATCTAATTTGCAGTGTAACAATAAAGCAGACAGTATTTACCCTGCACAGAAACAAAATAACCCACCCAAATCTAACTCTTTCTGCACATGTTATATCTGCCCCCCCTACAGTGCACATGGTTTTGCCCAACTGCTAACAAAAATCCTGCTGCGATCAACTTGGAATTACCCCCAATAACACAGAGATGTACTAACATCTCGGCTACAAGAGTGGGGGAGAGAAAACACAGAATACAAAAAGTGTCTGCTTATGAGGCCTAATTCAGATCTGACCGCTGGGCTGCGTTTTTTGCTGTCCTGCGATCAGATAGTCGCCGCCTACATGGGGATTGTATTTTCGCTGTGCAAGTGTGCGATCCCATGTGTAGCAGAGCTGCGCAAAATCACGTTGTGCAGTCTCTGCGCAGCCCAGGACTTACTGAGGTTAGTGAAATTTCCATACACTGTGAATTATCCCTACCAGGGTATTCCATTTACACAAACCTAAGTAAGGTGTGTATGTATGCATATATATGGATGGGGGATCCGGTCTGAAGATCGACACTGTCTAGGTCGACAATGTTTAGGTCAACCACTATAGGTCGACAGGGTTGGAAGGTCGACAGGGTTTCTAGGTCGACAGGTCAAAGGGTCGACATGAGTTTTTCACAATTTTTTTTCTCTTTTTTTGAACTTTTTCATACTTAACGATCCACGTGGACTACGATTGGAACGGTAGTCTGTGCCGAGCGAAGCGGTAGCGGAGTGAGGTACCTTGCCCGAAGCATGGCGAGCGAACACGGTGCACTAATTGGGGTTCCTGGTCACTCTACGAAGAAAACGACACCAAAAATAAAAAAATAAAAAACTCATGTCAACTTTTTGACCTGTCGATCTAGCACATGTCGATATAGAACCCCTGTCGACCTTCCAACCCTGTCGACCTATAGTGGTCGACCTAAACATTGTCGACCTAGACAGTGTCGATCTAATGATCCACACACATGTATGGCACCCCGTGCAGTTTGCTCAAAATTTGAATAGTAGAGAAGCTGCAGTGTTGTATCTACAATGGGTGCATGGTGTGCGGTGCCCATGGGCCCCCACACTGCATGCCCTGCCCCCATTTCTTCCAGAGCGATTGAATCCTGTTGATAGGGGCCGGAGCCGGCGTCAGACACCCTCCCTGAATACGCCTGAGCCCGCCTGCGTTTTTCCGGACACTCCCTGAAAACGGTCAGTTGCCACCAACAAACGGCCTCTTCCTGTCAATCACCTTGCGAACGCCCGTGCGAATGGATCCTTCGCACCATCCCGCCGTTGACCGCAGATGCCCGTTGTAGCCGTCCGACACGCCGGCGCATTGCGGCTCATACACATGCGCAGTTCGTATCTGCTCACTCACTGTGTGGAAACGCACAGCAGCGATCAGATCTGATTTAGGCCCCTAGTTTTTTAGTAACATTTGCATGAGTTTTTGGCTAAATTCTCCGATGTTTGCAGAGAAGACGTTCAATGTAAGTGTCACATAGCACGGGTTATAGCGCATCTGAAACTCATCAGTCAGCAGATTGTATACTAGTACAGAAGTGAGCAACACGGTCGATGTAGTGGTCAGCATTACTGAACCACAGCTACAAGGTCATACAAAGTCCAATTCTTGAGCAAGGCACTATCTGTGCGGAGTTTGCATGTTATCCTCATGTTTGCATGGATTTTCACCAACACTACCAAAAATATACTGGTAGGTTAACCCTAGTGTGTGAGCCCAAGTGGTAGAGACTATGGCAAAGACTGGTACGAGAGACTGTAAGGCGCTGTGTGATATGTGTGCGCTACATAAGAAGTGTGTACCCACGCTGCCTGACATGTTACATGTGTTACACCCGCAGACACACAGGATTCTGCAGCACAGCATGTGAGTAGGTTTTATTTATTTATCTTCAACAATTCCTACGTGTACAACTGTGGGAGAACCCCATACATTCAGCTATCCTTCCCCAGCGGTCCGGAACCAGACACAATACCATGGTACATAAATTACACTGAGTCTGCAACAGCATGGAAGGAATGCAGCCTACTACAGATGTCCCAACCGCACAGCGGCACTGCTACGTTTACAAGACGGATACAGTATATGTAACATAGCGATGCAGAAAGTGATCTTACCCAGCAACCAGCTGAAAGGCTGATCGCCTGCCAGGGAATAACAGCAAGAGAGATCTGTGCAGCACAGCAGAATCTGGCACTGACTGGTGGATACTGGAAGCAGAGGGAAAGCCTAAGATTCCTCCCCCCCCCCCACAGAGGACAAGACCTTCTAACAGAGGCCCAGTAGGTGGGAGAAGTCCAGCAATGCCATTCATTCCTGTGGAAATACTTTAGAACGGGCATCGGGCCTAATTCAGACCTGCTCGTAGCAGCAAATTTGTTAGCAGATGGGCAAAACCATGGCCCTCATTCCGAGTTGATCGGTCGCAAGGCGAATTTAGCAGAGTTACACACGCTAAGCCGCCGCCTACTGGGAGTGTATCTTAGCATCTTAAAATTGCGACCGATGTATTCGCAATATTGCGATTACAAACTACTTAGCAGTTTTAGAGTAGCTCCAGACTTACTCTGCCTGTGCGATCAGTTCAGTGCTTGTCGTTCCTGGTTTGACGTCACAAACACACCCAGCGTTCGCCCAACCACTCCCCCGTTTCTCCGGCCACTCCTGCGTTTTTTCCGGAAACGGTAGCGTTTTCAGCCACACTCCCATAAAACGGCCTGTTTCCGCCCAGTAACACCCATTTCCTGTCAATCACATTACGATCGCCGGAGCGATGAAAAAGCCGTGAGTAAAAATACTATCTTCATAGCAAAGATACTTGGCGCAGTCGCAGTGCGAATATTGCACATGCGCACTAAGCAGAATTTCACTGCGATGCGATGAAAAATACCGAGCGAACGACTCGGAATGAGGGCCCATGTGCACTGCAGGTGTGGCAGATGTAACGTGCATAGAGAGTTAGATTTGGGTGGGTTATTTTGTTTCTGTGCAGGGTAAATACTGGCTGCTTTATTTTTACACTGCAATTTAGATTGCAGATTGAACACACCGCACCCAAATCTAACTCTCTCTGCACATGTTATATCTGCCTCCACTGCAGTGCACATGGTTTTGCCCAACTGCCAACAAATTTGCTGCTGCGATCAACTCTGAATTAGGCCCTTTGGGGGTCATTTCGACCTGATCGTAGCTGTGCTAAATGTAACACAGCTACGGCCATCTTCCCTGACGAGCAGGGGGGGGGGGCGCCCAGCACAGGGCTAGTGCGCCCCGCATGTCAGGCCGTTTCCCCCCCCCCCCCCCGCACAAGTACAAAAGCATCGTCCCTACCCGGCTCGCAGCGGATGCGTGTGATGTCACGCAGCTGCTGCGGCCCGCCCCCGGCTCGGTCTGGCCACGTCCGCGCTGGCCGGACCGCGCCCACAAAACGGCGCCCAAACTCCGCCGTCCCGCGCCCTCCCGCCCAGCGACCGCCCCTGCCTGATTGACGGTTGTCAGCCATGGGGATAAGGCTGTTAGGTCGACACAGCTTAAGTCGACAGTCATTACGTCGACCACTGAAGGTCGACATGCATTAGGCCGACAGGGGCAATGGGTCGACATGTACTAGGTCGACAGGTCAAAAGGTCGACATGAGATTTTCACATTGTTTTTAATTTTTTTGGATTTTTTCATTCTTAAGGATCCACGTGGACTACGATTGGAACGGTAATCTGTGCCGATCAAAGCGGTAGCGGAGCGAGGCACCTTGCCCGAAGCATGGTGAGCGCAGCGAGCCATGCCAGGGGACACGGTGCACTAACTGGGGTTCCCCGTCACTTTACGGAGAAAACAACGCCAAAAACAGTCAAAAAACCCATGCCGACCTTTTGACTTGTCGACCTAGTACATGTCGACCTAATGACCATGTCGACCTACTGTCCCTGTCGACCTTCCATGGTCAAACTAATGACTGTCGACCTAAGTTGAGTCGACCCAACGACCCATACCCCAGCCATGCGCCGGCGCAGTTCTGACCTGAACGCTGCGCTGCAAAGAACTGCGAAGAACTGCAGCGAGCGTTCAGGTCAGAATAACCCCCTTAGTCACACAGTTTGCCAATGGGCCCATTTTACAAGGAATGCGTTTTATATCTTAGTATGTAAGAGTAAACCTTATATCGTTTTGTCTTAAGTGACGCAAAATAAATAGTTTATGGACATTTCATAAAAGTGGACATAAATAAAATAAAAAATTTCCATGACTCGTCATATTTTTTATTTCTTTTTTTACACTATTTCTACTACCCCATATAGGGCCCGATTCAGTAAGGAATTCTGCGATCAAACAGTCGCCACCCATAAATCGAGAAAAAACGCCCATCGTGAAAATTGCGAATGCATTGCAATATGCGAGCTGGCCGCAAAACCATAAGCAATTACCGGAACATCAAAGATTTTTCCTATCTGCGCCAGGCAAGGTCGTCCACAATTTTTGCTACACAAGAGGCTGGAAGTGGTCATCGCTGACGTCAGAGGCCCTCTATAAAAACGCCTGGGCACGCCTGGGGTTTTTCAGACACACCCAGAAAACGTCCTGTTTCCGCCCAGAAACGCCGGCTTCCTGTCACTCAAACAGCGGCCGCATTGCGATCACAATGTGTACGCATTTTCTGTCACTGTGTTTGCTAGTGCGTGCGCAATGCAAACGCTGAGCATGCACAGTCGTTCATTAATTGGCCAGATTGCGAATCGCAAATTTTGCAATCCAACCTGAATTAGCCCCATAGTCTCTAAATGTAATCATCTTGTTCTCTGGAGTGTTAGTAACATATCAGAGTCCAGGTATTCCAAATAGGTGTACTTCATACAAAGGTCCAATCTGGACTTCTCACAATGGGGGTCATTCAGAGTTGATTGTAGTTGTGCTAAATTTAGCACAGCTACGATCATTCACACTGACATGCGGGGGGGCGCCCGTTCGGTCCGGCCACGCCTGCGTTGGCCGGAGCAAACCCACGAAACGGCGGCCAAACGCCGCCGTTCCGCCCCTTCCCGACCAGCGATCGCCTCTGCCTGTCAATCAGGCAGAGGCGAGTGCATCCCTGCTATGCTAACGCAGCGAGCGAACGGGTCAGAATGACCCCCAATGTCCCTAGAGGATTCCCATAAAGAATCCTGGCACCCACCCATCAATTACTACGGAACTCCGCCCTTGTCCAGAGCTGGACCGTCAGTGGGTCACAGAATGTCCAGTTCAATTACAGGCAGGAGCTTGCAATAATATGCAGAGGAATGGCAAAGGAGGAGCAGACAATCCAAACAGTGATAAAAGGGCTCTCTACTATCAATCCCCCCATTTATCACAAACTGAGGATTAAATCAACTAGCCTTACCTAGCGAAACCAGCTCCCAGCAACATGGACACTGTCTGACAGGTCTGCAGACCTGCATATCCACGGACACACCTTGCCTTCCATGCCTTGTTATAATGTGCAATAGGTTATAACACTGCTCATGACGTATATATTCCAGTACAGCAGGGCAAGCAGAGTAGTCTCGTGAAGACACGGATCTGCAAACCCATTAAGATTTTCCCAGGGATCTGTGAGCCCGAGCGATGTACAAAACCTGGAGAGAGGGCAGCCACAACCTGGAAAGAGTGCAGCCACAACCTGGAGAGAGCGCAGCCACAACCTGGAGAGAGCGCAGCCACAACCTGGAGAGAGCACAGCCACAACCTGGAGAGAGCGCAGCCACAACCTGGAAAGAGCGCAGCCACAACCTGGAAAGAGCGCAGCCACAACCTGGAGAGAGCGCAGCCACAACCTGGAGAGAGCGCAGCCACAACCTGGAGAGAGCGCAGCCACAACCTGGAGAGAGCGCAGCCACTACCTGAAGAGAGCGCAGCCACTACCTGGAGAGAGCGCAGCCACAACCTGGAGAGAGCGCAGCCACAACCTGGAGAGAGCGCAGCCATAACCTGCAGAGAGCGCAGATACAACCTGGAGAGAGCACAGCCACAACCTGGAGAGAGCGCAGCCACAACCTGGAGAGAGCGCAGCCACAACCTGGAGAGAGCGCAGCCACAACCTGCAGAGAGCGCAGCCACAACCTGCAGAGAGCGCAGCCACAACCTGCAGAGAGCGCAGCCACAACCTGCAGAGAGCGCAGCCACAACCTGGAGAGAGCGCAGCCACAACCTGGAGAGAGCGCAGCCACTACCTGAAGAGAGCGCAGCCACCACCTGAAGAGAGCGCAGCCACTACCTGAAGAGAGCGCAGCCACAACCTGGAGAGAGTGCAGATATAACCTGGAGAGAGCGCAGCCACAACCTGGAGAGAGCGCAGCCACAACCTGGAGAGACCGCAGCCACAACCTGGAGAGAGCGCAGCCACAACCTGGAGAGAGCGCAGCCACAACCTGGAGAGAGCGCAGCCACAACCTGGAGAGAGCGCAGCCACAACCTGCAGAGAGTGCAGATATAACCTGCAGAGAGCGCAGCCACAACCTGCAGAGAGCGCAGCCACAACCTGGAGAGAGCGCAGCCACAACCTGGAGAGAGCGCAGCCACAACCTGGAGAGAGCGCAGCCACAACCTGGAGAGAGCGCAGCCACAACCTGGAGAGAGCGCAGCCACTACCTGAAGAGAGCGCAGCCACCAACTGAAGAGAGCGCAGCCACAACCTGGGGAGAGCGCAGCCACAACCTGGGGAGAGCGCAGCCACAACCTGGGGAGAGCGCAGCCACAACCTGGGGAGAGCGCAGCCACAACCTGGAGAGAGCGCAGCCACAACCTGGAGAGAGCGCAGCCACAACCTGGAGAGAGCGCAGCCACAACCTGGAGAGAGTGCAGCCACAACCTCAAGAGAGTGCAGCCATGATTACAATCCACCAGCGAGTCTAATGTCTAAACCTCTCATTATGAGAGGTGTAAGAGGATGTAACGTGCAAGTTGATTAATATATATATATATATATATATACACGTAGACAGTGTGTGACTGGCACTCGGGAGACTTGAAAAGATAGGCTGACACAGTTGCTGATGGCAACGTTTCAGTGCTGTTGCTCCTTTATCAAGACGAACCGGTTCGTCTTGATAAAGGAGCGACAGCTCTGAAACGTTGACATCAGCAACTGTGTCAGCCTATCTTTTCAAGTCTCCCGAGTGCCAGTCACACACTGTCTACGTCCATATTTCTAAAGGACAGGGCACCGGAGCCATTTCTATTATAAATTACAGGAGGAGTGCCAAACCTCTATATCCACTGCTATATATATATATATATATATATATTTCTCGGACGTCCTAGTGGATGCTGGGAACTCCGTAAGGACCATGGGGAATAGCGGGCTCCGAAGGAGGCTGGGCACTCTAGAAAGATCTTAGACTACCTGGTGTGCACTGGCTCCTCCCACTATGACCCTCCTCCAAGCCTCAGTTAGATTTCGTGCCCGGCCGAGGTTGGATGCACACTAGGGGCTCTCCTGAGCTCTTAGAAAGTAATAGTCTTAGATTTTTTTATTTTCAGTGAGACCTGCTGGCAACAGGCTCACTGCAGCGAGGGACTAAGGGGAGAAGAAGCGAACTCGCCTGCTTGCAGCCGGATTGGGCTTCTTAGGCTACTGAACACCATTAGCTCCAGAGGGATCGACCGCAGGCCCAGCCTTGATGTTCGGTCCCGGAGCCGCGCCGCCGTCCCCCTTACAGAGCCAGAAGCAAGAAGATGGTCCGGAAAATCGGCGGCATGAAGACTCTGTCTTCACCAAGGTAGCGCACAGCACTGCAGCTGTGCGCCATTGCTCCTCTCACACACTTCGGTCACTGAGGGTGCAGGGCGCTGGGGGGGGGGCGCCCTGAGGCAGCAATAAAAACACCTTGGCTGGCTAAAATACCTCAATATATAGCCCCAGGGGTTATATATGAGGTAAATACCCCTGCCAGAATTCCATAAAAAACAGGAGAATAGGCCGCGAAAAAGGGGCGGAGCCTATCTCCTCAGCACACTGGCGCCATTTTCCCTCACAGCTCCGCTGGAAGGAAGCTCCCTAGCTCTCCCCTGCAGTCTACAAAGGGTTAATAAAGAGGGGGGGGGGGCACTAAATTTAGGCGCAGTATACATTATATATAAAAACAGCAGCTATAGGGGACATAACTCAGTTAGTCCCTGCATTATATAGCGCTCTGGTGTGTGCTGGCATACTCTCACTCTGTCCCCCCAAAGGGCTTTTGTGGGTCCTGTCCTCGTTTAGAGCATTCCCTGTGTGTCTGCGGTGTGTCGGTACGGCTGTGTCGACATGTTGAATGAGGAGGCTTATATGGTGACGGAACAGAGGCCGATATATGTGATGTCGCCCCCTGTGGGGCCGACACCAGAGTGGATGGATAGGTGAAAGGTATTAACCGACAGTGTCAACTCCTTACATAAAAGGGTGGATGACGTAACAGCTGTGGGACAGCCGGCTTCGCAGCCCGCGCCTGCCCAGGCGTCTCAAAGGCCATCAGGGGCTCAAAAACGCCCGCTCTCTCAGATGGCAGACACAGATGTCGACACGGAGTTTGACTCCAGTGTCGACAAGGTGGAGACATATACACAATCCAATCCGTGACTTGATCCCGGCAATAAAAAATGTGTTATACATTTCTGACTTTAACCCAAGCACCTCTAAAAATGGGTTTTAGGTTTGGGGAGAAAAAACAGGCAGTGTTTTGTTCCCCCATCAGATGAATAAATGAAGTGTGTGAAAAGCGTGGGTTCCTCCGTTAAGAAACTGGTAATTTATAAAACGTTACTGATGGCGTACCCTTTCCCGCCAGGTGGATAAGTTACGCTGGGAGATATCCCCTAGGGTGGATAAGGCGCTCACACGTTTGTCAAAAAAAGGTGGCACTGCCGTCTTAGGATACGGCCACTTTAATAGGTACCTGTTGATAAAAAACAGGAGGCTATCCTAAAGTCTGTATTTACACACTCAGGTACTAGACTGAGACCTGCAGATAGTGCTGCTGCAGCGTGGTCGGTGACCCTGTCAAACAGGGATACTAGTTGGCAAACATAAAAACATATTAAAGACGTTGTCTTATATATGGGGGATGCACAGAGGGATATTTTGCCGGCTGGCATCCAAAATAAATGTAATGTCCATTCTGTCAGGAGGGTATTAGAGACCTGTCACTGGACAGGTGATGCTGACTTAAAAAGCGCATAGAGAGCCTTATAAGGGTGAGGAATTATTTGGGGATGGTCTCTGGGACCTCGTATCCACAGCAACTGCTGGGAAGAAATAATTTTACCTCAGGTTTCCTCACAGACAAAGGTACAGTCCTTTCGGCTTCAGAAAAGCAAGCGGGTCAAATGGCGCTTCCTTTCTGTACAGAGACAAGGGTAGAGGGAAAAAGCTGCACCAGTCAGCCTGTTCCCAGAATCAAGATTCTTCCCCCGCCTCCTGTGAGTCCACACCATGACGTGGGTGCTCCACAGGTGTAGCCAGGTACGGTGGGCGGCCGTCTCAAAAATTTCAGCAATTAGTGGGCTCGCTCACAGGTGGATCCCTGTTTCTTTCAAGTAGTATTTCAGGGGTACAAGCTGGAATTCGAGATGTCTCCCCCCAGCCGTTTCCTAAAATATGCCTTGCTGACAACTCCCTCAGGCAGGGAGGCTGTGCTAGAGGCAATTAATAAGCGGTATTCCCAGCAGGTAATACTCAAGGTGCCCCTACTTCAACAAGGACGGGGTTACTATTCCACACGGGTTGGGGTACCGAAACCACATGGTTCGGTGTGACCCATTTTATATTTAAAATCCTTGAACACTTACATAAAAAAATTCAAGTTCAAGATGGAATCGCTCAGGGCGGTTATTGCAAGCCTGGACGAGGGGGATTACATGGTATCCCGGAACATCAAGGATGCTTACCTGCATGTCCCCATTTACCATCCTCGCCAGGAGTACCTCAGATTTGTGGTACAGGATTACCATTACCAAGTCCAGACACTGCCGTTTGGACTGTACATGGCACCGAGGGTGTTTTATCAAGGTAATGGCCGAAATGATGATACTCCTTCGAAAAAAGGGAGTTGTAATTATCCCGTACTTGGACAATCTCGTTATAAGGGCGAGGTCCAAGGAGCAGTTGGTAGTCGGGGTAGCACTATTTTGGAAAGTGCTACAACAGCATGGTTGGATTCTAAACAGTCCAAAGTCACAGCTGGTTCCTATGACACGTCTACTGTTCCTGGGGATGGTACTGGACATAAACCAGAAATAGTGTTTCTCCCGGAGGAGAAAGCCAAGGAGTTGTCATCTCTAGTCAGAGACCTCCTGAAGCCAAAATAGGTAGCGGTGCATCATTGCACGCGAGTCCTGGGAAAAATGGTAGCTTCCTACGAAGCAATCCCATTAGGCAGGTTCCATACAAGAACTTTTCAGAGGGACCTGTTGGACAAGTGGTCCGGATCGCATCTTCCGATGCATAGGCTGATAACCCTGTCTCCAAGGACCAGGGTATCTCTACTGTGGTGGCTGCAGAGTGCCCATCTTCAAGAGGGCCGCAGGTTCGGCATACAGGACTAGGTCCTAGTGACCATGGATTCCAGCCTTTGAGGCTGGGAGGCAGTCACACAGGGAAGAAATTTCCAGGGACTTTGGTCAAGTCAGGTTATTTCCCTACACATAAATATTCTGGACCTGAGAGCCATTTACAATGCCCTGAGGCCGGCAAGGCCTCTGCTTCAAAACCAGTCGGTACTGATCCAATCAGACAACATCACGGCAGTCGCCCATGTAAACCAACAGGGCGGCACAAGAAGCAGGATGGCGATGGCAGAAGCCACAAGGATTCTCCGATAGGCGGAAAATCATGTGTTAGCACTGTCAGCAGTGTTCATTCCCGGAGTGGACAACTGGGAAGCAGATCTTCTCAACAGACACGACCTCCACCCGGGAGAATGGGGACTTCCTCCAGAAGTCTTCCAATAGGATTGTACACCATTGGGAAAGGCCACAGGTGGACATGATGGCGTCCCGCCTCAACAAAAAGCTATAAAAGATATTGCACCGGGTCAAGGGACCCTCAGGCGATAGCTATGGACGCTCTGGTAACACCGTGGGTGTACCAGTCGGTTTATGTGTTCTCCCCTCTGCCTCTCATACCAAAGGTACTGAGAATAATAAGAAGGCGAGGAGTAAGAACGATACTCGTGGATGGCCAAGAAGAGCTTGGTACCCAAAACTTCAAGAATTTATATCAGAGGACCCATGGCCTCTGCCACTCAGACAGGACCTGCGGCAGCAGGGGCCCTGTCTGTTCCAAGACTTACCGCGGCTGCGTTCGACGGCATGGCGGTTGAACGCCGGATCCTGAAGGGAAAGGGCATTCCGGAGGAAGTCATTCCTACGCTTACTAAAGCCAGGAAAGAGGTTACAGCAACTCATTATCACCGCATATGGCGAAAATATGTTGCATGGTGTGAGGCCGAAAGGGCCCCAACAGAGGAATTTCAACTAGGTCGATTTCTGCATTTCCTGCAAGCAGGAGTGACTATGGGCCTTAAATTGGGTTCCATTAAGGTACAGATCTCGGCTCTGTCGATTTTCTTTCAAAAAGAACTAGCTTCAGTACCTGAAGTTCAGACATTTATAAAAGGAGTGCTGCATAGTCAGCCCCCGTTTGTGCCTCCTGTGGCACCTTGGGATCTCAACGTGGTGTTGAGTTTCTTAAAATCACATTGGTTTGAACCACTAAAAACCGTGGATCTGAAATATCTCACGTGGAAGGTGGTTATGTTATTGGCCTTGGCTTCTGCCAGGCGAGTATCAAAATTGGCGGCTTTGTCTTGTAAAAGCCCTTATTTGATTTTCCATATGGATAGGGCAGAATCGAGGACTCGTCCCCAGTTTCTCCCAAAGGTGGTGTCAGCGTTTCACCTGAACCAGCCTATTGTGGTGCCTGCGGCTACTAGGGACTTGGAGGACTCCAAGTTGCTGGACGTTGTCAGGGCACTGAAAATATATGTTTCCAGAACGGCTAGAATCAGAAAATCTGACTCGCTGTTTATCCTATATGCACCTAACAAGTTGGGTGCTGCTGCTTCTAAGCAGACTATTGCTCGTTGGATTTGTAGTACAATTCAGCTTGCACATACTGTGGCAGGCCTGCCACAGCCAAAATCTGTCAATGCCCATTCCACAAGGAAGGTGGGCTCATCTTGGGCGGCTGCCCGAGGGGTCTCGGCTTTACAACTTTGCCGAGCAGCTACTTGGTCAGGGGCAAACACGTTTGCAAAATTCTACAAATTTGATACCCTGGCTGAGGAGGACCTGGAGTTCTCTCATTCGGTGCTGCAGAGTCATCCGCACTCTCCCGCCCGTTTGGGAGCTTTGGTATAATCCCCATGGTCCTTACGGAGTTCCCAGCATCCACTAGGACGTCAGAGAAAATAAGAATTTACTTACCGATAATTCTATTTCTCGGAGTCCGTAGTGGATGCTGGGGTTCCTGAAAGGACCATGGGGAATAGCGGCTCCGCAGGAGACAGGGCACAAAAGTAAAGCTTTTACAGGTCAGGTGGTGTGTACTGGCTCCTCCCCCTATGACCCTCCTCCAGACTCCAGTTAGGTACTGTGCCCGGACGAGCGTACACAATAAGGGAGGATTTTGAATCCCGGGTAAGACTCATACCAGCCACACCAATCACACCGTACAACTTGTGATCTAAACCCAGTTAACAGTATGATAACAGAGGAGCCTCTGAAAGATGGCTTCCTAAACAATAACCCAAATTAGTTAACAATAACTATGTACAAGTATTGCAGATAATCCGCACTTGGGATGGGCGCCCAGCATCCACTACGGACTCCGAGAAATAGAATTATCGGTAAGTAAATTCTTATTTTCTCTATCGTCCTAAGTGGATGCTGGGGTTCCTGAAAGGACCATGGGGATTATACCAAAGCTCCCAAACGGGCGGGAGAGTGCGGATGACTCTGCAGCACCGAATGAGAGAACTCCAGGTCCTCTTTTGCCAGGGTATCAAATTTGTAAAATTTTACAAACGTGTTCTCCCCTGACCACGTAGCTGCTCGGCAGAGTTGTAATGCCGAGACCCCTCGGGCAGCCGCCCAAGATGAGCCCACCTTCCTTGTGGAATGGGCCTTAACAGATTTAGGCTGTGGCAGGCCTGCCACAGAATGTGCAAGTTGAATTGTGTTACAAATCCAACGAGCAATCGACTGCTTAGAAGCAGGAGCACCCAACTTGTTGGGTGCATACAGTATAAACAGCGAGTCAGATTTTCTGACTCCAGCCGTCCTTGAAATATATATTTTTAAGGCTCTGACAACGTCTAACAACTTGGAGTCCTCCAAGTCGTCTGTAGCCGCAGGCACTACAATAGGCTGGTTCAGGTGAAACGCTGATACCACCTTAGGGAGAAAATGCGGACGTGTCCGCAGCTCTGCCCTATCCGAATGGAAAATTAAATAAGGGCTTTTATAAGATAAAGCCGCCAATTCAGATACTCTCCTGGCCGAAGCCAGGGCCAGTAACATAGTCACTTTCCATGTGAGATATTTCAAATCCACATTCTTTAGTGGTTCAAACCAATGGGATTTGAGGAAATCTAAAACTACATTTAGATTCCACGGTGCCACCGGAGGCACCACAGGAGGCTGTATATGCAGTACTCCTTTGACAAAAGTCTGGACCTCAGGGACTGAGGCCAATTCTTTTTGGAAGAATATTGACAGGGCCGAAATTTGAACCTTTATAGATCCCAATTTGAGACCCATAGACAATCCTGATTGCAGGAAATGTAGGAAACGACCCAGTTGAAATTCCTCCGTCGGAGCACTCCGATCCTCGCACCACGCAACATATTTTCGCCAAATACGGTGATAATGTTTCGCGGTGACTTCCTTCCTTGCCTTTATCAAGGTAGGAATGACCTCTTCTGGAATGCCTTTTCCTTTTAGGATCTGGCGTTCAACCGCCATGCCGTCAAACGCAGCCGCGGTAAGTCTTGAAAGAGACACGGACCCTGCTGGAGCAGGTCCCTTCTCAGAGGTAGAGGCCACGGCTCGTCCGTGACCATCTCTTGAAGTTCCGGGTACCAAGTCCTTCTTGGCCAATCCGGAGCCACTAGTATCGTTCTTACTCCTCTTCGCCGTATAATTCTCAATACCTTTGGTATGAGAGGCAGAGGAGGAAACACATACACCGACTGATACACCCAAGGTGTTACCAGCGCGTCCACAGCTATTGCCTGCGGATCTCTTGACCTGGCGCAATACCTGTCCAGTTTTTTGTTGAGGCGAGACGCCATCATGTCCACCATTGGTTTTTCCCAACGGTTTATTAGCATGTGAAAAACTTCTGGATGAAGTCCCCACTCTCCCGGGTGAAGATCGTGTCTGCTGAGGAAGTCTGCTTCCCAGTTGTCCACGCCCGGGATGAATACTGCTGACAAAGCTATCACGTGATTCTCCTCCCAGCGAAGGATCCTGGCAGCTTCTGCCATTGCACTCCTGCTTCTTGTGCCGCCCTGTCTGTTTACATGGGCGACTGCCGTGATGTTGTCCGACTGGATCAACACCGGTCTTCCTTGAAGCAGAGGTTCCGCCTGGCTTAGAGCATTGTAGATCGCTCTTAGTTCCAGAATGTTTATGTGCAGAGACTTTTCCAGGCTCGTCCACACTCCCTGGAAGTTTCTTCCCTGTGTGACTGCTCCCCAGCCTCTCAGGCTGGCGTCCGTGGTCACCAGGATCCAATCCTGTATGCCAATTCTGCGGCCCTCCAATAGATGAGCCTCCTGCAACCACCACAGGAGAGATACCCTTGTCCTTGGCGACAGGGTTATCCGCAGGTGCATCTGAAGATGCGACCCTGACCATTTGTCCAACAGATCCCTTTGAAAAATTCTTGCATGGAATCTACCGAACGGAATTGCTTCGTAAGAAGCTACCATTTTTCCCAGGACTCTTGTGCATTGATGTACAGACACCTTTCCTGGTTTTAGGAGGTTCCTGACCAGGTCGGATAACTCCTTGGCTTTTTCCTCGGGAAGAAAAACCTTTTTCTGAACTGTGTCCAGAATCATCCCCAGGAACAGCAGACGAGTTGTCGGCATTAATTGGGATTTTGGAATATTCAGAATCCATCCGTGCTGCTTTAGCACCTCTTGAGATAGTGCTAATCCCATCTCTAGCTGTTCTCTGGACCTTGCCCTTATTAGGAGATCGTCCAAGTATGGGATAATTAATACGCCTTTTCTTCGAAGAAGAATCATCATCTCGGCCATTACCTTTGTAAAGACCCGAGGTGCCGTGGACAACCCAAACGGCAGCGTCTGAAACTGATAGTGACAGTTTTGTACAACGAACCTGAGGTACCCCTGGTGTGAGGGGTAAATTGGAACGTGGAGATACGCATCCTTGATGTCCAAGGATACCATAAAATCCCCTTCTTCCAGGTTCGCTATCACTGCTCTGAGTGACTCCATCTTGAACTTGAACTTCTTTATGTACAGGTTCAAGGACTTCAGATTTAGAATAGGCCTTACCGAGCCATCCGGCTTCGGTACCACAAATAGAGTGGAGTAATACCCCTTCCCTTGCTGTAGAAGAGGTACCTTGACTATCACCTGCTGAGAGTACAGCTTGTGAATGGCTTCCAAAACCGTCTCCCTTTCGGAGGGGGACGTTGGTAAAGCAGACTTCAGGAAACGGCGAGGTGGAGACGTCTCTAATTCCAACCTGTACCCCTGAGATATTATCTGCAGGATCCAGGGATTTACCTGCGAGTGAGCCCACTGCGCGCTGTAATTCTTGAGACGCCCGCCTACCGCCCCCGAGTCCGCTTGAGAAGCCCCAGCGTCATGCTGAGGCTTTTGTAGAAGCCGGGGAGGGCTTCTGTTCCTGGGAAGGAGCTGCCTGTTGCTGTCTCTTCCCTCGTCCTCTGCCTCGTGGCAGATATGAATAGCCCTTTGCTCTCTTGTTTTTAAAGGAACGAAAGGGCTGCGGTTGAAAGGTCGGTGCCTTTTTCTGTTGGGGAGTGACTTGAGGTAGAAAGGTGGATTTCCCGGCCGTAGCCGTGGCCACCAAATCCGATAGACCGACCCCAAATAACTCCTCCCCCTTATACGGCAAAACTTCCATATGCCGTTTTGAATCCGCATCGCCTGTCCACTGTCGTGTCCATAAAGCTCTTCTGGCCGAAATGGACATAGCACTTACCCGTGATGCCAGTGTGCAGATATCTCTCTGTGCATCACGCATATAAAGAAAAGCATCCTTTATTTGTTCTAACGACAGTAAAATATTGTCCCTGTCCAGGGTATCAATATTTTCGATCAGGGACTCTGACCAAACTACCCCAGCACTGCACATCCAGGCAGTCGCAATAGCTGGTCGTAGTATAACACCTGCATGTGTGTATATACTTTTTTGGATATTTTCCATCCTCCTATCTGATGGATCCTTAAGTGCGGCCGTCTCAGGAGAGGGTAACGCCACTTGTTTTGATAAGCGTGTTAGCGCTTTGTCCACCCTAGGAGGTGTTTCCCAGCGCTCCCTAACCTCTGGTGGGAAAGGGTATAAAGCCAATAACTTCTTTGAAATTAGCAGTTTTTTATCGGGGGCAACCCACGCTTCATCACACACGTCATTTAATTCTTCTGATTCGGGAAAAACTACTGGTAGTTTTTTCACACCCCACATAATACCCTGTTTAGTGGTACCTGTAGTATCAGCTAATTGTAACGCCTCCTTCATTGCCAAAATCATATAACGTGTGGCCCTACTGGAAAATACGGTTGATTCGTCGCCCTCACCACTGGAATCAGTGCCTGTGTCTGGGTCTGTGTCGACCGACTGAGGCAAAGGGCGTTTTACAGCCCCTGACGGTGCTTGAGGCGCCTGGACAGGCACTAATTGATTGTCCGGCCGCCTCATGTCGGCAAACGACTGTTTAAGCGAATTGACGCTATCCCGTAATTCCACAAATAAAGGCATCCATTCCGGTGTCGACTCCCTAGGGGGTGACATCCTCATATTTGGCAATTGCTCCGCCTCCACACCAATATCGTCCTCATACATGTCGACACACACGTACCGACACACAGCAGACACACAGGGAATGCTCCATACGAAGACAGGACCCACTAGCCCTTTGGGGAGACAGAGGGAGAGTCTGCCAGCACACACCAAAAAGCGCTATATATGACAGGGATAGCCTTATGATTAAGTGCTCCCTTATAGCTGCTTTTTATATAAATATATAGCCATTAATATGCCCCCCCTCTCTGTTTTACCCTGTTTCTGTAGTGCAGTGCAGGGGAGAGACCTGGGAGCCGTCCTGACCAGCGGAGCTGTGACAGAAAATGGCGCCGTGTGCTGAGGAGATAGGCCCCGCCCCTTTTTCGGCGGGCTCGTCTCCCGCTATTTAGTACATTTAGGCAGGGGTAAATATCTCCATATAGCCTCTGGGGCTATATGTGAGGTATTTTTTGCCTTTTAAAAGGTTTTCATTTGCCTCCCAGGGCGCCCCCCCCCCAGCGCCCTGCACCCTCAGTGACTGCCGTGTGAAGTGTGCTGAGAGGAAAATGGCGCACAGCTGCAGTGCTGTGCGCTACCTTAGAAGACTGCTGGAGTCTTCAGCCGCCGATTCTGGACCTCTTCTTGCTTCAGCATCTGCGAGGGGGCCGGCGGCGCGGCTCCGGTGACCATCCAGGCTGTACCTGTGATCGTCCCTCTGGAGCTTCATGTCCAGTAGCCAAGAAGCCAATCCATCCTGCACGCAGGTGAGTTCACTTCTTCTCCCCTCTGTCCCTCGTTGCAGTGATCCTGTTGCCAGCAGGAATCACTGTAAAATAAAAAACCTAAGCTAAACTGTCTAAGCAGCTCTTTATGAGAGCCACCTAGAATTGCACCCTTCTCGGCCGGGCACAAAAATCTAACTGGAGTCTGGAGGAGGGTCATAGGGGGAGGAGCCAGTACACACCACCTGACCTGTAAAAGCTTTACTTTTGTGCCCTGTCTCCTGCGGAGCCGCTATTCCCCATGGTCCTTTCAGGAACCCCAGCATCCACTTAGGACGATAGAGAAAATAAGAATTTACTCACCGGTAATTCTATTTCTCGTAGTCTGTAGTGGATGCTGGGCGCCCATCCCAAGTGCGGTTTATCTGCAATACTTGTACATAGTTATTGTTAACTAAATCGGGTTATTGTTGAGCCATCTGTTGAGAGGCTCTATTGTTTCATACTGTTAACTGTGTTTCATATCACGAGTTGTACGGTGTGATTGGTGTGGCTGGTATGAGTCTTACCCGGGATTCAAAATCCTTCCTTATTGTGTACGCTCGTCCGGGCACAGTACCTAACTGAGGCTTGGAGGAGGGTCATAGTGGGAGGAGCCAGTGCACACCAGGTAGTCTAAGATCTTTCTAGAGTGCCCAGCCTCCTTCGGAGCCCGCTATTCCCCATGGTCCTTACGGAGTTCCCAGCATCCACTACGGACTACGAGAAATAGAATTACCGGTGAGTAAATTCTTATTATAATGTTACGGGAAGCGATCAGAACTGAGGGTGTTGGATACAGCTGGCCACACCTGTTGTCTAGGACAATTGGTCAAATTAATCCGACTGGTGTGAAAATGAATGGGTGCATGGCGGAGGGGAGGACAATTCTGTCACCTGGGGATGCAGACGTGTGCCAGCAGGAAGCTCTGATGATGATAAATGACTGCAGTCAGCAATGAAAGCTAATACGGCAAACAGCAGAGGAAACCAGCAGGAGAGGGGGAGTCTGACATACAGTATATACAGCGATATGTGCTTCTATTGAGGTGGGAGTGCGTGCTCTTCAAGCACCAGTTCTAGGTTTGATATTTATTCTAAAGAGATTATCTGTGAGTCACTGATTTATACAGACGCTCAGCATCATTACATTGCACAAACTATGCAGGGAAGCCAGCATACTGTAATACCCTGACAATAACCATACTCGCTGGTCACACGTCCCAAATTCCATACGCACCAGCTTCAGACTGCTGCAACCTGTGCATAGACCGGGAAGTGTCACGGGCAGCTGGACTGAGAGAAGAATGAATACAATAGTGGTTGCTGAACCTCTCCACAGACCTAACCACCAGTGCATGTGTGACTGACTGGCATCCTCAGAAGCAGGCAAGTCAGATAATGATCTTGGTGCCCATATTTTCACCTCTCTATTGCCAGGAAAGGAGCGGATCTAGTATTGGGGTTAATAGAGGGCAGTTGTCAGAGCAAACTGCAACAGAACATCTATACTGTGCTAATGTTTTGACACCATGACACATATCGCCACCTACCAGATGTTAGAAGGTACTGCACCAGTGAGTCAAGTTTATTATCATTTCTAGAAAAACTTGGTACTTTATCAATTCCGCCATCATTGGTCTGACGGGTGTCGGGATTCTGGCGTCAGTATTTCGAACTGCCGAGATCTTGACCGTATACCGTTACAAGAGCGCCCCAAACCAAAAGTCATAGGCCATTTTTGTTCTAATAGAAGTGAATAATCACGCTCATTGATAGAACTTCACTAAATGTTTGCTGGAAAGGCCATAGACTTTGGGCCTCATTCAGGTTTGTTAGCAAACCAAAAAAACTGACTAATGGGCAAAACCATGCTGCACTGCAGGTGGGGCAGATGTAACATGTGCAGAGAGAGTTAGATTTGGGTGGGGTGTGTTCAAACTGAAATCTAACTTGCAGTGTAAAAATAAAGCAGCCAGTATTTACCCTGCACAGAAACAATATAGCCCACCCAAATCTACATCTCTCTGCACATGTTACATCTGCCCCACCTGCAGTGCAACATGGTTTTGCCCATTAGTGTGCTACTTCAGAGGCCCTGGTGGATTCAAAGGAGGATGGAATTAATAAACCGCAATTCAGTGGAACCAACAGACACTGCTGCTGCTACCGTCCTTTATGTACAGCATTCCACTTACTCCTGAATACTCCCCTCATGGGAACCTCAGTAGACCCCATTGTTAATTTTAATAGTGCGGACTTGTTGTGCGGTGAATGCTTCACCGGCAACATACACTTCTCAGCTACGATCGAAAGCTGAGCTAGAGGTCAACTTCAGTGGCAAGGGTGGCTTGGAGGGAAATGACAATATTTCCTGGAAAATTAGCAAATTACTTAGATCAGTTACCGAAGTTACGAGTCTAAACTTTTTGTTTGCGGTTTTACAGATTCCTGTGGTTATGTGGGCTGCCATCGCCACATAGCATCACAGATAGGGTTCTTTAGTATCAGTTTCAGGCTAGGAAGAGTTTTGTAGAACTGAAAAGGTCATTGGAGCTTCTAACAAACCTTTGTTTGATTGAGAGGGTCATTTCTTAGTCTCTGTTTGTTCTTCTGCAATTTACTGGGCATCATCTTTCCCGTTCTGAAGTCAAAACTGTTGAGGTCAACAGAGTTCCCCAGGTACCTGGCCAACTGGGGCTTGCTTCTGAACTTCTTACCGCTTGGACTAGAAAGAAGAAAATACTTTAGTAGAATTCTTTAAAAAAGAGAGAGGGGACTTAGCTTCAGGAACGAGTCCTGCAAACTGTAAGAATTCTTTACGTATAGGTTCAAATAAATAATATGCATCTGGTTCATTATGTACTGGAAGCGGACCAGGTCCTTCAACCCTCAAACTCAAGGCCGCACAACCTGACATTGGGGCAGATGTATTAAGCCTGGAGAAGGCATATGGAAGTGATAAAGCGGTGATAAGTGCAAGGAGATAACGCACCAGCCAATCAGCTTATAACAGTCAATTTACATATTAGAGCTGATTGGCTGGTGCGTTATCACCTTGCACTTATCACTGCTTTATCACTTCTCCAGGCTTAATACATCTGCCCCACTAATGTTTAATCATTTTAATTAATAACTGCTTCTAGGCTTTTATTTACTCCTCCATGTAATTCATGAAGCCACATTCTACTAGGTCCACTGGGAACAGGTAGCGAAGTACAAAGGAGGTAAATTATGTAATCTGATTGTCAGCCAAATGCTTCATATTACTCACTACATAAAAAGATTGCGGCCAATACGGCCTGCGTTTCAGATTCATACTGCAGACTATGGTGGTTGCCATCACCAAGACCTTGGGTGCTGAGAGTGATCACCAGGCCGGCAAGGTGGCACCAACACACAAGTAAAATTTAGTGAACAATTGGTGGGACGCATGGAGAAAATTAACACAATCTTACGACGCCATTGACCCACTGGTACGGTAGAGAGGGTACAGGGATGTGCACAAGTCTCCATCCAGGCAAGTAGGCGCATTCAGTTCTGTGCGTGCAATGTGGGAGCAATTACAGCCGACTTACGTCAATGAGTTGCCTTAGGTTATATGAAAGACGGCGTTACTACACTAAATAATGATGGAAGCGCAGGGGGCACTGTGTGGCAGTACGCCGGCTACAATATTGTGTTTGGGTGGAGGAATACTGGCTGATCTGCATAGTGGGGGTTGACGGGGGGGAGAGCGGCTCTTATTTAGTAGGAGTCATTGGCTGGTACACTGTGAGGAGCACAGATATACTGTGGGGGACTCAATGCTGGTCTGGTGTGGGGACAGTAGCTGGATAATGGGATATACTGTGCAGGTAATGTTACCTGTATAAAATAGCCCTGATCATGGAACCTGGTGTGGCCCGTGCACCAGAGATTGTGTCCAGACAATTTTGAAACCCCAACTTTTGGAGGAACTTACCCAGGCCAGGCCTAGGTCTTTATCATCATCAAATCAGGAGCAGTTATTAATTCAGCAGGAATGTCCAAAGTGCTCCTTTTCCCTATGTACAGTGGAGGCAGATATACGGGCTACATTAATATTCATATGAATGAAGCCTATATATGAACTAAGCACTAGTGACAGCACAGAGACCCAAACTGGCCAACCACTACACACTGTAGCTGATCCATAGTATGAACACAAGTCATCAGGAACATTGCATGTGCAGAAGTCCATGCCTACATTTGCCTGTACGCGGAACTGTACTCATTTCTGCATCAGTACTGCCCTTATCCGTACAACTGGTCTCACAGTCCTTATCCTTATCAGTGCGCACCTGCACCAGCCCTAGCCTTGGTGCAAATCATCTGTCTGTACAAAGATGTATTTACACCAATATTCAAATATGCATGGCCACAATTCCATTCATACGCCCTCACTGAGGATTGCCCATGTACAAACGCCCGGTTCCAGCTCAGAGGCGCCCTTTAAGCCGCGTGTAAAGAAACGACTGACTCGCCTTCACCTATGCGCTAACACCCATTTGCTCTTCACTGGGTCAGAGTCATCCTACTGACTTGCATTTAACACAATAAAAGTGGAAATCCAGAATGACAGCTTTCCAAATCAGCTGTTCAGTGTAACCCCTGTACATTTGGAACCTGCATCACTCACAGAACTGGCGTTCCTGCCAATATGGGTTTTTTTTTTTGCCTTTGAAACATCTCAGCAATGCCCATACCCCATATTGCCAGATTAGCCACTGCGGAGACCTTTGCAGCATGGCAGGAATAATGGTGCCACCAGTGACTGGCAGCCCAGACATTTAGCTGTCTAAGGGCACCGTGCCACCTTCCAGCGCACAGGCTCTTAGCACTTCTACATACTGGCTGCTTGCGACATATGTATTTCACAATATCCTATGTCCACCACTGTAGGTCTACTGTAACAGCGTGCTCCAGCTTGGCATCTTAAGTTCTACATGCAAGACCCTGTAGCTCAGGCAGACGACGCAGCCACACGTAGCCGACGGTAATGATCGCGCTGCAGACAGTCTGCAGCTGTCAGAGGCAGGACATAGCTATTAGCTGCACGGAAGAGTGTTTCACAGTTTTTACACAAGTCCTGCCACATTTGCACTAGCATACTTCTGTCGTACGTGCTGCATGTGCTCGTATACTTGTCTTAGGCAAACACAGCCACTAGCCAGGCCGCAGTATGACTCAGACACAGATCGCTGCTCCCAGCCTGAAGGCGCGGTGCTGACAGGGTCACGGTAAAATCAACTCGTTCTGGTGCCAAATGCACTACAGCAGCTCTCTCCCTGTGCACTAGTGTAACGTACATGAAAACACCTAGATATATTCTGCAGATTTATATATTATATATAATTTGTGGTGGCACTCAGGAGTGCGTAGCTAATTCTTCCAGCTAGTACCAGTGTGGAAGGCACCAGAAATCTCGCATCAGAAGACGCGCACAGGCACGGTGTTATATATAATATTTGTCTTGGGGGACAAAAGTGATGTCATCACGGCCAAGCACAGTGTCACAGTGCATGCGGCCATGGAACACAGGCTACGGTATGAAATCAAAGGTATGGCTTCTGCGCAATTCAGGTTGGAAAAATGTAAACTTTTTTTTTCTTAACCCTTTATGACCCATTGCACGTTGACAGTGAATCCCAGTGAAGACAGTGGTGAGGTAGATGAATGAGGCCCTATGTAACCTCCCAAAAAAAAATAAGAATTTACTTACCGATAATTCTATTTCTCGGAGTCCGTAGTGGATGCTGGGGTTCCTGAAAGGACCATGGGGAATAGCGGCTCCGCAGGAGACAGGGCACAAAAGTAAAGCTTTCCGATCAGGTGGTGTGCACTGGCTCCTCCCCCTATGACCCTCCTCCAAGCCAGTTAGGTACTGTGCCCGGACGAGCGTACACAATAAGGGAGGAATTTTGAATCCCGGGTAAGACTCATACCAGCCACACCAATCACACCGTACAACTTGTGATCTAAACCCAGTTAACAGTATGATAACAGCGGAGCCTCTGAAAAGATGGCTCACAACAATAATAACCCGATTTTTGTAACTATGTACAAGTATTGCAGATAATCCGCACTTGGGATGGGCGCCCAGCATCCACTACGGACTCCGAGAAATAGAATTATCGGTAAGTAAATTCTTATTTTCTCTATCGTCCTAGTGGATGCTGGGGTTCCTGAAAGGACCATGGGGATTATACCAAAGCTCCCAAACGGGCGGGAGAGTGCGGATGACTCTGCAGCACCGAATGAGAGAACTCCAGGTCCTCCTTAGCCAGGGTATCAAATTTGTAGAATTTAGCAAACGTGTTTGCCCCTGACCAAGTAGCTGCTCGGCAAAGTTGTAAAGCCGAGACCCCTCGGGCAGCCGCCCAAGATGAGCCCACCTTCCTTGTGGAATGGGCATTTACATATTTTGGCTGTGGCAGGCCTGCCACAGAATGTGCAAGCTGAATTGTATTACACATCCAACTAGCAATAGTCTGCTTAGAAGCAAGAGCACCCAGTTTGTTGGGTGCATACAGGATAACAGCAAGTCAGTTTTCCTGACTCCAGCCGTCCTGGAACATATTTTCAGGGCCCTGACAACATCTAGCAACTTGGAGTCCTCCAAGTCCCTAGTAGGTGCAAGGCACCACAATAAGCTGGTTCAGGTGAAACACTGACACCACCTTAGGGAGAGAACTGGGGACGAGTCCGCAGCTCTGCCCTGTCCGAATGGACAAACAGATATGGGCTTTTTTGAGAAAAAACCACCAATTTGACACTCGCCTGGTCCAGGCCAGGGCCAAGAGCATGGTCACTTTTCATGTGAGATGCTTCAAATCCACAGATTTGACTGGTTTTAAACCAATGTGATTTGAGGAATCCCAGAACTACGTTGAGATCCCACAGTGCCACTGGAGGCACAAAAGGGGGTTGTATATGCAATACTCCCTTGACAAACTTCTGGACTTCAGGAACTGAAGCCAATTCTTTCTGGAAGAAAATCGACAGGGCCGAAATTTGAACCTTAATGGACCCCAATTTGAGGCCCATAGACACTCCTGTTTGCAGGAAATGCAGGAAACGACCGAGTTGAAATTTCTTTGTGGGGCCTTCCTGGCCTCACACCACGCAACATATTTTCGCCACATGTGGTGATAATGTTGTGCGGTCACCTCCTTTCTGGCTTTGACCAGGGTAGGAATGACCTCTTCCGGAATGCCTTTTTCCCTTAGGATCCGGCTTTCCACCGCCATGCCGACAAACGCAGCTGCGGTAAGTCTTGGAACAGACATGGTACTTGCTGAAGCAAGTCCCTTCTTAGCGGCAGAGGCCATAAGACCTCTGTAAGCATCTCTTGAAGTTCCGGGTACCAAGTCCTTCTTGGCCAATCCGGAGCCATGAGTATAGTTCTTACTCCTCTACGTCTTATAATTCTCAGCACCTTAGGTATGAGAAGCAGAGGAGGGAACACATACACCGACTGGTACACCCACGGTGTTACCAGAACGTCCACAGCTATTGCCTGAGGGTCTCTTGACCTGGCGCAATACCTGTCCCGTTTTTTGTTCAGACGGGACGCCATCATGTCCACCTTTGGTATTTCCCAACGGTTTACAATCATGTGGAAAAAACTTCCCGATGAAGTTTCCACTCTCCCGGGTGGAGGTCGTGCCTGCTGAGGAAGTCTGCTTCCCAGTTTCCATTCCCGGGATGAAACACTGCTGACAGTGCTATCACATGAATTTCCGCCCAGCGAAAAGTCCTTGCAGTTTTTGCCATTGCCCTCCTGCTTCTTGTGTCGCCCTGTCTGTTTACGTGGGCGACTGCCGTGATGTTTTTCCCACTGGATCAATACCGGCTGACCTTGAAGCAGAGGTCTTGCTAAGCTTAGAGCATTATAAATTTACCCTTAGCTCCAGTATATTTATGTGGAGAAAAGTCTCCAGACTTGATCACACTCCCTGGAAATTTTTTCCTTGTGTGACTGCTCCCCAGCCTCTCGGGCTGGGCTCCGTGGTCACCAGCATCCAATCCTGAATGCCGAATCTGCGGCCCTCTAGAAGATGAGCACTCTATAACCACCACAGGAGAGACACCCTTGTCCTTGGATATAGGGTTATCCGCTGATGCATCTGAAGATGCGATCCGGACCATTTGTCCAGCAGATCCCACTGAAAAGTTCTTGCGTGAAATCTGCCGAATGGAATTGCTTCGTAGGAAGCCACCATTTTTACCAGGACCCTTGTGCAATGATGCACTGTTTTTAGGAGGTTCCTGACTAGCTCGGATAACTCCCTGGCTTTCTCTTCCGGGAGAAACACCTTTTTCTGGACTGTGTCCAGAATCATCCCTAGGCACAGCAGACGTGTCGTCGGGATCAGCTGCGATTTTGGAATATTTAGAATCCACCCGTGCTGTTGTAGCAGTATCCTAGATAGTGCTACTCCGACCTCCAACTGTTCCCTGGACTATGCCCTTATCAGGAGATCGTCCAAGTAAGGGATAATTAAGACACCTTTTCTTCGAAGAAGAATCATCATTTCGGCCATTACCTTGGTAAAGACCCGGGGTGCCGTGGACAATCCAAACGGCAGCGTCTGAAACTGATAGTGACAGTTCTGCACCACGAACCTGAGGTACCCTTAGTGAGAAGGGCAAATTTGGGACATAGAGGTAAGGATCCCTGATGTCCCGGGACACTATATAGTCCCCTTCTTCCTGGTTCGTTATCACTGCTCTGAGCGACTCCATCTTGATTTGAACCTTTGTAAGTGTTCAAAAAAAATTTTTTAGAATAAGTCTCACCTAGCCTTCTGGCTTCAGTACCACAATATAGTGTGGAATAATACCCCTTTTCTTGTAGTAGGAGGGGTAATTTAATTATCACCTGCTGGGAATACAGCTTGTGAATTTTTTCCCATACTGCCTCCTTGTCGGAGGGAGACCTTGGTAAAGCAGACTTCAGGAGCCTGCGAAGGGGAAACTTCTCGACATTCCAATCTGTACCCCTGGGATACTACTTGTAGGATCCAGGGGTCCTGTACGGTCTCAGCGCCATGCTGAGAACTTGTCAGAAGCGGTGGAACGCTTCTGTTCCTGGGAATGGGCTGCCTGCTGCAGTCTTCTTCCCTTTCCTCTATCCCTGGGCAGATATGATCTTATAGGGACGAAAGGACTGAGGCTGAAAAGACGGTGTCTTTTTCTGCAGAGATGTGACTTAGGGTAAAAACGGTGGATTTTCCAGCAGTTGCCGTGGCCACCAGGTCCGATGGACCGACCCCAAATAACTCCTCTTCCTTTATACGGCAATACACCTTTGTGCCGTTTGGAATCTGCATCACCTGACCACTGTCGTGTCCATAACATCTTCTGGCAGTTATGGACATCGCATTTACTCTTGATGCCAGAGTGCAAATATCCCTCTGTGCATCTCGCATATATAGAAATGCATCCTTTAAATGCTCTATAGTCAATAAAATACTGTCCCTGTCAAGGGTATCAATATTTTTAGTCAGGGAATCCGACCAAGCCACCCCAGCTCTGCACATCCAGGCTGAGGCGATCGCTGGTCGCAGTATAACACCAGTATGTGTGTATATACTTTTTATGATATTTTCCAACCTCCTGTCAGCTGGACCTTGAGGACGGCCCTATCTATAGACGGTACCGCCACTTGTTTTGATAAGCGTGTGAGCGCCTTATCCACCCTAAGGGGTGTTTCCCAACGCGCCCTAACTTCTGGCGGGAAAGGGTATACCGCCCATAATTTTCTATCGGGGGGAACCCACGCATCATCACACACTTTATTTAAATTTATCTGATTCAGGAAAAACTATGGTAGTTTTTTCACATCCCACATAATACCCTCTTTTGTGGTACTTGTAGTATCAGAAATATGTAACACCTCCTTCATTGCCTTTAACGTGTGGCCCTAATAAGGAATACGTTTGTTTATTCACCGTCGACACTGGATTCAGTGTCCCTGTCTGTGTCTGTGTCGACCGACTAAAGTAAACGGGCGTTTTAAAACCCCTGACGGTGTTTTTGAGACGTCTGGACCGGTACTAATTGTTTGTCGGCCGTCTCATGTCGTCAACCGACCTTGCAGCGTGTTGACATTATCACGTAATTCCCTAAATAAGCCATCCATTCCGGTGTCGACTCCCTAGAGAGTGACATCACCATTACAGGCAATTGCTCCGCCTCCTCACCAACATCGTCCTCCTACATGTCGACACACACGTACCGACACACAGCACACACACAGGGAATGCTCTGATAGAGGACAGGACCCACTAGCCCTTTGGAGAGACAGAGGGAGAGTTTGCCAGCACACACCAAAAACGCTATAATTATATAGGGACAACCTTATATAAGTGTTTTCCCTTATAGCATCTTTTTTATATATTTCTAACGCCAAATTAGTGCCCCCCCTCTCTGTTTTAACCCTGTTTCTGTAGTGCAGTGCAGGGGAGAGCCTGGGAGCCTTCCCTCCAGCCTTTCTGTGAGGGAAAATGGCGCTGTGTGCTGAGGAGATAGGCCCCGCCCCTTTTTCGGCGGCCTCGTCTCCCGCTCTTAACGGATTCTGGCAGGAGTTAAATATCTCCATATAGCCTCCGGAGGCTATATGTGAGGTATTTTTAGCCAAAATAGGTATTCATTTGCCTCCCAGGGCGCCCCCCTCCCAGCGCCCTGCACCCTCAGTGACTGCCGTGTGAAGTGTGCTGAGAGGAAAATGGCGCACAGCTGCAGTGCTGTGCGCTACCTTTAGAAGACTGAGGAGTCTTCTGCCGCCGATTCTGGACCTCTTCTTACTTCAGCATCTGCAAGGGGGCCGGCGGCAAGGCTCCGGTGACCATCCAGGCTGTACCTGTGATCGTCCCTCTGGAGCTGATGTCCAGTAGCCAAGAAGCCAATCCATCCTGCACGCAGGTGAGTTCACTTCTTCTCCCCTAAGTCCCTCGTTGCAGTGATCCTGTTGCCAGCAGGACTCACTGTAAAATAAAAAACCTAAGCTAAACTTTTCTAAGCAGCTCTTTAGGAGAGCCACCTAGATTGCACCCTTCTCGGCCGGGCACAAAAATCTAACTGGCTTGGAGGAGGGTCATAGGGGGAGGAGCCAGTGCACACCACCTGATCGGAAAGCTTTACTTTTGTGCCCTGTCTCCTGCGGAGCCGCTATTCCCCATGGTCCTTTCAGGAACCCCAGCATCCACTAGGACGATAGAGAAATATGGTTTGGTCATTTAGACCCAACGTTCATCCTAATGGACAATGATTTGCTAGCGTTGTAGCTCGAACACCAAAATATTGCGATTCGTTGTTATTCGATATTTTCAAACTCCAATTACTGTCCGTATAACGATTTTGCCAAAAGCCAATTGATAACGTACGTCGTATTACTTGTAAAGTGAGACACTCATCTCGTGGCGATCTCTCTGGGAGAAGCCAGCTGTCAAACTCACAGAGACCGTCACAAGCCGGTGGCGACATCAGTATTTTCGTACGTTTAAATAAATATTGGTATTTGAATGGCAACCATCATCGCAACACAATCTATGCATTACAGTTTTTAATAATGTCCAGTTAAATGGACAAGGGGCCATATAGGAGTTAAGCTTGACCAGTGTGTCATCCAGACTGTATAATCTGTAAGATCAGGCCTACATGGAAGACCTGCTAAAGAACCACCAACACAATCGTACAATGGCCTTACCCATGCTGAGAAGCGATCACCTGCTCGACTCAGTGTTGATACAGGCCAGAGGTTCTTCAGAACCCACACTCAACGTGAACTGTGACCTTCGGGCCTGACTCGCAAGCGGCTCCATGCTGTATGTAGATGGAACTGCAAAGTGAATGCTAATGTCACTATAGGCATGTCCTCATGCATACCACCCCACCTTTATCTATACACGACACTGGCAGTCACCGTCGGCAGTTACACCTACCCTATGCTACAGTAGGTGCAGGAGATCCGTCTGAATACGGCGTCTAGAGTGCATCCACATGACTCAGAACAGTGAGCCAAAGTGACAGTCATCTGATCTATGTAACACAATGGCGCCAACAGGGGCAGTCAGTCAGAAGGGAATGCATAGAGTGGCCGACAGCGGACATCACTAATCCGGTCACCGGTAAAATATCTAAGAGACAGATTCTTACCAGAGCCACTATAGGACTATGCAGGCTGCAATAGTGAGCATGGATGTCCAGCACCATATTAAACCTGGGTGCTATCAATCATCAGAGAAAGCAGCACTCGCACAGAGCATATATAGAACACTCTACATAGTTTAGAACGGTCATTATTTAGTGGGCCTTAATGGTCTGACAATTCTATGTAACTACATTTTTTCAAAGGCAAAGCGAGTTAGTGTTTAAGCTGATAAAAAAAATACTATTTATGGCAACAGAAATTAATTTATCATAATATTGTGGCCACTAGGTGGCCCTGTTCTGGTGGCATCTGTGAATGACACTTTTTTTTTTTTTTTTACCTGGAAGGGCAGTGGTCCATTGTTAAATGGGCAGATTAGGGTGTGCTAATGTGAAAGGAGGGCAGGCCTTCAGGCAGTGGCGGATCCGGGGAGGGGGGGCACGCGGGCCTGTGCCCCTCCTGTCATGTCTAGCACTTAATTAAAAAAAACAACAACAACAGTCCCTTGAAAAAAGAAGTGGCGGCACAGACTGTGCAGTTCACTGGCGCCCGCCGCGATGGAGGGTCTAGTGGCGGCGGCAGCAGTACTAATGAGTCAGACTCATTACAGTACGCTGCAGCCGCGGCCAGTGTGTTAGTAGCTGGGAGCCAGTGGGAGGCGAGCAGAGCGAACTGGCGATTCCACCATTGAGAGGAGAGAGGCACAGGAGGACGCATACAGCGCCAGACAAGAGATTGAGCCTCCCACAACCGCACGGCCCGGCCAAGCCTCCCCCATACAGAAGCGCCCTGTGCTGGGGATCTCTGCACAGGAGCGCCCCCCCTCCTCCTCATTGCTACGTTCCCCTGACGGGCAGAGACATGGCGTGGAAGCTCCTCAGCCATAACTCCACACAAAACAGCTAAGCAAAGAGTGCTTTTAATTGCGGAAATGGCGGAGGGGAGCTGCGGGTACCTATCAGGAGCAGTGGGTACTCGACTGGACTGTACTCCTGGGCACCTGGCTACACAGCAGAAGTGGGTCTGATGTCAGAGGGCTTCCAGTTCAGGTGGAGATGCTTAATTCAATGTGTATGTCTGCATGTAACTGTATTAATGTGTGTGTATATAGCCAGTTGTTGCTTCCCTCCCCTCTGTACAATAACACCCCCCCCCCCACACACACACACACTATTGGCCTTCCATATGGAGGAGACCCCGTTCACTGCTGCCCTACCCTCCATATCCCCCCATCCCTCCTCCTACTGCCCTTGTTGTGAGGCCGCGCGCACCTTCATGGGACCACACGCCAAAGGCGTGCACAAGTTGCCCCCCCCCCCCCTGTCATTTTTTCCTGGACCCGCCCCTGCCTTCAGGGATGGAAGATGGAAGTTATTTTGTCCCTAGCAGTTAATGGTGGTATGTGTGCACGGTTGGTTCTATATCGGAGTGGCTGAAGGGACCTTGTGACGTACCTAGGGGAGGAGCTACGTCACCAGGGGGAGGAGCTACGGGCGAACAGGGTACCCGAAAAGTTCGCTCGCCACGCTTCGGGCACGGTGGCTCGCTCCGCTCCGCTCACCACCTAATTACTAAAGGTAATAGTTGGTGGCTTGGATAGTAGAGGAACTATCCCGCTGGCCCAGCTCCTCCCCCTTGCATCGTAACTCCTCCCCCTTACGGAAAAGGTCCCTTAGCCCACTTGATTCTAGCATCTACCATGTGTGCACGGCACTACCACAAACTGCCCCGGTGAGGTCACCAGCTTGCAGCGCACTGATAGGCTGCTTACTCATATAAATGGGATAAGCCCATAAAATGGCCACCTCCTACATGGAAAATGCAATCAGAATCAATGGGAGACTGAACTCAACTGTTTCATGTTTTCAACCCTACAAATTATTTAACGGTTTAGGCGACAGGTGCACATGTTATATTCCTGGTTATACATTAACTTCATCCCAGTTTATGGAATCATTTGTTTATGAGCTACTTGATAAGTAGTCAAACAAAATGGCTACAGCGCCGCGTTTAATGAGGCAACGATGTAACATAAAGTGACACATTCATCTCATAGATGTAAGGTTATGGCTGCACAAACCACCAAAGCAGCCTAGAGCTCAGTAATACCCATAAGCATATAAAAAGATATGTAACCTAGCCAGCCACACATTCACATCTGTGCAACAGCGGAGCCTGCTCTGGAAGACAATGTGGCGTCTGCAGAACGGGTTCCGGTCTCTAGGTCGACAGTAACTAGGTCAACCACTATTGGTTGACAGTCACTAGGTCGACAGGGTCTCTAGGTCAACATGTTCGGGGTCGACAGGTCAAAAGGTCGACATGAGTTTTTCACAATTTTTTTCTTTTTATGAACTTTTTCATACTTTACGATCCACGTGGACTACAATTGGGAACGGTAACCTGTGCTGAGTGCAGCGGTAGCAGAGCGAGGCACCTTGCCCAAAGCATGGCGAGCAAAGCGAGCCACGCGAGGGGACACGGTGCACTAATTGGGGTTCCCGGTTACTGTACGAAGAAAATTACACAAAAAAAATAAGAATTTACTTACCGATAATTCTATTTCTCGGAGTCCGTAGTGGATGCTGGGGTTCCTGAAAGGACCATGGGGAATAGCGGCTCCGCAGGAGACAGGGCACAAAAAAGTAAAGCTTTAGGATCAGGTGGTGTGCACTGGCTCCTCCCCCTATGACCCTCCTCCAAGCCAGTTAGGTACTGTGCCCGGACGAGCGTACACAATAAGGGAGGAATTTTGAATCCCGGGTAAGACTCATACCAGCCACACCAATCACACCGTACAACTTGTGATCTAAACCCAGTTAACAGTATGATAACAGCGGAGCCTCTGAAAAGATGGCTCACAACAATAATAACCCGATTTTTGTAACTATGTACAAGTATTGCAGATAATCCGCACTTGGGATGGGCGCCCAGCATCCACTACGGACTCCGAGAAATAGAATTATCGGTAAGTAAATTCTTATTTTCTCTATCGTCCTAGTGGATGCTGGGGTTCCTGAAAGGACCATGGGGATTATACCAAAGCTCCCAAACGGGCGGGAGAGTGCGGATGACTCTGCAGCACCGAATGAGAGAACTCCAGGTCCTCTTTTGCCAGGATATCAAATTTGTAGAAATTTACAAACGTGTTCTCCCCTGACCACGTAGCTGCTCGGCAGAGTTGTAATGCCGAGACCTCTCGGGCAGCCGCCCAAGATGAGCCCACCTTCCTTGTGGAATGGGCCTTAACCGATTTAGACTGTGGCAGGCCTGCCTCAGAATGTGCAAGTTGAATTGTGTTACAAATCCAACGAGCAATCGACTGCTTAGAAGCAGGCGCACCCAACTTGTTGGGTGCATACAGTATAAACAGCGAGTCAGATTTTCTGACTCCAGCTGTCCTGGAACATATTTTCAGGGCCCTGACAACTTCTAGCAACTTGGAGTCCTCCAAGTCCCTAGTAGGTGCAAGGCACCACAATAAGCTGGTTCAGGTGAAACACTGACACCACCTTAGGGAGAGAACTGGGGACGAGTCCGCAGCTCTGCCCTGTCCGAATGGACAAACAGATATGGGCTTTTTTGAGAAAAAACCACCAATTTGACACTCGCCTGGTCCAGGCCAGGGCCAAGAGCATGGTCACTTTTTATGTGAGATGCTTCAAATCCACATATTTGACTGGTTTTAAACCAATGTGATTTGAGGAATCCCAGAACTACGTTGAGATCCCACAGTGCCACTAGAGGCACAAAAAAGGGTTTTGTATATGCAATACTCCCTTGACAAACTTCTGGACTTCAGGAACTGAAGCCAATTCTTTCTGGAAGAAAATTTACAGGGCCGAATTTGAACCTTAATGGACCCCAATTTGAGACCCATAGACACTCCTGTTTGCAGGAAATGCAGGAAACGACCGAGTTGAAATTTCTTTGTGGGGCCTTCCTGGCCTCACACCACGCAACATATTTTCGCCACACGTGGTGATAATGTTGTGCGGTCACCTCCTTTCTGGCTTTGACCAGGGTAGGAATGACCTCTTCCGGAATGCCTTTTTTCCCTTAGGATCCGGCTTTCCATCTCCATGCCGACAAACGCAGCTGCGGTAAGTCTTGGAACAGACATGGTACTTGCTGAAGCAAGTCCCTTCTTAGCGGCAGAGGCCATAAGACCTCTGTAAGCATCTCTTGAAGTTCCGGGTACCAAGTCCTCCTTGGCCAATCCGGAGCCATGAGTATAGTTCTTACTCCTCTACGTCTTATAATTCTCAGCACCTTAGGTATGAGAAGCAGAGGAGGGAACACATACACCGACTGGTACACCCACGGTGTTACCAGAACGTCCACATCTATTGCCTGAGGGTCTCTTGACCTGGCGCAATACCTGTCCCGTTTTTTGTTCAGCCGGGACGCCATCATGTCCACCTTTGGTATTTCCCAACGGTTTACAATCATGTGGAAAAAACTTCTCAATGAAGTTTCCACTCTCCCGGGTGGAGGTCGTGCTGAGGAAGTCTGCTTCCCAGTTTCCATTCCCGGGATGAAAAACTGCTGACAGTGTTATCACATGATTTTCCGCCCAGCGAAAAGTCCTTGCAGTTTCTGCCATTGCCCTCCTGCTTCTTGTGTCGCCCTGTCTGTTTACGTGGGCGACTGCCGTGATGTTTTTCCCACTGGATCAATACCGGCTGACCTTGAAGCAGAGGTCTTGCTAAGCTTAGAGCATTATAAATTTACCCTTAGCTCCAGTATATTTATGTGGAGAAAAGTCTCCATACTTGATCACACTCCCTGGAAATTTTTCCCTTGTGTGACTGCTCCCCAGCCTCTCAGGCTGGGCTCCGTGGTTACCAGCATCCAATCCTGAATGCCGAATCTGCGGCCCTCTAGAAGATGAGCAGTCTATAACCACCACAGGAGAGACACCCTTGTCCTTGGATATTGGGTTATCCGCTGATGCATCTGAAGATGCGATCCGGACCATTTGTCCAGCAGATCCCACTGAAAAGTTCTTACGTGAAATCTGCCGAATGGAATTGCTTCGTAGGAAGCCACCATTTTTACCAGGACCCTTGTGCAATGATGCACTGTTTTTTTTTTTAGGAGGTTCCTGACTTGCTCGGATAACTCCCTGGCTTTCTCTTCCGGGAGAAACACCTTTTTCTGGACTGTGTCCAGAATCATCCCTAGGCACAGCAGACGTGTCGTCGGGATCAGCTGCGATTTTGGAATATTTAGAATCCACCCGTGCTGATTGTAGCAGTATCCGAGATAGTGCTACTCCGACCTCCAACTGTTCCCTGGACTATGCCCCTATCAGGAGATCGTCCAAGTAAGGGATAATTTAGACGCCTTTTCTTCGAAGAAGAATCATCAATTCGGCCATTACCTTGGTAAAGACCCCGGGGTGCCGTGGACAATCCAAACGGCAGCGTCTGAAACTGATAGTGACAGTTCTGCACCACGAACCTGAGGTACCCTTAGTGAGAAGGGCAAATTTGGGACATAGAGGTAAGCATCCCTGATGTCCCAGGACACTATATAGTCCCCTTCTTCCTGGTTCGTTATCACTGCTCTGAGTGACTTCATCTTAATTTGAACCTTTGTAAGTGTTCAAAAAAAATTTTTAGAATAAGTCTCACCTAGCCTTCTGGCTTCAGTACCACAATATAGTGTGGAATAATACCCCTTTTCTGTAGTAGGAGGGGTAATTTAATTGTCACCTGCTGGGAATACAGCTTGTGAATTTTTTCCCATACTACCTCCTTGTCGGAGGGAGACTTGGTAAAGCAGACTTCAGGAGCCTGCGAAGGGGAAACGTCTCGACATTCCCATCTGTACCCCCGGGATACTACTTGTAGGATCCAGGGGTCCTGTACGGTCTCAGCGCCATGCTGAGAACTTGTCAGACGCGGTGAAACGCTTCTGTTCCTGGGAATAGGCTGCCTGCTGCAGTCTTCTTCCCTTTCCTCTATCCCTGGGCAGATATGATCTTATAGGGACGAGAGGACTGAGGCTGAAAAGACGGTGTCTTTTTCTGCAGAGATGTGACTTAGGGTAAAAAACGGTGGATTTTCCAGCAGTTGCCGTGACCACCAGGTCCGAAGGACCGACCCCAAACAAGTCCTCTTCCTTTATACGGCCATACTGTGCCGTTTGGAATCTGCATCACCTGACCACTGTCGTGTCCATAACATCTTCTGGCAGTTATGGACATCGCGTTTATTCATGATGCCAGAGTGCAAATATCCCTCTGTGCATCTCGCATATATAGAAATGCTCTATAGTCAATAAAATACTGTCCCTGTCAAGGGTATCAATATTTTTAGTCAGGGAATCCGACCAAGCCACCCTAGCTCTGCACATCCAGGCTGAGGCGATCGCTGGCCGCAGTATAACACCAGTATGTGTGTATATACTTTTTATTATATTTTCCAGCCTTGTCAGCTGGTCCTTGAGGACGGCCCTATCTATAGACGGTACCGCCACTTGTTTTGATAAGCGTGTGAGCGCCTTATCCACCTTAAGGGGTGTTTCCCAACGCGCCCTAACTTCTGGCGGGAAAGGGTATACCGCCCATAATTTTCTATCGGGGGGAACCCACGCATCATCACACACTTTATTTAATTTATCTGATTCAGGAAAAACTATGGTAGTTTTTTCACATCCCACATAATACCCTCTTTTGTGGTACTTGTAGTATCAGAAATACGTAACACCTCCTTCATTGCCTTTAACGTGTGGCCCTAATAAGGAATACGTTTGTTTATTCACCGTCGACACTGGATTCAGTGTCCCTGTCTGTGTCTGTGTCGACCGACTAAAGTAAACGGGCGTTTTAAAACCCTTGACGGTGTTTTTGAGACGTCTGGACCGTACTAATTGTTTGTCGGCCGTCTCATGTCGTCAACCGACCTTGCAGCGTGTTGACATTATCACGTAATTTCCTAAATAAGCCATCCATTCCGGTGTCGACTCCCTAGAGAGTGACATCACCATTACAGGCAATTGCTCCGCCTCCTCACCAACATCGTCCTCCTACCTGTCGACACACACGTACCGACACACAGCACACACACAGGGAATGCTCTGATAGAGGACAGGACCCACTAGCCCTTTGGAGAGACAGAGGGAGAGTTTGCCAGCACACACCAAAAACGCTATAATTATATAGGGACAACCTTATATAAGTGTTTTCCCTTATAGCATCTTAATATATATATAAGCATATCGCCAAATTAGTGCCCCCCCTCTCTGTTTTAACCCTGTTTCTGTAGTGCAGTGCAGGGGAGAGCCTGGGAGCCTTCCCTCCAGCCTTTCTGTGAGGGAAAATGGCGCTGTGTGCTGAGGAGATAGGCCCCGCCCCTTTTTCGGCGGCCTCGTCTCCCGCTCTTAACGGATTCTGGCAGGGGTTAAATATCTCCATATAGCCTCCGGAGGCTATATGTGAGGTATTTTTAGCCAAAATAGGTATTCATTTGCCTCCCAGGGCGCCCCCCTCCCAGCGCCCTGCACCCTCAGTGACTGCCGTGTGAAGTGTGCTGAGAGGAAAATGGCGCACAGCTGCAGTGCTGTGCGCTACCTTTAGAAGACTGAGGAGTCTTCTGCCGCCGATTCTGGACCTCTTCTTACTTCAGCATCTGCAAGGGGGCCGGCGGCAAGGCTCCGGTGACCATCCAGGCTGTACCTGTGATCGTCCCTCTGGAGCTGATGTCCAGTAGCCAAGAAGCCAATCCATCCTGCACGCAGGTGAGTTCACTTCTTCTCCCCTAAGTCCCTCGTTGCAGTGATCCTGTTGCCAGCAGGACTCACTGTAAAATAAAAAACCTAAGCTAAACTTTCCTAAGCAGCTCTTTAGGAGAGCCACCTAGATTGCACCCTTCTCGGCCGGGCACAAAAATCTAACTGGCTTGGAGGAGGGTCATAGGGGGAGGAGCCAGTGCACACCACCTGATCCTAAAGCTTTACTTTTTTGTGCCCTGTCTCCTGCGGAGCCGCTATTCCCCATGGTCCTTTCAGGAACCCCAGCATCCACTAGGACGATAGAGAAAAAACATAAAAAACTCATGTCGACCTTTTGACCTGTCAACATAGAACATGTCGACCTAGAGACCCTGTCGACCTAGTTACTGTCGACCAATAGTGGTCGACCTAGTTACTATCTACCTTCCACACCACACCCCTGCGGAACACAGGAAGTGATACAAAAAAAAACTAACAACTTTGTTTCAAATTATACAAATAATCTAGACAATACAACACAATACTGCTAATACAATGTGCAGCTCAGCAATATTTGTGGAATGAAATTGCAATAGGTGTAAGTAAGCTGCTGGTTTCATCACAGCACTGGGTCATGAGTTTATTCCCAACCAAAGGTGGGTGTGTGTGTGGCGCTATATAAATTAGTGATGGTGACAAATGTTAAATTGATGCCCCAATCAATGAACGGTTAAGGCAAGTACTACGCAATGGTCAGGTCATGTGATCGCACAAGATACAACCACAAAGCATGATCACATGACCTGTATGACGACTGTCAGTGGGGGAGGAGATGCACAGGTACAGAGATAAAGTCCGAGGAACAGAGAGAGATCAAGGCACAGAAAGAATCTGACCCACTCCAGCACAGCAGCTATACCCAGGGCCGCCATCAGGGGGGGGACTACAGGGACTGGAGTCCCGGGCCCTTACAAAGAGGGGGGCCCACTCCGGGCTCCTACCGCCGATATCTGGAGAGCTGCATCAGGCTGCGCAACAGGTCCCAGTTCATTTGTCTGGTCATACGAGTTATTCATTAAAATGCCTCTGCCCAATGGGGGTCTGTCCCCTTGGACCAATGGGAAGCAGCAAGCTCCTGCTCTTACTCCAGCAGTGCTGGATCCCTGGGAAGAAACTGGCAAAGTTTCCAGGAAGGAGAAGTTCAGCTACACTTTAATGATTAACTGGCAGTGGTCATGGCCCAGGGATCTGCAGGTTACCAAGGCACTGCACACTTGCTCCAATAGATCTGGAAGTTAGGCTCTAAATGGACAATATGCCTACATCCCATATCGTGGGATGGAGCATGTGATGGAGAAAGACCTTAGGGCAGATTCTATTACACGTGAGAACCTCTGCTCTGTGTGCGCAGCACATAACAGCTCAGTTCTGCTCTCACCTCCATGGGCTGCAAGCCGAGGTGAGCAAGAGGCACATACACAAAGCTGATCTGTCGTCAGCTCGCATGTAACTGAATCTGTGAGCACCACAATGGGATATAAGACAAGTTCATAGGCCAGAGGTTAATAGCAATCAGGAGACAAAAAAAAAAGTGATGATGCTGCGGATGGACCAAACGCAGCCCGCCAGGGAATCAGATGCAGCCTGCGGCCTCCCAAAACCTACACCCGGCCCAACAATCACCTAGCAACGTGACGCCAAGTGCCGCCAAGAACCCACAAGCCCCAGAACTCTCTCACCATATCTGAGCAGTGCATACTGTGTTGCTCTTGACAATCAACCAAATCCTGGAGCTGAAACAATTCCACAACCCCAGGCCTGCCGGCCTTGTGGGAATATCCAGTTCCTGCATTTAAAGGAGCTACAAAATCACCTTAAGAACATGTGAGGAAGTAAGTAATGTCCCCTATAGGCTGCTTCAGGGGAGTGCTGCACCCTGTCCGATTTTAAAATGACAAAATGCACCCTTCCCTTATCCTGGGGCCCTGCTGAAGCAGTCTGCCCTCTGTTGCCGTCCACCCGCAGGACGCAGTGTCCCGCGGGTGGGAAAAGTTGTGGTTTATTGATCACCGCCAGTGAATAGATGTGTGGGGAGAGCTTGGAGGCAGTTCCATAAGTGCTGGGTACACCCCAAAGAGTGACAAGGTCGCACCCCCTCTCTGGCTGGCCAAACCCCTCTTTCCCTGACGGTGCGCTGCCCACTGTGCACCCTAGAGTGGAAACTAAAGAGCTGATTTATCAACAAGTTTGATCATACGCGACAAGTTTTTACGCAGCTCCCAACTGTCATTTTTCAAACACATGACAGTTAGCAGCTGATTGGCTGGAGCACCATTTATCATACGTAAGGAGTTTTAAAACTTGTTGCGTATGATAAAAACGCATTGATAAATCAGACCCACTGTATGAATCCCCCCTGAAATAGTAATGTACACACCAGTCTCTGGATTCGGGATCCGGTCTCTAGATCGACAGGTCAAAAGGTTGACATGAAATTTTCACAATTTTTTTCTTTTTTTGAACCTTTTCATACTTAACGATCCACGTGGACTACAATTGGGAACGGTAACCTGTGCCGAGCGCAGCGAGCGAAGCACCTTGCCCGAAGCATGGCGAGCGAAGCGAGGGGACACGGCGCACTAACTGGGGTTCCCGGACACTGTACGAAGAAAACGACACAAAAAAAACATAAAAACCTCATGTCGACCTTTTGACCTGTCGCCCTAGAACATGTCGAACAAGAGACCCTGTCGACCTAGAAACCCTGTCGACCTAGTTACTGTCGACCAATAGTGGTCGACCTAGACACTGTCGACCTAGTTACTATCTACCTTCCATACCACACCCCTGGAATCAGCACGTTGCTGCGAGCTTTACTTCTCCAATATCATAAACACCAAGGGCCCAATTCCGAGTTGCACGCAGTTCCGGTGTTCTCGGAGTTGAGCGATTTATTTACTACTATGCGAGGATCCCTAAAAACTTGAACAGCGCAAGCGTCACGCCGTGTGTACGCACAGAGTCGCAGTAGCGGGTGAGACGCATGGGGTGTGAGGTGTAATGGGTGTTACTGGGCAGAGACTGGGAGGTGGCCTCTCAGACACACGGAGATGGTCCATGTTATGGGAGTGTGGCATGGGCATGACACTGAAATGGTTACAAACTCAGATGCTCAATCACTCACACTTCAGACCACACTATGACAGAGAATCTGCACTTACAACAGGGCTGGTGGTGCACCAAGCGGTATTACAGCATCTTAAGACACACAAAGTGGACGTCCCACTGCTGGCACAATCACATGCATGGCTGTACAAAGGGGAAAAGGGTCGATACTGACATGAGCATAAAGTCGAAGATGCCACTACGGCAAAAGACGATAAAGCAATCGCAACAAAGCGTGACTCAGAAGTTAGGAACATCACATTACAGATCAGCCATGGAGGAGATATGGATGAACCCTGCCTGGACAACCTGTGACCAATTACATTAACTTTCCGATATTGCACCTCTGCATTATACTGAGAGTTATCCCAGTGTACCAGGCGCAGCCAGCACAGCGGGGGGAACACAAACACACATACAACAAAGAGGTAACGCCGTCAGCACAACAGTAACAGAGCAGGTATCAGCACATTATACACAATGCGGCCATCACACCACGCTGGTACTCCGGAACATGTGATTATCTGGACATTTATACATCAGTATTTACAAGTACACTGCATTTTCTTTTTCATATGCCTGGATCACAAGGCACTAATGAGCAGTGACCCATGGCAACCACTCACAAATGAGCAGCAACTAATGACAACTATCACAAATGAGCAGTAACCCATGGCAACTACTCACAAATGAGCAGTAACTAATGACAACTATCACAAATGAGCAGTAACTAATGACAACTATCACAAATGAGCAGTAACTAATGACAACTATCACAAATGAGTGGTGACCCACGGCAACCACCACATATGAGCAGTAACCTATAGCAACCAATCACAAATTAGCAGTAACCCATGGCAACCAATCACAAATGAACTAATGACAACCATCACAAATGCGTGGTGACCCACAGCAACCACCACAAATGAGCAATAACTAATGACAACTATCACAAATGCGTGGTGACCCACGGCAACCACCACATATGAGCAGTAACCTATAGCAACCAATCACAAATTAGCAGTAACCCATGGCAACCAATCACAAATGAACTAATGACAACCATCACAAATGCGTGGTGACCCACAGCAACCACCACAAATGAGCAATAACTAATGACAACCATCACAAATGCGTGGTGACCCACAGCAACCACCACAAATGAGCAGTAACTAATGACAACTATCACAAATGACTGGTGACCCACAGCAACCACCACAAATGAGCAGTAACCCATGGCAACCAATCACACATGAGCAGTAACCCACAGCAACCAATCAGAGATGAGCATTAACGCATGGCAACCAATCACTAATTTAGGTCAGTATACTGCAAGTTAAACTATGGGGTTGCCAGGTGCTACGGCACAATTCTGCTACCCCCATCAATTTATTGTGTACCAGATTTAGAAGTTTTGTACAATAACCATTTTCTTGGCATTTAATTCCCATAATATGGAACAACAGGTGCCATTACCAAACAGGTCATCAAACAGCTGCTAATAAGTCATACACCCGCATGATGCAACGATGATTGCAGTATACAATTATCCCAGCACATGTGGCAATGCACAGCCTTTGTTGCACAAGTGTGGCTGAGGGAATAAGATCATTAACAATTCCCACCTAATAGCAGCGGCTGAGTCACAGACATCGCACATTACCCGCCCCCTCGCCAGGCGTGTTACTAAGCATTACCCTTATCACACCACAGTACGCTTCGGGTTTGTGGAGTGCATAGTGCTAAATGGTCAGCTTAAAAATAAATGAAAAGCGGTGGTGATGTCTCCCATAGCAACCACTCAGATTCTATCATTATCTAGTATGCAATAGATGGAAGCTTTAGTAATTCTGCGGCTTAGAATGTAAGCTCTGGTGAGTAGGACCCTCTCTCGTCATGTTACGTAATTATGCATTTATTGGGTTGAAATTATGTATCCATGGGCTTGATTCCAATTTGTACCGCGTGAACTGCGTTTCTAAATGCGCAGTTGCGTACTTAACCGCAAGTTTCTGAGAAGGCCATTGTGCGGCATTTGCGAATATGGGTGGTAACCAAAATCGAACGTAAAAAGAGTCTGCGTTGTGGGCGTGTTCTGGGAGTGTCATGGGCGGGGGTCTGCACGTGGGCGAGTTCTCTCACGCAGAACTGCTGATACAGCGGCCAGATTTGTTGAAAGTTTCATAATTCTGAGTGTCCCAGGACCTACACAAGCCACCAATGTTTCCCCGAAGTTGCAGTGTGCCTGGTCCATCTGGTGGATCTGCACAATACTCAGATACGTCATTTTTACCACAGTCCATCTCCTGCTTCCACACAGTCCATCTCCTGCTTCCACACCGTCCATCTCCTGCTTCCACACCGTCCATCTCCTGCTTCCACACCCTCCATCTCCTGCTTCCACACCCTCCATCTCCTGCTTCCACACCCTCCATCTCCTGCTTCCACACCCTCCATCTCCTGCTTCCACACCCTCCATCTCCTGCTTCTACGCAGTCCATCTCCTGCTTCCACACCCTCCATCTCCTGCTTCCACACCCTCCATCTCCTGCTTCCACACCCTCCATCTCCTGCTTCCACACCCTCCATCTCCTGCTTCCACACCCTCCATCTCCTGCTTCCACACCCTCCATCTCCTGCTTCCACACCCTCCATCTCCTGCTTCCACACCCTCCATCTCCTGCTTCTACACCCTCCATCTCCTGCTTCTACACCCTCCATCTCCTGCTTCCACACCCTCCATCTCCTGCTTCCACACCCTCCATCTCCTGCTTCCACACCCTCCATCTCCTGCTTCCACACCCTCCATCTCCTGCTTCCACACCCTCCATCTCCTGCTTCCACACCCTCCATTTCCTGCTTCCACACCCTCCATCTCCTGCTTCCACACCCTCCATCTCCTGCTTCCACACCCTCCATCTCCTGCTTCCACACCCTCCATCTCCTGCTTCCACACCCTCCATCTCCTGCTCCACACCCTCCATCTCCTGCTTCCACACCCTCCATCTCCTGCTTCCACACCCTCCATTTCCTGCTTCCACACCGTCCATTTCCTGCTTCCACACCCTCCATCTCCTGCTTCCACACCCTCCATCTCCTGCTTCCACACCCTCCATCTCCTGCTTCCACACCCTCCATCTCCTGCTTCCACGCAGTCCATCTCCTGCTTCCACACCCTCCATCTCCTGCTTCCACACCCTCCATCTCCTGCTTCCACACCCTCCATCTCCTGCTTCCACACCCTCCATCTCCTGCTTCCACACCCTCCATCTCCTGCTTCCACACCCTCCATTTCCTGCTTCCACGCAGTCCATCTCCTGCTTCCACACCGTCCATCTCCTGCTTCCACACCGTCCATCTCCTGCTTCCACACCCTCCATCTCCTGCTTCCACACCCTCCATCTCCTGCTTCCACACCCTCCATCTCCTGCTTCCACACCCTCCATCTCCTGCTTCCACACCCTCCATCTCCTGCTTCCACACCCTCCATTTCCTGCTTCTACGCAGTCCATCTCCTGCTTCCACACCATCCATCTCCTGCTTCCACACCCTCCATCTCCTGCTTCCACACCCTCCATTTCCTGCTTCTACGCAGTCCATCTCCTGCTTCCACACCGTCCATCTCCTGCTTCCACACCGTCCATCTCCTGCTTCCACACCCTCCATCTCCTGCTTCCACACCCTCCATCTCCTGCTTCCACACCCTCCATCTCCTGCTTCCACACCGTCCATCTCCTGCTTCCACACCGTCCATCTCCTGCTTCCACACCCTCCATCTCCTGCTTCCACACCCTCCATCTCCTGCTTCCACACCCTCCATCTCCTGCTTCCACACCCTCCATCTCCTGCTTCCACACCCTCCATCTCCTGCTTCCACACCCTCCATCTCCTGCTTCCACACCCTCCATCTCCTGCTTCCACACCCTCCATCTCCTGCTTCCACACCCTCCATTTCCTGCTTCTACGCAGTCCATCTCCTGCTTCCACACCGTCCATCTCCTGCTTCCACACCGTCCATCTCCTGCTTCTACACCGTCCATCTCCTGCTTCCACACCGTCCATCTCCTGCTTCCACACCGTCCATCTCCTGCTTCCACACCGTCCATCTCCTGCTTCCACACCCTCCATCTCCTGCTTCCACACCCTCCATTTCCTGCTTCTACGCAGTCCATCTCCTGCTTCCACACCATCCATCTCCTGCTTCCACACCCTCCATCTCCTGCTTCCACACCCTCCATTTCCTGCTTCTACGCAGTCCATCTCCTGCTTCCACACCGTCCATCTCCTGCTTCTACGCAGTCCATCTCCTGCTTCCACACCGTCCATCTCCTGCTTCCACACAGTCCATCTCCTGCTTCCACACAGTCCATCTCCTGCTTCCACACCGTCCATCTCCTGCTTCCACACCGTCCATCTCCTGCTTCCACACCGTCCATCTCCTGCTTCCACACCGTCCATCTCCTGCTTCCACACCCTCCATCTCCTGCTTCCACACCCTCCATCTCCTGCTTCCACACCCTCCATCTCCTGCTTCCACACCCTCCATCTCCTGCTTCCACACCCTCCATCTCCTGCTTCCACACCCTCCATCTCCTGCTTCCACACCCTCCATCTCCTGCTTCCACACCCTCCATTTCCTGCTTCTACGCAGTCCATCTCCTGCTTCCACACCGTCCATCTCCTGCTTCCACACCGTCCATCTCCTGCTTCTACACCGTCCATCTCCTGCTTCCACACCGTCCATCTCCTGCTTCCACACCGTCCATCTCCTGCTTCCACACCGTCCATCTCCTGCTTCCACACCGTCCATCTCCTGCTTCTACGCAGTCCATCTCCTGCTTCCACACCGTCCATCTCCTGCTTCCACACCGTCCATCTCCTGCTTCCACACCGTCCATCTCCTGCTTCCACACCGTCCATCTCCTGCTTCTACGCAGTCCATCTCCTGCTTCCACACCGTCCATCTCCTGCTTCCACACCGTCCATCTCCTGCTTCCACACCGTCCATCTCCTGCTTCTACGCAGTCCATCTCCTGCTTCCACACCGTCCATCTCCTGCTTCCACACCGTCCATCTCCTGCTTCCACACCGTCCATCTCCTGCTTCCACACCGTCCATCTCCTGCTTCCACACCGTCCATCTCCTGCTTCCACACCGTCCATCTCCTGCTTCTACGCAGTCCATCTCCTGCTTCCACACCCTCCATCTCCTGCTTCCACACCCTCCATCTCCTGCTTCCACACCCTCCATCTCCTGCTTCCACACCCTCCATCTCCTGCTTCCACACCCTCCATCTCCTGCTTCCACACCCTCCATCTCCTGCTTCCACACCCTCCATTTCCTGCTTCTACGCAGTCCATCTCCTGCTTCCACACCGTCCATCTCCTGCTTCCACACCGTCCATCTCCTGCTTCTACACCGTCCATCTCCTGCTTCCACACCGTCCATCTCCTGCTTCCACACCCTCCATCTCCTGCTTCCACACCGTCCATCTCCTGCTTCCACACCGTCCATCTCCTGCTTCTACGCAGTCCATCTCCTGCTTCCACACCGTCCATCTCCTGCTTCCACACAGTCCATCTCCTGCTTCCACACCGTCCATCTCCTGCTTCCACACCGTCCATCTCCTGCTTCCACACAGTCCATCTCCTGCTTCCACACCGTCCATCTCCTGCTTCCACACCGTCCATCTCCTGCTTCCACACCCTCCATCTCCTGCTTCCACACCCTCCATCTCCTGCTTCCACACCCTCCATCTCCTGCTTCCACACCCTCCATCTCCTGCTTCCACACCCTCCATCTCCTGCTTCCACACCGTCCATCTCCTGCTTCTACGCAGTCCATCTCCTGCTTCTACGCAGTCCATCTCCTGCTTCTACACCCTCCATCTCCTGCTTCTACACCCTCCATCTCCTGCTTCTACACCCTCCATCTCCTGCTTCTACGCAGTCCATCTCCTACTTCTACGCAGTCCATCTCCTACTTCTACGCAGTCCATCTCCTACTTCTACGCAGTCCATCTCCTGCTTCCACACCGTCCATCTCCATCTCCTGCTTCCACACCCTCCATCTCCTGCTTCCACACCCTCCATCTCCTGCTTATACCCCGTCCATCTCCTGCTTATACCCCGTCCATCTCCTGCTTATACCCCGTCCATCTCCTGCTTATACCCCGTCCATCTCCTGCTTATACCCCGTCCATCTCCTGCTTATACCCCGTCCATCTCCTGCTTATACCCCGTCCATCTCCTGCTTATACCCCGTCCATCTCCTGCTTATACCCCGTCCATCTCCTGCTTATACCCCGTCCATCTCCTGCTTATACCCCGTCCATCTCCTGCTTATACCCCGTCCATCTCCTGCTTATACCCCGTCCATCTCCTGCTTATACCCCGTCCATCTCCTGCTTTTACCCCGTCCATCTCCTGCTTATACCCCGTCCATCTCCTGCTTATACACCGTTCGTCTCCTGCTTATACCCCGTTCGTCTCCACACCGTCCATCTCCTGCTTCCACACCGTCCATCTCCTGCTTCCACACCGTCCATCTCCTGCTTCCACACCGTCCATCTCCTGCTTCCACACCGTCCATCTCCTGCTTCTACGCAGTCCATCTCCTGCTTCTACGCAGTCCATCTCCTGCTTCCACACCGTCCATCTCCTGCTTCCACACAGTCCATCTCCTGCTTCCACACCGTCCATCTCCTGCTTCCACACCGTCCATCTCCTGCTTCCACACAGTCCATCTCCTGCTTCCACACAGTCCATCTCCTGCTTCCACACCGTCCATCTCCTGCTTCCACACCCTCCATCTCCTGCTTCCACACCCTCCATCTCCTGCTTCCACACCCTCCATCTCCTGCTTCCACACCCTCCATCTCCTGCTTCCACACCCTCCATCTCCTGCTTCCACACCCTCCATCTCCTGCTTCCACACCCTCCATCTCCTGCTTCCACACCCTCCATCTCCTGCTTCCACACCGTCCATCTCCTGCTTCTACGCAGTCCATCTCCTGCTTCTACGCAGTCCATCTCCTGCTTCTACACCCTCCATCTCCTGCTTCTACACCCTCCATCTCCTGCTTCTACACCCTCCATCTCCTGCTTCTACGCAGTCCATCTCCTACTTCTACGCAGTCCATCTCCTACTTCTACGCAGTCCATCTCCTACTTCTACGCAGTCCATCTCCTGCTTCCACACCGTCCATCTCCATCTCCTGCTTCCACACCCTCCATCTCCTGCTTCCACACCCTCCATCTCCTGCTTATACCCCGTCCATCTCCTGCTTATACCCCGTCCATCTCCTGCTTATACCCCGTCCATCTCCTGCTTATACCCCGTCCATCTCCTGCTTATACCCCGTCCATCTCCTGCTTATACCCCGTCCATCTCCTGCTTATACCCCGTCCATCTCCTGCTTATACCCCGTCCATCTCCTGCTTATACCCCGTCCATCTCCTGCTTATACCCCGTCCATCTCCTGCTTATACCCCGTCCATCTCCTGCTTATACCCCGTCCATCTCCTGCTTATACCCCGTCCATCTCCTGCTTTTACCCCGTCCATCTCCTGCTTATACCCCGTCCATCTCCTGCTTATACCCCGTCCATCTCCTGCTTATACACCGTTCGTCTCCTGCTTATACCCCGTCCGTCTCCTGCTTCCACACCGTCCATCTCCTGCTTCCACACCGTCCATCTCCTGCTTCCACACCGTCCATCTCCTGCTTCCACACCGTCCATCTCCTGCTTCCACACCGTCCATCTCCTGCTTCCACACCGTCCATCTCCTGCTTCCACACCCTCCATCTCCTGCTTCCACACCCTCCATCTCCTGCTTCCACACCCTCCATCTCCTGCTTCCACACCCTCCATCTCCTGCTTCCACACCCTCCATCTCCTGCTTCCACACCGTCCATCTCCTGCTTCTACGCAGTCCATCTCCTGCTTCTACGCAGTCCATCTCCTGCTTCTACACCCTCCATCTCCTGCTTCTACACCCTCCATCTCCTGCTTCTACACCCTCCATCTCCTGCTTCTACACCCTCCATCTCCTGCTTCTACGCAGTCCATCTCCTACTTCTACGCAGTCCATCTCCTACTTCTACGCAGTCCATCTCCTACTTCTACGCAGTCCATCTCCTGCTTCCACACCGTCCATCTCCATCTCCTGCTTCCACACCCTCCATCTCCTGCTTCCACACCCTCCATCTCCTGCTTATACCCCGTCCATCTCCTGCTTATACCCCGTCCATCTCCTGCTTATACCCCGTCCATCTCCTGCTTATACCCCGTCCATCTCCTGCTTATACCCCGTCCATCTCCTGCTTATACCCCGTCCATCTCCTGCTTATACCCCGTCCATCTCCTGCTTATACCCCGTCCATCTCCTGCTTATACCCCGTCCATCTCCTGCTTATACCCCGTCCATCTCCTGCTTATACCCCGTCCATCTCCTGCTTATACCCCGTCCATCTCCTGCTTATACCCCGTCCATCTCCTGCTTTTACCCCGTCCATCTCCTGCTTATACCCCGTCCATCTCCTGCTTATACCCCGTCCATCTCCTGCTTATACACCGTTCGTCTCCTGCTTATACCCCGTCCATCTCCTGCTTCCACACCCTCCATCTCCTGCTTCTACACCCTCCATCTCCTGCTTCTACGCAGTCCATCTCCTACTTCTACGCAGTCCATCTCCTACTTCTACGCAGTCCATCTCCTACTTCTACGCAGTCCATCTCCTGCTTCCACACCGTCCATCTCCATCTCCTGCTTCCACACCCTCCATCTCCTGCTTCCACACCCTCCATCTCCTGCTTATACCCCGTCCATCTCCTGCTTATACCCCGTCCATCTCCTGCTTATACCCCGTCCATCTCCTGCTTATACCCCGTCCATCTCCTGCTTATACCCCGTCCATCTCCTGCTTATACCCCGTCCATCTCCTGCTTATACCCCGTCCATCTCCTGCTTATACCCCGTCCATCTCCTGCTTATACCCCGTCCATCTCCTGCTTATACCCCGTCCATCTCCTGCTTATACCCCGTCCATCTCCTGCTTTTACCCCGTCCATCTCCTGCTTATACCCCGTCCATCTCCTGCTTATACCCCGTCCATCTCCTGCTTATACACCGTTCGTCTCCTGCTTATACCCCGTCCATCTCCTGCTTCCACACCGTCCATCTCCTGCTTATACACCGTTCGTCTCCTGCTTCCACACCGTCCATCTCCTGCTTATACACCGTTCATCTCCTGCTTCCACACCGTCCATCTCCTGCTTATACACCGTTCATCTCCTGCTTCCACACCGTCCATCTCCTGCTTATACACCGTTCGTCTCCTGCTTCCATACCGTCCATCTCCTGCTTATACCCCGTCCATCTCCTGCTTATACCCCGTCCATCTCCTGCTTATACCCCGTCCATCTCCTGCTTATACCCCGTCCATCTCCTGCTTATACCCCGTCCATCTCCTGCTTATACCCCGTCCATCTCCTGCTTATACCCCGTCCATCTCCTGCTTATACCCCGTCCATCTCCTGCTTATACCCCGTCCATCTCCTGCTTTTACCCCGTCCATCTCCTGCTTATACCCCGTCCATCTCCTGCTTATACCCCGTCCATCTCCTGCTTATACCCCGTCCATCTCCTGCTTATACCCCGTCCATCTCCTGCTTTTACCCCGTCCATCTCCTGCTTTTACCCCGTCCATCTCCTGCTTATACCCCGTCCGTCTCCTGCTTATACACCGTTCGTCTCCTGCTTATACACCGTCCATCTCCTGCTTATACCCCGTCCCTCTCCTGCTTATACACCGTCCATCTCCTGCTTATACCCCGTCCATCTCCTGCTTATACCCCGTCCATCTCCTGCTTATACCCCGTCCATCTCCTGCTTATACCCCGTCCATCTCCTGCTTATACCCCGTCCATCTCCTGCTTATACCCCGTCCATCTCCTGCTTATACCCCGTCCATCTCCTGCTTTTACCCCGTCCATCTCCTGCTTATACCCCGTCCGTCTCCTGCTTATACCCCGTCCGTCTCCTGCTTATACCCCGTCCATCTCCTGCTTATACCCCGTCCATCTCCTGCTTATACCCCGTCCATCTCCTGCTTATACACCGTTCGTCTCCTGCTTATACCCCGTCCATCTCCTGCTTATACCCCGTCCATCTCCTGCTTATACCCCGTCCCTCTCCTGCTTATACCCCGTCCCTCTCCTGCTTATACCCCGTCCGTCTCCTGCTTATACACCGTTCGTCTCCTGCTTATACCCCGTCCATCTCCTGCTTATACCCCGTCCATCTCCTGCTTATACCCCGTCCATCTCCTGCTTATACCCCGTCCATCTCCTGCTTATACCCCGTCCATCTCCTGCTTATACCCCGTTCGTCTCCTGCTTATACCCCGTCCATCTCCTGCTTATACCCCGTCCATCTCCTGCTTATACCCCGTCCGTCTCCTGCTTATACACCGTTCGTCTCCTGCTTATACCCCGTCCATCTCCTGCTTATACACCGTCCATCTCCTGCTTATACCCCGTCCATCTCCTGCTTATACCCCGTCCATCTCCTGCTTATACACCGTTCGTCTCCTGCTTATACCCCGTCCATCTCCTGCATATACCCCGTCCATCTCCTGCTTATACCCCGTCCATCTCCTGCTTATACACCGTTCGTCTCCTGCTTATACCCCGTCCATCTCCTGCTTATACACCGTCCATCTCCTGCTTATACCCCGTCCATCTCCTGCTTATACCCCGTCCATCTCCTGCTTATACACCGTTCGTCTCCTGCTTATACCCCGTCCATCTCCTGCTTATACACCGTTCGTCTCCTGCTTATACACCGTTCGTCTCCTGCTTATACCCCGTCCATCTCCTGCTTATACACCGTCCATCTCCTGCTTATACCCCGTCCATCTCCTGCTTATACCCCGTCCATCTCCTGCTTATACACCGTTCGTCTCCTGCTTATACCCCGTCCATCTCCTGCTTATACCCCGTCCATCTCCTGCTTATACCCCGTCCATCTCCTGCTTATACCCCGTCCATCTCCTGCTTATACACCGTTCGTCTCCTGCTTATACCCCGTCCATCTCCTGCTTATACACCGTCCATCTCCTGCTTATACACCGTCCATCTCCTGCTTATACCCCGTCCATCTCCTGCTTATACCCCGTCCATCTCCTGCTTATACACCGTTCGTCTCCTGCTTATACCCCGTCCATCTCCTGCTTATACCCCGTCCATCTCCTGCTTATACCCCGTCCATCTCCTGCTTATACCCCGTCCATCTCCTGCTTATACCCCGTCCGTCTCCTGCTTATACACCGTTCGTCTCCTGCTTATACCCCGTCCATCTCCTGCTTATACACCGTCCATCTCCTGCTTATACCCCGTCCATCTCCTGCTTATACCCCGTCCATCTCCTGCTTATACACCGTTCGTCTCCTGCTTATACCCCGTCCATCTCCTGCTTATACCCCGTCCATCTCCTGCTTATACACCGTTCGTCTCCTGCTTATACCCCGTCCATCTCCTGCTTATACACTGTCCATCTCCTGCTTATACCCCGTCCATCTCCTGCTTATACCCCGTCCATCTCCTGCTTATACACCGTTCGTCTCCTGCTTATACCCCGTCCATCTCCTGCTTATACCCCGTCCATCTCCTGCTTATACCCCGTCCATCTCCTGCTTATACACCGTTCGTCTCCTGCTTATACACCGTTCGTCTCCTGCTTATACCCCGTCCATCTCCTGCTTATACACCGTCCATCTCCTGCTTATACCCCGTCCATCTCCTGCTTATACCCCGTCCATCTCCTGCTTATACACCGTTCGTCTCCTGCTTATACCCCGTCCATCTCCTGCTTATACCCCGTCCATCTCCTGCTTATACCCCGTCCATCTCCTGCTTATACACCGTTCGTCTCCTGCTTATACCCCGTCCATCTCCTGCTTATACACCGTCCATCTCCTGCTTATACCCCGTCCATCTCCTGCTTATACCCCGTCCATCTCCTGCTTATACACAGTTCGTCTCCTGCTTATACCCCGTCCATCTCCTGCTTATACACCGTCCATCTCCTGCTTATACCCCGTCCATCTCCTGCTTATACCCCGTCCATCTCCTGCTTATACACAGTTCGTCTCCTGCTTATACCCCGTCCATCTCCTGCTTATACACCGTCCATCTCCTGCTTATACCCCGTCCATCTCCTGCTTATACCCCGTCCATCTCCTGCTTATACCCCGTCCATCTCCTGCTTATACACCGTTCGTCTCCTGCTTATACCCCGTCCATCTCCTGCTTATACCCCGTCCATCTCCTGCTTATACCCCGTCCATCTCCTGCTTATACACCGTTCGTCTCCTGCTTATACCCCGTCCATCTCCTGCTTATACACCGTCCATCTCCTGCTTATACCCCGTCCATCTCCTGCTTATACCCCGTCCATCTCCTGCTTATACACAGTTCGTCTCCTGCTTATACCCCGTCCATCTCCTGCTTATACCCCGTCCATCTCCTGCTTATACCCCGTCCATCTCCTGCTTATACCCCGTCCATCTCCTGCTTATACACCGTTCGTCTCCTGCTTATACCCCGTCCATCTCCTGCTTATACACCGTCCATCTCCTGCTTATACCCCGTCCATCTCCTGCTTATACCCCGTCCATCTCCTGCTTATACACCGTTCGTCTCCTGCTTATACCCCGTCCATCTCCTGCTTATACCCCGTCCATCTCCTGCTTATACCCCGTCCATCTCCTGCTTATACCCCGTCCATCTCCTGCTTATACACCGTTCGTCTCCTGCTTATACCCCGTCCATCTCCTGCTTATACCCCGTCCATCTCCTGCTTATACACCGTTCGTCTCCTGCTTATACCCCGTCCATCTCCTGCTTATACCCCGTCCATCTCCTGCTTATACCCCGTCCATCTCCTGCTTATACCCCGTCCATCTCCTGCTTATACACCGTCCATCTCCTGCTTATACACCGTCCATCTCCTGCTTATACCCCGTCCATCTCCTGCTTATACCCCGTCCATCTCCTGCTTATACACCGTTCGTCTCCTGCTTATACCCCGTCCATCTCCTGCTTATACACCGTCCATCTCCTGCTTATACCCCGTCCCTCTCCTGCTTATACCCCGTCCATCTCCTGCTTATACCCCGTCCATCTCCTGCTTATACCCCGTCCATCTCCTGCTTATACACCGTTCGTCTCCTGCTTATACCCCGTCCATCTCCTGCTTATACACCGTCCATCTCCTGCTTATACCCCGTCCATCTCCTGCTTATACCCCGTCCGTCTCCTGCTTATACACCGTTCGTCTCCTGCTTATACCCCGTCCATCTCCTGCTTATACACCGTCCATCTCCTGCTTATACCCCGTCCATCTCCTGCTTATACCCCGTCCATCTCCTGCTTATACACCGTTCGTCTCCTGCTTATACCCCGTCCATCTCCTGCTTATACCCCGTCCATCTCCTGCTTATACCCCGTCCATCTCCTGCTTATACCCCGTCCATCTCCTGCTTATACACCGTTCGTCTCCTGCTTATACCCCGTCCATCTCCTGCTTATACCCCGTCCGTCTCCTGCTTATACACCGTTCGTCTCCTGCTTATACCCCGTCCATCTCCTGCTTATACCCCGTCCATCTCCTGCTTATACACCGTCCATCTCCTGCTTATACACCGTCCATCTCCTGCTTATACCCCGTCCATCTCCTGCTTATACCCCGTCCATCTCCTGCTTATACACCGTTCGTCTCCTGCTTATACCCCGTCCATCTCCTGCTTATACACCGTCCATCTCCTGCTTATACCCCGTCCCTCTCCTGCTTATACCCCGTCCATCTCCTGCTTATACCCCGTCCATCTCCTGCTTATACCCCGTCCATCTCCTGCTTATACACCGTTCGTCTCCTGCTTATACCCCGTCCATCTCCTGCTTATACACCGTCCATCTCCTGCTTATACACCGTCCATCTCCTGCTTATACCCCGTCCATCTCCTGCTTATACCCCGTCCATCTCATTCTTATACACCGTCCGTCTCCATATTTTAGCACTTCAGGTGGGGCCGTGATCACATTTGCTGCAGCACTGATGTACAAATCAGTATCAGGACCAATGTTAATTTGTTTGGTGACTGTATCTGTCCATACTGCCCCCCCCCCCCCATACCCATGTTATCCTGCATGTTACTGCTATGTATGGTGTGACGCAACTCTTGTGGCATCATCGAAAAGGTGATAATAATAAATAGATTTATTTCAATTCACTTGTTTTAAACTTTAGTACTACAGGTCGGGTGTAATCCGTCATCCGGATACCCAGGTCGGGTGTAATCCGTCATCCGGATACCCAGGTCGGGTGTAATCCGTCATCCGGATACCCAGGTCGGGTGTAATCCGTCATCCGGATACCCGTTAACCGAAATATTCAGAAAACTGAAATATTTCAGCCCTGTAGTGACATCATGACCCCCAGACCCGATGCGCCGGACCCGCCGCAGACCCCCGTGACCCATCTGGATAACAAGCATTCTATTATCTGGAAAAATCACATATCCGGATTGCTCCTGGTCCCGAGCATTCCGGATATGGGATACTCGACACTCCATCGGTGCTGCAGGGAGCAGAGACGAGGGGCAGCAACGGTGACACCCACACAGCCCTGGGATCCGGACTGAAAGTCGACAGTAACTAGGTCGACCATGTCTAGGTCGACCACTATTGGTCGACATGTTCTAGGTTGACAGGTCAAAAGGTCGACATGAGTTTTTCGCAATTTTTTCTTTTTTTGAACCTTTTCATACTTCACGATCTACGTGGACTACGATTGGAACGGTAATCTGTGCCGAGCGAATCGGTAGCGGAGCGAAGGCACCATGCCCGAAGCATGGCGAGCGAACGCGGTGCACTAATTGGGGTTCCCAGTCACTCTACGAAGAAAACGACACCAAAATAACATGAAAAACTCATGTTGACCTTTTGACCTGTCGACCTAAAGACCCTGTCAACCTAGACACCCTGTCGACCTAGTTACTGTCGACCAATAGTGGTCGACCTAGTTACTGTCGACTTTCAATACCACACCCCACAGCCCTACCCTCTGTGCGGCGGCACCGCTCACACACCCCTAGTTGCAGCCCTGCCTCTTGCACTAATACAATGCGGGTTATCCAGGCAGCAATTTTTTTTATTTACTACCATAGCAACCAGTTATTTGTACAGCCGAAGCCAATGGCATTTCCTCCCTCATTGATATCACTTGGGAATAGATAAGACTGCATTGTCAGGAATATTGGTTCAGCTGACAAAATGGACGCAGTCGCTGTGTGCTGGTTACAGTTCCAGCTGTGGGCCTAATTCAGAACTGATCGCTCCTCTGCGTTTTTGCAGAGGGCTGCGATCAGACAGCCGCCGCCCAAAGAGAGTGAAAATCCGCGATATGCAAGTGTGCGAATGCATGCGTACGCTGTGCAAAAACTTCGCCAGACAGCGGACAGCTGCAAATCCGTTCGCAACTCAATCACCATAGAATTATTTTCCTCTTCTGTGCGCAGCCCAGGACTTACTCCTACAGTACGAAAGAAACGGGCTGACGTCACACACCCGCCCTGAAAACGCTTGGGAACGCCTGCGTTTTTCCTGACACTCACAGAAAACGGCCAGTTACCACCCCCCAAACGTCTGCATCCTGTCAATCAACTTGCGTGCGATCAAAATTTTCACACCATTCTCTTGCAGTTTGGCCTTGCGCCTGCGCATTGCGATCCATGCGTAGTCGTTGGATAATCGCCCGTCATGCGAAATCGCACACCAGCGATCAGGACTGAATTAGGCCCTATATCACTAGGGGGGAAAGTGTGTTTTAACATAGATCACTTTGGAAGACTATAAGATGATTGTTAGTATTAATCATTTTTCCTTGGTTGATTCCTCAAGGCTGCCATTAATGATTTAGAATTCTGCTGCATCATGGGCTACCATGGCAGCCACAGTCACAAGGCACACGACTGAGCAGAGATGCTCAGGAACACTCCAAAGTTCTCTCAGGTCTGTAACATCCCCATTGCCATCACATCCCATGCCGAGAGCCATAGGCCTAAGTTTGTGTGATGGCAGCCATAATGATTTTAATGAGGACATCTAAGAACAAATTAAAAGTGCTTAACTGGGGGCATTATGTGTATCTTCCACTATTGGGGGCATTATGTGTATCTGCCACTATTGGGGGCATATTTTTTGTATGGCCACCCGAAGGATTTTATAAATATCCGAATGGCCCTTTGCAGAAAAAATGTTCCCCACCCCTGGTCTAGATTGACAGTCATTAGGCCGACAGGGTTAAAAGGTCAACAGGTAAAAGGTTGAAAGGTAAAAGGTCGACTTGGTTGACACACTTTTTTTGGGGTGGGTAATTTTGTATGTTTAACCACATCTACCGCTGTGCTCACCTCAGGTTACTATTCCCAATGGTAGTCCAATTGGATAGTAAATCAAGCCAAAGTTGGTAAAAAAACAACAACATGTGTCAACCTTAAGCACTGTCTATCTTTTACCTGTCGACCTAGGCACTGTCTACCTATACATTGGAACCCTGCCTGGTTACGCGTCCACCTCGTCTAGCAGAACATTTGTACACATTCCACAGCATATACTGAACAACCTTCATTTTCAGAGCAATTAAAAATGTTAAACAAATAATGGAATGTACAATTTGCTATTTTTCATAGTATAAATGGACCAAATCCACGTACTTCTCCGCTCCGTGGTAAGTGTACTGTACAAGTAATGCAGCGTCAGATCCATCACAATGTTTTAAATCCTTTAGATTTAGCCGTACATTCTATGTACACGTATGAGTGAATAAGACAGAGATCCAGACGCCCATTATTCGGGCGGAGCCGCTGGATCAACCAGTATATGGGTAGCTGTACTGTGTTATCATCATACATACAGTATGTATACACCATATAATCCTGAAATATTATCGCTAGCTATTTTTTTTTTTGCAGCGCTGTGATCAGATAGTCGCCGCCTATGGGGGAGTGTATTTTCACTTTGCAAGTGTGTGAACGCTTTTGCAACCGAGCGGTACAAAAAAGTTTTTTGCAGTTTCTGAGTAGCTCTGGACTTACTCAGCCGCTGCGATCACTTCAGTCTTTTTGGTGCCAGAATTGACGTCAGACATCCACCCAGCAAACACTTGGACACGCCTGCATTTTCCCAAACACTCCCAGAAAACGCTCAGTTGCCACCCACAAACCCCCTCATTCTGTCAATCATCTTGCGATCGGCTGCGCGAATGGATTCTTTGTTAAATCCATCGCCCAGCACCAATCCTCTTTGCACCCGTACGATGCGCCTGTTCATTGCGGTGCATACGCATGCGCAGTTTTGACCTAATCGCAGCGCTGCAAAAAATAGCTAGCGAGCAATCACCTTGGAATGACCCCTGTGACGGCTGCCTGCTACAGCTGATGACTAGGTCAGACTATGATACTACAGTGTTACATTTATATACTGTTACACTGTAAGACACTCAGCACAGTCACCAGGCCAGCTACTGCATCCTACTATCCTTCTTCCTTTTGTATCTGCCTAAACTATCTCTCTACTTACAAAACACACCCCAATTTCTTACTTAATGTGTTCAACAGCTCCCCAGATCTCAAGCACTACAACCCCCACATCTCCATTCTGCCACAGATCACCATAACCCCACCAGTCTCCCCTGCCACAGAATCTCATCTCTGCCACAGGATGCCACAGTCCCACCTGCCATAAAGCTCCAAAACCAACTCCAGTTCTTCCCTGCCAGAGTGCTGCAGACCCACCAGCCACAAAGCTTCATTACTCCCCAGATCTCCCCTGCCGCAGAGTGCCACAGATTTCCTATGCCACAGAGGGCCACAACCCCTCCAGCACTCCCATGCCAGAGCACCACAGCCCATCCAGCACTCCTCTTCCACAGAGCGCTGCAGCCCCACCAGCCACATAGCTTCATTACTCCCCAGCTCTCCCCTGCCGCTGAGTGCCCCAGCTATCCTATGGCACAAAGATCCAGAGCCCCTCCAGCTCTCCCCTGCCAGAGCGCCACAGGCCCCCCAGCTCTACTCTACCACAGAGCGCCACAGGCCCCCCAGCTCTCCTCTACCACAGAGCGCCACAGGCCCTCCAGCTCTCCTCTACCACAGAGCACCACAGGCCCCCCAGCTCTACTCTACCACAGAGCGCCACAGGCCCCCCAGCTCTACTCTACCACAGAGCGCCACAGGCCCCCCAGCTCTACTCTACCACAGAGCGCCACAGGCCCCCCAGCTCTCCTCTACCACAGAGCGCCACAGGCCCTCCAGCTCTCCTCTACCACACAGCGCCACAGCCCCTCCAGCTCTCCTCTACCACAGAGCGCCACAGGCCCTCCAGCTCTCCTCTACCACAGAGCGCCACAGGCCCCCCAGCTCTCCTCTACCACAGAGCGCCACAGGCCCCCCAGCTCTACTCTACCACAGAGCGCCACAGGCCCCCCAGCTCTCCTCTACCACAGAGCGCCACAGGCCCCCCAGCTCTCCTCTACCACAGAGCGCCACAGCCCCTCCAGCTCTCCTCTACCACAGAGCGCCACAGCCCCCTCCAGCTCTCCTCTACCACAGAGCACCACAGCCCCCTCCAGCTCTCCTCTACCACAGAGCACCACAGCCCCCTCCAGCTCTCCTCTACCACAGAGCACCACAGCCCCCTCCAGCTCTCCTCTACCACAGAGCACCACAGCCCCCTCCAGCTCTCCTCTACCACAGAGCGCCACAGCCCCCTCCAGCTCTCCTCTACCACAGAGCGCCACAGCCCCTCCAGCTCTCCTCTACCACAGAGCGCCACAGGCCCCTCCAGCTCTCCTCTACCACAGAGCACCACAGCCCCCTCCAGCTCTACTCTACCACAGAGCGCCACAGCCCCTCCAGCTCTCCTCTACCACAGAGCACCACAGTCCCTCCAGCTCTCCTCTACCACAGAGCACCACAGCCCCTCCAGCTCTCCTCTACCACAGAGCGCCACAGCCCCTCCAGCTCTCCTCTACCACAGAGCGCCACAGCCCCTCCAGCTCTCCTCTACCACAGAGCACCACAGTCCCTCCAGCTCTACTCTACCACAGAGCGCCACAGGCCCTCCAGCTCTCCTCTACCACACAGCGCCACTGCCGCCCTCCCAGTTCTCCGCACTAGACCACCACAGCCCCCAGCTCTCCCCACTACAGACCACCACAGCCCCCAGCTCTCTCCACTACAGACCACCACAGCCCCCAGCTCTCTCCACTACAGACCACCACAGCCCCCAGCTCTCCCCACTACAGACCACCACAGCCCCCAGCTCTCTCCACTACAGACCACCACAGCCCCCAGCTCTCCCCACTACAGACCACCACAGCCCCCAGCTCTCCCCACTACAGACCACCACAGCCCCCAGCTCTCAGTTACCATAGACCGCCACAGCCCCAGCTCTCCCCACAGCACAGCACTACAGCAACCTCCTGTACTCACCTTTACTACTGAGCACCAAAACGCCCCAACTCTCCCCTACCAAGGAATGTGTCAAAACCCACAAGCTCTCCCCTGCCACATAGCACCAAACCCACCCGCACTGTCCTATGCAAAGTGTCCCCAGCTCTTTCCTGCCACACAGCAACCCCAGCTCTCCCCGGCCACACTGCGGCCCCAGCTCTCCCCGGCCACACTGCGCCCCCAGCTCTCCCCGGCCACACTGCGGCCCCAGCTTTCCTCGGCCACACAGCCCCCCCAGCCACACAGCCCCCCCCCCCCAGCTCTCCCCGGCCACACTGCGCTCCCAGCTCTCCCCAGCCACACAGCGCCCCCAGCTCTCCCCGGCCACACAGCGCCCCCACCACTCCCCGGACACACTGCGCCCCCAGCTCTGCCCGGCCACACAGCACCCCCAGCTCTCCCCGGCCACACAGCACCCCCAGCACTCCCCGGCCACACTGCGCCCCCAGCTCTGCCCGGCCACACAGCCTCCCCGGCCACACAGCGCCCCCAGCTCTCCCCGGCCACACAGCGCCCCCAGCACTCCCGGCCACACAGCGCCCCCAGCTCTCCCCGGCCACACAGCGCCCCCAGCACTCCCCGGCCACACAGCCCCCCCAGCTCTGCCCGGCCACACAGCCCCCCCAGCTCTCCCCGGCCACACAACGCCCAAGCTCTCCCCGGCCACACAGCGCCCCCAGCACCCCCGGCCACACTGCGCCCCCAGCTCTCCCCGGCCACACAGCACCCCCAGCTCTCCCCGGCCACACAGCACCCCCAGCTCTGCCCGGCCACACAGCGCCCCCAGCTCTGCCCGGCCACACAGCGCCCCCAGCTCTCCCCGGCCACACAGCGCCCCCAGCTCTCCCCGGCCACACGGCGCCCACAGCTCTCCCCGGCCACACAGCGCCCACAGCTCTCCCCGGCCACACAGCGCCCCCAGCTCTCCCCGGCCACACTGCGCCCCCAGCTCTCCCCGGCCACACTGCGCCCCCAGTTCTTGCTAGCCACACAACACCACTAGCTCTCCCCAGCCACACAGCACCCCCAGCTCTGCCCGGCCACACAGTCCCCCCAGCTCTCCCCGGCCACACAGCGCCCCCAGCTCTGCCCGGCCACACAGCCCCCCCAGCTCTCCCCGGCCACACAGCCCCCCCAGCTCTCCCCGGCCATACAGCACCCCCAGCTCTCCCCGACCACACAGCGCCCCCAGCTCACGCAGCCCCCCCAGCTCTCCCCGGCCACACAGCACCCCCTGCTCTCCCCGACCACACAGCGCCCCCAGCTTTCCCCGGCCACACTGCGCCCCCAGCTCTCCCCGGCCACACAGCACCCCCAGCTCTCCCCGGCCACACAGCACCCCCAGCTCTGCCCGGCCACACAGCACCCCCAGGCCACACTGTGCCTCCATCTTTCCATAGCAACTCTGTGCCCCAAGCTCTACCCAGCTATACAGTGCCCCAGCCACGCCCCCAGCTTTCCCTGTATATACAGCACCCCCAGCTCTCCCCGGCCACACAGCAACTACAGTTCTCCCCGCAAACAAAGCGCCCCCAGCTCTCCCCGGCCACATAGCAACCCCAGTTCTCCCTGGCAACACAGCACCCCAAGCTCTCCCCTGCCATACAGCACCCCCCAGCTCTCCTCGGCCACACAGCGCCTCCAGCTCTCTCCGGCCACACAGCCCCCCCTCCCCCCAGCTAAACAGCGCCCCCAACTCTCCCCGGCTACACAGCGCCCCCATCTCTCTCTGGCCACACACCTACCCCGTCCCTGGCCACACAGCCCCCCCCCCCCCCCCCCCACACACACACACACAGTGTGGCAGCCCCCCACCTCTTCCCTGCCACATAGCACCCACAGCTTTCATTTGAGACAAAACGCCCCAAACATTTATAGCACTTAATTTACCTACTAGTAGTACTCTGATACCCAGCACTGCCAGCCCAGTATCTGATACCCAGCACTGCCAGCCCAGTACCTGATACCCAGCACTGCCAGCCCAGTATCTGATACCCAGCACTGCCAGCCTAGTACCTGATACCCAGCACTGCCAGCCCAGTACCTGATACCCAGCACTGCCAGCCCAGTACCTGATACCCAGCACTGCCAGCCCAGTACCTGATACCCAGCACTGCCAGCCCAGTACCTGATACCCAGCACTGCCAGCCCAGTATCTGATACCCAGCACTGCCAGCCCAGTACCTGATACCCAGCACTGCCAGCCCAGTACCTGATACCCAGCACTGCCAGCCCAGTATCTGATACCCAGCACTGCCAGCTACCTGATACCCAGCACTGCCAGCCTAGTATCTGATACCCAGCACTGCCAGCCCAGTACCTGATACCCAGCACTGCCAGCCCAGTACCTGATAACCAGCACTGCCACCCAGCAATGCCAGCCCAGTACCTTATACCCAGCACTGCCAGCCCAGTATCTGATACCCAGTACTGCCAGCCCAGTACCTGATACCCAGCACTGCCAGCCCAGTACCTGATACCCAGCCACTGCCAGCCCAGTACCTGATACCCAGCACTGCCAGCCCAGTACCTGATACCCAGCACTGCCAGCCCAGTACCTGATACCCAGCACTGCCAGCCCAGTACCTGATAACCAACACTGCCAGCCCAGTACCTGATACCCAGCCACTGCCAGCCCAGTAACTATACCCAGCCACTGCCAGCCCAGTACCTGAAGTAGTAGACATCGCTCTTCCCTGCACTGAGCCCGGACTTTCTAATGACCTCTTCCTTCTTCCAGCCCGGTGGCAGCGCAGGGCACTCCATCCTCCGCTTCTCCATACGCCGGCTTGCTCCCTACACCATAGCCCGCAGCAGCCTCTCTGCCACCCGCCGGCCGCCTGGCAGTGACTGACTAGCTGTCAGATCTCCAGCCAGCGCAGCTCCCCCTGGCGGCCCAATTCCCTTCCGCAAACTAGTCCCGGCGTGACGGGCGGAGAGATACACCGATACCCCGGGGACTGTCAGTGACCCGCCCTGAGAGGGCTGCCGTGGCGGATAATAACAACTCATGATAGGGCATAGCACTGCGGTCCCCCGCGGCTGGGACCGGCCAAGCTGCTGCCAGCGTCCCGAGCGTGACGAAACTACAACTCCCATGAGCCTTGGCTGCTGACAGAGCGGTGCGATACTCCTGGGAGTTGTAGTTTAGCTATTACCGCACCCCTGTGTTCCTCCGCATGACAGTGGTGTGATTATAGTGCATTGCCTGGGAAAGTGGTGTAATAGTGCAGTGCATATGGATGGGCAATGTTATATACTGTACAAACAGAGTAACAGACAGTGCTTTCTCTGATACATGGTGCCAGTGCTCACCTAAAGTTACAGGTTATTACAAGACTTATAGGAGTTTCCCCGCTCTACATATTTCCCGCCTGTCCTGATTGATTTTAGAGTAGGGATAGGCAGTCGACAGTCCCAAATCGGAATTTTGGATTGACGTGGAACTGAAATTTAATGCAAAACACATATGCCCGCAACCTTCCCACTTTTGGTGAGACAGTGCTGCTTTTCTAGTGGGCCGCAGTGTTCCGCAGTGAGGGAAAAGTCAGGCGTTGTCCTCAGGCCGGCTCTACCACTAGGCAGCTTTTTTTACCCTTCCTGAGCAACGTATTTTACTTTATCGCTTAGTAGCCACCGCAGACGAGCGATGCACAGCCCCGCGGGTCGTTAACAACCCTCGCTGTCGGCCGTGCATGCAGCTCAATTTGGACTGTCGTCCAAAAACTGCTCACACGGCCCGTCTGCGGCGTGACGTCATTGAGCGTTATCGTTTGCATATCGCTCCATTTGTACGCCTTGCCGCCGACCAGCCCGGGAGGGGAACCACTAGGCACGTCGCTTATAGCACATCGCCTTGTGTGTACCCACCTTTAGGCAGCTGCCTAGGGCGCTGGGATCTGGGGGCCGCCCCTGAGTCTGCCCAGTGTCAGACTGGGGCATAAAGGGCCCACCGGGGGAATGCAGTGATAGGGGCCCATACTTAGGGGTGTGGCCAGCCTACAAAGGGGGTGTGGCCAGCCTCCACAGAGGCTTGAAATACACGATAGTTTAGTGCAGTGTAATGCAACATATCTACCATGTATAATACAAGTACACAGTCTGGAACCTGATCCTTAGAGGAAGGAGTGGGCCCTCAGGCAGTGGGTCCTACCGGTGGTTTCCCTGGTACCTCTATGGGCCAGTCCGACCCTGAGTCTGCCTATAACAAAATGAAGGATGAATTTAATGCAGGCGGCTGTGGGACTTCTAAGACGCCACCTCCTCCAGAGGGGACACTAGGCAGTGGCGGCACCGGGGTAAGTGACATCCAGTGCGGCTTAGAGACCCCCTGTGCACTGGTGTTTCTATAATGGGTGCAGTGTGTGCGGTGCACATGGGCCCCTGAGTCCAGAGGGGGCCCCACCGCACACGCTGCACCCAATTTTAAAATATTCTCCCTCCGGAGTCCAGCGCTGTGAAAACACAGTGAAAATGGCTCAGCGGCCATTTTCACGGAGTTTTGCGCGTGCACAGTAGAGAAATCTCAGAGAAAATGTCCGCCGCACCATTTTCCCAGAGATCTGCGCATGCGCAGTAGAGTCCTCTAGTGCTCAGACTCTACAGCGCTCTGGGCAGAGAGGAGGGGGCCCGAATGGAGGAGGCTGAACACGGGCCTCCTCCTCTCTTAAAGCGCCCCTGCGTGTGCAATCAGAAGGGGATGTGGCTTCATGAGTAGGGGCGTGGTCTTGCGTAAGCCCCCCACTGACATCACTACAGGAGGTGTGGCCTAACAGGTAGTGCTTGATTACCTCACCCCGGGGGCAGTAACCGAGTGCTGCAGGATAATGTCACAGTTCAGCACCCGCCTCCTGTCACTGAGGAGGAGCCAACAGTGCATGCAGAATCTCCGGGGTGCAGCCCTGTATCCCTGGGAACGCTGGACACGCCCCCGGAGTGGTGTAAATGTGGGGTTCCTGCTAAGACATGCCCTCTTTTCCACACTCTTGCTCTAAAGGGGGGGATTTATCGCACTGAGTGTCACTGCCCCCGGTGCCGCCACTGACCTCCACACTTTCACTTGAGGGGCTGGAAAGTGGGCATTGATGTGTATTTGTGTGGTGGGGCAGTAGACTGAAGTTTTGCCCAGGGTGCCAACTGCCGAGAAAGCATGCACCAGTCCTGGGGGGTGTAGTATGGTATGCCGGTGGCCGGGCTCCCGGCAACCAGCATACCGGCGCCGGAAGCCCGACCGCCGGCATACCAACAGTGTGGCGAGCGCAAATAAGCCACGCTATTTATTCTCCCTCCAGGGGGGTCGTGGACCCCCACAAGGGAGATAAACTGTCAGTATGCCGGCTGTCGGGATCCCGGCGCCGGTATACTGTGCGCCGGGATCCCGAAAGTCAGCAACCTGAAGACCACCCGTCCTGGGTGTCCCTCTAGCCTGATGCTTTGCTTAGCAGAGCAGTAGTGAATGGACGTCTCGCCCGGCATCTAGACACAACAGAGAGTCACTGGGTAATTACACTGCACATCTGGGAACAAAAAAAAAATCAGCTTCACAGTATCAGCCCCATTCCCTTCTGAGGACTGAGAAATCCCTGACGCTCATGAAGTGACGTATCCTAAAGGAAGGCCATAGGAGGCAAGTGTGTGCTTGCTCTGGAAATGTTTATCTTCCAGGAACGGTTTGAGGTGTGATCCCTGGAACTTCCAGCAATAGCTTTCCATGCACCTGCTAAAAGCCTGCGGTCCAGGGGAACATGCAGAATGGGTGCATCATCAACTAGAAGGAATTTTTGATGTTCATGGAACTGCTATAGAGGTGAACGTACGCTGGTTTGCGGAGCATATCTTGTATCCATGTATTTGCACTGCGCATGGGGGGTCATTCCGAGTTGATCGCTCGCTAGCAGTTTTTAGCAGCCGCGTAAACGCATTACCGTCGCCCACTGGGGTGTGTATTTTAGCTTTGCAGAAGTGCGAACACTTGTGCAGCAGAGCGCCTGCAAAATCTTTTTGAGCAAAACAAGACCAGCCCTGTAGTTACTCTTCATGTGCGTTGATTGTAACGATGGTGGGACGGCTTTTGATGTCACACACCCACCCAGCATTCGCCCAGCCACGCCTTCGTTTTTTCAAACACTCCCAGAAAACGGCTGTTGACACTCAGAAACACCCCCTTCCTGTCAATCTTCCTGCGTTGTGCCGTGCGACTGAAAGCTTCGCTAGAACCTGTGCAAAATCACAAAGGGCTTTGTACCCGTACGTCGCGCGTGCGCATTGCGGTGCATATGCATGCGCAGATTAGCCATTTTTTTCACTGATCGCTGCGCTGCGAACAACGGCCACTAGCGATCAACTCGGAATGACCCCGATGGTACGGAGTGCAGCACACGTGATCAAGGGTGTAGCCGAGCTGAATGCATTTCAGTCACACCCACACTTGTAATTGAAAGGGTGTAAATGGGATTTAATGGGACATTTTCACATGTAGTCAATGGTCAGCGTGAGCGCGTCGATGGATGTGCGGGCTATGCAGACTCACCCGGAAGTAACCATAAATGGTTAACAACTATCAATGGTTTGCCACTGATGGTCGATAGTTTGCCACCGATGTTGTAGATCCAATGGTTCTCTGCCACGGCATAGAAGGCAGCAATGTTTATTGTCCGTGTTCAGCACTGCTTTGTCCCACCTCCTTTCTTGATTGGTCTGCTGGTTAGGCATCCTTATTCAGTGCTGCCCACCTTCACGGATTGACCCCCTGCACACGTGCCTAGGGGCGTCGCTCGCTGGGGCGCGGCACACCTGGCTGATAAGGTCCAGACGATTCTTTTTTTTTCATCAATACAACTTTTTATAGATAGATAGATAGATAGATAGATAGATAGATCAGACTTCATCAAGGGCTCTGATGGACGAAACGCGTTGGGTATACTGCGATTGACTCTCCATTTTTAAGATAAGCAGCACTCTCTTATCCTATATTTTTTATCAGTGTATAGTTGTTTTTACTGAGTTTATATGATCCAGTGTTCTAGCCATTTTTATACCCAATGTTTTTAGTATTATATATCCTCCGTATTTTAAGCCCACCCTGATTTTTTCTTTTTTCTTAAATTGTATAAATAAATATACTTTTATATTTTTCCAATACGTATCCGGCAAATTCTTCATTTTTATACAACTTATCAGACACTGTCGGTCGCTGACACCTCTATCCCTCTCTTCCCATATATATATATATATATATATATATATATATGTATTTTATTTACCAAATGATGGGGGTAAGACAATGGACAGCAAATTCTGGTCCAGGAGTTGGTAGTAGGGGGAGGTTGGGGCTGCTTTGGTGGTATTGAAGCATCCGGACTGGCACCCCAAAATGAAAGGGGCAATGACGTGATAAAAGGGGGGGGGGGGGGGGTTGGTGGGCAATAATGTGCCTAGGGGCGGCCTGACCCCTAAATTCGGCCCTGGGTAGAAACAGGCAAACATTCTTACAAAATGTCTATTAAGCTTTAATATATTATCCGAGAGTGTCACAGATTTCAGGATGCTCGGGGGTCATTCTGACCCTATCGCTCGCTGTAGTTTGTTGCAGCGCAGCGATCGGGTAGGAACTGCGCCGGCGCCGCAGTGCGCCGGCGCATGGCAGTCGTCGGTGCCCAGCGATCACCTGTGAGACCGAGGCGGTCGTTGGGCGGGAGTGGGCTGAACGGCAGCGTTAAGCCGCCGTTTTGGGGGAGCGGTCCGGCAACCGCAGGCGTGGCCGGACCGTTGGCCAGCGGGAGGGACGAGTAACTCCCAGCCAGCCGCAGGAGCTGCGCTGGCCGGGAGTTACGCCTCAAATACAAAGGCATCGCCGCTGTGCGATGCTTTTGTATTTGTGCGGGGGGGGGGGGGCGGCACTGACATGCGGGGCGGACCAGCCCTGTGCTGGGCGTCCCCCCGCATGTCTGAGTTAACGATCGTAGCTGTGCTAAATTTAGCACAGCTACGATCAACTCTGAATGACCCCCGCTCATCCCAAGACCTAGGTGAGTAGATCAGTATCCCAGATTCTGCTCTTTTCCCTAATGAAGTTGTTGGTGCAGGCCTTGTGACACAATTTGTCATGCCACCTAACACAATGCTGGGATTTGCGCAATTGTACAGTGGGGGAAGCTGAGTGGGGGGGGGGGGGTGCAATGCTATAAGCTACACCAGGGGTAGCCAACCTGGTCCCTGGGAACTACTAACAGTTCATGTTTTCTAGACCACCTGGCTGGTGCACAGGGGGCGTGGGTTATTAGAGCTACACTAAAAAGGTCTACAATCAATAGGTCGACCACTAGTGGTTGACATGCATCAAAAGGTCGACATGGAATTAGAGATGAGCGGGTTCGGTTCCTCGGAATCCGAACCCGCCCGAACTTCAGCTTTTTTTACACGGATCCGAGCGACTCGGATCTTCCCGCCTTGCTCGGTTAACCCGAGCGCGCCCGAACGTCATCATGACGCTGTCGGATTCTCGCGAGGCTCGGATTCTATCGCGAGACTCGGATTCTATATAAGGAGCCGCGCGTCGCCGCCATTTTCACACGTGCATTGAGATTGATAGGGAGAGGACGTGGCTGGCGTCCTCTCCATTTAGATTATAAGAGAGAGAGATTTACTGGAGCTTAGGACTAGGAGGAGTACTGTAGAAGTGTAGAGAGTGCAGAGAGTTTACTAGTGAGTGACCACCAGACAGTGCAGTTTATTTAATATATCCGTTCTCTGCCTGAAAAAAGCGATACACACAGTGACTCAGTCACATACCATATCTGTGTGCACTGCTCAGGCTCAGCCCAGTGTGCTGCATCATCTATATATATTATATATCTGTCTGACTGCTCAGCTCACACAGCTTATAATTGTGGGGGAGACTGGGGAGCACTGCAGTGCCAGTTATAGGTTATAGCAGGAGCCAGGAGTACATAATATTATATAGTGAGTGACCACCAGACAGTGCAGTTTATTTAATATATCCGTTCTCTGCCTGAAAAAAGCGATACACACTGACTCAGTCACATACCATATCTGTGTGCACTGCTCAGGCTCAGCCCAGTGTGCTGCATCATCTATATATATTATATATCTGTCTGACTGCTCAGCTCACACAGCTTATAATTGTGGGGGAGACTGGGGAGCACTGCAGTGCCAGTTATAGGTTATAGCAGGAGCCAGGAGTACATAATATTATATAGTGAGTGACCACCAGACAGTGCAGTTTATTTAATATATCCGTTCTCTGCCTGAAAAAAGAGATACACACAGTGACTCAGTCACATACAGTGCCAGATTAAGGTCCATATGGGCCTGGAGCTGAAATTTAGGAAGGGCCTATTGTGTGCCTTGGCAGGAGGTGTGACCAGCGCTGCGGTGGTGTGACTAGTGATGTGGGTGTGTGATCAGTGTGGTGTGGGTGTGGTCTAAATAGGGGGTGTGGCCTATGCCATGTGAGTGACACAGTCACCACTTACTGACAGACACTACTTACTGACACACACACACACACAACACAAAGCTTACTGACACAATCACCACTTACTGACAGACACTATTTACTAACACACACTCACAACACAAAACTTACCGACACAGACACTTACTGATAGATATTACTGACTGACACACACGCACAACACAGATAAACTTACTGACACAGACATTACTTACTGACACACACACAACACAATACTTATACCGCTCTCCCATCACAATGCCGGGTCCCACCTGGGAATTGGAAATGGGTCCATTCCTGGGTGGGACCCGGCATTTGACCCTACACACCGCCAACCCGACCCGGCAATTTGCCGGTTCGGGTTGCCATCTGTGGGCGGAGATGGAGTCGGCATCAGGTGCAGAGGCGGTGCTGGGAGATGAGATCATCCCTATGCAGTGAACGGGTCCCGGGTTGCATCGACCTGGGTGACCCGTTCACACTGCACCGGACCTGGTATTTAACCCGAGAATAACCCTTCTTTATTCCCGGGTTGAACTACTGGGTCAGGCAATCCAGAATTCGCCCATGACCCTTTTCACAACACACATCGGAACGTGTCGACCCAGCAATATACCCAGTCTATACCAGGTTATTTTTGCGGTGTGAAAGGGGTATTACTGACACAGACACCCACCACTTACTGACAGACACTACTTACTGACACACACACACACACACACACACACACACACACACACACACACACTACAAAACCTACTGACAAACACTACTTACTGACTCACACAAAACTTACTGACACAGACACCATGCAAAATGTACTGACACAAACACTACTTACTGACAGACACTTCTTACTGACACCTGTGGTGCACACAGCATTTTTTTCTCAGTGGTACTGTGCCTGCGTGCCGTGGGCGTGGTCACATGTCATTAAGGGATGTAACCATGTGACACTAGGTTAAGTGGTAAATATTATGTGAATCCATGGCACAGACACCCCCTGTCCCTGCGGACTACAGAGACAAGGACAGCAGGATGTGACACTTGTTATAGAATAAAAAATATTATATATAAGATGTGTACCCAGCACTCATCCTGGTATAATGTGAATATTTGCTCCAGTGCCCTCCTTCGGTTTATCAGGCTGTGGACAGAGTACAATGAGGCATCACTCCCGAGTCTTGCTGGTGCAGTAAGATTTATTTAGTAAGATTCTGGATCAATAAATCTTACTGCACCAGCAAAACTTGGTAGTGCCGCCTCATTGTACTTGTGGGGAGGGGTCCCGACCATTAGAGTTACTCACCGGGGTGTAGTATGAGTTGCCGGCGGCCGGGTCCCCGGCGGCCAGCATACCGGCGCCGGGATCCAGACTGCCGGCTTCCCGACAGCAAAGTGAGCGCAAATGAGCCCCTTGCGGGCTCAGTGGCGCGCTTAAGTGCCACGCTATCCTCCCTCCAGGGGGTTCGTGGACCCCCAAAATGGAGAAAAGGTGTCGGTATGCCGGTTGTCGGGATTCCGGCGCCGGTATACTGTGCGCTGGGATCCCAAAAACTGGTATACTGAATACCACCCACACACCGGTGGCCCGGCACTCCATCGTCACTTTTTCTCTGCCAGTCTGCCAGGTGCGGGATGGTGATGACATCACCTTCATGCTCCCAGCAGTCCTTTTCCTGGAAAAGGAAGAAGGTGCTGGCGGCGCCTCTGAGCAAGATCTAGGAGCTTGGTGGTGGTGTTTTACAGTGTGGCGGGGGTATGGGGTACTGGCGGACACATTCTTAATGGTACGCCATACCGGAGCGTACTGCCACACTTGCAGGACTGACTAACACACACACACACAACGCAAAACATATTGACACACACGACACAACACAAAACTTACACAGACACACACACACACAAAATGCAAAACTTACTGACACAGACACAATGCAAAACTTACTGACACTACTTACTGACACACACACACACACACACACACAAAACCTACTGACACTACTTACTGACAGACACTACTTACTTAGCGACACACACACATCCCCCCCCTTCAAAACTTACTGACATAGACACCACTTACATAGCAGACCTCGGGGCCTGGTGTGGGCTGCTACTCACATGGTTTGCATGCCCCCTCAGCTCTGACATCCAGGGACCCAGCTCTCCTAAAAGACAGCAGCCTCCTGTCAAGACCCTTCCTCTCTTTCAATGTTATTGTTGGGAAGCTGCAGCAGGAAAGGTATGCTGCAGCAAAAACGTTTAGGTTTTGATGGACAAGGGGCCGCGGCTTCTGATGGGTTCGGGGGCAGAGCCTCGGAGATATCTCCGAGGCCCCGCCCCCATGCCCATCAGAAGCCCCGCCCCCTCGCCCATCAAAACATAATTGCTTTTGCTGCAGCATACCTTTCCTGCTGCAGCTTTCCAACAATAACATGCCTCATGAAAGAGGGGCAGGGTCTTGACAGGAGGCTGCTGTCTCGTAACTATTTACGTGGCTCCGCCCCCTTGCCCGTCCGAAGTCCCGCCCCCTTGCCCGTCCGAAGCCCCGCCCCTTACAACACAAAGCGGTCAGGACACAGGCTAACCAGTTTGGGGTGGGGGTGAATGGGCAGCCAGACGTGAGTGAGCTGATGTATGTGCTGACAGGAAATGTTTTTTTTCCTGGCAGCACTGGCTACTGCCTGCACTGCAGGGAGGTCTGTGGGCCTATTTTCAATGGGGGGCTTGGAGCTGCAGCTCCATCCGCCCCATTGTTAATCCGGCCATGGTCACATACCATATCTGTGTGCACTGCTCAGGCTCAGCCCAGTGTGCTGCATCATCTATATATATTATATATCTGTCTGACTGCTCAGCTCACACAGCTTATAATTGTGGGGGAGACTGGGGAGCACTGCAGTGCCAGTTATAGGTTATAGCAGGAGCCAGGAGTACATAATATTATATTAAAATTAAACAGTGCACACTTTTGCTGCAGGAGTGCCACTGCCAGTGTGACTGACCAGTGACCTGACCACACTGACCACCAGTATAGTTAGTAGTATACTTATATTGTGATTGCCTGAAAAAGTTAAACACTCGTCGTGTGACTTCACTTGTGTGTTGTTGTTTTTTTTATTCTATAAAAATAAAACTCAATCTGCTGACAGTGTCCAGCAGGTCCGTCATTATATAATATATAATATATACCTGTCCGGCTGCAGTAGTGATATATATATATTTTTTATATCATTTATCATCCAGTCGCAGCAGACACAGTACGGTAGTTCACGGCTGTGGCTACCTCTGTGTCTGCACTCGGCAGGCAGTCCGTCCATAATTGTATACCACCTAACCGTGGTTTTTTTTTCTTCTTTATACATACATACTACTACGACATCTCTTTATCAACCAGTCTATATTATTAGCAGCAGACACAGTACAGTACGGTAGTTCACGGCTGTGGCTACCTCTGTGTCTGCACTCGGCAGGCAGTCCGTCCATAATTGTATACCACCTAACCGTGGTTTTTTTTTCTTTCTTCTTTATACATACATAGTTACATAGACATCTCTTTATCAACCAGTCTATATTAGCAGCAGACACAGTACAGTACGGTAGTTCACGGCTGTGGCTACCTCTGTGTCTGCACTCGGCAGGCAGTCCATAATTGTATACTAGTATCCATCTCCATTGTTTACCTGAGGTGCCTTTTAGTTGTGCCTATTAAAATATGGAGAACAAAAATGTTGAGGTTCCAAAATTAGGGAAAGATCAAGATCCACTTCCACCTCGTGCTGAAGCTGCTGCCACTAGTCATGGCCGAGACGATGAAATGCCAGCAACGTCGTCTGCCAAGGCCGATGCCCAATGTCATAGTACAGAGCATGTCAAATCCAAAACACCAAATATCAGAAAAAAAAGGACTCCAAAACCTAAAATAAAATTGTCGGAGGAGAAGCGTAAACTTGCCAATATGCCATTTACGACACGGAGTGGCAAGGAACGGCTGAGGCCCTGGCCTATGTTCATGGCTAGTGGTTCAGCTTCACATGAGGATGGAAGCACTCAGCCTCTCGCTAGAAAAATGAAAAGACTCAAGCTGGCAAAAGCAGCACAGCAAAGAACTGTGCATTCTTCGAAATCCCAAATCCACAAGGAGAGTCCAATTGTGTCGGTTGCGATGCCTGACCTTCCCAACACTGGACGTGAAGAGCATGCGCCTTCCACCATTTGCACGCCCCCTGCAAGTGCTGGAAGGAGCACCCGCAGTCCAGTTCCTGATAGTCAGATTGAAGATGTCAGTGTTGAAGTACACCAGGATGAGGAGGATATGGGTGTTGCTGGCGCTGGGGAGGAAATTGACCAGGAGGATTCTGATGGTGAGGTGGTTTGTTTAAGTCAGGCACCCGGGGAGACACCTGTTGTCCGTGGGAGGAATATGGCCGTTGACATGCCAGGTGAAAATACCAAAAAAATCAGCTCTTCGGTGTGGAGGTATTTCACCAGAAATGCGGACAACAGGTGTCAAGCCGTGTGTTCCCTTTGTCAAGCTGTAATAAGTAGGGGTAAGGACGTTAACCACCTCGGAACATCCTCCCTTATACGTCACCTGCAGCGCATTCATAATAAGTCAGTGACAAGTTCAAAAACTTTGGGTGACAGCGGAAGCAGTCCACTGACCAGTAAATCCCTTCCTCTTGTAACCAAGCTCACGCAAACCACCCCACCAACTCCCTCAGTGTCAATTTCCTCCTTCCCCAGGAATGCCAATAGTCCTGCAGGCCATGTCACTGGCAATTCTGACGAGTCCTCTCCTGCCTGGGATTCCTCCGATGCATCCTTGCGTGTAACGCCTACTGCTGCTGGCGCTGCTGTTGTTGCTGCTGGGAGTCGATGGTCATCCCAGAGGGGAAGTCGTAAGCCCACTTGTACTACTTCCAGTAAGCAATTGACTGTTCAACAGTCCTTTGCGAGGAAGATGAAATATCACAGCAGTCATCCTGCTGCAAAGCGGATAACTGAGGCCTTGACAACTATGTTGGTGTTAGACGTGCGTCCGGTATCCGCCGTTAGTTCACAGGGAACTAGACAATTTATTGAGGCAGTGTGCCCCCGTTACCAAATACCATCTAGGTTCCACTTCTCTAGGCAGGCGATACCGAGAATGTACACGGACGTCAGAAAAAGACTCACCAGTGTCCTAAAAAATGCAGTTGTACCCAATGTCCACTTAACCACGGACATGTGGACAAGTGGAGCAGGGCAGGGTCAGGACTATATGACTGTGACAGCCCACTGGGTAGATGTATGGACTCCCGCCGCAAGAACAGCAGCGGCGGCACCAGTAGCAGCATCTCGCAAACGCCAACTCTTTCCTAGGCAGGCTACGCTTTGTATCACCGCTTTCCAGAATACGCACACAGCTGAAAACCTCTTACGGCAACTGAGGAAGATCATCGCGGAATGGCTTACCCCAATTGGACTCTCCTGTGGATTTGTGGCATCGGACAACGCCAGCAATATTGTGTGTGCATTAAATATGGGCAAATTCCAGCACGTCCCATGTTTTGCACATACCTTGAATTTGGTGGTGCAGAATTTTTTAAAAAACGACAGGGGCGTGCAAGAGATGCTGTCGGTGGCCAGAAGAATTGCGGGACACTTTCGGCGTACAGGCACCACGTACAGAAGACTGGAGCACCACCAAAAACTACTGAACCTGCCCTGCCATCATCTGAAGCAAGAAGTGGTAACGAGGTGGAATTCAACCCTCTATATGCTTCAGAGGTTGGAGGAGCAGCAAAAGGCCATTCAAGCCTATACAATTGAGCACGATATAGTAGGTGGAATGCACCTGTCTCAAGCGCAGTGGAGAATGATTTCAACGTTGTGCAAGGTTCTGATGCCCTTTGAACTTGCCACACGTGAAGTCAGTTCAGACACTGCCAGCCTGAGTCAGGTCATTCCCCTCATCAGGCTTTTGCAGAAGAAGCTGGAGACATTGAAGGAGGAGCTAACATGGAGCGATTCCGCTAGGCATGTGGGACTTGTGGATGGAGCCCTTAATTCGCTTAACAAGGATTCACGGGTGGTCAATCTGTTGAAATCAGAGCACTACATTTTGGCCACCGTGCTCGATCCTAGATTTAAAGCCTACCTTGGATCTCTCTTTCCGGCAGACACAAGTCTGCTGGGGTTGAAAGACCTGCTGGTGACAAAATTGTCAAGTCAAGCGGAACGCGACCTGTCAACATCTCCTCCTTCACATTCTCCCGCAACTGGGGGTGCGAGGAAAAGGCTCAGAATTCCGAGCCCACCCGCTGGCGGTGATGCAGGGCAGTCTGGAGCGACTGCTGATGCTGACATCTGGTCCGGACTGAAGGACCTGACAACGATTACGGACATGTCGTCTACTGTCACTGCATATGATTCTCTCAACATTGATAGAATGGTGGAGGATTATATGAGTGACCGCATCCAAGTAGGCACGTCACACAGTCCGTACTTATACTGGCAGGAAAAAGAGGCAATTTGGAGGCCCTTGCACAAACTGGCTTTATTCTACCTAAGTTGCCCTCCCACAAGTGTGTACTCCGAAAGAGTGTTTAGTGCCGCCGCTCACCTTGTCAGCAATCGGCGTACGAGGTTACATCCAGAAAATGTGGAGAAGATGATGTTCATTAAAATGAATTATAATCAATTCCTCCGCGGAGACATTGACCAGCAGCAATTGCCTCCACAAAGTACACAGGGAGCTGAGATGGTGGATTCCAGTGGGGACGAATTGATAATCTGTGAGGAGGGGGATGTACACGGTGATATATCGGAGGATGATGATGAGGTGGACATCTTGCCTCTGTAGAGCCAGTTTGTGCAAGGAGAGATTAATTGCTTCTTTTTTGGGGGGGGTCCAAACCAACCCGTCATATCAGTCACAGTCGTGTGGCAGACCCTGTCACTGAAATGATGGGTTGGTTAAAGTGTGCATGTCCTGTTTTGTTTATACAACATAAGGGTGGGTGGGAAGGCCCAAGGACAATTCCATCTTGCACCTCTTTTTTCTTTTCTTTTTCTTTGCATCATGTGCTGATTGGGGAGGGTTTTTTGGAAGGGACATCCTGCGTGACACTGCAGTGCCACTCCTAAATGGGCCCGGTGTTTGTGTCGGCCACTAGGGTCGCTAATCTTACTCACACAGTCAGCTACCTCATTGCGCCTCTTTTTTTCTTTGCGTCATGTGCTGTTTGGGGAGGGTTTTTTGGAAGGGACATCCTGCGTGACACTGCAGTGCCACTCCTAGATGGGCCCGGTGTTTGTGTCGGCCACAAGGGTCGCTAATCTTACTCACACAGCTACCTCATTGCGCCTCTTTTTTTCTTTGCGTCATGTGCTGTTTGGGGAGGGTTTTTTGGAAGGGACATCCTGCGTGACACTGCAGTGCCACTCCTAGATGGGCCCGGTGTTTGTGTCGGCCACTAGGGTCGCTAATCTTACTCACACAGCTACCTCATTGCGCCTCTTTTTTTCTTTGCGTCATGTGCTGTTTGGGGAGGGTTTTTTGGAAGGGCCATCCTGCGTGACACTGCAGTGCCACTCCTAGATGGGCCCGGTGTTTGTGTCGGCCACTAGGGTCGCTAATCTTACTCACACAGCTACCTCATTGCGCCTCTTTTTTTCTTTGCGTCATGTGCTGTTTGGGGAGGGTTTTTTGGAAGGGACATCCTGCGTGACACTGCAGTGCCACTCCTAGATGGGCCCGGTGTTTGTGTCGGCCACTAGGGTCGCTTATCTTACTCACACAGCGACCTCGGTGCAAATTTTAGGACTAAAAATAATATTGTGAGGTGTGAGGTATTCAGAATAGACTGAAAATGAGTGTAAATTATGGTTTTTGAGGTTAATAATACTTTGGGATCAAAATGACCCCCAAATTCTATGATTTAAGCTGTTTTTTAGTGTTTTTTGAAAAAAACACCCGAATCCAAAACACACCCGAATCCGACAAAAAAAATTCGGTGAGGTTTTGCCAAAACGCGTTCGAACCCAAAACACGGCCGCGGAACCGAACCCAAAACCAAAACACAAAACCCGAAAAATTTCAGGCGCTCATCTCTACATGGAATATGTATACAGTGGAAAAGGTTGACAGAGTCAAAAGGTCGACATTGAAATGGTCGAAACAAAAAAAAGGTAGACACAATTTACATTTTTGTGTGTGTGTGTTTTGTCACTTTTCTGACACAAACAAGCTTCGTTAGTGTATGGCGTCCTCTCGCACGGGTTGCTTTGCTCACCATTCTTCAGGTAAGCTGCTCTCACTCCGCTACCATTGCACCTGGCACAGATTACTATTCCCGATTGTAGTCCATGTGGATGGTAAAGTATGAAAACGTTTTTGAAAAATACCCTGTGTCAAACATATGTGTGTCAACAATTGCCATGTCGACCTTTTGAACTGTCTACATTTTACATGTCGACCTTTTGACCCTGTCGACCTAATGCATGTCGACCATTAGTGGTAGACCTATTGACTGTAGACCTTTTTAGTGTAGATCTATAGTCCGGATTCCCTGACATGCGGGGGGACGCTCAGCACAGGGCTAGTCCGCCCCGCATGTCAGGCCCTACTCCGTCGTACAAGTACAAAAGCATCACAGGCGCGGCGATGCCTTCGTACTGTAGGAGTAGCTCCCAGCCAGCGCAGCTCCTGCACGCTGGCAGGGAGCTACTCGTTGCTACCTGGGTCGCAGCGGCTGCGTGTGATGTCATGTAGCCGCCGCGGCCCATTGCCCAGACCGCGCCCCCTAAACAGCGGCCAAACACCACCGGCCCGCCCCCTCCCGCCCAGCAACCGCGGCTCCGGCGCATGGCACTTCAGACCTGGTCACTGCTGTGCGAACACGCATAGCACCAATCAGGTGTGAATTAGTTCCCCTGTGCACAGGTATAGTCATTACTAACTGTCACATTTTCAAATGTCATGCATACATTCCTAACCGACACATTCTACGGGATCCGGACTATAAGTCGACATACATTTAGGGGTGTATTCAATAACTGTCGGAAGCTGCCGTCTTGTTGGAAAGACGGCAGCTTCCGACAGAAATAGATCGGAAAGGGGTTCCGACCCATTCAATAGGGGCTGATCCGTGTGCTTCTGTCGGAAATGGGACCAAATCCAACAGGTTTTGGCCCCCTTTCCGACAAACTCAATCCGACTTGAAAACAAGTCGGATTGAGGTGAGGAGACGGGCGGTGCTGCGGGCGGCTGGGGGAGCTGAGATCGGCGGCCGCTCAGCTCCCCCCGCCGCCCAGCTTACCGGTCCCCATATCCCAGGATGAGGGGCCCGGGGAGGAAGAGCCAGCACGGAAGATGAGGACGCCCGGCCGGCAGGTTGCAGCAGCAGCTGGGAGGTTGAGGACGCCCGGCCGGCACTGGGATCGGGGGGAACAGCAGCAGCAGCGGCCAAATCTGACAGTCGGATTTAGCAGTTTAATGAATAGTGCGGACAATGCTTGTCAGAAAGGATCCGACACTTATTGAATATACCCCTATGTCGACAGTAGTCATTATGATGTCCGCATATGGTCGACAGGCACAAGGTCATCATGGACAAAAGGTCGATATATGAAAGGTCAACACTGGAAAAGGCTGTTAGGTTCCAAAAGGTTGAATCTTTACCCGAGGCTTCATTGCGCTCACCCTCCCTGCCGGCATTCTAGCTCCCGGGATGCCGATGTTGGTATACTGACAGTCGGCATCCCGTGCGATGGGATCACATACCGATCCCTCTGAGAGCTGTGTGGGGTCTGTATACCACTATCCCAGCACTGGGATCCCTGGAAAGGTTAAAACAAATGAAAAAAAAAAAGTAACACTATCACATAACAGTGTCAGTTCTCAAGCGCAAATATAGGAAGTGAAAGAAGGCATCTGATTGGCTGCAATGGATAACACCAACATTTCTACTCAGTAACCTGTGGCTTTTTATATAATGTCCAGCCAATGTGATAATAAATATGCGGATAATCTTTCAGGGCCTCAGAGGTGGGTAACCGGTCTTTAGGTCGACAACACTTAGGTCGACACTTATTAGGTCAATCACTATTGGCCGACATGCATTAGGTCGACATGGCCATTCGGTCGACATGTGGAAAGGTCGACGTGTATTATTAATACTTTTTGTAAAAAAGTTTTGAACTTTTTCATACTTAACGATGCACGTGGATTACAATTGGGAATAGTAACCTGCCTGAAGCATAGTGAGCGAACCGAGCCGTGCGAGGTGACACGGTGCACTAATTGTGGTTCCCAGTCACTTTCTGAAGAAAACGACACTATTTTTTTTTTTTTTTAACTCATGTTGACCTTTTTCCATGTCGGCCTTATCCGTGTCGACCTAATGACCATGTTAACCTATTTTAGGTGTTGACCTAGTCACTGTCGACCAATAGTGGTCGACCTAATGACTGTCGACGCAACGATCCACACCCCAGAAGTGGACGGTATGCAGATGTTTGCACAGTAGTCCAATGCTTTTTGCACTGCAAAGTCCAGGAAAACAAAGAATTTAAATCCCCTTTAAAATCTGTGACATCACATACGGTAAGTGTCCGCACTCTTAGGCAATGTAGCTGTAAAGTGCTATGTCGCTGACCCGTGTTTCCTCTCTGCATTACTATACATTATACGTTTCATGCCCTTCTTTATCTGAAGCTTATGTTGAGTGCCATAGGCGATCCCTGCAGCGGAAGGGCTAACCCCAAATCACATGACTTCACTCTGTCACATTTCCCGTAAAGCTTCCCTTGCTGTGACCGCCAGAACTATCTCTCTGGCCTTCAGCCCTCCGTGACTCACTGTGCAGTTATGCAATATCACGCAAAAATATATTTCACTTTTTATTTCAGCTTGTAAAAGGTCCAAAGGCCGTTAAATCACAGGTCTGAAACTACACAAGGAAAATAAGAGTTAAATATCGACGTAAGGTTTTCCAATAGCGCAAGGCAGTCCCATACAGTCAGTAGCGGATCTTGCCACGGGCAAGCAGGGCTTTTGCCCTGGGCGCCGCCTTCCGGAGGGTCCCCCGCTGTGAAGGGAACTAGACGCTACCCATCTAGTTTCCCTTCGTGGAGAGGACCTTTGCTGTGCGGTGCGCGATGACATCATCGCGCACCGCACAGAAATGTGGGACTGACACAAACGCTAGGGGTCATAATTGACCTCTAGTGTCTATCTGTCCCATAGATCCGAGGAGAGGAGCGGCGCTGGCGGAGGTCTGCAGAGGTCGGGAATCAGGAGCGGGGATAGTATTAATTATTATTATTTTTGTGTAAGCAGAGCTACTCCTACCCCCTGTAGGAGTAGCGCCGCTTACACAAAAAAAAATGGGGGCACAAATGGGGGCACAACTCTACAGGGGGCGTAACTGACCACGCCTCCTGTATGAAGCCACGCCCCTATTTCCCGCCAGGGGGCACCAAAAGGGCTAGAACCGGCCCTGTATACAGTATGTATCACACTCCGGAACGCGATACATTCCATCTTACACGGGTAAGAACCGATAAGTGGGGGGTAATTTTCTGTTCAGGTGTCGGGACATATCTGCTTGTGTGTGGGCAGATGTATCTAGGCTTTGGGCCCAATTCAGACCTGATTGCTGTGCTGCTAATTTTGCTGTCCTGCGATCAGATAGTCGCCGCCCAAGGGGAGTGTAATTTAGCCCGTGCAAGTGTCGCATGTGTACGCCGCGCTACAAATGTCCCTCAGTCAGCAGACAGCTGCAAATCCGTTTGCACCTCACTCACCATTGAATGATTATTCCAGTGTGTGCAGTGTGTGCGCAGCCCAGGACTTACTCCTACAGTGTGATGAGAACAGGCTGATCGGGGCCGGAGCTGATGTCACACACCCTCCCTGGAAACGCTTGGGAACGCCTGTGTTTTCCCTGGCACTCCCAGAAAACGGCCAGTTACCACCCACAGACTCCCTCTTCCTGTCAGTCAGCATGCGAGTGGCTGTGTGATTGAAATATTCGCACCAGCTTGTCACTGTTCGGCGATGCCTGTTGTTGTTTGGCGACGCGCGTGCGCATTGCGGAGCATACGAATGCACAGTCAATCGATAATCGCCCACTGTGCAATAACGCACAGCAGCGATTAGATCTGAATCGGGCCCTATGGGGGTCATTCCGAGTTGATCGCTAGCTGCATTTGTTCGCGGTGCAACGATGAGGCAAAAAAACGGCACTTCTGCGCATGCGGCGCAATGCACACGCGCGAAGTAATATTACAAAGAACGATGTCGTTTCACACAAGTTCTAGCAAAGCTTTTCAGTCGCACTGCTGGCCGCAGAGTGATTGACATGAAGTGGGCGTTTCTGGGTGGCAACTGACCGTTTTCAGGGAGTGTTCGAAAAAACGCAGGCGTGCCAGGAAAAACGCAGGCATGGAGTGTTTGTGACATCAAAACAGGAACTGATTAGTCTGAAGTGATCGCTAGCGCTGAGTAGGTTTTGAGCTACTCTGAAACTGCACAAAATTATTTTGTAGCCGCACAGCGATCCTTTCGTTCGCACTTCTGCTAAGCTAAAATACACTCCCAGTGGGAGGCGGCATAGCCTTTGTACGGCTGCTAAAAACAGCTAGCGAGCGATCAACTCGGAATGACCCCCTATGTACGTTACATTTTGTGAAAACGACAGTTTACACATGGTTGTCATGCAAATATATTTTTTACTATCTGTATTATGACTTTCCCTATGTCGACCATGTCAGTGTCAACCAGTAGTGGTCCACCTAATATCTGTCGACCTAATCCATGCCGACCCATTGATCCATAACATCTCTGGGCCTGAATTCAACAGTAAATGCTGTCGCAGCGGCATAGTCAGTATGCAGCGGCTGTGCAAACATATGCAAATGTCGGCTACTCAATACTGAGTTCACCCTCTGTAACATGATGGCTTCATTTATTATTTGCCAAATGCAGGTGTTGGAATGAATAAAATGACTGTCCAATATATTTCCCAAATAACCATATAAAATTTTAGTTTGACCCATAAGCAAATCCGTTTTCACACAGTGGCCTGATTCTGCACGCTATCCGCACGCAGGGCCCGATTCCTGTTTGTTAGGAATTGCGCGGGTGCAAGGAAGCAGCCGTGCAAATCTGTGTCATTTAAATTTCTAATGCAGCAGGGGGGAACCAAAGGGGTTAAATGCTTCCTGTTAGCATTAGTAAGGAACTCAGTGCTGCGTCTGAGGATGCAGCCTGGAATCACATTCGCAACCATCACTAACATCGGTCGCAATTCGCGATGGTTACAAGCACCAGCCAGCTTGCGGAAGCTGACGCTTACTCAGACTGGACACAGGATCCAGACACCAGGGTTCCGGAAGTCGGCGCCCCATAACGCAAACCCTGGACCCGTCACTCCTTCAAAATGTCAACATCACAAGACCCGTTTTACACCAGCAGTCTGTACTCTTGAGTTCATAGACATCATCATTATCAGTCGAGCTGCTGAGTTCGGTATGGAATGCCGCCTGTCGGGATGCCAGGGGTCAGAATACCGACCGCGGCATCCCAACGATCAGAATCTCGACAGGGGAGGGGATGTATACTTACCTTCCACACATGGCACCCTAACACTCCCTCCCCGCAGCCTAAACTTAACCCCTCCCCCCCCCCCTGCATCCTAACCCTCCGTGGAGGGGTGCCTATCCCTAACTCCTAGCCTAGCCCCCCTTCCCTGCAGCCTAAACATAACCCCCCCCCCCCCCCCCGGGCCACAGCCTAACCCTCCCTCTGCAGCCTAAACCTAACCTCCTTATTTTATATGTATTTTATGGGGATCGGTATGAAAATACCGACATTTAAAATACCGACAAGGTCAAAATACCGACATGTAAAATGCAGACAGGTCAAGATACCAACATGCGTTTTCTGTTGTTTTTTGTGTGTGTATGTCGACATAGGTTGACATGGACAACATATAAGTGTACCGCGTCCCCTCACATGGCTCGCTCGGCACACTATTATGTTCCTGGTCCACTGGGATGGTAAAGTATGAACAAGTCGGTTTCAATGAAAAAATCATGAAAAACTCATGTCGGCATTTTGACCTGTCGCATTTTACATGTCAGTATTTTGACCTTGTCGGTATTTTAAATGTCAGTATTTTGTCCATGTCAGGATTTTGACCGTCGGTCAATTGCTGCCGGGATTTCGACCATCAGGATTTTGATTGGAGGTAAATTGACTGCATCCCATTTTATGTTAATAATAGTATCAAGCGTTACTTTCATTTAAAGCCACAAGTGCTCTACTCCGCATCATCTCTCCAGTTCCCGCATATGAATAAATTATCCCTGCTTCCAGTCTTAGGATCTTTGTATTCCCGGGGAACCTCTGTGCAGGAGTACGCCAGGCAGATCCACTCCGAGAATCCGATTACTCAGAGCAGACAAGACCAGACCTTTCCTGCAATGACGTGTGTGCTGTAATTGCAGTGTGGGAATGAGAGTGTCCCACCCAAGGACTTATCATTTTGTGGCGGGTTGTATTGTCGGTGATCGGCTAAAGAGGGAAATATCTCCTGCACTCACAGGCAGCCCAACCATAATTTAATGCCGGAAGGAAATAATTGTATTTAATCAGATTTTATTGAAATGTTCATTGGCGGCTACATCAGGACAGGGCTGAGTTAGTGGAGCTAAGGCTGAGACAGTCTGTACAGTATAGAGTAGGTTACAAAGTAGGTGAGAGTGTGTATAGTCACACAGTACAGTTTCCAGAATTAACATTCGCTGCGTACCAAAATGAACGTGACACACAAGAGCAGCAGCTGTAAGGAAGGCGAGGCCCACGGCGTTATTTAGGTGTCGGATATACTCTTGAGGGGGATTTAAATGTGATACAGGAATCCCAGACGGACCTGTTAGTATGGTGCTAATTAGAAACACATCTCTATAGCTGATGTATGACGTCAGTCATTGTGGTCTAGGCAGTAATGAAGAGGAAGCGGTGTGGTTTACTACAGACGAGAGCTTTGGCAGCTGCGATGAGTGAGATGAGAAGGGATTTTAGAGAAGTGATGGAAGCAGCTCTGTAAATTCAATTATGAGCCTGAGATGGGTCCTAAAGATCCAGAAGGGCTTGATTCTGCATCGTAGGCAGGACCTCATTCAGTGAGGATCGCAAAATGTGCGAACCGCAATCCGGACGATTATCGAACTGCACAGCGTTTGCATTGCGCATGCGCAAGTAAAAATAGTGACAAATTGCGTACACCTCGTGATCGCAATGCAGCCGCTGTTTGACTGACAGGAAGCCGGCGTTTCTGGGCGGAAACCTGCCATTTTCTGGTAGAGGGCGGGATGTATTAAGATACATCGCCGCCCCTCGCCGTTTACCGTAGTGATGTTGATCGTATATGTACTAACATATGCGATCAATATCGCAATGCGGTGACGGAGGCCCCCCGCGATACCTGTGAGGTGGTCTTCGGGGGGTCTTCGTCATCTCCCTCGGCTCTCCAGACTGCCTACACGCCGGGAAGCAGCAGCATGTTGCCTCCAGCGCCTCCTCCTCCCCCCCCCTGCAGCCGGAAGGACCTCCGGCTGCGTTGCTAGGGGGAGGAGGAGATTACCTTCCGGGTCCAGGGCAGCCTGGAGGAAGGTAAGCCGGGGGGGAAGGGGGTCGGCGTCTGCGGCGGGTTGCGGCGGTCGGCGTTAAGAAGCCCATAGGCTTCTATAGGGTATCGCCATCCAGAGATGGCGATACCCTGGACGGCGAAAACGCGGCGGTAGGGTCTTAGTAAATTTGAAAATGCTGTAAAACCCCCATTTTCGAGGGTTTTACCGCTTTTTTCCTTTAGTACATTCCGCCCTGTGTCTGAAAAAACGCATGCGTGCCCAGGTATTTTTAAGGAGGGCCTCTGACATCAGTGATGACCACTTCCAGCCTCTTGCGTCACAAGAATTGTGGATGACTTTGCCTGGCGCAGATAGGAAAAATCTTCAATGTTCCGGTAATTGAGTATGGTTCTGCGATCAGCCGGCTTATTGTGATGTATCCGCAGTTTCTGCAGTGGGCATTTTTTCTCTATTTCTGGGCGGGGACTATTTGATCGCAGAAACTGCTTTTTAGCAGAAATTGCAATCCTTACTGAATGAGGTCCGCAATACGCAACGCTGAGCTTCACGTAGCTGAACGTAGTAAAGTGGTTTACTATTTATTTTTATAGCTATTTTCTGCTCATATCTTTTACCCTTTACCTAATAAAGGTTCTTATTCACATTTGCTTTGCCTTTATTATGTTTATCTAATCTACATATGTGAATGCTAGTATGCCCCTTAGCCCCGTTTGTCACATGACGTTACAGCACATTACTTCTCATCACTATGACAACCATCCCTTCAGCTGATACGCTGGTGATAGAGAGGATCATAGGGGGTCATTCCGAGTTGATCGCTCGCTAGCAGGTTTTAGCAGCCGTGCTATCGCTATGCTGCCGCCCACTGGGAGTGTATTTTAGCTTAGCAGAAGTGCGAACGGTTGTTTTGCAGAGCGCCTGCAAAAAAGTTTTGTGTAGTTTCAGAGTAGCTCAAAACCTACTCAGCGCTTGCGATCACTTCAGACTATTCAGTTCCGGATTTGACGTCACACACCTGCCCAGCGTTCGCCCAGCCACGCCTGCGTTTTTCCTGGCACGCCTGCGTTTTTCCTAACATTCACTGAAAACGGTCAGTTACCACCCAGAAATGCCGACTTCATGTCAATGACTCTGCGGCAACCAGTGCGACTGAAATGCATCGCTAGACCCTGTGCAAAACTGCATTGTTCGTTGTGCCCGTACGTCACGCGTGTGCATTGCACCGCATACGCATGCGCAGAACTGCCGTTTTTTTAGCCTGATCGCTGCGCTGCGAACAAATGCAGCTAGCGATCAACTCGGAATGACCCCCATAGTGTTTATCCTGTGGGAGACACCTCATATTTTGGGTAGTCCCCCGAACCTGCGGAAGAGTGAGCACCCCTCCTGCATTCCACCCACTTCCTAGTGAAGTGGGCAGAATGAGGAGGTAAATACAGTGAATCCGCGGTCCCTGCGGAGGGGGAGGGCCTAATTATGCAATTCTATGCTACTTGCGCCATTTAAGTCCCACCCCTATGCAAATATGTTCCAATGACAACATGTTCCTCGCAAGGGGGTGTGATCTAATGACACAATTAGCCTGGCCTGGCCCCTGTTTCCGCCCTGGGTAAAGCAATGCACTGAGGCTCCTAAACACATATTCACAGGACAAAGAACAAAAAAAAAAAAAAAAACATAACGTACCCCTCCTGCGGTCCCACGCCATCTCTCCACATGCTTCCATACAGTGAATGACTGCCAGCACTCTGGTGGATAGCTCCAGCCATCCACCAATCAGCATGCTGACAGCCATTTATTGTTTGGCTGCAAGCTGGGAGGCAGATAGAGAATGCTGCACTCTGATTGGCAGATAGATCCATCCACCAATCAGCATGTTGGCAGTCATTCACTGTCTGGCTACAGGCTGGGAGGCAGGTAGAGAATGCTGCCTGATCGTTCTGATTGTGTGTAATTCACAATCAGAGAAGCAAGGCAGCATTCTCTACCTGCCTCCCAGCCTGTAGTCAGACAGTAAATGGCTGCCAACATACTGATTGGTGGATGGATCTATCTGCCAATCAGAGTGCAGCATTCTCTACCTGCCTTGGTGGATGGATCTATCTGCCAATCAGAGTGCAGCTAGGTCTAAGAGTCGGGGGTTAGCGGCTATGGCTAACCCCACCCCCCTCTAATGCCTAATCCTAACCCCCCACCCACCCGGGCTCTAACCCTAGTCCCCGATACTTTTCTTTGGGTTGTCAGTAGTCTGTGTTCCGATTGGTGTCGGGATTCCAGCGTCGATCACATGACTGCCGCCATACCGACTGCCGGGATGCTAACCGCATCACGAACCAGTCCCTAAATTTGAGAAAAATGCATTTAAAAATGCCAGTGGACTTAAAGACCTAGACATAAGATGTATTAGGCATGACTCTTACCAGTAACAATTGGGCACCCTCCTCTTGGTAATGTTGGAGAATAATGATATGGGACAGTAGGTGGCGCTGTATCTGAAGATGTTACAATGAAGCCTTTATTTGCTGTGATAGTATCTTCTAAAGATGGATACCTATGGTTAACCACTTATGGTTTTTGACCATTGAGAGGAAACCATTGAAGGCTGAACCACCGATGACCCTCAGTCACATACCGACGTCGGACCTCCTCGGCCGATGATCACCATTGGTGAACATTCATTGATGGTGGTAACTATTGGTGTCAGGCCAATGATGGTTGATGGTCATCCTCAGTATTATTTTTGGGCATTGCGCAACCCCACGTTCAGTGCAAGCATGGATTATACAGTAGATAGAGCAAGATACAAAATACGTGTTGCATCATAGGAGGCCTGCACAGGTCATGCTTATGTTTCATGATTTAATATGGGGGCCGAGTCTTCACCGGCTTTTGTCTGTACTTAAGCAACTATTCTGAATTGATCCCGTCCTGCAGCAGGAGATTGCACACGGGAACATTTGTATGACACAGAAGCACGATTCTGGGCCTGATTATGAGACACCCGCGTTTGAATGCTGATATTTTGCTAATGGAATTATAATGCAACGGTGCAGTCTTCTTCAGGTGAATGTATGACACCCAACAATGGTTTTCCATCCGCAGCCGCAGTCATCATCTCCAATATCAGCAATCACAATGTTCAAGTCTGTAGTCAGAATTTCCTCTTCAAACTTATAATTATCTATCTGTGAACAGAAACAATTTATTTCAAGCCATTTAAAAAGACGGTCACCCAAGTTATCCAAAGAAATGGTAGTTTAGTGTCACACTATAAATTTACATATTTATAAATGTATTTAGCGTGACTAATATCTGAAAGTTTAATGGAATGGAAACATTTACTATGGGGGTCATTCAGACCTGATGGCACGCTAGATTTTTGCGATCAGGTCAGAACTGCGCATGAGTATGCACCGCAATGCGCAGGCACGTCGCACGGGTGCAAAGCGGATCGTTGCTGTGCGATGGGTTTTACGAAGAATCCATTCACACAGACGATCGCACGGAGATTGACAGGAAGAAGGCATTTGTGGGTGGCAACTGACGATTTTCTGGGAGTGGTTGGAAAAACGCAGGCGTGTTCAAGTGTTTGCAGTGCGGGTGTCTGACGTTAATTCCGGGACCGGACAGGCTGAAGTGATCGCAGCGGCTGAGTAAGTTCTGGGCAACTCAGAAACAGCCCAAAATTTTTTGCAGTGCTCGGCTGCACATGCGATCGCACACTTGCAAAGCAAAAATACACTTTCCTATAGGCGGCGACTATCTGTTCGCAGGCTTGCAAAAAATAGCTAGCGAGCGATCAGGTCTGAATTAGGCCCTATGTTAACAGGGGCACCAAAAAGGGAAGGGGGAGGGGGGCTGCAGGTACTGTATACATGGGCCTGGACTTGTTGGAGAGGCCTGGGTCAGCTGCTTAGGGGGACATTGATATGGGATGGGGGGGGGGGGGGGGGCGTTGCCACACCTCCTGGATTTTACCACACCACTTCCAGTACCCCAGCTCCTCCCCTGCTATTGATGGCCGTGTGAATTACTGTTTTTAAAGAGGGGGGCACATCCTAGTACTTTGGGGTCAGGCTGAATGTAGTTAGAGACACAGGGGGTCATTTAGACCGGATCGCTCGCTAGCTGGTTTTTGCAGTCCTGCGTTCGCATTGTCGCCGTGCACCGGGGAGTGTATTTTAGCTGTGCAAGTGTGCGATCGCATGTGCAGCCGAGCGGTACAAAAACATTTTGTGCAGTTTCTGAGTAGCCCAGAACTTACTCAGCCGCTGCGATCACTTCATCCTGTCCGGGCCCGGAATTGACGTTAGACACCCGCACTGCAAACACCTGGACACGCCTGCGTTTTTCCAACCACTCCCTGAAAACGGTCAGTTGCCACCCACAAACGACTTCTTCCTGTCAATCTCCTTGCGGTCGGCTGTGCGAATGGATTCTTCATAAAACCCATCGCACAGCAATGATCCGCTTTGCACCCGTGCAACGCGCCTGCGCATTGCGGTGCATACGCATGCGCAGTTCTGACCTGATTGCAGCGCTGCAAAAACCGCTAGCGAGCGATCGGGTCTGAATGACCCCCACAGAGTGGGCAGTAAGGGTCTTTGGCAAAACTGTTAATGCTGTTTCAATGGGAATGCTATTAGGTATAATATTACATTTAACAGCACCATATTAATATCTACCAAACATCTTTTTAGCCTGCGGCAATTTTTTTTCTAATTAGCGGGTTGAAGTATATAGATAGACAGCTGCCATTTAAAACAAAATTATGTTAATCGGAAAAAAGATAAATGTAAAAAAATACCTTATTTCCTGCTCACAGTGGGGTATATTTACTAAGCTCCCGATTTTGTCCGTGATGGCGTTTTTTGTTCTAAGTGGCATCTCGGTCATTTACTAAACAGTAATCACGGCAGTGATGAGGCCATTCGTATTTTTTTTCTTGTCCAAGTGAAAAATTACGAATGAATACACCATCGGTCAAATTACGCCTGTTTAGATGTGAATCTCGGTCATTTACTAACCATTCGTAATTGTATTTGCTGCCGCGAAAATGGTTTCGCGGCCGCGAAAAATTACGATTCGCATTTTTTTCCTAAAAAAAAACGCGCCAGCCTTTGAAAACCGCGTTTACATGTGAACTGAATTATCCATTACTCACACCTGTTTTTTTGGCCCTATAAAAGTGTTTCAGGCACATTCTGAACTTCTCTCACTCTGAAATGGCGGCTGTGGTGTGTGGCAATGGATTTTTGTTGGCTGTGGGATACGTTAGACTGCTCCATGAGAATTCCAGGAATCAGGACCAGGTAAGTGAACATGGCCAACAGGTTGTCCAGGTACCGCGGAGGCTGCGCCAGCCTCGTTTTTTTAGAGGTCGTTTAAACCTAAATGCATTGTCCGATGATAGGGTCATACAGATGTTCCGCCTAAATAGAAACAACATTTTTCACCTGTATGACCTTGTCAAACTGGGCATAGACCCTGAGACAGCACGCTCTCGCTCTGTCTCAGGCCTACACAAACTCCTGGCTGTGTTACACTTTATGGCTACTGGGAGCTTCCAGGCTGTGGCAGGCGACGTCATTGGGATCTCACAGCCCACCTTTTCAAAATCTTTGATGCAGGTGAGTCTAAAAATACATATGCGGTTATGGCTAAGTGTTGCTTGTGTAAGTTGAAACACCACAGTATTGTAGAGAATACCTAACATGACACTCACCTTAGCTTATTTAATGTCCACTCAGGTTTTGGATGTGTTGGAGCCACACATTAAAGCCTCAATCTGCTTCCCTACTGAGGAGTCGGAGTGGAGTGCTGTCAGGGTAGCTTTCTATGAGCTTGCTGGCATGCCCAATGTGCTGGGGGCCATAGATTGCACACACGTTCAGCTGAGATCACCTAAGGGCCGCCAGTATATATATACTAATAGGCATATGGATCAATCAACTAATGTCCAGGTGGTCTGTGATGCAAACTTAAAAATTATGAGTGTTGTTGCAGGTTACCCTGGTGCCTGCCATGACTCCTTCATCCTCAGTCAGTCATCGCTCTTCGATAAATTTGAGGAGGGACAAATGCCTGATGGCTGGCTGTTGGGTATGTTGAAAATGTTATGTGTGTATGTCTTTTAACCACAGCCTAGATTTTGGAGGAGGTGAGAGAATAATCTAACATATGTCCTAATGTTGACTATATATGTTTTTCAGGTGATGGGGGTTACGGCTGCTACTCTTGGCTCCTTACTCCATTGTCCCTACCTGATTCTCCTGCTGAACACAGTTATAATCATGCACATAAGGCTACGCGGAATGTGATAGAAAGATGTTTTGGGGTGCTGAAGTCACGTTTTCGGTGTCTTGATAAATCTGGTGGCCTTTTGTTGTATAGTCCCTCAAAGGTGACTCGAATTGTGTTCTGCTGCTGTTTTCTCCATAATCTGTGTTTAAGTCAACATCTGGCACATGGTGAGGGAGAAAGCAGTCAGCAAGCAGAGGAGTTAGATACATCTGGTGACAGTGTGAGTACAATTGTAGGGAGGCAGGTACGTCAAGAAGTGATCGTGCGATATTTTACAGGTAAGTTTTATTATGCTGTAATTATCCTTCACTAAACACTTTGCTCTACTTTCTATTGTGTGTTCTGTTACTTACTGTTTGTTGTTTATAGTGGTGTGTCCATTGTGCTTAGTTGATGCTAACAAAACATTTACAGTCATTACCCTTGAAAAACATAACTACATACATACAGACCAGCTTCTTAAATTTTGGAGACGGACACAGGAATGTGTTTTTTTAACAAATTCTTTTATTTATTTGCACAAAAAGTTTTATGTTATTTTTTTCTTTTGTGTGTGCTGGGTGCTGGCTCACTGGCACGTGCTCTTGATGAACGCCGGACAGGGGAGGTTACTGGCGTTTGAACAGGGGTCGTGGTTCCCGAGCTGGAGGTAACTTGCTGAGCACCCATCATAGCAATATTGCTGCTCAGATTATTTAAACTGGCAATCAGCTGAGTGTTTGTAGCAGTGTGGCTGGCTACAATCCTGGATAAGGCCTCATTCACCACTTGATTGTGTTGAATTATCTGAACTAGTGCCTGCTGATGTCGCTGTTGTTCATCTATAATGCGGGATAAATTAGCATTCATTTGGCTGTTTTCTGCCCTAATTTGCTCCATAGAGGTAGCCATTCTCCCTACTTGTACTATTAGTCTGCCCGAGTTGCGACTAATACGCGGTAGATGATGGGGCAGACTGGCAAGGTGTTGTGTATGTTGGGTCAGGGTGGCATTGCTTTGGGCCTGTTGGCTTGTCCAACTTGCCCAAAAATCGTCCGGAATTTGGCTTGGGGGCGGAGCTTGTGGCAGTTGTGGACTGCTGGATGGTTGGGGTATATCCTGCAACTGGATTGGCATGCTTGGATCCTCAGCTGTTAATTGCAGTGTGAAGGATGGCTGTTGTTCTGGTCCCTGCTGGTCCTCGGCGGACATCAGGTTGTGCTCTGTATGGGGTAGGCAACATGCAATGTTGTAATTTTTAGAATTTGTCAAGGCTAATGCAACACATTATTACATTCCTAAAACTACATTTTTGCATTAGTAGCTCTTGTTTTTTGCAACTTAAAAAATTGTTAACATTTTGTGATAAAAAAAACAACACAGGCGCAAACATTGGCAAATTAGCATATTCCTCACCTAACTAACTTCCCTCCACAACATTACACTGTTAGATTCCCTCCCCTCACCACGATATAGACTACTTACCTGTATAGTCCAGAGGAGCTGAGCAAGTAAGCCATCTACATACTGGACAGGGGCGATGTGTGAACACTGTAATAGGTTTTTTTTTTGGGCCCAAAATTTATTTGTCTTCATATTTTTGAAAAATGTGAACGTGTGTGTGCTTAATGTATACTCAAATCTGTTCTTTTCATACAAATAGGTTGTCTAGACCATCCACTAAGACCTTATCTATTTTTAATAAAGCACCTTGAGCAATTGAAGACGTGACATCACATTGCTTGTTGAGGAAAACATGTAAACTCCAAACCAACTAACAACATCTTAAGTGTACTGTGTATATTATTGCTTATGTGTTTAATTTATGTTTTTACTCACCAGATAACTGAGGTGATCTGGGCTCATCACTCTGCGAACTCGCCAATAGTGCCAGTGGTGGCTGGGGTGACACTGCCGATAGTCTTCGCCTGGGTGGGGATGATGGAGGTGCAGAATCAGAGCCAAGACGCCGTGTCTTAGTTGGCCTCCTGGGTAAGTGTCCCAAGCCCTGTGATGGGCGCCTTACAGGAGGTCGGCTTCCAGAAGCAGAACCTAGGTGCAAAATTTAGCATTATTATTTTGTACTTCTATGTGTTTTCAGAATATGTGACTACAGTGAAGACTTACCTGCAATACCACCATCATCCTGACTGGTCTGAGGCCTGTCTGGGCGGCTGGTCTGTGTGACTGTGGAAAAAGTGACCCCAACATTATTACCATGTTTTTTGTCAAATGAACCAGTGAAAACCATTAATGTACTGTAAGCATCTATTTGGTTTGGTTTCCAAAAAAAAAATAAGCTTAAGAGCTTCTATATTCATGATTTTTAGTTGAATATCAAAATGTACTTGATGTGGCACACAATAAAGTTTATACCTAAAAGATTTTGGACTCAGATATTGCAGAGATTCAGTACTTGGCAATTTTAAAATAATTTAATGTTTTAAAAATTGCCCCGCTTTTAAGTTTTTACTTAAAACAAATACATTTTGAGGTTTTAAAACAAACACACATGTTCAAGCATTATCGCAAAAAATTGCACCAAAAAAAAAAAAAAAAAAAATTTAAAAAAACTGCACGTTTTTGTTATAAAAAAAAAATAAAAAAAAAAAAAGGAGCAAAAAAACACATTCAAAAAACAAACACACCTTAAGGGAGCATAGGCATGCAATCTGTTTTTTGCAAAAAAAAACATCCTTAAAACTTTAAAAATTACATTAAAGAAATTGAACACACATTTTAAGAACAATAATACAAAACAAACTTACCATCCTGCGTGGGTCGGTCCGAATCCCGGACATGAGTAGCAGACACCACCTCGCCAGGAATCAATGCCCGCACAGGCTCCTCCCAGTCCCGATAGCTTACACGTAAAGGTGGCCCACCTCCGGTTCTACGTGCAGATTTGGACTCTTTGGCCATCTTGGCCTTGACACGCCGCTTAATATCGTAAAATCGCTTGCGGCACGTGTCCTCTGTCCGCCTCACCACACCCTCACTATTTACAGCAAGTATAACTTGCCCCCACAGGGCAGACTTCCTGCGGGAGGACACCCTGGCAGCATCCTGACCAAACAATTGGCGATGGTGCTTCATCAGCTCACGTACCAACGCCATGTTTTCAGCATAGCTGAACTTTATATTCCTGCCAGTCTTGGTAGTGGTGCGTGGCTGCGGAGCCACAACACCATCACTATCACTGGAAAATCCAGCAACAGGCACCCCCTCCTCCTCCTCCTCACTAACCTCCTCCCTCTCACTACCCCCCTCCACCTCACTACCAGCCTCCACCTCACTACCAGCCTCCACCTCACTACCAGCCTCCACCTCACTACCAGCCTCCACCTCACTAACCTCCGCCACCACACTGACCTCTGAGTCGGACATGACAAACAACATAAAACACTGAAAAATGAAAACACAAAACACACTCCTCCACTACTCCTACTACACACCACACAGCCAACACACGCTCACTCACTCACAAACAATGACAAAAGACTGAAATAATAAAACAAGGACAAAAAAGCTTACAAACTGGGAAAAAACAATACTACAAAGTTCACAAGACTCCTAACACACACAGTACAGCACTCAACAATCACCAAACTCCTCTCCAAATCCACCAAAAACTCCACCAAACTCACCAACTCCAAATACACCTTCCTCTCTCCTCTCCACTAGCTAAACCCACGAGGTGCGGAGTGTTTGGGGCGTTTTTATAGTAACATGCACAGACACTCCTCCTTTACGAATACAACCAATCACGGCCGCGTGACGTAAACGAAACTTAGAAGTCAAAACGCGGCAGCAAATTCCAAATCACTGCCGTAACAGACTTGTGACGCAGTCGTAAAAAAAAAAACCCCAACGCGGCCGCGAAATAGCAAACGCGGCCGCAATCAACAGCAGAAAAGCACGAATGACATCGACATCGGAAGATTGAAAAAATACGAATACGAACGCTTAGTAAATGAGTCGTAATCAATTCAAAAAGTTGCAAGTTTACACTGTCGATGTCAGTCGCGATTGAACTTGAACATGATTCTGAAATATACGAATCTTAGTAAATAAACCCCAGTGGGGTATATTTACTAAGCTCCCGATTTTGACCCAGATGCCGTTTTTTCTTCAAAGTGTCATCTCGGTTAATCTCGGTCATTTACTAAACACTAATCACGGCAGTGATGAGGGCATTCGTAATTTTTTGCAAGTTCAGGTAAAAAATTACGAATGAATACACCATCGGTCAAAACGCGGCTGTTTAAGTATGAATCTCGGTCATTTACTAAGAAGTGCAAAGCCAAAAAAGAACAAACACTGCCGTCAAAAATTACAACTCGTAAAAAAGTGCTTAAAAAAAACAGACCTTTTTTTTTTATTCGTGATTGGATAGGCATGCACGTATCCATGAGATCCGTGCATGTATATCAGTGGGAAGGGGTGGGAAAGTGCTTATTTTTTCAAAAAAAATTGCGTGGGGTCCCCCCTCCTAAGCATAACCAGCCTCGGGCTCTTTGAGCCGATCCTGGTTGAAGAAATATGGGGAAAAAAATGACAGGGGTTCCCCCATATTTAAGCAACCAGCATCGGGCTCTGCGCCTGGTCCTGGTCCCAAAAATACGGGGGACAAAAAGAGTAGGGGTCCCCCGTATTTTTAAAACCAGCACCGGGCTCCACTAGCTGGACAGATAATGCCACAGCCGGGGGTCACTTTTATACAGCGCCCTGCGGCCGTGGCATCAAAAATCCAACTAGTCACCCCTGGCCGGGGTACCCTGGGGGAGTGGGAACCCCTTCAATCAAGGGGTCCCCCCCCCCAGCCACCCAAGGGCCAGGGGTGAAGCCCGAGGCTGTCCCCCCCCATCCAATGGGCTGCGGATGGGAGGGCTGATAGCCTTTGTTGTAAAATAAAAGATATTGTTTTTAGTAGCAGTACTACAAGTCCCAGCAAGCCTCCCCCGCATGCTGGTACTTGGAGAACCACAAGTACCAGCATGCGGCGGAAAAACGGGCCCGCTGGTACCTGTAGTACTACCACTAAAAAAATACCCAAAAAAAGACAAGACACACACAACGTGAAAGTATAATTTTATTACATACATACACACATACATACATACTTACCTATGGCCCCACGCAGGTCGGTCCTCTTGTCCAGTAGAATCCAAGGGGTACCTGTTGAATAAATTATACTCACGAGATCCAGGGGTCCAGGCTCCTCGGCAAATCCAGGGTTAATCCACGTACTTGTTAAAAATAAAAAAACGGTATTCCGACCACGAACTGAAAGGGGACCCATGTTTGCACATGGGTCACCTTCCCACGAATGCCAGAAACCCACTTTGACTTCTGTCTAAGTGGGTTTCTTCAGCCAATCAGGGAGTGCCACGTTGTAGCACTCTCCTGATCAGCTGTGTGGTCCTGTCCTCACTGACAGGCAGCACACGGCAGTGTTACAATGTAGCGCCTATGCGCTACATTGTAACCAATGCTGGGAACTTTCTGCTCAGCGGTGACGTCACTTTAGGTCAACCGCAGGGCAGAAAGTTCCCAGCATTGGTTACAATGTAGCGCATAGGCGCTACATTGTAACACTGCCGTGTGCTGCCTGTCAGTGAGGACAAGAGCACACAGCTGATCAGGAGAGTGCTACAACGTGGCACTCCCTGATTGGCTGAAGAAACCCACTTAGACAGAAGTCAAAGTGGGTTTCTGGCATTCGTGGGAAGGTGACCCATGTGCAAACATGGGTCCCCTTTCAGTTCGTGGTCGGAATACCGTTTTTTTATTTTTAACAAGTACGTGGATTAACCCTGGATTTGCCGAGGAGCCTGGACCCCTGGATCTCGTGAGTATAATTTATTCAACAGGTACCCCTTGGATTCTACTGGACAAGAGGACCGACCTGCGTGGGGCCATAGGTAAGTATGTATGTATGTGTGTATGTATGTAATAAAATTATACTTTCACGGTGTGTGTGTCTTGTCTTTTTTTGGGTATTTTTTTAGTGGTAGTACTACAGGTACCAGCGGGCCCGTTTTTCCGCCGCATGCTGGTACTTGTGGTTCTCCAAGTACCAGCATGCGGGGGAGGCTTGCTGGGACTTGTAGTACTGCTACTAAAAACAATATCTTTTATTTTACAACAAAGGCTATCAGCCCTCCCATCCGCAGCCCATTGGATGGGGGGGGACAGCCTCGGGCTTCACCCCTGGCCCTTGGGTGGCTGGGGGGGGGGGACCCCTTGATTGAAGGGGTTCCCACTCCCCCAGGGTACCCCGGCCAGGGGTGACTAGTTGGATTTTTGATGCCACGGCCGCAGGGCACTATATAAAAGTGACCCCCGGCTGTGGCATTATCTGTCCAGCTAGTGGAGCCCGGTGCTGGTTTTAAAAATACGGGGGACCCCTACTCTTTTTGTCCCCCGTATTTTTGGGACCAGGACCAGGCGCAGAGCCCGATGCTGGTTGCTTAAATATGGGGGAACCCCTGTCATTTTTTTCCCCATATTTCTGCAACCAGGATCGGCTCAAAGAGCCCGAGGCTGGTTATGCTTAGGAGGGGGGACCCCACGCATTTTTTTTTGGGGATTTTACATTGTTTAATTAAAAAAAAAAAAAAAAAAGAACCCCAGCACGGATCACACAGATCCGGCCGAGATTGATTGTAAAAAAAAACGGCAGTGTTTTGCTAATCACTGCCGTAAAATTAGGTAAAAAAAAACGAATGACATCGACATCGGAAGAAAAGAAAAACACGAATACGACAGCTTAGTAAATCCATCGTAATAAATTCAAAAAGTTGCAGTTTTACACTGTCGATGTCATTCGTGATTGAACTTTGACCTATTTTCGGGAATTACGAATGTTAGTAAATGTACCCCAGTGTTTCTCTTTTGTAGCCAGTATCACTATCCGTGAGAAAACAATATGGCTGCTACCACTGTAGGAATTTAAAATTTTCACTTTTAACTAAGGGGGTCATTCCGAGTTGATCGGAGCTGTGCTAAATTTAGCACAGCTACGATCATTCACACTGACATGCGGGGGGACGCCCAGCACATGGCTATCCCGCCCCGCATGTCAGTGCCGGCCCCCCCGTAGAAGTGCAAAGGCATCGCACAGCGGCGATGCCTTTGCACTTCATGAGTAGCTCCCGGCCAGCGCAGCTTTAGCGTGCTGGCCGGAAGCTACTCATCGCTCCCCGGCCTGCAGCGGCTGCGTGTGACGTCACGCAGCCGCTGTGGCCCGCCCCCCATTTGGTCCGGCCACGCCTGCGTTGGCAGGACCGCTCCCACAAAATGGCTGCCATTCCGTCCCCTCCCACCCAGCGATCGCCTCTGCCTGTCAATCAGGCAGAGGCGATCGCAGCCCTGCTACGGCCTTCGGCTGTCTGGCATGCGCCGGCGAACTACGGCGCCGGCGCATCCGCAGTAGGGACCCGTTAGCTCGGCTGTGACAAAAAGCAGCGAGCGAACGGGTCAGAATGACCCCCTAAGTCAGGACTATTGAAAGTCTCTCAATCTATAAGATCACAAGATGTCATGACTTTTAATTTTTAATTTGTTTCAGAACCCTAACTAGGTCATATCATACTTGCCGATATTCAGGGTGCCAGCTCGGCATGGCGGGGGCGTGACTTGGCACACTGGGGGCGTGACGGAGGAGGGGTGATGCTGGATAGGGGCGGAGCGGGGGAGGTGTCTGTAAAATTGCGTCATCGTGGACCCGCCCCCGCTACACAATGCTGACAATATAGGCATTGTGAGGCAGGGGGCGGGGCCACAATGACGCAATTTACAGCAAATCACATCATCGCCCCCCCCTCTGCGGGAGCTCGTGTGCGGCTGCGGGGGAAGTACAGGCAGGTGCTGTTGGCCGGGAGACTTGCCCACTCTTCCGGGAGGCTCGGAGCGCCACCCGATTTTCAGGAGCCTCCCGGCCGTCCCGGGAGAGTAGGTAAGTATGGGTCATATCCCTTTAATCCCATTGATTTACATGTTCAGTGTCGGCCTGGGGTATGAAGGGATTACCGGGATGTCCAGTGGTAAGGAATATGACCAGCCACCAGTGGTAGTGATGCCAGCCTGCTGAGGCGGTAAAACAGGGATGGGGAACCTTCGGCCCTCCAGCTGCTGTTGAACTACACATCCCAGCATGCCCTGCAACAGTTTTAGCATGGCCAAATAGCAAAACTGTAGCAGGGCATGCTGGTATGTGTAGTTGAACAACAGCTGGAGGGCCAAAGGTTCCCCACCCCTGCGGTAAAACATCGTCATAGGCACATCTGTAGAACAGGAAGTACTAGTGTAAAACTATAGAAGGAAACTGTAAGAATTGTGAACAGAGGCTGAAACAGAAGCAGATTCAGGAATTACACCACATCTCTGACAATTTCCATTTTTGTTACACTGGTTGCTTTCATGGTTACCAGGTGCTTAGCAGCACTGACCACAGCTGGGGTTGACTGACTTACTGGGATTTGTTCCTTCCAAGTGATTTATAAGGCTGTTGCCAGCACATTCTCATTGTATGCTATTGTGTTAACTTGCTCAGGCACTGTGCTATGCACCTGTTTGGTCAAAAAAAAAAGATTATGTTTGTTTATGACCATCCTTTTCTGCTGCCAGCCGTTGGGTTCTGAGACCCTGGGGCAGATGTATTAACCTGGAGAAGGTATAAAGAAGTGATAAAGCAGTGATAAGTGCACGGTGATAATGCCACAGGCCAATCATTACGGATGTGAAAAATGACAGTTAGGAGGTGATTGGCTGGTGCGTTATCACCTTGCACTTATCACTTCTTTATCCTTTCTCCAGGCTTAATACATCTTCCCCCCTGTTCCCTATGCTTACCACACTGTCCCTTTAAACCGGGACACTTATGAAGTACACCGGCTCTTTGGCTGAGTAAAACCAGGTGAAATGCAGGCTTGAAGTCAGCCAGCCACAGAGCTTGTGTAATACATTAGCGTCCTGGTTTAATGGGAGAGTATGACAAGCCTAAACATTACGGTGGGTTGAAAAGGCGGGTCAAAAAGGAAAATTTATTCCATGATTCCTCGATTGCGAGGGTCCAAAAAAATAATAATTGTGTGACCACTCGAGAAGATGATTGCCGTTTAGTTTTTAAAAATTGGATAATATCTTAGTCGGCCCACTAGCGCCTAAAGATTTTGTATTCTCTCTCTTTATACCACTTCTCTAATATTCTGATTCAGCCCTAAAACACCTCTATGCAGACGATGCCCAATTGTATCTTCCCTGCTCTCTCTATTCCTCTTTTACTCCCGGGAAGACTTGAATGATCTGCGGAGAGGTTAATGACTCCATTTTCAGAATCCTGGGAAAGCAGAACAGCCTCTAGGCGGTCTGGGAGTTTGATGACCTGATTTGAGGTGAATCACATCATCGTGACCCTCGCCCCTGGCTGCACAGTGCCGGGAATCGTGCCATTGTACCGTGTGAGTCATTGCCCCACTCATCGCACACCTCCCAGCTGGAGCTTCCCCTCCAGGATCTCCCAGACGAGGACAGTAAAAATGCAGCTAAGTATAACTTGCATTATACTTGCCTGGTGCTGTTTTTAAAATGTACCTTTATTTTGCCACAATTTCATTTCTCTTACGTCCTAGAGGATGCTGGGGACTCCGTAAGGACCATGGGGTATAGACGGGCTCCGCAGGAGACATGGGCACTATAAAGAACTTTTAGTATGGGTGTGCACTGGCTCCTCCCTCTATGCCCCTCCTCCAGACCTCAGTTAGATCTTCTGCCCAGAGGAGATAGGGTGCATTACAGGGGAGCTCTCCTGAGTTTCTCTGTGTAAAGAATTTTGTTAGTTTTTTTATTTTCAGGGAGCACTGCTGGCAACAGGCTCCCTGCATCGTGGGACTGAGGAGAGAAGCAGACCTACTTAAATGATAGGCTCTGCTTCTTAGGCTACTGGACACCATTAGCTCCAGAGGGAGTCGGAACATAGGTCTCACCCTGTAGTTCGTCCCGGAGCCGCGCTGCCGTCCTCCTCGCAGAGCCGGAAGATAGAAGCCGGGTGAGTATGAGAAGAAAAGAAGACTTCAAGGCGGCAGAAGATTTCAGATCTTCACTGAGGTAAGCGCGCAGCGGTAACGCTGCGCGCCATTGCTCCCACACAAAACACACACACAGAGCGGGACCGAAGCCCGCCGCTAGAGGGGGCGGGGCTTGATCCCTCAGCACTAACCAGCGCCATTTTCTCCACAGAAGCTGCAGAGAACGCTGGCTCCCCGGACTCTCCCCTGCTGAACGAGCTCAGAGGGCTGAAAAAGAGGAGGGGGGCACAATTACAGGCGCAGTGAGTGGGAAAATGAGTGTTATAATATAAAAGCGCTATCTGGGTTTATTACAGTGTCAGTTTGGCGCTGGGTGTGTGCTGGTATACTCTCTCTCTCCAAAGGGCCTCATTGGGGAATTGTCCCCTTATAGTTATATCCCGGTGTGTGTGGGGTGTCGGTACGTGCGTGTTGGCATGTTTGAAGCGGAAGGCTCGTCCAAGGAGGAGGTGGAGCAGATGAGTGGTGAGTCCCCGTCGGTGGTGCCGACTCAGGATTGGATGGATATGTGGCATATGTTAAATGCAAGTGTAGCATCCTTACATAAGAGACTGGACAAAGCAGAGTCCAGGGAGACAACAGGGGGTCAATCCACGGATTGGACCGACTCACAGGGCCCTTCGGGGTCTCAGAAGCATCCCTTGTCACAAATAGTAGACACGGATACCGACACGGACTCTGACTCCAGTGTCGACTATGATGAAGCAAGATTGCACCCTAGGGTGACAAAAAGTATTCAATGTATGATTATTGCAATAAAGGATATTTTGCATATCACTGACGAACCCTCTGTTCCCGACACGAGGGTACACATGTTTAAGGGGAAGAAGCAGGTAGTAACCTTTCCCCCATCTCATGAACTTAACGAGTTATGTGAAAAAGCTTGGGAAACTCCAGATAAGAGACTGCAGATTCCCAAAAGGGTTCTTATGGCGTACCCTTTTCCTACACAGGATAGGGTACGTTGGGAATCCTCTCCTAGCGTGGACAAGGCTTTAGCACGCCTGTCCAAGAAGGTGGCGCTGCCGTCTCCTGACACGGCGGCCCTCAAGGATACTGCGGAACGCAAGCAGGAGACTACATTAAAGTCTATTTATACACATACTGGTACTTTGCTCAGACCGGCAATTGCGTCGGCATGGGTATGTAGCGCAGTGACAGCTTGGACAGATACCCTGTCAGCTGACCTGGATACCCTAGATAGGGATACCATTTTGTTAACTTTAGCCCATATTAAGGACGTGGTCTTATATATGAGAGACGCTCAAAGAGACATTGGATTGCTGGGTTCCAGAGCCAATGCCATGGCTATTTCTGCCAGACGATCCTTATGGACCCGCCAATGGACGGGTGATGCGGACTCAAAAAAGCATATGGAGGTTTTACCTTACAAGGGTGACGTGTTGTTTGGGGAGGGGCTCACAGACCTGGTTTCCACAGCTACCGCGGGTAATTCTACCTTTTTACCTTTTGTTCCCCAACAGCAAAAGAAAACTCCACAATATCAGATGCCGTCCTTTCGGTCGCATAAGTCCAGAAGAGGTCGGGGCTCCTCTTTCCTTGCCAGAGGTAAGGGTAGAGGTAAGAGAACACCTGCTTCGGATAGTTCCCAGGAGCAGAAGTCCTCCCCGGCTTCCACTAAGTCCACTGCATGACGTCGGGGCTCCCCTACGGGACTCCGCACCGGTGGGGGCACGCGTTAAACTCTTCAGCCACGTCTGGGTTTGGTCAGATGTGGATCCTTGGGCGAGGGAAACTGTTTCCCAGGGCTACAAGCTGGAATTCGAGGAGGTGCCCCCACGCCGGTTTTTCAAGTCGGCCTTACCAGCTTCTTCCCCAGAGAGGGAAGTAGTGTTATCTGCAATTCAAACGCTGTGTCAACAGCAAGTGATCGTCAGGGTTCCCCTGAACCAACAGGGAAAAGGATATTATTCGACCCTGTTTGTGGTCCCGAAGCCGGATGGTTCGGTCAGACCCATTTTAAATCTAAAATCCCTAAACCTGTACTTTAAAAGATTCAAATTCAAGATGGAATCGCTCCGAGCTGTAATATCCAGCCTGGAATGGGGGGATTTTATGGTGTCACTAGACATAAAGGATGCTTACCTTCATGTCCCCATATATCCCTCTCATCAGGAGTACCTGAGATTCGCTGTACAGGACTGTCATTACCAGTTTCAGACGTTGCCGTTTGGGCTTTCCACGGCCCAGAGGATGTTCGCCAAGGTAATGGTGGAAATTATGGTGATCCTGCGAAGGCAGTGAGTCACAATTATCCCATACTTGGACGATCTCCTGATAAAGGCGAGATCAAGAGATCAATTGCTGAAGAACGTGTCGCTCTCCCTGAGAGTGGTCCAACAGCACGGTTGGATTCTCAATCTGCCAAAGTCGCAATTGGTTCCAACAACTCGAGCCCAGGACCTCCAGAACATGGTTAGAGACCTGCTAAAGCCAAAAAGAGTGTCAGTTCATCAATGCACTCGAGTTCTGGGAAAAATGGTGGCCTCATACGAGGCCATCCCCTTCGGCAGGTTTCATGCAAGGACGTTTCAATGGGACCTTCTGGACAAGTGGTCCGGATCCCATCTACAAATGCATCAAAAGATAACACTGTCCCCCAGGGCCAGGGTGTCTCTTCTATGGTGGCTGCAAAGTGCTCACCTTCTAGAGCAGTGGTGGCCAACCTGTGGCTCTTGAGCCACATGCGGCTCTTTCTCTATTCAAATGTGGCTCCCGACACTTGAGGTCACATGACCACAACAGATCCGGAAACACTACAAGGACTGAGAACTGAGGGAGCCAGATACCCACCGGCAAACAGAGCACACATAAGGGCCTGCTGCAATGGCATGAGTTGAGGAAAGGGGTGCAGTGACACATGAGGATAGGCTGGAGTTACACAAGGGGGAGCTGGTTGGAGTGACACAGGAGGGTGCCTGCTAGAGTGACACAGGAGGGTGCTGACAGGAGTGACATATGGGGGAGCTTAAGTGTATTATGTCAATCTGGCTTTTTCAATATATTTTACATGGATCTGGCTTTAAAAATGTATTTTATGTGGACCTGGATTTTTCAAAAATTTTATGTGGAAGTGGCTTTTTCAATGTATTTTATACCAGGGGTATGGCCTAGCAGGCACAAGGCCACATCCCATTTTTGCACACACACCTTCAGTTTGATGTCTGCTCTTAGATGTATCTAACAAGATTTTGTGGCTCTTTGTCTCTGACTGGTTAGCCACCCCTGTTCTAGAGGGTCGCAGGTTCGGCATTCAGGACTAGGTTCTGGTAACCACGGACGCGAGCCTCCGAGGATGGGGAGCAGTCACCCAAGGAAGGAATTTTCAGGGACTATGGTCAAGCCAGGAGTCCAGTCTGCACATAAACGTGCTGGAATTAAGGGCCATATACAACGGCCTTCGACAAGCGGAGGGTCTTCTTCGCAACCTACCGGTTCTGATTCAATCAGACAATGTCACAGCCGTGGCTCATGTGAATCGCCAAGGCGGGACAAGGAGCAGGATCGCAATGGCGGAAGCCACCAGGATTCTTCGCTGGGCGGAAAATCACGTAAGCGCTCTGTCAGCTGTCTTCATTCCGGGAGTGGACAACTGGGAAGCGGACTTCCTCAGCAGACACGATCTCCATCCAGGAGAGTGGGGACTTCATCAAGAAGTCTTTGCAGAGATAACTGCTCTCTGGGGAATTCCTCAAATAGGCATGATGGCGTCACGCCTCAACAAAAAGCTTCGGAGGTACTGTGCCAGGTCCCGGGACCCTCAGGCAGTAGCAGTAGACGCCCTGGTGACACCATGGGTGTTTCAGTCGGTCTATGTGTTTCCTCCTCTTCCCCTCATCGCAAAAATTTTGAGGATAATAAGACAAAAAAGAGTACAGTCAATACTCATTGTTCCAGACTGGCTTCGAAGGGCCTAGTACTCAGATCTTCAGGAAATGCTCACAGAAGATCCTTGGCCCCTTCCTCTCAGGGAAGACCTGTTGCAGCAGGGGCCCTGCGTATTCCAAGACTTACCGCGGTTACGTTTGACGGCATGGCGGTTGAACGCCGAATCCTAGCCAGGAAAGGTATTCCGGAGGAGGTCATACCTACTCTGATAAAGGCTAGGAAGGAGGTGATGGCGAAACATTATCACCGTATCTGGCGGAAATATGTCTCTTGGTGTGAAACCAAGAATGCTCCTACGGAAGATTTCCATCTGGGCCGTTTTCTCCACTTCCTACAGACAGGAGTGGATATGGGCCTAAAGTTAGGCTATGTTAAGGTACAGATTTCAGAAGGAATTGGCTTCTCTACCAGAAGTCCAGACTTTTGTAAAGGGAGTGCTGCACATCCAGCCTCCTTTTGTGCCCCCAGTGGCACCCTGGGACCTTAACGTGGTGTTACGGTTCCTTAAATCTCACTGGTTTGAGCCCCTTCAAACGGTTGAATTGAAATTTCTCACCTGGAAGGTGGTCATGTTATTGGCCTTGGCATCTGCAAGGCGTGTGTCAGAATTGGCGGCCTTGTCTCACAAGAGCCCCTACTTGATTTTTCATGTGGAATTGAGGACTCGTCCTCAATTTCTACCTAAGGTGGTGTCTTCATTTCATATGAACCAACCTATCGTGGTGCCTGTGGCTACGAGTGACTTGGAGGACTCCAAGTCCTTGGATGTAGTCAGGGCCTTAAAAATTTATGTAGCCAGAACGGCTAGGGTTAGGAAAACAGAGGCTCTGTTTGTCCTGTATGCGGCCAACAAGATTGGCACCCCTGCTTCAAAGCACACTATTGCTCGCTGGATCTGTAACACGATTCAGCAGGCTTATTCTATGGCTGGATTGCCGGTACCAAATTCGGTAAAGGCCCATTCCACTAGGAAGGTAGGCTCTTTTTGGGCGGCTGCCCGAGGCGTCTCGGCATTACAGCTTTGCCGAACAGCTACTTGGTCGGGTTCAAACACGCTGACGAGGACCTCGCATTTGCTCGGTTGGTGCTGCAGAGTCATCCGCACTCTCCCGCCCGATCTGGAGCTTTGGTATAAACCCCATGGTCCTTACGGAGTCCCCAGCATCCTCTTGGACGTAAGAGAAAATAAGATTTTAAACCAACCTACCGGTAAATCTTTTTCTCCTAGTCCGTAGAGGATGCTGGGCGCCCGTCCCAGTGCGGACTGGATCTGCAAGACTTGTATATAGTTATTGCTTACATAAGGGTTATGTTGCAGTTGGAATCGGTCTTTGACTGATGCTGTTATTTGTTCATACTGTTAACTGGTTATGTGTATTCCAGGTTATATGATATGATTGGTGTGGGCTGGTATGAATCTTGCCCTTAGATTAACAAAATCCTTTCCTCGTGTTGTCCATCTCCTCTGGGCACAGTTCTCTAACTGAGGTCTGGAGGAGGGGCATAGAGGGAGGAGCCAGTGCACACCCATACTAAAAGTTCTTTATAGTGCCCATGTCTCCTGCGGAGCCCGTCTATACCCCATGGTCCTTACGGAGTCCCCAGCATCCTCTACGGACTAGGAGAAAAAGATTTACCGGTAGGTTTAAAATCTTATTTTTTCTTTACCATATTTAAAATTTGATCTGCCACAAAGACATAATCTCGGTCACCTGTGCCAGGAGAGCTCACATGTTCAGGTCCTTACTTAGAAATTGTAAAAATATTCTTGATGCAACCGCCATACCATATTAATATGCAAAATTAGCACATGCAATCACACTAAGGGGTGTATTCAATAGCTGTCGGAAGCTGCCGTCTTGTCGGAAAGACGGCAGCTTCCAACAGATTTCGGTCGGAAGGGGTTCCGACCTATTCAAAAAGTGCAGGTTTTTTTATAGCGGAATAGCCGCCGATCCGCGTGCTTCTGTCGGAAACGGGGCCAAATCCGACAGGTTTTGGCTCCCTTTCCGACAATCTCAATCTGAAAAGTCGGATTGAGGTGAGGAGACGGGGGCCAGTGCAGCGGGCTTTGGGGATGAGAGGTACCTTGACGGCCGTCCCCCAGCCAGGCACCTCTCCCCTGCAGTGTGGCACTGGACGGCCGTGATGTGCGTCTCCAGCAGCTCCCTGTGTTCTCACACACGAGGAGCTGCTGACAGCCGCATGGACACCAGCCAAATCCGACAGTCAGATTTGGCCACTCTATTGAATAAGGGTTGTCGTATCCATTCCGACAAATGCATGTCGGAATGGATCAGACTCTTACTGAATATACCCTTAGACGTAGGTCAATGGGGAAGTTTGTATCACTTGTGCCTAGCATTTGTGTATTGGCCACTATGAAAGTGACCTTTTTGTACCTGTCGAACATTTGGTATTGACCTATTGACTGTCAACCATAACATTGCTGATCCATTAATCCACACCCCTTAGGGTGTACTGTTAAAAACCCAGCTCCTAAGCGGCAGTTTCTCTTACTGGTAGCGTAACACTGCTGGCAAGGAGTTAAAACAATATTTGACCCCGATGCGACCCACAGAAGCCGGATATAGGTAACGTCATCTCAAGATGGCGTTATTTAGCATAGAAAAGCCTAACTTTTTGCTGCTTGATAAATTCAGCATACACCGCAGACCCCATAGCAGGCTATAGTGATGCGGAAAGCTGCAGAAATGGAGGGATCAAAGGAGAAATCAGAGAATTCTCTTGCAAAAAGACAGAGAAAGAGGCAAGGCCTTAACTAGGGTGTGCACTGTGCAACAGGCACCCTGCAGTCTGTACAGCCAATCGGAGCAACCGTAGGACGCTCCTGTCAGAGACGGACTTACTTGTGCTGGCGGCCCCATCCCTTCTGCGCAACTTTTATATGATGTCATGCCTGCAATGATATCATGATGTTGTGTGCTTCAGGGATGGAGCGGAAACAGAGCACACTTGAGCCCTGTTAGAGCACTGGAAAGAGGTTATCACTGCTTGATAAACAGACCTCTGTAAATGGTAAAATGTAATACTTATATAATAAATACTTTCTCCCTGATGAGGCAGCAATCTCAGTTTGTAGCTGCTGTTATAAGATGAAAAACACCACAGCGCCACCTGCTGCCCATACTGGGGACTGTAATTATGCTGAGCCAACCAATGCTATTGGGTTAACAAATAGATACCATAATTGTAAATGGGCAAGGACACTGGTCTATGGGGGTCATTCCGACCCGATCGCTCGCTGCAGTTTGTCGCAGCGCAGCGTTCGGGTTCGGAACTGTGCATGCGCCGGCGCATGCGGTCCAGCCAACGCAGGCGTGGCCGGAACGTTGGGGGGCGGGCCGCGGCGGCTGCGTGACGTGTCACGCAGCCACTGCGGACAGCGGGAACGACGAGTAACTCCCCGCCAGCTGCAGGAGCTGTGCTGGCCGGGAGTTACTCCTCAAATACAAAGGGATCGTCGCTGTGCGATGCTTTTGTATTTGTGCGGGGGGGGGGGGGGGGGCTGGCACAGACATGCGGGGCGTCCCCCCACATGTCTGAGTTTACTATCGTAGCTGTGCTAAACTTAGCACAGCTACGATGAACTCGGAATGAACCCCTATATACACAGGAAAAGCCTGGAGTTCACACAGAAGGTGTTACCTAGGTTGCATATTTCCCATCTCATCACACACTCCAGAGTCCCATCTATATCACAGCCTGAGTCAACATTGTCCAGATCTTATACCCACAAGAAACCTGCCTACAGGGTTACTCAGAGTTGTTGGCAAACAAAAAAAGTTAGCAATTGGGCAAAACCATGTGCACTGCAGGGGGGGGGGGGGGGGGGGGCAGATATAACATGTGCAGAGAGAGTTAGATTTGGGTGGGTTATATTGTTTCTGTGCAGGGTGAATACTGGCTGCTTTATATTTACACTGCAATTTAGATTTCAGTTTGAACACACCCCACCCAAATCTAACTCTCTCTGCACATGTTACATCTGCCTCCACTGCAGTGCACGTGGGGGTCATTCCGAGTTGATAGCTCGTTATTTTTTTTCGCAACGGAGCGATTAGTCGCTAATGCGCATGTGCAATGTCCGCAGTGCGACTGCGCCAAGTAAATTTGCTATGCAGTTAGGTATTTTACTCACGGCATTACAAGTTTTTTTCATCGTTCTGCTGATGGTAGTGTGATTGACAGGAAGTGGGTGTTTCTGGGCGGAAACTGGCTGTTTTATGGGTGTGTGCAAAAAAACGCTACCGTTTCTGGGAAAAACGCGGGAGTGGCTGGAGAAACGGGGGAGTGTCTGGGCGAACGCTGGGAGTGTTTGTGACGTCAAACCAGGAACGACAAGCACTGAACTGATCGCAGTGGCAGAGTAAGTCCCGAGCTACTCAGAAACTGCTAAGAAATTTCTATTCGCAATTTTGAGAATCTTTCGTTCGCAATTCTGCTAAGCTAAGATTCACTCCCAGAGGGCGGCGGCCTAGCGTGTGCAATGCTGCTAAAAGCAGCTAGCGAGCGAACAACTTGGAATGAGGGCCATGGTTTTGTCCAATTGCTAACTTTTTTAGTTTGATAACAACTCTGCGTACGCAACTTTGAGCAACTGCAGGCAATTAAGAGTCATACTCAGCAGCAGCACTGGATGCGGCAGATGGGTGTATTCTCATTGAGGCAAAATCTTAAGGAAATGACGTGGGCATGGAGATGGAATTGTGAGCTATTCAGAGGCAGGGCCTGACTGCCCATCTGACTCTTCTGGCAAATGTCAGTAGGGCCGATGGCCTAATGAGCCAGTCCAGCTGTGCAGAGAGACCGGGATTGGCCGAGCAGACCTGCTCGGCTCACAGAAACAGGTTTGCAAAGCAGCTCCATCTCCCTGCAATCTGCCTGGCCACCTGACATACAGAGATGGGTCCATGCCGTGAGGCCAAGCCCACGTGACTTGTGACCATGTCTCCCCCGATACATGCGCACAATACTTTGCCAGGGCCATTTCTCTTTCATCCATCTGGGGGACCCTGCCCACTACTGATGGGTTAGAGTGTGTGGGAAGGGAGTTTGGCACAGAACCTATAAAAACGAACTCCTCCCCCCTCTAACCCCTCCCATCTCCAGCCTGACCAGCAGATTACCTCAGTTTTAGTACAGACAGATTTTCTTCACTATAGATTTTAGTTAGGTTTCTTTTGTTTGTTTTGGTTTTCTTATGTGCTTAGTCCCTGTTTACAGGTGACAAGTATAATAGGAGTGGGGTAAGTTACTGTAGTTATGGACTTTCCCACTCTGCAGGGCCTCTAAGAAGTCACCATACCGTTTAGTCACTGGGGCTTACTTGATTCCGGTACCGGAATCAAGGCACTGTACTGGTAAGACAGCCACAACCTGCCTGGGCAGTGTTGGGCTCTTATTGCAAGTGTTGTATCTATGCTGCATGTATGAGGAGGGCGCTTGTGTGTTTCCACACTATCCAGACTTCAGTTCAGGAAACAGACCTTTCCCCTTCTCAGAGCTGACAGAGCGGTTCAGTCCCGCTGCCGCCGCTCGTTTCACCGGAGCCGCGTCCCTCAGTTCGGTGTGGAGGTCACTTTCCTGAAGGGTATGTACGGAGGTCCGTTTACTGAAGGGGGGCGGTAGCCGCGGCGGGACACAGGAGGGAGGTGATGTCTTCCCGCCTTACATTCCCACCCAGCAACGTCTTCCCACCCGCCGTCCTCACTCTGTGGGGGCGGGACTGAGCCACAGACACCATCTACTTATCGCTGACTGAGAGGACACAGCGGGGGATGCTGCGTTGCACACATCACATTTACACAGGGAATCCAGCGTCTCACCCTGTTTTAGTACAGGCGGGGAGCAGCAAAATAGCAAGTATAGCACAGCTGTTTCAAAACATGCACTGTGTGGGGTCCTGAGGACCGAGTTTGAGAACCTGTGATCTAGAATCTAGGTTCTTTTATTACTCACACTGTGATTTCTACAGGTGGGGCACACTACACAGCATTACAACACAAAATTAGAGGGAAATCTTTTATAAGTTTAACTCTCTATAGGACTACTGTCTTTTTATTTGTTATTTACTTATTGTTTACTTAATAGGCCACTGATAGGGTTTAACAATAGCCAGTAAACCAGACAAATCTGCTAAAGGGAAAGCAGGCTCAGCCTTGTATTTTGCCTGTTCTCAGTGTGGCTCCAAAATTTCAAAGGGTACCACGGATCCTGGTTCTCTCTGCACTGCATGCTCCGTGACACCTGTTGTAGAGCAGCCTAGTGGGAATATAGATCAGTCTATTCCTCTGTGGGCCAGGAACATGCCTGATGCTATTGCTGATTTGCATCAGTCCCAATCAGGTACTGATTCCGGTCAACCTACTGTGGAGCCACCATGGGCAAGAGTCTTTCAGACTTAGCACAGTCTATTAGCAAAATTGTGACTGCTTCAAGCTCAGCGGCCACTAAACGACAGCATCCGCTGCCCGCTATCACCTTCCCAGGAGAGGAGTTAGATTCGGTAGCCCCCCCCCCCCCCCCCCTGGAAGAAGGTGAACGATATTCTGAGTGGGAGGATACTTCCGCTTGGGAAGAAGAGGAATTGTCTACAAGTTCAGGTGTCAGGTTATCGGTAGAGGCCATCCGTCAGACTCTTAATCTTCAAAACGAGGCAGAGACTTCGACAGACTTTTTCAAGCGGCAGAAAAGACAAGTAGCTGTCTTTCCCTCATATACACATTTTGCAGAAATTTTGAAAGAACCTTGGCTTAAGCCGGATTCACGCTTTCAGGCTCCTAAACAATTAAGATTTCTATATCTTTTTGCAGAAGAGGACACACAATTCTGGGAAACTGCTCCGAAGGTGGATGCTCCTATTTCTCATTTGGCGAAGGCTACAGTAATCCCTTTGGTACAATCATTGACGTTGAAGGATCCAACGGATAGGAAGATTGAGGCGATTCTTAAATCCATTTTTGCCTTATCGGGTATTTCTCTGCGTCCAGTCCTCGCTGGCGCCTGGGTCCTTAAGGCCGTAGACGACTGACTAGCTCGAGTGGTATCTGGCATGCAGTCTGATGACCCATCGGAAGCTATTCAGCTAACTGAACAAATTTCTGAGGCTCTCACTTATGTTGGTGAGGCCTTGTTGGACTCGGCCTCTCTACAGTCGCGTGTATCTGCTCTAGCGGTTACAGCGAGACATTCACTCTGGCTTCGTGTTTGGAATGTTGACTCTGATTCAAAACTGACTGATTCGGAACAGCCGTTCCATTTGAAGGAGAATTCCTTTTTGATACAGAATTTACGAAGATTATCTCCGATACTACGGGTGGCAAAAGCCCTTTTTTTCCAGTTGCTCCTCAGAAGCCGAAAGCAACTAAATTTCGGTCCTTTCATACTCAAGGCAGGGGCGGTTTCCAGTCCTTTCGAGCCTTTTCAAGATTTCCATGCTGAGGTGCGTACCGTGGTAGAGGTTCACAGGCACCTCGTGGACCAGCAGTGAAGCCTGCCGCATGACGCGGGGAGGTCTCCGGAGGGATCCTTGGTGGTGGGACAGTTCAAAGAAGTGTGTCTCCTGTCACAACCGGATTGGTGGGTGACGGGGGTCATAACCAGAGGTTACATTTTGGATCTTGAAGAACCTGTCCCAGACCGCTTTTTCATCACTCCTCTCCTAAGAGATCCCCCCAGACGACAAGCACTAATTCAGGCAACTTACACGCTTTTACGGCATGGAGTAATTATTTCAGTTCCCAAACTACAACGTGGTCAAGGCTTTTACTCAAGTCTTTTTCTCATAAACAAACCAGATGGTTCGTTTCAACCCACTTTAAATGTAAAATGCCTGAATCCGTATCTCTCCGTCCAGAAATTCAAGATGGAATCAATTCATTCAATCATCACGGCCATGGAACCGGAGGAGTATTTGGCATCTATCGACATAAAGGAAGCGTACCTCCATGTTCCAATTTGGTCGGGTCATCAACATCTGTTGAGGTTCGCACGAGGGCCTTGGCATTTCCAGTTTCAAGCTCTTCCTTTCGGTCTTTCCACGGCCCCTCGAGTATTTACAAAAATTTTGGGTCACGTAGTGGCGATCCTCAGATGTCAGGGGGTCAACATTACTCCTTACCTGGATGATATGTTGCTAAAAGCTCCGTCACAGGAACATCTTCAACAACACCTACAACGCACCACGGACACTACAATCCTTCGGATGGATTGTGAATTTCCAGAAATCTTCCTTAATCCCCTCTCAGGAGATGGTTTTTCTAGGTCTCCTGTACAAAGTCAGAAGGTTTTTCTACCTCAGGACAAACTTCAGTATCTGCAATCCAGAGTCCGCTCCCTGTTGCAATTGCCAAGGGTCTCGGTTCTCAGATGTATGCAAGTGTTGGGCAAGATGGTGGCGACCTTCGAAGCGGTACCATATGCCAGATTATATGCTCGGGCCCTTCAGGCTCAGATTCTGGGCTCTTGGAATCAAACTGGTCCACATCTGGACTTCCAATTGTGCCGGCTGTCGGTTCGGACTCGACAGTCTCTCCATTGGTGGCTTCACAGTCCCAAAGTAACCAAGGGGGCACTGTTCACTGTTTGGTCATGGATGATGGTCACCAAGGATACTAGCCTCATCGGTTGGGGGGCGGTGTTTCAACCTTAGCACTTCCAGGGACTCTGGAAAGGTCAAGAATCGAAGTTACCGATCAACATTTTAGAGTTGAGAGCAATTCGGTATGCTCCAATTCAGGTACAAACCAGCGTCCAAGGTCATCCGGTACGCATTCAATCAGAAAACGCCACGGCTGTGGCTTACATAAACAAGGTGGAACTCGCAGTTGGAGAGCCATGAAGGAGGTCGCCCATATTCTCCAGTGGGCGGAAAGGTGGATTCCAACCATCTCCGCAGTTCACATTCCAGGAGTGGACAACTGGGAAGCAGATTTCTTAAGCCATCACACGATACATCTGGGAGAATGGGAACTTCATCAAGAAGTCTTTCTGGCCCTAGTGTCTCTGTGGGGAACACCCGACATCGACCTTATGGCATCTCGTCTCATCCAAAAGCTACCTCGGTACGGCTCACGTACTCAGGACCCTCAAGCAACGCTAATCGATGCCTTGACAGCTCCGTGGCAATTTCGACTGGGAGATGTGTTTCCACCATTTCCCTTGATACCGCGCCTACTTCTCTCCGGATGCATTGAACATCTCCCGGTCATTCTTGTAGCACCAGACTGGCCTCATCGTCAGTGGTACACTCTTCTCCGCAGCATGGTGACCAAATAACCATTCTGTCTGCTTCTGCGACTCAATCTACTACTACAAGGTCCTCGTCACCACCACAATTTAAATCGTCTGACTTTGATGGCTTGGGTCTTGAATCCAGCATTTTAAGAGCAAAAGGGTTATCTCGACCAGTGGTGAAGTATATGCTTCACGCTCGGAAACCAGTCTTCTCTCATATTTATCACAGAGTATGGCGTATCTACATTGCTTGGTGTGAAAGGCATGGGTTGTCACCGCAACTCTCTCATTTACCTCGTCTGTTTTTCCTTCAGAAATGTCTGACTAAAGGACTTCGTTTGTCTTCCCTTAAGGGACAAATTTCGGCACTGTCGGTACTTTTTCAGAAAAGATCGGCTGTCATTCCGGAGGTCCAGACATTCCTTCAAGGTGTAATCAGGATTCAACCTCCTTTTATTCCTCCGGTTCTACCTTGGGATTTAAATATGATTCTTCAGGCTCTCCAGAAGCCTCCGTTTGAACCACTAGAATCTGTTGAGTTACGCTTTCTTACTCTGAAAGTGTTTTTTCTCTTGGCCATTGCTTCGGCCAGGCGTGTTTCAGCGTTAGCGGCGCTTTCTTGCAGACCACCTTTGTTGATTTTTCACGACTATCGAGTGGTCTTATGTACGAAGCCTTCCTTCTTGCCAAAAGTTGTGTCGGCTTTCCATATGAATCAGAACATAGTACTTCCAGCGTTTGTTCCAGAGTCTTCTGGAAAAGATTGTCATTTAGCGTTACTGGATGTTGTTAGAGCCTTACGCATTTATTTGTCCCGTACAGAGTCTATTCGTTGTACGGATACCTTTTTGGTTTTGATTGATGCGCCCAAACGTGGCTGGCCGGCCTCTAAGAACACGGTGGCGTGCTGGGTTACTTCTGCTATTCGGCAGGCTTATGTTTCTTCGGCATTACCTATTCCTGACTCATTGAGGGCTCATTCGACTAGAGCTGTTGGAGCCTCTTGGGCTGTTCGCGGTGGTGTATCTGTTGAGCAGCTGTGTCGAGCAGGGACCTGGTCGTCCGTGCATACCTTCACGAAGTTCTACCGTTTTCATACTTTTGGTTTGGAGACTGACTCTATTGTGCGTCAAATTTTGCAGACAGCTATGACGTCTGTGTCTCCCTCCTCTAATTAGCTTGCTTTGGGAAATCCCATCAGTAAATGTGTAGCGTCCCCCAGATGGATGAAAGAGAAAATAAGAATTTACTTACAGATAATTCTATTTCTCGTAGTCCGTAGTGGATGCTGGGAACTCCGTAAGGACTATGGGGAATAGCGGCTCCGCAGGAGACTGGGCACAAAAGTAAAGCTTTAGGACTACCTGGTGTGCACTGGCTCCTCACCCTATGACCCTCCTCCAAGCCTCAGTTAGGATACTGTGCCCGGACGAGCGTACACAATAAGGAAGGATTCATGAATCCTGGGTAAGACTCATACCAGCCACACCAATCACACCGTACAACTTGTGATCTGAACCCAGTTAACAGCATGATAACAGAGGAGCCTCTGGAAAGATGGCTCACAACAACAATAACCCGATTTAGTTAACAATAACTATGTACAAGTATTGCAGACAATCCGCACTTGGGATGGGCGCCCAGCATCCACTACGGACTACGAGAAATAGAATTATCGGTAAGTAAATTCTTATTTTCTCTGACGTCCTAGTGGATGCTGGGAACTCCGTAAGGACCATGGGGATTATACCAAAGCTCCCAAACGGGCGGGAGAGTGCGGATGACTCTGCAGCACCGAATGAGAGAACTCCAGGTCCTCCTCAGCCAGGGTATCAAATTTGTAGAATTTAGCAAACGTGTTTGCCCCTGACCAAGTAGCTGCTCGGCAAAGTTGTAAAGCCGAGACCCCTCGGGCAGCCGCCCAAGATGAGCTCACCTTCCTTGTGGAATGGGCTTTTACAGATTTTGGCTGTGGCAGGCCTGCCACAGAATGTGCAAGCTGAATTGTACTACAAATCCAACGAGCAATAGTCTGCTTAGAAGCAGGAGCACCCAGCTTGTTGGGTGCATACAGGATAAACAGCGAGTCAGATTTTCTGACTCCAGCCGTCCTGGAAACATATATTTTCAGGGCCCTGACTACGTCCAGCAACTTGGAGTCCTCCAAATCCCTAGTAGCCGCAGGTACCACAATAGGCTGGTTCAGGTGAAACGCTGAAACCACCTTAGGGAGAAATTGAGGACGAGTCCTCAATTCTGCCCTGTCCGTATGAAAAATCAGGTAAGGGCTTTTATAGGATAAAGCCGCCAATTCTGACACACGCCTGGCCGAAGACAGGGCCAACAGCATTACCACTTTTCATGTGAGATATTTTAAGTCCACAGTGGTGAGTGGTTCAAACCAATGTGATTTTAGGAACCCCAAAACTACATTGAGATCCCAAGGTGCCACTGGAGGCACAAAAGGAGGCTGTATATGCAGCACCCCCTTGACAAACGTCTGAACTTCAGGAACTGAAGCCAGTTCTTTCTGGAAGAAAATCGACAGGGCCGAAATTTGAACCTTAATGGACCCCAATTTTAGGCCCATAGACACTCCTGTTTGCAGGAAATGCAGGAATCGACCCAGTTGAAATTCCTCTGTAGGGGCCTTCCTGGCCTCGCACCACGCAACATATTTACGCCAAATACGGTGATAATGCCTTGCGGTTACATCCTTCCTGGCTTTGATCAGGGTAGGGATGACTTCATCCGGAATGCCTTTTTCCTTCAGGATCCGGCGTTCAACCGCCATGCCGTCAAACGCAGCCGCGGTAAGTCTTGGAACAGACAGGGTCCTTGGTGGAGCAGGTCCCTTCTTAGAGGTAGAGGCCACGGGTCCTCTGTGAGCATCTCTTGAAGTTCCGGGTACCAAGTCCGTCTTGGCCAATCCGGAGCCACGAGTATAGTTCTTACTCCTCTCCGTCTTATAATTCTCAGTACCTTGGGTATGAGAGGCAGAGGAGGGAACACATACACTGACTGGTACACCCACGGTGTTACCAGAGCGTCCACAGCTATCGCCTGAGGGTCCCTTGACCTGGCGCAATACCTGTCTAGTTTTTTGTTGAGGCGGGACGCCATCATGTCCACCTTTGGTTTTTCCCAACGGATCACAATCATGTGGAAGACTTCTGGATGAAGTCCCCACTCTCCCGGGTGGAGGTCGTGCCTGCTGAGGAAGTCTGCTTCCCAGTTGTCCACTCCCGGAATGAACACTGCTGACAGTGCTATCACATGATTTTCCGCCCAGCGAAGAATCCTTGCAGCTTCTGCCATTGCCCTCCTGCTTCTTGTGCCGCCCTGTCTGTTTACGTGGGCGACTGCCGTGATGTTGTCTGACTGGATCAGCACCGGCTGACCTTGAAGCAGAGGTCTTGCTAGGCTTAGAGCATTGTAAATGGCCCTTAGCTCCAGGATATTTATGTGAAGTGATGTCTCCAGGCTTGACCACAAGCCCTGGAAATTCCTTCCCTGTGTGACTGCTCCCCAGCCTCGCAGGCTGGCATCCGTGGTCACCAGGACCCAGTCCTGAATGCCGAATCTGCGGCCCTCTAGAAGATGAGCACTCTGTAACCACCACAGGAGAGACACCCTGGTCTTCGGTGATAGGGTTATCCGCTGATGCATCTGAAGATGCGATCCGGACCATTTGTCCAGCAGGTCCCACTGAAAAGTTCTTGCGTGGAATCTGCCGAATGGGATTGCTTCGTAGGAAGCCACCATTTTTCCCAGGACCCTTGTGCATTGATGCACTGAGACTTGGCCTGGTTTTAGGAGGTTTCTGACTAGCTCGGATAACTCCCTGGCTTTCTCCTCCGGGAGAAACACCTTTTTCTGGACTGTGTCCAGGATCATCCCTAGGAATAGAAGACGTGTCGTCGGGATCAGCTGCGATTTTGGAATATTGAGAATCCAACCGTGCTGCCGCAACACTACCTGAGATAGTGCTACCCCGACTTCCAACTGTTCCCTGGATCTTGCCCTTATCAGGAGATCGTCCAAGTAAGGGATAACTAAAACTCCCTTCCTTCGAAGGAGTATCATCATTTCGGCCATTACTTTGGTAAAGACCCGGGGTGCCGTGGACAATCCAAACGGCAGCGTCTGAAACTGATAGTGACAGTTCTGTACCACAAACCTGAGGTACCCTTGGTGAGAAGGGTAAATTGGGACATGGAGGTAAGCATCCTTGATGTCCAGAGACACCATATAATCCCCTTCTTCCAGGTTCGCAATCACCGCTCTGAGTGACTCCATCTTGAACTTGAACCTCTGTATGTAAGTGTTCAAGGATTTTAGATTTAAAATAGGTCTCACCGAGCCGTCCGGCTTCGGTACCACAAACAGCGTGGAATAATACCCCTTTCCCTGTTGCAGGAGGGGTACCTTGATTATCACCTGCTGGGAATACAGCTTGTGAATGGCTTCCAATACCGCCTTCCTGTCGGAGGGAGACGTCGGTAAAGCAGACTTTAGGAAACGGCGAGGGGGAGACGTCTCGAATTCCAATTTGTACCCCTGAGATACCACCTGAAGGATCCAGGGGTCCACTTGTGAGTGAGCGCACTGCGCGCTGAAATTCTTGAGACGGGCCCCCACCGTGCCTGAGTCCGCTTGTAACGCCCCAGCGTCATGCTGAGGACTTGGCAGAGGCGGGAGAGGGCTTCTGTTCCTGGGAACTGACTGTTTGCTGCAGCCTTTTCCCTCTCCCTCTGCCACGGGGCAGAAAAGAGGAGCCCTTTGCCCGCTTGCCCTTATGGGGCCGAAAGGACTGCGCCTGATAATATGGCGTCTTCTTATGTTGAGAGGCTACCTGGGGTAAAAATGTGGATTTCCCAGCAGCTGCCGTGGCTACCAGGTCTGATAGACCTACCCCAAATAACTCCTCCCCTTTATAAGGCAATACTTCCATATGCCTTTTGGAATCCGCATCACCTGACCACTGCCGCGTCCATAACCCTCTTCTGGCAGAAATGGACAGCGCACTTACTCTTGATGCCAGTCGGCAGATATCCCTCTGTGCATCACGCATATATAGAAATGCATCTTTTAAATGCTCTATAGTCAGTAATATACTGTCCCTGTCTAGGGTATCAATATTGTCCGTCAGGGAATCCGACCAAGCCACCCCAGCACTGCACATCCAGGCGGAGGCGATTGCTGGTCGCAGTATAACTCCCGTATGAGTGTATATACATTTTAGGATATTCTCCTGCTTTCTGTCAGCAGGTTCCTTAAGGGCGGCCGTCTCAGGAGAGGGTAGTGCCACCTGTTTAGACAAGCGTGTGAGCGCTTTATCCACCCTAGGGGGTGTTTCCCAACGTGCCCTATCCTCTGGCGGGAAAGGGTATGATGCCAATAACATTTTAGGAATTATCAGTTTTTTATCGGGGGAAACCCACGCTTCATCACACACTTCATTTAATTCCTCAGAAGCAGGAAAAACTACAGGCAGTTTTTTCTCACCAAACATAATACCCTTTTTAGTGGTACTTGTATTATCAGAAATATGTAAAACATTTTTCATTGCCTCAATCATGTAACGTGTGGCCCTACTGGAAGTCACATTCGTCTCTTCATCGTCGACACTGGAGTCAGTATCCGTGTCGGCGTCTGTATCTGCCATCTGAGGTAACGGGCGTTTTAGAGCCCCTGATGGCCTTTGAGACGCCTGGACAGGCACAAGCTGAGTAGCCGGCTGCCTCATGTCATCAACCGTCTTTTGTAAAGAGCTGACACTGTCACGTAATTCCTTCCATAAGCCCATCCACTCAGGTGTCGACTCCCTAGGGGGTGACATCTCTATTACAGGCAATTGCTCCGCCTCCACATCATTTTCCTCCTCAAACATGTCGACACAATCGTACCGACACACAGCACACACACAGGGAATGCTCTGATAGAGGACAGGACCCCACTAGCCCTTTGGGGAGACAGAGGGAGAGTATGCCAGCACACACCAGAGCGCTATATATAAACAGGGATTAACCTTATAGAAGTGTTTTACCCCTTATAGCTGCTGTTATGTTAATACTGCGCCTAATTAGTGCCCCCCTCTCTTGTTTTACCCTTTTCTGTAGTGCAGGACTGCAGGGGAGAGTCAGGGAGACGTCCTTCCAGCGGAGCTGTGAGGGAAAATGGTGCCAGTGTGCTGAGGAGATAGGCTCCGCCCCCTTCTCGGCAGACTATTCTCCCGCTTTTTGCTATATTCTGGCAGGGGTTAAAATACATCCATATAGCCCTGGGGGTTATATGTGATGTATTTTCGCCAGCCAAGGTGTTTTTATTGCTGCTCAGGGCGCCCCCCCCCCCAGCGCCCTGCACCCTCAGTGACCGGAGTGTGAAGTGTGCCTGAGGAGCAATGGCGCACAGCTGCAGTGCTGTGCGCTACCTTGGTGAAGACTGGATGTCTTCTGCAGCCGATTTTCCGGACCTCTTCTTGCTTCTGGCTCTGTAAGGGGGCCGGCGGCGCGGCTCTGGGACCGGACTCCGAGGCTGGGCCTGTGTTCGGTCCCTCTGGAGCTAATGGTGTCCAGTAGCCAAGAAGCCCAAGCTGGCTGCAAGCAGGCAGGTTCGCTTCTTCTCCCCTTAGTCCCTCGATGCAGTGAGCCTGTTGCCAGCAGGTCTCACTGAAAATAAAAAAACCTAAAACTAAACTTTTTCTAAGAAACTCAGGAGAGCCTCCTAGAATGCACCCTTCTTGGCCGGGCACAAAAATCTAACTGAGGCTTGGAGGAGGGTCATAGGGGGAGGAGCCAGTGCACACCAGGTAGTCCTAAAGCTTTACTTTTGTGCCCAGTCTCCTGCGGAGCCGCTATTCCCCATGGTCCTTACGGAGTTCCCAGCATCCACTAGGACGTCAGAGAAAATAAGAATTTACTTACCGATAATTCTATTTCTCATAGTCCGTAGTGGATGCTGGGAACTCCGTAAGGACCATGGGGAATAGCAGCTCCGCAGGAGACTGGGCACAAAAGTAAAAGCTTTTAGGTCACCTGGTGTGCACTGGCTCCTCCCCCCATGACCCTCCTCCAAGCCTCAGTTAGGATACTGTGCCCAGACGAGCGTACATAATAAGGAAGGATCTTGAATCCCGGGTAAGACTCATACCAGCCACACCAATCACACCGTACAACTTGTGATCTGAACCCAGTTAACAGTATGATAAACGTAGGAGCCTCTGAAAAGATGGCTCACAACAATAAATAACCCGATTTTTGTAACAATAACTATATACAAGTATTGCAGACAATCCGCACTTGGGATGGGCGCCCAGCATCCACTACGGACTATGAGAAATAGAATTATCGGTAAGTAAATTCTTATTTTCTCTGACGTCCTAGTGGATGCTGGGAACTCCGTAAGGACCATGGGGATTATACCAAAGCTCCCAAACGGGCGGGAGAGTGCGGATGACTCTGCAGCACCGAATGAGAGAACTCCAGGTCCTCCTCAGCCAGGGTATCGAATTTGTAAAATTTAGCAAACGTGTTTGCCCCTGACCAAGTAGCTGCTCGGCAAAGTTGTAAAGCCGAGACCCCTCGGGCAGCCGCCCAAGATGAGCCCACTTTCCTTGTGGAATGGGCTTTTACAGATTTTGGCTGTGGCAGGCCTGCCACAGAATGTGCAAGCTGAATTGTACTACAAATCCGACGAGCAATCGTCTGCTTAGAAGCAGGAGCACCCAGCTTGTTGGGTGCATACAGGATAAACAGCGAGTCAGATTTTCTGACTCCAGCCGTCCTGGAAACATATATTTTCAGGGCCCTGACTACGTCCAGCAACTTGGAGTCCTCCAAGTCCCTAGTAGCCGCAGGCACCACAATAGGCTGGTTCATGTGAAACGCTGAAACCACCTTAGGGAGAAATTGAGGGCGAGTCCTCAGTTCTGCCCTGTCTGAATGAAAAATTAGGTAAGGGCTTTTATATGATAAAGCCGCCAATTCAGAGACACGCCTGGCTGAAGCCAGGGCTAACAGCATGACCACTTTCCATGTGAGATATTTCAATTCCACAGTGGTGAGTGGTTCAAACCAATGTGATTTTAGGAGACTCAACACTACATTGAGATCCCAAGGTGCCACTGGAGGCACAAAAGGAGGCTGTATATGCAGTACCCCTTTGACAAACGTCTGAACTTCAGGCACTGAAGCCAGTTCTTTTTGGAAGAAGATTGACAGGGCCGAAATTTGAACCTTAATGGACCCTAATTTTAGGCCCATAGATAGTCCTGTTTGCAGGAAATGCAGGAAACGACCCAGTTGAAATTCCTCTGTAGGGGCCTTCTTGGCCTCACACCATGCAACATATTTCCGCCAAATGCGGTGATAATGTTTTGCGGTTACATCCTTTCTGGCCTTGACCAGGGTAGGGATGACTTCATCTGGAATGCCTTTTTCCTTCAGGATCCGGCGTTCAACCTCCATGCCGTCAAACGCAGCCGCGGTAAGTCTTGAAACAGACAAGGTCCCTGCTGGAGCAGGTCCTTTCTGAGAGGTAGAGGCCACGGGTCCTCCGTGAGCATCTCTTGAAGTTCCGGGTACCAAGTCCTTCTTGGCCAATCCGGAGCCACGAGTATAGTTCTTACTCCTCTCCTTCTTATGATTCTCAGTACTTTGGGTATGAGAGGCAGAGGAGGGAACACATACACTGACTGGTACACCCACGGTGTTACCAGAGCGTCCACCGCTATTGCCTGAGGGTCCCTTGACCTGGCGCAATATCTGTCTAGTTTCTTGACGAGACGAGACGCCATCATGTCCACCTTTGGTTTTTCCCAACGGTTTACAATCACGTGGAAGACTTCTGGGTGAAGTCCCCACTCCCCCGGGTGGAGGTCGTGTCTGCTGAGGAAGTCTGCTTCCCAGTTGTCCACTCCCGGAATGAACACCGCTGACAGTGCTGTCACATGATTTTCCGCCCAGCGAAGAATTCTTGCAGCTTCTGCCATTGCCCTCCTGCTTACGTGGGCGACTGCCGTGATGTTGTCCGATTGGATCAAAACCGACTGACCCTGAAGCAGAGGCCTTGCTTGACTTAGAGCATTGTAAATTGCCCTTAGTTCCAGGATATTTATATGAAGAGACGTTTCCATGCTTGACCACAAGTCCTGGAAGTTTCTTCCCTGTGTGACTGCTCCCCAGCCTCTCAGGCTGGCATCCGTGGTCACCAGAATCCAGTCCTGAATGCCGAATCTGCAGCCCTCTAGAAGATGAGCACTCTGCAACCACCACAGGAGAGACACCCTTGTCCTTGGAGATAGGGTTATCCGCTGATGCATCTGAAGATGCGATCCGGACCATTTGTCCAGCAGATCCCACTGAAACGTTCTTGCATGGAATCTTCCGAATGGAATCGCTTCGTAAGAAGCCACCATCTTTCCCAGGACCCTTGTGCATTGATGCACTGACACTTGTCCTGGTTTCAGGAGGTTCCTGACTAGCTCGGATAACTCCCTGGCCTTCTCCTCCGGGAGAAACACCTTTTTCTGGACTGTGTCCAGAATCATCCCTAGGAACAGTAGACGTGTTGTTGGAATCAGCTGCGATTTTGGAATATTTAGAATCCACCCGTGCTGACGTAGCACCACCTGAGATAGTGCTACTCCGACCTCTAACTGTTCCCTGGACCTTGCCCTTATCAGGAGATCGTCCAAGTAAGGGATAATTAAGACGCCTTTTCTTCGAAGAAGAATCATCATTTCGGCCATTACCTTGGTAAAGACCCGTGGTGCCGTGGACAACCCAAACGGCAGCGTCTGAAACTGATAATGACAGTTCTGTACCACAAACCTGAGGTACCCTTGGTGAGAAGGGTAGATTGGGACATGGAGATAAGCATCTTTGATGTCCAGAGACACCATATAGTCCCCTTCTTCCAGGTTTGCTATCACTGCTCTGAGTGATTCCATCTTGAATTTGAACCTTTTTATGTAAGTGTTCAATGATTTTAGATTTAAAATCGGTCTCACCGAGCCGTCCGGCTTCGGTACCACAAACAGCGTGGAATAATACCCCTTTCCCTGTTGTAGGAGGGGTACCTTGATTATCACCTGCTGGGAATACAGCTTGTGAATAGCTTCCAATACTGCCTCCCTGTCGGAGGGAGACGTTGGTAGAGCAGACTTCAGGAACCGGCGAGGGGGAGACGTCTCGAATTCCAGTTTGTACCCCTGTGATACTACCTGCAGGATCCAGGGGTCCACTTGCGAGTGAGCCCACTGCGCGTTGAAATTTTTGAGACGGGCCCCCACCGTGCCTGAGTCCACCTGTAAAGCCCCAGCGTCATGCTGAAGACTTGGCAGAAGCGGGGGAGGGCTTCTGATCCTGGGAAGAGGCTGCTTGCTGCAGTCTTTTTCCCCTTCCTCTGCCCCGGGGCAGAAATGAGTGGCCTTTTGCCCGCTTGCCCTTATGGGGACGAAAGGACTGAGTTTGAAAAGACGGTGTCTTTTTCTGCTGAGAGGTGACCTGGGGTAAAAAGGTGGATTTCCCAGCCGTCGCCGTGGCCACCAGGTCTGATAGACCGACCCCAAATAACTCCTCCCCTTTATACGGCAAAACTTCCATATGCCGTTTTGAATCCGCATCACCTGACCACTGTCGTGTCCATAAACTTCTTCTGGCAGAAATGGACAACACACTTACTCTTGATGCCAGGGTGCAAATATCCCTCCGTGCATCTCGCATATATAGTAATGCATCCTTTAAATGCTCTATAGTCAATAATATACTGTCCCTATCCAGGGTATCAATATTTTCAGTCAGGGAATCCGACCAAGCCACTCCAGCACTGCACATCCAGGCTGAGGCGATTGCTGGTCGTAGTATAACACCAGTATGTGTGTATATACCTTTTAGGATATTTTCCAGCTTTCTATCAGCTGGTTCCTTGAGGGCGGCCGTATCAGGAGACGGTAACGCCACTTGTTTTGATAAGCGTGTGAGCGCCTTATCTACCCTAGGGGGTGTTTCCCAACGCGCCCTAACCTCTGGCGGGAAAGGGTATAATGCCAATAATTTATTAGAAATCAGCAGTTTTTTATCGGGGGAAACCCACGCTTTGTCACACACCTCATTTAATTCATCTGATTCAGGAAAAACTATGGGTAGTTTTTTCACACCCCACATAATACCCTTTTTTGTGGTACTTGTAGTATCAGAAATGTTCAAAGCCTCCTTCATTGCCGTGATCATGTAACGTGTGGCCCTACTGGACATTACGTTTGTCTCGTCACCGTCGACACTGGAGTCAGTATCCGTGTCTGGGTCTGTGTCGACCATCTGAGGTAACGGGCGCTTTAGAGCCCCTGACGGTGTTTGAGACGCCTGGACAGGCACTAACTGATTTGTCGGCTGTCTCATGTCGTCAACAGTTTTTTGCAAAGTGCTGACACTGTCACGTAATTCCTTCCATACGACCATCCAGTCAGGTGTCGACTCCCTAGGGGGTGACATCACTATTACAGGCAATTGCTCCGCCTCCACATCATTTTCCTCCTCATACATGTCGACACAATCGTACCGACACACAGCACACACACAGGGAATGCTCTGATAGAGGACAGGACCCCACGAGCCCTTTGGGGAGACAGAGGGAGAGTTTGCCAGCACACACCAGAGCGCTATATATATGCAGGGATAACCTTATATAAGTGTTTCTCCCTTCTATAGCTGCTATATATGTATTTTCTGCCAATTAGTGCCCCCCCTCTCTGTTTTACCCTGATTCTGTAGCAGGACTGCAGGGGAGAGTCTGGGAGCCTTCCTTCCAGCGGAACTGTGAGGGAAAATGGCGCTTGTGTGCTGAGGAGATAGGCTCCGCCCCCTTCACGGCGGCCTTTTCTCCCGCTTTTTTTAGGAAAACTGGCAGGGGTGAAACGCATCCATATAGCCCAGGAGCTATATGTGATGTATTTCTTTAGCCATATAAGGTTTAAACATGTTTTATTGCGTCTCAGGGCGCTCCCCCCCAGCGCCCTGCACCCTCAGTGACCGGAGTGTGAAGTGTGCTGAGAGCAATGGCGCACAGCTGCAGTGCTGTGCGCTACCTTATTGAAGACAGGAACGTCTTCTGCCGCCGATTTTTCCGGACCTCTTCGCTCTTCTGGCTCTGTAAGGGGGGCGGCGGCGCGGCTCCGGGACCCATCCAGGCTGAACCTGTGATCGTCCCTCTGGAGCTAATGTCCAGTAGCCAAGAAGCCCAATCCACTCTGCAGTCAGGTGAGTTCGCTTCTTCTCCCCTTAGTCCCACGATGCAGTGAGCCTGTTGCCAGCAGGTCTCACTGAAAATAAAAAAACCTATTTAGAACTTTTACTCTAAGCAGGTCTGGAGAGCTACCTAGCATGCACCCTTCTCGGCCGGGCACAAAAATCTAACTGAGGCTTGGAGGAGGGTCATGGGGGGAGGAGCCAGTGCACACCAGGTGACCTAAAAGCTTTTACTTTTGTGCCCAGTCTCCTGCAGAGCCGCTATTCCCCATGGTCCTTACGGAGTTCCCAGCATCCACTAGGACGTCAGAGAAATAGGGATTTTTGTTTACTTACCTTAAAATCTCTTTGTCTGATTCCATCTGGGGGACGCTGCGACCCCTCCCGTATTTTTGTCTGGTTTATTGGTTATATTGTTCTGCCTCTTCCGGCTTTGCTAAAAGTTAACTGAGGTAATCTGCTGGTCAGGCTGGAGATGGGAGGGGATAGAGGGGGGAGGAGTTCATTTTTATAGGTACTGTGCCAAACTCCCATCCTACACACTCTAACCCATCAGTAAGTGCGCAGCGTCCCCCAGATGGAATAAGAGAAAGAAATTTTATGGTAAGTAAACAAAAATCCCTATTTCCCACCCCCAGTCCATTCCTGGTCAGAGGTGAGCATATGCAGGATCTGTCTGACCTCAGAAGGATCCAAGGATAGGCTGGTGCCGATAGCGATAACAGCTATTATCACAAGCAGGTATATAGAGCTTCTCAGGAGTTCAGATGAGGTGCCATACTTGCCTAAGCACCCAGAAGGTATGGGAGACTCCCCTTTTTTTCTGGGTAGTCACCTGCACCCCGGGAGGAGTAAGAGGATCTCCAACATCCCGTCCAAGTGAAGTAGCCAGGATGGGGAGATGATACCGGGGATTGCAGGTCTGTATGGAGGGGGCATCATTTTAGCCCCAACCCTTCTTCACAAACTCACGATTTAGACTTTTGCTGAAGTGGGGGGCGGGGTCTAATGGCGTGAAGAGCTGCGTCACACCAACTTCACCCCTCTCTGGCCTATCCATCCATTCTGCCCTTTCCCCCCACCACCAGGGATTAAGTCTGCATCCTTTAATCTTCATCTGCCCCTCCATCCCATTACATCTCACCTCCTCCACTCCGTCCCTTCTGCTGCAACTCACCAATCTTTTCAACCTGTCCCTCTCATCCGGCTCAGTCTCTACCTCCAAACACAACCTCCACCTATCCTTTAGACAAGCTCTCAACCTTGGCTCTATAAGTACAGTCCTATCTCTCTCATCCAAGCTCATTAAAATGAATGTCTACCTCTGCCTTACCACTCCATTCTTCACGGTCTTGAAACTGGTTTCTGCCCATCCCACTCCACTGAAACCTTCCCACCAATGACCTCCTGACAACCAAATCAAAGGGACACTACTCTTATCCTCCTTGTTGTTTGCTGCCTTTGATATTGTTGATCGCTCTCTCCTCCTTCACACCCTCCATTACACTAGCCTCTGACTCACACCTCTTCGTTCTCCACCTGCATCACTACATCCAACAAATCTCCGCTTTATTTCCATTGCATGTTGTCCCCCAAGAGCCCATCGTCCCTTCTTTCTACACCCTCCTCCTTTGGAAATCGGCTACTTCAGCCTCCAGTACCATCATTACATTGAGGACACTTAAATATTCCTCTACTCCCCTAAGTTTTCTCTCTCCATCTTTAACTGCCTCTCTGTCAACTCATCCTGGATGTCCCAGGACCTTGCTACTTTATGACCAGACAAAACTCATTGTTTTCCCCTCTTCTAGAATACTTAGTCAACCCACCTCTTTCCTTTGAGAACACCGTCTTTTCTGTCCCTTTTGTCTGCTGCCTTGGTGTCTTCCTCAATAACACTCTTTCCTTCTCTCTACACAATCAGACCATCTCTGTCTTGCCACTCCCACCTCCGTAACTAGGATTCGGCCTTTCCTCAACCCCAAATTCCACTAAAACCTCTGTCTGATTCAGGTGGAATCTAGATACCAATTTTGGCTGAAGAGAAGGCTTAGTATGATGGACAGCCCTGTCCTCATGATAAATACAGGGAGACCTACACTAGAGTGCTACCTGTTCTGACAGTCTCGAAGCAGAAACCATCTTCAATAATCTCGCTGTTAAATCCAATTGATTTACAAGGTCTTGTCACAGCAAGTTGGCAGAAGGGACCTACTGCAATCTTTTGGATGTCACAGCACAATAACCTTCTCGGTCTGTCTGGTGCCACTAGAATGATCCTAGCACCCTCTGTCCCTTGTTTTAGGACCTGGGGAAGTATGGTAATCAAAAAGAAGTTAGAAGAGATGCCATCATGTGGTTAACTGAGGTTCTGAAACTCGGTCCTCAAGGTCCAGGTTTTAAGTTTATCCATGCTTGGGCACAGCTGAATTAATTAGAACTTCAGGCAATTTGATTTAGCCACCTGTGCTGAGCCAAGGATATACCTAAAACCTTGACCATTGGGGTGACTTTGAGAACCTCAGTGTTAACCCCATTTTTTAATAATCAGGAAGAATAATTGTCTGAATTAATTTGTCTCTATATAGCTAAGATTTTATAAGATGGCAAGAATACAGTAAAGAGTTGCATCCGATACAAGTTCCAGAAATACGATTGGTTGGGAGGAGCAAGGCTCCACTTCTGGTCTTTTATTAGCAAACCATGTAACTCCAGAGTCTGGGCTGCAATCCTTAACCAGGACTAGAGAAAGGACAAGGATCCTGCTTAAAGTAGCAGGACCTACAACTAGGAACAGCTGTTACTTACCTGGCTCTCAGAAGAGGCCATAATCACTTGCATATTCTTTGTAAATACTCTCAGATGTATCCAGGCTGAAAGGAAGACCATGAAACGGAAAGTGGATATTATTAATCTGAGTAGACATTGATGCTCTGCCCAGACTGATACATGAAGAAAGGAATCATTGTTATCTATGGAAGTCAGAAACTTGTATTTTTCCATGCCACTTATTACTGAATAGCTGCTGTACCCAGATCCGCTTGGATGCCCTTATACCCGCAGCACTGTCACAACCAAGTGAAGATTTTCTCTTAGGCATTGTGAAGTCTCAACAAAAATTAACCGCTAAGCAGTGCAGGGGACCCCTCCACGCGGAGCCCTACCCATAGCCCCTCGACGACAGATAGTGATGTTACTTAGCCTAAAACCTGCCTGGGAAAATCACCTACACAATGGAGAAAAAATAAGATTTTACTTACCGATAAATCTATTTCTCGTAGTCCGTAGTGGATGCTGGGGACTCCGTCAGGACCATGGGGAATAGCGGCTCCGCAGGAGACAGGGCACAAAAGTAAAAGCTTTAGGATCAGGTGGTGTGCACTGGCTCCTCCCCCTATGACCCTCCTCCAAGCCTCAGTTAGGATACTGTGCCCGGACGAGCGTACACAATAAGGAAGGATTTTGAATCCCGGGTAAGACTCATACCAGCCACACCAATCACACTGTACAACCTGTGATCTGAACCCAGTTAACAGCATGATAACAGCGGAGCCTCTGAAAAGATGGCTCACAACAATAATAACCCGATTTTTGTAACAATAACTATGTACAAGTATTGCAGACAATCCGCACTTGGGATGGGCGCCCAGCATCCACTACGGACTACGAGAAATAGATTTATCGGTAAGTAAAATCTTATTTTCTCTGACGTCCTAGTGGATGCTGGGGACTCCGTCAGGACCATGGGGATTATACCAAAGCTCCCAAACGGGCGGGAGAGTGCGGATGACTCTGCAGCACCGAATGAGAGAACTCCAGGTCCTCTTTAGCCAGGGTATCAAATTTGTAGAATTTTACAAACGTGTTCTCCCCCGACCACGTAGCTGCTCGGCAGAGTTGTAATGCCGAGACCCCTCGGGCAGCCGCCCAGGATGAGCCCACCTTCCTTGTGGAATGGGCCTTGACAGATTTAGGCTGTGGCAGGCCTGCCACAGAATGTGCAAGTTGAAATGTGCTACAAATCCGACGAGCAATCGTCTGCTTAGAAGCAAGAGCACCCAGTTTGTTGGGTGCATACAGGATAACAGCGAGTCAGTTTTCCTGACTCCAGCCGTCCTGGAAACCTATATTTTCAGGGCCCTGACAACATCTAGCAACTTGGAGTCCTCCAAGTCCCTAGTAGCCGCAGGTACCACAATAAGCTGGTTCAGGTGAAACGCTGACACCACCTTGGGAAGAAACTGGGGACGAGTCCGCAGCTCTGCCCTGTCCGAATGGACAATCAGATATGGCTTTTGTGAGACAAAGCCGCCAATTTTGACACTCGCCTGGCCGAGGCCAGGGCCAACAGCATGGTCACTTTTCATGTGAGATATTTCAAATCCACAGATTTGAGCGGTTTAAAATGTGATTTGAGGAATCCCAGAACTACGTTGAGATCCCACAGTGCCACTGGAGGCACAAAAAAGGGGTTGTATATGCAATACTCCCTTGACAAACTTCTGGACTTCAGGAACTGAAGCCAATTCTTTCTGGAAGAAAATTGACAGGGCCGAAATTTGAACCTTAATGGACCCCAATTTGAGGCCCATAGACACTCCTGTTTTCAGGAAATGCAGGAATCGACCGAGTTGAAATTTCTTCGTGGGGCCTTCCTGGCCTCACACCACGCAACATATTTTCGCCACATGTGGTGATAATGTTTTGCGGTCACCTCCTTCCTGGCTTTGACCAGGGTAGGAATGACCTCTTCCGGAATGCCTTTTTCCCTTAGGATCTGGCGTTCCACCGCCATGCCGTCAAACGCAGCCGCGGTAAGTCTTGGAACAGACCTGGTACTTGCTGAAGCAAGTCCCTTCTTAGCGGCAGAGGCCATGAGTCCTCTGTGAGCATTTCTTGAAGTTCCGGGTGCCACGTCCTTCTTGGCCAATCCGGAGCCACGAGTATAGTTCTTACTCCTCTACGTCTTATAATTCTCAGTACCTTGGTTATGAGAAGCAGAGGAGGGAACACATACACCGACTGGTACACCCACGGTGCTACCAGAACGTCCACAGATATTGCTTGAGGGTCTCTTGACCTGGCGCAATACCTGTCCAGTTTTTTGTTCAGGCGGGACGCCATCATGTCCACCTTTGGTCTTTCCCAACGGTTCACAATCATGTGGAATACTTCCCGATGAAGTCCCCACTCTCCCGGGTGGAGGTCGTGCCTGCTGAGGAAGTCTGCTTCCCAGTTGTCCACTCCCGGAATGAACACTGCTGACAGTGCTATCACATGATTTTTCGCCCAGCGAAGAATCCTTGCAGTTTCTGCCATTGCCCTCCTGCTTCTTGTGCCGCCCTGTCTGTTTACGTGGGCGACTGCCGTGATGTTGTCCCACTGGATCAATACCGGCTGACCTTGAAGCAGAGGTCTTGCTAAGCTTAGAACATTGTAAATTGCCCTTAGCTCCAGTATATTTTTGTGGAGAGAAGTCTCTAGACTTGATCACACTCCCTGGAAATTTTTTTTTTTCCCTGTGTGACTGCTCCCCAGCCTCTCAGGCTGGCATCCGTGGTCACCAGGACCCAGTCCTGAATGCCGAATCTGCGGCCCTTTAGTAGATGAGCACTCTGCAGCCACCGCAGAAGAAACACCCTTGTCCTTGGAGACAGGGTTATCCGTCTGATGCATCTGAAGATGCGATCCGGACCATTTTTCCAGCAGATCCCACTGAAAAGTTCTTGCGTGAAATCTACCGAATGGAATCGCTTCGTAAGAAGCCACCATTTTTCCCAGGACCCTTGTGCAATGATGCACTGACACTTTTCCTGGTTTTAGGAGGTTCCTGACTAGCTCGGATAACTCCCTGGCTTTCTTCTCCGGGAGAAACACCTTTTTCTGGACTGTGTCCAGAATCATCCCTAGGAACAGCAGACGTGTTGTCGGAATCAGCTGCGGTTTTGGAATATTTAGAATCCACCCGTGCTGTCGTAGAACTACTTGAGATAGTGCTACTCCGACCTCCAACTGTTCTATGGACCTTGCCCCTATCAGGAGGTCGTCCATTTTCTTTGAAGAAGAATCATCATTTCGGCCATTACCTTGGTAAGGACCCGGGGTGCCGTGGATAATCCAACCGGCAGCGTCTGAAACTGATAGTGACAGTTCTGTACCACGAACCTGAGGTACCCTTGGTGAGAAGGGCAAATTGGGACATGGAGGTAAGCATCCCTGATGTCCCGGGACACCATATAGTCCCCTTCTTCCTGGTTCGCTATCACTGCTCTGAGTGACTCCATCTTGATTTGAACCTTTGTATGTAAGTGTTCAACTATTTCAGATTTAGAATAGGTCTCACCGAGCCGTCTGGCTTCAGTACCACAATATAGTGTGGAATAATACCCCTTTCCTTGTTGTAGGAGGGGTACTTTGATTATCACCTGCTGGGAATACAGCTTGTGAATTGTTTCCACTACTGCCTCCCTGTCGGAGGGAGACGTTGGTAAAGCAGACTTCAGGAACCTGCGAGGGGGAGACGTCTCGAATTTCCAATCTGTACCCCTGGGATACTACTTGTAGGATCCAGGGGTCCACTTGCGAGTGAGCCCACTGCGTGCTGAAACTCTTGAGACGACCCCCCCCACCGCACCTGAGTCCGCTTGTACGGCCCCAGCGTCATGCTGAGGACTTGGCAGAAGCGGTGGAGGGCTTCTGTTTCTGGGAATGGGCTGCCTGCTGCAGTCTTCTTCCCTTTCCTCTATCCCATGGCAGATATGACTGTCCTTTTGCCCGCTTGCCCTTATGGGGACGAAAGGACTGAGGCTGAAAAGACGTTGTCTTTTTCTCCTTTATACGGCAATACTTCCATGTGCCGTTTGGAATCTGCATCACCTGACCACTGTCGTGTCCATAAACAACTTCTGGCAGATATGGACATCGCACTTACTCTTGATGCCAGAGTGCAAATATCCCTCTGTGCATCTCGCATATATAGAAATGCATCCTTTAAATGCTCTATAGTCAATAAAATACTGTCCCTGTCAAGGGTATCAATATTTTCAGTCAGGGAATCCGACCAAGCCACCCCAGCGCTGCACATCCAGGCTGAGGCGATCGCTGGTCGCAGTATAACACCAGTATGTATATACTTTTTAGGATATTTTCCAGCCTCCTATCAGCTGGCTCCTTGAGGGCGGCCCTATCTGGAGACGGTACCGCCACTTGTTTTGATAAGCGTGTGAGCGCCTTATCCACCCTAAGGGGTGTTTCCCAACGCGCCATAACTTCTGGCGGGAAAGGGTATACCGCCAATAATTTTCTATCGGGGGAAACCCACGCATCATCACACACTTCATTTAATTTATCTGATTCAGGAAAAACTACAGGTAGTTTTTTCACACTCCACATAATACCCTTTTTTGTGGTACTTGTAGTATCAGAAATATGTAACACCTCCTTCATTGCCCTTAACAAGTAACGTGTGGCCCTAAAGGAAAATACGTTTGTTTCTTCACCGTCGACACTGGAGTCAGTGTCCGTGTCTGTGTCGACCGACTGAGGTAAAAGGACGTTTTAACGCCCCTGACGGTGTTTGAGACGCCTGGACAGGTACTAATTGGTTTGCCGGCCGTCTCATGTCGTCAACCGACCTTGCAGCGTGTTGACATTATCACGTAATTCCTTAAATAAGCCATCCATTCCGGTGTCGACTCCCTAGAGAGTGACATCACCGTTACAGGCAATTGCTCCGCCTCCTCACCAACATCGTCCTCATACATGTCGACACACACGTACCGACACACAGCACACACACAGGGAATGCTCTGATAGAGGACAGGACCCCACTAGCCCTTTGGGGAGACAGAGGGAGAGTTTGCCAGCACACACCAAAAACGCTATAATTATACAGGGACAACCTTTATATAAGTGTTTTTCCCTTATAGCATTTTAATATATATAGTCATATCGCCAAATAAGTGCCCCCCCTCTCTGTTTTAACCCTGTTTCTGTAGTGCAGTGCAGGGGAGAGCCTGGGAGCCTTCCCACCAGCATTTCTGTGAGGGAAAATGGCGCTGTGTGCTGAGGAGAATAGGCCCCGCCCCCTTTTCGGCGGGCTTCTTCTCCCGTTTTTCTGAGACCTGGCAGGGGTTAAATACATCCATATAGCCCCCAGGGGCTATATGTGATGTATTTTTAGCCAGAATAAGGTACTATCATTGCTGCCCAGGGCGCCCCCCCCAGCGCCCTGCACCCTCAGTGACCGCTGCTATGAAGTGTGCTGACAACAATGGCGCACAGCTGCAGTGCTGTGCGCTACCTTATGAAGACTGAAAAGTCTTCTGCCGCCGGTTTCTGGACCTCTTCACTTTTCGGCATCTGCAAGGGGGTCGGCGGCGCGGCTCCGGGACGAACCCCAGGGTGAGACCTGTGTTCCGACTCCCTCTGGAGCTAATGGTGTCCAGTAGCCTAAGAAGCCAATCCATCCTGCACGCAGGTGAGTTCACTTCTCTCCCCTAAGTCCCTCGATGCAGTGAGCCTGTTGCCAGCAGGACTCACTGAAAATAAAAAACCTAACAAAACTTTTACTCTAAGCAGCTCTTTAGGAGAGCCACCTAGATTGCACCCTTCTCGGCCGGGCACAAAAATCTAACTGAGGCTTGGAGGAGGGTCATAGGGGGAGGAGCCAGTGCACACCACCTGATCCTAAAGCTTTTACTTTTGTGCCCTGTCTCCTGCGGAGCCGCTATTCCCCATGGTCCTGACGGAGTCCCCAGCATCCACTAGGACGTCAGAGAAACTGTGGTTATGGAGTTTATCATAATCAGACAAATAGACGTTCTCATTTATAAGATGTATAGATTTTAAAAACTGCACCTTGGCCAAAACTGTAGATTACACTCACTCATGATTCATTTTCTGCTACTTCAGAGAAGTATTATTAAAGTCAGTTGTGCCTTGATTAGATAGTCAACTATGGCAGCACCTTGCGTCTCACATATATCGCACAGTTACGGTCTGCTATTTCTGTTTGTACTTGTATAGGCTAAAAGCAGTATCCATGATGCAACATCCGAAGTGCCGGAATGCGTTACGGTGGCTTAAAATTTTTATTTAAAATAAGTTTAACTTAAGTCACCCACTTTCCAAAAACTATTTAAAAAAAAAATAAAAAATGGGATCAGGATGTGCTCAGCAATAAGTTGTAGTTATATACAAAAGAAAGAGCTTACAAAGAGTTTCTGGAGGGGATAGTTATTTAAAATGTGTACAGCAATTTCATTTTTTTTTTTTATATTCCAGCCATCCTTGGGGCCGATTGATAATCGGAAGCAAAGTATAGAGCAAAAACATAAAAATAAAAAAACTGCACCTGGACAAACCATGTTGTACTGCAAGGGAGGTGCAAATACATTCACCATGTTTGCATGCAGGATAAAATAAGATTTTACTTACCGATAAATCTATTTCTCTTAGTCCGTAGTGGATGCTGGGGACTCCGTCAGGACCATGGGGGGGGATAGCGGCTCCGCAGGAGACAGAGCCCAAAAGCAACATTTTAGGATCACATGGTGTGTACTGGCTCCTCCCCCTCTGACCCTCCTCCAAGCCTCAGTTAGGTACTGTGCCCGGACGAGCGTACACAATAAGGAAGGATCTTGAATCCCGGGTAAGACTCATACCAGCCACACCAATCACACCGTACAACTTGTGATTTGAACCCAGTTAACAGTATGATAACAATGAAGTAGCCTCTAAAAAAGATGGCTCACAACAATAATAACCCGATTTTTTGTAACAATAACTATGTACAAGTAATGCAGACAATCCGCACTTGGGATGGGCGCCCAGCATCCACTACGGACTATGAGAAATAGATTTATCGGTAAGTAAAATCTTATTTTCTCTAACGTCCTAGTGGATGCTGGGGACTCCGTCAGGACCATGGGGATTATACCAAAGCTCCCAAACGGGCGGGAGAGTGCGGATGACTCTGCAGCACCGAATGAGAGAACTCCAGGTCCTCCTCAGCCAGGGTATCAAATTTGTAGAATTTTGCAAACGTGTTTGCCCCTGACCAAGTAGCTGCTCGGCAAAATTGTAAAGCCGAGACCCCTCGGGCAGCCGCCCAAGATGAGCCCACCTTCCTTGTGGAATGGGCATTTACAGATTTTGGCTGTGGCAGGCCTGCCACAGAATGTGCAAGCTGAATTGTACTACAAATCCAACGAGCAATAGTCTGCTTAGAAGCAGGAGCACCCAGCTTTTTGGGTGCCTACAATATAAACAGCAAGTCAGACTTTCTGACTCCAGCCGTCCTGGAATTATATATATATATATATATATATATATATATATATATATATATATATATATATATATATTTTCAGGGCCCTGACAACGTCTAGCAACTTGGAGTCCTCCAAGTCCCTAGTAGCCGCAGGCACCACAATAGGTTGTTTCAGGTGAAACGCTGACACCACCTTAGGAAGAAACTGGGGACGAGTCCGCAGTTCTGCCCTGTCCGAATGGAAAATCAAATATGGGCTTTTGTAAGACAAAGCCGCCAATTTTGACAATCGCCTGGCCGAGGCCAGGGCCAACAGCATGGTCACTTTCCATGTGAGATATTTCAAATCCACAGATTTGAGTGGTTCAAACCAATATGATTTGAGGAATCCCAACACTACGTTGAGATCCCACGGTGCCACTGGAGGCACACAAGGGCTGTATATGCAATACTCCCTTGACAAACGTCTGGACTTCAGGAACTGAAGCCAATTCTTTCTGGAAGAAAATCTATAGGGCCGAAACTTGAACCTTAATGGACCCCAATTTGAGGCTCATAGACACTCCTGTTTGCAGGAAGTGCAGAAATCGACCTAGTTGAAATTTTTTCGTGGGGCCTTCCTGGCCTCACCCACGCAACATATTTTTACCACATGTGGTGATAACGTTGTGCGGTCACCTCCTTCCTGGCTTTGACCAGGGTAGGTATGACCTCTTCCGGAATGCCTTTTCCCTTAGGATCCGGCGTTCAAACCGCCATGCCGTCAAACGCAGTCGCGGTAAGTCTTGGAACAGACAAGGTCCCTGCTGGAGCAGGTCCTTTCTTAAAGGCCGATGCCACGGTTCCTCTTGGAACAGACATGGTACTTGCTGAAAGCAAATCCCTTCTTAGCTCCCGAGGCCATTAGTCCTCTGTGAGCATCTCTTGAAGTTCCGGTTACCAAGTCCCTCTTGGCCAATCCGGAGCCACGAGTATAGTTCTTACTCCTCTATGTCTTATAATTCTCAATACCTTGGTTATGAGAAGCAGAGGAGGGAACACATACACTGACTGTTACACCCACGGTGTTACCAGGACGTCCACAGCTATCGCCTGAAGGTCTCGTGACCTGGCGCAATACCTGTCCCATTTTTTGTTCGGGCGGGACGCCATCATGTCCACCTTTGGTCTTTCCCAACGGTTCACAATCATGCGGAAAACTTCCCGATGAAGTTCCCACTCTCCCGGGTGGAGGTCGTGCCTGCTGAGGAAGTCTGCTTCCCAGTCGTCCACTCCCGGAATGAACACTGCTGACAGTGCTATCACATGATTTTCCGCCTAGCGAAAAATCCTTGCAGTTTTGCCACTGCCCTCCTGCTTCTTGTGCCGCCCTTTCTGTTTACGTGGGCGACTGCCGTGATGTTATCCCACTGGATCAATACCGGCTGACCTTGAAGCAGAGGTCTTGCTAAGCTTAGAGCATTATAAATTTGCTCTTAGCTCCAGTATATTTATGTGGAGAGAATTCTCCAGACTTGATCACACTCCTTGTGTGACTGCTCCCCAGCCTCTCAGGCTGGCCTCCGTGGTCACCAGCATCCAATCCTGAATGCCGAATCTGCGGCCCTCTAGAAGATGAGCACTCTGTAATCACCACAGGAGAGACACCCTTGTCCTTGGATATAGGGTTATCCGCTGATGCATCTGAAGATGCGATCCGGACCATTTGTCCAGCAGATCCCACTGAAGAGTTCTTGCGTGAAATCTGCCGAATGGAAGCGCTTCGTAATAAGCCACCATTTTTACCAGGACTCTTGTGCAATGATGCACTGACACTTTTCCTGGTTTTAGGAGGATCCCGATTAGCTCGGATAACTCCCTGGCTTTCTCCTCTGGGAGAAACACCTTTTCCTGGACTGTGTCCAGAATCATCCCTAGGACCAGCAGACGTGTCGTCGGAACAACTGCGGTTTTGGAATATTTAGAATCCACCCGTGCTGTCGTAGAACTACTTGAGATAGTGCTACTCCGACCTCCAACTGTTCTCTGGACCTTGTTCTTATCAGGAGGTCGTCCATTTTCTTTGAAGACGAATCCTCCTTTCGGTCATTACCTTGGTAAGGACCCGGGGTGCCTTGGACAATCCAACGGCATCGTCTTGAAACTGATATTGACAGTTCTGTACCACGAACCTGAGGTACCCTTGGTGAGAAAAGGCAAATTTTGGGACATGGAGGTAAGCATCCCTGATGTCCCGGGACACCATATAGTCCCCTTGTTCTTTGCTATCACTGCTCTGAGTGACTCCATCTGGATTTGAACCCTTGCAAGTGTTCAAATTTTTCAGATTTAGAATAGGTCTCACCTAGCCTTCAGTACCACCATATAGTGTGGAGTAATACCCCTTTCCTTGTTGTCGGAGGGGTAATTTTATTATCACCTGCTGGGAATACAGCTTGTGAATTGTTTTCAATACTGCCTCCCTGTCGGAGGGAGACATTGGTACAGCAGACTACAGGAACCTGCGAGGGGGGAAACCTCTCGACATTCCAATCTGTACCCCTTGGATACTACTTGTAGGATCCAGGGGTCCTGTACGGTCCCAGCGTCATGCTGAGAACTTGGTAGAAGCGGTGGAGGGCTTCTGTTCCTGGGAATGGGCTGCCTGCTGCAGTCTTCTTCCCTTTCCTCTATCCCTGGGCAGATATGACTCTTATAGGGACGAAAGGACTGAGGCTGAAAAGACGGTGTCTTTTTCTGCAGAGATGTGACTTAGGGTAAAAAACGGTGGATTTTCCAGCAGTTGCCCTGGCCACCAGGTCCCATGGACCGACCCCAAATAACTCCTCCCCTTTATACGGCAATACATCTTTGTGCCGTTTGGAATCTGCATCACCTGACCACTGTCGTGTCCATAAACATCTTCTTGCAGATATGGACATCGCATTTACTCTTGATGCCAGAGTGCAAATATCCCTCTGCGCATCTCGCATATATAGAAATGCATCCTTTAAATGCTCTATAGTCAATAAAATACTGTCCCTGTCAAAGGTATCAATATTTTTAGTCAGGGAATCCGACCAAGCCACCTCAGCTCTGCACATCCAGGCTGAGGCGATCGCTGGTCGCAGTAGAACACCAGCATGTGTGTGTATACTTTTTAGGATATTTTTCAGCCTCCTATCAGCTGGCTCCTTAAGTACGGCCCTATCCGTAGATGGTACCGCCACTTGTTCTGATAAGCGTGTGAGCGCCTTATCCACCCTGAGGGGTGTTTCCCACCGCGCCTTAACTTCTGGCGGGAAAGGGTATACCGCCAATAATTTTCTATCGGGGGAAACCCACGCATCATCACACACTTCATTTAATTTATCTGATTCAGGAAAAACTACAGGTAGTTTTTTCACCTCACACATAATACCCTTTTTTGTGGTACTTGGAGTATCAGAAATATGTAACACCTCCTTCATTGCCCTTAACGTGTGGCCCTAAAAGAAAATACGTTTGTTTCTTCACCGTCGACACTGAAATCAGTGTCCGTGTCGACCGACTGAGGTAAATGGGCATTTTACAGCCCCTGACGGTGTTTGAGACGCCTGGACAGATACTAATTTGTTCGCCGGCCCTCTCATGTCGTCAACCGGCTTGCAGCGTGTTGACATTGTCACGTAATTTCCATAAATAAGCCATCCATTCCGGTGTCGACTCCCTAGAGAGTGACATCACCATTACAGGCAATTTGCTCCGCCTCCTCACCAATATTTTCCTCATACATGTCGACACACACGTACCGACATACAGCACACACATAGGGAATGCTCTGATAGAGGACAGGACCCACTAGCCCTTTGGGGAGACAGAGGGAGAGTTTGCCAGCACACACCAAAACGCTATAATTATCCAGGGACAACCTTTATATAAGTGTTCCTTTTATAGCATTTTAATATATATATATATATACATATCGCCAAATCAGTGCCCCCCCCTCTCTGTTTTAACCCTGTTTCTGTAGTGCAGTGCAGGGGAGATCATGGGAGCCTTCCCACCAGCCTTTCTGTGAGGGAAAATGGCGCTGTGTGCTGAGGAGAATAGGCCCCGCCCCCTTTTCGGCGGGCTTCTTCTCCGGAGTTTTAGATATCTGGCAGGGGTTAAATACATCCATATAGCCTCAAGGGCTATATGTGATGTATTTTTCGCCATACAGGTATTATACATTGCTGCCCAGGGCGCCCCCCCCAGCGCCCTGCACCCTCCGTGACCGCTGTGTGAAGTGTGCTGACAACAATGGCGCACAGCTGCAGTGCTGTGCGCTACCTGATGAAGACTGAGAGTCTTCTGCCGCCTGGTTCCGGACCTCTTCATCTTCAGCATCTGCAAGGGGGGTCGGCGGCGCGGCTCCGGGACGAACCCCAGGGCGAGCCCTGTGTTCCGACTCCCTCTGGAGCTATGTCCAGTAGCCTAAGAATCCAATCCATCCTGCACGCAGGTGAGTTGAAAATCTCTCCCCTAAGTCCCTCGATGCAGTGAGCCTGTTGCCAGCAGGACTCACTGAAAATAAAGAACCTAAAAACTTTTTCTAAGCAACTCTTTAAGAGAGCCACCTAGATTGCACCCTTCTCGGCCGGGCACAAAAACCTAACTGAGGCTTGGAGGAGGGTCATAGGGGGAGGAGCCAGTACACACCATGTGATCCTAAAAGCTTGCTTTTGTGCCCTGTCTCCTGCGGAGCCGCTATCCCCCCCCATGGTCCTGACGGAGTCCCCAGCATCCACTAGGACGTTAGAGAAATACTGGCCTTCTTTGCATGTAGCCTACAAATGCTGGGCAGCTTTATTTTTACATTGCAATTTTTCGTTTGGACACGCCCATCCCAAATCGAAATCTCTCTGCAAGTCCTACATCAGCCCAGGGGCGTTTTAAGAGAAGAGGGGGCCCGTGTACAGCTTGCGTCCGGGCCCCCTCCTATCTAGCCGGCAGCGCTGAGCAGTGACACTATTAGACTCTAGCTGAGGCATTCCCAACCGCGGTCCTCAAGGCACACCAACAGTGCAGGTTTTAGTGATATCCAGGCTTCAGCACAGATGGTTTAATCAAAATAACTGAGCTACTAATTAAGTCACCTGTGCTAAAGCCTGGATATCACTAAAACCTGCACTGTTGGTGTGCCTTGAGGACCGTGGTTGGGAAACACTGCTCTAGCTCTTTGCTAGAGTCTACTAAGCAGTAACAGGTCTTCGGGAAAATGGTGCAGTCGCCATACCCCACTGTGCATATGCAGAACACTGGGAAAATGTCCACCTCGCCATTTTCCCAGTGATTTTGCCGTGCTGTTGCTGCCAATGCGAGATTCCAGATAGGTAAGTTTTTAAGAACATGGGCGTGTGGTGTGGGTCCACCTGGACCCAGAGGCTCGTGTGCACTACACACCTTGCATCCATTACCGATACACCACTGCATCAGCCCCACCTGCAGTGCAACACAGTTTTACCCAGGAGCAGTTACTTGCTCCAGCTCAGAATCAGCCCTGCTATCTGACTGCACTATAAGAGTACCTGGAGTGATTACATACCCTTAGTAATTCAGGCAGTTAGAATACGTTTGTCTGTCCTTCTCTCCAAGCACAATTCAATGATAGATACAATGTGCCAGTACGAGTTTACTAAACATACAGATGGAGCCCTGCTCAATCTATCCCTTTAATGGGATTAACTGAGCCACTGCTGTATTGTTCTCTCTGTATTGTAATGCAACTGAGAACAATAGACAAAAGGATTATGCTAATAAGCCTTGGTGCACCATGGCGCACCAGAGAAGGCTAGATGAGCGTGGCTCCATCTGTATATAGCAACTATATCTATTGCGATTCCTCCACTATTAGACAAATTAGATTTGTATCCTCTTGCACTTTTTAGTACATTCACTGTGATTCTACACCACCACATCTATCAAGATGCATCAAGAAGTCTTTGTTTTTGTTTTTTTTGTTTTTACAAATAAACAAGGATAAAAACAGTCGGTAAACAGGAGAAACAAAAGCAAAAAAAGTTTTTCTTTTAAATATTAACCAAGGAACCCAAAGTCTCCAAATTGAGGCTCTTCACCCCCTGGGAACAATATTACAAATGCCCAAAAAATATATATTTCATTTGGTCTCGTCCATGTCATCATCAGTCATCTTCTGTAGCGATACCGCTTAAAGTGGAACCACAACTGAAAGATCCCATTGGAGAACTGGCAGCGGAAGCCGTGTCTATGAGAATACTCCCACTCGCGATTCACGATTTTGAAGGCAATGTCTTCGTAGGGAGGCCCTGCATGAAATCGCAGGATTGCGAAGTCCTTATTGTCCTGGCAAGCCTCGAGAAAGTACTCGGGAGTGGACCGTTTATTAATTAAGTCTGGGTAGAAAATGTTGAACTTGTAGCCCTGCACAATTTTTGGAGGAGGATTGTCAAAGTCGTAATGGGTCTGGTTGTACTTGTTCCACTCAAAGCCGGTGTGGACACGGTTGAAGAAGCGAGGTTTTCGGGGCCGGTACTTGTCTGCCCACAGGTAAGCTTTGCTGGCGACGGGAATCTCCACGCTGAACTGAGCTTCATCCCCATCCATTCCTTCCTTGGCCTTCCGAATAAAGATGTCTTCCGGGCTCTCACTGGCATCTCCTGGAAATGCCCAAACACCAACAGTTAGCATAAACCATTATTAGGTATCATGAGACGGTTAACAAAAAAGAGGGAACGGATTAAAATCGCACTAGAGGCATTGGGCCAGCCCATAGTAAATATATTCGCCATTGGGCCAACGGGTTATGCAGCCTGACAGTATAGAGACATTGCAGATACTCTGCCTAGTTACTAACAAGCCAACTAACGTAGTGCAGGACCGAGAGAGAGGAAAAAGTGGGAATGAGATTACCGCCATGCACAAAGATAAGACCACCAATTTATTTGCCCACTGAACTTCTATAATCTGTAATGGCATATTTGTAACATTTACAAAAACCTATGCCAACGTATACATGGCATGAGAGCAATTAAGATGTTTATAGCATTGCAGGAAAGTCAGACTGTAAGGTTATTATTAGGAACAATTGTTATTTATATGGAAACACGACGGGTCTGCAGCACCTTACAAAGTACATAAACAGAAAAACAGTGCAAAGAAAAAATAGTGCAAAAGACTTACATTACAAACATTGTAGAACATGGGATACATGCCATAAAAACACTGAAGAACATGCAGTCAAAATACCCATAAAAGCAGTGCTGGGCAAGCCCACTGTTGGCAGAGGGGAGGAGATGACAGTATAGGTCAGGGAAGCAAAAAGCACAAAAGGGAAGGGGGTCCTGGTCATGAGAGCTTACCATCTAGAGCATAGGGTCATACATTCAGGGGTGACAGAGGGCAGTGGGTTACGATGAGAGCAGGAAAGCTTTAGTGACTACATGGGTTTTGAGAGTCAGACTTAAGCTTTGAGTGTAGGATTTACTAAAACTGTAAACATTAAAAGTGGTGATGCTGCCTTTATCAGCCAGATTATCTCTCTCTCATTTTCTAGGATGCAACAGACAAACGATAGCGAGTCTAATTGGTTGCTATGGGCAACAACACCACCACTTAATTTTTAGAAGCTTTAGAAAATCTACCACTTGGAGAGAGGTGGAGAGCCTGATAGAAGGAGAGAGTTCCTGTGCACGGGCAAACTTTTGGAGAAGAGAGTGGGAGGAGGGGCTGCAGTAGTAGGCAAAGTGAAGTGGGTGGGAGTGTGGAGGGAGAGGAGGTCGGAGATGTAGGGTGGAGAGGAATGGGTGAGGGGTTTGCAGGTGAATGTGACGGGTTTGAAATGGGGACTGAAGGGGAGTCAGTGTTAGAGGAGAGGGGGAGGCAGACGGATTTTGTTTGGAGAGGTAGATGAGCTGTATAGTAACACTGAGGACAGAACTGGAGTGGAGAGAGTGGAGCTTTTTTCTTATCCATTTCAGAATTCTCGGAAGTTTATTAGTCAATTTAATAGTTTCAAATCAAACTGGCCTAAAATTGTGAGCTTAATATAATCAGATCGTATTCGTGGTCCACCACCCTGACTGCAAGCTGCTTATGTTTTATTGATCATTATTATACTACAAGTATGGTGGACCTGACTAATCATCCCACCCTAACACACTGCATTACCTGCCCTCCACTCTGCATTATGCCCTCCCCTGGTACCCACTGCAGATGCCATACTCTAACAGCCTCATCTATCAGAGCTTCTTATGCGGCTTCCTTTTACCTCCTAACATTTAATGCTTTTTCTCTGAATATATTAGCTCCACTGTCATTTCAAATATTCACAGAAGTCCCCAGTTCTTTCCATTAGCATGTTCATAACCGTATCGTGTCCAACCCTGCCTTACCGGTCACTTGCAGCTGCTGTCTGCACAGTACAAGCCTCTGCTGGTCTTCTTCAAAGTCAACGACGTGAGCGTCGAAAGGCAGCTCCTGATTGGTGAGCAGCTTGGGGCTGTATCTGCCGGCGTCGTAGTCATTAAGGCTTTGCTGTATGAGGTCTTCTTCCATCAGCACAGACTCGCCACCCCCATCCTTTGCCTCTCCGTCTGGGGCACTGCCACCTTCGCCAGGCTCAGTGGCAGAGGTCGATGGGCCGGGCTCCCCTGACGCCGGCTCATCTCTAACTGGCCTGAGAACAACAAACAGGAACAAAATAGATGCAGAAACTAAATGGGCAAAACGAATACCGCATATCAAAAGAACCGGATCCTGTAAGTAACTTTGTACCACCCACATGGTGATAGTTCTGTACATTCCCACTTGCCTGGTGGCTACAGGCAGAGACACATTTCTTCTTTCTGCGCGAAATATTTCTGGGAACTGTAATTGTGTTACTGTTTTTGGCATCTACGGACTAAGCGTACACCAAAACAATTTTCTAATGTCTCTGTTACAATTCTGTAGTCATAGATGAAAACCAAAGTTCACTTCACAAGTCTCCCCTTCCATCTACCATCGATGCTTAGCAACCATCAATGGTTTGCCACTCATAGTTAAGGGTTTTTGCCATCGATGGCAGAGATCCAATGTTTCTCTACCATCAACGGCAAAGAGAAAGGGTTGCAATGCACCACCTCACAATCAGTAAAAGTGCTGCACAGGCCATCCATGGTCTAACACGGTGGTTCTCAAACTCAGTCCTCAGGACCCCACACAGTTCACGTTTCCCATGTCACCCGGCAGCTGCTCTGTGTATCACCAACTGTCACATTTTAAAAACGTACAGGTGACCTGCAAAACATGAACCGTGTGGGGTCCTGAGGACAGAGATTAAGAACCTGTGGTGTAACATATCGATGGTTCCCCACCATCGACGTAAATTACTGATGGTAGACATGATGATGGCCATCTCTAATATAAACTACCCACGGAAGGAGCTCAAGGCAAATACACGATAGAGGTTAACTGTGACACATTGCTCTGCGTTACTTACTGATGCAGACTTTTTTTAATCATATAAAACAAATCAATGTACAGAGTGAAGAATACATCGTTCTTACACTACCTGTCATTGGGGGAATCCGGCTCCTGCTTCATTATAGGGAACAGGGGCTCACTCTCCACCCCCTGCTCTTGCTTCAGCTTGAACAGCTTCTGGCGTAAAACATCCTGGTGCCTCTCTCTCAGCCTGCCAAAGTGAGGGGGAGATACAGGAGTGACGTCCAGCTCACCACAGGATCACACAAAGCTGTATGCATTCTGTGGCTATAAAACCGGTCACTGACCTGGCTCGTGCCATGTAAGCACGCAGCTGCTGGAGGAGGCTCTCCCAGTACCCAATATCCAAGTTGGGTCCTCCTGCCCTGATCCTGCTCTCAATCCCTTGAGATATGACCTGTAGTTGGCTGTAGGTCTTTCCTTTAAACACAGACTGGACATCTGTGCTGACAGAGGCATTCACCCCTTCTCGTCTCTCCCCTAGAAGACAGGACGGAAGTCTGTAATTACTATTCTCTGGACCAGGAAAGGGCTCACAAAGCCGCACACAACAGCAGAGCAAAATACATTTTACATGAAAGAGTAAGGAAGGAGATGTCTGAATGTTTATCCAAATTAACATGAACAACGACAGTAATAAAAACACACAACTGTGACGGCTCTTGTATTAACTCATCTGCTTCAAAAGAAAAAAAATTAAAGAAGAAACTGGTGATGGAAATGAAGTTTGGAATTATTACAGCATTGTCTGATTTCCATGACATAAAACACTTGAGGGTGTAGTATGGTATGCCGGTGGCCGGAATCCCGACCGCCGGCATACCGACAGCTGGGCGGGCGCAAATGAGCCCCTTGCGGGCACGGTGGCGCGCTGTGTGTGCCACGTTATTTATTCTCCCTCCAGGGAGGTCATGGACCCCCAAGAGGGAGAAAAGATGTCGGTATGCCGGCTGTCGGGATTCCGGCGCCGGTATACTGTGTGCCGAGATCCCGACAGCCGGCAAACTGAAGACCACCCCTTTGTGATTACCATTCATATAACATATAGGCCCTGGTTTATCAAGCCTTAGACAGTGATAAATTAGATGATATTAGGTGATAAAGTACCAACCTAACTGTCATTATTCTAACACAGCCTGTAACATGGCGGCTAGAAGCTGGTTGGTTGGTACTTTATCTCTCTCCAAGGCTTGATAAATCTGGGCCATATAGTGTATAAAAAATAAACACTAAAGTTAGTGCAAAAAAAAAAACAACATAAGCAGTTATGCTGCAACAATTCAGAAACATTTGAATCAATGCCTTGAACACATAGGGGTATATTTACCAAGGTGTGAATGTTTGACTGGTTGCTATTAGCAACGTACAATCTCTTTCAAAGTCTTAGATTTTGAATACATTAGACAGACCTACATTTATAGACTGGGGTACAAGATGTCATCTAAAGGTCATCTGCTATTTCAGCCACATTAGTTATTTGAAAACTTTACACAGGTGCTGATCCAAGCGCATTCCCTAATAATAAAAAGCCTCCTCCAGCATTTGAACCTGGCTTGCTGTTTGGGCGACTGTCACTTCTCGATGCACGACGTACTATTACAACGAACGATGTAGTTTTTCACAGGGTCTAGCGATGCATTTCTGTCGCACTGGTGGCCGCAGAGTGATTGACATGAAGTGGGCATTTCTGGGTGTCAACTGACCGTTTTCAGAGAGTGTACGGAAAAACGCAGGCGTGGCTGGGCAAACGCTGGGCGGGTTTGTGACATCAAAACAGGAACTGAACAGTCTGAAGTGATCGCAAGCGCTGAGTAGGTTTTGAGCTACTCTGAAACTGCAAAAAACAAAAAAAAAAAAAACTTTGTAGCCGCTCTGCGATCCATTCGTTCGCACATCTGCTAAGCTAAAATACACTCCCAGTGGGCGGCCGCATAGCGTTTGCACGCCTGCTAAAAACTGCTAGCGAGCGATCAACTCGGAATGACCCCCATAGTGCCTAATGGCAATACACAGGTGGTTTCAAAAGCTTTCAGGTGAAATTCTGCCATACACCTTAATATATAATTCATAATCAGTCAGACCAAATATCCGACACTCCATACACTAGGGGTGGCCAGACTTCTGGAGTTGCGATCTGCTCTGAACGTTAAAAAGCTCGTGACCTACCTGGGTGGCATGTTTTGTGTGCGCCATAAAAAGGAAGGAGTGGTATAACAAAAGGGGGGCATGTCCTCACAGTAATGGGCGTAGGGTACGTCTCTCCCTCAACCTGATCCGACACTTTGGCCGTCTCTGCCATACACCATCAGATAATTGGTCTCTGTGTGCTATGCTGAATACACCTGCTGTCAGATCATAGTAACAACTATCGCATGTTTCGGGCATGCTGAAAGATATCTCAGGCCTGGCAGAGCGATAATTGCTGTTCTGTCGCGTCCATACACTGTACAATTATCAGTGTAATAGTAAGCAGCGTATGGCGGCCTTTAGTGGGTTATCTATAATCCATCAAACACATAAGACATCTCTTATAACACACCTGGACCCTTCCCAGAGGTTTCCAGCTTGCGCAGCTTAGAAATTTCATCCTCCGTGATCGTTGTCATGTCCCTCCAGAAATCAACGTTCTTCCCCTGCTCCAGCTCCATGTAGATCTGGAAGGAAATGGATTGAGAATGATACACAAGGCTTGCAGATTATGTGCGGCTGTACAGGAATGAGACCTTCCCCGGTGAGAACCACCCACCTGGATGTCTTCCAGCAAATCATCCAGATCAGACACCGTGAGTCCAGTTAAAAAGGTGTAAGGTTCGTGCATTTCCACAGCCAAGTCGTCATCTTCTGCACTGATGTACTTTGCCAGCAGATCTATGGGTTTAGCACGACCATCCCTTATGCGGATTTTGGACCTATGGATTGGAAGAAAAAAATAAATAAATAAACTAAGGGTGAAATAAGGGGATACCGGGGGGATGAGATGAGGCGCCGATGCAATGGCAACTCACCCCTCTTGCAGCTAATTTAGTGTTCATTCTAGCACCCTGCACCTGTCAAAACCAATGCAGTTCCTCTTTTCTGCCTGGGGTGTTGCTCTCTGCCCTGGTGCTTCTAGCACACTCTTGTCTGTATCTCAGCACTGCGATACAGACCACAGTGTGCTAGAAATACCAGAGCAGAGCGCGACACCCCAGGCAGGAATGTGGAACTGCATGGGTTGCGACAGGTGCAGGGTGCTAGAATGTACACTATAATTGACTTGACCCCGTTGCCTTTGCTATAAGGCCTGCATGAGCAGGGCCCATTAGTCACTAATTACCCACAGCCATAAGGTAGACAGGAGGTGCGCCGTCTACTTATAAACCACATACTAGAGACAAACAGTTATAATAGCACACATAAGTATAATGTACCCCCCGCCACCAGTATGCGGTACAATAAAACGGCGGTGGTGTGGTCATGCCACCAAGCTGTAGCCTTAGAAAGAGATCAGTCTTACAGGGCAGAACAAGGGGGGTACAAAAATAGGAAGCACCATTAAAATGGCAAAGGCGACTTTGTACATCTTATAAAGCAGTTAAAAAAACAAAACAAAAAAACAAAAACAAAACTTTAATGTTTAATAAATGTTTCAAACGGAAGCCATATTAAAAATAAAAAAAGAAATAAAACCCACACAGATATTTTTCCATCAAGATCAGGAAAACCGCCGACACTAAGTACAACATTTGTAAGCAATCAGAGGGATTGGATTGTAGGCAGATAGCGCACTACAGGAAATCCTGTTCTATTTCCCACTGACACACCTAAGTTTTGCCTGATGAAGGTGAAAGTTATCTTCTTGCTCCTCCCACGTCTTAAAGTGCTCCGCCTCCTTCTCTCGCTGCAGCATCTCCAGCTCCTGCTCTCTCATGGCCTTCTCTCTCTCGCGCTCCAGACGGAGCTGTTTCACCTTTAAAACGACAAAAATAAAAATGTGTCTATAATGGCAGCTGGGACGGGGCATCCGGGTGATAATCAGACTGATAAGGAAAGCAGTGTCCTGGGGACCCTGAAAGCAAGGCCAAAAAGTCTATTCCTGTAAAATAAAGCGTATGTAGACTCTGGGTTTATGGTCATTTAAACTTTTCACAAAAATTCTCATGTGTGAAAAAAATAGGTCTACTTAATTTATCTGTGTTTTTTTTGTTTAAAGCACATTTATTGCTTTTGTATACAGTAGCTCCTAATCATTTAGGGGTATATTCAATTGAAGTCGGATCCATTCCGACATTAATTTGTCGGAATGGATCCGACCTGGGCTATTCAATGACATCTCAATTCGACTTTTAAAAAAGTCGAATTGAGATGCGGGAGCTAGACGGGGGAGAGCCGCGGGCAGACAGGGGAGAGCAGCGCTACAGCAGCGGCTATATAGCTGATGCTGTAGTGCTGCTCTCCCTCCCAAGTCTCTCTGCATCCCCCCCAAGTCTCTCTGCATCCCCCCCAAGTCTCTCTGCATCCCCCCCCCCCCTGCATCACAGCCGCCGCTCACGGCAGAGTCCACACGGTCTCGCTTGCTGGAGCTGAGTGGACGCTGCTGTGAGCGGCGGCTGTGACATCCTCCGGCGCTGCTCTCCCCGTCCCCGGCGCGGCTCTCCCCGTCTCACTTCGACTTTTTTTAAAGTCGAATTGAGATGGTCGAAAAGGGGGCCAAAACCTGTCAGTTTTGGCCCCGTTTTCGACATAGGCACGTGGATCGGCAGCTATTCCGCCGATCCACGTGCTTATCGACAAGTGGGGTTAGATTGAATAGGTCGGAAACCCTTCCAACCTAAAAAAAAGTCGAAAACTGCCGTCTTTTCGACAGACGGCAGATTTCGACTTCAATTGAATATACCCCTTAATCTTATAAGCAAGAATGTACACGTTACAAATATTCTTCTTTTCAAAGTTGGGGGTATGAATAAGAGAAACAGGCTGCCATGGGGTAACCAGGGGGAAGATAACTGAAGACCACTGCTGTAGAACACAGATGCATGCAATCTATTCTATATACGTTGATGGAATAGACGCCCATGTGACAGGTAATGCTCACGTACTGCTGAGCGACACTGGAGGAAATCACGCTCTAAGGCAGGCTTCCTCCATTTCAAACTTATGCTTTCATCCTTCAGTGCTGCCCTTTCTCTTGCTAAACAGTCATACTTCAAGAACCTCATCTCCTCCCAGTCTTCCAACCCCCGGCGCCTCTTTGCCACTCTCAACTCACTCCTCTGCCCACCTCCACCTCGTCTCCCTTCCTCACTCTCTGCTCTTGACTTTGCCACTTACTTCACATCCAAAATTGACTCCATACGTCAGGACATCACATCACACCAGACCATCAGTAACCAGCCTTCTCCCATCCCTTACCAACCCTCCCCATCCCTCGCACCAACTCTGTCATCTTTCTCCCATGCATCTGGAGAGGAAGTCATGGCCCTCATTCGTTCCTGTCCCCTCACCACCTCCCCACTTGACCCTATCCCCTCCCGCCTCCTCCGCTACCTCTCTTCTTCTGCATGTTCCCATCTTTCCCACCTTCTCAATCTCTCCCCATCATCAGGCACTGTCCCCTCTGCCTTCAAGCACGCACTCATCTCTCCTATTCTTAAAAAACCTACCCTTGATCCAAACACTCTCTCCAACTACCGACCCATCTCTCTCCTCCCTTTTGCCTCCAAACTCCTTGAGCGTATTGTCTACAACCGCCTTACTTCCTTTCTTTCCTCACACTCACTGCTTGACCCATTCCAATCTGGCTTCCGTCCTCTCCACTCCACTGAAACTGCCCTTACAAAAGTATGCAATGACCTCCATGCTGCTAAATCTAAGGGACACTACTCTCTACTTATTCTACTTGATCTCTCTGCTGCTTTTGACACTGTGGACCATCCTCTCCTACTGCAAATCCTTCACTCCATTGGTCTGCGTGACACTGCCCTCTCTTGGTTGTCGTCCTACCTTTCTGACCGTTCATTCTCTGTCTCCTCTCATGACTCCACCTCCCCCTCACTTCCACTAACTGTAGGGGTACCCCAAGGTTCTGTCCTTGGTCCTCTTCTCTTCTCTCTCTATACGTCCTCACTAGGTAAGCTCATTAGTTCTTTTGGCTTCCAATATCATATCTATGCTGATGACACTCAAATCTATCTTTCCTCTCCAGACCTCTCCCCTACTCTCCTCACTCGTATCTCCAACTGTCTCTCTGCTACCTCTTCCTGGATGTCCCAGCGCTTTCTTAAACTTAACATGTCTAAGACCGAGCTGATCATCTTCCCTCCCTCCCGCATAACCTCACCTCCTACAATCTCATTATCTATTGATGGCACTACTATCTCCTCTACCCCCCAAGTGCGCTGTCTTGGAGTAATCCTTGACTTCTCCCTCTCCTTCAAACCACACATTCAGCACCTCTCACAAACCTGCCGTTTTCATCTAAAAAATATTTCCAGGATCAGACCCTTTCTGACCCAGGATGCTACTAAGACTCTTATCCACTCACTGGTCATCTCCAGACTGGACTACTGTAATCTCCTCCTGACTGGCATTCCTGACAAATACCTCTCTCCACTCCAATCTATCCTCAATGCTGCTGCCCGGCTCATTTTCCTCTCCAAACGCACTACGTCCACCTCTCCTCTCTTACTAGACCTTCACTTTCAGAATCCATTTCAAGCTTCTCACACTTGCTTACAAAGCCCTCACCCACTCCTCTCCCATCTACATCTCTGATCTTATCTCGCTTTACACTCCCACCCGTCCTCTTCGCTCTGCTAATGCTCGCCGACTCTCCTGCCTACGGATTACTTCCTCCCACTCCTACCTCCAAGATTTTTCACGCGCTGCACCACTTCTCTGGAATTCCCTACCTCTCCCCCTCAGACTCTCCACCTCTCTACAAAACTTCAAATGGGCTCTCAAGACCCACTTCTTCACCAAACCCAGCCAAATCTCATCCTAAACCTCTGTTCCACGCTCTCTATGTACCCATCTGTCTCACCCCTGTCTGTCTACCCCTCCCCTTTAGAATGTAAGCTCTCACGAGCAGGGACCTCTTCCCCTCATGTGCTTACCCTTTTCTTACTTTAATAATCTTCAGCTGCACCAATTCCAGCAGTCTTCTGCCACCTGATACTTATTCCAGTGTCATCTGCTGATGTAGCTTTGTTTATTTACCCTGTACTTGTCCTATATTGTCGTCAACTGTAAGTTGCTGTTTTCCTGTTTGATTATTTGTTTATGTACTCTGTAATTGGGCGCTGCGGAACCCTTGTGGCGCCATATAAATAAAGGATAATAATAATAATAATAATAATAATAATAATAATAATAATAAAGGTACAGACTCGTATAACAAGAGGTCAGAGGTGGGTGCCTGATGCTAGACAATGTCATCTGCGCCCCCATTGCTCGAGCCGTCAGTTACTGCAGACATAGGTCTCATGTCAGGGCACTGGGTTGCAGTTTGTATTATTACATACTGAGGCAGTGTGCTATTTTATTCTCCAGGCTAGAGAAACACTAACAGAGACTGCGGTTCCAAGGGAGACCGGTTATACCACTTTTATTTAATAAGACCAAAATTAAAAACACAGCCTATTAAGTAATTACAGTAATTGACTCTGCATTAAACAGAGCTCTTGCTGCCACAATCTATACCCCATTGTACACCCCTTAGGGTAGATGAGAACACGGAACACCATAAAACAACCAAAAGGCTAGAGCATTAAACGCCAAGTACAGTACATAAGGCAGCAAGATTGTAATACCTGTATTGAATCACTCTCTGGATCTTGGCGATACAGGGCTTGTTCTGGGTTAAAACGCAATTCCGAATGCATATGGATTGGATTTCTTTTTTTGTTTTAGGAAAATGCGCATGTGACGGGGCTGTATAAGCAGCTTACAGTGACGTACGGAGTGTACAAGCAGTGAGATTTTTTTCTTACGATTTTCACTATATAGTGTTCACTCTAAGATTTTTTTAGGGCAGGGTGCTGATCACGGGTAAGGGCACATTTTTCATTCGGGAAGGCACATTTTTCAGTTAGAAGGGCAAAATTAGGTACACACTATAATGCTTGGTCCTCCATTCCCACATGCTACAGAATGGCTAGTGTGCGCCGAATGCACGCAGCAAAAATTTAGAGGCGTTGTTTTTCGTGGGGAAGGGGCATGGCCACATAATAGTGGCAATTTCACATTACACCACACAGTAGTGCAGCTAATACACACTGCACCAGGTAGAGAGCACCTGAGACACACTGCACCAGGTAGAGAGCACCTGAGACACACTGCACCAGGTAGAGAGCACCTGAGACACACTGCACCAGGTAGAGAGCACCTGAGACACACTGCACCAGGTAGAGAGCACCTGAGACACACTGCACCAGGTAGAGAGCACCTGAGACACACTGCACCAGGTAGAGAGCACCTGAGACACACTGCACCAGGTAGAGAGCACCTGAGACACACTGCACCAGGTAGAGAGCACCTGAGACACACTGCACCAGGTAGAGAGCACCTGAGACACACTGCACCAGGTAGAGAGCACCTGAGACACACTGCACCAGGTAGAGAGCACCTGAGACACACTGCACCAGGTAGAGAGCACCTGAGACACACTGCACCAGGTAGAGAGCACCTGAGACACACTGCACCAGGTAGAGAGCACCTGAGACACACTGCACCAGGTAGAGAGCACCTGAGACACACTGCACCAGGTAGAGAGCACCTGAGACACACTGCACCAGGTAGAGAGCACCTGAGACACACTGCACCAGGTAGAGAGCACCTGAGACACACTGCACCAGGTAGAGAGCACCTGAGACACACTGCACCAGGTAGAGAGCACCTGAGACACACTGCACCAGGTAGAGAGCACCTGAGACACACTGCACCAGGTAGAGAGCACCTGAGACACACTGCACCAGGTAGAGAGCACATGAGACACACTGCACCAGGTAGAGAGCACCTGAGACACACTGCACCAGGTAGAGAGCACCTGAGACACACTGCACCAGGTAGAGAGCACCTGAGACACACTGCACCAGGTAGAGAGCACCTGAGACACACTGCACCAGGTAGAGAGCACCTGAGACACACTGCACCAGGTAGAGAGCACCTGAGACACACTGCACCAGGTAGAGAGCACCTGAGACACACTGCACCAGGTAGAGAGCACTGAGACACACTGCACCAGATAGAGAGCACTGAGACACACTACACCAGGTAGAGAGCACTGAGACACACTGCACCAGGTAGAGAGCACTGAGACACACTGCACCAGGTAGAGAGCACTGAGACACTGCACCAGGTAGAGAGCACTGAGGCACACTGCACCAGGTAGAGAGCACTGAGGCACACTGCACCAGGTAGAGAGCACTGAGGCACACTGCACCAGGTAGGGCACATTTTTGATCTCTGCTTTTTTTGTGGCAATTTTACTTACTGGGGGCTGGTTCCCCCCTCACACACTGCGGAGCTGGTTGAAAATGGCCACCACACTGATCCATGTACACAGAGGAGGGAGGGCTGGGTTTGCCTCGGCGGGAGAAGCAAACCCAGCCCTCCTTATTTTACCAGATCCCCTTCAGCCAGCGCATTAGCGCAACAAGCCTAAGGCAGCTGCAGGGGGGAGTGACAGCTCGGCGGAGAGGCGTGACTGCGCGGTGGGACAGAGCGGCGGGGAGGAGCAGGGGGCAGTGACAGCGCGGTGGGACAGAGCGGCGGGGAGGAGCAGGGGGCAGTGACAAGGCGGTGGGACAGAGCGGCGGGGAGGAGCAGTGACAAGGCGGTGGGACAGAGCGGCGGGGAGGAGCAGGGGGCAGTGACAGCGCGCCGGTGAGTAGGCAGTCCTTTAGTAATCAGCGGGGTGGGCACAAACGGGCAGGGTGCATTCTGCCACTCAGAAAAGGGGTAGGGCGCAGCGCCCCGTGAAAGAAGGCTAGAGTGAACACTATCAAAGTCGTAAGGAAAAGTTAGTGCAGATCGCATGGTGAAAGTCACCTTGCGATCCCGATGCACGGTCCTGCGAGGTCGGTCTCACAAGCCTAGATAGACAGTGCAGGCAAGTCATATCAATTTTGACTCTCATAGAAAAGACACAAAATTGACACTTAGCTAAATTCGTACATTGGCCCTCATTCCGAGTTGTTCGCTCGGAGATTTTCATCGCATCGCAGTGAGAATTCTCTTAGTGCGCATGCGTAATGTTCGCACTGCGCATGCGCCAAGTAACTTTACTAAGAAGAAAGTATTTTTACTCACGGCTTTTTCATCGCTTCGGCGATCGCATTGTGATTGACAGGAAATGGGTGTTACTGGGCGGATGTACGGCGTTTTAGGGGCGTGTGGCTGGAAACGCTACCGTTTCCGGAAAAAACGCAGGCGTGTCCGGAGAAACGGTGGGAGTGCTTGGGCGAACGCTGGGTGTGTTTATGACGTCAGCCGGGACCGAAAAGCACTGAACTGATCGCACAGGCAGAGTAAGTCTGAAGCTACTCCAAAACTGCTAACTCGTTTGTGATCGCAATAATGCGCATACATCGGTCGCACATTTAAGAAGTTTAGATTCACTCCCAGTAGGCGGCGGCTTAGCGTGTGTAACTCTGCTAAATTCGCCTTGCGAGCGAACAACTCGGAATGAGGGCCATAGTCAGTATCGCAAGCAGAGTCATCTATGCCTGAGACACTGACCTAGTCCCTATCGCACAGTGAGAATCAGGTTTAGCCTGAATCTCACCATGTGTACACACCTTAAGGGCGATTCAGACTCATAAAGGAGCAGGGAAGGCCGAGAAGCAACATGGACGAAAAAAAAACCCAAAACACGTTGGAAAACCGAAAAAAGCATAATTGCGGCACTTTCCTACCGAAATAGGCATGCGTGGGTGCAAATATACTGAACCATTGTCCTGATAAGGGCAGCCTATATCCTGCCACCCACTGCATGTAATGTAGCTGCCCCCACCACCACCCTGTCTCCTAACCACTCTGCAGACTGGTTTTGCCATTTAAAATTATTGCCACTTTAAATAAATAAATATGGACAGACTCTCCTCAACGATGCCTCAGTCTTACAGACTATTGCATTTATCACCAGTGCCTTGTTTCTGGTAAATGTTCAAAGGAAGCATTATGAGGGTTTAGGTGTACTTATGCAAGCTGGGGCTGGGGAACATTTTCAGGAGAGTATTGTGTCAGCGCCGACATGGGGGTGCAGCTCCGGACTCCCCCATCCACCACACTATGGTCTACTCTCCCCCCACCCTCCTGTCCAGGGCAGACAGAGCAAGGGGCAGAGGAGGTAGTCTGTTACCTGGCGGAGGTGGGTCCATGTCGGCTTCTGCGCACTCCATTGGTCAGCACAATATAATTCCATGTGATACTTGCATTTCTTCATATGATATGTAAACAGTTATAATGGTCGACATGTTGCCTGTCGACATCATAACCATCAACACTGCAGTGTCAACTGTTAATGCAGACCTTTTGACTACATCCCCTACTTGCATAGTAACCAGCTTCTGCAGCAACATCTCATATTCTGCAGATCCTAGACACAACGCAGCAGCCACAGCTTTTCCCCCCAATACAAGTTCTGTTCCGCTACGTATACATACTCAGTCACACACAATATACAAGTCAGCACAGTCTGCTGATGCGTCCCAGCCTAGCTAAATTGCAGTGTAAGAATAAACCTAACATGTGTGGGCTACATGCAAAAGCAGCCAGTATTTCCCATGCACAGAAAAAATAAGAATTTACTTACCGATAATTCTATTTCTCGGAGTCCGTAGTGGATGCTGGGGTTCCTGAAAGGACCATGGGGAATAGCGGCTCCGCAGGAGACAGGGCACAAAAAGTAAAGCTTTTCCAGATCAGGTGGTGTGCACTGGCTCCTCCCCCTATGACCCTCCTCCAGACTCCAGTTAGGTACTGTGCCCGGACGAGCGTACACAATAAGGGAGGATTTTGAATCCCGGGTAAGACTCATACCAGCCACACCAATCACACCGTACAACTTGTGATCTAAACCCAGTTAACAGTATGATAACAGAAGAGCCTCTGAAAGATGGCTCCCTAAACAATAACCCGAATTAGTTAATAATAACTATGTACAAGTATTGCAGATAATCCGCACTTGGGATGGGCGCCCAGCATCCACTACGGACTCCGAGAAATAGAATTATCGGTAAGTAAATTCTTATTTTCTCTGACGTCCTAGTGGATGCTGGGGTTCCTGAAAGGACCATGGGGATTATACCAAAGCTCCCAAACGGGCGGGAGAGTGCGGATGACTCTGCAGCACCGAATGAGAGAACTCCAGGTCCTCCTTTGCCAGGGTATCAAATTTGTAGAATTTTACAAACGTGTTCTCCCCTGACCACGTAGCTGCTCGGCAGAGTTGTAATGCCGAGACCCCTTCGGGCAGCCGCCCAAGATGAGCCCACCTTCCTTGTGGAATGGCCACAGAATGTGCAAGTTGAATTGTGTTACAAATCCAACGAGCAATCGACTGCTTAGAAGCAGGCGCACCCAACTTGTTGGGTGCATACAGTATAAACAGCGAGTCAGATTTTCTGACTCCAGCCGTCCTTGAAATGTATATTTTTAAAGCTCTGGCAACGTCCAACAACTTGGAGTCCTCCAAGTCGCTTGTAGCCGCAGGCACTACAATAGGCTGGTTCAGGTGAAACGCTGATACCACCTTAGGGAGAAAATGCGGACGCGTCCGCAGCTCTGCCCTATCCGAATGGAAAATTAAATAAGGGCTTTTATAAGATAAAGCCGCCAGTTCAGATACTCTCCTGGCGGACGCCAGGGCCAGTAACATAGTCACTTTCCATGTGAGATATTTCAAATCCACATTTTTTAGTGGTTCAAACCAATGGGATTTGAGGAAATCTAAAACTACATTTAGATCCCACGGTGCCACCGGAGGCACCACAGGAGGCTGTATATGCAGTACTCCTTTGACAAAAGTCTGGACCTCAGGAACTGAGGCCAATTCTTTTTGGAAGAATATTGACAGGGCCGAAATTTGAACCTTAATAGATCCCAATTTGAGACCCATAGACAATCCTGATTGCAGGAAATGTAGGAAACGACCCAGTTGAAATTCCTCCGTCGGAGCACTCCGATCCTCGCACCACGCAACATATTTCCGCCAAATGCGGTGATAATGCTTCGCGGTGACTTCCTTTCTTGCCTTAATCAAGGTAGGAATGACTTCTTCTGGAATGCCTTTTCCTTTTAGGATCTGGCGTTCAACCGCCATGCCGTCAAACGCAGCCGCGGTAAGTCTTGGAATAGACACGGTCCCTGCTGAAGCAGGTCCTGTCTTAGAGGTAGAGACCACGGATCGTCCGTGACCATCTCTTGAAGTTCCGGGTACCAAGACCTTCTTGGCCAATCCGGAGCCACTAGTATCGTTCTTACTCCGCTTTGCCGTATGATTCTCAATACCTTTGGTATGAGAGGCAGAGGAGGAAACACATACACCGACTGGTACACCCAAGGTGTTACCAGCGCGTCCACAGCTATTGCCTGCGGATCTCTTGACCTGGCGCAATACCTGTCCAGTTTTTTGTTGAGGCGAGACGCCATCATGTCCACCATTGGTCTTTCCCAACGGTTTATTAGCATGTGGAAAACTTCTGGATGAAGTCCCCACTCTCCCGGGTGAAGATCGTGTCTGCTGAGGAAGTCTGCTTCCCAGTTGTCCACTCCCGGGATGAACACTGCTGACAGTGCTATCACGTGATTCTCCGCCCAGCGAAGGATCCTGGCAGCTTCTGCCATTGCACTCCTGCTTCTTGTGCCGCCCTGTCTGTTTACATGGGCGACTGCCGTGATGTTGTCCGACTGGATCAACACCGGTCTTCCTTGAAGCAGAGGTTCCGCCTGGCTTAGAGCATTGTAGATTGCTCTTAGTTCCAGAATGTTTATGTGAAGAGACTTTTCCAGGCTCGACCACACTCCCTGGAAGTTTCTTCCTTGTGTGACTGCTCCCCAGCCTCTCAGGCTGGCGTCCGTGGTCACCAGGATCCAATCCTGTATGCCGAATCTGCGGCCCTCCAATAGATGAGCCCTCTGCAACCACCACAGAAGAGATACCCTTGTCCTTGGAGACAGGGTTATCCGCAGGTGCATCTGAAGATGCGTGCATTGATGTACAGACCCCTTTCCTGGTTTTAGGAGATTCCTGACCAGGTCGGATAACTCCTTGGCTTTTTCCTCGGGAAGAAAAACCTTTTTCTGAACCGTGTCCAGAATCATCCCTAGGAACAGCAGACGAGTTGTCGGCATTAATTTGGATTTTGGAATATTCAGAATCCATCCGTGCTGCTTTAGCACCTCTTGAGATATTGCTAATCCCATCTCTAGCTGTTCTCTGGACCTTGCCCTTATTAGGAGATCGTCCAAGTATGGGATAATTAATACGCCTTTTCTTCGAAGAAGAATCATCATCTCGGCCATTACCTTTGTAAAGACCCGAGGTGCCGTGGACAAACCAAACGGCAGCGTCTGAAACTGATAGTGACAGTTTTGTACAACGAACCTGAGGTACCCCTGGTGTGAGGGGTAAATTGGAACGTGGAGATACGCATCCTTGATGTCCAAGGATACCATAAAGTCCCCTTCTTCCAGGTTCGCTATCACTGCTCTGAGTGACTCCATCTTGAACTTGAACTTCTTTATGTACAGGTTCAAGGACTTCAGATTTAGAATAGGCCTTACCGAGCCATCCGGCTTCGGTACCACAAATAGAGTGGAATAATACCCCTTCCCTTGTTGTAGAAGAGGTACCTTGACTATCACCTGCTGAGAGTACAGCTTGTGAATGGCTTCCAAAACCGTCTCCCTTTCGGAAGGGGACGTTGGTAAAGCAGACTTCAGGAAACGGCGAGGTGGATCTGTCTCTAATTCCAACCTGTACCCCTGAGATATTATCTGCAGGATCCAGGGATCTACCTGCGAGTGAGCCCACTGCGCGCTGTAATTTTTGAGACGACCTCCCACCGTCCCCGAGTCCGCTTGAGAAGCCCCAGCGTCATGCTGAGGCTTTTGTAGAAGCCGGGGAGGGCTTCTGTTCCTGGGAAGGAGCTGCCTGTTGCTGTTTCTTCCCTCGACCTCTGCCTCGTGGCAGATATGAATAGCCCTTTGCTCTCTTATTTTTAAAGGAACGAAAGGGCTGCGGTTGAAAAGTCGGTGCCTTTTTCTGTTGGGGAGTGACTTGAGGTAGAAAAGTGGATTTCCCGGCTGTAGCCGTGGCCACCAAATCTGATAGACCGACTCCAAATAACTCCTCCCCTTTATACGGCAAAACTTCCATATGCCGTTTTGAATCCGCATCGCCTGACCACTGTCGCGTCCATAAAGCTCTTCTGGCCGAAATGGACATAGCACTTACCCGTGATGCCAGTGTGCAGATATCCCTCTGTGCATCACGCATATAAAGAAATGCATCCTTTATTTGTTCTAACGACAGTAAAATATTGTCCCTGTCCAGGGTATCAATATTTTCAATCAGGGACTCTGACCAAACTACCCCAGCACTGCACATCCAGGCAGTCGCTATAGCTGGTCGTAGTATAACACCTGCATGTGTGTATATACTTTTTTGGATATTTTCCATCCTCCTATCTGATGGATCTTTAAGTGCGGCCGTCTCAGGAGAGGGTAACGCCACTTGTTTTGATAAGCGTGTTAGCGCCTTGTCCACCCTAGGAGGTGTTTCCCAGCGCTCCCTAACCTCTGGCGGGAAAGGGTATAATGCCAATAATTTCTTTGAAATTATCAGCTTTTTATCAGGGGCAACCCACGCTTCATCACACACGTCATTTAATTCTTCTGATTCAGGAAAAACTATAGGTAGTTTTTTCACACCCCACATAATACCCTGTTTAGTGGTACCTGTAGTATCAGCTAAATGTAACGCCTCCTTCATTGCCAAAATCATATAACGTGTGGCCCTACTGGAAAATACGGTTGATTCGTCACCACTGGAATCAGTGCCTGTGTCTGGGTCTGTGTCGACCGACTGAGGCAAAGGGCGTTTTACAGCCCCTGACGGTGTTTGAGGCGCCTGGACAGGCACTAATTGATTGTCCGGCCGCCTCATGTCGTCAAACGACTGCTTTAGCGTGTTGACACTATCCCGTAATTCCATAAATAAAGGCATCCATTCTGGTGTCGACCCCCTAGGAGGCGACATCCCCATATTTGGCAATTGCTCCGCCTCCACACCAATATCGTCCTCATACATGTCGACACACACGTACCGACACACAGCAGACACACAGGGAATGCTCTAAACGAAGACAGGACCCACTAGCCCTTTGGGGAGACAGAGGGAGAGTCTGCCAGCACACACCAAAAAGCGCTATATATGACAGGGATAGCCTTATAATAAGTGCTCCCTTATAGCTGCTTTATATATATCAAGATATTGCCATTAAATTTGCCCCCCCTCTCTGTTTTACCCTGTTTCTGTAGTGCAGTGCAGGGGAGAGACCTGGGAGCCGTCCTGACCAGCGGAGCTGTGAGAGGAAATGGCGCCGTGTGCTGAGGAGATAGGCCCCGCCCCTTTTTCGGCGGGCTCGTCTCCCGCTATTTTGTGAATACAGGCAGGGGTTAAATATCTCCATATAGCCTCTGGGGGCTATATGTGAGGTATTTTTAGCCTTTATATAGGTTTACATTTGCCTCCCAGGGCGCCCCCCCCCAGCGCCCTGCACCCTCAGTGACTGCGTGTGAAGTGTGCTGAGAGGAAAATGGCGCACAGCTGCAGTGCTGTGCGCTACCTTTAGAAGACTGCAGGAGTCTTCAGCCGCCGATTCTGGACCTCTTCTTACTTCAGCATCTGCAAGGGGGCCGGCGGCGCGGCTCCGGTGACCATCCAGGCTGTACCTGTGATCGTCCCTCTGGAGCTGATGTCCAGTAGCCAAGAAGCCAATCCATCCTGCACGCAGGTGAGTTCACTTCTTCTCCCCTCTGTCCCTCGTTGCAGTGATCCTGTTGCCAGCAGGAATCACTGTAAAATAAAAAACCTAAGCTAAACTTTCTCTAAGCAGCTCTTTATGAGAGCCACCTAGAATTGCACCCTTCTCGGCCGGGCACAAAAATCTAACTGGAGTCTGGAGGAGGGTCATAGGGGGAGGAGCCAGTGCACACCACCTGATCTGGAAAAGCTTTACTTTTTGTGCCCTGTCTCCTGCGGAGCCGCTATTCCCCATGGTCCTTTCAGGAACCCCAGCATCCACTAGGACGATAGAGAAACTATAACTATATTTGTTCCCCTTGCACAGCAACATGTTTTTTTCCAGACGCAAAAGGGTGAATTCAGTTGTTATTTTCTTGGTTGCCACTAGATAGCGTCCGATGGCCACAATTCAATTGTTCTGCCATTCAGGCGCCCGTTACCCACAGAGGTCTTGCAGTCTCCTGAGGCGCAAACATCTGCACTTTGGGCGTCTGCCCAAAGCAGGACAGATTTAGCGGTTATAAGCTGCGCGAATATCAATGTGCACCAAAACGTCAATTGAATTGTGACAATTGTTTGGGTGTCTAAACAGTCCAGTTTAGATGGGAAAATTAGATGCTTTACTAACATATATAAATTAAGCCCTAAACGCGAACTAAGATGCAAGATTAAGGAAAAAGTAGCACAATAAGGGACATAGCAGCGAGACAGAGGAAAATACGCCCGATGAAACTACCTTCACCATGTATAATTATCCTTAATGTGAGATTTTATTTCAACTCCTTTGCGACAAACAACCTAGTACACTATCTGCAAACTCAGGAGCACATTTGAGGAAAAAGAAGCAGAAGACGGTATTAAAGTTCCGTATGGAACATATGGGATCTCTCTAGGAGGACACATCCGTACACACATTGATATTCTATCAATTCTTGCTCACCTTCTGCAGTTCCAAGCGGTTATCCTCCTGGATGTGTTTGTTCCGGTCTTTCAGATCCTTCTCTGTAAGATGGCCAATTCCTTTCTTCTCCAGTGCCTTTAAAAGTACAACACTCATTAGATATTCACATCTTCACTTCACAAGTTCCAATGACCACAGTCAGATAGACTGGATACTACATATAGAATTATTATTTTAGAAGTAATAGAATCCTAAACAATTCAAATATCCAGACAGTGGGGAAAAATAAGAATTTACTTACCGATAATTCTATTTCTCGTAGTCCGTAGTGGATGCTGGGACTTCCGTAAGGACCATGGGGAATAGCTGCTCCGCAGGAGACTGGGCACAAAAGTAAAAGCTTTAGACTAGCTGGTGTGCACTGGCTCCTCCCCCTATGACCCTCCTCCAAGCCTCAGTTAGGATACAGTGCCCGGACGAGCGTACATAATAAGGAAGGATTTTGAATCCCGGGTAAGACTCATACCAGCCACACCAATCACACCGTACAACCTGTGATCTGAACCCAGTTAACAGTATGATAAACGTAGGAGCCTCTGAAAAGATGGCTCACAACAATAAACAACCCGATTTTTTTGTAACAATAACTATATACAAGTATTGCAGACAATCCGCACTTGGGATGGGCGCCCAGCATCCACTACGGACTACGAGAAATAGAATTATCGGTAAGTAAATTCTTATTTTCTCTGACGTCCTAGTGGATGCTGGGACTTCCGTAAGGACCATGGGGATTATACCAAAGCTCCCAAACGGGCGGGAGAGTGCGGATGACTCTGCAGCACCGAATGAGAGAACTCCAGGTCCTCCTCAGCCAGGGTATCGAATTTGTAAAATTTAGCAAACGTGTTTGCCCCTGACCAAGTAGCTGCTCGGCAAAGTTGTAAAGCCGAGACCCCTCGGGCAGCCGCCCAAGATGAGCCCACTTTCCTTGTGGAATGGGCTTTTACAGATTTTGGCTGTGGCTGGCCTGCCACCGAATGTGCAAGCTGAATTGTACTACAAATCCAACGAGCAATAGTCTGCTTAGAAGCAGGAGCACCCAGCTTGTTGGGTGCATACAGGATAAACAGCGAGTCAGATTTTCTGACTCCAGCCGTCCTGGAAACATATATTTTCAGGGCCCTGACTACGTCCAGCAACTTGGAGTCCTCCAAGTCCCTAGTCGCCGCAGGTACCACAATAGGCTGGTTCATGTGAAACGCTGAAACCACCTTAGGGAGAAATTGAGGGCGAGTCCTCAGTTCTGCCCTGTCTGAATGAAAAATTAGGTAAGGGCTTTTATATGATAAAGCCGCCAATTCAGAGACACGCCTGGCTGAAGCCAGGGCTAACAGCATGACCACTTTCCATGTGAGATATTTCAATTCCACAGTGGTGAGTGGTTCAAACCAATGTGATTTTAGGAGACTCAACACTACATTGAGATCCCAAGGTGCCACTGGAGGCACAAAAGGAGGCTGTATATGCAGTACCCCTTTGACAAACGTCTGAACTTCAGGCACTGAAGCCAGTTCTTTTTGGAAGAAGATTGACAGGGCCGAAATTTGAACCTTAATGGACCCTAATTTTAGGCCCATAGATAGTCCTGTTTGCAGGAAATGCAGGAAACGACCCAGTTGAAATTCCTCTGTAGGGGCCTTCTTGGCCTCACACCACGCAACATATTTCCGCCAAATGCGGTGATAATGTTTTGCGGTTACATCCTTTCTGGCCTTGACCAGGGTAGGGATGACTTCATCTGGAATGCCTTTTTCCTTCAGGATCCGGCGTTCAACCTCCATGCCGTCAAACGCAGCCGCGGTAAGTCTTGAAACAGACAAGGTCCCTGCTGGAGCAGGTCCTTTCTGAGAGGTAGAGGCCACGGGTCCTCCGTGAGCATCTCTTGCAGTTCCGGGTACCAAGTTCTTCTTGGCCAATCCGGAGCCACGAGTATAGTTCTTACTCCTCTCCTTCTTATGATTCTCAGTACTTTGGGTATGAGAGGCAGAGGAGGGAACACATACACCGACTGGTACACCCACGGTGTTACCAGAGCGTCCACCGCTATTGCCTGAGGGTCCCTTGACCTGGCGCAATATCTGTCCAGTTTTTTGTTGAGACGGGACGCCATCATGTCCACCTTTGGTTTTTCCCAACGGTTTACAATCACTTGGAAGACTTCTGGGTGAAGTCCCCACTCCCCCGGGTGGAGGTCGTGTCTGCTGAGGAAGTCTGCTTCCCAGTTGTCCACTCCCGGAATGAACACTGCTGACAGTGCTACCACATGATTTTCCACCCAGCGGACAATCCTTGCAGCTTCTGCCCTGAATGCCGAATCTGCGGCCCTCTAGAAGATGCGCACTCTGTAACCACCACAGGAGAGACACCCTTGTCCTTGGAGATAGGGTTATCTGCTGATGCATCTGAAGATGCGATCCGGACCATTTGTCCAGCAGATCCCACTGAAAAGTTCTTGCATGGAATCTTCCAAATGGAATTGCTTCGTAAGAAGCCACCATTTTTCCCAGGACTCTCGTGCATTGATGCACTGACACTTGGCCTGGTTTTAGGAGGTTCCTGACTAGCTCGGATAACTCCCTGGCCTTCTCCTCCGGGAGAAACACCTTTTTCTGGACTGTGTCCAGAATCATCCCCAGGAACAGTAGACGTGTTGTTGGAATCAGCTGTGATTTTGGGATATTTAGAATCCACCCGTGCTGACGTAGCACTACCTGAGACAGTGCTACTCCGAACTCTAACTGTTCCCTGGATCTTGCCCTTATCAGGAGATCGTCCAAGTAAGGGATAATTAAGACGCCTTCTCTTCGAAGAAGAATCATCATTTCGGCCATTACCTTGGTAAAGACCCGGGGTGCCGTGGACAATCCAAACGGCAGCGTCTGAAACTGATAATGACAGTTTTGAACCACAAACCTGAGGTACCCCTGGTGAGAAGGGAAGATTGGGACATGGAGATAAGCATCTTTGATGTCCAGAGATACCATATAGTCCCCTTCTTCCAGGTTCGCTATCACTGCTCTGAGTGATTCCATCTTGAATTTGAACCTTTTTATGTAAGTGTTCAAGGATTTCAGATTTAAAATCGGTCTCACCGAGCCGTCCGGCTTCGGTACCACAAACAGCGTGGAATAATACCCCTTTCCCTGTTGTAGGAGGGGTACCTTGATTATCACCTGCTGGGAATACAGCTTGTGAATAGCTTCCAATACTGCCTCCCTGTCTGAGGGAGACGTTGGAAGAGCAGACTTCAGGAATCGGCGAGGGGGAGACGTCTCGAATTCCAATTTGTACCCCTGTGATACTACCTGCAGGATCCAGGGGCCCACTTGCGAGTGAGCCCACTGCGCGTTTAAATTTTTGAGACGGGCCCCCACCGTGCCTGAGTCCGCTTGTAAAGCCCCAGCGTCATGCTGAAGACTTGGCAGAAGCGGGGGAGGGCTTCTGCTCCTGGGAAGAGGCTGCCTGGTGCAGTCTTTTTCCTCTTCCTCTGCCCCGGGGCAGAAATGAGTGGCCTTTTGCTCGCTTGTTCTTATAGGAACGAAAGGACTGAGTTTGAAAAGACGGTGTCTTTTTCTGCTGAGAGGTGACCTGGGGTAAAAAGGTGGACTTTCCAGCCGTTGCCGTGGCCACCAGGTCTGATAAACCGACCCCAAATAACTCCTCCCCTTTATACGGCAATACTTCCATATGTCGTTTGGAATCTGCATCACCTGACCACTGTCGCGTCCATAACGCCCTTCTGGCAGAAATGGACATCGCACTCACTCTTGATGCCAGGGTGCAAATATCCCTCTGTGCATCCCGCATATATAGTAATGCATCCTTTAAATGCTCTATAGTTAATAAAATACTGTCCCTATCCAGGGTATCAATATTTTCAGTCAGGGAATCCGACCAAGCCACTCCAGCGCTGCACATCCAGGCTGAGGCGATTGCTGGTCGCAGTATAACACCAGTATGTGTGTATATACCTTTTAGGATATTTTCCAGCCTTCTATCAGCTGGTTCCTTGAGGGCGGCCGTATCAGGAGACGGTAACGCCACTTGTTTTGATAAGCGTGTGAGCGCCTTATCTACCCTAGGGGGTGTTTCCCAATGTGCCCTAACCTCTGGCGGGAAAGGGTATAGTGCCAATAATTTGTTAGAAATCAGCAGTTTTTTATCGGGGGAAACCCACGCTTTATCACACACCTCATTTAATTCCTCTGATTCAGGAAAAACTACTGGTAGTTTTTTCACACCCCACATAATACCCTTTTTTGTGGTACTTGTAGTGTCAGAAATGTTCAATGCCTCCTTCATTGCCGTGTTCATGTAACGTGTGGCCCTACTGGACATTACGTTTGTCTCCTCACCGTCGACACTGGATTCAGTATCCGTGTCTGGGTCTGTGTCGACCATCTGAGGTAACGGGCGTTTTAGCGCCCCTGACGGTGTCTGAGACGCCTGAACAGGCACTAACTGATTTGCCGGCTGTCTCATGTCGTCAACAGTTTTTTTTTTGCAAAGTGCTGACATTGTCACGTAATTCTTTAAATACGACCATCCAGTCAGGTGTCGACTCCCTAGGGGGTGACATCACTAACACAGGCAATTGCTCTGCTTCCACATAATTTTCCTCCTCATACATGTCGACACAATCGTACCGACACCCAGCACACACACAGGGAATGCTCTGATAGAGGACAGGACCCCACTAGCCCTTTGGGGGGACAGAGGGAGAGTTTGCCAGCACACACCAGAGCGCTATATATATGCAGGGATAACCTTATATAAGTGTTACTCCCTGTTATAGCTGCTGTATTATATATTAGCTGCCAATAGTGCCCCCCCTCTCTTGTTTTACCCTGATTCTTGTAGCAGGACTGCAGGGGAGAGTCAGGGAGCCGTCCTTCCAGCGGAGCTGTGAGGGAAAATGGCGCTTGTGTGCTGAGGAGATAGGCTCCGCCCCCTTCTCGGCGGCCTTTTCTCCCGCTTTTTTCAGGAAAACTGGCAGGGGTTAAATGCATCCATATAGCCTAGGAGCTATATGTGATGCATTTCTTTAGCCATATAAGGTTTTTATAGTGTTTTATTGCGTCTCAGGGCGCTCCCCCCCAGCGCCCTGCACCCTCAGTGACCGGAGTGTGAAGTGTGCTGAGAGCAATGGCGCACAGCTGCAGTGCTGTGCGCTACCTTATTTGGAGACAGGAACGTCTTCTGCCGCCGCTTTCTCCGGACCTCTTCGCTCTTCTGGCTCTGTAAGGGGGCCGGCGGCGCGGCTCCGGGACCCATCCAGGCTGAACCTGTGATCGTCCCTCTGGAGCTAATGTCCAGTAGCCAAGAAGCCCAATCCACTCTGCACGCAGGTGAGTTCGCTTCTTCTCCCCTTAGTCCCACGATGCAGTGAGCCTGTTGCCAGCAGTACTCACTGAAAATAAAAAACCTATTTAAACTTTTACTTCTAAGCAGCTCAGGAGAGCCACCTAGCATGCACCCTTCTCGTTCGGGCACAAAAATCTAACTGAGGCTTGGAGGAGGGTCATAGGGGGAGGAGCCAGTGCACACCAGCTAGTCTAAAGCTTTTACTTTTGTGCCCAGTCTCCTGCGGAGCCGCTATTCCCCATGGTCCTTACGGAAGTCCCAGCATCCACTAGGACGTCAGAGAAAGAAACATGTATGTAACAGTTAACAAGAACACAAGACTTGCATACAAACAGTTATAGATTTGTATAAAATATTTGCCAGCGCAATAAACGGTCACATTCATCTATAAAAATTTCAGCGAAATAACAGTTTCATGCAGCAGTTTTTTTTTTTTTTTTTCTTTTAATATTGTGTTGCTATGGATTATAAAGCGGTTTAATAATACGTAATAAATAAAGGTCAGGATTTTTTTTTTTTTTTTTTCGTTTTTCTAAATTCACACCAAAATTTCTTCCACTTCAAATTCATCATGTCTCTATTACGCTGCCCTCTCTCTAGCCACACACCACCTCCAAACCCTCATATCCTTCCAACATTGCGCCTCTGCTCCAATCAAATCCCTCCTGATCTGCTCATTAGCTCACCTCTACGCTGATGACCCTCTAACATCTCCATGTAGATGGATGAATGATACCACAAGCCCAACATCACCAAAACCAACTTGTCATCTTTCCACTACTTAGTGTCACATCCATTTCTCTCACACTTTATAACGTCACCCTCCCCCTTGTTCCCCATGTACCCTGCCTAGTAGTCTGTGTAGACTCCATCCTCAACCTCACTCCCTATTTCCAGCCTCTAGCTCAATCCTGTGGCCTCCGCATTAGCAACATTACAGGGTTCCAGTGTTCTACCCAGAAAATGTTTCCAGCCGGGTGGCATCAAGAAGCTACCGGGTAGGGGCCTTCACAATAATAAAATGTTTAAAGTAGCTTTCAGATACTGGCCCACACTTGTTGGCACAATTATGTTTTAATTAGCTTTCAGATACTGGCACAATTGTTTTTTAAAAATATTTTCAGAATACTGACTTCCCCCACAAACAGCTCTCAGATATTTACACAGCAGAGCTCTTTGCCCCCACTTGCTAGCTCCAAAAAGTTGTTTTTACAGCTCCTGACCAAAGACACGGTGATATACAGAACAGAGTCTCAGAGAGTGGACGCTGGACGACCATTCTCTTCAATATGCTCAGGCATCTGTTCCCACCCAGAGAGCGCGTCTCTTCCTTTTAAGCAGTGGGAGGGATCTCTGTCCTCCATCACGGTCACAGTGTGCCGGATGGAGCGCGCTGACTGTGATTGAAGCAGATGTCACATCCGGAGCTCCGTCCAGCATCCCTCTCCGCCAGAAACATGTTAAGATTGGAGAGGGTGCCGGGCGAGCGCCAGAGGATGCGCACATTACTGGGGCTGCCGGGCGGACCACCCGTAATTTAAAGCGTGGGGAGAACACTGCGGTTCGCCCTTCCTCTGCCAGGATGTCATCAAATGCCTCATCTATGCAATTATCTACAGACTTGATTACTGCAGTCTCCTACTCTCTGGTCTATTTCTCACCCTTGCCCTGACAGTGGCATCACAGCTAACCCTTCTCTCATGCCTTCTGTCTAATGCTGTGCCTCATATATTAGACGGCAGATCAGAACCACTCGGCTAATCTAGTCTGCCCCTCTTTAACCTTAGGTCTTTGTAAGGATATCCTTATGTCTATCCCAAGCATGTTTAAATTGCTCTACTGCCTTAGCCTCTACCACCTCTGATGGGAGACTATTCCACTACCCCTTCTGTACAGTAATGTTTCCTTAATTTACCCTGAACCTACCTCCCTCTAGTGTCAGTGCCCTGGTAAAACCCTTGGTATATGTTTCTATCATGTCCCCCCTTTTCCCTGCTCTGCTCCAAATTCCTTCCCATTACCTATTAAGTCCTCCATTCTGCTAATGACCTTTGCATCTTCTGCCAACACCTCACAGTCCTGCCAGTAGGACTTCAACTGCACGGCTTCCCACCTTTGGAACTCCCTGTCCCATCTAACTGGATTCTCCCAAATCCTTACAAGTGCTCCCATACGGTATCCGGTCTGTAGGTCGACAGTAACCAAGTCAACAGTGTCTAGGTTGACCAATACTGGTCGACAGTAACTAGGTCAACATGTCAAAAGGTCGACATAAGTTTTTCACCTTTTTTTTTTTTTTTTTTTACTTTTTCATACTTAACGATCCACGCGGACTACGACTGGGAATAGTAACCTGTGCCAAGCGCAGCGAGACACCTTGACCGAAGCATGGCGAGCCATGCGAGGGGACACGGTGCACTAATTGGGGTTCCCGGTCACTGTACAGAGAAAACAACACCAAAAAACACACAAAAAAATAAAAAAAATAAACGACATTTAAAACATAACAAAAAAAACTCATGTCAACCTTTTGACCTGTCGACCTAGCATCCCTGCTGACCTAGTTACTGTCGACCCTCCATAGCACACCCCTCCCAGCCTGCCTACTGTGTACCCATTTAAAGTTTCCTTCTTATGCTTCACCTTTCTCACACATTTGTTTCCCTTTGTTAGCTCTCCATAACAGGGCCCACTCTTCCTCCCTTCTCTTCAGCTCCCTGTCCTCATGGAAAGGACTTTTAGGGTGGAATTCAAATGTTTGAAAAGTCGGTTGGGTGTCTGTTTTTTACTGTCTATTAGATAGGAAAAAACAGACACCCAACTGACTTTTCAAACATCTGAATCTCCCCCTTAATGTCTACTTTGTGTCTTCTGTTGTAATGTCATGATTAATCTGGTATTTTATTGATGCAATGGCTTCCATGCTAAGTTGTTCTATTGGTAGGTTAATATGTTTACTCTGCAGTTAGACTTTACCGTACTAGTGTTTTTTCTACCACCCTGCACCTCTAGCAACTCACACAGTTTCCTCTTTTCTGCCTGGGGTGTCGCTCTCTGCTCTGGTGCTTCTAGCACTCTGGTCTGTATCTCAGTGCCGAGATACAGACCAGAGTGTGCTGAAAGCACCAAAGCAGAGAGTGAGCACCCCAGGCAGGAAAGAGGAACTGCATGGGTTGTGACAGAGATACAGATCAGAATGTGCTAGAAGCACCAAAGCAGGAAGCGACATGCCAGGCAGGAAAGAGGAACTACGTGGAATGTGACAGGTGCAGGGTGCTAGAATGAATATACAGAAATATAAAATAGAACAAAACACTATCTTATCACGCGCCTCACAAAAGTGGACAGGAAAATTAGCGATATTTGGCTACCGTATTAAGTGGCAATGTATGTAGCTACACGGCACACCAGACAAATTGATTTCTACCAACATGTTCTAAATTGTGGTTAATACTATGATCCCGCAGCAAGCTTTGATTAATTGAGGGACCTCAGCTAAGACGACAGATTGTTCTGGTCTAACCTTGCCCCAGATGAATGTGCCGAGCAAGTTGTTATCTCCAAATGGGTTGTCCGTATTGGTATATCCCATGTACTCCTCTCCCCAGCCCATTTTCTCTCTCTTCTTCCTCTCTTTGGCTTCTTTCTTGGCTAAGCGCCTAGCTCTCTTATCCTCCGGCGTCTCCATAGCCTTCATCATCTCCATTTGTTTCTTCTTTTCCTCTTTCTGTTGTAAGAGCTCCTGCAGGCTGAGGCCACCGTCAGACCCATTTTCTGGGCTCTGTGACCTGGCTGGGGATAACGATGAGACAGATGACACCGAACACCTTGATCTTGACTTTCTCCTCTCTCGGGTTCTCGCTTTGCCACTGGCTTCTTTGCCTGATTCGGACGACGACCGGTCGTTCGTTTGTCGCTTCTCGTCTCTGCCTTTACGAGATTTTCTTCTTTCACCCGATTTTGATCTTACAAAAAAAAAAAAAAAAAAAAAGCATACGAATAAACACATTTTATAAGAATTAATAAAAGCTATGTTCTATATTCAGGATTAGTGGAGTTTGATACTCTTAAAGGGGACAATACAGATTTAATACCAATGTACAACCACTGACCAGAATGTAGGAGAGTTAACGATAAATCAGAATGTAACGTAATAATTATGTATATTCTTGTTGCATTATACCAACAGTAGCCCTTGATTCTATCACTTTATTGTATGCTCAGTAGACATAGGCAGTAGTACACCACACCCAATTATGTGAGTATTACTAAGGAATAGTTAATACTGGTGCAGATGCCAACTGGGGCAGCATGTTTGTTGTGGTGGTTAGCATTGCTGCTTCACAAGCATGGAGGTCCAGGGCCTTTGGTGTGCAGTTTGTATGTTCCCCCCCTGTGCTTGCATGTGTTTCCTCCTGGTTCTCCCATTTCCTTATACAAAGGACTGAAATATTCTCTGCATAGCGCACTATAAAATTCCCTCAACATAAATAATAATAATAATAATAATAATAATAATAATAAAATAACTCTAAATATGGTAGAACAGCCACACTTATTTCTGCGCACCCAATGTACATACAATTGTGGCCAACTTGAGCACAACGCTCTATCAGCCCAGCCCAAATACATGCAAGAGGCAGGAGAGAATTACTATTTTAAGTCCCACACTTTGGTCATGTACTATGGTCATTCCGAGTTGATCGCTCGCTAGCTGCTTGTAGCAGCAATGCACGCGCTAGGCCGCCGCCCTCTGGGAGTGTATCTTAGCTTAGCAGAATAGCGAACGAAAGATTAGCAGGATTGCTACTAAATAATTTGCTACAGTTTCTGAGGGGTGTAGTATGGTATGCCGGCGCTCGGGCTCCCGGCGACCAGCATACCGGCGCCCGAACGCCGGCATACTGACAGCGTGACTAGCGCAAATGAGCCCCTTGCGGGCTCACTGCGCTCGCCATGCTGCGGGCACGGTGGCGCGCGCCATGCTATTTATTCTCCCTCCAGGGGGGTCATGGACCCCCAAGAGGGAGAAAAAGTGTCGGTATGCGGGCTGTCTGGATTCCGGCGTCGGTATACTGTGCGCCAGGATCTCGACAGCCGGCAAACTGAATACCACCCGTTTCTGAGTAGCTCCAGACCTACTCCTAGACTGCGATCACCTCAGTCTGTTTAGTTCCTGGTTTGACGTCACAAACACGCCCTGCGTTCGGCCAGCCACTCCCCCGTTTCTCCAGCCACTCCTGCGTTTTTACCTGGCACGCCTGCGTTTTTTAGCACACTCCCGGAAAACGCTCAGTTACCTCCCAGAAACGCCCCTTTCCTGTCAATCACTCACCGATCAGCAGTGCGACTGAAAAACGCCGCACGAACACCAGCAAATCTACTAAGTTGTGTGTTAAATAACTTCGCGCATGCGCGTTGCGTACCATGCGCATTTTCCACCTAATCGCTGCGTTGCGAAAAACGGCAACGAGCGAACAACTCGGAATGACCACCTATGTCCGAGTAATGTGTAGTAGGGATGGACATCGATGATTCAAAATCATTGATGGTCTATGACTGATTTTGCATACTTTTACCATCGATGGGGTAGAACCAGATGGTTTCCCTCCATCGATGGCAAGGCTTAAACGAATATATATATATTTTTTTACAAGATGCCGGGACACTGAGCATAGCCCCGCCCCCAACACCCGCAGGTTTTTCACGATGAGAGAAACCATCGATGGCCATCCCTAGTTTGTAATTCTACACCTCTTGCACAATCTACAGCAGAAAGGGAACAAATTCTGGGCAAATGGAATGCTGCCTTTGTAAGTGGTTAAGCAATAAGTATATTTTCGTATATTTGTCTATAAGGGCCCTCTTTTTTGTAGCTGACGCAAGACTTGGGGGTGGGGGGGGGGGGGGGGGCGGTCGACTGACTCAATGCTTTGATATCATTTTCACACTTTTTGGACTTATGACGTAGCTAGGCGCACTTTTGTTTACAAACCTGCCCCCCTAATGCGCAGAGCTGATGTACAGATTATTATGCCTCGGGCAGACAAACGCATTTCACGCTCTGCATTCAGAGCCCTTCTTAGAGGCGTTCCAGTCTGTTCTGCGCTTAAGCGGACTGCACATTATGCCGACTCAAGTAAGCATATACACTTACCGAATGACCGCTCTATGTCAGTCCTCACATCACAGCTGGATGGGAATTTTTTATTTGCTCACTTAGCTGTGATGCCAGTGGGTCACGTGTACATACAGCCAGATGCGCAGATATATCAGGCATCGGCTGTGCTGCAGGGCTGAAACAATATGTCTGTGAACGGGAGGCAATCAATTTGCCGGCTGCTGGGATCCAGACAGCCGGAATTCCGGCTCACAGGGGCTATTCCCGCTCGTGGGTATCCACGACACCCAGAGTGGGAATAGATCCTGTGGTGAGCGTACCGAACCCGCAAGGGAACTCGCAGCGCTCGCCCCGCTGTCGGCATTCTGCCTGCCGGTATTACATACGTATTCCCTGTGAACAACGTAATTCAGACACGTCGGGTGCACCCAGCTTTAGATACAGATATAGCAAACTTAAGGTGCGTACAAACGATATGTCTGTGAACACCATCATTCGCAGACATATCGCGTTAGCCCTGCAGCATAGTTGATGGCCGGTATATCGGCACATCGTGCTGCGTACACGGGCGGTTAGCCGACTACCAGTGCAGATGGGCCCTTAATGCTAAATGATTTGCAGAGGTCACCAGCTTAGCCTGAAGTCACTTGCTTCTGCAGGTAGTTGTTTTTTGGATCAGACTACAAGGTGCATTTAATATCCCGGGCTCGCTGTACGCAAGTACAGCTGTTACGTATGTAACGGTATGCCGGCGGCCGGGTTCTTGGTGGTCAGCATACCGAAGCTGGGATCGCGGCCGCCAGAAAGCCGACAGCGGGACGAGTGCAACAAAGCCCCTTGCGGGCTCACTGCGCTCGCCACAGGTTTTATTCCCACTCCATGGGTGTCGTGGACACCCACGAGTGTGAAAAGCCCGTTAGCCGGGATTCCGGCTGGCGGCATTGTCAGTGGTCGGGATTCCGGCGTTGGTATCCTGACAGCTGGAATCCCAACTGCCGGCAATGTAACCGCATCCCGGCTGTACACCACACACAGAATAGAATACCCCCCCCCCCCCCCCCCCAAATATACAACGAAGCACTAGCTCCTTACCTGGATTTTCTGTGCCCTTTCTTTTTTCTTCCTGAATCTTTTTGACTGGTGGAACGGGCTCGATGCCGCCTTCCGTCAGTGTTCTCTTGACTGCTGGAACGGGCCCGATGCCTTCTTTTGTCTGTGTTCTCCTGGCTGCTGGAACGCGCCCGGTACCTTCTTCTATCTGTGTTCTCCTTACTGTTGGAACGGGCCCGCTGCCTCGTTTTCCCGTTACTCGCTTTACTACTGGAACTGACCTGGTGCCTACTTTTCTCTGTGTGGTCCTGACCACTGGAAGGGACTTGCTGCTTTCCCGTCCCAGGGCTATCAGGACTGCCAGAACGGTTCTTGTGCCTCCTCTGCCCGGGGTGCTCCCTACTGCCGGAACAGGCCCGGTGCCTCCTCTGCCCAGGGCTCTCTGGACTGCTGGAACGGTTGCGGTGCCTCCTCGGCCCGGGGCTCTCCTCACTGCTGGAGCGGTTGCGGTGCCCCTTCGGCACGGGGCTCTCCTCACTACCAGAACGGTTGCGGTGCCCCCTCGGCCCGGGGCTCTCCTTACTGCCGGAACGGTTGCGGTGCCCCCTCGGCCCGGGGCTCTCCTTACTGCCGGAACGGTTGCGGTGCCCCCTCGGCCCGGGGCTCTCCTTACTGCCGGAACGGTTGCGGTGCCCCCTCGGCCCGGGGCTCTCCTTACTGCCGGAACGGTTGCGGTGCCCCCTCGGCCCGGGGCTCTCCTTACTGTCGGAACGGTTGCGGTGCCCCCTCGGCCCGGGGCTCTCTGTACTGCCGGAACGGTTGCGGTGCCCCCTCGGCCCAGGGCTCTCCTTACTGCCGGAACGGTTCCGATGCCCCCTCGGCCCGAGACGCTCTTTACTGCCGGCACGGGCCCTGTGCCTCCTCTGCCCAGGGCTCTCTGGACTGCTGGAACGAGGCTGGTGTCTCCGCGGCCCGGGGCTCTCCTTACTGCCGGAACGGTTCCGTTGCTCCCTCGGCCCGGGGCTCTCCTTACTGCCGGAACGGTTCCGGTGCCCCCTCGGCCCGGGGCTCTCCCGACTGCCGGAACGGGCCCGGTGCTTCCGCTGCCAGGGGTTCTCCGGACTGCTGGAACGGTGCCGGCACGGATTTCGTTCTTTGCTGTTGAAACGTTTCCAATCACGAGACTTCTCCCCCCCGGAGTCCGAGCTGCTGGACCGCTCCGAGCTCCGGCTCCTCCGCCACCATCTGCCTGAGCGGCCCGTCCCTACCGGAGAAGGGGAACCCGGCGGCATGACTGCTGCGTCCTCCCAGGGGTCCTGCTGCCTGCGGTGTCCGCGGCTATGCCGGATACACGGAGATCGTCTCACGAATACCACAGCGTCGGTGACACTGAGGAGGTATTGCCCGCTGCGGGGAGCCGCTCACGGCATGCGGAATCAGCGGTGCTGTGTACAACAGGCACATCCGGGGGCAACTATAGGGTCCTTACACCGTCAGCGCTTCGCACGCTGACTGAGGAGCCCCGCCCCCTGACACCGCCCCCAGAGTATTCAGAGATGAGCCCCGCCTACACCCCGCCCCCTGACACCGCCCCTCATACTTAACATGGAAAGCTTCGCCTATACCCCGCCCCCTGACACACTGTGACTGAGTGCTCGGGCTCCCGCCTGTGCCCCATGTGTTAGGATACGCGGCGCTGTGCAGCATGGAGCTGATCCTGTCATGTCTGTAGACGAGTGAGGTGCTCCTTCCTGCCAGCTATGGATTCCCCGCGGGAGGATGAGTCGGAGGACGAGGAGACGGACTGGCTGTGCCGGGAGGAGGCCTCTGAGGATGACAAGACTGCCGTCCACCAGCGCTGGCAACCCACGGCATCATGTAACTTATACCCATCTATTGCTGTATCATTAAATAACAATATGATCTCTCCACTGAGCGCTGATGGAGTTACGGGGTCCGACTCCCCAGAGACCGCCTGATGGGTGCTGGGGTTCCCTGAGAGTAGACCACCTGATGGGGTGCCATGGTCCCCAGAGACCATCTGATGGGTGCTGGGGTTCCCTGTGAGTAGACCACCCGATGCGGTGTCGGGGTTCCCTGAAACTACCTGATGGGGTGCAGGGGTTCCCTGAGACTACCTGATGGGGTGCCGGGGTTCCCTGAGACTACGTGATGGGGTTCTGGGGTTCCCTGAGACTACCTGATGGAGTGCCGGGGTTCCCTGAGACTACCTGATGGAGTGCCGGGGTTCCCTGAGACTACCTGATGGAGTGCCGGGGTTCCCTGAGACTACCTGATGGAGTGCCGGGGTTCCCTGAGACTACGTGATGGGGTGCCGGGGTTCCCTGAGACTATGTGATGGGGTGCCATGGTCCCCAGAGACTACGTGATGGGGTGCCATGGTCCCCAGAGACTACGTGATGGGGTGCCATGGTCCCCAGAGACTACGTGATGGGGTGCCATGGTCCCCAGAGACTACGTGATGGGGTGCCATGGTCCCCAGAGACTACGTGATGGGGTGCCATGGTCCCCAGAGACTACCTGATGGGGTGCCATGGTCCCCAGAGACTACCTGATGGGGTGCCATGGCCCCTAGAGACTACCTGATGGGGTGCCATGGTCCCCAGAGACTACCTGATGGGGTGCCGGGGTTTCCTGAGACCACTTGATGGGTTGCTGGGGTCCCCTGAGACCACCTGACAGGGTGCCGTGTTCTCCCAAGACCATGTGATGGGGTAACAGGGTCCCTGAGAGCACGGTGCAGGGGTATGGGTCGTTGGGTCAACTCAACTTAGGTTGTCAGTCACTAGGTTAACCATGGAAGGTCGACAGGTCAAAAGGTTGACATGGTTTTTGGACTTTTTTGGGGGGGTGTTTTCTTTGTAAAGTGACAGGGATCCCCAATTAGTGCACCGTGTCCCCTCGCATGGCTCGCACTTAGGGCAAGGTGCTGAGCGCAGGTTACCGTTCACAATTGTAGTCCACGTGGATCGTCAAGTATGAAAAAGTCCAAAAAATGAAGACAAATGTGAAAAACTAATTTTGACCTAACGACCGTATCCCGGGTGCGGGGTCCCCTGAGACCACCTGATGGAGTGCCGGGGGCCCCTGAGACCTGGCAGGAGGACGACAAGTGTCCTCCAGACCTGATGGGGGTGATGAGCGTCCCCCGAGACCTGACGGGGTGATGTGCTTCACCTGAAATCTGACGAGGGTGATGTGATAAGGAGGTAATGAGCGTTCCCTGATAATAAGCTAATTATCTACTTTTTTATTATTTAGAGACTAGAATGAAATAAAACAATTACAAGAAAAACATAAGCAAAATATGTGAGCCGTTTTACATCAGGAACAAAATACACGGGAGGGGAGGTATACCTGCATTACTACAAGGGAGGACGATATACCTGCATAACTACAAGGAAGGAGGGGGTATACCTACATAACTACAAGGAAGGAGGGGGGTATACCTGCAGAACTACAAGGAAGGAGGGGGGTATACCTGCAGAACTACAAGGAAGGAGGGGGTATACCTGCATAACTACAAGGAAGGAGGGGTGTACCTACATAACTGCAAGGAAGGAGGGGGGTATACCTGCATAACTACAAGGAAGGAGGGGGGTAAACCTACATAACTACAAGGGAGGGGGGATATACCTGCATAACTACAAAGAAGGAGGGGGTTATACCTGCATAACTACAAAGAAGGAGGGGGATATACCTGCATAACTACAAAGAAGGAGGGGGGTATACCTGCATAACTACAAGGAAGGAAGGGGGGGGGGGGGGTTATACCTGCATAACTACAAGGGAGGGGAGGTATACCTGCATAACTACAAGGAAGGAGTGGAGGTATATCTGCATAACTGCAAGGAAGGGAGGAGGGGTATACCTGCATAACTACGAGGAAGGAGGGGGGTATACCTGCATAACTACAAGGAAGGAAGGGGGTATACGTGCATAACTACAAGGAAGGAGGGTGGTATACCTGCATACCTACAAGGAAGGAGGGGGGGTATACCTGCATAACTACAAGGAAGGGATGGGAGGTATACCTGCATAACTACAAGGAAGGAGGGGGGTATACCTGCATAACTACAAGGAAGGGATGGGAGGTATACCTGCATAACTACAAGGAAGGAAGGGGAGGTATACCTGCATAACTACGAGGAAGAGAGGGGAGGTATACCTGCATAACTACAAGGAAGGAGGGGGGTATACCTGCATAACTACAAGGAAGAGAGGGGAGGTATACCTGCATAACTACAAGGAAGAGAGGGGAGGTATACCTGCATAACTACAAGGAAGGAGGGGGTATACCTGCAGAACTACAAGGAAGGAGGGGGGTATACCTGCATAACTACAAGGAAGGCGGGGGGTATACCTACATAACTGCAAGGAAGGAGGGGGGTATACCTGCATAACTAAAAGGAAGGAGGGGTGTATACCTGCATAACTACAAGGGAGGGGGGGTATACCTGCATAACTACAAAGAAGGAGGGGGTTATACCTGCATAACTACAAAGAAGGAGGGGGGTATACCTGCATAACTACAAGGAAGGAAGGGGGGGGGGGGGGGGGGTTATACCTGCATAACTACAAGGAAGGAGTGGAGGTATATCTGCATAACTGCAAGGAAGGGAGGAGGGGTATACCTGCATAACTACAAGGAAGGAAGGGGGTATACGTGCATAACTACAAGGAAGGAGGGGGGTATACCTGCATAACTACAAGGAAGGAGGGGGGTATACCTGCATAACTACAAGGAAGGAGGGGGGTATACCTGCATAACTACAAGGAAGGGATGGGAGGTATACCTGCATAACTACAAGGAAGGAATGGGATGTATACCTGCATAACTACGAGGAAGAGAGGGGAGGTATACCTGCATAACTACAAGGAAGGAGGGGGGTATACCTGCATAACTACAAGGAAGAGAGGGGAGGTATACCTGCATAACTACAAGGAAGAGAGGGGAGGTATACCTGCATAACTACAAGGAAGGAGGGGGGTATACCTGCATAACTACAAGGAAGAGAGGGGAGGTATACCTGCATAACTACAAGGAAGGAGGGGGGTAAACCTGCATAACTACAAGGAAGAGAGGGGAGGTATACCTGCATAACTACAAGGAAGAGAGGGGAGGTATACCTGCATAACTACAAAGAAGGAGGGGGTTATACCTGCATAACTACAAGGAAGGAAGGGGGAGGGGGGTATACCTGCATAACTACAAGGAAGGAGGGGGGGTATACCTGCATAACTACAAGGAAGGTAGGGGAGGTATACCTGACTAACTACAGTGAAGGAAGGAGGGGGGTATACCTGCATAACTACAAGGAAGGAGGGGGGTAAACCTGCAGAACTACAGGGGGGGGGGGGGGCTATACCTGCAGAACTACAAAGAAGAAGGGGGGTATACCTGCATAACTACAAGGAAGAAGGGGGGTATACCTGCATAACTACAAGGCAGGAAAGGGGGGTTATATCTGCATAACTACAGGGAGGGAGGTATACCTGCATAACTACAAGGGAGGAGGGGGGTGTACCTGCATAACTACAAGGGAGGAGAGGTATACCTGCATAACTACAAGGAAGGAGGGGGTATTCCTGCATAACGACAAGGAAGGAGGGGGGTATACCTGCATAACTACAAGGGGGGGGGGGCTATACCTGCAGAACTACAAAGAAGAAGGGGAGGTATACCTGCATAACTACAAGGAAGGGAGGGGAGGTATACCTGCATAACTACAAGGAAGGAGGGGGGTATACCTGCATAACTACAAGGTAGGGAGGGGTGTATACCTGCATAACTACAAAGAAGGGGGAAACAGAACTAGAGCAAGAAAGGAAACTTTAAGCAGAGAAGTGCAGTAAGGGGGGAGCCACATGTGATGAAGAAAAATGCGTCTTCACATAAATAAAACAACTGGAAGCGACGATACTGTGAGTACACTGAGCATGTTACTGTGCGGCATTTGTACATCTGTGTGCATATGACTGAGAAGTGCTGCGACGCAGTGGCTGCGGATTTCTCACGCCAAGTTCTGTTGTGCTTCATCTGCGACTTTGTACGTGTGTAAACTATTCCTGTGCAGTTAAAGCCGCAGCCCGGCGTCTCTAGTGCACTCTGAGTTGTGTTTTGCTACGCCTCTTGATATGTCTCAGCAGCACCGGGCGTCTTGCGTCATATGGTGTATAGAAACTAGGGGGTCAGGTTATAATACATGTCATTTCCAATCGTGTTTCTGCCCAATATGTAAAGGGCCATATTTGCTGTAAGTAATCCTAAAGTAACAATACCTGCTCCGTTCTCGCCACAGATTGGTGGCATAGTAACATTGTATTTTCTGCTGCGGGGTACACTGGGCTCCACAGGGAATGACATAGGGGTGTAGAGTAGGATCTTGATCCGAGGCACCAACAGGCTCAAAGCTTTGACCTTCTTCCCAGAATGCATAGCGCCGCCTCCTCTATAGCCCCGCCTCAGTGCACAGGAGCTCAGTTTTGTAGTTGGTGCCATGCAGTAAGCAGGCATACAACAGGGGGGCTGCTCCAGCAGCCCTGAGAAGAAGCTTTTAAAGAAAAATGAAGACTTCAAGGGCTGCAGCAGAGACACTGACTGTGTTAGATGTCAGTCAGACATCTCCTGCTGCAGCTCCATCACCTCCCCCAGCACTCCCGCGCCCTGGTTGCCGGGTACCTACAGCGGAGGCTCCGGTTTTCTTCCAATTAGTCACACACACGACCGCTTTTCTCCTGGATCGTGTGGCCGCACTCTTATTGGCGTCATGTGCTGCATACATTTGGAAAACTAGGAGGGGATGCAAAGTTTTTACTGTTAGGGTGTGTACACACGGTTAGATTCGGACTTAACCGATTCTCACTGTGCGACGGGGGGCCGGGTCGGCACTTAGCCAATATCGCAAGCACATAATGAGTGTGCTTGCGATCCTGGTACTGTGCGATTTTGGCTAAGTGTCAATCTTGACTATCTCTTCTATAGAGATAGTCAAGATTGACTTGCCTGCACAGTCTATTTTTTCTGCCGATGCCGACCGCACGGGGCCGCGCATCGGCATCGAATCGGGATCGCAAGGTGACTGTCACCTTGTGATCTGCACTATCTTTTCTTCCGATTCTGACCATATAGTCAGAATCGGAAGAAAAGATCTCACCGTGTGTACACACCCTTAATCTAAAAAAAAAAAAAAATCATTACAATATTTTTTTTCTTTCCTGCCTAGTTTCCAGAACTGTGGCAAAATCCGAAATGCCTTCGAAAAGGATTATTGTGCACCTGGATATGGACTGTTTCTATGCACAAGTGGAAATGATCCGGAACCCGAACCTGAGGGATAAACCTCTTGGTAATTTTTTATTTTCTGCTTTTGTGCAATTTTTGTTCACTGCTGGGGGGAAAGGAGAGGGGTAGCTGCTTTTGTCCCCCGTGATGTGGAAGAGGGTCATTCTGCAGCACTTTTATTCTCCTGCAGAATACATGTACCTTCCACATCTTTCCCCTGCCAGTGACAGTTCAAATGTGCCCACTGCCCTCTGTGGTGACAATGGGAGCATCAGAAATCATTCATACACCAGGACAAGGTAAAAGTCCCAAGTAATAACCTCACCTCTCCTGAAGAACCCTTGCACTACAGTTGGGTACTACGTGATCATTTTTGGGCTCTGGTGTGATGGAGCACTTCTGTATGCACAGTTCCACCTGCCGAATCAGCTGTATGTTTGGAACAGGGGTCTGTCAGCTCTTGAGCTCGTCATCTCTATCTTTCAGGATGATCATTTCTGCTTTGGTGGATGGAGGTGTCTTTCTTGACAGTGGGGAGACCCTTCTGCCCCATGGTTTTCAGAGGACAGGGGCGTAGCCAGAACTTTGAGGGCCCCATAGCAACATTTTGAAGGCCCCCCCGTCCCAGTGCTTCTAGAGAGATACTTCTCTGCAGCAGTTGTTAATTTTATGCCCTATAATAGTGCCCTAGTTCATTTTCTGAACCATAGTAGAGCCTTATTTAATGTTATGCCCCATAGTAGTGCCCTAGTTTCTTTTATGAATCGCAGTAATGCTTAAGTTCACCCTATGTCACATTTCAGAGCTGCCAGTACACATTATGCCGCACAGTACCCCCAATTCACATTATGATATATAGTGCTCCCCGTTCATATTGTGCCTCATTACAGTGCCCCGGTTCATATTATATAACATTAAAATGCCCTCAAGTTCATTTTATACCACACTACAATGAGCAGGTCCAGGGGCATACCTAGATATATTGCGGGCCCCAAGGAAAAAGTTTTAAAGGACCCCTACGTACCACCCAATGGCGAAAAATTTATATAACACATGTAACTGTGACAGGGAAGGTGGCCCCTCAGCTCTGGGCCCCATAGCAGCTGCACTCCCTGCACCTATGGTAGCTACACCCTTGTATATAACACATGTAACTGTGACAGGGAAGGTGGCCCCTCTCAGCTCTGGGCCCCATAGCAGCTGCGCTACCTGCACCTATGGTAGCTATTCCCTTGTATACAACACATGTAACAGTGACAGGTAAGGTGGCCCCTCTCAGCTCTGGGCCCCATAGCAGCTGCACTCCCTGCACCTATGTCAGCTACACCCTGTATATAACACATGTAACTGTGACAGGGAAGGTGGCCCCTCCCAGCTCTGGGCCCCATAGCAGCTGCGCTACCTGCACCTATGGTAGCTATTCCCTTGTATACAACACATGTAACGGTGACAGGTAAGGTGGCCCCTCTCAGCTCTGGGCCCCATAGCAGCTGCACTCCCTGCACCTATGGTAGCTACACCCTTGTATATAACACATATAACTGTGACAGGGAAGGTGGGCCCGTCTCAGCTCTGGGCCCCATAGCAGCTGCGCTACCTGCACCTATGGTAGCTATTCCCTTGTATACAACACATGTAACGGTGACAGGTAAGGTGGCCCCTCTCAGCTCTGGGCCCCATAGCAGCTGCGCTACCTGCACCTATGGTAGCTATTCCCTTGTATACAACACATGTAACGGTGACAGGTAAGGTGGCCCCTCTCAGCTCTGGGCCCCATAGCAGCTGCACTCCCTGCACCTATGGTAGCTACACCCTGTATATAGCCCATGTAACTGTGACAGGGAAGGTGGCCTCTCTCAGCTCTGGGCCCCATAGCAGCTGCACTCCCTGCACCTATGGAAGCTACGCCCCTGTATATAACACATGTAACTGTGACAGGGAAGGTGGCCCCTCTCAGCTCTGGGCCCCATAGCAGCTGCACTCCCTGCACCTATGGAAGCTACGCACTTCTATATAACACATGTAACTGTGACAGGGAAGGTGACCCCTCTCTGCTCTGGGCCCCATAGCAGCTGCACTCCCTGCACCTATGGTAGCTACATCATTGCCTGCAGACTATGTTTCCTGTTACTATTGTGGGGCTCTGATCTAGTCTTCTCCATCAAGCACTGTTATTTCATCTAGATCTTAGTAAATTGGCATCTATATTCTTTGCAAGAAAAGCAAGAGCGTAAAAGATTACCCATCCATATTTTGTATCCCAACAACGACCCTCGTCTGTTCAGCTGTCAGCCCTGTGTAGCTCCCGTGTCCATGATCAACACCGTTCCCAGTAATCCCACTTTTACCCAGTGCAGTCTGAGCAGATTTATTGCCACGCTGCCCTTGACAAATTATTTACATATGTATATGTATCCTGAGAGAATTTAAGTTTCCAGTTTGAACTTCCAGGGATGGTTGGGCTAGTTTGGGGGAGTTGGGGTTCTTCTGTAGAGTAATAAGTTTGGTTCCACATCTTTGAGTTGGGTTACATTTTCTTTGGATAGACCAATGCTTCTTTGTGGCTGTGATGCGTGAGTGGATAACATGACTCTGTAAATTGTCTTGCATGATCTGTAGGTGTTCAACAGAAATATCTTGTGGTTACCTGTAATTATGAAGCCAGGAAGTTTGGCGTTGGCAAGTGCATGACTGTTACAGCAGCGAAGGAGAAGTGTCCTCAGCTTGTGCTGGTCAGTGGGGAGGACCTGACGCACTACAGAGAGACTTCCTACAAAGTTACAGGTATTTGCTTTAAACGCGTCACATTCATTCTGACCTGCAAAAGAGTCGTTCAAGGACATACAGTACTCCATGGCCTAAGCCAATCAGAATCCACAGCCAATGACAACTACAGACCCCATTATTACATGCGCAAGCAGGCAGCTTGGCCTGGGCTCTGTGTATATTGTACGCCAACTCGGACTTCATTACATTTGGGCCACAGTATCCACACATGCGCAGAGCTGTACACAAATGGAAGTACAACTGCATCTGTAACCTGGTTGGCAGGTTTTAAGGCTATCCATGCTTTAGCACAGGTGACGTAATAAGTATCTCAATCAATTTGATTTAACCATCTGGACTCAAGCATAGATCTCCTTAGAACCTGCACTGTATTGGCGGAGTTTGGGAAGCTCTGACCTACCCCTTCCCTATATTCGGTCCAAGCGATACCCCACCAAACATATTTCCAATTACATTCAGGTCTACGTTGGCTTCATTGCAAGAACATGCACCAGCAGAAGTTTACCTAGGTGAGAACGCCCCGTTATAATCCAGCCGTAAGTATAGATGTAATCAAAATACATCTAAGGGGGAATTCAGTTGTTCATGATAGTTTTTCGTGCAGAACAAAAACGGGCTTTTAACTGCGATTTTTGTCCGATGGTCATTATTGGGCAAGTCAATTCCAGCCCGTATGGTTTTTGGTGTGAAAAATGGCCCGTTTTTGTGTGAAAAACACATGAATCCAGGATAAGTTCCCGGTTCCATGTGTTTTCACCGCCGTGATCACAAAAATGTGTTATTTATTGGGGATATTTTTTCACCTGCCTCTGGTGAAAAAAAATCCCTGATAATGCCAGCTTTCAAAGTCGTAATTTACCACAGTTAATTGAATTCCCCGATAAGGGGTGTATTCCATACCTGTTGGGTCCTTTCCGACAGAAAGGACCCAACAGGTCAGTATTCAATGAGCGGGTCAAACCCCATGCAGTCACGTCCGACGGCCGGGTCTTCTATGCTGAGCGCCGGTGACCGTCCGTGCTGCTGCCACTACTCACCCGTCCCCGCTCTTCTCCGTGGTGGTCTCTGTCCCCGCTCTTCTCCGTGGTGGTCTCCGTCCCCGCTCCTCTCCGTGGTGGTCTCCGTCCCCTCTTCCCTCCGTGGTGGTCTCCGTCCCCTCTTCCCTCCGTGGTGGTCTCCGTCCCCGCTTCCCTCCGTGGTGGTCTCCGTCCCAGCTTCCCTCCGTGATGGTCTCCGTCCCCGCTTCCCTCCGTGGTGGTCTCCGTCCCCGCTCCTTTCCGTGGTGGTCTCCGTCCCCGCTCCTTTCCGTGGTGGTCTCCGTCCCCGCTCCTTTCCGTGGTGGTCTCCGTCCCCGCTCCTGTCCGTAGTGGTCTCCGTCCCCGCTCCTCTCCGTGGTGGTCTCCGTCCCCGCTCCTCTCCGTGGTGGTCTCCGTCCCCGCTCCTCTCCGTGGTGGTCTCCGTCCCCGCTCCTCTCCGTGGTGGTCTCCGTCCCCGCTCCTCTCCGTGGTGGTCTCCGTCCCCGCTCCTCTCCGTGGTGGACTCCGTCCCCTCTTCCCTCCGTGGTGGTCTCTGTCCACGCTCCTCTCCGTGGTGGACTCCGTCCCCTCTTCCCTCCGTGGTGGTCTCTGTCCCCGCTCCTCTGCGTGGTGGACTCCGTCCCCTCTTCCCTCCGTGGTGGTCTCTGTCCCCGCTCCTCTCCGTGGTGGACCCAGCCACATGCTCGCTATGTCCCCACTCCCCCGTTTCATCTCCCCTTTAAAAAAAAGTCAGATTGACATTGTCGGAACCAGGGCCAAAACCTGTTGGATATGGCATCGGAACACGTGGATCCGTGGCTAGTCCAACAATCCACATGGTTTCCGACAAGTTGGGAATTCCCGACTTGTCGGATAAAATGGCTCGGCATTGAATAGGTCGGAAACTGCCGTCTTTCCAACAAGACGGCAGTTTCCGAAAGGTATTGACTATACCCCAAAGTCTGCATCACACACAGTTGCGTGCCTCTAGGATGATGTGCAGTGTGAGTTCTTGCAAGATGCTCTTTGCAAAGTGTATTGGGTCAACTCTTCATCAGCATGCGTCTCTGTATTTTCTCTTTTAATCTGTATAAGGGGTAGCAGTTAATTTACCGACGGACAAAATACAGACGGTCCTAATCCCAACAACCGTTGACTGACAGTCATTTTACCGGCAAGTTTAAAATGCCGACATAGTCAGAATACCGACATTTGAAATGCCGACATGTCAAAATGCCAATATGCGTTTTTAAGACATATTTGCCCAAAAACAGATTTGTTCATACTTTGCCATCCCGTAGTGCGCTGAGCGCAGTGAGGCCCTGTGCCCGAAGCATTGGGAGCGCAGTGGTCCACGTAGACGATGTCTAAGTGTACCGCTGAACCCCCCAGAAAAACTCATGTCGGTATTTAGCATGTCGGAATTTCAAATTTCAGTATCCGGACTATGTCAGCATTTTGAACTTGTCGGTATAATGAATGTCTGTATTTTGACCGTTTCGGTATTTTGACTGTCGGTCAATGGCTGTCAGGATTATGACTGCCGGTAATGTGTCCGTCGGTAAATGATACTGAACCCTGTATGAGGCCATTGTATGTATATATACATGCGCAGATTTGCAGCTTGGAGTAATTTTGGTACATATTATGTTGCATGGTATGGGTGATGAAAATATAATTGAGGTTCCCACTGATACGGTGGCATCAGAGGAAATGACTATTCACTGATAAGTCCTGAGCTTTGGAATGGATTTCACAGTCTGTTATAAAGGCCCATTCATATTTGAACCTTGAAGTGTATAAACATATTTAATTGCCTGATTTTCCTCTCTCGGTTTGCTATGTATCACCTCCCATCTTCTTGTACCACATTCTTCTGTTGGTTCTAGTAACAAGTGACCCGTCAGGAACTCAGCTCTGTCCTCAGTGAGGTTCCGCTTGGCCGCTCCTGATGATAACTTCAACTTTCTCTTCCTTTTAGAATTACTGGAAGAGTTCAGCCCGAAGGTTGAGCGTCTCGGGTTTGACGAGAACTTTGTTGATGTCACAGAACTTGTGGATAAGAGACTGGAAGAGCTGGACCAGCAGCCTGATAGCACTGCGGAGGTCTCCGGTCATGTGTACAATGATCAAAGTGAGTACGTCATAACTCTGTCATCTGTGCCATATGGTTTCTCTGCTGGATCACGTCAGCAGTGGCTATGACATATAGATCAACCAGCTACCAGCTCGGCAAAATGGGTATCCGGACTCTAGGTCGACACCTATTGGTCGACACACATTAAAAGGTCGACATGAGATTTTTTAACAAAAAATCTTCTTCATTTTTTCAAACTTTTCCATACTTTACGATCCACGTGGACTTCGCTCGCCATGCGAGGGGACACTAATTGGGGTTCCCATCACTTTACGAAGAAAACAACACCAGAAAAACATAAAAAGACTCATGTCGACCTTGTTCCATGTAGACCTAATGTGTTTCGACCCTGAGTCCCATACCCGTCAAAATGACGGGACAACCTAACAGTTGTGTCAGCGCCGGCGGCTGTGCGTGCCTGAATGGAGCAACACTTGAAGTGCTCCGTTGGGCACCATCTCGTGGCTGCTGGCGAGCAAAACACTTGAACTCCCCCCACAGAGGTGAGGAGCAGCGTTAGCCTTTTATTATGTAGGAGATATATACGTTCACGATACTGGCAATCAAAATGCTGACACCGGAATCCTGAAGGGGGTAAGGAGGTTAGAGGTTAGAGTTGGGCACCACTGTGGGGGGAGATCAGGTTTAGGCACTAAGGGGGGAGGTTAGGGTGGTGGGGGGGAGTTTGAATACTTCACCCCTGTCTAGTTGTGACCATCGGGATTGCATACCAATACCGTGTAGGATACATTCCGTGTAGAGGATGTATCCAGTCACTATAACATTTTACTTAGAATTTAGCGCCCAGACTTTTTATCGCATGTACCCTGTAGGTGTCCTTGGCAGCCCTCTCAGTGTGGTTATTATTCTGCCCCCATTTCTGTCGAGGCTGCCCTTCCTGCTCCAGCAGGCAACTACGGCACAGAGCTGCTGCCTGGAACAGCCTGAACTGGAACACGCGGAAGCCAGAGACTGCATCGGGTGCAGCTGAGCCTTTCAACAGGGACTTATTTATTAGATGTTTTCTACCAAGGGAAAGGTTTGAAGCTGTAAAATATTCTCAGTTGTTTCGTAGGAGTCAATTCAATTAGGAGCGAGTGGGGCAGTTGTAACGGCGCGGAAACGCCTTGCTCCAGACTTGTGGGTGTTGTAAGCAGTTTTATATGGCTGCAAACCAAAATTCAGGAGTGGCACCGTATATGCAGTATATAGCCACGGTCGCGACCAAGTTCCACCTAATTGAATTGACCCCATAATACAGTAAGGCAGGAATTTTTTAGAGCAAAAGGTGACTTTGAGATGCACAAAAAATGAAATGTACATTTGTACAGGAATTCATCAGTGGTCTTTGTAACCATTGATTCTCTATACCATGATTCCCCCCCCCCCCGTCCCATTATATACTGCTATATGAAACCTGCTTATATTATCTCCACCTTCTCCTTGACATTGGATGTCACAGCGAGTAAAGAGGTAGTGCAGCAAGGGAGAGGAATAAATAAAATGTAAGAAAGCGTTGCACATCGTTTTCTATACTTGTGAGTCCAATAATGACTAGTATGACGGATTACAGTATGACGCGTCCTGGAGCATTCAGCGCAGATTGTTACTGGCTGTTCCAGGGTGCGCCGGCTGTGCGTTACCTTATAGGAAGGTCTCTCAGACCAACGTCTATCATTTCATGCTAATGATGTGTCAATGAAAAAAAAAGTGAAAATACACAAATGTTGTGTTTGTATTTTGTCACTTGCGAAATATTGTTCATAGTACATAATTAAAGAGAACACAAAGTAGTAGTACACTGTTAGTCTCCATCCTAAAACCACTGCCCCCCCGCTTGCTTCCTTACCTACATTATTTGGGGTCCCAGCAGCTGGATATTCCTCCTCTGCAGTGACGGGGTCTCTGTATTGGAAAGGGCTTACATCACATGTACAGCTCCTAAGCTTCATGTATGGGGGAGAAAGGAACGTGCGCATTTTCACTCTTTTTCTCTGACGTCCTAAGTGGATGCTGGGACTCCGTAAGGACCATGGGGAATAGCGGCTCCGCAGGAGACTGGGCACAACTATGAAGAAAGCTTTAGACTACTGGTGTGCACTGGCTCCTCCCACTATGACCCTCCTCCAGACTTCAGTTAGAATCTTGTGCCCGGCTGAGCTGGATGCACACTAGGGGCTCTCCTGAGCTCCTAGAAAGAAAGTATATTTAGGTTTTTTATTTTACAGTGAGATCTGCTGGCAACAGACTCACTGCAGCGAGGGACTAAGGGGAGAAGAAGCGAGCCTACCTAACTGGTGGTAGTTTGGGCTTCTTAGGCTACTGGACACCATTAGCTCCAGAGGGATTGACCGCAGGACCCGACCTTGGTGTTCGTTCCCGGAGCCGCGCCGCCGGCCCCCTTACAGAGCCAGAAGCAAGAAGTGTTCCGGAAAATCGGCGGCAGAAGACTTCAGTCTTCAACAAGGTAGCGCACAGCACTGCAGCTGTACCCCATTGCTCCTCATGCACACCTCACACTCCAGTCACTGATGGGTGCAGGGCACTGGGGGGGGGGGCGCCCTGAGGGCAATATAAGACACCTTGGCTGGCAAATCTACACCATATATAGTCAGGAAGGCTATATAGGTGTAAAAATACCCCTGCCAGAATTCCAGAAAAAGCGGGAGAAGTCCGCCGGAAAAGGGGCGGGGCCATCTCCCTCAGCACACTGGCGCCATTTTTCCCTCACAGCTCCGCTGGAAGGAAGCTCCCTGGCTCTCCCCTGCAGTCTACAAGCTACAGAAGAGTAAAAAAGAGAGGGGGGGCACTAAATTTAGGCGCAGTATATATATATATATATATATATATATATATATATATATATATATATATATATAAAATAAGCAGCTATAAGGGAAAACACTCATTTATATTGGGATCTCTGTGTTATATAGCGCTCTGGTGTGTGCTGGCATACTCTCTCTGTCTCCCCAAAGGGCTTTGTGGGGTCCTGTCCTTTGTCAGAGCATTCCCTGTGTGTATGCGGTGTGTCGGTACGGCTGTGTCGACATGTTTGATGAGGAGGCTTATGTGGAGGCGGAGCAGATGCCTCTAAATGTGATGTCACCCCCTGCTGGGTCGACACCTGAGTGGATGGTGCTGTGGAAGGAATTACGCGACAGTGTCGACTCCTTGCATAAAAGGTTTGACGGCATACCAAATGTGGGACAGCCGGCTTCTCAGCCTGTGCCTGCCCAGGCGTCTCAAAAGCCATCAGGGGCTCTAAAACACCCGCTACCTCAGATGGCAGACACAGATGTCGACACGGATACTGACTCCAGTGTCGACGACGATGAGACTAATGTAACTTCCAGTAGGGCCACACGTTACATGATTGAGGCAATGAAAAATGTGTTGCACATTTCTGATGTTACCCCCGGTACCACAAAAAAGGGTATTATGTTTGGAGAGAAAAAACTACCAGTAGCTTTTCCTCCATCTGAGGAGTTAAATGAAGTGTGTGAAGAAGCGTGGGCTTCCCCTGATAAGAAACTGGTAATTTCTAAGAGGTTACTAATGGCGTACCCTTTCCCGCCAGAGGATAGGGCACGTTGGGAAACATCCCCTAGGGTGGATAAAGCGCTCACACGCTTGTCAAAGAAGGTGGCACTACCGTCTCCGGATACGGCCGCCCTGAAGGAATCTGCTGATAGAAAGCAGGAGGCTATCCTGAAGTCTATATATACACACACAGGTGTTATACCGAGACCAGCTATTGCTTCAGCATGGATGTGCAGTGCTGCAGCTGCATGGTCAGATTCCATGTCGGAAAATATTGATACCCTAGACAGGGACACTATATTGCTAACCGTAGAGCATATTAAAGACGCACTTTTATACATGAGGGATGCACAGAGGGATATTTGCCGGCTGGCATCTAAAATTAGTGCAATGTCCATTTCTGCCAGAAGAGGGTTATGGACTCGGCAGTGGACCGGAGATGCAGATTCCAAAAGGCACATGGAAGTTCTGCCTTATAAGGGTGAGGAGTTTTTCGGGGATGGTCTATCGGACCTCGTTTCCACAGCAACAGCTGGGAAGTCTACATTTTTACCCCATGTTCCCTCACAGCCAAAGAAAGCACCGTATTATCAGGTACAGTCCTTTCGGCCCAATAGGGGCAAGCGGGTTAAGGGCGCGTCCTTTCTGCCCAGAGGCAGAGGTAGGGGGAAAAAGCTGCAGCATACAGCCAGTTCCCAGGAGCAAAAGTCCTCCCCCGCTTCCTCTAAGTCCACAGCATGACGCTGGGGCTCCACAGGCGGAGCCAGGTACAGTGGGGGCCGTCTCAAATATTTCAGCAATCAGTGGGCTCGCTCACGGGTGGATCCCTGGATCTTTCAAGTAGTATCTCAGGGGTACAAGCTGGAATTCGAGACGTCTCCACCCCGCCGTTTCCTCAAATCTGCCTTACCAACCACTCCCTCAGGCAGGGAGGCAGTGTTACAGGCAATTCACAAGCTGTATTCACAACAGGTGATAGTAAAGGTGCCCCTACTTCAACAAGGACGGGGTTACTATTCCACAATGTTTGTGGTACTGAAACCGGACGGTTCGGTGAGACCCATTTTAAATTTGAAATCCTTGAACACATATATAAAAAAATTCAAGTTCAAGATGGAATCGCTCAGGGCGGTTATTGCAAGCCTGGACGAGGGGGATTACATGGTATCACTGGACATCAAGGATGCTTACCTGCATGTCCCCATTTACCATCCTCACCAGGAGTACCTCAGATTTGTGGTACAGGATTGTCATTACCAATTCCAGACGTTGCCGTTCGGTCTATCCACGGCTCCGAGGGTCTTTACCAAGGTAATGGCCGAAATGATGATACTCCTTCGAAAGAAGGGAGTTTTAATTATCCCGTACTTGGACGATCTCCTGATAAAGGCGAGGTCCAGGGAGCAGTTGTTGGTCGGGGTAGCACTATCTCGGGAGGTGCTACAACAGCACGGCTGGATTCTAAATATTCCGAAGTCACAACTGGTCCCTACGACACGTCTACTGTTCCTGGGGATGGTTCTGGACACAGAACAGAAAAAAGTGTTTCTCCCGGAGGAGAAGGCCAAGGAGCTGTCATCTCTAGTCAGAGGCCTCCTAAAACCAAAACAGGTGTCGGTGCATCACTGCACGCGGATCCTGGGAAAGATGGTAGCTTCATACGAAGCAATTCCATTCGGCAGGTTCCATGCAAGAACCTTTCAGTGGGACCTGTTGGACAAGTGGTCCGGATCGCATCTTCAGATGCATCGGCTGATAACCCTGTCTCCAAGGACAAGGGTGTCTCTGCTGTGGTGGCTGCAGAGTGCTCATCTTCAAGAGGGCCGCAGATTCGGCATACAGGACTGGGTCCTGGTGACCACGGATGCCAGCCTTCGAGGCTGGGGGGCAGTCACACAGGGAAGAAACTTCCAAGGACTATGGTCAAGTCAGGAGACTTCCCTGCACATAAATATTCTGGAACTAAGGGCCATTTACAATGCCCTAAGTCAGGCAAAACCCCTGCTTCAAAACCAGCCGGTACTGATCCAGTCAGACAACATCACGGCGGTCGCCCATGTAAACCGACAGGGCGGCACGAGAAGCAGGACGGCGATGGCAGAAGCCACAAGGATTCTCCGATGGGCGGAAAATCACGTGTTAGCACTGTCAGCAGTGTTCATTCCGGGAGTGGACAACTGGGAAGCAGACTTCCTCAGCAGGCACGACCTCCACCCGGGAGAGTGGGGACTTCATCCAGAAGTCTTCCAAATGATTGTAAACCGTTGGGAAAGGCCACAGGTGGACATGATGGCGTCCCGCCTAAATAAAAAGCTAGAAAAGTATTGCGCCAGGTCAAGAGACCCGCAGGCAATAGCTGTGGACGCTCTAGTGACACCGTGGGTGTACCGGTCGGTTTATGTGTTCTCTCCTCTTCCTCTCATACCAAAGGTACTGAGGATAATAAGGAGAAGAGGAGTAAGAACTATACTCATTGTTCCGGATTGGCCAAGAAGAGCTTGGTACCCGGAACTTCAAGAAATGATCTCAGAGGACCCATGGCCTCTGCCACTCAGACAGGACCTGCTGCAGCAGGGGCCCTGTCTGTTCCAAGACTTACCGCGGCTGCGTTTGACGGCATGGCGGTTGAACACCGGATCCTGAAGGAAAAGGGCATTCCGGAGGAAGTCATTCCTACGCTGATTAAAGCTAGGAAAGAAGTAACCGCAAACCATTATCACCGCATATGGCGAAAATATGTTGCGTGGTGTGAGGCCAGGAAGGCCCCAACGGAAGAATTTCAACTGGGCCGTTTCCTGCACTTCCTACAGTCAGGGGTGACTATGGGCCTTAAATTGGGTTCCATTAAGGTCCAGATTTCGGCTCTATCGATTTTCTTCCAGAGAGAACTGGCTTCACTACCTGAAGTTCAAACTTTTGTTAAGGGAGTGCTGCATATTCAGCCCCCTTTTGTGCCTCCAGTGGCACCTTGGGATCTCAACGTGGTGTTGGATTTCCTAAAGTCACATTGGTTTGAGCAACTTAAGACCGTGGAATTGAAATATCTCACGTGGAAAGTGGTCATGTTGTTGGCCTTGGCTTCGGCCAGGCGTGTATCAGAATTGGCGGCTTTGTCATGTAAAAGCCCTTATCTGATTTTCCATATGGATAGGGCAGAATTGAGGACTCGTCCCCAATTTCTCCCTAAGGTGGTATCAGCCTTTCATCTGAACCAACCTATCGTGGTGCCTGCGGCTACTAAAGACTTGAAGGCTTCCAAGTTGTTGGACGTAGTCAGGGCCCTGAAAATTTATGTTTCCAGGACAGCTGGAGTCAGAAAGACTGACTCGCTATTTATCCTGTATGCGCCCAACAAGTTGGGTGCACCTGCTTCAAAGCAGACTATTGCTCGCTGGATCTGTAGTACGATTCAGCTTGCACATTCTGCGGCTGGACTGCCGCATCCTAAATCAGTAAAAGCCCATTCCACAAGGAAGGTGGGCTCTTCTTGGGCGGCTGCCCGAGGGGTCTCGGCTCTACAACTTTGCCGAGCTGCTACCTGGTCGGGGTCAAACACATTTGCTAAATTCTACAAGTTTGATACCCTGGCTGAGGAGGACCTTGCCTTTGCTCATTCGGTGCTGCAGAGTCATCCGCACTCTCCCGCCCGTTTGGGAGCTTTGGTATAATCCCCATGGTCCTTACGGAGTCCCAGCATCCACTTAGGACGTCAGAGAAAATAAGAATTTACTCACCGGTAATTCTATTTCTCGTAGTCCGTAGTGGATGCTGGGTGCCCATCCCAAGTGCGGATTGTCTGCAATACTTGTATATAGTTATTGTTTAACTAAAGGGTTATTGTTGAGCCATCTGTTGAGAGGCTCAGTTGTTATCATACTGTTAACTGGGTATTGTATCACGAGTTATACGGTGTGATTGGTGTGGCTGGTATGAGCCTTACCCGGGATTCAAAATCCTTCCTTATTGTGTCAGCTCTTCCGGGCACAGTATCCTAACTGAAGTCTGGAGGAGGGTCATAGTGGGAGGAGCCAGTGCACACCAGTAGTCTAAAGCTTTCTTTATAGTTGTGCCCAGTCTCCTGCGGAGCCGCTATTCCCCATGGTCCTTACGGAGTCCCAGCATCCACTACGGACTACGAGAAATAGAATTACCGGTGAGTAAATTCTTATTATCACGTAGAGTTGGTGTGTTTGTACCCAGGATGTGTGGCAAAGAGACAACAACAATTATGCGCTCCAAGATACAAATGCAGCCACGTCTTGTATGTGAACGTGCTCCAGGATTATTAAAATATGAGCACTTTCACAGTCTCAATAGAGCATTGGAGGTGTCCTCCTCCTTAAAGTCAGTTCTCTGTATCCTAGCCCAGATGTGTTCACACGCTCCTCTCCAGGGGGGGTCATTCCGAGTTGATCGTAGCTCATCTTCCCTGACATGCGGGAGGAAGCCCAGCACAGGGCTAGCCCGCCCCGCATATCTGTCCGCCTCCTCCCCCCCCCCCCCCCGCACAAGTACGGAGTAACTCCCGGCCAGCGCAGCTCCTGCGGCTGGCCGGGAGTTGATCGTCGCTGCCCCTGGTCACAGCGGCTGCGTGTGACGTCACACAGCCGCTGCGGCCCACCCCCCACACTGCGCGGCCACGCCTGCGTTAGATGGACCGCACCCCCATAACGGCGGCCAAACGCCACCGTGCCACCCAGCGACCGCCTCTGCCTGTCAATCAGGCAGAGGCGAACACTACGGTATAACGGCCTTCGGCCGGCCGTCATGCGCCAGCGCACTGCAGCGCCGGCGCATGCGCAGTTCCGACCCGATCGCTGCGCGGCGATAAACTGCAGCGAGCGATCGGGTCGGAATGACCCCCCAGGTCTATTTGGACATCGGGTGTTCTCTTCCTGTCCTTAATTTCTTCCCAGCAGTATGGCATATATAGGGCAACAAGAGGGCAGTAATAGTGTGATACTGTTTAATAAAATTTTAATTAAAAAACCCACACAGGTCTAGCAGCGTACCATGTAATGCGTTGTATAATGTACAGCATTCACATATGACAAGTAATAGGCATTTTCAGGTACCTCCCTCGACCGGAAATTCACCTCCAGAGTCCTGGCTTGTTTGGCAGCTGCTCCCAGTGTGTATCCTCACCAATGCGTTTCGGCTATCAAGAGCCTTTTTTCAAGGTGTGCTGGTCTAGGTTTCTAGACAGTATATTTATCCCCCTGCCTGGTCTCTCATTGGTGGATCCGCCCACGGGGTTGTCCCTTACAATTAAGTTCGTATAACATTAAAAAAACAGTAAAAAAAACAATACTTTAAACTACTGACTGGTTGTTAATTTTCTATTCTCTTAATACATGAAAGCATGTTCGCTCTAAAACATCGGAAAAGTCCATTAAAATATCTAATTATATAATCCGTATCTACTTCCGGTATCTGTCTAACGGAAGTGTAGCTATGAACCCTTTCCCCATGTATATAACAAGAAGAGGTTCCCCTGCGCAGAGAGTCCGCCGCTGTGTATGTCCGGCCGCGGCTTTACCGGAAGTACGTCATTGTACTCCCGGTGTTTGCCATAGCGGCGCTTCCTGTTTGCTTTCCAGCTCGTGATTATTATTTTCAAATCAAAGATAGTTTTCATCTCCATTTTTGCGAGGTTGTTTACTATAGCTTTCTTTCTTCAGATTTTTACAACTTGTTTAATTCCTACTATTCTTTTAATACCTTTTACTGAACTTGTGTGTTGCTTTATAAAGTGCAGCGATAGGGAATGTTTTTCATATCCTTTTTTGATGTTCCGTAGGTGCTCCGCCCATCTTTCTTTTAGTGGTCGTGATGTTCTGCCTGTGTATTGTAGACCACACTTGCACTCCATTATGTAGATGTAGTTGCTGCTATTGCACGTAATGAAATTCTCCATCTCATACTCCTGTTTGGTCGCTGTTGATTGGTACTTTGTAGTTTTACTTTCTTGGCCCTGATGATTCCTACATGTAATGCCGAGACTTTCATTACGGAACATCAAAAAAGGATGTTCTACCTATAATACAATAATTCTAAACCAAAGTTCGATAGATACAGAAATCTAATGGATTACAGCCTATTTCTCACTGTTCCAGCTCTATAATCACGAGCTGGAACTCAAACAGGAAGCGCCGCTATGGCAAACACCGGAAGTACAATGACGTACTTCCGGTAAAGCCGCGGCCGGACATACACAGCGGCGGACGCTCTGCACAAGCAGGGGAACCTCTTCTTGTTATATACATGGGGAAAGGGTTAATAGCTACACTTCCGGTAGACGGATACCGGAAGCAGATACGGATTTTATAATGAAATATTTGAATGTACTTTTCCGATGTTTTAGAGTGAACATGCTTTCATGTATTAAGAGAATAGAAAATGAACAACCAGTCGGTAGTTTAAAAGATTTGTTTTTTACTGTTTTTTTAATGTTATACGAACTTAGTTGTAAGGGACACCCCCCTGGGCGGATCCACCAATGAGAGACCAGGCAGGGGGATAAATATACTGTCTAAAAACCTAGACCAGCACACCTTGAGAAAGGCTCTTGATAGCCGAAACGCGTTGGTGAGGATACACACTGGGAGCTGACAGGGAGTGAGGGAGAGAGAGATATGCAGCTCCAGGGCGGGAACATTTGCAGTAAATGGCGGCTGGGGGAGGGGCTACAAGCCAGAGCCTTATCCCTGTGCTGTACTTCACCACCGGGTACTGCGGGGCCTATTTGAAATGGATTTTAATAAATCCGACGTGCCCCTTGCCCTGGTGGTCTAGTGGGGTCCCTGTACGGCCATAGTGTCCACGCCAGCGAGCGTGGTCCTTCTCATAAAGGCCGCGCCGGATCGCAATTTCACCGGGTCCCGCCTGGGGGATTCTCTTACCTTCTCCCTGTACAGTAGACGCGATTCAGGTGACCAGCGGCGAATGCGTACCTGATGAGACCGGAGCTCTCCGCTGTAAGTACCCGGCAACCAGGGTGCGGGAGTATACAGCGCCGCTGGGGGAGGTGAGGGAGTCGCAGCACAATATGTCAGACTGACATATAGCACTTCTAAGTGCCTGTGCTGCGGCCCTTGAAGTCTTCTTTCTTCAAAAAGCTCTTTTCAGGGCTGCTTAGCGCAGCCCTACCTGTTACCTGCCTGCACTGCAGGCACCAACTTACAAACTAAGCTCCAGTGCTTGGAGGCGGGGATATAGAGGAGGCGGCGCTATGCATCCCGGGATTAGTCAAAGCTTTTAGCCTGTTGGTGCCTCGGATCAAGATCCAACTCTACACCCCGATGTAATTCCCTGTGGAATCACAGTGTACCCCGCTGCAGAAAGATTGTTTTTTACTGTCTTTTTAATGTTATATGAACTTAATTGTAAGGGACTCCCCCCTGGGCGGATCCACCAATGAGAGACCAGGCAGGGGGATAAATATACTGTCTAGAAATCTAGACCAGCATACCTTGAGAAAGGCTCTTGACAGCCGAAACGCGTTGGTGAGGATACACACTGGGAGCAGCTGCCAAACAAGCCAGGACTCTTGTGGTGAATTTCCGGTCGAGTGAGGTACCCGAGAATGCCTATTACTTGTCATATGTGAATGCTGTGCATTATACAACGCATTACATGGTATGCTGCTAGACCTATGTGTGTTTTTTAATTGAAATTTTATTAAGCAGTATCACACTCATACTGCCCTCTTGTTGCCCTATATATGCCATACTGCTGGGAAGAAATTAAGGACAGAAAGGGAACACCCGATGTCCAAACAGACCTAGAGAGGAGTGTGTGAATACGTCTGGGCTAGGATACAGAGAACTGACTTTAAGGAGGAGGAGGACACCTCCAATGCTCTATTGAGACTGTGAAAGGGGTCATATTTAAATAATCCTTTTGAAAACAGGCGTTAAGTGTGTGAATACCCCTACTTCATTTGCCCCAGTCCACTATTCTCTTTGTACCCAGGATGTGTGTCTGTGTCTCTAACACTATCTACATTCTGTATTCACAGTTGTAAATCCTAGTGACTGGACTCACAGGCGGTTGGTTGCTGGTTCCCACGTTGCAGCCGACATCCGGGCAGCGGTGTACAGCAGACTGGGCCTCACCGGCTGTGCTGGGATTGCGTCTAATAAACTGCTCTCCAAACTGGTTTCTGGGACCTTTAAACCCAACCAACAAACTGTCCTCTTCCCTGAGAGCAGCAGCCGCTTGATCAACAGTCTGAGCCATGTGAACAGAATTCCAGGTGCGTCCAGTGTTGTAATTCCTTTTATCAGTGGTGAGAAGAACAGTGTGTGAAATTATATATAATGTATAATATTTTATCATTGTTCTGCTCATGATTTAAGGTTCACAAGCGCCGTTCTGTCACTCCATTTGCCTAACGTTGCAGACGGGTGACGACTGGTTTATTTCACGGTTTATTTGCGTATTATTCTCAAAATACCCTCTACTGTAAACTATAAGGACATCAGACGTAACATGATTGCCTGAAGGTGCGACAGAGGATCGTTGTTTCCTTATTACCGATCAACCACACACAGATTCCTCTATATCCATGATTGCGTTGGTGCTTGGTGGTTCAGTTTGGACGGCCTAAACATGGTCCTTCTTTTTGTTATATGGAACTGAGTAACCGTGCTGATTTCAGGGTCTGTTGGTCCACATGTAGCAGCAGCCGTCTATCAGTGTCCTATATTCTTTTAAATGCTCTAATTCAGCTGCAGCATCTTTTACAGGGAAAACCCATAACAATGCTGTTAGACATCTTCTGCAGCGGATAGCCATCAAGGAGGCACAAAAAGCGTTGCCTTACAGTGCCTCGCTCACGTGCTGGACAGAACTGATGAAAAATGTTGTTAGGTCATTGAAAATCTATGTAGATGGGATACTACACTGCAGAAAGCCTTGTAGATCTTCTGCTCCTCTGTGATGCTTACAAAAAGTTTTTCCCTCCATCAAAACAGACAACAGCTGGATGGGTGGTGTCTGTGATTCTCTGTGCTTAATATTGGTGCGGGGAAGTCTGTTCCTTACAGCAGATGTTCCCAAACGCGGTCCTCAAGGCACCCCAACAGTCCAGGTTTTAGGTATATCCATGGCTCAACACAGATGGTTAAATCAAATTGACTAAGGTGCTAATTAAGTCACCTGAGGCCAAGCATGGATACATTAAAAACCAGGACCATTGGGGTGCCTTGAGGACCGCATTTGGGAACCTCTGCCTTACAGTGTGCAGACGTATTACCCCAGATCACGGATTGCTATGCGAGTCTTGTAGCATGGAAATGGCCTGAGCCAACAGGGTTGGAGGAGAGGGGGCACAGTTCATTATATTCCCTTCCAAGGACTCCAGTTTAGTCAGAATATGCTGCGCACCACAACATAGTGAGTGTGATGTCATCGCCTCCCCCTCCCCCAACAAGGGGCAGCTTTGGTCCAGTGTCCCGCAGAGGATCAAAGTGGAAATGGAAATTTTATCCTTGGTCAGTTCTTTGAATCTACTGGGAAACCATGAGCTGTCACACTTTTTTTTTATTGTTGTTGTTTACACTTTATAATTCTCTTGTTAAAGTTTATAACAGTTAAGGTTAAGGGCAATGCAACCTGGGCGTGATATTAGCGCCCAGTATCGCATTGCAGAATGCGATCATATCGGTCGGAGTATGTATCACCCGGGACAGGGGTACCGAAAAAGTGTGGTGCCGGGTCCGCTACACATGCTCAGTCAGGGTGATCACCATGCACAGCGGCCATTTCCAGCGGCGGGTTCCTGGCAGCTGCATGTCAGATTTACTGTCTTACACTGATGGGAGTATCCTGTCGGCTAATGTGGGGGATCCTGCGTGTGCCAGCAGAAACCAGCGCCCCCCATTGACTTTATGCCAGGTTGCTGCAACCATCTTCATTAGTATTGGCCGTTATACCAGCCCCAGGTGCAAGAGATCCGCCAGACTCAGAATCACCACACAACTTTGGATACACAGGCCCACAAGTCCGGGTGGTTCTGTGCCATCGCCCAGTTCCCGACCCGAAACGCCCTATTCCACAGAAAAGACTGGTCCTACCAAGTTGCGGCTGACTCAGAATAGGACGGGCATAGGCAAAAGGGCTTCTGCGCGTGCGCTGTATGAAAAAACTCGCCGGTTGCACCTGCGAAGAGAGATCCGGGAATCTCACAATCACTCCCGTAGTATGGAAAGGATCAGAAAACGCTTTGTAATTAATGTGCGGTACTTAACATGCGATTACTAATGAAGCAGAAAGAGCTTTATGAAATCTCATGGTTTTCACATTGCTGTAAATAATGTTTTAGAATAATCAGGTGTCCATGTGCTGCAAAGCGCTTTATTGTACATGCTGATTAGAACTACAGTATAGCTATGAATGGTGTATTCACTTGCAGGTCAGATAATGACGTATCATTGACACGGTCTTCGTTACATGTAGGTATTGGCTACAAAACAGCCCAGCACCTTGAGGGTTTGGCCTTGACCAGTATATCTGCCCTCCAGTCCTGTCCAGTCGCTGTGCTGGAAAAGGTATTGGGAGCCTCTGTCGCTCATCGTATCCAGAAGCTCAGCAGAGGAGAAGACGATTCGCCAGTGACGCCATCTGGCCCGCCACAGGTATTGCAGACTTGTGCAAAATGCCAACCTCTGTCATTTGTCACTGATGACGAGACTGCAATATATGAGATTTGTCTTGTCTCCAACATAACGCCTGATGTTTGAAGTGAAGAGTTAATGATGTCTGTGTTGGATATACAGCAAAAGCTCATCAAGAGTTTGTTTTATTGAGTCAAGGTGCACAAATGTCAAACTGCGTTTACGATGGCGACCATCAGTACATGTAATTACTATAATGCTGTACACAGGTGCATTATCGAAATTATATACTAGAGCATGGGCAGAAACAAGTTAGGTTATCGCAGCCTTTAATTATTATTTTATTTATTTCTGTTTAAGTAATTTCAGCTGCCACAACTGTTGCCTGTCAGACATCACACACCGGGGCAGATTTAATTAGCTGTGTGGACTGCTGTGCTAATACTCAGTGGGACATTAAGGCAAGGAATGTTTTTGGGGCGGCTATCCCTTTTAGCTTGTTTTTGGGGTGGCTACTTATCTAAATGCGTGCTATAGTATGAGGGGTTTTGGGGGTCTATGACACTGCAAATGTAAATTGGACAATTTACAACAAAAGTGAGCTGTATAAATCATTTTGGTGACTGGAACAGATTCCTTACTCACAGGACAGATAGCTGAATGAATCAGTTTGGTGACTGGAACAGATTCATTTTTCAAGAAAGTGAGCTGTAGAAATCATTTTGGTGGCCGGAACAGATCCCTTACTCACAGGAAGGTGAGTTATATAAATCAGTTTGGTGACTGGAACAGATTCCTTATTCAGGGAAGTGAGTTGTATAAATCAGTTTGGTGACTGGAGTCCTTACAGGAAAGTGAGCTGTATAAATCAGTTTGGTGGCTAGATTCCTTACTCACAGGAAAGTGAGCTGTATAAATCAGTTTGGTGACTGGAACAGATTCCTTACAGAAAAGAACTGTATAAATAAGAATTTACTCACCGGTAATTCTGTTTCTCGTAGTCCGTAGTGGATGCTGGGTACTCCGTAAGGACCATGGGGTATAGACGGGCTCCGCAGGAGACTGGGCACTCTTAAAAGAAAGATTAGGTACTATATCTGGTGTGCACTGGCTCCTCCCTCTATGCCCCTCCTCCAGACCTCAGTTAGGGAAACTGTGCCCGGAAGAGCTGGCATTACTAGGAAAGGATTTGGATTCCAGGGTAAGACTCATACCAGCCACACCAATCACACCGTACAACTCGTGATAACTATACCCAGTTAACAGTATGAACAATAACTGAGCCTCTCTCAACAGATGGCTCATACAATAACCCTTTAGTTAAGCAATAACTATATACATGTATTGCAGAGAGTCCGCACTTGGGATGGGCTCCCAGCATCCACTACGGACTACGAGAAATAGAATTACCGGTGAGTAAATTCTTATTTCTCTGACGTCCTAAGTGGATGCTGGGACTCCGTAAGGACCATGGGGATTAGCGGCTCCGCAGGAGACTGGGCACAACTAAAGAAAGCTTTAGGACTACCTGGTGTGCACTGGCTCCTCCCACTAAGACCCTCCTCCAGACCTCAGTTAGATTCTTGTGCCCGGCTGAGCTGGATGCACACTAGGGGCTCTCCTGAGCTCCTAGAAAGAAAGTATATTTTAGGTTTTTTATTTTACAGTGAGATCTGCTGGCAACAGACTCACTGCAGCGAGGGACTAAGGGGAGAAGAAGCGAACCTACCTAACTGGTGGTAGCTTGGGCTTCTTAGGCTACTGGACACCATTAGCTCCAGAGGGATCGACCGCATGGAACCGGCCATTGATGTTCGGTCCCGGAGCCGTGCCGCCGGCCCCCTTACAGAGCCAGAAGCAAGAAGTGTTCCGGAAAATCGGCGGCAGAAGACTTCAGTCTTCACCAAGGTAGCGCACAGCACTGCAGCTGTGCGCCATTGCTCCTCATGCACACCTCACACTCCGGTCACTGATGGGTGCAGGGCGCTGGGGGGGGGGGGGGCGCGCCCTGAGCAGCAATAAAAACACCTTGCCTGGCAAAATCATCACAATATATAGCCCCAGAGGCTATATATGTGATAAATACCCCTGCCAGAATCCATAAAAAAGCGGGAGAAAAGTCCACGAAAAAGGGGCGGAGCTATCTCCCTCAGCACACTGGCGCAATTTTCTCTTCACAGTGCAGCTGGAAGACAGCTCCCCAGGCTCTCCCCTGTAGTTTTCAGGCTCAAAGGGTTAAAAAGAGAGGGGGGGCACTAAATTTAGGCGCAATATTGTTTATACAAGCAGCTATTGGGGGAAAAATCACTCAGTTATAGTGTTAATCCCTGCATTATATAGCGCTCTGGTGTGTGCTGGCATACTCTCTCTCTGTCTCCCCAAAGGACTTTGTGGGGTCCTGTCCTCAGTCAGAGCATTCCCTGTGTGTGTGCTGTGTGTCGGTACGGCTGTGTCGACATGTGGGATGAGGAAGGTTACGTGGAGGTGGAGCAGAGGCCGATAAATGGGATGTCGCCCCCTGTGGGGCCGACACCAGAGTGGATGGATAGGTAGAAGGTATTAACCGACAATGTCAACTCCTTACATAGAAGGCTGGATGACGTAAAACAGCTGTGGGACAGCCGGCTTCTCAGCCCGCGCCTGCCCAGGCGTCTCAAAGGCCATCAGGGGCTCAAAAAAGCGCCCGTTACCTCAGATGGCAGACACAGATGTCGACACGGAGTCTGACTCCAGTGTCGACGAGGTTGAGACATATACACAATCCACTAGGAACATCCGTTACATGATCTCGGCAATGAAAAATGTGTTACGCATTTTCTGACATGAACCCAAGTACCACATAAAGGGGTTTTATTTTTGGGGAGAAAAAGCAGCCAGTGTTTTGTTCCCCCATCAGATGAATGAATGAAGTGTGTAAAGTAGCGTGGGTTCCCCCGATAAGAAACTGGTAATTTCTAAAAAGTAACTGATGGCGTACCCTTTCCCGCCAGAGGATAGGTCACGTTGGGAGATATTCCTTAGGGTGGATAAGGCGCTCACACAATTGTCAAAAAAGGTGGCACTGCCGTCTTAGGATACGGCCACCTTGAAGGAGCCTGCTGATAAAAAAGCAGGAGGCTATCCTGAAGTCTGTATATACACACTCAGGTTATATACTGAGACCTGCAATTGCCTCAGCATAAATAGTGCTGCTGCAACGTGGTCTGATACCCAGTCAGATAATATTAATACTCTAAGACAGGGATAATAGTTTGCTAACATAGAGCATATTAAAGACGTTGTCTTAGATATAAAGGATGCACAGAGGGATATTTGCCGGCTGGCATCCAGAATTAATGCAATGTCCATTCTGCCAGGAGGGTATTAGAAACCCGGCAGTGGACAGGTGATGCTGCCTATAAAAGGCACATGAAGATTCTGCCTTATAAGGGTGAGGAATTGTTTGGGGATGGTCTCTGGGACCTCGTATCCACAGCAACAGCTGGGAAGAAAATTTTTTACCTCAGGTTTCCTCACAGCCTAAGAAAGCACTGTATTTTCAGGTACAGTCCTTTCGGCTTCAGAAAAGCAAGCGGGTCAAAGGCACTTCCTTTCTGCACAGAGACAAGGGAAGAAGGAAAAAGCTGCACCAGCAGCCAGTTCCCAGGATCAAAAATCTTCCCCCGCTTCCTCTGAGTCCACCGCATGACGTTGGGGCTCCACAGGTGGAGACAGGTGCAGTAGGGGCGCGTCTCAGGAACTTCAGGGACCAGTGGGCTTGCCCACAGGTGGATCCCTAGGTTCTGCAAATAGTATCACAGGGATACAGGCTGGAGTTCGAGGCGACTCCCCCTCGCCGTTACCTCACATCAACCTTGCCTGCTGCCCTCGGAGAAAGGTAGTACTGGCGGCAATTCACAAGCTGTACTTCCAGCAGGTGAAATCAAGGTACCCCTCCTTCAACAAGGCCGGGGTTACTATTCCAAAATGTTGTGGTACCGAAACCAGACGGTTCGGTGAGACCCATTCTAAAATTGAAAGCCTTGAACACTTATATACGAAGGTTCAAGTTCAAAATGGAATCGCTCAGGGCGATTATTGCAAGCCTGGAGAATTTCATGGTATCACTGGACATCAAGGATGCTTACCTGCATGTCCCTATTTACCCTCTTCACCAGGAGTACCTCAAAATTGTGGTACAGGATTGTCATTACCAATTCCAGACGTTGCCGTTGGTCTGTCCCCGGCACCGAGGTATTTACCAAGGTAATGGCCGAAATAATTATCCCGTACTTGGACGATCTCCTTATAAAGGCGAGGTCCAGGGAGCAGTTGTTCGGCGGAGTAGCACTATCTCGGGAAGTGCTACAACAGCACGGCTGGATTCTGAATATTCCAAAGTCGCAGCTGGTTCCTACGACGCGTCTACTGTTCCTGGGTATGGTTCTGGACACAGAACAGGATAAAGAGGGTTTCTCCCGGAGGAGAAGTCCAAGGAGTTGTTGTCTCTAGACAGAGACCTCCTAATATGTATACAGGTGTCGGTGCATCAATGCACGCGAGCCCTGGGAAGGATGGTAGCTTCTTACGAAGAAATTCCATTCGCCAGGTCCCATGCAAGGATTTTCCAGTGGGATCTGTTGGACAAGTGGTCCGGGTCGCATCTTCAGATGCATCGGCGGATAACCCTGTCTCCAAGGGCCAGGGTGTCGCTGTTGTGGTGGCTGCAGAGTGCTCATCTTCTAGGGGGCCGCAGATTTGGCATACAGGACTGGGTCCTGGTGACCACGGATGCCAGCCTTCGAGTCTGGGGGGCAGTCACACAGGGAAGAAACTTCCAAGGCTATGGAAAAGTCAGGAGACTTCCTTCACATAAATATTCTGGAACTAAGGGCCATTTACAATGCCCTAAGTCAGGCTAGACCCCTGCTTCAACACCGGCCGGTGCTGATCCAGTCAGACAACATCACGGCGGTCGCTCATGTAAACCGACAGGGCGGCACAAGAAGCAGGATGGCGATGGCAGAAGCCACAAGGATTCTCCGATGGGCGGAAAATCATGTGTTAGCACTGTCAGCAGTGTTCATTCCCGGAGTGGACAACTGAGAAGCAGACTTTCTCAGAAGACACGACCTCCACCCGGGAGAGTGGGGACTTCATCCAGAAGTTTTCCAAATGATTGTACACCGTTGGGAAAGGCCACAGGTGGACATGATGGCGTCCCGCCTCAACAAAAAGCTACAAAGATATTGCGCCAGGTCAAGGGACCCTCAGGCGATAGCTATGGACGCTCTGGTAACACCGTGGGTGTACCAGTCGGTGTATGTGTTCCCTTCTCTGCCTCTCTTACCCAGGGTAATGAGAATAATAAGATGGAGAGGAGTAAGAACTATACTCATTGTTCCGGGTTGGCCAAGAAGAGCTTGGTAACCAGAACTCCAAGAAATGATCTCAGAGGACCCATGGCCTCTGCCGCTCAGACAGGACCTGCTGCAGCAGGGGGCCTGTCTGTTCCAAGACGTACCGCTGCTGCGTTTGACGGCATGGCGGTTGAACGCCGGATCCTGAAGGAAAAGGGCATTCCGGAGGAAGTTATCCCTACGCTATTTAAAGCTAGGAAAGAAGTGAACGCAAACCATTATCACCGCATATGGTGGAAATATGTTGCGTGCTGTGAGGCCAGGAAGGCCCCAAAGGAGAAATTTCAGTTAGGTCGATTTCTGCACTTCCTACAGTCAGAGGTGACTATGGGCCTAAAATTGGGTTTCATGAAGGTCCAGATTTCGGCTCTATCGATTTTCTTCCAAAATAGAACTGGCTTCACTGCCTGAAGTTCGGACTTTTGTTAAGGGAGTGCTGCATAGTCTGCCCCCGTTTGTGCCTCAAGTGGCACCGTGGGATCTCAACGTGGTGTTGGATTTCCTGAAGTCGCATTGGGTTGAGCCACTTAAATCCGTGGAGCTACAATACCTCACGTGGAAAGTGGTCATGCTGTGGGCCGTGGCGTCGGCCAGGCGTGTATCAGAATTGGCGGCTTTGTCATACAAAAGCCCTTATCTGTATTTTATATGGATAAGGCGGAATTGAGGACTCGTTCCCAATTCCTTCCTAAGGTGGTATCAGTTTTTCATGTGAACCAACCTATTGTGGTGCCTGCGGCTACTTGGGACTTGGAGGATTCCAAGTTACTGGACGTAGTCAGGGCCCTGAAAAGTATATGTTTCCAGGACGGCTGGAGTCAGGAAAACTGACTCGCTATTTATCCTGTATGCACCCAACAAGCTGGGTGCTCCTGCTTCTAAGCAGACTATTGCTCGCTGAATCTGTAGCACGATTCAACTTGCACATGCTGCGGCTGGACTGCCGCACCCTAAATCTGTAAAAGCCCATTCCACGAGGAAAGTGGGCTCTTCTTGGGCGGCTGCCCGAGGGGTCTCGGCTTTACAACTTTGCCGAGCTGTTACTTGGTCGGGTTCAAACATTTTTGCAACAGTCTACAAGTTTGATACCCTGGCTGAGGAGGACCTAGAGTTTGCTCATTCGGTGCTGCAGAGTCATCCGCACTCTCCCGCCCGTTTGGGAGCTTTGGTATAATCCCCATGGTCCTTACGGAGTCCCAGCATCCACTTAGGACGTCAGAGAAAATAAGATTTTACTCACCGGTAAATCTATTTCTCGTAGTCCGTAGTGGATGCTGGGCGCCCATCCCAAGTGCGGATTGTCTGCAATACTTGTTTATAGTTATTGCCTAACTAAAGGGTTATTGTTGAGCCATCTGTTGAGAGGCTCAGTTATATTTCATACTGTTAACTGGGTATAGTATCACGAGTTATACGGTGTGATTGGTGTGGCTGGTATGAGTCTTACCCGGGATTCAAAATCCTTCCTATTTGTGTCAGCTCTTCCGGGCACAGTATCCTAACTGAGGTCTGGAGGAGGGTCTTAGTGGGAGGAGCCAGTGCACACCAGGTAGTCCTAAAGCTTTCTTTAGTTGTGCCCAGTCTCCTGCGGAGCGGCTAATCCCCATGGTCCTTACGGAGTCCCAGCATCCACTACGGACTACGAGAAATAGATTTACCGGTGAGTAAAATCTTATTTTTCTCTGACGTCCTAGTGGATGCTGGGTACTCCGTAAGGCCCATGGGGATTATACCAAAGCTCCCAAACGGGCGGGAGAGTGCGGATGACTCTGCAGCACCGAATGAGAGAACTCAAGGTCCTCCTCAGCCAGGGTATCAAACTTGTAGAATTTTGCAAAAGTGTTTGAACCCGACCAAGTAGCAGCTCGGCAAAGTTGTAAAGCCGAGACCCCTCGGGCAGCCGCCCAAGAAGAGCCCACCTTCCTCGTGGAATGGGCTTTTACTAATTTAGGATGCGGCAGTCCAGCCGCAGAATGTGCAAGCTGAATCGTGCTACAGATCCAGCGAGCAATAGTCTGCTTTGAAGCACGAGCACCCAGCTTGTTGTGTGCATGCAGGATAAATAGCGAGTCAGTTTATCTGACTCTAGCCGTCCTGGAAACATAAAGTTTCAGGGCCCGGACTACGTCCAGCAACTTGGAATCCTCCAAGTCCCTAGTAGCCGCAGGCACCACAATAGGTTGGTTCAAATGAAACGATGATACCACCTTAGGGAGAAATTGGGGACAAGTCCTCCATTCTGCCCTTTCCATATGGAAGATCAGATATGGGCTTTTACATGACAAAGCCGCCAATTCTGACACACGCCTAGTCCAAGCTAAGGCCAAAAGCATGACCACATTCCACGTGAGATATTTTAGCTCCACGGTCTTAAGTGGCTCAAACCAGTGGGATTTTAGGAATCCAACACACGTTAAGATCCCAAGGTGCCACTGGAGGCACAAAAGGGGCTGAATATGCAACACCCCTGTAACAACGTCCGAACTTCAGGCAGTGAAGCCAGTTCTTTTTGAGAGAGAAAAGGGATAGGGCCAAAATCTTGGCCTTTATGGATCCTAATTTTAGGCCCATAGTCACTCCTGACTGTAGGAAGTGCAGGAATCGACCCCCCTGGAATTCTTCTGTAGGGCCTTCCCGGCCACACACCAAGCAACCTATTTTCGCCATATACAGTGAAAAAGTCTTGCTGTCACGTCTTTCCTAGCCTTTATCAGCGTAGGAATAACTGCATCCGGAATGCCCTTTTCCGCTAGGATCCGGCGTTCAACCGCCATGCCGTCCAACGCAGCCGCGGTAAGTCTTGGATCAGACAGGGTCCCTGTTGCAACATGTCCTGACTGAGAGGCAGAGGCCATGGGTCCTCTGAGAGCATTTCTTGCAGTTCCGGGTACCAAGTCCTTCTTGGCCAATCCGGAGCAAAGAATATTGTTCACACTCCTCCGTTTATTACAATTCTCAGCCCTTGGGTCTGAGAGGAAGAGGAGGGAATATATAGACCGACTGGAACACCCACGGTGTTACTAGTGCGACCACAGCTATCGCCTGAGAGTCCCTTGACCCAGCGTAAAACATTTTTTATCTTTTTATTGAGGTGGGACGCCATGTAGTCCACCTGAGGCAGTTTCCATCAATTTGCAAAACTGCGTGAAGACTTCCTGATGAAGTCACCACTTTCCCGGGTAGAGGTCGTGTCCACTCCCGGAATGAACACTGCTGACAGTGCGCTTACTTGATTCTCCGCCCAGCGAAGAATTCTGGTGGCTTCTACCCTCGCCACCCTGCTCCTTGTGCCGCCCTGGCGGTTTACATGAGCCCCTGCGGTCTGACTGGATCAGAACCGGTTGGTCGCGAAGCAGGAACTCCGCTTGTCTTAGGGCGTTGTATATGGCCCTTAGTTCCAGGATATTGATGTGAAGGCAAGTCTGTTGGCTTGACCACAAACCTTGGAATTTTCTTCCCTGTGTAACTGCCCCCCACCCTCGGAGGCTTGCATCCGTGGTCACCAGGACCCAGTCCTGAATGCTGAATCTGCGGCCCTCGAGAAGGTGAGCACTCCGCAGCCACCACAGGATAGACACCCTGGCCCTGGGGGATAGGGTGATTAACCGATGCATCTGAAGATGTGATCCGGGCCACTTGTCCAGTAAGTTCCATTGTCCTTGCATGGAACCAGCCGAAGGGGATGGCCTCGTATGATGCCATCATCCTTCCCAGGACTCGAGTGCAGTGATGCACTGACACCTGTTTTGGTTTTCAATGGATTCCTGACCAGTGTCATGAGCTCTCTCTATCGGGAGATAAACCCTCTTCTGGTCTGTGTCTAGGATCATGCCTAGGCGAGGCAGATGAGCTGTAGGAACCAACTGCGACATCGGAATATATAGAATCCAGTCGTGTTGCCGTTTCACTTCCAGAGAAGGTGATACGCTGTCCAACAACTGCTCTCTTGATCTCGCTTTTATGAGGAGATCATCCAAGTATGTGATAATAGTGACACCTTGCTTCCGCAGGAGCACCATCATATCCGCCATTACCTTGGTGAAATTGGTAATGACAATCCCGTACCGCAATTCTGAGGTACGCCTGATGAGGTGGATATATGGGGACACGAAGGTATGCATCCCTTATGTCCCGATTAATTTCAGGCTTGCAATGACCGCTCTTAGCGATTCCATCTTGAACCTGAACCTTTTCAGGTATATGTTCAGGGATTTTAATACAATATGGGTCTAACCAAACCGTCTGGTTTCGGGATTATAACATGGTCGAATAATAACACCCTCTTGTTGAAGGAGGGGACCCTTGACCACCACCTGTTGAAGATACAATTTACGAATTGCAGTTAACACTGGCTCCCTCTCTTGGGGGGAAGCCCGCCGGGTCCTCGGATAGGGGGCATCTTCTCACAGTCCAGCCTGTATCCCTGCGATACAATTTCTATTGCCCAGGGATCTAACAGGGAGTGAACCCACTTGTGGCTGAACTTACGAAGGCGTGTCCCCACCGGGCCTAGCTCCGCCTGTGGAGCCCCAGCGACATGCGGTGGATTTTTGTAGAGGCCGGGTAGGACTTCTGTTCCTGGGGACTAGCTGTGTTGTACAGCTTCTTTCCTCTGCCCCCGGCTCTGACAAGAAAGGACGCACCTCAGACTTTCTTGTTTCTTTATTCGAAAAGCTGCATTTAATAATGTCGTGCTTTCCTAGGCTGTGCAGGAATATAAGGCAAAATATCAGAATTACCAGCTATAGCTGTGGAGACCAGGCCCGAGAACCTTTCTCCACACAATCCTCAGCCTTCCATATGCCTCTTAAGTCGGCATCATCTGTCCAATGTATATTCTACCGGACACGTCAAGCAGAAATCGACATAGCTTTTGTCTCTAGGACCCAGTATACTCATGTCCCTTTGGGCATGCTTTATAATTATATATCTATCACTTAAGACAGCATCTTAAAATATTTATATGCATACTAGGGTCTCAATCTCTGCTGATAAGGTACCTGTCCACGCTGCCACAGCGCTATAAACCCATGCCGACACAATCGCCGGTCTGGGTAGTATACTAGAATGTGCACACTATCTGCAGGATCACTGAGAATAGCTAGTGCAAACAGGACACCCAAGGGGAAGATTCTCAACACATCCTGGCCCTAGTGGGGAAAGGATACAGCCTGAGAATTCTCTTGTGGGAAGCTGCCGTCTCTTGTCTGGAGATTCCCGCTCTTTTTCCTCATGTGAGGAGGGAAATTTACCTCAGCATTCTTCCCCTTAACATGTGTACTCTCGTGTCAGGGACAGATGAGTCATCAGTGATATGCAAATCATCTTTTATTCCAATAATCATATATTGAATATCTTTTAGCCCTCTTGGCTGTAACTTTGCATTATCGTAGTCGACAGTGGAGTTAAACTCCGTGTCGATACTTTGTTATTTTGGATAGTGAACATAGAGAGACTCTGAAGGACTCTGTGACATAGGGACAGACCAGGGTAGATTTCCTTTCTGTTCCCTAACCTTTTGTGCAATAATTTTACCTCAGCACTTACACATATCCAAACAGGTGTCGGCGTTGTCGACGGAGACACCCTCCCACACACATATCCGCTCTATCACCTCCTTAGAGGAGCCTTTTACCTCAGACATGTCGACACACGCGTACCGACACACCACACACACAGGGGATGCTCTATTTGAAGACAGTTCCCCCACCAGGCCCTTTGGAGAGACAGAGAGAGAGTATGCCAGCACACACCACAGCGCTATATAATACAGGGATGTACACTATACTGAGTGATTTTTCCCCTATAGCAGCTTATATACACAGTTTTGCGCCTAAATTTATGTGCCCCCCCCTCTCTTTTTTACCCTTTGTGTACCAGGATACTGCAGGGGAGAGCCTGGGGAGCTTCCTTCCAGCTGAGCTGTGAAGAGAAAATGGCGCCGGTGTGCTGAGGAAGAAGGCCCGGCCCCCTCAGCGGCGGGCTTCTGTCCTTTTATGTACTTTAATGGCGGGGGTTAATGCACATATACAGTTTATCAGACTGTATTATGTGCTTTTCGCCAAGTAAGGTAATCTAATTGCTGCCCAGGGCGCCCCCCCCCCAGCGCCCTGCACCCATCAGTGACCGGAGTGTGTGGTGTGCTAAGGGAGCAATGGCGCACAGCTGCAGTGCTGTGCGCTACCTTAATGAAGACCGGAGTCTTCAGCCGCCGATTTTCAACTTCTCTTCGTTCTTCTGGCTCTGCAAGCGGGACGGCGGCGCGGCTCCGGGACCGGACGACCGAGGACTGGGCCTGTGTTCGATCCCTCTGGAGCTAATGGTGTCCAGTAGCCTTAGAAGCCCAAGCTAGCTGCAAGCAGGTAGGTTCGCTTCTCTCCCCTCAGTCCCACGTAGCAGTGAGTCTGTTGCCAGCAGATCTCACTGAAAATAAAAAACCTAACAAATACTTTCTTTTCTAGGAAGCTCAGGAGAGCCCCTAGGGTGCATCCAGCTCTGGCCGGGCACAGATACTAACTGAGGTCTGGAGGAGGGGCATAGAGGGAGGAGCCAGTGCACACCAGATATAGTACCTAATCTTTCTTTTAAGAGTGCCCAGTCTCCTGCGGAGCCCGTCTATACCCCATGGTCCTTACGGAGTACCCAGCATCCACTAGGACGTCAGAGAAAATCAGTTTGGTGACTGGAACATATTGCTTACTCACAGGAAAGTGAGATGAATAAATCATTTTGGTGACTGGAACAGATTCTTTACTCACAGGAGAGATAGCTGAATGAATAAGTTTGGTGACTGGAACAGAATCCTTCCTCAGAAAAGTGAGTTATATAAATCAGTTTGGTGACTGGAACAGATTCCTTATTCAGGAAAGTGAGCTGTAGAAATCAGTTTGGTGACTGGTACAGATTCCTTATTCAGGAAAGTGAGCAGTATAAATCAGTTTGGTGACTGGATTCCTTACTCACAGGAAAGTGAGCTGTATAAATCAGTTTGGTGAGTGGAACAGATTGCTTACTCACATGAAAGAACTGTATAAATCAGTTTGGTAACTGGAACAGATTGCTTACTCACAGGAAAGTGAGCTGTATAATTAATTTTGGTGACTGGAACAGATTCCTTACTCACAGGAAAGTGAGCTGAATAACTCAGGACTGTCCATGCAATGTATGGGAATTAAATCAATGTTTTATTTATAAAAAAAAAGAGGGGGGGATTTGAGGTGATACGGTCAATATAACCCTTAATATAATAATTAGCAAGTTGTCATGGAGAACTGTATGCAAAAATGAGTTTTATGGTAAGAACTTACCTTTGGTAAAACTCTTTCTGCGAGGTATACTGGGCTCCACAAGGAATGGACAAGGGGTGTAGAGTAGGATCTTGATCCGAGGCACCAACAGGCTCAAAGCTTTGACTGTTCCCAGAGTGCATAGCGCCGCCTCCTATATCACCCCGCCTCCTTACACAGGACCTCAGTTTTTAGTTAACCAGTCTAGTGCAGTAGCAGGAAAAGAGACGACAACGGTTAGTAGCCACAACACCGCATTCTCACGACAGGAGACGTGTCAGCGGCTAATGCCATACCAACCCAAAGAAGCTAAGTGCGTCAGGGTGGGTGCCTTGTGGAGCCCAGTGTACCTCGCAGAAAGAGTTTTAACAAAGGTAAGTTCTTACCATAAAACTCATTTTCTGCTGCGGGGTACACTGGGCTCCACAAGGAATGGACAATGGGGATGTCCTAAAGCAGTTCCTTATGGGAGGGGACGCACTGTAGCGGGCACAAGAACCCAGCGTCCAAAGGAAGCATCCTGGGAAGCGGCAGTATCGAAGATATAGAACCTTATAAACGTGTTCACAGAGGACCACGTAGCCGCCTTGCACAATTGTTCAAGGGTCGCACCACATTGGGCCGCCCAAGAAGGTCCAACAGACCGAGTAGAATGGGCCTTAATGTGATCAGGAGCAGAGAGACCAGCCTTCACATAAGCATGTGCAATCACCATTCTAATCCATCTGCCCAGAGTTTGCTTGTGAGCAGGCCAGCCCCGTTTGTGAAACCCAAACACAACAAAAAGAGAATCAGATTTCCTAATAGGAGCAGTTCTCTTCACATAGATACGGAGAGCCCTTACCACATCCAAAGACCGCTCTTTGGGAGACAGATCAGGAGAAACAAGTGCCAGAACTACAATCTCCTGATTAAGGTGGAACGAAGAAACCACCTTAGGTAGATAGCCGGGACAAGTCCTAAGAACCGCCCGGTCACGGTGAAATATCAGATATGGGGAACTACAGGACAAGGCACCCAAATCCGACACTCTTCTAGCTGAAGCAATAGCCAGCAGAAACACCACCTTAAGGGAAAGCCACTTAAGGTCAGCTGAACCAAGAGGTTCAAACGGAGACTCTTGTAACGCCTCCAAAACCACCGACAAGTCCCAAGGAGCCACAGGCGGGACATAGGGAGGTTGGATACGCAACACGCCCTGAGTAAAGGTATGCACATCAGGTAAGGTCGCAATTTTTCTCTGAAACCACACCGACAAGGCAGATATTTGAACCTTGAGGGAGGCCAGACGCAGGCCTGAGTCCAGGCCCTGCTGAAGAAAAGCCAACAACTTGGCTATACTAAACTTGGAAGCGTCATAATCGTTAGATGCGCACCAAAGTAAGAATGCCAGACCCTATAGTAAATCCGAGCCGAAGCCGGTTTCCGGGCCCGCAACATAGTTTGAATGACCGCCTCAGAAAACCCTTTAGCCCTTAAGACGGAAGCTTCAAGAGCCAAACCGTCAAAGACAGCCGGACTAGGTCCTGGTAGACACAGGGGCCCTGAACGAGGAGGTCTGGGCGTTGTGGAAGTAGAATTGGACGCTCTGATGATAGGCCTTGCAGGTCTGAGAACCAGTGCCGTCTGGGCCACGCTGGAGCTATGAGAAGCAGAATTCCTTTTTCTTGCTTGAACTTCCGAATTACCCTGGGCAGGAGTGACACCGGAGGGAACACGTACGGCAGCCGAAATTTCCACGGTACCCCCAGCGCATCCACGAATGCTGCTTGAGGATCCCTTGTCCTTGCTCCGAAGACCGGAACCTTGTGATTGTGTCGAGACACCATCAGATCTACGTCTGGAAGGCCCCACCTTTCCACTAGGAGTTGAAACACTTATGGATGGAGGCCCCACTCGCCGGCATGCACGTCCTGACGACTGAGAAAGTCCGCTTCCCAATTCAGGACTCCCGGAATGAATATTGCCGATATGGCCGGTAGATGGCGTTCTGCCCACTGTAGAATCCGTGAGACTTCCTTCATTGCTAGGCGGCTTCGAGTGCCGCCTTCATGATTTATGTAAGCCACTGTGATGGCATTGTCCGACTGTACTTGAACAGGACGGTTCTGAATTAAATTCTGGGCTAGGTTCAAGGCATTGAAGACCGCCCGCAATTCCAGAATATTGATCGAGAAGAAGGGCTCCTCCTTGGTCCACCGCCCCTGAAGGGAGTGTTGCTCCAGCACCACGCCCCAACCTCTTAGACTGGCATCTGTCGTCAACAGAACCCAGTCGGATATCCAGAACGGATGGCCCCTGCACAGTTGTTGGTCCCGGAGCCACCAGAGCAGCGACAGACGGACCTCCGGAGTCAATGAGATCATTTGAGACCTGATCGGTGAGGCAGGCCGTCCCATTTGGCTAGAATCGGCCTCTGCAGAGGGCGAGAGTGAAATTGAGCGTACTCCACCATGTTGAATGCTGACACCATGAGGCCCAGCACCTGCATCGCCGAATGTATCGACACTTGCGGACGAGATAGGAAGCAACAAATCCTGTCCTGAAGTTTCAGGACTTTCTCCTGAGACCGGAACAACCGCTGGTTGTGAGTGTCCAATAGTGCTCCCAGATGCACCATGCTCTGAGCAGGGATCAGGGATGACGTCCTCCAGTTGATGAGCCACCCGTGGGCTTGCAGAAACCGGACCGTCACATCTAGATGACGCAGGAGAAGTTCTGGGGAATTTGCCAGGATTAACAAGTCGTCCAAATACGGCAGTATCCTGACCACTTGACGGCGGAGTACCACCGTCATCACCGCCATGACTTTTGTGAAGACTCGCGGAGCCGTTGTTAAACCAAAAGGTAACGCCCGAAACTGGTAATGGCAGTTGCCAATCGCAAATCTCAGGTATTGCTGATGAGACACTGCTATAGGAATATGCAGGTAAGCATCCTGTATATCAAGGGAGACCATGAAGTCCCCAGGTTCCAAGGCCAGAACTATAGAGCGAAGGGTTTCCATCCGGAACTTGGAAATCTTCACAAACCTGTTCAGTGCCTTGAGGTTGAGAATGGGCCGGGAGTACCCATTTGGTTTCGGGACTAGACACAGCGGAGAATAGTACCCCTGGCCCCTCTGCGCAAGGGGCATCTGTACTACGACTCCTGTATCCAGGAGGGTCTGTACCACCGAATGTAGAGTGTTTGCCGTTGTCTTGTCCAACGAGACATCTGTCTGGCAAAATCGATGAGGGGGTCGGTTTTTTAAGGCTATGGCGTAACCTCGAGTGACGACTTCCCGTACCCAGGCATCTGAAGTGGTCTTCAACCATTCCTGGGTATACCGTAGAAGCCGGCCCCCCACCGTGGGATCCCCCAGAGGGAGGCCCGCCCCGTCATGCGGCAGGCTTATCTGTCTTGGAAGCTGGCTAACGGGCCGCCCAGGCTCTTTTGCGCTGAGACTTACCAGGTGTGGAAGTGCGGGCCTGCTTGTTGTACGCCTGACCTTTTGCTTTACCTGAAGGACGAAAGGGGCGAAAGGAAGTACCTTTAGCCTTCGACACAGAAGGAGCAGTACTTGGCAGACAGGCAGTTTTGGCAGTAGCCAAGTCAGCCACAATCTTATTTAAATCCTCCCAAACAGAATATCTCCCTTAAAAGGGAGTACCTCCAAGGTTTTTCTAGAGTCCAGATCCACAGACCAGGATCTCAGCCACAATATCCGGCGAGCCAGGACTGACGTAGTAGAGGCCTTGGCTGCTAGGATACCGGCATCAGAAGCCGCCTCTTTAATATAACGAGAAGCTGTGACAATATAAGACAAGCATTGTCTAGCATGGTCAGAGGAGATTTCAGCATCTAACTCCAAGGCCCATGCTTCAATGGCCTCCGCAGCCCAAGTAGCTGCAATAGTGGGCCTTCAGAAAAAATGCTCTTCTTAGGGCTGCCTGGAGCAGCCCCTCTGTTAAGTGCCTGCTACTGCAGCACCAACTACAAAACTGAGGTCCTAAGCAGGGAGGTGGGGTGATATAGGAGGCGGCGCTATGCATTCTGGGAACAGTCAAAGCTTTGAGCCTGTTGGTGCCTCGGATCAAGATCCTACTCTACACCCCATTGTCCATTCCTTGTGGAGCCCAGTGTACCCCGCAGCAGAAAGTAGCAATATGTACCAGTCTCACTCTTTCAGACAACATTTTCTATAAAAACAAGTAATAATAGACAATAAATAATAAAATGGAATAATATCACAAAATCAAATCTCAAAAATCAATGGCATAGAAAGCATAATAACGAAACTAAAGAATAAAATTTGCACGGATATCTGCTACGCGTTTTGCAGCGCCAGTCCTCTGTGTGGGTATACACAGGCTAGAGCAGGGGCTCTCAACTCCAGTCCCCAAGTACCGCCAGCAGGTCATGTATTGTGGATTTCTTTAATCATGCACAGGCGAGTTAATCTATTTTGCTGGGTCAGTAATTATCCCACCTGCTTCTACAGACAGATATTCTCAGATATACTGGAGGGTTGTAGCTAAAAAACGCTGAGGCAGAGGGTACTGTAGGAGATCCCAGAAAGACTCAGAGAAGAAAATTATAGTGAGAAGTGTAACGAGGTTTCTGTAATTCTGTCTCCATGTCACCAGTAACACGCGCTCTGTCTCTGGTGAAACGCCTAATAATATGATGACGCAGTGTGTAGGGGCTCTGCTCACTGACTGGGTGTACGCACCAAATCTCCTTGGCTGCTGTTTCCAAGCAGGGCCGGATCTAGGACGGGGGCGAAGGGGGCGACCGCCCCCCCCCCCCCTAACATAGTCATAGCCACGCCCACTTTTGAGCAGAAGAAAGCTCTCCGGGGAGAGCCTGAGGCAGAATGATGTGCTGCAGCTTATACCACAGCAGCACAGAGAAGCCAGGAGAGCAAGGGTTACAGAGCATTTGCCCCTCACTTGCTGGTGTGTGTGTGTACTAGGGCTAATAAATACAATTACCCCATAGCACAGTCACATGTACATAGAACAATCACAAAGATCTATCTTAGTCTCACTCAAAAAGTTCAGTCAGAATTGAGAGAGGAGGAGTTAACATTGCAGATGGGAGGAGTTGGGACTGTAGAGGGAGGAGTCAAGGTTAAACAGTAAACGCGCCCCCCCCCCCCTAAAGAAAAGTCTAGATCCGTCCCTGCTTCCAAGCTATGTTCTAATATGCATATCCATACAAGCAGATACTGTAAGATAGCCTCTGTGGGTATTGGCCGGTGGGAGTTGCTAGCCACATGTAACATTAAAACTGTGTACATTACCACAAAACTGCCAAACAGGTACAGATGGGTCATTGTTTATCTTGACCTTTAATAGGATTAACTGAGACTGGCCAGTCGGACTTAATCCCCTGCTGTATTGTTCTCTGTATTGTATTGCACATGAGAACAATAGATAAAGGGTTTATGCTAATAAGTCATGTTGTGCCTAGGCGCAGAAAACTAGTCAAGATGACCGTCAACCCATCTGTATGTTCCGATACTGTACAGGCCACGAAGGTGAAATAAATTACTCCGTGTTATAGCTGGATATTCCAGTGTTCTTTTATAAAGCCGTCATTTGTGTTACCATGACATCACTGACCCTGTCCTTGTGTATGTGAGAACCAATCCATCCACACAGCATACCCTCCATGCTGTCTGTCATTGGTGCAGCCCCTGTCTCCTAATGGGCCCTAAACACTGACAGATCCGCCGCCAAGCTGCCCGACGGCGGATACAGGCGACCCGACGGCGGGGGGGCAGTGATTGGGGGAGTGAAGTCTCTTCACTCCCCCCGTCACCCGGCTCCATAGCAGTGCAGACAAATATGGACGAGATCGTCCATATTGGCCTGCATGCACAAGCGACGGGGCACCAGCGATGAATGAGCGCGGGGCCGCGCATCGTTCATCGCTGGTGCCTCCACACTGAAAGATATGAACGGGATCTCCTTCATTAATGAACGAGATCGTTCATATCTTTCAGTAACATCGCCCAGTGTGTAGGGCTCTTAACACTGCAGCCTGCTGCACTGGAGTTAGACTGCAGTGTGTAATAGACTCCAGTTATGTCTTGTATATTACTCAGCTCCGTCACTAGCCCCGTACCTTACATTGTCCGTACAGTCACTGGTGTCCTGGCATCAGCTTGTAATCATTCCACTTGCATCTTAGAAAGTGTCTTTGATAAATCATCTACAGGTTATTGGTTGTGTTATTACTAGGGGGTGACTGCCTAATCTCCCGGGAACTGAAGTGATGTATGGCAGGGATGGTTGTGTAGAAGCGGCAGCCTGTCACTCATCATTAGCTAGGGTTATGTGTTAATGGCGGGGTATACAGTTTTATTTAGTTTTCGGTAGTAACAGAGTTGTTAGATGTTATGCGGGCAGCGTGTTACTCAGGGGCCACTTATGTTGTCTCTGCAAATGATGTGCACAGGCTGGATCATAAGGGATATACTGCAGCTACAGATACAGTATATACATATACAGTACATTATATCGGGTCACCGGATGAAACCACCGGTTATAGGGGAATACATTGGGCCTAATTCAGAGCCTCACACATTGCCACTTGTAGTGTTCACTCTAGCACCCTGCACCTGTCACAACCCATCATTTCCTCTTTCTTGCCTGGGGTGTGGCTCTCTGTTCTGGTGCTTCTAACATACTCTGGTCTGTATCTCACCAAGATACAGACCGCGGGCCTAATACAGACCTGATCGCAGTAGCAAATTTGTTAGCTAATGGGCAAAACCATGTGCAATGTAACATGTGCAGAGAGAGTTAGATTTGGATGGGGTGTGTTCAAACTGAAATCTAAATTGCAGTGTAAAAATAAAGCAGCCAGTATTTACCCTGCAGAGAAACAATATAACCCACCCAAATCTAACTCTCTCTGCACATGTTACATCTGCCTCCCCTGCAGTGCACATGGTTTTGCCCAATTGCTAACAAACTTGCTGCTGCGATCAGGTCTGAATTAGGCCCCATGTTTTGATGGTGCGACTGATTTGCCGTCTAAAGACGCACAAAACTGTATTATAGCATCTGACAGCCCTTGGACGGTCAAGTGCATGTTTGAAAAGGGCTGATACTAGTCTTGGCATAAAATTAAAAACGTGGCTACGGCAAAAAGGAGATGTATGGTAGACTTACCATTGTTAAATCTCTTTCTGCGAGGTACACTGGATTCCACAGGGAATAACATCGGGGTGTAGAGTTGGATTTTGATCCTTGGCACCAACAGACTAAAGCTTTGACTGTTCCCAGGATGCACTGCATCGCCTCCTCTATAGCCCCGCCTCCAGGCACTGGAGCTCGGCTTTGTTAACCAGTCCAATGCATCAGGGTGGGCGCCCTGTGGAATCCAGTGTACCTCGCAGAAAGAGATTTAACAATGGTAAGTCTACCATAAATCTCCTTTTCTGCAGCGGGGTACACTGGTATTCCACAGGGAATAACATCGGTGATGCCCTAAGGCAGTTCCTCATGGGAGGGGACGCACTGTAGCGGGCACAAGAACCTGGCGTCTAAAGGTAGCATCTGGGAGGCAGAAGTATCAAAGGCATAGAACCTGAACGTGTTCACTGAGGACCACGTAGCCGCCTTGCACAATTGTTCTGCGGACACGCCACGGCGGGCTGCCCAAGAAGGTCCAACATACCGAGTAGAATGGGCTTTGATAGCAGCATGAGCTGGGAGCCCAGCCTGCAGATAGGCTTGTGCAGTCACCATTCTAATCTATCTGGCCAAGGTTTGCTTATTCGCAGGCCAGCCACATTTGTGAAAACCAAAAATTCCCATCAGGGAATCTGACCTCCTGATAGAGGCAGTCCTTTCCACATAAATACGGAGAGCCTGGACCACATCCAAAGATCTTTCTTTGGAGGACAAACCAGAAGAGATGAAGGCCGGAACCATAATCTCCTGATTAAGTTGAAAAGATGATAATACCTTAGGCAAATAACCAGGGCGAGTTTGAAGAACTGCCTGTTCACGGTGAAAAATAAGAAAGGGTGGACGACAGGAAGGTCCACAGACTCAAGAGGTTCAAATGGAGACTCTTGCAGGGCATTCAGAACAACAGATCCCATGGAGCCACAGGAGGGACATAGGGAGGTTGAATCTGTATAACACCCTGAGTGAAAGTGTGAACGTCAAGAAGAGACACAATTTTTCTCTGAAACCACACCGACAAGGCAGATATATGGACCTTGAGGGAGGCCAGATGAAGGCCCAAGTCTAGGCCTTGTTGTAGAAAAACCAGAAACCTGGAAGTTCTGAAAGTATATACATCATAATTCAGGTTAAGTAAGAATTCCAGACCCTGTAATAAATCCGAGCCGAAGCTGGTTTACGGGATTTCAACATATTGAGGAATAAAGAGAGATATAGCCTTAAAGCGCTCCTATAGAAACCCAGGTTTACAAACACACACCCAGTGGGTAGATAAAATTAATTGATCACATACACCGGTATTTCAAAGGATCCAACGTTGGTTAGACGCAGGTGGTTCTAATTCTCATAGATATAAGACAAAAAGAAAGTGCAATAGTGCAATTAACCTTTAAAAGGTGCTTGAATTTATTTTAATATTGCACTTACACCCAGCAGATGGAATCAGTCGCATTAGGATAAATCCTCATTGGCAGTACAGCAACAAAGGACTGGAGAATAACAATCCTTTTAGTGTCCAGCGCCGATATCACATGCAGCTAAACCTCATAAAAGATAGACAGCACGAAAAAGTGCAATAGTGCAATTATCCTTTTTTTTAAAACACAGGTTTATTTTTTAAAACATTGCACTTATATCAAAGTAGATGAAAAAAGCATATACATGAATCCCCAATGAGAAGTACAGCCACAGGAGGTGAGGTCTGGAAAGGGTCAGATGGTTCACCCACGGGTAATGGCTCCGGAAACCAGAATCCCACACAGTTCCTCAGCGTCCAATGGAGAGTTGAAAAGATGATAATACCTTAGGCAAATAACCAGGGCGAGTTTGAAGAACTGCCTGTTCACGGTGAAAAATAAGAAAGGGTGGACGACAGGAAGGTCCACAGACTCAAGAGGTTCAAATGGAGACTCTTGCAGGGCATTCAGAACAACAGACAGATCCCATGGAGCCACAGGAGGGACATAGGGAGGTTGAATCTGTATAACACCCTGAGTGAAAGTGTGAACGTCAGGAAGAGACACAATTTTTCTCTAAAACCACACCGGCAAGGCAGATATATGGACCTTGAGGGAGGCCAGATGAAGGCCCAAGTCTAGGCCTTGTTGTAGAAAAACCAGAAACCTGGAAGTTCTGAAAGTATATACATCATAATTCAGGTTAAGTAAGAATTCCAGACCCTGTAATAAATCCGAGCCGAAGCTGGTTTACGGGATTTCAACATAGTTTGAATGATCGCCTCAGAGAATCCTTTTGCTCTCAGGAGTGAAGCTTCAAGAGCCACACCGTCAAAGCCAGTCTGGCCAGGTCCTGGTAGACACAAGGGCCCTGAACGAGGAGGTCTGGGCGTTCAGGAAGTAAAAAAAGACGCTCTATCGATAGACCCTGCAGGTCTGAGACTGAGGAAGTCCGCTTCCCAGTTGAGGACTCCCGGAATGAACACTGCCGATACGGATGGTAGATGGTGTCCTGCCCATTGGAGGATTCTTGACACTTCCATCATTGTCATGTGGCTTCAAGTGCCGCCCTGATGATTTATGTACACCACCGTGGTGGCGTTGTCTGATTGTACTTGAACAGGCCTGTTCTGTACCAGAGGCAGGGCCAGTGTCAATGCATTGAACACTGCCCGCAATTCCAGAATGTTTATCGGGAGGAGAGATTCCTCCCTGGTCCACCGAACCTGGAAAGAGTGTTGCCTTGTAGACTGGCGTCCGTTGTCAGGAGGAACCAATTTGGAGATCCAGAAGGGACGGGCCATGCCCAATTGTTTGTCCTGTAGCCACCAGCTCAGCTACAAACGGACCTCCGGAGTCAAGGAGATCATTTAAGTCCTGATCCGATGAGGCAGGCCGTCCCACTTGGAAAGGATTAACCTCTGCAGAGGGCGGGAATGAAATTGAGCGTACTCTACCATGTCGAAAGCCGACATCATGAGGCCTAGTGCTTGCATCACTGAGTGTACCGACACTCTCCGGCGAGAGAGGAAGTATCTGATCTTGTCCTGAAGTTTCAGGACCTTCTTCGGAGACAGAAACAGCCTTTGGCTCTGTGTGTCCAGCAGCGCCCCCAGGTGCACCATGCTCCGAGCAGGGACCAGCGAGGACTTCTTCCAATTGATGAACCATCCGAGGGCTTGTAGGAATTAGACCGACATCTCCAGTTGACTGAGGAGGACCTCTTGGGAGTTTGCCCAAATCAGCAAGTCGTCCAGATACGGCAGGATCCTGATGACGGAGGAAAGACGTAATCACGGCCCTGACCTTGGTGAAAATCTGAGGTGCCATGGCCAGTCCAAACGGTAGAGCTTGGAATTGAAAATGAAGGTTGCCTATAGCAAACCGCAGATATTGCCGATGCGAAATGGCAACAGGTATGTGTTAGGTAAGCATCCTGTATGTCCAGGGATACCTTATAGTCCTCGGGTTCCATGGCCAGCACAATAGAGCGCAGGGTTTCCATACGGAATTTGGACACTCTCACAAACTTGTTCAATGATTTGAGGTTGAGGATAAGCCAGAAAGACCCATTTGGTTTCGGAACAAGAAACAGGGTCGAAGAGTAACCCCTGCCTCTCTGGGACAGAGGTACCGGCACCACCACTCCTGTTTCCAGGAGGGATTGTACAACCAGGAGCTTGCGCTTTCAACGGATACGAGGGGTAACCGTTAAACAGAACTGCCGAGGGGGACGTCTCATGAAAGAGATTGCGTACCCGTGAGAGACAAATTCCCACACCCAAGCGTCTGAAGTAGTCTTTAACCAGGCCTGGGCGAACTGCAGAAGTCGGCCTCCCACCCTGGGGTCCCCCAGGAGGAGGCCCGCCCTGTCATGCAGCAGGCTTGTCTTGTTTGGAAGCAGGCTGATGGGCGGCCCAGGATTGTTTAGATTTGGGCTTAGTGGTTTTGGAAGTACAAGCCTGTCTCGGGTACGCTTGACCTTTTGCATTGCCTGGAGGTCGAAAAGAACGAAAAGTTGTACTCTTAGCCTTCGGAGCAGAATATTAGTACTAGGGAGAAACACAGTCTTGACCATCGCCAAGTCAGTCACAATCTTGTTTAGCTCATCCCCAAATAGTATGTCTCCCTTGAAAGGAAGCATCTCCAAGGTCTTTTTAGAGTCTAGGTCCACTTTCCAGGACCTTAACCACAGAATCCGGCGAGCCAGGATAGAAGTAGTAGATGCCTTGGCCGCCATGACCCCTGCATCAGAGGCCGCCTCCTGAATATAGGGAGAGGCTGTGGTAATATATGACAGATATTGTCTGGCAGTGTCAGAAATATCCTGAGGCAGCTCATCCTCAATTGCCTGAACCCATGCTTCAATTCCTTTCGCCGCCGAAGAGGCAGCCATAGTGGGTCTATGTACAGCACCGGTAAGAGTGTAAATAGACTTCAGGCATCCCTCCACACGCTTATCTGTCAGTTCCTTCAGTGAGGTGACAGTGGTGACAGGCAGAGTAGATGACACCACAGGTGCTGCAGACTGACAAAAGGTGTAGGGCACCCAGTACCCTGAACCCTTTTCCTCGGTCAAATCCGTATGATGCAGGAGCGTCTGTGGATTTCCCGCCCTGCGTAGCAGACATTATTGAGAATGTAGCCTTAGGGCGTATCAGTACAGTATAACCAGACAAACACAATACCTGCAACAACAACAAAAAACCTGTGTTATGTGACAGCAAATGCAGAGCACAAACAGAGGATTTAAGCGGTGTGAGGTGACTGAAACACAGTGACAAATTCCAAAAAGCATATCCTGCGGCACACTATATGTTATATGAGACCCTGATGCACTGAGCCCCCCAGGGTATAGAATGTAGTGATAGCAAAATGTGTGCTACACAGAATTGAAACCACACAGCAGCTACAGGCACACACAGTCACAGGTACAATGCAGAAATTATCACATATATTACAAAAAAACTGCACTGGACTAGTAAATCTACAAATAGATTTGTATGTATACAGATATAACAGTGCACTGTAAACATGTGGATGTATATCACAGAATACTTGTACTAAATATTCAGATTGCAGTACACTTGTTCCTAACTAACACTGTCTAAAATGACATGTAGAATACTTATGTGCCTGTAAATGCACAGCGCTGATGAGACAGGCGGCTTTACAGAGGAGACAGAGCCCTGCAGTCACGGAGTTCAGCCCAGTTACTAGTGAAGATGGCGCCAAAATCTCAGCAGGGAGTGAAGGGGAGAGAGATGCAGCTCCAGGGCGGGAACACCAGCAGTAGATGGCGCCTGGAGCTGGGGGAGGGGCTACAGGTCAGCACCTTATCCCCTCTGCTGGACTTCACCACCGGGTACTGTGGAGCCTATTACAAACGGATTTGAGTAAATCCGACCTGTGCTCCCTGCCCTGGTGGATATAGTGGGGTCCCTGTACGGCCACAGTGTCCACGCCAGCGGCGCGGTCCATCTCCTGGGACCGCAACGGATTGCGATTTACCGGCGGGTCCCACCTGGGGGACCCTCTTACCTCCTCCCTGTCATGCAGCCACGCGATCCAGGAGAGCAGCAGCGGTGGTGTGCCTAGAAACCAGTGCGCCCCTGCTCCAAGTACCCGGGAACCAGGCCGCGGGAGTATGCAGCGCCGCTGAGGGAGGTGATGGAGCCGCAGCACAGCATGTCAGAATGACATAGAATGTGCTGCGGCCCTTGAAGTCTTCTAAAAAAGCTCAGCCCCACCTGTTAGCTGCCTGCACTGCAGGCACAAACTTACAAACTGAGCTCCAGTGCCTGGAGGCGGGGATATAGAGGAGGCGTGCAGTGCGTCCTGGGAACAGTCAAAGCTTTAGCCTGTAGGTGCCTTGGATCAAGATCCAGCTCTACACCCCAATGTTATTCCCTGTGGAATCCAGTGTACCCCGCTGCAGAAAGAGGTGTAGCAGAGTGAGACTCAGGATCGGCCCCATTGCAGTCATTCTGGATGAGAACTTGATTGCTTACTGCGCGCCATACTCTGGTGTTCCTGCTGGGTCTAGCAGGTCCATGCCACACGCCTCTCTCCGCTTACCGAGCCCAGCTTGTTACATACAAGCCAAGTGGGTGCTGTTGTCCCTTCCTCCATGAACTTCTTATTCACCTGAATGGAACGTTGCCTTGGGAGGGGCAATGCCTGTTTTAGACAGGCCGAGTGGGAAGCAGAGATTATTGTGGAGTGCGGCCCAGTAATGACTCCAGCGGACCCAGCAAATGGGGCATAGTATGGAGGTAAACATTAAGCTGTGTTTTTATTTATTTGGTTATTTTATTATTTAATGCCACTAAAAAGTAGTATTTGTATTTTTGTTCTTTAATCAGCTGCTCTGGCTATTGGCCATAAGAGCTTACAATCTTGATCATTCTACTGCTTTAAAAAAAAAAAAAAAAATGGCCATTATAAATCCACTCATTGAACTAAGTAGTTTATCTTGTTTTCTCTTCTGCTTTGTTTTATAACAGTCTCTTAGTGAAGAAGATTCATTTAGAAAGTATTCCACGGTGTCGGAAGTAAGAACAAAACTGGAAGAGCTGCTCCGAAGTCTCCTAGGCAGGTCAGCGTATGAGCGCCGTGAGTGGCTACACCATATTTGATGCTCTATCATTTATATATTTGTTTAATACTCTTGCATATGAATAATTACATGCATGTGTTCTGTCGTTCCCCTAGCGCTATGTTTTCTGGCTTTTGTAAAAAAAAACAACTTTAATATGCACCCAATTCCAATATGTGAAGTCTTCTTGTACCACTATTGTCATACCTCCCAACAGTCCAGATTTTCTGTGGCTGTCCCGATGTCCCACCCACGGGCCGCAGTGTCCTGCGCAGGAGAGAGCAGGAGAATAGATGCCATCCACATCTATTCACAGTATCCTGGAGAGTGCCTGGCACGCCCCTACAGTGACATCAGGGGTGCTGCAAGGCTCCGCCCCATTTCCCCTTTGGCGCACACAGGGTCCCGCTTCAAGACACACCAAAGTTGGGGCGGTATGCTGCCATTTTATGACTTTGAGACTTATGTGACTTTAATGTGTTTCACCCTGCAGACTGTCCGCAGATGGGAGGAGCCCTCACACCCTGCGATTAACCCTTCGCCAGTTCTCGCCAACCAATAAATATTTCAACCGGGAAAGTCGCCAGTGTCCTATTCCGATGCACGTGGTCCAGAACTTGATCAGCGGTGAGGGCTTCCTGCGTAAAACGTGTTCAGTCTATGTACAGTGCAATGAGCTGGATTTGATATTAGAGCATTTATACTTGGGGAATATACAGTGCACTTAGCGGACAATGGGCCTTATTCAGGTTTGTTAGCAAATCAAAAAAGTTGGGCGAAACCATGTTGTACTGCAGGTGGGGCAGATGTAACATGTGCAGAGAGAGTTAGATTTGGGTGTGGTGTGTTCAAACTGAAATCTAAATTGCAGTGTAAAAATAAAGCAGCCAGTATTTACCCTGCACAGAAACAATATAACCCACCCAAATCTAAATATCTCTGCATATATTACATCTGCCCCCGCCCCCCCTGCAGTGCAACATGGTTTTGCCCAATTGCTAACTTTTTTGGTTTGCTAACAAACCTGAATAACCCCCCTATGTATCAAAGCTTCTAAAGAGTAAGTGGAGAAGTTTCCACAATAGCCAATAAGCTTCTATCTATCATTTTAGGGAATGTTCTTGAGAAATGCTAGCTAGAAGCTTATTGGTTCTGCTTCGCACACTCATAGTATTACGGTACAGAAAGCTGTGAATATTTTTGCAATGTCTGACAGTAGTGGTGTCAGCCGAGATCTCTCCCTTACACTTTATTTGGAAATCCCTACAAGATACAAAATAATTTCCTATTCCATTTTCCTAGCAGATGGAGGTAATTTTACTTGGAACAACCTCACAATCGGGCGCACCCTATAGTGAGGAGGACACAGTAGACTGTGTGCACTTAATTATACAATTATTCTAAGTCATTCTTGATCCATCTGCATATACTATGCTTGGCATAAAACACATGGGCAAATCCAATTTACTGTAACATGATACATATAGCTGTGACTGCTAATAACCAGGCCATGGCTTTCATTGGTTAAACGTTGATGAAAGAGGATGCCTGATTGGTTAATTATAGATAACAGGACATAGTTTTCGCTGAAGGCCCATATAGACGGGCCGATGCAGGAAGAGATGTGTGCTGAGAGTGCGGGGGGAGACGGGGGGCCGCTCACTTCACCCGCTGGCCTGAATGCAGGTCAATCTAGCAGCAGCGATAGCGATGTGCGGGGCCGCGCATCGCTATCGCTGAGGGGGCTACACACGGAGCGATCAGGCTGATATTCTAAGCAGTCTAGTCAGATTGCTTAGAATATCGCTCCGTGAGTACCCCCCATTAGAGTGTTTTGGTATTTAACGCTATTTGCAGGTATTTAACGCTATTTAAAATACCAGAAAACATGAATTCAGCTCATATAATACCCTCCTGTATATATTCTGATATTTACAAAGCAAAATAGAAATGCAGAAAGGTTCTTTCCTGTTTGGGACTGAATCAAATATTGCACTGAGGTCTGGCAACCTCTTGGATTCAGGACCCCCTTACCAGAGACCCCGCTTGGCTCCAACAGAAGACAGAAATACTATCAGAAACTAATGCTGGGTACACACTTAAACGATCTATCGTTCATTCAAATAACGAACGATATATCGATAGTTCATCGACTGGTGTGTACACCCGATATGTCTGTGAATGACATAGGTCGCAGACATATCAGGTTGGCCCTGCAGCGGAGTCGATGCCTGGTATATCTTTCAGATATATCGGCATTTCTTGCTGTGTGTACGGCCAACATGCCGACTGTCCCATGTGCCTGCCGGAAGAACTGCCGTCAATGACGTGGCAGCTGGGCAGGCAGCTGCGATGTCTGGCTAGGCATATCAAGCGGCTGATTGGTATGTGTGTATGCTTACCAAATCGGCTGCTCTGTCGGCGGATCTGTCGGCATAGTGTGTACCTAGCCTAAATTCTAACTCTGCGTCCGCAGTGTATTCAGAGGCATCCTGAATATGTGTTAGTAAAGATAATAATTTGGCCAGTTCAGTCCAGGTCAGGTTTGTCGATGGTTTAGTGCAGGACTTTATCACAGGAGCGGAGGAACTACAATATTATACACTGTTAATGAATTAGAGAATGAAATAATCCCATAAACCGTGTGACTTTCCTGAGGCTGCCTCCGATTCCTTGCAGATCTCCGCATGGATAGAATCACACCGGAGCAGAGCTTAGACTCTAGAGGTGAAGTGCTGCTTGTTACTGGTGGATAACTATAGCATACAGTAGTAGTTAATAGTATTATCCAACCGGGATACGTTCAGTATGCCGGCAGTCGAAATTCCGGAATACCAACATCAATCCAAATGCCGACGCTGGGGACTATTGCAGTTAGGCTGCAGGGAGTGGGTGAGGTTAGGTTTAGGTACCACCAGGGAGGGTTAGGATTAGCCTGTGGGGTGGGAGGTTTAGGCTGCAGGGCGGGAGGGTTAGGGCTAGGCTGCTGGGCGGGAGGGTTAGGTTTAGGATCACCGGGGAGGTTTAGGGTTAGGCTGTGGGCTGGGAGGGTTAGGTTTAGGATTACTAGGGAGGGTAAGGGTTAGGCTGCGGGAGGGTTAGGGTTAGGCTGCGTGGTGGGAGGGTTAGGGGTATAGAGGTGCTCCAACCAGCACCTCTATACCCCATAATTCCGGTGTCCCCCATCTGATGTATAAGTAATACTAAGATGCACTTAATTTTACAGCCAGCCTGTCCCCACACTGTCCTTAGTATCTTATCTTAAAAAGTTGTTTAGCAGTGTTCTCTTTCCAGGTAGCTTATATTTCTGAATAGATGATTTCTGGATAAAGGATTCCACTGATATACAGAGCACTAAGGTCCCTCTAGACTGCACTATAGTGTGGGTGATTGCACCTGGCCGGCAGGAAGAAGGTGACAACTTTTCAATGTCCAGACATTTGGTAGTTTTGCTGCTGGGCAAAGAGTAGATTGTAAAGTTTTCCATGAGACAAAGCTTGGACCTTTCTCTTCCTATAAGAGTAGCAGAGTGTTCTGCATGTGTGATTTTCCACCGTCATTCAGTGCATTTGTTTCTCTTTTTCTTACAGCCTCATCCGTAGAATGTTCCGCTGTGTTGTCCCCTCTGATGGAGATGCTCATGAAGCTATTCGAGAAGATGATTGATGTCAAGTTACCTTTTCACTTAACTCTCCTGAATGTTTGCTTTTCCAACCTCAAAGCTTCTAAGTCCTCAAACTCCTCCTCCCGAAACTCTATTGGGTTTTACCTGAGTCAGAAGAAGGAGTCAGCAAGTGACGCCAGCCCGAGCAGCCAGGTAGGTTGGTAACAGTAGTGTGTAGAAGTAGAACACTTTCTCCACGTCTAGGTAATGTATATTCCTAATAAGCGATCACTGTTACACATCACCAGCCCTAAGGGGTAAATGTAACTATAGCGGCACTGATCGTGCCGCTATAGCTCTTCCTGCTTCACCTCTTTACCGAGGTGAAGCAGAAACCAGTACTGACGAAATGTATTAACATCTCGGCTGCCGGAAAACTCCCCCTCCTGGCGATCCCTACCAGAGCGGCATTAGGCTGGTGCGCTGTGCCTCACCTCTCGACGCTGATGCTCTGCGTCTCCCCTCCCAGCGCTGATGCTCTGCGTCTCCCCTCCCAGCGCTGATGCTCTGCGTCTCCCCTCCCAGCGCTGCTGCACTGCGTCTCCCCTCCCAGCGCTGATGCACTGCGTCTCCCCTCCCAGCGCTGATGCACTGCGTCTCCCCTCCCAGCGCTGATGCACTGCGTCTCCCCTCCCAGCGCTGAGGCACTGCGTCTCCCCTCCCAGCGCTGCTGCACTGCGTCTCCCCTCCCAGCCCTGATGCACTGCGTCTCCCCTCCCAGCGCTGCTGCACTGCGTCTCCCCTCCCAGCGCTGCTGCTCTGCGTCTACCCCCCAGCGCTGCTGCTCTGCGTCTCCCCTCCCAGCGCTGTTGCACTGCGTCTCCCCTCCCAGCGCTGATGCACTGCGTTTCACCTCCCAACGCTGATGCACTGTGCCTAACCTCTCGGCTCTGATGCGCTGCTTCTCCCCTCCCGGCGCTGCTGCGCCTCGTCTCCCCTCCCGGCGCTGCTGCGTCTCGTCTCCCCTCCCGGCACTGCTGCGCCTCGTCTCCCCTCTCTGCGCCGATGCGATGCGTCTCTCCTCTGGGCGCCAATGTGCCGCGTCTCCCGGCGGCGAGCACTGCATCTCACTTCCCGGCCAGCTCCACTGGGCATGTGCGAGATCTGGCAGCCATTGGTAGATTTCACGTGAGCAGCCTAGACCCCGCTCTGTTGTAATCAACACTGGACACAAATTTATGCTTATCAAGTGGAGAAAGTGCTATTGGTAAGGTGCCTGGTTGGGGAAGCGTGGGGGAAATGTATCAATCCTTCTAAAGAGAAGTTGCGCATAGCAACCAATCAGATTCTAGCTAGCATTTGTCAAGTACGTTCTATAAATTGTAGGTGGCAACTAATAGAAGGTGTGATACATTTGCCTCTATGTCACTAATGGGGGACAGTGACTCCTCATGTGTGCGTTGTAGGGAAGGGCGATTACTATAAAAATCTGACCATGATATAATTTACAGTCAGACATTTGCCCAATGTGTGTGTCAAAGAGTAGATGCTAAATATGCTTTGTTTCCTAAAAGACTTTATTTTATTTTATTTTTTTCGGACACCTACGGGGCTTATGCATATTAAAAACGCAGCGGCTGTACTAACTGTGTCCACCTCTGGATCAGCCTCCCCCCCCCCGCCCTTTCTATATTACCGAATGAAGACAGAGGACATACAACTTTAGGTGAATCGGTGAAATCCAATTAACTTTTTTCTTCTTCTCTACATAAGGTAACCGGAGCGAGAGTAAAGCGGGGTGTAAATGACTCTTCACCCGCTACGGGGCTGGAACACCCTGCCTCCCTATCACTACCTGGGGACATTGACATGGATGTGTTCAGCCAGCTCCCTGAGGACATCAGGAGAGAGCTCCTCAGCAGCCCGCACACTGGACGGACGCACACTAGCAGCCAGGCGTCTGCCTGTAAGGGAATACAGCATTTCTTTACTAAGGCAATCACCGGAGGCCCTGACTGTTCTGGCAGAGATAGGAGCCATTCTCTGTCTAAAGAGACAGACAGCCTGTGTAACCGCACGGACAGTGGTAGTGACGTATACCCCGGCTCATCTGTCGGCTCCCCCTCTTATATGCCACACGGGAACTGTACCGCTAACCCATCTGTGCAGAATCGGTGCGCTGACACGGACGTGGGTGTGGCCATGGACTGTGCAGATTCTGGTGACTCCGAAGCTGTAGTTCCATTCCCTAAAAGCATTGATCTGAGTGTATACTCACAGCTCCCGGAGGAGCTGCAGAAAGAACTTATGACTGAGTGGAAGCACCAAAAACTCACTCCCAAGATCTTGGTCAAGAAGTCTCACGGGAAACTAAAGACCCCCAAAGGCCAAAAGTCGCCTGCAGCACCCCAGCCGAACAACTTGCTGAAGTATTTTAAGCCGGGCTAGATGCTGTTACCTGTAATTACTGCTCTTGTTTTGTATAAATCTTCAATTAATGTTTACGCCTCGCAAAAGAAATTGAATGGATAGATCTGTTTAAAAACAATACTTTTTGCTTTCAAAAATTCCATAGCATAATTATAAAGGTTTATGTGTTGACGTGTTCTGTAAACTTTTGTGCTGTAATGATCACATTAGTAAAATTGATCTGTTCCGACGGAGAGGATCCGACAATGCAGTATTCAATTTGCAGGCAAATCCGACTGGTTTTGCCCGTTTTCGACAATGTCAGTCCGACTTTTTTAAAGTTGGATTGGCATTGTCGAAAACTGGACTAAAACCTGTGGGATTTGGCCGCAAATCCGACAAAACAGGTGGATCCGCGGCTAATCCACCGATCCACATGTTTTCCGACAAGTCGGAAAAATGGCAGCCCCATTGAATAGGTCGAATCATGATTCGACCTAAAAAGGTCGGAAACTGCCGTCTTTCCAACTAGACAGTAGTTCCAACTTCAACTGAATAGACCCCATCGGCTGTCCTTTGGGATTTCAGTTAGTTGGGGGTCCCATCTAGAACCTGTTACTGAACGCCGGCTACCAGAGAAGGCTTTCTAGGCTTATGGCATGTATGCATTGAGGGCCTAATTCAAGGTTGATCGCAAAAGCAACATTTTCCTCTAATGGGCAAAACCGTGTTGCACTGCAGGGGGGGGGGGGCGGGGCAGATATAACATGTGCAGAGAGAGTTAGATTTGGGTGGGGTGTGTTCAAACTGAAATCTAAATTGCAGTGTAAAAATAAAGCAGCCAGTATTTACCCTGCACAGAAACAATATAACCCACCCAAATCTAACTCTCTCTGCACATGTTATATCTGCCCCACCTACACTGCACATGGTTTTGCTCATTAGAGGAAGATTTTGCTTTTGCAATCAACCTTGAATTAGGCCTTTAAATATCCATTTTGTGGATTCCTGTACAGTCAGTGGCTGAATACATTTCCTTATTCTGAGCAGCAATAAAGTACATTTTGTGAATTTAAACACCGGTATGGTGAGAAAATAAGTAATGACACATTCTCTGCTTCGCTACCTGGATTACGAATATGTTGATTGTGTCTTTTGAATGGTCTTATATGAAAAACGGAGCATCCACTTCATTTATCTGATCCGTCTGCAGTGGAAATTCCGAGTTACTTAATTTCCATTGCTCTGTCGTCACTCCTCAGCGAACAAAGTTATATTAGAGCCTGAAGTAGGGATCTACTGGTCCTGGATTTTGTTACTTTGGCAAAACTATACAGATTTAGAGTTGGAGGTGGAGGGCGGCACATTCCCGGATCAGCTGCATTGCAGTGTGTTAAAATAAAGCTGCCCAGTATCTGTGCTAAGGCAGAGTATATACAGCTGAATTTGTTCTTAACTCTATAAGGGGGATATGTATCAAAGCTTAGAGATATATAAATTGGAGAAGTTATATAGTGTGGCAGATGCTCAATTAGCTTAGTGATATCATTCAGGTGCTTGAAAGGGAGGGGTATTTGTAAGCAAGAAAAAAAGGCATTTTGTTTCCCCCAGCACACTGAATGATAACAGTAACCAGATGTAAATCCCACACAGTATTAGAATTTAGAGATCTCGGTTACATATATTTGATTGGAGATGTTGCTCATATTAATGTCTGTCAATTTTACAGTGTGCGCTAGATAAATGATAGCTAGAATCAGTTTGTTTGCCATGGGCATCTTCTCCGCTTTCTTTCTTTCTATGGTTTGATGCATCTCACCCACTGAGAGTTCAGAACAAATCCACCTATACACACCCTGTATGTGCACTGACTGTGTTGCAAAAAAAAACAACCCAAAGACCCATAAATAGGTTGACCAGTGCTGCGAGACTCGCACAGATGCAATAGCTCACAGAAAACAGTACGGGGAGTTGTCGCCCAGCACACTGAACAGAACTTACAACAATACTTGAAAAACTATATTGCAATAGAAATTCAGAGATATTTGTTGCATGCATTTGAAAATACATGGTAAGCTGCCGAGCCCCTTCAAGGCTTCTCTGATAACTGGCGGTCCCTACACTGCATGATAACAGTACACACTCTGGACCATGCAGTAATCTATTGTAAGGCCTTATGATAAAGGCACATACAGAAATACACACAAATTGAGAGCTAGCTTACCTATACCCCTTTTACACCGCCAGCTAGTAACACGGGTTATTGCACATGAAGCTGTATAACCCGTGTTGCTGGCTGGTGTAAAAGGGTTGAGTTGGAATAGTCCGGGTTGAGTGACCCGGTATTCCAACTCGGGAAGTTTGCGGGGTTGAACACGTGTTCAACCTGGCAAACTGTGCAGCGTAAACGGTAGCCGGGGTCGATGCGACATGGCTTCCCGTTTACATTCTATGTCCGGGCGGTGCTTGGAGATCATGTGATCTCCAAGCGCCGCCCACGTCACCAACCCGGCAATATGCTGGGTTGGTGACTGCGGTCTAAATGGGGGCTGAGGTGGGTCGCAGCCGGGTAGCTCCCGTGTCAGGGCTCCCGGCTGCGACCCGCTTCAGTTGGTATAAAAGCGGTACTAGTAGCCATTCCTGGGATCTCCCAAGTAGCACTACAGGAACCAGCACGCCCTCCAAATGCTGATCCCATCCATGCCTCTCACAACAGCAAACAAACACAGTTGAAGTTTTTCAAATATTGTTGCAAGTAGTATTTAGTGTGCGGGGGGACAACCCCCCTCTCGGTCTGGTATGACCCCTCCCTTGCACCTGAAAAGCCCTGCCACAGGATTTGAGCAGCTTCCACTGTGTGTGTTTTAGATGCAATACCTCATAAGAACGATGCCGCTTGTATTCATAGATCATACTCTATATAGAATTCACAATTATTGGTATAAGGTAGATGCCCCCGCATGTTTTCCGTTACTGATTGGTTTTGGCAACTTTATTGGAGCTGTAATGACATAGATGAGATATGACAATCTGAAAATTATATTTTTGTGCCTTGCTCGGTTTTCTTGTAGGCAGATGGGAGATATTCCAGGCTACATTGCCACCATTATATTCTGACTAATATCTCTCTCCAGCTGCGATTCATATATTTGCCCTTATTTATCAATGAGGGATAAATTTCACTGTGAGTGATAAATTGCACCAGCCAACCAGCTCCTAACTGTCATTTTTCAAACCCAGCCTGTGACATGGAAGTTATGAGCAGATTAGCTGGTGCAATTTATCATTCACAGTGAAATGTATCACTCATTGATAAATAAGGGCAATAGTTTTGTTTCATTCTTCTCACATACTGTAAATTTCTCCACTCAGAGCTTTTAGGGGCCCATTTATCAACCAGTTTTAGCTATTTAGAACTCGTTGCGTATGATAAATGGTGCTCCAGCCAATCAGCTCCCAGCTGTCCGTTTTCAAACACATAATAGGTGCTCATTGGCTGAAGTACCACTTATCGTACGCAATGAGTTTCAAATAGCTACAATTGGTTGGTAAATGGCCCCTCAGTCTGGAGCTGAACAACATGGCTGCATTTTGCTAGACACACAAAATGTTGGAAACATTTACAGGCAGCTTACTGGGGAAGAGCCCTCTTACTGAAACACCAGAATAAATGGCCTGTTTACCGTCTACCGTGGTGGTAACCGGTGCAATTAATGAAGCAGCGCAGTATGATACAGTAATGAACCCTCCCGGACTGGCCCGAGCAGCTAGACCTTCTGTAACAAAAAATAAAAAAGCCCTTATTTAATGGTTCACAACTTTTTATGGTGTTGTGACAACAGATATCAAATCCTATATCCATAATGACACACCAATGTTAAATCATGATTGTCTTTGTATTTGCTGCAAGTATATTGAAGAACAAAATTCATTTTAGGTCATTGTTATTACCATTGCAGGCCTTCAGTTTACTTTATATGTAGAAACAGACGGTGCCCACCTCTGCCCTGACACTGGTTGGGAGCCATGGTTATAGCCGGTTAAGGGGTCAACCAGCGTTAGTGCACCCCCTGCATTTTGGAGACTACGCCGGATTACCGAAACTTCCCGACTGTTTGCTCTTACCGGCCCCAACCCCTCGTGCACCACAGCCGGGGTGACACACAGACAGCTCCTGCCGTGGTTGTGCACTGTTCTGGAAGAATGAATTGCGCCGGACTCCGGGGGCACATGTGCGCGCACCCGAAATGGGGCGTGGCCACGCAAATTAGGGGGCGTGGCCACACCTCCGTCATTTTAGAGGGCGGTGCGGCCCACAGACGCTACTATAGAGAGCGTCTGTGGCCGGCGACGTCACTGTTGGGGGCGTGCCCAGCACCTCCGTCGGTGCTGGGCTTCCCCCAGCCCTCTCCCAATGCGTGAATGGGTGCCGCGCGCATGCGCACGGCATCTATACACGCCGGGAGGGCAGGGAGCGGGCGGCTGTTCTAGCAGGGCGCCGCAAAAGGGGCAGGGCGGGTTTTGCCTGTTAAAAAACGGGCAGGCGCCCTGCTAAAACAGCCTAGAGTGAACACTATGGGGTATATGCAATTGCGGTCGAATTTCAAAAATAGTCGAATTCCGGAACTTTTTCGCCCCAAAAATAAATTCGCCTATGCAGTACAGTACTTTATCGCAAAAAAACGGACATTCAAAATTCGACTTTTGGCAATTCGACTTTTTTCGCATTCGACTTTTCTGCAATGGTACAGATGCTGCAATTCGCCCAAAGCATATTCAATTCAAGTTTGGAAATTCGCCTGCAGTGCTTTTCGACCGCAAATTCGACTATTTCAGTCCGCCTCAGTTGACTGGCGGGATCTAAAAAAAAATTTTTAGTACATGATTTTTTTTGATATTTGAGGATTGCTAGTAGCATATCTATTTATATTTGAAAGGATTATCTACTTGGTTTGTCTTTTTTTGCTTCACAAGTATTATTTAATTGATTTTTTAAAGGAATATTTTTTTCTTCAATCTCCTGAGGGAAATTTACCCATGATTCCACAGTTTTACCCAGGATACACTTCTGCAAAGCCCCTCCTATCTCCTCACTCCCAGGTTTGAGACTACAGGGAGAAGGAGCCATTTTACAGTCAGCTCTGTGGAATCGTTTTTTTAGGAAAATTCCTGCGTTTTAAAACACATTCCTATTTTTGTACTGACTACAATGATGGAGCCTTTTTCTGACCAGATTGTGATGTTCATGCTGGCTGCAAGCATGATGGAGGAAGAAAGTGCTGATGAACATCAGGATCCAGGTCAGCAAATGTCTGCATTGGGTGAGCCAGTATTGCGGGTTTCATTTCCACGTCCACGCCAGTATCGCACTAGGCGTGAACTGGAGGATCTCAGCGAGTTCGAGGTGATACAAAATTATCGCTTATCGACTCGCGACATATATTCGCTGTACGCTCTGTTGGAGGCCGACTTGGAACCTCGGGCACGGACAAATCGTGCAATCAGCGGTTTTCAGAAACTGCTGGGGACGTTACATTTTTTGGCGTCAGGCACATTCCAGCCTACACTGTCTCAAACATGCGGTTTTTCACAGTCGACACTGTCGCGCTGTATAACCCAGGTCATTAGGGCTTTCCGCAAATTGACGATCCAGTACATCACATTTCCAGAGACGGACAGCGAATGTCGTGAGATCAAATTAGGCTTTTTCAACAAATACAAATTTCCCAATGTGCTGGGCGCGATTGACTGTACCCACGTGCAGATCAGACCGCCACGGAATTCAGAGGAATGTTTTCGGAACCGAAAACAGTTCCATTCCCTGAACGTGCAGGCGGTCTGTGATGTAAACATGAGATTTTTGAACATTTTTGTGGGATTTCCTGGATCATCTCACGACTCCTTCATCCTAAGCCAGTCATCGCTGTTTGACAAGTTTGAAACAGGAAACATGCCTGGTGGCTGGCTGTTAGGTATGTATTTCAATTTTTTTGATTTTTATTATTTTTTTTATTTTTTACAAGTACCTAACATTTTTTTTATATTTTCTATAGGCGATGCGGGTTATCCAAACAAACCGTGGCTCTTGACCCCATTGTCTAATCCTGTCGGTAGAGCAGAAAAACGTTACCAAGAGACACACATTGCATCGAGGCAAATAATTGAACGTGCCTTCGGTGTACTTAAAAGCCGGTTTCGATGTTTAGACACTTCCGGCGGTGCTCTTTTGTACTCACCGGCGAAGGTTTGCGGCATGGTAAATGCATGTTGTATTTTACACAACATATGTGTCGCAAACCGTTTGCCGGTGACTCTTCGTCGCAGTGCTTTCCGACGCGGGAACCGGTCTTCTGCTCTACCGGTGGGTATGGACGAAGGAGAGGATTCCCGGCGGACATTGATCCAAAATTATTTTGCAGTTGCCTGTGAGTATACTGACAACATTTGTATTATCGTGTAAACTGACATTGGAATATTTTTAAAAAAACCTTTTCATTTATGTATTTCAGAGTTTTACATCCTGTTGATGTATATCCCCAGGCCATGTTTGTACAGTTCGTTACCCCCTGTTTTATCCTGTTGGGTTACCGCAAATATTTGATCCTTTTATCCAACTCTACCATGGGCGACCTACTGGTGATGTGGACCTGACCCTCCGCCATGTAGCAGACAACCCCCCCTCAGGTGAGATGTATTGCCCAAAACTCCCTTGTCCAAAATCACCCCGACATGTCCAAAGTGCAGCCCTCCGGCATTTGCAAGACTGCACATCCAAACATTCCCTGAAACAGCAATGCTCGTCAGGGAATGTTTGGATGTGTAGTGACGCAAGTTCGGAGGGTTGCATTTGGGCCGCTGTAACCCGCTTGTGTTGTGTGGACTGTTGTATGTACTTCTTTTTCCCAGTCCCAGGGTGACCCTATCACCCATATCTGGAAGCTCATACTGTTCTCTTCCACAGGTCTTCCGGTGTATCCTTCCTAAGTGGCGTGGATGTGAAGAGACACAGTTCCCCTGATGTTCCCTGGGCAATCTACTTACGTACAATTCAACTGCATTACAAATTTTAATAAAAACCACAGGAAACTTCTATTTTTAAAAGTTTATTGAAGAAAAATGTTATTTTTTAAATAAAGTTTAAAAGTTAATTAAAACAAAAAAGGAGTTTGTTCTTCTTTACATTCTTTTCTTGTGTATATAGATATCTGTGGGGAAAAGAAAAAAGTATATTAAAGTAAAGACACACTAAATTCATGTTCATTTCTTTTCAATGAAAATTTGTGGAACAACACAGCCCAGCATGACCCATTGCTGGACTGTGTGGTTCTACAAAGGCATGCGGTTCAAAGTGAAATAGTGGCGTCAGTGGTCAGCACTTTGAAACGCTAACATTTGTGGAACAACACAGCCCAGCATGACCCATTGCTGGACTGTGTGGTTCTACAAAGGCATGCGGTTCAAAGTGAAATAGTGGCGTCAGTGGTCAGCACTTTGAAACGCTAACATTTGTGGAACAACACAGCCCAGCATGACCCATTGCTGGACTGTGTGGTTCTACAAAGGCATGCGGTTCAAAGTTTCTTGAATAGATACATTGAAACATGGTTCTACTCACCTTGGTACGCACAACACGAACTTATGCCGTCCACTTCATTTTTCCCCACCAATCCTATGAATAAGTCAAAACACAGACTAGTGAATAGTAAATTCACACAATGAAAGCCTACTGTACACCATTACAAAAAGGATTTTTGGAAGAAAAAAGTGGTATCAGAATAGCTCTTTGGCCCATCATACATGTAGCCACAAGGAGCTTTCATCCGTTACCACACGCGCCCGCATACATGCCCGCGCATGTATGCCTACACAAAGCTCCTTGGTAGTACCCGGTCACGGGTGGGGAAGCCCAACACAGAAAGCAATAGTAAGAAAAAAAAAAAACTAATGGGAGGGGAAGAAAGGGATACATGAAAAACATATATAAGTAAATAAAACAATACGACCGGGTTTATGGTGGAAGTCTGTCCGGATCCTCTTCTTCCCCCTGATAGGGCGTGGATGTCCTGGGAGGCTGGGTAGTATGTTGACTGTGCCTCTGTGCCCATGCGGCTGAAGATTGTGTGGCCGGTGGTGGAGGCATCTGGGGGGTGGGGTACATCCCTGTATATCCCTGGTACATCTGTGACTGTCTGTACTGGGATGGGACTTGAGGAAGGGTACGAGGCGTCCTTGTGGCTTGCGACGGCGGATATGGTGGATCACCAGCGTGTTGATGAGCTGGTCCTGGGAGCTTATCATAGATCATCTGCAGTGTGGTTGCGATGACCTGTTGGCTGGATGAGGAGTGTCGATGACTCTCCGACATGTTTTTATTGCTTTCTGCCAGACATGAGCTGTTGTCCACGAGCCGGGTCATGGATTCGGCCAGAATGTTAAGTACGTTCATATTCTCCCTATGATCTTGCATTCTGACCTGTAGTATTGTGGCCGTGCTGTCGGAAAGAGTCTTCTGCAGTTCAAGCAGACTGTTTGACATCTTCTCCATTGTCCTCTCAATGTTGTCCAGTCTGCTTCCCACGACATTTGTGTACGTATCCTGGCGGGTCCCAATCTCCGATGCCAGGGTGTGAACCCTCTGAACAGTTGAGGGATTCTGTCCTTCCTGGATGTCTGCCACCACTTGGATTTGGGCAGCTGAAAAGAAAATTAGAAAATATTATACACATTCATCATACATTTTTTTAAAGGCTCACAATTCAATTTACTCACACAGGGATGTAGCAACTGCAGCGTCCTGCACTTCCACCTCGTCATCCTCTGACGACTCCTGTAGGAGGAGATCCGGCCTGAAGTAGGAACCAATCCCCGAAGCTAGTCCGCTGCTGGTCCGTGGCACCACTGTTTGCAAAATAATTTTTTTGGGAAAGTTAATAAACTTTACACAACTGCTGACCCCCCCCCCCCCCCCCCCCCTTCCACACACACACAAAATAAATACAAACCTTCTCCATCCTGTGATGCCGCTGCTCCAGGAGCTCCACTTGTCCTCGTTTCGGAAGACTTTTCAAGGGTCTGGCTGGATACGTCTGCACGGCTGTCCTCAAACCCAAGAAAAGTTTCGTCTGTTAACCCTGTAGACTCAAACAGATCGGGTGATGGGTCCACAAGGGTTGTGTCTTGAGGTTCTTCAGTCACAGTCCCAGAGCTCCTGGAGAGAAGACGATCTGGTGATGGCCTGCGCGCAGGAGCTGTAGTTTGGCGCCCATCTTGTGGTGTGGTCGCCGACGGTGTCTGGCGCACAGGTGATAGTCTGTGCGCTGACGTCGTCTGGTGCACAGGTGACAAACTGCGCGATGACTAACTGTGGCGCACAGGTGACGATCTGTGTGCTCGCGATGCTTGCGGCGCAGTTGATGGTCCGCGCGCTGCTGCTGATGCCTGCTGCACAGGTGACGGTCCGTGCGCTGGCGATGTCCTGTGCGCAGGTGATGTCCTCTGGGCAGGCCTGTCTGAAAAAAAAAAAAAAAAAAGCACATTAGCACATACAAAAATTTTAAAGGGAAGTACAGCTCATGTGAATGTATTCTTACCATCAGACCTCCTTTTGGACGGCTTATCTCCCGCCTTCTTCCGTCTTCTGGGCGGTTCTTCCTCCTCAGGAAAGCCAGCAGGACGGCTAGAGTCCACACCTCCGCGAACTCCTTCGACCATGGCAGGGTTCATGCGCCTTCTAATAACATCCTCCCAGGATAGCCACTTCAGGTTGAGAGCCGGGCCACCTCCCGTAGCTGTCTCATGTCGGCGCTGAATCCCCATCTTCTTCTTGGTCTGTCTGCGGCAATCACTGTACCGCTTCTAGCAATTTCTGGTGCTCCGGTGGTTTCCAGATATTGCAGTGACTTGACTCGCAATGGATTCCCAGATGCTTCGCTTTGTCCTAGCTGCTGTTGTCTGTGCCCTTGGTCCATACAAAACGTCGTAGGACCTGTCGACGCAATCCACTAGGGTACAGTTTTCCGCCTCAGTGTATCTGGGTCCACGCGGCTTTTTCGGTCCTGCATCTTCACCAGAGGCTTCCTCCTCCGACTGCTCCTCTGGCTGGCTTCTTGCCTTTAGGGATTAAAAAAAATAAATAAAAATTTTTAATAAGATCGGTATGTACCTGTGAGTGTCAGTATCCCTGGCATTGCGCACATATTCCAGTAGGTGTGCATGGCATTGCACAAACTACAGTGGGTAAAGTTTGATGCTATTTGTGTCTGCAGGTGTGGTTAGTACCTTTCTACTAGGCTTTTTCTTGGACTTCTCATGGGCCCTTGACGACCGCGGCTGGTCACTACATGCCTGGTCGGTCGTATCCGCCTCCTGGGTTGGCTCCCACTCCTCGTTGCTGTGCAGGGATAGATCCGAGGGGGTGGGGGAAGGGGCGGATCGGGTCTGCTTGTCCTTTGACATCTCTGTTATAAAATAAAAATAAACATACATACATACATGTATAAAAGGCTGACCCACACAAAATGGCTGACCCACACAAAATGGCTGACCCACACAAAATGGCGACCAGACTGTCGACCAAACTTGCTCCAAATCACTCCAAAATGGCCAGAAAGCATCCCAGCACACTCAGGAGGTACACCAATGCTAAATGAGGAGGGAAAACACATGTTTGCCAAACAGCCGACAGCACATATCGACCAGACTGTCGACCAAACTTGCTCCAAATCACTCCAAAATGGCCAGAAAGCATCCCAGCACACTCAGGAGGTACACCACAGCTAAATTAGGAGGGAAAACACATGTTTGCCAAACAGCCGACAGCACATGTCGACCAGGCTGTCGACCAAACTTGCTCCAAATCACCCCAAAATGGCCAGAAAGCATCCCAGCACACTCAGGAGGTACACCAATGCTAAATGAGGAGGGAAAACACATGTTTGCCAAACAGCCGACAGCACATGTCGACCAGACTGTCGACCAAACTTGCTCCAAATCACTCCAAAATGGCCAGAAAGCATCCCAGCACACTCAGGAGGTACACCACAGCTAAATTAGGAGGGAAAACACATGTTTGCCAAACAGCCGACAGCACATGTCGACCAGGCTGTCGACCAAACTTGCTCCAAATCACCCCAAAATGGCCAGAAAGCATCCCAGCACACTCAGGAGGTACACCAATGCTAAATGAGGAGGGAAAACACATGTTTGCCAAACAGCCGACAGCACATGTCGACCAGACTGTCGACCAAACTTGCTCCAAATCACTCCAAAATGGCCAGAAAGCATCCCAGCACACTCAGGAGGTACACCACAGCTAAATTAGGAGGGAAAACACATGTTTGCCAAACAGCCGACAGCACATGTCGACCAGACTGTCGACCAAACTTGCTCCAAATCACTCCAAAATGGCCAGAAAGCATCCCAGCATACTCAGGAGGTACACCAATGCTAAATGAGGAGGGAAAACACATGTTTGCCAAACAGTCCACAGCACATGTCGACCAGGCTGTCGACCAAACTTGCTCCAAATCACCCCAAAATGGCCAGAAAGCATCCCAGCACACTCAGGAGGTACACCAATGCTAAATGAGGAGGGAAAACACATGTTTGCTAAACAGTCCACAGCACATGTCGACCAGGCTGTCGACCAAACTTGCTCCAAATCACCCCAAAATGGCCAGAAAGCATCCCAGCACACTCAGGAGGTACACCAATGCTAAATGAGGAGGGAAAACACATGTTTGCCAAACAGCCGACAGCACATGTCGACCAAACTTGCCCCAAATCACTCCAAAATGGCCAGAAAGCATCCCAGCACACTCAGGAGGTACACCACAGCTAAATTAGGAGGGAAAACACATGTTTGCCAAACAGCCGACAGCACATGTCGACCAGACTGTCGACCAAACTTGCTCCAAATCACTCCAAAATGGCCAGAAAGCATCCCAGCACACTCAGGAGGCACACCAATGCTAAATGAGGAGGGAAAACACATGTTTGCCAAACAGTCCACAGCACATGTCGACCAGGCTGTCGACCAAACTTGCTCCAAATCACCCCAAAATGGCCAGAAAGCATCCCAGCACACTCAGGAGGTACACCAATGCTAAATGAGGAGGGAAAACACATGTTTGCCAAACAGTCCACAGCACATGTCGACCAGGCTGTCGACCAAACTTGCTCCAAATCACCCCAAAATGGCCAGAAAGCATCCCAGCACACTCAGGAGGTACACCAATGCTAAATGAGGAGGGAAAACACATGTTTGCCAAACAGTCCACAGCACATGTCGACCAGGCTGTCGACCAAGCTTGCTCCAAATCACCCCAAAATGGCCAAAAAACATCCCAGCACACTCAGGAGGTATACCAATGCTAATAGAAGACCCAAAAAGTCATTTAAAGAATAAAAAAAAAACGTGAAAAACTACCCCAAAACACAAGTCTCCCCCAAAAAATGCAGCAACACAAGCAAGGGGCTATACACATACCTGCACACATACACAAACACCCCATGTACACCTCATGGCAACCCCCACTACACAAACACATACATGCAACACCAGACACACATGTGGTACTTACCTACAAATGTTGTAAAAGCTCCTAAAATGGCTCTCCTCCGGGGTAACAGGAATCCTCCTGACTGTCCTGGAATAAAGCCTGCTGGGGTGTCCAAACGATATCCACAGCAAACAACCAAATTGCTAGCTCTGCACCTCCTCACACCTCTCTGCAGGTTCACAAAATGGCTGCAGAGCACGCAGCAAACAAGCCCTAATAAAGGGCTGCTTTCGGCGGGAAGGCGAATTCTGGACGCCCACTACTCGCCGATTGGCCGTTATCCGCCTGGGGGTGGGTCGAATTAGTTTTATATTGCATATGGTGAATTCAGGGTCCCGGCGACAGGGCTGCGGCTGGCGAGTGCGGGCGAATTTTACAGGGGCGGATTAAATGACGCGATTCGCCCGCTATTGCATATACCCCTATATATATAATGTATGTGTGTGTGTTTATACGTGCATCGCTATTTAGTGAGACAGTAGCAGGAATTTTGATGAATATTGCTGAGCTGTACTGTATATTGCTGTTTAATAAGAGAACGCACAATACAGCATTTTTTTGCCATAAAATCAATTGCAGTTCCCTCTGACTTCATTATCCATAGCTTAGCTCAGTCCTGTATTGATGCTTTGCCTTTTAAGCTAATTGTTCCTGCAAGTTCATCGCTCATTTGTGTTGATTTTGGCTGCTAGAGCCGACGGAGAGAAACGCTGTAAATAATTAACCCTGTAGCTCACTGTCACTGCTCTCCAGTAGGAATATACACAGAGCAATCCCTTTATGCCCTGCTACCTCTTACAGTCCTACCTGTGATAAGCTATTATGGTCAGTATGGAGCTGGCACTAGCTTAGTGCTGCCCATTCTACCCTAGGCTAGCAGCTGGCATCCCCCTACAGAGGGATGAGCAGCACAATGCACGGGTAGAATGACAGGAATGCTACGTTTTTATGGCAGACGTCTGAGTGTTCCCTGCTTTGTTGGTAAATGTGATAATGACGGTTCCTGGAATATTTGTTATATTGGGTAGACTACACTTATACAAATGTTTGTTTGGGACGCGGTGGGCTGCAAGCTGAGCACGTTGGATCCAAGCCATTTGCCCAGTCCAATCAGAACCCATGCGGATGGATTTGCGTATAGGGCCCGATTCAGACCTGATAGCTGCTGTGCATTTTCGCACAACAGGTGATTATCTATAGCTTATGCACCGCACGTCGCCAAACAATAACAGACATTGCCGACAAGCGACAGGCTGGTGCAAAAATTTTAATCGCAGAGCCACTCTCATGCTGACTGACAGGAAGAGGACGTTTGTGGGTGATAACTGATCGTTTTCAGGGAGTGTCGGAAAACGCAGGCGTTCCTAAGCGTTTTCAGGGAGTGTGTGTGACGTCAGCTCCGGCCCCGATCAGCCTGTCCTGATCGCACTGTAGGAGTAGGTCCTGGTCACTGGTAAAAACATTAAATGGTGAGTGAGGTGCGAACGTATTTGCAGCTGTCCGCTGACTGAGGTTTTTTTTTCCAGCACACCGTACACATGCGATCGCACACTTGCACGGCGAATGTACACTCCCCCTTGGGCGGCGACTATCTGTACACAGGACAGCAAAACTAGCAGCCCAGCAATCAGGTCTGAATCACCCCCATAGAACTATATGGGGGGAAAAAACGGTGTCTGCGCTTCTGTGGCCTAATTAGTACAAGTTGTTAGCGACCTGTGTATTTTGTTTATATAGTGTGCTTGTAACAAGGTATTACAAAGGACTGTTAAATCGTTTTTCGCACACAACCAGCTCCCAACAATTAGCAAAAATATAAATATGAAAGAGCATATCACATGCATAAAACTACAGTATGACTCTTGTGCCCTTAAGGAACATGGCTGGCCTTGTCTTCATACAAAAGTCACATGGCCTGTAAGTCACATGACCTACTTCCTGGCAGGTTTCCTACAGTGTGTGATTATGTCACAGCAGGCAGACAAGGTCCCAGATCAAAGTGCATAGGAGACCAGGACTGTTCTTCTGCAGCCTTCTCCTCCTGGCACAAAGGTAAGACCTAGGCAAATCAGAAGGATTATTAGACTGATGACCCATGCCAAGGTATTCATTACATGCTATTGCATTCATTCATATTTCCAATCAATGACTGTACTGCATGCTATGTCATAATACAAGGTTTCAATGCACGTATGCAGAATATGTGTTTATTACATAATAGGTTAATTATAATATATACAATAATTTTCTCTTTATGAAATCGCAGTACCCGTTATTATTCTGTATGCTGAATGCTACTCCAGTCCTGTGTGCAATTTTCATCATGTTACAAGACCATAATGTTATTATTTAATAAAATGCAATCATAATGCAATTGAAACTGTATGGCCAAGTAAACTGTATTACACAGAGCAGATATATCGTATACTGATGCTTTCATCCAGCAGGTAAAGTATATTAGAATATTGCCAACTGTACAATTCTCATTACACAGTATAACAAACATGAGAAGTGCTGCTGTGCATTATATGACATGGTATCCGGACTCCAGGTCGACAGCACAAAGGTCGACACACCTTAGGTCGACGCCAATTGGTCGACACACCTTAGGTCGACATGGCCAAAGGGTCGACAGGAACAAGGTCGACATGGAAAAAGGTCGACATACATTTTTCACGATTTTTTTCTTTTTTGGAACCTTTTCATACTTAACGATCCACGTGGACTACGATTGGAACGGTAAAGTGTGCCGAGCGAAGCGGTAGCGGAGCGAAGGCACCATGCCCGAAGCATGGCGAGCGAACGCGGTGCACTAATTGGGGTTGCCGGTCACTCTACGAAGAAAACGACACCAAAAAAACTCATGTCGACCTTTTTCCATGTCGACCTTGTTCCTGTCGACCTTTTGTCCGTGTCGACCTAAGGTGTGGCGACCAATTGGTGTCGACCTAAGGTGTGTCGACCTTTGTGCTGTCGACCCTCAGTCCCAGACCCGTATGACATACATATAGTATACACCAGGCCCCTCGCCTTAAATTGTTTTATTGTACTAAAAGACACACATCACACTTATGCATAGAAATCGTGGCGGGAGATGTATCAAGCCTTGGAGAGAGACACAGTACCATCTAATCTGCTCCTAACTGCCGTGTTACAGGCTGTGTTGAAAAATGGCAATTAGAAGCGTATCGGTTGATACTTTATCTCTCTCGGTCTGTGTGCGACATTGCCGCGACAGTAATAAAAGTGCCACACATCCAGCTAACACAACCTTACTTTTACAATTAAAGATGGACTATAAGAAGTTAGCAGACGATGTCTCGCAGAAGATTTTCTCGTACAGTCAGGATGCATCTGGCTGGAAAGTAGTAAAAAATACAGTGAGTAAATAAATACAGCGTTCTTGTGGGACTGATGCACAAATGTTGGCAAGAAAATTACGTAAATAGGGCAAATTGTGCTATAAAATAGGGTATTTCCACCCACTTGCAGAACCGCAAACATATGGAGATGCGTCCAGCTCCGCAATGGCCGCCGATGCGCCTGCTTTACGTTGAGTCATTATCTGTGCTTATTCGCATTTGCCCTGCAGCGTGTGCAATAGATGTGCCAGCTAACACGCGTGTGCTGTGTATGTGCCTGCATGAGCTGCATTTGCTTTTACTGTACTGGGTCTACGTTAGGCCGCCCCTTACTTCCCAGGCGCAGGAGGCTGTAAAGGGTAGAAATACGCAAGCCGGCACAATTTATGCTAGGCTGACTGGTGTTAAACCTCCCTCCTTTCTTAGGCAATGTGTAATGTAATTCATGTGTTCCTTTTAGAAAAATATTACAGTTTCATGGAAACCATCCAATGAACATTCAGGAAATATGTAAGTAATGAACATTAATTATTTACATTAAAATTTAATGAAAAATACTCACTGGGTTATGTTGGCATTCTAAGGGGGGAATTCAGATATTTAAAAAGTCGGTTGGGTGTCTGTTTCTTCCTGTCTATTAGATAGGAAAAAACAGACTCCCAACTGACTTTTCAAACAACTGAATCTCCCCCTAAGAGTCAGGATTCCGCTGTCAGGATTCTGACCGTCTGTATTTCGTTCTGATACCAACCCTACCTGTCCTTTCACAATCAAGAGTTGTCTCCCATACACACTCTCCTTTGTCATTTATACAGAATGTCACCTCTCCGGCCCTCGTGTGCCTTTAAAATAGCGGCACCTGCATAGGTTGTAATGGCATTTGTGAGGGACAGTTGTCTATGTGAGGGACCCATAGAACTTACTTTAGATGAAGTAAGTTATTTTCACTTGCGGAATTGATTGCACGTTCCTCACCTCAGGGACTGTTATCTCCCTCTCCTCATCTAAAGAAAGTTTGGTTGGACTTTAGCACATTCTGCTAGTTCAAGGTCTCAAGCGATGCACCGAGATCTGCTCTTCCGCAGTCTCTTTCTGTCACCCCATCACAATCTCCTGCATCTCGCTATCACACCATCACACACCTGCCCGCTGCCTAGCACACTCTCCAGCACCCTGCCTCCACCTTACAGAGATTTACCTCTAACCTGCAATTGCTTATTAGTCCACCCTTTGCTTATCATCCCCTCACTACTCACTCAGCGTTGCCGTGCTTCCTCCCCTTCCTACGACTCTCTCCTTTCACACTGAGTTCCCTTTCACTCCCTGCAGTTACTTGCACTGACGTGCCCTGTTTTACTGTCCCTTCTCCTCCTCCTGCATAGTAACATAGTAACATAGTTGATGAGGTTGAAAAAAAGACAAAATGTCCATCGAGTTCAACCTGTATTATAATTCTTACACTAATCTGTATGTAACTGTAGTTTATCTATAATGACCCAGATGAAGTTATGTTTTTAAGTCTAACTAACAGCTATAATTTGTGCTTTCTCTAAAATACACTCTTTTTAAATGCTGTATCCTTGGATATTTCTTGCAGTTAGGAATTTATCTAATCCATTTTTAAACAGATTGACTGAGTCCGCCATTACTACCTTCTCTGGCAGAGAATTCCAAACCCTTACTGCCCTTACTGTGAAGAACCCTTTCCTTCGTATGGTATTAAATTTCCTTTCCTCTAGACTGAGAGGGTGTCCCGAGTAGAGATTTTTTAATAAACCAATCACCTGATAGATCCTTGTATTGTCCCTTTATATATTTGTAAATATTAATAATGTCTCCTCTTAACCGCCTCTTTTCAAGTGTAAACATATCTAGCCTAGTAAGCCTTTCCTCATAGTCCAGTGTCTCTAGACCCTTAATTAGTTTGGTGGCTCGCCTCTGAACCCTTTCAAGTTCCGAGATATCTTTTTCTATAGTGCGGTGTCCAGAACTGTACACAATATTCCAGGTGCGGCCGCACCAATGATTTATATAGTGGCAGGATTACACCCAAGTCCCTTGTCTCAGTTCCCCTTTTTATACATGCTAACACCTTATTTGCCTTTGTTGCTGCACTTTCACATTGGATACTGCTGCTAAGAGGTATATTCAACACCTGTCGGAAAGGACCAGACACGTGAGTATTCAATGGGGCGGCCAAATCCGACTGTCGGATTTGGCCGCTCCCGACAACTGTCAGTGCGCTACTGAGTGCCGGGCCGTGCTGCTGCTGCTGCCACTGGCAATACTCGCCCGTCCCCGATCCCCGGCTCCTCCGGCCGCCTCTGCCTCTGCTCTTCCGGCCGCCTCACGCTGCTCCTCCGGCCGCCTCTCCTGCTGCTCCTCCGGCCGCCTGTCCCGCTGCTCCTCCGGCCGCCTCACCGGTGTCATCTCCCCGGTTCCGACAATGTCAATCCTGTCGGATTTGGCCGCGGAACACGTGGATCCGCGGCTAATCCGACAATCCATGTGTTTTCTGACAAGTCGGGAATTCCCAACTTGTCGGAAAAAAACAGCCAGTATTGAATAGGTCGGAACCCCTTCCGACCTAAACCTAACGGAAGCTGCCGTCTTTCTAACAAGATGGCAGCTTCCGACACTTATTATAACCAAGCTCTCTTCATTTGAAAATCAGCCTCATGTGAGGCACTGCGTCGAAGGCTTTAGCAAAATCTAAATAGACCATGTCCACTGTTTTACCCTGATTACTTTCTCATAGAAGCTAATTAAGTTAGTTTGGCATGACCTATCCCTCACAAAACCATGCTGGTTCCCATTGATAACCTTGGTGGAATCCAATTATAGTTCAAATCACTCATCCCTACCTTGTCTACTCTCACTGACTCTACTCCATCTACCTCTGAAACTCCTTGCCTCGCCCCATCAGAATCTACACCAACCTATAATTACTCAAACACTCCCTTCCATCTCCCAGACCCTCAATTCCATTAATTCCACTTCCTCCACCCACCATATCCTTGTATTATACTTGCTGCTAGGGTCTGTCATTATCCCCTCCCTCTAGAGCACAGGTTCTCAAACTCTGTCCTCAGGACCCCACACGGTTCATGTTTTGCAGGTCACCTGTAGATTTTTTAAATGTGACAGTTGGTGATACACAGTGCAGCTGCTGGGTGACATGGAAAACGTGAACCGTGTGGGGTCCTGAGGACCGAGTTTGAGAACCACTGCTCTAGAGTGTTAGCTGTCAAAGGCAGACCTCTCCTTACCCTATACCTCCTATTTCTTTGCTCCTGCGGTGTCCTGCACTGAATTCTTTATGTGAGCCCTATGTTGATTGTTTACTAATACACGTGGAATTTCTGGTTATTTTTTGCGCTAGATGCAGTTGTACAATATTGACAAATACTTGGTCTGCTATTATGCTTTATTATATTGGTTATTATACTGATGGGGCGTCACTTGCGTGCTTGTGTGTTTATGTTAAATTCACATGTCTGTATGCTGACCGACGCTGCGCAGTCTACGGCACCTGTATGAATAAATGACGAGCGCATGATTCTTTAACCTGTGTGTTATGCTTATCCCTCAATAAGTGACAAATTAATTTTTCTCTCTGTACACGAATAAAAGTACTTTTTTTCCCCCGTTTTAAATCTAGATATCGCGGAGAGGGAATAATTGAAGAAGCCCCAGAAAAAGTCATTCCATTTATGTATCTTGCTGAATACAGGTCCAAGTGGGACAAAGCCCTCAAATCTTATTCCATTGTAGAAGAGGTTGATGAGGTCAGTGTTTTTCTTATTTTGGAGATGATTTACTCAGTATACAGATGTGTCCTCATACATCCAGCCCCAATACGCCACGCAGTGCGAGATGCTCTGCGCGAGTGAGCCACCAGGTCACGAGCAGCTTTGCTAGCGTTGGGCGTCTTTTGTTGCCAAAAATGCATCCTAATCGCAACGCAATGTATCTGATGCACCAGGAGACTCTTCTGATTAGTGTCATAAGCGATCTTTGTATATTGTGTGTGTATATGGAGCACAATAGAACTTGTATTGGAAAGAAGCTGCGGCTGCTACATTGTAGCACTTCGTGTGCAGATTCAGAGACTCAGTCACACACAGATATACAAATGTACTTTACTCAGCACAGTCCCCAATCTCCGTGCTACACATTTACAATTACACATGCTATTAGGTAGATTTAGTGCCCAACTTAATATAAACTATCTAGCTGATTGTCCCATACAGCCAGTATCACCATATAATTATAACAGTACTCAAATAGCAGCTGCACCAGCGTTACTTCACCACCAGATGTCACCTTCTGACCCATTTCTTACTACATCAATACTTTCAGACTGGTGAATTCAAACTGCCGGCATGGCTAAGAATTCACTCTGGAACCTGCCACCTGAATATCTGGGATGTTGTACGTATACTGTGTTCGAGGGGGGCCAACTAGAAACCTTTTAGGCTGGGTCTAGGAACTTCCATTTGGCAAAAATGTGCGACCCAAGGGCATTTTATAATCAGGAAATCTGAAGTTAGCCTTTAGGGAAAATCTAGAGCTCATTTCCAAATTTCCTCTGTGTTGATGAACAGGGATAAAGACAATTACTTTAATAGAGCAGTCACAAACCTTGCGGCACTACACAGCAGCACAACGCTGATTGTATGCGACTTTCTACTAAGACCTTTCCAGGTCATTTACTTATACTCCTGTAACAACATTTAGAAGTTTCCTGTCTGATGAAGCATGCTGCGGCTGGCGAAACGCGTCACATTTATATTATTGGAAACTGAAACCGCATTTATGAAACATTATCGAATATCAGAGAAGTAAATAAGGATTGAGCTATAAAAGTGTTATTTATATCCAAAAAGACACTTAACGGTCATTCTTCCGGCACACCCGCGCCTATGAGATGCTTTTCTTTTTACTACCCTACAATAACTAATTGTGTCTGACTTTGTTACTATGGTTCCTCACTTTCAACTTTTCCGACATCTTTACAAATAGGGACGTTTTTAAAATACTGTGAATGGAGTGTAACTAATATAATTGTACTTTTACAGGACACTGTAGTTTGTCACTGTATCACACACAGTTATGGTATGGGCATTATCTCATCAAGAGAATTTGTGGATCTGGTGCACGTCAAGAGATACGACGGAGGAGTTATCACTACTAATTGTAAGTGTGCACACATTTTCACTTTGCTCACCTTACACATTCCAGAGGTAGCCTTATGTGTCCTGAGATCAGACTTAGGGGGTCATTCCGAGTTGATCGCTTGCTAGCAGTTTTTAGCAGCCGTGCAAACGCTATGCCGCCGCCCACTGGGAGTGTATTTTAGCTTAGCAGAAGTGCGAACGAAAGGATCGCAGAGCGGCTACAAAGTTTTTTTGTGTAGTTTCAGAGTAGCTCAAAACCTACTCAGCGCTTGCGATGACTTCAGACTGTTCAATTCCTGTTTTGACGTCACAAACACGCCCTGGGTTCGCCCAGCCACGCCTGCTTTTTTCCTGGCATGCCTGCGTTTTTTTGAACATTCCCTGAAAACGGTCAGTTGACACCCAGAAACGCCCACTTCCTGTCAATCACTCTGGGACTGAAAAGCTTCGCTAGACCCTGTGTGAAACTACACCGTTAGTTGTAATAGTACGTCGCGCGCGCATTGCGCCGCATGCGCAGAAGTGCCGTTTTTTAGCCTCATCGCTGCACAGCGAACGAATGCAGCTAGCGATCAACTCGGAATGACCACCTTAGATAGTTGTGGTTTTTCACCTACAATGGAACAACAACTCACAACATGTCCTGCCCGCTTCTGTAGACAGCTGGAGAGTGACATGCTTCTTGACTGTGTGCAAGCAGCGTTGCATTTCAGCGATAATTCCGGGGTCAGGAACCAAACAAAATGGGGTTGTTGAGTGTGGTTTTTCCATGTCCTCAATCTGCAGTGGTGCACCACCAGAAGTCATATTTAAAAACGCCATTTCTTGTGTTACAAGGCGGGTCCGCTAGTAACATATATGTATAAGACGATGATCCACTAAAAGCATAAATATATATCATTATTATTATCCTTTATTTATATGGCACCACAAGGGTTCCGCAGCACCCAATTAAAGAGTACAAAAACGAATAATCAAAACAGGAACAGTGACTTACAATTGAAGACAATATAGGACAAGTACAGGGTAAATAAACATAGCTACAGCAGCAGACAACACTGATATAAGTATCAGGGTGGCAGAAAACCACGGGATTTGGTTCCGTCGAAGATGGTTTAAGTAAGAGAAGGATAAGTACATGAGGATTTAGGGCCCTGCTCGTGAGAGCCTACATTCTAAAGATAAGCCGTTATAGCATAAGTTTATAGATATTTTGGGGTCTATTCATGAAGCAGTGAAAAGAGTGGAGAAGTGAGACAGTGGAGAAGTTGCCCATGGCATCCAATCACCTGCTACATATAATTTTCTAGAATGCACTTTAGAAATGTTACCTCAAATCTGTTTAGTTGCTATGGGCAACTTCTCCACTGGCTCACTTCTCTGCTCACTGCTTCATTAATAGACCCCTTTATATGTAGAAGTTTTAGGTTCTTGTTAGAAGATACTTGATGTAAGCAAGTGATAGTTGAGCTATTTGTTCTATGCACATTTGGGTTGCAGGTGAATTTACGTAAAACAAATTAAGTCAGATTTTCACTGATGATTGAGAGGACAATTAGTCAGTAAAAACACTTTTTGTCGCTGTCAGGGTTGTACGTATTATTTGTCTCCAGTAATTACCCAGTATTTATTTAGCATAAACAAATGATAATATGAAAAATTACAGTAAAAACATTGATTCAAGAAGTACAGAGGTCCCAGTCCATATGAAGAGAAGGGAAGTTGGACATCAGAGTCTTGTGGGAAGAGAGATTTACTGTACTATAGAGGAGTGATGGTAACGTGTTTATTAATGAAAAGAATCCTCTCCAGCTGAATCTTGGCATTTTCCAGAAGGCCAGCTGTTCTTCAGTTAAACCTTGGGGTATGTTTGGAAGAAGAACTGCTCTTCAGATCCATCTGAGGGTGGCTTAAAGAAGATGAGTTGTGTTCCCCTGGGCCTCTAGAAGTAGTGTTTCTCTTCAGCTGACCATCTTGGTGGGTCTGGAAGGAGAGCTGCTCTTCAGCTGATGGCCCCCAATGATTAAACATACAAATTTCCACAAGACGCACAGTATGGAGGCACCAGAACCCCAGATCTCCTTCCCATAGGAAGTAGCAGAGCTCTGGGAATCAACAACATTTGAAGAAGGCATTGGTTCCCGCAGGCAAACTTTGAAAGCTTTCATTTTTGGGGGGGAGTTTGCTAAATAGTACTAGTCTGCCCCATCGGGTGTAATAGCATTTCCACATGGGTAACGGATCCATAAAGGATGATGAATAGGCTCCTATATCATGTGGTTTCATAGGCCACAGCTATTTTTCAGTGTACAGGGTGATTCAAAAGTCGCAGTACACCCTTTTGTTTCAAAAACTGTGCATGAAATGGGAAAACTGAATACTCCAGTAAGGTACGGGTGAGGTGGACTATCTTTTAGGGTATGTACCGAACATGGGCGCTATCTTGAAATTGGCCATCTTGAATCTAATTCAGTTTTTTCAAATGGAAAGGGGGTCGTGTAACATGTCAAACGACGTCAGAATTTGCTAAAAAGTTTATTGCTGCAAACAGGTTTGAAATATCAGTTATGGTTCAAAAGTTACAACACTTTTTTTGTTGCAGGTAACTGAAGAGGACTTTGACAAAATAGGAGAGAACTGAGGTCATTTGGATGTATGGAGAACAGAGTTTCCATGTCATAGCTGCAGATTTTAACAACCGGCACCCAGAAAGACCTCCAATTTCACGTAACACTGTCTGGTGCCTAATTTCCAAATTCCGAGAAACTGGGACTGTGGCTGACAAGTCACTGAGTGGTCGTCCAAAAAGTGCTACTGACGAGACAACCTCAACAATGATTTTGGCATCCTTCTTGAAGAGCCCACAATGCAGCATATGACGTTTGTCAGCAGAATTACCTCAATTCTCTCTTGTTTTATCAAAGCCATCTTCAGTTACCAGCAACAACAAAAAGTTGTAACTTTTGAACCATAACTGATATTTCAAATCTGTTTACAGCAATAAACTTTTCCGCAAATTCTGATGTTTGACGTGTTACACTACCCCCTTTCCAGTTGAAAAAACTGACTTAGATTCAAGATGGCTGATTTCAAGATGGCACCCATGCTCGGTACATACCCTAAAAGATAGCACACCTCACCCATACCTTACTAGAGTATTCAGTTTTCCCATTTCCTGCACAGTTTGTGAAACAAAAGGGTGTCCTGCAACTTTTGAATCACCCTGTAGTCATTATACAGGCTGCTATCGCCATCTAGTGGTAGAAATAATCACACTACTCTACATGTTTTAAATTCACTGCACCTGGTATGTGAATATGTGTATTTGCCTAATTTAGGGGTGCTGAATTCCGTGGAAAAGTCCATTATTCTCCATCACGTCTCATTTATTACAGATACACAAATAACAAAAGCACTAATAGCTATATCTAAAAAAAGTAAGATAAGTGAAAATTTTAATTATTCTCTTTAGAAACGCTTTAAAACGGCAAAAACGAAACTTCAGAAACTCTTATCCAAATTAGCCGTAATGAAATTGTTAATGAAAGATAAAATGTAAAGTCACTTTGCATTAGAGAAATAGGATGTTGACGCTTTCCGTTTGTACATTGTCTCATTGGTCTCTCTATAAAGGAACCAGCAGTGGTCCCCCATCATCGTAGGGTCCTAGTGTCCTTTGTAGTGATGTTCTATTAGCAGAATGTCTTGGTGAAAATGTTCCCCTCGTTCATCACTTACACTACCCAGGTTGTCGGGAAGGTCTAGATGGGAATGTCAAAAGTGATTTCTACAACCCGTATTTTTGTATGTGTGCAGTAGTTAATTCACGAAGGACAGGTAGTTGGGCTCTTTTCTGCTTTGAAGGAGGACCAAGCAGCAAACTCTACTTCCATCAGTTTGGCATTAAATATTTTACCCGTGAACAGTTTCCTTATTTGGGGGCCAACAAATCTGACTTTTTTTTTTTAGCTTTGCTTCACCTTCACTTAACTTTGGAAACTTCTCCTTCATATAACTGAAAGCCTGGCCTCCTTTATCCAGAGCTTTCACTAAATTCCTTATTAAGCCCAAATTAGAGTGGAATTCAATTATACCCGATAATTTTTGTGCAGTGAAAGCGGGACTGTACCGCAATAATTTACTTTTTTAACGTAATTTTTTTTTTGGGGGGGGGGGGATTTAGTTAATTACCCCCTTGTTTTGCTGCACACAAATATTGCTGTTTTCACGTCTGCGAAATAACGGCAATTTTGTTTTGCATGCAGGTGAAAAAAAATCCCCAATAGTGCCGCGCTATTGGGGACAATTGAATAACCCATGGGGGATTAGGTGAATTCCCCCCTTAATGTGAAGCAGAGGTAAAATGATTTTATGCGGCTCAACCAATGGCGTGTACTTGACGTTTTTCTCTCCCGCAATGTAGATTCTCTCTCGCTGGCCACGTCTCTGTGATACAGTGATTTTTTGGGGGGTCTCTGCTGTCCCATAAACACAGAAATTCAGTTTTTCAAAATATCTCAAAACCATACGTGATATCAAATTCTTGATGTTATATTTGGATTCTTTGCACAAAATTCCATGGGAATTTATATATATCATGTTAGATACAAAGGGGTAAATTTACTAAGATGGGAGTTCTATTTAAGATGGGATGTTGCCCATGGCAACCAATCAGATTCTACTTCTCATTTATCTAGCACCTTCTAGGGGCAACATCCCATCTTGAATAGAACTCCCGTCTTAGTAAATTTACCCCAAAATGTCTGTTGAGCAGTGTCGTCAAACAGAAACTTACAAGACATGTATTTTATATTTTGTAACATAATTGTATATTCTTATTGTATACAGCTGTCAGCTTGGAACATGACAAATGCCCAGTAACTAGTTCCCATGTACGTGGCTTCAATAATCCATGTGGATATGTTTGTTCTCCGCTACCTGAGTAAGTATATAATACATTTCATTATGCCTAACAATTTCTCATCATGGAGTCAGGCTCATTATCCACATACTGTAAGTAGCTCTAAAGCCACATCATGTATCTAGTAAACAGGTCTAACTGCTTGCAGATATCATGTATGTAGCAGACAGGTCTAACTGCTTGCAGATATCATGTATGTAGCAGACAGGTCTAACTGCTTGCAGATATGTTTGTAGCAGACAGGCCTGACTGCTTGCAGATATCATGTATGTAGCAGACAGGTCTAACTGCTTGCAGATATCATGTTTGTAGTAGACAGGTCTAACTACTTGCAGATATCATGTATGCAGCAGACAGGCCTGACTGCTTGCAACTATCGTGTGTAGCAGACAGGTCTAACTGCAGACATCATGTGTGTAGCAGACAGGTCTAACTGCTTGCAGATATCATGCATGTAGTAAACAGGCCTGACTGCTTGCAGATATCATGTTTGTGGCAGACAGGCCTGACTGCTTGCAGATATCATGTTTGTGGCAGACAGGCCTGACTGCTTGCAGATATCATGTTTGTGGCAGACAGGCCTGACTGCTTGCAGATGCCATGTTTGTAGCAGACAGTGCTTGCAGATTGGATCATTGGAGGCAGGAAGGGAAGGAGACCAAGGCAAAACACATAGTTTATCCTAAAGTTGCATTACCACCTAATCTTAGATATTCATGACGTGTTTCTTCCCTTCCCAGGAGTCCTTAGATTTGCTCCATGCAGACATTTTTACCAGGCCTCCGTCAATGGTTTAACATCCAAAAACAAATACCGTGTGACAATGTTGGTGGAGGGGTGCTGGGTTTTGAGTGGAGTGAAGCACTGTGAGCAAAAGGGACAGTCAGAGGCTCTGCAGTCTCATTGAAGTAGTGACCGTTCCTTCATCTCAGAACCTGTTACTTCCTTGAATGGAATCTCTGTGGTCACCACACAGATCCGCTGTCACCCCATTTCAGTGCAGCTCAGATGGCACAGGTTCTACATTCGGGCATGTAGATTTTAAAATGGGCAGTGTGCAAGTTTCCAGGCATAGTGCTGTGTCCAGCAGAAATAGAGGTGGAACAAGGACGTTTTCTTTTAGAACGGACCGACACGTGCCGATAAATGCCAAACCATTGACAGTCGGACTGTGGTTTTCCAATGTTCCCTCAGGTGTTAGTCTACCATTACTCCTTTGGTCATAGGTACAGCACTAAGGGGCCCTATGTACTAAGCCTTGTAGAGAGATAAAGTGGACGGAGATTTTTCATCCATGCTCCATCAGATTCATCTAACTCGTGAGCAGTTGTCCACAAACTCCCGGAAAGAATGTATATTACCCAACCTGCCAGATGCAGGGACCTTAGTGCCTAGAAATCTTGCAAAGATTTGGTAGGTGCTTCAAGCTCTCCTCTAGAATAATTGACAGATACCTGTGTGCTCTGAGCAAAATAGCCAATCAGATTCTTGTAGACGCTCAGATTAGGGGGCAAAACCATGTGCACTGCAGGTGGGGCAGATGAAACACGTGCAGAGAGAATTAGATTTGGGTGGGATGTGTTCAAACTGAAATCTAAATTGTAGTATAAAAAAAAGCAGCCAGTATTTACCCTGCACAGAAACAATATAACCAACCCAAATCTAACTCTCTCTGCACATGTTACATCTGCCCCACCTGCAGTGCACGTTTTTTTTACCCAGTAGTATGCCTGTTGGTTGGCTAAGAAACCTGAATAACCCACCTATGAGTGACTTATACCCCTTTTCCACTAGCTCAAAAACACGGGTAAATGCACGGGGGTGCGCATTTACCCGTGTTTTTTGCTAGTGGAAAAGGGTCCCCCCGCAAAAACCCGGATCAAGTGACCCGGGAATCCTACCCGGGTAACTACCTGGTAGGACACGGGAATGATGCGGGTAGGGTTGTAGTGTAAACGGAAGCCGTGTTGATGCGACATGGCTCCCGTTTATACTGTATGGAAGGGCGGCACTGGGAGATCTTGTGATCTCCCAGCGCCACCCCTACCGCGTCACTAGCAGCGTCACCAACCCGGCAATATGCCGGGTTGGTGAGCGCAGTGGGAAAGGGGGCTGAGCACGGGCCGCAGCCGGGTAGCACCCGTGTCAGGCTCCCGGTTGCGACCCGTGCTTCGTAGGTGGAAAAGGGGTATTAGGGAAAAGTAAATGTGGAGAAAGATGGGAACATGTGGGATTCCCGTTAGTGGGTGATGTAACTTTGTGACAGTTACCAGTATTATATAACACACCAGTAAATGACTTCTTTACTCTGTTCAGGAATCCTGCACATTCCAAACTTGTGGTGTTCATCCAGCCGGACTTGGGAGGCTTGCTGCCACGAGCTGTGGTGGAAACGGCTCTACCGAGCAACGTGGTCGGTCTCGTCAGTGACGTTAGAGAAGGAATAAAAAAACTTTTACACTAAAGGTGTACGTTCTATAAGAATATCTAAATATGGCACTTACAGCTGCAGACCCACATGCTCTTTATTTTTATTTTGAGTGACAAGTTTTGTAACTGTTTAATGTAAATCAGATTTTTCTATGTTCTTCAATAAATGCATGTTTACTTTTCACAAAGTCTCTGTGCGGGAGACTGATGTGGCCAGAGTCTCCCTGCTGGAGTGCATTTACATTTCACATTGCACTGCAGCTTGTACCCAAGGGGAGAGACACCTGATGTGAGTCAGACACCTTGCCTCCACACAGATGACACGGACAGGGTGTTGTGAATCAGCATGCTGAGAAGAGGGAATGGCTAAATCTTCTCTCCTCACTACATCACTTGTCATGTGACTGTGGTTGCCATGGTAGTCGTATGATGCTTGCCAATCTGTAAATCCTTAACAGCAGCTTGAAGAAGAAGAAAAAAAACTGTTTGGGTAAAAGAATGTGACTATTGTAAAATGGAGTGATTCACGTTTTAAAAAATCCACAATTATTTATTTTATGGGATTGCAGATTTAAGGGTAATAGGCCCTACACACTGGGCGATATTACTGAAAGATATGAACGATCCCATTCATTAATGAATGAGATACCGTTCATATCTTTCAGTGTGGCGGCACCAGCGATGAACGATGCGCGGTCCCGCGCTCGTTCATCGCTAGTGCCCCGTCGCTTGTGCATGCAGGCCAATATGGACGATCTCGTCCATATTAGCCTGCACTGCTATGGAGCCAGGTGACGGTGGGAGTGAAGAAACTTCACTCCCCCCCACCGCCGGGTCGCCCGTATCCACCGTCGGGCAGCTCGGCTGGCGGATTGCATAGTGTGTAGGGCCCTTAAGATCGCACCACTAGGTAAGGTGCAAGGTGTCATAGCCAACTGCATGTTCAGCGTGATCTTGTCATTGAATTTTCTACTACAATGTACTGTATATAAACATATATTATTACCATATGCAATATGATATTGGTGATCCCTAATTTACTGTCACTGGTGTCACTTCCCAGACTTTATATAAATAGTTTCAGTGGACAGCACACGGAAGACCCTCGATATTACGTGTGTGTGCAGTATGGACTACATAGAGAGGTGTATGACACCACACGTTTCCAGATGTCATTACTCTGAGCTGCTGGGAGTCCCCCGCTACAGTATTTGCACTGCCTGTTAGTCTGCGGCTGTCTTGTTCCCCTTGGCCTCCTTCCTTACATGACTATACTGCCCGTCATGTGTAATCCTGTTCTCACAAGTGGACAGGTCACTGCCTCTTCTGAAATACCCCGTACTACTGTGAACATTTGGATGATCTGATTGGCTACAGGTTCTTCTGTCTGTTCTAACTACAAAACTAAGGGATCTATTTACTAAGCCTTGGAGAGAGATAAAGTGGACGACGATAAAGGGGTCTGTTCATAAAGCAGTGAAATGGAGAAGTGAGCCAGTGGAGAAGTTGCCCATGGCAACCAATCAGCACTGAAGTAACATTTATCATTTGCATGCTATAAAATTATACAGAGCAGCTGATTGGTTGCCATGGGCAACTTCTCCACTGTCTCACTTCTCCACTCTTTTCACTGCTTCGTGAAGAGACCCCCAATTACCAGCCAACCAGCTCCTAACTGTCATTTTTCAAATACAGTCTGTAACATGGCAGTTTGGAGCTGATTGGCTGGTACTTTATCTCCGTCCACTTTACCTCTCTCCACGGCTTAGTAAATAGACCCCTAAGATCATTATGGATGACAAGGAGCTGAAAAACAGTATTTACCTGTACTACTATTGCGTCACCTTCTGGAAACTTCTGTGCATTACAGTTTTGGGCTACTGAGGCAGGTAGTCCCTGATGTCATGCAATAGGATGCCTAGCTTCTTAAATTGTATGCCTTGGCATACCCACGTAAGCCATATCTATTTCATGCAGAGAGACACAAATTCCTATACAGTGTAAAGGTGCATACACACGGTGTGCTATAACCTTGCGATTTTGACTATATAGTCAAAATCGCAAGGAAAGTTAGTGCATATCGCTCCGTGTGTACACAGCTTGCGATACCGATGTGCGGTCCCTCGGGATCGCAAGGTTAGATAGACTGTACAGGCAAGTTAATTTTTATATAGTATAGTCGGCCATAGCCAGTATCACACAAAGCCAATATTGCATTGTCAAAATCGAACGTAGGGGGTAATTCTGAGTGGATCGCAGCAGGAACTTTTTTAGCAGTTGGGCAAAACCATGTGCACTGCAGGTGTGGCAGATGTAACATGTGCAGAGAGAGTTAGATTGTTTCTGTGCAGGGTAAATACTGGCTGCTTTATCTTTACACTGCAATTTAGATTACAGATTGAACACACCCCACCCAAATCTAACTCTCTCTGCACATGTTATATCTGCCTCCCCTGCAGTGCACATGGGCCCTCATTCCGAGTCGTTCGCTCGGTAAATTTCATCGCATCGCAGTTATTTTCCGCTTAGTGCGCATGCGTAATGTCCGCACTGCGACTGCGCCAAGTAATTTTGCAATGAAGATAGTATTTTTACTCACGGCTTTTTCTTCGCTCCGGCGATCGTAATGTGATTGACAGGAAATGGGTGTTACTGGGCGGAAACAGGCCGTTTTATGGGCGTGTGGGAAAAAAACGCTACCGTTTCCGGAAAAAACGCGGGAGTGGCTGGAGAAACGGAGGAGTGTCTGGGCGAACGCTGGGAGTGTTTGTGACGTCAAACCAGGAACGACAAGCACTGAACTGATCGCAGATGCCGAGTAAGTCTGAAGCTACTCTGAAACTGCTAAGAAGTGTGTAATCGCAATATTGCGAATACATCGTTCGCAATTTTAAGAAGCTAAGATTCACTCCCAGTAGGCGGCGGATTAGCGTGTGCAATACTGCTAAAATCGCCTTGCGAGCGAACAACTCGGAATGACCTCCATGGTTTTGCCCAACTGCTAACAAAATTCCTGCTGCGATCAACTCAGAATTACCCCCATAGCCAAAATCTCACCATGTGTGCACCTTAAGTTTGCTTGCAGGGTCACCTTACTTCTGTCTATCTTTTAATAGCTAGTCTTGTTTTATTACTGGTTTTTCCAAATTGTAAAGTGTAATAGAATATGATGGTGCTATATAAATAAATGTTAATTATATTGTTTACAGTTCCCTTTGTTGTAATGTAAATAGATTAAAGCAACTGTCTTGTGGTCATTATTGGTATATTTTGTTTTTTGGCGTCTGGAGTTGTAAAGAAAACGATGTTGGAATGTGAATGGGAAGAAAATTGCCCAACTAGGTTCAGCACATGTGTGAGAGAAAGCCCTAGCAGTGAAAGGGTTAAGGATGTGCTTGAGCATTTCCCCACTGCTGTGTGAAAGAGAGGATTTATCAAACTTCTTATAGAGGGCAAGGGAAAGTGTTGCTCATACCAGCCAATCAGCTTCTAGCTGTCATTTATGTAGTACATTCTAGAAAATGGTATCTAGAATCTGATTGGTTGGTATGGACAACACTTTCACCAGTCCTCTTTTGAAGGTTTGATCATGTGACTTGGTTCCTGGTCATCTGATCCTCAAGCCCTTCAGCACCATAGGTTTCAGTTGATTGGGTCACTGTAGAGGCTAGGATGATTATGCCCTATTTAATTTTTTTTATTTTGAAATGACATGTATAAAAAAGCTAACAATAAAGATGACAACACAGAAAATAACATGGTTAGTGCGTCTTTGTTACAGTCATTGTAAACGTAAATAAATGTGTATGGTAATTAGGTACAGAAGAGTAAGAAAGTAGGAAAATGAGAAGGAGGCCACAAAGGAGTGTCTTAAGGTGGGTACACACTGGCCGATATATCGTCCGTTCTCTTGAACGGGCGATATATCGCAGGTCCGTCGGCCAGTGTGTACGGGTGATATGTCTGTGAACTCCGTCGTTCACAGACATATCGCGTTGGCCCTGCAGCACAGCCGATGGCCAATATATCTACCAATATATCGCTGTGTGTGTACAGGCCGACCGACCGACTGACCGTACACATGCTGCGGCAGTCGCCAGTGATTGACAGCTGAACTGGGCGCCCAGATCATGACGTCAGCCCCCGACGGATCAGGCAATGTATATGCTCAACACACTGCCCGATCCGTCCATTGATCGGCAGATTTATTTATTTATTTATTACCAGTTATTTATATAGCGCACACATATTCCGCAGCGCTTTATATCTATCAGTGTGTACCCACCTTTACTCTCATGTCAAGTCTGCGTAATTTACCATGATTGAAAAGTGCAGCAAAAAAATAAGAATTTACTTACCGATAATTCTATTTCTCGGAGTCCGTAGTGGATGCTGGGGTTCCTGAAAGGACCATGGGGAATAGCGGCTCCGCAGGAGACAGGGCACAAAAAGTAAAGCTTTAGGATCAGGTGGTGTGCACTGGCTCCTCCCCCTATGACCCTCCTCCAAGCCTCAGTTAGGATACTGTGCCCGGACGAGCGTACACAATAAGGAAGGATTTTGAATCCCGGGTAAGACTCATACCAGCCACACCAATCACACTGTACAACCTGTGATCTGAACCCAGTTAACAGTATGATAACAGCGGAGCCTCTGAAAAGATGGCTCACAACAATAATAACCCGATTTTTGTAACTATGTACAAGTAATGCAGATAATCCGCACTTGGGATGGGCGCCCAGCATCCACTACGGACTCCGAGAAATAGAATTATCGGTAAGTAAATTCTTATTTTCTCTATCGTCCTAGTGGATGCTGGGGTTCCTGAAAGGACCATGGGGATTATACCAAAGCTCCCAAACGGGCGGGAGAGTGCGGATGACTCTGCAGCACCGAATGAGAGAACTCCAGGTCCTCCTTAGCCAGGGTATCAAATTTGTAGGATTTTACAAACGTGTTTGCCCCTGACTAAATAGCCGCTCGGCAAAGTTGTAAAGCCGAGACCCCTCGGGCAGCCGCCCAAGATGAGCCCACCTTCCTTGTGGAATGGGCATTTACATATTTTGGCTGTGGCAGGCCTGCCACAGAATGTGCAAGCTGAATTGTATTACACATCCAACTAGCAATAGTCTGCTTAGAAGCAAGAGCACCCAGTTTGTTGGGTGCATACAGGATAACAGCAAGTCAGTTTTCCTGACTCCAGCCGTCCTGGAACCTATACTTTCAAGACCCTGACAACATCCAGCAACTTGGAGTCCTCCAAGTCCCTAGTAGGCGCAAGGCACCACAATAAGCTGGTTCAGGTGAAACACTGACACCACCTTAGGGAGAGAACTGGGGACGAGTCCGCAGCTCTGCCCTGTCCGAATGGACAAACAGATATGGGCTTTTTTGAGAAAAAACCCACCAATTTGACACTCGCCTGGCCCAGGCCAGGGCCAAGAGCATGGTCACTTTTCATGTGAGATGTTTCAAATCCACAGATTTGACTGGTTTTAAACCAATGTGATTTGAGGAATCCCAGAACTACGTTAAGATCCCACAGTGCCACTGGAGGCACAAAAGGGGGTTGTATATGCAATACTCCCTTGACAAACTTCTGGACTTCAGGAACTGAAGCCAATTCTTTCTGGAAGAAAATCGACAGGGCCGAAATTTGAACCTTAATGGGCCCCAATTTGAGGCCCATAGACACTCCTGTTTGCAGGAAATGCAGGAATCGACCGAGTTGAAATTTCTTCGTGGGGCCTTCCTGGCCTCACACCACGCAACATATTTTCGCCACATGTGGTGATAATGTTGTGCGGTCACCTCCTTCCTGGCTTTGACCAGGGTAGGAATGACCTCTTCCGGAATGCCTTTTTCCCTTAGGATCCGGCGTTCCACCGCCATGCCGTCAAACGCAGCTGCGGTAAGTCTTGGAACAGACATGGTACTTGCTGAAGCAAGTCCCTTCTTAGCGGCAGAGGCCATAAGTCCTCTGTGAGCATCTCTTGAAGTTCCGGGTACCAAGTCCTTCTTGGCCAATCCGGAGCCATGAGTATAGTTCTTACTCCTCTACGTCTTATAATTCTCAGTACCTTAGGTATGAGAAGCAGAGGAGGGAACACATACACCGACTGGTACACCCACGGTGTTACCAGAACGTCCACAGCTATTGCCTGAGGGTCTCTTGACCTGGCGCAATACCTGTCCCGTTTTTTGTTCAGACGGGACGCCATCATGTCCACCTTTGGTATTTCCCAACGGTTCACAATCATGTGGAAAAACTTCCCGATGAAGTTTCCACTCTCCCGGGTGGAGGTCGTGCCTGCTGAGGAAGTCTGCTTCCCAGTTTCCACTCCCGGAATGAAACACTGCTGACAGTGCTATCACATGATTTTCCGCCCAGCGAAAAGTCCATTGCCCTCCTGCTTCTTGTGCCGCCCTGTCTGGGCGACTGCCGTGATGTTTTTCCCACTGGATCAATACCGGCTGACCTTGAAGCAGAGGTCTTGCTAAGCTTAGAGCATTATAAATTTACCCTTAGCTCCAGTATATTTATGTGGAGAAAAGTCTCCAGACTTGATCACACTCCCTGGAAATTTTTTCCTTGTGTGACTGCTCCCCAGCCTCTCGGGCTGGCCTCCGTGGTCACCAGCATCCAATCCTGAATGCCGAATCTGCGGCCCTCTAGAAGATGAGCACTCTGTAACCACCACAGGAGAGACACCCTTGTCCTTGGATATAGGGTTATCCGCTGATGCATCTGAAGATGCGATCCGGACCATTTGTCCAGCAGATCCCACTGAAAAGTTCTTGCGTGAAATCTGCCGAATGGAATTGCTTCGTAGGAAGCCACCATTTTTACCAGGACCCTTGTGCAATGATGCACTGACACTTTTCCTGGTTTTAGGAGGTTCTTGACTAGCTCGGATAACTCCCTGGCTTTCTCTTCCGGGAGAAACACCTTTTTCTGGACTGTGTCCAGAATCATCCCTAGGCACAGCAGACGTGTCGTCAGGATCAGCTGCGATTTTGGAATATTTAGAATCCATCCGTGCTGTTGTAGCAGTATCCGAGATAGTGCTACTCCGACCTCCAACTGTTCCCTGGACTTTGCCCTTATCAGGAGATCGTCCAAGCAAGGGGTAATTAAGACGCCTTTTCTTCGAAGAAGAATCATCATTTCGGCCATTACCTTGGTAAAGACCCGGGGTGCCGTGGACAATCCAAACGGCAGCGTCTGAAACTGACAGTGACAGTTCTATACCACGAACCTGAGGTACCCTTAGTGAGAAGGGCAAATTTGGGACATGGAGGTAAGCATCCCTGATGTCCCGGGACACTATATAGTCCCCTTCTTCCTGGTTCGTTATCACTGCTCTGAGTGACTCCATCTTGATTTGAACCTTTGTAAGTGTTCAAATTTTTTTAGATTTAGAATAGGTCTCACCTAGCCTTCTGGCTTCAGTACCACAATATAGTGTGGAATAATACCCCTTTCCTTGTTGTAGGAGGGGTAATTTGATTATCACCTGCTGGGAATACAGCTTGTGAATTTTTTCCCATACTGCCTCCTTGTCGGAGGGATACCTTGGTAAAGCAGACTTCAGGAGCCTGCGAGGGGGAAACGTTTCGACATTCCAATCTGTACCCCTGGGATACTACTTGTAGGATCCAGGGGTCCTGTACGGTCCCAGCGTCATGCTGAGAGCTTGGCAGAAGCGGTGGAAGGCTTCTGTTCCTGGGAATGGGCTGCCTGCTGCAGTCTTCTTCCCTTTCCTCTATCCCTGGGCAAATATGACTCTTATAGGGACGAAAGGACTGAGGCTGAAAAGACGGTGTCTTTTTCTGCAGAGATGTGACTTAGGGTAAAAACGGTGGATTTTCCAGCAGTTGCCGTGGCCACCAGGTCCGATGGACCGACCCCAAATAACTCCTCTTCCTTTATACGGCAATACACCTTTGTGCCGTTTGGAATCTGCATCACCTGACCACTGTCGTGTCCATAAACATCTTCTGGCAGATATGGACATCGCACTTACTCTTGATGCCAGAGTGCAAATATCCCTCTGTGCATCTCGCATATATAGAAATGCATCCTTTAAATGCTCTATAGTCAATAAAATACTGTCCCTGTCAAGGGTATCAATATTTTTAGTCAGGGAATCCGACCAAGCCACTCCAGCTCTGCACATCCAGGCTGAGGCGATCGCTGGTCGCAGTATAACACCAGTATGTGTGTATATACTTTTATATGATATTTTTCAGCCTCCTGTCAGCTGGCTCCTTGAGGACGGCCCTATCTATAGACGGTACCGCCACTTGTTTTGATAAGCGTGTGAGCGCCTTATCCACCCTAAGGGGTGTTTCCCAACGCGCCCTAACTTCTGGCGGGAAAGGGTATACCGCCAATAATTTTCTATCGGGGGGAACCCACGCATCATCACACACTTCATTTAATTTATCTGATTCAGGAAAAACTACAGGTAGTTTTTTCACATCCCACATAATACCCTCTTTTGTGGTACTTGTAGTATCAGAAATATGTAACACCTCCTTCATTGCCCTTAACGTGTGGCCCTAATAAGGAATACGTTTGTTTATTCACCGTCGACACTGGATTCAGTGTCCGTGTCTGTGTCGACCGACTAAGGTAAACGGGCGTTTTAAAACCCCTGACGGTGTTTTTGAGACGTCTGGACCGGTACTAATTGTTTGTCGGCCGTCTCATGTCGTCAACCGACCTTGCAGCGTGTTGACATTATCACGTAATTCCCTAAATAAGCCATCCATTCCGGTGTCGACTCCCTAGAGAGTGACATCACCATTACAGGCAATTGCTCCGCCTCCTCACCAACATCGTCCTCATACATGTCGACACACACGTACCGACACACAGCACACACACAGGGAATGCTCTGATAGAGGACAGGACCCACTAGCCCTTTGGAGAGACAGAGGGAGAGTTTGCCAGCACACACCAAAAAACGCTATAATTATATAGGGACAACCTTATATAAGTGTTTTCCCTTATAGCATCTTTTTATATATTTCTAACGCCAAATTAGTGCCCCCCCTCTCTGTTTTAACCCTGTTTCTGTAGTGCAGTGCAGGGGAGAGCCTGGGAGCCTTCCCTCCAGCCTTTCTGTGAGGGAAAATGGCGCTGTGTGCTGAGGAGATAGGCCCCGCCCCTTTTTCGGCTGGCTCGTCTCCCGCTCTTCAACGGGAGGCTATATGTGAGGTATATATGTGAGGTATTTTTTGCCAAAAAATAGGTTTACATTGCCTCCCAGGGCGCCCCCCTCCCAGCGCCCTGCACCCTCAGTGACTGCCGTGTGAAGTGTGCTGAGAGCAATGGCGCACAGCTGCAGTGCTGTGCGCTACCTTAAGAAGACTGAGGAGTCTTCTGCCGCCAATTCTGGACCTTCTTCTCTTTTCAGCATCTGCAAGGGGGCCGGTGGCGAGGCTCCGGTGACCATCCAGGCTGTACCTGTGATCGTCCCTCTGGAGCTAATGTCCAGTAGCCAAAGAAGCCAATCCATCCTGCACGCAGGTGAGTTCACTTCTTCTCCCCTAAGTCCCTCGTTGCAGTGATCCTGTTGCCAGCAGGACTCACTGTAAAATAAAAAACCTAAGCTAAACTTTTCTAAGCAGCTCTTTAGGAGAGCCACCTAGATTGCACCCTTCTCGGCCGGGCACAAAAATCTAACTGAGGCTTGGAGGAGTGACAATGTTAAATTCCTTTGTCGTATAAACAACCCTTAATGAAGTCTAAGAACACTGTACGCTGTTTACTTAAGAAGTACCGTAAGGGTACACTAGTTGCGTAACGATCGCTTAGCCGTAGGCGAGACGCTCAAGCGTCACGTTCGCTCACGGCCCAGTGATCACAGGACAGCACGTTATTGGTGATGACTAGAGTAATGATTCGCTATGGCGTAGCGGACGCTCGAGACCACGAGGAGATCACCAGCGGCGCAGACGCTCACAACGCTATACCTTTATGTCTAAACCTATTATCAATGAAATACACAGAATACCTTAATGTGAATACAGGGTGTAAGTGCAACCTTGTGTAACCTGACTAACTACAAAGCTGCTTGAGCGTCACCGACGCTCAAGTGAACACTTAACACTATGAGAAAATACACAGATACTTGTTTAGGGTCCAAAGCCTATTATCTGTATTATGACTATTATACTTGCAAAAAGAATCACAGTACAAATGATACACTACAATATAACAGAGACTTCCTAACCAAATAACTATACAAGAAATACAATACAATACAATACTAATCAAGGGAAAATACGAGAGAAAAGAGAAGGGAGAGAGAGAGAGAGAGAGAGAGAGAGAGAGAGATATGAGAGAAATGGCTCACAGAAAGACAATGATTACGGAGAGAAACTTACGCACAAGGGTAACGATCGCAAGCGCTTCTGGACAGCCAGCTTCCCGATTATCAGCAATGAGAACCGTTTGATGAGAAGTGCCAGCTGGATGCCACAGGCCCGTCTTTTATGCTACTCACACAATGCAATCCAATGGTCCCTACAATCTCATTGTCCATTGGACGCAGGAATTCGGCTTCGCATTATAACAAAGGTCATAGGTTGATTCATACAGGTGGGCTGTGTTGTATCAGTGGCCTTGTTTATGCAACACAATGGGTGATGACCAACACATTCCTGTCTTCTGGAGAGCTATTGTTTGACGAATACAAAACAGAATCCTGTCTGGGTTTTGTTCTATATTCATGATGTCCACTTTCAGTTGAGACAATGACATCTCAGCCCTCATTCTCCTGGATACAAACCCTAATCCATTCGAAAACACAGGTGTTGGCCCTCCTCATTGAGTCTCAAAGCTCAGTGTAATTAAAGACTATTGTACTCCGTCTGCGGGAAAGATACTGATTTGGAGTACAATTGATCTTCAATTACTATTCCGGTGCTTACCTTATGCATGTAAAGTTATGAGGCCCTCCCAACATGCAAACTATTGTTTGGGGGATCTCTGAGGTCAAAGAGCCATTTGAGACCCACTGATACCTGTCTCCACTGTTCAGGTGCATGACTAAGTAAGAACAAATAATAATAAATGGACATAACTTCTTATGTCCATAACTATTCGCACGAGCGATTAATCCGCTCCAAACCAACACCGGAATATTGCTATTTAAATACTCTTCCGATGGGTACCAAACACCACTGTATGACTCCTGTTAGACCCTTCGCACAATACAAAGAGGGATCCCTCCGTTCAGGGACATTCTATATTAACCAAACTTTCAGAATCTATCAAAGGGACCATGATCTATAAAATACATTATTTATAAAAATGTGTAACGAATGAGTCGCACGCTACGACTACATACTCTTTACCGTAAATACGCATACCGAGTGCGAGCGAGTGCACACAGTAGCGGGTATGCGCCTTCACGGGAAAGCGCACGCATGCGCAGCGCGTACCAGGGTGAGGTGCAAATATGGCAATGTGTATAGGGATATTTTTCTGACTTTGACAGTCCACCCTTTGGCAGTCAATAATAACTGCCACCTTCTAAAGCATTTCAAAAGGAGAAAAATATAAGTCAGGGGTTAATTCATTTCCATGGTTGGGTAAGGAAGAAGAGAGGAGTAGGTGTGAAAAGGGTATGACCTAGTGAGATAGCAGAAGCATGTGTGTATGAGTCCATGTTTGGGGGGGGGTCATGTATCATCGTGCCGTACGTGTTGTAAATCAAGCTTCGAGGTATTGCGAAGTATACATTTGAATTCCTTCTTATCCCGTGGTACAGGTCTGTGGATGGGCTGTCAAACTTTACCGAGCTCTTTTCGGCTTTTGAACAAAATGGGGAGCACATTTTAGTTGATGATACATGAATGGGGGAAGTATGTGGTTGCTGATATCTGTGCCTGTATTCCCTATCGACTATGTGTGTCATTACCTGAGGGTTGTAGAAATGAAGAAAAGACATAATTACGGTAAATGCGGTGGTATTCTATGTCAGGGAAATGTACATCTGTTGTTGAAGTTTTGTTCGGTATCTGTTGAGAGTCGTCTTCTTTGCGCTGTATTGCTCCTTGGGCATGAGCAAATAGCTTTGTCAGTGCCATCAGATTTACAAAAATGTTGGGCTAGCGTGAGTTTAAGAATACTAGGGAAACTGGGGATCCATGGCAAAGTTCATCAAATGTCCATTTCTCAAGTGGTCAAAACTTCATCTTTGGTGCTTGTCTGTTGTCTGTATAGCGTCTCGTCAACTTCCTCGTCCAAGGGGGTCTTTGTATCTTGGAGAAAAGCAGAAAAACAGGTGAAAGAAACGGACCGTATAATCGCTTTTTTCATCACATCCTGGTTTCTATCATTGGGTCATAAATCAAATCCAGGTTAATTACAGTTTCCTCACTCCTCAAACTCATCACTCTTGTACTTTGTTTGCACCTCATTAAAGCCTGCCCGCATCTAAATATCAATCCAATAAATATAACAACACCTAAGATACATAGTAGAAACTTTCCAACATCCATTATGACTCCTTGAGCCCAGTCTCCCAAACCGGAGAACCAATTTCGCGGGTTCAACCATGACACCCAACTAGTCAGCTCATTACCTACAGCAGCAAGGGTGAGATTGTGTTTTCGGCGAAATTCCCACTTTAATTGGAGAATATCGTCCATCTTTTGGTCTATGACCTCTACCGGATCCTCGGTGCTATTTGTGATATACGTGCAACACTTTATGCCGTACTGTGTTGCCAATGTAACACAATATCCGCCTGTTACTGCTGTAAGATAATTAAGAACCATCCTATGCTGAACTAGTTCTGTTTTATAAGCTTGAAGTTCTCTTCCAGTGTATCTGAACGTGTCATCATACATTTCAGTGATATTATCTAACAAATTGGCGAGTGCGGAAATGTATCTATAATTCATCACTCCTCGAGCGGTGCGAGTGAAATCTAACGCTACCAGAACCTGAATCCCGGTGGATTCATGGATAAGATCAGAGGCCGGATGCTCTAACCTTTCTGACAGTTGTCTTTTAACTCGGTGCTCGTAATGAGTGTGAGTATAAGGAGCTTGGGCACCACGGTGTATGTCCTTCATTTTGTCATGTGTAACAGTCATCACTTCAGGCAATACTTTTCCAATATAACACAATCCTTCAGAGTTTGGGGCAAGCCACTTGTACGCCTTTCTCCCGCATATGAAATATGCATCATCGGGGAGAACATATGGGACAGAGAAGGACATTACCATATTACACACCTTCCAGGTGAATTCTCCTGACCCTAATTCTTCCATCTGCTTAATGCACGTATCAGACTGTACGATATGTGCACAGTATCCTGGTGATACTTCTCCAACTCTAGTAATTCTATTTCCTAGGGTGTATCTATACCGGAAAGATTTTCCTCTACTGGCTATGTGGCGTACAAGCTCTGTATCTGTAGGCATTCTATCTGCTCTGTGTGAGAAGGTCATGGTAAGGTTGCTCCATGACACTTCCCAATTTCCCGGCTTACGGGGATTGGAGATATTAAAACATAAGAGGGACCTATCCACATGGTATTGGTGGAGCTTCAAACTAGGAGGGCTGGAGATGTTAAACCTCCGGTCCACCGGTCTCCCACCACTTAGCTCAAGTACCTCCCCTAACGTTAAAGGAAATGGTACTAGCCCTGATTTGCTATGACCCTGAGGTACTTGAGAGCATACCCAACAATCTGTTTGGTTTAATACGTTACCCACTAAGGAGTGATAGTCACTCAATGGATGCCGGTCCATATGGATATTAAAACTGGATTGGCATTATAGTTACAGAGCCTACAGATACAGTTTTCTTTTTAACTAACAATCCTTCAAAGAAAATGTTTACAGATAACATGGTTGTTAGATCGTGCCCGGTACTCGCCTTTGCTTGGTGATTGGGTTGCTATTGGAAATTTACACCTCCGTCTCAGTCATCAGGACCTTTCTGGATCCTTTCTCGACCTCACTGGTACTCTCACCGAAACAGACTGCTCTGGTCAACATCATGGTTAACGGGAAAATCCATATCACAGTCTCTTGGGGCAAGTCCATCTTACAGGAGGAGAAAAGGAGAAATTTGTAAAGGGGGTATAAGAAAACAGTTTGAGGGGGAGAGAACTTGTTACGATAATAAGTTCTCTCGTCTTGTTGTTCTTCTTGTTCTGCTGTCCTCTCAAAGGTGCTGTCTCTCAGTCTTCCAAACGAACATTCTGGTGATGCAATATTCCCTTCCTAACCGACGATCTTTCTGTAAGGAGCAAAAATCTGGCATTACCATTGGTCCAACTGAGGGGTGACATAGCATCTTTAAACCATGGAAACATGAGTGAGAAGAGAGAGAAAACACAAAAAAAACAAAAGAGATAGAGAACAATTCATGTGCATATATACATTACATAACTCGACAATAACCATCAATAAGAAAAGAGAAACAAAACATTTTTTTAAACATTGTCAACATTAAGAAAACATTGTTAGCATTAGAAAAACATTGTCAGACTTATTAGGCTGTCATATCTATGTGTCTAATGGTCTCCTTGAGCAGTCCCTCCCCACCAGCACCTGCATTACTCCACTGTCTGTATCTGGCCAGAAATACATTGTGGCGGAGGTCATGCTGGGGTTTGGTAGACTTCTGCAAGGACCAAGTGGATATGCAATGTGTGAATTCTTACCACTACTCGTCAGAGATGGGGATAGAGAGAGAGAGAAAAAAAAAACATTTTTCACAAATACATTTACAACTTTTCACCTGGTCATTCCTGTGTCTTCAGTGAATGACCTCCCACTTTGTTAACCGTTACCTCAGGCTTACCATCCGTCGTATGCTCATCTTTCTTGACTACCTATCATGGGTGTGGCTCAAAATTCCTCCTATCTGATCTCTGATTATAATGGTGTGTGTTGTAATTTTGCTCATTTCTTGGTCTAGGGGGTCTAACTTTATGTGGGTTATTACAGTTGTTGGCATAATGCCCTTCTCTTCTACAATGGTAACAGATCCTTGGCTTTCTCCAAGTGTCAGTGAACTGGGGTCTTGGCTGATTTGATGCCTCCTCAAACGCTTGGATGCTCATCACCATCAACCGCTTTCCCTGTACCTACCTGATTCCTTGGATACCATGATTATGTCGTTGTCTAGGGAGTTGATATACCTTCTGTGAATCTTTGATCATACAGTTAGATCTTTCCTAGGATCTGGGTAATCAGATATGATTGATCTCAATTCTGTCCGGGACCAGGGATGGCGCATTGCACTGTCCTTGACGGGAATGGTTCCCTGATCGCCAGTCTTCCCATTGGGGACTGCAATCACCCTGACCGGATCGAACTCAGCTACATCACCTTGTTTTGGTCTTACAATATGGGGTACATTTGTTTGTGCGTGATATAAAACATTGTACGTACCTGTGGACACGACCTCACCTGACCCTCCGTTAGGGGGTTTGATTATTGCCTTTACCGATTTGATCGTGTCCACCTGGATGTCTTGTAGGATGGCTTCTGGAAGAGGTGCCGACATTGTTCTGGGCTCACTTTCTTGCTTGTATTCCTGGGGAAAGTTTGACATGGGGTGCAACTTGCATAGGTTAATAGTTGTACATTCAACAACATTACAATAATCATTGTTACATTTATTACACTTATTCTTATGATCTATACTACAGTTGCTAAGAGCGTTTTTATTGTTCAACCTTGTGCTTTTCTCCGCAACCACAATCCTCCCTGATGCCATGTCTCTCTTCTCAAGATAAGAGTCAGAAAAGTCAATTGACTCTCTTTGTAATTCACCTTCCTGTTGCCATAACTGCAAATAATCATAATGTTTACTTCGTCTCTTTGTTGGTTCAATGAGACATATCCTCCTCCTTAAATTTTGTAACACTTTTGGGCTAAAGCTGTCTATATTTGGGAACTTCTCCCCATCATGTACAGTCATTCTTTCCCATTCATCACATAAAACTTCTGTGTGACTTCCATGTTTCTCACACATTATGTACCTGGCCGCTCCTACTGGACGGTCTTCTGAATCAACCCGAACCGAGGTTGATCGCCCCCTACCTGAACAACTGGCCCCCATAATCTGCAGGTGTTGCTTACTACTCCTTTGATCTTTATATCACGGTCTTCAGCGAACCCTTACAGCAAACCAAATTATTCAAAATAGGCCGGCGGTGGCGGTTTACCGAGTACCCCACTCACTCGCCCACCTCGACCAATACGACCTGATCACACCGATATGGTGCTGGCGTACTCGATACAGGGCCCTACCAGAAACCTTCTGTTTACTGGAACATATGAGGGTTACCCGCAGGACACTTACTCTTTCCAGTAAAGGTGGGGTTGTTAGATAGCTCCTGAGTGACCAGCGAACTTCCCTTTAAAAATAAAAAATTACACAAATCACGTCAGAATGTAGAAATAGCGTTTGTGACCACTTTACTCTAATGGTATTAGGTCAGATTACTAACTACTGCACACAATTACGTGCGGTACAATCGTTCAGTACATAAGCACTACCTGTTATGTACTGAGAGATCAGTGGAATCGAAAATTGCGGCTGCGAATTCCTTCAGCCAGAGCTTCCAATGGCCTATATGGGTTTTAGCACCAACCCCCGGGGTTGTGCTTCTTGTATCTTTATAGCGGACCTTCTTTGTCTCCTTATGACCTCCTGGTCTTGTTCTGTACGACCTCCTGGTCTGACCTCCTGGTCTTGTATACTGGTCCGCTATACTCTAATGCTCATATTTTATTTAACCAAGGATGCCTCCTTAGCCACCGTATATGTCACTTACACGTATGTCCTACCCGATTTCTTTTTGGTTCAACCTCTAAGTTATATAAACTTATGTAATAAAAACACACTCACTCAACACATGTACACTTTCGTTTCTATATCTATTTCTGCGCAGAAATTTTCTTTAGCCCAGCTGTGTTACCAATTAGGAGCAGGATCTGTTAAACTAAATTTCAGATTTCCAAAAATAGACTTGCGTTATTTACCGCGTCGCGTTATCTACCGCTTTGCGCTAATTATCGCTTATCGTGACTTGAGCTACGTGGGCGTAACCGGACGCTACGTTGCGTAATGAACGCTGCGTGCGTCGGCCTTTGGATTGCGTACGCTAGTCTTTGTTAGAGACACGTGTACGCAAAACAAAGATCCACCGTAACACAATATACTTTTATCAATGTAAACGATCCCTGATCATCTACCGCGTACCCCACTGGCTTTGCCTTATCTCCCAGGCAAACCTGTGTGTTTGTCTTACACTTTTAACTATTACCTCTATTCTTAAACTATGAAATAACAGCAAGTCTCTTTTAGCACTTTTCTTTCAACTATAAAACTGGCAAACAGGATAGTGATATACGAAAAATGAAATACACAGATGGAAAAGAAATGCAGATATATATATGTATGCGTGCGTATATACGCAAGACAGAAGAAAAATAAACAGTTTTAAAAAAAACACAAGCGTTTTGTTCTTACTTCCGGTTCCCGGATTCCTTCAGCACTCTTTATCTAAGTGAAGCAGACGCTTATCCCGTCAGCACTGCGAGACAACCTCCCACCCTTTGCTGGGGGATAATGTCTGCTGATCTACCTAGTGCAGACATGAGAAGGACAGGACGAGTCCCCCAATTGACAATGTTAAATTCCTTTGTCGTATAAACAACCCTTAATGAAGTCTAAGAACACTGTACGCTGTTTACTTAAGAAGTACCGTAAGGGTACACTAGTTGCGTAACGATCGCTTAGCCGTAGGCGAGACGCTCAAGCGTCACGTTCGCTCACGGCCCAGTGATCACAGGACAGCACGTTATTGGTGATGACTAGAGTAATGATTCGCTATGGCGTAGCGGACGCTCGAGACCACGAGGAGATCACCAGCGGCGCAGACGCTCACAACGCTATACCTTTATGTCTAAACCTATTATCAATGAAATACACAGAATACCTTAATGTGAATACAGGGTGTAAGTGCAACCTTGTGTAACCTGACTAACTACAAAGCTGCTTGAGCGTCACCGACGCTCAAGTGAACACTTAACACTATGAGAAAATACACAGATACTTGTTTAGGGTCCAAAGCCTATTATCTGTATTATGACTATTATACTTGCAAAAAGAATCACAGTACAAATGATACACTACAATATAACAGAGACTTCCTAACCAAATAACTATACAAGAAATACAATACAATACAATACTAATCAAGGGAAAATACGAGAGAAAAGAGAAGGGAGAGAGAGAGAGAGAGAGAGAGAGAGAGAGATATGAGAGAAATGGCTCACAGAAAGACAATGATTACGGAGAGAAACTTACGCACAAGGGTAACGATCGCAAGCGCTTCTGGACAGCCAGCTTCCCGATTATCAGCAATGAGAACCGTTTGATGAGAAGTGCCAGCTGGATGCCACAGGCCCGTCTTTTATGCTACTCACACAATGCAATCCAATGGTCCCTACAATCTCATTGTCCATTGGACGCAGGAATTCGGCTTCGCATTATAACAAAGGTCATAGGTTGATTCATACAGGTGGGCTGTGTTGTATCAGTGGCCTTGTTTATGCAACACAATGGGTGATGACCAACACATTCCTGTCTTCTGGAGAGCTATTGTTTGACGAATACAAAACAGAATCCTGTCTGGGTTTTGTTCTATATTCATGATGTCCACTTTCAGTTGAGACAATGACATCTCAGCCCTCATTCTCCTGGATACAAACCCTAATCCATTCGAAAACACAGGTGTTGGCCCTCCTCATTGAGTCTCAAAGCTCAGTGTAATTAAAGACTATTGTACTCCGTCTGCGGGAAAGATACTGATTTGGAGTACAATTGATCTTCAATTACTATTCCGGTGCTTACCTTATGCATGTAAAGTTATGAGGCCCTCCCAACATGCAAACTATTGTTTGGGGGATCTCTGAGGTCAAAGAGCCATTTGAGACCCACTGATACCTGTCTCCACTGTTCAGGTGCATGACTAAGTAAGAACAAATAATAATAAATGGACATAACTTCTTATGTCCATAACTATTCGCACGAGCGATTAATCCGCTCCAAACCAACACCGGAATATTGCTATTTAAATACTCTTCCGATGGGTACCAAACACCACTGTATGACTCCTGTTAGACCCTTCGCACAATACAAAGAGGGATCCCTCCGTTCAGGGACATTCTATATTAACCAAACTTTCAGAATCTATCAAAGGGACCATGATCTATAAAATACATTATTTATAAAAATGTGTAACGAATGAGTCGCACGCTACGACTACATACTCTTTACCGTAAATACGCATACCGAGTGCGAGCGAGTGCACACAGTAGCGGGTATGCGCCTTCACGGGAAAGCGCACGCATGCGCAGCGCGTACCAGGGTGAGGTGCAAATATGGCAATGTGTATAGGGATATTTTTCTGACTTTGACAGGAGGGTCATAGGGGGAGGAGCCAGTGCACACCACCTGATCCTAAAGCTTTACTTTTTGTGCCCTGTCTCCTGCGGAGCCGCTATTCCCCATGGTCCTTTCAGGAACCCCAGCATCCACTAGGACGATAGAGAAATAAGATTTTACTCACCTGTAAATCTATTTCTCGTAGTCCATAGTGGATGCTGGGGACTCCGTAAGGACCATGGGGAATAGACGGGCTCCACAGGAGACTGGGCACTCTAAAGAAAGATTTAGTACTATCTGGTGTGCACTGGCTCCTCCCTCTATGCCCCTCCTCCAGACCTCAGTTAAGGAAACTGTGCCCGGAAGAGCTGACATTACAAGGAAAGGATTTTGGAATCCAGGGTAAGACTCATACCAGCCACACCAATCACACCGTATAACTTGTGATAACCTTACCCAGTTAACAGTATGAACTAACAACATAGCATCAACCAAGGATGCCAATATAACATAACCCTTTATCTCCTATATAATAGCCCAGATCTGTGATTTTGTGATTCATTTGCTAACGCTGGGCGGAGTCACAACAGTGGGCGGAGTCAGTCAAATGAGTCACAGATCTGGCCAAATCTATAGGACACTAGGAGCAGCTGCAGAAGCAGATGGTATGGACATGGCACAGGCAGGGGTGCATACCTCCCAGCTTTCTTCAGGCAGAAGGAGGGACACACACACACACACACACACACACACACACACACACACACACACACACACACACACACACACACACACACACACACACACACACACACACCGAAAAGGGGGCGTGGCTTCACGGGAGGGCCCCGTTTTCATCAGTGTGGGGGCATGCCCAGCGCTCTGTGAGCTGCTGGCATGCCCCCAGGGGCTGATTATGAGTCCGGGGGGCACAGGGTACTTGAGACAGGGGAGCCCTATCTCATTGCTGTGCCTGCTGTGGGTTGGGGGCATGGCCTAATAGCGCCACACGAGGCCACGCCCCCTTATGCAAATTCCGGGGGGTTTTTTGTTTTTGTTTTTTTTTTATGGAATTTTGGCCCCTCAGCTAGGGCTAAATCCAGAGGAGGTGGTCGCTCCCCCTACACACCCGCACAGGCAGAAGAAAGCAGGGAGACTGCTGCCTCCCTGCAACACCACAGACCTGCCAATATGCAGCAGCGTGTGCTGACTGTAGCACAATGCTGCCGTTGTTGCTGGGGGAGCTTCTGAGCTGGGACAGAGCTACTCGAGCCGGGGGGACCCCTAAAACTGTGGGGCCAACGGTACGTACCGCCTGCCCCCCCCCCCCTTAATCCGGCTCGGCTGCTGGAACCCCCCCTTAATCCGTACCCCCTGATGCCCCCTCTCCCTCTGTCTCCACTATTCACCGCTGCTCTGCTAAGCAGAACAGCGAGTACAGGAGCTTTCCAACTGCCCCCCCTCCCCCCACCGCAGGACACTGCGACCCGCGGGTGGGACAGCGGGACAGACCCCAAAAAATGGGACTGTCCCGCGAAAATTGGGACATTTGGGAGGTATGGGGGTGTGTGAGGGGGTATGCCATACTTGACCCCCCACATCAGCATACTCAGCAGGGTCTCTCTGGCGGGGAGGAGCGTCACTTTCTGGCACACTCCACGCTTCTTAGCTGTAGTTTTGTGGGTCACCAGCCGCTGTGCACTTTCCGTACTGCCTCTGTTATCTCCAGCCCCGGCAACCCCACCGCTAGCTGCAGCGCTGCCACCCGCAGTGAGGTGCGCCCAGCTCCTTCACACACTTTAGCCGGCGGGTAGCGCTGCAGAAGTCCGCGCTGCTTGCAGGCTCTGACCCCCTCCTCCCTCCAGCAGCAGCGTCTCCAGGGAGCTAACCAGTCACTCCCAGTCTCCCCTTACCATAGTGCCCAGCAGCCGTGCGGTCCGCGCCACGTGCATGCTATGACCCCCTCCTCCCTCCAGCCGCAGCATCTCCTGGGGGCTAACCAGTCACTCCCAGTCTCACCTTACCACAGTGCCCGGCAGCTGCGCGAGGACTGCGGTGTGTGACTGAGGAGGGGGGGAGTGATGCGGACGGGCAGAGGAAGCAGTACTACAGCCTAAGAGAGTCAGCCATGCCAAGTCTCCACCAGCAGCAGATCCCAACAGGTTGGAGTGGAACAGCAGCAGCCAGCAGCAGTGACTCCGGTAAGACACATCTGTCTGTCACCACTGTTCTGTCCCTAATACCAATCTCTCCCGTGCCCTGTGTTCTGTCATGTCCCTGTCACCCCTGGCCTTGACCTGCCACCCTTATCCTGGCCCTTTCACCCTTATCCTGGCCCTGTCACCCTTATGCTGGCCCTGCTACCCCTATCCTGGCCCTATCACCGCTGTGCTTGCCCTGTCAACCCTATACTGGCCCTGTCACCCCTGTCCTGGTCCTGCCGCCCCTACACTGACCCTGTCACCCCTATCCTGTCCCTGTCATTTCTGTCCTGGCCCCGTCGCCCGTGTCCTGGCCCCGTCACCCCTGTCCTGACCCTGTCACCCCTGTTCTGACCCTGTCACCCCTGTTCTTACCCTGTCACCCCTGTCCTGGCCCAGTCAACCCTGTTCTGACCCTGTCACCCCTGTCCTGGCCCTGTTACTGCATACCCTCCAACTACCTTTTTGGCAGGTACAGTACCCGCAGCACCTCCAGACCTCTCCCCAATGCACCACACCTCCGCACCTTCCCCTCCACCACATGCGGCACTCCACCCCTCCCCCACATGCTGTGCCTCCAGACCCCCTACACCACCCGCGGCTCCCACTCCTCCGCCCCTTCACCACCCCCAGCAATCTCCAGGCCCCCTCCACCATTCACCCCCCTTATATGTCTCCCCCACACCTGCCCCCCTCCACCCGCAGCATCTGCAGACACCCTCCTCCATCCGCGGTCCCCTCTCACCCACCCCTCCCCCACCAATGGCACCCCCGCACCTGCCCCTCCACCACCTGCAGCACCTCCGGACCTCCTTCCCCATCCGCCGCAACACCCGTACCTGCCCCTCCCCTACCCATGGCGCCTGCGGACCCCTACCCCACCAGCAGCACTCCCGCCCCTTCCCATCCCACAGCACCTCCGGAACCCTTCACCCATCTGCAACATCCCCACACCTGCCCCTCCCCCACCCTTGGCACCCCTGCCCCTCCCCCACCTGCAGTGCCTCCGGACCCCTCCCCCATCTGCATCCCCCACTCCTCTGCCCCTCCCCCACCCGCAGCACCTCCCAACCCTTCCCCATCCGGGCCCCACCCCCACCTCCGCCCCCCCTCCATCCGCAGCATCTACAGACACCATCTGCAGTACCCCCCGCACTCGCTACATTCTGTACATTGTGGCCTGCAGGTGCTGTTCACGCCGTCGCAAGGGGCTGCGCCTCCTTCACCATCGCACACCCTTTCATTGTGCAATATTTAACCACTAACAAAGGAATGCAGGTGATACTCCATATAACACAAATATTGAACCCCAGAAAGGCATGCAAGGGTTAAGGGGGCGTAGTTCCTTGCGACGGTGTGAAGAGCGCCCGTAGGGCACGATGAAGCACCTAGTTAAGCAATAACTATATACAAGTATTGCAGAAAGTCCACACTTGGGACGGGCGCCCAGCATCCACTACGGACTATGAGAAATAGATTTACCGGTGAGTAAAATCTTATTTTCTCTAACGTCCTAGTGGATGCTGGGGACTCCGTAAGGACCATGGGGATTATACCAAAGCCTCCAAACGGGCGGGATAGTGCGGATGACTCTGCAGCACCGAATGGGCAAACACAAGGTCCTCCTCAGCCAGGGTATCAAACTTGTAGAATTTTGCAAAAGTGTTTGAACCCGACCAAGTAGCAGCTCGGCAAAGCTGTAATGCCGAGACCCCTCGGGCAGCCGCCCAAGAAGAGCCCACCTTCCTTGTGGAGTGGGCTTTCACTGATTTTGGATGCGGCAATCCTGCCGCAGAATGAGCCTGCTGAATCGTGTTACAGATCCAGCGCGCAATAGTTTGCTTTGAAGCAGGAGCACCCAGCTTGTTGGATGCATACAGGATAAACAGCGAGTCAGTCTTCCGGACTCCAGCCGTTCTGTTAACATAAATCTTCAAAGCCCGGACCACGTCCAGCAACTTGGAATCCTCCAAGTCACGAGTAGCCGCAGGCACCACAATAGGTTGGTTCAAATGAAACGAAGACACAACCTTTGGTAGAAATTGCGGACGAGTCCGCAATTCTGCCCTGTCCATATGAAAAACCAGATAGGGGCTTTTACATGACAAAGCCGCCAATTCTGACACACGCCTAGCCGACGCTAAGGCCAACAGTATGACCACTTTCCATGTGAGATACTTTAGCTCCACGGTCTTAAGTGGCTCAAACCAGTGGGATTTCAGGAAACCCAAGACCACGTTAAGATCCCAAGGTGCTTCTGGTGGCACAAAAGGGGGCTGAATATGCAGCACTCCCTTCACAAACGTCTGAACCTCAGGCAGTGAAGCCAGTTCCTTTTGAAAGAAAATGGATAGGGCCGAAATCTGGACCTTTATGGATCCTAATTTTAGGCCCATAGTCACTCCTGACTGTAGGAAGTGCAGGAATCGACCCAGCTGGAATTCCTCTGTAGGGGCCTTCCTGGCCTCACACCAAGCAACATACTTTCGCCATATACGGTGATAATGTTTTGCTGTCACGTCTTTCCTAGCCTTTATCAGCGTAGGAATAACTTCATCCGGAATGCCCTTTTCCGCTAGGATCCGGCGTTCAACCGCCATGCCGTCAAACGCAGCCGCGGTAAGTCTTGGAACAGACGGAGCCCTTGTTGTAACAGGTCCTGTCTGAGAGGCAGAGGCCATGGGTCCTCTGTGAGCATTTCTTGCAGTTCCGGGTACCAAGTCCTTCTTGTCCACCTTGGGTATGAGAGGAAGAGGAGGAAACACATAGACCGACTGGAACACCCATGGTGTTACTAGTGCGTCCACAGCTATCGCCTGAGGGTCCCTTGACCTGGCGCAATACCTGTTTAGCTTTTTGTTGAGGCGTGACGCCATCATGTCCACCTGTGGGAGTTCCCATCGATTTGCAATCAGCGTGAAGACTTCTTGATGAAGTCCCCACTCTCCCGGGTGGAGGTCGTGTCTGCTGAGGAAGTCTGCTTCCCAGTTGTAGACCCCCGGAATGAACACTGCTGACAGTGCTTGCACGTGATTCTCCGCCCAACGAAGAATCCTGGTGGCTTCTGCCATCGCCCCCCTGCTTCTTGTGCCGCCCTGTCGGTTGACATGGGCCACTGCAGTGATGTTGTCTGACTGAATCAGCACTGGTTGGTCTCGAAGCAGAGGCTCCGCTTGGCTTAGGGCGTTGTATATGGCCCTTAGTTCTAGGATATTTATGTGCAGACAAGTCTCCTGACTTGACCACAGCCCTTGGAAGTTTCTTCCCTGAGTGACTGCCCCCCATCCTCGGAGGCTTGCATCCGTGGTCACCAGGACCCAGTCCTGTATGCCGAACCTGCGGCCCTCGAGGAGGTGAGCACTCTGCAGCCACCACAGAAGAGACACCCTGGCCCTGGGGGCCAGGGTGATCAGCCGATGCATCTGAAGATGCGATCCGGACCACTTGTCCAACAGATCCCACTGAAAGATCCTGGCATGGAACCTGCCGAAGGGAATGGCTTCGTATGACGCTACCATCTTTCCCAGGACTCGCGTGCAGTGATGCACCGACACCTGTTTTGGTTTCAGGAGGTCCCTGACCAGAGTCACGAGCTCCTGAGCCTTCTCCTCCGGGAGAAAAACCTTCTTCTGGCCTGTATCCAGAATCATGCCCAGGAAGGGCAGACACTTCGTAGGGATCAGCTGCGACTTTGGAATATTCAGAATCCAGCCGTGCTGCCGCAACACTTCCTGAGAGTGTGCTACGCTGATCAGTAACTGCTCCCTGGACCTCGTCTTTATGAGGAGATCGTCCATGTATGGGATAATTGTAAATCCTTGCTTCCGAAGGAGCACCATCATCTCCGCCATCACCTTGGTAAATATTCTCGGTGCCGTGGACAGGCCAAACGGCAGCGTCTGGAATTGGTAATGACAGTCCTGTACCACAAACCTGAGGTACTCTTGGTGAGGCGGATAAATGGGGACATGCAAGTAAGCATCCTTGATGTCCAGAGACACCATGAAATCCCCCTCTTCCAGGCTTGCAATGACCGCTCTGAGCGATTCCATTTTGAACTTGAATTTCCTCAGATAAATATTCAGGGATTTTAAATTCAAGATGGGTCTGACCGAACCGTCCGGTTTCGGTACCACAAACATAGTGGAATAGTAACCCCTTCCCTGTTGAAGGAGGGGAACCTTTACTACCACCTGCTGGAGGTATAGCTTGTGAATTGCCGCCAGCACTACCTCCCTTTCCATGGGGGAAGCTGGCAAGGCCGATTTTAGGTAACGGTGAGGGGGCGTCACTTCGAACTCCAGCTTGTATCCCTGAGACACAATTTGTATAGCCCAAGGATCCACCTGTGAGCGAACCCACTGGTGGCTGAAACTTCGGAGACGCGCCCCCACTGCTCCTGGCTCCGCCTGTGGAGCCCCAGCGTCATGCGGTGGATTTAGTGGATGCCGGGGAGGACTTTTGTTCCTGGGAACTAGCTGCATGGTGCAGCTTTTTTCCTCTACCCCTGCCTCTGGCAAGAAAGGATGCCCCTCTGACTTTCTTGCTCTTTTGCGAACGAAAGGACTGCATTTGGTAATACGGTGCTTTCTTCGGCTGTGAGGGAACATAAGGCAAGAAATTTGACTTCCCTGCCGTAGCAGTGGAAACAAGGTCCGAGAGACCGTCCCCAAATAATTCCTCACCCTTATAAGGCAAAACCTCCATGTGTTTTTTAGAGTCGGCATCCCCTGTCCATTGCCGAGTCCATAAGACCCTTCTGGCAGAAATGGACATTGCGTTTATTCTAGAGCCCAGCAGGCTCTGGGCATCGCGCATATATAGGACAGCGTCCTTGATATGTCCCAGGGTCAGTAGAACAGTTTCCCTGTCCAGGGTATCTATCTCCTCCGAGAGATTATCAGTCCATGCTGCTACAGCACTACACATCCAGGCCGAAGCAATTGCTGGCCTCAGTAGAGTACCAGAATGTGTATAAACAGACTTCAGGATAGCACCCTGCTTTCTATCCGCAGGATCCTTTAGGGCGGCCGTATCCTGAGACGGCAGGGCCACCCTCTTAGATAAGCGTGTCAACGCCTTGTCTACCCTAGGGGAGGATTCCCAGCGTAACCTGTCCGTTGGCGGGAAAGGATACGCCATCAGTAATCTCTTGGAAATCACTACTTTCCTATCAGGGGAATCCCACGCTTTTTCACATAATTCATTTAATTCATGTGAATGGGGAAAAGTCACTTCTTGCTTTTTCTCCCCATACATATAAACCCTCTTGTCAGGGACAGGGTTTTCCTCTGATATGTGCAATATATCCTTCATTGCTATAATCATGTAGCGGATGGCTTTAGTAATTTTAGGCTGCAACTTTGCATCATCGTCATCGACACTGGAGTCAGACTCCGTGTCGGCATCTGTGTCAACCATCTGGGATAGTGGGCGCTTGTGAGACCCTGACGGCCTCTGCATTGTAGGATCAGGCATGGGTTGAGACCCTGACTGTCCCAAGGCTACAGCTTTATCCAACCTGTTATGCAAGGAGCTTACATTATCATTTAACACCTTCCACATATCCATCCAATCAGGTGTCGGCACCGTCGGCGGCGACACCTCATTCACCTGCACTTGTTCTGCCTCCACATATCCTTCCTCATCAACCATGTCGACACTGACGTACCGACACACCGCACACACACAGGGAATGCTCTGACTGAGGACAGGACCCCACAATGGCTTTTGGGGAGACAGAGAGAGAGTATGCCAGCACACACCCCAGCGCTATATAACCCAGGGATTACACTGTAACTTAGTAATTACCCAGTAGCTGCTGTTTGTGAACGTTTGCGCCTAAATTTATGTGCCCCCCTCTCTTTTTTACCCTTTTTGCACCTGGATACTGCAGGGGTGAGCCTGGGGAGCGTCTTTCCAGCGGAGCTGTGAAGAGAAAATGGCGCTGGTGTGCTGAGGAAGAAGGCCCCGCCCCCTCAGCGGTGGGCTTCTGTCCCGCTTCTATGTGTAAAAAATGGCGGGGGCTCGAACATATATCCAGTGCCTGACTGGATATATGTATTATTTTGCCAAAAGGTACCTTAATTGCTGCCCAGGGCGCCCCCCCCCCTGCGCCCTGCACCCTACAGTGACCGGAGTGTGCGGGTGTGCTGCGGGAGCAATGGCGCACAGCTGCAGTGCTGTGCGCTACCTTAAGTGAAGACAGGAGTCTTCTGCCGCCGATTTCGATGTCTTCATGCTTCTGTACTTCTGACTCTGCGAGGGGGACGGCGGCGCGGCTCCGGACGATCAAGGTTAGGTACCTGTGTTCGATCCCTCTGGAGCTAATGGTGTCCAGTAGCCTAAGAAGCGCAACCTAGCTGCAGTTAGTAGGTTTGCTTCTCTCCCCTCAGTCCCACGTAGCAGAGAGTCTGTTGCCAACAGAAGCTCTCTGAAAATAAAAAACCTAAACTAAAATACTTTCTTCTTAGCAAGCTCAGGAGAGCCCACTAAAAGCACCCAGCTCTGGCCGGGCACAGATTCTAACTGAGGTCTGGAGGAGGGGCATAGAGGGAGGAGCCAGTGCACACCAGGTAGTACTAAATCTTTCTTTAGAGTGCCCAGTCTCCTGCGGAGCCCGTCTATTCCCCATGGTCCTTACGGAGTCCCCAGCATCCACTAGGACGTTAGAGAAATGTATTGGGTCTTTGCACGCTTCCGTTTTCTGCGCAGAACTTTACATGGTTCTACATAGGAGGAGATGTATCAAAGCTTGGAGAGAGATACAGTACCAACCAATCAGCTATTATCATTTTTCAGACACATGCTGTAACATGACAGTGATACCCCTTTTCTCTAACGTCCTAGTGGATGCTGGGGACTCCGTAAGGACCATGGGGAATAGACGGGCTCCGCAGGAGACTGGGTACTCTAAAGAAAGATTAGGTACTATCTGGTGTGCACTGGCTCCTCCCTCTATGCCCCTCCTCCAGACCTCAGTTAGAATCTGTGCCCGGCCAGAGCTGGGTGCTCCTAGTGGGCTCTCCTGATCCTGCTAGTAAAAGAAAGTATTTGTTAGGTTTTTTATTTTCAGTGAGTTTCTGCTGGCAACAGACTCACTGCTACGAGGGACTGAGGGGAGAGAAGCAAACCTACCTGTCTACAGCTAGGTTGCGCTTCTTAGGCTACTGGACACCATTAGCTCCAGAGGGCTCGAACACAGGCATCTGTCCTCGATCGTCCGTTCCCGGAGCCGCGCCGCCGTCCCCCTCGCAGAGCCAGAAGAACAGAAGCTTGAAGACGGCGAAATCGGCGGCTGCAGACTCCTGTCTTCATTTAAGGTGGCGCACAGCACCGCAGCTGTGCGCCATTGCTCCCAGCACACTTTCACACTCCGGTCACTGTAGGGTGCAGGGCGCTGGGGGGGGCGCGCCCTGGGCAGCAATTGAAGTACATTTGTGGCATAACATACATATATGTAAAAACCCCCGCCATTTTTTTCACATAGAAGCGGGACAGAAGCCCGCCGCTGAGGGGGCGGGGCCTTCTTCCTCAGCACACCAGCGCCATTTTCTCTTCACAGCTCTGCTGGAAGGACGCTCCCCAGGCTCTCCCCTGCAGTATCCAGATACAAGAAGGGTAAAAAAGAGAGGGGGGCACATAAATTTAGGCGCAAAAGACATAAAATCGGCAGCTATTGGGTAATCACTGATTATAGTGAATATCCCTGGGTTATATAGCGCTGTGGTGTGTGCTGGCATACTCTCTCTCTGTCTCCCCAAAGGCCTTTGTGCGGTCCTGTCCTCAGTCGGAGCATTCCCTGTGTGTGTGCTGTGTGTCGGTACGGCTGTGTCGACATATTTGATGAGGAGGGTTACGTGGAGGCGGAGCAAGTGCAGATAAATGTGGTGTCGCCGCTGTCGGGGCCGACACCTTATTGGATGGATATGTGGAAGGTCTTAAATGATAATGTAAGCTTCCACATAAAAGGTTTGATGACGCTGCAGCCGTGGGACAGCCGGGGTCTCAACCCGGGCCTGCCCAAGCGACTCAGAGGCCGTCAGGGTCTCATAAACGCCCACTATCTCAGATGGTTGACACAGATGCCGACACGGAGTCCGACTCCAGTGTCGATGATGATGAGGCACAATTACAGCCTAAGATGACCAAGGCCATCCGCTACATGATTATTGCAATGAAAGATGTATTGCACATTTCAGAGGTTAACCCTGTCCCTGACAAGAGGGTGTATATGTTTGGGGAGAAAAAGCAGGCAGTGACTTTTCCCCCGTCACATGAATTAAATGAGTTATGTGAAGAAGCGTGGAGCTCCCCTGATAAGAAAGTAGTGATTTCCAAAAGATTACTGCTGGCGTACCCTTTCCGCCAACGGATAGGTTACGTTGGGAATCCTCCCCTAGGGTAGACAAGGCGCTGACACGCTTATCTAAGAAGGTGGCCCTGCCGTCTCAGGATACGGCCGCCCTAAAGGATCCTGCGGATAGAAAGCAGGAAGCTACCTTGAAGTAAGTGTATACACACTCTGGTACTCTACTGAGACCAGCTATTGCTTCAGCCTGGATGTGTAGCGCTGTAGCAGCATGGACAGATACTCTGTCAGAGGACATAGATGTCCTGGACAGGGATACTGTCTTGCTAACCCTGGGTCATATAAAAGACGCCGTCTTATATATGCTGGATGCCCAGAGGGACATTTGCCTGCTGGGCTCTAGAATTAATGCAATGTCCATTTCTGCCAGGAGGGTCTTATGGACTCGGCAATGGACAGGGGATGCCGATTCTAAAAAACACATGGAGGTTTTGCCTTATAAGGGTGAGGAATTGTTTGGGGACGGTCTCTCGGACCTCGTGTCCACAGCGACAGCTGGAAAGTCGACTTTCTTGCCTCAGGTTTCCTCACAGCCGAAGAAAGCACCGTATTATCAAATGCAGTCCTTTCGTTCTCAGAGAAGCAAGAAGGTCAGAGGTGCATCCTTTCTTGCCAGAGGCAGGGGTAGAGGAAAGAAGCTGCACCATGCAGCTAGTTCCCAGGAACAAAAGTCCTCCCCGGCTTCCACTAAGTCCACCGCATGACGCTGGGGCTCCACAGGCGGAGCCAGGAGCGGTGGGGGCACGTCTCAGAAAATTCAGCAACCAGTGGGTTCGCTCACAGGTGGATCCTTGGGCTATACAAATTGTATCTCAGGGATACAAGCTGGAGTTCGAAGTGACTCCCCCTCACCGTTACCTAAAATCAGCCTTGCCAGCTTCCCCCACAGAAAGGGAGGTAGTCCTGGCGGCAATTCACAAGCTGTACCTCCAGCAAGTGATAATAATGGTCCCCCTCCTTCAACAGGGAAGGGGTTACTATTCCACACTGTTTGTGGTACCGAAACCGGATGGTTCGGTAAGACCCATTCTGAATTTAAAATCCTTGAACATTTATATGAAAAAATTCAAGTTCAAAATGGAATCGCTCAGAGCGGTCATTGCAAGCCTGGAAGAGGGGGATTTTATGGTATCTCTGGACATCAAGGATGCTTACTTGCATGTCCCCATTTATCCACCTCACCAGGAGTACCTCAGGTTTGTGGTACAGGACTGTCATTACCAATTCCAGACGTTGCCGTTTGGTCTGTCCATGGCACCGAGAGTATTTACCAAGGTAATGGCGGAAATGATGGTACTCCTTCGGAAGCAAGGAGTTACAGTTATCCCGTACTTGGACGATCTCCTCATAAAGGCGAGGTCCAGGGAGCAGTTGTTGATCAGCGTAGCACACTCTCAGGAAGTGTTGCAACAGTACGGCTGGATTCTGAATATTCCAAAGTCGCAGCTGATTCCTACGAAGCGTCTGCCCTTCCTGGGTATGATTCTGGACACAGAACAGAAGAAGGTGTTTCTCCCGGAGGAGAAGGCCCAGGAGTTAGTGACTCTGGTCAGGGACCTCCTAAAACCAAAACAGGTGTCGGTGCATCACTGCACGCGAGTCCTGGGAAAGATGGTGGCCTCATACGAAGCCATTCCCTTTGGCAGGTTCCATGCGAGGATCTTTCAGTGGGATCTGTTGGACAAGTGGTCCGAATCGCATCTTCAGATGCATCGGCTGATCACCCTGTCTCCGAGGGCCAGGGTGTCTCTTCTGTGGTGGCTGCAGAGTGCTCATCTTCTCGAGGGCCGCAGGTTCGGCATACAGGACTGGGTCCTGGTGACCACGGATGCAAGCCTCCGCGGATGGGGGGCAGTCACTCAGGGAAGAAACTTCCAAGGGCTGTGGTCAAGTCAGGAGACTTGTCTGCACATAAATATACTGGAACTAAGGGCCATATACAACGCCCTGAGTCAAGCGGAGCCCCTGCTTCGAGACCAACCAGTGCTGATTCAGTCAGACAACATCACGGCGGTCGCCCATGTAAACCGCCAGGGTGGCACAAGAAGCAGGGTGGCAATGGCGGAAGCCACAAAGATTCTTTGTTGGGCGGAGAATCACGTGCAAGCACTGGCAGCAGTGTTCATTCCGGGAGTGGACAACTGGGAAGCAGACTTCCTCAGCAGACACGACCTCCACCCGGGAGAGTGGGGACTTCATCAAGAAGTCTTCACACAGATTGCAAATCGATGGGAACTGCCACAGGTGGACATGATGGCGTCCCGCCTCAACAAAAAGCTAAAAAGATATTGCGCCAGGTCAAGGGACCCTCAGGCGATAGCTGTGGACGCGCTAGTGACACCCTGGGTGTTCCAGTCGGTATATGTGTTCCCTCCTCTTCCTCTCATACCCAAGGTACTGAGAATAGTAAGAAAAAGAGGAGTGATAACAATACTCATCGTTCCGGATTGGCCAAGAAGGACTTGGTACCCAGAACTACAAGAGATGATCACAGAGGACCCATGGCCTCTGCCTCTCAGACAGGACCTGTGCAACAGGGGCCCTGTCTGTTCCAAGACTTACCGCGGCTGCGTTTGACGGCATGGCGGTTGAACGCCGAATCCTAACGGAAAAGGGCATCCCAGATGAAGTGATTCCTACGCTGATAAAAGCTAGGAAGGATGTAACAGCTAAGAATTATCACCGTATATGGCGAAGATATGTTGCTTGGTATGAGGCCAGGATGGCCCCTACAGAGGAATTCCAGCTGGGTCGATTTCTGCACTTCCTACAGTCAGGTGTGACTATGGTCCTAAAATTAGGGTCCATAAAGGTCCAGATTTTGGCCCTATCCATTTTCTTTCAAAAAGAACTGGCTTCACTGCCTGAGGTTCAGACGTTTGTAAAGGGAGTGCTGCATATTCAGCCCCCTTTTGTGCCACCAGTGGCACCTTGGGATCTTAACGTTGTGTTGGATTTCTTGAAATTCCACTGGTTTGAACCACTTAAGACCATGGTACTAAAGTATCACACGTGGAAAGTGGTCATGCTGTTGGCCTTAGCATCGGCGAGGCGTGTGTCAGAATTGGCGGCTTTGTCATGTAAAAGCCCTTATCTGATCTTCCATATGGACAGGGCAGAATTGAGGACTCGTCCCCAATTTCTGCCAAAGGTGGTATCATCGTTTCATTTGAACCAACCTATTGTGGTGCCTGCGGCTACTCGGGACTTGGAGGGCTCCAAGTTGCTGGACGTAGTCCGGGCTTTGAAAATATATGTTTCCAGAACGGCTGGAGTCAGGAAGACTGACTCGCTGTTTATTCTGTATGCACCCAATAAGCTGGGTGCTCCTGCTTCAAAGCAAACTATTGCTCGCTGGATCTGTAGCACGATTCAGCTGGCTCATTCTGCGGCAGGATTGCCGCATCCAAAATCAGTGAAAGCCCATTCCACAAGGAAGGTGGGCTCTTCTTGGGCGGCTGCCCGAGGGGTCTTGGCTTTACAGCTTTGCCGAGCGGCTACTTGGTCGGGTTCAAACACTTTTGCAAAGTTCTACAAGTTTGATACCCTGGCTGAGGAGGACCTTGTGTTTGCTCATTCAGTGCCGCAGAGTCATCCGCACTGTCCCGCCCGTTTGGGAGCTTTGGTATAATCCCCATGGTCCTTACGGAGTACCCAGCATCCTCTAGGACGTTAGAGAAAATAAGATTTTACTTACCGATAAATCTATTTCTCGTAGTCCGTAGTGGATGCTGGGAACTCCGTAAGGACCATGGGGAATAGCGGCTCCGCAGGAGACTGGGCACATCTAAAGAAAGCTTTAGGACTAGCTGGTGTGCACTGGCTCCTCCCCCTATGACCCTCCTCCAAGCCTCAGTTAGGATACTGTGCCCGGACGAGCGTACATAATAAGGAAGGATATTGAATCCCGGGTAAGACTCATACCAGCCACACCAATCACACCGTACAACTTGTGATCTGAACCCAGTTAACAGTATGATAACAACGAAGGAGCCTCTGAAAAGATGGCTCACAACAACAATAACCCGATTTAGTTAACAATAACTATGTACAAGTATTGCAGACAATCCGCACTTGGGATGGGCGCCCAGCATCCACTACGGACTACGAGAAATAGATTTATCGGTAAGTAAAATCTTATTTTCTCTGACGTCCTAGTGGATGCTGGGAACTCCGTAAGGACCATGGGGATTATACCAAAGCTCCCAAACGGGCGGGAGAGTGCGGATGACTCTGCAGCACCGAATGAGAGAACTCCAGGTCCTCCTCAGCCAGGGTATCAAATTTGTAGAATTTAGCAAACGTGTTTGCCCCTGACCAAGTAGCTGCTCGGCAAAGTTGTAAAGCCGAGACCCCTCGGCAGCCGCCCAAGATGAGCCCACTTTCCTTGTGGAATGGGCTTTTACAGATTTTGGCTGTGGCAGGCCTGCCACAGAATGTGCAAGCTGAATTGTACTACAAATCCAACGAGCAATAGTCTGCTTAGAAGCAGGAGCACCCAGCTTGTTGGGTGCATACAGGATAAACAGCGAGTCAGATTTTCTGACTCCAGCCGTCCTGGAAACATATATTTTCAGGGCCCTGACAACGTCAAGTAACTTGGAGTCCTCCAAGTCCCTAGTAGCCGCAGGCACCACAATAGGTTGGTTCATGTGAAAAGCAGAAACCACCTTAGGGAGAAATTGAGGACGAGTCCTCAATTCTGCCCTGTCAGAATGAAAAATTAAGTAAGGGCTTTTATATGATAAAAGCCGCCAATTCTGACACACGCCTGGTTGAAGCCAGGGCTAACAGCATCGTCACCTTCCATGTGAGATGATATTTTAAGTCCACAGTGGTGAGTGGTTCAACCAATGTGACTTAAGGAACCTCAAAACAACATTGAGATCCCAAGGTGCCACTGGAGGCACAAAAGGAGGTTGTATATGCAGTACCCCTTATACAAATGTCTGAACTTCAGGTACTGAAGCCAGTTCTTTCTGGAAGAAAATCGACAGGGCCGAAATTTGAACCTTAATGGACCCTAATTTTAGGCCCATAGACAGTCCTGTCTGCAGGAAATGGAGGAAACGACCTAGTTGAAATTCCTCTGTAGGGGCCTTCTTGGCCTCACATCACGCAACATATTTTCGCCAAATGCGGTGATAATGTTTTGCGCTTACATCCTTCCTGGCTTTGACCAGGGTAGGGATGACTTCATCTGGAATGCCTTTTTCCTTCAGGATCCGGCGTTCAACCGCCATGCCGTCAAACGCAGCCGCGGTAAGTCTTGGAACAGACAAGGCCCGTGCTGGAGCAGGTCCTTTCTTGGAGGTAGAGGCCACGGGTCTTCCGTGAGCATCTCTTGAAGTTCCGGGTACCAAGTCCTTCTTGGCCAATCCGGAACCACGAGTATCGTTCTTACTCCTCTCCTTCTTATGATTCTCAGTACTTTTGGTATGAGAGGCAGAGGAGGGAACACATACACTGACTGGTACACCCACGGTGTCACCAGAGCGTCCCCCGCTATTGCCTGAGGGTCCCTTGACCTTGCGCAATATCTGTCCAGTTTCTTGTTAAGACGGGACGCCATCATGTCCACCTTTGGTTTTTCCCAACGGTTTACAATCAGTTGGAAGACTTCTGGGTGAAGTCCCCACTCCCCCGGGTGGAGGTCGTGTCTGCTGAGGAAGTCTGCTTCCCAGTTGTCCACTCCCGGAATGAACACTGCTGACAGTGCTATCACATGATTTTCCACCCAGCAGAGAATCCTTGCAGCTTCTGCCATTGCCCTCCTGCTTCTTGTGCCGCCCTGTCTGTTTACGTGGGCGACAGCCGTGATGTTGTCCGACTGGATCAATACCGGTTGACCCTGAAGCAGAGGCTTTGCTTGACTTAGGGCATTGTAAATGGCCCTTAGTTCCAGGATATTTTTGTCTCCAGGCTTGACCATAAGCCCTGGATATTTCTTCCCTGTGTGACTGCTCCCCAGCCTCGCAGGCTGGCATCCGTGGTCACCAGGACCCAGTCCTGAATGCCGAATCTGCGGCCCTCTAGAAGATGAGCACTCTGCAACCACCACAGGAGGGACACCCTTGTCCTTGATGACAGGGTTATCCGCTGATGCATCTGAAGATGCGACCCGGACCTTTGTCCAGTAGGTTCCACTGGAAAGTTCTTGTGTGGAATCTGCCGAATGGGATTGCTTCGTAGGAAGCCACCATTTTTACCCAGAACCCTTGTGCATTGATGCACTGAAACTTGGTTCGGTTTTAGGAGGTTGCTGACTAGCTCGGATAACTCCCTGGCTTTCTCCTCCGGGAGAAACACCCTCTTTCTGGACTGTGTCCAGGATCATCCCTAGGAACAGAAGACAAGTCGTCGGAACCAGCTGCGATTTTGGAATATTGAGAATCCACTCGTGCTGCCGCAACACTACCTGAGATAGTGCTACACCGACCTCCAACTGTTCTCTGGATCTTACCCTTATCAGGGAATCATCCAAGTAAAGGATAACTAAAATTCCCTTCCTTCGAAGGAATATCATAATTTCGGTCATTACTTCAGTAAAGACCCGGGGTGCCGTGGACCATCCCTACGGCAGCGTCTGAACTGATAGTGACAGTTCTGTACCATAACCTGAGATACCTTTGGTGAGAAGGGTAAATTTTGACATGAAGGTAAGCATCCTTGATGTCCCGAGACATCATGTAGTCCCCTTCTTCCAGGTTTGCAATCACTGCTCTGAGTGACTCAATTTTGAATTTGAACCTCTGTATGTAAGTGTTCAAAGATTTTAGATTTTAAAATCGGTCTCACCGAGCCGTCTGGCTTCGGTACCACAATAGTGTGGAATAATACCCCGTTCCCTGTTGCAGGAGGGGTACCTTAATTATCACCTGCTGGGAATACAGCTTGTGAATGGCTTCCAAAACTGCCTCCCTGACAGCGGGAGACGTCGGTAAAACAGACTTTTTGGAAACGGCGAGGGGAATACGTCTCGAATTCCAATTTGTACCCCTGAAATATTACCTGAAGGATCCAGGGGTCTACTTGCGAGTGAGCCCACTGCGCACTGAAATTCACTGAGAACGGGCCCCCACCGTGCCTGAACTTGTAAAGCCCTAGCGTCATACTGAGGGCTTGGCAGCGGCGGAAAAGGGTTTCTGTTCCTGGGAACTGGCTGATCTCTGCAGCCATTTTCCTCTCCCTCTGTCACGAGCAGAAAAGAGGAACCCTTTTGTCCGCTTGCCAACCAGGACTGCGCCTGATAATACGGCGTCTTATTTTGAGAGGCGACCTAGGGTACATCCCCTTTTTTAAGGCAATTCCAAATGCCGTTTGGAATCCCTGACCACTTTACTGGTAGATACAAAGCACTTATACTTGATGCCAGTCGGCAAATATTCCGCTGTGCATCATGCATATATAGAAAAGCATCTTTTAATTGCTCTATAGGCAATAATATACTGTCCTTATCTAGGATATCAATATTTCCAGTCAGGGAATCCGACCACGCCACCCAGCACTGCACATCCAGGCTGAGGCGATTGCTGGTCGCAGTATAACACCAGTATGTGTGTAAATACATTTTAGGATACCCTCCTGCTTTTTATCAGCAGGATCCTTAAGGGCGGCCATCTCAAGAGAGGGTAGAGCCCTTGTTCTTACAATCGTGTGAGCGCCTTATCCCCTGTAGGGGGTGTTTCCCAACGCACCCTAACCACTGGCGGGAAAAGGTATACTGCCAATAACTTTTTAGAATTATCAATTGTTATCGGAGGAAAACCCACGCATCATCACACACTTAATTTTATTTTTCAGATTCAGGAAAACTATAGGAAGTTTTTCCTCACCAAACATAATACCCCTTTTTTGGTGGTATTCATATTATCAGAAAAGTGTAAACATTTTCCATTGCCTCAATCATGCAATGTGTGGCCCTATTGGAAATCACGGTTGTCTCTTCACGTCGACACAGGAGCCAGTATCCGTGTCGGCGTCTGTATCTGAGGTAACGGGCGCTTTAGAGCCCCTGTATGAGACATCTGGACATGCACAAGCTGAGTAGCCGGCTGTCTCATGTCAACCACTGTCTTTTATACAAAGCTGACACTTTCACGCAATTTCAACAGTACATCCACTCAGGTGTCGACCCCCTAGGGGGTGACAACACTATTACAGACACTCTACTCCGTCTCCACATCATTTTTCTCCTCATACATGTCGACACAAAAGTACCGACACACAGCACACACACAGGGAATGCTCTGATAGAGGACAGGACCCACTAGCCCTTTGGGGAGACAGAGGGAGAGTTTGCCAGCACACACCAGAGCGCTATATATATACAGGGATAACCTTATATAAGTGTTTTTCCCTTTATAGCTGTTGTATTGTTTATACTGCGCCTAATTTGTGCCCCCCTCTCTTTTTTAACCCCTTTCTGTAGTGTAGTGACTGCAGGGGAGAGCCAGGGAGCTTCCCTCCAACTGAGCTGTGAGGGAAAATGGCGCCAGTGTGCTGAGGAGATAGGCTCCGCCCCTTTCTCGGCGTCCTTATCATCCGTTTTTCTATATGTTTTGGCAGGGGTTAAATGCATCCATATAGCCCAGGAGTTATATGTGATGCATTTATTTTAGCCATATAAGGTTTTATCGATTTATTGCGTCTCAGGGCGCTGCCCCCCCAGCGCCCTGCACCCTCAGTGACCGGAGTGTGAAGTGTGCTGAGAGCAATGGCGCACAGCTGCGGTGCTGTGCGTTTATCTGAAGACAGGATCGTCTTCTGCCGCCGATTTCACCGGACCTCTTCGCTCTTCTGGCTCTGTAAGGGGGCCGGCGGCGCGGCTCCGGGACCCATCCAGGCTGAACCTGTGATCGTCCCTCTGGAGCTAATGTCCAGTAGCCTAAGAAACCCGATCCACTCTGCACTCAGGTGAGTCCGTTTCTTCTCCCCTTAGTCCCACGATGCAGTGAGCCTGTTGCCAGCAGGTCTCACTGAAAATAATAAACCTAAACTAAAACTTTCACAAAGAGCTCAGGAGAGCCCCTAGTGTGCACCCTTCTCGTCGGGCACAGAAATCTAACTGAGGCTTGGAGGAGGGTCATAGGGGGAGGAGCCAGTGCACACCAGCTAGTCCTAAAGCTTTCTTTAGATGTGCCCAGTCTCCTGCGGAGCCGCTATTCCCCATGGTCCTTACGGAGTTCCCAGCATCCACTAGGACGTCAGAGAAAATAAGAATTTACTCACCGGTAATTCTATTTCTCGTAGTCCGTAGTGGATGCTGGGCGCCCGTCCCAAGTGTGGACTTTCTGCAATACGTGTATATAGTTATTGCTTAATAAAGGGTTATTGTTATGAGCCATCCGTTGAGTGATGCTCAGTTGTTGTTCATACTGTTAACTGGGTAAGGTTATCACAAGTTGTACGGTGTGATTGGTGTGGGCGGTATGGGTCTTACCCTGGATTCCAAAATCCTTTCCTTGTAATGTCAGCTCTTCCGGGCACAGTTTCCCTAACTGAGGTCTGGAGGAGGGGCATAGAGGGAAGAGCCAGTGCACACCAGATAGTACCTAATCTTTCTTTAGAGTGCCCAGTCTCCTGCATAGCCCGTCTATTCCCCATGGTCCTTACGGAGTCCCCAGCATCCACTACGGACTACGAGAAATAGAATTACCGGTGAGTAAATTCTTATTTTACGTGGAGCTTGAGAACCTGGGTATTTGCCGGCACAAGTGACCCAGGTTCCCAACTCTGGGGGAAATTTACTAAGGTGGGAGATTTTTAGAACTAGTGATGTTGCCCATAGCAACCAATCAGATTATATCTATTATCTGCTAGAAGCAGCTAGATAAATGGTAAGTAGAATCTGATTGGTTGCCATTGGCAACATCACCAGTTCTAAAAATCTCCCACCTTAGAAAATGTACCCCTCTGTGTGAAAGGGTCGACCTGGGTCAGCTACAGTGTGAAAGGCAGACCTGGGTCACTGATTACCCGGGTCATACCCAAAAGGCTGCTGATTGGCTGGCTCAGCAGCGCTTGGAGATGACATCATCTCCAAGAGTCCTGTGTGAGTGGCAATGACCCGGGTCCCGGCGGCAGTGTGAAAGGGGTAAGTATAGCTGAAGCTGTACAGTATCCTGGGTCAGAGCTGAGGCTTCAGTGTGAAAGGTGTATTATAAGTGGATGGGTTACTGCTTTATCTTTCTCCAGCTTTGATAAACTGAGGCTAAGGAAGGATAGGCGGGGAGCTACAAATTGCATTCCCCCTGGTGATAGATAATTGCCCCATGCCCCGCCCACTTCATGGTAGAGTGCAAGATTCTGGACAAATATATGTATTTAAAAGTAACAACATTTACTGCACTAAGCATCTGTTTTGACTGTCGGTTTAAATCCACCATCGATGCCCAGTAGCGGATCTTGCCACGGGCAAGCAGGACTTTTGCCCGGGGCGCCGGCGCCATGCGGAGGGCGCCACACCATGGCAAGATCCGCTACTGTGCCCCCGCTGTGAAGGGAACTAGACGCTCCCCATCTAGTTTCCCTTCGTGGAGAGGACCTTTGCTGTGCGGTGCGCGATGACGTCATCGCGCACCGCACAGCATTGTGGGACTGACACAGACGCTAGGGGTTATAATTGACCTCTAGTGTCTATCTGAGGGGAAGATATACCTCTGCCTGCTTCACTGAATGTGGGTGTGCGTGTGCCAACATCTCAGCACTCCAGCTGAAATTTTTGGAGCCCAGATTAAGAACCGGGGAGGAGTGGCCAGTAAGATGGAAAAAATAAGATTTTACTTACCGGTAAATCTATTTCTCGTAGTCCGTAGTGGATGCTGGGGACTCCGCAAGGACCATGGGGAATAGACGGGCTCCGCAGGAGACAGGGCACTTTAAGAAAGAATTAGGAATACTGGTGTGCACTGGCTCCTCCCTCTATGCCCCTCCTCCAGACCTCAGTTAAGGAAACTGTGCCCCGAAGAGCTGACAGTACAAGGAAAGGATTTTGGAATCCAGGGTAAGACTCATACCAGCCACACCAATCACACCGTATAACTCGTGATAAACTTACCCAGTTAACAGTATGAACAACAACAGAGCATCAGATAAACCTGATGCAACCATAACATAACCCTTATTTAAGCAATAACTATATACAAGTATTGCAGAAGAAGTCCGCACTTGGGACGGGCGCCCAGCATCCACTACGGACTACGAGAAATAGATTTACCGGTAAGTAAACTCTTATTTTCTCTAACGTCCTAGTAGATGCTGGGGACTCCGTAAGGACCATGGGGATTATACCAAAGCTCCCAAACGGGCGGGAGAGTGCGGATGACTCTGCAGCACCGAATGAGCAAACACAAGGTCCTCCTCAGCCATGGTATCAAACTTGTAGAACTTTGCAAAGGTGTTTGAACCTGACCAAGTAGCCGCTCGGCAAAGCTGTAATGCCGAGACCCCTCGGGCAGCCGCCCAAGAAGAGCCCACCTGCCTTGTGGAGTAGGCTTTTACTGATTTTGGAAGCGGCAATCCAGACGCAGAATGAGCCTGCTGGATCGTGTTACAGATCCAGCGAGCAATAGTTTGCTTTGAAGCAGGAGCACCCAGCTTGTTGGACGCCTACAGGATAAACAGCGACTCAGTTTTCCTGACTCTAGCCGTTCTGGCTACATAAACCTTCAAAGCCCTGACTACATCCAGTAACTCGGAATCCTCCAAGTCACGAGTAGCCACAGGCACCACAATAGGTTGGTTCATATGAAAAGATGACCCCACATTTGGCAGAAATTGCGGACGAGTCCGCAATTCTTCCCTGTCCATATGGAAAACCAAATAGGGGCATTTATGTGACAAAGCCGCCAATTCTGACACACGCCTAGCCGAAGCCAAGGCTAATAGCATGATCACCTTCCACGTGAGATATTTTAACTCCACGGTTTTAAGTGGCTCAAACCAGTGTGATTTCAGGAAACTCAACACCACGTAAAGATCCCAAGGTGCCACTGGGGGCACAAACGGGGGCTGAATATGCAGCACTCCCTTTACAGACGTCTAAACTTCAGGAAGAGAAGCTAGATCTTTTTGAAAGAAAATGGATAGGGCCAAAATCTGGACCTTAATGGACCCCAATTTTAGGCCCAAAGTCACTCCCGACTGTAGGAAGTGAAGGAACAAGCCCAGCTGGAATTCCTCTGTAGGGGCATTCCTGGCCTCACATCAAGCAACATATTTTCGCCGTATACGGTGATAATGTTTAGCCGTCACGTCCTTCCTAGCAGGGCCGTCAGTGAGGAGGCATCTTCTCAAAGTCCAGCTTGTATCCCTGAGACACAATATCTATTGCCCAGGGATCTAACGGGAGTGAACCCACTTGTGGCTGAACTTACGAAAGCGTGCCCCTACCGGGCCTAGCTCCACCTGTGGAGCCCCAGCGACATGCGGTGGATTTTCGTAGAGGCCGGGGAGGACTTCTGTTCCTGGGAACTAGCTGTGTTGTGCAGCTGGTTTCCTCTGCCCCCGCCTCTGGCAAGAAAGGACGCACCTCGGACTTTCTTGTTTCTTTGTTCGAACGGCTGCATTTGATAATGACGTGCTTTCCTAGGCTGTGCAGGAATATAAGGCAAAATATCAGAATTACCAGCTATAGCTGTGGAGACCAGGTCCGAGAACCCTTCTTCACACAATCCTCAGCCTTCCATATGCCGCTTAAGTTGGCATCATCTGTCCATTGCATATACTACAGGATACGTCAAGCAGAAATCGACATAGCTTTGCCTCTAGGACCCAGTATACTCATGTCTCTTTGGGCATGTTTTATGATATAGATCTCTTAAGACAGCATCTTTAATATAATAAGAATTTACTTACCGATAATTCTATTTCTCGTAGTCCGTAGTGGATGCTGGGGACTCCGTAAGGACCATGGGAATAGCGGCTCCGCAGGAGACAGGGCACAAAAGTAAAAGCTTTAGGATCAGGTGGTGTGCACTGGCTCCTCCCCCTATGACCCTCCTCCAAGCCTCAGTTAGGATACTGTGCCCGGACGAGCGTACACAATAAGGAAGGATTTTGAATCCCGGGTAAGACTCATACCAGCCACACCAATCACACTGTACAACCTGTGATCTGAACCCAGTTAACAGCATGATAACAGCGGAGCCTCTGAAAAGATGGCTCACAACAATAATAACCCGATTTTTGTAACAATAACTATGTACAAGTATTGCAGACAATCCGCACTTGGGATGGGCGCCCAGCATCCACTACGGACTACGAGAAATAGAATTATCGGTAAGTAAATTCTTATTTTCTCTGACGTCCTAAGTGGATGCTGGGGACTCCGTAAGGACCATGGGGATTATACCAAAGCTCCCAAACGGGCGGGAGAGTGCGGATGACTCTGCAGCACCGAATGAGAGAACTCCAGGTCCTCCTCAGCCAGGGTATCAAATTTGTAAAATTTTGCAAACGTGTTTGCCCCTGACCAAGTAGCAGCTCGGCAAAGTTGCAAAGCCGAGACCCCTCGGGCAGCCGCCCAAGATGAGCCCACCTTCCTTGTGGAATGGGCAATCGTCTGCTTAGAAGCAAGAGCACCCAGTTTGTTGAGTGCATACAGGATAACAGCAAGTCAGTTTTCCTGACTCCAGCCGTCCTGGAAATATATATTTTCAGGGCCCTGACAACATCTAGCAACTTGGAGTCCTCCAAGTCCTTAGTAGCCGCAGGTACCACAATAAGCTGGTTCAGGTGAAACGCTGACACCACCTTAGGGAGAAACTGGGGACGAGTCCGCAGCTCTGCCCTGTCCGAATGGACAATCAGATATGGGCTTTTGTGAGACAAAGCCGCCAATTCTGACACTCGCCTGGCCGAGGCCAGGGCCAACAGCATGGTCACTTTCCATGTGAGATATTTCAAATCCACAGATTTGAGCGGTTTAAACCAATGTGATTTGAGGAATCCCAGAACTACGTTGAGATCCCACAGTGCCACTGGAGGCACAAAAGGGGTTGTATATGCAGTACTCCCTTGACAAACTTCTGGACTTCAGGAACTGAAGCCAATTCTTTCTGGAAGAAAATCGACAGGGCCGAAATTTGAACCTTAATGGACCCAAATTTGAGGCCCATAGACACTCCTGTTTGCAGGAAATGCAGGAATCGACCGAGTTGAAATTCCTCCGTGGGGGCCTTCCTGGCCTCACACCATGCAACATATTTTCGCCAAATGCGGTGATAATGTTGTGCGGTCACCTCCTTCCTGGCTCTGACCAGGGTAGGGATGACCTCTTCCGGAATGCCTTTTTCCCTTAGGATCCGGCGTTCAACCGCCATGCCGTCAAACGCAGCCGCGGTAAGTCTTGGAACAGACATGATCCTTGCTGAAGCAAGTCCCTTTTTAGTATCTCTTGAAGTTCCGGGTACCAAGTCCTTCTTGGCCAATCCGGAGCCACGAGTATAGTTCTTACTCCTCTCCGTCTTATAATTCTCAGTACCTTGGGTATGAGAGGCAGAGGAGGAAACACATACACCGACTGGTACACCCACGGTGTTACCAGAGCGTCCCAGCTATTGCCTGAGGGTCTCTTGACCTGGCGCAATACCTGTCCAGTTTTTTTGTTCAGACGGGACGCCATCATGTCCACCTTTGGTCTTTCCCAACGGTTCACAATCATGTGGAAGACTTCCAGATGAAGTCCCCACTCTCCCGGGTGGAGGTCGTGCCTGCTTAGGAAGTCTGCTTCCCAGTTGTCCACTCCCGGAATGAACACCGCTGACAGTGTTATCACATGATTTTTCGCCCAGCGAAGAATCCTTGCTGCCATTGCCCTCCTGCTTCCTGTCTGTTTACGTGGGCGACTGCCGTGATGTTGTCCGACTGGATCAGCACCGGTTGACTTTGAAGCAGAGGTCTTCCTAGGCTCAGAGCATTGTAAATTGCCCTTAGCTCCAGTATATTTATGTGGAGAGAAGTCTCCAGACTTGACCACACTCCTTGGAAATTTCTTCCCTGTGTGACTGCTCCCCAGCCTCTCAGGCTGGCATCCGTGGTCACCAGGACCCAGTCCTGAATGCCAAATCTGCTGCCCTCTAGTAGATGAGCACTCTGCAGCCACCACAGAAGAGACACCCTTGTCCTTGGAGACAGGATTATCCGCTGATGCATCTGAAGATGCGATCCGGACCATTCGTCCAGCAGATCCCACTGAAAAATTCTTGCGTGAAATCTGCCGAATGGAATCGCTTCGTAAGAAGCCACCATTTTTCCCAGGACTCTTGTGCATTGATGCACTGACACTTGGCCTGGTTCTAGGAGGTTCCTAACTAGCTCGGATAACTCCCTGGCTTTCTCCTCCGGGAGAAACACCTTTTTCTGGACTGTGTCCAGAATCATCCCTAGGAACAGCAGACGTGTCGTCGGAATCAGCTGCGATTTTGGAATATTTAGAATCCCCCCGTGCTGTCGTAGAACTACTTGAGATAGTGCTACTCCAACCTCCAACTGTTCTCTGGACCTTGCCCTTATCAGGAGATCGTCCAAGTAAGGGATAATTAAGACGCCTTTTCTTTGAAGAAGAATCATCATTTCGGCCATTACCTTGGTAAAGACCCGGGGTGCCGTGGACAATCCAAACGGCAGCGTCTGAAACTGATAGTGACAGTTCTGTACCACGAACCTGAGGTACCCTTGGTGAGAAGGGCAAATTGGGACATGGAGGTAAGCATCCTTGATGTCCAGGGACACCATATAGTCCCCTTCTTCCTGGTTCGCTATCACTGCTCTGAGTGACTCCATCTTGATTTGAACCTTTGTATGTAAGTGTTCAAAGATTTCAGATTTAGAATAGGTCTCACTGAGCCGTCTGGCTTCAGTACCACAATTAGTGTGGAATAATACCCCTTTCCTTGTTGTAGGAGGGGTACTTTGATTATCACCTGCTGGGAATACAGCTTGTGAATTGTTTCCAATACTGCCTCCCTGTCGGAGGGAGACGTTGGTAAAGCAGATTTCAGGAACCTGCGAGGGGGAGACGTCTCGAATTTCCAATCTGTACCCCTGGGATACTACTTGTAGGATCCAGGGGTCCACTTGCGAGTGAGCCCACTGCGCGCTGAAACTCTTGAGACGACCTGAGTCCGCTTGTACGGCCCCAGCGTCATGCTGAGGACTTGGCAGAAGCGGTGGAGGGCTTCTGTTCCTGGGAAGGGGCTGCCTGCTGCAGTCTTCTTCCCTTTCCTCTACCCCTGGGCAGATATGACTGGCCTTTTGCCCGCTTGCCCTTATGGGGACGAAAGGACTGAGGCTGAAAAGACGGTGTCTTTTTCTGCTGAGATGTGACTTGGGGTAAAAAAGGTGGATTTTCCAGCTGTTGCCGTGGCCACCAGGTCCGATGGACCGACCCCAAATAACTCCTCCCCTTTATACGGCAATACTTCCATGTGCCGTTTGGAATCCGCATCACCTGACCACTGTCGTGTCCATAAACATCTTCTGGCAGACATGGACATCGCACTTACTCTTGATGCCAGAGTGCAAATATCCCTCTGTGCATCTCGCATATATAGAAATGCATCCTTTAAATGCTCTATAGTCAATAAAATACTGTCCCTGTCAAGGGTATCAATATTTTCAGTCAGGGAATCCGACCAAGCCACCCCAGCGCTGCACATCCAGGCTGAGGCGATCGCTGGTCGCAGTATAACACCAGTATGTGTGTATATACTTTTTAGGATATTTTCCAGCCTCCTATCAGCTGGCTCCTTGAGGGCGGCCGTATCTGGAGACGGTAACGCCACTTGTTTTGATAAGCGTGTGAGCGCCTTATCCACCCTAGGGGGTGTTTCCCAACGCGCCCTAACTTCTGGCGGGAAAGGGTATAACGCCAATAATTTTCTATCGGGGAAAACCCACGCATCATCACACACTTCATTTAATTTATCTGATTCAGGAAAAACTACAGGTAGTTTTTTCACACCCCACATAATACCCTTTTTTGTGGTACTTGTAGTATCAGAAATATGTAACACCTCCTTCATTGCCCTTAACATGTAACGTGTGGCCCTAATGGAAAATACGTTTTCTTCACCGTCGACACTGGAGTCAGTGTCCGTGTCTGTGTCGACCGACTGAGGTAATGGGCGTTTTAAAGCCCCTGACGGTGTTTGAGACGCCTGGACAGGTACTAATTGGTTTGCCGGCCGTCTCATGTCGTCAACCGACCTTGCAGCGTGTTGACATTATCACGTAGTTCCCTAAATAAGCCATCCATTCCGGTGTCGACTCCCTAGAGAGTGACATCACCATTACAGGCAATTGCTCCGCCTCCTCACCAACCTCGTCCTCATACATGTCGACACACACGTACCGACACACAGCACACGGAATGCTCTGATAGAGGACAGGACCCCACTAGCCCTTTGGGGAGACAGAGGGAGAGTTTGCCAGCACACACCAAAACGCTATAATTATACAGGGACAACCTTATATAAGTGTTTTCCCTTATAGCATCTTAATATATTATAATATCGCCACCAAAATGCCCCCCCTCTCTGTTTTAACCCTGTTTCTGTAGTGCAGTGCAGGGGAGAGCCTGGGAGCCTTCCTAGCAGCGGAGCTGTGTAGGAAAATGGCGCTGTGTGCTGAGGAGAATAGGCCCCGCCCCCTTTTCGGCGGGCTTCTTCTCCCGTTTTTCTGACAACCTGGCAGGGGTTAAATACATCCATATAGCCCCAGAGGCTATATGTGATGTATTTTTAGCCAGCATAGGTACTTTCATTGCTGCCCAGGGCGCCCCCCCCAGCGCCCTGCACCCTCAGTGACCGTTGGTGTGAAGTGTGCTGAGAGCAATGGTGCACAGCTGCCGTGCTGTGCGCTACCTTAAGAAGACTGGGAAGTCTTCAGCCGCCGATTTCTGGACCTCTTCTCTCTTCAGCATCTGCAAGGGGGTCGGCGGCGCGGCTCCGGTGACCCATCCAGGCTGTACCTGTGATCGTCCCTCTGGAGCTAGTGTCCAGTAGCCTAAGAAGCCAATCCATCCTGCACGCAGGTGAGTTCACTTCTTCTCCCCTAAGTCCCTCGTTGCAGTGAGCCTGTTGCCAGCAGGACTCACTGAAAATAAAAAACCTAACAAAACTTTTACTCTAAGCAGCTCTTTAGGAGAGCCACCTAGATTGCACCCTTCTCGGCCGGGCACAAAAACCTAACTGAGGCTTGGAGGAGGGTCATAGGGGGAGGAGCCAGTGCACACCACCTGATCCTAAAGCTTTTACTTTTGTGCCCTGTCTCCTGCGGAGCCGCTATTCCCATGGTCCTTACGGAGTCCCCAGCATCCACTTAGGACGTCAGAGAAATATATATATATATACATACTAGGGTCTCAATTTTTGCTGATAAGGTACCTGTCCACGCCGCCACAGCGCTATAAACCCATGCCGACACAATCGCCGGTCTGAGTTGTGTACCCAAATGTGCACGCTATCTGCAGGATCCCTGAGAAAAGCTAGGGCTACCTTTTGGGCAAACGTGACACCCTAGGGGAAGATTCCCATCACATCCTGGCCCTAGTGGGGAAAGGATACTGCCTGAGAATTCTTTGTGGGAAGCTGCAGTCTCTTGTCTGGAGATTCCCGCTCTTTTTCTTCATGAGAGGAGGGAAATTTACCTCAGCTTTCTTCCCCTTAAACATGTGTACCCTTGTGTCAGGGACAGATGAGTCATCAGTGATATGCAAATCATCTTTTATTACAATAATCATATATTGAATACTTTTCTGCCATTTTGGCTGTAACTTTGCATTATGGTAGTCGACACTGGAGTCAAACTCCGTGTCGATATCAGTGTCTATTATTTTGGATAGTGAGCATTGTGAGACTCTGAAGGTCTCTGCGCCATAGGGACAGACATGGGTAGATTTCCTGTCTGTTCTCTAATCTTTTGTGCAATAAATTCACCTTAGCACTTACACATATCCAAACAGGTGTCGGCGTTGTCGACGGAGACACCCTCTCACACACATATTAGCTCCATCTCCTCCTTAGGGGAGCCTTTTACCTCAGACATGTCGACACACACGTACCGACACACCACACACACAGGGGATGCTCTATTTGGAGACAGTTCCCCCACAAGGCCCTTTGGAGAGACAGAGAGAGAGTATGCCAGCACACACCCCAGCGCTATATGACCCAGGAACATACTTACCGACTTTTTTGCTGCTCTCTCCGGGAGAGAGCAGCCAGGTCGGTTCGGCAGGGGGGCGGGCTGCGATGTGTGTGCAGAGGGGGCGGGGTGGAGGCGGACCGGGGGTGGGGCAGAGGCGTGACTATGGGGATCGTGTTGTGTAAGCCCCACCCCCCGCGGTGTAATGCCGCTATTATGGCATTATACAGCAGGGGGCGTGGCTACGATGACGCGATTCAACAATAATCGCGTCATCGCTCTCCCGGACCGCCCACTTTACTCGCTAAGTGGGCGGCCGGGCTTGGGGGGACCCCTGTAATCGGGAGACTTGCCTGCTCTTCCGGGGGGCCGGGAGGATCACCCGATTTTCGGTAGCCTCCCGGCCATTCCGGGAGAGTAGGCAAGTCTGCCCAGGAATCACACAGTAACGTAGTGTTAACCCAGTAGCTGCTGTATATATTGTTTTTACGCCAAATTTATGTGCCCCCCCCTCTCTTTTTCACCCTCTTCTATCGTGATTCTGCAGGGGAGAGCCTGGGGAGCTTCCTCTCAGCGGAGCTGTGGAGAGAAAATGGCGCTGGTGAGTGCTGAGGAAGAAGCTCCGCCCCCTCAGCGGCGGGCTTCTGTCCCGCGATTTTGTGTAAAAATAATGGCAGGGGCTCATGCATATTACAGTGCCCAGTTGTATATATGCCCTATTCTGCCAGGAGGTACTCAATTGCTGCCCAGGGCGCGCCCCCCTGCGCCCTGCACCCTACAGTGACCGGAGTGTGTGGGTTAGTGTGGGAGCAATGGCGCACAGCTGCAGTGCTGTGCGCTACCTCATATGAAGACAGGAGTCTTCTGCAGCGATTTTGACGTCTTCTTGCTTCACCCGCCGGCTTCTGTCTTCTGGCTCTGCGAGGGGGACGGCGGCGCGGCTCCGGGAACGGACGACCAAGGTTAAGTTCCTGTGTTCGATCCCTCTGGAGCTAATGGTGTCCAGTAGCCTAAGAAGCGCAACCTAGCCGCAGTTAGTAGGTTTGCTTCTCTCCCCTCAGTCCCACGTAGCAGTGAGTCTGATGCCAGCAGAAGCTCTCTGAAAATAAAAAACCTAACAAAATACTTTCTTATTAGCAAGCTCAGGAGAGCTCACTAAAATGCACCCAGCTCCGTCCGGGCACAGATTCTAACTGAGGTCTGGAGGAGTGGCATAGAGGGAGGAGCCAGTGCACACCAGTAGTCCTAATTTTTTCTTAGAGTGCCCTGTCTCCTGCGGAGCCCGTCTATTCCCCATGGTCCTTACGGAGTCCCCAGCATCCACTAGGACGTTAGAGAAAATGGGGTGTTAGTACACCGACCTGTACTCAGACGCCCTGATGGTCTAGTGGGGTCCCTGCTCGGTGAAAGTGTCCACGCCAGCGCTGCAACAAGTCTCCCTAGGTTGCGATAGGAGCGCTATTTAATGGCGGGTCCCACCTGGGGGACCCTTTTACCTCCTCCCCGTAGCAGCCACGCGAACCAGAATAGCGTCTGCGACTCTGTGCCTAAGCCGGGGCGTCTCCGACGCAAGTACCCGGGAACTAAGCCCGCAGTGCAACGCCGCTTGGGAGGTGATGGAGCTGCAGCGCTGAAGTGTCACCCTGACAGCCCAGAGACAAAATATTCTTAGAGATACTTTTTTAGGGCTGCCGAGCGCAGCCCTCCTGTTAGGTGACCTGCTGCTGCAGGCACCAACTCGAAACTGAGCTCTCTCAGTGCCTCAGAGGCGGGTTATGGAGGAGGTCCCAATGCATCCTGGGACAGCTAATGCTTTTAGCCTGTTGGTGCCCCTTTGGAAACCAATGTAACTGCTGCAGAAATGCATTTTAAGTGGCAGTAGATCTTGGTGAAAGTTTAAACCCAGATGAAGCATAGAGGGCCATGGCATGAGTGTGGGGCAGCATATACGGTATGTGGCACCCCAGAACTGTGTGTTGTGTGCCCCTTTAAGAAACTTTGCTGGAGAAGTGCTGGGGCAGGAGTTACATGCAAACCATGCCATGTAGGAGCACACTGATGATGCACAGAGAACGCACTGTAGCAAACGAGGCTGAAGTTAGCTTCTTATTCGGCCAGCTTCTTATTCACTTCTTATTCGGCTCCAGCTTCTTATTCACTTCTTATTCGGCTCCAGCTTCTTATTCAGAAATAATTATATTAAAATAAATTAAATAGGGATAGATCACTAAGTTAACATTGCATAAACTTCAAATAGTGTCCCTTACACCAATTTACATGACATTTTGCATTAAACAAAAATGATTTGGGCATGAAAATGGTGGTAAAGCGGGCACAGACACCAGATTTCATCATTTTGAATAAGAAGCTGTAGTTGTGCAAGGGTTAAACAGCGTTGGTCAAAAGATTTGACACTTGAACCTCACACAGGGTGGACACTTACATATCACCCACTTGCAGTTTGTCTTGACCAACAAGCATTTGGGCATGAAAATGGTGGTAAAGCGGGCACAGACACCAGATTTCATCATTTTGAATAAGAAGCTGTAGCTGTGCAAGGGTTAAACAGCGTTGGTCAAAAGATTTGATACTTGAAACTCAGACAGGGTGGTCACTTACATATCACCCACTTGCAGTTTGTTTTGACCAACAAGCATTTGGGCATGAAAATGGTGGTAAAGCGGGCACAGACACCAGATTTCATCATTTTGAATAAGAAGCTGTAGCTGTGTATGGGTTAAACAGCGTTGGTCAAAAGATTTGACACTTGAAACTCACACAGGGTGGTCACTTACATATCACCCACTTGCAGTTTGTCTTGACCAACAAGCATTTGGGCATGAAAATGGTGGTAAAGCGGGCACAGACACCAGATTTCATCATTTTGAATAAGAAGCTGTAGCTGTGCAAGGGTTAAACAGCGTTGGTCAAAAGATTTGACACTTGAACCTCACACAGGGTGGTCACTTGCATATCACCCACTTACAGTTTGTCTTGACCAACAAGCATTTGGGCATGAAAATGGTGGTAAAGCGGGCACAGACACCAGATTTCATAATTTTGAATAAGAAGCTGTAGCTTTGCAAGGGTTAAACAGCCTTTGTTCAAAAGATTTGACACTTGAAACCCACACAGGGTGGTCACTTACATATCACCCACATGCAATTTGCCTTGACCAACAAGCATTTGGGCATGGAAATGGTGGTAAAGCGGGCACAGACACCAGATTTCATCATTTTGAATAAGAAGCTGTAGCTGTGCAAGGGTTAAACAGCATTGGTCAAAAGATTTGACACTTGAAACTCACACAGGGTGGTCACTTACATATCACCCACTTGCAATTTGCCTTGACCAACAAGCATTTGGGCATGAAAATGGTGGCAAGGCGGGCACAGACACCAGATTTCATCATTTTGAATAAGAAGCTGTAGCTGTGCAAGGGTTAAACAGCATTGGTCAACAGATTTGACACTTGAAACTGACACAGGGTGGTCACTTGCATATCACCCACTTGCAATTTGCCTTGACCAACAAGCATTTGGGCATGAAAATAGTGGTAAAGCGGGCACAGACACCAGATTTCATCATTTTGAATAAGAAGCTGTAGCTGTGCAAGGGTTAAACATAACAGCGTTGGTCAACAGATTTCACACTTGAAACTCACACAGGGTGGTCACTTACATATCACCCACTTGCAATTTGCCTTGACCAACAAGCATTTGGGCATGAAAATGGTGGTAAAGCGGGCACAGGCACCAGATTTCATCATTTTGAATAAGAAGCTGTAGTTGTGCAAGGGTTAAACAGCATTGATCAACAGATTTGACACTTGAAACCCACACAGGGTGGTCACTTACATATCACCCACTTGCAGTTTGTCTTGACCAACAAGCATTTGGGCATGAAAATGGTGGTAAAGCGTGCACAGACACCAGATTTCATCATTTTGAATAAGAAGCTGTAGCTGTGCAAGGGTTAAACAGCGTTGGTCAAAAGATTTGACACTTGAACCTCACACAGGGTGGTCACTTACATATCACCCACTTGCAGTTTGTCTTGACCAACAAGCATTTGGGCATGAAAATGGTGGTAAAGCGGGCACAGACACCAGATTTCATCATTTTGAATAAGAAGCTGTAGCTGTGCAAGGGTTAAACAGCGTTGGTCAAAAGATTTGACACTTGAACCTCACACAGGATGGTCACTTACATATCACCCACTTGCAGTTTGTCTTGACCAACAAGCATTTGGGCATGAAAATGGTAGTAAAGCGGGCACAGACACCAGATTTCATCATTTTGAATAAGAAGCTGTAGCAGTGCAAGGGTTAAACAGCGTTGGTCAAAAGATTTGACACTTGAAACCCACACAGGGTGGTCACTTACATATCACCCACATGCAATTTGCCTTGACTAACAAGCATTTGGGCATGGAAATGGTGGTAAAGCGGGCACAGACACCAGATTTCATCATTTTGAATAAGAAGCTGTAGCTGTGCAAGGGTTAAACAGCGTTGGTCAAAAGATTTGACACTTGAAACTCACACAGGGTGGTCACTTACATATCACCCACTTGCAGTTTGTCTTGACCAACAAGCATTTGGGCATGAAAATAGTGGTAAAGCGGGCACAGACACCAGATTTCATCATTTTGAATAAGAAGCTGTAGCTGTGCAAGGGTTAAACAGCGTTGGTCAAAAGATTTGACACTTGAACCTCACACAGGGTGGTCACTTACATATCACCCACTTGCAGTTTGTCTTGACCAACAAGCATTTGGGCATGAAAATGGTGGCAAGGCGGGCACAGACACCAGATTTCATCATTTTGAATAAGAAGCTGTAGCTGTGCAAGGGTTAAACAGCATTGGTCAACAGATTTGACACTTGAAAATCACACAGGGTGGTCACTTACATATCACCCACTTGCAATTTGCCTTGACCAACAAGCATTTGGGCATGAAAATAGTGGTAAAGCGGGCACAGATACCAGATTCTATCATTTTGAATAAGAAGCTATAGCTGTGCAAGGGTTAAACAGCGTTGGTCAACAGATTTGACACTTGAAACTCACACAGGGTGGTCACTTACATATCACCCACTTGCAATTTGCCATGACCAACAAGCATTTGGGCATGGAAATGGTGGTAAAGCGGGCACAGTCACCAGATTTCATCATTTTGAATAAGAAGCTGTAGTTGTGCAAGGGTTAAACAGCATTGGTCAACAGATTTGACACTTGATACCCACACAGGGTGGTCACTTACATATCACCCACTTGCAATTTGCCTTGACCAACAAGCATTTGGGCATGAAAATGGTGGTAAAGCGTGCACAGACACCAGATTTCATCATTATGAATAAGAAGCTGTAGCTGTGCAAGGGTTAAAAAGCGTTGGTCAAAAGATTTGACACTTGAACCTCACACATGGTGGTCACTTGCATATCACCCACTTGCAGTTTGTCTTGACCAACAAGCATTTGGGCATGAAAATGGTGGTAAAGCGGGCACAGACACCAGATTTCATCATTTTGAATAAGAAGCTGTAGCTGTGCAAGGGTTAAACAGCGTTGGTCAAAAGATTTGATACTTGAAACTCACACAGGGTGGTCACTTACATATCACCCACTTGCAATTTGCCTTGACCAACAAGCATTTGGGCATGAAAATGGTGGCAAGGCGGGCACAGACACCAGATTTCATCATTTTGAATAAGAAGCTGTAGTTGTGCAAGGGTTAAACAGCGTTGATCAACAGATTTGACACTTGAAACTCACACAGGGTGGTCACTTACATATCACCCACTTGCAGTTTGTCTTGACCAACAAGCATTTGGGCATGAAAATGGTGGTAAAGCGGGCACAGACACCAGATTTCATAATTTTGAATAAGAAGCTGTAGCTGTGCATGGGTTAAACAGCGTTGGTCAAAAGATTTGACACTTGAAACCCACACAGGGTGGTCACTTACATATCACCCACATACAATTTGCCTTGACCAACAAGCATTTGGGCATGGAAATGGTGGTAAAGCGGGCACAGACACCAGATTTCATCATTTTGAATAAGAAGCTGTAGTTCTGCAAGGGTTAAACAGCGTTGGTCAAAAGATTTGACACTTGAACCTCACACAGGGTGGTCACTTACATATCACCCACTTGCAGTTTGTCTTGACCAACAAGCATTTGGGCATGAAAATGGTTGCAAGGCGGGCACAGACACCAGATTTCATCATTTTGAATAAGAAGCTGTAGTTGTGCAAGGGTTAAACAGCGTTGATCAACAGATTTGACACTTGAAACTCACACAGGGTGGTCACTTACATATCACCCACTTGCAGTTTGTCTTGACCAACAAGCATTTGGGCATGAAAATGGTGGTAAAGCGGGCACAGACACCAGATTTCATCATTTTGAATAAGAAGCTGTAGCTGTGCAAGGGTTAAACAGCGTTGGTCAAAAGATTTGACACATGAACCTCACACAGGGTGGTCACTTACATATCATTCACTTGCAGTTTGTCTTGACCAACAAGCATTTGGGCATGAAAATGGTAGTAAAGCGGGCACAGACACCAGATTTCATAATTTTGAATATGAAGCTGTAGCTGTGCATGGGTTAAACAGCGTTGGTCAAAAGATTTGACACTTGAACCTCACACAGGGTGGTCACTTACATATTACCCGCTTGCAAGTTGCCTTGACTAACAAGCATTTGGGCATGAAAATGGTGGTAAAGCAGGCACAGACACCAGATTTCATCATTTTGAATAAGAAGCTGTAGCTGTGCAAGGGTTAAACAGCGTTGGTCAAAAGATTTGACACTTGAACCTCACACAGGGTGGTCACTTACATATCACTCACTTGCAGTTTGTCTTGACCAACAAGCATTTGGGCATGAAAATGGTGGTAAAGCGGGCACAGACACCAGATTTCATCATTTTGAATAAGAAGCTGTAGCTGTGCAAGGGTTAAACAGCGTTGGTCAAAAGATTTGACACTTGAACCTCACACAGGATGGTCACTTACATATCACCCACTTGCAGTTTGTCTTGACCAACAAGCATTTGGGCATGAAAATGGTAGTAAAGCGGGCACAGACACCAGATTTCATCATTTTGAATAAGAAGCTGTAGCTGTGCAAGGGTTAAACAGCGTTGGTCAAAAGATTTGAAACTTGAAACCCACACAGGGTGGTCACTTACATATCACCCACATGCAATTTGCCTTGACTAACAAGCATTTGGGCATGGAAATGGTGGTAAAGCGGGCACAGACACCAGATTTCATCATTTTGAATAAGAAGCTGTAGCTGTGCAAGGGTTAAACAGCGTTGGTCAAAAGATTTGACACTTGAAACTCACACAGGGTGGTCACTTACATATCACCCACTTGCAGTTTGTCTTGACCAACAAGCATTTGGGCATGAAAATAGTGGTAAAGCGGGCACAGACACCAGATTTCATCATTTTGAATAAGAAGCTGTAGCTGTGCAAGGGTTAAACAGCGTTGGTCAAAAGATTTGAAACTTGAAACCCACACAGGGTGGTCACTTACATATCACCCACATGCAATTTGCCTTGACTAACAAGCATTTGGGCATGGAAATGGTGGTAAAGCGGGCACAGACACCAGATTTCATCATTTTGAATAAGAAGCTGTAGCTGTGCAAGGGTTAAACAGCGTTGGTCAAAAGATTTGACACTTGAACCTCACACAGGGTGGTCACTTACATATCACTCACTTGCAGTTTGTCTTGACCAACAAGCATTTGGGCATGAAAATGGTGGTAAAGCGGGCACAGACACCAGATTTCATCATTTTGAATAAGAAGCTGTAGCTGTGCAAGGGTTAAACAGCGTTGGTCAAAAGATTTGACACTTGAACCTCACACAGGATGGTCACTTACATATCACCCACTTGCAGTTTGTCTTGACCAACAAGCATTTGGGCATGAAAATGGTAGTAAAGCGGGCACAGACACCAGATTTCATCATTTTGAATAAGAAGCTGTAGCTGTGCAAGGGTTAAACAGCGTTGGTCAAAAGATTTGAAACTTGAAACCCACACAGGGTGGTCACTTACATATCACCCACATGCAATTTGCCTTGACTAACAAGCATTTGGGCATGGAAATGGTGGTAAAGCGGGCACAGACACCAGATTTCATCATTTTGAATAAGAAGCTGTAGCTGTGCAAGGGTTAAACAGCGTTGGTCAAAAGATTTGACACTTGAAACTCACACAGGGTGGTCACTTACATATCACCCACTTGCAGTTTGTCTTGACCAACAAGCATTTGGGCATGAAAATAGTGGTAAAGCGGGCACAGACACCAGATTTCATCATTTTGAATAAGAAGCTGTAGCTGTGCAAGGGTTAAACAGCGTTGGTCAAAAGATTTGAAACTTGAAACCCACACAGGGTGGTCACTTACATATCACCCACATGCAATTTGCCTTGACTAACAAGCATTTGGGCATGGAAATGGTGGTAAAGCGGGCACAGACACCAGATTTCATCATTTTGAATAAGAAGCTGTAGCTGTGCAAGGGTTAAACAGCGTTGGTCAAAAGATTTGACACTTGAAACTCACACAGGGTGGTCACTTACATATCACCCACTTGCAGTTTGTCTTGACCAACAAGCATTTGGGCATGAAAATAGTGGTAAAGCGGGCACAGACACCAGATTTCATCATTTTGAATAAGAAGCTGTAGCTGTGCAAGGGTTAAACAGCGTTGGTCAAAAGATTTGACACTTGAACCTCACACAGGGTGGTCACTTACATATCACCCACTTGCAGTTTGTCTTGACCAACAAGCATTTGGGCATGAAAATGGTGGCAAGGCGGGCACAGACACCAGATTTCATCATTTTGAATAAGAAGCTGTAGCTGTGCAAGGGTTAAACAGCATTGGTCAACAGATTTGACACTTGAAAATCACACAGGGTGGTCACTTACATATCACCCACTTGCAATTTGCCTTGACCAACAAGCATTTGGGCATGAAAATAGTGGTAAAGCGGGCACAGATACCAGATTCTATCATTTTGAATAAGAAGCTATAGCTGTGCAAGGGTTAAACAGCGTTGGTCAACAGATTTGACACTTGAAACTCACACAGGGTGGTCACTTACATATCACCCACTTGCAATTTGCCATGACCAACAAGCATTTGGGCATGGAAATGGTGGTAAAGCGGGCACAGTCACCAGATTTCATCATTTTGAATAAGAAGCTGTAGTTGTGCAAGGGTTAAACAGCATTGGTCAACAGATTTGACACTTGATACCCACACAGGGTGGTCACTTACATATCACCCACTTGCAATTTGCCTTGACCAACAAGCATTTGGGCATGAAAATGGTGGTAAAGCGTGCACAGACACCAGATTTCATCATTATGAATAAGAAGCTGTAGCTGTGCAAGGGTTAAAAAGCGTTGGTCAAAAGATTTGACACTTGAACCTCACACATGGTGGTCACTTGCATATCACCCACTTGCAGTTTGTCTTGACCAACAAGCATTTGGGCATGAAAATGGTGGTAAAGCGGGCACAGACACCAGATTTCATCATTTTGAATAAGAAGCTGTAGCTGTGCAAGGGTTAAACAGCGTTGGTCAAAAGATTTGATACTTGAAACTCACACAGGGTGGTCACTTACATATCACCCACTTGCAATTTGCCTTGACCAACAAGCATTTGGGCATGAAAATGGTGGCAAGGCGGGCACAGACACCAGATTTCATCATTTTGAATAAGAAGCTGTAGTTGTGCAAGGGTTAAACAGCGTTGATCAACAGATTTGACACTTGAAACTCACACAGGGTGGTCACTTACATATCACCCACTTGCAGTTTGTCTTGACCAACAAGCATTTGGGCATGAAAATGGTGGTAAAGCGGGCACAGACACCAGATTTCATAATTTTGAATAAGAAGCTGTAGCTGTGCATGGGTTAAACAGCGTTGGTCAAAAGATTTGACACTTGAACCTCACACAGGATGGTCACTTACATATCACCCACATGCAGTTTGTCTTGACCAACAAGCATTTGGGCATGAAAATGGTAGTAAAGCGGGCACAGACACCAGATTTCATAATTTTGAATAAGAAGCTGTAGCTGTGCAAGGGTTAAACAGCGTTGGTCAAAAGATTTGACACTTGAAACCCACACAGGGTGGTCACTTACATATCACCCACATACAATTTGCCTTGACCAACAAGCATTTGGGCATGGAAATGGTGATAAAGCGGGCACAGACACCAGATTTCATCATTTTGAATAAGAAGCTGTAGTTCTGCAAGGGTTAAACAGCGTTGGTCAAAAGATTTGACACTTGAACCTCACACAGGGTGGTCACTTACATATCACCCACTTGCAGTTTGTCTTGACCAACAAGCATTTGGGCATGAAAATGGTTGCAAGGCGGGCACAGACACCAGATTTCATCATTTTGAATAAGAAGCTGTAGTTGTGCAAGGGTTAAACAGCGTTGATCAACAGATTTGACACTTGAAACTCACACAGGGTGGTCACTTACATATCACCCACTTGCAGTTTGTCTTGACCAACAAGCATTTGGGCATGAAAATGGTGGTAAAGCGGGCACAGACACCAGATTTCATCATTTTGAATAAGAAGCTGTAGCTGTGCAAGGGTTAAACAGCGTTGGTCAAAAGATTTGACACTTGAACCTCACACAGGGTGGTCACTTACATATCATTCACTTGCAGTTTGTCTTGACCAACAAGCATTTGGGCATGAAAATGGTAGTAAAGCGGGCACAGACACCAGATTTCATAATTTTGAATATGAAGCTGTAGCTGTGCATGGGTTAAACAGCGTTGGTCAAAAGATTTGACACTTGAACCTCACACAGGGTGGTCACTTACATATTACCCGCTTGCAAGTTGCCTTGACTAACAAGCATTTGGGCATGAAAATGGTGGTAAAGCAGGCACAGACACCAGATTTCATCATTTTGAATAAGAAGCTGTAGCTGTGCAAGGGTTAAACAGCGTTGGTCAAAAGATTTGACACTTGAACCTCACACAGGGTGGTCACTTACATATCACTCACTTGCAGTTTGTCTTGACCAACAAGCATTTGGGCATGAAAATGGTGGTAAAGCGGGCACAGACACCAGATTTCATCATTTTGAATAAGAAGCTGTAGCTGTGCAAGGGTTAAACAGCGTTGGTCAAAAGATTTGACACTTGAACCTCACACAGGATGGTCACTTACATATCACCCACTTGCAGTTTGTCTTGACCAACAAGCATTTGGGCATGAAAATGGTAGTAAAGCGGGCACAGACACCAGATTTCATCATTTTGAATAAGAAGCTGTAGCTGTGCAAGGGTTAAACAGCGTTGGTCAAAAGATTTGAAACTTGAAACCCACACAGGGTGGTCACTTACATATCACCCACATGCAATTTGCCTTGACTAACAAGCATTTGGGCATGGAAATGGTGGTAAAGCGGGCACAGACACCAGATTTCATCATTTTGAATAAGAAGCTGTAGCTGTGCAAGGGTTAAACAGCGTTGGTCAAAAGATTTGACACTTGAAACTCACACAGGGTGGTCACTTACATATCACCCACTTGCAGTTTGTCTTGACCAACAAGCATTTGGGCATGAAAATAGTGGTAAAGCGGGCACAGACACCAGATTTCATCATTTTGAATAAGAAGCTGTAGTTGTGCAAGGGTTAAACAGCGTTGATCAACAGATTTGACACTTGAAACTCACACAGGGTGGTCACTTACATATCACCCACTTGCAGTTTGTCTTGACCAACAAGCATTTGGGCATGAAAATGGTGGTAAAGCGGGCACAGACACCAGATTTCATAATTTTGAATAAGAAGCTGTAGCTGTGCATGGGTTAAACAGCGTTGGTCAAAAGATTTGACACTTGAAACCCACACAGGGTGGTCACTTACATATCACCCACATACAATTTGCCTTGACCAACAAGCATTTGGGCATGGAAATGGTGGTAAAGCGGGCACAGACACCAGATTTCATCATTTTGAATAAGAAGCTGTAGTTCTGCAAGGGTTAAACAGCGTTGGTCAAAAGATTTGACACTTGAACCTCACACAGGGTGGTCACTTACATATCACCCACTTGCAGTTTGTCTTGACCAACAAGCATTTGGGCATGAAAATGGTTGCAAGGCGGGCACAGACACCAGATTTCATCATTTTGAATAAGAAGCTGTAGTTGTGCAAGGGTTAAACAGCGTTGATCAACAGATTTGACACTTGAAACTCACACAGGGTGGTCACTTACATATCACCCACTTGCAGTTTGTCTTGACCAACAAGCATTTGGGCATGAAAATGGTGGTAAAGCGGGCACAGACACCAGATTTCATCATTTTGAATAAGAAGCTGTAGCTGTGCAAGGGTTAAACAGCGTTGGTCAAAAGATTTGACACATGAACCTCACACAGGGTGGTCACTTACATATCATTCACTTGCAGTTTGTCTTGACCAACAAGCATTTGGGCATGAAAATGGTAGTAAAGCGGGCACAGACACCAGATTTCATAATTTTGAATATGAAGCTGTAGCTGTGCATGGGTTAAACAGCGTTGGTCAAAAGATTTGACACTTGAACCTCACACAGGGTGGTCACTTACATATTACCCGCTTGCAAGTTGCCTTGACTAACAAGCATTTGGGCATGAAAATGGTGGTAAAGCAGGCACAGACACCAGATTTCATCATTTTGAATAAGAAGCTGTAGCTGTGCAAGGGTTAAACAGCGTTGGTCAAAAGATTTGACACTTGAACCTCACACAGGGTGGTCACTTACATATCACTCACTTGCAGTTTGTCTTGACCAACAAGCATTTGGGCATGAAAATGGTGGTAAAGCGGGCACAGACACCAGATTTCATCATTTTGAATAAGAAGCTGTAGCTGTGCAAGGGTTAAACAGCGTTGGTCAAAAGATTTGACACTTGAACCTCACACAGGATGGTCACTTACATATCACCCACTTGCAGTTTGCCTTGACTAACAAGCATTTGGGCATGGAAATGGTGGTAAAGCGGGCACAGACACCAGATTTCATCATTTTGAATAAGAAGCTGTAGCTGTGCAAGGGTTAAACAGCGTTGGTCAAAAGATTTGACACTTGAAACTCACACAGGGTGGTCACTTACATATCACCCACTTGCAGTTTGTCTTGACCAACAAGCATTTGGGCATGAAAATAGTGGTAAAGCGGGCACAGACACCAGATTTCATCATTTTGAATAAGAAGCTGTAGCTGTGCAAGGGTTAAACAGCGTTGGTCAATAGATTTGACACTTGAACCTCACACAGGGTGGTCACTTACATATCACCCACTTGCAAGTTGCCTTGACCAACAAGCATTTGGGCATGAAAATAGTGGTAAAGCGGGCACAGATACCAGATTCCATCATTTTGAATAAGAAGCTGTAGTTGTGCAAGGGTTAAACAGCATTGGTCAACAGATTTGACACTTGATACCCACACAGGGTGGTCACTTACATATCACCCACTTGCAATTTGCCTTGACCAACGAGCATTTGGGCATGAAAATGGTGGTAAAGCGTGCACAGACACCAGATTTCATCATTTTGAATAAGAAGCTGTAGCTGTGCAAGGGTTAAAAAGCGTTGGTCAAAAGATTTGACACTTGAACCTCACACATGGTGGTCACTTGCATATCACCCACTTGCAGTTTGTCTTGACCAACAAGCATTTGGGCATGAAAATGGTGGTAAAGCGGGCACAGACACCAGATTTCATCATTTTGAATAAGAAGCTGTAGCTGTGCAAGGGTTAAACAGCGTTGGTCAAAAGATTTGATACTTGAAACTCACACAGGGTGGTCACTTACATATCACCCACTTGCAATTTGCCTTGACCAACAAGCATTTGGGCATGAAAATGGTGGCAAGGCGGGCACAGACACCAGATTTCATCATTTTGAATAAGAAGCTGTAGTTGTGCAAGGGTTAAACAGCGTTGATCAACAGATTTGACACTTGAAACTCACACAGGGTGGTCACTTACATTTCACCCACTTGCAGTTTGTCTTGACCAACAAGCATTTGGGCATGAAAATGGTGGTAAAGCGGGCACAGACACCAGATTTCATCATTTTGAATAAGAAGCTGTAGCTGTGCAAGGGTTAAACAGCGTTGGTCAAAAGATTTGACACTTGAACCTCACACAGGGTGGTCACTTACATATCACCCACTTGCAGTTTGTCTTGACCAACAAGCATTTGGGCATGAAAATGGTGGTAAAGCGGACACAGACACCAGATTTCATCATTTTGAATAAGAAGCTGTAGCTGTGCAAGGGTTAAACAGCGTTGGTCAAAAGATTTGACACTTGAAACCCACACAGGGTGGTCACTTACATATCACCCACATGCAATTTGCCTTGACCAACAAGCATTTGGGCATGGAAATGGTGGTAAAGCGGGCACAGACACCAGATTTCATCATTTTGAATAAGAAGCTGTAGTTCTGCAAGGGTTAAACAGCGTTGGTCAAAAGATTTGACACTTGAACCTCACACAGGGTGGTCACTTACATATCACCCACTTGCAGTTTGTCTTGACCAACAAGCATTTGGGCATGAAAATGGTTGCAAGGCGGGCACAGACACCAGATTTCATCATTTTGAATAAGAAGCTGTAGTTGTGCAAGGGTTAAACAGCGTTGATCAACAGATTTGACACTTGAAACTCACACAGGGTGGTCACTTACATATCACCCACTTGCAGTTTGTCTTGACCAACAAGCATTTGGGCATGAAAATGGTGGTAAAGCGGGCACAGACACCAGATTTCATCATTTTGAATAAGAAGCTGTAGCTGTGCAAGGGTTAAACAGCGTTGGTCAAAAGATTTGACACTTGAACCTCACACAGGGTGGTCACTTACATATCACTCACTTGCAGTTTGTCTTGACCAACAAGCATTTGGGCATGAAAATGGTGGTAAAGCGGGCACAGACACCAGATTTCATCATTTTGAATAAGAAGCTGTAGCTGTGCAAGGTTTAAACAGCGTTGGTCAAAAGATTTGACACTTGAACCTCACACAGGATGGTCACTTACATATCACCCACTTGCAGTTTGTCTTGACCAACAAGCATTTGGGCATAAAAATGGTAGTAAAGCGGGCACAGACACCAGATTTCATAATTTTGAATAAGAAGCTGTAGCTGTGCATGGGTTAAACAGCGTTGGTCAAAAGATTTGACACTTGAACCTCACACAGGGTGGTCACTTACATATCACCCACTTGCAAGTTGCCTTGACTAACAAGCATTTGGGCATGAAAATGGTGGTAAAGCGGGCACAGACACCAGATTTCATCATTTTGAATAAGAAGCTGTAGCAACTTGCAAGTGGGTGATATGTAAGTGACCACCCTGTGTGAGTTTCAAGTGTCAAATGTTTTGACCAACGCTGTTTAACCCTTGCACAGCTACAGCTTCTTATTCAAAATGATGAAATCTGGTGTCTGTGCCCGCTTTACCACCATTTACATGCCCAAATGCCTGTTGGTCAAGGCAAATTGCAAGTGGGTGATATGTAAGTGACCACCCTGTGTGAGTTTCAAGTGTCAAATCTGTTGACCAATGCTGTTTAACCCTTGCACAACTACAGCTTCTTATTCAAAATAATGAAATCTGGTGTCTGTGCCCGCTGTACCACCATTTTCATGCCCAAATGCTTGTTGGTCAAGGCAAATTGCAAGTGGGTGATATGTAAGTGACCACCCTGTGTAAGTTTCAAGTATCAAATCTTTTGACCAACGCTGTTTAACCCTTGCACAACTACAGCTTCTTATTCAAAATGATGAAATCTGGTGTCTGTGCCCGCTTTACCACAATTTCCATGCCCAAATGCTTGTTGGTCAAGACAAATTGCAAGTGGGTGATATGTAAGTGACCACCCTGTGTGGGTTTCAAGTGTCAAATCTGTTGACCAATGCTGTTTAACCCTTGCACAACTACAGCTTCTTATTCAAAAAAATGAAATATGGTGCCTGTGCCCGCTTTACCACCATTTTCATGCCCAAATGCTTGTTGGTCAAGACAAACTGCAAGTGGGTGATATGTAAGTGACCACCCTGTGTGAGTTTCAAGTGTCAAATCTGTTGACCAACGCTGTTTAACCCTTGCACAGCTACAGCTTCTTATTCAAAATGATGAAATCTGGTATCTGTGCCCGCTTTACCACTATTTTCATGCCCAAATGCTTGTTGGTCAAGGCAAATTGCAAGTGGGTGATATGTAAGTGACCACCCTGTGTGAGTTTCAAGTGTCAAATCTTTTGACCAATGCTGTTTAACCCTTGCACAGCTACAGCTTCTTATTCAAAATGATGAAATCTGGTGTCTGTGCCCGCTTTACCACCATTTTCATGCCCAAATGCTTGTTGGTCAAGACAAACTGCAAGTGGTTGATATGTAAGTGACCACCCTGTGTGAGTTTCAAGTGTCAAATCTTTTGACCAACGCTGTTTAACCCTTGCAGAGCTACAGCTTCTTATTCAAAATGATGAAATCTGGTGTCTGTGCCCGCTTTACCACCATTTCCATGCCCAAATGCTTGTTGGTCAAGGCAACTTGCAAGTGGGTGATATGTAAGTGACCACCCTGTGTGAGTTTCAAGTTCAAATCTTTTGATCAACGCTATTTAACCCTTGCACAACTACAGCTTCTTATTCAAAATGATGAAATCTGGTGTCTGTGCCCGCTTTACCACCATTTTCATGCCCAAATGCTTGTTGGTCAAGACAAATTGCAAGTGGGTGATATGTAAGTGACCACCCTGTGTGGGTTTCAAGTGTCAAATCTGTTGACCAATGCTGTTTAACCCTTGCACAACTACAGCTTCTTATTCAAAAAAATGAAATATGGTGCCTGTGCCCGCTTTACCACCATTTTCATGCCCAAATGCTTGTTGGTCAAGACAAACTGCAAGTGGGTGATATGTAAGTGACCACCCTGTGTGAGTTTCAAGTGTCAAATCTGTTGACCAACGCTGTTTAACCCTTGCACAGCTACAGCTTCTTATTCAAAATGATGAAATCTGGTATCTGTGCCCGCTTTACCACTATTTTCATGCCCAAATGCTTGTTGGTCAAGGCAAATTGCAAGTGGGTGATATGTAAGTGACCACCCTGTGTGAGTTTCAAGTGTCAAATCTTTTGACCAATGCTGTTTAACCCTTGCACAGCTACAGCTTCTTATTCAAAATGATGAAATCTGGTGTCTGTGCCCGCTTTACCACCATTTTCATGCCCAAATGCTTGTTGGTCAAGACAAACTGCAAGTGGTTGATATGTAAGTGACCACCCTGTGTGAGTTTCAAGTGTCAAATCTTTTGACCAACGCTGTTTAACCCTTGCAGAGCTACAGCTTCTTATTCAAAATGATGAAATCTGGTGTCTGTGCCCGCTTTACCACCATTTCCATGCCCAAATGCTTGTTGGTCAAGGCAACTTGCAAGTGGGTGATATGTAAGTGACCACCCTGTGTGAGTTTCAAGTTCAAATCTTTTGATCAACGCTATTTAACCCTTGCACAACTACAGCTTCTTATTCAAAATGATGAAATCTGGTGTCTGTGCCCGCTTTACCACCATTTTCATGCCCAAATGCTTGTTGGTCAAGACAAACTGCAAGTGGTTGATATGTAAGTGACCACCCTGTGTGAGTTTCAAGTGTCAAATCTTTTGACCAACGCTGTTTAACCCTTGCAGAGCTACAGCTTCTTATTCAAAATGATGAAATCTGGTGTCTGTGCCCGCTTTACCACCATTTCCATGCCCAAATGCTTGTTGGTCAAGGCAACTTGCAAGTGGGTGATATGTAAGTGACCACCCTGTGTGGGTTTCAAGTGTCAAATCTGTTGACCAATGCTGTTTAACCCTTGCACAACTACAGCTTCTTATTCAAAATGATGAAATCTGGTGCCTGTGCCCGCTTTACCACCATTTTCATGCCCAAATGCTTGTTGGTCAAGGCAAATTGCAAGTGGGTGATATGTAAGTGACCACCCTGTGTGAGTTTCAAGTGTCAAATCTGTTGACCAACGCTGTTTAACCCTTGCACAGCTACAGCTTCTTATTCAAAATGATGAAATCTGGTATCTGTGCCCGCTTTACCACTATTTTCATGCCCAAATGCTTGTTGGTCAAGGCAAATTGCAAGTGGGTGATATGTAAGTGACCACCCTGTGTGAGTTTCAAGTGTCAAATCTTTTGACCAATGCTGTTTAACCCTTGCACAGCTACAGCTTCTTATTCAAAATGATGAAATCTGGTGTCTGTGCCCGCTTTACCACCATTTTCATGCCCAAATGCTTGTTGGTCAAGACAAACTGCAAGTGGTTGATATGTAAGTGACCACCCTGTGTGAGTTTCAAGTGTCAAATCTTTTGACCAACGCTGTTTAACCCTTGCAGAAGTACAGCTTCTTATTCAAAATGATGAAATCTGGTGTCTGTGCCCGCTTTACCACCATTTCCATGCCCAAATGCTTGTTGGTCAAGGCAACTTGCAAGTGGGTGATATGTAAGTGACCACCCTGTGTGAGTTTCAAGTGTCAAATCTTTTGATCAACGCTGTTTAACCCTTGCACAGCTACAGCTTCTTATTCAAAATTATGAAATCTGGTGTCTGTGCCCGCTGTACCACCATTTTCATGCCCAAATGCTTGTTGGTCAAGACAAACTGCAAGTGGGTGATATGCAAGTGACCACCCTGTGTGAGGTTCAAGTATCAAATCTTATGACCAACGCTGTTTAACCCTTGCACAGCTACAGCTTCTTATTCAAAATGATGAAATCTGGTATCTGTGCCCGCTTTACCACTATTTTCATGCCCAAATGCTTGTTGGTCAAGGCAAATTGCAAGTGGGTGATATGTAAGTGACCACCCTGTGTGAGTTTCAAGTGTCAAATCTTTTGACCAATGCTGTTTAACCCTTGCACAGCTACAGCTTCTTATTCAAAATGATGAAATCTGGTGTCTGTGCCCGCCTTGCCACCATTTTCATGCCCAAATGCTTGTTGGTCAAGGCAAATTGCAAGTGGGTGATATGTAAGTGACCACCCTGTGTGAGTTTCAAGTGTCAAATCTTTTGACCAACGCTGTTTAACCCTTGCACAGCTACAGCTTCTTATTCAAAATGATGAAATCTGGTGTCTGTGCCCGCTTTACCACCATTTTCATGCCCAAATGCTTGTTGGTCAAGACAAACTGCAAGTGGGTGATATGTAAGTGACCACCCTGTGTGAGTTTCAAGTGTCAAATCTGTTGACCAATGCTGTTTAACCCTTGCACAACTACAGCTTCTTATTCAAAATGATGAAATCTGGTGTCTGTGCCCGCCTTGCCACCATTTTCATGCCCAAATGCTTGTTGGTCAAGGCAAATTGCAAGTGTGTGATATGTAAGTGACCACCCTGTGTGAGTTTCAAGTATCAAATCTTTTGACCAACACTGTTTAACCCTTGCACAACTACAGCTTCTTATTCAAAATGATGAAATCTGGTGTCTGTGCCCGCTTTACCACCATTTTCATGCCCAAATGCTTGTTGGTCAAGACAAACTGCAAGAGGGTGATATGTAAGTGAACACCCTGTGTGAGGTTCAAGTGACAAATCTTTTGACCAACGCTGTTTAACCCTTGCACAGCTACAGCTTCTTATTCAAAATGATGAAATCTGGTGTCTGTGCCCGCTTTACCACCATTTTCATGCCCAAATGCTTGTTGGTCAAGACAAACTGCAAGTGGTTGATATGTAAGTGACCACCCTGTGTGAGTTTCAAGTGTCAAATCTTTTGACCAACGCTGTTTAACCCTTGCAGAACTACAGCTTCTTATTCAAAATGATGAAATCTGGTGTCTGTGCCCGCTTTACCACCATTTCCATGCCCAAATGCTTGTTGGTCAAGGCAAATTGCATGTGGGTGATATGTAAGTGACCACCCTGTGTGAGTTTCAAGTATCAAATCTTTTGACCAACGCTGTTTAACCCTTGCACAACTACAGCTTCTTATTCAAAATGATGAAATCTGGTGTCTGTGCCCGCTTTACCACCATTTTCATGCCCAAATGCTTGTTGGTCAAGACAAACTGCAAGTGGGTGATATGCAAGTGACCACCCTGTGTGAGGTTCAAGTATCAAATCTTATGACCAACGCTGTTTAACCCTTGCACAGCTACAGCTTCTTATTCAAAATGATGAAATCTGGTGTCTGTGCCCGCTTTACCACCATTTTCATGCCCAAATGCTTGTTGGTCAAGACAAACTGCAAGTGGGTGATATGTAAGTGACCACCCTGTGTGAGGTTCAAGTGTCAAATCTTTTGACCAACGCTGTTTAACCCTTGCACAGCTACAGCTTCTTATTCAAAATGATGAAATCTAGTGTATGTGCCCGCTTTACCACCATTTTCATGCCCAAATGCTTGTTGGTCAAGACAAACTGCAAGTGGGTGATATGTAAGTGACCACCCTGTGTGAGGTTCAAGTGTCAAATCTTTTGACCAACGCTGTTTAACCCTTGCACAACTACAGCTTCTTATTCAAAATGATGAAATCTGGTGTCTGTGCCCGCTTTACCACCATTTTCATGCCCAAATCATTTTTGTTTAATGCAAAATGTCATGTAAATTGGTGTAAGGGACACTATTTGAAGTTTATGCAATGTTAACTTAGTGATCTATCCTTATTTTATTTATTTTAATATAATAATTTCTGAATAAGAAGCTGGAGCCGAATAAGAAGTGAATAAGAAGCTGGAGCCGAATAAGAAGTGAATAAGAAGCTGGCCGAATAAGAAGCTAACTTCAGCCTCGTCTGTAGCAAAGTGGTTGGTACCCTGTCTATTTGACCCCTCATCACATTGGCTTCTGCTTTTCCCACTTATTTACAACTGCGGTACTGAGAAGGATGAACAGACAAACTTGTGTCTGAGACAGGGTATCCAGGATTATGCAATTGGAGGATACATTGTAATGGAACCATATTTGGCTGCTGGTGTCCCGCCGTGGCCAACTTAATCATTCGGTGGCACTGGCGGAGGGATACAGTACAGATATGCCAGTGCCACTGCTGACAAGGCTAACGGTCAAACGCGGAGTATGGTCACCGCCATATATGTCCTATATCCCTCCGCACGTACGTAGATCTGATTATGTACTGTATCCCTCCGCCAGTCACGTCGGCAGCCGGGACTAATATTCGAAATCTCTACGGTCGCTAGAGGGCGCTCCTGCCTCCGGGATGTGTCAGTTGGTGAGGCTAGCACTCTAGTGCGAGGCGGATGGGACGGGTGAGCAGAGAGGCTGTTGAGGGGGAAAGCGATGTCCACCACCGCAGGTAACCGAGCGTATGCGGGGTCGGCATAACCTAGTGTGGAAACGTCTGCGCTCTCGCAGCACGGTATATAAACTTTGAAGCGGGTTACTTGAGGGCTCTATCTTAATTGGCTGGCTGTCGCCGTCCTTGATTGGATGACGTTGAGTCCGTTAGCGATGCTTCTTTCTGATTGGCCGGTTGTGTAGGGCCGCGTTACGCAGCGCTGTGACTGGCTAGTTTGTCTTTCCTGGTACGCTGTGATTGGTCACTTCTCTCCAGCTGAGAGTGTTACATAGTATCCATGTTTGGGGACTGAAACTAGTGTCTCTGGATTACTGTGCATAGTATCTCAGGGTTCCATACAGTACAGGACCTTATAGAATTGTTTTGTTTTTTTTGTTATTTTTTTCATTTATTTCTTTGATCTGATTATTCTTTATTTTGTTGATTACTTTTACATGGGAGGTAAAATAAATTCCTAGCATATGTTTTAGTAAGCAGGAGGTATGTTATTCTTTGCAGACACTATTTTGCAGCATTTTATGATGTAGTGTAGAGAAGTTATTCAGGATCTATATGGAAGCATACCTCCCAATATGACCCTCTCCAGGAGGAACACAATGCTCTGCTTCTGGACTTTTCTCTTAATGTATGATTGCTGGCACCTGTGTTGAACAGGTTAATGACTAAGAAAGCTGTTTGAGCACAGGTGATGGCAAGCATACATTGGGCGGGATGTATTAACATACATCTCCGCCCCTCGCAGCGATGTTGATCGCATGCATATGTACTAACATATGCGATCAACAGCGCAATGCGGTGACTGAGGCCCCCCGCGATACCTGTATGTAAGGTGGTGTGCGGGGGGTCTCCGTCACCTCCCTGGGCTCTCCTTCTCCTCAGCTGCCGGGAACAAGGCAGCAGGCTCTCCCCGGCGCCGCCTACTCCCCCCCTGCACCCGGAAGGACCTCTGGCTACGTTGCTAGTGGAGGAGGAGTTTACCTTTCGGGTCCAGGCTGCATGGAGGAAGGTATGACGGGAAGGAGGGGGGTCGGCATCTGCGGCGGCCGGCGATAAGAAGCCCATAGGCTTCTATAGGGTATCGCCATCCAGAAATGACGATATCCCGGGCGGCAAAAAACCAGCGGCCCGATCTTAGTACATTTGAAAATGCGGTAAAACCCCTGATAATGGGGGTTTTACTTAATTTTTCCCTTAGTACATCCCGCCCTTTAAGAGGGAAGTCCAGGAGCAGAGCATTCTGTCCCTCCTGGAGAGGGTCATGTTGGGAGGTATGTGGAGGCCGTAGGAGAAAGATCTGTATTTTTGCGCAGCGGTCGGTTTCCCACACATCTGTAATTGGGCTGCAAAGAAAATACTGAATACTAGCGACCCGCTCCGGCCCCGCACGGCAGCAATTTTGAATTTCTGCCTATAGACTTTTTCTCTGACGTCCTAGTGGATGCTGGGAACTCTGTAAGGACCATGGGGAATAGCGGCTCCGCAGGAGACTGGGCACAAAAGTAAAGCTTTAGGACTACCTGGTGTGCAGTGGCTCCTCCCCCTATGACCCTCCTCCAAGCCTCAGTTAGATTTTTGTGCCCGACCGAGCAGGGTGCAATCTAGGGGGCTCTCCTGAGCTTCTTAGAAAAAGTTAGTTTTAGGTTTCTTATTTTCAGTGAGACCTGCTGGCAACAGGCTCACTGCATCGAGGGACTAAGGGGAGAAGAAGCGAACCTGCCTGCTTGCAGCCAGCTTGGGCTTCTTAGGCTACTGGACACCATTAGCTCCAGAGGGACCGAACACAGGCCCAGCCTCGGAGTCCGGTCCCAGAGCCGCGCCGCCGGCCCCCTTACAGAGCCAGAAGCAAGAAGAGGTCCGGAAAATCGGCGGCAGAAGACATCAGTCTTCAACAAGGTAGCGCACAGCACTGCAGCTGTGCGCCATTGCTCCTCAGGCACACTTCACACTCCGGTCACTGAGGGTGCAGGGCGCTAGGGGGGGGCGCCCTGAGCAGCAATAAAAACACCTTGGCTGGTGAAAATACATCACATATAACCCCCAGGGCTATATGGATGTATTTTAACCCCTGCCAGAATACAGCAAAACGCGGGAGAAAAGTCCGCCGAGAAGGGGGCGGAGTCTATCTCCTCAGCACACGGGCGCCATTTTCCCTCACAGCTCCGCTGGAAGGACGTCTCCCTGACTCTCCCCTGCAGTCCTGCACTACAGAAAAGGGTAACAAAGAGAGGGGGGGCACTAATTTGGCGCAGTTTGATAATATCAGCAGCTATAAGGGGAAAACACATTATATAGTGGTATCCCTATATATATATATATATATATATATATATATATATATATATATATATATATATATATATATAGCGCTCTGGTGTGTGCTGGCATACTCTCCCTCTGTCTCCCCAAAGGGCTAGTGGGGTCCTGTCCTCTATCAGAGCATTCCCTGTGTGTGTGCTGTGTGTCGGTACGATTGTGTCGACATGTTTGAGGAGGAAAATGATGTGGAGGCCGAGCAATTGCCTGTAATAGAGATGTCACCCCCTAGGGAGTCGACACCTGAGTGGATGGGCTTATGGAAGGAATTACGTGACAGTGTCAGCTCTTTACAAAAGACGGTTGATGACATGAGGCAGCCGGCTACTCAGCTTGTGCCTGTCCAGGCGTCTCAAAGGCCATCAGGGGCTCTAAAACGCCCGTTACCTCAGATGGCAGACACAGACGCCGACACGGATGCTGACTCCAGTGTCGACGATGAAGAGACGAATGTGACTTCCAGTAGGGCCACACGTTACATGATTGAGGCAATGAAAAATGTTTTACATATTTCTGATAATACAAGTACCACTAAAAAGGGTATTATGTTTGGTGAGAAAAAACTGCCTGTAGTTTTTCCTGCATCTGAGGAATTAAATTAAGTGTGTGATGAAGCGTGGGTTTCCCCCGATAAAAAACTGATAATTCCTAAAAGGTTATTGGCATCATACCCTTTCCCGCCAGAGGATAGGGCACGTTGGGAAACACCCCCTAGGGTGGATAAAGCGCTCACACGCTTGTCTAAACAGGTGGCACTACCCTCTCCGGAGACGGCCGCCCTTAAGGAACCTGCTGACAGAAAGCAGGAGAATATCCTAAAATGTATATACACTCACTCGGGAGTTATACTGCGACCAGCAATCGCCTCAGCCTGGATGTGCTGTGCTGGGGTGGCTTGGTCGGATTCCCTGACGGACAATATTGATACCCTAGACAGGGACAGTATATTACTGACTATAGAGCATTTAAAAGATGCATTTCTATATATGCGTGATGCACAGAGGTATATCTGCCGACTGGCATCCAGAGTAAGTGCGCTGTCCATTTCTGCCAGAAGAGGGTTATGGACGCGGCAGTGGTCAGGTGATGCGGATTCCAAAAGGCATATGGAAGTATTGCCTTATAAAGGGGAGGAGTTATTTGGGGTAGGTCTATCAGACCTGGTAGCCACGGCAACTGCTGGGAAATCCACATTTTTACCCCAGGTAGCCTCTCAACATAAGAAGACGCCGTATTATCAGGCGCAATCCTTTCGGCCCCATAAGGGCAAGCGAGCAAAAGGCTCCTCATTTCTGCCCCGTGGCAGAGGGAGAGGGAAAAGGCTGCAGCAAACAGCCAGTTCCCAGGAACAGAAGCCCTCTCCCGCCTCTGCCAAGTCCTCAGCATGACGCTGGGGCTTTACAAGCGGACTCAGGCACGGTGGGGGCCCGTCTCAAGAATTTCAGCGCGCAGTGGGCTCACTCACAAGTGGACCCCTGGATCCTTCAGGTGGTATCTCAGGGGTACAAATTGGAATTCGAGACGTCTCCCCCTCGCCGTTTCCTAAAGTCTGCTTTACCGACATCTCCCTCCGACAGGGAGGCGGTATTGGAAGCCATTCACAAGCTGTATTTCCAGCAGGTGATAATCAAGGTACCCCTCCTGCAACAGGGTAAGGGGTATTATTCCACGCTGTTTGTGGTACCGAAGCCGGACGGCTCGGTAAGACCTATTTTAAATCTAAAATCCTTGAACACTTACATACAGAGGTTCAAATTCAAGATGGAGTCACTCAGAGCGGTGATTGCGAACCTGGAAGAAGGGGATTATATGGTGTCCCTGGACATCAAGGATGCTTACCTCCATGTCCCAATTTACCCTTCTCACCAAGGGTACCTCAGGTTTGTGATACAGAACTGTCACTATCAGTTTCAGACGCTGCCGTTTGGATTGTCCACGGCACCCCGGGTCTTTACCAAAGTAATGGCCGAAATGATGATACTCCTTCGAAGGAAGGGAGTTTTAGTTATCCCTTACTTGGACGATCTCCTGATAAGGGCAAGATCCAGGGAACAGTTGGAAGTCGGGGTAGCACTATCTCAGGTAGTGTTGCGGCAGCACGGTTGGATTCTCAATATTCCAAAATCGCAGCTGATCCCGACGACGCGTCTTCTATTCCTAGGGATGATCCTGGACACAGTCCAGAAAAAGGTGTTTCTCCCGGAGGAGAAAGCCAGGGAGTTATCCGAGCTAGTCAGAAACCTCCTAAAACCAGGCCAAGTCTCAGTGCATCAATGCACAAGGGTCCTGGGAAAAATGGTGGCTTCCTACGAAGCAATCCCATTCGGCAGATTCCACGCAAGAACTTTCCAGTGGGACCTGCTGGACAAATGGTCCGGATCGCATCTTCAGATGCATCAGCGGATAACCCTGTCACCAAAGACAAGGGTGTCTCTCCTGTGGTGGTTACAGAGTGCTCATCTTCTAGAGGGCCGCAGATTCGGCATTCAGGACTGGGTCCTGGTGACCACGGATGCCAGCCTGCGAGGCTGGGGAGCAGTCACACAGGGAAGGAATTTCCAGGGCTTGTGGTCAAGCCTGGAGACATCACTTCACATAAATATCCTGGAGCTAAGGGCCATTTACAATGCTCTAAGCCTAGCAAGACCGCTGCTTCAAGGTCAGCCGGTGCTGATCCAGTCAGACAACATCACGGCAGTCGCCCACGTAAACAGACAGGGCGGCACAAGAAGCAGGAGGGCAATGGCAGAAGCTGCAAGGATTCTTCGCTGGGCGGAAAATCATGTGATAGCACTATCAGCAGTGTTCATTCCGGGAGTGGACAACTGGGAAGCAGACTTCCTCAGCAGACACGACCTCCACCCGGGAGAGTGGGGACTTCACCCAGAAGTCTTCCACATGATTGTGAACCGTTGGGAAAAACCAAAGGTGGACATGATGGCGTCCCGCCTCAACAAAAAACTAGACAGGTAATGCGCCAGGTCAAGGGACCCTCAGGCAATAGCTGTGGACGCTCTGGTAACACCGTGGGTGTACCAGTCAGTGTATGTGTTCCCTCCTCTGCCTCTCATACCCAAGGTACTGAGAATTATAAGACGGAGAGGAGTAAGAACTATACTCGTGGCTCCGGATTGGCCAAGAAGGACTCGGTACCCGGAACTTCTACCTCTAAGAAGGGACCTGCTCCAGCAAGGACCCTGTCTGTTCCAAGACTTACCGCGGCTGCGTTTGACGGCATGGCGGTTGAACGCCGGATCCTGAAGGAAAAAGGCATTCCGGATGAAGTCATCCCTACCCTGATCAAAGCCAGGAAGGATGTAACCGCAAAGCATCATCACCGCATTTGGCGTAAATATGTTGCGTGGTGCGAGGCCAGGAAGGCCCCTACAGAGGAATTTCAACTGGGTCGATTCCTGCATTTCCTGCAAACAGGAGTGTCTATGGGCCTAAAATTGGGGTCCATTAAGGTTCAAATTTCGGCCCTGTCGATTTTCTTCCAGAAAGAACTGGCTTCAGTTCCTGAAGTTCAGACGTTTGTCAAGGGGGTACTGCATATACAGCCTCCTTTTGTGCCTCCAGCGGCACCTTGGGATCTCAATGTAGTTTTGGGGTTCCTAAAATCACATTGGTTTGAACCACTCACCACTGTGGACTTAAAATATCTCACATGGAAAGTGGTAATGCTGTTGGCCTTGGCTTCGGCCAGGCCTGTGTCAGAATTGGCGGCTTTATCCTATAAAAGCCCTTACCTGATTTTTCATACGGACAGGGCAGAATTGATGACTCGTCCTCAATTTCTCCCTAAGGTGGTTTCAGCGTTTCACCTGAACCAACCTATTGTGGTACCTGCGGCTACTAGGGATTTGGAGGACTCCAAGTTGCTGGACGTAGTCAGGGCCCTGAAAATATGTTTCCAGGACGGCTGGAGTCAGAAAATCTGACTCGCTGTTTATCCTGTATGCACCCAACAAGCTGGGTGCTCCTGCTTCTAAGCAGACTATTGCTCGTTGGATTTGTAGTACAATTCAGCTTGCACATTCTGTGGCAGGCCTGCCACAGCCAAAATCTGTAAAAGCCCATTCCACAAGGAAGGTGGGCTCATCTTGGGCGGCTGCCCGAGGGGTCTCGGCTTTGCAACTTTTGCCGAGCAGCTACTTGGTCAGGGGCAAACACGTTTGCTAAATTCTATAAATTTGATACCCTGGCTGAGGAGGACCTGGAGTTCTCTCATTCGGTGCTGCAGAGTCATCCGCACTCTCCCGCCCGTTTGGGAGCTTTGGTATAATCCCCATGGTCCTTACGGAGTTCCCAGCATCCACTAGGACGTCAGAGAAAATAAGAATTTACTTACCGATAATTCTATTTCTCGTAGTCCGTAGTGGATGCTGGGCGCCCATCCCAAGTGCGGATTGTCTGCAATACTTGTACATAGTTATTGTTAACTAAATCGGGTTATTGTTGTTGTGAGCCATCTTTCCAGAGGCTCCTCTGTTATCATGCTGTTAACTGGGTTCAGATCACAGGTTGTACGGTGTGATTGGTGTGGCTGGTATGAGTCTTACCCGGGATTCATGAATCCTTCCTTATTGTGTACGCTCGTCCGGGCACAGTATCCTAACTGAGGCTTGGAGGAGGGTCATAGGGGGAGGAGCCAGTGCACACCAGGTAGTCCTAAAGCTTTACTTTTGTGCCCAGTCTCCTGCGGAGCCGCTATTCCCCATGGTCCTTACGGAGTTCCCAGCATCCACTACGGACTACGAGAAATAGAATTATCGGTAAGTAAATTCTTATTTTTTCAACCAAGGTCTTATATAGACTAACCATAATATCCCTTTAAATTGGGACACTCTTAAATTACACAGGTTCTGGGACTGATTAAAACCAGACTTGAGGTCAGCCAGCCACAGAACCTGTGTAATTTATGAGTGTCCCAGTTTAAAGGGTTATTATGGTCAGCCTATCTTATTAGACTTCTTTGTAGACAACAATAGGCATTTTTCTTCTGACGTTGACACAAAAAGATTTTGTTTTGATGTGCCAGGTCAAGTTGTCCATGAGAAAAACCTTCTCAACTCCAACTTCGTTAAGTGTCTGTCCCTGTGCTTCATTTAATTACCTCCTGAAACACGTGCTGATGCAACAACAGACGCATTTAGTACGGGTGAGCGCCGCGTATACTCTCACATTCGCCGAGCATGCGCCTACGATCTTCCCCTCCCCCATCCTCTGCCGGTTTGTCGTTCACCTTTCTCTATCGTCCTAGTGGATGCTGGGGTTCCTGAAAGGACCATGGGGAATAGCGGCTCCGCAGGAGACAGGGCACAAAAAGTAAAGCTTTAGGATCAGGTGGTGTGCACTGGCTCCTCCCCCTATGACCCTCCTCCAAGCCTCAGTTAGATTTTTGTGCCCGGCCGAGAAGGGTGCAATCTAGGTGGCTCTCCTAAAGAGCTGCTTAGAAAAGTTTAGCTTAGGTTTTTTATTTTACAGTGAGTCCTGCTGGCAACAGGATCACTGCAACGAGGGACAGAGGGGAGAAGAAGTGAACTCACCTGCGTGCAGGATGGATTGGCTTCTTGGCTACTGGACATTAGCTCCAGAGGGACGATCACAGGTACAGCCTGGATGGTCACCGGAGCCTCGCCGCCGGCCCCCTTGCAGATGCTGAAACGAGAAGAGGTCCAGAATCGGCGGCAGAAGACTCCTCAGTCTTCTTAAGGTAGCGCACAGCACTGCAGCTGTGCGCCATTTTCCTCTCAGCACACTTCACACGGCAGTCACTGAGGGTGCAGGGCGCTGGGAGGGGGGCGCCCTGGGAGGCAAATGAAAACCTTTTTTGGCTAAAAATACCTCACATATAGCCTCCGGGGGCTATATGGAGATATTTAACCCCTGCCAGAATCCGTTAAGAGCGGGAGACGAGGCCGCCGAAAAAGGGGCGGGGCCTATCTCCTCCGCACACAGCGCCATTTTCCCTCACAGAAAGGCTGGAGGGAAGGCTCCCAGGCTCTCCCCTGCACTGCACTACAAAAACAGGGTTAAAACAGAGAGGGGGGGCACTAATTTGGCGTTAGAAATATATAAAAAAGATGCTATAAGGGAAAACACTTATATAAGGTTGTCCCTATATAATTATAGCGTTTTTGGTGTGTGCTGGCAAACTCTCCCTCTGTCTCTCCAAAGGGCTAGTAGGTCCTGTCCTCTATCAGAGCATTCCCTGTGTGTGTGCTGTGTGTCGGTACGTGTGTGTCGACATGTATGAGGACGAGGTTGGTGAGGAGGCGGAGCAATTGCCTGTAATGGTGATGTCACTCTCTAGGGAGTCGACACCGGAATGGATGGCTTATTTAGGCAATTACGTGATAATGTCAACACGCGCCAAGGTCGGTTGACGACATGAGACGGCCGACAAACAATTAGTACCGGTCCAGACGTCTCAAAAACACCGTCAGGGGTTTTAAAACGCCCGTTTACTTTAGTCGGTCGACACAGACACAGACAGGGACACTGAATCCAGTGTCGACGGTGAATAAACAAACGTATTCCTTATTAGGGCCACACGTTAAGGGCAATGAAGGAGGTGTTACATATTTCTGATACTACAAGTACCACAAAAGAGGGTATTATGTGGGATGTGAAAAAACTACCGTAGTTTTTCCTGAATCAGATAAATTAAATAAAGTGTGTGATGATGCGTGGGTTCCCCCCGATAGAAAATATGGGCGGTATACCCTTTCCCGCCAGAAGTTAGGGCGCGTTGGGAAACACCCCTTAGGGTGGATAAGGCGCTCACACGCTTATCAGAACAAGTGGCGGTACCGTCTATAGATAGGGCCGTCCTCAAGGAGCCAGCTGACAGGAGGCTGGAAAAATATCATAAAAAGTATATACACACATACTGGTGTTATACTGCGACCAGCGATCGCCTCAGCCTGGATGTGCAGAGCTGGGGTGGCTTGGTCGGATTCCCTGACTAAAAATATTGATACCCTTGACAGGGACAGTATTTTATTGACTATAGAGCATTTAAAGGATGCATTTCTATATATGCGAGATGCACAGAGGGATATTTGCACTCTGGCATCAAGAGTAAGTGCGATGTCCATATCTGCCAGAAGATGTTTATGGACACGACAGTGGTCAGGTGATGCAGATTCCAAACGGCACAAAGGTGTATTGCCGTATAAAGGAAGAGGAGTTATTTGGGGTCGGTCCATCGGACCTGGTGGCCACGGCAACTGCTGGAAAATCCACCGTTTTTACCCTAAGTCACATCTCTGCAGAAAAAGACACCGTCTTTTCAGCTTCAGTCCTTTCGTCCCTATAAGAGTCATATTTGCCCAGGGATAGAGGAAAGGGAAGAAGACTGCAGCAGGCAGCCCATTCCCAGGAACAGAAGCCTTCCACCGCTTCTGACAAGCTCTCAGCATGACGCTGAGACCGTACAGGACCCCTGGATCCTACAAGTAGTATCCCAGGGGTACAGTTTGGAATGTCGAGACGTTTCCCCTGCGCAGGCTCCTGAAGTCTGCTTTACCAAGGTCTCCCTCCGACAAGGAGGCAGTATGGGAAAAAATTCACGAGCTGTATTCCCAGCAGGTGATAATTAAATTACCCCTCCTACAACAAGAAAAGGGGTATTATTCCACACTATATTGTGGTACTGAAGCCAGAAGGCTAGGTGAGACCTATTCTAAATCTAAAAAAATTTGAACACTTACAAAGGTTCAAATCAAGATGGAGTCACTCAGAGCAGTGATAACGAACTGGGAAGAAGGGGACTATCTGGTGTCCCGAGACATCAGGGATGCTTACCTCCATGTCCCAAATTTGCTCTTATCACTAAGGGTACCTCAGGTTCGTGGTACAGAACTGTCACTATCAGTTTCAGACGCTGCCGTTTGGATTGTCTACGGCACCCCGGGTCTTTACCAAGGTAATGGCCGAAATGATGGTTCTTCTTCGAAGAAAAGGCGTCTTAATTATCCCTTACTTGGACGATCTCCTGATAAGGGCAAAGTCCAGGGAACAGTTGGAGGTCGGAGTAGCACTATCTCGGATACTGTTACAACAGCAGGGGTGGATTCTAAATATTCCAAAATCGCAGCTGATCCCGACAACAAGTCTCCTGTGCTTAGGGATGATTCTGGACACAGTCCAGAAAAAGGTGTTTCTCCCGGAAGAGAAAGCCAGGGAGTTATCCGAGCTAGTCAGGAACCTCCTAAAATCAGTGCATCATTGCACAAGGGCCATGGTAAAAAAATGCTGACTTCCTTCGAAGCAATTCCAGTCGGCAGATTTCATGCAAGAACTTTTCAGTGGGATCTGCTGGACAAATGGTCCGGATCGCATCTTCAGATGCATCAGCGGATAACCCTATATCCAAGGACAAGGGTGTCTCTCCTGTGGTGGTTACAGAGTGCTCATCTTCTAGAGGGCCGCAGATTCGGCATTCAGTTTTGGATGTTGGTGACCACGGAGGCCAGCCCGAGAGGCTGGGGAGCAGTCACACAAGGAAAAAATTTCCAGGGAGTGTGATCAAGTCTGGAGATTTTTCTCCACATAAATATAGCTAAGGGTAAAATTATAATGCTCTAAGCTTAGCAAGACCTCTGCTTCAAGGTCAGCCGGTATTGATCCAGTGGGATAAAACATCACGGCAGTCGCCCACGTAAATAGACAGGGCGGCACAAGAAGCAGGAGGGCAGTGGCAAAAACTGCAAGGACTTTTCGCTGGGCGGAAAATCATGTGATAGCACTGTCAGCAGTGTTTCATTCCGGGAATGGAAACTGGGAAGCAGACTTCCTCAGTAGGCACGACCTCCACCCGGCAGAGTGGGAACTTCATGGGGAAGTTTTCCACATAATTGTAAACCGTTGGGAATTACCAAAGGTGGACATGATGGCGTCCCGTCTGAACAAAAAACGGGACCGGTATTGCGCCAGGTTAAGAGACCCTCAGGCAATAGCTGTGGACGTTCTGGTAACACCGTGGGTGTACCAGTCGGTGTATGTGTTCCATCCTCTGCTTTTCATACCTAAGGTACTGAGAATTATAAGACGTAGAGGAGTAAGAACTATACTCATGGCTCCGGATTGGCCAAGAAGGACTTGGTACCCGGAACTTCAAGAGATGCTCACAGAGGACTTATGGCCTCTGCCGCTAAGAAGGGACTTGTTTCAGCAAGTACCATGTCTGTTCCAAGACTTACCGCAGCTGCGTTTGACGGCATGGCGGTGGAACGCCGGATCCTAAGGGAAAAGGCATTCAGGAAGAGGTCATTCCTACCCTGGTCAAAGCCAGAAAGGAGGTGACCGCACAACATTATCACCACATGTGGCGAAAATATGTTGCGTGGTGTGAGGCCAGGAAGGCCCCACGAAGAAATTTCAACTCGGTCGATTCCTGCATTTCTTGCAAACAGGAGTGTCTATGGGCCTCAAATTGGGGTCCATTAAGGTTCAAATTTCGGCCCTGTCGATTTTTCTTCCAGAAAGAATTGGCTTCAGTTCCTGAAGTCCAGAAGTTTGTCAAGGGAGTATTGCATATACAACCCCCTTTTGTGCCTCCAGTGGCACTGTGGGATCTCAACGTAGTTCTGGGATTCCTCAAAACACATTGGTTTAAAACCAGTCAAATCTGTGGATTTGAAGCATCTCACATGAAAAGTGACCATGCTCTTGGACCTGGCCTGGACCAGGCGAGTGTCAAATTGGTGGTTTTTTTCTCAAAAAAGCCCATATCTGTTTGTCCATTCGGACAGGGCAGAGCTGCGGACTCGTCCCCAGTTCTCTCCCTAATGTGGTGTCAGTGTTTCACCTGAACCAGCTTATTGGGGTGTCTTGCGCCTACTAGGGACTTGGAGGACTCCAAGTTGCTAGATGTGGTCAGGGCCCTCAAAATATAGGTTCCAGGACGGCTGGAGTCAGGAAAACTGACTTGCTGTTATCCTGTATGCACCCAACAAACTGGGTGCTCTTGCTTTTAAGCAGACTTTTGCTAGTTGGATGTGTAATACAATTCAGCTTGCACATTCTGTGGCAGGCCTGCCACAGCCAAAATATGTAAATGCCCATTCCACAAGGAAGGTGGGCTCATCTTGGGCGGCTGCCCGAGGGGTCTCGGCTTTACAACTTTGCCGAGCGGCTATTTAGTCAGGGGCAAACACGTTTGTAAAATCCTACAAATTTGATACCCTGGCTAAGGAGGACCTGGAGTTCTCTCATTCGGTGCTGCAGAGTCATCCGCACTCTCCCGCCCGTTTGGGAGCTTTGGTATAATCCCCATGGTCCTTTCAGGAACCCCAGCATCCACTAGGACGATAGAGAAAATAAGAATTTACTTACCGATAATTCTATTTCTCGGAGTCCGTAGTGGATGCTGGGCGCCCATCCCAAGTGCGGATTATCTGCATTACTTGTACATAGTTACAAAAATCGGGTTATTATTGTTGTGAGCCATCCTTTCAGAGGCTCCGCTGTTATCATACTGTTAACTGGGTTCAGATCACAGGTTGTACAGTGTGATTGGTGTGGCTGGTATGAGTCTTACCCGGGATTCATAAATCCTTCCTTATTGTGTACGCTCGTCCGGGCACAGTACCTAACTGAGGCTTGGAGGAGGGTCATAGGGGGAGGAGCCAGTGCACACCACCTGATCCTAAAGCTTTACTTTTTGTGCCCTGTCTCCTGCGGAGCCGCTATTCCCCATGGTCCTTTCAGGAACCCCAGCATCCACTACGGACTCCGAGAAATAGAATTATCGGTAAGTAAATTCTTATTTTTGACATCCGTTCCTATTGCCTTTAGCTGAAAAGTATACAAACAAACCTTTGAAATGAATGTTACTTTGAGGAAAAAGTATCGTTTTTCACATAAATAATGTAGGGACAGGAAAAAAACAAAAAGGAAAAACGAATTTTGTATCGGTAAAAAGGGATTTACATCTGTGTTTTTTTCAGGAGAAACTGGATAGTTCATATCAATCTCTACATAGTATAAAATACACTAGTCCACTGTTGAGGTACATTTCTTTAATGGTTTAGGCAGCAGAAGCCAAGAGAGCGCTCGGACTGCATTTTTTTCTCTCTTTGATTTGCTGTTCTAAAATTGTCGCTACTCAGACAGATGCCTACCGGGAACCTTATTTTATACTATGTAGAGATGACCGTAACTGGGATTTTTATTTGTACATTTGTGATGGATACGCTGATAATTTGACGGTTATGATAAATATGACTGTATCTTACTTAACAGCCAGATTGCACCCTGGGAGCTGATGTGTGTTTGGAAACATGGAGCAATCCAGCTCGCCGGACTCTTCCATATCCATCTCTTCCCTCCTGGCCAGCTGCAGCCTGAGCAGCCATAGTGGCTCCAGCCACTCAGTTGGTTCCATTAAGTACAAGGACAGACTGTATGATTCTGCTTCTAAAGCCTTGGATGCCTATATTGAGGACCACGAGGAAAGCCTTCATTCTCCCATTGCCAGCCCTGGAAAGATCACCATCCGCCCATCTCCCCACCATAGTTCTGCAAAAACTAGAGGTACGAAGTGTGATTCCAGACTTCAAAACTTATTACTGAGCATTTCATTGGCTACAGTAGATTATCACCCTCCCTATCCTATTCTTCAGATTAGGACTCTCTGAGCATGCCTGCCTTGGGGATCAGTATGAGATCCTGGCGGTCAGGAGACCGACGCCGGGATCTCAACAGCCGGTATCCTGGCGGCGGGCACAGCGTGTCATCTTGCGGGCTCGCTGCACTCGTCATGCTTCGGTCAGGGTACTATTCCCCCTCGGATGGTAGCGTGAACCACCACCCAAGTGGGGAAACCAGCCTACCGCCGGTACTGCAGTTGGTGTCGGGATTCCAGCGTCGGTATATTAACCGACTGGATCCCATCCGGCGGTCAGATGACTGCCTCCCCTGCCTTGGCACCCTACAGCTCTTTTCGCTTGTACTAGTGTCAATCTAACCTACACTAGAGCGAACAAACTTGTGCGCCAATGCAGGTAATAACATAGTTGTTTATACAACATGTAACTTTTTTTGTATTTTGGCCCAGTAGGTTGAGTAAATACAGATGATTTCTACTTTCGGTTTACCTCCGTGTTTAGGAGATGAGGATCTTTAGCGCCCCCTGTACTTAGGCTGGGTACACACTTGCTGATGTGCACCCGATATATCGTCCAAACTGGGAGATCGGACGATATATCGTATACATCGTCAAGTGTGTATACTCTATATCGTTAATGAGGTACAGTATCTTTAGTTTTTTAACTTGAAATGTAAAGATATTGAAGAAGACGGCATGCCCCTAGATGTGGGTGCGTGCCGTCACTGACGAGATGCAAACGATATTCAGTGTGTATGAACGATGTTTGCGGGGGGATCTTGCATGATGTCACTGACATTGGCAAGTGTGTACCCAGGCTTAAGGGCCCTTCACACTGGAGCAATTTGAACGATAACCGATATGAACGATTCATCATTGATTACCTCCACACTGGGCAATAAGGCACATTATATACATAGATATCGTCCAAATTGGCTTGCAATGATAAACAATGAAAGACCGTGGGGAACGCGCATCGTTCATCATCAGTGCATCCACACTGAACGATACATTGTTCATTTATCGTTTTAAAATATCGTCCAGTGTGTAGGACCCTTTAGAGTGCATCTGCTTATAGAGACTTTAATGCTTCTGATTTGCTTAGTCACTATGTCTGTCTATATGGAAACCAATAATTAAGTAATCTAAGCCTAGAAGCAGTAGTAACAAGGGAGGAGATGGAGGAGTACAGGGAAACAAGAGAAACAGGGATAGCAGAGGGATATGGCAGGAATATGGTCAAAAATAGAAAGTGACTTAAAGTAAGAAATGGGGATAAGGCAGTGGTTTCCAAGCTTTTTTGAATCGCGTCACCCTAGAATATCAGAATTCACGGCACCCCTAGGCCAGAAATTTCTTATTGAGAAATGTACAAAGAAATATTACATTAAGTAGATCGCGTTTATATGTCATCATTAGGGTCAGTTATATGGTGAGGGATGAGATTTGCGTCTGTTTGGCCACATATTTTATGACTGGCAGCCGCCAGCACTGGTTTTGCCTATTATATTGACCATGATTAATTTGAATTGGTCCTGGACCACCAACCCAGGGCACCCCTGCAAGTGTCCCGAGGCACCCCAGGAAGCCACGGCACACAGTTTGGGAACCTCTGGGATAAGGGCTTAATGGTGGGGGGGGGGGGGGGGGGCGCAGAAGGAAGAGAGGCAAGAATAGGGGGAGACATTAGGAAAAGGGGCAGTATTGGGGGAATAGGGAGAGACAGGAGGAATAGGGGGAGATGGAAAACAGGTGCAAGGATAGGGGGACATGGGAGCAATTAATGGGGGGGGGTAGAGTGCAAGAATAGTAGGAGACGGGAGGAATAGGGGCAGAGATATGACAAATTATTTACAATAGCTAGTGACCCAGGCAAATGACTAGTCCAGAACACTAGTGGAGATATATATATTTCTCTGACGTCCTAGTGGATGCTGGGAACTCCGTAAGGACCATGGGGTATAGACGGGCTCCGCAGGAGACTGGGCACTCTGAAAGAAAGATTAGGTACTATCTGGTGTGCACTGGCTCCTCCCACTATGACCCTCCTCCAGACCTCAGTTAGATTTCTGTGCCCGGCCGAGCTGGATGCACACTAGGGACTCTCCTGAGCTCCTAGAAAGAAAGTATATTTTAGGTTTTTTATTTTACAGGGAGGCAACAGACTCACTGCAGCGAGGGACTAAGGGGAGAAGAAGCGAACCTACCTAACTGGTGGTAGCTTGGGCTTCTTAGGCTACTGGACACCATTAGCTCCAGAGGGATCGACCGCATGGAACCGGCCATTGATGTTCGTTCCCGGAGCCGCGCCGCCGGCCCCCTTACAGAGCCAGAAGCAAGAAGATGGTCCGGAAAATCGGCGGCAGAAGACTTCAGTCTTCACCGAGGTAGCGCACAGCACTGCAGCTGTGCGCTATTGCTCCTCATACACACTTCACACTCCGGTCACTGAGGGTGCAGGGCGCTGGGGGGGGGGGCGCCCTGAGCAGCAATATAAACACCTTGGCTGGCAAAATAATCACAATATGTAGCCCCAGAGGCTATATATGTGATAAATACCCCTGCCAGAATCCATAAAAAAGCGGGAGAAAAGTCAGTGAAAAAGGGGCGGAGCCATCTCCCTCAGCACACTGGCGCCATTTTCTCTTCATAGTGTAGCTGGAAGACAGCTCCCCAGGCTCTCCCCTGTAGTTTTCAGGCTCAAAGGGTTAAAAAGAGAGGGGGGGCACTAAATTTAGGCGCAATATTGTTTATACAAGCAGCTATTGGGGAAAATTCACTCAGTGATAGTGTTAATCCCTACATTATATAGCGCTCTGGTGTGTGCTGGCATACTCTCTCTGTCTCCCCAAAGGGCTGTGTGGGGTCCTGTCCTCAGTCAGAGCATTCCCTGTGTGTGTGCGGTGTGTCGGTACGGCTGTGTCGACATGTTTGATGAGGAGGCTTATGTGGAGGCGGAGCAGATGCCGATAAATGTCATGTCACCCCCTGTGGGGCCGACACCAGAGTGGATGGATAGGTGGAAGGTATTAACCGACAGTGTCAACTCCTTACATAAAAGGCTGGATGACGTAACAGCTGTGGGACAGCCGGCCTCTCAGCCCGCGCCTGCCCAGGCGTCTCAAAGGCCATCAGGGGCTCAAAAAACGCCCGTTACCTCAGATGGCAGACACAGATGTCGACACGGAACAAAGGGTGCAGGTGCACCATACACCATTAAAATTATTATAACCGTAATATAATATTCGAGGTTCTTGGCATATATTGGCCAGTATATATGCAGATTATATTACGGTTATAATAATTTTAATGGTGTATGGTGCACCTGCACCCTTTGTTCCTAAGTTGTAGTACTACAGTACTTAGTCCCAGCAAGGTAGCACATCCCATTATAATAAGCCAGGGTGTGCAGTCCAGGCCCCGTTTCCATACAGATGTCGACACGGAGTCTGACTCCAGTGACGACGAGGTTGAGACATATACACAATCCACTAGGAACATCCGTTGCATGATCTCGGCAATAAAAATTGTGTTACACATTTCTGACATTAACCCAGGTACCACATAAAAGGGGTTTTATGTTTGGGGAGAAAAAGCAGCCGGTGTTTTGTTCCCCCATCAGATGAGTGAATGAAGTGTGTGAAGAAGCGTGGGTTCCCCCGATAAGAAACTGGTAATTTCTAAAAAAATGACTGCTGGCGTACCCTTTCCCGCCAGAGGATAGGTCACGTTGGGAGATATCCCCTAGGGTGGATAAGGCGCTTACACGTTTGTCATAAAAGGTGGCACTGCCGTCTTAGGATACGGCCACTTTGAAGGAGCCTGCTGATAAAAAGCAGGAGGCTATCCTGAAGTCTGTATATACACACTCGGGTATTATACTGAGACCTGCAATTGCCTCAGCATGAATAGTGCTGCTGCAGCATGGTCTGATACCCTGTCAGATAATATTAATACCCTGGACAGGGAGAATATGGTGCTAACATAGAGCATATTAAAGACGTAGTCTTATATATGAGGGATGCACAGAGGGATATTTGCCGGCTGGCGTCCAGAATTAATGCAAGGTCCATTCTGCCAGGAGGGTATTAGAGACCCGGCAGTGGACAGGTGATGCTGACTTTAAAAGTCACATGGAGATTCTGCCTTATAAGGGTGAGGAATTGTTTAGGGATGGTCTCTGGGACCTCGTATCCACAGCAACAGCTGGGAAGAAAAATTTCTACCTCAGGTTTCCTCACACCCTAAGAAAGCACTGTATTATCAGGTACAGTCCTTTCGGCTTCAGAAAAGCAAGGGGGCCAAAGGCGCTTCCTTTCTGCACAAGGGAAGAAGGAAAAAGCTGCACAGACAGCCAGTTCCCAGGATCAAAAATCTTCCCCCGCTTCCTTTAAGTCCACAGCATGACGCTGGGGCTCCACAGACAGGTGCGGTGGGGGCGCGTCTCGGGAACTTCAGGGACCAGTGGGCTTGCCCACAGGTGAATCGCTGGGTTCTGCAAGTAGTATCACAGGGATACAAGCTGGCGTTCGAGGTGACTCCCCCTCGCCGTTACCTCACATCAGCCTTGCCTGCTGCCCTCGGAGTTAGTACTGGCGGCAATTCACAAGCTGTACTTCCAGCAGGTGAAATCAAGGTACCCCTCCTTCAACAAGGCCGGGGTTACTATTCCAAAAATGTTGTGGTACCGAAACCAGACTGTTCGGTGAGACCAATTCTAAAATTGAAATCCTTGAACACTTATATACGAAGGTTCAAGTTCAAAATGGAATCGCTCAGGGCGATTATTGCAAGCCTGGAGAATTTCAGGGTATCACTGGACATCAAGGATGCTTACCTGCATGTCCCTATTTACCCTCCTCACCAGGAGTACCTCAAAATTGTGGTACAGGATTGTCATTACCAATTCCAGACGTTGCCGTTGGTCTGTCCCCGACACCGAGGGTATTTACCAAGGTAATGGCCGAAAGAATTATCCAGTTCTTGGACAATCTCCTTATAAAGGCGAGGTCCAGGGAGCAGTTGTTTGTCAGAGTAGCACTATCTCGGGAAGTGCTACAACAGCACGGCTGGATTCTGAATATTCCAAAGTCGCAGCTGGTTCCTACGACGCACCTACTGTTCCTGGGGATGGTTCTGGACACAGAACAGAAAAAAGTGTTTCTCCCGCAGGAGTAAACCAAGGAGCTGTCATCTCTAGTCAGAGGCCTCCTGAAACCAAAACAGGTGTCGGTGCATCACGGCACGCGAGTCCTGGGAAAAATGGTAGCTTCCTACGAAGCAATTCCATTCGGCAGGTTCCATGCAAGAACTTTTCAGTGGGACCTCTTGGACGGGATCGCATCTTCAGATGCATCGGCTGATAACCCTGTCTCCAAGGACCAGGGTGTCTCTGCTGTGGTGGCTGCAGAGTGCTCATCTTCTAGAGGGCCGCAGATTCGGCATACAGGACTGGGTCCTGGTGACCACGGATGCCAGCCTTCGAGGCTGGGGGGCAGTCACACAGGGAAGAAATTTCCAAGGACTTTGGTCAAGTCAGGAGTCGTCCCTACACATAAATATTCTGTAACTGAGGGCCATTTACAATGCCCTAAGTCAGGCAAGACCCCTGCTTCAAAACCAGCCGATACTGATCCAATCAGACAACATCACGGCAGTCGCCCATGTAAACCGACAGGGCGGCACAAGAAGCAGGATGGCGTGGCAGAAGCCACAAGGATTCTCCGATGGGCGGAAAATCACGTCTTAGCACTGTCAGCAGTGTTCATTCTGGGAGTGGACAACTGGGAAGCAGACTTCCTCAGCAGACACGACCTACACCCGGGAGAGTGGGGACTTCATCCAGAAGTCTTCAAACTGTTGGTAAACCGTTGGGAAAGGCCACAGGTGGACATGATGGCGTCCCGCCTCAACAAAAAGCTAAAGAGATATTGCGCCAGGTCAAGGGACCCTCAGGCGATAGCTGTGGACGCTCTAGTGACACCGTGGGTGTACCAGTCGGTTTATGTGTTCCCTCCTCTGCCTCTCATACCAAAGGTACTGAGAATAATAAGAAGGCGAGGAGTAAGAACGATACTCGTGGTTCCGGATTGGCCAAGAAGAGCTTGGTACCCAGAACTTCAAGAAATGATATCAGAGGACCCATGGCCTCTACCGCTCAGACAGGATCTGCTACAGCAGGGGCCCTGTCTGTTCCAAGACTTCCCGCGGCTGCGTTTGACGGCATGGCGGTTGAATTCCGGATCCTAAAGGAAAAGGGCATTCCGGAGGAAGTCATTCCTACGCTGATAAAAGCCAGGAAAGAAGTAACCGCAAACCATTATCACCGTATTTGGCGAAAATATGTTGCGTGGTGTGAGGCCAGGAAGGCCCCTACAGAGGAATTTCAGCTGGGTCGTTTTCTGCACTTCCTACAGTCGGGAGTGACTATGGGCCTAAAATTGGGTTCCATTAAGGTCCAGATTTCGGCTCTGTCGATTTTCTTCCAGAAAGAACTGGCTTCACTGCCTGAAGTTCAGACATTCGTAAAGGGAGTGCTACATATTCAGCCCCTTTTGTGCCTCCTTTGGCACCTTGGGATCTCAACGTGGTGTTGAGTTTCCTGAAATCACATTGGTTTGAGCCACTTAAAACTGTGGATCTGAAATATCTCACGTGGAAAAAAGTGGTCATGTTATTGGCCTTGGCTTCGGCCAGGCGTGTGTCAGAATTGGTGGCTTTGTCATATGGATAGGGCAGACTTGAGGACTCGTCCCCAGTTTCTCCCTAAGGTGGTATCAGCTTTTCACTTGAACCAACCTATTGTAGTGCCTGCGGCTACTAGGGGCTTGGAAGTTTCCAAGTTGCTGGACGTAGTCAGGGCCTTGAAAATTTATGTTTCCAGGACGGCTGGAGTCAGGAAAACTGACTCGCTTTTTATCCTGTATGCACCCAACAAACTAGGTGCTCCTGCTTCTGAGCAGACTATTGCTCCCTGGATTTGTAACACAATTCAGCTGGCGCATTCTGCGGCTGGATTGCCGCATCCTAAATCAGTAAAAGCCCATTCCACAAGGAATGTGGGCTCATCTTGGGCGGCTGCCCGAGGGGTCTCTGCTTTACAACTTTGCCGAGCTGCAACTTGGTCAGGGGCAAACACGTTTGCAAAATTCTACAAATTTGATACCCTGGCTGAGGAGGACCTTGAGTTCTCTCATTCGGTGCTGCAGAGTCATCCGCACTCTCCCGCCCGTTTGGGAGCTTTGGTATAATCCCCATGGTCCTTACGGAGTTCCCAGCATCCACTAGGACGTCAGAGAAAATAAGATTTTACTCACCGGTAAATCTATTTCTCGTAGTCCGTAGTGGATGCTGGGCGCCCATCCCAAGTGCGGATTGTCTGCAATACTTGTATATAGTTATTGCCTAACTAAAGGGTTATTGTTGAGCCATCTGTTGAGAGGCTCAGTTATATTTCATACTGTTAACTGGGTATAGTATCACGAGTTATACGGTGTGATTGGTGTGGCTGGTATGAGTCTTACCCGGGATTCAAAATCCTTCCTTATTGTGTCAGCTCTTCCGGGCACAGTATCCTAACTGAGGTCTGGAGGAGGGGCATAGAGGGAGGAGCCAGTGCACACCAGATAGTACCTAATCTTTCTTTTAGAGTGCCCAGTCTCCTGCGGAGCCCGTCTATTCCCCATGGTCCTTACGGAGTTCCCAGCATCCACTACGGACTACGAGAAATAGATTTACCGGTGAGTAAAATCTTATTTTCTCTTACGTCCTAGAGGATGCTCGGGACTCCGTAAGGACCATGGGGTATAGACGGGCTCCGCAGGAGACATGGGCACTATAAAGAACTTTAGAATGGGTGTGCACTGGCTCCTCCCTCTATGCCCCTCCTCCAGACCTCAGTTAGTTCCTGTGCCCAGTGGAGACTGAGTGCACTACATGGGAGCTCTCCTGAGTTTCTCTGAAAAAATTATTTTGTTAGGTTTTTTTATTTTCAGGGAGCACTGCTGGCAACAGGCTCCCTGCATTGTGGGACTGAGGAGAGAGAAGCAGACCTACTTAAATGATAGGCTCTGCTTCTTTGGCTACTGGACACCATTAGCTCCAGAGGGTCGGAATGCAGGTTTCACCCTCGCCGTTCGTCCTGGAGCCGCGCCGCCGTCCTCCTCACAGAGCCTGAAGATTGAAGCCGGGTGAGTATAAGAAGAAAGAAGACTTCAAAGACGGCTGAAGACTACAGATCTTCTGAGGTAACGCTGCGCGCCATTGCTCCCACACACAGCGGACACTGAAAAGTGCAGGGCGCAGGGGGGTGCGCCCTGGGCAGCAATTTTAAACCTCTTGGGACTGGCTATTAATAATATAGGGGCTGCGGAGGCACTATATTGTAGAATCCCCCGCCAGTATAGAAAAATTGAGCGGGCCGAAGCCTGCCGCTGCGGGGGCGGAGCTTGGTCCTCCAGCACTAACCAGCGCCATTTTCTCCACAGCACACTGTAGAGAAGCTGGCTCCCCGGACTCTGCCCTGCTGAACACAATGACAGAGGGCAAAAAAGAGAGGGGGGGGGGGGGGGGGGGAATGATTATTGGCGCGTTGAGTGTATATTTATATAAAAGCGCTGTTTTTGTCTGGGAATTGGTTTCCAGTGTCAGTTGGCGCTGGGTGTGTGCTGGCAAACTCTCTCTCTCTATCTCTCCAAAGGGCCTTATTGGGGAATTGTCTCCATATAGATATATCCCTGAGTGTGTGGGGGTGTCGGTACGTGTGTGTCGGCATGTCTGAAGCGGAAGGCTCTTCTAAGGAGGAGGTGGAGCAGATGATCGTGGTGTCTCCGTCGGCGACGCCGACACATGAGTGGATGGATATGCTGAATGTTTTAAATGCAAATGTGTCTTTATTACGTCAGAGGTTGGACAAAGCAGAGTCCAGGGATAGAACAGGGAGTCAATCCATGGCTTTGGCTGTGTCACAGGGCCCTTCAGGGTCTCAAACGTCCCCTGTCCCAAGTAGCAGACACTGATACCGACACGGATTCTGATTCCAGTGTCGACTACGATGATGCGAGGTTACACCCAAGGGTGGCCAAAAGTATTCATTATATGATTATTGCAATAAGGGATGTTTTACATATCACTGATGACCCCTCTGTCCCTGACAAGAGGGTACGCATGTTTAAGGAAAAGAAACCTGAACGCGTTATTTGAAAAGGCTTGGGAAACTCCAGACAAGAAACTGCAGATTCCCAAGAGAATTCTTATGGCGTATCCTTTCCCGACACAGGACAGCGTACGGTGGGAATCTTCACCCAGGGTGGACAAGGCGTTAACGCGCTTGTCCAAAAAGGTGGCGCTACCATCTCCAGACACGGCCACCATCAAGGATCCTGCTGATCGCAGACAGGAAACTACCTTAAAATCTATTTATACACATACGGGGACCTTGCTCAGACCGGCAATAGCCTCTGCTTCGGTTTGTAGCGCTGTTGCGGCTTGGACGGATACCTTGTCAGCTGACATTGATACCCTGGATAGGGATACCATTTTATTGACCTTGGGTCACATTAAAGACGCAGTCTTTTATATATAAGAGACGCTCAGAGAGACGTTGGTCTGCTAGGTTCGAGAGCCAACGCCATGGAGATTTCTGCTAGGAGAGCCCTGTGGACCCGTCAATGGTCGGGTGATGCCGACTCAAAGAAGCATATGGAAGTTTTGCTTTACAAAGGTGAGAATTTATTTGGGGAAGGTCTCGCGGACCTGGTTTCCACAGCTACTGCGGGCAAATCTACCGTTTTACCTTATGTTTCCCCACCGCGAAAGAAAACACCACAATATCCGATGCAGTCCTTTTGGTCGCATAAGTCCAGAAGAGGACGAGGCTCTTCCTTCCTCGCCAGAGGTAAGGGAAGAGGGAAAAAGCAGCCTGCTACGGCTAGTTTCCAGGAGCAGAAGTCCTCCCCGGCTTCTGCCAAATCCACCGCATGACGCTGGGGCTCCACTGAGGGAGTCTGCGCCTGTAGGGGCACGTCTTAGACTCTTCAGCCAGGTCTGGGTTCAGTCGGACGTGGATCCTTGGGCAATGGAAATTGTATCCCAAGGCTACAAGCTAGAATTCGAAGACATGCCTCCTCGCCGGTATTTCAAATCGGCTCTACCGACTTCTCCCCCCAAGAGGGAGTTAGTTTTAGCTGCGATTCAAAAACTAGGTCAACAACAAGTGGTGGTCTAGGTTCCCCTAGGTCAACAGGGGAAGGGGTACTATTCAAGCCTATTTGTGGTCCCGAAACCGGATGGCTCGGTCAGACCCATTCTAAATTTAAAATCCCTAAACCAGTACTTGGAAAAAGTTCACATCCCAGATGGAATCGTGCCGGGCAGTTATTTCCAGCCTGGAGGGGGGGGGGGTATTTTATGGTGTCACTGGACATAAAGGACGCGTACCTTCATGTCCCCTTATATCCCCCTCATCAGGCGTACTTGAGATTCGCTGTACAGGACTGCCATTACCTGTTTCTGACGTTTCCGTTTGTGCTTTCCATGGCCCCGAGGATTTTCACCAAGGTAGTGGCGGAAATGATGGTACTCCTGCGCAGGCAGGGAGTCGCAATTATCCCGTACTTGGACGATCTCCTGATAAAGGCGAGGTCAATTGTTGAAAAGCGTGGCGCTCTCCCTGAGAGTGCTGCAGCAACACGGCTGGATTCTGAATCTACCAAAGTCACAGTTGGTGCCAACAACTCGGCTATCGTTCTTAGGCATGATTCTGGACACTGAACAAAAGAGGGTTTTTCTCCCAATGGATAAAGCCCAGGAACTCCAGAACTTGGTCTGAGACCTGTTGAAACCGAAAAGGGTGTCAGTCCATCAATGCACTCGAGTGCTGGGGAAAACGGTGGCGTCCTACGAAGCCATCCCCTTCGGCAGGTTTCATGTGAGGACTTTTCAGTAGGATCTTCTGGACAAGTGGTCCGGGTCCCATCTTCATATTCATCAGAAAATCAGCCTGTCCCCCAGGGCCAGGGTGTCTCTCCTGTGGTGGCTGCAGAGTGCTCACCTTCTAGAGGGTCGCAGGTTTGGCATTCAGGACTGGGTTCTGGTGACCACGGACGCGAGCCTACGAGGATGGGGAGCAGTCACACAAGGAAGAAACAAGGACTATGGTCAAGCCAGGAGGCGTGCCTTCACATCAACGTACTGGAATTGAGGGCTATATACAACGGCCTGCGTCAAGCGGAGAATCTTCTTCAAGACCTACCGGTTCTGATTCAGTCAGACAACGTCACAGCCGTGGCTCATGTAAACCGACAGGGCGGAGCAAGGAGCAGAGTGGCAATGGCGGAAGCCGCCAGGATTCTTCGCTGGGCGAAAATCATGTAAGCGCTTTGACTGCAGTCTTCATTCCGGGAGTGGACAACTGGGAAGCAGACTTCCTCAGCAGACACGATTTCCATCCAGGAGAGTGGGGACTTCATCAAGAAGTTTTTGCAGAGATAACAAGTTGTTGGGGACTTCCTCAAATAGACATGATGGTGTCACGCCTCAACAAGAAGCTTCGGAGGTATTGTGCCAGGTCAAGGGACCCTCAGGCAGTAGCGGTAGACGCCCTGGTGACACCGTGGGTGTTTCGGTCGGTCTATGTGTTTCCTCCTCTTCCACTCATCTCAAAGATATTGAGAATCATAAGACGAAAAAGAGTGCGGACAATACTCATTGTTCCGGATTGGCCTCGAAGGGCCTGGTATTCAGATCTTCAGGAAATGCTCACAGGAGATCCGTGGCCTCTTCCTCTCAGAAAGGACCTGTTGCAATAGGGCCCCTGCGTGTTCCAAGACTTACCGCGGTTACGTTTGACGGCATGGCGGTTGAACGCCGAATCCTAGCTGGAAAAGGCATTCCGGAAGAAGTCATCCCTACTCTGATGAGGGCTAGGAAGGAGGTGACGGCGAAGCATTATCACCGTATCTGGAGAAAGTATGTATCTTGGTGTGAGGCCAAAAATGCTCCTACGGAAGGTTTCCATCTGGGCCGCCTTCTCCACTTTCTGCAGACAGGAGTGGATATGGGCCTGAAATTAGGCTCCATTAAGGTGCAGATTTCGGCCCTGTCCATTTTCTTTCAGAAGGAATTGGCTTATCTCCCAGAAGTCCAGACTTTCGTAAAGGGAGTGCTGCACATACAGCCTCCTTTTTGTGCCTCCAGTGGCGCCATGGGACCTTTATCGTGGTGTTACAGTTCCTAAAGTTTCACTGGTTTGAACCTCTTCAAAGAGTGGAATTAACATTTCTCACTTGGAAGGTGGTCATGTTGTTGGCCTTGGCGTCTGCAAGGAGGGTATCCGAATTGGCGGCTTTGTCTCACAAAAGCCCCTATCTGATTTTCCATGTGGATAGAGCAGAATTGAGGACTCGTCCTCAATTTTTGCCAAAGGTGGTTTCATCTTTTCCTATGAACCAGCCTATTGTGGTGCCTGTGGCTACGGGGGACTTGGAGGATTCCACGTCCCTTGATGTAGTCAGGGCCTTAAAAATGTATATAGCCAGGACAGCTCGGGTTAGGAAAACAGAGGCTCTGTTTGTCCTGTATGCAGCCAACAAGATTGGCGCTCCTGCTTCTAAGCAGACTATTGCTCGCTGGATCTGTAACACGATTCAGCAGGCTCATTCATTCTACGGCTGGATTGCCGTTACCGAATTCGGTAAAGGCCCATTCCACTAGGAAGGTGGGCTCTTCTTGGGCGGCTGCCCGAGGCGTCTCGGCATTACAGCTTTGCCGAGCGGCGACTTGGTTGGGTTCAAACACTTTTGCTAAATTCTACAAGTTTGATACCCTGGCTCATGAGGACCTCATGTTTGCTCAATCGGTGCTGCAGAGGTATCCGCACTCTCCCGCCCGGTTTGGAGCTTTGGTATACTCCCCATGGTCCTTACGGAGTCCCCAGCATCCTCTAGGACGTAAGAGAAAATAAGATTTTATACCTACCGGTAAATCTTTTTCTCCTAGTCCGTAGAGGATGCTGGGTACCCGTCCCAGTGCGGACTAAATTCTGCAAGACTTGTATATAGTTATTGCTTACATAAGGGTTATGTTACAGTTTTGATCAGTCTCGGGCTGATGCTGTTTTGTTTCATACTGTTAACAGGTTGGTATATTCCATGTTATATGGTGTGGCCTGGTATAAATCTTGCCCTTAGATTAACAAAATCCTTTACTCGTACTGTCAGTCTCCTCTGGGCACAGTTTCTCTAACTGAGGTCTGGAGCAGGGGCATAGAGGGAGGAGCCAGTGCACACCCATTTTAAAGTTCTTTATAGTGCCCATGTCTCCTGCGGAGCCAGTCTATACCCCATGGTCCTTACGGAGTCCCCGGCATCCTCTACGGACTAGGAGAAAAAGAAGATTTACCGGTAGGTATAAAATCTTTATATATATATAGATATAGATATAGATATAGATATATATAGATATATATATAGATATATATAGATAGATATATAGATAGAGATATATATATATATATATATATATATATATATATATATATATATCTCTATCTATCTATCCTATCTATCTATCTATCTATCTATCTATATATCGGGTTTAGACCTGGTTAACGCGCTGTATAGATAAGCTGCGACTTCGGGATTACCCCCTGTTAGGTGGGGTACAATACAGAGATACAAAAAGAAGATTTCCCAAAGGAGCTTGTACTAGTGCTCTGGTATATAACAGTATAAATAGTATCCTTATTTATTATTCTTAAAAAAGGATTTATTTCCTTTAAAGATACAATACATAAAATTGTTCAATTACATTCCATGATACTTTATACACGAGATGATTAAAAGCAATGTTCCATTCTTAATCATATAGCGATGACTCTTGAAGAACGCAATAGTTGTCTCAAACATCCAACGCGTTTCGTCCAACGGACTACATCAGGGGCTTTACAATCAAGAGACTTCAATACAGATAATCAGCATATAAATCTTCAATAAGTGGACACATTACCAGAACGGTATTGGATAAAATTCACCTCATGGATTATCACTTTGCTTATTCAAAAGCTTATAAAACAAATAATTCCCAGGATTGGGCCAGAATTGTTTTTACAAAGAGTCAGTATGAATGACTGTGGCAATGCCTCTCTGTAGTTCACACTGTTCCAATCAGCTGTATTTTTTATATACATACATACATACATACATACATACACGCAAAGAGTTGGTGCGGCACTCCAACTCTTTGCGTATCCATTCTCTTGTGAGGGCACCCATGCTTACATTCGTTCTAAGTGGCTGTGCCGGACCCCCACCTGTTTTTATTTATTTATTTATATATATATATATATATATGTCCAACAATGAACGGCACTCAGAGGCAAAGATAGTTGCAAAACTTTGTATTCCAAAAAGGTCAACGTTTCGGGGAGCAAAACCCCGTCATCAGGACACAGCAGACAGTGTGTCCTGATGACGGGGTTTTGCTCCCCGAAACGTTGACCTTTTTGGAATACAAAGTTTTGCAACTATCTTTGCCTCTGAGTGCCGTTCATTGTTGGACATTTATTTATTATTGGTTCTGGCACCTGAGCCTCATTATTTCATATATAGGAGTGCCGGCTGCTGCTGGATTTATATATATATATATATATTTATATTATATTATATTATATTATATTATATTATATTATAATATTCCTGTAGTCCGTCCCCCAGGTCACATATAAAATTCTGCCGCCCCATATAAAACCACAGAATGTAGCATGAATTAGTCAAAAATATAATCTCCTGTCGTCAGCTTTTTTCCTTATTGTGTGTAATAATTATTCCCATAGTTCCTGTTGAAAGTGTTTTTCTAAAAAGAAAAAATGTACAGTTCCGTTTGTTTGCATTTTCAGCATATCCCAAGGTTCGTCACAAGCAACCTTCCTCGTCCAGGAGACGATATGTTCCCCGTGACCCCGACCTGCTGAGTCTTACCACGGATGATCTTCTGTGTTTCCCCTCTGATGGGACTTTGCCCTTTTCTCAGGCGTCTGAGGAAAAACGTTGGAAAGCCATAAAAAAACATTACGGCTCTCATCTGACAAGTCACACCGCTGCACCCTCGCCATTTGCTTCCTCAAACAGAGGAGCCACCTTCCAGCCTTACGAACTTCATGACCACAGTCTTGGCTATCTGGATCTTCAGAGTCATAAGGTCCATGATGCCTTTGGCAAACTCAAAAGGAAATCCATGGTCATCTTACCTGAAACAGACACGGAAAACAATCATGCACTTTACAGCAACCTTAATTCCCCATATTTACCAAACCGATCTACTTTGTGTAAAAGCTATCCACGCTGGTTAACCAGCCAGAAGTCTGAACTAGGGGTGTCAGGGATCACCAGTATTCCAGATGTAAAGTATCCAGTCTGGTTAAGAGACCATGGCCTTCTGGATGGGACAGATAGCCGGATTCCAAGTAGAAAATGTATGTCCCCTGAGAATAGTTCCATACCACGGACATTAAATTATCTGCATGGTTCCTCTTCTCTGGGTTGGCAGGACCTTGTACGGACACCGTTCCATGACCTGTGTATTGATGAGAGAGGTTACAATATGGTTCATTCAGGAAGATGCATGGATGGAAAAAAGAATTCTCTGCATTCCGGTTTTGAGACTATAAAACATTGGCATACACCGCTGAAAAGTAAGCCTTCTCCCTTTCACCTACCTGGCTTCACAGGCGGCATTATTACAGGCCTAGTATACTGTGTCGACATTGACCATATCAGCATTCATACTTGACATGAGCATGTTTACACTGGAAAAAAGGAGATTAGGAGGGGATATGATTAACATGTACAAATATATGAGGACAATACACAGAGCTAGCGAGGAATTTGTTTTAGGTAAGATCAACACAAAGGGCATGTGGACACCCGCTTAGGTTAGAGGAGAAGAGATTTCGCACACACAGACGAAAAGGTTTCTTCACCGTAAGGACAATACGTATTTGTAATTCCCTGCCTGAGAGAGTAGTATTGGCAGACTCAGTCATTGCTTTTAAGAATGGCCTAGATAAATTCCTACTGGATAAGGATATACAGGGTTATGGTGGGTAAATCCTGCACAATAGTATAAAAAGAAAAATAAAGAAATAAACATAACGGTTAAACTTTCACAACAGTTGAAATTAGTATTAAAAATATTAAAGTATAGGAGACCACTAACTTGTTGAACTCGATGGACAAATTGTCTTTTTTTTTTTTTTTTTTAACCTTGGAAACTGTTACATGGTCCTAATGTTGACCGAGATGTGCATCGTGTCGAAATTCTCCATATTGAAATTCAGCATGTCGGCTTTGGTGAAATGTTGATATGGTCAGAATATCGACAGTGTTTTTTTATTCAAGTCTAATCCCTACATATAACACTAACGCTGATGTCAACCTTTTCACTATGTCGACATTTCATGACAACATTTTCCAGGTATCGACATTTTAGCCATGTCAGCTTAGTAACTATCAAAATTATGCATGCCGACACAGTGACTGCAAACCAGTATTACTTCTTAGCTGTCAGGTTTTGTTGTGCAGTGTAACATGTTCTACTCCTCCGTCTTAGGTCACCCCAATGATTTGCCTGATCAGAATCTAGAACAAGCAGTTGAAGTCTCAAAGAAAGACTCGTCACAACTTCCTCATAATAACGGGAGTCCCCGGACTGAAGACGTGCTCGAGGCAGAGCGATCGTGGGAAAATATCCCGTATTCATTGTACGTAAAATCTATAAAAGTACACACACAATCCAAAATGCAGGCGCACACTTTAGACCCTAAAGCAATATTTAAATATCTGTCATGGATATTTGACTACTAATGAAGGCGGCACTGCGCACTATGATGATCATTTAGCGCAGGCTTGGCCAAACCGTGGCTCTCCAGCTGTTGTAAAACTACACATCCCAGCATTACCTTCCACAGTTTTAGCATTACTTAATAGCAAAACTGTGGCAGGGCATGCTGGGACTTGTAGTTTCACAACAGCTGGAAAGCCACAGCTTGGCGAGGCCTGATTTAGCGCAATGCTTTGATCGCTTTCAGCTGGGAGCCTACACTAACCATTTATAATTTTAGGTGCTTATATCTTCTTAGGCATCTCTTCTTTCTGGGTCATAATGGGGTTTGGTCATCTCAGAGCTGTTCTGCAGAAGGAAAAATTGGGATTATTATTAATTATAATTTTATTTTTTCTCTAACGTCCTAGTGGATGCTGGGGACTCCGAAAGGACCATGGGGAATAGCGGCTCCGCAGGAGACTGGGCACAAAAGTAAAACGCTTTAGGACTACCTGGTGTGCACTGGCTCCTCCCCCTATGACCCTCCTCCAAGCCTCAGTTAGATTTTTGTGCCCGAACGAGACGGGTGCAGGCTAAGGGGCTCTCCTGAGCTGCTTAGTGTAAAAGTTTAAAGTAGGTTTTTTATTTTCAGTGAGACCTGCTGGCAACAGGCTCACTGCACCGAGGGACTAAGGGGAGAAGAAGCGAACTCACCTGCGTGCAGAGTGGATTGGGCTTCTTAGGCTACTGGACATTAGCTCCAGAGGGACGATCACAGGCCCAGCCATGGATGGGTCCCAGAGCCGCGCCGCCGTCCCCCTTACAGAGCCAGAAGACGGAAGAGGTCCGGAAAATAGGCGGCAGAAGACGTCCTGTCTTCAATAAGGTAGCGCACAGCACCGCAGCTGTGCGCCATTGCTCTCAGCACACTTCACACTCCGGTCACTGAGGGTGCAGGGCGCTGGGGGGGGGCGCCCTGAGACGCAATAAAAACACCTTTTTTGGCAAAAAATACATCACATATAGCTCCTGGGCTATATGGATGTATTTAACCCCTGCCTATTTTTACATAAAAAAGCGGGAGAAAGGCTGCCGAAAAAGGGGCGGAGCCTATCTCCTCAGCACACTGGCGCCATTTTTTCCTCACAGCTCCGTTGGAGGAAGGCTCCCTGACTCTCCCCTGCAGTCCTGCACTACAGAAACAGGGTAAAACAAGAGAGGGGGGGCACTAAATTGGCATATAAATATATACAGCAGCTATATTAGGGAAAAACACTTATATAAGGTTATCCCTGTGTATGTATATATATATATATATATATATATATATATATATATATATATATATATATATATATATATATATATATATATATATATATATATATATATATATAGCGCTCTGGTGTGTGCTGGCAAACTCTCCCTCTGTCTCCCCAAAGGGCTAGTGGGGTCCTGTCCTCTATCAGAGCATTCCCTGTGTGTGTGCTGTGTGTCGGTACGTTGTGTGAGGAGGAAAATGGTGTGGAGGCGGAGCAATTGCCTGTGTTAGTGATGTCACCCCCTAGGGAGTCGACACCTGACTGGATGGTCTTATGGAAAGAATTACGTGATAGTGTCAGCACTTTACAAAAGACTGTTGACGACATGAGACAGCCGGCAAATCAGTTAATACCTGTACAGGCGTCTCAAACACCGTCAGGGGCTCTAAAGCGCCCGTTACCTCAGGTCGATACAGACACAGACACGGACACTGACTCCAGTGTCGACGGTGAGGAAACAAACGTATTTTCCGGTAGGGCCACACGTTACATGATCACGGCAATGAAGGAGGTTTTGAACATTTCTGATACTACAAGTACCACAAAAAAGGGTATTATGTGGGGTGTGAAAAAACTACCCGTAGTTTTTCCCGAATCAGATGAATTAAATGAGGTGTGTGATGAAGCGTGGGTTTCCCCCGATAAAAAACTGCTAATTTCTAAAAAGTTATTGGCATTATACCCTTTCCCGCCAGAGGTTAGGGCGCGTTGGGAAACACCCCCTAGCGTAGATAAGGCGCTCACACGCTTATCAAAACAAGTGGCGTTACCGTCCCCTGATACGGCCGCCCTCAAGGAACCAGCTGATAGGAAGCTGGAAAATATCCTTAAAAGTATATACACACATACTGGTATTATACTGCGACCAGCAATCGCCTCAGCCTGGATGTGCAGTGCTGGGGTGGCTTGGTCGGATTCCCTGACTGAAAATATTGATACCCTGGACAGGGACAATATATTATTGACTATAGAGCATTTAAAGGATGCATTTCTATATATGCGAGATGCACAGAGGGATATTTGCACTCTGGCATCAAGAGTAAGTGCGATGTCCATTTCTGCCAGAAGAGGATTATGGACGCGACAGTGGTCAGGGGATGCGGATTCCAAACGGCATATGGAAGTATTGCCGTATAAAGGGGAGGAGTTATTTGGGGTCGGTCTATCGGACCTGGTGGCCACGGCAACGGCTGGAAAATCCACCTTTTTACCCCAAGTCACCTCGCAGCAGAAAAAGATACCGTCTTTTCAGGCTCAGTCCTTTCGTCCCCATAAGGGCAAGCGGGCAAAAGGCCACTCATATCTGCCCCGGGGCAGAGGAAGGGGAAAAAGACTGCAGCAGACAGCCTCTTCCCACGAACAGAAGCCCTCCCCCGCTTCTGCCAAGTCCTCAGCATGACGCTGGGGCCTTACAAGCGGACTCAGGCACAATGGGGGCCCGTCTCAAGAATTTCAGCGCGCAGTGGGCTCACTCGCAAGTGGACCCCTGGATCCTGCAGGTAGTATCTCAGGGGTACAAATTGGAATTCGAGACGTCTCCCCCTCGCCGGTTCCTGAAGTCTGCTTTACCAACGTCTCCCCCCGACAGGGAGGCGGTATTGGAAGCCATTCACAAGCTGTATTCCCAGCAGGTGATAATCAAGGTACCCCTCCTACAACAGGGAAAGGGGTATTATTCCACGCTGTTTGTGGTACCGAAGCCGGACGGCTCGGTGAGACCCATTTTAAATCTGAAATCCTTGAACACTTACATAAAAAGGTTCAAGTTCAAGATGGAGTCACTCAGAGCAGTGATAGCGAACCTGGAAGAAGGGGACTATATGGTGTCTCTGGACATCAAGAATGCTTACTTCCATGTCCCAATTTGCCCTTCTCACCAAGGGTACCTCAGGTTTGTGGTACAGAACTGTCACTATCAGTTTCAGACGCTGCCGTTTGGATTGTCCACGGCACCCCGGGTCTTTACCAAGGTAATGGCCGAAATGATGATTCTTCTTCGAAGAAAACGCGTCTTAATTATCCCTTACTTGGACGATCTCCTGATAAGGGCAAGGTCCAGAGAACAGTTAGAGGTCGGAGTAGTACTATCTCAAGTAGTACTACGACAGCACGGATGGATTCTAAATATTCCAAAATCGCAGCTGATTCCGACGACACGTCTGCTGTTCCTAGGGATGATTCTGGACACAGTACAGAAAAAGGTGTTTCTCCCGGAGGAGAAAGCCAAGGAGTTATCCGACCTAGTCAGGAACCTCCTAAGACCAGGCCAAGTGTCAGTACATCAATGCACAAGGGTCCTGGGAAAGATGGTGGCTTCTTACGAAGCGATTCCATTCGGCAGATTCCACGCAAGAACTTTTCAGTGGGATCTGCTGGACAAATGGTCCGGATCGCATCTTCAAATGCATCAGCGGATAACCCTGTCTCCAAGGACAAGGGTGTCTCTCCTGTGGTGGTTACAGGGTGCTCATCTCCTAGAGGGCCGCAGATTCGGCATTCAGGATTGGGTCCTGGTGACCACGGATGCCAGCCTGAGAGGCTGGGGAGCAGTCACACAGGGAAGAAATTTCCAGGGCTTGTGGTCAAGCATGGAAACGTCACTTCACATAAATATCCTGGAACTAAGGGCCATTTACAATGCCCTAAGTCAGGCAAGACCTCTGCTTCAGGGTCAGCCGGTGTTGATCCAGTCGGACAACATCACGGCAGTCGCCCACGTAAACAGACAGGGCGGCACAAGAAGCAGGAGGGCAATGATGGAAGTGGCAAGGATTCTTCGCTGGGCGGAGAATCATGTGATAGCACTGTCAGCAGTGTTCATTCCGGGAGTGGACAACTGGGAAGCGGACTTCCTCAGCAGACACGATCTTCACCCGGGGGAGTGGGGACTTCACCCAGAAGTCTTCCACATGATTGTGAACCGTTGGGAAAAACCAAAGGTGGACATGATGGCGTCCCGCCTCAACAAAAAACTGGACAGATATTGCGCCAGGTCAAGGGACCCTCAGGCAATAGCTGTGGACGCTCTGGTAACACCGTGGGTGTACCAGTCAGTGTATGTGTTCCCTCCTCTTCCTCTCATACCAAAAGTACTGAGAATCATAAGAAGGAGAGGAGTAAAGACTATACACGTGGCTCCGGATTGGCCAAGAAGGACTTGGTACCCGGAAATTCAAGAGATGCTCACGGAAGACCCGTGGCCTCTACCTCTAAGAAAGGACCTGCTCCAGCAGGGACCATGTCTGTTCCAAGACTTACCGCGGCTGCGTTTGACGGCATGGCGGTTGAACGCCAGATCCTGAAGGAAAAAGGCATTCCGGATGAAGTCATCCCTACCCTGATCAAAGCCAGGAAGGATGTAACCGTACAACATTATCACCGTATTTGGCGTAAATATGTTGCGTGGTGCGAGGCCGGGAAGGCCAATACAGAGGAATTTCAACTGGGTCGTTTCCTGCATTTCCTGCAAACAGGACTGTCTATGGGCCTCAAATTAGGGTCCATTAAGGTTCAAATTTCGGCCCTGTCAATATTCTTCCAAAAAGAACTGGCTTCTGTTCCTGAAGTTCAGACGTTTGTCAAGGGAGTACTGCATATACAACCTCCTTTTGTGCCTCCAGTGGCACCTTGGGATCTCAATGTAGTTTTGGGATTCCTAAAATCACATTGGTTTGAACCACTCACCACTGTGGACTTAAAATATCTCACATGGAAAGTGGTAATGCTGTTAGCCCTGGCTTCAGCCAGGCGTGTCTCAGAATTGGCGGCTTTATCCTATAAAAGCCCTTACCTAATTTTTCATACGGACAGGGCAGAATTGAGGACTCGTCCTCAATTTCTCCCTAAGGTGGTTTCAGCTTTTCACTTAAACCAGCCTATTGTGGTGCCTGCGGCTACTAGGGACTTGGAGGATTCCAAGTTGCTGGACGTAGTCAGGGCCCTGAAAATATGTTTCCAGGACGGCTGGAGTCAGAAAATCTGATTCGCTGTTTATCCTGTATGCACCCAACAAGCTGGGTGCTCCTGCTTCTAAGCAGACTATTGCTCGTTGGATTTGTAGTACAATTCAGCTTGCACATTCTGTGGCAGGCCTGCCACAGCCAAAATCTGTAAAAGCCCATTCCACACGGAAAGTGGGCTCATCTTGGGCGGCTGCCCGAGGGGTCTCGGCTTTACAACTTTGCCGAGCAGCTACTTGGTCAGGGGCAAACACGTTTGCTAAATTCTTACAAATTTGATACCCTGGCTGAGGAGGACCTGGAGTTCTCTCATTCGGTGCTGCAGAGTCATCCGCACTCTCCCGCCCGTTTGGGAGCTTTGGTATAATCCCCATGGTCCTTTCGGAGTCCCCAGCATCCACTAGGACGTTAGAGAAAATAAGAATTTACTTACCGATAATTCTATTTCTCGTAGTCCGTAGTGGATGCTGGGCGCCCATCCCAAGTGCGGATTGTCTGCAATACTTGTACATAGTTATTGTTAACAAAAGGGTTATTGTTGAGCCATCTATTGAGAGGCTCAGTGTTTTCATACTGTTAACTGGGTATAGTATCACGAGTTATACGGTGTGATTGGTGTGGCTGGTATGAGTCTTACCCGGGATTCAAAATCCTTCCTTATTGTGTCGGCTCTTCCGGGCACAGTATCCTAACTGAGGCTTGGAGGAGGGTCATAGTGGGAGGAGCCAGTGCACACCAGGTGACCTAAAGCTTTCTTTAGTTGTGCCCAGTCTCCTGCGGAGCCGCTATTCCCCATGGTCCTTTCGGAGTTCGCAGCATCCACTACGGACTACGAGAAATAGATTTACCGGTGAGTAAAATCTTATTTTCAGTCTCATTGCTGGATTACTGACAAACTCAGGGGGAGCAGGAGGGCTATAGAGCAGGGAATAAAGGTTATCTTTTGTTCTAGATCAGTGGTTCTCAAACTCGGTCCTCAGGACCCCACACAGTGCATGTTTTGCAGGTAACCCAGCAAGTGCACCGGTGTACTCATTACTCACTGACACATTTTAAAAGGTCCACAGGTGGAGCTAATTATGCCACTTGTGATTCTGTGAGGAGACCTGCAGAACATGCACCGTGTGGGGTCCTGAGGACCGAGTTTGAGAACCTGTGTTCTAGATCATGCGTCTTCAACCTATGGCCCTCCAGCTGTTGTGCAACAACACATCCCAGCATGCCCTTCCACAGTGTTGCTATTAAGGCATCTTAAAAGTGAGGCAGGGCATACTGTGATGTGAAGTGCTGCAGCAGCTGAAGGTTGAAGACCCATGATTCTAGATTATATGGGGAGCCTGGGCACTGCTGGAACTGTGGCATCCACCGCTGTCCCAGCAGCCTCAGCGAAGGTGCTCTGTTAGGACTGGCTGGTGCTTGTCTGTGGGGGAAGAACAGAAAAGTGGAAATTTCCTTACAGAGTAGTGTTAGAAATAAAATATTCTGCGGATATTGGTAGCCGGTTCAATTTCAGTGTTAATGTTATTCAGATGCTTTTAAATATTCAAATATCAAATGAATTGTATATTTGGGACACCAAATTCTAGGTCATATCAACAGACGATGGCTGCCTAATACAAAACATAAACTGAAACATAAGAGCAACAATAGTAGAATTATAACTGATAATATAATATAAGATAATGAAACATCTCTCCTATACGAGGGGACACTTTGCCCATCTGCAACAGACACATCTGTATTTAGTCGCAGTATGGAGATTGTGCATGGCTAGTGTGTTATTCTTTCCCGCTTCCTCCACACGGATTCCTCCGTGGGTGTACTGACTGTGAGAGAACTAGATTTATTATAATAACACAGAATTTCCCCCTGTAGATGATAGATTTTCCTTATCTAATTGATCAGTTTCTTAGAATCAAACAATCTTGCGCTGCTGTGCCCTCGCTGCCAATTACCTCTAATTACAGCTAACCTACAATTTGCTGCTTATGCTATTTAACAAGTGCTGTTTCTGTTTTACATACTAGTCTGCTGTCTGTGATAGAGACTTTCCTCTGGCTGTATAACCTTACAGCAGTGATCGCGCTGAGCAAAAAAAAAAAAAAAAAAAAAAAAGTGGGTCCCAGGGACCCCTCACTTTGGAAACTTGGGGTCCTGCTTCAATTTTTCTGAGTCGAATCACAATTTATGCTTTTGAGCTGCCCATATGCCATCAGCTGTGTGGGGCATAGGAAGGGAGTATATGGGGTACAGGAGTGTATGAACGATGACGTGCTGTGTGGGGCACAGGGAGGCAATATATAGGGCTGTGAGGAGAGTAAACAGTAAGACATCACCTATTGGGTACAGGAGACAGGAGTGATGGGGAGATAGTGGGTGACTGGGTAGGCAGGGGGGACAGGTAGACAGTGGGTGACTGGGGAGACCGTGGGTGACTGGTGTGGCAGGAGTGACGGGTAGACAGTGGGTGACTGGGGAGGTAGGGCTGACGGGGAGATAGTGGATGACTGGGGAAGCAGGGGTGATGGGGCGATAGTGGGTGGCTGGGGTAAGTGTGTGTGACTGGTGAGACGGGTGACTGAGGAGATAAAGGATGACTGGAGAGGCAGGGATGATGGGGAGATAGTGGGTGACTGGGGAGGCAGGGGTGACAAGGGACATTGTACAGGGACCAGAAGCACACTCACACACACACACACACACACACACACACACACACACACTGTTCAGGGACCAGTGACACACACACACACACACACACACACACACACACACACACTGTTCAGGGACCAGTGACACACACACACACACACACACACACACACACACTTCAGGGACCAGTGACACACACACACACACACACACACACTGCACAGGGACCATTGGCACACTGACACTCACACACACACACTGCACAGGGACCACTGGCACACTGACACACACTGCACGGGGACCATTGGCACACTGACACACACACCCACACACACATTGTACAGGGACCCAGGGGCACACTGACACACACATCAGTTGTACAGGCAGGGGTGCTGGCAGCTACAGTATGCAGAGGGACAAACCTTCCCATATCTGTTAAAGCAGCAGTCACAGTGCTCTCAGGAGATCCGGACCATCTTGGTCTGGGAGGCAGCTGCAGCAATGGGTTCCAGTCCATGGCGGTGGCGGAATTTATCGCAGGTGAAGCAGACCATGACGGCCACCTTAGGGCTTGGCGCTGTATGCGGCTGCGTGCCTGTCCTACCTAACACAGCTCTGCTGCCGCCGCCGCCGTCCGGGGCACACCTGCAAACTTCCCCTGATGCACCCAGTCACACAATCGCTGACTTGAATTGTAGCACGGCGGGTCCTGGAGGACCTGCTCAATTTTTCTCTAACGTCCTAAGTGGATGCTGGGGACTCCGTAAGGACCATGGGGAACAGCGGCTCCGCAGGAGACTGGGCACATCCAAAAGAAAGCCTTAGGACTATCTGGTGTGCACTGGCCCCTCCCCCCACGACCCTCCTCCAAGCCTCAGTTAGATCTCTGTGCCCGAACGAGAAGGGTGCACACTAGGGGCTCTCCTGAGCTTCTTAGTGAAAGTTTTAGTTTAGGTTTTTTATTTTCAGTGAGACCTGCTGGCAACAGGCTCACTGCATCGAGGAACTAAGGGGAGAAGAAGCGAACTCACCTGCGTGCAGAGTGGATTGGGCTTCTTAGGCTACTGGACATTAGCTCCAGAGGGACGATCACAGGCCCAGCCTGGATGGGTCCCAGAGCCGCGCCGCCGGCCCCCTTACAGAGCCAGAAGGCAGAAGAGGTCCGGAAAATCGGCGGCAGAAGACGTCCTGTCTTCAACAAGGTAGCGCACAGCACTGCAGCTGTGCGCCATTGCTCTCAGCACACTTCACACTCCGGTCACTGAGGGTGCAGGGCGCTGGGGGGGAGCGCCCTGAGACGCAATAATAAACACCTTAAATGGCAAAAGAATGCATCACATATAGCTCCTGGGCTATATGGATGCATTTAACCCCTGCCAAAATACATAGAAAAACGGGAGATAAGGCCGCCGATAAGGGGGCGGAGCCTATCTCCTCAGCACACTGGCGCCATTTTCCCTCACAGCTCCGTTGGAGGTAAGCTCCCTGTCTCTCCCCTGCAGTCACTACACTACAGAAAGGGTTAAAAAAGAGAGGGGGGCACAAATTAGGCGCAGTATTAAAGATACAGCAGCTATAATGGGAAAAACACTTTTATATAAGGTTATCCCTGTATATATATAGCGCTCTGGTGTGTGCTGGCAAACTCTCCCTCTGTCTCCCCAAAGGGCTAGTGGGGTCCTGTCCTCTATCAGAGCATTCCCTGTGTGTGTGCTGTATGTCGGTACGTTTGTGTCGACATGTATGAGGAGAAAAATGATGTGGAGACGGAGCAGATTGCCTGTAATAGTGATGTCACCCCCTAGGGGGTCGACACCTGAGTGGATGAACTGTTGGAAGGAATTACGTGACAGTGTCAGCTCTATATAAAAGACAGTGGTTGACATGAGACAGCCGGCTACTCAGCTTGTGCCTGTCCAGACGTCTCATAGGCCGTCAGGGGCTCTAAAGCGCCCGTTACCTCAGATGGCAGATATAGACGCCGACACGGATACTGACTCCAGTGTCGACGGTGAAGAGACAAATGTGACTTCCAGTAGGGCCACACGTTACATGATTGAGGCAATGAAAAATGTTATTACACATTTCTGATAATACGAGTACCACCAAAAAGGGGTATTATGTTCGGTGAGGAAAAACTACCTGTAGTTTTCCTGAATCTGAGAAATTAAATGAGGTGTGTGATGATGCGTGGTTTTCCCCCGATAACAAATGATAATTTCTAAAATGTTATTGGCATTATATCCTTTCCCGCCAGAGGTTAGGGTGCGTTGGGAAACACCCCCTAGGGGGGATAAAGCGCTCACACGCTTGTAAGGGCTCTACCCTCTCTTGAGATGGCCGCCCTTAAGGATCCTGCTGATAGAAAGCAGGAGGGTATCCTAAAATGTATTTACACACATACTGGTGTTATACTGCGACCAGCAATCGCCTCAGCCTGGATGTGCAGTGCTGGGTTGGCGTGGTCGGATTCCCTGACTGAAAATATTGATACCCTAGATAGGGACAGTATATTTTTGCCTATAGAGCATTTAAAAGATGCATTTCTATATATGCGTGATGCACAGCGGAATATTTGCCGACTGGCATCAAGTCTAAGTGCGTTGTCCATTTCTACCAGTAGAGGGTTATGGACACGTCAGTGGTCAGGTGATGCGTATTCCAAACGGCATTTGGAAGTATTGCCTTATTAAAGGGAGGAGTTATTTGGGGTCGGTCTTCAGACCTGGTGGCCACGGCAACAGCTGGGAAATCCACGTTTGTACCCCAGGTCGCCTCTCAACATGAGAAGACGCCGTATTATCAGGCGCAGTCTTTTCGTGACAAGCGGGCAAAAGATTCCTCATTTCTGCCCCGTGACAGAGGGAGAGGAAAAAGGCTGCAGAAATCAGCCAGTTCCCGGGAACAGAAACCCTCTCCCGCCTCTGCCAAGCCCTCAGTATGACGCTGGGGCTTTACAAGCAGAATCAGGCACGGTGGGGGGCCCGTCTCAAGGAATTTCAGCGCGCAGTGGGCTCACTCGCAAGTAGACCCCTGGATCCTTCAGGTGATATCTCAGGGGTACAAATTAGAATTCGAGACGTCTCCCCCTCGCCGTTTCCTAAAGTCGGCTTTACCGATGTCTCCTTCTGACAGGGAGACAGTTTTGGAAGCCATTCACAAGCTGAATTCCCAGCAGGTGATAATCAAGGTACCCCTCCTGCAACAGGGAACGGGGTATTATTCCACACTGTTGTGGTACCGAAGCCGGACGGCTCGGTGAGACCGATTCTAAATCTAAAATCTTTGAACACTTACATACAGAGGTTCAAATTCAAGATTGAGTCACTCAGAGCAGTGATTGCGAACCTGGAAGAAGGGGACTACATGATGTCTCGGGACATCAAGGATGCTTACCTTCATGTCAAAATTTACCCTTCTCACCAAGGGTACATCAGGTTTATGGTACAGAACTGTCACTATCAGTTCAGACGCTGCCGTATGGATGGTCCACGGCACCCCGGGTCTTTACCAAGGTAATGGCCGAAATTATGATATTCCTTCGAAGGAAGGGAATTTTAGTTATCCCTTACTTGGACGATTCCCTGATAAGGGTAAGATCCAGGGAACAGTTGGAGGTCGGTGTAGCACTATCTCAGGTAGTGTTGCGGCAGCACGATTGGATTCTCAATATTCCAAAATCGCAGCTGGTTCCGACGATTTGTCTTCTGTTCCTAGGGATGATCCTGGACACAGTCCAGAAAAAGGTGTTTCTCCCGGAGGAGAAAGCCAGGGAGTTATCCGAGCTAGTCAGGAACCTCCTAAAACCGAGCCAAGTCTCAGTGCATCAATGCACAAGGGTTCTGGGTAAAATGGTGGCTTCCTACGAAGCAATCCCATTCGGCAGATTCCACGCAAGAACTTTCCAGTGGGACCTGCTGGACAAATGGTCCGGGTCGCATCTTCAGATGCATCAGCGGATAACCCTGTCACCAAGGACAAGGGTGTCCCTCCTGTGGTGGTTGCAGAGTGCTCATCTTCTAGAGGGCCTCAGATTCGGCATTCAGGACTGGGTCCTGGTGACCACGGATGCCAGCCTGCGAGGCTGGGGAGCAGTCACACAGGGAAGGAATATCCAGGGCTTATGGTCAAGCCTGGAGACATCACTTCACATAAATATCCTGAAGCTAAGGGACATTTACAATGCTCTAAGCTTAGCAAGACCTCTGCTTCAAGGTCAGCCGGTGTTGATCCAGTCGGACAACATCACGGCAGTCACCCACGTAAACAGACAGGGTGGCACAAGAAGCAGGGGGGCAATGGCAGAAGCTGCAAGGATTCTTCGCGGGGCGGAAAATCATGTGATAGCACTGTCAGCAGTATTCATTCCGGGAGTGGACAACTGGGAAGCAGACTTCCTCAGCACGACCTCCACCCGGGAGAGTGGGGACTTCACCCAGAAGTCTTCCACATAATTATAAACCGTTGGGAAAAACTCGACAGGTATTGCGCCAGGTCAAGGGACCAACAGGCAATAGCTGTAGACGCTCTGGTAACACCATGGGTGTACCAGTCAGTGTATGTGTTCCCTCCTCTGCCTCTCATACCCAAGGTACTGAGGCCCTCATTCCGAGTTGATCGCTCGGTATTTTTCATCGCATCGCAGTGAAATTCCGCTTAGTACGCATGCGCAATATTCGCACTGCGACTGCGCCAAGTAATTTTACAATGGAGATAGTATTTTTACTCACGGCTTTTTCATCGCTCCGGCGATCGTAATGTGATTGACAGGAAATGGGTGTTACTGGGCGGAAACAGGCCGTTTTATGGGCGTGCGGGAAAAAACGCTACCGTTTCCGGAAAAAACGCAGGAGTGGCCGGGGAAACGGGGGAGTGTCTGGGCGAACGCTGGGTGTGTTTGTGACGTCAAAACAGGAACGACAAGCACTGAACTGATCGCACAGGCAGAGTAAGTCTGAAGCTACTCTGAAACTCCTAAGTAGTTAGTAATCGCAATATTGCGAATACATCGGTCGCAATTTTAAGAAGCTAAGATTCACTCCCAGTAGGCGGCGGCTTAGCGTGTGTAACTCTGCTAAAATCGCCTTGCGAGCGATCAACTCGGAATGAGGGCCTGAGATTGATAAGATGGAGAGGAGTAAGCACTATATTTGTGGCTCCGGATTGGCCAAGAAGGACTTGGTAACCGGAACTTCAAGAGATGCTCACGGAGGATCCGTGGCCTCTACCTCTAAGAAGGGACCTGCTCCAGCAAGGACCCTGTCTGTTCCAAGACTTACCGCGGCTGCGTTTGACAGCAGGGCGGTTGAACGCCGGATCCTGAAGGAAAAAAGGCATTCCGGATGAAGTCATCCCTATCCTGATCAAAGCCAGGAAGGATGTAACCGCAAAACATTATCACCGCATTTGGCGAAAATATGTTGCGTGGTGCGAGGCCAGTAAGGCCCGACTGAGGAAATTCAACTGGGTCGATTCCTACATTTCCTGCAAACAGGAGTGTCTATGGGCCTGAAATTGGGGTCCATTAAGGTTCACATTTCGGCCCTGTCAGTTTTCTTCCAAAAAGAACTAGCTTCAGTCCCTGAAGTTCAGACGTTTGTAAAAGGGGTACTGCATATGCAGCCTCCTTTTGTGCCTCCAGTGGCACTTTGGGATCTCAATGTAGTTTTTGGGTTCCAAAAGTCACATTGGTTTGAACCACTTAAATCTGTGGAGTTAAAATATCTCACATGGAAAGTGGTCATGCTGTTGGCCCTGGCCTGGGCCAGGCACGTGTCAGAATTGGCGGCTTTATCCTGTAAAAGTCCTTTTCTGATTTTCCATTCGGACAGGGCGGAATTGAGGACTCGTCCTCAGTTTCTCCCTAAGGTGGTTTCAGCGTTTCACCTGAACCAACCTATTGTGGTGCCTGCGGCTACTAGGGACTTGGAGGACTCCAAGTTGCTAGACGTTGTCAGGGCCCTGAAAATATATGTTTCCAGGACGGCTGGAGTCAGGAAATCTGACTCGCTGTTATCTTGTATGCACCCAACAAGCTGGGTGCTCCTGCTTCTAAGCAGACTATTGCTCGTTGGATTTGTAGTACAATTCAGCTTGCACATTCTGTGGCAGGCCTGCCACAGCCAAAAATCTGTAAATGCCCACTCCACAAGGAAGGTGGGCTCATCTTGGGCGGCTGCCCGAGGGGTCTCGGCTTTACAACTTTGCCGAGCAGCTACTTGGTCAGGAGCAAATACGTTTGTAAATTCTACAAAATTGATACCCTGGCTGAGGAGGACCTGGAGTTCTCTCATTCGGTGCTGCAGAGTCATCCGCACTCTCCCGCCCGTTTGGGAGCTTTGGTATAATCCTCATGGTCCTTACGGAGTCCCCAGCATCCACTTAGGACGTTAGAGAAAATAAGAATTTACTTACCGATAATTCTATTTCTTGTAGTCCGTAGTGGATGCTGGGCGCCCATCCCAAGTGCGGATTGTCTGCAATACTTGTACATAGTTATTGTTACCAAAAAAATCGGGTTATTGCTGTAGTGAGCCATCTTTTCTAGAGGCTCCTCTGTTATCATGCTGTTAACTGGGTTCAGATCACAAGTTGTACGGTGTGATTGGTGTGGCTGGTATGAGTCTTACCCGGGATTCAAAATCCTTCCTTATTGTGTACGCTCGTCCGGGCACAGTATCCTAACTGAGGCTTGGAGGAGGGTCGTGGGGGGAGGGGCCAGTGCACACCAGATAGTCCTAAGGCTTTCTCTTGGATGTGCCCAGTCTCCTGCGGAGCCGCTGTTCCCCATGGTCCTTACGGAGTCCCCAGCATCCACTACGGACTACGAGAAATAGAATTATCGGTAAGTAAATTCTTATTTTAAATTGGGTATCAAAATGCCTGTATCGCGTAAAATTGCACTATAACGCGTATCTTGCAATCACTGCTACAGGACCGGTGATTTACGTATGTTACTGTAGCAGCCCTTTTTTTTTTTTTTTTTTTTTCAATCATAAGTTTTTATTGATAGGAAATCATCTAAGACAAATAAAGAACATGGATACAGTCAGATTGGAGTAAAATAAGAATAGAAAAGTACATATTAACACAATCTGAGATCTAGGCGAAAACAAACATGAATCAATGAATTGTGTAAGCTAAAAAGTTATATACATTAAGTATTCAGCAAAAAACAAAGGGGGTATAGAAAAAGTACATCTCTAAGGGCCAACCAGTGGAACTCCTGAGAGAGCTTGAAAAAAGGATATGGAAAACAAGTGGAGAACAGAGAGAGGGGTAGGGGAAAAGAAGTAAGAGAAGGGAGGGGAAGAAGTAGAGATAAGAAGGAAGGGGAGAAGACAGAAAGAAAGAGCGGAGAGCGAGCCGGGGTGAGGAGAAAAACGGGTGAAAGGGTATGGGGAATTAGCGGAGTGTAACTGCTTATTTTATACCTTATTCCTGTGTTGCAGACATACACATGGGCTTTTACAAAATGCACTTTGGCTTATTTAAGGCCATCAGGTTTCTATTACTTATAATGGCTTTGTCCTCTTATGTAATACTAGTTACCACCCGTCAAAATGACGGAACAACATAACGGTAATGTCATTACCAGTGCTGTGCGCTACTGAAAGGACCAACACTTGAATTGCTCCGTCGAGCGCCATCTGATGGCTGCCGGCGCGCAAAAACACTTGCATTCCCCCAATAGAGATGAGGAGCAGCGTCAGCCTTTTATTTAAGATTAACCAGGTATTGCATTTTAACTGAATGCGTTTTTATTATTGCATGCTGTTCTACATGTGTTTCAGTTAAGTCTCTTTTAATACATACAGTAAGAATCCTTCTAACATCACAGCTACTGAAAGATAAGAGCATAAGAATTTCCTGGTTGGTCTTGTCGCTTTATCCGGTTATCAGGCACTGAAGAATTAAAGAAAATGTTATTTTTTTTTTTAACAGCAAATCTCCCGTTCCTGTACTTGATGAAGAAAATAGAGCACCCTTAAAATCAAGTCTCGTGGAAGATTTCCTTAATGATTGTGCTAAAAAAGAGAATAAAGTAAGTTTTTTTTTTTTTTTTTTTTTTTTTATTTCCTACCTACTTTTTATGTATGGCTGAGAAGTGTCACTTTCTCACCCCTTGGTGGCGCTGCTGTGCTGAAGGTGATTTCTGGATCAACTGTGCAGAATATTTGCACTGATCTGAGCCTCGGTTTCCTCTATACAGAACCGCAATGACTGATCAGGGTTTTAGGAGAGGGTCTTTTCTTAAATTATCTTTTCTATAACTAGTAACATGGACTGCCCTATGCCGGGTCAGCACAGCCCTCCCCTGCTCCACCCAGACGCCCCTGCAATACTGTACTTGCCTACAGGGCAGGTGTAGGGTTCTCCTTTGCTGGTTTGACCCCTCTTCATCTCTTGAGTGAGAGCCATTGACGGGGAAGGAGGGCACTACTTATTGGGGGTCATTCCGAGTTGATCGCTCGCTGCCAATTTGCGCAGCGATCAGGTGAAAAAATAGAATTTCTGCAAATGCGTATGCCCCGCAGTACGCAAGCGCAACGAACCGGTACAAAGCTCTTTGTGGTTGTGCTCAGGTTCTAGCAAAGGTTTCCTTCGCACTGGCGGCCGCAAGAAGATTGACAGGAAGTGGGCGTTTCTGGGTGTCAACTGACCGTTTTCAGGGAGTGTTTGCAAAAACGCAGGCGTGTCTGAAAAAAACGCAGGCGTGGCTGGGCGTTCGCTGGGCGGGTGTATGACGTCAAATCCGGACAGGAATAGGCTGAAGTGATCACAAGCGCTGAGTAGGTTCAGAGCTACTCAGAAACTGCACAAACTGTTTTTGCAGAGCTCGGCTGCACATGCGTTCGCACTTCTGCTAAGCTAAAATACACTCCCCAGTGGGCGGCGGCAGAGCGTTTGCACGGCTGCTAAAACCTAGCCAGTGAGCGACCAACTCGGAATGACCCCCATTAGTTGTTGTTCTCCCAGTAATTCAACAAAACTGGTGATAAGAGCAGCTGAAGTTTTTTTTTCTTTTTTTTGCTAAATTGTATTGTTTGCCTGATTAAACTTGGATGCCGCTCTACTTTTTCACTTTTATTTTTCCAGGCAACTACTTTCTCTGGAGGAAATCATCACGGACCAGTAGAGGCGCTGAAACACATGCTATTCAATCTGCAAGCCTTCCACCAAAACTTCAACCAGGAGAAAACCCCAGAGAAGATGGACGAGAAAGTAAGTTAATGTTTAACGTGCGCCAGCCGTCTACACACAGCGGTGACAGCGTGTATTCCTGGAAATCCAGACACCTCGCCAGTGCGTGAAGAAATTCTTGTTGCTCATTCTCAAAGTACTTCGTACATAGGTGATGAGAAAAGTGAGTGAGGATTTAAGTGACACTTCCCAATTGCTCCATGAGATGTGCTTGTGGTACCAGCTAGTAAATCGGATGCATGTTACGCCAACATTCATTGACTAAATTACAAGCAGATGAGCTACAGTTTGTCATTGTTTTATGATGAGTAATGATAAAACTTTTATTCTACTTCATCCAATCTGCTACCGTGGGTCTACTTTGAGGATGCTGTGCACAAAAAATGTTTTCTTTGAGAGTGGAAGCTTCTCTCTGTCCAGTGTAGTTTAAGTGTCTAAAAAGTTGGGTGGGTTTTCCTATGGGGGCTGCTTTTGACAGCTTTGTTTCTCCTACGTCCTAGAGGATGCTGGGGACTCCAAAAGGACCATGGGGTATAGACGGATCCGCAGAGCCTGGGCACACTATAAAGACTTAAACTGGGTGTGAACTGGCTCCTCCCTCTATGCCCCTCCTCCAGACCTCAGTTAGACTTTGTGCCCAGGAGTGATGGGTCACACACTAGGGGAGCTCTACTGAGTTTCTCTGAAAGACTTTTGTTAGGTTTTTTATTTTCAGGGAGACCTGCTGGCTACAGGCTCCCTGCAGCGTGGGAGTGAGGGGGGAGAAGCAGGACCTACTTCTGTGAGTTTCAAGGCTCTGCTTCTCGGCTACTGGACACCATTAGCTGCAGAGGGTTCGATCACTTGGTGCGCCTAGCTGCTTGTTCCCGGAGCCGCGCCGTCACCCCCCTCACAGAAGACAGAAGAAAGAAGTCGGGTGAGTATTGGAAGAAAAGAAGACTTCAGTGACGGCAGAAGACTTCAGTAACGGAGGTACAGTGAGAGTGCTGCGCTCCGTGCTCCCACACACCAACGGCACTCACAGGGTGCAGGGAGCTGGGGGGGGGAGCGCCCTGGGCAGCATGTTACTAGTCTTCTTTAGGTAAAAAAGATCTGGCAAGAAAGTATTTCGGCACCCTAGTTATCCCCCGCCAGCATACGTTGAAGTTTTCCCCGCCACTGCTTATACGGGTGCAGGGCGCGGAGGGGGGGGGGGAGCGCCCTGGGCAGCAAGTCGGTTACTGGTTTTCTTACAACGTGCCTGCGGGGGTCTGTATATGGAGCCCCCGGCAGCGCAAGTACAGTGGTTTCCCGGGGCAGCCAGGGGTGCAGGGCGCAGGAGGAAGTTGGCGGGGCTCTGTGTCTCAGACCCCGCCAGCGCGGTATAGCGCTTTTTCCACAGGTAAGCTGGCGGGGCCGGGGCATCCTTGTCTCGGACCCCGCCAGCGCGGTATAGTGCATCTTACACGTGTAAGCTGGCGGGGCCGGGGCTCCGTCTCTCGGACCCCGCCAGCGTGCTGGAGCGCGGTGCGCCTCCTATTCCCCGCCACTGGCCACATGAGGAGCGTCCTGGGCAGGTAAACATCCCGGGCGGGGGAGCATACCCGGTCTCCGGGTGTCTTCACCCCGCCAGGGGCATAGCAGCGTGGGCACTCCGCTCCATCGCTCACACACACACACCAACGGTATCAGTGGGTGCGGGGCGGGGGGGTCGCCCTGGGCTGCGGGGTTGGTATATAGGGATATACAGAAGGGTTTAATCCCAGTATATAAATCCCTAGTACAATTTCAGAGATAGGGAGTGGGCTTGAGCGCGCCGGGAGGGGGCGGAACTTAGCCCTGCACAGGAGTCCGCGCCATTTTCCATCAGGTCCCCGCCAAAATTTACTAAAGGAGGGAGGACACAGTGTAAATGCTATATGGGGTTAATATAACATTACGTTACTTAATGGGCGCATATTCCTGGTGGTGTTAACATAAGGCCATGGTTTCCCTTTTCATTTTCCCACTATTGGTTAGTCGACATGTGTCGACGGTGTGAGGGCTTTGTCAAAAGCTCCTGTGGAGATAACTGTCGGTTTCACCGACACTTGCCGGTACTTGATTCAAACAACTAAGTATTAGGTTGTTTTTGTGTGCTTAAAAACAAGTAAACACCTTAGGGAAGACATGGCGGTCGGTCGATGCCCTGTCGGCATCAACGGTAATTCCTGGGCAAAAGAATTCACAGGCTGTTGCATTGTACCTGTATGGGTATATATATATTTATTTAAAATATATATAAGTAGGGTGAGTGTTATTGCAATTGTAGAGGTATGCTTCCCTCAGACCCCTTGGGGTTACAAGACTAATATTATTATTATTATTATTGCCCGCTTACTATTACGTGCTGTCGACATTTACTCAGTTTCTGTTGCCCATAAGGTTTCTGGTAGATTCACATCGGGGGCACGTCAGTACATGGTCATGCACATTCACAACAACACTACGGTCACTACGGACCTGACGGGTCTGGACAATCCGCTTGCGTATAGGTTATGTCTATATGTATATAGGTGTAGATATGACTTTATATATGCATGATTACGATATGGGTGTTGTTTTTGTATATTACATTATGTATATCCATGAATGCTGAAATAATTGTATTCTTCTCATGTGCTGACCGCTCTGTTGATTAAGCTCTAGATTGGCCGGGACGAGTTGGTTTCGATCCTCGCAAAGAGTCCGAATTTTTGTCTCTTCATGACGCGGAGAGAAAATTGTGATAATAAACCCCTGGTCGATGACAAAGGATCATACACAGGCAGCTAAGTGGAATTTTCTTTCTATACTTTGACCTTATTTGCAATATAGGCACTTGAGGCAGTGTTGTAGTCGGGTAAGCATCCGATAGAATTATCCTACCCAGAGTGGGTTGTCTTGCCTATGTTTTTTCTCCTTATAACATTACAGTAGGCTGCCGCGTGATGTCAGGTGGTGTGACCGGGAAAAAAATGCGGAGGAGGTCTCCGGGAGATGCTGGTGGCAGGTACACAGCTGTTTGGTGTGGCCTCTCTTAAGTCATTCTCGGTTTCCACTGGTAAGTCTAACTTCGTGAGTTAGCCTCCTTCACAACGGTTGTTAACGCATTCATTTGTGGGATGCAGTTGTTTTAACCGGTTCGATACCGGTCTTTATCTCTTCTCTGTGCAGACGGTGGAAGGTGGAAAGGTAAGTGTTCTGAAGCCTTGTTAGGTTCGCAGAAGTGGAGGTCGGCTTCGGTTTCCACTACATCCACCTCACGTCGCTGAGTATACCTGGCTGGTGTGGTGACCACTTGTCTACTAATTTTCGATTAGTCCAGGGATAGACTAGGACCTGTGAGTAATTTATAGAAGCCAAAGGGGAACATTCTGTGCTACGGTGGTTTCCCTTTACATTTCTAATAGGTCTCGCTTTTCCCCTCTGGAAGGGGAGGTAGTGCGTGACGCCATACAGAGGTGCGTCAGGTCAGGATTTTTTCTGGTTGTCCCTGTATGAAGGTGCAAATCGTTGGTTTTCTCTGATTGTTCTTCGGCACAGGTATTGGCTGTTCCCATCGACGTAGACGTCAAAAGTGAGTTTCAGAGTAGACGCTGATCGGTTAAGGTTCAGCGTTTTTCCTGTGGAAGGATGTATGAGGATCCAGAATTGGATCGGATTTGAGGTGACACCTCATTAATATGTTACGTTAATAGGACAGATGGGTGCGGCCTAAGAGGACTTCTTCTGTGAGCGGGTCTAATACCAGAGTGGTTTTCATGAGACCGGTTGGAAATGAGGTCTGGTTTTCACCTGCGCATGAACCGGAATATAATCCAAACGGCCAGGGGGTCTGCTCGGTTCATTTCGTCTAGAGGAATGAAGGTTAGGGATCCAGGTTTAGATCCTGGTGTCCGTGCATGCAGATATCCGAACTGGGGAGCAGTCCGTTGCAAGGGACGTATTTCCAGAGGATAAGGTCAAGTTGGGTACCTTGTCGGCTGTCAGCTTCTTGAATTAAGAGCTATTTTAGGTGAACGTATTCTTCGTGTTCTGCCTGTGTTAGTTCTGCCAGACGACTTGTCAACAGGGGCGTATGTATGCCGCTATGGTGGAACAAGGAGCAAAGCGGCAATGGCAGAAGATGCACAGCTTGCAGTTGAGTGGAAAGTCTGGTAAACACTATATTAGCAGTCTTCGTTCCGGAGGTAAACGACGGAGAAATAGATTTCCTCTGCTGACACGATATCCAGCCAGGAAAAATTCAGTCATCATCGAGAAGTTTTCCCAGACATGACAAGTTTTGAGGAGTGTCACGATTGGACATGTTGGCGTCTCTCCTCAACGAAGGTCCTCAAGGAGATTGGTCCAGGTCAAGGGACATTCAAGATATAGCAGTGGATATCCTCGTAACACTTGTTTTTAGTTGGTCTTTGTGGCCTCTCCGCTTTCACTTTTCTGACAGTGGTAAGCGCAAGATGATCAAAGGTTACGGTGATCCTCTTGAATCCGGTCTAGCCAGCGAGGGTTGGCTATCCAGTTTTCATGGCTTACTCATAAGAAGATTACGGCCATCTTCCTCTACGTGAGGTAATGTTGAAATAAGATCAGGGCGTGTATCGGGACTTACAGCGGCTGCGTCTGACGGCGGGGTGGTTGAATGCCATATCCTAAGCCGAACGGGTGTTCCCAGGGAAGTCGTTTCCTCGATTCTTCGGGCTAGGAAAGAACTAATGGCAAAGCGTTACTACCGTAGTTCGAGTAATTATGTGTCTCGGTGTGTATCCAGGAAGACTTCTATGGAGGACTTTCAGCTAGGTTGTGCTTATCCATACGTTACAAGCCGGTGTGGAGGCAAGCCTAATAAGTTTCTTTACAAAATTTCTCTCTTGAAATGTGGTCAGGCTATTGACTTTGACGTCCGCGAGGCGGGTGTCGAAAGTGGTGGTTTTGTCTCACAAGAGACTTGTTGAACTTTCAGGTGGATAGAGAGGAATTGAGTACTCGGTTGGTATTTCTACCAAGAGTGGTTTCTGGGATTAGCTGAAATCGGTTTATTTTGATCCCAGTGGTTACTTAGGCTTTAGCTAATTTAAATTCCCTAGTTCTGGCCAAGGGTTTTTGAGTATGTAGGTATTCAAATTTGGCCCAGTTTGGAGAAACAGAGGTTTTGTTTGTCTGGGAGGTTCCCAGCATGGTTTGGGAGACTGCGCTATCCAGTCTGTTACACAATCAATCTGTGATGCGGTTTGGCATGTTTATTCTATGGCTGAATTGCAGTCGCCGAAGTAGGTGGACTCCATTCTTTTGGGAAGATGGGTTTCGCTTGGGCGGATGCCTGAGGAGTCTCGGCAGTTCAACTTTGCCGAACGGATTCTTGGTCGTTGTCAAACGCCTTTGTAAGGCTCTACAAGTTTGATACCCTGATTTTTGGGGACCTTATGTTGCTCATTCGGTGCTGCAGAGTCGTCCGCACTCTCCCGCCCGTGTTGGAGCTTTGGTATAAACCCCATGGTCCTTTTGGAGTCCCCAGCATCCTCTAGGACATAGGAGAAAATAGGATTTTGGTACCTACCGGTAAATCCTTTTCTCTTAGTCCGTACAGTGCGTACTGTGGCTGCAGTTATTGCTTTTGGTTACACACTGGTGGTGCGTCTTCTCTGTCTGGTGGTTGATACCGTCGTTCAAGACATGGCATGCGGGGTTGTATTTTTGCTTATGTGGATACAATGGTTGTGTTGCATATTCTCTCAGCATGTGGCTGTGTTTTGTGCATGCCGTTGGCTGGTATTCTACTGAATGCCACGTTCTACGGTGTGTTTTCGGTGTGAGCTGGTATGACACTCGCTGTGTTATAACAATAAATGCTTTCCTCGAAATTGTTCATCTCTCCTGGGCACAGTTTTCTAACTGAGGTCTGGAGGAGGGGCATAGAGGGAAGAGCCAGTTCACACCCAGTTTCAGTATTTATAGTGTGCCCAGGCTCTGCGGATCCGTCTATACCCATGGTCCTTTTGGAGTCTCCAGCATCCTCTACGGACTAAGAGAAAAGGATTTACCGTTAGGTACCAAAATCCTATTTTTCAGGATTTTTTTTTTTCTTTATTTTATTGTTTTATTTAGACAGACTGCTGCTTCAGCCGTCTTCTGCCGGAGTGTGCGGTGCAGAAGAGGAGGTAGTGCCGTTCCGGCGGCCAGCTCCCTCATTGGTCCCACACTGGTGGGACTGTGTTTCAGCATGGGAATTCTTTACTGCTAAAATCGTTTTTGCAGTGGCAGGACCAGTTTCAGTCAGTATTCCAAGATGGCAGCCAGTGCCACGTATGGAACTGTATTACTACTCACGCCCCTGCTCCTTCAATGGGTGCTGTTTGAGGTGGCATGTCCGGACTTTTATTATTGCAAGGTGGTACCCCTCTCAAGGCTTTGATGTCATTATGAACAAGTGGATAGCAGGGACCAACCTATGGAAAAGGGTGCACTTAGGGTATTGTGCTGTGGTCAGCCAGCCCTTCTCGTGACTGCCTGTATTCTTCCCAAGCGCGGTGCTCAGAGCACCCCAACAGTCCATGTTTTAGGGATATCCCTGCTTGTTCACAGACTGACAGAGGTACGAATTAAGACACCTGTGCCTAAGCATGGATTAAAACCTGGACTTTTAGGGTGCCTTGAGGACTGTGTGCGCAAAGTGAGTGTGTGGATTCTACGTTTTCTAAAATTCAACTTGGTTCCCACTCAGAGTATGCTCCTTCTTGGCCGAGTTTTTGTTTCCAGGATACAGTGTGTCTTCCTTCCAGACGTGACTCTAGATCAGTGGTTCCCCACCGCAGTCCTCAAGTACCCCCAACAGTTCTTATTTTCCAGGTCTCCTCACAGGATTGCAAGTGAAATAATTGGCTCCACCTGTGGATCTTTTATAATGTGTCCGCGAGTAATGAATACACCTGTTCAACTGCTTAGTGACCTGGAAAACACAAACTGTTGGGGGTACTTGAGGACCGAGGTTGGGAACCACTGCTCTAGATCATCCAGGTGTTGGCTAATAAGGGTTCTGGATTTCCAGAGTCCATCACTTCTCATCTGTATGAAGTTGATGGGAAGATGCATCTTTCTCTTTTGAATGGATTCATTACACAAGGTGTCGCTGTTGTAGGTACTAGTTAGACATCTAGATAAAATGGTCATGGTCCAGTCATTGTTCGGCTTCTAAACTCATCACTCTGACCTCGGATACGCTTCTCTGTCTCATTTTGTGGTTTAAGGAAGGGCAACTTGACCAAAGGCTGCAGATTTTCCATCTTTCACTATATCATTGTTACTAAAGAGGCAGTTTACAACTTCACCCTTCAGGGTCTTTGGTCCAGGGACATCGCAAAGCAGTGGTCTCCTACCTTAATTGGGGTGTGAGCTACTTGAGAAAAATGAAACCTCTGAAAGGGCTACAGGTTGAGTATGCCTTATCCAAAATGCTTGGGACCAGAAGTATTTGGGATATCTGATTTTTCCGTATTTTGGAATAATTGAATACCATAATGAGATATCATGGCGATGGGACCTAAGTCTAAGCACAGAATGCATTTACTGTATGTTTCATATACGCCTTGTTCAAACAGCCTGAAGGTCATTTAATACAATATTTTTTATATTGTGTACATTAAGCCATCAGAAAACAAAGGTTTCACTATCTCACTCAAAACATTCCGTATTTCGGAATATTCTGTATTTCGGAATATTTGGATATGGGATACTCGACCTGTGCTAACAATTTTGAAAAATAAAAATTTCTGCTGCTTGCTTGTTGCATAGGGTAGATAATCCGGGTGTGGATCATTAGATCGACAGTGTCTAGGTCGACAATGTTTAAGTCAACAGTCACTAGGTCGACAGGGTTTCTAAGTCGACATGTGCTAGGTCAAAAGGTCGACATGTTTGGGGGTTTTTTGTGTTGTTTTCTGCGTACAGTGACCGGGAAGCCGAATTACTGCACCGTGTCCCCTCTCATGGCTCGCGGCTTCGGGCAAGGTGCCTCGCTCAGCTAGCGCTGCGTTCGGCACAGATTACCGTTCCAATCGTAGTCCACGTGGATCGTTAAGTATGAAAAAGTTCAAAAAAAGGAAAAATGTTTGAAAAACTCATGTCGACCTTTTGACCTGTCGACCTAGCACATGTCGACCTAGAAACCCTGTCGACCTAGTGACTGTCAACCTAAACATTGTCGACCTAGACAGTGTCGATCTTCAGACCGGATTCCAGGTAATCCCTATGTGTGGAATGTGTTTATAGAACGGCTACAGTAGTACATAATGCCCACAGTAGTGCCACACATAATGCCCAGGGCCAACCCCAAGTCTACTTGTACCCTGATTGAGATTTCTTGAAGTGCCCCCCCTTACCTCCCCAATGTGCACTCCTGTGAAACTGAGTGTGGCCTCGCAGCTATATATTAGTTACACGTAATGCCCACAATAGTGCTCCGTACAAGTAATGCCCCCAGTACAGTGCCAGATACACGTAATTCCCACAGCAGTGCTCCAGGCAGTGCCGGACACAGTAAAATGCCCCACGCAGTGCCTGATGCGGTGCCTCTCGCAGAGTCGGATGCGGTGCCTCTCGCAGAGTCAGATGCGGTGCCTCTCGCAGAGTCAGATGCGGTGCCTCTCGCAGAGTCAGATGCGGTGCCTCTCGCAGAGTCAGATGCAGTGCCCCACACAGTGCTTACCACTTCTACTACCGCTGCCGGTGCTGCTCCTCTTGTATGAGAGACGGAATGTGAGGAGAGCGCAGCGCGCACCTCTTCTGTGGAGTCCAGAGAGCGGTGCCGGTGAGGGTGACGCAGTCTCCTTCGTGCATTTGAAATATGGCGCCAGTAAGTGAGCCAATCAAAGCGGTCCAGCAGCCAATCAGGTGCTGCCGCTGCCGGTCCGCCAGCTCTGATTGGCTGATGGCTGGCACCATATTAGAAATGATGAGAGGAGTACCAGTGACTGGCCAAGCCTGTGTGCTCTGCAAGCTACTGAAAATACTATGGCGAGCTACCGGTAGCTTGCGAGCGACGGGTTGGCGATCACTGTCGTAAAGTTTCCCATCAGTGTTCTGCAGCTAAGCACTGTCCTGAGTTTGAAATTTATAAATGATTAAGGATGGTGAGAAATTCCCTAGCAATAAGTGCGTCCTTCCAGGTTCCGACACGTGCAGAGCGCTTTGTGCCAATGATATTTGCGGTGTAAATTCCGAGTTTGTAGAATGGAAAGACTTCAGCCATCAAAGTAAATGTAACTTTTTAAGGGTGAGATTTATCAAAGGTTGGAGAGAGAGAAACTACCAACCACCCAGCTCCTGACTTTTTTTTTTAAACCTTGCCTGTAACACGGCAGTTAGGAGAGGATTGACGGGTACTTTATCTCTCTCCACTTTTATCTCAAAAGCTTTAACATATCTTCCCCTATGTGCCCAGTTTCTGGCCTTCAAAACAGCCCCATGGTAGTTCTTCCACCAGACAGACACTTGGAAATGGTTCTAATAGTGACAGGGCTGTCTTTTCGTATGGGCTCAATGGGCACTTGCCCAAGGGCCCCAGGAGTATAAGGGCCCTAGACTGATAGCTGAGGGTCCCCTCTTTCCAGGGGTACCAGATTTTTGAAAATAGGCCCTGGGGAACCAGAGATATCGGACATCAAAGCAGTGGTCCCCATTTAAGCCTGTTCATTGCTTTTCCCAGCCAGATATCTCGGGTTCTGTCTGACATAGAGTTTTTCTGGGGGTATACTCCAAAAGCTCTACTATTGCCAGAACCAGAGATATCCGCCTTCAAGCAGCTGATCCTTGCTCCAGCTCCACATGCCTAATATGCAGTTTTATATTTTCGTCGGTGGATTGCTTTGGCTCCTGAACTCTGATCCCCAAGTCCCCAGTACCTTTTGAAAGGTGAGACTCTCTAGTTTTTTTTTTTTTTATCCAATTCAAAGCTAAGAAATTTATATCCAGGAGCTTGAGATATCTGTGGTCAAGCCCCATCTGTGCAGTAAAGGAGTATTTAGCAGAAATTACTGCTCCAGGTCCTTCATGCTGAGCAGAAGATAGAACACCCCCTACCACCTGCGGGACATCAAAGCTGTCGCTGATAGCTCCCCCCACCCTTTCCACTGGAGCATGGGTAGGGGCCCCAGCGCATTGCTGTGCCCAGGGGCCTACACTGCTGTTAAGACAGCCCTGAATAGTGAATATGAAAAAAATCCTCATTTATATAGCATCAATCTATTTTATTTTACATCATTTGTTTTTCAAGGTTTCTACTGAAGTCAAAACTGAAATACAGTTGGTTGACCAAGAGACATTTCCAGTGAATAAGTCTTTAAAAAAGTAAGTATGTGACTGTTGGCAGTCGCAGCTTATCCTGGTAAGTGAGCATTTAACGTTATCGGAAACCAGTCGTGCAAATTTCAAAAGCTATCTGATTTCCCGAGATGAGCGTCCGCTGGGCTAATGTGCAGATTTATACCAAATTGTCTTTATATCACTACACATTTTGGCTCCATCCAGATTGATGTATAGAGATGTATCATACCTTTTGAAAGAGAGTAAGTATTAACCAATCAGATTCATTTTTTCAAACACAGCCTTTAAAATTACAGTTAGAAGCTGATTGGTTGATACTTTTATATCTCCACTTTATCGGAGGTTTGATGCATCTCCTCCTTAGTCTCATCAAGATTTTTACCCTTCCTTCCTGGAAGAATTATCGGCCGCAGACAACAAACTGTATATTGTGTGGTCATTGTCCAAAGATGTAATTTGGTCTTTTGTCAATCATTCATTCAGCCAGACCAATGAATCAATGGAGGTTCCGAATTTGTGCTATATTTAACGGGGTACATACACTTGCCCAACACTTATGCTGTTAGCAGTGAAATGTCAGCAGAAGATGCTGACGCATACTAAGCGTCAGCATTAGAACTTTAAACACGATCATAAAGCATAAGTAACATGCTTTAAGTAGTTCTGTCAACATTCTCTCGTCAACATTATGAAATCTGCTTTTTTTTATTACATCCCATTGTACACACACTTGGTTGTTTGGAGCATTTGTTTAAGTCATTGCGTATAACTTAATCCATGCCTGTTTGGTAGCTGTGGCTGCGTTAATTAGAAACTGGACGCAATAGGCGAGTTCATTTTTCATGCAGCAAAATCTCACAGCTAATTGGATAGTCCCCATTACTGTCCTCCTGAAAGGTCTAGTTACAACCTGGCCAGCTGATAGGTCCATTGTAACCAGAAATGTCATTTGTTTAAATCTAGCATTGTTGTGTAAAATGTAACACTCTTACAGGCCGTTGTTCATTGTTTAAATTAGGGTGGCAAATCCTGGGCCATTTTTCCAATCCCGGGGATCGGGATTGAAAAATTATCAATCCCGGGATAGCCCCGCCCAGTCCACAACTTTAGGCCCGAATCCTGGGATCCCGCTGATCCCGATCCTGTAATTGGCCACCATAGTTTAAATTGATACAAATTTACATTAAATTAATACTCATAATATTGTCCTATCTAAAGTAGAAAATAGTCTTGTTTTCGTCAGTTTTTGGGATTTGTTTTGATTGGTTGTCCTGTTTCTGAAGATATTTACGTCCTATAAATGCTACATTTTTATCTTACTGGTTCTACTGTCAAATTGCTGCCAGCTGTAAAATGTCATCTACTTATCTATATTTGTGTTCTTTATTGCAGAGCTCTCCACCATTTGTCAAGACTCAAAGAGCTGGTAGGAGACCAAAACGTGAAGCCAAATCAGGAAAATAATCAAGAGATAGAAGTTTAGTTTTAATGATGAAAATTTTTTTTTAATCACATTTTTATATTTGTTACAGAGGTTTTAAATATTTTCACAGTGTTTGTGCAAAAGTCCTGAGCTTTAATATTAATGAAATGTATGTATTAATCTTTATATTCATAAATGTATATATATTATGTCAAGTGCCATATTAAACAGTGTTTTACCAGCCCGGATAAAACGGACAATCAATGTTTGTATTGTTTATACTCCGGTTATGTCCAGTTACTCTTGGATTAGCCCACAGTATTCATTTCTGCTGTGGGGTACACTGGGCTCCACAAGGATGGACAATGGGGTGTAGAATAGGATCTTGATCCGAGGCACCAACAGTCTCAAAGCTTTGACTGTTTCCAGAATGCACAGCGCCTCAGTTTTGTAGTTGGTGCTGCAGTAAGCAGGCATTTAACAGAGAGGCTGCTCCAGGCAGCCCTAACAGATTTTTTATGAAGAAAAAAAAAGGGAAGACTTCAAGGGCAGCAGCGGTGGTAAATGTCAGAAGACATTCACTGCTGCAGCTCCAGCTTTCCCCAGCGGCGCTGTACACTCCCGAGCCCTGGTTGCCGGGTAACTACAGCAGGAGGCTCTGGTTTTCTTCACGTCAGGCACACACGAAGGGGGCTCTCCGGGATCGCGTGGCCGTGCTTCGGGAGGTGGTGAGTGGGTTCCGCTTGCGGGACAAGGTCTTTATCGTGATCCGGCGCGGTCAGTGGGAGGCGGGCCGCTCGTGCTGGCGGTGGACACTGTGGCAGTACAGGCGATCCCACTAGATCACCAGGGCATGGGCGCAGGTCAGGTTTTCTCTCTAAACCAGTTTAATAAGAGCCCACAGTACCCGGTGGTTTTGCCAGCAGGGGGATAAGGCTTAGACCTGAAGCCCCAGGGCGCCATTTCCCGCAAATGTTCCCGCCCTTGAGCTGCATATCTGTCTCTCCCTCACTCCCTGTCAGTGTCTGGGCGCCATTATCCCTCAGCTTTACTGTTCCTGGGACTGCTTCGGCAAATCCTCCTGTGTAAAGCCGCCTGGTTGTCAGTGCTGTGACTTTACATGACACTTAAGTATTCTACCTGCCTTTTTAGACAGTGCTAGTTAAGAAAGAGTGCATTTAGTAGTGTTATATCTATTGACTATATAGCTATATAAGCTAGTCCAGTGCAGTATTATTGTTAGTAATAACCTCTGCATTGTACAAACTGTGACTATTTGTGTGTGCATTGATAGCTGAGTGGTGTCCATTTCGTGTCTTTCACTCAACCTGCTATCCCTATATTCTATAACCTGAGGGGGCTTGGTGCGTCAGGTTTTATCTGATATAGGATTTTCACAAAGATATACTTTATTACGTATTTTTCTCTGTGATTTAGTCACCATATCTCTCCTTTCTCTGCTAGTGCTGACTACACTGCGCAGGGGTTTGGGCTAGAGGTATTGTGCTGCTGCCAATTGTACTGTTACCTGATACTGCAAGTTATATCATGTCTGCGTCTGAGGGTAACGGTTCTGGGGCGGAACACACTGCCGGTGTTGCTGAAGCCACAGATTCCTATGAGGGGAATAAAGTAGCTGTGGGCTCTGGTTCTGGGGGCTCCTTGCCCCCCAGTGGGACTGTGGCAACGGAGGCACATAATGACCCACCGTGGGCCGCTTTTTCCATGCTTCTGCATACGCTAGTTCATAAACTAACACCCCCTATGGGACCCCCAATGCCGGTACAACCGTATGTGGTCCCTGCAGCTAACCCGCAGTGGACGGACGATTTATCTGCTCAATTGAAGAAGTTGAACAAGTCCCTGACTACTAAAAAGTCTGGCCATCGCTCGCCTAAGTCCAAGGGGTCCTCTAAGCGAGCGCTTGTCTCCTCACAATCCACTGCTGTCACTGACACCTCGTCTGATGAAGACGGCACTTACACTGACTCCACAGGTTCTGACTCGGATACGGCTCATGGGGAGGGTAGTTCACATGTGGATGTTCCTGATCTATTGGAGGCTATTAAGTTCATTCTACAGATTACGGATGATCCCGAGCCATCCGTCCCTCCTAAGAAACCTGATAGGTTCAAGCGTCAGAAGGTGGTTAAACAAGTTTTACCTCACTCTGATCACCTAGTGGATATATGTCAGGAACCCTGGGAAAACCCGGGTACGAAGTTTGTGCCTCAAAAGAAGATTCTGGCTCGCTATCCCCTTGCGCCAGAGCGGTCTAAGAATTGGGAAACGCCTCCTCCAGTGGATTCGCATGTGGCTAGGATGGTGGTTTCCTCAGCTCTGCCTGTCACTACTGTCATGTCTCTAAAAGAGCCTACGGATAAACGTGTGGAGGGTTGTCTTAAAGCGATTTACACCCTCACGGGTGCTGCACAAAGGCCCACTATTGCAGCAACATCGGCTGCAGAGGCTATTGAAGCATGGGCCTTGGAGTTAGAAGCTGAAATCTCCTCTGACCATGCTAGACAATGCTTGTCATATATTGTCACAGCTTCTCGCTACATTAAAGAGGCGGCTTCTGATGCCAGTATCCTAGCAGCCAAGGCCTCTACTACATCAGTCCTGGCTCGCCGGATATTGTGGCTGAGATCCTTGTCTGTGGATCTGGACTCTAGAAAAACCCTGGAGGTACTCCCTTTCAAGGGAGATATTCTGTTTGGGGAGGACTTAAATAAGATAGTGGCTGACTTGGCTACTGCCAAAACTGCCTGTCTGCCAAGTACCGCTCCTTCTGTGTCGATGGCTAAAGGTACGTCCTTTCGCGCCTTTCGTCCTTCAGGTAAAGCAAAAGGTCAGGCGTACAACAAGCAGGCCCGCACTTCCACACCGGGTAAGCTGAAGCCAAAAAGAGCCTGGACGGCCCGTCAGCCAGCTTCCAAGGCCAATAAGCCTGCTGCATGACGGGGCGGGCCTCCCCCTGGGGGATCCCAGGGTGGGGGGTTGGCTTCTAGGGTATACCCAGGAATGGTTGAAAACTTCAGATGCCTGGGTACGGAAAGTCGTCACTCGAGGTTACGCCGTAGCCTTCAAAACACGGCCCCCTCATCGATTTTGCCAGACTGACGTCCCGTCAGACCAGACAAAGGCAAACACTCTGCATTCAGTGGTACAGACCCTCCTGAATACAGGAGTCGTAGTACAGGTGCCTCTTGCGCAAAGGGGCCGGGGGTACTATTCTCTGCTGTTTCTAGTCCCGAAACCGAATGGTTCCTCCCGGCCCATTCTTAACCTCAATGCATTGAACATGTTTGTGAAGGTTTCCAAGTTCCACATGGAAACCCTTCGCTCTATAGTTCTAGCCTTGGAACCTGGGGACTACATGGTCTCCTTGGACATACAGGATGCTTACCTGCATATTCCTATAGCAGTGTCACATCAGCAGTACAGGAGGTTTGCTATTGGCAACCTCCACTACCTGTTTCGGGTGTTACCTTTTGGTTTAACAACGGCTCCGCGAGTCTTCACCAAAGTAATGGCGGTGATGACGGTGGTACTCCGCCGTCAAGGGGTCAGGATACTGCCGTATCTGGACGACTTGTTAATCCTGGCAAATTCCCCAGAACTTCCCCTACGTCATCTGGATATGACGGTCCGGTTTCTACACGCCCACGGGTGGCTCATCAACTGGAAGAAATCCTCCCTGGTCCCTGCTCAGAGTATGGTGCATCTGGGAGCGCTATTGGACACTCACAACCAGAGGTTGTTCTTGTGTCAGGAGAAGGTCCAGGACAGGACAGGACTTCAGGACAGGATTCGTTGCTTCCTTTCTCGTCCGCAAGTGTCGATACATTCGGCTATGCAGGTGCTGGGCCTCTTGTGTCAGCATTCGACATGGTGGAGTATGCTCAATTCCATTCTCGCCCCCTCCAGAGGCTGATTCTAGCCAAGTGGGACGGCCTGCCTCACCGGATCAGGTCTCAAATGATCTCATTGACTCCGGATGTCCGTCTGTCGCTGCTCTGGTGGCTCCAGGACCAAGAATTGTGCAGGGGCCGTCCCTTCTGGATATCCAACTAGGTCCTGTTAACGACAGATGCCAGTCTAAGAGGTTGGGGCGCGGTGCTGGAGTAACACTCCCTTCAGGGTTGGTGGACTAAGGAGGAATCTCTCCTCTCGATCACAATTCTGGAATTGCGGGCGGTCTTCAATGCATTGAACCTGGCCCAGCATTTAATTCAGAACCGTCCTGTTCAAGTACAGTCGGACAACGCCACCACAGTGGCTTACATAAATCAAGGCGGCACTCGAAGCCGTTTGTCAATGAAGGAAGTCTCACGGATTCTACATTGGGCGGAACGCCATCTACCGGCCATATCGGCAATATTCATTCCGGGAGTCCTGAATTGGGAAGCAGACTTTCTCAGTCGTCAGGACATGCATGCCGGTGAGTGGGGCCTCCATCCAGAAGTGTTTCAACTCCTAGTGGAAAAGTGGGGTCTTCCAGATGTAGATCTGATGGCGTCTCGACACAATCACAAGGTTCCGGTCTTCGGAGCAAGGACAAGGGATCCTCAAGCAGCATTTGTGGATGCGCTGGCGGTGCCGTGGAGGTTTCGGGTGCCGTATGTTTTCCCTCCGGTGTCACTTCTGCCCAGGGTAATTCAGAAGTTCAAGCAAGAAAAAGGAAATCTGCTTCTCATAGCTCCAGCGTGGCCCAGACGGCACTGGTTCTCAGACCTGCAGAGCCTATCGTCAGAGCGTCCAATTCTACTTCCACAACGCCCAGATCTCCTCATTCAGGGCCCGTGTCTACCTGGACGTAGCCCGGCTGTCTTTGACGGCGTGGCTCTTGAAGCTTCTGTGTTGAGGGCTAAGGGTTTTTCTGAAGAGGTCATTAAAACTATGTTGCGGTCTCGGAAATCTGCTTCTGCCCGGATTTACCATAGGGTCTGGTATTCCTACTTTGTTTGGTGCGCATCTAACAATTATGACGCTTCCAAGTTTTGTACAGCCAAACTTTTGGCTATTCTGCAACAGGGCCTGGATTTAGGCCTGCGTCTGGCCACCCTCAAGGTTCATATTTCTGCCTTGTCGGTGTGATTTCAGAGAAAAATTGCGAATTTTCCTGATGTTCATACTTTCACTCAGGGTGTGTTGCGTATCCAACCTCCCTATGTCCCGCCTGTGGTTCCTTGGGACTTGTCGGTGGTTTTGGAGGCGTTGCAGGAGCCTCCGTTTGAACCCCTTGGTTCAGCTGATCTTAAGTGGCTTTCTCTTAAGGTGGTGTTCTTGCTGGCTATTGCCTCTGCTAGAAGAGTGTCTGATTAGGGTGCCCTTTCCTGTAGATCCCCATATCTGATTTTTCACCGTGACCGGGCGGTACTTCGGACTCGTCCCGGTTATTTACCGAAGGTGGTGTCCTCAGTCCACCTTAATCAGGAGATTGTGGCTCCGGCCTTTGTCTCTCCTGATTTGTCTCCCAAAGAGCGGAATTTGGATGTGGTACGGGCTCTCCGTATCTATGTGAAGAGAACTGCTTCTATTCAAAAGTCTGATTCTCTTTGTTTTGTTTGCATTTCACAAACGTGGCTGGCCTGCTCACAAGCAGACCCTGGCCAGGTGTATTAGAATGGTGATTGCACATGCTTATGTGAAGGCTGGTCTGTCTGCTCCTGCTCACATTGCGGCCCATTCTATTCGGTCAGTTGGACCTTCTTGGGCGGCCCAACGTGCTGCGACCCTTGACCAATTGTGCAAAGCGGCTACGTGGTCCTCCGGGAACACGTTCATTAGGTTCTATGCCTTCGATACTGCCGCTTCCCAGGATGCTGGGTTCTTGTGCCCGCTACAGTGCGTCCCCTCCCATAAGGAACTGCTTTAGAACATCCCCATTGTCCATCCTTGTGGAGCCCAGTGTACCCCGCAGCAGAAAACGAGTTTTATGGTAAGAACTTACCGTTGTTAAAACTCTTTTTGCAAGGTACACTGGGCTCCACAAGGCGCCCACCCTGACGCACGTAGCTTCTTCGGGTTGGTATGGCATTAGCTGCTGACACTTCTCTTGTCGTGAGAATGTGGTGTATGTGGCTACTAACCGTTGTCGTCTCTTTTACTGCTACTGCATTGAGCTGGTTAACTAAAAACTGAGCTCCTGTGCAGGGAGGCGGGGTGTTATAGAGGAGGCGGCGCAGTGCATTCTGGGAACAGTCAAAGCTTTGAGCCTGTTGGTGCCTCGGCTCAAGATCCTACTCTACACCCCATTGTCCATCCTTGTGGAGCCCAGTGTACCTCGCAGAAAGAGTTTTAACAATGGTAAGTTCTTACCATAAAACTCGTTTTTCAGGCTCGTCATGTCTGTCATTAAAAAGAACCATAAAGGGAAAATCCGTACCCTTCCAATATAGAATAGGGGACCTCTAAGCCTGGTTTCTGCACTGTCAAATATACAGTAAACCCATTACAGTGTATGGAGTATGTTGGAATATGGAAAGCTATTACGATCAAGTTCTGTAAATTACTGTGTATGCAGTTATATTACAAACTACACAGATGCACACAGTATAAGTGTAATAACTAGAGAGAGCATTATAAAAGCATCTAAAAAAACTTCATATCTCAGCCTAACACTAATTTTTCTCATATGTCCTAGGGGATGCTGGGGATGCTTCAAGAACCATGGGGTATAGACGGGATCTGCAGGAGACATGGGCACTTTAAGACTTTAAATGGGTGTGAACTGGCTCCTCCCTCTATGCCCCTCCTCCAGACTCCAGTTAGATTCTGTGCCCAGTGAGACTGGATGCACACTGAGGAGCTCTTCAGAGTTTCTCAGAAAAATACTTTGTTAGGTTTATTATTTTCAGGGAGAACTGCTGGCAACAGGCTCCCTGCATCATGGGACTCCGGGGAGAGAAGCAGACCTACTTCTGTGAGTTTCAATGCTCTGCTTCTTAGGCTACTGGACACCATTAGCTCCAGAGGGTCTGATCGCTAGGTACGCCTAGATGCTCGTTCCCGGAGCCGCGCCGTCACCCCCTTGCAGAGCCAGAAGTCAGAAGACGGGTGAGTAAAAGAAGATCAGAAGACTTCAGTGTCTTTGATGTACCCCGCAGCGCGCCATGCTCCCACACACACAGTGGCACTACAGGGCGCAGAAATACACTGCTCAAAAAAATAAAGGGAACACTTAAATAACACATCCTAGATCTGAATGAATGAAATATTCTTATTTCTCTGACGTCCTAAGTGGATGCTGGGACTCCGTAAGGACCATGGGGATTAGCGGCTCCGCAGGAGACTGGGCACAACTAAAGAAAGCTTTAGGACTACCTGGTGTGCACTGGCTCCTCCCACTAAGACCCTCCTCCAGACCTCAGTTAGATTCTTGTGCCCGGCTGAGCTGGATGCACACTAGGGGCTCTCCTGAGCTCCTAGAAAGAAAGTATATTTTAGGTTTTTTATTTTACAGTGAGATCTGCTGGCAACAGACTCACTGCAGCGAGGGACTAAGGGGAGAAGAAGCGAACCTACCTAACTGGTGGTAGCTTGGGCTTCTTAGGCTACTGGACACCATTAGCTCCAGAGGGATCGACCGCATGGAACCGGCCATTGATGTTCGGTCCCGGAGCTGCGCCGCCGGCCCCCTTACAGAGCCAGAAGCAAGAAGTGTTCCGGAAAATCGGCGGCAGAAGACTTCAGTCTTCACCAAGGTAGTGCACAGCACTGCAGCTGTGCGCCATTGCTCCTCATGCACACCTCACACTCCGGTCACTGATGGGTGCAAGGCGCTGGGGGGGGCGCCCTGAGCAGCAATATAAACACCTTGCCTGGCAAAATAATCACAATATATAGCCCCAGAGGCTATATATGTGATAAATACCCCTGCCAGAATCCATAAAAAAGCGGGAGAAAAGTCAGTGAAAAAGGGGCGGAGCTATCTCCCTCAGCACACTGGCGCCATTTTCTCTTCACAGTGCAGCTGGAAGACAGCTCCCCAGGCTCTCCCCTGTAGTTTTCAGGCTCAAAGGGTTAAAAAGAGAGGGGGGGCACTAAATTTAGGCGCAATATTGTTTATATAAGCAGCTATTGGGGGAAAAATCACTCAGTTATAGTGTTAATCCCTGCATTATATAGCGCTCTGGTGTGTGCTGGCATACTCTCTCTCTCTGTCTCCCCAAAGGACTTTGTGGGGTCCTGTCCTCAGTCAGAGCATTCCCTGTGTGTGTGCTGTGTGTCGGTACGGCTGTGTCGACATGTGGGATGAGGAAGGTTACGTGGAGGTGGAGCAGAGGCCGATAAATGGGATGTCGCCCCCTGTGGGGCCGACACCAGAGTGGATGGATAGGTGGAAGGTATTAACCGACAATGTCAACTCCTTACATAGAAGGAATAAAAAGCACAAGGTACCAGCGCTGGCTGTAAGAATTATATAAGGACGGTTTGCTGAATAAAATGTCAGTTTATTAAACCATTTAAAAAGACAGGTGTAAAATCCCGTTATTAATCTAAATAACACTTAAAATATATAGTATAATAATTCCCCCTGGGTATAATCACTTTTACATCCACTCTCCTCTGGGACAAGTATAGATTTTGTACGGCTAGGACAGTCTCCAGGTAGCATTCACTGTAGCAGCAGATAATTACCGGTTTCCACAGAAGAGATGTTTGATGGCATCAGCTTTAGGAAGAGTCCATTGCTAGCTGTTTATGTGGATCCGGTTCTTTATCCTTGTGGAATGGATTCCCAGTGATAGGAGCAAAGTCCAAATAAGTGCCGAGAGTGTCAGAGTCCCAATGTGTCGTGGAGTGGTGCCCAGGTGGGGTAAAAGGCTCAACGCGTTTCGCTGGCAACAAGGTGATCCAGCTTCCTCAGGAGCATAAATACACTGTATATTGGGTCTCTATTTATACCCTGCTTCATGAGTTGATCAACAACACCTGTCTGGTGCTTAATTAGAAAATGCAGCAAACCGTCACAAAATATAACTTTAATAATATCCTTATTTACACAAAGATCTGCTCTTATATACAGAGCAAATCCCACCTCAAAACGAGTATTTATACTTAACTTATACATGAAATTAGATTTGAATGAAACCGGTCACGTGACATGAGAGAACACGTGATCGGGAATCTAAACAATCCCATTGGTCCAGTATAACATGTGATCTTAGTCACATGATCAGAGACTCAGTCATCCCCTTCTCAGAAGGTACTGTTCATAGTTTCTATGCTCAGAAGGATCTTTTTGGTGCACGTGACCCCGAGTCTCCGATCACGTGACTGTCTAATCATTGGTTCACAGTAGTCACATGATTTCAGTGACGTCATAGGAGGAAAATCCCCTTCATAGAAGGTACTAGCTGGTCTTTTCGATACCTGTGATTTAGTTACATATCTCACAAATAGCATGACTATAGTTAACAAAGGAGATACATTGTATACAAGTCAGATAGGGAGAGATATAAGTATATATAGAGAGGAAAAACGTATTGGGCCTATTATATAATATATTTGTCAGGTTTTTCTCGCAATTCACTCGGTCCAGGACGTTTCTTATTTACAACTAACCACTATAGCTATTAGTACATATAAACAGGATTTCTTTATATATTTCTCAATACATTATGTGTTACAGATAAAGAAAACAAATAGAACACAGAGATATGGGAGGAGACCGATTTAATAAACTCTGTCGGAGGGAAGTCTTCTGGATGTTAAAGTTTAACTCTTTACATCCAGATGGACTGAATGAAGCAATTGAATTAAATTCGGTCCTCTAGTTGGAGGTTTATGCTTACCCCTGTTCTAGAACTCTTGTTCCAACACCTTCCATCTCCTCTCTTTATGCACACCATCAGAATTTATAGGTTCTATAGGCTCTATAGGTTTTCTTGGGAGAATCTAAAAACTTAAATCTAAAAACTTAAATTTACATACAGCCGTTTGATGAAATAAAATGGGTTAAAATCCCATTTTTGAGATGACTGTCAGTACAAATGATGTTTTTTATTTATTTATATATTTTTATTTTATTTATCTATCTAATTGCCCGATTGGTGATATCAACTCCTGTTTTGGAGATTATATACACGTGTATACGTTTATTTAATACTAAATAATAAATCCCTTACGAAAACGTGTACTATAAAGGTTCAATTAACAACCGAGTACCTTCACATGTAACCAGTGGTTTAAATTATTTAAATTATCTGTGGGTACACCTATTTAGGTGTGTATATTATGTCTCAATGTGCAGGTGTGTATGTACATGCAGTCATGTGTGTATATATACATATATATGTGTATATTAGTAGAAATCAAATCTTATAGAATTATAATCACATTTTAAAATGTGCTTCACATTCATTATTCATTTTTTCATTTTTTTTATTTTCATATCTCTGTGTTCTATTTGTTTTCTTTATCTGTAACACATAATGTATTGAGAAATATATAAAGAAATCTTGTTTATATGTACTAATAGCTATAGTGGTTAGTTGTAAATAAGAAACGTCCTGGACCGAGTGAATTGCGAGAAAAACCTGACAAATATATTATATAATAGGCCCAATACGTTTTTCCTCTCTATATATACTTATATCTCTCCCTATCTGACTTGTATACAATGTATCTCCTTTGTTAACTATAGTCATGCTATTTGTGAGATATGTAACTAAATCACAGGTATCGAAAAGACCAGCTAGTACCCTCTATGAAGGGGATTTTCCTCCTATGACGTCACTGAAATCATGTGACTACTGTGAACCAATGATTAGACAGTCACGTGATCGGAGACTCGGGGTCACGTGCACCAAAAAGATCCTTCTGAGCATAGAAACTATGAACAGTACCTTCTGAGAAGGGGATGACTGAGTCTCTGATCATGTGACTAAGATCACATGTTATACTGGACCAATGGGATTGTTTAGATTCCCGATCACGTGTTCTCTCATGTCACGTGACCGGTTTCATTCAAATCTAATTTCATGTATAAGTTAAGTATAAATACTCGTTTTGAGGTGGGATTTGCTCTGTATATAAGAGCAGATCTTTGTGTAAATAAGGATATTATTAAAGTTATATTTTGTGACGGTTTGCTGCATTTTCTAATTAAGCACCAGACAGGTGTTGTTGATCAACTCATGAAGCAGGGTATAAATAGAGACCCAATATACAGTGTATTTATGCTCCTGAGGAAGCTGGATCACCTTGTTGCCAGCGAAACGCGTTGAGCCTTTTACCCCACCTGGGCACCACTCCACGACACATTGGGACTCTGACACTCTCGGCACTTATTTGGACTTTGCTCCTATCACTGGGAATCCATTCCACAAGGATAAAGAACCGGATCCACATAAACAGCTAGCAATGGACTCTTCCTAAAGCTGATGCCATCAAACATCTCTTCTGTGGAAACCGGTAATTATCTGCTGCTACAGTGAATGCTACCTGGAGACTGTCCTAGCCGTACAAAATCTATACTTGTCCCAGAGGAGAGTGGATGTAAAAGTGATTATACCCAGGGGGAATTATTATACTATATATTTTAAGTGTTATTTAGATTAATAACGGGATTTTACACCTGTCTTTTTAAATGGTTTAATAAATTGACATTTTATTCAGCAAACCGTCCTTATATAATTCTTACAGCCAGCGCTGGTACCTTGTGCTTTTTATTCCAATATATTCTGGGATTTGACCATCCCCATACCAGCTGCTGCTGGCTGCGCACTTACACATCTTTTTACTTTTCTATATTGTTTGGTCCGTAAGTGCTGCAGCCATGAGCTGTTTCTCTAATGTTAAAGAACGTAATGATAGAAGACAATCCTATTGGTCCGATTTAGGGAACTCTAATGTTAAATCAGCTGTACCTGATAAACCAGATTTGATCAGAGATTTCAATAGATTAGAAAATCTTCTTAAAACTGAATCCAAAAATTGGTTGGACAGTGTTAACTTACAACAGTATGTAAATAAGAAAATGATCCCCAGAGGTCTTCGACTTTTCAAATCATCTATTTTTCATGATAATCCTAATTATCAGAAAGAATGGGACCAATTATTAGATAATTGTTCCCTGGAACTAATGAAACTGATTATCAGGTACAGGAATGATAAGGTATCTTTGATTGAAAAGGAGATTGAAGAACTTAATAGAACTATGGATAAATATAAAAATGATGAACAGTTTGAAAGGAAAGATAGAGCTGTAAATGAGAGAGTCATAAAATTTGAGCAGAGTCTCATGGAGACAAAACAGAAAAAGTTCAAACGTGATCTGTATGATTACGAGAATGATTCAGTACGTACGTATAGACAGAAACAAAAATCCACAGAAAATCCCACTCAATATAAACAAAATACTTACTGGGGTACTTATAGAACACAAAGACGAGATCAATATACTTCTAGACAACGAGATTTTATAAATCACAATAGATTCCAGCCATTAATGGATATACAAGATAGTGATATAGATTCACCATTAAGATCAAATGTGAATAGATATAGGAATCCTAGATCAGAGATGGGGAAAGGTAGTGAAAGACAAACCCCTAGAACCACTGAGAACTATGAACAAAAGGGTGCTTTTTTAGGAGCACGACCAAAAACCTATGTCAGGTGGATAACAGACACCGAACAACGAGGCACTCCCAAAAGAAACAGAGATCTAAGCACAGAGGATGCAGAGGAGGAGGAGGGAGGTCGCAAAAATCCAAGGAGGTTCTAATCAATCCAATATCTAGATCCAAACCCACCGTTTTTAATTTATCAGATAAAGTATTGTCGAAATCAGAACTTTCCTTATTAGAAAAGGGACTCAAATTTTCACCAACAAGCGGTCCCAATATTTTTGACCTTTATGTGGACCTTAATAGGTATTTCTCTAACGTCCTAAGTGGATGCTGGGGACTCCGTCAGGACCATGGGGAATAGCGGCTCCGCAGGAGACAGGGCACAAAAATAAAGCTTTAGGATTAGGTGGTGTGTACTGGCTCCTCCCCCTATGACCCTCCTCCAAGCCTCAGTTAGGTTTTTGTGCCCGTCCGAGCAGGGTGCAATCTAGGTGGCTCTCCTAAAGAGCTGCTTAGAAAAAGTTTTTAGGTTTTTTATTTTCAGTGAGTCCTGCTGGCAACAGGCTCACTGCATCGAGGGACTTAGGGGAGAGAATTTCAACTCACCTGCGTGCAGGATGGATTGGATTCTTAGGCTACTGGACCCCATTAGCTCCAGAGGGAGTCGGAACACAGGTCTCACCCTGGGGTTCGTCCCGGAGCCGCGCCGCCGACCCCCCTTACAGATGCTGAAGATTGAAGGTCCGGAAACAGGCGGCAGAAGGCTCTTCAGTCTTCATGAAGGTAGCGCACAGCACTGCAGCTGTGCGCCATTGTTGTCACACACTTCACACCAAGCGGTCACGGAGGGTGCAGGGCGCTGCTGGGGGCGCCCTGGGCAGCAATATTGAATACCTTTATGGCAAAAGAATACATCACATATAGCCATTGAGGCTATATGTATGTATTTAACCCATGCCAGTTATCTAAAACTACGGGAGAAAAGCCCGCCGAAATAGGGGGCGGGGCTTATTCTCCTCAGCACACAGCGCCATTTTCCTGCTCAGCTCCGCTGTGAGGAAGGCTCCCAGGACTCTCCCCTGCACTGCACTACAGAAACAGGGTAAAACAGAGAGGGGGGGCACTTTTTTGGCGATATTTTGATATATTTAAGCTGCTATAAAGAACAACACTTATATAAGGTTGTTCCCATATATATTATAGCGCTTGGGTGTGTGCTGGCAAACTCTCCCTCTGTCTCCCCAAAGGGCTAGTGGGGTCCTGTCTTCGATAAGAGCATTCCCTGTGTGTCTGCTGTGTGTCGGTACGTGTGTGTCGACATGTATGAGGACGATGTTGGTGTGGAGGCAGAGCAATTGCCGATAATGGTGATGTCACCCCCCAGGGAGTCGACACCGGAATGGATGGCTTTGTTTATGGAATTACGTGATAATGTCAGCACATTACAAAAATCAGTTGACGACATGAGACGGCCGGCAAACCAGTTAGTACCTGCCCAGGCGTCTCAGACACCGTCAGGGGCTGTAAAGCGCCCTTTACCTCAGTCGGTCGACACAGACACTGAATCTAGTGTCGACGGTGATGAAACAAACGTATTTTCAAGTAGGGCCACACGTTATATGATCACGGCAATGAAGGAGGCTTTGCATATCTCTGATACTGCAAGTACCACAAAAAGGGGTATTATGTGGGGGGTGAAAAAACTACCTGTAGTTTTTCCTGAATCAGAGGAATTAAATGATGTATGTGATGAAGCGTGGGTTAACCCAGATAGAAAAATGCTAATTTCAAAAAAGTTATTAGCATTATACCCTTTCCCGCCAGAGGTTAGGGCGCGCTGGGAAACACCCCCTAGGGTGGATAAGGCGCTCACACGCTTATCAAAACAAGTGGCGTTACCGTCTCCTGATACGGCCGCCCTCAGGGATCCAGCTGATAGGAGACTGGAAACTACCCTAAAAAGTATATACACACATACTGGTGTTATACTGCGACCAGCCATCGCCTCAGCCTGGATGTGCAGTGCTGGGGTCGTCTGGTTGGATTCCCTGACTGAAAATATTGATACCCTGGATAGGGACAGTATTTTATTGACTATAGAGCAATTAAAGGATGCTTTCCTTTATATGCGAGATGCTCAGAGAGATATTTGCACTCTGGCATCGAGAGTAAATGCGATGTCCATATCTGCCAGAAGGAGTTTATGGACGCGACAGTGGTCAGGTGATGCGGATTCCAAACGACATATGGAAGTATTGCCGTATAAAGGGGAGGAATTATTTGGCGTCGGTCTATCGGATCTGGTGGCCACGGCAACTGCCGGAAAATCCACCTTTTTACCTCAGACCCCCTCCCAACAGAAAAAGACACCGTCTTTTCAGCTGCAGTCCTTTCGGTCCTATAAGAACAAGCGGACAAAAGGACAGTCATATCTGCCTCGGGGCAGAGGAAGGGGTAAGAGAGGGCAGCAAGCAGCCCCTGCCCAGGAACAGAAGCCCTCCCAGGGTTCTGCAAAGCCCTCAGCATGACGCTGGGGCCTTACAAGCGGACTCAGGAGCGGTGGGGGGTCGACTCAAGAATTTCAGCGCACAGTGGGCTTGCTCACAGGTGGACCCCTGGATTCTGCAGGTAGTATCTCAGGGTTACAGGTTGGAATTCGAGAAGTCTCCCCCTCGCCGGTTCCTAAAGTCTGCTTTGCCAACATCTCCCTCAGACAGGGCGACGGTATTGGAAGCCATTCACAAGCTGTTTTCTCAGCAGGTGATAGTCAAGGTACCCCTCCTACAACAGGGAAAGGGGTATTACTCCACGCTATTTGTGGTACCGAAGCCGGACGGCTCGGTAAGACCTATTCTAAATCTGAAATCTTTGAACCTGTACATACAAAAATTCAAGTTCAAGATGGAGTCACTCAGAGCAGTGATAGCGAATCTGGAAGAAGGGGACTTTATGGTGTCCCTGGACATAAAGGATGCTTACCTACATGTCCCAATTTGCCCTTCACATCAAGGGTACCTCAGGTTCGTGGTGCAAAACTGTCATTATCAGTTTCAGACGCTGCCGTTTGGATTGTCCACGGCACCTCGGGTCTTTACCAAGGTAATGGCCGAAATGATGATTCTTCTGCGAAGAAGAGGCGTATTAATTATCCCTTACTTGGACGATCTCCTGATAAGGGCAAGGTCCAGAGAACAGCTGGAGGACGGAGTAGCACTAACCCAACTAGTGCTGCAACAACACGGGTGGATTCTGAATTTTCCAAAATCTCAGTTGACCCCGACGACACGTCTGCTGTTCCTGGGAATGATTCTGGACACGGTTCAGAAAAAGGTGTTTCTTCCGGAGGAGAAAGCCAGGGAGTTATCCGAACTTGTCAGGAACCTCCTAAAACCAGGGAAAGTGTCTGTGCATCAATGCACAAGAGTCCTGGGAAAGATGGTGGCTTCTTACGAAGCGATTCCATTCGGCAGATTCCACGCACGAACTTTTCAGTGGGATCTGCTGGACAAATGGTCCGGATCGCATCTGCAGATGCATCAGCGGATAACCTTATCGCCACGGACAAGGGTGTCTCTTCTGTGGTGGTTGCAGAGTGCTCATCTGTTAGAGGGCCGCAGATTCGGCATACAGGACTGGGTCCTGGTGACCACGGATGCCAGTCTGAGAGGCTGGGGAGCGGTCACACAGGGAAGAAACATCCAGGGAGTATGGTCAAGCCTGGAGATGTCTCTTCACATAAATATACTGGAGCTAAGAGCGATTTACAATGCTCTAAGTCTGGCAAAACCCCTGCTTCAGGGTCAGCCGGTGTTGATCCAGTCGGACAACATCACGGCAGTCGCCCACGTAAACAGACAGGGCGGCACAAGAAGCAGGACAGCAATGGCAGAAGCTGCAAGGATTCTTCGCTGGGCGGAAGATCATGTGATAGCACTGTCAGCAGTATTCATTCCGGGAGTGGACAACTGGGAAGCAGACTTCCTCAGCAGACACGATCTACACCCGGGAGAGTGGGGACTTCATCCAGAAGTCTTCCACATGATTGTGAACCGTTGGGAAAAACCAATGGTGGATATGATGGCGTCCCGCCTCAACAAAAAACTGGACAGGTATTGCGCCAGGTCAAGAGACCCTCAGGCAATAGCTGTGGACGCTCTGGTAACACCGTGGGTGTTCCAGTCAGTGTATGTGTTCCCTCCTCTGCCTCTCATACCAAAGGTACTGAGAATTATACGGCAAAAGGGAGTAAGAACGATACTAGTGGCTCCGGATTGGCCAAGAAGAACTTGGTACCCGGAACTTCAAGAGATGCTCACGGAGGATCCGTGGCCTCTACCTCTAAGACCGGACCTGCTTCAGCAGGGACCGTGTCTATTCCAAGACTTACCGCGGCTGCGTTTGACGGCATGGCGGTTGAACGCCGAATTCTAAGGGAAAAAGGCATTCCGGAAGAGGTCATTCCTACACTGGTAAAAGCCAGGAAGGAGGTGACTGCACAACATTATCACCGCATTTGGAGAAAATATGTTGCGTGGTGTGAGGCCAGGAAGGCCCCCACGGAGGAATTTCAACTGGGTCGATTCCTACATTTCCTGCAAACAGGATTGTCTATGGGCCTCAAATTGGGGTCCATTAAGGTTCAAATTTCGGCCCTGTCGATTTTCTTCCAGAAAGAATTGGCTTCAGTTCCTGAAGTCCAGACTTTTGTAAAAGGAGTACTACATATACAGCCCCCGGTTGTGCCCCCAGTGGCACCGTGGGATCTAAATGTAGTCTTGGATTTTCTCAAATCCCATTGGTTTGAGCCGCTCAAATCGGTGGAGTTGAAGTATCTTACATGGAAAGTAACCATGCTACTGGCCCTGGCTTCAGCCAGGAGAGTATCAGAATTGGCGGTTTTATCATATAAGAGCCCATATCTGATTTTCCATACGGACAGGGCAGAACTGCGGACACGTCCTCATTTTCTGCCTAAGGTGGTGTCAGCGTTTCACCTGAACCAGCCTATTGTGGTGCCTGCGGCTACTAACGATTTGGAGGATTCCAAGTTGTTGGACGTGGTCCGGGCATTGAAAATACATATTTCAAGAACGGCGGGAGTCAGAAAGTCTGACTCACTGTTTATATTGTATGCACCCAACAAGATGGGTGCTCCTGCTTCTAAGCAGACGATTGCTCGTTGGATTTGTAGCACAATTCAACTTGCACATTCTGTGGCAGGCTTGCCACAACCTAAATCTGTCAAGGCCCATTCCACAAGGAAAGTGGGCTCATCCTGGGCGGCTGCCCGGGGGGTCTCGGCATTACAACTCTGCCGAGCTGCTACTTGGTCAGGGGCAAACACATTTGCAAAATTCTACAAATTTGATACCCTGGCTGAGGAGGACCTTGAGTTCTCTCATTCGGTGCTGCAGAGTCATCCGCACTCTCCCGCCCGTTTGGGAGCTTTGGTATAATCCCCATGGTCCTGACGGAGTCCCCAGCATCCACTTAGGACGTTAGAGAAAATAAGAATTTACTTACCGATAATTCTATTTCTCGTAGTCCGTAGTGGATGCTGGGCGCCCATCCCAAGTGCGGATTGTCTGCAATACTTGTACATAGTTATTGTTACAAACAAATTCGGGTTGTTATTGTTGTGAGCCGTCTGTTCAGAGGCTCCTACGTTTGTCATACTGTTAACTGGGTTCAGATCACAAGTTATACGGTGTGATTGGTGTGGCTGGTATGAGTCTTACCCGGGATTCAATATCCTTCCTTATTGTGTACGCTCGTCCGGGCACAGTATCCTAACTGAGGCTTGGAGGAGGGTCATAGGGGGAGGAGCCAGTACACACCACCTAATCCTAAAGCTTTATTTTTGTGCCCTGTCTCCTGCGGAGCCGCTATTCCCCATGGTCCTGACGGAGTCCCCAGCATCCACTACGGACTACGAGAAATAGAATTATCGGTAAGTAAATTCTTATTATTCGTACCCTTTGCAGAAAAAGGTATTTTGCCAAATAAGTTTAACACTTAAGAAAGATGAATCGATACCCATTATCTTGGATAGTTCTGATTATCCTCTACTCACAACATTAGAAGAACTATGGGAGGAGAACCATGTACCCACTGATTCAGGAGGGAATGAGATAAAAACTTTATGATATAAAAAAAGAGGAGTCAAAATTTAAAGTAAAGTCGGAATTTTTTCCCATTTCGGCTAAGAGTAGTTGTATAGAATCATTTTATAAGATCACACTGGAAGACTTCAAAGAACTAGTGGGACAAAATGATTCCAGATTCTCATCTAAATCTGCATCAAACCTTACCAGACAGGAGAAACGAGCTATTAAAGAATTAACACAAGACACATCTATAACAATTAAAGAGGCAGATAAAGGTGGAGGCCTAGTTATTATGAATACGTCTTATTATTTGCAGGAATCCTTGAGTCAGCTAGAAAACAAACAATTTTATACCACTCTCACTCAAGATCCCACTTTAAAATTTACACAGGAGCTTAAGATCTTATTAGATCATGGTCTTGGTCTGGGGGTCATATCCAGAGAAGAATTACGATTCCTATTCCCACACTTCCCCACCACTCCCACTTTTTATTTTCTTCCCAAGATACACAAGTCTTTCACTGCACCTCCTGGCCGTCCCATCATCTCTGGGATCAATTCCCTCACTTCCAATTTTTCCTTTTACATCGATTCTTTTCTTCAACCACATGTCACGTCATTAAAATCACACCTATCAGACACAAAAGATTTTCTAAACAAAGTACAGAACATCCAGTGGAAGGATACATATGCGTTCCTGACACTGGATGTACAAGCACTATACACCAATATCCCTCACAATCTGGGCGTCAAAGTCATCTCTAAATTACTCAATAGGACTTCTACACTTGATAAACAACACCAGGATTTCCTTACACAATGTATCACCTTTATTTTGTCACATAACTATTTTATCTTCAATCACAAATATTATTTACAGCTCACCGGCACCGCCATGGGGACCAGGTTCGCTCCCAGTTATGCTAATTTATACATGGGTGACCTTGAGGACACCCATGTGTGGTGCACTGACTGGGTAGCGAACCTGGTTTTCTATGGTCGGTATATAGACGACCTATTTATCATTTGGGATGGGGATTCCATTTCTGCCTCCTCTTTTGTCACCAGTCTCCAATCCAATTCACATAATCTCACTTTCACTCACTCCTATGATAGGAGCCGTATGAATTTCCTGGATGTGACCCTCCAGATCAAAGACAATCAAATAACCACATCTAATTTTGTCAAACCAGTTAACACAAACTCATACCTACATTATAGAAGTGCCCACCACACACCTTGGAAAGATAACATACCCAAGGGACAACTAATGCGTCTGAGACGCAATTGTTCCGATATAGAGACGTTCAAAATACAAGCTGATGAACTTCTGGAATCTTTTAGAAATAGAGACTACCCCACCAAATCTTTTGAAAAAGGCTTTAGAAGAGGTCCTAGACATGAACAGACAAGACCTGTTACGTCCCTCCTCCTCAAATAAGATGGAAAAATATGACAGAAAAGAGAGAGAGATGGCCTTTATCTGCAAATATAATAACTGTGCGAAAGAGATCAAAACAATAATTGAAAGAAATTATAGAGTATTGAAACATGACAACATTCTTGGGAACCTTCTGCCAAATAAACCACAAGTGATTTATAGGAAAAATAGGGCTTTAAATACTATACTGGCTCCTAGTTTTTTCAAAATCCCAATAGTAGAGAAAAATAAAAACGACTCAAATTGGTTGACCAAGAAACCTTCGGGTTTCCATAGGTGCGGCAAAAGTGGATGCACAATGTGTCAACATATGGAACGTAAAACTACCTTTATTCTCATTCCATCTTCTAATGAAAAATACCAGTTGAGATCCTTTTTAAATTGTAATTCAAAATTCGTGATATACTTGTTGACATGTGGATGCGGTTTAAATTATGTGGGACGAACCACAAGACCATTACACACGCGATTTATGGAACACCGACGGAATATAATACGCAAATACATGGCTCACAGTGTATCACGACATTATTACAATGAACATAATAACAATCCTGCTTGTCTCTCGGTAATATGTCTTGAACATATTGCCCCTACGGATAGGGGAGGAGACCGATTTAATAAACTCTGTCGGAGGGAAGTCTTCTGGATGTTAAAGTTTAACTCTTTACATCCAGATGGACTGAATGAAGCAATTGAATTAAATTCGGTCCTCTAGTTGGAGGTTTATGCTTACCCCTGTTCTAGAACTCTTGTTCCAACACCTTCCATCTCCTCTCTTTATGCACACCATCAGAATTTATAGGCTCTATAGGTTTTCTTGGGAGAATCTAAAAACTTAAATCTAAAAACTTAAATTTACATACAGCCGTTTGATGAAATAAAATGGGTTAAAATCCCATTTTTGAGATGACTGTCAGTACAAATGATGTTTTTTATTTATTTATATATTTTTATTTTATTTATCTATCTAATTGCCCGATTGGTGATATCAACTCCTGTTTTGGAGATTATATACACATGTGTATACGTTTATTTAATACTAAATAATAAATCCCTTACGAAAACGTGTACTATAAAGGTTCAATTAACAACCGAGTACCTTCACATGTAACCAGTGGTTTAAATTATTTAAATTATCTGTGGGTACACCTATTTAGGTGTGTATATTATGTCTCAATGTGCAGGTGTGTATGTACATGCAGTCATGTGTGTATATATACATATATATGTGTATATTAGTAGAAATCAAATCTTATAGAATTATAATCACATTTTAAAATGTGCTTCACATTCATTATTCATTTTTTCATTTTTTTTATTTTCATATCTCTGTGTTCTATTTGTTTTCTTTATCTGTAACACATAATGTATTGAGAAATATATAAAGAAATCCTGTTTATATGTACTAATAGCTATAGTGGTTAGTTGTAAATAAGAAACGTCCTGGACCGAGTGAATTGCGAGAAAAACCTGACAAATATATTATATAATAGGCCCAATACGTTTTTCCTCTCTATATATACTTATATCTCTCCCTATCTGACTTGTATACAATGTATCTCCTTTGTTAACTATAGTCATGCTATTTGTGAGATATGTAACTAAATCACAGGTATCGAAAAGACCAGCTAGTACCCTCTATGAAGGGGATTTTCCTCCTATGACGTCACTGAAATCATGTGACTACTGTGAACCAATGATTAGACAGTCACGTGATCGGAGACTCGGGGTCACGTGCACCAAAAAGATCCTTCTGAGCATAGAAACTATGAACAGTACCTTCTGAGAAGGGGATGACTGAGTCTCCGATCATGTGACTAAGATCACATGTTATACTGGACCAATGGGATTGTTTAGATTCCCGATCACGTGTTCTCTCATGTCACGTGACCGGTTTCATTCAAATCTAATTTCATGTATAAGTTAAGTATAAATACTCGTTTTGAGGTGGGATTTGCTCTGTATATAAGAGCAGATCTTTGTGTAAATAAGGATATTATTAAAGTTATATTTTGTGACGGTTTGCTGCATTTTCTAATTAAGCACCAGACAGGTGTTGTTGATCAACTCATGAAGCAGGGTATAAATAGAGACCCAATATACAGTGTAGCTGTATATCCAGGAAGCTGGATCACCTTGTTGCCAGCGAAACGCGTTGAGCCTTTTACCCCACCTGGGCACCACTCCACGACACATTGGGACTCTGACACTCTCGGCACTTATTTGGACTTTGCTCCTATCACTGGGAATCCATTCCACAAGGATAAAGAACCGGATCCACATAAACAGCTAGCAATGGACTCTTCCTAAAGCTGATGCCATCAAACATCTCTTCTGTGGAAACCGGTAATTATCTACTGCTACAGTGAATGCTACCTGGAGACTGTCCTAGCCGTACAAAATCTATACTTGTCCCAGAGGAGAGTGGATGTAAAAGTGATTATACCCAGGGGGAATTATTATACTATATATTTTAAGTGTTATTTAGATTAATAACGGGATTTTACACCTGTCTTTTTAAATGGTTTAATAAATTGACATTTTATTCAGCAAACCGTCCTTATATAATTCTTACAGCCAGCGCTGGTACCTTGTGCTTTTTATTCCAATATATTCTGGGATTTGACCATCCCCATACCAGCTGCTGCTGGCTGCGCACTTACACATCTTTTTACTTTTCCTTACATAGAAGGCTGGATGACGTAAAACAGCTGTGGGACAGCCAGCTTCTCAGCCCGCGCCTGCCCAGGCGTCTCAAAGGCCATCAGGGGCTCAAAAAAGCGCCCGTTACCTCAGATGGCAGACACAGATGTCGACACGGAGTCTGACTCCAGTGTCGACGAGGTTGAGACATATACACAATCCACTAGGAACAATGTGTTACGCATTTCTGACATGAACCCAAGTACCACATAAAAGGGGTTTTATTTTTGGGGAGAAAAAGCAGCCAGTGTTTTGTTCCCCCATCAGATGAATGAATGAAGTGTGTAAAGTAGCGTGGGTTCCCCCTTTCCCGCCAGAGGATAGGTCACGTTGGGAGATATCCCTTAGGGTGGATAAGGCGCTCACACGTTTGTCAAAAAAGGTGGCACTGCCGTCTTAGGATACGGCCACCTTGAAGGAGCCTGCTGATAAAAAGCAGGAGGCTATCCTGAAGTCTGTATATACACACTCAGGTTATATACTGAGACCTGCAATTGTCTCAGCATAAATAGTGCTGCTGCAGCGTGGTCTGATACCCAGTCAGATAATAATAATACTCTAAGACAGGGATAATAGTTTGCTAACATAGAGCATATTAAAGACGTCGTCTTAGATATAAAGGATGCACAGAGGGATATTTGCCGGCTGGCATCCAGAATTAATGCAATGTCCATTCTGCCAGGAGGGTATTAGAAACCCGGCAGTGGACAGGTGATGCTGCCTATAAAAGGCACATGGAGATTCTGCCTTATAAGGGTGAGGAATTGTTTGGGGATGGTCTCTGGGACCTCGTATCCACAGCAACAGCTGGGAAGAAAAATTTTTACCTCTGGTTTCCTCACAGCCAAAGAAAGCACTGTATTTTCAGGTACAGTCCTTTCGGCTTCAGAAAAGCAAGCAGGTCAAAGGCGCTTCCTTTCTGCACAGAGACAAGGGAAGAAGGAAAAAGCTGCACCAGCAGCCAGTTCCCAGGATCAAAAATCTTCCCCCGCTTCCTCTGAGTCCACCGCATGACGTTGGGGCTCCACAGGTGGAGACAGGTGCGGTAGGGGCGCGTCTCGGGAACTTCAGGGACCAGTGGGCTTGCCCACAGGTGGATCCCTAGGTTCTGCAAATAGTATCACAGGGATACAGGCTGGAGTTCGAGGCGACTCCCCCTCGCCGTTACCTCACATCAGCCTTGCCTGCTGCCCTCGGAGAAAGGTAGTACTGGCGGCAATTCACAAGCTGTACTTCCAGCAGGTGAAATCAAGGTACCCCTCCTTCAACAAGGCCGGGGTTACTATTCCAAAATGTTGTGGTACCGAAACCAGACGGTTCGGTGAGACCCATTCTAAAATTGAAAGCCTTGAACACTTATATACGAAGGTTCAAGTTCAAAATGGAATCGCTCAGGGCGATTATTGTAAGCCTGGAGAATTTCATGGTTTCACTGGACATCAAGGATGCTTACCTGCATGTCCCTATTTACCCTCTTCACCAGGAGTACCTCAAAATTGTGGTACAGGATTGTCATTACCAATTCCAGACGTTGCCGTTGGTCTGTCCCCGGCACCGAGGTATTTACCAAGGTAATGGCCGAAATAATTATCCCGTACTTGGACGATCTCCTTATAAAGGCGAGGTCCAGGGAGCAGTTGTTCGGCGGAGTAGCACTATCTCGGGAAGTGCTACAACAGCACGGCTGGATTCTGAATATTCCAAAGTCGCAGCTGGTTCCTACGACGCGTCTACTGTTCCTGGGTATGGTTCTGGACACAGAACAGGATAAAAGGGGTTTCTCCCGGAGGAGAAGTCCAAGGAGTTGTCGTCTCTAGACAGAGACCTCCTAATACGTATACAGGTGTCGGTGCATCAGTGCACGCGAGCCCTGGGAAGGATGGTAGCTTCTTACGAAGAAATTCCATTTGCCAGGTCCCATGCAAGGATTTTCCAGTGGGATCTGTTGGACAAGTGGTCCGGGTCGCATCTCCAGATGCATCGGCGGATAACCCTGTCTCCAAGGGCCAGGGTGTCGCTGTTGTGGTGGCTGCAGAGTGCTCATCTTCTAGGGGGCCGCAGATTCGGCATACAGGACTGGGTCCTGGTGACCACGGATGCCAGCCTTCGAGGCTGGGGGGCAGTCACACAGGGAAGAAACTTCCAAGGCTATGGAAAAGTCAGGAGACTTCCCTACACATAAATATTCTGGAACTAAGGGCCATTTACAATGCCCTAAGTCAGGCTAGCCCCCTGCTTCAACACCGGCCGGTGCTGATCCAGTCAGACAACATCACGGCGGTCGCTCATGTAAACCGACAGGGCGGCACAAGAAGCAGGATGGCGATGGCAGAAGCCACAAGGATTCTCCGATGGGTGGAAAATCATGGGTTAGCACTGTCAGCAGTGTTCATTCCCGGAGTGGACAACTGAGAAGCAGACTTTCTCAGAAGACACGACCTCCACCCGGGAGAATGGGGACTTCATCCAGAAGTTTTCCAAATGATTGTACACCGTTGGGAAAGGCCACAGGTGGACATGATGGCGTCCCGCCTCAACAAAAAGCTACAAAGATATTGCGCCAGGTCAAGGGACCCTCAGGCGATAGCTGTGGACGCTCTGGTAACACCGTGGGTGTACCAGTCGGTGTATGTGTTCCCTTCTCTGCCTCTCACCCAGGGTAATGAGAATAATAAGAAGGAGAGGAGTAAGAACTATACTCATTGTTCCGGGTTGGCCAAGAAGAGCTTGGTAACCAGAACTCCAAGACATGATCTCAGAGGACCCATGGCCTCTGCCGCTCAGACAGGACCTGCTGCAGCAGGGGGCCTGTCTGTTCCGAGACGTACCGCGGCTGCGTTTGACGGCATGGCGGTTGAAAGCCGGATTCTGAAGGAAAAGGGCATTCCGGAGGAAGTTATCCCTACGCTATTTAAAGCTAGGAAAGAAGTGAACGCAAACCATTATCACCGCATATGGTGGAAATATGTTGCGTGCTGTGAGGCCAGGAAGGCCCCAAAGGAGAAATTTCAGCTAGGTCGATTTCTGCACATCCTACAGTCAGAGGTGACTATGGGCCTAATATTGGGTTCCATGAAGGTCCAGATTTCGGCTCTATCGATTTTCTTCCAAAATAGAACTGGCTTCACTGCCTGAAGTTCGGACTTTTGTTAAGGGAGTGCTGCATACTCAGCCCCCGTTTGTGCCTCAAGTGGCACCGTGGGATCTCAACGTGGTGTTGGATTTCCTGAAGTCGCATTGGGTTGAGCCACTTAAATCCGTGGAGCTACAATACCTCACGTGGAAAGTGGTCATGCTGTGGGCCGTGGCGTCTGCCAGGCGTGTATCAGATTTGGCGGCTTTGTCATACATAAGCCCTTATCTGTATTTTATATGGATAAGGCGGAATTGAGGACTCGTTCCCAATTCCTTCCTAAGGTGGTATCAGTTTTTCATGTGAACCAAACTATTGTGGTGCCTGCGGCTACTTGGGACTTGGAGGATTCCAAGTTACTGGACGTAGTCAGGGCCCTGAAAAGTATATGTTTCCAGGATGGCTGGAGTCAGGAAAACTGACTCGCTATTTATCCTGTATGCACCCAACAAGCTGGGTGCTCCTGCTTCTAAGCAGACTATTGCTCGCTGGATCTGTAGCACGATTAAACTTGCACATGCTGCGGCTGGACTGCCGCACCCTAAATCTGTAAAAGCCCATTCCACGAGGAAAGTGGGCTCTTCTTGGGCGGCTGCCCAAGGGGTCTCGGCTTTACAACTTTGCCGAGCTGTTACTTGGTCGGGTTCAAACATTTTTGCAACAGTCTACAAGTTTGATACCCTGGCTGAGGAGGACCTAGAGTTTGCTCATTCGGTGCTGCAGAGTCATCCGCACTCTCCCGCCCGTTTGGGAGCTTTGGTATAATCCCCATGGTCCTTACGGAGTCCCAGCATCCACTTAGGACGTCAGAGAAAATAAGATTTTACTCACCGGTAAATCTATTTCTCGTAGTCCGTAGTGGATGCTGGGCGCCCATCCCAAGTGCGGATTATCTGCAATACTTGTTTATAGTTATTGCCTAACTAAAGGGTTATTGTTGAGCCATCTGTTGAGAGGCTCAGTTATATTTCATACTGTTAACTGGGTATAGTATCACGAGTTATACGGTGTGATAGGTGTGGCTGGTATGAGTCTTACCCGGGATTCAAAATCCTTCCTAGTTGTGTCAGCTCTTCCGGGCACAGTATTCTAACTGAGGTCTGGAGGCGGGTCTTAGTGGGAGGAGCCAGTGCACACTAGGTAGTCCTAAAGCTTTCTTTAGTTGTGCCCAGTCTCCTGCGGAGCCGCTAATCCCCATGGTCCTTACGGAGTCCCAGCATCCACTACGGACTACGAGAAATAGATTTACCGGTGAGTAAAATCTTATTTAAATACTTTGTTCTTTACATAGTTGAATGTGCTGACAACAAAATCACACAAAAATGATCAATGGAAATCAAATTTATTAACCCATGGAGGTCTGGATTTGAAGTCACCCTCAAAATTAAAGTGGAAAAACACACTACAGGCTGATCCAACTTTGATGTAATGTCCTTAAAACAAGTCAAAATGAGGTTCAGTAGTGTGTGTGTGGCCTCCAGTATTTTGGTGTCTGTCCCCTATAGCCCGTCGTGGGTGTTGGTACTTGGTACACGTGTGTCGACATGTCTGAGGCTGAGTGCTCTTCCCAGGAAGAGGCTGGAGTGGGCACAGAAAAGACTGTGAGAGTGACTGTGTCGGCACCGCCGACGGCTGATTGGGTAAATATGTTGAGTGTTTTGAATGCAAATTGTGGCTCGGTTGAATAAGAGATTAAATAAATCTGAGTCTCAGAACCAGACATGAAGAAAGTCCATGAAGGATGCACTGTCACAAGTTCAGACCCCTTTGGGGTCACAGAAGCGTTCATGTACCCAAATAACGGATACAGATACCGACACAGACTCTGATTCCAGTGTCGACTATAGTGATGCCAGATTGAATCCTAAACTGGCTAAGAGCATTCAGTACATGAGTGTGGCGATAAAAGACGTTTTACATATCACGGAAGACCCCGCTGTTCCTGATACTAGGGTCTGCATGTTTAAAGGAAAGAAACCTGAGGGGACGTTTCCTCCCTCTCATGAACTGAACGCTCTTTTTGAAAAAGCTTGGGAAAATCCTGACAAGAAGTTACAGGTTCCCAAGAGAATTCCGGTGGCATATCCATTCCCTTCTGGGGACAGGGAAAGGTGGGAGTCAACCCCCAGGGTGGACAAAGCTCTATCGCGTCTGTCCAAAAAGGTGGAGATCCCGTCTCCTGACACGGCAGCCCTAAAAGATCCTGCGGATCGTAAGCAGGAAAATAGACTAAAATCCATTTATGTCACTACAGGTACGCTGCTCAGGCCTGCCGTGGCATTGGCATGGGTGAGTAGCGCCATTGAAAAGTGGGCAGATAACTTGTCATCTGATATGGATTCCCTGGACAGGGATAGCGTGCTTTTGACACTGGATCATATCAGGGATGCTGCAGCCTATCTAAAGGAAGCTGCGAGGGATATTGGCCTTTTGGGATCAAGGGCCAATGCCATGGCAGTCTCGGCTAGGAGGGCATTGTGGATTCTTCAATGTAATGCTGATGCTGACTCTAAGAAGACTATGGAGTCTCTGCCGTTTAACGGTAGTGTCTTGTTTGGTGACGGCCTCACTGACCTGATATCTACGGCTACCGCGGGTAAGTCATTGTTCCTACCTTATGTTCCTGCACAACAAAAGAAAACGCCCCACTATCAGATGCAGTCCTTTCGGCCTAATAAATACAAAAAAGGACGAGGGTCTTCCTTCCTTGCTACGAGAGGAAGGGGAAAAAGGTTACAGGCTGTGGCAAGTTCCCAAGAGCAGAAGTCCTCCCCGGCTTCTACCAAATCCACCGCATGACGCTGGGGATCTCTGCGGGAGTCTGCACCGGTGGGGGCACGTCTTCAACTCTTCAGTCAGGTCTGGGTTCGCTCGGCCCTGGATCCTTGGGTATTAGAAATAGTAGCCCAAGGGTACAAATTGGAGTTTCAAGACGTGCCCCCTCACTGATTTTTCAAATCGGCCTTGCCAGCTTCTCTTCCCGAAAGGGAGGTAGTATGCGCTGCAATACTAAAGCTGTGTCAAAATCAAGTCGTTGTCACGGTACCCCCGTCACAACAGGGGGAAGGTTTTTATTCGAGCCTGTTCGTGGTTCCGAAGCCGGATGGCTCAGTCAGACCGATTCTGAACCTAAAATCCCTCAACTTCTATCTAAAAAAAAATTAAAATTCAAGATGGAATCTCTCCGAGCAGTGATCTCCAGTCTGGAGGAGGGGGATTTTATGGTGTCGGTCGACATAAAGGATGCATACTTGCACGTCCCCATATATCCTCCACATCAGGCTTATCTGAGGTTTGCTGTTCTGGATTGTCATTACCAATTTCAGACGTTGCCGTTTGGTCTGTCCACGGCTCTGAGGATTTTCACAAAGGTTATGGCGGAAATGATGGTTCTCCTGCGCAAGCAGGGAATCACAATTATCCCGTACTTGGACGATCTTCTGATAAAGGCGAGATCCAAGGAGCAATTACTGAACAACGTTACGCTCTCCCTGACAATTCTGCAACAACATGGTTAGCTCCTAAACTTGCCAAAATCACAGTTGGTTCCGACAACACGGCTGTCGTTCTTGGGTATGATTCTGGATACAGAATTACAGAGAGTTTTCTCTGACGTCCTAGTGGATGCTGGGAACTCCGTAAGGACCATGGGGAATAGACGGGCTCCGCAGGAGACTTGGCACTCTAAAGAAAAGATTAGGTACTATCTGGTGTGCACTGGCTCCTCCCTCTATGCCCCTCCTCCAGACCTCAGTTATAATCTGTGCCCGGCCAGAGCTGGGTGCTCCTAGTGGGCTCTCCTGAGCTTACTAGTAAAGAAAGTATTTATTAGGTTTTTTATTTTCAGTGAGCTTCTGCTGGCAACAGACTCACTGCTACGTGGGACTAAGGGGAGAGAAGCAAACCTACCTGCTTGCAGCTAGCTTGTGCTTCGTAGGCTACTGGACACCATTAGCTCCAGAGGGTTCGAACACAGGCACCTGTCCTCGATCGTCCGTTCCCAGAGCCGCGCCGCCATCCCCCTCGCAGAGCCAGAAGAACAGAAGCTTGAAGACGACGAAATCGGCGGCAGAAGACTCCTGTCTTCATTTAAGGTAGCGCACAGCACCGCAGCTGTGCGCCATTGCTCCCAGCACACTTACACACTCCGGTCACTGCAGGGTGCAGGGCGCTGGGGGGGGGGGGGGGCGCCCTGGGCAGCAATTTAAGTACCTTTTGGCAATAAAAATACATATATACAGTCTGGCACTGTATATATGTAAAAACCTCCGCCATTTTTTTACACAGAAAGCGGGACAGAAGCCCACCACTGAGGGGGCGGGGCCTTCTTCCTCAGCACACCAGCGCCATTTTCTCTTCACAGCTCCGCTGGAAGCAGCTCCCCAGGCTCTCCCCTGCAGTATCCAGGTACAAGAAGGGTAAAAAAGAGAGGGGGGGCACATAAATTTAGGCGCAAATAAAACATATAAGGCAGCTATTGGGTAATCACTTATTATAAGTGAAAATCCCTGTGTTATATAGCGCTGTAGTGTGTGCTGACATACTCTCTCTCTGTCTCCCCAAAGGACTTTGTGGGGTCCTGTCCTCAGTCTGAGCATTCCCTGTGTGTGTGCGGTGTGTCGGTACGGCTGTGTCGACATGTCTGATGAGGAGGGTTACGTGGAGGCGGAGCAAGGGCAGATAAGTGTGGTGTCGCTCCCGTCGGGGCCGACACCTAATTGGATATGTGGAAGGTCTTAAACGACAATGTAAGCTCCTTACATAAAAGGTTTGATGACGCTGCAGCCTTGGGACAGCCGGGGTCTCAGCCCGCGCCTGCCCAGGCGACTCAGAAACCGTCAGGGGCTCATAAACGCCCTCTATCTCAGATGGTTGACACAGATGTCGACACGGAGTCCGACTCAAGTGTCGACGATGATGAGGCACATTTACAGTCTAAAATGACCAGGGCCATCCGATACATGATTATTGCAATGAAAGATGTATTACACATTTCTGAGATTAACCTTGTTAATACCAAGAGGGTTTATATGTTTGGGGAGAAAAAGCAGCCAGTGACTTTTCCCCCATCTGATGAATTAAATGAATTATGTGAAGAAGCGTGGAGTTCCCCTGATAAGAAACTAGTGATTTCTAAGAGGTTACTGATGGCGTACCCTTTCCCGCCAACGGACAGGTTACGTTGGGAAACATCCCCTAGGGAGGACAAGGCACTGACACGCTTATCTAAAAAGGTGGCCCTGCCGTCTCAGGATACGGCCGCCCTAAAGGAGCCTGCGGATAGAAAGCAGGAAGCTATCCTGAAGTCAGTGTATACACACTCTGGTACTCTACTGAGACCTGCTATTGCTTCAGCCTGGATGTGTAGTGCTGTATCAGCATGGACAGATACTCTGTCAGACGACATAGATTCCCTCGACAGGGATACTGTTTTGCTAACCCTGGGCCATATAAAAGACGTCGTCTTATATATGCGGGATGCTCAGAGGGACATTTGCCTGCTGGGCTCTAGAATTAATGCTATGTCCATTTCTGCCAGGAGGGTCTTATGGACTCGGCAATGGACAGGAGATGCTGATTCTAAAAAACACATGGAGGTTTTGCCTTATAAGGGTGAGGAATTGTTTGGGGACGGTCTATCGGACCTAGTGTCCACAGCGACAGCTGGAAAGTCGACTTTCTTGCCTCAGGTTTCCTCACAGCCTAAGAAAGCACCGTATTATCAAATGCAGTCCTTTCGTTCTCAGAAAGGCAAGAGGGTCAGGGGCGCATCCTTTCTTGCCAGAGGCAGGGGTAGAGGTAAGAAGCTGCACCATGCAGCCAGTTCCCAGGAACAAAAGTCCTCCCCTGCTTCCACTAAGTCCACCGCATGACGTTGGGGCTCCACAGGCGGAGCCAGGTGCGGTGGGGGCGCTTCTCCGAAACTTCAGCAACCAGTGGGTTCGCTCACAGGTGGATCTCTGGGCTGTACAAATTGTATCTCAGGGATACAAGCTGGAATTCGAAGAGACTCCCCCCCGCCGTTACATCAAATCAGCCTTGCCAACTTCCCCTATGGAAAGGGAGGTAGTACTGGCGGCAATTCACAAGCTGTACCTCCAGCAAGTGATTATCAGGGTCCCCCTCCTTCAACAGGGAAGGGGTTACTATTCCACAATGTTTGTGGTACCGAAACCGGACGGTTCGGTGAGACCCATTCTGAATTTAAAATCCTTGAACACTTATATAAAGAAATTCAAGTTCAAAATGGAATCGCTCAGAGCGGTTATTGCAAGCCTGGAAGAGGGGGATTTTATGGTGTCGCTGGACATCAAGGATGCTTACTTGCATGTCCCCATTTACCCACTTCACCAGGAGTACCTCAGGTTTGTGGTACAGGACTGTCATTACCAGTTCCAGACGTTGCCGTTTGGCCTGTCCACGGCACCGAGGATATTTACCAAAGTAATGGCCGAAATGATGATACTCCTTCGGAAGAAGGGAGTTATAGTTATCCCGTACTTGGACGATCTCCTCATAAAGGCGAGGTCCAGAGAGCAGTTGTTGATCAGCGTAGCACTCTCTCAGGAAGTGTTGCAACAGCACGGCTGGATTCTGAATGTTCCAAAGTCGCAACTGATTCCTACGACGCGTCTGCTTTTCCTGGGCATGATTCTGGACACAGAACAGAAGAAGGTGTTTCTCCCGGTGGAGAAGGCCCAGGAATTAGCATCTCTGGTCAGGGACCTCCTGAAACCAAAACAGGTATCGGTGTATCACTGCACGCGAGTCCTGGGAAAGATGGTGGCTTCATACGAAGCCATTCCCTTCGGCAGGTTCCATGCAAGGATCTTTCAGTGGGATCTGTTGGACAAGTGGTCCGGATCACATCTTCAGATGCATCGGCTGATCACCCTGTCCCCAAGGGCCAGGGTGTCTCTTCTGTGGTGGCTGCAGAGTGCTCACCTTCTCGAGGGCCGCAGGTTCGGCATACAGGACTGGGTCCTGGTGACCACGGATGCAAGCCTCCGAGGATGGGGGGCAGTCACTCAGGGAAGAAACTTCCAAGGGCTGTGGTCAAGTCTGGAGACTTCTCTACACATAAATATACTGGAACTAAGGGCCATTTACAACGCCCTGAGTCAAGCAGAGCCCCTGCTTCGAAACCGGCCAGTGCTGATTCAGTCAGACAACATCACGGCGGTCGCCCATGTAAACCGCCAGGGCGGCACAAGAAGCAGGATGGCAATGGCGGAAGCCACAAAGATTCTTCGGTGGGCAGAGAATCATGTGCAAGCACTGTCAGCAGTGTTCATTCCGGGAGTGGACAACTGGGAAGCAGACTTCCTCAGCAGACACGACCTCCACCCGGGAGAGTGGGGACTTCATCAAGAAGTCTTCACACAGATTGCAAAGCGATGGGAACTGCCACAGGTGGACATGATGGCGTCCCGCCTCAACAAAAAGCTAAAAAGATATTGCGCCAGGTCAAGGGACCCTCAGGCGATAGCTGTGGACGCCCTAGTGACACCGTGGGTGTACCAGTCGGTATATGTGTTTCCTCCTCTTCCGCTCATACCCAAGGTACTGAGAATAGTAAGAAAGAGAGGAATAAGAACAATACTCATTGTTCCGGATTGGCCAAGAAGGACTTGGTACCCGGAACTGCAAGAAATGCGCACAGAGGACCCATGGCCTCTGCCTCTCAGACAGGACCTGCTGCAACAAGGGCCCTGTCTGTTCCAAGACTTACCGCGGCTGCGTTTGACGGCATGGCGGTTGAACGCCGGATCCTAGCGGAAAAAGGCATTCCGGATGAAGTTATTCCTACGCTGATAAAGGCTAGGAAGGACGTGACAGCAAAGCATTATCACCGTATATGGCGAAAATATGTTGCTTGGTGTGAGGCCAGGACGGCCCCTACAGAGGAATTCCAGCTGGGTCGATTCCTGCACTTCCTACAGTCAGGGGTGACTATGGGCCTAAAATTGGGGTCCATAAAGGTCCAGATTTCGGCCCTATCCATTTTCTTTCAAAAAGAACTGGCTTCACTGCCTGAGGTTCAGACGTTTGTTAAGGGAGTGCTGCATATTCAGCCCCCTTTTGTGCCATCAGTGGCACCCTGAGATCTTAACGTTGTGTTGGATTTCCTGAAATCCCACTAGTTTGAGCCACTTAAGACCGTGGAACTTAAGTATCTCACGTGGAAAGTGGTCATGCTGTTGGCCTTAGCATCGGCTAGGCGTGTGTCGGAATTGGCGGCTTTGTCATGCAAAAGCCCATATCTGATCTTCCATATGGACAGGGCAGAATTGAGGACTCGTCCTCAATTTCTCCCAAAGATGGTATCATCGTTTCATTTGAACCAACCTATTGTGGTGCCTGCGGCTACTCGGGACTTGGAGGACTCCAAGTTGCTGGACGTAGTCAGGGCTTTGAAAATATATGTTTCCAGAACGGCTGGAGTCAGGAAGACTGACTCGCTGTTTATCCTGCATGCACCCAACAAGTTGGGTGCTCCTGCTTCAAAGCAAACTATTGCTCGCTGGATCTGTAGCACGATTCAGCTGGATCATTCTGCGGCTGGATTGCCGCATCCAAAATCAGTAAAAGCCCATTCCACAAGGAAGGTGGGCTCTTCTTGGGCGGCTGCCCGAGGGGTCTCGGCTTTACAGCTTTGCCGAGCGGCTACTTGGTCGGGTTCAAACACCTTTGCAAAGTTCTACAAGTTTGATACCCTGGCTGAGGAGGACCTTGTGTTTGCTCATTCGGTGCTGCAGAGTCATCCGCACTCTCCCGCCCGTTTGGGAGCTTTGGTATAATCCCCATGGTCCTTACGGAGTTCCCAGCATCCACTAGGACGTCAGAGAAAATAAGAATTTACTCACCGGTAATTCTATTTCTCGTAGTCCGTAGTGGATGCTGGGCGCCCGTCCCAAGTGCGGACTTTCTGCAATACGTGTATATAGTTATTGCTTAAATAAGGGTTATTGTTATGAGCCATCCGTTGAGTGAGGCTCAGTTGTTGTTCGTACTGTTAACTGGGTAAGGTTATCACAAGTTGTACGGTGTGTACAAGTTGTATGTGCTGGTATGAGTCTTAACCTGGATTCCAAAAATCCTTTCCTTGTAATGTCAGCTCTTCCGGGCACAGTTTCCCTAACTGAGGTCTGGAGGAGGGGCATAGAGGGAGGAGCCAGTGCACACCAGATAGTACCTAATATTTTCTTTAGAGTGCCCAGTCTCCTGCGGAGCCCGTCTATTCCCCATGGTCCTTACGGAGTTCCCAGCATCCACTATGGACTACGAGAAATAGAATTACCGGTGAGTAAATTCTTATTTTTCTTCCAGTGGAAAAGGCTCTGGAAATACAGAACATGATAAAACAGATACTGAAACCGGCAAGAGTGTCGATTCTTCAATCGGTTGCTGGGGAAGATGGTGGCGGTGGCCTACGAGGCCATTCAGTTTGGCAGGTTCCATGCCAGGGTGTTTCAGTGGGAACTGTTGGACAAGTGGTCCGGGTCTCACCTCCACATGCACCAGAAAATAATCCTGTCTTCCAGGACCAGAATCTCTCTCCTGTGGTGGCTGCACAGTTCTCACCTCCTAGAGGGATGCAGATTCGGGATCCAGGATTGGATCCTGGTGACCACGGATGCAAGTCTCCGAGGCTGGGGAGCAGTCACACAGGGGGAAAATTTCCAGGGAAAATGGTCAAGCCAGGAAGCTTGTCTGCACATAAACATTCTGGAATTAAGGGCCATTGACAACGGCCTTCGGTAAGCGGAACATCTTCTTCGCGGTCTGCCCGTCTTGATTCAGTCAGACAACGTAACAGCAGTGGCGTACATAAACCGCCAGGGCGGAACAAAGAACAGAGCGGTGATGGCGGAGGCCACAAAAGTTCTACGCTGGGCGGAAAAACATGCAAGCGCTCTGTCAGCAGTCTTCATTCCGGGAGTAGACAACTGGGAAGCAGACTTCCTCAGCAGACACGATCTCCATCCAGGAGAGTGGGGTCTTCATCAGGACGTCTTTGCAGAAGTGACAAGTCGTTGAGGAATTCCTCAAATAGACATGATGGCGTCTCGCCTCAACAAGAAACTTCAGAGATATTGTTCCAGGTCGAGGGACCCTCAAGTAATAGCGGTGGACGCCCTGGTGACACCGTGGGTGTTTCAGTCGGTCTATGTGTTCCCTCCACTTCCACTCATTCCGAAGGTGATAAAGATCATAAGAAGAACAAAGGTTCAGGCGATCCTCATTGTTCCGGAGTGGCCAAGGAGGGCTTGGTATCCAGATCTTCAAGAATTACTCATAGAAGATCCCTGGCCTCTTCCTCTACGAGAGGACCTGTTACAGCAAGGACCGTGCGTGTATCAAGACTTACCGCGGCTGCGTTTGACGGCATGGCGGTTGAATGCCAAATCCTAGCCCGAAAGGGTATTCCCAGTGAAGTCATTCTCACACTACTTCAGGCTAGAAAAGAAGTAACGGCGAAGCATTACCACTGTATTTGGAGAAAATATGTGTCTTGGTGTGAATCCAAGAAGGCTCCTACGGAAGAATTTCAGCTGGGGCGTTTACTCCATTTTTATTTTTTTTGCAAGCAGGTGTGGATGCGGGCCTAAAGTTAGGCTCCATTAAAGTACAAATTTCGGCCTTATCTATTTTCTTTCAGAAAGAATTGGTCTCCCTTCCAGAAGTTCAGACCTTCGTGAAGGGCGTGCTGCACATCCAACCTCCCTTTGTGCCCCCTGTGGCACCATGGGATCTTAATGTGGTGTTGCAGTTCCTGCAATCTCATTGGTTTGAACCTTTGCATAAGGTTGAGTTGAAATTCCTTACTTGGAAAGTAGTCATGCTGTTGGCCTTGGCATCCGCAAGGCGGGTGTCTGAATTGGCGGCTTTGTCTCACAAAAGCCCCTATTTAGTCTTCCATACAGATAAAGCGGAGTTGAGAACTCGTCAGCAATATCTGCCAAAAGTTGTTCCATCGTTTCACATAAACCAGCCTATTGTGGTGCCAGTGGCTACTGACGCCTTGGCGGAATCGAAGTATCTCGATGTGGTCAGAGCTTTGAAAATCTATGTCGCCAGGACGGCTCAGATTAGGAAAACAGAGGCTCTGTTTGTCCTGTGGGCTCCCAACAAGATTGGGGCTCCTGCTTCCAAGCAGACTATTGCACGCTGGATCTGTAATACGATTCAGCAGGCTCATTCTTCGGCAGGATTGCCGTTACCGAAATCGGTGAAGGCCCATTCTACCAGAAAGGTGGGCTCATCCTGGGCAGCTGCCCGGGGGGTCTCGGCATTACAGCTTTGCCGAGCTGCTACTTGGTCGGGATCAAACACCTTTGCGAAGTTTTACAAGTTTGATACCCTGGCTGAAGAGGACCTCTTGTTTGGTCAATCGGTGCTGCAGTCATACGCACTCTCCCGCCCGTTCTAGAGCTTTGGTATAAACCCCATGGTTCTTGAAGCATCCCCAGCATCCTCTAAGACGTATGAAAAAATAGGATTTTAATACCTACCGGTAAATCCTTTTCTTTTAGTCCGTAGAGGATGCTGGGCGCCCGTCCCTGTGCGGACACTATTGCAGTACTTGTTTAATAGTTATTGCTTGTGTTACACAAAGGTTGTGTTTCAGTTATGGTCAGCCTGTTTCTGGGTTTGTTCATGCCGTTGACTGGACTTTTTTTGCTAATGCCATGTTGTACGGCGTGTTTGTGGTGTGAGCTGGTGTGTATCTCACCCTTAGTTTAACAATAAATCCTTTTCCTCTAAATGTCCGTCTCCCTGGGCACAGTTCCTACAACTGGAGTCTGGAGGAGGGGCATAGAGGGAGGAGCCAGTTCACACCCATTTAAAGTCTTAAAGTGCCCATGTCTCCTGCGGATCCCGTCTATACCCCATCGTTCTTGAAGCATCTCCAGCATCCTCTACGGACTAAGAGAAAAGGATTTACCGGTAGGTATTAAAATCCTATTTTTTTCCCCCCCTGTTGTATCATTCATCAAAAAGTTTGAATCTCCATACCCAGGAGTGAATGCCATAATGTACGCCGGAATATAATTTGATACTTTGCCCCTATTAAGTGCGGATACTGTTATATCCATAAACATTGTTAGTACCTTAATCTTTTTTTTGTTGCATTCCAGTATGTTAGGATTAGAAGATTGCGGTCCTCCTGTTGTACTGCCTCCTGTGCGACCCTTTTCTCTCCATTCCTATGCAGTGTTTGCGGTGTGTCTGCTGATTAGCATATGAAACTCAGTCGCCGCTGGATTTTCGTATGCTACGAATATGTCCAAGAGGCAAAATTGCCCGATACATATGTCCAATGTAAAATTCAATTAGATACAGATACAAAAGTGCTAATTCAATGAAATACAAATATCCTTTGTGGTTTCCCTTTAAACAAAAAATAAAAAAAAATTCTGTGGCAGCGGCTCAGCCAATCAGAAGCATCTGACTATTATCAGTGTGTGTTCTGCAGCAGATGTAGATCAGTCACATACTCCTTACTCCTTATTGCGGGAACATAAGAGTCTTGCTGTGGTCTGTGTGACCAGACACTTACTGTACCTCCCGCTGCCTCTCTACGTGTGAATTATAATATACAATATATAGCTCTGCCAGAGTGCTAGGGCTTCCTACCACCTCTCTTCACTTGCCTTTTCCTGTGTATAGTGACCTACGAGTAACATCTTTTCTCTAACGTCCTAGTGGATGCTGGGAACTCCGAAAGGACCATGGGGAATAGCGGCTCCGCAGGAGACTGGGCACAACTAAAGAAAGCTTTAGGTCACCTGGTGTGCACTGGCTCCTCCCACTATGACCCTCCTCCAAGCCTCAGATCTTTGTGCCCGGCCGAGCTGGATGCACACTAGGGGCTCTCCTGAGCTTCTAAAAAGAAAGTATATGTTATGTTTTTTATTTTACAGTGAGACCTGCTGGCAACAGGCTCACTGCACCAAGGGACTAAGGGGAGAAGAAGCGAACCTACCTGCTTGCAGCTAGCTTGGGCTTCTTAGGCTACTGGACACCATTAGCTCCAGAGGGATCGACCGCATGTAACTGGCCTTGGTGTTCGTTCCCGGAGCCGCGCCGCCGTCCCCCTTACAGAGCCAGAAGCAAGAAGAGGTCCGGAAAATCGGCGGCAGAAGACTTCTGTCTTCACCAAGGTAGCGCACAGCACTGCAGCTGTGCGCCATTGCTCCTCATACACACTTCACACTCCGGTCACTGAGGGTGCAGGGCGCTGGGGGGGGCGCCCTGAGAAGCAATAAAAACACCTTGGCTGGCAAAACAATCACAATATATAGCCCCAGAGGCTATATATGTGATAAATACCCCTGCCAGAATCCATAAAAAAGCGGGAGAAAAGTCCGCGAAAAAGGGGCGGAGCTATCTCCCTCAGCACACTGGCGCCATTTTCTCTTCACAGTGCAGCTGGAAGACAGCTCCCCAGGCTCTCCCCTGTAGTTTTCAGGCTCAAAGGGTTAAAAAGAGAGGGGGGGCACTAAATTTAGACGCAATATTGTATATACAAGCAGCTATTGGGGAAAATTCACTCAGTTATAGTGTTAATCCCCACATTATATAGCGCTCTGGTGTGTGCTGGCATACTCTCTCTCTGTCTCCCCAAAGGGCTTTGTGGGGTCCTGTCCTCAGTCAGAGCATTCCCTGTGTGTGTGCGGTGTGTCGGTACGGCTGTGTCGACATGTTTGATGAGGAGGCTTATGTGGTGACGGAGCAGATGCCGATAAATGTGATGTCGCCCCCTGTAGGGCCGACACCAGAGTGGATGGATATGTGGAAGGTATTAACCGACAGTGTCAACTCCTTACATAAAAGGCTGGATGACGTAACAGCTGTGGGACAGACGGCTTCTCAGCCCGCACCTGCCCAGGCGTCTCAAAGGCCATCAGGGGCTCAAAAACGCCCGCTCCCTCAGATGGCAGACACAGATGTCGACACGGAGTCTGACTCCAGTGTCGACAAGGTTAAGACATATACACAATCCACTAGGAACATCTGTGACTTGATCCCGGCAATTAAAAATGTGTTACACATTTCTGACATTAACCCAAGTACCTCTAAAAATGGGTTTTATGTTTGGGGAGAAAAAGCAGGCAGTGTTTTGTTCCCCCATCAGATGAGTGAATGAAGTGTGTGAAAAAGCGTGGGTTCCCCCGATAAAAAACTGGTAATTTGTAAAAAGTTACTGATGGCGTACCCTTTCCCGCCAGAGGATAAGTAACGCTGGGAGATATCCCCTAGGGTGGATAAGGCGCTCACATGGTTGTCAAAAAAGGTGGCACTGCCGTCTTAGGATACGGCCACTTTGAAGGTACCTGTTGATAAAAAGCAGGAGGCTATCCTGAAGTCTGTATTTACACACTCAGGTACTAGACTGAGACCTGCAGATCGTGCTGCTGCAGCGTGGTCGGTGACCCTGTCACACATACTAGTTTGCTAACATAAGAACATATTAAAGATGTCGTCTTATATATGAGGGATGCACAGAGGGATATTTTGCCGGCTGGCATCCAAAATTAATGTAATGTCCATTCTGTCAGGAGGGTATTAGAGACCTGTCACTGGACAGGTGATGCTGACTTTAAAAGGCGCATAGAGATTCTGCCATATAAGGGTGAGGAATTATTTGGGGATGGTCTCTGGGACCTCGTATCCACAGCAACAGCTGGGAAGAAAATTTTTGACCTCAGGTTTCCTCACAGACTAAGAAAGCACTGTATTATCAGGTACAGTCCTTTCGCCTTCAGAAAAGCAAGCGGGTCAAAGGCGCTTCCTTTCTGCACAGAGACAAGGGAAGAGGGAAAAAGCTGCACCAGTCAGCCAGTTTCCAGAATCAAAATTCTTCCCCCGCTTCCTCTGAGTCCACCGCATGACGCGGGGGCTCCACAGGCGTAGCCAGGTACGGTGGGGGGCCGCCTCAAAAATTTCAGCGATCAGTGGGCTCGCTCACAGGTGGATCCCTGTTTCCTTCAAGTAGTATTTCAGGGGTACAAGCTGGAATTCGAGATGTCTCCCCCCCGCCGTTTCCTCAAATCTGCCTTGCCGACAACTCCCTCAGGCAGGGAGACTATGCTAGAGGCAATTCACAAGCTGTATTCCCAGCAGGTGATAGTCAAGGTGCCCCTACTTCAACAAGGACGGGGTTACTATTCCACACTGTTTGGGGTACCGAAACCGCACGGTTCGGTGTGACCCATTTTATATTTAAAATCCTTGAACACATACATAAAAAAATTCAAGTTCAAGATGGAATCGCTCAGGGCAGTTATTGCAAGCCTGGACGAGGGGGATTACATGGTATCCCTGGACATCAAGGATGCTTACCTGCATGTCCCCATTTACCATCCTCACCAGGAGTACCTCAGATTTGTGGTACAGGATTGCCATTACCAAGTCCAGACACTGCCGTTTGGACTGTACATGGCACCGAGGGTGTTTACCAAGGTAATGGCTGAAATGATGATACTCCTTCGAAAAAAGGGAGTTTTAATTATCCCGTACTTGGACAATCTCCTTATAAAGGCGAGGTCCACGGAGCAGTTGTTAGTCGGGGTAGCACTATCTCGGAAAGTGATACAACAGCACGGTTGGATTCTAAACAGTCCAAAGTCACAGCTGGTTCCTACGACATGTCTACTGTTCCTGGGGATGGTTCTGGACACAGACCAGAAAAAAGTGTTTCTCCCGGAGGAGAAAGCCAAGGAGCTGTCATCTCTAGTCAGAGACCTCCTGAAGCCGAAACAGGTATCGGTGCATCATTGCACGCGAGTCCTGGGAAAAATGGTAGCTTCCTATGAAGCAATCCCATTCGGCAGGTTCCATGCAGAACTTTTCAGTGGCACCTGTTGGACAAGTGGTCCGGATCGCATCTTCAGATGCATCGGCTGATAACCCTGTCTCCAAGGACCAGGGTATCTCTACTGTGGTGGCTGCAGAGTGCCCATCTTCAAGAGGGCCGCAGGTTCGGCATACAGGACTGGGTCCTGGTGACCATGGATGCCAGCCTTTGAGGCTGGGGGGCAGTCACACAGGGAAGAAACTTCCAGGGACTTTGGTCAAGTCAGGAGACTTCCCTACACATAAATATTCTGGAACTGAGGGCCATTTACAATGCCCTGAGTCAGGCAGGGCCTCTGCTTCAAAACCAGCCGGTACTGATCCAATCAGACAACATCACGGCAGTCGCCCATGTAAACCGACAGGGCGGCACAAGAAGCAGGATGGCGATGGCAGAAGCCACAAGGATTCTCCTATGGGCAAAAAATCACGTGTTAGCACTGTCAGCAGTGTTCATTCCGGGAGTGGATAACTGGGAAGCAGACTTCCTCAGCAGACACGATCTACACCCGGGAGAGTGGGGACTTCATCCAGAAGTCTTCCAACTGATGGTAAACCGTTGGGAAAGGCCACAGGTGGACATAATGGCGTCCCGCTTAAACAAAAAAACTAGAGAAATATTGCGCCAGGTCAAGAGACCCGCAGGCAATAGCTGTGGACGCTCTAGTGACACCGTGGGTGTACCAGTCGGTTTATGTGTTCCCCCCTCTGCCTCTCATACCAAAGGTACTGAGAATAATAAGAAGGCGAGGAGTAAGAACGATACTCGTGGTTCCGGATTGGCCAAGAAGAGCTTGGTACCCAGAACTTCAAGAAATGATATCAGAGGACCCATGGCCTCGACCGCTCAGACAGGATCTGCTACAGCAGGGGCCCTGTCTGTTCCAAGACTTACCGCGACTGCGTTTGACGGCATGGCGGTTGAACACCAGATCCTAAAGGAAAAATTCCGGAGGAAGTCATTCCTACGCTGATTAAAGCTAGGAAAGAAGTAACCGCAAACCATTATCACCGTATTTGGCGAAAATATGTTGCGTGGTCTGAGGCCAGGAAGGCCCCAACGGAGGAATTTCAGCTGGGTCGATTTCTGCATTTCCTACAGTCAGGAGTGACTATGGGCCTAAAATTGGGTTCCATTAAGGTCCAGATTTCGGCTCTGTCGATTTTCTTTCAGAAAGAACTGGCTTCACTGCCTGAAGTTCAGACTTTTGTAAAGGGAGTGCTGCATATTCAGCCCCCTTTTGTGCCTCCAGTGGCACCTTGGGATCTCAACGTGGTGTTGAGTTTCTTAAAATCACATTGGTTTGAACCACTTAAAACCGTGGATCTAAAATATCTCACGTGGAAAGTGGTCATGTTATTGGCCTTGGCTTCGGCCAGGCGTGTGTCAGAATTGGCGGCTTTGTCATGTAAAAGCCCTTATCTGATTTTTCATATGGATAGGGCGGAATTGAGGACTCGTCCCCAGTTTCTCCCTAAGGTGGTATCAGCTTTTCACTTGAACCAACCTATTGTGGTGCCTGCGGCTACTAGGGACTTGGAGGATTCCAAGTTACTGGACGTAGTCAGGGCCTTGAAAATGTATGTTTCCAGGACGGCTAGAGTCAGGAAAACTGACTCGCTATTTATCCTGTATGCACCCAACAAACTGGGTGCTCCTGCTTCTAAGCAGACTATTGCTCGCTGGATTTGTAGCACAATTCAGCTGGCGCATTCTGCGGCTGGACTGCCGCATCCTAAATCAGTAAAAGCCCATTCCACAAGGAAGGTGGGCTCATCTTGGGCGGCTGCCCGAGGGGTCTCGGCTTTACAACTTTGCCGAGCTGCTACTTGGTCAGGGGCAAACACGTTTGCAAAATTCTACAAATTTGATACCCTGGCTGAGGAGGACCTTGAGTTCTCTCATTCGGTGCTGCAGAGTCATCCGCACTCTCCCGCCCGTTTGGGAGCTTTGGTATAATCCCCATGGTCCTTTTGGAGTTCCCAGCATCCACTAGGACGTTAGAGAAAATAAGATTTTACTCACCGGTAAATCTATTTCTCGTAGTCCGTAGTGGATGCTGGGCGCCCATCCCAAGTGCGGATTGTCTGCAATACTTGTACATAGTTATTGTTAACAAAAGGGTTATTGTTGAGCCATCTGTTGAGAGGCTCAGTGTTTTCATACTGTTAACTGGGTATAGTATCACGAGTTATACGGTGTGATTGGTGTGGCTGGTATGAGTCTTACCCGGGATTCAAAATCCTTCCTTATTGTGTCAGCTCTTCCGGGCACAGTATCCTAACTGAGGCTTGGAGGAGGGTCATAGTGGGAGGAGCCAGTGCACACCAGGTGACCTAAAGCTTTCTTTAGTTGTGCCCAGTCTCCTGCGGAGCCGCTATTCCCCATGGTCCTTTCGGAGTTCCCAGCATCCACTACGGACTACGAGAAATAGATTTACCGGTGAGTAAAATCTTATTATTTATTTATTAGCAGTTTCTTATATGCATATTCCGTTGCGCTTTGCAATTAGAACAGTAATAGAACAAAACTGGGCA